>NC_140664.1:17270000-19670000 GCF_054131305.1 Coturnix japonica | reverse complement strand
AGTACCATTTAATGTTTTTAGCCCTGCAGGAATCTCTGCAAGCACACTTTTTCCTAATACAGGCTTAGATGAAAAATAAAACTGAAAATCTGGTACCTAAGAGTACTGAAAATGTGATTTTCTGCTCTGTTATTCCCATGCTCTCCAAGAACCAGGATCTCTGTGTGCAGCATTTGTGCTGTGCCAAGGAGCAGAAATTCCTCATCTCCCCATTCCTTAACAGATGGATCCACAGCTACTGCTGTTTTCATTCCTTATGTTTTATGCGAGGCTGACAAAACACTAATAACCTTCATTCACAAGTGTAATTTCTTCATATTGTACCCCTTACCTTTTAAAGCCTCCCTACAACAAGCAAGTGACTCTAGAGCAAGCATCCTGCTGAGGCCAAGACACATACGTCATATCCTTATTTACCAACACCTCCAGCACCACAAGCATCACAGCATCACATCTTGATGTGCAAATCAAGGAGAGACCCCAGATATTTCTGCTGCCTGACCCAAATGTCAAGAACTGTCCCACTAATACACTCAAGGTGCAAGGAAAGATAAGGAAATAAGTGCTCTGTTCAGTGGTCCCTATGCACATGTATCATGGCATGGTACTTGCCCAAGTAATGCACTGGTCTTGTAAATGTTTCACATTCTGTTCAGATATTCTCACAGCATTCCCAAGTGCTTCACAAGGTAACAACACAGCTTCATAGGAAGAGATGTAAAACCCAACACTGCTGACGTGGCTGCCCAGACACCAAGCAGTGATAGTTGCTGTAGAATGGCTGCCAATGCTTTTGTCTTTGCTTCTGTCTAATTGATACTAATACTCCAGCTATAAGGAAATGTATTTTTGATTGTGGATGGAGTGGAACACACTATGCTGGTGTTCAGACTGGCACTTTTTCTTTCATCCAGAAGCAATCATTCAGTTGCTCTCTTCATAGGAAGGATGCAGAGCTGTCTTCTACGTCACCAAAAACTCCAACTCTATTTTCCAGTGTGAATGGATTCTTATCTACATGCATGAGGGTGAATGGAGGCCTAACTGCCAGGAGCTAGTTTTGGACCATAAACAATAAGGGCCTACTGGCCTGAATAGTCAGCAAATGGAGCAAGTGTGACCTCATATTTCGGCACATGATAGCTAGGGAATATCAAACTGGACTAGCTTCTGAATACAGGTGGCCATAAGCCAGGCATCAGAGTAGCCATGAGGCTGGACTGGATGCATGAATGTCTGTGAGTGGGACCACAGGAACAGCTGGCACCAGGAGGTGCATGACAGCTCCTGGGCAGACTGTGGACCCTCGGGGCCGACTGAGAGGTCCAGCTCCCTGTGTGTGCATGTGCTTGTGTATATGTGTGCATTTCTGCATGAGGCAACTGCAGGCAAGTATGCAGGGTGGGCTGCTTGCTGACTTTACTGTGCCATAGGGGTCACATGTGTGTCTGTGTGCAACAGAGACTGTAGAGGCTGCAGATTGACCTTGGGGTCTCATATATCCAGTTGCCAGCAACCAGAGAAATATGGGATTTAGGACCCTACTGCAGGGTGGATGCTGAGTGTCTCATGCCAGCTGCTTTAGGGTTCCATGTGCATCCAGACCTGGGGTCTTTCCAAAGAAAGACACAGAGCTCTTGGAACAGGTCCAGAGGAGGGCCTCTAAGATGATCAGAGGGCTGGAGCACCTCTCCTATGAGGAAAGGTTGAGGGAACTGGGCTTGTTTAGCTTGGAAAAGGGAAGGTTCTGGTGAGACCTCATTGTGGTCTCCCAATACTTAAAGGGAGCATATAAACAGGAGGGGGGATGACTGTTTACATGGGTTGATAGTGATTGGACAAGGGGGAATGGTTTTAAACTAAGACAGAAGATTTAGGTTAGATATTAGGAGGAAGTTTTTCACTCAGAGGGTGGTGACACACTGGAACAGGTTGCCCAAGGATGTTGTGGATGCCCCATCCCTGCAGGCATTCAAGGCCAGGCTGGATGTGGCTCTGGGCACCCTGGCCTGGTGGTTGGCAACCCTGTCCGCAGCAAGGGTGTTGAAACTAGGTGATCTTCAAGGTCATTTGCAACTCAGGCCATTCTATGATTCTGTGATTCTATATATGTGTATTTGCTACTTAGAGGACTTTTATCCTGATCACCCATAGAGGGGAACAAGATAAGGCCTTTGCTGCTGTTTGTGTTTCTGTGAGTGCTGATAACTGGTCCATGTAAATCTACGCAGTTATCTTTGTGTGGGGTGTCTGTATATGTTGTTTATGTGTGTTTGCGTGTGCCTCTTGAAAATACGTATTCAGTCCTGCAAGTGGCAGAACTTGTTAACACAAAGCTGCAGTGGATTTGCTTCTATAAGCCTGCTGCATTCAGTGACTCCTGAAGGGCTGTTTCTGGGTCCTGGCTCCTTCCTGGAGCTCTTGCTAGCTCTTGCTGCAGGGTTGACTGATCCCAATCCCAGGACCCTGCCATACTGTTTGGACTCCATGGTGCTGACCTTTTCTCCAAATTCTGATCTACACTCTTGTCCCTTGCTGTGTATACAGCATCGTCTCTGTGAGTAAATTATAAAGCACCAGTGACCGTTCCTAGGCACTGAACTGCATCACAGTAACTGTAAAATTGTAAGAACAGCCTTTGTCAGGCCTTGGGGCTATGCCAACAAACACTCCTAAACAGTTCAAAGGCATAATGTGGGATGTAGATCAAGTTAGGGTTTGCATGCACTCATCCTTTTTTGGAATCTAAGTGAACAGGCATAAATAAATAAGGCCCATCCTGTGTCTGTTAACTTCAGTGCAAAAGGTTCAGCCTGAACACATTTAGTTTACTGAGTTCTCAGGGCAGAACCCTTCGTTGGATCCTACACCCTCCACTTGGTCACTGAGCATGATCTCCCTGCACTAAAAAGTCCATGGCTTCTCCCGTCCTTCACATCAGCCTGCTCAGACCACGGCTGCTGGCCCTGTTTTCTAGCCAGCTATGTGCTGGATTATGTGTTAGGTCATACCACCCACCTGTCAAGCACTGCCTTCACCTACACCTCTGCACACACCCTATATTTTTTCTCTCTCCACTGTATCTTGATTCTCTTGGTCTGGAAATTCAAGCTTTTTTCCATACTCCTTAAACAGTCTCCATCCCAAAGCCACGGGCTGATAACGAAATCTGATCAAGTTGACCAAGACTGTTCAATGCTTTTTTGTATTCTCCCAATTCATGTCTAACATCTGTATGCAGCTGATACCATACCATAACAACACATTGTCCTCCCCAGCTTCTTAAAACAATCTGAAGGTATCACAGATCAAAGCCTCTAGAGCAGCAGGGCAGGAGCCTGGTGTTGAACGGGAAATGTTGGCAAGTCATTTTTGTGCTCCCAAATGATCCTTTGGGATATTTTCCAGGGAGAATTATGTGTTTCTTCCCACAGATGCTTTCCCAACTTGAGACCCAGTGTAAGGGTACAGGAACTGAGAGAGGTCACATGTCTCTTCAGAAAGCAGAGAATAAGAAAGCAGATAATGAGATAGCAGAGGAAAATGAGAGCACTAAAAGGATTGAATTCTGCCCCCAAAATAAGGAGCAAGAAGAAATTGGCAAGATGTTGAGATATCTTTTTCATGGAAGTAAAAGATATTTTATTTGCAATTCTCAGCACCAATAGAATTCAGAGAAGTGAAATGTCCAGCAGTGCAATGAAAACCTGACACAGCACTTCTCTTTGTTACTTAATCATGGGTCAGGATGTTAATCCCCATAAGTCTGTCTTTCCCCCAAGAAGTCTGAGTCCCCTCATTGCCTCATCTGCACCAGCATGTATGGCTGAGCCATGGCAGCATCCTGCTGGGGATGGCCAATGGTAAGAGATGAGCTGTAACACCTCCTGTTCCCTAATCCTGCCTTCAGAGGCCAGGTTGCTGCCATCATATTGTAGGTCCTACTGCAATGCAGGAGGGATGTTGGCTCTGCTGGAGATGACATTCCAGCCACTTGAATCTCCTTCCTGCCGTCACCATCCCCGGTCAGTCACAGTTTTTTTCTCAGAATTTGTCAATGACAATCTAATTCCTCTCGCTACAAATTCAAGACCTTCCTAAGCAGACATATAGAGTATTTGCTGGTGGGAGGCAATTAGAGCCAGCAGAATAATCACTAGCTGGTCATCATGACCCATATTTTAAAGTCTTAAGGGACCAGGTTAGTAAGTACTTGTACAATGGGATTAGTGCATTCAGTAAACAGTGAGGAGCATAGGGAAATGTCATGCTGGTGGAGCACAACCCACATCACCAGTGATGGTGCATTTGCTTAACACCAGCATGAAAATCATCACAGAAAGTTAATTAAGACTAATGTTTGCCCCCTAAAAATGCAATCACTCCTTTCTTCTTACTGATTTAGAAAACCAAAAGATGAAGGGAATGAAGAACTAGCCTACAGCCAATCCTGAGTAAAGCCTCAGCTACAAAACATGCCGTGAAAAATGAATGTAAGTTGGCTGGGAAATGAGTGCTGTCACAGAGATTGAACACAGGCTGTGAGTCCATAAACAAAGAGGGATGAAAGATAAATATAAAGAGCCGATGGGAAAGTATCTGGGGCATGGATTGGTTGTGGGAAGGGGAGGGAGAGAGGGCTAGAAATCTGCTCTAAGTCTGGTTTTATTTAATGTCTATCTACGATCTGGAAGGAAGCAGTAAACACCACATTCATTCAATTTATATTTGATGTAATGACTCGTATGAATTAGAGGGGTGTTGTGTAAACCAGTGGGGACAGACACGAAACACAAAGAAACCTAGACAGGCTGGAAATAACAAAGTGAGAGCCAAGTGGATGGGCAAAAGACAACGATCTACAGGAGGAAGCACAGCCTAAAGTGCAGATATGAAGCGGAGAAATGTGCTTAAAGAAGGGAGGCAGAAGGTCCTAATAATGGCTGAGTCCAGCAAACTGGCTGTGAGCTTGTGGAACAGAGTCATCCCAAAGGAAGACAGAGGGTAAGTATCTGGACCTATTGATTTATGAGGAATTAAGTCAATGAGATGAGTTTGGCTGCATGACAGCTAAGCAAAGAGATCAGAGTGTGCTGAGGCGTTAAGGCTGAGACAATCTGCTGGAGGTGAGGAACCACCCCGGGGACTTCTATCTACTTGGACAGTGTAAACACCACAAAGGAGGAGGAGGACTGATTTATGGTGTGGGGAGGAACGAGGGTCAGAAACAAGCTAAAAGAAATATAGGCTGGTTTAGTAACAGGGTGAGCTGCGTTGCCCTGCGCAACAGCTACCTGTGAAAGGGTCTAACATTTCTTCTTTCTGAATCCCTTAAAGCTAGACTGCAGAAAGACACAAGGGAGAACAGGTTTTTGTCTTTAAGAGGATGAACCGAATGAGTATACAGAGTAATGACAGTCAGGGTGACCGTAGCCCAGATTTGTGTGCTAATACATCTCATCTGTTGTGAAATTCTAAGAGGTGAGCCTTTCCATCCCCTGAACTGCCCACACAACATTGTTGTCTGGGAAGCAAAAGCTGTAAAACCCGGGGACAGTTACTGAGAACACAGGGATGAGAGAGAGGCCAAGGAGCTGCCAGAAAGTACCACTCAGTACCACTCAGGAAAAAGTAATGTTCAGATCACGGACTTTGGCACGTCACAGCCCGGGGGTTGAAGCATTCACTGTGCACATCAGAGACTCGAGCTCATTCCCCTTTTCAGTGCGCTGAATTTGAACCCACACCTCACAGCTCTCCGGAGAGTCCTAACCACTCAGCCTAGCAGAAGGAGTGGTGGTTACCATCCCTCCTGTTGATGCTTCTACTCCTTGTGTCCCCTCAAGGGTTTATTACGTTGCATGATGATGAATGAATATGATATTCTCACCATGCATTAAGTAGACCACAGGTTTGGCTTGCAGTCCCCAGAAAACACCCTTCATCATTCCTTAGGAGTGACTGCTCTAAAGTAGCGTTAGAGTAAGACATTCACGCAGTCTTTTCTCCAGGAGAAGGGAGGAGACATGATAAAACCTCAAGAGAAAAAAACCATAGTGTGGCAGAGCAGACTATTAACTTCCAATCTGGCTGCTCCTCACAGTACAGATTTGAATGGCTTTGCAAGCAGGACCAGAAGCAGATGACTAGGAGGAACTTGGCTGGCAGGCATGCAGATGGCTCAGGAATTCAGGCAATCTGAGGATGAAATGAGAAGGGCAAATGAATTCTGAATTCTAGTTTAGGTTATGGGGTAGATTAATCTGGTACTAGTATCTTACAGGATCATTGTTTTAAGACATTAAACCTCTTACGTACACCACAAGAATGTTCAGAATACTCTGAAAAATTACCCTTCATTTGGATAAGTCCTTTCCCCAGACAAGAAGCTATAATGCATTGTAAAATGAGATCTCAGGCACTCAGGTGAAGGTAAGGAGAAGAGAAAAATGAAAGAACTGCACTGAAAATTGTGTTTTCAGCTGTGAGACACTGGGAACAGACTTTCAGCTGTCTGAAAAAGATAAGAACAAAAGTGAAAACGAGGAGCATTTTAATATATCACTGGTGACAGAAGCATTAGACTTGGCAACAAGCTGTATTTCCTTACTTAGACAAATAGTTAATGCTTTTGAGAAACTACACAAGGATGAAAGTAAATTTCAAAAAAAAACAAAAAAACAAAACCAATTACATCTTGCTGCAGGGGGCTGGGGAGGCACCCAAACTCCCGATTCTTGGAGCAAGAGGGAAGTTCCACCATATAGACTCTTGAAAGGTGTTTAAACATCAAGTAATTCTACTTTGATTCTACTTAATATACATGAGTAAAACAGCTGCCTTCAAGTTTAATGAACAAATAGTCACCCAGTACCTTCATTTCCCAGGAGGAATTGCTTATGCCCTCTGCACACTGCTGCTAGAGTCACCAAATAGTGCAATGGCAGCTTCTGGGGGTCGTCTGGTCAATTCAGGTTCAAAGCAGGGTCACTTGCCCAGTGTCATATCCCATCAGGTTAAATATCTCCAAGGATGGAGACTCCATAACATCTTTGTGGCAGTACTTGACCACCTTTGTTTGCACTGAAGAAGCTTTTTCTCAGTGGAATTTCCTGTTCTCCAGCTTGTGTTCAGTACCTTTAGTCCTTTCACTAAGCATCACTGAGAAGAGTGGTGAGACCAGCGTCTCATCTTTACAGCCCTCTCTCAGATATCTATGTGCACTGAAAAGCTCCCTCCTCCAGGCTGAACAGTGCCATCTCTCTCAGTGCATCCCTGTACACCAGATGCTTGAGTTCCTTAAACATCTCCAAGGCTCTTGACTGGTCACGCTCTGCTATGTCCATACTCTTGTGTTGGATCCCAGAGCTGGACACAGCCTTTCAGATATGTCCCATGTGCCACAGAGAAACCTCCCGCTCCCCTGGGCAAGCAGGAGAGGAGCTTTCAGACAGCTACTGGAAAAGACTTCTTAATGGTGAGGAAAGTGAAGCAATGGAAAATTATGCCAGGAGACTGTAAAAAGCCTGTCACTTCAACAAGTGCCTAAGAGGAACATATTAGGCCTGGAAGATCCTAATGTCAGGCAGAGGAGTGAATTAAATGAACTTCCAAAGCCTTTTCCATGGCTAATTCACTATATGTAAATTGTGGCATCAGTGTTTGAAAAAAATCCTGTTACTCTAAGAATGGCACCTAATCATCTGACACAGTGCTGAAAAACAGCTACTTCTTATTCCCCAAAAGGCATTTTATGCTCTTCTCCTCTGCAGGATCCTGGTGCTAATTTATCTTTCCAGGGCTCCTGACAATAGGGAGGGAATATGACCTTCCACGTTTATGCATGGCAGCTGAGATGTAAAGAAATATAAGTAAAAATTGTTGAAGGAAACCATATCTATGGTTTCTCATTTCCGATGCTTAAGAATGGTGTATCACCATCGTGGTTTTTTTGGTTTTTTTTTTCAGCATCTACAACATATCGTCAAAGCACAGTTCCCATAATAGAGACTATTCACCAAGTTCCAGCTGTCAGGGTTTCCAGAAGAGCAGTTACCATCTGTGAGAAGTTCTGAGTCAAGTGAGCAGCCCATCATTTCATAGGAATGATGTTCAAGATAATAACAACAAAATCCATAATAGCAACAAAGTCCAATACCAGGGCAACACTCAGTTTCCCAAACCACAGTACAATCCTTTCCTATCTTGAAATGCTCCACCATCACCCTCCAAATTCCGCAGTTTCTGAATGAGGTAACCATGATTCATCCCACAGCAGGTCCATCCTGTGCAGTGAAGGAAAACCACAAAAAAACACCAACCCAGTCTGTGATCATGCAATTAGAAACTGGATCACAGTGCACACAGTGGACCTGAGTTATGGCAGCTTAAGTTCTGACGTGCTCTATTTTGGCTTGACAGCCACAGTGTTCTTATGGGTTTATTTTTTTACAGTCTCAAATAATTCCTTAGGTTTTTACAAAAGCAAACTGGAAAGATAAATTCCTCGTATGGAACCAGCTGATCTGCAGCTGGGTAAACAGCAGAACTGGAACTCTTACATCCTCTGCACATTTCAGCAGGTCTATGGAGATATCCTGGCAGAGTTGCTAATAACAACACATTAAATACCATCTTCAGATGGCATTTACATTTGCATATCTTCAGACATGGTTTAAGCATTCCAGAAGGAAGCAATGGCACATCCTCTGTTCTTGAAAAAAGATATTCCTCAAACAGATTTTTTAACTCCTGCCACTTCAGCTTCTCCCCCTCAGGTTTTGTTATTTTTTATAGCATCACAGCATGCTAGCTATCCCCTAGTTGTAATAAAATAAAGTCACATTGTTGAAAGTGGGTCACTTGGCTACATCTGTCTGCACTGATGCCAGGGACAAATAATAAACCATGCTGGATAGGAAATTTATTCCTGAAGCTGTGCTCAGTTGCTGTGCTAATTTCTGAACCTAAAGTAAGACTAAGAGCATAGATTTCAATTCTGATCTTCTGCAAGTTTTATGTACATACAACTTCACTGAGCCCTGCATGGTTGTTTCCTGATAACTAATACCAGTGAGTACACTAGTAAGTAAAAAATAGGTTTATATAATGCATTTTATCCTTTAAGTATGGCTGGTTTCCCATGTTAAAAGATCATACATGATCTAATACTTCTATCTACACACAGAGGCCCAGTTAATTTCTTCTTGGCAATATCTCTTGCCTCAATAAAAGTCATCATAGGAGCTCTAATGAAACAATTAGATTTGAAGTGCCTCTGATTGTTTAATAAATTCAGACCTGTATACAAATTGGTCTTCCAGCTCTAAATGTGTAGAATGACTGAACAAGCTTGAAACATTTCCCCGCAGATGAAAAGAAGCTGAGGTTTGATGTATCACATGTAGGATGTAGAGGCAAGAATTACAGAATCAATCATCCAAAATAAATGATATTATTATTAGTAACACTCAGAAGCCATGTGAAAGAAGACAAGATGAAAGCATGTGTTTAAACATGCCAAATGTGTTAGGGATATCTTAAATACAGTTCACCGTCCTCAGATGCACACAGATAGGTGTGTCTCTAGGCTAGCTAGCCTGCACAGTAAAGCAGTACACTGGGAATTCAGAACACATGAGAGAAAAAAGGCATATTTGTGCTGTGATCAGTGCTACATACAACCCTGGTGACTTACAGCGTAAGTAAATCCCCAAATGATACAACTCTGAGGAAAATCTTTGAGCCAAGTTGAGGACTGGTGTAGCCCGTGAAACAGGGGAAGCAGGCTAAAATATGATAGCTTTGATTAGATTCAGTGATATGGCAGGAAGCCCAATTGTTGACCAGAATGTTCAATTGGTATTTGAATCACACCTACTTCTTATGCCCTCATAGCTGACAGCCACTCTATGTATCAGTGTGCATGTGTTTATAACCACCCAAATTTCAGTTCTGTTGTTCCACTAGTGATGCTTGATCTGCAATCTATACCCACTGTTTGCTCAAGAAAAGAACATAACATGCCTAAGCATCAACCTTCTTCACCCAAGTTATGCACATAGCTGAGATCCTCCTGAGCCTGCTCTCCCCCTGGCTGAGCAGCCCCTTCTCTCAGCCACTGTTCCCATGTCTGATGCTCCAGTCCACTGAACATCTCAATGGCCCTTCACTGGGCTGGCTTCAGTAATGCCTATGTCTCCTATACTGCAGAGCCCAGTTCTGCTTCCCCATTTCCCCTTGGAAGACATTGCTGTTTCATTTTGCACCATGCTATTCCATATTCTCATCTGCATCCATTCATACACAAAATGAACACTTTCCACTTTGAGGAATAGTTAGCCTCATTCACCCGTTTACTCTTTAATTCTTTTGTAGGTAGAGAGTTGGACATCCTTCTGAAAATCACCAGATGACATACATTCCCTTGGAAAAGAGGAGGCCAAAGCAAGATACCTGCATTGAAGGTAGGCCTTCCAGCTACTTCCAGTTGATCTGAACTCAGTGGTCACAGAAGAGAGGTCACAGGCATAGATTTCAGTATAGAACAGCAACACAAGAGCAGTTCTAGGAATGCATGTACACTATCAGCTTTCATCATCCAAAAGCGCCAGCTATTGTGAAAAGGCCTTTCTGCAGGGTAATCCCATATTCATTTGGCAACGTAGGCAAGCCCTTCATGTCTTATTCCGTCTTCTGACCTATGCTTCTGGGCCAACCTCCAGGAAAACCTCATGTCCTGCGTAGAGAAGCCTTACCACTCTTGTCCCTCCATCTTTCCAACGTTGTGTCTCTGATACAAATCTACCCAGATTAACACAGGAATTTAGTGAGAAGAATTAGATATGTAGATAAGAGAAGTTTTCCTGGCTTTGTTATTTGGCTACACTGCAATAAGAATACCTATCTAAAAAGTGTTTCCTGTTACTAAAGGCATCGTTGAGGAATGTTTAATTCTTAGCAGAACTGCTGTACTTGTTCTACACAAACCAGATGATATAAATAAATAAACCATGAAATGTTCAGAGAAGACAAATCACCAGTCCATCAAAATGCCTGATAAATTAGTTCAACAGAATGGACTACAGGCATGTTCAATGAATCATCATCACCAAGAGTAAATAAATTCAGATTAAGTAAAACTTGATTGAATCATGTTGAAGTTTGGCACTTAACAAAATAGATCAGTCCGAAGTCTCACATTAGGAACACATAATCTCTTAAGATTTATGAGTGTTGTTGCACACCACATATGTTTCTAGGTTACTGTTTGCTGTGTTGAGAACTGGATGCTCTCAGTGTACAATGATTTGCTTGCTTTTACGTATTTTAAACTCCAAGAAGCCATTCTCCTTGCTCCCCTCTTTGGGGTACAAAATAAACTTGTACAGTAGTAAACTTCCTGCTTTCTTCCTCCCCTCCAGACACATTCCCAGTTTCTCAGAGGCAGTTTTCAGTTCCATCTGACTGTTCAGAGCTGTTTGCTGACACATCTGTAACATGTTGTGAAATAGCCAGGATGTGAATGGACTGCAAACTGAACTGAACTCAGTCACTTGGGTTCAGCCATTGGAAAGAATCCTCAGCTTATTAAATTTGGTAATACTATCCTCACACACTGGGCATACTATTAATCTCTGTTGGTAGCCGTATAATAGGGACAACATATGTCCATGGAAACCTTTTAAATAACAAATCAAGACAAGAAATACCTTGCACTTTTTTATTTGTTTATCAATAGTTACTTTTGTTTAGCATTTATATTGTGGCAATGTCCAGAGGTCATGGTTAAGATGGAAATCCAGATGTACTGACTGCTATGGAGATGGGGCAAATTGAAAATTTGAAGCAAGATTTAAAGAGGTTAAAACAACTTTAAAATTATAACCATTTGCAAATCTGCTGTCAAGTTCTTTTAGTGTAATATCACACAAAGCCCAAGTATCTTTGCATTTAAAGTTTTCATTGTGCAACAAATATTGTCTGGGAATAGAATTACTATTATCAGCCTTATTACACCAAGCAACGTAATATACATACAGTTCAAGTACCAGACTAACACTGTGGGGGACAGGAATCACTTTTTAGCCTGGAATAGAAATCATATTTAACAGAATGCTTAAAAGAAACAACTAAGATTTACAGTGAGCGTTGTGGGTTGACATTGACATAAGCTGATATTTATAACCTGAGTGTCATCACACAGGCAAGAAAGTCTCATGTCTTTATCCAAGCAGCAGTGCGCCTTTTTGTGTGGAAATACTGATCCTCCTCCATACGCTCAAACCACATCTTGCTGAAGGACGTTATCTATTCAGTATTTAAAGGGGAGCTATAAGAAAGGAGGAAACAGTTTCTTTAGCAGGGTCTGTTCTGATAGGACAAGGAGAATTGGTTTTAAACTAGAAGAAGGGAGATTTAGTTTAGATATAAGGAAGAAGTTTTTTACAATAATGATGGTGTGGCACTGGAACAGATTGCCCAGAGAGGTGCTGGATGTCCCATCCCTGGAGATATTCAGCGTCAGGCTGGATGGGGCTCTAAGCAACCTGACTTAGGTGTAGGTGTCCCTGTTCATCACAGGGGAATTGGACCAGATGATCTTTAAATGTTCCTTTCAACTCAAACAATTCTATGATTATTTAATTCTGTGATTCCATGAAGTGTCAGTCTTTGTAGGGCCTAAAGCTCTGTCCCAAGAGGACACTGTTAGAAATATAACATGCTGAATTTTAAGTCTGTTCAGTAAGAGTCAAAAAGTACATTCATTATAAGTGGTTTTACAGCTACAGAAACAAACGAAAATTCATGAATCATTAAGTTTGAACCAAAGCCTTGTCCAAAAGGTTAAGAAATATTGCATACAATAAACAGTGCTTACATACACATGCATATACATAGATGCATACACACTATTTCTTACATCATGATTCCACTCTAAAATAAGCTGAGTTTCTTGTGAAATTCAAAAGTTACACTCCCTGATGGAAACTTGCCCCTCAGTTAGTCTTTAAATCAACCCCAGCAATACTGAGAATGGAGAGCAGAATCTCACTGCTGCTCTCCCTACCACCAAGCCTTGGCTGGCTGAGATACATCTCAGCACACATTTTGTTCAAGGAACTGCAGAGGAACAATCTGCAAACATGAATCTGTGTCAAGTTCTGTCTGGAAAATATGGCATAAGGTGGGATGTCCAAAAGCAAACATGGCCACTGTGAGCACTTGGCAGGAGACATAAGGAAAAGTGGGTGGAAGAACAAGGGACAGTGGAGTAAATTGGAAGGAAAGAAGAACCCTTGTAAGGGTGGAACAGGGACCGCTGCATCTGAGACAGCTCTTATTTCCAGGCACAGCAGCAATACATCTGCTGTACTTGTGGCAGATTGTGTGAGTCACAAATAGGATTTCACAGTCAGCAGCAAACTTGTGAGCCATAAAACCCACTCCCTTCAATTACAAAGTGATCACCTCACAGAGATACTGTACGGCTTGATCAACTGATATTTATAGAGCACTTTGAGATCCTCAGATGAAAGTCACTATAAAAAGCTACAGATTTTTCATAGTGTTCATGGGCCACCTGCTCAGACCAGAAGCATTCACTTTCAGCATCGCTTGAGCCAGCTACCAATCTGATATCTCCACGGGAATTTCCTAAAACAGATGTGGCTGTCACATTTAATCTCTCTTTTACTAGGAGCTCTGAGAAAAAGAACTCCTGGAAAAGGAAATAAAACAAATTGCATTAAAACTGATGGCCAGAAGAAGCCCCGTAATTCTGTTCCCACAGCTCATGGATTCTCCATCTGTACCTTTCAGAAAGCTGCCATAGTGACTAACTCCACTGGCTTCACAAATTAGACCTGACCTAGATTTGCTGAGGTCTTTGTTCAGCAGCTGGTTAGTGTAATATCCTGACTGCAGCAAAGTTCAGAACTGCTCTACAAAGCAGCGGGTTGAAAAAGAAAAACAAACAAAATGGAATGCATGTTCCCTGTTCTCACAACACGCTGGCCAGCGCTCTTCTTTATACCCAATGAACGTCAGAGAGTGGAATGGTGAGGTTTAAATGGCTGCCGTAATCTCATGGCTCTTGAAAGAAAATGACTCCGTTATTTCCCCTCAGTCTTTATTAAGGAAAGAACAAACCCCATGAGACTGAGGAAAAGCATGATTCTGAAGACCAGAATTGGTTCTAATTAAGCATATCATTAAACGCTTTGCGGAATTAAGGTTAAAAAATGTGAAGTTTAAAATCCTGTTAGCTAAGGATACAACAGTTCATGGGCTTTTTTTATAAACTGATCTGAACCATATGAAACCCTTCAGAGCATGGATCAGGACTGGCATCCCTTCAGAATAAGGTTTCCCATGATGTTGTGGACTTTCTGCATTGTGTGTAGAAACTGAGCACAGATGTCCCAACATGTTTCAGAGACTGAAAACCCTTTGTTCCATGATAACAGTGGGAAACATTAATTAGAATCTTATTTGGTGATCTGGTTTGGTGGGTTTTGAGGGATGATTTCTTTTTCTCTTTGAGTTGGCTTGTTCTTTTAAATACAATCCAAAAAAATACCAAAGTGAACCCAAAGGAAATATCTTCTTAATCCTTCATCCACCAGTGATGGGTTCCATAACAATCAGAACGTGTCCTGAAAGATGTAAGAATGTGCAAACTCCCAGTCACACCCTCAGTCGGTCACATCAGAACCCTGAGATAAATTACAGCCCAGGCTGCATTGGAGATACCTTTCAGGAAAGGCACTATCGCTGCACAGAGATGGGCTGTTGCTGCAAACAGCTCATCATCATTATTATAAGGGTGGAGGATACTGTCCCTAAATAGTGACATAAGCACTAAGCATGCTATAGAAAAGTTCTTAAATTCCTTCTGCTGCATGAGCAGTTATTACAGAACAGAAGTTTAGATTTGATCAGCTGTTTTCCACTGAGCAGTAGAAATCACAAAAAGGCTCCGTGTGGCAGAATTTTTTTCTCTTTGTGTTTTTGGTTTGTCACTAAAAGAGGAGAAATTGCTGAAGGCAGTTCTCCATTAGAGAAATAACTCTTGCTGGATGAGCGTAATGGTTACTTATCTCCTAAGCAGTGCCCTTCCAGGCTATGTGCTACAGGCAGCCCAAGGAGAGAGATCTGCCTTAAATTGCCAGATGGCAAATTTTGCACGATTGTTTACGAGGCAGTGTTAACTGGTCCACAGGACGCAAAATGGGAGAGAGGTCTCATAGCACCTGCCCAGGGGAGCTTCAGGAAACTGGATTGCTGTGATAAGCCTTTCACATCCTTTCCTTGGGCGATACTGGGCAGTATGGATGTACCTGTGCTGGGACCCTTCCTTTCATGCAGCTACTCCCTCTGCCACCCAGGTACCCTCAGATTCCTCACTGCCAGATTGACTCTAGTGGCAAATTTTGCTCCTCTTCTAGTGGAGCAACTGGTGCAACTGAAGTGAAGACTGAAGAACTGTGATCTCTGAAGGCTCTGATGTACCACCGTACAAATAACAAGTGTACAGCTAGCAGAGTGGTATGGTTGGCATGATATTTTACAGGTTTATAGTTAGATTATCATGGTGGAAAGAGACAATCAAAAATGAAATGCTCACCTGTGTCCTAGGCTTACAGTAGGAAACTCCAAAGGGAGTAATCTCCAGAAAGAGACCCCTCCCCAGTGGCAGTCAGCCCTTAAATGGGGTCTAGGAGTGCAGGCAGGCTCCATGCCTTCTGGTCACACAGCTGAAATGCCTTCACCTGTCCTCCCGCAGCTGACTCAGTGCTTGCCTCAGGTGATCAATCAGTGCTTCAGGCTGTGACTCAACAGTTCCCATGCAAGCACCTAAATCCATTGTAAGAAGCATTAAGATAAAGGCTCTGATGTTGAGTGGCTTCATAAAGACCAGACACTGTTGTTAGACTGTATGCAGAAGCTGAGAGCCGTGTGTAGGAGATAGAAACCAACAGCTTCTGATTCTGCTGTGAGATGCACAAACCAAGAATTATGAAGGCTGGAAAAGATCACTGAGATCATACTCCAACATCAATCCACCCCCTCAAAATGCCCACTACTCAGTGCCACATCTACACGTTTCTTGAACACCTTCAGGGACAGTGACTCCACCACTGGGCAGCCTATGCCAGTGTATCACCACTCTTTCTGAGAAGAAATTCTTCCTAATACCCAACCTGAACCTACTCTGTGCAACTTAAGGCCATTACCTCTCTTCCTATCACTGTTATTGGGGAGAAAAGGCTGATTACCCCTCTCTACAGCCTCCTTTCAGGTCATTGAAGAGAGCGATAGGCTTTCCCCTGAGCCTCCTCTTCTACAAACTGAATGATCCCAGTTCTCTCAGCCACTCCTCTGATGCTGGGGTGCAAAAAGTACTGGAGTCCCTGATAGTCCTCTGTGATTGGAGCTGGACTCAATACTACCATTAGTTCCTAAGTCTTCCCACCCAGAGCTCTATGACTTCTACTACAGAGAATCCAAGGACCTACGTGAGTTTTCTCTCAGGACAGAATGTGATCTCTCTCTCTTTCCTAGGAAGCAGAATTGGTACACAAATTCACGCGACAAAAGAGAAATTCACAGCTCTTTTCTTGTATGCATCTTGAAATAACTCTTTCTGCTCATGGGAACTGGGGATGTATGTTATGGAGGACAGAGAGCATTCATCCTGGGGACTATGCAGTGGATAATGTAGTGGGTCACCTGTGGCACTCAGAAGGAAACAAAACCTCAGCCCAGGAAGAACCAGCAACACTGCAGCCCTCTCTGCTCTGATCCATCCAATATGGAACTGAAATGGAAGACTGCCCACAGCCATTTGCCTTCTTTGTTTCTAAAACTGCAGCTTCCAGGCGGCACTTACTCAAAACAAAAACACAACACAGGTCATAGTCAGCAAATCACAACTCAGGCAAACACAGTACTGGATATTGCAAGCAAGTCTCAGGGAGGCTGTTCTTGCCAGGTTTTATATGGCAAATGGGAGAGTAGCTCAAGGGCTTGTAAGAGACAAGGATCGGTGAGGTGGCAGGCAAACAGCATCGGGCTGCTTGGGTAGCAAGAAGTGGCAGAGGCAGCCCAGGTGAGACATGCAGATAGTGCATTTTCTGCTCTGTCTCTGCAGAAACGTTTTTGGACGTGCAGGGAATGCTGTTAGATTGCTTGTTTTTATTTCCTTTTATTATTTGTATTATTTCATTCACTGATCAGTTGAGCTTTACGTTTTTCAGTAATTAACTGAATACTTCTGGACAGATGAAATGCAACATGTATGCTCCCTTAGTATTTCTGAGGTTAAGCAACATTTATGACTCCAAGCTCTATCTGGCCCAGTGTAGGTCAGCCTCACAGCGTGTGGGTACTGACCATGTAATGATGATCTCAGGTCTCTCCTTGACCTGCAATGAGGTTACACATATAAAGAGAAGGTCAGGCTCTAGGTCAGGAAGGTCAGGAAGCCAACTGCATCCTGGGTTGTATCAAAAGTAGCGTGGCCAGCAGAGCAAGGGAGATGATCCTGCCCCTCTACTCTATGCTGCTGAGGCCTCACCTGGAGTACTGCATCCAGGTGTGGAGTCCTCAGAATGGGAGAGACACAGACCTGTTGGAGTGTCCAGACGAGGGCCAAAAAATGATCAAAAAAACATCAGTTTTCCACCTGCACTGAAATAGATTTCATTTTGGAGAGGTTTTCTCACGGTTGTGCTCTTGGAGTAAATTGTTTGCAAGTAAGGACTGCTCTCTCTGACTGTGTTCAGCTTGTTTTCTTCATTCAAGATGGAGATTCCTGCAACACAGGTATATATATATATATATATATATATATATACACACACAAGAAATGATCTCAGATATCCTTGCTATAGTAAAGTGCTTTTTCTCACTTGCTTAGAACAAGTCACATTTTCACCATCTTCTTCAAACCTGAACAGAAAAATGAATGGAGGCAGAACATGCTGCTGTATGTAAGCATGAGATGTGTTCTCAGCAAGAGCAAATGGTCTGAGACTATACCACATATAGGAAGGTCTGTGCTGTTGCAGATTTCCTCTATCTTTTTCTTCTATGTATACATAAGCCTAAAGTGTAAAGAAAGGAATGTGAGGATAGGTTCCAAATGCAGGTGAAATGGCCTTCATATGCTCCAGGTAAGCTGACTGACAGCACAGAACTAGTCACAGTTTAAAGCCAGCAGCCATAACCTGCATCCAAACACAATTCTTTCTCCCTGCTTCCATTCAGCCCTGTATCAAAGAGGCCGTGCCCACTGCTGACAGCACTGGTGTCACAGGGAAGGCAGCAGCTGGGCAGCATTAGCTCATCATCTTAAATCCAAATTGCACTCCTGAAAATCCTTCTTCCCTGTTGCTTTGAAACCCCAAAGCACAGCCATGCATCTCCTATAACACAGAGCACCTGCAGTGCAGACACCTACACCCGAGCTAGGTGTTGGTTTTATGTCCGCTGGCAACCAGTGTGGCTCATTCAGAGCAGCTTGTTAAGGTGGAACACCTGTTGCTGAGGGCATAATGTGCATGCTGTAGGTGATTCAGAGGTTATATTGTCTGGCTGTAGGCTGTGAACTGAATGCCCATTTGTAATGGTGTGCATTAGACACACTCTCAAAGTTCAGCTTGTGCACGATTTTTATGTAGAAGACTACAGGCCTCAGCCTCAATGTAAACCAAGTCACAGTACTGGAGCTGGTCATCCCAAGTGGAATGCTCATGAAGGAGACCCACTACAGGCTCCTCTAATATTAGGCAGGATGCTTACATAAGAAGCAGGTTCAAGAGCAAATGGCACTGCTGTTTGCCTGGGGCTGAGGGAGGCACGACATCCTGCTTCCCAGCAGAGTTTTAAGGCCCCACAGCTGGGCTGGCCTCGGCTTTCTCAGTTGGCAAAAGCTGGCCATGGGCGGCTGTGAGCCGTGAGAACTTGCTGGTGGGAAGGTAAAGGTGAGGCACATTGGGACCAGCCCTCAGCAGCACCTCCCGTCAGTCGGGTTCTGTCCAATTCTGGCTGTGCTAAGTTCCCTTCTATAAACATCCAGAGAGGGAAGTAGACTTTCTGAATTTGTTTAAATCCATTGTCAACTTATTCATTCCTTTCTGACTTGGCAGTATTCTGCGCTAGACCTTTTCCAGTATTTAAATGAGCATTATCTGCAAAAATATTTTTGTTCTTTTGAACACATGCACCAGCTGGCTGCAGTCAGTGGTTGTGGTAGTAGGAATGTTGTCAGGAAAGCTTTGCTCCCAGCTGCCTGCGAGGCTTTGCAAAGAAAAACAGATCGTATCTATCGATCTTAAACTAACACATTAAGACTCCGGGATTTTCCAACCCATCTGGTGCAAAAGGAAGCGGTCAGCATGAATGTGAGTTTGAGTCTGGCTCGAGGCCGAGGGGGACCTTCCAGTAAGCGTTACGTGCAGACTTTCCACCTCCAGCCTAATGAGGTTTGTGGCCTCAACTCCAAAGCAAGCCTACCCACCAGTGGAAGTGCTGATGAAACCACTGAGCTGGGTCCAATCTCCTCATTTAGATCCTATTCAATATTTCATTAACGCTGCAGATGCAGTACTAGCAGAAGCGGATTCACTTCTCCTGAAGCTGGCAAAGCTCTGCAGACCCCAGTGCCACATCGCCATCAGTGTAGGTGGATGCTGTGTGGGCCAGTGCACCCAGGTGGTCGCTACTGACATCCATCAATAAATCCCTGTCCTCACACAGTCTGGGTCACCATGAGCCCAAGAGCAGGGTGTATGGACATGAGAAGCACACTCTATCTGATACTCATTCATGGCCAGGCATCTGCACATAGTCCAGGTCATTATATACCACTGGCAACTTCTCATGCTCCTTAATTAACATGGTGCCATGTGAACCAACAGAACTAAATCTGTGTCTTTCACATGGTCTCAGAGTCACAAGCACAGGCAGCATTCCCTGTTAAGTTGGTTATTTGTAATGTTGCCCTGTGGTGATATTAGTCACCCAACTGCCTCCTGCTCCAGCAGGCAATTCCCCAGCAGCAGAAAAATGCCGTGTCTGATTCCCTCAGGCAGACCAAAGTAGATCATTTCCCCTGGATTCCACCACTGTTGGGGTGTCTGCAGCATTGTGCCCTGTGCTCACCACTGGAAAATGCACAAGCACTGTGTCAGCAATCATGAGTCCACTGAGCAGAGCAATGCCTTGCAGAAACATTCAGATGAGTTTTGGATTACTACCTTGGGTGCTAGAGGCATCTTAACCTTATTAGCACAATGCTCCGGCTGAAGCAATTAGCCTTAATTACAGGAGCAGTTATATTGGACTTGGTGGAGTCGTATCCTAATAGGGTTATATTGTTTTGCTCTTTGAGTCATCTCTGCAGAAACTTCACTGTATCCTTTGATGAGAAAATGCATAAAGATCCCAGGTTAGAGAGAGACCAGTGATCCTTCCAGGGTGAAGATAGAAGAAATGGATAAATGCAATTCCCAAAGTGAATATGAGGCTGCCTATGATTTTTTTTTCTTAGACAAGCAGCTTAACAGGCAAGAAAAATGTATAAAAGCTTGAAAATCCTCTAAGTGTATCTCTGCCTGGTTTCTTCCAAAGCAGCATTAAGGGGGAAAAAAATGATAATCTGATTTAAGAATAGGAAAGTAATGAAAAATATGTATTCCACTAATTCTGAATATTCCATGTCCCCACTAAATATCCGTGATGGTGCAGAGCTGATGAAAGCACACTGCCTGATGCACTGTTAGCAGCAGCTCACCATTCCTCACAATGCTAATTCTGTTCTCATTTTGAGTGAGAAATAAAGCAGAGAAGTTCTGTGATGTACCCAAGCCCTGAGGAGGCTGGGAGGATCTCTAGAAGAAAGACCAGCAAGGGTGTCCCCAGCCTGTGTCCAGCCATCCCTGCACCAAGCACCAAGAGCAAGAGAATCCCTGGGGCTGTGTCCATCAGCTCCAAGAAAATGAGGCTGTCACAGGCTGCCATGGGAGCTGCTGCTCTAAAGGCGGGACACACAGGGCATTAAGCAAAGGGAGGCTGTAGGAGTCCAACACCACTGCAGCAGGAAAGCTGAACAAGAGCAAACCTCAAAGGGATTGTTCAGTCTGGAGAAGAGGAGGCTCAGGGGTGACCTTATTGCTCTCTACAGCTGCCTGACAGGAGGTTGTGGTGAGGTGGATGATGGCCTCTTCTTCCATACAATTAGTGATAGGATGAGAGGGAACAGCCTCAAGTTGCACCAAGGGAGATTCAGGCTGGATGATAGGAAATACTTCTCTGAGGGAGTGATCAGGTGCTGGAATGGGCTGCCCAGGGAGGTGGGGGAGTCGCAGTCCCTGGAGGTGTTCAAGAAATGTTTAGATGTACTGAGGGACGTGGCTTAGTGGGGAATACTGGTGATAGGTGAACAGTTGGACTGCTTGATCTTAGAGGTCTTTTCCTACCTCGGTGATTCTGTGATTCTATGATTCCAAGAGAAGGGCAGCATCTGGAGAAAGAAACACACCCATGTGCTGCAGGGCTGTGACCCATGGGCAGCACTGGAGGTGTCCCAGGAGGTGCAGGGGCTCCAGACACACAACAACAGCACTGCTGGGACCTGGTGGGGTGGTCTGGGATGTCTGAGCAGGACCTGAAGACCAGGCCGTTGGCAGGCATCAGGGCTTACTTACTGCAGGGCTGTGTTAAGGAATGGCTGGAAGGGATCTGAAAGGTCATCTCATTCCAAATCCCCGCCGTGAGCAGGGCTGCCGAGGGTCGGAGGAGCAAGCTGGGAGTGATGAGCAGAGCCGCGGAGGCTGGGGGCTGGAGGAAGCAGGTGAGGAGCATCATCCCCTCGCATCACTCCCGCAGCCCTGCCAGGTGCAGCCCGGCCGGGCAGTGCCGGTGCTGGCAGGCGGGCGATGAGCTCCCGGCCTGGGTGTGTCGCGCCGTGCGCTGCCACCGCCCCCGAGCGCCGCCAGCGCGGCACATCCCGCGGGATCCCCGGCCTCGTGTCGGGCTCGGAGGGAGGAGAGAGATCGCCTGGCAGCGCGGGCAGAGGAACTGCCATCGGCAGCCCCGCACCCGAGGTTGGACCCTGCGACCTGCCGGGCGGCCGGGCAGGTGCGCGGCCACCGGGACGGCGTAGAGGAGCCCAGGAGCCCGCTGCCCTCCGGCCGCGGGTGGGGTCCCCGCGCGGACCGGCTCTGCGGATCTCCCCTCCCGGCGGGGGAGGCGTCCCGAGGCGGGCGGGGAGCCGCCGCCTCCTGGTGCGCGGGGGCAGCAGCTCCACGAGACCCCCCCCCCCCCGGTGTGTCCTGCGCGGCCCCGCGCCGCCCCCCGCAGGCGGCGGAGCTCGGAGGGGAGCGCGGCCCCGCGGGGGTCGTCGCCATGACGAGCGCGTGTGCCGCCGGCCGACGCCGCTGAGCCGCCGCCGCCGCCGCTGTCCCTTCAGCACCGCGGCCCGCAGGCAGCCGAGAGAGGAGGCGGCGCGGCCACAGGCAGCGGGGATGGCGGCGCGGAGCCGGCGACCGGCCGGGCGCTGAGAGCAGGTAGGGGAGCGGCGTCCGAGGATTGGATATGGGGAAAGGGGAGAGAGGAGCGGGAGGATGGAGGGCTCGGGGGGGGGGGATGGAGGGAAGGGGAGCGGGGAGCCGGCTGGGAGAAGTGGGAGAGAAGGTACGGCTGGAACAAAGGAGCAGCGGTGGTGTGTGCGGTAGGGAGGGGGGAGAGAGAAAAGGGGAAAGGGAGAAAGAAGGGGAAAAGGGAGACGGAGAGATAAGGAGAGGAAATGAAAGGAAAGGAAAGAAAGAGAGATGGAGAGAGAAATGAGAGAGAAAGAGAGCAGAGAGAAAAAAGAAAGAGAACGGACAAGAAAAAGGAAGAATTATAGAAAAGAGGAGAGAGAAAGGAAAAGAGAAAGAGAGGGACAACGAAAAGCAAGGAAAGAAGGAAGCAGGGAAGGGAGGAAAGAAGGAAGAAAAGAAAGAAAGAAAAAGCAAATGAAAATGTTAGTAGGCGAACATGCTTCACATTTGCCCATTCTGCTGACGTGCTGATGCTCTGTGCCATTGCATTCTAGGCTTTTATTTCCTACACACCTTTGGAAGGAGGTCACTATGACAGGGCAGAGCCTGAAGGCTTTATCTGAGGCGAATTTTGAAGACAATGAAATCAGCATCAATGTTGGAGGTTTTAAGAAAAAGATGAGATCCAACACATTATTGAGGTTCCCAGAGACCAGACTGGGCAAGCTGCTAAGCTGTCACTCAAAGGAGTCGATCCTGGAGCTCTGCGATGACTACGATGACACCAAGAATGAGTTTTATTTTGACAGGAACCCTGAGCTCTTCCCCTACGTGCTCCACTTTTACAACACTGGCAAGCTCCATGTGATGGGTGAGCTCTGCGTGTTTTCTTTCAGCCAAGAGATTGAGTACTGGGGAATCAATGAGTTCTTCATAGACTCATGCTGCAGCTACAGCTACCACGGGAGGAAAATGGAGCCAGACCAGGAGAAATGGGAGGAACAAAGTGACCAGGAAAGTACCACGTCTTCTTTTGATGAGATCTTAGCATTCTACAATGATGCCTCTAAATTTGACAAACAACCCTTTGGAAACATCAGGAGGCAGCTCTGGCTCGCTTTGGATAACCCTGGCTACTCGGTCTTGAGCCGAATCTTCAGTGTGCTCTCCATCATGGTGGTGCTGGGCTCCATCGTGACCATGTGCCTGAACAGCCTCTCAGATTTCCAGATCATTGACAGCAGCGGGACCCCCGAGGAAGACCCTCGCTTTGAAATCGTGGAGCACTTTGGTATTGCATGGTTCACTTTTGAACTGGTGGCGAGATTTGCAGTAGCTCCTGACTTTTTAAAATTTTTCCAGCATGCCCTGAATTTGATTGACCTGATGTCTATCCTACCATTTTACATTACCTTAATTGTCAACTTGGTGGTGGAAAGTAGTCCAACCTTGGCAAATTTAGGCAGGGTTGCACAAGTCCTGAGGCTCATGAGGATCTTTCGCATCTTAAAGCTTGCTAGGCACTCAACGGGTCTTAGGTCCCTTGGAGCCACCCTGAAGTACAGCTACAGAGAGGTAGGGCTCCTTTTACTCTACCTCTCTGTTGGCATCTCCATTTTCTCAGTAGTGGCCTACACCATTGAAAAAGAAGACAATGAGGGGCTAGCCACCATCCCTGCTTGCTGGTGGTGGGCCACCGTTAGCATGACCACGGTGGGCTATGGGGACGTTGTGCCAGGGAGCACTGCTGGCAAGCTGACGGCATCTGCATGCATCCTAGCTGGCATCCTGGTGGTAGTGCTTCCCATTACACTGATCTTCAATAAATTCTCCCACTTTTATAGGCGTCAGAAGCAGTTAGAGAGTGCCATGAGGAGCTGTGATTTTGGTGATGGCATGAAAGAAGTTCCATCCGTCAACTTAAGGGACTACTACGCCTATAAAGTGAAATCCCTTATGGCTAGCCTTACCAATATGAGCAGGAGTACCCCCAGTGAGCTGAGCCTGAATGATTCACTGCATTAGTGTACAAGTCTGACAGCAGTTTGCATGAGAGCTATCAAGCAAGAGCTGTGTTTATAAATGTTTTCCTATTTGTCATCCTTTTATTTTCTTCTTCTTTTTTTTTCCCTAGAGGGTAATATTGCTGACACTGCACTAACTTTGCACTTGAGAAACTAAAGAAATTCATATTCCAAGTTGACAGTTTGCACATTCTCATCCTGTTGCATAGGCACTGAATGCTGACTTTTCCATCTGAATGTTTCCGCTCCCCTGACATTAGTGCTAGCAGTATAGTGATGATCTGTTACTTCGTGCATTTCCTCGTTTGAGCAGAGAAATGAACGTACCCAAGTGGAATAAAAATTCTCAGCTGTGAAACTAATGGTGAACCACCACCTATAGCCGTATTTGTAGCAGTTCAGGACCATCTCAAGACAGACGTAGGACTTCCAATTCATTTCGCAACTGTGTTTAAAAAATCACATGTGAATCACTGACAAGGGACCACTCTTCCCCATCTTTCTGACTGGTAATTTCAATCGTCACGTGTCTGAAAACACCTCCAAGCTTCATATTTCAATGGAAGTTGGCTTAAACATGTGTTAAAAACTGGGTGTTCTTGTTTGGAAATGTTATGTCCAGTAATATCTTTTTAGATGTTCCTAAGCATAGGCCTACCTCTATTTCCAAGACAAGGTCAGTTTCCAGCCCTCCAGAGAAGCCCAGCCCTCATTTCTGGTGGCTGCGTGTTCCAAGGCTGCACTGCCACAAGCAACTCGAGGTACGGTCTCAGGTTCCTGCTCTCAGAGGGGACATGCACACAGCATGGTTCCAGTGAAACTGGAGATACTCCGTATTTCAGCCCATCCAAATGGTTGTGAGATTAGGCACACAGAGATGTGGGTTTTCAGCGATTAGAAGCTCCAGTGGAAAATCTGGCTTTGTTTAATGAAGAGAAATATTCCCACATGAACAGTGCAGGCAGCATTTTAGGAACTGACATTCACATACTGCAAAAAGACTAATTATAAAGATGCCATATGTGACGCTGAGATACAGCGTCTAATTTTATCAGGAAAGCTTGAAAGCAGGTGTTGATGGCAGCCAATTCCATTACGCTTTCTGCCAAGGAAACTCTAAGGAAAAAAAAAAAAAAAAGAGCCCTGCAAGTCACATTTTCCCTTAGAAAGGAACTCACAAGTTACAGCTGAGAAAGAGTGCAAGGGCCTAAGAAAAGAACAGATACAGAAAAAGAGCTTAATGCTGCCTGCACTGTGGGCAGATCCTCCCACCAGTTCTGTGACGCAGTCGATGCAAACCTTCTCAAGGGCTGGCCTGTACTTTTCTTTAAAAAGAGAGAGAGAGAGAGAGCAGATCATCTGGGTTCTCAAGAGTAATCATGAATCTGCATAAACTTATTGAGTGATCAGCCTTTTCCCTTATGTAACTGTTTTGAGATCAAACACTTGTAGCCAACAGGCAGATCCGACCGCTTCCTCTCCCAGCACCCCTGGTGCTCTGCGCTGTAATATCCCGCTGGCACTCAGAGGGCACAGCAGCATTTCTTTTCAAATCCATCACCTTTTCCACCCCATTTACTACATGTTGTGTAACAATTGATTGTTTTTCTTCTTAACTTGTGAAGACTAGAGAGGTCCAGAAAATACATTCAAGCACATCGCAAGTGAAACTGAAATACCACAGCAAAATTTGCCTTGTTTGGAAGCCCATGTTTGTGTACTGCAACAAGGAGCGGTACCTAAACTAACGCAGCCAGATTGGCAGAATGAAGCAAATATGTAAAGGATATGTCCTCTCTCAGGCTATCAAGGGTTGCCATCTGGATCTTTTGATGGTGGTGTTGTACCAGCTTGACCTAAAACCAGAAGGCTGAGCACTCAGGATCAGAGTCCAGTGATCTACCAAAGAGAAATACCTTGCCCACACACAAAATGTCCTTTGCTAACACTGTTCCCTCAGAGTTGATTTAGGCCATGAACTGAGGGAAACAGGTCCTTCCCAGCCTTACCAGAGCAAAACTCTGAGAGATTTCAGCACAGCATGCAGAGAGGTCAGATGTTGCTCTCTATCTATCTCCAAGCACCAAACAACCGTACAGATGGCCCTGAAGACTGACTTAGACGCTGAACTGGGCATCCAAACTTGAAACACTTTTCATTCCTGAGTTACCCAGGGGATTGAAATACTATGAGTGAAATAAGAGGTGGGCTTGTATAGCACATTCACATTCTGCAGTTGAGCTAAACACTGCAGGGGAG
Source organism: Coturnix japonica (assembly GCF_054131305.1). Lineage (NCBI taxonomy): Eukaryota > Metazoa > Chordata > Aves > Galliformes > Phasianidae > Coturnix > Coturnix japonica. The sequence goes on along the minus strand of NC_140664.1, from coordinate 19,643,167 downwards.
GCAGAATCTCCCACTGGCACCAAGGCCAGTGCTGCTCCCATTAGGTTTGTGGGTTTGGGGCCTGCAGAGAATCTCCCAAGTGGTGGTTTTATCCCAGTTCCACAATCAGCAGATTCACAGAGCTCAAAACCAGTGACTTCCAGGGCAGTTATTGGAAGAGACCTGTAAACTTGCCAAAGAGTCACAAATTCCCTCAGCTGTTATTAGTTTAGCTTTGCAAAGGTTGGATCCAAACTTTACAACACATCATTTCAATAACCTATAGCTTATCTTATGTTCCAGATTTATTATTCATAGAGCTGATGCTCTGTCATTTCTGCAAGTATTGAATGGAATGTGTCCAAATTGCATTTTACTAAAGAAAATGAAATACCCCAAGGAATTATGACTTTTATTGTACCGGTTGAAAGGAATTTTCGTTATTGCTTTTTTATATAAGTGCTTTGGATCAAAGACACTAAATAAATAAAGTACTGAAATTTAATATGTTCTTATTATCATGACAATGACTCTGTGCAGTACACAGGAATTCCCTTCATAAACTTAACTAGCTCCATGTCAGAAGTAGCCAGCCATTGCTCCCACTCCCCTGGAAGTGTATTCCAGATCCGCGCTGCTCTCCAAGGCTTGTTTAACTTTTAGCGTAATTTCACTAACAGCTGCTTTATATGAGATTTTTATCATGCCAGGGCTCTTCCTTAGTTTAAATAACTCCTTTCCCTGCTAATGGTTACATGCGTGGTATATACACAGACAGCAATCATACACCATTTCAGGCTTATTTTCACTGGATGATACCTGCCAAGACTCTTCTAGTTTTCCTTTTTGCTCTGATCATCCTAGGGGATCTAGCCTTATTTTCTGCTTTATTTCTGCTTAGATTTAATCTGTTTGAGCTGACACTGCACACCACTGTATCCCGAAAGAGATTGCTTTGTCCAGCAGCATTATTATTTGCTTAGGCTATTGGAATTTTTCACTGAGGCAGAAGGTAATTATTCCAATTCAAGTAATGTTGTTTTAACTCACCAAATATACCCATGTATGAAAGAACAAGGTACATCATTCCTGCCATTTGGTGAAGTAACTTCAATGCCAGGGCTCAGCCCCATAATCATAGACTCATAGACTCATCAAGGTTGGAGAAGACCACTAAGATCATCTCATCCAACCACCAGCCCATCGCTGCCACACACACTGACCATATCCCTCCAAGTGCCAAGAATCCTCATTTCTCATTAGACTATTAAACTATTAAACTCATTAAACTATTAAACTATTAATCTCATTAAACTATATAAACTATTTTGAAAGAAAACTTCAATATCTCAGAAATCTTTGCAATTAGAAGAGGTTTTGAGTAACCGATACTTACTCCAAATGTACAAAATCACTGGTCATCTTCCTTTCTATAAATCTCAAAGACAGAATTCAGTATTAGAGGATTAACTGGCCACTTTCTCCAGCATCTGAAGCTTGAAAATTATTGTGGTCAGCAATTTCTATGGACAGTGAAAAACATCGCACCTGGTATGGGCTGCTTCTGCCTTTGGATGGTCACCTTGTGAACATCGGCACCGCCAATGAAGATGTTGCTACTTCTCTCTTCAGGCTGAAAGCTCCAAAGTGTTTTAATGAGGATTATGGTAATATTTCAAAACAGGAAACTTACTTTAGTAATGAGCGAGTGTAGAATCTTGATTTCTAGTACAAATCTGGGCTAGTATGGAGATTCAGAAATGTCCTTGAGAAGCAACGTTATATTATTTTCTTGAGATGTAAAATCTATATATAGGTTGTCATTAAGCTTTTTATGTACATTCAGAGTTTGTGTTATCGCCTGGTTTATGATTCACATACTTTCATCAGTAGCAAATTCTCTTTCCCTGCAGATTATGGTACTCATTTACAAAGCAACGTGTTTTTATTTCACATAATACAGCACCACCTCCTTCACAGTGCAAACTTCAGAACAAAGAACTATGCATTTAATTTTCCAAATGTATACTCCAGTATTTGTTCCTTTCGGTACTTCATGGGATTGCAGGAAACTACCATATCTGGTGCTCATCCTGCTGCATTTCTTGTCCCCGTAGAGTACTGCTCTACTTTGTGCCACAATATGGAAATCATATGCACCAAAAAGAAGTGCATTAATACAGGGCTTAAGAATAAATCCAAATGTCAGGGTACTGTGAGTATACACAATACCGAAGGAGAAGCGTGCACCTTTGTGTGAAGGTGCTTTTCTTTTAAATGTGTACATCGGGCTAATTTTCTATTATTAATAAAGCTCTTAATTGGGGAGAGGTGGGGAAGATGAAACACATTTTTTAGTTGAGCAAATAGCACAAACCTCTCATTCTCTACCTCACCGATTAGGGACTAAGCAGCACACCAATAGCACTTGTAGGTACTAAATCAATTTGACGTGACCTTTCATCTCTTCCAAATAGCCCCTCTCCTGGTGGGCCCCAGCTGCACACACATGAGCAGCAGAAGCCCCTGGAGTAACTGTTCTTGCTTTCCCAGTTATCCATTTCCTTTCACAACACTCCTGACTTTAATCTACCTTTGATGGTATTTTCAAACAATATTCAACCCAGAGTCACCACTCATATCCCTCTGTGAGGTGTTGAGCCCAAACTATTCCTTTCTCATCGTGTTCTACTTTTTCTTCTTTTCTCCCAATTTATGCACCTGACTTCCTCATAAGTTACACCAGAAATTAACTGGACCTTCTGTAACTTATTTTCAGGCTTCCCTCTGTTCTGGTAGATCTAGAGTAATATTCCCATCCAATCCTGAAGCATCTTTTACAGATTCTGCCTTCTTCCTAAAAAAACCCAAAAACCCGAACAGCCACCACCAACAAAAACCTCTGCTATTCTGCTGAGAGTAATTTACAGTCAGCCACAATGTTTGGGTACTCAGAGCTGTTGTGTTTGTCCCATTGTATCAAGGTTCGTTAATCCCTTTAATGATGAAACACAAAGATATGGGCCATCAGCTGTTCCCAGCTAGTTTTCCAATGTGACTCCCTCTGTCCTGTGCTACTGGTAAGGCTGGCTTCTCCCAGTAGGACCATCTCAAACTGGGATGGAATCCCAGTTTCAGTCCTAGCTTTGAAACAATGCAGGAGGCAGGAGTCATGCTGCGAGGTGGGGGCAGCAGGTGGGCTCTGCTGAGTTTGGCTTTCTTCATTGATTTCCCTTTAGGCACAAGGAGAGGCCAGTCTAGACATGGCAGGAATATAGAAGAGAGCAGCTGTGTACTTTGTCAGAGTTAATGGTTCCTGAACGAAAAGAGCTGGGGAGCGGGAAGTTTTCCTTCCCTCTCTCCTGTCAGCAACAGACAGCTCTGAATGCAGGGTGGTGGCCCCTCCATATCTGAGGTAGAATAAGTGTCAGGAAAGCAAAGCCACACAACTGCAAACCCCACAGCTGCTGGGGCTGCAGCGCTGTGTACATTTGGTCCCAAGCAGCCCCATTTCTATACATCACTGCAGAAGCTGGAAGGCAGCTCAGAAGCACGAGAGTAATCTCTTCTTAAATACAACTTAATCATTGTTCCTTCTACTAGAGCAAAGAGCTGAACTAAACACTTTCGTTCAGCATCTGTCTACAAAATAAATTATTAGTCAAACGCTTTGCTAATAAGGCTTCCTCCTACTTCAGCTGTGAGATAGGACCTAACTATTATACTTTTTGTGGAGGCAGTAACTGAAGATAAGTGCTGTGAGATGTATAAAAATTGTGTCAGTTGATGGGCTGAATAAATCAGCGTTAACCACATTTAAAAGGCTTCAAACTTATACCCACTTGTGGAATAAATTTGCATTAATGATTGGGATGTTGGTTTGCTGTATTGCTGGTCCTACGATCACAGAAATTCTCGATTATTTATCCCAATCATAACATACCTGGGGGCTACTCACACATCCGTGTCAACAGAACACAGCCACAGTTACTCTGCAAGGATCAGCAACAACAACAAACTCACCAGGATTTTAGGAGACTCAGAAGTTGTCCCATTAATTTTATCTGTAAGTACATGGCTTGATCTGTTTCTGCTTATTTTCTTTTATCACAAATGAAACTAAAAATTCTAACCTTCTCCCATAGTTTCAGCAGGGAATTGGTATATGACCAATAAGTGACCTATCTGAAAGAAGGCCTGCGTTTTAAATAGAAGCTCATGCTTTTGGATACGGTTGCTAAGAAAATTGGTAGCTCTACTTAATCCTTCTTCAAATAATCTCTGACCTGCATAATCCCTGGACTGTGACACCTGTTTTCATGTGCTGGGAGAGATCAAAAGGACACCTCTCGCTGTTTAGTCTGTATAGCCAATTGTGCTGTAATAAAAATGAAATATCAATTGATGCATCACACTAAAGGCTTAGTGTCAGATAAATCAAACCAAAAGCTTTTGGTCTCCCTCTTTGATGTAGTCGCCGTGTGTTTTTCCTTAACAGTAACCACGCAGGCTCTGCAAGTCCAGGAAGGTGTGAAGTGGCAGAAAAACCTTAAGAGCACGGGGCTGTGGATATCTGAGGGCCACAGACACTTTCCCATGATGGGAACAGAGGAATGAGCAGGAGGCAGAGGGTGTGTGTCTGTGTGCTCATAAACACACCTGTGCACAGAGAAAGAAGGATTAAACCGATTATACCAGTCAGGTCCAAACACTGGGAAGAGATGTGATTAGGAGGGCTGTATTTCTCTCTGGGAGTGAAGCAGGGAGAGATTCTGGAACATGACATCTTTCTATAAGAAATATCCACATAGGGCAGCATCTAGTTCTTAAGTAAAGGCCATATGACTTAATTAACTTGTAAAGGTAAAATGTATACCCAGACAATTAGCATGTGGCCATGCAGCAAGTGAGAACTCTGGCTAAAACCATCTGCATCCATACAGCATGGATGGTCTATCCATCTCAAGACACCTATCCTCTGCAGTAAAGGCCTCCATGACCCAGAAAGGAGTGGGAGAATAAATGAAGAGAGAAACATCCTTTTAGAGACTTCTTCCCAAAGTTTAATTACTTGGAATTGTTATGGTGTTTTCAATTATAATTTGTTTAAAACCACTAAAAGTGGCAACTGAATAACATAAAACATAGACATAAAAGACAGTAAGCACTAATGGAAGCAAGTCAGATGTTAAACACTGATGTAGAACAGTGAGCTAAATAGGCACTTTTGTTAGCCAACATTAGTCTCAGAAGCAGCATGGCCAAGGCAGCTGAGACTTTGCTTCAATGGTCTCTCATCAATGACAGAAAGAATAAATGCTGTTGTTGGCACCTGTGGGACAACATCCCAAGGACACTTAGCTCAGGGAACACTCTTTAAAGCAATGCCCACTTTGTCTTTCTGAGCAGTGAGTAGCAAATCAGGAGGAATGAGTAAGTATTCTTCAAATACTCTAACAAAGAACAACAACAAAGGAGGAAAGGACACCATACAAGTAGTGGTCCCTTTCCATAGTGAATACACTAAACAGAGAAAAAAAAACCCCAACAAGCATTTTGTGAAGGAAACTTGTTCTAGACTTAATAGGGCAAATCTCCAGGTACAGAGTAATGACCATACATTGAACTACTATGAATGTAATTTTGCCTTTCCCGCAAAGTAGTGCAATATTACAACACCTGGCACCAAACAGTGGCAGGAAGCACCACCTGCTGCCTGAGACTTTTTTACTGCAAGGCTTTCATTGATAATAGTGGACATAACACTGTTGTACCACAGCCTAATACAGAAAATTCCCCTAAGCCAATTTTCCTGCTCACTCTATGATGTTACAGAACATATCCCATACCTTCAAAGTGCAGAAACACCACAGTAAGATGGAGCTCTTAATGTTTACAAATGCAAAGAAATAAAGGCCTGCTTATGTTACAAAGTCTTTTTAATTAGTTTTATACCCACGAATACAATTAAAAAGAAAATGTAACCTTCATCACATCACACTGATAAAACAATGTGCACACAAAGTGCTTTACAGAATTTGTGCAGAATACATTCCATTTAGAAGCACCGATGCATGTCAATGGTGACGAATGTTGCCTCATGGACTTGTTTACTGATTCATTTATCATCAGCCACTTTTGTACTGAGAAGTTCAACATACTGTGCAGGTGGACATAGAAGCAGCCTGAGCCACTGCACCCTCTCCTCTGAAATTACCTGGGCAAATACAGGCAAGCTGTTATTTACTGGTGAGACAGCTATGTAAATGAACATTAATGGTTACTAGTGACATTAGCTTTAGTTAGAATGAACAACAAGACAACGTTATACATGAAAAATCCGCTTTTATTACAAATGTTCAGTAAAAGGCAATTATTTTTCCAAACTATTTCTCTTTTTCTTCCTAAACCTAAACAGACAGAATCAGAAGCAAATAAGAAACCACTTGGTTAAAATCTTACTGAAAGTTACCTTGTCAGTAGTTCTATCAGATTTCCTGCAAATCTCACCTTTAAAATGCCGTATTTACTGCACTATCTGCTTTCCTGGACAGAGATGCTCATCCTGCAGTAGAGATGTGTAGCCGTTAGTACAGATGGTTTGATTCATTTGGATAAACAGAAGAAAGGAAAAATAATTTGTAATCATCTCTTAATATAAAACCTATGTCTATGAATTATGTTTGCACTGAACACATAGGCCGGAATGCAAGCTTCTGGAACCAAAGACAGGTTTCACACTGTCCCAGAAGGGCAACGTGAATAACTTCACAGTCATTGGTGGAAGAATTCTGTGGTCACAAACTGCTGATATCTACCCAGTTTACAGTGTTTCAAAAGCCATTTTCCCACCTTTTTATTAAGTGACTTGCTTCATTCTATTTTTTTATTCTGTGACTTTCAGTATGTCCTCCTGCATGTGTGTATGCTCATGTGCTAAGTTTACATAAATTGCTTCTATTCAGACCGATCAGGAGAAAAGAAAGGATGTCCCTTATCTTCTGATACCTTTCAGACTGCAGCACCTATAGTCTAAAATGGCCTTTTACTGGAGTCCCTCTGGACAGTTAATTCATATTTAGTGCACAACATTAAAAAGATTTCAGGATAGAAAAGATATGAAAATTGAGATCATTATGTTACACTGTAAATTATACTGCAAAGACATTATTCAAAATCAAAGCCCTTTTTTGGTGGGAAAAGTTTCAGAGAGTAAGGGGAAAGAAAGCTGCTAATGATGAAAGCAAGAGTGTATGGACACTCTGCTTAAAAGGCACACCAATAAAAGGCAAGTCAGATTCCTCTCCTGACGGTTTAAGTAATCTTGCTCTATATTTCTACTTATAGATATGTATACATATACACGCACACACGTGCATACAGATACATACACACACACCAGAAATTTGAGGCATTAGGAATGAATTTTAAGTAAGAATCAAACTACTGGGGGAGGTGTTCGCTGCAGTTATTTTCTGCTGCATTATGATTATAATCTAATGGTACAGTGATATGATTATACTCCTTTGTACTTTATATCATTTCATTGTATGAATGTGAGGCATAAGACTACAAGGTGCATTTATCTTACCTAAAGTAATTTTTATGGATCTTCTGTGTTCCTGCTTCTTCAGAAGGGATGGTCATTATTTTAGGAAATATAAAAAGAGTTGAGGGTAAGGATGTTCTAACAATCACTATTAAAATTTATTTGACTCTGGGGTTTACAGATTAGAGCGTGGCGTGCACGCAAACACACACAGAATGACAATGACAACAATGGCTGTAATGCAGCTCAAAACCAGATTCTGGTCCCAGCGTGGCCGTAATATGCTGATGCTGTAAAATCTTTTGTTTTCCTTTTGCTTAAGTTTGAAGATATAATGCACCATTTCCAAACTCTGCACTGTTCCATCTAAATGGTCCGCAAACGATGACAGTAAATGTTAAGAGGTATGAGATGATTACTAGTTTCCAGAAAACATTCAACAGAAGATGCCCATACAGTAGTCACCATTAAAAGCTTAACAGCTGGAGGTTGAAAGTAAAGACCTTTTCAGTTGTATTGTTTAAAGAAGTACGACTATCACAGTGAAGTTAATTATAAAAAGGTAACAATTGTAAAGATTGCAACAGAGAACCCAGTAGATTGTTCAGAAAGTGGATCACATTTTCGGCTAAGTCTGAAAAAGGTTTTGCAATGTTGTAAATTCTACCTACTAGATATCACACAATATAAATCAGACAGAAGAAGCTGGAAAAAGATATTAAAAGCTTGGTCCTGCGTTTCTGATTTCCCAAAATCTACCACAGAAGACTACAGGAACTTTGTATGTTTAGTGGTTGCAGGACAGAACCTTCAGAGATCTGCAATACATTGCTTCATTTCAGTACTTACATTATATATAAGTATTCAATTGATATTCTTTGGCTTTTAAATTACTATCCCTTAATATCTATAACGTGAAACCAAACCAAACCCAAAGCACTAAAAACTCCCCTCTTCCCCCAAAATAGTGCTAAAAAATTAAATGAACTAAAAAAACATATCCAGTATGTGTAAAGTGTAGCTGTTACTTCATTATAAAACTACGATATAACTATGGTGCAAAACAGGAAAGTGATACTGGTCAGAACTGTGATAGCAATTGCAAATGTACACTGCAGGAGTGACTGCAAGCGTTGCTTCTTCTGAATAATAGAAAAATCAAAACCAATTAGGCACTTGTTGTTTTGTTTAACGAAAGATCATTTTGTGTGCGTAAAAATGACAGAAATACTCTCTAGAAGAATGCTCCCTAGTGTAACAATTGTATTGCTCAACTGCAGCCACAGTCCTTCATTCAGGAGAGCAGAAAAACATGTGCTTATTATTTACTTTATACTTAAAAATCTGTTGATAGGAATGAACTGAACACATGTTCAAGTGCTGTCCTGAACTGGGAAGCTTGCTGAAATTGGAGTATTAAAAGATAATATAGTGGTGAGCTTCTTTCCATTCTACTACAGTACTAACTTTGTCTAGTCTAGCTCTGCTCTCCACAATATTATCCAATATTTCCTAACAAAACAACAACAAAAAAAGAAAACAGGCATAAAATAAATAGGATAATCAAAGATTACACAATAAATATGCTACTAAGTGGGAGGAAAAGCATATTGCAACATAAGGCTCTGTAGTGTTGTACAATCAAGAAATAGTTCCATGTGCTCCACAACTCGCCCCCTAATGTACAACACAAAGTTACCACAATACACCTGAAAAAGACCGGGAAGTAACAGACCAAACTTCTATTACATTGAACGTGTTAAAATTTAACAAGTGGTAAATGTGTTTTACTCCCTTTCAAGAACACCATGTGTTCTTCCACTGCTCCGACTGTCATTGCTAGAGAAGGAAGAATGAAAAGATTGCTGTGGTTTTTTTTTAAACACTCACAATAGAATTCCTTCAGACCTACAAAGTTACCAGTGTCCACACTGACTCATAGCATTATGGTGGAAAGTAAAACCAACTCAGAAATTTTGTTGTCTCCTCTTCTTGGCATCCATTGCATCCAGGATAGGTTGCCTCTTTGCAGTGTACCTCTGACGAAGCTCTTCAATTTCTCGTTCCATCATAGGGTCCAAAGCCTTTAATCTCATCTGCAATTCTTCTAAACTTAGATTTTTCAGCTGTAAGAAAGACAAAACAAGCAAAGAAAAACAAAGAAAAAGATTACAAACTATTTATAAGCAATATGAAAACCACTGCTTTTCATAACCCTATAGTTTACAGTTGCAGTGTGTTTTTAAGTGCCCTGAGTGTGTGTACATATATATATATATATATATATATATCACTGTTTATATAGCCAGAAGCTCCTCAGTAAGTAACAGCATATGAAAACACACACACATGCAGCACAGTTAATAAAAATAATAACAATTAAAAAATCCCTTTGAATACCTTGTAATTAGACTGCAAATAAATATAGGCCTGGTATTAAACTCCCTAGGCTGAAAATAAACGCATGCCATAGTACACAAGATTATATTCACGCATACAAATCACACTGGCTAATCAATATTTTTTACCGGATTCAGTCTCTCACAGAAGCCTTAAGAAACAGACAAGTGCTGTAAGTGGCAGTCTGAGAGACATTTAGAGGTACCTTCTGATCAGTGACAAGACACCTGTACTACTCAACAGACTGCTGCCAGAACTAGTCAAGGCATCTGCCAACAGGATGCTTAAATAATACACAAAATAATTTTTTGAATGCATGGGATGGAATTACTTTGACCACACCCTTCTCTTTCCAAAAATGTTTTCTCGCAGTGTTAAAAGAGTTCGTTACATTTCATTCATTAGGAGTGATGGGTCACAAAAGAAGTATGCAAGTATGCTCTTGCAGGGAGGATCCACTGTTAAAACCCCTTCCATTGGTTGTCCTATATAATTATTTCCTGGGGAAGTCCAGTGCCTTTCATTTCTCTCTCCTGTTGGAACTGCCTGTGCGTCCATTACCTTTCAAACAATGTGATAAACATCAACAGATTTCAAAGATCCTAGGAAAGGGACGATCTACACTGTGTTTGCAAACATGCTGGCATTGCAAACAAGCACAGCACCTAACACAGGAGATAAAAAAACAACACATTTTCTGAATCAACCTGCTAATGAGTCAATGCTTAGTTTATGAATCTAGGGCAGTTTTCCATCAGCGCTGTCTGATCTGCTTTCCCTGAGGAATGAAATACTACTTTTGATCTTTATTTTATCAGCATCTGAGGCATATCAATTAGCAACGCATATTGCTACATACAGTCCAAACCCCAGTACTACGATTTGTACTATGCACAATGCAGTATATTGGGAAACAAATAACTTTAATGCATAACCAAGATGGAGTGAGGAGCAGAAATGCACAGAAGTGCATTTCTTTTTCAGCCAATTGGTAAACGTTGCTGGCACATTACAGAAACTATTCAGAGAAGATGTTTCCTATATGAGTGAAGTTTCAGATGGTTCTGCAATACTATCAGAAGATGTAACAGCATCTTTAACTGGTTCCTGGCAGTAGAGATGAGAGACGCAATGAAACCATTGTTTTTAGCACATCTGAGAAATGCGTGACTCCATGGACTAGCAAGTGGACCAATACAGGCACCATCAATGACCACTTGTGTGAGCATTCTGTGAAAAATGTCACCGATGAACTCTTGTATCAGCTCAGGGCCAGGCTGGGCAGCCATTTATTCCCTCTGAATCACCACTGCAGACACCAAGTGTAAACTGCACGTAACAGACTCAAGCTTACGTGATCACATAGCTATGCAGCACCAAAAAACAATTTAAAAAGTCAGAGAATAATGTGATGGGTGAGTTTTTATTTAAATTTCAGTCAAGAAACAGAGCCAGCAAATGGAATTAAATATTCTTTAAGGATCACAGACAGCTGGGCTGGAAATTAAAATATAAAGAGAATGAATTTTTAAATCCAGAGAATAAGAATCTTTCAGAATGATCTCAGTCATGTCACCCAGGGGACATGGGGAACTGTAGTGCTCATCTGTATGAACGGATGATGCTTGGGACACACAGAGGAAGCAAATAACAGAAAAAAGGGAAATTAAGAGTCTGAAAACAGAGTTATGAATCTCATCCATCTGACATCAGATGCTAGATTAGACGGTAATGGTCAGAGAGCTCTATGTACTCTAGAAAACCACTTAATCACATTGAAATGCTGCAGCTCATTCTAGGATGTGTTTCTGCACACGCACACGTACATCTCATTCAAAACGTTTGTTTCTTGATTTTAGTCTGTGCCATGGATATTTTCTCATGAATCCTAAAGACTGCAGAAGCCCAAGCACTGAATGCAACAGCAATATATTAAATGAGATGTGCAGAAACAACTCAAACAGGAAATGCAATTATTCCTACGCAACTTATTCCCGTGAATGATGAATATTTTGATTCAGTTTCTTAAAGTGACAGAGCTTGGCGCTCTCATGCACTTTCATTTGCAAGAGTTCACAGTTCAAACTGCCATAGCTGATTTCCCATGCGGCTTATTGAAACAAGGGCTACCAACACTAATAGGAATCTGGAAATCAAAAAGGTCTTAAATGATACTTTGATAGCATTTTACAAGCTGCAAACACAGTGGTTCAGCAATCAAGCTATTATTTGTCTGACAATGACAATTTAATCTCTGCCACTCCAAATAAGAGAATCAATCACATCGTTTGTGAGCTCAGATGCTCACAATCAGATGACAATTAGTGTCAAGATGGTCCAGCACCAAGGCAGAGGAAGGCTTCAGTGAATGGAGCATCTGCAAGGCCTATGGAGCACTCATCTTCACGGATACGCTTCAGATACTGAAGCATATCTATCTAATCCTGCAGGTGAACTGTTATTTTCTTGGAAAAGGCAACACAACCATACACTGCACACTCTCCTCTAAGGAAACAGAAGTGAGGAAACCTGGTGTAGCCCATCTTGAACTTTTATCAAACAGGATACCCATTATTTACCTCCTCCTGGCTCACTTTTCAACCTACTCATAACAGTGTTAGCGACTTCTCCAAAAAAACTAAGTGCAAAAGTTAAAAAGCAGCAGAACTGATTCAGAACTGTCAACAACCTCCTTTTAATAGGATCACCCTCATTATTGAGAACTTAAGCTGGGATACAGCAACAATCAAGAGGCTGGGAAAGTTCCAACCCCATCTACAAGCTGTGATCAAATGACAGATGAGAGCTACTGAGTCTCCAGAGACAGGTACATCCCCAGGTGTGAAGCTGGCAGGAACCACAGCTAATCGCAGTTATCTGGGTTTTTAAGAAACAGCGATAAGTTTTGTGGTTGAAGAAAAAATAATCCAGTGCTACAATGCGAGATAGGTAACCTGCACTGCATCTCATCAGAAGAACATTTTCTATGCAGAAAGCATTCTTGTTCTGGTCAACGCTGGCTTCAGGCTCTTTGCTTTCTATTACATCCTCAAACAGTGACATAAAAGGAATTCGTTCCTCCCATGCTGATGCAGTCATCTCTCAGAACAAAACCCCAGCAAGGGAAGGGCAACAGTTTTTACCTTTTTTCAGTCAAACTCAGTGCATCTCAGGCAGAGCAGCTACAGTTGGATTGGTGCGTTCAGCAAGACAAGGAAGAATCACTTGCAGTCAATGCTCCTGCCTGTAGGAGGACCCACACCATACCTTATATATTTTGTTTGCAACCCTGATCAGATCATACTGACAAAGATTCGAGCCAGAACATGCAACTGGAAAATACATAGGCATTCCTGTCTACAGACCAGAGATCTCTATGGATAAGCTGAGAAGGAAGGAGATAACCCACAATCATATGTGGACCCTCAAAGGTCATCAAAACAAGCAGCGCAATGTGAATCCTAACTACCTGTTTCCAGCACAGGAGTCGGGAGGAAGGAAATGTATCTGAGATACTTGGCGGTGCTTGCAGACCATGAATTGCAGCGAAGGGGTCTGGAAAAGAGTCTGGAACTCATTAGCTGGTCTTGGCCAGCACACATCTACAGCCATCCAAACTTTTCAGGGGGTGAAATCCAAAGTTTGGGTGGATGTAGCACTCTACAATCTTAATCCACCCTTGACAGCTAACAGAAGTAAATAAAAGCTCTAGGCTTGTGATGTTTTCAATATGATAAAATTAGATTTCATTAGTAATTCCATAATGTATGAATTACCATTACAAACCTCCATTCTATCAAACTAAATTATGGAATACTGCCATTAAGCTGGTGCAATGAAAACAAGCAAATGCATTTTCAGGGTTTAAATTGTTAAGAAAATAGATATTCGATCAAAAAATAATCTGTATCAAGTTTGAACAAAAAAATTCTTCCTAGCAACTGCTTAAACGAATCTTACAGATGCAACATGCCTTATTAGAGGCCTTTGATTAAAAAAATATGGATTGTTAATACTGTATCCTGAGTCATCTATTTTCCCATCTGCTAGTAATTCCTACAATATGAACTATCAACAGAATGGCTAACAACAACAATCTTCTATGGCAATTGCAAAAGTGGGTTGCCTATAGCACTTTCTAAGATTTAACCAGTGCATGCCTTGGATTGCTCTGTGTTGTCGGTGGCCTCGGGTAAAAGAAGAAAAGAAACTTTCTCTCCACTGCAGCTTCTCCTTTACTTTTGCTGAGCAGTTTTCTTCTCTCTTACTGAATGAGACCCACAGATGGTTTCAAAATCCTTTTTATTAACATAACAGGTTAGACTTGGGTCGGATTCCTGAGACAAAAGGTGGGCTTTCCTGACTAATTTTTCTGGTCTACAAAAGTTCATACCCAAACCTCAAAAGCTCACTCATATGGTAGCTTTCTTATCCTTGCATGCACGGGAAGATACCCCATTGGCTGTTATGTGCTCAGCAGCAGCTCTCCCCTCCTTGCCGAACAAGTCAGGCTGCACGTCAGAGCTCTGACCTGCTGTTATCCCTATCCCTGCTGTCACTGGAGGAGGCAAATCAGACACAAGCAAACCAGCTTTATCAGAAAGCAGAACAAAAGCAATTATTTCTTTGTGTTAGGGAGCAGGTTTCCTTGTTGCAAAATACAAAATACGAGGCTATAGAAATATAAAAGAAGATCTCAATTACTATTGTTGCTTTTGATAACTTATGGGAGAAAAGAGCCAGGAACGTAACATTTTAAAACCTAAACTTCATTCCACAGGACTACTTTATGCATTGGGAGGGGTAAAATAAGTACATGGAATGAAGAGAAAATTAAACCAGGACAACATCACTTAATTTTAAAAAGTCCTTTTAGGAATAAATTATTATATAAATGTTCAGTTATTAATTCCTATCTTCACTACTCAAACCTTCACTGTTACATATGTTAAAACTGTATATTGTTTTCAAAACACAAAGCTCAGTCTCCCCTACTATCATCGTTTTCAGCTTTTGAAGACTTTTCTCAGCTTTAGACAGTATTATATATGAATAGCAAACCACCAAGAAAAAGGGAAAAAAAAAGAGTTTTCTACAGCATTAAAGCATACTATGATTTGCATACTACCCAGGGCTTCTCCTTTTAGCACATTAAGCACCACCAATCCTAAAATTCCAAAGTTATGAGCTGGGTCCTTCATCTTTAGTAAACTCCCATAAAAAATCAGATTCCTAGAATAGCTTTTTGGAGGAGAGAGGTGTCTTTCTACCTCTCTTTTTCTTTCTGAGCCATGAGGGGGCAGCTAGAATTTAAACATTGCTGTTTAGAAACTGCAAAGACTAAAATGTTCAGAAAAAAAACAACAACAATCCAGGAGCTTAAAGCTGTTATGAGTTATACTGACTACAGGAGTTGAAATCCAAGGAAAAGCATAAATCATCATGAAAAGTTGTGTAAAAATCAATGATATTACAGCTCTCGCATACTGCAATTTTCCACAGTTCCTGACAACACCAGTTAAGTAGCATGTGTTTATGCTTGATCATATTGTAAGCAGCTCAAATATAATTTACACTGCTTTTACTCCTAACGAATATGATCATGCGGTTGGATTATAATCATTTTCACTAAAAGGAGTAAAACATAAAAAGCAACTGAACAGAGGTAAATAAACTGCAAGCCATGTACCCCAGCAAACTGGTAGCTTGAAAATGTCCACTGATAAGTAACTGTGAGATCACTTTCTTGGTATCCGATAGATAATAAAAATTTAACTTTAGAAGTGAACAAAAGGGAAAAAAAACACCTCCTATTACTCTGTTTCTTTTTGCTTCTGTCACTCGGAGTTCATACTGTAACATTATACAATTACAAATGAATCTACTGAAGCAGGACGCTGTAATTTGCTATTGTCCTCTCTTTAGAATTGCACCATCCATCACAGACATTTTTCAAAATGACTTTTAAAGAGTACCACAGACAAATACTCGCCATTTAAAGTGCCTCAGAGGAGATTTTGGTGTTCTTTGAGTACTCTGATTTTCTTTATTAGGCATGTAAAGCCACAGTTAGGCATGAAAAATACAACGAATGTTTAGTGGAGTTCCCAACAGAATAGGTAATCTAAAGCTTAGGAAAAGCCCTCCATCTGGCTACTTAAACCGGGTTGCAAACACATCCATGCAGATACACAGCTTTGAAATGTGTATGAGAGGATCACTTATAAAACGGTCAGAAAACAAGCAAATCTATACTTGGGAGTTAAATTAAAAGCATAAAAAAATATAAAACAAAATATAAGTTTTGAAGTTAAAAAGAAAACTAAAGCAAACAAATTAATGCAATACGTAATGAGTAACGTATAGCAAGTTTACATAATAATTCCATTCAATATTATATTTAAAAGAAAAACTGAAGTTCCTTGAATAATGAGGATCTCTGTATGGCACACAAGACACATCCATGCAGAAGTTAACTGCAGACATGGAAAAGAGTTTAATCTGAAGAGCTAGGAGCATTTTTAAACCTTAACCTCAGTGTCCTGGTGACAATACATGGAAATCTGAAACTTCTTAGAAATACAGAATGTTCATAGCTCAAACTACAGCAAAAACAGAAACAGCAGAACTAAATTTTCTGGACAGGAGAAAGTCTGTGGGGGTCAGCAACTCCCCAGCCCAAAATGCACACATAAACTCTTATTCCATTTGCTGAGGAACCCTGTCATATTCTTTACAAGGAAGAAAAATCAGTTTAGTTTAAAATAGCCTATTCAGAATGGAGCTAGGAAAACAAATCATCATCTTTAATAAATAGAAGAATGGTAGACACACTGTTTGTTGGTTTTCATTTCAAGCAGAAAGGATTCCAGCAGGCACACCCAACAGCGTATGGCTTTCAACCACTTTGGGTATGAGACTGACAGGAAAAAAATCTAAATTAAAAAAACCAAATGCAGAGATGCTGACTGCAGCAACTGGACAGAGCAGGAGCTAAGCAAAGAAATGTAACTGAGCTGTTAGTGGCAGTAGGAAAAAACAAGAGCCCTAGCGCACAAAAGCCATAAGGGTTAAGGCCTGGGGATGAGGCCAGCGGAGAAGAGGAATGTCAGGCCTAGCTGAGGGAGCACCACAATCACTGCTGCACAGAGACCTGAGGAAAGTGGGGAGCAAGGCACAGTCACAGCCCCCTGCCAGGTTAACGACAGATCCCATGTTAGGGAAAATGATCTAAACAACTCCAAAACTTTCTTACCACCTTCAAGAACTGAGAAGGTTTGTGGAATATCTCTTCAGAGCTTAAGGGATACTCTAATTCTCCCTAATAACATCACCATTTCACTCAAGTCTTATCTACAGATCAGCCAGACACTGAAGTTTCAGCAGCTTCACCAACATGGTCAGTTCTTCTTTCGATGCACCAGCTCTGAATTTAATTATTTAATTACAATTTCGTTGAAGAACCACTGATTACCACATAATCTTTAGTCAACCTGAGGAAATACACATTGCAAAACTCTAATGTAGTACAGCTACTGTCTTCCCTTCTAATCTGGACTAAATTAGATCTACAATAAGTTCATGAATACTGATTGTGATAACCTACTGAATAATACTACTTAGCTTGCAGCTTTTAAATAATATACAGTATCTTTTCCTGTTGAGACAGGTAGCATGCTACTCAAACCAAAAGTAACATACTAAGAAATATCCTGTAAGTACAAGAATATAGAACAAGATAATAATAAAACCACATGAATTAAAAGACCCATGTACTAAAGTACAACTAGCAGCAGAAGTAAATAATAAAAAAGCCACTACCATCTTACACCTTGTGAAAAGCATGATGCTTACTCCATGCAGAAACCCCATCTATTTATTAAACAAGATTCAATGACTCAGTGGCATATTCACTTACTGCATCCAGAACTGCCAAAATAATTCACCAGATAAATATTTTATTATCAAATATTTTGCCTATGACTCAAACACACATGCGATTAAGCCAAAAACTAGCTTTCATACCTACACAGCATTATCTCCTAGGAAGGTCTAAAGCATTCAGTCTACACACTTTGAGCATTAGTTTGTTTATTCAGGTATTTTTTTTTTTCATTATAATTTGCAGATATAGTTGTAGTTTATTACGATGAAGAAAAAACACTAGACAGAGCTAACCTCAGTGCAAACAGACAGCATGGAAGCTTTTGTGACAGCACTGTCAATTAATAGAAGTTGCAGTTCTACCATTCACTACTCCACGTTCACATTTGTAGAGTGAATGATGTCAGCTACAGAGCCCACAGCAAGGGAATGGTCTGAGCTCTGTAAACCCTCAGAGCATATGATGTTACTTCAGTTTTGCTAAGAATCCTTCTAGTCTCTCTACTCCTGCTGGTTTTTCACTTAATCTTACTGACTGTATACATTCTGTTTTACTTTTCTATACTCAAATTAGTCAAAAAAAGGGAAAAAAATATTGTACAGTAGCAGTAAAGAAAAATGAAATAAAATTATATTCATTGCATGATGTATCAATAACAAAAACACTGCACATACTGCTTTTGATTTTGAGGTGGCTCGAAATCTTTATCCTGAAAAACCCTGCTGGGTGTCTAATCTAGGTTTTATAATTGATGCAGCATTCATTACCTGGAATCAGCAGTAAAACCAAGGGCTTTCTCTACATTATTTCCAACTGTAAGAGTGGGAAACAATGAAGAGTTCCTCTCAAGCTCGAACTTGAACCAAACAATCTACCTCATTCCCAAACCACATAAAAAGCATAAGGAAAATGCAAGCCAGGCAAATACATTTCTCCACTGTCAGTACTCAGAAAAAATCTGTGCTCTGTTCTGTCATTTGTTATACAGCTCATCTTTAAATGAAATTATATTTCACAACTGCACATTCAGAAATAATTAAAAGCCAAATAAAATTTAATTTCAATTTGCAATGTCTTCTAAAAACAATTCAGTTAAGACCATTTTCAGAGTAGTGCTTTTGCAAAGTAAAAACCAAATTATCAGTGTTGATGCTATTAAATGCTTTTGCAATTTATTTAAAATTCATCACCCAGTTTTCTGCTTACAGCACATTTATTCCTCAGCTTGAATGGCACAGTGCATTCACAGACATAAAACCAAACAGAGACAAGGTACAAATTAATGGGTTTGATCACCTATAAGTGTCACTATTTAGAGTCTGTTAGAACACGAGAGTGAAAAAGCCCTCTTCACCAGCAGGATCTAATGCATATGAATAAGCACAATTGCAAGGGTTAGCATCAAACAGACTGCATATCTGCCCTAGAACTTCTGAGTTACAAAGGAATTTAGCAACACGCAGGGATTGCTTCTTGATACTGCATGTATCAGGATGCACCATAGAAAAAGTCCTGCTCTCAGAAAAACATATGAATACATACTACATATTCCTGAAAATCAACCAATGTAGCAGAATGATGCAATTAAAAAAACCCATGTATCTTAAAAATGTTATCGTCCTTCACAAGTAGGAAACATCACCATATTAAGCAGTTTAAAAACTATTGATTGTATAGGAAACTGTTGATCACAGCCTGAAACTCTGATTAACCATCTGAAGCAAGCAATGAGTCAGCTGCGGGAGCACAGGTGAAGGTAATTCAGCTGTGCTCCCAGAAGGGGTGGAGCTTGACCGCACCTCTCCTCGATCTCATTTAAGGGCTGACCACCATTAAGGAAGCATCTCTTTCTGGAGATTGCTCCTGTGTGGAGGTTACAGCAAGTATCAGCATTAGCGAGCATTTATCATTAATCCTCTTTCTATTACATAACCTCTATTTATCCATTGATTTTTATAACTGTACAATTGTAACTGTACAAGTGTTAATGTTCAGAAATTACAGTTGAAATTACTCATACTATACACCTTATGATAATTCACAACAATTGTCATATTTTAAAACTTTAAATACTTATTTATACAGACACTGGCTCCTTGTAGTCCTCAAGCATATCTATCTCAAAACACTTTTTCCTACATGAGCATCTTCTCTTGCTTTAAACAAAATCTTCTGTTGTTTTGTACATTCATGTCTCCAAACATCAACCATCCTGGGAGCTTGTTTTTATAGCACATGATGGTTTGTATCACACAGGGAAACACAGGTATGAACTGAACACCTATTAACCTGATTGTTATCAAGCTGCTTATCAATTTAATACCATGCAGTATTTTAAAAGTAGCAGCGTCACTTGAAAACTGACATATTTGCTATTTATTGTTGCTATAACAACCACAGAAAACTGTAAAAGAAAATACCGAGCAATAAAGGATGAAACACCATAGAAACAGACAAGAATAGAACAAGTTGTGTCAGCACTGGCCCGAAGGAAGATTTTACACACAAACAAGTTCGTAGATAGAATTATAAAAAGCTGGAGGAACAGAAAAGGGCACTCAAGGTGGGGAAATTAAAAAGGTAATAATACAGAATACCTACAATGTTCTCCAACAGGGATTACATGCGGATTGCATGAAACTTCTGTGAAAACTAAAATTCATTAAATGAGAAATTTTGAGAAAACATCCAGCAGAGATAATGATACAAACTCATTTCGAATACATATTTTAAACCTCTTGCTTATAATAATGCTGCTGCAGTGTCACGCTATGTAAATAGTTAGAAGCCCTCAAAACCAAACACAGTAATAGCTATATTGCTGCCAGTTCTACATAGTTTTCTAAAATTCCCTCCAGCAGAAGGAACTAACAATTGATTTAGGAAGTTACGAAGGAATTCAAATGTGGCGATCTATTTTCCTGTAGGTCAACCCACTACTGCACTGTATAATGAGTGTAAACATGAAATGATATCATTTCATCTCTGCTCCTCACCTTTCCAATGACCTTTCAGAGAAAACATCCCGGAGCCTGAATTTTGTTTGGCATGGAAGTCATACAGGCTGGATAATATGATATTCCTACCTACAAGCAGAACACCTTTAATATATTAATTTCTCTGAAAGAAAAAATAAAAGTTACATAGACATCTCTACACCAAAGCTAGTATCAACACAAGGGCCATTAAAAATCAAAGTTTTACTTCCAGTAGAAGAAATAATAAATTTACAGCTCTTTCTTTAATGAATCTACAAAGCCAAAATTGAACTTCTGTCTAGTAAATCTTCTCTTTGGATGTTATCCACTGACTTGTATTAAGAGCATAATCAAGACAAAAACACTTACTCTTCACATCTCTCTTGTCTCAAAGGAGGACAAAAAAGCAGATGGTATTAAAATGCAGCTCAAACCAGAGATGATAATTTTAGACTTGATTCAGCATACACATGGAAACCATTAGATAAAGAAGGGAATTCTTCCATAAAAAGTTAGTTCAGGTGAGATGTAACTGAATCATAGACAGGAATCTTAACAAAAAGAACTGTTCTGATTTGCTGATATTAAAACAGTAGTAGACCTGGGGACCAAACAGAAAAAAAAAGAGTAAGGAAGCAGCTACATTTTACACTTGATATGAGTTAATGACAGGAGGTAGCCAAAGGGTCATTCCTACTGAAACCCTCAGGCTGTTGCCTGCCTCCTTACATGGGATTCACCAACTCACAGCTGGGGAGGGAGAGGAGAGAAAATGCAGCAAGAGGAGGCCAATGTTTGCTGTGCAAGCCCAATCAGCCCACTTTGCTGGGCATCCGACTGCTCTGATCAGCACGGGTCAAGTCACATAACTAGATGGTGCCCTTTTCTGCCAGATCCCTCTCACACTCTAATGCATCACCCACATGACTGAGGGTACGGTGCCCCACATTGATTCATGCCTCCAAGCTGCAATGGTGAAGGTCAACCTACTGTCAGGACAGAGAGAATTCAGACCGTCTTATGTTTCAGCACAGACGTAAGACTGCAAACCTCTTCTCTGACACGGATTATTTTATGTAAGAAACTTGTAGCAAATCAACTTCAAGATCTCCACATTTGCTGAAAAAGCTCCAAAGTTATGAAGGCACAAGTTATGAAGGCACAATCCAAGTCTCATTTTGTCAGGAAACAGACCAGAAATAATACGAAGCCAGATTGCAAAAGATTTTTCTCTGAGCAGGGTAATTAAAGATTAGAAACACCAACATGATTAAATGTTAACAGATCACACATAGTAAAACTGAGTATCACATTTTGGGTAAATATAGGTTTAGGGGGCAATCACAAATACCTATGAAGGACAGTCATGCTTTCATGACAAAGTGAATCAAATTGATTTTATACATTACAACTACTAAAGAATTAATCGTATAATTTGTTTTCCCCAAAGTTCTGGAAACAGGATTGGCAGCTTCCTCAAATTCAGTCTGCAAGTAATTCAAATGCAGCAGGGGGACCCTGCAGGAGGGATGAGAGAATCAGAACTGAAGCTTTTTTCTGTTTCTGGTATTCACATCCTTTCAGAAGAAACACAGAGATGGTGTATTCTCACCACATTTTAGGATTCATGTGTTTGACAACCTACTTCACAATGGAGTAAGAAGACTGCCCTACCTACACCAAAAATGGCAGGGGATCTCAGAACCAATCACACCGTAAGTGAAAATCTAATACGAGCAGGCAAAGCTTTTGTACCAACTACTCAGAAGGTAAACTACTTATCTACTTCAGAAATACATTTTTAAATGCTAGATGCAAAGAGTAAATGCTGTGGTATGATTATTAGACATCAGCAATGGATTGTACAATGCATGCTTTTGGAAAGAGTATTTTAAAATACAGTCTTACAAAACTATTTTGTAAGTTTTTGTGCATCTTGATAATATAAACTAAAAAAAATGAAAAGGGAATGAAGGCTGGTTTTATCCTCTACATAATTTTAAACTTCTCTCATTACAAAAAGCAATGTAAATCCTGCCTTAGCAGTGGATGCAAATGGGGATCCACTCAAGCACTGCAGTTGCTCTGCAGTTGCCATCCAACAATATATTTTAAAACATATCCTAACACATCATGTGTATTTCTAGAAAGATTTTGCACCCGTGAAGTGGCAATGGTCCTTATATGGTCTTTATAGAAAAAGCTTACGGTGTCATGGGCAGTTCACTGATAGTCTGTCCTTTGCGTTGCTGCAGTATAATCGCTAAGACCTGCCTTGCTTTGATTTAGCTGCTCAGGCAGCCCATCAATAATTTGGAAGCATTCAAAAGTTCTCATAGAAGTGCTTAGGGACTTGGCATCATGTCTTCTCACAGCTGTGCAAAGGCACCACTTTGCTTTTGCATTTTCATCAGAGCTATCAGAAGAATTGCGGACTCCGCTGTTCATATATTGCTTTTTAATTTGTGATGGTTTTGTCAATCTTAACACTTCAACAAAACTTTTAATTAAAATATTTCAGAGAGAATACTGCTATTTCACCTTATGCAATTTATTTGGCTTGATTATTTAAAACAATGCAACTAATTTGAAGAAAAGCTTACATTACAATCACACTAATTAGGGAACATTTCACCAGACAGTGAATGTTCAGCAATTCTCTGTCCTATTAATTAAAAGGCACTTGCGGATCTACTGAATTCAGGAGAAAAAATAGAAAAATAAAAACCTGCATGTAGTACAAAATAATCTACTGTATAGCCTACTAAAACTTTCCCTTAATTCTGAATTTCACTTTTTACAGGTAGGGAGTAGAACACTTTATTCAGTTAATTCACACTATGAAGCACAACACTGAGAGGTCAAAAGGTGTCACTAAAATGCCATGCTAGGGATATTCACAGCGCAAACTGGCAAACCCACACCGTCAATGAAGATGAGAGTCTACTTACAGCCAACCAGTGCAGCATGTGGGCCAGGACCATGAGATGAGCCCCAGCATTACCTGAGCCATAGCGTAGATGGCTTTTAATGGAGTAAGTCCAAAGCACAATCAAATTGTATTTAGTTTTCCTGCATCACATCATCACGACACACGCGTTAATTTAAAGGATTCACATAATTTCCCATGACTGCTGTGAAAATTTCAAAAGCATACCAAGTCTGAGATGATTACTGTCAATGAAAAAGCACTAACTGAGCATGTTTCAGTTTAACCTTTACATACATACACCTGGAGAGAAAGTATTATTTCTTAGCATAAGCCATACACAGATAAAAACTGAAAGCCTTTCTACACTCAGACATGAAGTCACTTAATATTTCTACAAGAAGAAATAGAAAGGAATTCTTAGCAAGCAAAGACAGGAAGCTGTCCATTAATGATTCCTATGATTGTTTATCTAGATATGAACTTCTTAACACATCAGCATCAGCATGAGACTTCTGACTTTAACATCAATAAAAATGACTACACACCTCCACGTATCATCACTAAGAAATTATGAATAAAACAAGAGAAGCAACAGAACATATTTCATGAGAATTTACATAAAATTAACAGCACGTTATCATCATTAAATGTGATCTGCAAGTTAACAAATGATTTACCAGCCTCCTGAGATCTGTCCTGTAGATCTCCCTAAATTGATTTCAAGTCCTGCTGTATTTACAGTAAAACTCTCTTGCCTATTTCACAAGTACACGTGCGTTCCAAGAGTAACTCAAAGCAGCATTTTTACTCTGTATTGTTTTCCATAAAATCAACATCTCTTTTTTTTCTATCGCACAACCATTGGAGCAAGTACTCCCTTAGAGAATGCATCAAGAATGAATAATCTGCTGAGAAATATGTAAGACATTACTCATACATAAAAATGTATATCCCATGTCTATGAATGTATCAAACATAGCAATTCCAGTTCAATTTCACCCAAGGTTAGTTGTGATCCTAGACTGCTTGGCACCAAGTACCATTTATTTAGATGAGTACAAGCCAACCAAAGCATGAAGCTTCCTGGCACAGTCAGCTAAAAAATAAAAATAAAAATATTAAAACATATGGACAAGCCAGCCAGCTTTCACTTAAATACCTGACACTTACTCAACTGATAACCACCTGCATACAAAGTCCTCCACAGCTTTAAAATGACTTCCTTCTTTCTGTTTTTTCCTTTGAAAAAATAAAATATTTTTCATGCAATTTCCCATCATATCAAGTACAAACATGCTTTCATTTAACTTCAGGAATGGAATGCGTCTTATTTTGATCTTTCACCTTTGTTCAGTTAGAGAAACTTGTATTGTTGGTAATAAGAGGAAAACCAGATCTTACTTAAAATAAGATTTATGCTATGTTTTTGTATATTCTCAGGGACACTGCACTCCAAATTGATAATTACGTACATTTTCTTTCTTTCTCTCTTTTTTCTTACAAATATGTTTTTAATGTAGCCAGTCCTGCAAAGACAGATGGCAGGATCACTAGCCTCCTGAGTCAGTAGTATCATAGCATCAGGCACTCATTTTAATTTTTAGTTGAAAAAGTTACTATATATCCCATAAATCATGTCCTGGTAATAGACAGGGATATCTGCTTTAGCAGGGGGGTTGGACTCAATGATCTCCTGAGGTTCCTTCCAACCCCAGTGATTCTATGTTCGCGTGACTCTGGCACTAACGCTTTCATAAAGGGGAGTGCATGTTCTTGGAAAGGGTATACAGGAACAGTACAGTTACTGACTCTATACGTAGGTGCTTACACATAGATTCTCTTTACTCCAGTGCCTCACTGGATTCCAGTACAGAATAGGATGGTCGGGCATGGTTACACATAGAATCACAGAAGTGCAGAATGGCCTGGGTTGAAAAGGACCACAATGATCATTGAGTTTCAACCCCCCCTGCTATGTACAGGGTTCCCAAACACCAGAGCAGGCTGCCCAGAGCCACATCCAGCCTGGCCTTGAATGCCTGCAGGGATGGGGCATCCATAACCTCCTTGGGCAGTGTGTTCCAGTGCATCACCACCCTGTGTGTAAAAAACTTCCTCCTAATATCTAAGCTAAACCTCCCCTGATACATACATGCAGACTCTTCAAAATGGACATACAGAGGGGCTGTGCCAGTGCTCAATGTTATACAACCCCTGGGGCCACAAAGGAGTGCTGACAGCTGATGTTAATTGACAATCAATTACAATAGCTATAGTGTATGCTGCAGCTTGCTCCAATGTCACACAGACCAGGTACACCTGATCATCCTGCATTTCTTTTTGTAATGGGACTTTGCCAACATCAGCTGCTTTGGTTTGCAAATCAAGAGCATGTTTATCATGTAACAAGAAACCAGGGCAATAGATTGGCTGTAGGTTTCAAGAAATGAATACTTTTGCAAATAGAGCATTGTTGGAAAAATCTGCAAACAAACAAACAAAACATTTTACAGCAGAAAACAAGATTAAGGAAAAAAAATGAGGGCATTAATAAAAGAGAATAAGTTATATGGTAAACAAGGGGAAGGCAAGAAGAAAAATAAGTATATATTTATAAACATACGCGTTAATTTGACATAAAAGCAATCCCATAAATCATTACATTCCCATAACTGCAACTGATACATCCCCCAGGAATACAATCTCTATCCTTCCTCCTCACCTGGGAATTTAACAGGCCCGAGTTCTAAAACATAACAGAATTAAACAAGCTTACAAGTTGTTTTCTCATGCTGACCCACACACAATTACTGGGCTCGTTACATTTCTGGTGCTATCTTTAAGGAAGGACAAATAACAAAAGTGATATCCCAATTATTTTGGTTGAGCTTTCTGAAATTTCTCTCTCAGAAATTACTGCCTGAGCAAAAGATTCAGCAGCTTCTCCCCGTTGACTGTATTTCTGCAGGAAGCGAACAACTTCCTGGTGGTCCCTCTGAGGAATCTGCCTCCAATTCCTGGTTGCTTTTAAGAAAAGACGTTGATACAAACTGTGGAGAGTAAGGGCCTTTCACTGAGAAGAATTTCCAAGTACATTAGAGTTCAAAAGAAAACATGCAACTCTAAATCATCTGGTTATTATGATGTCAACCACATAGGATATTCAAAATACAGAGATTCATCGAAGTATAGGCTTTCCTTGTTTTATCTGAATTTGGTGAGGCCAATCCATGGTACCTCCAAGTGACATTTCAGACAGTGGACTTTGTTTTCTGAAACTACCACCAGCATCTACAGTGGAATTTTCCCCCCAGAATTGCTTGTTTCTTTGGTAAATTCTAGCTTAAAATGTATGTACTTCTGTAGCTTGGGACTACTTTTATTTACAAAGACAAGTATAAGGGATGTCACGTGCAGATCTGAAGTGGTAAATAGCAGGTTTCCACCACTGTACTATACAGAGCATTTACAGAGCAAGAAATTCAACCCATTAACACAAAAGTAGTCCACATTCTCTCATCTATTACTTCTACCACTATGAGTCACTTGCCTGGTACTGCGGCTATCAGTGGAAGTGCACTTTACTAACATTTTGCAGTGTCTCACAGACTCTCCTCCTGATACTGTTTTTTCTTCTTTCCTTTTCTTCTCTTCTTCTTTTTTGTTTTTAATCTATGTCACAAAATTACATATCATATATATTTTATTTCCATCCAAATTCAGCACTAGGCATGGGAACATATTTCTGTGCTACAGGTACTTTTGTAAAAATCTGTGAGTAGTTTAATTTAAAAGCCATGGACAGCAACCTAAAGCAATTTTTAACCATGCAAAATGTTTTATAAATACTTCCATGTGCGCTGTTCATCTGGAGTCTCACTAGAGACGAATAATGACCTTGTATTTCGTTCTCATTTACTCTGAATTAGCCAAACCTTGTGTTTTTAATTATATACTTAATACACCTGGCATGGTCTAATTACAGAAAACAAAACATCATTTAAACAAAAGGTGACCTTGAACTTAGTCTATCAAAATACCGGTTAACTTCAAGTTTTCAGTTTTTAACAAACTGCCAAGACATGCAATAGCAATTTTCCAAATGTGATCATATGCCTTTAGAGCAACAGACCTACTGCATTAGGAAACATCTGTACATGCTCTTTATGGCTTTCTTCATTATTAACGCAAATCCCTCTTAGATTTCAATAGTGCAATAAACAGTTCTGTAGGTAAACACCAAGTTCACACTACTGATATTTTTAATGTGTTAGAGTGTAGTAAATCTAGATTTGACAACCAGCAGCATAATGGAGCTGAAGCAGTATTTTTCAGGAACTAGTGACTTTGCACGAGTATCACAACCACAAACAAAGGCAACATGAAGCCGTAGCAATGAAAATACAATGCACAAGAGGCAAAGGGCTTTGACACAAGAAACTACTCTAAAAAGCATGTTTATTTAAAGCACATTAGTTATCCTACTGCTGTAATGCGGTTACTTACATGCCTGAAATTGAGTATGTGCTTAAATTCCTTCTTCAGTTGTGTTGAATTTTAGTGACAACTTGTTTTTATAAGAATGATTCTGTGAATTGTCTTTACACATTTGATGCATGTTTTTTACTCCTATTTGTGACCAAGTAATGCTAAGAAATTACGCACAGCATATTTAATAAAGCATCTGGGATTTAAAGTAAACAGAATGTAATTCCTACACAAAATTAAATAAAGCATACAATTTCTGTAACATAATCAGACCACATATCATTTTATGTTATGGCTGTTTTTGACATTACAAATTCACTTTAGTACAAGAATAACTCCAGTATACATTCACCCCAAAAGAATCCTAGTAATTTCCTTATACCTGTGTGACTTTGGTCATCACTGCAATCCTAATCCTCCCCACATCAATGAGCCAGCGCAGTGAATGTACAGTGCATTTGAGGAAAGCAATATTATTAACAGGATTAGGAAAAGCATGAATTAAAACAAGCACATTTATCAAAGGTCTACGTAACTGTGGCAAATTCATCAACAGCTGACTTTACATACACACAATCTCAGACAATTCCTATGTTTTGTATCACTGGGTATTGCATACTTCTAAAAAACGTGTATTTCACTGCACCAGGGGAAACCGGCTGTTAAATGTTGACATTCCTTCAGCATGACAACAGACAACCATCACCACTCAACACATCCAACATTCTGAACATAAGTGATAAAGAAAGTGTTTGGCACAAGCAGTGCCAAAAAAAGGATTTTTAATCTGTTTTTCAGTTATATAAATTCACATGGAAGTATCTAAAACAAATAAGCAGATCTATTCAAGATTATAACGAATGTTAACAAGCATCCATCACTTTATTAGGCTGGCAAAACAAGGAGAATAGTTATTGTATAAAGAGGGGAAGAACCCCAAGCTTTTAACATCCAATAGATGGAATTTAATACAAAGAGAAAACAGTAGATTTTATAACATATATCATTTATGCAATAGATAGTGATTAAATAATGAAATATATTACTTTTCATGCCAAAAAATGATGTTCCTGCAACACAGGCGAGGCCAAGCACACAGACACTGCACTCTCTGAAGCACATCAGTACCTGGATCTAGCACCTTTCTCCTCAGAAGACCTTCCCCTTCCCTACATCCCTGCTTAACTATCGCTTCTAATTATCTCTTGTTCAGCCAACACTCAGACGTGACCCAGTTAGACAGCACAACAAATTTTCAGAAGAGTGACAACCTCGAGGCACTTTTGTTTAAGTTATTAAGATTTTTTTCTGTCTGAATGCTGAAAACTTTTAAGTGAACACATTATGAAGTATATTATTCAATAAAGACAAGTTTCCCTACAAGCCACAATATTTGAAGCTTTCAATTGTCTATTTTACACAAACTGTGCTATTTATACAACATGAAAACCATTTGTCAGAAGCTCAGCCTTTCATTCCCGTAAGACCTGGCACAGCTATCATAATCTGGGAAGAAAAAGAGTGCTGTCTGTCAAACAACGCTAGTGATGCAGCCTGGAACAAAATACGTGTGTCACTTTAGCACACGGGAATAAATTCAGAGCCGGCCACTAAACAGATAATCTGGAGAAAACACATTGAGACCATGCAGAACAACAATTAATAAAACATAGTGCTTATGAACTCCGAAATGAATGGGCTCAGAGTTAAAAACCAGATTATCTGCAAGTCCAAGAACAGTAAGAGTGCTTTCCTAAATCATAAATAAATACATACATAAGATATAAAATACCACCTATCCACAGTCACAACAAAGGCAACTTAATATCATCTTTGCGTTCAATTAAATCTGATCCAAATAAACTGACAGTATTTAATCTTTGATAGTATTTAGGCTTTGAATTGTTCAAAGCACACTGTTAATCATTTTTATAGCTGGAGTGACAACACAATGAACTTGTCAAAATATTGCAAGAAGGCAAATCTATGGTAAAAATCAGTACACAATCCTAAGAATAATCCCACAACCTTTTTTTCATTTTTGAGTCAAGATGCCTCATCCTCATCGCTGGAGGCATCCAAGGCCAGGCTGGATGTGGCTCTGGGCAGCCTGGTCTGGTGGTTGGTGACCCTGCACATAGCAGGGGGGTTGAAACTGGATGATCATTGTGGTCCTTTTCAACCCATGCCATTCTGTGAGTCTATAATTCTATGATACAGTCAAAAAAGTCTCAAGGCTGTTTCTTTACTGTGGCATTCGTATTTCCAGTAATGAAACTTAATGAACTTAATTAACCTTCCATAATACATTAAAAGATACTGCCTTATTTCAAGCCCTTAATACTAAAGACATCACAGGGTAGTCCATTCACTCCTGCAAACTGCTGGATTACATGAATGAAATACAAAAGATAATGGCTGCATCTCCACTTTGTACACTACACAACTATTTTAACAACCCTGGCAGCATCCCTGAGGATAAATTCCCTGCTGTCTACCAGTTACTAGCCTCTTCCTTCCACGAAACCAATAATTTATTTACATGATATCTGACAACAATTCACACACGAAACAGTATTTTATCTATTTATTTAATTTTAATTTGACAGCACTTTGTCATAGTGCCCAGAAAGAACAACTTTGAGCTCAAAACTCTTTTCCCTGAGTCTGTCTAGAATCAGTTTGGTATCCAGGCAGAGTGAGCAGCTCCTCTGAGAAGGCACACAGATTGATGAGCTTTCACGGTCTTGCTGTTGCCAAGGGGCTGTGAGGTAGTTACTGTACTTTCTCCTGTGCTGCTACAAAGACAGACTGTCACAACTTCAAACCAGTGGCCCGCTGACAGATGTCCCTAATCGTGAAGAACAAGCTATTCCCACCTGTGGATGGCTCAAAATGTAAGTACAGAACTGACACATGGGGAACTGATTGTATTCCTGGCAGCCACTGACAGCTTGGCTGTGCTCCAGGGCCCTTCAAAGTAGAACTTATCTCCAAATCTTCATAATCATTTCTGGGGTGGCAATTTATACATTAGTGTATATATTGTTTCATTTGTGCAGTATTCTCCCTTATAGACAGGTAAAGGAAGATTAAATATCTGCACAGAGAAAGTTATTTCTCATTGCAGAAATTAGAACTGGTGAATATTATATAACAGTAGTTTGGAAGAAAAAATATTACTAAATGAAAATAATTCAGCACTATGCTACATAAGACAGTGCTGGAATCATTAGCTGCTAATCTACTTTAAGATGACCCCTGCACATGTGCATACCTGACTTACCATGTCAACACTTCTTAAGTGTGAGAAGTTCAAAACTACTGGAAGAATAAGTTGTTCGAATGATTTTGAACTGCAACAGATTCTACCAGAGCATTTGGGTGGTTTTGGAACTCGATGGTGTTCAGTTAAACATAAAGGAAAGGCCGTTCTCATCAAAGGACCCACGAAGCTGGGAGGGAACAGAATGAGGACAGCTGACCTAAAGTAAATAAAGACAAATGTCCTGTGCCATATGACATCACGTGAAAGGAGTTTTGAAGGGGATGGGTGTTCATTTGGTTCTCTTCTGCTGCTCAAGGAGCAAACTGGACATCAGGCAGGGGGTGCGGAGCAATTGCTTATGCATCACTTGTTATATACATTTACATATATATATGAGGCCATAACTATAATCCTTTTCCATTTCTCTGTCTTAGTAAGTAGTTTTATCTCAACCTACAAGCTATACCTTGTTTTTTAATCCCAATTCTCTCTCCCATCCCTCTGGGATGTGGGAGTGTGTGGTGCTCAGCCACCTGCTGGGTTAAACTCCAAGAGACTAAATAAATGGTGGTGTAAGAACAAATTGGAAACCACTTTAAATGACACAAATAAGATAATTCCATACTGAATAAGATGTAAAATCTGCTATTGGCACAGAAAAGGAATGAGAGGGTCAAGCAGGGTCAGTACAAATTCTCAGTGAGAAAACACAGACAAATATCTTGGAAAAGTAAGAGAGTGTAAGTAGTTGATAAATACAAATTACTGGTTAATAAATCAGTATTTTGAATTCTAAATTGTAAGAAACAAGCCATTTAAAAAATACAAGAAAACATACATTTCAGAAAGTAAGAGAACTGGGAGCTATAAATACTCCAATACCAACAATCTCAGTACAAGCTGAAAGAAATTTACAGTGCTAACAAATAGCATTAATTGCCTTGCTCTTGTGTTATCAGATGGTTGGGATTTCATGCCTATGACAACAGAATTGAGGCAGCAGCTCAAAAAAAACCCCTTTCATCTAATTTCAAGAGTCACCTTCTGCTTTCTATTCTTTGCTGTTTGTTTTAAAAATTTTCAATACTATATGGATATCCAAAAAGAGTTCTAGCCTTAACTGAAACAACTACTGAGATAAAAGAACGTGAATATCTTCTATAGTCATTAACGTATGGAAATATAACTCAATATATTACACCAGCTATTTACCTCCAAAAACCTTGCTACTCTAAAATGGTTATAATTAAATTGTACTGTCATGAAGAACAACCACAGTCCAAGCTTTCTTCTAATTTTGGTTGCTGCTAAAGCTTTTGCTTTTATCTCTCTCCCAGAATGCCTTCCTACTCTATAAAAACACAATAAATCCCAGTTCTTCTAAGTACCCAGATAGGAAATAAAAAACAGAAACCTGGCAGCAAAAAAGAACAAGAATTACACGTTTTCTAATGTTACCAAAAGACTTGTAGCCTGATGGTGGTTTCATTATTTTTGGATTTTTTTTTTTGGAAGTGTGTGAAGTTAACAATCCCTAAACTTAAACGAGCAGTTGTTATGTTAAAAAAAAACAACACAACTATGCATTTAGATTTAGGATCCTTCAAGAAGAAAATGAAGTAAGCGCAGTTTAACCCTAAACTTTCTTGTAAAAATAAATAAATAAGTGAATACGTCTGATGTTTCAGTCCTAGATGTGTGTGACTTAGGTAAGAATGTAGACAGGTTGATTTCCTGTCTTGACTCAAACTTTGCACGAATCACTTGAAGTACAACCTTGTACAGGACTTCCAACATAAAGAAATCCAGTATGACTTGAGACATATTTTTCCAAGATGGTAATCACAAGAAAAGACTTTTCATTAAAAGTATTAAAATAATGAAGAAGTGAACACATAGCTCTAAGTTCACAGATCCACATGGGTATGCAAAGACAACAGTAAAGTCTTAATAAAACTTGGTTCAGTAAATCAGCCAGAAAATTCCTATGAAGTTTCTGGGAAATTTCACTGAAGAATGTCACTTCCAAGAGATAGCTGCAGCTCTAACAAGTGTCTGAAAAGAGCAACACCTATTCTTGTTTTCAAAAACTGATCCCAAGTCAAACGGAGGGAGACCTCCCCTTCAAAACACTGTAGGTGAGAAAAAAGCTGGACAGACCCATCAAAACACGACCCAGGTCCCAGAGAAATGTCTTGAACATCATCCTGAGGACTACTCACTCAGTTCCCCAGTCTCCATTACCCAATATTATTAGGGATGTCAAGAAACAGTTAGCATAAGAAACTGATATAAAATTGACCAATTCCAAATATTATCTTTTCTGTAGAGCAAGAAGATCTCATGCTTCCTTGTGTGTTCATATAAATTATCAACCTGATATGTTCTTGCCATACTTGATGTATGGATGCTTGGATTGTTCGTAATACTCTGTGGCCACAGGGGAGCACACAGTGGGATGGAGCAGTGGGAGGAAATCAATTTCTTCAACTGTAACTGCCTGTTGATCTACATGTGTACAAAACACAGGCCTGTCTGGCAAACTTTACCAGTTGTAAACACTCACCATTGTGGCTACTTGCAATCAGCAAGATGCTGCAAAACATCAAGATCACTCTATGTTAGCTCTGATCGTGATTCTGATGTTTGCTATTTACTCCAGAAAAAAAGCCAAGAAATGTGTTCAGGCCACCTGGAAGGTCTTGAAAAGCAGGCAAGGCCTTATCTGAAGTCTCAGAGAAAGCTGTTGACTTTAGTAAGGAGGAATCTGGAAGCATAATTCTATACATGTGATAAGGAGCAATCTCAAGACAGTTCTGTAAAAGGAAATTACAAATCCTGATTTTACTAGAAGTTACTAGACTGATTGTCTGTCTCTGGTAAGTGTAAGCAGTTATACAGAAAACCACTGAAGTGATCGTAACTGGAGGACAGATGGTATTTGTGCTTTAGATCACTGAGGGGGAACCAGACCTGGCGCTCTTCCCACTAAGCAAGCATCTGCAGTGGTGCTAGTTACTGAGCTCTGGCATGATGGAAGTGCTGTATCAGGAAAAGAGAAAGGTTTGTGGTATGGACCACACAATGGGGTTCAGTTCTGTCCTGTGGGGGGCCACTGTGGGGCCAGCTGTGTCTGGTACAGGGAAGCACCTTGCCTCTTCCTCCTGCTGCTAAAACCTTGCCACAAATACTCAGCACTGGGAAGAAAAGAGATTTTCTATTATTTAAAAGCTAAGACAGAGCTTCACACCTTCCATTTCACATGGCATGATTTTGCTCAAAGTGGAATAAGGGGGGAACTCAATAACATCACACTTCATACCAGGAAAAGTTCTGAAATCTTCATATAATTATAATGCCTTTAAGAACTTTATGTGTTATGCCTTATGAATAGATATTTCACAGGCATGTTGCTTTTTTCCTCATTAATACACTGCCAAGAATGACCACTGTATTGCAAACACGATATAGTTTGTACACAGGAGACACTGCTAAAAGTTACAAGAATTAAGCAATTGTAGGCTCAAAACGTGAGAGCAAAAATGTTAAATAAAATCAATATATGAAATAAAACAACAGTATGGCTCTCAAAAAGACCAGAAAAAAGGTAAATTCTAACACTCAACAGGAAGACCAAATGAAATATATTTCCAAGAGCAGTTAAAAAACTATGAATATCTTAGGAATAGGAGACTAGTATTATTCAACCCAGCCCTCTCCTTGTGGGTGTGCAACAGGGCAGGACCATGGAAGTTTCCAAAGCAAGTGTTCAAAATTCAAACAACCATGTATGAACATGTCTATGGAGCATATTACTCGAAGGTGAAACTAATTGAATCATTCATGAAAACCATTAGAAGTTGAACCAGAAAGTCCATTTCATGGCAACACTCCAATGAAAGCAGATGCATACAGAGGTATTAATGTTATGCTCATCAGGCTGGTAGTCAATTTTTAATTATTTCAAAAATTAGCTCTTCAAGTGAGTAAACAAAACAGCTTCCTTAATATAATCTGTCTCTTCAGCTTCCCATTAAAGTTGTTACCATCAGTTCTAACACTCTCACCATCACTTTGATAATCCACTGTTTGACACAGAAAGAGTATCTACAGAAAACTCTCTCATTCTTATCAACATAATTTGATACTTGAAGTTGCACATTTCTCTTAAGGCAAAGGTACTTACTGTAACAAATAATTTAGCATGTTATCTAAATGTACAGAAGAAACTGATGTAGAGTTCTTTTGCAGGCTGGCAAGTTCCTTCATAATTGAACATTTGTTCATACCAAAACCACATCAAACATCGACTTTTACAAAAACATTTAGCATTACTTTAAGGATTAACCAACACTGGCACTTTTATCACCATAGCCATACCTAATCATAACCAAAACATACCAAATGGTGAGGTTTAACATGCAACCGGGATAGCTTGCATTTGAACAGCTCTGACTCATTAAGCCAATCCTTAAAGAAAAAGAATAAGTACTAAATGTAAAAAGAATACATTCTGCCATTTTTAATCAGATTCAAGTACTTCCGTGGCAGGCACTTCACTCCAGTCAGCTTACGTTACTGGGAAACTTCATGCTGAAACATTCCTCCTTTAGACTTCTGAACTTCCACAAGGCCCTATGCTTTACACGTCATTGTGTGCCCAGAGTACTGTTTAAAGCTAGTGTGTGAACTGAGGTTCAACACGGAGTTTTACAAAATATATTCTCACTCTCCAAGAGGCATGTACCAGAACACACACATATGCTTAAGGAATACATACATTTGTTTCCTCGCAAACACAGGTGAATATATGCATAATTGGGATTGAAATAACTTTATTAGAGGAAATTAACTATATTTTAAATAAAACTATTTCAAACTCATTTATGCGCTAGATGCTAGATGACTAAATAGTGAATAATCAGGGGAACAGAAGATGAAAATATTTTAAAGTTCTTCAAGTATTTCAACACTTAGAATATCTAATATGTTCACATTCCCACTTCCATTAGACATTGCCCAAATAAGCTGCTCTGTGAGAAGAACAACTTGACTAGACGCATAATCTGAATGGTGGAGAGGGTCACCCTTTTAGGAATGTGTATAATGTACAAGGTAATGCAGAATTGCTGAAGGTCAACAAATAACTCAGAAGAAATGGAAAATGGTGGCAATTAGCCGGTTAGACAGACGCCCACAAGAGAAACAGAAGGTACGCTTATTTACTATATTGTATTCTTCAGTGCACTGAGATAAATATGACTTGCTAGGGTAGTATCATGACCAAAGTAGAATGCTGCCTCTCAGCAGGACAGCTCAGAACAGACTACGGCTAGTTTCCACTCACCTGCAGAACGCTGGATACATGTACCAAGAAGCAGGAAGATTATCTCAGCAAGAAGCAAACAACTAAAAGCACTATAAGTTCTAGAGCATTCTATTCATGTTTTAAGATCATCTTCTCCATCACTGTAACAGCTATATTCGTATCAAAGAACTTTCATACTTCACAAGGTCAGTAAGTCTCAGCTTGTAGTTGCCATAACCTAGCTTTAGGTTGCCTATGGCTACTACTAGTTCATATAATTCTTGTATTTATGTATTTGTGCATGTGTTAAATTTCTATGTGCCTGAAAGAAAACTCAATTTTATCCCTGCTCTTGAGATTTTCCATTTCAGCATGAGAGGCCTTTTTGGCATGTACAGCAGCAATGACTCACAAGTCCAACACCTCAACGCAATGTGTATCTCAGGGCCTGCCAGCTTTGACCATGCAGCAAGACAAGAAAAGACCCTAAATCAGCTGTATTTTTTCTGTCTCTATAGTACTAAGATCTAATAGGCCCAATAGTATTGCAGCATGTTTTTTTACATACTGTACAAAACTAAAGGTTGATACATGTCTTCAGGTATGCTGTCGCTTATTCATCTGCCCAGTATGGAGCAGACAGACCTGACTGAAGCTGTAACCCACTGTTTCTTTTAATGATAGTCAAATCCAGGGAAAGGCAATCAAAACCTACTGATAGCATCTCTTTTCTGATATCTGGGATGGCTAAGAGTAGCAAGCATTCTTTCCTCTCTTAGCTCCCAGTAAGCAATCCAGAGGTTCCAATATTACTACAGCTAAGGTGTTTTGTTTGGATCCCTACTGAGTTGGAGTTATGACTAGGTCTCCTCTTAAGATTTGTGCTTGGCAAGGATGTTCTTTCCTTTCAAACATGGATCACATTACAGTTGCTTTTCTCACTTCATAATAAAAAAAAATATATAAAAATGCAATAAACTGAAAATTGGATTATACCTCCACTAACCAAACATTCCTGTTAGCATGCTGTATTGTAGTCCACTTACTCAGAGACTGCTTTCACAATAAGCAGAGTACACTCCAGATGTCAGGTGAAGTTCACCACACTGATTTTCAACTTAAAGCTGTTAAACATTTTTTTGTATTGGCCATCTGCAAAATCTTCTCTCACCCATATAGAACAACAGTGACTGCCAGCAGCAGAGGCATTTCAGATAGCAATTCACTGATTAAAATTGTCAGGCTATTTTTCAATGAAGGCATCTCAGCTCCGGAATTAATTTCTCCCTAACCTATGGTAAAATAGAACTTATGTTTGCTGACTTCCACAACTCGGAATACGAAACTGCAGAACAATGATCATGGTGCTAAGTGACAGGCCAGCTTGAGGGTCACACGACATGCTAACTACTGTTCTTTGGAGGTGCGCTATTTTGGGAAGCCGACAATTAGAGAGAGATGATGAACAAATGAAGAATGTGTTGAAATGATGCTAGGAACTGCTCCATTAAGATTCAGGCAGGGCCCACCCAGTGCAGCAGCAACACAGCCCCTGCAAAGGCATGACTGCCAACCTCAGGCTCAGCAGCTCTCATTCTCTGCTAGTTGCTGTTGCTGTAGCAACAGCTCTTTAAAACACAGAAAACAGGTCAGGTAGTTTCAAACTAACCTCTGTTTCTTATGTTTGTTTTCCAACATTGCTGTTTTGAATTAGCCCACCTCAAAATCAACCAGCAGGCTGTCAGCAGTGTCACCAGCCAGCAGAGAGGAGAAACGCAGGCTTCAGAGTTACCAGGCCACAGATATGCTCAGCAACATGGTGCCTGGCCCAGCCACTACTCTTTCCAAATCCTTCAGAAATCCTGTTTCCATCTCCCTTCTAATACAAGTATATTTTATTCTACAAACTGTGTGTCATGTGCCCTTTGGCTAAGAAGGCCAATCGTATCCTTGGCCAGTAGGTCAAGGAAGGAGATCCTTCCCCTCTACTCTACCCTGGTGAGGCCATATCTGGAGTACTGTATCCAATTCTGGGCTCTTCAGTTCTAGATAAGAAGCTTCAAGAGAGAGTCCCGTGGAGAGGTGCAAAGATCATAAGAGACATAGTGTATCTCCCTTATGAGGAAAGGCTGAGAGACCAGGATTAGGGGAAATGGATCCAAGTTGAAGGAGGGAAGATTTAGGTTGGATGTTAGGGGGAAGTTCTTTACTAGGAGAGTGGTTAGGTCCTGGAACAGGCTGCCCAGGGAGGTTGTGGATGCCCCGTCCTTGGAGGTGTTCAAGACCAGGTTGGACGGGGCCCTGGGCAACCTGATGCAGTAAATGTGTATGTTTGGTGGCCCTGCCAGGCAGGGGGGTTGGAACTACATGATCCTTGAGGTCCCTTCCAACCCGGGTCATTCTGTGATTCTGTGACCCGGAGCCATTCATCCTGGAGAAGACTGAAAGGGGATCTTATCAACACTTATTAAAGGCCAAGTGGCAAGAGGATGGATACCCAAGCTTTGTCAGAGCACTCAAAATAAGAAAAGACAATCTCAGTAAAGCAGAGCTCCTTGAAACCCATGAGAAGGAAGTTAGCTGGTTCAAGAAACAACAAATAAAATAGTAGAGCATATACCAGATTACACAAATACATCTCACTCTGCATTGTGATGAACATGCCTACACCTCTATCTCCTCTCTCCCTGAAGTTGCACTCCTGCTGTGTAGCACACAGGTGCTCACATCTCAATGAGTAATTTGTCACAGATTAAATCCCAAAGGAGCAGTGTTAGCTTCATTATTTAAATTTAATGCCTTTGTTACTTTAACTGAACCTGTCTGAATACAGGCTGACTTACAGCCATCTCTTTATCTTGACTCATAGTGGTACATTCTTATTAGTTAATGGAAACTCTTTAGAAACAGCAGTGAAATTTTTAGTGCTGCAAAAGTAAACTAAAAAGTGCAGCTCACCTTACACATACACATCACAAGCACCGCAGAGCTCTCACAACTCCATAGCTATTAATACTAGCTCCTATCTTTTGGAGGCTACGTAACTTGCAGAGGTCATGTTTTTCTCATGTATGGATAGCATTAAGAACATGTGCATATAACTAATGGCAAATGTTAAGTAACAATTTATTTCTACTAAATGATAATCCTGTGAAAGTAATAATCCAAATTACACTGCAACAAGTTGGGGGGTGACAGCCCAACACTCCATTCCTAACATGAAGCTTTGCACTTCATACACAACAAACTGTATTTTGATTACAAATATATATATATATAACTTCCTCAGAATGAGGCCAAACATACTGCAGGACAGTCTTCAGTGTTGAGACTTTAGAAATTGTTTTGCTTTGTCCCAAATAACACTAATGGAAATAATTTCAATATAAATCCAGTCCCAGAATTTTCTTTCCTCTACCAGTGCCTATTTTGACTGTTAACTTCCAGGAATTTTCCTTTCCATGCTGGAGGAAAAAAAAACAATGAAACTGTTTGCTTCAGAAGCACATGAACTGCTTTGAAAACAGTATAAGGTTCCTAAGGGTTCCAGTGGGACTGATGCTCAAAGAGCTCCGAGATAGCCCCAAATGACTCTCCCTTTTCTTTTTGTTGTATTCTGTTTGAAGATTGTGCTTTTTGACATAGGGAGTTACTTTAAGAAGTCTTTGAATAAAAGAGAAGGCTATCTTATTTTTACTGGTAGCAAGTTTTGGACCTATGAGAACTTACTGATGTGAAGGGAAAGTCTGGTCAGAAGGTGCCTTCAAAGAGCATTTTTTTCCTCCCATCTTTACTTGAAAGAAGAAAAATATCCAAATATAAGAACAATTAAATATATTGGTCTGTAGTGACACCATGAGGGAAAAAAAATTAAAAATCAAACCTGTTTATAAAAAGTTCAAATTGATATCTACAAATATGACAGTAGGTTGATACAACGGCATGCAGTCAAGGCTGCACAGTATCTGTTTCACAGCTACTGAAAGTGTATCGTCGTCCATACCTTAGCTTGATGCAATGTAAACTAAATAAGTTAAATTATTTAAAATGGTTTAAGTCAGCTTGTTTTAGTTCTCACTCTGCTCATTAAAAATAGTCAGGGTTCCCCATGTCAAGCAGCTTTTTTGGAAGAACTATAAACTGTATTATTCTATATTACTATATGTGATTTAGCAGAGGGTTGTTAGAGTTAGGGTACTATGGTTAGGCTGCAGTTGGACTTGATGATCTTCAAGGTCTTTTCCAACCTGGGTAATTCTATGATTCTATCCTAACTTCACAGCTTTCCTAGAACACAGTTTTGTCCCTGCACACCCTATTTACATTAAGTAATTAAATTTTTTTACTACTCTTCTTATGTCTGTACAACTCCGACTGTCGACACAAATATAAATGTACAAAGATCTTTACAAAGATGCTATACAAATGTTAATTAATCAACATACCAAAGATCAGGAGATTTTGTTTCTTGGTGGTAAATTTACATGATGCTCTCATAGAAATGATTCTAAAGAATTCTGCTTTAGTGCACAAAGTGGTACACACATGTTTTTGTGTCAGCGTTCAGTCTGGGCATCAGACATTACACACAGAGGTGTGATACACTGTCCTGTTGTTAAGAGTGATTTATGCAACATGGAAACAATTTGGATTAGATATCTCCCTGTTTAAAAAACAAACAAACTACCAACAAAACTGAATACAAACATATTTTGATGCACAAAAAACAACTTGTTCAACCTTTCTATGCCACCCAAGGATCCCAAAGAGGTGAATGAGTACAGACAGCTACTTATTGAGGTAACAAGATGTTACTTTAAATAAGCAGTGCTGCTCCAGCTCATCAGTTCCTCTTTCACTTGTTCTCTTCAAACTACACATGAATTACAGGCACACTGTATAAGTTTATACACTAGGGCTACACTTCAGACTCACTTTAAAAAAAAAGTGTTTTTTAGGCCTCTTAAGGTTTTTAAATTTAGACTCTTCAGAGTAAAGCAGTTTAATTTTTAACTCTATACCATGAATTAGAAAATTGATTGAAAAACAAATTTTGGAGAGTCTTCTCAGTAGAAGCTGTTTTCTAACTAAAAAAAATAAAAATTAGATTGCACATTGAAACTATTAGACATGAGGCAAACACAAGGGCAGCAGGGATGCTTTAAACTTTCAAGAGAGAAAACACGGTTCACTGAACCTTGGCTGAAATTTTCCAGAGGCAGACTCATGTTTGGAAACGCTATTTGACTTCTAATTGTGAAAACTGTCAAGGTTACCCAAGGTCTGGATCCTCCAAAATATCAAGACTTCTAATAAACAAATTAGGTATGTTGCTATTTTTGAGTGCTTGAGTTTGTAATGACCTACCTGCTCTCAAAGGCTTCTATGATTATAAAGTTCAGCTACCAGCAGTAGCTTAAAACCTCTCAGGATTTAAGTCCACTGGAGACATTACAAGATGAGGTCACCTACAACAGTCCTCTGCTCCAAGCAGACTCCACCAAGACTGCTCATGATATGTTTACACAACCAGGCCTTTAACACCAACAACAGCAACAACTTCTACCACCCTCCGAGCAAACTGCTGTAGTACTTCGCTATCCTGTGAGATGTTCTTCTTGCTGTCCAACTACAAATACTTTGCTGCAATTTAAGCCTTTCAATTCTTGTTCTCAGAGGGTGTATGAATGGTAAGTAAAAATACATGATTTTGTTATTCACGTGAGAATGCAAAAAAGCATTCTGGCCTAGAGAGTGTCTTCGACATACTTTTAGGATACAAAAGTAACATGAGATTCACCTTTCAAAACTGCCCAAGAACAGTGCCAGCTCTTTGGCATGAATAATTCAGTGATCAGAATAACAGCTTTTAAATAATCCTACTATTTAAGAAAGAGAAAGAATGGATTCTGTTTACTAACTAAATAATTCATATATGTATAGCACCAAATTCTTAGGCTTGGTTCTCAATTATTCTACAATAATGGGGGAAGGGCCATATGCAAAGAGAAAGGCTCCTAAATTCAATACGAGTTGAAGAAACACTCTGTTCACATAGTAAATTCCCTTATTCTGTTGTTGAAGTAATTCTCCTTTTGTGGTTGGACTACCCAAACAGAATTTAGTTAAATCAGCCAGACTTGCAGAGTTTAAAAAAAAAAAACAAACAAAAACAACAAAAGTTTAATAGGTTGGTCTGTCCTCTTTGCCTAAGGGAAAAAATAAAACAATAATATATTTTTAGTCTACACATCAGGCCAGCGCAACCTCCCATACTGAATGCCTGCAGAGCTGTACGATACAACCACAGATAGCACATAAACTATCCACGCTGGATTCCTAATATTGACAGCTCTCCGACTGAATTATTCCCCACATCTTTTATTGTGAAGTTCACACACAACTGAGCTTCTGCGCTGACCTTCTGTTATAAGGAGCTCAGAAAATCTCCTCTGCTGATGTTCACATTCTTCTCATGAAACAACAAAGTACATTACACCCATTACATTCATTACACAGTCTCTTGTCTGCTAGCTGCCTCTGAACTGAAATGAATGAAATTCTGCACAGAGATCAACTGCCAACACCAATAATACTTTTATTAACTATGTGACCTGGCAAGTAATTTTCTGTTTATCTCATCTACAAACAGTTCCTATAAACCTAGACACCTATGTTTCCTTTTCACTCAGTTAAGAAAATGCACACAGCTCTCTCTGTTCTATGATGTTCTTCCTGTCAGCATCTGAAAATGCTACATGCAACTAACAAAAAACAAAGCAAAATGAATATATATTAATACTACTTTTAAAACTTTCGTTTAACTCAGAGGAGGATTTGAAAGGGTTGAAATTAGAGGAAATACAGTCAATCCATAAACTAGAAAGAAGACTCTATCAAATGAATTCATCGACTGCTTAAACAAAATCAGAGTAAAGCAGCCAAGATTTTGGCCAAAGAGGCATTTTCAGTGAAGTGAACTCAATCTAGCTTTATAAATGAAGTTTTTACTTTATCATCTTCAGTCATATTATGGTATCTCATTTTTGTGAATCAATTGTCACATTATACGTTTCCAAATGATAAGCACTCGCTATGAGCAATATTATTATTCCACCATGATTATATTCTAATGTATTTGATCTGGTTGAAACCCAAGGAAATAGTCTGCCTAGGATAACAGATGGCTTTGAAAATTTTTGTTGCTATTCCAGAATCTTTAAGTCACCCAAAATGCATCTACTTAAACATGATGCTGTAGTT
The DNA here is from genome assembly GCF_054131305.1 of Coturnix japonica. Lineage (NCBI taxonomy): Eukaryota > Metazoa > Chordata > Aves > Galliformes > Phasianidae > Coturnix > Coturnix japonica. The sequence continues at coordinate 19,599,117 of NC_140664.1, read as the reverse complement.
ACTGAAAAACATGATCTACATGTTCACTGTTTAATATTTAACAATCTGGATACCATTCTTGTTTGGAAATAATTCTACTAAAGACAGAAATCATTACCCTATCATTGCTACAATAAATAGATTTGCCTTTTAACAAGTTATCATCAATATTTTAAAACAAAAAGTGAATCGTTTTCAATTTAAAATGAAATAGATTGAATCAGTGAAAGTGAACTTGAGCACCTGAGTAGCTTCAGCTCACAAGTTATTACTGGTTAGATATCACATCATTGTAGCTCCTATAAATGCTTTGTTAACAGTGTGTCCCATGCCAATTCAATACACCTTCCAAAGGGGCAGGAGGTTTTACAAAGCGATTGTGTATCTTAACGAGACCTAAACTGTCATGATCTCAGTAGACAGTACGAATGCAAGAAACAGGTAATTCAAAATATGTAAAAATACCACACTACTTTTGCAAGCTAACATTTAGCTCTTTTTCCCCACAAGTAAGTTTTCCTTATTAAAAGTTCACCACATTTCTTGTGAAAACTCTTACATAATGTTCATTAAAAAAAATACTCTGACAAAAGCTATATATAAAAAACACCACAAACACTGTAAAAAGCAAAAGGATAAATCTGAGCAATGTGCTTAAATGACAACTTTAGTTATACTCCTCATTTAACACACGCTCCTCTCCAGCATGAACAAAGCTGATGGAAAACCTCCTCATACAAAGAAAAAAACTACCATAATAGAAACTGGCTCTATCCATCTAATAAAAAATAACTGTTCTTAAAAGGACTGGTCACTCAGGTGGCCAAAACAAGCACCACATCATTCAGCCTATTTTGGTACTCCATTCCAAACAGCTGCCTTGTGAGCTACGAGGCAGAAAGACCAAAAGTTGGCCCATCCAGCCATTTAGCTTCATTATGAAAAGCTCCTTATATTGTTCACATTGCCATAAAAAACATTACTATTTATTCAACGACATGATTCCTCTTCTCCTCACAATGAGTAGTTTTTTTTGTTGACACCAGGGTTCACTGGGAATAAAACATCACTTAACCCCCCAAAAAACTGAGCAAATTAAGAGTTGGAAATACTGATTTAATTTCAACATTTGCTGAATGCCTTAAAAACAGGGAAACATAAAATGATTGCCTGTATTCAGAAGTAATCACTGAGAAAGAAAACCCACAACGATCTTTGAGAGTGTGAAGCATATACTGCAATTTAGTAAAAGCTGACATTTGAACAAACACTGGTTGCTTTTTGTAACATTTATATCCAGAGCTTGAGCATTCCCTTTTGGAAATGCCAAACTGAACAAAATGTTCACAAACATTTCACCAGAGATACATTTACCTGAGAGTCACTGATATAGAAGACCCATATTTGAGGCTTCCAGAATTAACCACGATATTACATAAATAGGTAACAGAATAACTGAAAGCTAAAATTGGAAAAGAAAAAGCAAAACCAAAAAGCCCAACCTGTAAAAATTCCTAGGCACAGAAAATATAGCATTGAAGAACATTATATATACATCTATATATGCATTTTAAAGAGCATGAAAAAAAGAATGTAGAAAACACAACAAAAGAAATTAAAAAAAAAACACCCACATTTCATCCATGGAAAATAACATCCTAGCCTTGAAGCACACAGATTAGGGCAAATTTGGAATAGCATAGTATTCCACTATCTACATCTATATATACACTATATATACTTTTCATATATATATATGAAAATATATAATATTCATATATATATTCATATATATATATGAAAATATATATATATATATATTCCACCCACATATATACATATATATAGGCTATTCAGTATCAAAACTAAGTCTCATGAGAAGCTATTTGTAATATATCTGATTCAATACAATGCTGAACTTGAAGATTTGCAGCAAAAACTTGTTCCTCATCAATTCATGGAACCATTCATCCATAACCAGCACAAACAGATCAAGAGACTGAAGGCCAGCAGGACCAACAGTCAACAGGAGAGAGATGGATCTCCCATATGGCATTTGTGAAAAAGAAATATGAGCAGTTCTTGACTTGCAAAACAGATGGACTTCAACAGTGACAAACAAATCCCAAATACATACTTTCAGAGTGAAAAAACGTTGCTGACATTTCTTATTTTTAAACTCAGATTGGTGACCAAAGCATCTTATTTTCTTGGACAAATCTTCTATTTTCATTGGCAAGTAGATTTTAAAACATTTATGTCAGGACAGAAAACTGTGCCCACACAAAAACTTTCAAACCAGACTTAGTGCTAAATTAATTTAGCATTATTTTACACATTCATTTATCCAACATACAATTTCCTGCATAATTTATTTACATCATCTAAAAATGTTAGCAAGCATGTAAGGCTGTTATATCTGCATTACATGTCTATTTAAACAAAATTAAATAACCATTTATTACTTTATCAAGCAGTAAAATACACCAGTAATAGGATAAAACAGAGCTGACAACTAACACAAACATATCCTTTGGTCTGAAGTATTATCTCCTCAGGTCTCATCCTATATACAGAAATAAGTAAACCAATTATTTGCAGGGAATGATAAGGATTATTCCTCCTTGCTGTTCCCTCAGGCCTCTCACCAGTTTCTCAATGGTATTTTTCCTTCACCATTTTATGCCATGGGAGACCCCACGCACTAATTAACTTTGAAGTCTTTCCAAGTGATGCACTCAAATAACTGTTCTCAGCACGGCACTGTCAGTCTGCCAGGGCTTGCAGGTAAATCATGCTAGTGCCAGCAGTGGCACACTATGTGTGGCCTGTATGGCCATGTGGTTAAGAATGCTTTCTTAGAGTAATGGTGTCATTGGGGAAACAAGTTTGATGATCTCCAGCTTACAGAGCTCACCTCCCCTCCCTCATTGAAAGACAGAATTGCAGGAAAGTATATTATCATTCAGCTAGATTTTTTCATTTAGACCTTCATTCTAGCATACTAATCCCTTCTTTAAATAAAATGATGACTGCCAGCATTTAATGTCAGGATCCCCTTTTGGATCCCATTAAGGCTAATTCCAACCAAAATAGAATTATTTACTAGGAAAAGTTTCCATTATTTATCCTTTTCATGAATCATTTAGAGACTTCATGTCAGCAACGGCAAACATTCACGTTCATCTTACAAACACTGGACAATATATTATGCATGCTGCCCACTGATTTAGCCTTTCAGAAAGTCTCTTGTAGGCCGCTTATCAATAATGCCACTCACTGTCTAAAAGATAAATACAACTCCTTCTAGAATGTATGAATAAATAATATTTGCCTATGCTTCAAACCATCAGGCTGTTAAAACCAGTGTGTGTGTGACATCACCTGGCAACACATGCTTCAGAGAAACATATTCGTTTCTGAATATGGGGCATCCATTATTGACGAATCTTCCTGGACTCTTTCTTAGGAAATACTTAGAAAATGAGACCTCCTCAGGGCATGGTTCTAGGACAAACTTATTGCAAGAAAACTTGCATATATAAGCAATATCAACGAGCTCCATAGAATTACTCATGTGCAAATTATTCATGAATAAGCACTTACAAAATCAGGATCTTCAGCATCTACAAAAAGAATCCTTTATACTTGTATTTCTCAGTAAGTGATGGAAAAGACAGAATAAATTTTCAATTGTTCTACAGGCAATTTTATTGCCACTTAAAGAACAGTCACTTTCCAATGACTAATGAAAGTAATTATTTTGTTCAATTATCAGGATGATGAATATTACATTATATGGTTTGAAGAAAAGAAAAGCCTAAAAAGCCCACCCAAACTAAAATCTAACTCAATCAAAACTCTCTGGCAGCAACAGCTTGTACTGTGCTGTTTAACTGGCTTTACTCCAGTAGCTTAAAATTTAAGAGTCAGCTTTATGTAGAAATGCAGTAAGTGAAAACTGGAAAAAAAATCCCACACCTACAGCTGTCACCTAAAATTAAACGCAATGTTTTTCTCCAAACCCCAAGTGTACTTTCAAAAAGGTGCCATGTGATCACAGTTAGCTACTGCACTGCAGTGAAGAACATGTATAAGTTACAGCAGATAAACTAAATTCTTTCATTAACAATGCTAGAAAATATCAGAAACAAATGCAAGAAAAGTCAAAAAACAGGTTGAATTATCTCCAACTTTATAAACACAAATACCTCCACCACTTTGAGACTGTCCTAAAATTAAGATGTACTTTTATACAGCTTTTTTTGCTGCTGTTATAATTTGTAACATAGGGGAAAAAAAAAAAAAAAAAACCCGAAAAAAAAACCCAAAGAACAAAGAACAACCAACCAACGAAACCAAAAAAAAAAACCAAAACCCTAACCATATTTTGGAAGGGAAGGAAAAAATGTCCTAGAAGAGATAGACTGGTGTTAAATACAATAATTCCATAAAGAGAGCTACATGATATTGGAACAGTATCAACAACTTGGCTCATTCAAAATAGTAAGTAATCTTAATCACCTCAGAGGGGATGCATTTAATGTCTCCATCTATGTTCAAATGCTTATTGTCTCACTGAGATATTCACAAAACATGACAATATCCCACACCTGTAGCAATATATTTTAATAGAACTGTGTCAAATTTGAAAGTTTTTATAATGTGAGTTGTAGAAACAAAAATACTTTTTACTAAAAATCTGTACTTACAAGTTTAGTTAGTTTCATATAGCACCATGTATTAGAAAGGTCCCCAGTTCTGCCAATACACTTACTGCACAGTCAATATGAGATATGAAGATTAGATAATTGGATAGTATTCTCGAAAAACCACTTATTTTCCTTGTATTAACATAGTTATAAAACAAGATTAACTATTTTGGCACAGATAAAATAAACAGCATCTACCAAAGGAAACAATAAAAATGTACTTACAAAATCAAAATCTCCATCTTGAGGGACTTTCCAGTTATCAGGGAAAACATTTTTAGATATGTGGTAAGGTTCGTGCATGTTCTGATTGCAGTTTTCAGGGCTTTTATTCTTAGAATCTTGTTTATCAAAGTAGTCCATGAAAGAAGGTCTTTGAACTTGAGGCGAAGTAGCATTTCCTTAGTTGAAAGAAAAAAAGAAAATAAGTTAAAACAATTTAAAGATGTATGATTTGTTGTACCATAGAATTAACTCAATTTACTAAGTTTCTTGGAGTTTACAGAGGCTATTACAGTCATCTTGTATGTGGTGCATGCCTCCATTTGTCCCCTGAGGATCTTTGGCATAAAAGCTCATAGCTGGAGAGCGGTATATTTGTAGCAAGATGCAATGTGGAGAAATGCTCAAGACATTTCAGAGCTGCACACACTGATAATATTAGAAGTTACTTCATGTGATATCTATTTGTTGTTATAGAAACTGAATAACACAAGGTGCTAAGCATCCCTCTGGGCGCTGAATGCCCTTCACTTTAAGGCCTAGTCCACATGCACTTGCAGTAAAGTAACAAAACACTGCATTTTCACAAAAGGTGGGACTTCAGTTTAGAAGAACTTGCAAAAAACAGCCACAGAAATGGTGTCTAAACGCTGCTTAATCAAACTTGTTGCCAGTTTGCGATTCTCAGCATATTATGGGATCACACTTTCCAGATGGCTGTAAAGCACCCATCTTTATGGTGTGGAAACCCTGCATGCAGGATTTTTGTCATCAGCTACACAGCTGCAAGAGCTTTATGAAGCAGATCAAGACCAGCGCAAACCCCGGGTCTATCATCCTTTTCCTGAAAATAAATATATATAGCTACAACCCTAAATAGTTTGGATTTGTTCATTTGTGGGATTTCAAAATAAGTTCATTAATAAACAGAACAATAAATAAAACATAAGAAATATTTTAACAGTTCTACATAGCTGTCTCCTCTGAGACTATATTCTGCATATTCTGCATTATGATTCATGAAATGCATACTTGCTTACAGTATAATACTCTCTACATAGAGTGAAATGGGATATATTTCTACAAGTAAAATATGAAACAGGAAGGAAAATATAAAGAACCAAGTTGGAAAAAAACGCAGGGAGGACTATGCCCTTTAATTATAAGCATAATAAAAGAATGAGGAATTTTTACATGAACTACTTGGTTTAAAAAGAGAAAAAGAATAACACTGGAAGATTATTTTTGAGCTCGTTGTTAGCACAAGCACTTAGAGTTGCTTATCACATCTGGCCTTATTTTTGTTTTCATTAATTCATCAGATGTTTATTCCTCCACTTTCACCTCTTATCTCATCATCTTTTCCTGTGATAGCCCATTCACTCTGTATGGTGTTTTCGACATTCAACCTATCTTTGCTGCATGATGAATAGCAATCCTTTTTCATCGATCCATTTTGGCACTGCTCTTTTTCAGAGCATGCTGATTTATCCTTTCATCTCTGCCAGTACAATTTCTCCTGGGTGTTTGAATGCGGTTTTTTTTTTTTGCCTTGCCTTTATCCTAGACTTTACTGCACTGAGCCCAATTGCTACTCTTCCACTCTGTAATGTTTCCTCCATTCAGTCTGTTACGTCACCATACAAATCCCTCCCCCCTCATTTTAACCAAGTTCTCTTTCAGTTGCAATCATATTCTCTTATCCTACATCTTAGTTACCTCTACTCACTATTTTATTTTATTTTATTTATTTAATGGCAGCCATTTCCTATATAAAAATATTCCAGGAACTAAACTCCAGCTTGAATTTAGCAGACTGCACAGCAGTTATCCTTCTCCAGAAGCTCCCAGGTATGCCCTGCTGAACCCAAATTGCCTGAATGAGGTTTATGGGTCACTGGACAAAGGGGCAATGAATAAGATAAGGAGGAAACAGCAGGGATGCCAAACAATACAGAAATAAGTACTAATGGGTAAAAATTGAAGAATCTGTATTTCAGCAAAGTATAAATTCAGAAAACAGTATTTGTATCAAAAAGATACACCACACAGAGGACCTTTCACATTTCAGTTCTTTCTTCCAGAGATTGCTTTATGTGACTTTCATCCTTAAGACATAAAGAAGATTAACAATGTCTCTGTTAGATACACTGAAGTACCACATCATTGGACCAATCTGTTGGTCTCAGAAACACGGTGTAACTGAAAGAATTCGAACAGGGAAAACAAATTCTAAATAGGCATTTCAAAGTAAGAAAGAATATACATTCTAATGCACGTTTTGATCAAATTCAATCGATGTCATCTATAAAGAAAAACATCCTCATAGTGATATATTTCTAGTAGTGAGGTATTAACATCCAATTGATTTTAAACTCCCTTAAAATCCCTTCAATAAACTATTATTACCATCTACAAATAATACAGTACATCAAGATCTGATCCCCTGAAATTCAGGATCTATACCTGTTTTTTCTCACTCAAGTTCTTCAACTTCTCTATTTTATTGTCACTACTGCCAAGTTACCATTGACTATCAGTCCCAACCAGTTGTACCTGGCTTGTAAATCCATTAAATCCAGCTGTGCATTACCCCTCTTCAGTTAATCCAGTATGAGTATCATGAAATGATCTCTGTTGCCCTCCAGGTTTTCTTGCATTCCACTGAGGTGCCCCTTCCAGCTGATGTTAGCAAGGTGTAAATCCCTGTGACCAACCACTAATCCCCTACAGTGGGAGAAAATTTAGATGATGGGCAAGGGCAATGTGCCCATGACGTTAAGGGAATAATGCAGGGGGTTTCGTCACACTCCGAAGCTCCAGGGAGTAATATAGTGTACAATCGCAGCTGTTGCATAGAAAAATAACTTCACCTCAACACAAAGTCAAGACTAATTTTTAATGAACAACTATGCCAGCTGGTGATGTAAACATTTATCCCAGAGTTCATTAAATACTGTGCATCTCCCCAATTTATTTACTCTTTCCATACTGCTCTGGCTATATATGTAGCTCAGGCCACCACCCACTCAAAAACTGAACAACTAACAGAGTATCTTCAAAGAGCTTCTCCAGCTTGAGCTGCCTGTAACCCATATAATCCTTCCCAGCAAGTGGGGACATCTAGTGTCAAGAGAGTGAGCGTATAACAGAGACACCTTCACAGGGATCATCTTGTTACTCTGTACGAACTACACACTGCAATTCCAACGTTTTGGTGAGTGTAAAATACACTTGCACTATGATTTCAGCATATTTTGCATTAATTCTAAATCATAAGTCCCACATAACATCACATATCTTCATGTAATTAAAATTGCTATTAAACATTATACAAAAAGAACCTGATCGGTGTATTGGACACCAGTGGTCTTACATTAAAAACAACAACAAAACAGAAAACAAACCAACAGGGTCTATGCTCCGGAGACTTCCTTAAGTTGTTTCAAGACCTTTTCCACCTCCTGAACCTGTCAAGGTGGCTTGTACTGCAATCTGCAGGTGCAAATGAGGTCCCTTCAGCCTACATCCCCTAAGGAAGTGTTTTCCACAGTTTCTTGTTTCTTTTGTCTGCAAATCTACAAAGGAAAGCTTCTGCTTTTGCCTAAAGACACAAGTTTCTCAGCCTTCCCTATCCTGGCAGTCTCCATCTACTTGACCACCATTTGCTTAGACCAGAGCAGTTGGGAGTCTAACAGAGAACTAAGAAATGCATCTAGGAAATGTCTGGCTGCAAATACATGCCTAACAAAGTACTCATTACTGATCCTGCAGTTTTCATACCAGTGCCTTGCACACCCAAGCCAAGTCTCATTCAATATACAGGGTAGACAGCTAAGAGGGAAAAATGTAAGGATAAAAGTGGCATTTCTAACTATTATAACTATTGAGACTTCTATCACCTAAGAGACGATTTTCATTTGATTTACAATATACTCAATAATTGCAACTTGTATATAAGTGGAAAAAATCAAATATTTTTCAACCAAATAAAGCCTCCAGATTTTTTGAAGAGTCCACGAACTCAAGTTTAAAAGCTTTATATGGAAAAGGTTTTCTGCACAAAATATTTCCTTCCTACCTGAGAATGGGACTTGTAAAATTACTTGAATAACTTTAGATCTATTTTTTCCACATTCTGGAGAAAGGGAAAAAAAATTAAATGAGAGTCCTGTTATGAACTCCCTACTCTGCTCCAGCTGAGTGAAGCTTTATTTCTGCTGTCTGCAAAATAAAGGAGATCAGTGTTAAGCAGCATTTTGCAACAGCTCTTGACCCAGAATTGCCAACAAGTTATTTTTCTTCAAAAAAGATCCCATTTGTAAAACGTACTTGTACTAAAGCAATAAGCAAGCAACTTAATTACCAATTACAGAGCAGGTCTCCAGCCTTGTAACAAGCATAGACACATTCACCATCTTTTTCTCTCTCTCACTTAAACAAAGCTACATCAATGAAATACCAATGCCCAGACTAAAGCACTGCTAAAATCAACCCATAATTAAGTTTCTTTGCCGGGTTCTTATAAATTTATAATTACCCCATTCAAACTAAGACATCCTTACTGCCAAGAAAAGGAAGATAATTTTAAAGAATTGTTTTAAACTGCAAGAGAAATATCTAAAGATCCAAAGAATTCTCTGGGTCTGAGTCTCTTACAGAGGAGACAATTCTCCAGAGATAATAAGTGAAGCACTAAAGAGATAATTAGAGAAGTATTGTCTGAATTAGGTTGTTGAGTAATTTTAAAAGCCATTTATGAGAACATTTGAGAAACCAACATGGAATAACTTAACAGCGCTACAGGAAAAGAGTCACGCCTTTCTACCTTCTATTAGCACAGCTATTCTTTTCTATTACTACAGGAATATACAGGGGTAACATACTGACATCACTTGACTGGATTTTCCAATAGTGCTAAGACTCCGCAGTAGAGAATGAGACAGACATTACGAACCCCTGCCATAAATACAAGTCATTCATTCTTGTAAATTAACTATGAGAAATAAATGTATAACAGAAAACTTTCCCAATTCAGAAACATCATCGAATGAAGTCTTGATTGAAAAGGACTATCTCTGAGACTTTAGGTTATGCTATGAATTCATCTCTTAATACTGACTACATAATCTGCATTATCTAAAGGATGTATCTGTCCAAGAAGCTGTCAGATGGAGACATGCTCACATCTACAAACAAAAGAAAACCGTACAAATAGCTTTTTAAGTTGAAAAACAACCATGGGACCACTCTAATAAGCATGTGCTTCAGTTAACCTGTTACAAAGACTGACTCCTACGGCACACTCTTACACAGGATGGATTTTAAACAGTAACAAATTAATTACTAAAATCAACTCTCAATAATTCTACTTTCAAATTCTTACACTGGATATGTAACTGGTAGTGCCATCAATCTCAATCTTTCTTCAACTCCATGTTAAACCTCCCATATTTAACTCTGTCCCCCCACATCTCTGTACTCTGCATCGCCTTCCCTTCTGTTAGGTACAAACTGCATCATCTCTGCTCATGGCACACAGAGGCACCCGAAGTAGGAAAGCATAAATGTTATTTATTGCTAGGCTGTATGTGGTATGTTAGAGTAGGATAACAGACCTCTTTGTTCCAAATCCCTGTTTTATTTGGGTACAACCCACTATTTGTGAAAAAAATATATGCATGTTTTTAATTATTTTCTGTCATGGCTCCCAGAGGCCTCCAAGCATGGGCACTTATAAAAAAAAAAAATTATTATTGTTTCTTATTTTGTCCTTGAGCAGAAAAACAAAAGACAGAGGGAAACAAATGTGAAACTAAACACAAGAGCATTACAAAAACATTTCGCATAAGTATTTTGCATCTCTAGGAAGGGAAAAAAATCCCTCTCCCTAGTTAACTAAGTTTATTTATCCACATTGTTTGCAAGTGTTTTGTTATTCAAAAGTACTGAAGAGCACTTTCAAGCTACCTGTTCTGCTGCAGTATTATTGAGTTATGCAAACATCTAAGAAATGCCTGCTGTGCCCACTTTGCTGGGATGCTGCATGCTGAAAAAGGCAACCAAGCACAGAAAGCTCATATCACTGTCAAGCACAAAGGAGCACAGACCTGTGTCTGCTTCTCAAGGAGAGCACTGATTTGCACACTGTCACCTTCCTGGTGACGTTTCTATTGGACACCTGCTATTGCTCCTGCTCCAGTCCATAGCATATGAATCACAGAAGAAGATGAAAAGCATCTAATGTGTAGGCATGATTTACATTTATTTACAGCTGAGAGACGTGGGTACCCAATTCTTGAATTACTGCTAACATTTAGGCATTGGACATCTAATGCAAAACACATTCAGTGTGCAAGTGCAGGAATCACACAGAAACACAGAATGACCCGGGTTGGAAGGGACCTCAAGGATCATGTAGTTCCAACCCCCCTGCCTGGCAGGGCCACCAAACATACACATTTACTAGATCAGGTTGCCCAGGGTCCCGAAACCTGGTCTTGAACACCTCCAAGGACGGGGCATCCACAACCTGCCTGGGCAGCCTGTTCCAGGGCTGGGCAGCCTGTTCCAGGAACCCAAGCCTGCCCCTGTCAGATGGATGAGGAAACAGTCACTTGCCATCATGCTGCTTTCAGAGTGCTGACTTTCCTTCCTTACTGTTACAGGTACCAAGAGAGGCAGCTACAGGGGAGGAAAGGGAGAAAGCCTGCTGTCTCAGAGATTACATTCTCCTGTTTCATGAGATGTAAGAATGAAGAACACTAATTAACCCCCAAGGTACAGAAAGGCAATCCCCCTTCTTAATAGGAATCACTACCAAAAGTGATTCAGTTTGAAAATATGAACATGTTTTTGTTTTGTTTTTTTTAAGTTTTCAGCAATGTAAGAAACTAAAAGGATAAGAGATTGCAGTGCAAATGTAAGGGCATTTTTTCTTTAATTGGTTTGGCATACTAACGTACTATTCCCCCTCAGCACATAGAAAATGGCATGGATAGTTACCAAAACTTAAGTGATTTGAAAGGCTGCACAGAAACCACACAAGTCCCCTGGTCCACTATAATCCCATCATGGGAATTATTTTATTTGCTTATAATCTTTCCAAATATTCACCATCACTACTCACTTCCTTAACTTGCTGAAATGTGTTAGTCTAAGATCACTTGATCTACCCCTCCATTACCCTCACAGTTTAATAGGTAAAATACTGTGTCGGCATAAGAACAAATTAAAGCGCGCACTGTTTGCATGAGGTGAATCACCCTGCTCAAATTAAACACTAATCAACGGGTCGATTGCTTTATTGCTACAAACACTGAAGGAAAAAACAAGGCAACAACAACAACAAAATAACCAAGAGGGAAAAAAAGCAGAAGTGAGCACATCTTCCTCTCTTCCCAGTTTGCTGTACATTCAACAACAAGGAAAACACACCTGATTTACACTTCCAAACAATCTTTCCAACCAAATTATAGCAGGTTTTTGCACACAAACAGAAATGCAATCTTGTTTGATATAAATCATAAAACGAATTTATTTAAACAGTTGCCTGAAGGTAAGCATTGAATTGTGCCTCATAGAATCAAGCACTAAAGCTACAGCATCACCTATAGATGCTGCCCTTTCAAATTAATGATTTAACTTAAAATCAGTGGGAAGTCTTCAGCCAAGTAACAAACAGATCAAATGTAAACACGTATGTTTGCTGTCTAACAAACACGTTATACACATCTCAGTCCAACTGACAAGTTCATCATTTGAAATCCTTTTTCCCCCCCTTTGTTATATAATCTTTCACACCACTGAAGTTGATTTTGACTTCTTAATTTATTTCAATATGTTTTGGCCATTCCCTTAAATCACGCATTAGCAAATTAAATTTTAACAAATGCCCATGAATTTACAAAATAATTTTGCAGCAAGATCTGCAGTACTTACTGCTGAATCCACGGTGCGTTGCAATGAGTTTTCAGGAACACTGACACTGAAACAACACCTTCCCACACAACCGCACCATTTGAGTATAGCTCCTTGGAGCTGCTTCAAATGGATGCAGGACAGGAGGCAAAACGCAAGTGACAGGTAGTAGAAGGGAGAATTCACAGGAGGCTACTTTTTGAGTCCTCCAGAAAGTCTCATCAAAATACCAAAGCTACGTGCAGTGCTTTGAATCTCCCACTATAGCTGCTCTTCTCCAATAAGGAACGAAGTGTGTTTATAGAAACAAACAGCCCTCTCCCTGACTTTTAACCACTGAACTTAACTTTTAAAGGACACTGATGATAGAATATTCTCACAGAAGATGAGAAAATACAATGCATTATTAACAGAAAAGGAAAGTAAACAAAAAACATACTTTTCATGGTTCCATCTTCCTCTTCGTCATCGTCGCTATTTATTACCATGGTCCCCAGGTCTGACTCTAGCATGGTACTGTTGTGTTCAATCATTGTCTGAGCGCCTTCACTCATCGTGCTTGTGGCCCGCATGGTACTAGCACTCTCTGAATTGGTCTTCACCATGGTGTGCGAGTCCAGCTCATCTTCATCCTAAAAGAAACACTGGTCAGAATGCAGCAGAGCATTTCAGAAAACCAAGTTAAGATGCAATAATTTAGATACCTATTCATTGTTTTTTAATCTCTTCACATGACCTATCTATACAGCTAGACTAACAGGTTTAATACTACCAAAAGAATGTGAAAAAAAAAGGCAACCTATAACGGTAAAAGAAAAAACTTCATCCTATCTGCCAGCTTTATAGCGCTATTGATTTACCAGAAACATGTCCCACACAATCACTTTTGCACCCAGCTTTGAATATCTCACTGATCTTCTGGACTCGGTACGCTTCTCCAGGACTAAAAATCAGTAACATGTTTTGTTTGGTTGTTCTGAAGCAGATCATCACACCAAGGCTATCACCCTTAACTAAATAATATGTTTTTTATCTAGTATCTTGACAACAACCTGTCTTGAGAGACCACCATGAAGAGGAGCAATCCCAAGCACAAATATAGGAGCAATCCCAAGGAGATGGATCTGGCAGTGATGGCTGATGGAAGATTTAACATGAGCTGTCAGTGTGTGCTTGCAGCCCAGAAGGCCAACCATATCCTGGGCTGCATCAAGAGAAGGGTGACCAGCAGGTCAACAGAAGTGATTCTGCCCCCCTGCTCTGCTCTTGTGAGACTCCACTTGGAGTACTGCATCCAGTTCTGGGGCACCCAACATGAGAGGAACATGGAACTGTTGGAGCAGGTGCAGAGGAGGGCCATGAAGATGATCAGAGGCCTGGAGCACCTTGCCTAGGGAGACAGGCTGAGAGAGCTGGGGCTCTTCAGCCTGGAGAAGAGAAGGCTCTGGAGGGACATTATAGTGGCCTTCCAGCACTTGAAGGGGGCCTACAGGAAAGCTGGGAAGGGACCTTTTAGAAGGCTATGTAGAGACAAGACAAGGAGAAATGGTTTTAAACAGGATGAGGGTAGAGTTTGACTAGATATTAAGAAGAAATTCTTTACTGTGAGGGTGGTGAGACTCTGGAACAGGTTGCTCAGTGAGGTGGTGAGTGCCCACTTTCTGGAAGCATTCAGGGCCAGGCTGGATGGGGCTGTGAGCAACCTGGTCTAGAGGGAGGTGTCCCTGCCTATAACAGGGTGTTGGAACTACATGATCTTAAGGGTCCGTTCCAACCCATTCTGTGATTCTATGATTTTGAATCGATGTGCCAGGAACATAAAACAGAGAAATAATGACCACCCAGTTAATGAATTATTAATTTTATATGGAATATCAATATTTGAAAATACTGTTGGGAAATGCCATTCATTTTTGCAGTTTGATTTCAACCATGTGCACGACAGCACAGCACTTCATGAATGCATACAAGCATTTTCTACATGAGTACATTTTTAATGCTCCTCTCATTGACTAAACAAGAAATAATGCCCACCGCTGTCAAGACACTGTATGCCAAATTTTGAAATTTTACATGTAAATACTATGTTCACTGATTTTATAAGATTCCCAATCCAACTGGAAACAGTCATGTATGTACACATTCTCTCTACTGTAAATGAACTTCAATTGCATCCTGATACAAAATATCTCTGGTTAGGAAAATATGCTCATATCATAAAAATATCAGATAACATTATTATGTGCCTATTACAAGTAACATGCCTGTTATTACACAGAACATTAAAACAAGATTTTACCCGAAAACTAATTTTTCCTTTTACTAAACATGCTTCATATTTTAACTACAGAACAACCTGTAAGGAGTGCAGAAAGAAAGAAACCCAGTTACCCAATTCTCCAGCTCTGGCCCTTTTTATTTCTCACTGAACTAGCTCTTTTCCCTTCCTGTTATTCCCTGACATGGCACACAACTTGCCTGTTGTACAAATGGAATTGCAAGAAGCAGCTACACTGTATGAATGCCTGTTTCATAAATGGGTAGTCAAAGTAGGTACGGAGAACCATATTTAGTAAGAGTACCAATAGACCAGCTCCTACAATAAGTTCTGTTATGTCTTGGCCCAGAGACATAAAAACAGATCTCGCTTTGATTCAGAATCTAGCTAACAACACAGTACGCTGAAACCAGGATACAGACATTTGAATAAACTGTCAAATGTCAAAAGAATCATAGCTTCCCACATTATAATTTGTAAATATTTCAGAGTTCTTAAATTTCATTTCTAACCTGCACACTAAAACACTCTGTGTAGCACCATACCCTTAAAAACTCAAGATACTCCTAAAGACGGACAGTTTACAGATACAGCACCAGATGACCGTGCCTGTAAATAAATAGGAATATTTTAGTAGTGCTCCTCCTGGTGGCAACTTTGATTTTCCTCTTTTTTTTTCTTTTTTTTCCCCCCCCAGTTCACACTAATCTCACTGCTTTCTATATTTTTCCCTTCCCAAATGGTTATTAGGAAGCCAAAGTATTTTCTTCTAATATTCTCTCTCTCTCTCTTTTTTGCATTGTATTTGAGAATTGTCTAAAGTATTTATTGATAAGTGTTTCTTTCAGTAATGCTGTACAATGGAAAACCAAGTGAGAACATACTGCTTTTTATCTTAATAAACAATAAAAATGAAGCATCTCCAATACAGAGAAGCAGCTGAGATTAAAACAGAGTTAACAGCTGACGTACATGTTTGCTTGACTAATATCCACTCAGAAAAGTTGAAAGCAGAAAGGAAATACATTTTCCTGAAGCTTAAATTCTCTCTATATTTTTTTTTACAAGTGGGGAGAAAGAAATAAAAAGAAGGTGGTGACCACCAATATAAACAAGTAAAAAGTGAATTAATAAACCAGAAGATCTTAAAATGGGTGCTTATTAAAAATGCTGATTTTTTAAGTTCCTGAGCCAAATTGAGCATCTGGATTCTTTCAAGGAATAATATTTCATTTTCCAACCTAGAGTGACAAATGTCTTTGTTTTACTATTATCTTTCAGCATAGAGAACAGCTGTCACCCAGTACCTGGAAGACTGAGGATGACAAAAGCCAGCCTCAGTACCAACAGAATTGTGCCCAAAAGGGATACATACAAAAATTCTGATCTTGTTTTCTCTAAATTAGAAATGAGATACTGAAGGAGAGCAATATAAATTTCTTCAGAGCCTGTGTACATTTCAAAATAATCAATGTTGTAGATTAAACCAGGTTGCTTCCAGAATTATTCTTCCAGTATTGCTCACCAGTAGGAAATTTAGCTAATACTACAGCAGATCATACTGGACCTGAAAAAGTAACAGAATACTCCTATAAAGTTATGTAAGTGCGTGTTTATATGACAGATGAAAGTGATTCCTTAGAACAAATTATGATTCATACTTTACAGTTCATAAATATTGATGTTGAATTTCTGATTTGTTATTAAAAAGGTAAACTCCTTGATTAAATAAAAACAAATACAATATTCATTTTAATTACCAAAGAATATAAAGTATTAAAGCTGAAGCATCATGTTCTCATACTGTTTATGAAAAGAGATCCAAGAATCAAGAAAGAACAGCTAACTATGACTTTAAACTATCTGCCATTCTCTTCTGCACAACTAGTATCATTTGTATTTCCTAGAGGTTTCTGATACATGTGAGTAAGAGGGCTAAGGTCTCCTGAAATGCTAAAGGAATTTTAGTCAGCCACAACTGAGCAACATTATATCCCAAAGTTAGAACTTGATTTCAAACTAAAAGAGGAGAGATTTAGACTGGATATAAGGAAAAAGTTTTTTATTATAACGGTACTGAAGCACCAAAACAGGTTGCCCAGAGAGGTGATGGATGCCCTATCCCTGGAGACACGAAAGGTCAGGCTTGATGGGACTCCAATCAACCTGATCAAGCTATAGGTGTCACTGTCCACTGCAGGGGAGTGGAAAGGGACCATTAAAGGTCATCTTGTCTAAAACAACACTATGATTCCCTAAGAATATTTAGAAGATTACTAATACCTTGCCACCCTATGCAACTAATTCTCCTCATGTACTGAAGCAAGATAAGAAGTTAGAAGCTAAACAAAGCGAATCCTTAAAGCATGAAGATGTAAATCACAGAGACTCAACTGCTAGGATAAGAAATTCAAGAAGGCTTCATTGGTAACAGCATGCAAGACTTCAAGAAATGCTTGTTACACAGAAGATACCGACACACAAGAGAAGTTTTCAGTTGAGGTGAGTTTGCGTATCATATATGAACCTACAATGGGATATAAACAAATGAAGTGAGATGATCAAGGTTTATGGAATTTTTCAGTCATATTTTTAAAATTCATAGGGAAAAGGGGGATGAAGACTAGCAAAGAAAAACAAACAAGACAAGAAAATATGCCAGCTTCCCATGAAATCTCTAACTATGGTTTGTGTGAATTAAAAAAACACTAGATGGCACCAAAGACAGCAACTAGTTTGCAATACATTAAAGGAAGATTTACATGCTGGCAAAATTTAGCATCCCGTAAAATAATTTCATTTACTATTAACACTTCATCATCACCCTCGAAAAACGTGCCTGTAGTCACAGCTATCTTTTTATAAAAGCACTGTAGTAGTTACATAAACACATAATACATTTTGGTCAAGAACAAGGATTTTTAAAAGTCCCTAACACCTACAAAGCCCAACTATAACCTGAGTACATGCCCAGTACTGAGCGCATGTTGAAGCTTAAAGGCATCAGCAAAACACATCAAGACAACTTTCAGCACACATTGAAATTCTAGCAGATTCCAAGAGTCCTACATACGAAGACTAAAAGTCATTACACAATGTTTAAGATTTTTTTCTACATGTGTTTAATTGCTACACCTACAAACAATGCTGCTCACACCTTCTGGGTCTAAATTGCTGTGGACTTGAACAACATGCTCCTAAAAGCTGTTTATGCCCTTTAGGTAGATATATTTCACACAACATAGCCATCTTTATACATTTCTTTCTTGATTTCACAACACTTAAAGGACTGCAGTCAAAATCATTTACTACATATGACAAATGTCCTTTAACTTCAGAGAAAAAATGCTACGAGATCAGAAAGTTTTATCACTGTTTGTGCTGCAGATCTATATAGCTTATCTACAGATAGATAAATAGATACATGCATGCACACATGAAAGACACATTACAGTAAACATTAAAACCTCTAAAAATACAGACTAGTGTAGCATATTTAAAGGACAGAATAACTTAAATGACACAACTTGTCCTTTAAACAATATAAATATTATAAAAATCAGGGAACATTTATAGCAATTGTTTCTTGATATCTTGAAAGACCTTCCTATAAATAATATATGATTAACCAAAAGAGCTTCTGAGTGAATGAATAAGCCTAAAGACAGGAATAATTGATAACTGACAGTTGTCCAAGTTGCTGATAGTTTTCTAAGAAAACACCAAAATGGATTACAGAAGAAGTAATTACTCATCTCAGTACTCTAAAATAATTAAGCATTCTTCACATAATAGAGGCATTAAAATGTAGAAGAAAACATAAAGGAGGAATTGCTTGTTAGCTCATTCCTTTAAAGAGCCACAGAAATAAATATTTAGACATGTTTCCTGCGAGCTGCCAGGCAACGAGTCACTTCGCATTCCCATAATACAGCTGCCCAACCTCAGACTCAAATTCACATCACACTTCAAATAGTGCACAAGAGAAGAGATTGGTCATGTTTAGCAATGCCTAAGCTAACATTTAAACTTTGATATCGGGATTAACCTTCTGTAGAATAAACCACTTGCAATTTTTGCTTAATTAAAAAAATCTGTACAATTACCTCAGCACCTATCAAAACATGTCAGTTTGTCAGAAAGCATTCTCATCACACAAGCAGCTCTTGTAATAGGCATAAAATCAATTCAGAGCGCACAATCCGTAATGATATTATATATCTGCTGCAAGGATACATACATGAAGACTGTATTTAATGTGGCCATTTATTTACAGCCATATAATGAAGTTTTAGAAGGGCAACAATTATTTACATTATGATTGACAACTTCCCGTGCTACAAAAGATTCACAGAACGTTATAAAAACAAAAAATAGGAAGCAGTTTTAGAGATGGGACTCTTCCTCACCTGAAGAATAATGATCCAAAACTGATCCTGAAAACTAAATATGTAGCAGTGAAATCTTTGCATCTGACTTATTTCTTCAAAGACACCCACTAGTTTCTATTCCACTTTCCACCACTGTACATCACTCATGTGTCCATTACCATACAGACATAGCCTTAAGAGGGAACTAAATATACATATTCAAATATAGCCGGTCAAGGTCAAGTCCTGTTTCCTAACAAAGAGAACATTACACTTGAACACTTACACCTTTCTTCCTGACAGCTCCCAGCACACCTAACAGTGAGTAATTAGCATGACCGCTCCAGCTTTACATAGGAAATTCTTGGGGTTTTAGAGCAATAAATTCAAGCCCCAGACAGGTTAACTCAAACCATTCTTTTTCAACAGTATATGAACTCAAATCACTGCCCATGAGAGACCTTTAACACTGATAGACTGTCTGCTTACCATTAACACCAATACTTGCTCCTGCAAGTATTTCTCAGGCCTGGGACTGCCTTAGCACTTCTACGGTTAGAGCTCCACAGCAATATCACTGAGACCAATCCACTTTTAAAGGATCATTCTGCAGAATTTGTGCTGTGTGCCTGTTATCTCCCAACTGCACGGCGACACCAATTTCATATACAATCTGGAAATTAAGCATTATTTCAAATTGAGGATTTCAGGGTTTAGTTTTTTGGTGTTTTTTCCTTGAACAAACATAAAAGTGCTAATGCTTTCATTTTATCCTTTTGTTTATTGTGGTTTTCTCTAAGAACCTCTGGATCCATTCACCAATCTCCACCTAGGAAGATTTACAAACTGAAATCTGCACTGTGCAGAATTTAACTTAATTCTGGTCTCAGTCACACCTATGTGTTGCTCCAGTCTTCTAGGATCAATGCACTGAACATGTGAATAGCATGCAGTCAGGACACACAGTACAGAAAACTTCTCAAATCACATAAATTGTAAATAGTTCGTCCCACTCTGCATGTTTTGTGCTGTTAGGTGACCAGAAACTAGAGCAACTGCAAGTGACAAAGATGTTGGTGACATCTCTCAACCAACCTGCAATATCCTACAGTGTAGTACTGCACTGAAAGCCAGTGGTGAGATCTGAAAAGCCACAATCACAACTGAATTATTATTAAAATCATCTTTTAATTCATCTGATCCAACCCTGTCTTGAAAGTATTCATGGTTGGGGCATCTACCACATCTCTGGGCAGCTTGGTCCAGTGCCTCACCACCCTCAATATAAAAGACTTCTTCCTTATATCTAACCTACATCTACCCTCCTTGAGTGTAAAACCATTTCCCCTTGCAGTATCACAATGTAAAATCATAGAATCATTAAGGCTGGAAAAAAGCTCTAAAATCATCCATTTCAAACATCCACCTACGACCAGCGCTTCCCACTAACTCATTTCCCTCAGTACAAAATCTAAACTGTTCTTGAACACCTCCAGGGACAGGTCAACTTGGAGTCTTCTCTTGGCTGAACAGCCCCAGCTCTCTCAGCCTGTCCTCACAGAAGAATCATTCCACCCCTTGGATATTTTTGTGACCCTCCTCTGGACAGGTCTATGTCTCTCCTGTACTATTCACAGTTCACTGCATAATATGGATTGCTGACAAACTGTACTTGTCAAAATAAATCCCTTTTCATCACTTCACTGTCAGCATTCTCCATTTCAACCACTCAAATGCACACATAGGGCAACAGCAAATACAAGATATTCTAATTTGCCTTAGTCATCAATGAATTTTACTACAGACTACTCCTGGACTTGACCACTCCCATGCGATTCATTATGATCAAGTCACACATTCCCTTGTATAAGGCTCCCTTATACATTAAATTGTAATAAATAAATAAAACTTATGCAATCCTAAATTCTGACATTTATACCCATGCAACCTCAGACTACATAATCAGAAGTTATACCTAAGTTTGGGCTAATGGCAAATACATCAACAATACCCAAACGTTTTAAGTTCTACAATTTGTAAGGCAATAATAGGGAGGAAAGAATGCTAGTACAGACACTAAGTTTTAACATATGTAATAGATCAGTCACTTCAGATGCCAGCTATTCTATATACTACGTAACAAATATCAACTCAGCATGTAAAGTCACACATCACATAGGTAGTATTTCTTAATGTAAAACAATAATCCTCAACCTTCCACATTTGATTTACTACTGATTAAAAGACAAAGCTATCAACATTGTTAGAACATACCCTTAAAATAGAAAATGAAAGACCACCATTAGCTAAGCATATGCATTTTGTCTAGTGATGTACTGCATGATACACTCATAAATATCTGCATGGTCATACAGTACATGGCTGAAATGCACCACCCAATGCCTTGCTGTGTTCATACCCACTGCTTGGGCTCCACAAACATTCAACAAGCATCGATCAACATGAGTGGGTGCCACTTTGTCCATATGGAGGAATTCAGTTACACACCTTAGGTTCACACACACCTCCATGTCAGAAGCCAGAACATCAGACTGCTCCTCTTCTGCCATCTGTCACATTGCAAAATGCAATGGAATATTGGTGGGAAGACTCAACCTCCACTGCCATGCCACTAGCACCCACCAACCAGTGTTTATCTTTGCTTCTCTAACACACATCTCATGCCCAGTTTGTCCTAAACTGGCCTTCCAACACAGCCTTGAGTCCAACTCTACTTTGCCACACCTTTCACACAGTGCTCTGAGACAAATTCCATGTCCCTGGGTGACATGGAAGCCACAGCAAACACAACAGCTAACGTCATTGGCCTACACTAAACAGGAGGCATCACTTTCAGAACAGCCCTCATAAATCACCTAGAGTAATAATGAACACTGGTTTATTTCTACCATTGCCAAATAATTATAGTAATTATGATTTATTTCCCACTCTATATATGTGTTACCATCATCATAATTGGAAGAATTAAAAGCTGTCATCATTTCTACATCACATGCACAACTTCATTCAAATAATACTGCAAACACTAGTTATTTTGCTGCATAGGTAACTACTTTGTGTATTAGACTCTACTAAGCTAAGAAACCTGAATTTATGAAAATGTTAGTACATTTCTAGAAGTAAAAATGGAACCCCAACAGTATTTATCTTTTTTTAATGCTAGTCAGAAAAGCTGAACTTGACATGGTTTCTCTACCCACCTCTTAAAACTTACTATGGTGATGCATGAAACAGTACTGAAAGCTGGCTCATACAGCATTACTCACAGAACCATTACTCATTACGAATAAGGGATAAAGAACTTGGACCTCACAGGCTAAAGAAGTGGTAGAAACAGAAAAGTACTTGAAGACAGGAAGCTGCCAAAAAACAATAGTAACTTATCTATAAAATATGAAAAGTTCTAAGGAAAAAGAAATACAGACCGAATTTTCCTCTTCTTCTTCTAGTTCCCTCTGCTGCTCCTCGTGTCGCTTTGCCTTTATTTCCATAGCTTCAGTGATAAGGTCCCTTAGAATTGAAACTGGCTTGGCATTCTTAATAAATGTATGCTAGGGGAAAAAAAAAAAAAAAAAAAAGAAAAAAAAAATTCAATGACATCATTACAATAGATACGGCTCAGATATAATTGCAAGTGTTATTCAACACCAATGACTTCAACGATAAATTGTACTTCACATCACACTGTAATTCAAATCTAAAACGTGGCCATTTTTAACTACTTCATAACTAAGATTTCACTTCTATTTACCCACTCCATACTGGTATGGCCATACAATATAAGGACATAAAAATATTAGAGAGTATCCAAACGAGGGCTATGAAAATGGGGAAGGGCTTATAGGGCAAGACATATGAGGAGTGCTAAGGCCGCCTTGTTTGTGCAGCCCAGAGCAGAGGAGCTGAGGGGAGGCGTGATGGCGGCTGCAGTTCCTGACAAGGAGCGGAGGGGCAGCGCTGAGCTCTGCTCTGTGTGACAGCGACAGGGCCCGAGGGAACGGCATGGAGCTGTGCCAGGGGAGGGGAGGCTGGGGGTGAGGGACAGGGTCTGCACCAGAGGGTGGTGGGCATGGAACAGGCTGCACAGGGCTGTGGGCATGGCCCCACGCTGACAGAGTTCACAGATGATTTGGACAGCGCCCTCGGACATGGAGTTGGGATTTTGGGTGGTCCTGCATAGAGCTGGGAGTTGGACTTGACGATTCTTCAGAGGTCCTTTCCAGCTTATTCTACAAGACTTTGATTTTTATTAAAAAATAAACAAGCAAAACAAAACAAAAACCAGCAAGACTTAAGAAATATAACTACAAAACAACTGCTTTATAGTTAGGGACATAATTGTCCCAAGGAAATGTGCATTAAGTAGTAAATAAATAGAGTGGTGATTGTCTGACATAGAAAAACAAACTTTTTCAGATATTCAGTTACAGTATTTAATTAATCTTAACAAGCTGACAGCATAAATTAGCGGCTGTAAGCAGAGCAAGTATGGCTGTTGCTTACTCCAACAGACCTGTACTTGAATATGTCATAAAACATTTCTTCATCTAGGAGGGTGAAATGTGGAACAAGTAAAAAAAAAAAAAAGAAAAGAAAAGAAAACATTATTTTTAGGAGGAAGAGAATTTTAATTCAAAGCCATTTACAGCATCATTTCCTCCTTGAAGACAACCCGTGGATGATACCATTTACATTCCTGTTACGCTCTAATAACCCCCTACTGTTATAAAAATTCTTGTCTCATATTATCATATGAAAGTACAACTGAGTCAAAATGTAGCTCTCAGCACTTCAGACGTATTATTACTGATTAAAAAACTGTTCTATGAAGAACAAACTTGATAAATCCTAGTGTCCTCCTTTGCCTGTTACCCATCCCCTCCCTTGATACATGAATTGAATTACCCTTCTTTCCCCTCCATAACTGTTCCTCACAAGTGGTATTTTCATTCCCACCTGTACCCCTCCAACATACCCATGGCACCTCCTGCTCCGCTGCGCATGCTCCAACTGGGAAAAAGGCAACATGTACAACTAATGGATGCAAGTAGTCAGTCTTCTGGCCAGTAAGCATAGGGGACATGTAACACTGAAGGCTTTTTGTTACTAGTATGCATTAATACAAGTCTCTTTTAATCAGTTCCAGTCAATAGTTAGCATACAAATTTCTGATCTTGAATTCCAACTTTTACTTCCCATCCATTTTACTTTCAATGAGAGATAAAATACTTCATACCATAAATATGAATTTTATGTTTTATTACTGAAAATTACTTTCAAAGATGTTCTTCTTGTAGTGGGCTAAATTCTAATGTAAATTTAAAACCAGCATGCTCCTACCTCAAGACAGAATACAGGTATCACAGTTGTCTTACACCAGAAATTTCAGAAGTTCTTATGTAGATTGATGAAATGAAAATTAAGAACAATATTTACCAGTATCAGTGAAAAGCATACATGAAAATATCTAAAACCTTACTTAATTTTTTGCTTCTTGTTAGAAAAGAAAGCTTATTTATTGGAAATTTTAGATTCATTTCAGATGAATCTAAATCATTTAGATTCACTTATGGGAAATTTTAGATTCATCAAGGAACCAACTACAGATATTCTAGGTTTTTTTTTCCTTTCATCTGCCTTCCATCTACAACGTGAAGATAGACCTGATTTCCCTTGGTTATTTAAAGGTTGACCATGACAGTACTGAAGTTAAGTGGACAACAAAACTAAAGAAGTAAACCAAACTAGAAGAGCATACTTTTTTCATGTTTTCCCTTTTACTGTGCACCAAAACATGTAGTTCTTGTAAAATTTTGTTGGTTTCACAATACTACACCTCTCTTGACAGATCAGTCCCTCCTGTTTGATTTTTGTAGTTCTTTGAAATTTCTCTGCTTTATTTTCATCTCAGTACCAAAATGCTAAATGGCACTTAGTACCAACTGTTAAATTTCCAAGCAACACACAGGTTAGTTCAGTGGGAGACCTAAAGCCTGTTGGTTCACGCTGCCAACTGTGGTTGGAATTGAAAAGTGCTCAGTTGGGGTAACAGCCCAAGAATAGCCTCTTTATCCTGTCCATCCATATCAGATCCTTCTAGGATACAGAATAACCTGTCTTGTTTAATTTGGCATGACCAAAAGGGCAGACTGAGTACACTCCATGGGTGGTCCCTACTGAAGGGTTCCTTAACATAACACTGGCCTAAACCCTATGATCTGCTAAGGTCTCTAATCACTGAACAAGAACCCATTTTTAATACAAAGAACCAACTCTAAACTTCAGGAGGAAATTACTGTTTAGAAGTAACAAAGGAGGAACAAAACAGTGCTAGAGATATAAAAGGTGATACAGAAAAGATCACAAAATGGAGAAGAAATAAGGCAAGAGACATGCTCTTAAATTTTCACAACCATTCTGGTTTGAGACTGGGAGATAAAGCCATAAAACTTGCATTTCCTTTGAAACTTGAAGACTGACCTGTAGCAGCTGTGTTGCTGTAGCTCTTTGTTCAGGATTTTTCACTAAGCACTTCTTCACGAAATCTGTGAATTCATCAGACCAGAGCTCCGGCTTCCGAAAGGTTGGAGGGGGATTTGTAGGAATCATAAAAATAGCCTAGATAAAAAGCAAGAACAATAGAAAATTGAAACAAAGCACATCATCACAGTACCGAATTCAAGGAAATAAAGTGCTTTATCCACCTTTCTTATCAAGTTAAGAATCTGGAAGACAAATTTCAAGTAGGGTAGGATTTCCACTCAGACAGAGATTCAGGATGTAAATCCATCTGCTACTAATGTAGCTACTTCCCATTAGATTTTCTCTATTTAAACTGCATCCCATTGAGCACATCACCCTCTACATTATCTATTACTGTTCATCAGTCTCAGGATATTATTTCTTTCAGAAATTCTCAGTAATGGTATTGCTTCTTCAAACAGATCCTGAAAAGTTTCTGTGAAAAGCACAGTTCACCTTCTCATCTCTTAGCTCCATTTAGTTTTATAGGAGAGCTGCTCAGAAGGGCTGGTGGGTCTATTACTTGCTGCTGCACACTCTATTTGGCTGTAGATTTTACCATTAGCACAGTATTAGTACCAGAAGCTTCAGACTGTGCTTGAAAAACAGAGAAAAAGGGAGAAAAAACTTCCAAAGATTTTATCCACAACTTCTTGAGAAGTTCGACTGCCCTCCAAAGCCTGTTTAACTTGTACAAAATCCTCATTCTAATTTTTTTTTCATATGCTGAAGAGAAGCAGAAACCAGGCAGAACACTATAAGAACTCTGTACTGCATTTTTAGTGAAAAAATATTTCAGTATCAGATACTTCATTTTAAATCTAATATTTACAGAGCTTACTTTACTATCTAATGCTGTCTAATTCAAAAACTAGAGGATCAGAATATCTTTTTTTTTTTTTTTTTTTTTTTTAATAAACTTTGGTGTATTTTACAGCAGCTTTATATTTTCAGTGGACAGCCTTGCCAAACTAACATGTGATTTCAGATTGGAGTAGTAGCTCTCTATTACCTTGTAATTGTCTTTAATTACTTACTTGCGATATAAAATTGTCAGTACAGGCGAAGTGCTTCTGGTAAAGGTGTGGCTAACAAATTCAGCTGCTCCTGTCCTTGAAAGTAATGACCTATCTGAACTCTGAACTGATGATTTTAATCTTATCTTTAGCTACTCTTAACAGCTAGCTCTGCAGTAGCTATTGAAAGCACACAGCCATAACAGAAAACCAGTAACTTCTGTTTACATGGTATCAAAACATATACCTCCTATTTGACAATGAGCATTGACTTATGTCTCAGCACATAAGCAAGGCTTAGCTCCGGAATTCTACCGAGCTCCAAAGTTCTGGAGAAATTATTTCCTTCTGCAAACTCTTTTGATCAACTACACAGCAGTGAAGAATCATAGCAAAGAACTGACATTTTTATAATTTACAAAGGACAATGAGAAGAAAGATGGAAACCATGAATCATTCTTTTACAGCAGACAATAAAAATTACAAAAGAAGATATTCTACAGCTACAGTCGAGATCCTAAAAACAAAGTCATGCTTTGTAAATTTGTTGGAAGTGACAACTTCAGAAATACATACATCTATTTAACACAAACACTACAGTTTTTTTTAGATCTTGGTATGTGACATGAGCTGTCATTATCTGAAAAGAATATATATATGGATTACACTGCCATTTTTTTTAATGCAAGGACATATTTAGTAACCAATTCCTTCTTCCAAATGTGCAGTCCAACTTGTGAATTATGTCACACACATTCTAGTGTGAACCTTTCTTTCCCATCTGGAACAGGCTGTCCAGAGATGCTGTGGAGTCTCCTTCTCTGGAGATATCCAAAACCCACCTGGACACTTTCCTGTGCAACTTCCTGTAGAGAAACTGCTGTTGGACTGGACGATCTCCAGAAACCCCTTCCAGCCCCTACAATTCTGTGATCTCTCATCACTCCCTTCCCTTACTTAGCCTGAAATGCTGGAGGTTATATTCAAATCCATCTTGCCCCTTCACTACCTAATTTTGGCTTGCACTTTCCTATGCAAAATGTTAAGCTGCCTTTCACCTTCAAAGGAAGCCTATGATTTAACTTCCAGCTTCTTTTGTTTCCTTCCAAGAAACTTGCAAATCAACCACTGGAGAATTATAAACTTATTTCCAGATCACCAGGAATAAAACCAAAATTCTTATCTAACGGGAATTTATTCATCATTTTTTCTTCCATTTATTACCGAATACATCTTTTCTATCTCAACAGAACTCAGTCATTTTAAAATAAAACTAAGGTATTTCAATTACTGTTTTTCATGGCTGCCAAGATAGGACTTACTTACATTCTTCTTTCACCTTATGCTGTGTTTCCAACACCTATTAATGCCAATGGTTTTCGTTTGGTTTTATTTATTTTTGTTTAGAAAAAAAAAAACAACACACACACTACAAAGACAGTATTTGCAAACACTTAATGTATGCTACCACCCACCTAACTGCATGGGCTAAGCTGGCAGTGCCAACCAAAGGAAACATTCAGGGAAATGGTTCCACAGTCAAGGCTCTGGCCTACTAAGAAAGATACAGCGTTAATTCTTCTCTCTCACACCTTCATCATCACTTTCCACACTTTCCTGTGTATCTGAGACAGATTGGTACGTCTCAGATCCAGCTGAGATGTTAGACTGAATGACTCCTAATCTTCAGTTTTAACTATTTAATCACTCTTTTATTCATCAATAAATGTCTAAGCTGGGAGATGTCAAAACTGAGGCCTGAGTGACCATGACAACTTAATCAGTGTTTATCTTTGCCTGCCTAACAGACAAACCATGCCCAATTTGTCCTAAACTGGCCTTTCCACATCTGAGCCTTGAGACCAACTCTGCTTTGCCTCACCTTTCACACAGTGCTCCGAGACAACTTCCACATCCCTGGGTGAAATCAGAAGCCACAGCAAACATGCTATCTACACAACTAAAGAATGGGGAGTGGCACTGAAGGTGTTGTAGTAGAAAAATAAACCACAAATTGCATCACCACGGGAAGCCTTCAGTAGCCATTTCTGAAGTGGACACTACACATACAGTCCAATAATTTCTACCATAACTGTTAACCAGTTTACTCTGAAAGGATATATCAGAACAATAACCAGCTGCTGTAGTCAAGCTCAATATTGAACAGAGGACCAAGCCTCAAACAAGAGCAAAATAGCAAGTCAACACAGAATTTGCTTTTTATGATGCTTAAAGGGACCAAAATTTTGGGTCCTATAATGAAGTTCTGGCTGCAATCATTTATTTCATGAAGATTCTCCCATGGACAATTTTTATTGGTGTGAAAATGTAATTAGATGAATTAGGAAATGCCAAAAGAAAAATGATATCCTCATATACTGCATTTGGAATTTCCTAATCAGAAAGTCCTTGAGGCTCATTCCTCCTGTGAGTCAGGGTAATACCACAGCCCAAGAACACATTAAGTAATCAACAGTAACTCAGTTGAAGTCCTACTATATATATATGTGTATATATATATATACATATATATATATATATAAAGCTCCATCACGTAGGTTCACGTAGGTTAAGTGACTTGTAATAAAAGTATTTTGATTTCCTGATATTTAAGCATTAGTTGTCATTTGCTTAGTATAATGTATGTAACTGAAGGATACAGCAAAGATTGCAGTAATTTTATCATTTCTGTGCTGTGAAGTAGCACAGCCAGCATCTGCAGAAAACAGACTCAAAAATATTTTTATAGTCAGTAATATATCCATTAGTACAAAATACTGTTTAAGGCTCAGAATGGGGTTATATATTGAATACTGCAATGTATTATTGGCTTTAGAAATAGTGAATCAACTGAGAAAAAACGTCTTGTTGGCTTCCAATTTAAGTTAAAGAATTTGCTTCCCCTCTTCAAGAGCCTTTGCAACAGCTACCGAAACATCACTTACTTATTTCTCACCACCTAGGAATAAAACAACAGCATGAGGAAGAAGGTCAACAAGACCAAGTACCAGGTCCTGCACCTTGGTCACAACTACCTCATGCACCACTGCAGGCTTGGGGATTGTTATTTTAAAAACTCATGGAGAAAAAGGATCTGGAAGTGTTGGTCAACACTCAGCTCAACATGAGCTAACAGTGTGCCCCGAGGGACAAAAAGGCCAGTGGCACCCTGCCTTGTATCAGAAATAGTGCAGCCAGCAGGAGCAGCAACGTAACTGTCCCCCTGCACTTGGCACCAGTGGAGCCACACCTTGAGTGCTATGTTCAGCTTTGGGCCTTTCCCTACAAGGAAGACACTGAGGCCCTGGAGTGTGTCCAGAGGAGGGCAATAAAGCTGTGAAGGTTCTGCAGCACAAAACTTATGGGTAGCTCCTGAGGCAATTAGGATTGGAGAAGAGGAGGCTCTGGGGAGACCTCATTGCTCTCTACAACTCCCTTACAGGAGGTTGTAGTGAGGTGGGGGTCAGCCTCTTCAGTTAACCAAAATAGGACAAGAAGTAATGGCCTTAAGTTGAACCAGGGGAGCTTCAGACTGGATATTAGGAAGAACTCCTTCTCAGACTGAGTGGTTAGGCACTGGAACAGGCTGCCCAGGGAAATGGTGGTCACCATCCATGGAGGTGTTTAAGGAATGGGCACACCTGGTACTTAGGATTTAGTGGGCAACAGTGGTGGTAAGTGGACAGTGGACTAGATGATCTTAGAGGTCTTTTCCAGCCACCTATTAGATAGATATCCAAGGAGATTTTTACCACCCAGTTATGATAAATCCCTACCTCGAATCTGAATGTGCGATTCAAAGCATTTAGAAAGCTCATTTACCTTTCTGTGCGAAACATGATTTTCACCGCAGTACCCCAGAGCAGTCTGTACTTCTTCTTGAGTCATGAACCATTTCTCTCGTGTGGTTATGTTTATTTTTTAGTTCTTGCACAAGCTGTTTTTTTCTTTCTTGCAATAGTGATGCTATTTACTAACCTCAGTGACAATAGAGCAGCACAACTCAGAGATCAAGAACTATTCAAATCTAAACTGTACAACCAGTGGCCCATTCAGTAACACTTTCTTCATTTTCCTTGTCTTACCTACTTCTACAGAGGTTGCTTGAAGAAACACACTGAAATTCATTCCAATTTTATACATGAAAAACAGAGCAACAATTTACCCTGAATTAAAGAGCAGAGAAAAGGTTTTCATCTTCCAAATTTATCACTAAAGCTTCCCCAAAACCATGTCATAGAAACACATTTTCTGAAGGCACCTTCATTAAATAAGCACTCCAGATGGACCTAGCTACCCAACAGATAACTGCCTATCCAGTATCTTAGGCATAACACACTCTTGTTTTAAGCTAAGACCTGGAAGATGATCTTATCCATTTATATATTTTATATTAAGCTTTAAGTTTCTCTGAACATATCAGTAAAAAAAAAATTCTCTATCAAAATGAGAGTTGGTCACAACTATAGTGTACATAATTATAGTGGTACATAAAATAAAAAGATGTTATTTCCCAAATCAGTACTGAATTGGTCCATATGTTTGTTTTTCCTCACAAAACTGACAATTAGATGGCTCTACTATGTCAGACATCAAAAAACATGAGAGAGAAACACCTTCATCTGGGGTACCTAAGTTCTTCTTAAACCTTTAACCACCATTTTGATGGAGTGTGAAAAAGAATAATAAAGAACTCAGCTTGAAGATGCCAAGGCTCCTTCTCCTTCTCCCCCTTCAAGAAACACAGAGGGTTATACGAGATTTAAGATATCGTTTATATCTGAATACTGGTTTATTGACCCTCTCATAAGTAGCTATTTAAGCAAGAGCAATAGACACCAGGCAGCCTGTCCCAGTGGCAATCCTAGAAGCAGACTTATCAGACCCTCTGGGAATACACTTCATAGAGTTATAAATACAAGGTAAGTCCTGGAAGGTCCAAACGGGAGTAAATCTTGGAGGTTCAGCTCCATATGTAAATTATGTATATAACAGTAAATTATCTTACAGCTAATATTAATAATGAAGTATCTAAATAAAATGTTTTGAAATGCTTTCTGAAAAACAGCAGTTATATTCTTCCAAAAGCTAGGTCTGTAAATGAAGGGAAAGCAGTGCTCTCCTTCCACAATACCTGAAAAACTGATCTTGCCAAATATTAAAAAGCATACACTCCTAGGGAAAAAAATATATATATATACACATTAGGATTACAACATTAAGCAAAAGCGTAAAGATTTCTACCAGTGCTCAGTCAAAAAGTCACTTTCTTCTCAGAGTTACCAGTGACAAACTGAAGAAGAAACTTGGAAGGTTGGGCTGTCACACTTGCCTGCCTCCCCAAGGTCCCAGAGAAGCATAAGTAGAATTCCACAGATAAATGGAAATTAGTCCAGACATATTCTGGACAAACAATAACACTGCCATTTTTTTCATCCTAATAATGGGAAGTGTATGGATAACATTCAAAATATACATCTATTGTGCTCAATAGTTCATTAATATCAGCCACTGATTAAATCATGTGTGCACTAGAGTGCAAATGATATCCCAGTAATTTTAAGAAACAAAATGACAAACATCTCACATATTAACATCAGCAGCACTACCAAATACAAACGAGAAATGAAAACTTGGGAGGAGAGGGGAGCTCATGGGAAGAAAGAAAATAAATAAACACAACGCAGCTGTTAGCAGTGGTTTAACAGCATTCACTGGAATGGCTTCTCTGTAAAGATGACCTTTGCCGCTCAAAGCAAAGTATGATGCACTGGTGCACTTAAGATGTAAAGTAATAAAGTAATAAACACAGCAAAAAGATAGATAATGGACAGGATAATCACATGATTAACAGCAGAGATGGGTTACTGAAAGATAAGCTGTATATATTGACCCGAAAATTTATTATTGGTAGTGAGTTCATAACATTTTGACAGCGTTACAATAGGTCAAGAATGTAAAGATACCGATCTCAAACATTTTGCAATAGCAAGTGCAATTGTATACACACTGAAGAGAAGCAACCTTCACCTTGTGAACATCATCACGCAACAGCTGCAGCTTGAGATCCACATTGAAGTTTATTCTTTCTACTTGATTTTGCTTTAAACAAGCACATTCATACAACTATTTTTTAAATGCCATGACCTGTCATAACTTTAAAGTCCCAGCATATCCTGAGACATATCCTGAAACTTGCATTGGCATACTTGAAAGGCAAAATTTATTGCTTTGGCCATTATTCAATTAGCAAGACAAAGCGCCAGTTCTCACTGTTAGCTCATCCAAAATGACTACACGTGTTCATTATTCAAATTCTTTTCTCTGCTGAGTAGTAAAAATCTTTATCAGCATGAACCCTTCACCAGAAATGCCCCCTTAATGTACTGCCAACTAACTCACTCATTTATCAAGGGTTGTTTATCATAAGTTACCACTTGTACTATTCAAAGAGATCTGGAAGCACCTCAAAGTAGTTGATCAGGTTGTACACAAATTTTCTGTTACCTTACTTTGTTTGCTTATTCTTCTCTCTCTCCCCCCAAGCCCAGCAGACAACTCTCCCTTTTGAGACAACTCACCACAATTAGGAGAAATGTTTGTGATGTTTGCCTGTATGTTTTTCAGCCATTATCTTTTAAAATGGCATAGTTACAAGTTTTCCTCTATCCAATTCAACAGGACTCAATTTACAAAAGCCAATCCTTCAGCAGAAAATACTCCTTACACCTCCTATTCACTGAACTTTGTCCATTTCATTTCTTTTCAGAGATACAACATTAAATTCCCATTTTGTCTATGTTACAAACTCAGTGAAGTCAATGAAGTTGTAACAGAAGGAAGAGCAATCAAACTTTCAGCGTTCTCCTCCCCTCTGAAAGCTTAAATAGAAAGTCTGCAAAGAAGGGCAATAAGCATCTTTTTAAAGCCTATATAAATGAAAAATAAAGCATCAAAATATCCATAATCTAATGAAGGCTTCTGCCTGTTCTTTTACTAAATTGGTTTGTTTGTTTGTTTGTTTTTAAATAAAACTCCACAATTTTCAAAGTGAAGACATCCACTGAAAAGTGAAAACAAAGATCACTCCAGGGTACTCAAGATTTATTACTTGAACTTCTCCAGGCAGCTAGAAGTATAGAAAAGTTTTAAAAATAGAAATTAGATTAAAAAATATATATACACACGTGCAAATGACTTTTCAGAGTAACTAGCAAATAACCCAACATAAGTACAAGCCCATATGATTACTTAAGGTGTTATTAAAAAGATGTACTGAATGATCACATCACCAGTAATTACAAGTACACACATCTTTACAGTATCCAAGGACATAAAAATTCACCATGTCTTACCAACACACAACAGTTTCAATGACCTGAAAGAAGCTGAAGAGCTGAGATACCACCCATAACAGGACTGATAGTATCTCCAACAAATTCCAGATGAGAAACTCCAATGAGCCACAAACTCATTCATTATCCTTCTGAAAAGTACACTCAGTCTCAACACTGACTGAGCAAAATACATTTAAGCAGAAGCAGAAGGAGAGGGGATGCATG
Source organism: Coturnix japonica (assembly GCF_054131305.1). Taxonomy (NCBI): domain Eukaryota; kingdom Metazoa; phylum Chordata; class Aves; order Galliformes; family Phasianidae; genus Coturnix; species Coturnix japonica. The sequence continues at coordinate 19,564,515 of NC_140664.1, read as the reverse complement.
CACATGTACTTGCTAAGATTGTTACAAGGGTGAGAAGGGGACAAAGTAAATCGGTATTAAACAAGCTCTCCCTAGATTGAAAGAAGCGTCTTACATAGTGGTTTCATGTTCTGACTCAATTTTTACATCACAAAGATTTGTAAAAGAAGGTATTTTTAAACACAGTTGCACAGGAGCAATTTTTCTTTTAACAATGTCAGGCAACAGCTGTTCTTTGTCAAAAAAAAAGTCAGAGAGATTCAGCCAGGCCTCCACTCCAGAAAACAAGGCAAGGCAATGTCCCAGCAGAACCCTACAGCAAGATCAGTTAAAACAAAATGCCTCTCTCTTCAATTTATTCATGACGGCAGACCTTACTAAAGGACCATGGCACTCATCACCTAGAAGATATTTCATAGCCACATCAGTATTCAAGAAAAGAGCAAGGAAACCTCATTAATTCTGAGTACTTCTCTTGAATAAAAACATCTTAGAACCACCAAGGATGGAAAAAACCTCCAAGATCATCCAGTCCAACTGTCCAGCAACCACTAGTATTTTACCCGCTATGCCATTTCCCTCAGTACATCTACACGTTTCTTGAACACCTCCGGGGACGGTGATTAAACCACCTCCCTGGGCAGCCCATTCCAGTGCCTGATCACTCCTTTGGAGAAGAAATTTTCCTGATATCTAGCCTGAGCTTCCACTGGCACAACTTGAGGTTGTCTATGCTATGACCTAAATCTCAAGTTTCACAGAATACGAGACATTCGGAAGGAGTACGGAACTTGAACAAGTACATTTTTTCAGCACTGAAATTTAACAGCTCTTTTTCTTATCGGTTACAAAACAAAGAAATTGCTCTGAAAGTGCACATTACATGACTAAACACAGGAAATATTCTTTCAATTATTTTTGCTCTTCTTTTACTTACTTTAACAACTAATTCAGTAGTATCTTTAAATTCACAGATATAGTGGTGCATTGTCTACAGTGCAAGGCAATTATATTACCCAGACTATGAAACTTACTTTCCATCCAAGAAAACCACAACAATATAGCTTACTTTAATAATAAAATCTTTTCTTCTCACAGTATTTTCTACAGTTTCCCAGAAAATGAGACAGTGGTTACATCCAGAAATATATTAACATTCACTGAGACATGAAGTGGAAAAACTGCACATGCAATTATATTTACTAATAGAGGAGTCAAAAAGTGAGTAACTTATATCTGTGAGAAAAAGCTGCAGTAAAGTGGTTGGCCAGTAAACGTAAAACGTCTGCCATAACCACACACAGTAGTAATGACAAAAGAGATTCAAGAAATATGCAGTAGTTCTTCTTTGTTTAAGTCATGGTAGACCTCCAGCAGCAGTATTGTGTTCAGTTTTAGGCATCACGCTTTCAGTAAAACTGAAGCCAACTGAAGGTGCTCCAAAAAGGAGGAACTGCAGGGCTCAAATACGTAAACCACAAAATTTAGAAGTTAAGACTGAATTGATTGGGATTGCTTAGACTAAGGAGAAAGTAACAATATTGTGAAACGTGTATCCAGCGTGTTAAATGCAACTTCAAAAAGGGAGACAATATTCTTTAAGTGCCTAAAAAGAACAGAACAAACAGCTAATGTTCAGCAAAGGATAATCAGATTAGAGAGTAGGAAATATTTTGAAACAAATAACCTGAGGAATGATAGAATTTATGTACAATCAGTACTTCTAATTACTTTCTCCCACTAAAACAGCTCCTCTGTCTTCAACTATAAAGTTGGATTACGTTAGGACTTCCATCTAACAAACTTCAAGAAGTTACAGGTAACACAAAAGGAAGCAACAATTTAAACCAGCAGTGACACAACCACAAGTGAATCTTGCTAGAAGAATCACCTGCATGGTGCGAATGTAAAACCTGCTCACTGGGCTCTCTGGAGGTGGTGCTGATAACAAGAGGATTGCAATGTTAGGTTGGCCAAGTACAGAAACAGAACCACCACAGCTAACACAAGAGGCATGAAACATGAACTTCACCCTTCACAAATGACAGCAGAGAAACAAGCAATACAACTAAAACCAATCTCAAGTACAAGGAGAAATGATTCTCATTCATGAATGATTCATTCATTCGCAGCATTCAAACTAAGAAAAGAAACTGAAATACAGTTCTATACAACTACTATAGAATGGCTCAGGTTTGGAAGGGATCATCTAGCTCCAATCTCCCTGCCATGAGTAGGACTGCCAACCACCAGATGAAGGCTGCCCAGATTCCCCATCCTACCTACCTTGAGCACCTCCAAGGACAAGGCATCCACAGCTAATCTGGGCAGCCTGTGCCAATGCCCCATCACCCTCACTGTGAAAAACTTTCCCCTGATATCTAATCTAAATCTCTTTTTTAGTTTTAAACCATTCCCCCTTGTCCTATAACTATCAGATCCCTTAAAAAGTTTATTTCCCTCCTGTTTATAATTTTCCTTTAAATACTGGAAGGCTGCAATGAGGTCTCCCTGCAGTCTTCTTTTCTCCAAACTGAACAAACCAAGCTTCCTCAACCTGTCTTTGTAGGAGAGGTACTCCAGCCCCCTGATCATCATGGCCCTCCTCTGGAGGCCAGCATCCACCTATTATCCCTCCCTTTGAACGCACACACAAAAATGAATATGTGAATTTCTCTTTTTAAAAGATGACACTTAGAGGTAAAATGAACCCTGAGCCAAAGTTAGTTCCCCATATTTTCAGTTTTATTTATCAAACTGAAAAATCTCTCCAACTTTCTCTTTTCCTGTATGAGACCAAAACGATGAGATGTTCTGTTTGTATTACAATTACACTAATTCAATGCAGGTCACTTGCTTTTTACTGAGTCCAGATGACATTTAGTAAGCTAAACATTGGCCAATTATCTTTAAAAAAAAAAGTGTATGGGGGGGAGCTGACTGCCGCTGGGTAGGTCATACAGTGGCTACAGAATACAATTGCTTGAATTACATCTTGACCAAAATCAAATACAGAATCAGAGCTAAAAGCTATTCCCGCACACCTTCTTGATTTCTCACATTTGAATGTACTAACTTAAAAGCCATCTCTTTTTCCACCCTGAGGTGACAGGGAGGAAAAGACTCAACAAAAGTTTGTTGCTTCCACTTTCTCCACTCTTGTTTTTTAAACCATATTTTTAATATTCTAAGAACTACAAACAATGGAGTTTCCACTTTGTTTTTAATATCCCAAGTGGCTAACTAACCTTTTCAAGTCTGTTCAATTGAACTTAGCACAGTAAAAAAGAAAAACATAGCACTGAAGATTTACTGAACACTAAAAATAATAATGGTCTAAGCCTCTTCTATTTCTGCAATAACATTTGTACTCTTAAATCAACCTGAACTGCCATGTAATTAGCCATAGAATAACCTTTGCTGATAATGCACAGAAACTAGTTCCAGAGGGGTAGCAAAATCCTCCAGCTTATCTCCGAGACGCAAATAAACAGTACGTCTTTGTAAATGTCTTAGTCATGATCAAGGGCTGAGATTTTTTTCTGACAAAATCACTAGCTTTCAAATAATTAAAATCTACAATTCTAAATAAAAAAACAAATTAGACCTATTGCAGCTGGCATAGATCTGTCAATGACGTTATTTCTACACATGTCTGGATTTGGTGTGCTCTATTTTTTCCAAAAGTTTTATATTTCTGAAACAGAATTTATCAACTGTTAAAATAAAATATAATATATATATATCAAAACAGTGGCACAATTACAAGCTTATTCTATAATGCACTGAATTATGTTGTTTGTTATAATTTGTAATAATAATATTAAGTAAATTTGTAATAAATTTACTTAATTATTTGTAATAATTAAGTAAATGTAAAATTTGTAATATTTGTAATATCTGTCCATCTCCACTTCCTCTCCAAATGACCTACTCAGCTTTCAACAAACTTCACCCAATAGAGAAAACAGGACCAAAGTGCAATTCACATGAATTAGATCTCATTATTGATCTTCAAACATGGTCATTATCTTCACAAAGGTCTACACCCTAGGGGAATTATGCAGAATTCATGCAAATAAACTCCTTAGTCGCATGCACATGATGGCACTCTGAAGTACAGAGGAAGAAAAATATGTAAATATGATTGAAAATAATGCATATAGTATAAAATATAGTGTAAAATGTAAAATTTTGAAAAGAGAAGTACATACAGACACAGAGATAAAAGATTTGTAGCAGAGTGAATTAACCTTATATCTAAATTTCTTTGCTGAAACCAAGTTTTAAATGAATCTGAAAGGAGAATATAAAAATAAAATAAAGAAAGAAAGCAGCAGGTACCTATCAAGATTCCTGAATTATTAAACCCTGAATAGTTTATTTCAGTACTTACAAGCTTTTCTAGGCTTGGTTCAGATCTGGGGTCAATGTTGCACTGCCTTGTTCAAACACTCTACTTATTAATCACATATTCTAAACTTTTGTTAGGGTCTGCCTTAACCTTTTGCATTGTGTTCCATTCAAAGATGCTTATCATTGCTTCTGTAAGTGGCTGACATTAGGGAGGAAAAAATAGAAAATAAGCTCCATTACTGTAGGTGCACACAAAAATAATGTTTCAGCACAAAAGATTTAAGGAACAAAAATTCACCATTGGTGTTACTAGAAACATTTCAGTTTAGCAATGTGGCTGTAGCATTCACTCAAGAATACAAACAACAGCAGCTTAGCAGCTTATTCCAAGATTACCAGAGGCAAAAGATCTTTATAACCAAATAAAAACTAAATCATGCCTGATATATATATGCTGTTAGCTATAGGATGTGTGCGCTTCTGAAAAAACAGCTGGTTAACCTCCCTGCACAAGAAAACACTAAATTAATCCCAATAAAAGACTGCACCAGTAATAAGAAAATTGAGTGAACTGATTTCTATCTCTTGCAGATAAAGAACAAGATAAATGAGAATCCCAGTAAAATTTACAGATGGAAGCCAATGGCTACAAACTCGAAAGAATTGCTGAGAGGTGCCACAGAGTGAGGCCAGAGGTCAAGGCTGGAAAGGACCTCAGGAAGTCACCTGGTCCAAGTCCAGAGCAATCTGCCCAGGCCTGAATCCAGGTTGCTTTTGAAAATCCCAAAGGAGGAGATCCCACAGCCTCTCTGGGCAACCCGTGCCAGAAGCATCTGATATAGAACCACATTTATGTTGTCCCCGTAAATCACATTTCAGAAAGGCACACTGATCTATAACACCAGCAAATAGATGCAGAATGCAAGGCAAAGCACCTTGCATTCAGACACCTTCCTGGTCTGAAAGAATAAGAGCAGAGTGAGGAGGTGAGGGAATACCTCAGGTATGCTTCAGCATAACTCTCAGCTGAATTGGGTTCCTATCACTCAAATACAGCAGGAGTGAATTAAAACACTCCTTCATAGGAAACTATAGAGAGAGAAAATTAACACAGGTGCTGAAAATCTTTAGACGAGGCCTGAATAAGTGAGATTTCTTATTTTTTATGGATTTCCATGGCATAAAGTCCTACTATACTTGCAGTCCAGAAAGCCAACTGCATGCTGGTCTGCATTAAAGAAGGGGTTACCAGCAGGGGGATGGAAGGGACCGTCCTCTACTCCGCTCTTGTGAGGCCCACCTGCAGTCGTCAAGGCCACACTGGATGGGGTCCTGGGCAGCCCAATCCAGTGACTGGCAACCCTACCCATGGCAGGACAATAGAACTGGATGGGTTTTACAGCCCTTTCCAATTCAAGCCACTCTATCATTCTGTGATACTTTGGCAATTCCTTGATCTCAAAGGGCAACTCCTGAAACACTGCCCCAGACTTATTTTCTAAAAACTGCCGGAAGCTGATCCTAAGAAATACTACACTACTGTATAAATCTGAGATGAAAAGATAAAAATGAGCCAGGACCCAGCAGCTCCATATGAACTTGAACAACCTTTGACTTCTTGCATCCTTATTTTGACAATGTTCCTCTGATAAAAGAGATTGTTCTTGTTGGTCATACGTACATACAATGTTCTCAGGCCACAGAGGAGCAATTACATCAGAAGCTTTAGCTGCTGTTGATGAGAGATAGAAGTCAGCATTATCCTATGGATGTGAATTCCAGGTGTATGGTCCACTCATCTAGAACAAAGCAGTATGTGCATAGGTATACACTAGGAATCATCATATAATCTTGCATGAGGAGTACCGTAACTGTACAACAAATCTCTACATCCCTCTTAGTCCTTAAACTCTTCTGGAACAGTCTTCACTCTATCACTGCGCCACACTGAGTGAACAGGAACTCTCCTGGGCTGCAAACACAAAGGTTGCTCTGAAAATGATACCTCCTATTTAATTCCATGAAAACTACAACTGATACAAAGAGCCCAACATTACTTGATAGAGCAATATCTCAGCTACAAAACACTATTTTTCAACATAGCCACCACCATTAGCTATGCATTTTTGACAGGGATGAAGAAGAGCCTGTAAGGCAAGCTCAGAAAAATCGATACCTGTGGAACTGACCTGCTGATGCTACTGCTGAAAAAACACACCGCCCACCACCTCACTGTGCTCCATTATCCACTGTTTGGTCTCCATCAATGTTCAGCAAGTGTCAATGAATGTCAATGGGTGCCATATTTTTCACATGGACAAATTCAGTCCTACACTTTTGCTTCATACTCACTTCCATGTCAGACGCCACTTTGTCAGACTGCCCCTCTGCTGCTGTCTGTTGCATGGCGACAGCATGTCATGGCGTATTGGTGGGAGGGTTCAGCCTCTGCTCCCATATCACCAACCTCTACCTCTGACTCCATGGGTCAACATGATAAAACAGGAGGCACTACTTTCAGAGCAGCTCTCATAATACATATAATATAGTTCACGTATGTAAGTAGCAAAACTTACTTTGATCTTTAATATATTTTATTAAGGGAAAGGGAAGGGGAAGAGACAGCAACAGAAACACAGAACTAGTGGGATATGTGACCTTGGTTTTGTGAAACCAATGCATCAGTATCTGCTTTGATGTCTGTGGTTGCAATTCTCAGTGAGTTCTCAAAGTACTCACCAGTTATTTTTGATGTAATTTTACTCTACCTCTGCTTCACTCCTAAAAACAGTTCACAAATGTGTGTACAGCCAAAAAGCAATGACAGAAATAAGGTATGAATGTGAAGTCTAGAACATTTTTTTCTGGTAAGATAAAGCTTATAAACGCAAAGAAACAGAGATTTTTTAGTTGAGCTTCTGATTGCAACTCTATACACTCCATGCCTGTTCTAAGTAATGATTCAAAACCTGCACAGCACACTCCAGCAGGTCCTTCTGCAGCCATAGCCCCAGCCAGAACCACAGCCCCAACAAACCACATGTTTTGGCAAGTTATCTTTGTCCATAAGTGGATGTGCACACTGAAGATGGGAACAAACCTTCTTTAGTTGAATGGAACGCAAAAACTTAGCAAGGAATGCCTCAAGGGAGATCAAACATGTTATCCAACCAGAATAAAGAGCAGTAACTGAAAACAAAGATGATGCAGAAACAATTTCACTTATGCCAGCATTCACTAGAAGCATTAGCAAACCCTGAAGACAATCCTAAATCAACTAACATGTAAGAAGAAAGAGAAATATGAGATGGTCCTACTCTTCCTCTACGTGCAGAGAGCTAAAAAGAACCTGCCTGTTCCAGAATGCTAAGTTGTAATGCCTCACTGGGTTAGACTGATAAAAGCACTAATCACCACTTAAAGTATAACCATGCAAAGGTGAAAAGCCAGACAGACAATTCAGTTGCTTGAACTGAAGATCAAGCTCAAATTAAACTAAAATGTTGATTTTCTGAACAACAGCAGAAGCTTTACATGCATGTAACTGACACAGCTGAACAGGACTAAATCCATACAGAGATTTGATGTTTGTAGTTGTTTTTTTTTTTTTTCATATGACTATATCCAATAAGTGGAAGTCAAAGTTTCCAAGTTTCCAAGTGAATTTGTTGAGTAGTACAGATAACTACAGACTGATGGACCAGGAGCTCTGATGAAATCTGCTCCAAAGGAAATATGTGGCATCCAGTTAATTCTGGAATTGCAGAACTACCATGTAAACAACAAACATTTTCTACACACTGGCTCAGCATTCCTGAGGCATCCATCCTCAGCAATAAAAATTACAGACCCTCCGTTTAGATGGAGAATTATGTTAATCACAGCTGCTAGGCACAAACGTTTGTTAAAAGCTATCCAAAATAGCACAGTTGTGGTCAGTAACAGAACAGTATGCAAGCTGTTGAACAAATAATGTTTTCAGGGTGTTGGTAAACACAGAGATTAAGAAAAACAATTGAAAAGATCTGCAACTCTTTGCCGATCTATAAATTTTTAGCTGTAATGGGACATCTGATACTGTCACTGTAAATACAATATTAAGAAGCACTATGGGTATTATATATATATATACACATATAATCCATATACACACACGTATATATGTGTGTGTACATGTGTGTACATATATACAGGTATAAGTTTTTCAGACTCACTTGTCTGTCTCTAGATAAGACTTACACACACTGCCCTACTAAGGCTATTCTTATCTGAGCTGAAGCATAATCCTTAAGTATGTAAACACAAGGTAAGAAATGGTGAGTTCTTGAAGTGTATCAGTTACATCATGTCCCCCACTCATGCACACATTCTGACCATGCAGCATCTATTCTGTCGGTGTTTTGGTTTCTTTTTTATTAGGAAGTTGGTGTAAGCAACAAAAGAATGCTGAAACATACGATTGTACAATCTACTTTCAGTAGAAGTTCCTGCAGCAAAGAAGATCACTTGATTAAACAAGGAATAGCATTCAAATGTGTGTACATACTACCACAACTACTTTCAAACACATTAAGAAAGAATGTGTGTGAAACAGCACAGCAGACCTACAAGGACGCTTTGCAAAGCATCCAATACTCTGACTTTACCTTTTCTCTCCTACAGGCCAGAAAGTTCCCCTTTGCAAAGCCAAATCAACAGGCGACAAGAGAAGAAAGGAGGAAAATCAATGTGAGAAAAGGGAGAAGGCCAGAAGCTCTAGGCAGATCATGCCTGACCTTAATGACACAGAATGCTCATCAAATTCTACTGCAGGACCAGCCAAGTTTTGGTCCAGGCATTACTTTGGTTCCAAATGGGGTGTTCCAAAGGCCTTGCCAAAGGACAGGGAATCTTATTTTGAGCATCAGTGTTCTGTGCTTTAAAAATATTGATTAAAAGTCAAAAGCTAAACATACACTTAAGAATTTTTATAACAGTAAGTCACCTTCACTTCCATAATGAATACTCAACCTGTTTCTGTAATTACATTATAAATATTCTTAGTGATGAACTCAAGAAGTGATTACAAGCTTCAAACTTATCTTAGACATTTGTCATTTCCATAAAGAACAGCATACAAAAAATACCCATATTGCCTTCGCAGCCACTCAGCATTAGATTTCTCTGCCATTTGGATTTAATAACACCTCATACATATAAATGACTCTCTAAAGGAAGGAAAAGCCATCTTTGGTTGACTATCATTTGAATGGTTATTTGAGCCCAGTAATCACACAATTCTTTCAAATTCTTATCATATTACCAATATTTTATTGGAACCAGATGTCAGCAGCACAACTCAGTCAGAATTATTGAACTTTTCTTTTACTTTCATAACAAATTAGCCAATGCCCAGTTGATGCATCTGAAAAAAATTACAGAATCGCGAGCCTTAAGGCCAAGCACTGGGTGTCATAATTTAAACCATCACCACTGAAATGCAAAGGCACGAGAAACATAACGTATCACTTTGTAGAACAAATTTCTCTCACAGAAGATGAACATTATTTGTGAATAAATCCTGAACAGCAACCAATAGCTAACATTTCAATGTCAAAAGCCAAGCAGAGTTCTAACAAACTTAATACAAGATTCCTCGAATGTTTAGAAACAAGCACAGAAACACAAATACATGACTAAAAACAAAAAGACTCCTGCCATTTGCTATTAGAAATGGAGGAGCCCTCCTACTCACTGACAAATTAGAAAATGTAATTGAAAACATACATATTTAACACTGGAGTTATCTTTGATGGACACTTAAAAATTCCACAGCATGCCGCCATGCCTCTTCTAACAATTGTTATGAGTTAACTGGGTTTACAAATGCAACACAATAGATTTTTTCCTTCCATTAACAGCAAACATTAACTTCATGGAAAACAAATTTCATTGACGGCTGAGAGAAAACTGAGCCAACCATATTTTTATTGTCTGCATTTAGGTACGTAATCACAGTACCATAGTAAGTGGACTACTGAGCAGCAGCAGCAAACGAATGCACCTGAAGGATGAGGACAGTCATTAGTGACTTATGAAAGTGAACTCTAAACACAACTGGCTTTATCCATAATAAAAGGATAAAGTAACAAAGCTCAAGAATGAATCTACAAAAAGACAGTCAGTGAGCAAAAGTAGCCCCAAAAATCCAAAATGTGCTATAATAAAATCTGTGTTTATAAGGATTATCAGAGATATAACATCAGGAATGTCATGTGATATTCGTACAACATAATTTGCTGAAGACAAAGCAAGCCTAACAGAAGCTGAATACGCCTCTTTAAATCCCCTGTGAACCACAAGCTTAGAAGTAATGATCCGAGGGGTTAGTCCATCTAATACAGCAATACACAGCACTTTCAAGAGGCACACAAAGCAGAAGCAGACAGTTTTCATGCGAATGGATGCTTGTAACTGCAGCATGTTTTCAGATCACAGACAATACAGCACAAATCTAGCGTGAAAGGGCAACAGGCTGCTTTGACCTCTCTTGCATAATTCAAAGTCTGCAAGGAACAGTGCAGAAGGAGACCTGATGAGAGAACAGCTTTCCTGAACAGTGAAAAATAGGCTGTCGCTTAAATGCTATGCATAATTCAGAAATAAAGGGTGGAATTAAATTTACATTGCAAGAATGTAGTTAACCTCCTCCTATTTTCTATGATGGGACTAAAAAATGGGACTTTTAGTCAAAATGATTGAGGCTACTCAAAAGAGAAGTGCTTCTTCCCAACGCTTTTAGGGTTTTCCACCTATCTCTCCACCTATGAGGAGAGGCTGAGGAAGCTGGGGCTGTTTAGTCTGGGGAAAAGGAGGCTGAGGGGAGACCTTATCGCCCTCTTCCAGTACCTGAAAGGTTCTCACAGTGAGAGTGGGGCAGGTCTCTTCTCAGTAGTGACAAGTGACAGGACGAGGGGAAATGGCCTCAAGTTGCGCCAGGGCAAGTTTAGGTTGGATATTAGGAAGAACTTCTTTACAGAAAGGGTAGTTAGGTACTGGAATAGGCTCCCCAGGGAGGTGGTTGAATCGCCATCCCTGGTTGTGTTTAAGAGCCGTTTGGATGTGGTGCTCAGGGATATGATTTAGTGTAGGGTTGTTAGAGTTAGGGTACTGGTTAGGCTGCGGTTGGACTTGATGATCTTCAAGGTCTTTTCCAACCTGGGTAATTCTATGATTCTATGATTCTAATCCTTTGAATATCATAAATACAAGGAAGTAACCTTTCCCTCCGTTTAGGAATCAGTACCAGTGAGAGCTCAGGTACACCAAGCACAACATACAGTCATTTGGGTACCTCTATCAACATTTTAAAATACTAATTTAAAAACCTGTAAGTATTTCAAGACAAAGCCAGGCCTGCTTCTTGGAAGCAGTTTCTCCACACAACCTCCAACTTCTGGCCTTTATGTACATGGCCTTAGCACAAAGAACATCATTACCGCATCCCATAAGGAGCATTCCTGTTGAAACAGGTGACTATTAAAACACATGCAAATTAATTTCCCGATAAATACTGGCTGGGCTTCCTGCTACTTGCGGCTCCAATAATGTAAATGTTCATTGCACATGAAATGAAAGAAACTCACCAACCAAAAAGACAACGATCAAAAACAGAAAGAAAAAAAGAAGAAATAGCAGCCTGGGCAACCTGATCTAGTGGGTGGCAACCCTGCCCATGGGCAGGGGATTGGAAGTTACCTTAATGGTAACTTCAGAGCCAAGTCATTCTGTGTTTTTTTATTTCCATCTCTACCGACAGCTCCATGTTACGGTACCAGCCCTTCCCAGGTACTGGGAACTATCATAAGGGCCATCATGTTGCCTAGAATTAATTCAGAATCCAACCTCACTACAATATTCTTCTCTTAGATCCCTTTGCAAACTATTTTAAATTCCAGGGGGAGAATAAAATACACAACACACTCAAAACTTCCCATCTGTTTCTGTAATTCTCACAAATCAGAAGTTGTCTTGCTAGTTCTTACTTGCTCCACTAGAAGACTTTTACCATCGTCAGGCTGGCGTGACATTTAGGAATACTTTGCAGTAGGACTTCTGTTAGTAGAGCTCTTCAGGTAAGCAAAAAACAATAAGCCATGTTTCTATGAGTTAATTCACTTTTGCTCTCAAAAACATGGAATAATGCATAAAACCCATACCGCATTAAGATACGTATGGCATTCCAAACACCCCGATCATCATCAATGTAAATTCTCAGACATGGCAAAGAGACAAAAAGAAAGCAGCAATCTGGAGGCGACTTTTGTATTGGCTTACATTCTTTCCTAGCAGAATGTCAATGATGACAACTTACATCTGGAACATGAGCTTGGATCCATACAGCCTTGAAGACAGACCACATTAGCTAACAGATGCAACCTTTTACTATACTTTATGCAGGTAGACAACACAGCTTTCTGTCCTGGGATACTATTCAGTGTACTTCCTATGCAGTCTCTTAATGAATTTTTAAACTAACATTAAAAAAACCCTGCCAATAGTAGCAAAAATTTTAATGTAAAAATAAAAACCTGCATCCCCAATCATTAGAATTAGTTCACAGACTACTGACCTCATGCTCAAGCTCTACTTAGTCAGTAAAATGAAAGAATGAAATCAAAATTTCAGGCTGGTTTAATTCTTCTCTGAAACCAGGGTGGTCCATGGGCAATTTCTGATAGCACTGCTGTTGCCAGGGAAACAAAATGAAAACAGGTGCCATCAATACAAATTAAAGATTTAGATCTGTTTCAAACTACCTTACAACAACATTTCCATAAACTTTTTAACTGATACTACTACAACTCTGACAATGTTTTAGAACAAGAAATAGATTCTAAGTTGTCTTTAGACCATCAAGTTTTAACTGAAACAAATTTAGTCTGATTGGCAACCTTTCCTTTCAAATAAATTTCTTACATTTATTATGCATCATCCTCTTTAAAAGTTACTGAATGTATGTTTTAAGGCAATATAATACCAAGACAGAAACAAGGTACATACAATTTTAATAAGATTTATCAATTTGAAATTTTACCCTCCTTTCAATCTAGGCCATTTTTAGACTATGATATTTTTAAAACCAAGCAAACAATCAGTATAAACTTAAAATGCTTAAAAAAACCTTATGCTGAGTAGCATTAGAAGCTTAATATTCTCCTCATAATCTGATTGTGGTTTTCTCCCACATGATTCAAAATCAAGTGAATGTCCCTCCAGCCAAAACCCAAGTAAACACACTTTTGCTTTTTAAATGTGTAATAATGCACTAAGACTTCGGCAATATTCTGGTCAAGTCTCCTCAAGTCTACTAACATCATAGGCAGAAAACGTGCCAAAGTCTATGAAAAAGAATGAACATATCATTCACTTCAATAAAGCAGCACTGATTCAAGATGCCAATAAACTTACTATTTACTTAGTTCTTTTGGAGGCTTAACAAGACACTTGTCAAAACCAAAAACCCAAATAGACCAACTTCAGTTAAAGGCAATACACAAATTCCCTCTTCTTCAATAAAGCTTGCTGCCAGACCTGCAAATAAAAAGTTCACCTTGTATATTCTGTGTTAATCGTGGAACTTGAAAGATGATGGAAATGGGCCTGGATTCATCTGCAGTAAATACATGTACAGCTACTCCTTTAAAGTTCTGAAATCTGTTGTATGCTTTATAATAATCCTGCAGGGTGTTGTAGAATTTTTAGTAAAGAATTATGAGTTCTCCTAAGTCTGTGCATAAACACCTCACAGAAGTCCATATTGCAAGGCAAAAATAAATAGAATAAAATCAGCACACAATTACACGTACAAACGATTGTAAAGGCTTTTTCAAATAAGAATGTCCATAAAGTTAATTAATAAAAAACCATCACGTAACATTCAAATTGTGTTTCTATTTTCAGCACATTTTAATGATTTACTACTGGTTGCTTACTTCAAAAAATTTTTCCTTGACATCTTCAAGTTGCCAAACAGTTTTGCTTTGCACTTTGATCTGTGTTTACATCTTTCCTAACATCACAAATGAGCAGACCTGTGGTGATTTAAAACTTCTGAATGAACTTTTAGGTGGAAGGTTCTTTTGTTTTTGTTTGTATATTTCTAACTTTCCTTCAGGGAGAAAGCAGCCAGCCCAGTAGCAGAGGATAAAATTAACCCATGCTGTCCTAGGCTTCCTTGAATATATTCCTGGCATCACCCACAAAACAGTTCTATTGAAGTCTTCAACAACTCTCACAGAAGTAGTGCCGGATCCAATGCTAGCTGAAGTCATCAAGAAACCTTCAGCCCATTTCATGGCTTCATTCAGCCTCCATTTACTGTTCCCCTGCCTTTGAAAAATAATATTCATTCCCATGTCATATATCTCCCTATTAAACTACCTCACAAATAACATAGTAGTACCATAGTATGGTCCTTTTTTCAGATTAACACTTCTAAGAATTTGAATAATACACAAAAGATACACAGCGTTACATGAAAGCAACCAACATCCAACTTCCCTTACAGTTATTTTAAAGTTTCAAGCTAACTCACTTGTGTGTAATTATGAAATTACTATACTGATCCTCCACTTACTTTGAAAGTGATTAATCAAAGTCAGAGAAAACCAACCATCAACTGAAGTATGTTTCAAATTTCCTATTCAGGGATAAGTCTAAAAAGACGAACCAATTTAATTTTAATTAAATCCTCATTTAGAAGCATGAAATAAATGTTTTCCATTTAATTCAAATTAAACTCCAGTTCCAGTCCAAATTTCAAATATTCTTTGTTTCTGCTACTTTATTACACATGACAGATTAACATTTCCTTTTCTTTTTGCGCACACATGCAACCAACAAACTTGATTTCATTAAAAAAAAAAAAAGCATGGGTACTTTTAACAATAATAAACATATTATTTATTCTGCCCAAATGATTTTATTGCTGTGAAGAGGGAAAGGTGCATCTTCCAAACCATGGTAAAACATTTATGTTGAACTCTACAACCACACATACTTTTAATTGCACTTTATTTATAGTGCAATAGTTTCATTTAGTGAACTTTCAAGACACTTTTTCACGTAAGAGCAAGCTAGACAGGTGTAAGAAAACAGAAGAGTGGATAGCAGGAGAAATGCCTACAGTGGTCTGCAATTATACACACAGACATTACAATAGCTGTAATGTGTATCAGGGAGTAACAAGAGTTACTGCTGTCTACACCTCACAATCTAATGCTTTCACAGCATTAGTGCAGTAGTGCTAATACTCTATCATTCTGTACTAGCTAGTCAACCAAATGAGTGCAAACCTTCATAATGAACTGATTTCCTCTCATTAGTGAGCTCTTCCAGATTTCACAAAGCTTCCCCTCCCTGCCTTACCTCACTAGTAGCTTCTGGATTTCTGAAGTTGAGCTCAACCCAATCCTGTTTGCCATTATCTCCATCTTCATTTTCCTCATTTCCTTACATCCTGCTCTGTGTCATTTTTCCTTTCTGTGAAGAGCCACGTGCTGATGAGGTAGTATCTTGGCTGTAGGAAACTAAATTAGCACGCCAGTTGAGCACCCTTTCGTGATTCTCTACAGAAACAGATCTGAATTACTAAATGCATCCACTCCTTTATGTGGTTTGCACTCTCAGTCCCATACGCTGCAACTATCTGTCAATCTTTCCTGTGGGAAGGGAATACTGGCTCTGCATAAAGCAACGTGGCAAAACCTCTTCAAAAACCTCCTTAGGGCATTAGGGAGAAAAAAGTCTCTCATCTCTGAGTTTTGCCAGAGGATAAATGACATTTTTCCTATTTTGTTTTCATAAAAGTATTACAAGAACTCTCCTTTCCACATGAAATGGGCTGATGCTAAGCATGCCATGCCTTTTTGCACAGCAAGCTGTCAAGTCTTGAGAGCTGGATGCTGCCATGCCAGCATAACACTGTCAAGCAGATTCAACACACACAGCTGAACCCAGTGAAGTTAAGCAATGAATTATCAATTGCAGCTTAAGGAAAATCAGTAAAATATCACAGGCTTTATTCATATGTTTTGCAACCTGACATCTCTATATTTGTTTTCAGTGTCTGAGCACAACTCACATGCTTCTATTTTACTCTGTGTGTAGTTTACTAAAAGTATGCAATGCTTAGTATTCACAAACTTTCATTAAAATTCCATGCTATATATGCTGAAAAATAGGGAGGAATTCTATTTCCATATCACAGGAAACACAAGTCCACAGGGGCACATTATCTGAGTTGACCTCATCACAGTGTTCCCAGTTGTATCCTCCTCCTCCACCTCAGCATCCAGCCCAGAACAGAACTGGTCACAAGCAGACAGGCAAATGAAATCCCCTCAAGATTTGAAGGCAACAGATACGCCAAAAGAATTTCTGTTCCAGAGCATAATACTTCTGTATCTCTGCCTAGAATTTTCACAAAGAAGAGGAGCTATGAAGGAAAGTACCCAACTCCTCTCCAGAACAGCCTACATACCTAAGTGAAAAGCAAGCATGTCTTAACTAAAGCCACATTAAGTCATAACTTGAGGTTTGGAGGGCACAGAGTGCAAAAATGCACTTTGTTGCTCAGTGCTGGTGTTAGTAGAGGCTTGAACCACAGAACACTACTAAAAAAACAATTGCTACATATCCTATTGCCATCTGGAGTTGTATTTCTCATGGTGATTTGTACAGGAAACAATTCCTTTGACACTGGAGGGAAAAAAGAAGAGAAAGAAAAGTATAAAGAGCATTATTTTCTGTTACACAAACATTGCCTGGTACTAATCTCTCCTTCCTCTGAGACCCTCCCTGTATTCAAAAGGTAAATAACATTGGAGCATCAAAAGCAACATGGCAGCACAGCACCTGCATCTATAGATATCAAGAGCAAGAGGACATCAGGACAGATTATGATCTTTAGCACACTTACGTATACAGGCATTTCTTTGAATTTACAGCAAACACTTCAACCCAGGTAAAGCCCAGAGCCATATGAAGGTCCTATAGAAGACTGTCACAGAGTTCACACATGTATGTTCATATACTGCATCACCAATTACTGTTTGAGAATTTCAAATGAGCGCAGCACTGCATTAGACAACACACAGCAATATCTTGTCCTGAGGAGCCCAACTTTCTTAAGACACAACAGGAGATCCAGCCAGAAAGGGGAAGTCAGCTTTTTTCATCCCTTTATTACGTGCATTAATACAGCTCTTCCACTGACAGAACTGAATGTGTTAGGGGCTCCCATGCATTTTCCAAGACTTAATATTTCATTATCTCAAAATAATCTTCGCACTTTAAGCAGCTTGAAAGCCCACAGTATCTTTGCAGGCAGACCACCACATCACAGAAGGCACAATACAAATAGGGAGGAATTACAACCTGCCTGAGGAATCCCACTCAGTGAGTGTTACCACAGCTCACTGCCCTTATTCCACAAGATTCTAAAGAGGCTGTAAAGTAATAAACAGAAAGATACAATCAAAAATCCATATTTTCAATCTCTTTAAATATTAGCTTACTCTATCTAGAAACAGCAGGGAAGATCTCGAGTTACAAATTAACAAAAAAAAGCACCTCATAGAAAGTTTTTAAAAGGGAACGACTTTTGGAAGTATTCTCTAAAATTCTAAAGATAAACAAAGCACTAAAATCAGAAAACAATGTCATATACTTTAAGTAGGCTGCTTTAAATTAAAGGCAGTAATGCCAACGATGACCTCTGAAATAAAACAATAGAAACCAATGAGACAATTCCACGTGTCCGAGAAAAAAAGTAAATGTAAGCATTCCTTCTGTTAGAACTGACTACACAGAAAAACACCTGGCAATGCCAACAGTGGGGTTTTTTTTTCCCCAACCTCAACTTCTGGCATAGAAGATGGAAAGGAAATTGTTTCCTCAATGCATGAAAAACTTGGCTAAATCAGCAATATTGAACAAGACAACTTCCTTGAACAGGACGACTTCCTTGGTTCTTCAACTTTACACAGCAATAATTCTCACTTCAATCTCCATTTTTAGTGCAATATGCTGAGAATAAAAAAACTGGGAAATGGTAGATTGTTATAAGATACATCAGGCATAAAAGGTTATTACAAACAGATTAGTCCAGGATGGAAATGACACAGGCTAAGCAGGAGGCATGGATAATCTGGGTAAGTGCCATGGAAAAATAAATATCATGATTGGACTTAAAGCAAATGGAAGCAGTTCAAATTGGCTTCCTCCAATTCAGTGTAGAACATGTGATGCCCACATGTCCATTTCCAGAAAACCTCACCATAAAGAAACAAAGGCCAATACTGTGAAGTGTTGAAAAACGCATCTACCACCAGCTTCTTCGCTTCTTCCATACCGTAGCAACATGAATTATTGCAGCTGCCTGATAAGCATGAAAGAGATTTTTTTTTTTTTTTTAAAGTGAGCTACCAGCATTTATCTGAAATGCTCCATCCTGTCAGTAAGTGTTGACCTTGCAAAGAAGAGCAAATTTTATGAAACGCAGGCTGCAGTTTTATTGTTGGTCTACACGGATCAGCACGTAGCTACAGACAAAAGCACCAGCTCCACTCCAACCACTTCCTCCATCCATCCGTGTGCTCCTCCACCTCCTCTTGCTCAGACAAGTATCAGCAGTGGGTAGACTGTGGTCAAGTGAAAACTTCACAGCTTAGATGATCTTCCACCAAAACCAGCTCCCTTATATGACAGATCTGAGAGCATGGCTCGGTAGGCAAACACAAGACATTTCAAAAGCCCCTTCAATACCTGAAGGGAACTTACTCCCAGGAGGGGAGTAAACTCTTCGAAAGGGCTGACAATAGCAGGACATGGGGAAATGGTTTTAAGTTAAAAGAGGGAAGATTTAGGTTGGATGTTAGGGGGAAGTTCTTCACTAGGAGAGTGGTTAGGCCCTGGAACAGGCTGCCCTTGGAGGTGTTCAAGACCAGGTTGGACGGGGCCCTGGACAACCTGATCTAGTAAATGTGTATGTTTGGTGGCCCTGCCAGGCAGGGGGGTTGGAACTACATGATCCTTGAGGTCCCTTCCAACCCAGGTCATTCTGTGATTCTGTGATTCTGTGTGATTCTGTGATACGAAATTCCATCAGAAAGCATGACAACTCCTTTAGAAAAACTCCTCATCCCTGTGTTTCACCTACATAAATTAAATAAATAAAATTTTTAAAAGGCCTTTAAAAACAGATAATAGAGACAGCTATCACTAAGTCACTGGAAGGGATCTTTAAAGGTCATCTAGACCAATTCCCCTGCAATGAGCAGGGATACCTACAGATAGAGCAGGTTGCTAGACCCATAAGGACTCTGAAAGTCTCCAGGGCTGGGGCTTCCACCACCTCCCTGAGCAACCTGTTTCAGTGTCTCACCACCATCACCATAAAAAGCTTTGTAATGCATAAAAAGGAGACACCGAACAATGTGATTACTGGTCTGAATTAAATTCAGATATAAATACACATTAGAACAGACCAGCATACATGCTGCAGTCCTTCTGTGACGTGGGAGGCACAGCTGTCGAAGACCAGCAGTGAAGGTCCAAAGCAGGAGCTCAAGTCTTTCTCTAGAACCACAAAGAAGCCCTCTTTAATTAAGTCCCCTACAAGTTTTGGAACTGCTCGTCCCAGCATGGCAATCAAAGGCAGATGCACACAGTTAGCCTGATCAACAGTGCTCATTAAGCTGACTGGTGCAATCAGTCAACGAGCGCTGCTGAACAGGTTAAATTATCTAGCTTTGAGACATTTTTATACTTAACCACAAATTCATTACTTCCATTAGCTGTACCGCCATGTTCCCATAGAATCTTAGAATGGCCTGGGTTGAAAAGGATCACAACGACCATCCAGTTTCAACCCCCCCTGCTACGTGCAGGGTCACCAACCACCAGACCAGGCTGCCCAGAGCCACATCCAGCCTGGCCTTGAATGCCTCCAGGGATGGGGCATCCACAACCTCCTTGGGCAACCTGTTCCAGTGCGTCATCACCCTCTGTGTGAAAAACTTCCTCCTAATATCAAACCTTAACCTCCCCTGTTTCAGTTTAAAGCCATCCCACTTGTCCTATCGCTACCCATGAGGATGTCTGATTTTCTTTTCCCTTTAAAACTACTGTAAACTACTTACGACTACTCTTTGCGGGAATCTTGTAAGAGAAAACAGAGAAGTTTCACTTCTCACCATTAGCAAAGCATACTGTGATTACAGCACCACCAAAAGCACAAAAGAGCTCCGACACCGAACATGAAAGGCATTTTGTAATTCTTAAGTGAGTGAAGTAGGAGAGCGCTGGGCTATCCAATGGTCTTGACCTTTGAGCCTCAAAGCAAGTAAGACAACTGCAGGTTATACTTAACTCAGATGTGCCACAGAAACAAGTGAAATAACACTGATAATACACATGCAGACAATTAAACTTAACCCAAAATACTTGAACAGAAAGAAAGTGATTTTTTTTTTCCCACATCAAATTCCATTTTGCAACCCCTGCTTCTCATTCTTTCCCAGCTGAAACCAGCACAATTTTTCAGAGTAGCCAGAGTGTGGTTAAGCAGAGGAAGCTATGCTTGTTTGCATGGAATCTGCTATTTCCTCTCTGCCAAAACACTTGTTTAAAGAAGTCATGTAATATTTCTATTAAGCTGTAAATGCAGTTGACAAGGAAATGGCCTACTGGCAGCGCATTACCTTTGTGGCAGTGCCAACCAGCCTACAGCAAAATAGCGCACATGATAATTTCAACATGCATTCCCAAGCAACAAAATTGTGCCTTACATAAATACCGCAGAACTCCAGCAACATCTAGAAAAAGCAATGAAAATTTGCCCAAGCTTTCATGCTTGCCTATATCAATTCTGTGTCATAACTAAAACAAAGTAGGAAAGCATCTACATATGTCCAAATGTCCTGTGAAGCTGTATCATATGACACTGGGAAAGCTATTGCAACTTAAATCCGTGTATTTCTTGTTAACCACTGTAACAACTCACTAATAAAAATTAAGAAAAACTCTAAGTATCAAATGCACAAAAGAGCACTAACAGCATACAAAGCCCTTAAAACCATAACGTAATTTATTAACAAGAACATATGTTCAATGTAATCCAGAATTGTCGTGTTAAATTACTTTGGCCTTTGATAGCACTCATTTGATTACAAGAATTAAACAGATTCACAAGCCTTCAAACTCAAACAGTGACCTTTGATTTATAAGCAGCTATTGTCATGCTTATAAAATCCTTCCTGATAACGCAGTCCTCACCTTTCAACAGCCAGTGCAACTACACGCTGTTTTGTTAAAATGAATTCAGACATAATGAAGACTATTTCAATCAAAGTACAACTGAAAAATCAGCATGATCAAATACAACTGATTTCTCATCAGCAGTTCTCCAAAACATTTTTTTCACGTGTCAACCCATATTGAATTAAATTACCCATTAAAAACAAGCGGTAGAGATATTTATCTTGTTCTTCTCGGCTTTCTTCTGAGTATTTTCAGTTTAGACACTAATTTTAAAATAGTTAATTACCCAGAAAAAAAAGTGGAGCAAGAAAAATACTAAGTTTCGTTTTCAAAATGATGTAATGCTTCCAAAGTGCAGAACACTCACTGGCTTTAATTGAACTGCACACAGAAAAAGCTTCAGGAAACATCTTGGCTCCAAAAAGCACAAACGAAAACCAAGAATCCAACAGAATTAAATACTCTTGAACTTGCATATGTGCTACCTTTCAGTAATCACATATGAGCAGCACCTTCTCTCTGAGGAGTACTGGCTTACTTAGATTGAGATCCTGATATGGAACAGAAGCAAAATAAAACTGCGTACAATAATCTGGTATGTATGTTGTTTTTGCAGAAAAGCACAAAGATGAAAAATCTGCTTTTAACAACATGTAGTGCCTTTTTACTACCAAACGGGTTTTAGATATAAACAATCCAGGAATGGAGCATCTGTTGATGCCCAGTTGGTATTTAGTCCACAGTTTGTTTCAGAGAAGAAAACAGAAGTATGACTAACACTGGCAGCAGTCATCCATAGACAGTTTTCCCCATGAACTTCATAAAGCAATTCCTTTTAAGTGCTACTTCTCATACGGTGACTAATTGTATTTACATTTTATTTTGCAAGTAGTGTATTAATACAGTAACACGCTGTAAGAGCCAGTAAAAAATATAAACTGCCAAGGGTTACTAACATTAACAGCGCTCACATAGGACAACCCTGAATTCTTTCCCAGACAACTTTCAAGTCAAAATTCCCATAACCAAAGAGAAAGGTCTCTCAGTTGTGGAACTCTGCAAGTACAGTTACAGTGTGAAACAGGCCGTGCAGGCTGCCGTAAGTCAATCAGGCAATTACTGCCTTAGATCTCTCTCAGTCTGAAAACTTAAAAATACTCGTTAAAATACAAACTGCGCAAACAGAAAGTGAGACAGCAAATGAGAATCTTCCGTTCTAAACTTTGTCCATGAATGCACAGTTTTATGATTCCCGTATCATTACTTTTTTCTTTTTCCTTTTTCTTTTTTTCCTGATACAACAACAATAAACTGCCCACACACACTTACCCTCATGGGATGAATGTCAGCATAGGGAGGCTTCCCTTCAGCCATTTCTATTGAAGTGATACCAAGGGACCAGATGTCTGCCACACAGTTATAGCCAATCTCTTGTATTACCTCTGGAGCCATCCAAAATGGAGTTCCTATAACAGTATTACGTTTTGCCATAGTATCCTGTAATTATATCATTTACACAATTAAAATAGCGATATTTATTTTCACAGATTCCTTTGATATTTATTCTATATTTAGAAATTCAATTAGCCACCCAAAGGTCAAATTGTAACAATTTCCAATTAAGACTAAACAGATTCAGGCCACCAAGCTTCAGAAGCCAGAGAGGTGTCACCTCAATCTTGATAGTAAACCTTGAACAAAAGTTTAAAGTGAGATCAGCAAGCGCTTGAAGTACAGTGGGTTATAATAATAAACCACTAGAAACTAAATAATCTTGTAGTACATTAAATATTCATCAAGATAAAGACTGTTAACAGCACTAGTTCCCCCTTGGACTCAAAATTCAAGGCAGAAGATAAAGTGTAAAACACGGCTAGGAGTAGTAAGCATTTTTAAAGCATCTTTCCAAGAGTACTTACTGTTAACTGGCCAGCCACACCAAAATCAGCTAATTTTGCATGTCCTTCGGTGTTAAGAAGGATGTTTCCAGCCTTTATATCTCTATGTATTTTTCTCATAAAGTGCAAATATTCAAGTCCTTTAAGAGTAGATTTCAGAATAGTTGCAATTTCATCTTCTGTTAGCTACAAGAAAGCACAAAACCATTAACACTTGCAGGTATACGTGTAGGTTAAATGCACAGAAATAGTCTATCTAAAACATGATCATTTCAGGTTTATTATATACAATACAATGCACATTAGGAATTATATAGATAGGAATATGCTGAATAGCATTTGCAGTTCAAAACTCTTATCTAGTGACTTGATCCATATAGCTGGACTCCTACACCTCTCCAATCTGACTCAACCAAGCAAGCTGCAAAATTAGCAAAGGGGTTCGCTGATGCAGTTCAGATTATGCATTATTCTCTTGCCTGTCAAAAATTATTACTCTTTAGATGTTGCCATCCTTCATAGAAACAGTCACGCAGTTTAGATAATATATAACAAACCATTCATTACTAAGGTCATAAATATTCCTTGCCAAGTTATGCATTACCTTAGTCAAAACAGGTGCTTGCTACTGCACTGGATGGTACATAGCAGGTTACTTCCCTGCAAGAAAGCCCTTTTTCTGATGCAAAAAGCCAGAGCTGCTAAGAGCATTCATGCCCGAAACTTCTTAATACACTCTGTACAACAAACTACCACAGCACTTCACTGGGAAAGGGAATATATGCAATATAGCATATTGCTATGGCACTGTAAAACTGCATACCTGAACTAACAGGAATCTACATAGCTGTAGCTGGCTCTTGATACACTTCATTAAATGATCCGCATTTTAGTGAGCACAAGCATTGGTATGTGAAGATCATATAACACGTCAGCCACAACTTTCAAAGTACTCACAGACTTAACCTTTGGTCTCCAAAAAGCTTATTCCCCTACAAACATTTACCAGCTCAGAACACGACTGTCTATAGCTGTGCTGAATATTTCAGCTTTCTCTGAAGAACTCTGTTCTTGAGGAGGCTCAGGGGAGACCTCATGGTACTCTGCATCTTCCTGAGGGAGGGTTTGATGAGGAGGAGCTTGGCTTCTTTTCTCAGGCAACAAACAGGACCTGAGGAAATGGCCTCAAGTCGGACCAGAAGAGGTTTAGATTAGACATAAGAAAGAACTTTTTCTCTCAGAGAGTGGTCAGGCACTGGAATGGCTGCCCAGGGAGGTGGTGGAGTTGCCATCCCTGGCAGCGTTCAAGAGGCCTCTGGATGAGGAGCTACAAGATATGGTTTAGTGGCTTGTGGTAGCTACGGTAACAGGAGGATGATCTTGAACAGAGTGAACCTTTTGCAGGTACCAGCTTCCCTACTTCTCAGATTGTGGTCAACGTGATAGATTAAAAGACAAAAACACAAACACAATTCAACCCATGCGACACAACTTCCGGGAAATAAAACAACAAAAAACCAACTAACCAGCTGTTCATGAAACGTTAAGCATTTAAAGCATATCAGTGCTTTAATACAAGAACTATGCAAAACAATTTGGCACGTGTTTAGAAATACAATAAAGTACAAAACCAACGATGAATGTACTAATTTGCCTGCAACATCAGTTGTACTTTTCCCTCTCTTTGTACAATCCTACGCAGAAATTAAATTAAGCCATAGCAATTTCCTCCAGTTTCAGTTTTGAAAGTGTTGGTACGTTTGCAGCTCCCTCCCAAAAACAAAACAAAAACAAGAACCAAAACCACTCGCCAGCACTCTGTCAACCAATAGAATGGGAGCTCCTGAGTTACTCAGAACTAGTTTTAATCTCTTAGCAAATAGAGCCATTTCCCTATTCCTGCTTTAATCCAGTCCCATAAAACCTGGGTATGGAGCCCAAAGGCACAGTCAGACATGTACTGACTCCAATAGCTGCATCAGGCTCCAGTCTGCCCTTTCACCAAAGCCTCTGCAGTAATTCCCACCGTCAGCCCTCCCACTAAACAACTCTGACTGACCACAATATACCAGTCTGCCAAACTGTTCTTCCAATAAACAGTTTCCTGACTCAATTCATGGCCAGTCAAGAAGGATGTAGCAGGGATACGAGCTGCTCAAACTGGCACAGTCTTCTGAACAAGTCCACATGTTATTACTCCTAAAGATTTTCAGTGACTCGTATAAGCCTTCCCTTCCCTCTACAAGCAGAGGACAAACATGATGGTAGCATTAATTCCACACTTCACAGCATATTATGCATCCCAGCCTGCCATTTCTCCTCAAGATCTTTCACAGTGGTTCTATTGAGTGGTTGCTCAAAGCCTTTATTTCAGCTGCTTTTTCATGCTGACCACTATGTTGATCGTGGGATGCATTTTGCAAGAAGCAAAAGCCACTAAGCACAACTCAAACAAGATGGCTCTCCTGGCATTGCTCTATCCCTGAAGGAGTGGAAGTGCCCACCTGGTCTGCAACCAGCAGCATGAAGGGGATGCTAAAGCCAGCTGTGAAATAAACTGAGCTATGGGCAGAAGGGTATCTGGAGAAAGAGACAATCCAAAGTATGTGAGCCAACCATTTTCCGATTAGGTACAGTAAAATGTTATCTGAAGACACACACTATATGCAATCTAAGTTCCAGCTATTAAAAAATACAGTTGTGTAGAGTTTAGGACATCTGGAATATAACATTTTCTGTCAGAGCTTTATGAAATCTACCTCACTTCAGAAACAACACGGCACCCTTAGTTTCCAAAGATTTCCACGCCATTAGTCACGAACTTCCACACTGAAAAAAATCCATATATACACATACAGCTTTCTGCCTGCCTTCTTCTAGAAAGTAGTATCATGAGAAATTGTGATTAAAAGGCCCTGCAGGAAAAGTATCTTCAGTATAATGTGTTCTTCCAGACGTAAATAGCTAGTTTCAGTTCTTGAAATATTAGCAGCAAAACCACATGGATATCAGGGTGATCTATAGGTGAAACCTACTAAGATCCAGCTCTCAAAAGGAGATGGTAACAGAATACTTGTATTAAAAGGCTGATAAATAAGTTAAGGATCAAGAAGCCAGCAAATAAGGTGAATTCTTGTATACTGCAGCCCATTACACTATCAGGTCCATTAATAAAAGAAAGTCAATGGCCATGGTCCCTGTGTCCCCATGAATGACTTCCAACTTGCAAAGGAAATTGCTATGGATTGAATGAGCCCACAGCATGCCTTGTCACAGCGAACAACTCGCTATCCACTAATACCCAGTACTCTCTGGTTCTAGTAGTAGTTTAATGCTAATACACAATTAGAGCCATTGGCAAACAGTAGATGGTATGATTGAAATGAAATTACTTAATACTTTAACTCTAGGAATATGTCAAAGTAAATGTTGCTATCCTGGTCCAGATGTATAGTTCCTATACTGTACTGTTCCTAGATCAGACCATAAAGGTATTATGTTTCCTGTTAAAACAGTTGATTTACTTCAATTCTGAGCACCATTCTTCCATCAGCATAGCACACTCTGTAACTTGTTGCTTCATGTAAATTCAGTCATCATCTTTCTGCTTCATTTCTGATTTCAAGTTGGGCCCAGATTTTCATCCATCTCCCTGGTATCTTTGGCTAGCTCTAATTCTGTAGGCCACATCCCTTTGGTGTGCTGCACTGCCCTCTAAGCATGAGTCAGCTGTGAAGCAGCTTGAAATCTAAGCATAGCCGATAAGAGAATAACAGCTGCTAGACAACCAGCAAGTGCACAATCAAGAACAATATAACTCCTAAAGAGCCATGAGACACACTGTTCAGAGGATGGCCAGGAACCCTGACACATCTGCCTGGCATTAAGGTAATGGCATAAAGCCACTGGGTGTAAAGACCATGTGGGTTTAAGAGAACTTGCCCAGATGTCTTCTTCATCATTAAAGTCACGTGCAAGTTAAACATGAAAACGAAGGAGAAAGATAAAGGTCAACAACTCTATATGTTACATAAAAGCACGAAATAGTGAAGCCAATCTTTAAAAACCTTTTAAAAAAAAAGAATGGGGCAAATCAGATCACAGCTTACCCACATATTTCTGTCTAACTGGCCATGGATGCCACACACAAGGGAGACTTAAGGGTGCATTTATATAGCCAATCACACACTACCTAATCCATGCAGCTGTTGAGACAACTCATTTAACCAGTTTCTCTGCTCACAGTCAATCACTCTTCTTCCTGAGGGCCCCTTAGAAATGGCTCTGGTTCAGCTCAATTGCTTTAACTGCCTACGTCCTTTCCCAGCTGCTCTTTTTACAATAAGTCATACATGCACGTGAAGCCTGATGCTTCCAGGAAGTATCAGATCACTGCATCTCAACAGACTGATCAGATCGAGCACACTGGGTAGGTCCACTCCCACGGCAAATGAAGGAGGCATGGGATAACCAATGTTTCCCCCAGAAGAAGCTGGAAGATCAGACACCACCAATGTCACCTGACCACATACCTCTCCTCCATTTATGTGAAGTTAAGGCTGGATGGGGGACATAAGAGGACAGTTACTGAAACACCTTTCACACAATGACATTTAAATAATGTATTACTGCTCTAAGACTTGGAGGAACTATTCAAACTAAGGGACATAATCCCTTCTTCCTATACCATAACTAAGAGCACACCACAATATTATGGCAATGAAAGGAATAAGAACTCACTACTATAGGAGAGCTGTCAATTATACAGAATTAGAACTTAGAAACACAGAAAGACTTGGGTTGGAAGGGACCCTAAGGCACATGATCATACAGTGAAGGATGAGATGCAGCAAGGACTATTCTTCCTAATAAGCCTAAGCCATTCTGCACACAAAATCACATTGAAAATATGCAGTAATAGATGTAACAGTGACTATTTACAACTGTAGCACTGCAAAAGTGAACAGGTTCTCTTCAGATTTGAGTTTTTCCACAGAATCACAGAATTGTAGGGGTTGGAAGGGACCTCTAGAGATCATTGAGTCCAACCCCCCTGCCAAAGCAGGCTCCCTACACCACATCACACAGGTAGGCGTCCAGGCGGGTCTTGAATATCTCCAGAGAAGGAGACTCCACCACCTCCCTGGGCAGCCTGTTCCAGTGATCTGCTAATCATGAGCAAGGAAGGGAGCAGGGATGTCAGCCTGCAGCAGCTTTGGTGGAGACTATTAGATGGTGGAGGTTAAAGTAAAGAGGCAAGGGACAGAAGAATGCAGAAGAACCAGATTTCAGATAGAAAACCTAGGCTTATTAAGGGAACTATAAGGTGGGATCCCAAGGCATGATGCCCTGAGGTTAATGGAACCTTGGAGAGCTGGTTGAACATCAAGGGCAACCTCCTGAAAGCAGAAAAACAATCCATCCAGATGTACAAGATACTGAGCAAGTCTAGCAGGAAGCTATCTTGAAGGAACAGTGGACTTCTGATTGAGCTAAAGTACAGAAACTGAACTACTAAAGAGACAGAAGCATGAACAGATTACAAAACACAAGCAAAGAATTGCCCTGGTATTAAGGAGCTGTGTTCATAAGGCCAATCTTAGGTTGGGTTTGAAGATGTACAGAAATACACGGGATAACAAAAAAAGCTTCTATTTGTCTACATGCAGCAAAAAAGCTCAAGGAAAACGTTGGTCTACTGATAAATGAGGTGGCCACTCTACTGACAAAAGGTGCAGGAAAGGTTCTAGGTATCTCTTCTGCCTCCACCTTTATTAAGGTTTCTTTGGATCTCAGTCCTTTCTGCCTAGCAGCAAGTCAGAATGAGTTAGGACAAGTTAGAAAGCGCTGGCACAGGATGCCCTGAGGTTGTGGAGTCCCCTCCTGAAAGATCTTCAGAAGCCATCTGGACATGGGCCTGTGCACTCTGCTCCAAGTAACCCTGCTTAAGCAGGGCTGAACCTGATAGCTCCAGCGGCCTGTGCCAACCCTGGTTATTCAGTCATTCTGTTCAACTAGGAAGTACTGGCTAGTACCAACACAGAATCACAGAACTGTAGGGGTTGGAAGGGACCCCTAGAGATCATCGAGTCCAACCCCCCTACCAAAGCAGGCTCCCTACACCATGTCACACAGGTAGGCGTCCAGGCGGGTCTTAAATATCTCCAGAGAAGGAGACTCCACCACCTCCCTGGGCAGCCTGTTCCAGTGCTCCGTCACCCTCACTGTAAAGAAGTTCTTGTGCACATTCGTGAGGAACTTCCTGTGCTGAAGATACAACCCCACAGCAGCAAAGGCTTGTGGTGTGGCAGACTTCAATAGGAAAACAGTCAGTAAGTTAAGGCAAATAAATATTCCTCTTCATTCAGCACTTGTAAAGCCAAATCTAGAACAGTGAGCAGAGTTGCAGGCTACTATTAAAAGAAATGCTAACAAACTGGTAGAAGTCCAGCAGTAGACCATTGAGCTCTCTGGGGGCTTAGTAAAGTTAACAGAACTAAGTTTGTATGGTCTGAAGAAGAGGCGGTCAGTTCAGCTCGGTTTCAAAGAAAAGTGAGTGTGGTTTGAAACAAATGAAAGAAAAACAAAATGTACACACCACAGAGAATTGCGAGGAAACAGCAGAACAGACAGCAGCTACAACTTGCCACAAAGAAAATCCCAGTTTATTTGAAGGAAAAAAATCAAAGAAAACAATGGTGAAAGTGGATGGAAAGGCAGCTCAAAGAGGAAGGAAGGGAGGAAGACGGCTAAACTGCCTTCACCAATCATCACCTGCATAGATTTTTTCAAGATTCGTCTGGACATCATCATCATTATCTTAACTGAACTACAAAGTTTCCTTCCTAGAAATTGGATCAGACCACTTTCAGAGGTCCCTTCCAAACCACTATGTTTCAAAACAGTGCCACACTGTTCACCTCCTTCTTCAGTATCGCTGAAATAAATATTTTTGGTAAACCTTATAGCCACCTTTAGTACCTTAAGAGCAACTACAGGAAAGAATGGGACAGACTCCTTAGTAGGATCTGTGGTGATAGAACAAGGGGAAGCTATTTCAGGCTCAAATAGGGTGGGTGTAAGTTAGATGTAAAGAAAATATCTTTTACAGTGAGGGTGGTGAGGCACTGGAACAGGTTTCCCAGAGAGATGGCTGATGATCCCTGGGCTTTCAAGGCCAGGCTGGACCAGGCCCTGGGCAACCTGCTGTAGCTGTGCATATCTCTGTTACAGGGGTGCTGGACTAGATGGCCTCCAACTCTATTGATTCTACAATTTAGTTTTAACACAGTAATGTTTCCTTTATCTGCAGTTTCTCTGTATTTCCACCTATTCCTCTCAGCAGTAATACACAATAATAAATCCATCCCAACCGTGAACTCAAGTTTTTTTATTTATATATACATATATACATGAAAGATTCACTGCTCTGGGCTTAGTTCACTAGACTGAGACATTTTACTGGCTCAATTTTAATTTTACACGCTGATAAATTGACTCAAGTTGGAAATACACAGGTAATTTATCATAGTTCTGACCGAGGCAAACAACAGAGAAGCTCTGGGGGGGACTAGAGAGCAGTGTGAAGATGGAGTAAGAATAACTTCCCCATTAGTACAACAGAAACATGTCTGTTTTGTGATGTCAGGTGTATACGGGGTATCAACAGAGAACTGCCCTGATTAAAAATTCATTTGAATGGTTACCTCTGACTGGAACACAAATATATAAACTATACAGTATACTATATACACGGTACAGAATATATACTATTGGAACACATTAGTAGAGAGTCCAGCAAATACCGCCATTAGAACTGAAATAGCACTCTGTAATTCTTCTTCCAAGAAGTACACTTAAAACCACCTGCAAAGTAAAGAATTTCTTCCTAGTATCTAGTCTAAATGTACCCTCTTCCTGTTTAAAACCATTTTCCCTTGTCCTGTCACCACATGCCCTTCTAAATAGTCCCTCCCCAGCTTTCCTGTAGGCCCCCTTCAAGTGCTGGAAGGCCGCTATAATGTCCCTTCGGAGCCTTCTCCAGTCTGAAGAGCCCCAGCTCTCTCAGCCTGTTTCCCTAAGCAAGGTGCTCCAGGCCTCTGATCATCTTTGTAGCCCTCCTCTGCACCTGCTCCAACAGCTCCATGTCCTTCTTGTGTTGGGGGCCCCAGAACTGGATGCAGTACTCCAAGTGGGGTTTCATGAGAGCAGAGTAGAGGGGCAGAATCACTTCCCTCAACCTGCTGGTCACCCTTCTCTTGATGCAACCCAGGATATGGTTGGCCTTCTGGGGTGCAAGCACACACTGACAGCTCATGTCAAGTCTTTCATCAACTGACACCTCCAATCCTTCTCAGGGCTGCTCTCAAGACATTCTCCACCAATTCTGTATCTGTTTGGGATTACTTCAACCCAGGTGCAGGACCTTGCATTTGGCCTTGCTGAACTTTACGGGGGTGGCATGGGCCCACCTCCCAAGCCTGCCCAGGTCCTTCCGGATGGCATCCCTTCCCTCTAGTGTGTCAACTATACCATCCAGGTTACCAACCACTCTGAGCTTAGTTTTGAATTCTGCTTTCCTCATTTCTTATCCGGTAGAGCAAATCACAGTACTGTTCACTTTAATATAAAGAAGAAAACTTCTTAAGAAGAGAAATACAGCTACAGAAAAAATGAAGATCTGGTGAATTCCTCATTCTGGAGGCAACCACATACCGCTTAATCAGGTCTCCTATCCAAACATAAGGAGACTTCTACCTTTTCCTATGACTTGTTTTTAAAGACCTACTACAGTAAAGTAAGAGTTCTTGTGTACTTCAGGTCTCTCTTCCTCAATTTCTTTTTAATTCAGCATGGAGAAACAGGAAATAAACTCCTCTTTGGTTCAGCCACAGTATTCATATGACAGCTCAGGGAAATGAAAGAGCACGTGCCCCCAGGTGCCTGAGGTCATTCAATATATCCTGACAAAGTAAGAGTCGATTCCCTCCTCACCTCCAAGCAACAATACTTCTGTTTTCTTCCAAAAACAGAAACACAATAAAACCGCTTGTTTCCATTAAAGAAAAAATGAGGTAAGCTATAGAAAGCTGAAATACTTCAAGTAGCCTCATTTATGTAATTAAAAAGAAAAATTCCACCATGAAGCAGTCTGGGTGATCAGATCACCATTTCAGAAAACTAAGAGTATAAATTGTTTGTTTCTCAATTATTTATATTTTT
The DNA here is from genome assembly GCF_054131305.1 of Coturnix japonica. Taxonomy (NCBI): domain Eukaryota; kingdom Metazoa; phylum Chordata; class Aves; order Galliformes; family Phasianidae; genus Coturnix; species Coturnix japonica. Next base: position 19,531,756 of record NC_140664.1, on the reverse strand, counting down.
TAAGTGATTTCTTTCTTTCTTTTAACTTACAGAATGGAACGTGCACCAGCTTAGAGTTACTAAGATAACTTTTTCAGGTAGTGTTAATCATAACATAAACAATTCCACAGTAGTCATTTCTTCTTGGTATGGCTCAGTACTTCTTGAAAACAGAGTTAAACCCTCTAAGATCTTCTATAGCTACACAAGGGGACACAGACAAAAAATTCCACAAGCGGAGAAAAATTTTCTGCTTTCAGTTTAAACAAGTGATCCTTTGTTGTGTTTTTTTTTTAACCAAACAGTACATAAGCACATCTTATTCACTTCATGCTACTCGTAGTTTTCTAAACTTTCTACCACGTCCCCCCTTCCACATATCCCTGCAGATACTTGAAGCTGACAGTAGTGGCTGATTCACCAAAGGGCCATGCTGCCACCTCAGCAGGCTGGAGGAATGGGCTGATAGAAACTGCACCTAGATCAGCAGGAAGTGTAAAGTAAGGTATCTGGTGAGAAACAGCCCCAGGCACCAGCACATGCGAGGGGCACACGGCTGGAAAGCAGCTCTGCAGAGAAGGGCCTGGGGACACCAAGGTGGACACCAAGTTAACCATGAGCCAGCAACATGCCCAGGCCACAAAGAAGGCAAGTGGTAACTGGGGCTGCATTAAGCAAACTATCACCAGCAGATCAAGAGAGGTGAACTTTTCTCTCTGCTCAGCATTTGTGAGGTTGCATCTGGAGTACCACGTTTAGGTCCATGTCCAGGCCTCTCATGTACTGTGGTGCTCAATGAAGAAAGTCCAACACAGGACCAACAAGATGCTGAAGGATCTGGAGCACCTCTCCTGTGGTGAGATGCTGAGAAAAAGAGGTCTATGAGGATGAGAAAACAGGGTGCAGAGAAGACAGGACGCAAAGAAGACAGAGCTAGACTGTGCAGTGGTAACCCAGTGCCAGGACAAGAGGCAATGGGCACAAGCTGAAACACAGGGGGCTGCCTCTGAGCATCAGGAAACACTTGTTTACCAAGACAGTGACCAAGCACTGGCATAGGTTGCCCAATTAAGTTGCCAAATTTTCTACTTGGAGGTCCTCAAATGCTGCCCAGACATGGGCCTGGGTTCCCTCCTCAGGGTGTCCCTGATGGAGCAGCGGTTGAGCAAGACAGACCCAGAGGTCCCTTCCAATCTCAACCATTCTGTGATTCTCCTAACAAAAAACTGTAAGAACAGCAGTTATAAAGGATGGAGTAAATTGATCCACGCAGTCTCCTGTTACTGATTATTCCACAGTTATCAGTTCAACAACACAGCAGCCCTGATGCGTTCCATACAGCTCTTATAAGCCCACAGCAACTCTTCCTGACAACTCTGCCTTTTGGTTCTCTCTCACCTTCCCTAACTTCCCCTTCTCATTCTCCAAACAATAACAGTTACTTTTCATGCTCCCTAATTACTGAGTGGGAGCAAGTCAATACTGAGCCAGCTTTCACATCATGCTTATGTTACGTGGCCTGTTGACATGCTGTCAGGTGGAAGAAGCCATACAGTTTTGCCCTTCACACAGCAGTAATTTTCACAAGGCTTACAGGACCTTCACATTTCAAGATGCATTTTTTACTACTTACACACCAAGGAAAAATGAGAACTGCACAATCAAGGCCAAAGTACATCTCTTGGCATCAGCCAAAACCTTGTCTCACGTTTTTTATTCAAGCTTCTAAACTTAATTCACAGTTTAATGTTAATAAATGTTACACATTTTTGAAGGAAACTCACCGTTTTATTACGAAGTCTAATTATGTCCGAAACAGATCCAGCTCCACAATATTCCATAACAATCCATAGATCGGTGTTCTTAAAATAGCTGCCATAGTACTTGACAACATAGGGGCTAAACAGGGAGGGAAAAAGATAATAGTTAAGCATATGAATTCTTAATGGAAAAAGAAGAAAGAAGACAAAACAGCAGCACAAATACTGTTAAAAATTAGTTTGGAAAAGACAAACAGCCAAAATACAACTGTAACCAAATACATTTTAAAACTGTAGTTAGTTTAATCGATACCTTTTTAGAGCAGTAAGTTGCATCAATTAGTGAAATGCTAAAGATAGTACCATACACATCACAAGCTTCAGAATTCACATGGCCTAAGCATGTATACAGGAAATGCTAAGCTCTGGGCTTGCCAATGGAAGTAAAGCAAAGCAAGCATGAAGAATTCTAAGCAAATGCAAGTACTTATTAATTTAATAGCTTCTATGATGTCCACTACCTGTACTTCCTTCAGCTCAAGCTAAGGATAGGAGTTGGTCTTCAAAGCAGTTCCTTTACACAGACTGATCAACACAGACTGCTTTGATTTTCCATATAGAAAAGTTGGCAGCTGCCTATATTTCAGCTGTATTAACAAAACATTACAAGTACAAATACAATGTCACGTAAGTCTTAGAAAGGGAGGAGAACCGATACACCTACCTGTCACACTGCTGCATTATAGAGATTTCTTTAATTATTTCTTGAAGGTCGGACTCCACAGGGACCTGCTTAATTGCTACGACTTGTCCAGACTCTTTGTGAATTGCTTTAAACACGCTACCATAAGACCTAGAAGAATGAATTAAAACATTATTTTTCTTGCAAGATAAGTTGCCTCTCATTTCTAGAACACAGAAGTCATATGTTGATATAGCAGAACGTTGAGGTCTTACTCTGGCTGCCAATATTTCACTTCTATCAGGGTCTCAGCAAAGGTGTGCCTCCAAATACCAAATCTTTGACAAGGTGTAGCATATCTAATCTTCATACAAGCACAAATGTCTTTGACTTAATAACTGAGGGACAGTAGAAGCACATAAATAGATTTGGGGAAGCACAGAAACTTACTCATGCATGCATTTACTTTATTATCAAGGAGTGATCAAGGAGCATCTTTTAGGACCCTTACAGTCACTCACTCTGTATCTTAATATTCTAACACATGCTTCAAATACTGCCTTCCTCCCATCCCATCCCCTCGTAAATAGCTGCACTTACCCTTCACCAAGTTTCTCCAGAACATCGAAGACCTCTTCAGGCTGCTTAGTTAAACTGTCCTCACTGAGCTTTTTCAGTTTGCTAGAAAAAAGACAATAGTTTATTTTTTGTGGAAGAGAAGCTCAGGACTCAAAGCAAATTTTCAGACAAGTAAGCAGATTTAAGAAAAGGATTACAAGGAAAAATGTACTGTAGTGAAAATAAAATGACTACTTAGAACGCAGTAACAGAATTCTATCAACCACTTTACAACGTGGACAACGGTACTGTACTGTTGCATTGACAATTTTTGTCAGGATCACTTTCTCGCTGATGCTTGCTCAGCTCAAAGCAGCATGAGACAAATTTACTGTCTAATCCATTTCCTCTGCTAAAGCAGGAACAGCTAAAGAACACACCAAAGCACACCTTTAATCAAAAAGCAGCCAGCAAATTTCCAGTCATTACTGAGAGAAGTATCCCAAGCCAATATCTATGAAAGTATAAGCCAACCCTTCAGCCACCTGAAGTTTCCAGTTTTGAACTACGCCATTTGCAAACCAGTAGATTACATCAAGTTAAACACAGAACCCAAAGCCAGGATGACTCCAGAAGCACACAGCAGCTACATATATGGTAGCAAAACACTGTGTTTCCAAGAGTTAGGAACTCTTGGAAGAGTTGTTGGTACGGTTCTTTTCCTCTCCAGCCTCCTTTCACAGTTGTAAATCACTCTGCATTGCACTGTCACCTCTCCCAGCATCACCAGCCCACTCTCACCACTTATCCTTTGTTCCTTACAGCCTATCCCTGTCTTTCCCCAGCCCCCAGATGCCTCACAGACCTAAGAACACCACCTGGCTGCAAGCCTTTGATGAAGCTGACATTCAACACAGTGCAGGCAAATACAACCACCCAGATACTGCAGTGAGACTGCGTGGCTGCAATGTGTAAATCCGTCATCCTAAAAGTTACAGGGGATTCTTCTACAAGACTGAAGTAACAAGTTAAATCTATACGGTAGCCAAGGGTACTATTAAAGCAGGAGACAAGCTGAAGAATAGCTGGTGCTGTAGTGCTGGATCATAGAATAATAGAATTACCCAGGCTGGAAAAGACCTCGAAGATCATCAAGTCCAATCGCAGCCTAACCAGAGCCCTAATTCTAAAAACCCTCTGCTAAATCATATCCCTGAGCACCACATCCAAACAGCTCTTCAACACACCCAAGGATGGCGATTCAACCACCTCCCTGGGGAGCCTATTCCAGTACATAACTACCCTTTCTGTAAAGAAGTTCTTCCTAATATCCAACCTAAACTTGCCCTGGCGCAACTTGAGGCCACTTCCCCTCGTCCTGTCACTTGTCACTAGTGAGAAGAGACCTGCCCCACTCTCACTGTAAGAACCTTTCAGGTACTGGAAGAGGGCGATAAGGTCTCCCCTCAGCCTCCTTTTCCCCAGACTAAACAGCCCCAGCTTCCTCAGCCTCTCCTCGTAGGGCTGAAATATATATAAGATATACTGTTAATGGCAGTACATTGCCTGTCAAGAAGAAATAAGCACAGTGCAGTTTTACTTTTACTTTCACGTTATTCAACTCTGACAAACATGTTCTAAGACCAAAGAGAACTAAACACCAGCTCAGCTGAACACTCCAAACCCACTTAGGGGTAGAAAGACATGTTAATCTCAGGAGCGTTATCAATAAATACGCTGCTGAAAGTACTTCACAGTGCTTCATAAAGATAGCGCAGGAGTACAGCACTCAGACCAGTATTCAGGCAGTTGTATTAACACTGCAGCTCTCTGAGCTACAGAAAGATCTTATGGGTTCAGACTGCATAAAAGCTGGGAATCCTACTGACCTAGAAATAGGAAACATTAAGCAGCAGTACATGATGCAGCCTGAAAGGGCTTCTGGAAACTTAGGGAGAAGCATGGAGGAAGATGGAAGCTGTCATGGCTGTAAAGCACAAGGTAGAACGTGGGGATACAAGAAAAGCTGTTCAGAGCAGCAGCTGCGGAGCAAGATATACAGCATGAGAACCAAGGACACCTCTAGAAGAAGGGACTCACAGCTTTGATTGGATATGAGCCCGCATGGACAGTTGAAAAGTGTTTTGTAGGATGCAATTCCACTTCATTCTTGGAGGTGTTCAAGACCAGGTTGGATGGGGCCCTGGGCAACCTGATCTAGTAAAGGTGTATGTTTGGTGGCCCTGCCAGGCAGGGAGGTTGGAACTACATGATCCTTGAGGTCCCTTCCAACCCAGGTCATTCTGTGATTCATCCCAAGCCCTTTTCTTTTACAAGACAAGTGCTAAAGTAGAACATCAGCCAACTCAGCAACAGTTTTAACTCTGGTCACGAGATACAGGTGTCACGTTTATAAACTATGAGAAAGCCTAAAGCAGATGGTAACTATAAACACTGTGAAGAAAGTCATTCCAGAAAGGAGTCCAAGTAGTGGCTATGGGAAGTTTCAATGGCAGTCCAGAAGGAGAACCCTTCCTGCAGGCAACAGGACAGACTCAACTGCAGGTCTAGGACAAGAGCTGTCATCAGAAATAGAGTGGGCACATGAAAGTCTTGAGATGTTAACATTGCCTTACATTGTTCACGCAAATAGAAGTGAGTTTAAGAGAGTTTACCTTGTTATAACGTGTGCTTACATTTAGTTTTCTACCAATAAAAAGACAAATGACTAGAAAGCCTTAATTAACGCTCTGCATGACTGCCACAAGGCCTTTTATTTGGCAGTGGTGGGCAGGAGATAAACAAGATGAAAAGCTTTGTCTTTGACAGAATTGAGTCTCTCCCAGTATGCAAACTATTTCCTGCTATATGAGCATGTCAATATAAACAGAAAAATGCAACGATAATAGCAGGGATAAATCATAAACAACTCAAAGAGGATATATACACAGGCTGTAAACATTAATGGGGAAAAAAATATTCAGTTCTTCTAAAGGGAGGTGAGTGGTGAATGGATGAGGCCAGGCTCTTCTCAGTGGTGAATAATGACAGGACAGAACAACAGCCTCAGGTTTGAACATACAAGGTTCCATACAAACATGCCAAAGAATTTCTTTGCAGTGAGTGTAACAGAGCTCTGGAACAGGAGAGCTCATGGAGTCTCATTTTCTGGAGATATTCAGAACCTGCCTGGACATCCACCTATGCGACCTATTATAGGGAACCTGCTTTAGCAGGGGATTGGACTCAGTGGTGTCTTGAAGTCTTTTCTAAGCCTTGCAGTTCCGTGATTCTTTCTTCTCTTCAAGAGACAAATCCACTAAGCTCCCACCATATTTCATCTTCCAAAACTAAAACTTCAAAAACTAAGAACATGCCGGAGTTATAACGCTCACTTATCAGCTTTCTAGTTCTTCCTGATTCAAACTAAGGATTTAAACAGCTTCCCAGCAGCAATTAGTCTAGCCACAAGCTCACAGCTAGGTAATAAAGTTAGAGCAAAACTAGCTCTTCCTAACAAAACCAAAGAAAGAAATGCACACAGTGCTGCAGGTCACGCTGACTACACATTTTATTTCCACTCCTTTGATATCACCACATCCCAAGCTTTGCGCTAGTACCTGTAATACTGATTACAGAATCACAGAGTTGTAGGGGTTGGAAGGGACCTCTAGAGATCATCAAGTCCAACCCCCCTGCCAAAGCAGGCTCCCTACACCATGTCACACAGGTAGGCGTCCAGGCGGGTCTTTAGTATCTCCAGAGAAGGAGACTCCACCACCTCCCTGGGCAGCCTGTTCCAGTGCTCCGTCACCCTCACTGTAAAGAAGTTCTTTTGCACATTCATGCGGAACTTCCTATGCTGTACTTATCACTTCTCAGATACTCCTATTTCTCCTCTTAAGTCCTTAGTGGTGCCTCTCCTATTCCCTGCATTCAAGGTACAGAGCACTATTAATGTGAAACCACACCGCAGGCCTGTCCTACCTCCATTGCATATCCTGAAGTGTAAGACAAACATTAAAAAGCCTTTCGTTTATTGTGCATCATGGAAATGCTCTGAGGCAAAGATGCCCAGCTGAGGGCAAGGGGCTTCATCATAAAACAACATCAAACATCACAAAGCTTATCATCAGACCTAAGTAACATCCAGTGATTCTTCTTAAATGTTCAATAAGGAGGAAGCCAAAACTGACCCTCATGTCGAGTGCAATGTGATTGTGTGCTGCAATGACAGCGCTCTTCTGGAGCCCTGTCAAACCATGGGAAGTTGTTGTAGGACATTACAAAGGCTTTGAACGCAAACAACTGTGTTTACAGGGGGAAAAACAGAGTTTATTATCTTCTGGCAGGGGAAAAAATAGCAACTCCATAATACAAATTAACAGGAAGTAAAACAGTTGGAGCTCTAACAGGACGAGTCCATATGTAAACTACGTACGGTCTGCATGACTCGGAGCTCTGCTCCGTGCAGCACATTAGTACACCACGCCAAGGCTGTTCCACCTGAGCATACCCACACGGTTGGATATTTCATGCATTCAGATGACAGCGGTATATTTACAGCGAAAGCTGATGGTTTCGCGTCCTGTTTCCCACACAAAAGGCCAACAGATATTAAAAACCAAAATAACAACACAGTTCAAACGAAGGCTCTCGTACGTGCTTTAGGAAAGCCGCTCCGAGCCCACCGCAGCCCCCCCGGTCCCGCGGAAGGCCGGCAGAGAACGGGGCGCTCAGCCCGACCCCCCGCCCGCCCCACGAGGCCTCGCCCCGCCGCGCTCGCTTCCGGGAGGGGAAGAGGCCGCGGGAGGGTCCCGAGGGGTCGTTACCTCTTGGGCGCTGTCTGCTCCATGTCCCCCGGCCGCCGTCTGGGCAGCACCGGGCCGGCGCCCGCCCAACTCCTCGCAACTTTTCCTGCGCGCTCAGCTGGCCCTTTAAGCGCGGCTCGCGCCCTCCCTCGGCCGCGGACGTCGCCGGCCTCTCAAGGAACCGCCGCCGCCGCCGCCTACCCCGGGGCCGCCCCTTCGCGGCTCTGATTGGTTACGAGCGGCACCACGTCGAGCGCCGGTTGGACAGAGGAGGAGTCGCTCAGGGTGGACCCGCCCACGCGGCGCGGACGGCGGGAGGGAGGGAGGGAAGGAGGGAGGGGAAAGATGGAGGCGGCAAAGGCGCTGAGCTTCCGGTGTGCTCCGCAACGCCGCGTCCCCGGGGGCACGCCGGGAGCTGTAGCGTAGTATCATAGTCTATCACAGTATCATAGTCTATCATAGTCTATCACAGTATCACAGTCTCGTGCGGGTTGGAAGGGACCTTAGAGATCATTGAGTCCAACCCCCGGGATTCGAGCCTCCTGTGTAGCAGAGCGGCACTTCTACCACTTGCGCCACAGGGGGGATTCGAACCCAGGGCCCTGGTGTTGCAAGGCGGCATTGCTACCACTGCGCCACCAGGAGTAGTGCTGCCGGGAGCTGTAGTCCCGCCGGGAAGGGCGGCGGGGCCCGGAGGCGCTGCCGGGCGAAGGGCAGCCAGCCGTCCGTGTGCCACACGCTCGCGTCATACCCCGTCTCGAAGAGCTGGGCCTGCGGCGGAGGCTGCCGGCCGCTCCTTCCCCAGGCGCTTGGCCTCGCCCTCGGGCCCGCAGCTCAAAGCACCGGGCAGCTCTCCTTGCAAAGAACCTCACTGCAGCCCTTCAATACCTGAAGGGAACTTACTCCCAGGAGGGGAGTAAACTCTTCGAAAGGGCTGACAATAGCAGGACATGGGGAAATGGTTTTAAGTTAAAAGAGGGAAGATTTAGGTTGGATGTTAGGGGGAAGTTCTTCACTTAGTGGTTAGGCCCTGGAACAGGCTGCCCAGGGAGGTTGTGGATGCCCCGTCCTTGGAGGTGTTCAAGACCAGGTTGGACGGGGCCCTGGGCAACCTGATCTAGTAAATGTGTATGTTTGGTGGCCCTGCCAGGCAGGGGGGTTGGAACTACATGATCCTTGAGGTCCCTTCCAACCCGGGTCATTCTGTGATTCTGTGAAAGGCAGAGCTTCCCCTGCGAGGAAGCCCGCGGTGAATCCTGGCTGCAGGATGGCAGCACTCCCCTCAGCCGGCCCGAGGTGAAGGCGCTGACAGTTGGCAGGAGGCTGTTCTCGGTGCCAAAGCACACAAGTTACCCTGCGAAGCCAGAGGAAGCCGGCACGTAATTACTCAAATAGCAGCTTTTAGGTTGCTGAGTACTGTGTGACAGTTATCTGCCATTCCTCCACCTTACAGCTCCCCGCTTCGTGCAGAAATGATCGATGCTGAACTGACAGTGCATCCAGGCAGTCAGCCGACTCAGCACAAGAAAAGCTAAATGTTACAGCCAACATCCATCTCCTTTCCTGAAATCAGGTTTATTTGCCTAACTACTGAAAGTTAGAGGTAGTAAAACACTTGGGTAAGATCCATAAACATGACCATGTTCCACTTTAAGCTGGTTTTAGATGCACAACGGCACTCAAAACACACAAAAAATCCACACTCCACACTTAATTTGATATCCCTGGTGGGGATTAGCAAGGAAATTCTGAATGAATGAAGCCCCACTCTCATGGAAGTTGTCTACTCTGCCTGAGTCAGTTCCAGACGAGTTGACTCACTGTGGTCAGACTAAACGCACAACGGCAATATTGAATGAACCTGTTTAACAAATCACACACTAACATATGACCTTTGGGTTTTCTTTCTTCTTCTGAATCATGGAAAAATGGGGTAGGACATCTTCCTTTGCACAACAGATCAACACAGAGCTCTTCAAGTATCATTGCTCAAGCCAGAGTGGCTCACCAACGATACTGCCAGACTTCTCCATACCACAGAAAACTGTTTGTAGGAGGTGCAATAAATAAATAAAAATAAAACCCACAGCCATGAGAAGGAGCCAAATACCTCAAGCACTGCGCGTTAGATAGTAATGGAGGGGAACCCTGCAATACTCCCAGCATCCCTGTCCTAGGAATGGCGAAGTGAACCAGGTAGAAGATGCCATGTGGCTGTTTTCCAACTTCATTTCGGCTGATGTGCTGACCAATTATTGTTAGTTACACTTCACTGATTTCATTGAGCAAAGGGCAGCCTGATATCCCTATTTGGCTCTGACACTGCTGGATTGCAAAGGCAGTCCATCCACATCCATTAATGCAGGTCCTGAAGACAGTATAATCTGCCACTCCTTCATCCCCCGTTAAAACAGTTGGAAAGATCAAGGCTAAAGAAAACTGAATCTACAATTTAGGTGTTAGCTGCCCTCATTCAGAGTGATTTAATAACACAAACTCCTCACCTCCAAAATATCATTAGGTAATTGAGGAAGAGGGGTACAGAGAATCCTTCAGTTCTACCAATGAAGAATGAGGAGTCTAAAGTAACCCAAGGTGTCCAAAACAGAAAAAGTTAGGTAAGCCAGCGTTATATCCTAGTGAGATGAGCAATGCCAAGAAATACAGACTAACTCCATGCCTTCTTCACTCACAGAAGTTTCAGTTGTGCTTTACTTAAATGCCAGAATGCTTTTTAAGTACGTTTTTGCTGAAAATAAAATGTCAGGAGGAAGATAGTATATATGCCATAGAGTTCTTCAGCATCACTTTCTTAATCTCTTCTCCTTTCAAGTAGTCTTCTTATGCCTATAAGACTAGAATAAATAACATCATCTCACCTCTTCGCTGCAAGACGAATTTGGGAACCTTGCAGTGAAACATGACACTGACTTGGTATTTATTACAACGTTGTACCTCGCCACCAGCAAAGAAGGAATTTTGAAAGGGAAAACAGACTCCCTCTGTTCCTACTGCCTAATTCAGGCTTTCCAGTAAAGGGAAGTCTAGATGTTCTGGAGGCATGAATATATGATGAGGTTGATGGTGTCTAGACAACATGGAGATGAGGAAGTTACAGGCAATCTACGGGAGCATTCCCATGATTTCTTCCAAGAGTGGAACTATATGACGCTCCTGAGAAAGTAGGTGAGTAAGAAAATACTTAATATAACCCAGTCTTAAGAACACAGGAGAAAAGTGAGGTTTTTCTAAAGTATTTCATTCACTTCCACAATCTACATGCATTAGGACTCCATTCTCCGTGAAACTGGCATCAACATTAGTTCCACAGACCAAAGAATGAATGAAGACAATACTTAGTTTTCAAGTACTAAGACTATTTTATATTGAAATGTAATTTTGTAAACAAATAAAATAGTTTATATTATAATTACTTATGCTGCAATAGAATCAGGAATCTTGATGGGCTGACAATAGCAGGACAAGGGGAAATGGTTTTAAGTTGAAAGAGGGAAGATTTAGGTTGGCTGTTAGGGGGAAGTTCTTCACTAGGAGAGTGGTTAGGCCCTGGAACAGGCTGCCCAGGGAGGCTGTGGATGCCCCGTCCTTGGAGGTGTTCAAGACCAGGTTGGACGGGACCCTGGGCAACCTGATCTAGTAAAGGTGTATGCTTGGGGGCCCTGCCAGGCAGGGGGGTTGGAACTACATGATCCTTGAGGTCCCTTCCAACCCAGGTCATTCTGTGATGGCACTGACAAGTATTAAGTCCATGTAATCACAAACTAAGATAACGTCCAAGCCCTTAAGAATATGACCCAACACACTGCAAGATTTCAGTCCTGCCTCAGTTGTGCAGAATTCATAATACATCTGAGAAGGACAAAAAGTTACCTGACAAGCTCACATCTGAGTATCTAACAGGTACTACTAACAGTAACATTTAAATTCCAAATGTATACTTCAAAGTCATACTCATAAATATCATGCAAATAAATTCTGTATGTTACAGTAGGGACCTTATCTAGTTTCTTTGATTGCAAATAAAAGAAACATTCGCTTCAGAAGGTATTAGATCAGGCTCATTTAACAATATGCATTTTAGCTAATAAACAGTACTCCCAGGAAAGAAAAGAAAAAAAACACCACAGAATGAATAGTGCATGTTGTCCTACTGATTTGTCTCATAAATACCTTCAGCTCTTTAAGCCACATACCCCTATCCCTTCCTGGCATCCACAGTGCCATTCACAGCCCAGCTTCTTTCTCCATATGCTTTCTGCCTTTTCACCACAGGAGCCCAGCAGTGCTCCCACCTGGCATTCTGCACTGACTTTAGTCACCTTTGCGCACCAAAACTCATGGTACCTGTAGTGCCACTGATGCATGCACCAGCTTGAAGCTCCCTCCAAGCACTTCACATCTCCATTAGCCCGTGCTGGCCTTACCACACTATTATGAGGCTGGATCACAGCTCTGTGTTCAGCTCGCATCCAAAGGCTGGCAGACTGCACCACAGCTCTGTGACAATTCCTACAGCCAAGCACAACATTCCCCCTGCTGAGGGGCATACAGCGCTGCAAATAGGACACTTCCTCCTTCGCCCATCACCCCTGGGTTTGATACAGATAGGAACTCAATTCATTGCAGACCTCCAGCTTTCCTTTCAGTGTGATTAATATGATTCCTAAGTCACAAATTACTGCAAAGGCATAATAAAGGAAAAAAGGAATAATAAAGGGAAGGTTTGGCAGGCAAGCACATAGACAGAATGGATACAGGAGCCTTGTTTCCTTAGGAAACAGATTCATAAATTCAGTAGACAAACAGTCAACAACAACACGTTTGCATGTCTCTCAGGGTGATTGCCTGATAGTAATCTGGTATGCTGGAAGTTAAGGAAAAGGCCTTGAATGAAATACCAGCTTGTTTATACAGATGATAAGAAAAACTGACTTCTGCCTGTTCGTTGTTTTTTTTTCCCCCCACCTATCATGCATAATGAGAGGTAACCTTGAAGGCTTATCTAAGAATTTGTCCTATACTTTCCTAACCCTGTCAGTCATAAAATAGTAAAAATAAAATATAAAAGAACAGTACATTCTCAAGTTTGTACTAAAATTTCCTTTTTTTTTTTTTTTAAACAAGTTTTTTTGAAGGTTAGGAGTGAACAACTGTGTGTGTTCTCTTTTCCTGAACTCCTCACAACTTAATAGTTAATTAATGCTGTATAAAAGGAGGCAAAAAGAAAGGTAGAAGATAAACAGCCAGGACACAGAGGTACAGATTATGTCACCCAGATCCGCTCTGTCAAAACCAGTGCGATTCACAAAGTTCCTAAGATCTGTAATAAGTATTAGTTGTACTGCTGCAGTTCTTCCCACTACCTATAATGTATCATATTAGCATCTGAAATATTCTTACTAGACCTGTAGACACTTGTTGATTAGGCTCGGGTTTTCCTGTTGACTGACTGTTCAGCTCACAGTCTTAGTAACAGGCTATATATAGACTTACATTTGCTATTTTTCTTAATATAGTACACTGTGGTAAAAATAAACCATGGATACAGAGTCGCTATTTACAGTTAACCACAAAAGATATCCCAGTGTGTACTACAGCTGCATTGATTGTGCTCATGGGATCTAAGGATTAGCATCCACTTGAAAAAGAAACTGCCTTTTGGTTTGTAGAAGAGTTACTGCTGCTGTGGTAATACTCCAAATGACTCCAGATTCCCATCTTCATGAAAGTGTTCATGAACATCACTGCCCCCCCATAGAAACTATGATTCGTTATGGAGGCAGCAATCTGCAGAGACACATGCTTGGATCCTGCAGAATAAATGCCACTTAACTAGCACAGCTTGATGTCTGAATTAGGGCAGAAATTGAGATCAATAACTGAAGACTAATGAAATCATCATTACTTGATGAAATAAATGCAAGCTTCAGCTGTCTGACCATGAGCAGCTTTGTACTCAAGGCTTTCCTCACTGTGAAGGCTGCAGCCTCTGCTATCGTCCTTTATAGCTCCTGCACAGAGAGTTTGGAGAAGACACAACGGAATTCTTCCCCAGAAGTTCAGAGAAGATCAGGATATTGTTTATTTTCGGGGTGAACGTTTCTCAAGAAGCTAACAATGCCCATCCTTTCAGCTTTAAAGAAGGAAGATGTCCTTTCCGTTGCAGGCCTTTCACAGAAGTGCTTGAAGAAAAGCATAAAAAGCACAAGTACAAAGTAACAAGGGACAAAAAAGGAGAACCCAGTACTACTGGGAAGCACACTGTGAGCACTAAACACTATGTTCCAAAATGCTCACAGCTTATTCTACATACAGGGATTTCAGTTATTGTTTTGTTTTTTACAGAAAAAAAAATAAATAAATAAAATGGCTTGTTTATTTCTACAGTTCATTCCCAGCTTTATTTCAGGGCTACAGCAAACCAGGTGTTCTGTATGTGAAAGAATCACTTATTCTTATGGCTTCACAATCACCAAATTTCTGTTTCCTGCTTTTTTCCAATATTTCCCAATCAAAGCAAGTCAGAAGATCATAACTCAAGTCCAAATGAGCTACTCATGTAACACGTACAGTCACACTGAAACAAAAATATCCGAATACATTTCTAGTCTAATGTCCTACAAAAAACATTCAGTGGCATAATAGCCATTTCACAACTGACTCTGAAGCGACGGGTCTGATTACAAGATAAGATGCCATGGAAATACAAGAATAATTTTAGAGCAAGAAAAAGATCAGGATTTGCACTTACATTCCCATTCTGCTCTTAAAAACAGCAGGAAGCTTTCTCCATAGCAGCCCAGATACTAAAGAAACAGCAAAGCCACAAATAATACAGTTTTGTCGGACTTGTTTTATGCAGTATGCTGATTTGAGCCTCCACTAATGAGGCTCAGTCTGTATCAGGAGGGTTTATGACAGCCTGGCTGCTAAAGACGTGGGCTTAAAATACCATTGCTGCACAGCAAGGGTACTTCTTGCTAAAGACAAAACTGGAAACGACTGAGTTTACGTAGGTCAAACTGTAAAAACACAGCAGAACATCAAACCAGTTGCTATCTAGAGAGCTTATGAGCCACATTAAATTTCAGGCCTAAGTTTTTCCCATTTTTCCTTCTCTTAAAAAGCAGGGAACCAATGAAACACGGGTGGAATTACTGAGTAGCCAAAAAGAGTTTGTCAACAGCCATCAGCGCTGCCCATTTTCAAGTAGACTGGAATTAGCAAAAAAGCACTATCCTTGTGGCATAATTTTCCCCGCGGAGCATAAAAAAATAGAGCAATTCCATATGCTAGGAACCTTCTAATGGAAACAGTTAATTTACCACATGAGGAATATCGCATGCATACCACTTCCACCTAAAATGAATCACTCCTTCCAGCTGAGAAAACTGAGGCCTTTTATCTTCCTCAGGGTGGAGTCCATCTCCTCCCCTAAATCCCTACAGAGCAAAGCTGCTAATCGTTTTAAGATTTGAAGACATTGCTTCTTTTGTGTTCATATATCACGTTTCAATGTCTTCTAAACAAGAGAGAGTTTCATGTTTTGTGTAACCTTGAACTGGACGATACGCCACTTTTATTGCTTCATCCTTGAGCTCCTCTGTAGTTCCATGATCTAATTCATGACACCGGTGGCATGAAGCTGCTCTTCCCTTGGCAAGGCACATTTTAAATTCCTTAAAGCTAAGTTTAAAGCAAATGTGCTAATTTGAATACTAGACAATACAGTGAAAAAAATAACAAAACCAGAAGTAAAAAGCAGAACTTTGCGTATTAGTATGCATTGTGTCTCCTTTCAGTGAGATTTATAGGTAGTAAATCCCTGCTTCGCACAGCTCAGACTAGGCAAAATATCTCTAGGACCTGATCCAAAATCTATTAGCATCAATGGCATTTTTATTTCAAATATGCTGCTTTGGAGATCAGCTCTCAAAGGAGAACCCTGTCTCATTCATTCATGTGTGTGCAAGTATAAATGCAGACTTTTCCTTGCCTGCTGTTTCCATCCTCAGCCCAATTCATCTCTCAGGAGGACAGAAGAAAGGTTAAAGTCGGACATAACCTCTTAATAACACGTCAGAAGTTCATCCAATTAGAAATGATGCAGATTGAGAAGATTAACAGTGTAGAAGCAGTCTTCTTATCATGGAATAGATGCTAAGTATTTGAAATTTTAGACAGTGGGAAAGATTGCTGTTCAGAGTGACAGGGACCTTCACACAATGCTGTGCTGGCTCCTTATATGGTACAGTGTTTTTAGGTGAGAACGTGTGTAGGAAGATTAAAATCACATAACTGAATTAAAAAGGCCACCCACAAAAATGCACAGCACTGGTTACACTTAAAGTAACAGGAACACCACGCTATAAACACAAATGGTTGGTTTGGTACTCCACTATTAGCATTTATCTTGAAGTTTCAAAATGGTCTTTCAAAAACATGTACCTCGTTTTGATGGATGCATAACACTCAGCAGCTCTTCACTCAGTGCTCCAAAAGTAGACTTCAAAGTGGTGCTCCAAAATACATGAAACAAGGCTCTGCAAGACCACTTTCTGGCACCTGTTCTTGAAATAAGAAAGAAAAAAAAATAAGCACACTACAACCAAGACTCCACATTATTTTCCAGGAATTCAGTAATTTCTTGGAGTGATTATATCTACCACGTCTTTGAAATCAAAGGGTTTCTACAAATCCTGACTGGTTGAGTGTCTCTTGCAGGACAGGTAACAGCTAGCACAGAGGGTCGCAGGGGATTTATCACTGCTTTAGCCATCCTCTGGTTCTGTTCCTACTTTTGCATGAAAGATAAAATGTTTATGCTTAAGACAATATTTATAGCCATAAGTATTAGCCAGTTCCTCCCTGGTTTTACTGTACCAGCATGTACAAGAAATACGTAAAACTACATCTATTATTGCTACTACTTTGCAAGATGTTGTATATATTGTAAAGCTGGCTCTCTAATAGAAGGCAGCTAAAGACCTCTGCACTTAAATCTGCCAAAGCTGATACAGCAATCACAAACATGTGTTGTTACACTTCTTGTGGCTCATCTCCACATGGTGCAGCTGTTGTGTTGGCTAAAGAAAATGCAAGCCCAAGGGAAACAAATTTAATTCAGCTGGGGTGACTTCCACTAAAAACAAAAGTGTTTTAAGGAGAACAGGTGTCTTACAGTAAGGGGGATTGTTTGAAGGGTTTTCCTCAAACTTGCTGCGCTTCTAGGAAGTCTGCTCTAAAGTGTTGTGCCTGCAGCAATAATCTCTTGCAGTGTAAGTTTTAAATAACACCTTGAAGAAAGGCAACGGATTCCAGAAATTCTGTTTTGTTTGTTTGTCCCAGTTGCAGAACGAGACGATCAGCACAAGGCCTTGTCAGCAAGCCAGAGGCTGAAGGAGCCTCAGGGTTCCTCAGGGGGGTTTGTTGAGCCAGCTAAGGGTTGTACTGGGCAGACCCACAGCTGCTGTCACCCAGCAGCATGCAACCCCAGAGCTGGGCCTATTGATGTTGTCTAAAGATACTTAAGCGTCCTTCTAAATCAATTATTATTTGCTCTAAAATAAAGAAACTAAACTAACGTGAAGTTTAATCCAACAAAACAGAATTAGGTAATGAGATTTTCTTTTCCATAAAGATGCCTCACCTTCAGTTTCATTGGGCCTGGCTTCCCCTGCTCCCTCAGCTGGGAAGGCTGTGGCTGAAGCTGGCTGCCTTGGTGGACTTTGGG
The DNA here is from genome assembly GCF_054131305.1 of Coturnix japonica. NCBI lineage: Eukaryota > Metazoa > Chordata > Aves > Galliformes > Phasianidae > Coturnix > Coturnix japonica. Next base: position 19,514,212 of record NC_140664.1, on the reverse strand, counting down.
CAGGTCAAGAGTAGGCGCCATAGTGCCAAGGCTGCAGGATGACTGGGAGCTGGGCAGCACAGGATCTGCGGAACTCTCTGTATCTGTGCTGGAAGAACCAGGCTTTAGGCAGACATCGCAGCAACCAGCAGATCTTCCTCTTCCTGGTGTCAGCCCTCTTTCCAAAATACAGGTGCTCCAGGGGGTTCTCTCATGGTGTGTAGGTGTCTTCACGCTTCAGTTTCCAGCTTAGGGCCTGTTCTTTCTCTCTCCCACAAGGTCAAAATCCCTTCTCTTTGGGAAGCAGAAGCCTGAGTGAGGGATTTATGTGCATAGCCCCCAGTCCCTCATTCCTGCTGAGCTGGTTCTTCCTTAAGATGTGGCTTTTGGCTCTTCCTCTCAGGTGTTACCCAAATAGAAGATATGATGGCAAACCTCTGATTTTCTTTATTATAAGGTTCATCAGGTTAGCTCTTGTATCAGTTTTTCTTGCTACACATAGTGTCCTTAGAGTCTTATACAGACCTTGGGCAGTTTTTTTAGGCTCCCTCTCAAGTTTCTAAGTTGGCAACCTAACACTCCTACCGAATTCCTCCTTTAGAATAAAATCCAAGTCTCACCAAGGTCCATTCTTTACAACCTTTCTCATCAGGAATTGTTCCAAAGCCTTCAGGCCTCACTGTCTGTAGAAGGCGACAGCCACTGCCTTACCTCTGTTTGCTTTGCCCTAAAGTCAAAGCCGGGGGAAGATGGACCAGGGAGTGGACCAGGTGTCCTCCTGAGATCCCTTCCAGACTCAACCATTATGTGGCTTGGGATTTGCCACGGGGAACAGAGAAAAATCAGTGAACAAAATTGGAGGATGGATTGAGATGGTCCAGGTCAGATGGAAGCCTGGGCAACCTGATTTAGTGGCTGGCACACTCACCCACAGCTGGAGAGTGAGACTAGGTGATCTTAAAGGTCCCTTCCAACCCAAGGTGTTCTATAATTCTATGAAAATAAGAAGAAACTGTAGGATTAAACTTGTGTTCACAGTGAAGCTGTCACTGGGACATTTCCTTTTTATGTACGTACAAGTAGCATCTTTTCCAAACACTAAAAAACAGAACTTATTATTTTTAGAGTGAGATGAGTTCAGCAGGAAAGCTGTTTGAAGTGACATCTTTATTTAAGAGTAACTTCTTGCTTTTTGTGACATTGGAGTATGTGCTTATCAGGGAAGTTTTATGTTTGAGGTTCAGGGAGAAGGTGATGGCCATCTCTTCTGAATGCTTTCAGATGACTCATTTTTGGGCTGCAGCTGGCAGTCTTCCAGCAGGAGGCCTGGCCATTAGATAAGCTTAATATTATGGTGGCCATTTGTAAAACAGATGAGAGCAGAAATAGCAAGAGGAAATGAGAAACTGAAGAGACCTGCTGGAATTCCCTTCAAATAAAGATCCAGCCTTGGAAGGTAAAAGTCTCAGATCCTTCCACTGGAAAAAAACCAACAACTGGTAAGTATAAGTTTTTATCTGTTAAAATTACAACCACAATCTCAAGGGAGATGAAAGCACCAGTCAAAGAAGGACCACTGCAGGTGCCAGCCTCGGGAAACCTAGGAAGTATTGCTCTTGTTTCCTTGTGTGAGGCTGTATTAAATTATCAGGTGTCACCAGGTAGGATCCATTTTCTTCTGCTTTCAGTGTGTTGTATAATGATGAAGCCTGTGGCTATCCTGGCTGTGAGTTCTGTTTCATAATCCCTTCTTTGCTAGAATTTAAATACTGTCACATGGCACGGGAGCATTGTGGCAGTAGAGGACATGACAGATGCCCTTTGGCAAGTGGCAGTTATCATCCATCCCCCCTAACTGTGAAATTCCTGCTTCTGGAAGCAGTGTGGCAAAAGGGACCACACCTGCAGTTCAGTCACGTGCCATAACTTGAGCTTGCAAGCAGATATAGCTGAGGGCCATTCATTTTCTGTTCTTTTAATAGCTGACATCTCCTTTGGAAATACTGGTGTACCGTGATCTTTGGTTACCATGTTCTCACTATCAAGGTTTCACACGGAAATGGAACTGATGTGGCAGCAGTAATGGGGCTCTCTCTACAGATTCTTTCCTGGCAGGGAGAAAAATTAAGTCATCTTTTTTATTTAATCGAATAGTCTCACCTGAGTAAATATTCCAGCAATTCCAATGTCTTAATTTTATTATCACAGCCTGTTGCTCAAGCTGTGCTTTCTGACTTTGTGGCAATAATGGTGCTATGAGCACATTAACATTTTTCAAACTGGCATTGTATCTGGTTCCTTTTACATTTCCACACATAATCTGCATAACATTATTAAATCTTTCCTGTACATTATTTAGCCTCTGGGATCAAATGAAATCATACAGAACTGGAACTCTCTGGGCTTTGACAGATGTCCTCCGGCAGATTTTTTTGCAGCAGTTTAAGTTCTTACTGCTTTTGGCTATTTTCTTGGCCTTTTCCTGGAATAGGACATATCTCAGCTGCTCTGATGGAGAACACTGATGTCTTTGCTTTTAAGGATGATAAAAGTGGGCTTTAGTTACCGTGCCAGACTGAAATGGCTGACATACAGGCAGAGACTTCTCCAGCAGCTCACCTGCAGGAAGAGCCACTGCACAGACAGACAGCTGCCCTGAGCAGATGCAACAGTAGTATGGAACACTCACTCCAAGTTCTTGGGGGAATATTTATAGCATCCAGCCTGTTTCTTTTTCCATAGGAGAGCACGGGAAATCTGGGTATTCTCCGCAAGCAGTGAAGATCTCAGCCAAAATCCCTCACTTTTGCAGCTCCTCTTAAGCATATATATCCCTGGGCAATGCCAGCTTCTCAGGCTGTCTTGTTCTGTGGGGCCATGGAGTCGCCACCCTATGTAACATGGTACCTAGACAGCAGAGTTTGTGTCTGTTCATCTGTGCACCCATGGAAGACTTTTTATGTGAAGAAGAGCTTTCTTCTGTCCCGTGTATTTTGTAAACAACCTCTTTACTGATGAGAACCCTGAGATTAGAGTCTCTACCTCTCCATAAATTACTACACTTTCTACAGATTGGGATTCAATAAAGAGTCATCCCAAACATCCCTAATTTGTGTATTAAAACCTTGCTATAAACCATTTAATAGGGGGGAAAAGAATAAACCCTCTAACTACCATCACATTTTAATGAGCCCAGGCATTCTTTGAGCAGTTGAACATTTAAATCTGTGATTAAACTTAAGAATGTGCCACTGCCTTCAAGAAATGTACTTTAGTTTTAAGAAACCACAGCTGCAACAATAAGATGGAAATCTGACACACGCTTGGTTGAAGGTGGCGAGGATTAAAGGTATGGAATTAGGGGGGAAAAAAAACCAACCTTGTGCTGTGGAACAGAGTACAGCACATAAATCAATGCCTAGCGTTGGCTGAGCCGCGTGCTGTGGAAGTATGCAGCGCTGCAGCTTCGCAGTTATCAGTATTTGTCATCTCGAGTATCAGTACACATGCCAGATGCAAAAGAGGGGCCCAGAGAGAACATGGGGGATGAAGAAAATTAATAATTTCAGTGACAATATACACTATTTTGATGTGAAACAGAACTTCTGTAATATTTCAAGGGACTTACATATATGTATATATGTATGGGCAAAAGCTGTTGGAAGTAAGCCTACGACTTCAAAATGTCTGATTAAAAAGAATCCTGATAAGAATTGGGAAGAGAACAGCTGGAACTTTGATTGCAGTTATGTTTTCTTCTGGATGTTTATTTCTAGATCACTCTTGCAGCTGCTTTTATCTGCTCCTTAGAAGTCGTGGTAGATTTGAGGAACCATTAGCTGCTAAAGTAAACATCAGCTCCGCTCTGCTTTTATATATCTTCTTGAAGCCATTGTGGGGGGAGAAAGATAACATGAGACTAATGCTGGACTTGGTCAGACCTAAGTGATGCTTTGAACAGGCTTTTAGTTTTTCAGGCTCCACCTGTAATTCTGCCAGTAAACTGTTTCTATTATTCTTGTTTACCAGGCACACATTACTGCTCTAAGAATGAAAACACTCTTTCTGAAAGACTAGAATTCCTACCTCTCTGTGTTTCAGAAGGCAGACACGTTCAAGTGTGCTGCCACTATCTAAGTATAGGGATGGTCCTGAAGCCAATTGCGCTGCCTTCCAGTATCTGTCATCTATAAATATTATGCTTTGAATAAAACAGACCTGCAGTTTTGGCTTTGCTTCACTCTATTTTGTTCTTGTTGTTGTTGAAGTGTTCTTTAATAGCTGTGTTTGTATTTGCTCAAGTGCTGTCTGCTTGGAGGCTGGAGATGGGTCAGGGTTACCCTGCTGAGCCACTGGTGACCTTCTGGGCCGTCTCATCTGCAGATCCCAGCAGTGCTGGCACTGCTGCTTTGACCCCACACTGCCTCACACCAAACCCCCCACTGACGGTAACACACCACAGTGTATTTGCCTGCCTTTCCTTCCCAGCAGAAGTTCTCACTGTGCCTCATCGGGCAGAGCCCTCTGGCCAAAGTCACAGAGACTTCTCCACCTGCAGGTTCTACATGAAATTCCTTTTGTCCAAGAATCCTTGTAGGTGGCATCAAGAGACTTCCTGAGATTCAGAAAATCTTTTTTCACTTATCATGGTGAGCTTTGATTTCTGTCATTAGTTCCTTGAACCCCAGCTTCACCCACATCCAGGGATGCTTACCCCAAACTGTTTCTTGTCCCAGGGTCTCTGCTGCTCCCCTCCATGTAGATGCAGCCTTCCTCAACAGCTGGCACAGCTGTACCTATGTGAGCAGCCTCCAGACAAGCACAGCGGGGAGGTTCAGACGGTCCTGGTTGCATTAGAACAACCAGCAATCATCAGGACAAATGAAGTGGAAAAGGGGAATTCATACTGCACTTGGAAGTCCACAGTAAGGCTGAGGTATCTTTTTCCCTTCTCCATCCATCTGTGAAGCTCAAAATAGCAGCCTGGAGGCACTTCTGGTTCTGCTGCAGTGCAACAGCCTGGGCTTTCAGCACTTCTCTTGCGGCTAAAATGAGTTCTGCTGTTGAAATGAATGAGCTTTGTATTTTTCTTGGAAACCGTTCCCAGAGGGGTGTTTGGACGAGCGATATAACCCACTAATAGGCTTCCCCAGCCTATGGAGGGTGAGCAGGTCAAACGGATGGAGCAGGCAGCGCAAACAGGGCAGAGCTGCAGCAATCACCAGTAGCCTTTACTGGACGTACCGTGCTGCCTTGCACAGGGGGAATGGGAAACACCTTTCCACCGGATTCCATCCCCTACTTTTCCAGCCCTCAGTTACTTTTGAGGGATTTGTGAAGCAAACAAAGGAGAGTGAGCTGGATGCTGTCCTCTGAGCAAGGATCAGCCACCGTAGGAGGAGAACACAAGGTTTGTGAGTAGAGGGGGGAGAAGCCCACTGCCTGCTCTCTGCTCGGGTTAACTCTGGGTTCTCCTACTCTCTGCTGTCTTCCATCCAACCCATTCCCTTCCCAGTCTTTCTCTGACTATGCAACCTTTCCCCTCTGGTGCTCTTGTCCATCTCCTCAGTGGCCATGGAGGGTTCAGACAGAATTTCCCATCGGAAAATTCATCTTTTTCCCTTTCAACACAGTAGATCCAAACTACTCTGCTCTGAAACCCCTCCAAGGCACACACTGCAATCACATCCCCAAGCCTGGGTTGTAGCAGTGTCCTCCTGGCTTCTGGGCTGCTAAATGATGGCAGTGGGACAGCCAAGGGACACCAGCACTGAAGACAACCTTGCTTGGAGCAGTAGCTGCTCTTGATTTTGTGGGGTTTTATGTTGTTGTTTGTTTGTTTGTTTTAATAAACTACTGCTCATGAGACATCTTAACAGTAATGACCTCGATTCAGGAGATCTTTAAAACAGTGGTCAAATGAGTGCTGAGTGTGTGATGTCAGCATGTGGAGAAGGTGGGGCAATAGCTTGAGCAGCATCATGTTTGGGTAGTGATGAGCTCATGCACTGTAGTACTTCTCTGGATCGTATCCCATAGATACATGCCCTCTTGCAGAGCTTTCAACTGCCACATTATGGCGCATTTTTCCTCAATTTCCTCGTGTTTGAGAACTTTCAGTTCCCTTTTTAGAAGACCCCAATTTTGCTCAGAAATGCAGTGTTCCATCAGCAAGGTCTGTCTGGGCATCCCAGGGGTGAATATGCCCAGGAACAATTGGTGCTTGTTCAGAATATCCATTATTGTGTTTTTCTTTCAATCTGATGCCACAAACAATTGAGAGAGCATGCAGGGATTAATACATGCATTGTGCACAGCTGTATGTGATGATTTGCATATGCTTGTACCGTGGTGGCAGTACTCCGAAAACCCCTGAAGTGCTCTGTATTGCCCTGGTTTATAACAGCCTGCTGCAGTTTAGGCACAGAGAGAATGCATGCTGAAAGCAGGAAACACACATGTGGAGGGCGGGTAAAGGGGATTACAGCACACAAGAGTTGAACAGAACAGCCCTGGTTTCAGAGCATCGTGCTAGCATAAACAAATGAGTGCTCAGCCTGCAGCTGTATCATTGACCATATGCATTCTGCTCACTCGAAGCTGCAAACACCCTTCTGGGTTTTGCTGTTGTTTGCTGACCTTCACCCTGCGGCCCCGTCTGTACAAACTGAGCTGTTCACTGGGCTACAAAAAGTCCTCAGAAGGATGCAGAGTTATTTGATGTAAGCAACAGAACAAGATGCACGGGCCCCATTCTCAGCTTGCCTTGGAGTTCTCACGTCCTGAGTGAGTTACGAGGCAGGAGAACAAACGCACAGCGGCATTTCTTAAACCAATGTATGGCTTCTGTGCAGTATTCCCTTCAGAATTCAGAATTGGCTCTGAGGCTGCCAGCATCATGAGCCCCCCAGCCGCGGGCAGCTGCCGAACTTCACCGGTGTCCAGCTCCTCATTCCCGGCAGCGAAGGGCACAGAACCGCCCGGGGCTCCGCAGTCCGTGAGGTCCCGGTAGAGTCCGGGGAGCCCCGGCCTGGTGCCCGTCGGGCTGCAGCCCGATGTCTCCTCAGAATTGCGATGAATCGCGGCGATGTTGTGCGGGGCTGGGGCTGGTGACACCGAGCGGGTGCTGCAGGAGCCCGCGTTGCTCCTAAGCTCCTGTCTCTACGGGCGGTCGTGAATCCCCGCTCGCTGTGAGAGGGGCGTTAAAAATAACAACAAAAATCAACCGGAATGAAGTAGGGGGTGGCTGAGACACAAAAAGGCACCAGCGAAATCGGATGGCAGATCGACGGACGGTCACTTTTTCCTTAAATAACAAAATAAAGTAATGATAGTAATAGAAAGCGCTCGGCTCGCAGCTCAAGAACCTGCAGGCAGCGGCCCGACTATCGGGGCAATCCCTCCCGTAAGAGCCGCCGTTCTCGGATTGTCCCGGCCCCGCCGCCCCGCTGCAGCCCTGAGGCAGCCCCCGGCGGCTCTGCACGGGGCCGGGAGCCGGAGGGGAAGCGGCGGGGCAGCTCCCGGATCTCGGCGAGAAGATTCCCGCAGCGCCCGGAGCGTGGGGAGCGGTGAAGCTTTGCCCCAGGGTTATACCGCCAAATGAATCATTGAACGTATAATAATAATCTGAACGACGGCAACGGTTAATCCGCTCCTCGCCGCGGGAGCAGCACCGCGCCGCTCCCTGCTGCCTAGCGAGGAACCCAGCGCTGGGGTTCCGTATTGCTCGGTACCTCCAGGGGGAGCTGCAGCACCGCGGGCCGCCGCCGGGCGCGGAGCTCAGGGCGGCCCCCGCAGAACGCGCTGCCGTCGGGGCCGGTCCCGAGCTCCGGACGAGGGAAAGAGCGGGGCGGGAGGGGCCGCCCGGGGTGCTGCGGGGCGGAGAGGCGGAGGTTGCGGACATCCTCGACGTCCGCCGTTCCCGGGCGCCTGCGGACCGCAACCGGACCCCGCTGGGGCGACCCCGACGGTACCTCCCCGCTGCCGGGAGCCGCGGGTCCCCTCGGGCTCCGATGGCTCGGCGGTGCCCGGCCCCGCACCTGCAGCCCGCGGCCGCCGTATCCCAGGCCGGGGCTGTCCGGAGGCAGGGAGCTCTCGGGGCAGAGTGTGACCCCGCGCTCGGTGCCTGCCCCGGGCCGGCAGTGGCCGGACGAGATGCGGCCCGGGCAGCCTCGCTGATCCACCTCGTTCTGCTCTGCCGTTCCGTTTGTTTTGAGGATTTTTCGTTCTGTTTCTTTGGAACTTGGAGGTTCGGTTTGGTTGACTTGCTTCGCTTGGGTTCGTTGTGTGTTTTGTGTTTTTTCCCAATCGGAGTGGCTCATTTTAACCCGCCGTAAAAGCGCTGTAAATCGAGGAAAACGCCAAGTCCCCTCGCCGCAGCGGCCCGAAAGAGCCGCGGGAAGGGACCCAAGGGACCCGTGGACCCCGCGACGGTGGCAGTGACAGCGGCCTCTTCTCGGCCGCCCCGAGTAGCCGGCTCCGGGGATCGTCGCCCCTCTGCCCACAGCACGAAGCGCTGCCGCTACGGCGCGGCGGGGCAGCAGCTGTGCGTTTTCGCGGCGGTTCTTTAGGAATGGGAACGAATCCCGGCCCGAGAGGCCGTCACTCCGCGGGTGCGCGTCCAAAGCCGCCGCCGTCGGCTCCGTTGCCCCGTTTGGTTCCCGTTTATGCGGTGAAATAAGAAAAAGTTCCCAGTGCGGCCGTCGCGGGTGTCCCCTTCACTTCATTAAGCGCCACGCACCGCACCTGGAGACATTCTCGGAGCTGTTCGCCTACACCGTTCCTCCGTACACCTTTCCATACCCTGCAGAGCCTCTCTCTCTCTTCTCCCCCCACAACACACCACGAATTCCCCCCTCACGGGACCGAAGCGGCGCACAAACCGAGATAACGTTATTCCTAAAAACTCGGCCGAAACCCGCTCACCGCCGCTATCGAGTACAACGAACGCGACGCTCCTCGGCCCGGCACGCTCGGGGCGGCGGGGAAGCCCGGTCCGGCGGCGAATTCCCCGCACAGACCCCGACCCCCGCAGCCCTCCGCCTGCCCAGGTGCGCGCTGGGTGCGGAGCACGTCGCGGCCCGGTACCTCCGCGCCGAACGCGTCTTTTGGCTGCTGATTGTCGGTTAAAAAGCGGATCTGGGACTGGACGGGGCGGCCGTGGGGTGACCCCGATTTGCGGCCGCGGGCCCTCGGTAGGGAGCGTTACCTGCGGGCGCGGCTGCTCCTGGGGCTCCGCGTTCCCGTTTTTGGGGGTTTTCTCCTTCGCCGCGGTGCCCGCTCTGGGCTGCGAGGGGCACGGCGGGGAGGGTTGGGGGTCCGCGCCACGGGGTTCGGCAGGGGGAGAGGGGCGGCGGGGAGCGACGGGGGCCGCGGGGGGGAAATGTCACCTCAGGTAACGCGGGGGGTGGCGGGGGGGGGAGGTGAGCTGCCCCTTTAAAGCCCAGTTGCTACCCAAACACAAGTAAACAGCGGGGCCGGCGCGGCGGGGCGGGCCGGGGGCGGGCCGTCGGGGCGCGCCGCGGGGTGGGCCTGCGGCGGGCGGGCGGGCGGGGACAGCTCTCCCCGCCACTCAGCGCTGTAAATGTGATGGACCGGGCAGGGGGCGGCTCAGAGCGCGCCGAGCCTCGCCGGGCTCGAAGACAGCAGCGGGGCTGCGGGCGGGAGGCGGCCGTCAGCGCCCGGCGCCCCGGGAGCGCCGCGGCCACAGCCCCCCCCGTTCTGCCCTGCCCGGCCCGGCCCTGCCCGGCCCTCCCCGCCATGCCCCGGGTCCGCCGAACGACCCCGCTGTGGATCTAATGTCCCCGTGAAGGTGCCGGAGGCCCGGCAGGAGCTGCCCGCTGCGGTACGTGAGCGCTGCCCGTCGGAGCGGGGTCGTTTTCAGTTCGCGGCTCGGCGCGGGTTCCCTTCTTTCCGTCCCCGGGTCTCGCAGCGCCCGAGGAAGGCTTTGCCCGTGAGTTTTCCACGGGACGGGACGGGGCCCCGCTCCGCGCTGAGCCCGGCGGTGGAGGGCCGAGCTCTGCGGGTGGTGACGGGGAGCGGGGTCTGGGCATGGAGGGAGCCGGTCGGAAGGGCCGTGCGGGCAGGTGGGAGCGGGCGTGGGGCGGAGGGACTCGGCCGGTGAGCGCCGTGCGGGAAAGGGAAAAGGAAGTGCCAAGGTTTAAGGAACATCCGTTTGGGGTTGGCTTTTCCCTCCTCGCTTCTTTGAAAGTAACCTTAAAATCTCGTTTGCGGGCCGTCTCGATCGGGTTTAATAAAGGTCCCTCCGGGAACAAACTGCGGTGAGCGGACCGTGGTTCAGGCGAAGGGTGCGGATCGAAAGCTTTGGGCGTTACGATAGGAATGGGGTTAGACGTGCTGCGGGCCGGCGGCGGGCTCCGACCCCTTGGCACCCAACGAGCGGGGTCGAGGAGCACCGGGTCGGACCCCCCCGCAGCGCTGTGACCGAGCCGGGCCCGGAGTGCGGCCCCTGAGACTTCGCATCGGGCCCGGAGCCGCCGCAGCTGTGAGGGTTTTCTCCTCTCCGCTTTGAGTTGTGCGGCAGATGGAGAATAGGAGCCAACGCTGCGATATCTCTAAAACACATCTTTAAAAGACATCCTTAAAAATGAATTCCGTTTAGAACGCTTCCAAACGTAAAAAACAAAAAATAACACAGAAAACGGAGCTGCTCCGTAGAGCGGCCGTTCCGATATCACCGCCCGCTGTCCCGATACAGGAGCAAACGATATGGGAACCGGGCGGCAGCGTCGAACCGCGGCCCGAAGGGAACGAAAACGGAGCGGGGAGCGGTGGGAGAGGGGCCGAGAGGGAACGGCGGGGGCAGCCGGGCCAGAGAAGGGACAGAGAAAGGACAGAGAAGGGACAGAGAAAGGACAGAACGATATCGCAGCCCCGGGCCGTGTGTGCGCGAGGTCGGGCTGCGCGCTGGGAGCGCTTCCTGTATGTGCTGCTAACTCTGAGCGCTGGTTTTCTATTTTTAAATTTAGTTTTTATTCCTTATAATTATTTTTATATATATTTTTAAAAAATATTAATTTTTATAATCGTAGCAATGATGATTTTTATAACGATTTTTATTATTATTACTTTTTTTTTACGTTTTATTTTCGGAAGCCACACGTTGCCTTCCGCCCTGCTCCCAGGAGGAGCCCTCGGCCCCGCAGCTCACAGGCCCCGTCACCGCTCTCCGCTCCCTGCGGACGGGAACGTCGCTCCCCGGCTCGGGGCGGCCAGGAGCCCCTCCGCACTCACGGCCCCGGACCCCGCTGGGGCCGCCCGAGGGCTGAGCGCGCTGCCCGCCGCGGGGCTGCAGGGAGGCCTCGGGCCGGGCTGTGTGGGGCGGCCGCGGCCATCTGGAAGGGATCTGAGCGCAAAGTGGATTTATTTAGGACTCGCGGGCGGGAGGGGAGGGGGATGGGGGGGGGGGTTGGAGGGCGGGGGTGGGAGGTGTGCGTTCGTGTGGGGCAGGAGCTGCTTTTCTCCCCCTCGATTATCTTGACAAATGACCTGGTGCCGAGGGAAGAAAAATAAGCACCGCGCGAAGACGAGCGCCCGCCGCCCCCCGCCCCGCGCCGGGGTCGGCCCTGGGGCTGCGGCCGGGCCGGGGCTGCTCGGAGCGGGGCAGCGCGCTGCGGCCAACGGGAGCCGAGCGGCCCCGACCGCGAGTCGCGCACCTGAAGGGGTTATCTATTTTCAAATCGTTTTGCCCGAAAATTATAGGATTTAAAAGGGAAGGAAAAAAAAGAAGGGCTTGTTTTTCTTTTGGCTGGAGGGAGGGCCGACTCTAAGGGCGATCTTTTCGTTTTTCCTCTCTCCCCGTCCCGCTTTCGTTTCGCGCTGCCCGCGCTGACTCTGCCGCTCTCTGCTCTCCCTCAGGACCTCGCCCCGCGCCGACGGCCCCGCGGAGCCCCGCCACGATGGGCAGCAAGGCGCTGCCGGCGCCCATCCCGCTGCACCCGTCCCTGCAGCTCACCAACTACTCCTTCCTCCAGGCCGTCAACACCTTTCCCGCGGCCGTGGACCAGCTGCAGGGGCTGTACGGGCTGAGCGCCGTGCAAACCATGCACATGAACCACTGGACGTTGGGCTACCCCGGCGTGCACGAGATCGCCCGCTCCGCCCTCACGGAGATGGCGGCGGCTCAGGGCCTGGTGGACTCGCGCTTCCCCTTCCCCGCGCTGCCCTTCGCCGCTCACCTCTTCCACCCCAAGCAGGGCGCCGCGGCCCACGTCCTCCCGGCGCTGCACAAGGAGCGGCCCCGCTTCGACTTCGCCAACCTGGCGGCCGCCGCCACGCAGGAAGACCCCCCGAAGGCGGGGGAGCTGGGCAAGCTGGGCCCCGGACTGCCGTCGCCTCTGTCGGGGCTCAGCAAGCTGTCCCCGGACAGGAAGCCCTCGAGGGGCCGCCTGCCCTCCAAGACGAAAAAGGAGTTCATCTGCAAGTTCTGCGGCCGCCACTTCACCAAGTCCTACAACCTGCTCATCCACGAGCGGACCCACACGGACGAGCGGCCCTACACCTGCGACATCTGCCACAAAGCGTTCCGGCGGCAGGACCACCTGCGGGACCACCGGTGGGTGGGCGGGCGGTCGGGGGGCTGAGGGGCGGAGGGGGCGGCTCCGCTCGGAGCCCCGCGGGGCGGGCGGCGGGAGCCTCCGCTCTCCTCAGGGCTGGGCGGGCGGGAGCTCCGCTTCTCCTCAGAGCCCCGCGGCCAAGGGGGAACATCGGTCGGGAGCCCCAGTCCTCCTCAGAGCCGTGTAACCCCGGCGGGCAAGAGACCCGGATCTCCTCAGAGCGCCGTGGCCGCGGAGCGGGGCGGGCAGGAGCCCGGGTTCTCTTCAGAGCCCCGTGTCTGCGGGAGGGATCGGTCGGGAGCCCCATTTCTCCTCAGAGCCCCGATGTGGATCTGTCGGGAGCCCCAGTTCCCCTCAGAGCACCGATGTTTATCGGTCGGGAGCCCCATTTCTCCTCATAGCCCCGATGTGGATCGGTCGGGAGCCCCATTTCTCCTCATAGCCCCGATGTGGATCGTGTGGGAGCCCCAGTTCCCCTCAGAGCCCTCTTGGGCAGCAGGTCGTGCTCCCGCCGTCCTCACGGCTCCGTACGGCCCCGGGTGGGGAAGCGGGGCGGCGTGCGGGTGCCGCACGTCGGGCGGGAGAGAAGGTCCGTGGAGCACGGCCCGGCGCTCAGCCCGCGCTTGCCTTGCAGGTACATCCATTCCAAAGAGAAACCCTTCAAGTGCCAGGAGTGCGGGAAGGGCTTCTGCCAGTCCAGGACCCTGGCGGTCCACAAAACGCTGCACATGCAGGTGAGCCCCGCGCCGCCCGCCCTGCCTCGGGGACGGGATGAGGGGCTCAGCGAGAGCCGGGCGGGAGGAGGGGGACGGAGCCGAGCACCGGCGTCGGGGTGGGTGGGTTTCGTTGTGGGGAGCGCGGCGCGGGGCCGGGATCCGTTCCCGACGTTGTGTGATAGCGAGAAGCTTCAGTGCCGCGCGAAGTCAGGTAGTTTGTAAAGGATTAATCCTTTGCTTGCTTCAAATCTGAACAGGAATCTCCACACAAATGCCCCACATGTGGAAGAACCTTTAATCAGAGAAGTAACCTGAAAACTCACCTTCTTACCCATACAGACATCAAGCCCTACAACTGTGAGCGGTGCGGCAAAGTGTTCAGGCGAAACTGTGATCTACGGCGGCACAGCCTGACGCACACCCCGCGGCAGGACTTCTGAGCGCCGCGGAGCCGCAGCCGAGCCGGCCGTGCGCGGGGCAACGGGGCGGCTCGTTGGCACCGCGCGGTTCCTCCCCGAGCCGGGGTTGTTGGGGTTGGGTCGGGTTTGGGGTTGGGGGGAGCTGCAGGATCGGGCCCCTCTCGGCCTCGCCGCTCCTGTAGATATCGCGGCTCATTTTAGAGCTCTGTACAGAACGTGGTTTGAGTTTGTTCGTTTCGTTTCGTATCCTCGTGTCCGATGCACATTGATAACGGATCTGGGAGGTGAAGTATCTCTTCAAAATGTATTTCCAAATAAATCCCTCATTCTTCCCCCCTTCCTCCCCTTTTATTTCCCCTTTATTTCTATTTTTATTTCCCCCCCCAAATCCCTCCCGCCTGGTTGTATTATTCTCGGAGCATTTGGGCTTTTTTTTCCCCCGCTGTGTCGATGCAATGGCGAAGCATATTGAATAAATTTCCCCGTCGGGTCATTGTACTGTCACAACAATTTTGGTGATCGCTTTTGTTTGGCCGTTTCGCTGTTGCTTTTGTGTTATCTATTGTTAAGTAAAATGAAAGTGCCGGATTTCAGAGTTTATAGCTCTATTACTTAATACTACGAATGTCTAAATATTAACTTCTGTACTTCTATTATTTTCCCCGAACGAAATACTTTTATTTTTTTTCTAAAAAAAAAAAAGAAAAAAAGAAAGAAGAGAAAGAAATCTTCGCAAATAAACAGATCTGAGGAAATAACGCATAAAGCCGTTCTTACACCGAAGCGGCTTATTAGTAACTTATTCGCGATCAGCCCACGTGTCGTAAAAGTCATCCCGTCGTGGCGATTGCAGGAGACGGTCCCCTGCCATTAGACTTTGGCCACGGGCAATTCACCCTCGCAGACAGGGACTTTATCCCGCAGAAGACGATTCACCGCGGGCTGCCCGCGAACAAACAGCGCTGCTCGAACGCCGCCCGCACGGCCCGGGGGGGGACTCAGGGCCGCGGATCCCGGCACAGGGTCTGCAGCTCCCCGGGGAGCCCCCTCCGGCCCGGCGCTGTGACCTCCCGCTGCCTCCTTCCCCCGGGGGCGGTGACCTTGTTGTGTCCGCCGGAGCCAGGCTGAGGGCACCTGTCCTGCCCTACTCCTCGCCCAGACTGATCCATGTGAGGACAAGCAGGAGAAACCGTCCCCAGTGAGCTGTGACCCAAGGGGGGATTACCCTTCCTCAAGGGTGGGCTCTGCTCCCAAGCCCCGCCGTACCAGGCATCCACAGCCTGGTCCCCCCAGATACAAAGCAGACCAGAGCGGAGTGGATGCCCACAGGGTGTCCTCATTTCTATCTCTCCCAGCTCCTGCAGTAGAGAACCCTGTGAATGGAATCAAACCCATCAGCACTTGAGCTGCAGTTGGGCAAAGGGAGCTGTAAATGTTGCGTTGTCATTTACGGTGCTTGATTCCTCTGTCTGCGGCCCTACAGAAGGCCCTATGGCCCGTGATCAGATCCACACTGCCCCAGCCGGGGGCAGTCAGGGAAGCTCCCATCCAGCGGCAGCTCCAAGCTCAGCTGAATGTCCTGTGGTGGGCATGGGCTGGCACTGCATCTGCTCCTGTCCAACAAAACGGGGAGGGGAAAAACAGCCCCTGCAATCCAGAAATACTGTCCTGCTGGCTGGAGGACAGTAGCTCTTGTTAAAGTGAATTTAAAGGCCATCTTCTCCCTTCCTCTTCACACCCCAGATTGGGGGTATTGCTGGGCCATTGCACCCCTGGAACACTCAGTGCTAGTGGCCTTTGCCCCCCGCTCTCCCAGCACCCTACTCCTCCATGGGCATCCCCTGCCCCTGCAATGCAGCCATCACACACAGCTCTTCCCACTGGACTGATTTTTCCATTCCCAGTGCATTCCCCCTCACCCAGTAGGTTATTTCCTCCGAGCCGCTCTTCCCTCATTGTTCTCCAAGTTCCTGTCCCCAGGCCTCTCGCATCCCCAGCTCTCAGCACCGAGCACACAGTGGGGCTGGGATCACTCTGCTTGCACAAACACCGCTGTCAGGGTACGTGTGGGCTCACACTGCTCCCTGGCCGGGCTCTGTGCGCAGTTTGTTTAGGAAGAACTTAATCAGCTGAACAATATCAAAGGACTAAAATAAAACGCTTGCATCCAGCTAAGGTTCTATTTAATTGGGGTCTCTCGTCTAGCAGTCTCTCCCCAGAGCAGATGTGGGCTGAACGTTTATCTCCTTGGGATTACGAAGTTCAGCGGGCAGAACAAAGAGCGAAGTGCTGAGCAGGGGCTGTGACAGCGATCTCCAGCAGCCGGTCGGTCCCTGGGCTGTGTTTTACATTGCAACCAGTAGCAATGATCTTAAAACATCAGAGGATGATTTAGGGTTTCTCTTTAACATCCATATATTTTCTTATGGTACTGACATGCCCCATTCGCTTTTAAAAGATTATCTCTCGTTGGGAAATTTCAAAGACAGCTATAAAAGGTTGTTACAATGTATATACGCTTCATTGTTTTTAGAGCTGTTGGGAAGAGAAACAGGTTCTGTACAGCTATCTCTGGGGCAGGGCTGGTTTTCCTACAGCCATAAAGTGCCATCCTGCATTTCCCAATGCAAACACTAACTGCAATAACAGCCCTGTTACTGCCGTGTAGCTCTGGAGCTCTGTTCCAGCACACTGCCACTTCTCCCCAGGCACCTGCCCCTCTCCTCTACCTCTGCCTCTCACTGCCCTTTTATTTCCTCTTCTGTCATTTTGCCCCCGTTCTGGCACTGCTCCCTCTGCCCCTTTGGCCACATTATGGACAGCAGGCAGCTGTGCTGGGCAGCAAACAGGAGGGGAGAGAACACAGCAGGTAATAAGATACTGCGGTCATAAGCTCTATTTTGGAGGAAATATCAAACAAAACACTTACAGTCCTCAGAGTTACATCTGCTAGCAGAGCTCTCTGTGCATTAGATGCTGGGATGAATGCTGTTGCAGCTGACAGCAGAGTGGCTCAGTTCATCAATGTGTGGAGAGTTCTCTTTTTTGCATGGGCTTCTCCCACACAGCACCCACTGCCCACATTGCTCCACACCCACCCTCCTGATTGCAGCACAGACTTTGCTGGTGGCACCATCTACTGTGTCCGTCCCACCTTAGCAATACAGTATCACACTGAACCCCAGGATGGCTGAGGCTGGCAGATCTCTCTGGGTCAACTCGGCCCAGCCCCTGCTCCAACAAGGGCATCTAGAGCAGGGGGAGCAGGCCCACATCCAGGCAACGTTTGAATATCTCTGGGGAAGAGACCCCACAACCAAACACTGCCCAGATCTAAATGGGGACAGCTCGTATTGCCACATGCACAGCAATATTTGAATCTCCATATCATGTGAGAAGATCATGTCCCAATCTGCAACTTATCGAACTCCCTCCCATCCCCTTCCATTTGTGAACCCGCCCTTTCAAGCCTTGTTACCTCCTCCAGATCCGAGCTCCCACGAGCTCCCCTCTCTTCCCTTGCCCACATCTCACACACTCTTCCTCCTTCCTGCCTTCTCCAGTGGATGCCACATCCCTGTGGAGCTTGGAAGGTGTGAGTGCAGGTACCTCAGGCAAATCCAGGCCACTACAGTGACACCAGGTCTGGCCCAAAGCCACAAACATGGTCCTGGGATCCTGCAGGTCAAGAAGAGAGAAGGCTCTGAGGTGAAGAAGAAACAGAGTGCCATCCTGGAGTGTCTGAATGGAGTCAGGCAACCAGGCTTCACTGGTGGGGCAGAACTCCCAGCAGCTCTGTGCTCACAGTTTTACAGCCATATACATGTTTTCATGCATTGAAGGGTGACTTTGTTTGCCAGCTATGTTTCACAATGTTCAGGCTTATGTAGCTTTTATATTAAGGCCGTGCTATGTTTCCAGCTTGCAGTCCCCTCCTGCAGCATCTCTTTTCCTCCCTGCTTTACAGGAGCTCTTACAGCTTCCTTTCCTATTTATAAAAGTATAATTAAGACAAACAAGGGGTAGCTATTAGCCAAGCAGCTATTTTGTTGAAGTTATTAAGCACTTAGGCTAAAAAAACATTTGTTTATATTAAAAACAAGGGCATGGCACTTGCATAAAGCATTCGATTTAATATCAGTTTTTACAAACCTAGATGTAGCTGTTTATTTGTGAAACTTTGCATGAAAGCTTTAAGCCTATGGAACAAGAAATTAAAAAAATCCTTACTCTGAGGGAATCAAGGAAATGGGAGGTGTAGGTTTCCCTCCTCCCTTCAGCTCCCTCAGGATGCTGAGCACTGCTAGCAGGGTGCAGTGTTCAGTTACTGCTTGCAGCCAAGTGGGGTTTTCTGATGAGTGGAGCATGGCCTGAAGATCCCAGCACAGTGGCCTCACACCTCCATCCACACGTGGCTAAGTTTGGGGCATGCACAGCTGCCTGTCCTGGTGAAAGCGCAGTGCTGTCGGTGGAATGCTGCCTCTCCTTTTGTCAGCACAGGGATGAAACTGAATGCAGATGGACTTGAGACAGTGAGGAAGGCTCTGGGCAGTGCCCCAGCCATGCAGGAGCATCTAAGCCAGTCTCCAGGCCTTGGTGGCCCATCTGTCACTGCTGTGCTCTGGGCAGGACCAGGCAATAGAATGATTTCTGCTTCCCTGAAATTCTCCTCGGATCCAGAGAGTGGCTCCATCGCCTCACAGGGCTGCAGGCTGATCTGGGAGAAGGTTTCAAACCCCACTCCTTGTGCTTCCCCTCTGTGCAGAAGTGCCCCGGTCTTGTGAAGGAGCCAAGTCACCTTGGGTAGAGCTGAGGCACCCAGCGCTCTGCACTGTGTGTCACCCTCAGCAGCGTTCCAACTCCTGCTCTTTGGTAGTTTGTGGCACCACAGCTCCCTTGTGAGGGCTGTCCTACACGTTGGGGCATTTTGGAGACCTGTTCCTTCATCGGAGGCTGATTGATTGACTGATCAATTGTCTGTTTTTCAAGCTCAAGAGGAAGTAAGATCTTTTTTCCCCCCTTTTTTTCCTCTGAGGTTATTTACGAGGCACTGTCTCTGACACTGCCAGCTGACATCCTTTGGCGTCACCACCTCTGAAGATGCCTCGAGGTGTGTCAGTCGCACTTCACGTCAGCGTACCTATCTGCACCTCCTTGGCTGCGATTGAAAGGTACAGTTTCTAAATCTCCCGGTGACCCATTTTGCATGGATCACTGGTGTGCTAGAATGTAGCTGTTCCTTCCCATCGTGTTAATGCAAGTTCACCCGTGTTCAGAGCAGGCACGTGCCACGCTGCACACATGGGGAGAGCTTGTGCTCGAATCTCTGTGCAAAACCAGCATAGTCGCTCCAGGTTTGGTATTGCCAGCACAAGTTACATGCGTTCAGAGCTTTTTATTTAACCCTTGTAAATGCTTTGATTTGATAAACAGAGACAGACAGCTGGCTTACGTTAATGTGGGACTCATCGGAGGTTCAGCAACCAGCAAGCAGAGCAAGTGCTCCCAGGCCAGCGGGAACCCTGCTGCTGGGGCCTGGCGTGTGTGGCAATGCCCAGTGCTCAGTGTGTGAGTGGGAACAGGGCCACATCACCTGCACACTCAGCACCACCTCAGCCACAGGCTGCCTGCTGCCTTCCCTGCAGCCGGACTTGGGATGGCTGTGATGAGCACCCCCAGCACAACCCTGAGGCACTGTGCTGTGCAGGCCTGTCTTCCTCTATGCCAGGCCAGCGAGAAGGGCATCAGGAAAACAAACTCTCAGGGGCACTTCTAGAAAGCCCTAAAGCCTGGCTGTGATGTTAGATGGGATTCAGAGACTGATCTGGATTCAGGATCTGCTCAGGCTGCCCATGGGGCAATGCGAGGCGGCTTACCTGCAGGCTGCCCCTGGTTTTCAGCTTGATTTCAAAACCGCCTGGCTGGGGTACAAGGTAAACAGCACTGGATCCAGAGCTGGTTCTGCTGGGCTGAATCATGCCTCTGTACAAGCGCTCAGTGTCTCTGCCTCCTGCTCCCAGGCTGTGGCCTCCTGCTCCCACTGCGCTGTGGAAGTGGTGGCAGCTGAGGGGCCTGGTCCTGTGCTGGACAGCAAGGGCATGGACTGCTGCACAGCAACCCCAGGGAAACAAGAACGCTTTCAAGGAGATTTCAGTGACAAATATGGCAAAATGAATCCGGGTGGATGAGTCAGATCCTTTCCATCTTCTTTCACCGTGTGCCCATTATCCCCTAATTCTCTTTTACAGAGAAGTGGGTCTTGAAATTAATGCTGCGGAAAGAGGCATGTGGCAGCTCATCCCATCACATGTCATGATCTCGCTAAGCTACAACCATGTCTTTGTCACGCTTTTTATTTTTTAACTGCCATTTTAAAAATGAAAAACTTTCTAACTGAACAGCTCTTCAATAGTTCAGCTATGGGCAACTCCAATGTTTCTGAGTGAATCTCATTCATCTAGTTAAATAAAAACAAACAAACAAACAAACTCCAGACACACAACATTTTAAATGGAAAATTGCATAGCACTGCAGTCGCATGTTCCTGTTCTTTCATGGGGCACAATGGGCTCGTTTCCATGAAATCAAACAATAAATGACAAATGAGTTGCAATTATGATACAGAAGCTTGGGATGTAGCTGAAGACCTTGCTGCTTTTGTCAAAGTGTGGTTCTTGAGATGCAACATTTGCTTGTTTTACTTAAAGAGAGTTTTCTAACAGGGAAGTGAGGATACGGGCACACAAACAAGTTACTGCAGGGAAAACTGGGAGTGTGAAAGTTCAGCAGCTCAGCTACTGCCAAGAAACTGCTCTCATGTATTCTTTAACCCCCTCATAAATACAAACTAGCTTCCCCTATCCCACCCAAAGGATGAGATGCCTGGCTTTCTCTAGCAGGCCCTGCTGGGTAAGAGAAAGTGTCTGGGAACTCTCAGTACAAGAGCAACCCAACCATGGGCAGATGCTATCTTGCCCTGAAATAGGCTGTTGGTTGCTCCATACTCTGGGGCACAACCAGTTAACTTCCCCCAAAGTCCCGCAGTGATGTCCCGATTCAGGTGAGAGAGCAGCGGGTGCTTCCTGGCTCCCCGGCCTTTGCCCCTCAGCCACTTGTGCACAGCAACCCGGTCTGACTGAAATTCTTCAGGTTTCAGCAACAGGAAATTGCAGATGAGAGAAAGCGCTGTAAAGTGCAGTTATATGGTTTCAGTCGCAAGCTGTGAAAAGTAGCAGCTCCCCAAGCTCTCAACCTTAACACCGCTATTAATACTATATTTTTCTAATCGCATCAAGATCGATGGAGGATCAGGGCCTTGTTGTAGTAGATGCCCTACCAACAACCCTCCGTCCTACCTCAGCACAGTTTGTAGCCAAGCATCCTAGCAAGTCCACAAGCACAATGTGGTATAAAAAAAGGGGGTGAGAAAAGTTTGTTTTAGAATCTGCTTTTCAGGAGCATTCTCTGCCAGACGGCAGATGAAGTGCCCTGGAACGATCCTCACTGGCACTGATAGATGTTGATCAGAGTCCATAGGAGGAGAAGTTGGGTTTTTGGCCAGTGCAGTATATTTTTGGAGAGCCCCAGAGAAGGAGTTCATACATGTGTGATTGGAGCAGATGCGGAGAGAAGGTTCCCACCCCAAAACTAGACGGGCTTTCTACTGCCCTGACCCTGACATTGGACCAGAGGGCCTCCCTAGGTCCCTTTCAACCTAAAGCACTCCTTGATTCTGTGGAGACTTGACAGTATTCCCATTTCCACAACCTGGACAGCCTATGTCAATCAACACGGACTGGTTGAGATGCTGACCTAACCCACAGGTGAGGGGTGGAGGAGCAGGGATCTCTTTGTGTGCCTTGACCCTTGCTGCTCCCCAGAGACAACAAACCTTGTCCTGGGAGCGGACTGGTTCCAATATGGGGCTTTCCATCTTGATCCAGTTTGGATGGGTCAAGACATGTTGAGACATGCCCTTTCAATATGCTGCATTTTATTAAAAACAAAGTAGCTGTGGGCCAGATTGTAAAACTAGGTGGGCCTCATTTGTCTGTCCCTACTGTAAGCCAATGAAACCTTCAACATATCCAAACTCTCACCTTTTTACCCATTTGAATGAAAAAGCATCACTAATAAAAGAAAATGACTCACCTAATGCTAAACCTGAGCTCTGCAGATCAGCTTTGATCAAATTCACTGACATTTGGATAACTGCGTTATTATAACTAAAACATCTTTTAAAGTTTTTTTTTCTTTTTTTTTTTTTTTTTTCCAGACGCTCATTCTTTAAACTTTGCTTTGATCACTGCGCATATCCTT
Source organism: Coturnix japonica (assembly GCF_054131305.1). Taxonomy (NCBI): domain Eukaryota; kingdom Metazoa; phylum Chordata; class Aves; order Galliformes; family Phasianidae; genus Coturnix; species Coturnix japonica. The sequence continues at coordinate 19,492,204 of NC_140664.1, read as the reverse complement.
TTCAGCAGAAATTTGTCCACAGAGGGTGAAGTTTTTTCATTTGTTTTTCATATGGATACTCTTTCCTTTGTTCATATTTTAAATCAGTGAAGCTACCCTTCCAGCTAACCCTTATAATAAAAATGCGGCTACTGTGTGGCTTTTAACAACTCATTTAACCCATCTGTGTCTCAGTATCCCTGAAAGCAGCCCAGGGAATCTAACACATATTCGGGTAATGAGGACGATCAGGAAGCTTAATTAGATGGAGGGTTTTTTTTTTTAGCATAAAGCAGATATTTCACTGAGTTAAGTGGTAGTACTCTCTCACAGTGGCCCAACACCACCACCAACGTGCAGTGTTACAAAAGCAGTGTTGCGGGATACTGTATGAAAGAATATTTCTTTCAGGAACAGCTTTTGAATTAGCCCAGGCGCTCCAGTTTCCAAATAAGAGATGCAATCTGAGATGATTGAAATAAATGGAAGCAGGAATGTGTCAAGACAATTACAAATGAAAAGATTGAAATCAGTGGAGCTGGAAGGGCAAAAAACCATCTGTGTGTAAATATTTATCCGTGCGTTGAGTTCAGCTTTAAATGCTGAGGAAGACAGAGACTTTTATTTTTTCCTACGGTCAAAAAAATAATTAAAAAAAAAATTAAAAAATCACACATCTAGCGATAAACTTTTGAGGCAATAAAATTCGGGTTATCATTAGGAAAAAGTATTTATAACAGATTTTCCCCTCTTGAGCAAGCAGGAAAAATATTACAAATGTGTTTTGCTAATTACTGTTTATCATTAGTTTGTTATCACCTCTGGGCGAGGTGGGTGCCAGTCCTTCATTCCCAAGGTGGGCAGCTGCCAGGCTTTGAGTCAAGGCAGTCCTTACTGTGCTTTCTTATAGCATGGGCAAGAGCTCGTTGTAGCTTGTAACAGTGTTGGATTAGCAGAAAATAATCTTCAGAACTTGCATGTCTAAAGCTTCATCACCTTTTACCGTATTGCAGAAAAAAGTAAACGTTTTCAAATAGCGTCAGCTGGTGAGATTCTTCCACTGCCTCACACCAAAGCGCGGCTTTTAAGGTTCGTACAGCTGTCTGTGCGGCCATTTTGCAGACACGTATGCGTGTCATCTGACAGAGCGAGCTGTTAAACTCTGCAAAGCTTCTGTCACAAATAAAACTATTTATGAGCGCACACATTTGCAAAGATCAGGCCCTGCGAACATGAGCTCCGCATCAAGCTTCTAAGGGATTGTTTTCCCAAAACACTTTGGGCTTAGGATCCCTATTAATGTAAATCTGCTTTAAACAGGAGATAGTCATTTTTTAACACAGACATCCTCTAATAATTTCATGATGTGGCTCATACCTTAATAGATAGCAGTTGCGATGCAGATCTATCCGTGCAGCCCACAGTTGCAAAACATACTTGCGGTAATGAGAACTCTTGCCGACATGGAAAATTAATATTAGGAAAATTAATGTAGGGAAAATCTCTAATGGGTTTTTGTCTGCATCTAACTCGATTTAGCGGTTAGCAGAAGGAAGAAATTTAGTACCAGGTGAGCAGTCAGCTCTCCAGAAACCATGCCAGGCTGATCATGCTGAAGGCTTACTGCTTTGTCCTAGAACATGGGGAGGAATCCCTGCTTTGCAAATGACAGCCTGGAAAGCCTCACTCCAGATCAGCCCCACAATCTCAGCTGTCAGAACCTTGCCCACATTAAAAGCCATTTGGCATGAGAGCTTTTCACGTCGATGCCCTTTCTCTCTGTGGAAGTGTTTTCTAAGCTCACAAGTCGCAGCCTGGCGGAGGAGCATATTCCTTCTCTGTCCCACGTACAAGTGACAGGGTGGAAAGACGTATGATCTTTTTGTTAGTGGCATCTGTCAAATCCTCTGGCAAAATAGAAGCAGCAGTTATTCCAATAAGACAGGCTGCCCACTTGTTCATCACTCTTTTAAGAAGCACTCTGTCACAGCGAAGAGTGTAATGTGGCCATTAGGCACATAGTGCCCTGATGGCTTTCAGCTCTTGGTAAAGGCAGAGCTGATTAGCAGCTGGTGGTGTGCTGTCTGTGCCTGGGTTTCTCTTTCATTGCATTTGAAGAAAGCCTGGTGCATTTTTCCCATTTTGCCTACAGGAGGGTAGGCCCGCCCTTCATTTTTTGAGGGCTGTGGATATTTCACATGGTGGAGGCATGAGGTATTTCAGAGAACAGGACACAAATCAAGGAGGCAGAGAATTTTTGGAAGAAATTCTTAAAAAAGAAAATTTATTCTCCATTTAGGCAGTTTGAAATAGTGGTGTTTTTTATTTTTATTTTTTATTTTTTAAATTTTTTTTTGTGCTTTGCTTTTTTTTTTGTTTTTTTGTTTTTTTTTTGGTTTTTTTTGTTTTTTTTTAATTTTATTTTTAACTCCCAACTAAATTCCTTGAAAACAGAGAGAAGGACATTCTTGGTAAACACTGTGTGTTGTCTGCTGCTTGTCAAGGATGGGACAGGCTCTGAACAAACCTCCAGAGCCCTCTCAAAGAGACACCAATTATGAGGAATGGTGGTATTTGATTCATAAGGAGCATTTTCTGTGAGCGTGCAAACAAAGAAAGCAGCACGTACAGCTGCCTTCTCTCCCTTACTTCATGCACACCAGAGCGCTTTCAGCATCAGCCCCAGTCCTGCAGCTACCACTTTGCAGCAGATCCCACTGTCACAGCCGTGGCTGCTGACCTGCTCCAGGCACAGGACCGGGCCCTATCTTTCCAAATCCTTTCATTTCACCCTTTCATCCCTACAGCCCAAAGGAAGCAAAAAAATGAAAGTCAATTGCTTTCTGCACTTGTTTAAAATAAAACTGAAACAGATGCTAGAAGTCCCTTGAAAGTGAAAGATAATAATTATTTTTTAAGGCAGTGACATTGTTATTTATTTTATGTTTTTAGAAAACCTCTGTTGCTCATCCTTTCATTGTTGGGAATGCGCAGAAACAGAGGACGAGGTTCACTTTGTCATCTACTGTGAAAAGGAGCAGTAACAGTGAACGTGCTGTCCTCCTGGAAATCTCAATCAGTAAATTCTTGTTTGGATTAAGGGTCTTCCAGGATTTGGGTAGCTCGTTTTACCTCTATCAGATCTTCCACATAAATAATTTGGAGAATCTTCAGATCAGCAAGATGTAACATATATCACCGTCTCAGATACTGGCAGCAGTTTGATCAGATTGTTCAAAACCAAAGGACTTAGAAACGTGAGTACTGGAGTTCATTCTATGATATGCACACCCAGCTCCTACCCTTAAATATTTAAATTCATTTTGTTACATGTAGAAGGTTTATTCAGAATTAGTTCATATTTTAAAGGAAATCAAGTATTGCTATTTTTTTTTTTCTTCCTGGAAATCTGATACCATTAAAATCAACTTCTGTTTTCTATCTATGTATTTTTATACAGAGTAAATAATACACATATATTTGGATACATATACTTTGAATCTCCTTCCCAAATACGTTGCATAATAATTAAAACAGTTTTTAATAATGATTAAATCATCATCAATAACAAAACTCAGGCTCTGTCCAACCACAGTACACTTTTCTGTCACATAAATGCAGTAAAGAGATATTAACACTGTATACATTTGTACTCACCATGCTACAGAAGAAAGTTTTCATTCTAGCTTTCCAACTCTGTGCTCATTTCCACTAGAAATGTAAGCTGTTTTGTCTCACTTATACACATTTCTTCTCCTTCAGATAATTGCCCCTTATATTCTCATTCAACAGAACCATATAAAGATAAAAACGTGCACGAGGAATAGATGGCAAATGTTTATATCAAACAACAGATATCAAAGAGAAGAGAGCACGCTTCCCTTTTGCTACCTCCACCCGTACATCTCATGTTAATCAAATCATTACTACTTGATTGCTACCAGCCAAATGGCTCACATTCGCTTCTTCTCATTCAAAACATTTTTTGTTCCTATATCCTTCACTATCACTATATGAAAATAATACACCAACAAACATTTCTAAGATCCGATCAAGCAGCCCATTTGAACTTTTAGTCCTTACATTAACCAGAAAACAAAAACACATCAAGAGAAAGGAAACTCTAAAAATTCAATTAATCTTAACCAGAAGTTTAAGCAGTGAGAATGCTGTAGAAACTTCATGTTACCCAGTATTCCCTGTAAATATTTAAAATCCACGTGTGGGCATGAGAGAGCCTCTTGCTTTCCTTCTTTGACATGGAACTGTCACTGGAATAAAAAGCTCAGTATCTCCTGAAGGCAGCAGAGTGTGATTTGCTCTGATTTCAGATTAAGTTATCTGTTTATCTCTTTCTGCTTTTCTCTCTTTCAGAATGCAGAGAGGATTTGTTCGTTCATGGTTTTTAAAAACACAGTCTTATTTTCATTAAGCTAAGCCCACTGCTGATGTAATTCTTGCATTACAAAGGTCTTAATTTAAACCATGACATAAATGCTTTTCATCAGTTGATTTTTTGTTCTTTGTGCCAAATTTCTTGCATTTTTAAAATAAAGAATATGGTGTATAATAACTGCTGCGGGACAGGCTGCTTTATTCTTCAATATGAAAGACAAATGGGGTGTGACATGCATACGTTTCAACATGCAGCACTTACTTCTTTAGGACCTTACTTTTTCCACTGTTTTCTCAGTAGACTATTTGATTTCCTTTGAATCGGGCCTAACGATAACACGGGATTTGAAGCGCGGTTCTCGGCGTTGAGCGCACTGACGGGACCAAGAGGTGAAAAGTGCTTCTAATCTCTCCTTTCTCCCCCTCCTCTGCTCTCTGCCTCTCTCTCCTTCCTTCCCCCTCCGCTCACGGATTTGGGGTCTGCAGATGATAATTTGCAGAGCGTTGTGGAAGAAGGGTGGGGATGCATTCCTAACACCCCAAATCCTGGTTTGCATTACACATTAGGGATTTCAAAGCACACCAAGATTTAATCATAATCAGAGTGTAGGGAAATTGTTTCTACAACATTATGTAGCGTATCTTCTTTTTTTCTTTTCTCTTTTTTTCTTTCCTTTTTCTTTTTTCTTTCTCTTGCTTTGTTATCGCAGTAACTAGTAGTGCAAACTCGTACTGCTGTTGTGTCATACCATCATTGCAATGATCGATGAGCTATGCTAATGCATCTGGGAGAACTGCATCAGTTGTTTGGTTTGGGTACTATTTTGAGTTTAGGAGCTTGCTTAATTTTCAGACAGAGTCGAAAGACACCAGCTGTTTTTCTGCTTAAATGTGAAAGTACGGGAGAAATTTTTCTTGATTAGCATTACTAGAAATGAATCAAGATTACAACACAGCACATGCAAGCATTTTCCTTAAGCAGAAATCTCAGTGTGATCTCGCTGCAGTGTGCGAACAGCGAACTGCAGAGTTATTTCACTGATCTCTGCAGGACAGCGCTGTCAGACACACAGCAGATTTGGAAAACCTCACACGAAATTTTATCAAGGATAAAATCTTTTAACATGCTTTTGATCAGCTGTATTTTAGGAGATGTTGACCTGATGCTTCTATTCTTGACCCGGTTTTATAATTTGTCCTTATGCAAACTGAAAATTTGCCAGAGAAAGACAGCACGCAGTGACAGACTGACCTTTGGTCCATCAACTGTCTTGTATTGTGTGAGACATTAAATTCAATGGAAACAGTCTCTTTTTAAAATTCAGATTAGTTATCTATAATGAATTCATTTTTACTTGATGTAAATTTACTTACGTTTATTTTCTTGGATTCTGGGCATCTCAATAAAATCAAAGCAGGGAAAATGCCTATTTCTCTTTTACATACTCAAGACTAAAGTGTGTTGCCTACTTCCAAGTTGCATAGCGTAGCTGCAGTGTTGCACACTATTTGATTTGTTGTTTCATCTTTTATCCTTAATTTCTATTATATTCTGTGCAAAATTCTCTGGTACGGACCTGAGAAGAAGAAGAGGAAAGCAGGGCTGTTCTTTGAGGGTGTGTTCATCTTTACATTTTTAAAACCTTTTCTGATAGATTTATATCAAGGCTGAAGTAATTCACCCTGGGATGAAACTTGGAATCAGAACTTTTAAATGCAAGCACATTTATGTTTCTTTTGATTTTATTATTTTTTTTAAAGAAAATTTTAAAATCGGTCGGCATGTTCTTAACAGCAAAGGTTTAAATCCTGATCCATTTGAAGTCAATGGGAGTTTTGCCATTAACTTCAATGGAGCCAGGATTTCCTTCAAACGGCAGAGAACAATTACATTTAGTATTTTCAGATGGAAAAATTGCACTTGTATAAATGGAAATTGTCTTATTTTTGGGGAGGGGAGGGTACATATTGTATATAATCCACAGCGTGAACTCATCCCTGGATATCTTTTTGTTAAGTTACTATCTTTTTCTCATTAAGATAAGTAACAGTTCAACATATGTGGTTACTTAAGAAATTCCTAAAGATCTTTAGTGGAGTCTCTTGGGATAAGATGAGAAATCAGCCGTTGTCATTCATGACAAAGATCCCACATAATTTTTCCTAAGAGTTCGGCATGCCATCTCAAGTGGATTAGCGTGGGTGACTGTATTCTGCCCATGCACTCATCAGCTGAAGTTTTGATCTGAGGTCATAGTTTTGCTTTTCCTGCCCACAGCTGCTACCCAGTATTGCTGTGCATTTGGTACATTTCATACCCTACACCTCCAGCCAGATCGGGAGGGATGCATGAACTTAATTAACTTGTTTCTTTCACAAAAGCATTGGGTTATTGTTGGCAAAATCCTGCTGGCCTTAATCAAAGGGCAAAACCTGACTCCCAGAAAGGTTATTTGAGATGACACAGATGAGGCACACAGCCATCACCTGCAGAATGGGACCCAGGAGCTGGCCCTTTACCTCCCAGATAGATCTCTTCAAAGGAGGCTAATTGTCAAACAAACCTGGAATTTCCAGCTCCAGTTCCGTCGACCTATTTGTGATACTGTATTATCAGAGGCAAATTATACTATTTCTGTACACGGGACAGGTGGTTCAACCCAGTCTGCCATAATCTCCCTACCTCAGACCACCTGATCATCGATGCTTCTTTCACTATGGGTTTTGCCCCATACATGTTACCTTTGGGAAGAGCAAGGTGGCTGTGGGAGCTGCGGCTCCTTTCCCACATCTGCAGAGTGGGGCAGTGCCCAGGTCTGCCTGCTCGTACCCATACAAAGCAAGCATCTCAGGATGTTAGAAACCAGGCAAGGCATACGGTCACATTCTGGTCTGAGAGGTGAGACAGTATGTAAGGCTGTTTTTGGGTGTTTCCTTTGGATGCAAGTTTGAAGATAATTCTCTGGTGCAGTGCTATTTATTTACAAAGAATAAACAGAGACTCTGCTTTCCTAAACCAGAGGAAGAATCAACAGCATCATGCGACTTCTTTACTCAGTCTTTCCAGAAAGTTTTTGTGCTTCAAGGCAACTCTACTTTCTGGTTTCCTAGCTAGGCTCTGCAACAAGCACTTTGCCAGCTTCATCCCAGCTCCTTTCTCTCCTAGCTCATAGATTTTTCTGGACCTTTCTTCCCATTGCCTGTGCACTGTGCAGTTTCTGCACTGAAGGAAGCTCCCACAAACCACAGGAGCACAAACTTGACAGATCTGGACTTTTAGACATGGCCTTGCTCCCCATAATGCTTCAGATCTCTACAAACAGGGTCACAGCCATTACACTACTGTGTCCTCCTGTTCCAGGCATGGATATGCCATTCCTGTCTGTGGCTCAGCAGAAAACTGAGTGAGAAGTGTCAGCTGTCTGAATAAATGGCAAGTTCCGTTAGGCACCATGGCCTTCTGAGATCTAGACTCCATCCCAATGTGCTAGTGAAGAACAGACAAGACCACAAAGGCTCAGAACATGCTGACAGACATAGCTGAGAAGAGGCTGAGCAATGTTGGACTTGGCTGAAGTCAGTGGTTGCTCTGTGACAAACAAGGAAACAGAGCCAAGATAGTGAAATGTTTGGTTTTTATTTCATCGTCCACGTATCATGTCCTCGCTCACCAAACACTTTCTGAAAACAGAGTCCCGGTACCTCATGGCCGTGCTCTGTGTGTAAATGTACTGACACAGTGGTGCTGCCTCCATACACACACACTTTCATCATTACATTCCTTTCATTTTTCTTCTGGGAATAGCTATATTGCAATGTTAATACTACTGATTGTTTGCGATGTTATCGTAAAGTTTGTTATACTCCCATGAAATGTAATCATAAATACAGTGTACAATAGACATGAGGCATTTTCTAAGATTCTATGAACTTTTTTTTTTTTTTTTTTCATTCAATACATTGTACAAAATTTAACACAGATCCCACAGTAGCTAAATGTCTCATGGACTGCCAGGCAGCCCTGTAGCAATACATCATTACATTCTAGTGATGTCCTTTGTGTTACAATATCGATACTCCTGGGTTGTTCCTTGGCTTATTTCTTGCACACCTACTTCTGCAAGGAACTACCTTCCCACATCCTGTCTCCACACTTATCTGTGGCATTATCTCAGCACAATTATCTTGTTTTTAAAATACTGTAGTCTTTTTTGTTTGTTGTGCAGAGTAAACATTGGCCTTTGTATATCCATCCTTCTCTCTGTCCAGTGTTCTGAGAGTGAAAGCAGCAGTAAAGGTGGGGCTTCAGACATCAAAGATATCATACATCTTGAAACTAAGCGCTGCGCTAAACTCCCCTTAATGCTTCTGTGGGAAAGTGTCTCCGTATGTCATCCCATGTATTTTCTTTGCTATTTAAAGTAGTGCTTAATAGCACACTAAGCTGGTGGAAAACTATTTGCTTTCTTGGGTTAGTTCTGCTCTGGCTTAATGTGAGGTTGGGTAAGCACTGGGCACAGGAGCTGGGTGGGAGGAAGAGGGAGCAGAGCAGCCAGCAGGCAGTGGGCTGACGGCACTGGGTGAGTGGTCATCCAAATGGGGGTTGTCCAGCTCAGAGGTTATCCAGCTCAGGGCAGCCAAGCCTTTGGCTGGCTGGGAGGTGTTGAGGTTGGGATGTGGCTGCACTCTCACTTGATGGCAGTTGCACAAACTCCCCATGAGTAAGCGAGGTCTGTTTCTGGGAAGTGCTCCTAGCCCTCTCATCCCTGTCTCCTCAGATAGTCTCACTTCTCTTGAACTACCCTTCCAGCTTCATGCCTTCTTCCTCTCTTCTCCTCCACAATTAAAGCCTCCTCCCACAATTTTGTCCTCTCATTTATTTTCTTCTCTCTGCCTTCTAGCGGTTCCCTCAGCTCTGTAATCACTCCAGCAACACGTCCTTTGGAAACACTTCTTATGCTTCTCTGGACCATCTCATCCAGAAATAGAAATGTAGAAGTCATTAATGTGCTAATAACTCATAGACCTATTTATTTTCAGTGATCATTTTCAAACAGAAAAGGATTATTTCTTAAATTTGGGCCAAAACATAACTGGGAATGTGGAGCTTCCAGGGCCAGTAGGACAGCCACTCTTTCTCTTTTAGTCCAGTTGTTTCTCTGGACTTTTAAGTTAACTTCTCCTATATTCTCTCTCTCTCACTGTTTTGTTTTGTTTTTAAATTAAATTTAGTCTTATTTCTCTCCTCTCTCATCTAAAACTACAGATCTTGCAATTCCTTTGTCCTTACAGCTGTCATCTATTTTCCTGTCCAAAAAACAGTGACATTCATTTCTGCTCCTTGAGCAAGAGAGCTGGTTGAGAGGTGGGTCCTCCGGAAAGAATGCGCTAAGACTGGTAGGACTGTCTTTCATTGCATGGGCTGGTTATCATTACATTAATTACTTAATTTATTTACAACATGGCTGTGGTCAGGAGCCCTACACTTGCATTGGCGCTGCAGTTGTATGAGAAAGGGTTACAGTAATGAAAGTTATAGAGAAACTAGTTCAGCCCCAGATCTCATCTGTATTACCTATTCTCTGTCATCCTGCATGAGATGAAGGGGCACGAGTCTGTTTGCAGGAATGCACCTGGTACTTCCCTGCCTGCGTGTTACGCAGTCTTTTTATTGTGGTATCCCAGGACTAAGAGTAAGGTGTCTTCAAAGAACATTTTTATGGGAATAAAGGTGAATTTTCAAAGGGGATTTTTAAATAAAAGACAGATAGAAAATTTCAGGGCTGCTAGTGTTTGCCTTCAATATAATATTAATATGGATGCACTTCACATGGAAATTAACTCCAGTCCTAGGGGCTGTGTGTGGCTCTTACAGTTATTCTGAGGGCTTTTTTTTCCAGTTGGGGTATTTTGCAAAGACCTGAACTGATGGACAAGTGTTTTTAGTTATATAGTGCTCACGACCTGTTATCCAACGAGTCTCACAGCATTTGTGTCCAAAAGGGAGGTCCAGCAGTTCCTTGCGAGGCAGGCTGCTGCTGTGACAAGGGAATTGTTTTGCACTTGGAAAAATTCACAAGGAAGGGATTTGACCAGGCTAATTCTGTACAACCAATGTTAGAGAAATGCCGGTCCGTAAGAGAAATACGATTTTGCTTTCACTTTGCTGGAAGCGCAATTTTCATTCTAGCCAAAGGGGTGAGAGCTGCTGGTTCCTTTACATTCTGTGTTTTGGTTCTGAAAATTCAAATGTGAGAGAAAGCACAACTCTGACACACCGAGGGATGAGCTTTCTGCACTGATCTGAGCCCAGTTGTACCAGTACGAGCGTGGGTAGAGCTGGACTTGATCCCTGTGTTTGTGCTATACAGTTGCCCCCGATCACTGAGTGGAAACTCACTGGATTATTTCCATCAGGAGGAGAAATTGATGATAGGAGTCAGGAATGCCTTTGGTTTATTTACAAAGCGTGTACTCAGAATCTTGTTTCTCTGAATGCAGTAGAAACAAACAGCAGGCACTTCTCTTACTCAGAGTTTCCGAGCCTGTTTCTGGTGCGAAGCATGTTTGCTGCAGAGCCGCACTGCTCTGATATGTCGCCTTGCAGGACAGCTTCTCCAGTGATGGTTCCTTAGGACAGACAGACAGGCAGACACATGAAACACCCAGCTAGCTGCCTCCCAGCCTCTGTGTGCTCCAGTGCAGCCTGCTTCAGCCTGAGTTTGGCTGTGATTTGGGTGGCATCTTCTGAAGTCTTCAGGCTCCTGTGCATGTAAGCACTAAGCTGCTCTTCTATTTTAGCTTTAAAAGTAGATAACAGCATCAGCTTTGCTGAAGATGTGGATGTAGATTAAAAAGCCCACTATGGTGTAAATTCTATATACTCAGCCTACCACCACTTTTGCACCTATGAGAGTCCCTGAACCTATGGCAGAGCTGAGCTCCTTGTAGCACAGCAGAACTTCTGCATGGTCTCAGAGGTAGCTAAATAATGAACTGTTCTCAGTTCCTTTAATGCAGGCAGACTTTCACACTAGTTCTGTAGCACCACAGCTTATCTCAGATCTGTGGCAGGAACTTTTGTCAAGGGAAAAGAAATAAATAACAGCATATGAACTTGACAGTTGAGAATCGTTCCCAAACACTTGCAACAAGCCGATGTTCTCAAATTTCAAATGAGTGCAGACGTTTGCAGCATTGAGCCAGTCCTTCCCTCGCTCTGCTCATCACATCCCAATAGGGAGGTGCAGCATATCATGTCAGAAGGAGATTCTTCTCCCAGCGAGAAAAAATTCCCACCACATTTCAAACAAAAAAGTGAAGAATAAGGGCAGCACGGTTGCTCTGCATCATGTATTTTATCTCACTGTTGTAACACTCTTTTCTACCTCAAGTAATACTTACTTGTGGCAAAGAACATCAGAGTAATGCTAATTGCAGGTGTAACCCACATCAAACCCACAGTGTAGAAATGGGAGAGCAGATGGCAGCAGGGTGTCCTTCTGGAGCTGCATGCCTGCAGTGTTCCCATACCTTCTCAGGACAAATTGAGTCCTCATGTGCACAAACGCTCACTTTTTCTCTGAGCTCTATAATTCCCCGATCTCTTTAATTTAAGTGTTTTTCTATGGAAAAAAGATTGACTGCTTCAATTTTAGGTACATATACACTACTCTAAAACAACTCATCAAGTATTAGTGGGGTGCAACAAACATTATGTTTATCACATTTACATCAAATAACAGAACAGCTAGTAGTTTATGAAACCCATTCTTTGAACCTGATGTTTTCAGTGATTCATTTCATGCTTATTGGATGCTCACATTGCTTATGTTTGTCAATAGCATTCAAAGCTATGACTAGATAGGGGAAAATAAACATTTTAAAACATGAACAGACTGCATTAGTAGCAGTGGAATGCATCTAGTTAACTAAAGACATTGTCCTCAGGCACTGAAGAGATCATAATTACAGTTGCAACTCCACCTTCTGGCTTATTTTGCTCTGAGGAGTCCAAGAGTTTGGATTCTTTATTTTGAATAAATGTGGATACTTCCTTCAGGGTCTGAAAAAGGATAAATTGACAGCTACATTCCAAAAAAAGCATAGCTGGATGGAAAATGACTGCTTGCAATGCTAACGTGCTCTTAGTTTGGTGGTATAAATCAGTATCATCTCTTGAAGAAAAGAGTGTAGCTAGAATAAGTATCAGATAGGAGACTGAGAGTTCTCTTCATTTCAGGAGTTGAAAAATTTCCATATGAAAACAAGCAAAAATTGTTTAGAATCTTTTTTAATAACAAAGAGAAAACATAGTGGAAAGCTTTTCCTTCTATTGGCATTTGCGCTGCTTCAGGACACACCATGCGAGAACTAAAATACATGAATCAGATGGAGAGTGATTCAGCTACACCCTTGACTAATTTTGCTCAGTGATATCACAAAGCCTCGTTTTTTCCATAGTTTCCTCCTTATTTGTAAAGCTTGGATTCTGCCACAGATGCTCCCCTATTCCAAAGGCAGTGCTTTTAGCATTTAATAATCCTGTTTGCCTCACCTATCTGTAGCAATTAATTGTTGATTTAGTGCCATTGGCTTCAGAGTAATATTCAAACTTGTACTTGGGCAGAAGGATATGAAGCATGTAGATCCTTTTAAAAATAACATGGATTTAGTTATAAACATCTTTTTGCATCCTTAGAAATCAATAGGGACTTCTAGTCAGACAGAGGGTTCAATGGAAAAAAGTTATAATCTCATATGAAGACAAACACTGTCGGTGGAGCAGTGATAAATGGAGCTGCTCAGCTCCCTGGCATGTAGATTCAGCGGAGAACATTTTACTGAAACAGTTTCTATATCATGTTTGGCCTCACGAATGTTCAGCAAGTAGAGGCCAAATCCTGTCCTCAATCAAATCTCTGCAACTCTCTTCAACTATGCTGCGGCTTTCATCTGTTCTCTTACATCAGATTCTTTTGCAGGAGTTCAGCCTTGCCAAGCATCTTGAAGCTGTATTACCAAGTATGTTTCAAGCACAAATCTCAGCCTCATCACCAAAGAAAAGAATGTTTGCCCAAGTATAGAAAGGCTTGCTTTGCCCTAAATACAAGGGGAAAAAATGGCAGTTTTGCACAACTATAGGCTCTGATCCTGGCTTTTAAGGCTATAGTAAAGTGAACCAAAGTGTTAAAACAAAGTAGTGTTTGGACTTTGGGAGTGGAATCAGTGTCAGTAGGAATCTCTGAGATATTTCCAGGTGAAGAGAGCAGTGTGAGCCCAGACCATCCTGTCTTCAGGGCTTGGGAAAGTGCTTCTTAATTCACTCTACAACAGTCCACATTTGGAGACAAAATCACAGCTGTTCCCTGGGATGGATGCTGTTTCCATCCCACCTCCCTGGGGTGTCTGCCCTCCCTTCCTTCTGTGCTGAAATGAATGGGGAGCAGTGAAGCTTTTGTTTGCCTCAGCTTGGGACTGGGCTGGGGCACTGGTGGGCAAACCAGAGTGTTAGGACCTCCCTGGAGGAAAAAGGGCAAGTGGAAAAAAATGTGAGCAAAGGCAAAAAAAGAAAAAAAAAAAAAAAAGGAAAAAAAAAAAAAAGGCAAAAAGAAAAAAAGGGCAGGAGCACGAGGCTGAGGGCTCACAAGTAGAACTGGGTCCACAGTGTGCAGAAGACCCTTGAAGATGGCCACCATGCTGCAAGAGCGTGGGTCGCTCTTCAGTCCATTACAATTCCTTAGCTAATGTGCTGCACCTGGGAAAAAAGCTGGGAGGAGGGAATCTGAGGACAGAAAGCAGCTGTCATGAGTCAGTCATGAGGAGATGAGAAAGGTATTGCCCTTCCTTTTGCTGAAAGTGGGACTGCTCATTTGAAAAAGGAGCACCTGAGAAATGGATTTATAAGGACAAAACAAATTTGAAATACTGACTCAAAACAGCTATGACTAGCAGACATCAGTCAGGGGAAATCTGCCTTTAAATTCCAGTCACTGGAACTGTATTTCTATTGTGTTTAAACCAATTCAGTCAACCCAACTTAATTTCCATTGTTGAGGGAATCTGAAAGAGTTAGGCAAGAAAGAAAAGGAGTCAACTGGAAAGATATGCTTGGAAATAAAAGAACATTCTGAGAGGAGGAAAAAGTGGAGGAGATTGAAGTGAAGAACAGAAAAATTGGACGCTAATAATTCTTTGTATTTTTTTTTCCCCGACAGAGTTTTTATCATTGGAGTAGTGTAGCCACCCACCTGTACCGTAACGATAACACACACAGTGGACATAACAACCAAATCTTCCTACTTTTCTTTGCGTCACCTTCATGGGGAAAATGCCAGAGGAGAAATTTATCAGACGTGTTGTCATATCTCTTTGTGTTTTGAACCTCTCCAAAATGAAAAAGTGAAGCAGTTTGTTTGACTTGTAGAAGGGGTTTTGGCTTACTCCCCATGAAAATATGATTATAAATTCCTCCTGCATTTACTGTTGGCATATTCTAAACAATTGAGTCCACTGATTACTGAGTTATATAAGAATTCTTGTGTTATTTGAGACTTAATACATCAGACTCTGTGTAAAAGTGACATACCTGCTTTTTAACATCTAAAATCCAAACCAAAGAGAACTTCTTCTGTTCTGTGAGATTTTTATTGCAGGCTGGGGGAGGAGGAAAAAAAACTGTGGGAATTCTTGCCTCATACTCCCAAGTTGGTGCTTTCAGTGCAATTTTTACCCACTTGCAGCTGTGCTGTGAGTATTGCTGCTCTGTGACAGTGATGTTGATGTCCTTATTTAAACCTCTGAGGCTCAGTCTCTGCATCTGATTCAAGGTCCTGAAAGTCTTGGCGTCTACCCTGGTGCTACTTGATGAATTGTAAGACATGAAAGAAACTGTATTTTGCCCATTCCACTTTTTACCTTAGTTGTGGCATGCCACATTATCTGTCACAGATGGGAAAAACACATGTGAATGAATGTAATCCATTTATTGGTTTATGGTCACAAAGTCCTCAAGGGAGTGTTCTAAATCCAGAACGCTGGATTTTCTATTTCAGTGAGTTAGCAGAAAGACGTCGCTTCCTATTCACTGTATGTCCAGCACTATCTGGTGAACTCATCAAAGGTGAAGAGCAACCACAGGTAAAACTATTCCTCTCAGACATTTTTGATGAATAATCGATTGCTCTCTGACATCTTCAAAATGCAAATGAAGGGATAATCTGCAGAGGGACGACACAGCTGAAGGACGTATTTTCAGACAACAGTGCTACCCCACACTGTAGGATGAGTGTGTATTCTGTTGTACCTTGTGTATGCTTTATAGCAATTGTCCTATTCTGACACACTCTTGTTTTTTAATATTGATGGCATGTCAAACCTGATATGTCAAACCTGAATCTTAGACATTTAGTTGGGGTGTGTTGTAAATGCAATTTTTCTGTAAGTTGCTTTTTGGTTGAAAGCTCTCCTTAAAGAAATGTAAAGCATAGGTACTAAGAGTGAAATGCACTCACATTGTCCTTTAAGCGTGCTTCAGTTTGTTCACAGAAGTAACTGGTGAAGTCCTACCAGAGTGAACAAGCAGTCTTCTTTCTTTTAGTTTCATTTGCCAACAGTGGAACGAGTTTTCTGAGACAAGGACATCTTCCTAATCAGAAAGTTGTGGAGACAAACATCCATCGGCTGGAGGCCATTGAGCATCCAGCAGCATTTGGATATCTCCAGGTCACACTGGGTTCCCACCACGTTCTAAACCCACAAGGTGTTTAGAATGGATCATAGATCCCATTTGATAAAATGTGCAAGTGAGGCATAATGTGTAACTTATTAAACTGATAGCTCAGGAATTGATTACTCATTGGCAAGAAGCTCATAGAGCAAAGTAAGAAAATACCAAAGAAGAATGTATTAAACAGATTTCTGCAGGTAGGCTGTGTGGTCTCCAGCATTAACAGAGGAAGCAGGAAGTCCAGTGCTCCACTCTTGATTCCACTATCAGCTATTTAACAGCACTGTTTATTCTTATCCTCACAGTTTTTCCAACAGCACCACTTTGAAGCTTTAAACATGGGACCCCAGCTGAATCCCTTCTTCTTTAGGGTTCAGTTTCTCTATCTCATCATTGTGTTTTAGAACTATATTGTTAGGATGACTTGGCAATGTTTGCTGAGCACTTTGAAGAAATGAAGCAAAGTATTAAGTTATAAGTAGGGTTGTTATTTAAGAAAAACTTCATTATTTTTCAAAAGCAAACAATTTTGGCAAGATGATAAAAGGAAGAAAGAAAAAGGGAGTGTAGCACTGAAGACAGTGTGCTCATTTTCTTCTCACCAAACAGTAAACGCTTTAGGAACACTACATTCTTTCATTCTCATCTTGCACTCAAGAGCAGTCATTTCATATCTGTATTTACCTTTCTTAAGCCATACTCTGTGCTCATGCTTTTCAGCACTTTATACATTTATTTAAGGATCAACTCAGAGCACTTATTCATCTTATTAGGAAAACACATTACATTCACACATCAGAGCCTGCAACTGCAAAGCTACTATAAATCATAAGATATCACTGACACCCCCCTTTCATCTTCTCAGAGATGCAGTGCTCTTTGCAAGGTTTTTGCTTTCACTTTGGTTGCTTTGCTACTTCCTCCTGTGGACTGAAATAAACAGTTTTCCTTTCCATTCTCGGCCAGTATCTTCTTTCCTCCTGATAGCGCACGGCAGCGTGGCTGTTAGTTGTTGGTGTATACAGGTCAACCCATGCATCTCTGGCATTACAAAGCAATATCGTAACGACAGCTCCTTTGCCAAAAGGCAATGCTCTTATCAAAATCATTAATACAATTTTCATGTGCTCATATTATTATGGTACTTCTATTGGCAATGCATTTACTGTATATTTACTGAACATATTCCTTTCTAAACAGAAGCAAGGGAGATAAAAGCAAGGAGGTGCAGCTCAGGACATCACATCTGCATGTTATGAAGAATTGCATGAAATCTTGACCTTGCTTTCAGTACTTTTGTGCTGAATTCAAGCAGTGTAAGTCAGGAAAACACCCAGTGAGAGGAGTAAGTACTTCAAGTAAAAGGAAAAACTCATAACACAGAAGAGAGAATGCTGAGAATGGAAGAAAATTGTTCAGAGGGATCAGCGGTGGGATGGTGTCATAGGCAGCCAGAAGGGTAAGGTTTGGAGGATGTCTGCAGAGAAGCAGTTGGGACTACTTGAAAACAACAAAACCCAAAGATGTTACCCACTGTGAGCCCTGCTGGTAATTCTGTAGCACACTTTGACTCCATCCACAAGTTCCTGCCTGCCGGCTCATTAAGTCAATCCATTTGGTTTTTTTTTTTGTTTTTTTTTTGTTTTTTTTTTTTGGTGACGATAAGCATGGAAACATTTTGGGCAATCTGTGAAGCATCATTCAATGTATGACCGAGCTGTGGGGAGATTAATGAGACTCCATAGCTCTTCTGAAATTTCTTTTTGGTGATTGTGAAAACAGAAGTATAATTTCATGAAAAAAAAAAAAAGAAAAAAGAAAAAAAAAGAAAAAAAAAAGGTGATAACTTCTCATGAAGTTTTGTTTAAAATAAAGCCCCAAAGCAATCTGCTCTGGACAGCTGAGATGCAGTTAAGATATGACGCAGCAAGCTGCAGTGTATTGTAGCAAATGTCTCCATCTTTCCTGCTTAAAGTCATGGCGAATGGTGAAGTCCATTTCTTGTTTTAGTTACCTGCTTTCTGAAAACTGTACGCTAACTAAAAAGTCTGATGTGTTCTGTGGAGCAGGTCACAAGGTACTGACCTGATGGGGCGTTGGGAACACGCTGGAGATGAGCTGTTTGTCTGCCTTTCTGCCTCATAATGAAAGGCGCGACTCTGATTGTAATTGAGCTGATCTATCCAGAATAGGAATGTAAGGGTTGTTTAAAAAGACACTTTCTGAAAAGGTTCATCTCCTGCTCCATAACAGGGAAACGACTTCTTTTTGGATTAGAGAACTGTATCTTCTTTGGGGTTTGCAGGCTTCTGTCTCCACGGCGTGAACCCAGTATTCACACAGGATTGTGTAATGGTAAAAGAATTTGTCTGGAACAGCCAGCTTTATGATTGACTGGTGATATTCTGCTGAAGAAGATCTGAGTGAAGATAACATTTTCAAAAGAAAAATATTGCTGGCACTTGACTACCTGTTCTGTACAGCATTTATTCGCACTTGTCAGCTAACCAAAATAAAACCTTTAATGCTGCCAATTTGTGACCTTCTCTGCTGTAAAATATTCTGTTACTAAATCAGCACTTCTCCGCTGTCTGTGTTTGTCTTATACCTTTCTGTGAAACAGTATCTACCTCCTTAGAGCCATTTACTGCTCTCGCTGTGTACGCAATGAGAGTTCTGTGCAAAGATCAAGGGGACATGAGGTGTAGTTACATCCAGGTGATAGTGATGTAGGGTTTACTTTAGGGTTGCTCATTTATTAGGATACATTTTGTGTGTTCTTACTTAAGGACAGCTCAGCGGTATTGGAGCCTGAACTCATTGTTCTGGATATTTAAATGCTTTTTCACTGAATAGGTAGGATGAGCTGGGTAAACGTTTTGAGGTTTTTTCAGGTAATTAGTTAAAGACACATGAAACTGCAGTTATGTTTTACCAGCTTAATACAGCCATGAACCAAAATGCCTGATTTGCCCTGATGAAAAAATGAGAAGATGTTAACATTTCTCAGAACAATCTGTGATGAATAGGAAGTGTTTTTGCCTATGGCTATGTTGTGCTAGGGTCTGATTATATCAGAGCTCGTAAATTAGAAAGTCAGAAGGGACCACTGTGATCGTCTGACTTGGCCTCTTGTACAATGCAAGCCATGGGACTTCCCTGAATTAATTCCTGTTTGAACTGGAACACAAAGTTTAGAGAAGCAGCCAATCTCAATTAAAATATTTCCAGTGATGAAGAGCCCACAGCAACCCTTAGTGAATTGTTTCAAGGAACAACTATTCTTGCCCTTACATTTTTGTGCCTTATTTTCATTTTGAATTTGCCTCAATTGAGCTTCCAGCAATTAAATCTTGTAATGCCTTTGTTTGCTGGACTCTTTCTCGTTTGTCAAAACCGTATCCCTGACATAGAACCTTAAGGACTGTGATCATCTCATCTCTTAGCCCCCTCTTTCTTAAAATAACGGATTCAACTCCTTGAGCCTATTGCAATAAAACATATTTTCGGATGCTATAGTGAGTCCCCTGGCTCTTCTCCATGATTTGAGTAGTCTATCAGCATCCTTTATGGATGGTGAACATCAGGAATGGACTCAGTCCATCATAAGTCCTACCAGTGCTAAATCTAGCAGGCACATCATCTTCCTCACTCTTCATAAGTGTTCCTGGATGGTCCCTTAGGATTCCTTTCAGCTGCAGTGCCCATGGAGAGGTTGTAATCAGCTAATTCTTGACCCTCATTCCCAAACTCATTTTTTATGTCACTTTTTTAATAGCATAAACTCTCCATCTCATAAGTGACATTTTAATTCTTGGCCATGTAATTCTCATGCAAGAGGAAAGAGTCTATATTCCTTGAAGTTTCGTTTGGTTGCTTTTGGTTTGTGGTTTATTTATTTATTTATTTGTTTGTTTTGTTTTGTTGTTTTTTTCTTTTTAACCAGCATTTGGGGTCATCCACGTGAATGAGCTTTATTTTCAGCAATATGGTGCTGGCAAAAGAAAATGGAAGGCTCTCTCTTGGCATTGCATATTAAAGTAAAAAGGTAACATTAAGTCAATGCTTAAATGTCAGGACTAACATAAAAGTAAAAAGCTTATATTGTGAGAGATTTTACCTCTTTTATGTAGGACAAGATTATGTTCAGACTGAGCACCATTGGCCCCAGGAGGTTGTAGGGAGTACAGCAGGAGGCAGAGGGGCGCCTGGAATGGGTTGCTCCAAGTCCACATGGCAGCAAGAATTTTTCTCACTCAGAATTCAAGCAGGACACTGGGAGAGTCAAGACAACTCAGTAGCCTGGCATTGTTCCTTCTGCCCTGTGTGCTGTCTGTTCTGACCAAGAGCTTCCCCAGTCATTTTGGAGCACAAGCAAGAACTCTCACATCTCTCCAGGCAGTGTCACCAATAATTTGTGATTTGCATGGGCACCTGTGTAGAGCAGTCACTCATCCCCAGAAGAGTAGTGAAGCTTGTGCTGAACCTTGCTCCTGTGCAGAGTCACTGCTGTTGCAGGAGCTATTTAGATTAAAGCTGACACAGGTATCGCTCCTCATGCTGTCATTGTATTTACTGTGTCAGCATAGATGGGCTTTCACAGATATCATTGGCATCAGCCAACAATTTTTACAGGAAATTACTCCCTGATAATATCCTCACAGCAAATACATATATACTAATGTCCCCTTTACTGCATTTGTTTGACATAGCAAACTGAAGTGCAATAGCACAGCCACTTCATGTGTTACACACCCTCAGATTCTGAACGCCTGTAGCACCACACATGTTTTAACACTTTTAACAACATCTATCTCTTTTTCTTCCCTTAACTGTGCATGGGATCTCAGATCTTTTCCTCAGGGCTGGGTGAGCTCTTGCTCCACACTGTGCTGCAGCACAGGGTCCTGGATGTTCCCTGTAGGAGTTTAATGAGTGTTTATCTGCTGATAGTGCCAAGAGGCTGTCTCGCGCCCGGGCCTTCCGGTGGCTGCAGTTTCTCAATGCAGTGCTGATGCAAATATGCTGGTGTTGTAATAATAATGGCTCACAGAAATACATGCTTGTCCACTGCTGTGTTATATCAACAAGAATTTACTCCTTCAATACCCAGAGATTTTTCAAGATCACAGTTTGTCCTCGGGAGATACCTGATTACAACACAGCTGGGGCTGTGGATGCAGAAGTATGCAGACAGCACAGTGTGCAGCCTCAGGATGCAGGGCCAGGGTCTGGGTACATGCAGTGCTTTATTTGGGAAGGGCTGATACTTACTCTCCTTGCTTTTTGCAGACGCACAGTCCCATGCTGTGTGCAGGTGACTGCATCCACCCCAGCTATCAGATCTCTGGTTAAGGCACTGCCTCTCAGCTGTGAATCTCAGCTCCCAGCATGGAGCACAAAAACAGACATTCAGACTACGATTACACTCATCTGTGACAGCACCTTAACTTTGCCTATGCAAGACATGCCTGAATACATACTCAGTAAGATAATGCTAACTCAAAATTGTGACTTTTTGTGGTACATTTGCTCAAGAGCTCCATCCCTACGGTGCTCCAAGGTCTGCTGGGGATGCCACAGCTTTTCACAGCCTCTCTTGCCACTTGGACCGCATTTCCCCACTTGCTCACATCTGCTCACCAGGTTCCTGGATATCCTTGATGTAGCTTGGCCAATCTGCTGCCTCTCCAGACACAGGCTTCCATTCCAGCACAGTTCTGCTTTATACTCAATAATTTCTATTTTTGGTCATCCAGCTGCCCTTACATACTGTAACCTCTATGCCCAATTCATCTTCATTGCCCCAACATCCTTGAGAGGCAAGCAAAGTTTTTCCCTAATGCCAAGCTACTCAATCAGAAAGATAGATGCGGCACTTGTAAATCTTTATCTTGCAAAATTTGTTGTCAGATATTTTCCAAATCCTTACCTTGAAACCAGCTGTATAGAAATAAAAGAAAAATAGGCACTTCATGCACACATTTGTGAAAGGACCACTTTTTTTTTTTTTTTTTTTTTTTTTTTTAACCCTCTAGTCAGAAATGAGGGATGGTTGGATTTTCTCTCTGTCAGAGCACTGCTTCCCATTTTCTGTATTTTCATGCTTCAGTACTGCTCTGGCTAAAAATTAAGGGTATAAAGAGGCAGCTTAATTTTTGCAGTGCCAGAGGTTTGTACTGAAAATTGTTTATGGCTTTCTGCCCTTAAGTATACACAGCATCGCAAGACACTCTTTCCAGTGCATGCTTGTATCCAGTTGGTAAGGTTGACCTTGACACAAAGGGATGTTTCTGTCATCAGCACCTCAATCCCGTTTCAGTGACATATTATATGTTTGCATATGGGTTAGAGCCATTACATTTGGAGTTGTGAGCCGTGTTCCCTGATAAATGTAATGGCAGCATCATGTCAGAGTTGCTTTCTTCTGAAAGGATAAATTTTAGGAGGAAATCTTTTATTCAGAGAGTAGCGAGGCACTGGCACATCTACCCAGAGAAGCGGTGGGTGCTCCACCCCTGGAGGTGCTCAAGGCCAGGGACCCTGGGCAGCCTGAGCTGGTGGGTGACAACCCTGCCTGTGGCAGGGGGCTGGGACTGGATGATCTTTAATGTCCCTTCCAACCATTCTATGATTCTAAAAAGAAGTATCTTCTTGTAAGTGGATCAAGGGTTTTCCACACATCCAAAAGTCTTGGAAGAATTGTCAGTTGACATTTATCATAATCTAGTACTGGAAAAGAGGGAAAATTACTTGGAAAAACACAAATAAAAGTAATAAAACCACAAATAAATAAGTTGGCCCAAGTAGATAATGAGAATGCAGGGATGAAAAGTGGCATCAGTCAGCCTTCCTTGCCTCCTCTTTATCTCTTCTGCATGCCCACCACCACCCCCCTGGGAGGCTGATGCTCCTTGTCCTCACACTGAGGGCATCTGCGGTGCCCAACCAGCAGTGAACCACGTCAGACAGCTGGCATGCTGCAGCTCCTGGCCGTGCAAATGAGCCAGACAGGGCCTGACAGCAGGATGGCGCAAGGCATAACCCGTCCGTTCAGGCACATGTCTCCTGCTTGTCAGCCCACGCTGGCTCAGGCAGAAGTTTCTTCATGTGGGCATGTCCTTGGCTCCTTGACATTTTTTGGTGCCTGACACTAAGCATTACTTTTAAGGGGCTTTCTGTGAATTCAGGCTTTAGGGGCATCATGTTTATCAGCTTTCCACACAGTATAACAGGGGAAGCAGATACCATGCAGATTCTGAACATCTGAATCAAGCTCTCAGGGAAAACCATTGGAGAATCATGGAATCCTACAATTGTTAAGGTTGGAAAAGACCATTAAGATCATCAGCTCAACCCATCACCACCGTACCACTAAGCCATGTGCCACATCTTCAGGTTTCTTGAATACCTATAGGGATGGAAGGGTCTGTCCTGAGGCATACCTGGCAAACAGGTGAGGCAGCCTGGGAGCTGTTTGCCACAGGAGAAATTAGTTGACTATAAAAAGGATGTGGCATCATTCAATGCAAATAATAACCAGATGTTTAGACGGTGGCTGATATTTCTGTCTGAAATGACACAGGTAATTGATGGTCTTGTCCAACACAATCACTGTCAATGACCAGCTGTAGCTGGCTGTTAGACACCGGGTCCCAGAGCTGGGGCCCACTCTCTTGTCTTGCTATCCCACTTTCTTGTCTTGCTTTATTTATAAGACAGAAGACACAAGAATACTGGGGCCCAAAGAAGGTGCAAATCTTTCAAAGCTTGCTGATGGGCTTTGGTTGCTTCCATGGCTGTCATGATGAGCCAGTGTTACCACTAAAATGTTGGGCCATCCTGCATTTCCACCTGTGTGGTGGGACTCTGAAAGGAGACAGCACGGGGCCACAGCTCTGTCTGACTTCAGCCAGATCCTTGCTTAAATGATTGGTGAGGAAAAGTCTCATGGGAGCTCAGAGGGTGTTGGCAACAGGCACATTACAAAGGCCAAGAGCCGCAGCTCTGACAGGCTCTTGGCACAGTGTGCACTGAAACACTCCCTTCACATCTTTGCTGTGTGGCTGGTATGTACCATGTGCTGAGGCTCAGGCCCACGGCCATGTAGGCTGAGGAACTGGCTGGGCTGACAGTGCTCTCTGCGGGTGCTCTCCCTTCCATGCAGTGCAGATGGAAAGATGTATCTGCAGTGTATTCATGGATCTGCACTGCCATGAGGGCTGTGCTACCGTCAGTGCCTTACATAGGTGGGCTAGAAAAGCCCAGCTCATGGCTGGAAGCCGCATCTCCTGCTGTCCTCTGCACGTGCAAGAGGAAGAGAGGTTACCTAGATAAATGCTGTGAAATAGGTTCCCCAAGTCCTGACAGAATTAGGTTCATTGAGAATTTGTGAGTGCGTTTGTGCCACACAGTCAGCCCTGAGAGGCGTTGATATCATTGTACCGCGTAGACAATAAACAATCAAACACGAATCAATAGTTACATTTCTCCTTCCTTGCACTGCATAGGGAACCAGCCACCAAACTGCTCTTATCCTGAGAATATTCTTTTTCCAGTACTTTGAGTTTTTAGCTCCTTGGACATGCCTGAGGACAGGCACAACAGCATAAAATCCAGGGTGACAAAAGCATGCTGTAAATCTAAAAGTTCTCTGACAGTTTGCACAGCTTTCCCCTAAGATCAAGTAAAGATTCTGATCCACACTGGTTGCTCAGCAGGCTGCTATAAAAAACCTGCTGTCCCTTTTCATATATACATACATACAGATATATAAACGAAAACACTGTAAGCCTGTCTCCTGACAAAAAAAAGGGAAAGATTTTCCAAAGAGGAGGAGCAAACTCGCTCCCCTGTGATGGTCCCAACTGCTTTCAGCCCTGCTGACAGCTCATCTCTCCAAACCTGAATCTCTTCACTTGAAAGGATCTGAGGTTAGAACATCCAGGAAAGGAGAAAACACATGAGAAGGATGCTCCATGCAGATGTGGAAAGATGGTCTAGAAGAAAAAGGGGTGCATGTGCTGAAGAAAGATTGAACATGTGTTGCAGTGGGAGGCTGCATTACAATTCCCACATAAACTGGCTCTGGCAAGGAGCCTGTGAGCGGGGTTTGCAGAGATTTGTGGAGACTGCATGTATGAACACATATTGGGGAAACCTTCGTGTATCCACAAACTCATTTTAGTTTTGAAGCACTGGTGTAATGCACGCTCATAGGAAATAACTGGAGTGCGTGCAAGTGAAAGAGGAGAGAGGGAGAGAGCCTGGTTCTGTGAACATGCCAGCAGAGTATATATGCATAATTTGTGGCGTGGGAAGGAGCTCACATAGAAGACTTCTATGGTGATGAAAGTATGATGGAACATCTGGGTTAAAAGATGAACACAAAGAAAGCCCACAAAGAGTCAGACTGAGGAACATAGGGAAGAGGAGGAGCAGTAGGAGAGATCTGGAGAGAAAGGGTGAGAGCAGAGAATAGCAGGGAAACAACCCCTGCATGGTGCAAGAGAAAGCACCTCAAAAGAGAAAAAGAGAAGAAACTGAAATGTGCTATGGAAACAAAAACATCCTCACAGCTAGTTTGGGTTGATTCTTACCTCTCTCATGATTTTATTGTAATCTGGACAACATCTTTCTTCATTATCGTAGAATCACAGAATGGCTTGGGTTGGAATGACCCTAAAGCCCACTCAGCTCCAACCCCCAGCTGTAAGGCTGCCACCAGGCCAGGTTGCTCAGGGCTCCATCCAGTGTGGCCTTGATGCCTCAAGGGCTGGAGATGGCTTGTGTTGACAATCTTTCTGAAACAGGGCATTTTTGTAGCTGTACCTATGCATCGTTGCTGCTGTTGGTAGGTTTTCAGACTGGCCCATTGACTTACCAAAAAGCTTCTATGTTTGAAAAGTCCCACCTTTAGGAACTTAACCACATGAAAGGGAAAATCTGTGCCCTTCCGTGTGCAGTTGATTGATTTCATGATCACTTTGGGAAAATATGAGAAATGTAGAAGTTTCTACTGCACCCCCTCAAGCAGAGGAGCTCTAACCAGCACAGGTGAGGGGAAGGGTAGAGCTGGACTGAAAGGGACTGGGGAGCTGGGAAGGGCGTGAAGGTGAATGACACACAGTGAAGACAGAAAGGAGAGGGGCTGCAAATTTTAAACGAGGAAAAACAGGATAAAGAAGGGAAAGAGTGAGGAAGAGGAAATGAAGTGACATGCAAACTAGAAGTGACGTAAAACCAGGATTTAAAGGGAGAAAAATGGTAGGTAAATGGAAATACAAAGAAAATTTACCTGGGAAATCTAGAATGGTGAGGAGGAACTGAAGGGAACTGCAGAGCAAGGCAGAGGGAAGTAGAAACAATAAAAAGTAAGATGAAAAGCCAGACAGTAAGCCACTGAATAGCTTTCTAAGGAGTAACCATTCACTGAAGCCAGTGTTTATTTATTTCTAGGTGTTATTAGGGAAGAGATGCTTTGTATCTTTACGTAAAGCCTCTGAGGTTGGAAAGAAATGTTTAGACAGGCACTCCTGTTGGAAGATAGGGCCTTTTATTAACACAGAGTTAGTCTTCTGTAGCTCATTACCAAACAAGCTATGCAGGGTGTATTGACACTGAGGAGTGGACAGGAGCACAATGGGCTCAGTGAGGTGTGGGGAAGTGTTTCCAGCTGCACCCACTCAGGAGTAAGTTCCAGCTCTCTTCCCTCAGAGCACAAGGCAAGGCCCCAGAGAAAGCTAGCAACAGAGATGGGCCTATGCAGTGAGAAGTCAATCCTGCAACACGATCAAAGGGGATGCCATGAAAATCAGGAATTGGGCTCAGTTTCTTGGACCCCACTTGTAGGTGTACTCACTCTCATTTATTTTACTGCAGCAGTGAAGATCTTTGGGGTCTGCTGGGGTTCACATTTAATCACAACACTGTCTAGATGTTCCATACATTTTTGACCCCAGTTTTTCATCGTTATTGGTAATAACAAGCACTTAAAACTCAGTATAAGTAAGTGTATGCCCACTGACTTGCCTATGTGTGCAAGGGCTGAGCATTCCTAATAAGGCCTTCTAAATGCCTTAATTCACAGAATAAATAGTTCCTTTAGTGTGAAACCGTACTTTTTATTGGTTAAACACAAGCAGCTGGCTCGACTTCTCATGCATTTTAAGAAGGACAACAAAACCTCCCTTTTGTTTTACTTTGCTTAGGCTGTACCCTCATTCCTTCTATTTCCTATTTACAGTATTTAATTCAGATAGTTTAAAATGCTTCTAAGAGCGAGGCAGGGAACAGTTTAACCTCCGACAAGGGCAGCATTTTTAAATTTAACTGTAAGCACTTACTTAAGAAAAATCTGTTTCCACTTTTCTGATGGGATACCTTTAAACCAAATGCAGGTTAACTGCGTGCAGCAGAGACATGGTGTTGCCCTTGCCAGGAAGGCCTCATCTGCAGCTCCCTGGTCACACGAGCACTCCTTCAAACTGCAAGGTTTTTTCCAAGCAAAAGGCAATACTCGTGTGATTTTAGGATTTGCAGAACTTGGCCTCCTGCTCACCACTTGGCAATGCTTGTGCCTCCATAATATTTGTACTCACAAGTAAAACCTCCTAAGTGGTTTTTGATTCCTTCTCAGTGTCAAACCCCTTCAGAAAGAGGAGCTTTGCCAGGTGATGAACTTTCCTGGGATTGAGAATGTTTGCTGAAATGATAACAAACCAAACCCCTCAAAGCTGAGTCATGGAATTTAGGAAAACAAATCTTTACGATGGGGTAACCTAGGGACTAATGACTTCATCTTACTTCCTCTATGGATTTACATGAATGTAAACAAGGAGAAGAATTTGGCTTGGAAATGCTGATTGAAAATTGAAAGATCATCTCATCATTTTTAACAGGCCGAGTTTCTCAGCCTTACCAGAGCAGAATCCCCAACCTTGTCATTGGACACTGAAGGAGCTGTTGCCTGACTTAGGACTCAGCAGCAGGAAGTGCATGTTCACGAGGGCTGATTTTATTCCCTTCCATCAGTACTTTCAGCAAAGCCCTTGTTTCCCTGGATGAAAGTAGAGATATCCGTGTGACCTCCCCAGCCATCCTCTTGGGGCCAGTAATGTCACTTCCTACAGCTTCACCACACTACAAGTCAGCACAGTGTCAGTAACCCTGCCTGGAAGGGGAAGATAAAGCCCACAGAGCTTTCATTCCTCATATCACTCCTCATGTAAGGTTCACAGTGGAAAAGAAATAGAAAAGGTACTGTAGGCTCACAGCAGAACTGCAACTGTTCACAAGCCCTTGGCATCTCTATCTGATTATCCAGAAGGGTTGGGCAGATGTTCAGAAGGAACAATATGGTTGTCTGTGCTTGTGGGAAGAAACAAAATTAGCTCCAAAATGCTGGGGGTAATGATAACACCCTGCAGAAGCCCCCTGTGCAAGGGATGCAGCCCGTTACCTGAGGCAGCACAGAGGTGTACTCACAGCAGTACACTCATACTAAGCCGAGCTCAGCAAATCCCTTCTCCTATAAATCCTGTATCTTTCTCAAGTCCCTTCTATTTAACTTCAAATTTTTAACTATGATTTTTACTCTGAATATATTTTCAAATCTGTCTTCTAAAATCAGGCTACTGATTTTACAGGGGTCCAACAAGATGACCCAGAAGAGAACATTTTACAGTTTAATAGTCTAAAATGCCCCCAAAAGAGCTACTCTGTATTTAATATTGACACAACTTGGCATCTCGTTCTCTCTGGAGCTCTTCTGCGCAGTTCCCCCCATTGAATCTATCCCAGATGCAACACTGTGTCTGTAGATGTTTATATCTCTTTGTCCAGGGCCTGCGATTGCTGAAGAGGAAAGGAAACCTTTATCAGGCAATTTGTATTTTTGGTTATTTGTTCCTAATGTATTTCAGGCTTCTTCACATCAGTCCTAGAGGCCCTCGGAGCAGAAAGCAGGTGAGACAGTTCACGATAAATGAAATTTATCTCATGAATATCAGTACCTCATTTGTGTATGTGTGTGTTTTCCCTGTTGCCAAGTTAATTATTCTTGGTAATAGTACTGAGTCAGGCACCAGAATGTATCATTGCAGACAAACCCATGTTATTTATGCATTTTCACTGATCTAATCCTTGCTGCAGGCAAGATTTTAACCTTGTGAGGAGTTGCAAGCTGCTCACGCACACAGCGGCTCTTCCCAAGGAACAGGCAGTGCAGAGTGCAGCCCTGGTTTGTTCCAGGCTTTTTCTCTTCTGTGGGCAGAAGGAAGAGCTACGACCACCTGCAACACCCAGAAGATGAGGAGGATGTTCTGTGTGAGGTTCATTTAGGAGCTGACTGCAAATTCTTTTCTGGGGGCAAGAGGAAAGGAAATAAACTCAGAAAGAAAGAGAGTAATTCAATTACAAGATTTTCCCTTCCCTTCCCTTCCCTTCCCTTCCCTTCCCTTCCCTTCCCTTCCCTTCCCTTCCCTTCCCTTCCCTTCCCTTCCCTTCCCTTCCCTTCCCTTCCCTTCCCTTCCCTTCCCTTCCCTTCCCTTCCCTTCCCTTCCCTTCCCTTCCCTTCCCTTCCCTTCCCTTCCCTTCCCTTCCCTTCCCTTCCCTTCCCTTCCCTTCCCTTCCCTTCCCTTCCCTTCCCTTCCCTTCCCTTCCCTTCCCTTCCCTTCTTCTCTCCTCTTTTTTTCTTTTTTCATTATCCTGGTTTCAAGCCCATGTCAAAGCATGTTGTTCTGCTGACCCTAAGACTGGTGTCCTACAGGTTCCCAAAATAACTGGCTTAAAAATCTTACTTTCCTGAAAGAAAAAGTTGCTGAAATATTTAAACTTCTAATCCTTTATCTATTTGGTATTTGCAGATGTTACAAACGTGAAAGGTAGAAACAAACAAAAAAAAAAAAAGAAAGAAAGAAAGAAAGAAAGAAAGAAAGAAAGAAAGAAAGAAAGAAAGAAAGAAAGAAAGAAAGAAAGAAAGAAAGAAAGAAAAAATAAGAAAAAATAAGAAAAAACAAAAGCTTAAAACAGTCACAAGTTCATCCGTGTCTAAGAAGAGCAGCGGAAGAAACAAGTACTGAAACTTCAGATAAAATCTTGAGACATCTAAAAACTGAACCCCCTCTTCTCCCCCCCAAAACCAAATGCAGCTTTTATTTGGGTATTCAGATAGCAAATCTCTAGCAAGAAAGGAGAGCAAAAAAGCGGGATAGTGTAATTTCTCTAAAAAACAAATTAACTTTTAAAATTACCTACAAGTAAAGCCATTTAATGCTTGTCAGCTGGTAGGAAAAAAACCTCAGGGAAAGACTTGCGAATGCAAATGGATGTACGGTTCTGGTTGTTGCTCAAGGTAGTTTAAACTCTTCAGAGATTCAGAAAACAAAAATGAAGGAAAAGCACATGACTGGAGAGCGTCAGTCCTCATGGAGAGTGCAGTAACTCAAACTTACACGGGGAAAGTGTTCAACTATGCTGTCAAGAAAAAAAAAAAGCAGGAAAAAAAAAAAAGACATTTGCATAGTTCATACACTGCAGTACAAAATTCTGTCCAAGACAAGGCTCCAATGACAGGAAATGTGCTGCAATTAGAATTTGGAAGGAGGAATAAACAGGGGTTGAATTCAATTCATATTAGGAAGTTCATTCTAGCTCTTGCATTACAGAAACTACAGCCGCTCAGTGTAATAAACAGCCTACAGGTGGGGATCTGAGTACAGCTTCAGCAAAACAAGAACAGTGGAGATCATATGTAGGATCAAAAGCACGGAAAATAAGTCATTGTGTAATGCAGAGAAGGTGTTCGTTCAAAGAAAGGCTGAGAAATTTATAGATCTGCAGGGTATAAGGTTTAACTTACTGCAGCCCTTCTCCAAGGTGTAAAATACATTTGGAGAACTTCTTATCCTATTGTTCAAAAATGAGCTACTTTAGCTGATACAGAAGCTCATGATACACAAATTTATCAAAGGCTTGGCCGAAATCCAAATAAATTGTTCTGTGTGAACTTCTGTATTTTTATCAGCTTTGCAAAACTCTAAGAAGATAAAGTTGAGATAGAAGGCTAATCAAACAGAGCGAGGCTTTCTTGCCATACCTACAGGCACTGAACTAATCCAAAGCCAGTAAAGCTAACGTGGGTGGAAGCAGCTTGCATGAAATTATTGTCAGCAACTCTGCTCAAAATGCAGAATGAAACTTTTCTGAGACTTAAAGTGACTGCTGCAGCTCAAGAACAGTTTTATTCCTTTTCTCTCCCATTTGCTCCACTTTCTTTTGGCTGGGGCCTGAATGTAGAGTTGCTGCCTTCTCCGTGTGCAGAGCGCACAAAGCCAGAACAGTCAGAGCCTCTTTGACAGCTGATCCCTGGGGTCTTCCAGCCCACGTCTTCAGGCTCACAGGAACCCGAGAAGTTGGAAACCTTTTGGATTGCTGGGTGTTCTTCCAGGCTGAAGTCCTGAAAACTGTCGTGGGGAAATCAAAATTAGCATATTGCAGTCATTTGGTTTCAGAATACACAACTTCATCCCAAAAGGTGAACTGAACAAAACAACAAAATAGCCCATATTGCACATCTTTGGATCTGTGGTGCCTCTCTTGTGTACTTGATGAGAAGTTCTCCTTCTCCTGAGATGCAGATGTTTTCTTTGCACTCATCATGAGGCAGGAGCAGTGCATGATGATTTCTCCAAGAACAACATTGTTATTTAATTCCTGTTTTTCATCTTTAATTTAAAATAAAAACAATGTAAGGACTGACAGAAGAATGGAATGATTTTGTGTACGTATGAATGCATGTAAGTAAATAAACATGACCTATACACATAGATGGTGTTATTATTTAGTAGTTGCCTTCAGTTTGCACGTGCATTTTACTGGAGAAGGAATAAGCAGCACTGCAGTGACCAAGGTGCGGAGCTGTGATGGGATTGCCAACAGCTGATTCCAGAGCAGCTGAATTCACAGACACTGCAGGTAGATCCCCTGTAATCACATCAGGTGCTATCAAACCATCAACATCCAGTCCTAGTTTTAATCAAACCAGCTACAGATTTCACAGACTCCAGTTTTGAGTAAAAAAATGACGACTTCAAGCACAAAGGCAAAGCCACGCTTTATGTGAGCAGCTCTCGACTTCCACAGGTGCAATAATAGAAACACCAAAAGCCAGTAGAAAAGCCCCTTCTTTGGTATTCCTACTGAGCGAGCCCATTTTGTCCTTCAGAGTAATGCATTGCATGGCATTTTCTACCTTGTTTGGTATTTAGACTCCGAATTTATGGCCAGGCTTCCTGGCAGCAAGCTGTGCAGGTTGCAAGCAGAGCCTGGTGGAGGTGAGTGGATTAATGTGGTGGCTGCCTGGAATGTCGTCCAGCTGCCAGTTAGAATTATGTTTGTTTGCCTTTGGCACAAGTGTGAAATGAACAGTCCGGGATTTCAGAAGTGTGAGCGTACATTTTTATATCTCACACTAATGAATACATTTTTTTGTATCCTATGCATTTGGGGAAATGGTAGATTTATTTGTAGATTTTATTTACCACTTGTGTGGTAAAGAGGGTATGTTTCCTCAGAGACCAAACTCGTGCTTTAGAAAAGAGAAAAGAGAAAAAGGAAAGAAAGAAAGAAATGAGGGGAGGGGGAAGGCTGGCCTAATCCTAAGTGACGTAATTAAATTTACCCTATTTATGCTATTTTTTCAGCTACATCTAAAGGCAGATCAAGGGGTGGTGAACTGCAGTGGGATTTGAAACGCTCTTCATTTGGCATGTCTGGGGAAAAGAATAGCTGGAAATAGGTAATTTTGGTTTTGTTTTTTCCTGGAATTTTATTCCTCTCTGTCAAAGCTTTGCCCTACCAATGGGCTATCAGAGAGCCCTACCTTCAGTGTCCTGTGCTGGCAGTGGAGGGATGATAACACTGTCTGTAACATGCTCTGATGTGAAAAGTGCTGTATAGGACTGAACTGTTGCTGCCGAGAGGACCAGAAATTTCCCCAGTGAGATCTGTCAATAGCTGACACTAAAACAACACGGTGCAAAGTGCATCTGAAGGCTGTCAGACACCACTGCGTTTTTGTTTTCTCTAACAAACTGCTCCTTGCATAGGTGAATTGACCTGGCACTGTTTAAAAAGATCAAGGGCTCAATGGCTCAGAAAGAAAAAGAAACCAAGAAGAATAATACTGGTGACTCTGTGCTATGCTGAGTCTAATGACCCCTTGTCCCATTATAGCATGTAAACAAAACTGTCACTTACATCTCTTTTGTTGGTCTTAGTGTTATAGCAAAGAAAAGACTGTTTTATTCATTTTGGTTTGGTTTGAAAAAACATATCAAAAAATCCACATTACAAGGCAGATTTCTAAAAATAAGAATGAAATCTTATACCTACATTATTATTTATGTGTGCGGATGTATGACCGACATATGTGATCAGAAAAACAGCGAACAAAAGTGAGATCTGCAAATGCATCTGAATTTTCTGTACTCCAAACTGCACCTTTCCAAACTATCTCCAGCCTGTTAACAACTGAGTTTTAGTCACTTTAGTTTTGTTATTTATATGCACATAGATTGCTGTTAGGAGTGAAATATACTATAAAATAATGCAATTATTGTTTCAGGAGAATTGAGCACACAGTATGTGAATGATAAAATAATTTCACAGATTTGATTTGTTTAATTAATATTCCTAAAATCCTTTCTTAATACTAAACATTTTAAAAAAATAGATGTTTGCAACTCTGATCAGACCCGATTACCTCCAAACAGGGAAAGGTGTGTGTAGCAACTGTCATGAGCAGCAGGAGAAGGAAAAGCAGCTTTGAGTTTTGTAAACAGGGTTATTATCAGATAAGATGGAGGTTTGAGATACCACTTTGGAGATAGGATCAGGGGCAAAAGAAATGGAGATGAGAAGAAAGAAAAGGAAAGTAAAATAAAGAACATGGGAGAGGGGGGCAGGAACTGTATGATAAAAAAGAGGTTAAAGAATGTAACAGAGAAGAGCCAAAAGTGTGGGCTGGTGGGGAAGGAGAAGGAGCATAAGAAGCAGGGAGGTGAAAGGGAATAAAAGGGAAATAAATGAAGTACGGACATAGCAAAAAGGCTAAAAAGGAAGGAAAAGAGAAAAACACAATGGTGGGTGCTAAACTGAAGGAATAGTGGTGGTAAGACCCTCTTGGACAAATTAGTGCTTCCTAATTACACAAGTGAAAGCCCACCAAGGCATTCTGCAGTCAGAGCTGAATGGTCCTGATGTCAGGGTAAGTATCTGGGGCTGTTGTCCAGTGGAAAAAGAAAGCAGAAAGTTCTGTGATGTGTGGAAATCCCACCTCTGCCACGTGGAGCTGAGCTGCCACAGAGCCAGCAGCGGCTCAAGGCACCAGGTCACCAGCCTGGGCTCGGAGTGACCTCTGCAGCCTCCATCATCATTACATGCTGGTGCCTAATGAGGTGAGGGTGGATGGAAAGCTGGAGGAAGGGGCAACAAGAGAAGTAAAGCAAAGCAAAACTTGTCCCCAAAGTGGGTGACAGGAAGAGAGTAGAAAATAGAGCAATGGCAAGAAAGAACTGTGAATAGCAATTGATGGCTCTGGCCTGTCTGGGGAAAGGAATGACTCACACTATGTATATGTGATTCCTAACTGCTGTAAGTAGGATGACACAACAAAAGCTACCTATCCACCATTCTCTTATGACCAGCAAGTTGCTCAGGAAAGCATAAGAATGACATGTTTCTGTCCCAAATCCAGTCACTCTTAAATGTGGCCACACTTCTGCTAGGGCAGCTCAGTGGGGTATGCAGCTACCTGATTCTGGATGGCTTTGGCCTTCAGCAGTAGACAAGCCATGATTTACCCGCTATATTTATTCTGCCAACATGGCAGTATTCGGCAGCGTAACTGTGAGTTGGGCAGGGAGCGCTGGGAGCAGTCTTCCAGTTGACGTGTGCTCCCTCTCCTGGCTGGCATTTGCCTCTACCCTACTACGCCAAAGACAAATTTGGCTCCTCCAGGTTTCTAAAAGAAGGTGCCTTACAACATTCTGTTTATTGTATTGTACGTATTTTTGATATTGCTGCTAGTTGTTCCACCTCTAGTGGGTCAATGGAGCACAAGGGCTGACCCCCTTCTCTTTTACAGTCCACGAAGCCCATTCATGGCTTTGTCTGATAAAATGGTATTTCTGTTGTTTTACTGATAGGAGTATGCATTCGTGTTACCATTTCCCTCCCTGCACTGACAGTCACCCTCACAAGGCCATTGCCAGCATTAACTAGCACTGCTGCTCTGCTGGCCTTGTGGGGATCTGAGACGTAGGCAGACAAAGATGAAACGCATTGCCTCCAGATATGTGAGTGTCAGGGCTGCTCAGCTCTGGTGCGACAGCAGCCACAGATGTGTCAGCACCTCTCAGCCCAGCCCAAGGGCAGCTGGCTCTGGAATTCCAGCCCTGTCCTGGTCTAAATCTGGTCATGGTCTTCCTGATTTGCTTCCACATCTACAAAGTGGGAATAATGTGTACTTATAATAGTTACCAGGCACGCCGAAACAGATCTTCAGCATTTACACTTCATATCATCTGCTAAGCTGCCTCTGCTTGACTAGGTCATGCCTCTTTGGTGCTACCACATAAATGCTAAAACTTACCATCATCTCATCTCTGAGCAGAACGGATCCAATTCTGTGCCTTTTTTGGAAAACTACCCTTTGAAATACTGTTTTAATAAAAAAGAACAGAAAAAAAAAGAAGTCTACTTGGCCAATCCTTATGTCAAGATCCAGGACAGATTGCTGGAGAGCATTTTACATTCAGGCTGAAATTATTACTCTGGCCCTTAGGTAAAATGTTCCAGAAACTTGTCTCGGGTCATGCTAGCAACAAATGATGAAGAAAGCAAACATTCTTTATTTTAAATATAGACTGTGAACTTTTTCAAGCACACAGACTAAATTTAGACAATTGTCTTGGAAATAAACTCAGAAAATTTGGATTTTGTTCCTGCTCATTAATTTCCTAGCTGTTCACATTTAAAATAAGCAGTATCAGTCAATTGCTATTTTCCCTTCTTGAAAGTTTTCTTTACTCGTTTTAACTGTTTCCTATCATTATCACAGTTCAGTGGTTGCAGACAGTAAAACAGCTGAAGAAAATAGGCATCCACTAATATCTCCAAGTCTTTTCGAGCCCACAGGCAAAGCTATATTCCATTTGTCTGCAAGAATTTCAGTCAAGGTTGTGGAGATTTCTTTTTGCATTTTAATTGCACTAAAGATTAAAATATGTATTAAATTAAATTGAATTAAATAATTACACAGCATTGGCTAGTGCTTATACCTGACCTCAGAAAGTCAGAAAGTCTTTGTATACATATATACATAACCCAAATGGAAATATGGTTTTTGTAAGAACTGCTCTGATATTATTATCTGCATCACTGTGAGAAAACTCAGCTCAGTGTTGTGGTGTTATAAGACACGAACTACTCAAGGCACACTTAAAAGTTTACTGATATTGCTATTGCCACGATATATCTCCCTCTCTTACATGCATATATATGTGAAATTCTTTGTAACAACACTGTTCTGAAGGGATAAACCAAATAATGTTAACTTTTATTTTAAGAGGGAAACAGATGGAGGCAATGGGGTTCATACTCATTCAGCATTTCTTTTCTAACCAGACACCATTGACCAACCAGAAGATTTGCTCCCTTGGGTATGTGATTCTTTGTGAACCTGGAGAAAAGCTGGCACTGTGGAGTCACATATCTTGGAGAAACATTTTGCAGATGCAACACACAAACACCTCAAGTGACAGGAATTCGTGCTGCACATTGTAAACACCTGAGATACAAAACTCTCACCCCTGGCTCTTTTCCCTACATCACAGCCCCAAATGCTGCTGCATGAGAGCAGTCTGAGCAGATGGTGGCTGTTTGGGGAATAGTGCCCTGGCACACAGCAGAGCACAGTGCTGCGGCTGTCACCCACACTATGACAAAGCACACCCCCTCCAGTGCTCTGTGATGCTCTGTGAGCCAGCACAACACTGATTCTTGCTCACACCTGGACAGAGGCTGCCCAATTCAAAATGAGAGTGGGCTTTCAGTTAGAAGAAAGATGCTCACTTCTTTTGCTTGTGGACACCAAATCGTGTGGAGTGAGGAAATCTGCCTTCCCAGGGCATGTGCAGGATCACACAGGCACAGTGAGGTCTGAAGCCGTGTGTGAAGAAGGACTGCACTGTGACAGGTAACTGCCCAGAGCCGTGGTTGATGTGTCTGTTTCTCGGACTGTCTTGTTTCCAAAACATTCTGAAAAGTCTTCATCAGAATGAAACCAAATGCCAAAACCTCAGAATTTTTCACGAAACAGAATCCTTGTTTCCTGGCCAGCCCTATTATTGAACCTTAATATGATACAACATGTGTCCATATTTGCACACATGGTCCACAGCCCTTACACATGTGTAAATCCTACTGAAGTCATGTATAAAGGATCGGGCTCCAAGGCTGTTATAGAAAAAGTTCATGTTTCACTGACTTTTTGGTATTCTTTGAAGATATTACATTAAGAGTAAATATAGAGAAGTACATGTTATATGCAAGATTTTCAGAGAACATTTAACTTCCACACCAGAAGGTCACATCTAAGGCAATATGGTCTTGGAACAAGTTCAAAGTTGTCACACTTGATAAAAATAGCTTAAAGGGCACATAACTGTGCCGGAATACGGGAAAACAGTGGAACATGAGAGGGAGAATGATTGAAGGCCTCATTACTAATTATGTACATACTTCGTTGCTATTGAGAGCTAGATTTCCGTGCATGTATATGGTACTTAAGTGAGATAAAAGTGCAAGCAATTAAATGAATATAAATCATTTTGCACCGTTGTATCTAGAGAAAGAATGTTTTACAAATAGAGTTATCTGAAATAACGGGAATGATCTTTGTTCCTGGTTTCATAATTGTGTTTATACATTTACTTTTTTGCATCAATTACCAATCTTTTTTGTTATACTTTCTAGGAAAGCAAAACATGTTTATTTCATTAATATAAGAAACAACGTCCACTGTTTTATGTTGCATTTGAAATCACTGCAACTATTTGGTAGCCTTTTGAAGCTACTTCGATAGCTTCTTCTATAGTGAAATGTGGGTAGATGTACACAATGGGCAGCTGAAACTGAGGAAGATGTAAATGACACGGGAAGATCTGATGTGCTGTTACAACACAGTCTGATATACTGTAGCCAAAATTTACATCAAATCACTTCTTGAAATACACATTGCATCAACTTGGCAGTCATCAGCACTTACTTAAGGTTGTGCTGCATGTGCTGGATACCTATTAAAGCATGCTCAAACCTACTGCTGATGCTTTGGTCATAAACATAGGCAAGCATACAACAAGATGCTACAGTCCTTCTGCAGGCTCATTCGCTCATGTGGAAGCCCCACTGCAAGGGAGGTTGTTTTATATCCTGTAGGACACTCAAGCAAGTCATGGGTCAGGTGTCTCCTGCACAGAAATCAGAGCCAAACTGCTTCTGGATTCATGTTTTGATTTACTGTATTGTCTTATCTTTGTCCCTTGAACGAGCATGTAAACCAGGGAATCTTTTCTCCTATTTGAGACACTTGCTATATTTTGCACATGCTGTTTTAATGATTTATGGCATGGTGCAATCTTTATGTCAAATCTTAACAGCAAGAACAATAACTTATAAATAAAAGAAAAAGAAGAAAAACAATAGTAATAATAATAATAATAATAATAATAATAATAATAATAATAATAATAATAATAATAATAATAATAAATGAGAAAGATTGATGATTTTATAATGCAATACTTTTGACTTAGTTTTGATCAGAATTGCTACATCATATGCTTATCCTGAGGATCCTAATGATGAGAATACAAAACTGTTGTCTTCCATGCTCAGAAACAATGCATTTATTCTCTGGAACTCTTCCCCGTGGAGAAATTTCCTTAAGTGCAGGAGAGTTTGACAAAGTTTCCTCTCACAGGAGGCATAAATCAATTACTTATTACTTATACAAATTAGCATCAGTCAGCAAAAAGTTTGTTTTGTGACAGTCACAAAGATGCCACAAGCAATTAAGTACTTAATTCCCTCAACCAGAGAAAGAGAGCCAAATGCAGAGCATCTCCCTCCTCCCACGGCAGAAACTGTCAACAGGGAGGTTCTATATCTTACATAATTAGGAAGATGATATCAAAAGTGCTCTGCTTGGGGACAGGGAATAAGCAGACTCCAGGAGGTGCAGTGGATACACGAAACAATCCATACCACCCTTTAAAAAGGTATAACCAAGGGAAAAGGTTACCTTATATTACAGCAGAGAAGCAACAATGTAATTTATGCTGCTTAGTTTTAAAGCATCACATTTTTATGCAATAACAAAAAAGCAGAGAGTCTGAGTCATTAGAAAAATACTTGCACAGCTGGTAAATTGTATTTTCTGTGGACCTTATACATGTGATTCTAAGCGCTAAGTATACACATTATTAGGGTCAATCCAAATCCAGGCTGTTGAAAAATCCAAAGTGTTGGAGGATTTAGGATCTTCCTGTGGATTTCGTTGTAGCCTCCACAATCTATGCTTTCATTAAAATAATATATGTTCTAACTTTCCAGGTTCTGAAAGGAGCCTTTACAATATTAACCGGTGCACTGTCTCACAGGCTGCACAGCCAAACAGGCTGAAACAATACGACCAGGATATGCGGTCTAATAAAAATATTTATTCTATATTTTTGTCTTCTTGTAATGGACTGAGCACTGATTCACTGATTCAGAAGCAAAGTACTACTGTGATATGGCCCCGGTTTCTCACCCAGCTGGAGATGGCAATGTTTCAGTGGTTTTAGCGCTAACCATCTATGAAGGAGCACCAAGCGAGCGCACTCCCAGAGAGCAGGACAGACAGGGTCAATCTGTCTGTTACAACCTGGTTAAACGCATCCTGTTTGGTTCCTTTCTCTATGTAAAGTCAAAGTGAAACAGTCCATCAGAAGTTTGTTTAGCTGGGAAAAAAGACACATCTGTTGTCCATTCTTTTTTTTTTTTTGCCTCACTGTCTGGAAAGAAGTGCTTCATTTCTTGTTGCGTCTGGACAAAGACAGAACAACTGGAGGTGCTTCCAGCTCCTTGAAGTCTGTAGGATGTTTTGGTTTGAACTCCTGTTCTACTCAGCCTCGTCTTCCTCTACTTTTCCACTTGTATTAACACACTGCCTTTCCCTGGCTGCATTTCTCTGCGGTCACCATCCCCTTCTATCTAGTGTAAAATTCTTAGAACTGCTGCACAGGAAGACCTTTGGTTCTCTTGCCAGTTCACATTTGCTACTGCTGGGAAGCTTCTGAGCTGGGAAAGATTCATACAGAGCTTTAGAAACTGCATAATTCTTTATGAGCCAGTGCCCATTGCTTTTAACTCCAGTAGTTTTAAAGGTTGTCCAAGTAGTGCAAACCCAGTTTGCATTATTCAAGTCCAATGAGTTGGATCTAATTGAGAAGATTTTGCTACCAAAATGATCCACATTGCAGTAGCAGCTAGCAGTGGTACTCACAAACTGATGTAACACTTCACCAATGCAGAACAAAAAGATGGTCTCTGCCTGAACAACACGCAGTATGAAGTTGTCATATGGCTTTATGTTTCCTCGGGTGCAACAGGAAGAAATGCTGTAGCTAATTGCATCCTAAAATAAGAGAAAATGTGGGAATGTGACTGATGGATGAAGAGCCTAAGGCCATAATTTTAAGACAGTGATCCACCAGAAGGGGAGTGTATCAGTCCAATTGCTCCTAGCTGTTGTCATTTCGGTAGATGTCCTGGTGACAGAAGGAGATGACAAAATAGAGCAAGGGCCTTCATAGGTGTTTTAAACATGCTGTCTCCAAGCATGAAAGATTGATTAGGAGAAAACAGAAAATGTGTATAAAAAAATCAGTGGATTGTGATTTACGTCACTGAGAGAGTGGAAGCGAGTAGGGATCCGCTGAAAGTGTAGAAGAGAGAGAGAAAGGGTAATATCTCTTAAAGTAATGAAAAACACTAAAAAATAAAATCTTTTCTGTTTATTGTGACAACTCAGTCAATTGCTGGATACAAAAAGGACGTTGTTATGTTGTAGAGAAGAAAAATGGTGTAGAACTGTAATTGTCAAGTGTTGCAGAGAAGGATGTTGCAGCAGTTGAGAAGGAGATGATAAGAAGAGAGAGAGTATGGAGAAAGGAAGACTTATCCTTGGTCAAGTAGGATCTGGTCAGAGAGCATCTAGGCAAACCTGACACACAGATCCATGGGCTCCAGTGGGATGCACCAATGAGTGCTGATGTAGCTGGCTGGGTAGATGAGGAGAAAACAGTGGATGTTGCATACTTTGAGTTTAGCAAGGCTTTTGACATTGTCTCCCATAACATCCTCGTAGGTAAGGCTAGGAAGTGCGGGATAGCTGAGTGACCAGTGAAGTGCACTGAGAACTGGCTGACTGGCAGAGCTCAGAAAGTTGTGATAGGTGGTATGGATTCTAGCTGGAGGCCTTAGTTAGCATTGTTCTCCAGTGGTCAGTACTGGATCTTGTCTTGACCAGCTTCTTCAGTTATCTGGGTGAAGGGACACAATCCACCCTCAGCAAGTTTGCTGGTGATACAAAGTTGGAAGGAATGTCTGACATACAGGAAGGCTGTGCTGCCATTCAGTGACTTGGACAGGCTGAAGGGTGGAGATCTTAAGAAGTTCAACAAGGGCAAGTGCAGAATTTTGCATCTGGGGAGGAATAACCACATGCATCAGTACTGATCAGGGGCTGACCTGCTGGAAAGGAGCTCCGCAGAGAGGACCTGGGGGTCCTGGTGGACAACAGGCTGTCCATGAGCCAGTAGTGTGCCTTTGTGGACAAGAATTCCAGTGGTATATTAGGGTGAACCATGAAGAGCCATAGCCAGGTGATCCTGCATGACCTACATAAAGCTTGAGCAAGCTATCAGAAAACCAGTGTTCAGATGTCAACAATTGTTATATTTCAGCAGTCTGCATCACAAATGTTACAGTTAGTCATGTTTTCTCACATAAATCTTAAGAGTTTCCATTAGGGAGCAAGATTAAGAAAAAAGTGATAATACGTTTTCTAAGATCCTCTGCAATATGTCGTACATCATCACGATCTCTCACTTAAATTGTGTTATAAAGGCTTGCATGCTCTATAAAATGGTATATGAGATATATCAGATATATCAGCTACCTTTAGTAGGCTGAGGTTAGTTCAATGGTCCTTCCATACTTCTCATCCCTCCAGATTTACATTACATAAATAAAACACTAGATGTATAGCATGTAATTAAAACTGCATGAAGAATATTGATTTGAATCCAAACTCAAAGAAGTGTCAAATGTATAATTGTTCTTTAGACTAATGATTCGTGTTTATTTGTACGTAAAGAACAGTTCAATATACTGTGAGAGGATAATATAAAAAGCAAATTTTGTGCATCATACTAATGCATGTTGGATATGGCACAGTGGAAGTCTATACCAGTTGCTAGATAGTAGGTTAAGTAAACATATGGACTAAAAACAATGTATGTCCTTGGAACAAAACACACTATGTGAGTGCTGCTTACTCAGTGAGCTTGAAACCGAATAGAAATGTTTCCACTTTCTCCAGCTTATTTTTCATATGAAATTAATCATAGAAACACTGAACCCAAAAAGTGAACAGAAAATGACATGAATGAAAAGAAATAAATCAGGGAAGCAAATAATTGATAATAGCCACTCAGGTAGTGAGAAACACTTGGTTTAAAGCAATAACAAATTCACAGTGTCTCAAAGCCTCTTCTCAAAACAAAAGTGTCTCAGAACTGCAGAATTATCAACAGATGGTGCACATAACTCCAATCACCTTCTCCAAGTCACCTCTACTTCTTTGCTGCATTCACTTGTCCTATCTTCACCTCAGTTTAAAATTCCATCAGATCATTAAGCTTCCTGCTTCAAGCATTAGTGCAGTCCCATTTCTAGTGTCAGAGTTTGGTCACCCATTGCCCATCCTTTCAGGCTGTCATACGCTTCTTCTCAATCTCCTACTGTGTACAACTGTTTTTTTCCAGGGGTAGAGGGAGTACTGAGATGTTCCATTGAAAGTGGGATCCTTGCAACTCTTTTACATCCATTGATTTTTGAAGAGGGGCGGAATAGCTAATTAACTTTATGATTACATAAATTTTTGCAGATAAAAAGACCCTTAAGTTTTAGGATAAGCTTGTATAAGCAGTTAAAAAACTACCAAATATTGTGGAAATTACAAACACTCTCCTTGAAATAAAAGTTCCAAATATTCTGATGGCGTGCTTTCCCATATTCTCTCTTTAGTCCTTTGAGCTTTTTTATCGCCTGATTTCAATTCATATAGTCAGACTTCAGTGTTAGGACCCATACTTACCAACAAAGTCCAGGAAACCCAGGAGATCATTGCAGAAATAACAAACATTTTATTCACACAGAGCCGTGGCAGCCAATCGCATCCCAAGGGTGGATTTTTGGAGCTGACACATTCTCTTGGTTTTGCAGTTCTTGTAGCTGTGCAACGTCTGATATCCATTAATATCAGCTTTGCAGTATGCAAATCCAATCAAAGTACACTTTCATTTACATTAAGAACTTCAGAGCATATGTCAGCAGAAACGCTCCTGGCTCCAGCTGCAGGACAAAGAGCACTGCACACAAAGCTTCACTGAGAAACTCATTTTGCCAAAAAATAATGAAAGCAACGAGATTTTAGCATAATTCAGGCAAAAAACCCTATTCCCAAGCATTGCCATTTCTATCTTCATCCTCTAAAGAACTACCTGCTGACATAA
The DNA here is from genome assembly GCF_054131305.1 of Coturnix japonica. Taxonomy (NCBI): domain Eukaryota; kingdom Metazoa; phylum Chordata; class Aves; order Galliformes; family Phasianidae; genus Coturnix; species Coturnix japonica. The sequence goes on along the minus strand of NC_140664.1, from coordinate 19,448,197 downwards.
AATGAAGCTGTCGCATGCATTTATCTTCTTATAATACGGAATAGTTTTGAAAGAAAAGATACAACAGCAGGAGGTTGTTTATAAATATTAGCTTAAATGTATTTATAATACATTCATATGTAATATATTATATATATTTATTATAAAAATCATATATTTATCTATAATATTTTAGATGTATTTATAATTATTTATACTTACTTCTATTTGTTTATAATTATTTATAAATGCAAATATACAATATAAAATTAAATTACTGTAATTTTGTGGATGTAAGGCTATTAACATCAGAAAACAGTGACCAATTAACCCTTGAGAAGCAGGGCTATTTTAGAAGAATGTACACTAGAAGTTATCATTATAGGTACATATGTTTTGCATGAATGGTACAGCAACAGTCAAGCAAAAACCTGTGTGAAACTTTTAGCGCATGAATCTCCTCATGCCTGGAGGCAGCAATCAATTACATGTTTCTTTACAAATACATTTTAAAATTGTCAATCATACATTTCATGTAATGGAACCAGAAATAAAACATTCCTGGTTGACTTTTTTTTTTTTATGTACTCCATAATTAGGTGTAGAAGACAAAGATATCTCTTTATACCCAAAGGATATGTAAACTCTTTAAGCATATCAGAACAGGTCAAACAGCTTTACATACTCTAATATTTCACTTCTGAAACACAGATAACCGTTCTCCACTGTTACCAATTCAGCAAAACCCTTGAAAAGACTTGGAGGTTTTTACTTTCCTGGTCTGGATGTTCCTGCATGTCTCAGAATGTGTCCAGAAATGATACTCCCAGAAGACCAAAACTACATTGCTCATACATTCCTGCTCTCTTCAGCTCACGTTTCCTATCAAGTTTTCCATTCATTCTGGTATGTGAATAAAAGTTCAGTACCACAGGTATCCTGGAGAAATAATATAACATCTATACAGAGAAATAATAATTCCAAACGTAATCTGAATGTATGTCAAAGAATTTACACATGTAGTATACTTTTAAAAGCACCAATTATCAAAGTTAACCAGCATGTCCCCACCTATTTGGACCAGCCCCTCTCCATACCTATGCTGCTGTCTCTGGTTAAGGTGGTTTTGGTTCCTTACATGCCCTTCTACTGTGCTCATAATCATATATTTCTGTACAGTAATTATTTTACAAATAGCCATTTTCTTTTTGAAGAAACACTCTAAAAAAATTGCTACCTCAAAACTATATCTGAAAGCTTTTTCAGTTTAATTTTCAGTAAAAATTTAGGGAAAAGAGGAACAAATGAAGCTTACGATAGACAACTGTCTGCAGCTTTGAATCTATCACGAAACAATACCTTCCCCTACAGGAGTAGATTGATGGCTTCTAGGACCACCTGCTTGCATTTGTGCTACTACATTTGTAGGCTTTGGAGCAGGATGGGCAGGATACTCCCACAAGGCAGTTATGGACAGCAGTTTGCCTGGCGAGTCAATCCTGTTAAAGTATCCAGTTAAGGGACATGGCAAAGAAGTTTAGAGGAGGGATATTTATTTTTTCCCATTGAAAGAGTTCTTCACAGGTCGTATCCCAACACTCCTTGTCAGTAACCTCAGATTCCTGCAGACAGCCTGGACCAAGTTAACTCCAAAAACCTCTGTTAATGTTACAGCCCCAGGCTGTCTGATATACAAGGGATGGGAGACTCGACATCTGACATGAGAAGTGTAACAGCTGTCAAACTCAACATCGTTGCAGGGGGCTTTCCAAAACAGTGCTCTGAAGAAAAGGCTAGTTTAAGTTTGTGAACAAAAGAGGTAGAAGTGAAATAATTGAGGCCCTGGGCAACCTGTTCTAGTGTCTGATTTTGTCATTGGTAACACTGCCCATGGCAGGTGGATGGAACTAGATGATCTTTGAGGTCCCTTCCAAACTAAGCCATTCTATGATTCTATTGATTTGCTGCTCAGGCTTTTATTATGCTTGTTTATATCTAATTAAATGCTTAATTGCCTTGATTCTCCCCTTGACTGCAGCCTCCGGTAGCAGAACAGCCACTTACTGTATCTTGTCTTGTCTTTCCTGACTTCATGAACTCTGTTTTTCCTTTCCATTTTGTGTTTCACTGATATATCACCTCCTTTAAGTTGTGTCACCTTCACATTTCTGGCAAAATGTTACACAATACTGTACATACCTTCCCTCTCTCCAGGTTAAAATATACACAGTTTTGCCAGCTTTTAATGGATTCAGAATTACTCAGATCAGCTACCATACGAATGGAGATGTGCACGTCACTAGATCTGCACTTTTTGGTTCTACCTGTCCTACACGTTTCACTGGATTGCTGAAATACTGAACAAATCAGACTAGCTCAGGCAGCAGCCCAATGCTGACAGTCCCAGTAAACATGCCCTTGTTGCTGCAGTGGGCCTGTTCCTCTGCCTGTTACCTGTGATTTCTCTGCATACTGAGCTCTCATCCTCTGCAATTCAGGAACCTCATGTAACTCTCTCTGACTACTTTCCTGCCAACCATTTCCTTTGTGTTAAAGACTGATTCCCATGCAGTGTCTTTTTTTTTCTTTTTTTTTCTTCTTTCTTTCTTTTTTTTTTTTTCTGTAGGAATTATTCAGGGCGTCAACGTACTTGAACTGGAATTGAGATGGAGGTAGTTACATGAAATGGTAATAACTGCCAGGAAAATTACAGCGTTGTTCAGAGCTGCTCGATCTGCCAAGCAGCTGCCAGGAATACTACGTGTATGTATCCCCTACTCATCCAGTTTACTGACTTTCACCAAAACAGGGCGTTGTTCTTCCATCCCAAACCTTCAGAAAACATTCCAATGTTGATTGGATGTGTCATTCAAAAGCAATCACATAACGGACAAAGAAACAGAGGAATGTTTTTCTGTTGAAAACGTAGCCTTTTGATGTACGCTTAGGGTGTGCTTCAACATTCTGCTTATCTCTTGGCATATCCCTCTGGTTTGTCAATGCAATCCTATGGGGAGGCTGTGCTATAAACAAGGTTGCTTCCGTTAACATAGATTATTTCACTGAGCTGGCTCACAGTGTGGACTCTCAAGAAGTTTTATCAGTGAGATTCAACACACCACTCCCACAGCAATAGCCCAGGGACAGAAGTGCGTGGAAGTTATGGGAAGTAACCATCCAAGAACATGAGCAACTACAAGTTGGAAGAATATCCTTCAAAAAGAGGTCACTTTATACATTTAGGTTGGATGTTAGGGGGAAGTTCTTCACTAGGAGAGTGGTTAGGCCCTGGAACAGGCTGCCCAGGGAGGTTGTGGATGCCCCGTCCTTGGAGGTGTTCAAGGCCAGGTTGGACGGGGCCCTGGGCAACCTGATCTAGTGAAGGTGTATGTTTGGTGGCCCTGCCAGGCAGGGGGGTTGGAACTACATGATCCTTGAGGTCCCTTCCAACCAGGGTCATTCTGTGATTTTGTGATTCTGTGATTTATTTATTAGTGATTTTCCTGTCTCTCACCTTCCTGCTGCCATTTCCAGCAGGTTAACCTGCCACAGATGCTGAAGAATGGCCAAATAATACGCTCTGCTATGAACGGTGGATGTGGTGAATTTCATCACGAATGCAGTCCAAACTGCTAACACAGTTTGTGTCAGGAAAACTGCCTCACCCACAGCAAAGCAACGCCTTGCAGGTCCTGCCTGAACCTGCTCTTTTCCAAGTCACCCCTGTGGGGGTCACGTTAATTCACCACAGGCCCAACACTGCCATGTCCATCGGGGCTGGAGCAGGATGAGGCCCACAGTCACACGGCAACGTATCGCAGGGACTCACGTTAGGAAGGACCCACCCTGCTGATCAAAGCAGGCTCCAGCATTGAACCCCATCCCTCTTCAAACCCAACTTCCGTCTTTTTGCATCATGAAATCCTTCCGGCTGGACCTGCAGCGCTCATATAAAAGACTCGCGGTTCCAGCCGGACGCTTTAGGAGAAGCACTCAGCAGAGAACCCGGAAGCGGCCGTGCGGCGGGCGGTTGCTGCCTGCGCCGGGATCTCTTGTCCCGGCCGGGAGCGCACGGAGCTTCCCCGGGGCTCTGAGCGGCCGGTAAGGGGCTGAGAGTGACAGGAGGGGACCGAGCTGTTGAGGGGAGCGCGGGGGTGTTGGGAGGGGTGGGGTGAGGAGGCGTGTTGAGCTGTGCCCGGCGTTAATGTAGCTGGGAGCTGAGGCAGTGAGTTCGGCGAGCTGCTCCTCAGGTGACACTTGAATACGAATGTGTCAGCCACCACAGGGGGTGGTTGTATAGATTGAGTTGTGGTTACTCTTTTAACGCTTATTTAAAAGTGTATTAGGCAACTTGAGCTCTGCTTTTGCATAGTGAACACATCACTTACTGCCCATCTCTATGTGTGGAGGATGCAGGTTCACAAATTTAGGCAGCTGGACCATCAACTTGGTGTCTTTTACATCTTTATGCACATCTGTACATACTAAGCATGCCTCTGCTTAGGCTTTGAAGTGTGTTTTGTTCATATGTCCTAATAGCAGGGCTATTACCTGTGTGATGTGGTGTAGGGAGCCTGCTTTGGCAGGGGGGTTGGACTCAATGATCTCTAGAGGTCCCTTCCAACCCCTACAATTCTGTGATTCTGTTGCTTTATTGGTGATTGTGCTGACAAGTCTGTAAATAACATTCTGTCTTGTGTTTGTTCCTAGTCCTTGCCCTGCAGTTTAGAAGTCCCCCAGAATGCTGGAGTCCTATGTAACTCCCATTTTGATGAGTTATGTGAATCGCTACATCAAGAACTTGAAGCCTTCGGATCTGCAGCTGTCGCTCTGGGGAGGAGATGTTGTACTCAGTAAACTTGAGTTAAAGTTGGATGTGCTTGAACAGGTATGCTCTGTGTCTTTGAGTTAAAACATCTTGACCTAATAGTTTGCATGAGTCTGCATAGGTAACTGTTCACTACTTTACTACTATGCAAATCTTTTTTTCTGCTTTTAGTTATTCTTACATTATCCCATGCCATTTGTTTAGTGATGAATGATAATTCTTTGTGTAGCCTACAAGTTACGGGGTGTGAAGAGAAGCTTTTTGTGTGTTTATCCATTCTTTCAGTGATGACTGTTTTACATCTAGCTATACTACTTTTCCAGTCATATTTACTAACTGCATATAGCAACTAGTTCAAAATTTCACCAAGTGGGGCTTCTTTTTCTAATTATGCAAACTAAACACAGATTTATGTTCTCTGTATTGTTTTATAGCTCTGGTTTTTATTGTTCTAGTTACATTTAAGCTAAAGAGTGATTGAGGGATGGGTTTATTCAGCTAGTTTGTGTGGACTAGATCTGAGACTCCACAGCACTTTTAATTAAAAAGAAACTGCTTACTAGTTAAAACAGGTGATATAGGATTTGGAGCCTGTAGTTAATATGAGCAGGAAAAGCCTTTGCTGAGAAACTGCTTCCTTCTGTGCTTATCTTTGTTGACAGTTTTAAGTGTGTCACGTAGATAAAGCTGCTTTGTTTGGTGTAACAAGTCTGACTTAGGGCCCTGTGTTCAACTGAAGAAGGAGCTGAGAATATTGCGGCAAAGGAAAAAAGATGGTTTAGATAATACGGCCAATGGAAGAGAAATAAAAAAGATAAGGACTGAGTCTTAGCCCTTGCCTCATTTTATCTAAAATTATGGTCAGCTTCCGTGGGTGAAAAAGAAAGAATGGAATAAACTGTGCTTAGGGATACTTAAACTGAGTATTAGGGAAAATTTTCCTCATTTTTATCAGATGAAGACATTGGAGTGGACAGGAGATGGTGTGGTCTTAACTGGGGGGACCTGTGGAAATAGGAAATAAGTATTTATGGAAAATATCTTTGATCCACCTCCAGAATAGGATCAAGTCTTTTAAGAGATTCTGTGAAATATTCTGTCTTTATGTAAAGATTCTGATTTATCTTCTTTCCAGTATTCAGTAGCCCCTATTGTCTCTGTGGTAACTGCCTTTTAGTTAGTTCCTTCCTGCAGCTTGCCTATACAGGTAGTGTGAACACTGGACTGCAATTGGTAGGATGTGTTATACTTGTGAATGAGTATTCAAAGCCTTTTTTAGTGTGAATATCATGGAATCATACAAGAGCTGACTAGAAGAAAGTTCTGGAGGTTTCAGTCCAGCCACCTGCTCTGAGCACTGCTGCAAGCATTATATCAGGTGGTCTTTGTGTAGATGTCTTGAAATCTTCAGTCTTGGTTGTGAAAGCTTCAGGTAAACTGTCTTGGTTCTATAGAATCACGGAATGGTTTAGGTTGGGAGGAATCTTAAAGCCCGTCCAGTTAACATCTCCATACCATTGGCACGGCTGCCATGCACTGTCAGGCTGTCCAGGGCCTCATCCAACATTGTCTTGAATACCTCCATGGATGGGACATCCACAGCTTCTCTGGGCAGCCTGTGTAAACTCTTCACCACCCTTTGAATCAAGTATTTCTTCCTAACATCTAATCTAAATATCCTCTTAGTTTAAAACTGTTCCCCTTTGTCTTTTTACTTTCAGACTATGTAAAAAGTTGGTTTCCTTCCTGTTTTTAAGCTCCCTTTGGATACTGAAAGGTTGCAAGGTGTGTTACCTTACAGCCTTCTCTTCTCCAGGAGCTATGCTGCTCCTGCAGGGAGACTTGTCCTCATAACAAATGGTGACTTGGGATAGTATCAAACTGTATGTATTACCTGACACTGCTAGGATACTGCCATCACCTTTTCTATATCATTCCCTTTCAGGTACTTGCTTGTAGGTAATCCCTGGCCTCACCTTTGCCTGCCTGTGTATCAGCAGGGTCTGTAAATATTGTATGTGATCTATTAGTATCTTTGCTATTGTGCGAAGAAATAGGAAGCACCCCTTGCCTTTACTAGTCTTTTTTCTTTAGCATTATTTGGCTATGTGTTTATGTGAAGAATGAAGATCTTAGTTTGGCTCTTACACTCTAGACCTTGCCTGGTCCTGTAGAGATTGTATTTAGGATATCTTCCCCCCTTCCCCCATAGAAATGCTGCTTGGTGCCTGCTTGATAAAACTCTTTTTGAGTGTTTGTGAATATAAATAATAACCTCTGCAGCTGGCTGGAGACTCCCTTTAAAAAGTCAGAGTCTCTAGAAGTTACCAATATATGTTAGTTTATTTGGCAACCTTGAACATTTTTAGAGGATTCCAACTTCTGTGGAACTGTAGGTGATGATTTGGGTATAATACCTGAAGTGCTAGACTTGCACCTTACAAGTGGTTCTGCGAATAAATGTGTTGCTTTCTTCTCTCACTTCTTGCATATCTGCTGATGTTTGCGTTGCAGTGTCGCATTGTGTTCTCTTACAGGCCTGAAACCGAATCCCAAAGAATAGATGAGAATGGGGTGCAAAAGGTTGTCTGTCATCCCAAAGATCACAGAAAGTAATTTATAATTAAACTTTAAATATTATTTCCCTACAGTATCAGAATAGCAGAGCAAGCTGTGAGCTTGATAGCTAACTTGTGTGGGATGTTTCTGTTGACACTGTGGTGCCAAACAGATAAGATACACAGTGAGCTCTTCTTACAATTTGTATATATTTCTGTAACATCATGGTTTACTATGTTAGCTTTTTAAATACAAACTGTGTGTGTGTGCTTCTTTTAAGATTAAGGCTGAACATGTAATGATGCATAAAGTGCAAACTGTGTTGCAGTAACAATGTATTTGTTTAAATGCATGTGCAGTAGAAAAATCCAGGAAACCTTACAATGTTATAATGACTGAAACTTCTAATCTTAAAGCATTCAGAAGTTGTGAGGAGAAATATATATAGAAAGATAATGTACTTAAATAAAGAAAATGAGAGCATTTATATAGCCTTGTTATGTTTGTGTTATGTGCTGCTGTGTTTCTTGTGAGCTACATACAATGCCAAATGTTGAAGAAAAAGTTTTTCAGTTAATACTATTGTTGAGTAACTGTTCTTTCTCGTTACCCCAAAGCTTGGGAGAGTCTTGAATTTTAGGGCACAGGAGATTAAGATCATCTGGTCTGTTGTCTTCTGTGGTGTTGTGGATGCCCCATCCCTCGAGGCATTCAAGGCCAGGCTGCATGTTGCTCTGGGCAGCCTGGTTTGTGGTTGGCGACCCTGCCCATGGTAGGAGGGTTGAAACTGGATGATTTTTGAGGTCCTTTTCAACCCAGGCCATTCCATGTGCCAATTGCATGAGTGGTTTTTTTTTTTTGGTTTTTTTTTTTAACCCTATGATAACTTTTTAAGAATTTATATAATGCAGATATAAAACCTAAAATGTAAGGCCTAACTTGTCGTAATACAAAAATACATTCAGAATTTCATGTCATACTTAATGAGAGGGGAAACGTGGCACAGGAAAGGACAAATAAAAATGATCTTTGTTACGCTGCATTATAAACAAGTTACTAAATATGGTATGTGTTTGCTTTGTGTTGTCTGCTGAAGTAAGATTTCTCTGCATTGCCCCAAGGAAACTGTATTATCCATATAGTGATATCCATAACTGAACTGTCCTGGACTTGCTTTTTGGTGACTAAATGAAACTATTGGGATTAAAATATAGTTTTATTTTGATGTTGATTGTTTGCCTGAGGCTGATTTTTTTTTGAGAGTCTTTTAGCTAAAATTTTCAGTGTTTGTGAATGAGGTGAAGAAAAACACTTTGTAAAAACAACACATTTCAGTCTGTTTACATGAGAAGGTCTGTGACTGTCCTCTGAGAATGAAGGCTTGAAATTAGATGTGGTTTGGAGCAAACAGTCGAGGAAGGAGCTGAGAGTCTCTGACATGAGAGATGGCTGGTTTCTTCTCTTCAGAACCTGAAGACCTCTACAAGATGATAGCTGTAGTTTATTTAAAAAAAAAAAAAAAAAAGAGAAAGCAATTTTTACAGTTTGCTGTGTCTGTTTTCTCCAATGATATGCTCAGCAGTGAAAATACTTAGTTTACTCTTAGCTCATAGAATCATTCAGGTTGGGAAAGACCTTCAAGATGACCAAGTCTGATGGTCCACCTGACCTCTGGAGTCCCATTGCTATACCACATCCCTCAGTGCCACATCCACACATCTCTTAAATGTCTCCCTGGGGTAAGGACTCCACCACCTACCTCCCTGGTCAGCCGTTTCCAATGCTTGATTACCCTGGCCATGAAGACCTTCTGTCTCATGTTCAATCTAAACCTGTCATGGTGCAACTTGAGAATATTTTCTCATGTCCTGTCACTTTTCACCTCAGAAGAGAGACTGATGCCATTGTTTCAGATTGTACAGAGTGATGAGGTCTCTTCTCATCTCCAGACAGAGCAGCTCCAGTTCCCTCAGAATACTCTGTTAGTCCCTTCACCGTTAAAATGGTTGAGTGGTTAGTATTTGCAAATGGTGACTGAAAATTCCAATGCATTATCAAATGCTGTTCATTTTGCACTAAAGTTTTGTTATTTTAAATCTAATTTCTGGTCTCCAGCTGCAGGTGGCTGTTCTGTCTGGTGAGTGTTAAGATTAGGCTTCTCAGAGAACCCCTGAGCTTACAATGGAAATTCCAGCACTTTGGATCTGAAGTACGTGAAAGTACCTTGTGTGCTGCCCTGTGATATGTACCTGAGCTACAAAGTGTATCTAAACCTCTGCACCTTGTGCTGTCTGTTGACAAGTTGTATGGGACATCTGGCTCTCCAGGGCTGTCCTGCAGGGATGTGCTTGCTGCATGGGCTGGGTAGTACCAGGCCCTTGTTAGGGGTTGAGGACTGACTTGGTAGAGCTAAGCACCAATTCTTAAGGCTGTGTGAACTCTACGTTTTGGTAGAGTTTGGTAGAGCTTTGGTGAGGAGTCTGGATTTTACCAGTGAAGAGCTTTATAACTTCTCATTTACTGAGTAATTTAGTGTGGGGAGGAAAACACCTTGAATGCTGTGAATCAAAAGAGAATAAATGACTGCTTCTCTAATGAGTGCATCTGTCATTATTTGGGAATTCAGAAGAATAAATAAAAACGTGTTATTAAAAAGAGCATTATAAAATGCAAGCATAAGAGTCCTAATAAAACTAGCAGTTGAAATTATACCTTTTGTATTTCAAAACATCCAAACTCTTAGAAGTCAAAGAATTAAAATATTTTGGAAGAAATAGCCTTTCTCTGGATTTTTTGATGTTTAATGCTTAATTCCAAATTCCTTTTCTAATGCAGGTCATGCATCATTTTAAGTATTTTCTTTCATCTTTTTCATTTTTATTTGTCTCTGTAATAGCGAGAGATTTTGTGGTACCTTCATGCAAGAGTTGGTTTTTAACCTGTTATTATCTTTCTAAGAGAACAATTGTAATGGATGTGTGCAAGCAACTAGTGGGCTAGTTGCTAAGCCCAGTAGCACACTGATGATTTGAGGAGGGGGAAGAACCTTTGATCTATGTTTTTGCTAAAACCTTATTATTTTAAGTTACAAGTGCCCTGTTTTGACATATTTTAGCAGTTAGTTAATTCATCACTGTTTCTTTTGTTCTTAGGAGCTGAAACTACCATTTACTTTTTTAAGTGGGCATATTCATGAGCTTCGGATTCATGTGCCATGGACAAAATTGGGATCAGAACCAGTTGTCATCACTATCAATACAATGGAATGCATCTTGAAACTAAAGGACGGAGCTCAGGTAAGAAATACAACAAATGTCCCTCAATGCTAGGGAGACTGGTGAGAATAATAGCATGTATAGGTAACCTTATTTAAAGCCGTCTGAAGAATCAGGCACAGCAGATACGCAATGGTTCAACATTGTTGTATTTCTAATCTTGTCAAAAGAATGTACTCTGGCTTGTTAATGTTAAACTTGTCTAAAGCAGTTTCATGCTTTAACTCCAGGAAAGCTTTGTGTCTTTCTTTTCAGTCCTTTTCATTTTAATTTCAATATAGTGTCCCTCAGTGGTATTAGAAATCCTGTAAAAGAAACTTCCAGTTTGTGCAAAGCTCTCAGGTGTTCTGTAGGAAGTTCGATGAGCTGTTAATATTTAATTCCACTAATTAGTTATCAGCCAGCAATAACATTAGAGTATGCTTTCAATTATGTTTTATACTTGTAAATTTCTTCTACAGTTCCGGGGCTAAAAAGGCTTTTGTTGCTGGAATAGAAATATCTGGGCCTAGGTATACCAGCTAGAAAGTAAATGCTCTTATTCTGTGGTTATATTTAATATATGTTGCATGTGTGCATGTCCATGTACACATATGTGCACACACCAATGGCTAAATACTAAGTACTTTTCCAATCCGGAGGTAAGATTGTGAGGCCAGATGCTCTTTGAGAAATGTATTTTAGAAGCAGTGAATCACAACTAATTACAGAAGCTGCAGAAGAAGATTTGTACCCCATGACTTTGTGCAACCCAGAACTAATATTTAATATTGGACCATGTAGATAGCTACTGCTGGAATGATCAGATTTCCTGCTTGCGTGGTATTTGAAACTTAAGTTTTGTGGTGCATAAAGCAGAAGGTCAAATGTCATGAGTGTAAAGCACTCTCAAAACAAGTATTTGTTACAGATGTTTAAGATTCAGGAGCAGTACGGGATTTCTGAATGCTACAACTGACATTTGGACAACTTATTCAGTACTATGTACAGTCAGGAGAGTAACATATGAATCAGTGCCATGAGAGAATTATCTTTGACTAATAAGTGTAAATGATAACACAGTGTTTTCTGAGGATCTGATTTAAAAAGTCAACAGTTAGGATTTTATTAAACATCTTTGAATAGTAATTTTCTAAACTAAATTCTTGTTCTAACTTGTAGTGTGACTGTGCAGATGGCAAAGGCGTTATTGTAGAAGTTAGTAATTAATGATTGGGAAAAAAACCTGAAAAAATAGGATCTCTCTGTGGAAGATTGTAGTAAAACAGATCGTAGTAAAACATCTTCCCAGTTAATTTGTCTCCAGCTAAAACTCCTCCGCATAGAATTTTGTATCAATGAAGAATACAACTAGCAAGGAAGTTGTTTAGTTCTCAAAAGTTTGCTGCCATAATCTTGCATTTCCTTCCTCAGGCCAAATCCCCAATGCGTGTATATATGATTTCACCTGAGCAAAAAATTCCTTCCCTGACCTCCCTATTGAGTGATGTCTTTCTTCCTTGGAAAGAGCCTACTTCAAAACATGTTTATTTTGGCTATGTGTGGAGATTGAAGTACACGGTATCATTTGAAGTTACTTGGCAGTGGACCCTACAAGTTGTTACGAACAAAGAAAGCTCTCCCTCTGTGTAGTTTTTTTGAGGACTGCTTGTTCCTTGGCAATGCTTCTGTATGCCCGTGCTGTATTGCTGCTGTGTTACTAGTTTTTTTTTTTTTTTTTTTTTTTTTGCTGTTAACTAATTGCATTATCTCCTTGATTGAGAGGAGAGTTTGAAGTAGGCAGTAATGGCTCAACTTCTGGTTTTATGCTAATATAATATGCTAATATTCTAAGCAGAAATACTTTGTACCTGTATATCACTGAGAGAACTCAACAAAAACCACAGTGTGGAACTAGTGGTGTTTTTAGCACATTGGGAGGTTTGTGCGTTGATGATGGTAATTAGTTTTCTTTTTTCCTTGCTTCCTCTTTCCTTCTTTGCAGGTAATACTACCACTTCTGTAATTGGTGAAAGTGCTGAATAAGCATGTCTCCTTTGTAAGAAAATAAAACTTCAGTGCATCAGGAACAGAACTTTGCAGTGATTAAGGTGGTGTTCTGTAGGACATGCTATGTATGTAGTCTTGGTTATAAATTAGGTTAGTGCTGTTACCACTGTAATTTAGCATGTAGCCTTTTGCATTTTATTTTGATATCTGTCTCCTTAGTTCAATTGTGCTTGTTTTATTGCTTTTGAATGTGGACTTCTGCAGTGCTGAGGCTGAAGTGTGACCCCTTATGTTATCAAATCTATGAGATGTTGATTAAGTATGGTGGAAATGTGTTCTTATGCACTTACACGTGGTTTTGAACTTGCTTTTGGACTTTTATTTGTTCAGTTCTGGTAAATTACTCTGGTATTGTTCTTCATGAACATTAAGTGTACTTTCATGGAATAGTTGAGTTTCCAGTATTACACAGACCTGAAATCCCATTGTTCAGAGACAGATTCCCACCACAGAGCTTCAGTTACCTTTTTTGTCCTGCTGGACCTTAATAACATTTTTTCTTTCCTATCCAATTGTGTTATTTTTATTTTTTTTCTCTCCTTATTTAGAAGCTATATGAAATTATTTGCTCACTCTTCTTCCTTCTTTCCTGTCACGATATCTCCTCGCTCAAACAGGAGGCCTTAAGTTCTGTGCTAATTAGAAAGGACAAGTCTGCATCTATATCCTTCACCTTACTGGCATCATAGCTAACTACAGTACTAATCTAGCTGTTCAACCTTGAATACTGTGCTTTTTAGTCTTGGAAATGACGCAAGTGGAGAGAGTCAAGGAGAAATGCATTGTCTGTATTAGTGCTTCAGTTTTGGGTCCTTGTCTTTAGTTAGGACACAGCAGGAGAAACTAGAGTGCTTGATGAAAGTTGTCTCTGTAACAAGGTCTAGTGTTGAATTCAGTAATCCTTGCAATGCCTTCCATCTTCTATGATTCTGTAACAAATTTCTCAGTCAGGGAAGACTGTTAAATACAAACGGTTCCAGAAGCACAAAAAAACCCAGGAATGTTTTGGATCAGCATGTGGACTGTTAACCACTATTCCTTTTTTTGAGGTATTACAAAGAAGGTTTTGAAGGAATATTGTAACTTTGTAAACAGTGGAGACCAGTTCGTAAGTGTGCTTGTCAGAATAGCAGGCATGATTTTCATATTTATCTGGAAATCAGTAGAGACTGTCATCAAAGAATGCTGAAAGCAGAAATTAATCTTGACTAGGAAATGATCAAGATGGTAGATATGGTGTGCAGAAAGGTTAAGAAAGACTCTGAAAGTGAAGACAGAAGGCTTGTATTTGGTGACGAGGGTACAGTTATATAATATGTTTGCCTAGGTGTTGTAGCTTTTTTCGTGTTCTTTGTGGTTTATTTATTTTTTTCCCTTTCTCTTCTCAGTCGTATTAACAGTTGAATGTGGCTGTATGGATGGTGTACTTTTTCTGTTAGAGCATATGCATGTGCTGTTCAGTGATAGCAAAAGTATGTTAAAACCTGAAATTGGAAGACTAACTCACAGTCTTTAGTAGTTTACCTTTCTGCTGAAGCTCTCTGTTTCTGAAATATTTTCATTTTGGACTTGATTGTTTTCATAGCGATGACTTCTTCATAGGGTAATTAAGGTTGGAAAAGACCACTAAGATCATCTAGTCCAATGATCAACCCATTGCTGCCATGCCCACTCAGCCATACCCTCAGTGCCATATCTACTCTTTCCTTGAACACCTCCAGGGACAGTGACTTGGCCATCTCCCTGGGCAGCCCGTTCCAATGCCTCACCACTCTCATGGAGAGGAAATCTTTCTTAATAACTGACATTTTTAGATGAGCAAGACTGATAGTGGCTTTTTATGTTGTATACAAAGTATAAGATGAAGAGTATATGGAGAACTGCCCCACAGGAAGCAAACTGTCATGTAGTGTTATCTGAGGCATAATCTCAAGGTTAATAACAGGTATGAAATTCTGAGCTAATTGATACTGCAAGATCCATTTTTCGAAACTGAAATGATTGGATAAGGAAACAGCGTGCTGGCAATTCAGAATCTCAGAATGTTAAGTTAGATCAGCAGGTGATTAAGTATGTTCATGTGATATTCATACATGTTCAGTATCAGTGTTGATGGAAAATAATTTCTTTCATTTGCTGACAATTGAAACATCAGGAACTTCTTGCACATAGGCAAGTATGAAAATAGAAGTTAACCTGTAAAACTTTTCTTCGAACAAGAGTGTGTTTGGAGGTTTTGTTGTAGAAGCTGCAAGCCAAACTGGGCATATGTCTTGGCAGAAGCGTTTAACCATCTTTCAGTTGTGGGAACCTGCGCTTTTATGGTACTGTGTTGTTTGCAGTTAAGTCACAAGAAACTGTATTTTTTCTCCCCATTTGTCTCTACTTCTAGCTTTTATTTTTGCTTCCAAACCATTCTCTAAAATTGGACATAGCATTTGACTAACTTTGGCAGTAGCATGTCATGTTCTATGTAAAATAAAATAGTATGCAGGAATAGCCAGTAAAAGCATTTGATGCCAAATACACGCATCTCTCATTAGTCACAAATATGAAAATTTATAAGCCTATGTCAAATGCTGGTGTTAATAACAGTATTATGTAGGTTGCTCTAAAAGCAAGGCCTCTTATTTCCATGGGAACTGTAGCAGGTATAAAGAACACAATAATACTGTTTGATAGTGCAGTTCTCAGCTACAAAATGCTGTTTTTCAGCAGTCTCTACCATTAGCTTTGCATCTTCACCAGTGATTAACAAGAGCCTGTGCATCATCAACATACTCCTCTGATGTCATGGGCCAACTTAATAAAATTGGAGGAATTATTTGCAGAGCAGCCCTTGTATATTTGTTTTCTTCCCTTTTCTGCGTGTAACCTTGCTTTGCTTTTCTCATCTGTAGTTCCATGTACTACTCTGTTGCACTGCATTTGTATGAGTGAGGTTTTTTTGTGTGCCATTGTGTATATATGTGTGTGTATATTAAAGACAGTCTCTCATCTGACTATTTTATTTTTTTCCTTTGAAATAGCTGTGCTGCCAGGGAATTGAAGGAACTGCATGTAGTAAGCCAGAATCTTAGTATGGTCATGGGTGTTGCAGTAGGCTGTTCATCAGAGCTGATGCAAGGGTGATTATTGTATCTCACTTATTAGAAGTCTATGGATCTTGGTGTTGTGGTAGAACAAGTGGGAGCCCAGGAAAATTCCAATAAATTCACAGGTTAATGCTGTCTGTTTCTAAAAGTGAAAATAAAAACCATTGTCAGATGGGAACTATTAATTCCGCCCACTAACAATAGTGATTAGCATATGCTGATATACTTCAGGTGATATTAGTTGTGTTAAATATGCCAGGGACAGAAAATTATAAGCACAAAGGGAAGTGTCTATGTATATACATACCCACACTTAAGAAAATGAGTAGTTGCACAACTTAAGATTTGCTTGTGATTGTTTGGAATCAAATAACATGTTTCTGAGGTTAATAAGTCCCTGTGATTCTGCCTGACATGGAAGTGCAAGTATAGTACATTAAAACTGATAGGGAGATTTTTTGCATTAACAAGTAATGATTTTGGAAACATGTAAGTATTCTGACTGCCTACACTTGGAACCAGGGTATAGATGCTGTGTCTGTAATTTCATGTAATGGGAGACTATATACTGAGAAAGCGAAGGTGATAATGAGAATTATCATCTATTTGAGAAACTGCTTTCTAGGATTGACCCAGGCAGGTAGCTGCTCCAGTTGGCATATGTTAGCCAGCAGACACTGCAATTGCTCCCTGTCATGGTCTGTGTTCTGCCCTGTTCTGAGAGCTCTGAGAATGGAAGCTGGCTGATATGTGACTGATGCAGCTGAATTGCAAGTTGGAGGCCAAGTTGCATTCATCGTTACTTAGCTCAGCTTTCAAACTTATCCCCAACTGCTTTCAGAACAAGGTTGTTGCAGGATAAGCCTACTGTTGATGGCAATTTATGAGCTAGCAGAAGCTATCTGGTTTCTTCATTGCTGTGGTTAATTTGGGGGACTGGTAATTATTGACGTCACAGTGTAAGTTGTTGAATATTGATGTGGACTCCATTTGCACAAGAAGATGAGCAATTGTGCCATTACTGTGGAATCGCATTTCAGAGCAGACTTTCGTTATTCCAAGTGTTAGAAAAAGAACAGAGTATTGATCTGATATGCTTGGCTCCTGAAAGTTTTTCTAAATATTTATATTAATTCTGCAAGAATAAGTAAGTAACAGAGTTGAAACTTTGGTACCAGAGCCTCACTGATTTGTATTCCAGAAAATAGGTTTACTAAGGCTAATACTAATATGTGTTTGTAAAGTAATGATAAACTGTTCTGCTGTGTAGATATAAAAATACAAAATAGAAAGATGAGTTATCCTTCTGCCTTTACTTATCTTAGTTAGCTTTTTTCAGTGACCTACAACAGCAAGGGAATGTAATGCCAATAGTCAATGTCTGTGTCGCAAGGTAGAGGGTGAAGGAATTTATTTATCATGTTTGGCATAATTCCTGGAAGACCAGGGCTGGACTCCACTTTCCCTGGCATAGATCTGGAATACTTCAGGTGATTTACTTTGCAGTATTTCCAGATTTGTCCCCATCCAGCTGACATCAAAATTAGAACCCTACAATCCAGCTTTGTTCCGTGTAGTTGAGTGAAGAGTTTGGATTGGTGTATGGTTTAACAGGGAATGAGGTGAGGTAATGTGTTTAAAAATATTTCCTTAGAGAGGAAGTAGTCTTTCCTCATTGGTTGATAGATTAAAGCGTTGTTAAATTTGTTGGAATGTATTTTAGCTCCTCATTATAGCAAACCTATTTCAGAATAGGCATGATTACAGATTTTGTAGTGGAAAAAACCTGTAAGTTACCCACCTTTGGTGTAAAGGCTTCTTAAAATTCTGAAAGACAAAAAATGCTCTTAATGCTGTGAAGTACAGCGTACACTGAAATTACAGCTTGTTCCCTTTGGAAAGAGTGGTGTTTTCTCAGGAAGGGTGCAACTCAATTATAATGTATTAAATGCAGTTATTGAACTTAAGCAGAAAAAGTTCACTTTATTCATTTATGACTTGTGAATTACTTTAGAATACCTGCACTTAGGCGGTGGTTTTTGCCAAATAATTTTGATGCACAAATGACACATTGTGTTTTATTTTGAGCACTTATGGTCAGTGATGTACTCGGTACCAGTGAACAGCTATTTTTGCCAGTAGAGCATGGAAATGTTCCATTGTAGTTGTGCACCTTTTCTTGTATATGAAAATCCCACTTTCTACATTCTGCAGAACCTCAGGGAAGGTGTATTACACAGCCAGCGATAACTAAGTTATCACAGTCATCTTAATTTGAATGCATCTGTTAAACAAATACATTTTCCCTCAGGAGATCCGAGAACAAACTTGAATGCTCCTTTGCTCAGGCACCGATCTGCTGATGACTAATTGATATCCAACAGGCTGTCTGTCTAGAGGTCTGGAGAGCCCTTGTAGTACTTGAAATTGCTGTCCTTCATTAGTATACTTGCTAATACATTGTCTCTTATTGGAGGCTGAGTAACACAAAATTACCATTTTTTTATTGTAGATGCATGAATCATTCTTTTGGAAAAAAATTATTGATTGGAGCTGTTTGGTTTGCAAATATTTTCAATTAAAGCTGAACATTCATTTTGTTTTTTTGGTTTTGTTACATAGCCAAGCTCCTGGCGTGTGTTATTTATTTATTTATTGTTAGCCTGTCAGCGTTACTCAGTACTTTAGGTTAGAGTAGGATTCCCTGAAATATGCTAACAGCTGCTGCAGTAGTGGTCATATGTAATTACTTAGCATTAGGCCCAAAGCTTGTTAGTGTTGATATTTTAAAATTGTGGGGATAATTATGAATTACTTTTCAAAGAAGCTCTGTAATTTTCTACTCAGTTCTGTGGGCAGAGCAGTCTCGTGATCAGTGCAGTGCAATCAGTGCTGCTCTATGGTTCACCGGGGGAAGATGCAATTGTCAGGTGCTTTGGATGGTCAGGTGCTCTTTTTTTTTTTTTCCCTTATTTTCTAAAAATCATTCCTTCTGGCAGAAGAATGTCATGTTTTATGGCCTCTGGGGCACTTGCTGCGTGTGAATGTCACCCAGACTGCACTGTGGGACTGTTGTCCCACTGTTGGACAGGCTGAGGGAATTGGGTTTGTTCAGCCTGGAGAAGAGAAGGTTGCGGGGTGACCTCATTGCAGCCTTTCAGTACCTGAAGGGAACTTACTCCCAGGAAGGGAGTGAACTCTTCGAAAGGGCTGATAATAGCAGGACTAGGGGAAATGGTTTTAAGTTGAAGGAGGGAAGATTTAGGTTGGATGTTAGGGGGAAGTTCTTTACTAGGAGAGTGGTTGGGTCCTGGAACAGGCTGCCCAGTGAGGTTGTGGATGCCCCATCCTTGGAGGTGTTCAAGGCCAGGTTGGACGGGGCCCTGGGCAACCTGATCTAGTAAAGGTGTATGTTTGGTGGCCCTGCCAGGCAGGGGGGTTGGAACTACATGATCCTTGAGGTCCCTTCCAACCCGGGTCATTCTGTGATTCTGTTGCTTTCTGGAAACCTCTGCCTTCCTGTGTAGCTTTCTGCTCCAGAGTTTCTTCCCAAGCAGGGTCTGGTGGAGACCTGTGAAGGAGGGGTAGGCAAGAGTGTGCTGCTGATCCCAAATGGTTCATTCGGCCTGTTCCTGGCTATCCTCTTTTCCATGTGCTCCTCAGATGCGGATGGTGGCAGGGTTGTGGGGTAAGTGCATTGTTCTGGCAGTGGGAAGTGGCCGTCTTTCCTGAAAGCTCATCAGGATGCTTTTCCCAGCATTCATTTAAATATGGGCTCATTATACTATAGGAGAGAGGCTACAAGCCTGTGAGATGAATTGGTCCCGGGGAGCAGGCTGCACTGCAGTCATCTGGTGCACAGCTGAGGTTTATAGCAGAGGAGGCCAAAAGGAACAGGCAAGCTGAATTGTCCTGCCACGCTGCATGTGGCCTGTGGGCTATAGGTTGTTCATTCTTGATATTTGCTTACAATCATAATGAACATTAAGATTTTGCAGTAAAACTTCAGAAAAAATACTTAACAGCATGAGAAAAATCTGTTTAAGCCGCAATGAACTCTATAATTCCTTTAACCAGCCTGCCATAAGAAGGGAGCATCTGGTGGACAGAATAGATCAGAGTCCCAAGTGCATGTGCTGGTGGTTTCATTGTCATCAACAGACATTACAATTTCATTGATTTATTTTGTGCAGTGAATAAAACTTCATTTCCTGCTCTGTTAAGGATGTTTTACTTTGCTTAACTTGTTCAAAAGTGAACTATGGTTGTATCTATATAAAAGTTGAAAGAAATTGGGTTGCGTGGTGTTAACAACAGACATCTCTCTCTCTCTCTCTTATCTACTTAAGAGTACAACAATTATTTTCACCTGAAATACTCCAGTTTTTGGTAGTGTTAGATCTTCTGCAGTGAAGTTTCCTTCCTCATGACATCTATTTAAAGGTCATGGTACTCTTATCTTTTCTTCCTTTATTACATATCTAAGAGTATTCTACTCATAAATGTGGCTTATAAAACTGTAGTTTGTTATCATATACTGATTGCTTTATTGAGGACAGAAGTACTTAAACAATAGAAGTGTACTGTGCATGTGGCTGTTGGAAAAGTTGAGATTGCCTTCTACTGGTGAACGTATAATACACGTTAACTTAAAAAAGAAGTCCATACTATATACAGCTCCTTGGGCACTTTTCTTCTGTATTTTCCTTCTGGCATTGGGCAAAATAATCCTTACTTTGTTGTGAAATTCCTCTTTGGTTATTGTTAAAATTATTTTATTTTTTCTTGAACAAAATGAAACAAGACGCTGATTTTTGGAAGAAGACAGAGCTCTATTTCCCTGCCTGTTAAAAGACAGTTATTTGAGACTATTCAGTATAGAGCTATATCTAATCTACTTCTCTGTTGCGTGTGGATTATAGAGTGTATGTTGGATTCTCCATTCTGGAGAACCATTCTTCCTTTCTGGCTGTTTGCTTGGAAGTGTTTCTGTCCTGTTTTGTGGTTTTTTGTTTTTTAACAGACATGCCCAGTAATGTTCAGGAGTTTTGTGACTTCAGGACACCACAATGAGGATGTTCTTTAGGAACAGGGAATCATTCATGTACTGTACTCAGCCAGAGTCAGCATCTCATCAACTCCACTTCAGTTTAGGTGGATGGCTTCTTTTTTTTTGTGTATGTGGAAGTGGGGAGGGGGGGGGAAGATATACAAAATAAGTTATGTTGCTTTTGAGAATGTTGGAATACTTCATTTTAAATGGAAATACCAAATTGCAATATTTCATATGTTTGAAGTAAACTTTTTCAGTACTTCCAATTAAATCATTTTTTTGCACTAGTTTTTCTTGTGGTCTACTACTGTAGGGAAGTATCAAGATAATGGGACTGCAGGAACCTGCCTGAAATTAGTTTTTGCATGGGTGAAAGGAACAGAGTAGATACACCCTTGCTCACTGATAATATTCTCCAAGCCCTTCATGAGCCTTGTTGCCCTTCTTTGGACCTGCTCCCAGCACCTCAGTGTCGTCTCTGTACTGAGGCCCCCAAAACTGAACACAGTATTCAAGGTGAGGCCTCACCAATGTCATGTGCAGGAACAGGATTACTTCTCTAGTCTGCTCACCACACCATTCCCGATACAAGCCAGGATGCCATTGGCCTTCTTGGCCACCTGGGCACACTGCTGGCTCATATTCAGCTGACTGTCCATCAGCACACCAAGGTCCCTTTCCATCAGGCAGCTTTCCAGCTACTCCTCCCCAAGCCTGTGGGGTTGCCTGGGTTGCTGTGACCAAAATGCAGGACCTGACACTTGTCCCTGTTGAAACTCGTACAGTTAGCCTTGGCTTATTGATCCAGTCTATCCAGGTCCCTCTGTTGTGCCTTTCTCCCTTCATCAAGTTTGTTAATAAAGACATTAAATAGAAGTGGCCCCAGTACTTAGTCCTGGGGGACATCGCTTATGACTTGCTGCCAACTGGATTTAACTCCATTGACTACAACTCTTTGTGCCCGGCCATCCAGCCACTATTTCACCCAGCAGAGTGTATGCCCATCCAAACTGTGGGCAGCCAGCTTCTCCACATGAATGTTGTGGGGGACAGTGTCAAATGCTGAATTTGAGGTAGGCCACGTTGACAGCCTTACCTTCATCTACTAAGTGGGTCACCTTATCATAGAATTAAATCAGGTTTGTCAAATGGGATCTACTGTTCATAAATCCATGCTGACTGGGTCAGATCCGCTGGTTGACCTTTAACTGGTCCATGATGGCTCCTGACATTATCTGTTCCATGACATTCCCTGGCACTGTGGTGAGACTGATAGGTCTGTAGTTACCAGGATTATCTTTCTGGCCCTTGTTGAGGATGGGCATCACGTTTGCTGGATTTCAGTTCACCGAAATATCCCCACTTAGCCAGGACTTCATAAAAATGATGGAGACTGGCGTGGCAACCACATCTGCTAACTCCCTCGGCATTCTAGGGTGTAATACATCTGGCCCCAAGAACTTTTAAGGATCCAGCTTTGGGAGCAGGTCCAGAACAATTTCATTGTGGATCATGCAGGGCCTATTCTGTTCCCCATCCCTGTCTACCAGTGTAGGGGGCTGTGTTCCCAGGGCGTAACAAGTCTTACTATTAAAGACTGAGGCATTAAGTACCTTATCCTGATTCTTGGTCACCAAGTTGCCCTTGGTGTCCAGCAAGGGATGGAGATTCCCCCTAGCTCTCCTTTTGCTGTTGATGTATTTATAGAAATATTTATTGTTTTCCTTTACCTTAGTAGCCAAGTTCAGCTGGGCTTTGGCTTTTCTAATTTTCTTGCTGCAAAGTAGTGCCGTGTCCATGTGCCCTGTGTGTCTTGTTGCTACTACATGTACTGTTTTTTAATTGAGTTCATTAGGAACTAATAGCTTGGTTGTAAAGAGGCTGATTTTGCAACTTTAAAGTTTCCAACGTAGCAGTGGCACAAAGTATATGTGTAGTGCGTAGGTTCATGATTCTCTGGAGTGTGTGGTTTGCTGCAGCTGGTTTCACTGTACTCTTATTAAATAAAACATTTTACTGAGTATCTCCTAATGAGCTGCTTTTATACAGTCATGGTGGCATTTTCTAAAATACTTACAATAACCCAGGTAAATCTTCCCTTTCTGTGGTCTGTCCCCAGCTGCTTGAAGGGTGGAACTGTGGCAAGGTGATTCAGAAATTCAGGTACTTTCTAGATAACATAATTCTTTCTTCCCAAAGGGGAAAAAAGTCCGACTTTCCTGGGTATATGGAGTTAATAAGCATAACTTTAATGCTTATCTGAGATGATTGAACTCCATATTGTTGACTTTTAACTTTATTGTCATATGTAGACCTGTCCTTATGTGGTATATCAAGTACAGCTGGATGTATTTGAACATTTAGCTTCTATACACTGTAGACAGCTTTAAAGGTAGCCATCTAAACAGCTGCACGTTAGTAAGAGAGAAACCTGTTTCTATGACTTTTTAAAGATATTGCAGTATTTAATTTATACCTAGTAATATTTGTGTATGTAAACTGAATATACAAGATCATAATTATTAATGGATGTACTTTTAGAGACAAAAAATAAAGTTTACTATTATGTGAACTGGAGGATTTTTTGCTTTTCTCCCATTTAGAAATGCCAGAGCTGATATTTACTGCTTTGTGTGTAGTTTGGTTTCCTCAATTGTAGTTGAAGTATTGCTGTGGGCTGGCTATGGAATTATTATTATTTTTGTGCCAGCTGGTTTTTCTGCTGGTCAGAGAGCTATTTGTAGCTTGACTATAATTGTCACTGCTCTACTTTAACAGTAAAGGTTATAAGCTCAGTAGTAGTATTCAATATAGTTTGATTTGCCTATTGCAGTAGTTGGTGGTGTTCTCTGTGTCCTTATCTGATCACTTGATCCCATTTTTATTGCATTTTCTCCCTCTGTTCCTTTAAAGTGAGGGGAATGAGGGAGCAGTGTGGTGGAGTCTAGCTGTCCATCAGTGTAAAACCACCATAATATATCAAGCAGACTTCTTTCCATTGATTTGAATGCAGCTGTATTGAAACAAATGCACAGTGGTATCTAGAGTGGTGTGTTTCAGATTAGTGTCTGAAGAACCTCAAACTACCCTCCATCCCTACAAATACATACCATGTAAAGTGATAAATGTGTGCCCTTGTAGCCAAAAAAGCCAATGGCATACTGGGGTGTATTAAAAAGAGCGTGTCCAGCAGGTCGAAGGAGGTGATTCTCCCCCTCTACTCTGCCCTGGTGAAGCCTCATCTGGAATATTGTGTCCAGTTCTGGGCTCCCCAGTACAAAAAAGACAGGGATCTCTTGGAAAGAGTCCAGCGGAGGGCCACTAAGATGGTGAAGGGCCTGGAGCATCTCCCCTATGAGGAGAGACTTAGGGAACTGGGTCTGTTTAGCCTTGAGAAAAGAAGGCTGAGAGGGGACTTGATCCAGGTTTATAAATACCTGAGGTGTGGGAGCCATAGTGGTGAGGCTGGTCTCTTTTCAGTAGTGCGTGGGGATAGGACTAGGGGTAATGGGATGAAAGTACACCATAGGAAGTTCCACACAAATGTGCGGAAGAACTTCTTTACAGTGAGGGTGACGGAGCACTGGAACAGGCTGCCCAGGGAGGTGGTGGAGTCTCCTTCTCTGGAGATATTCAAGACCCGCCTGGACGCCTACCTGTGTGACGTGGTGTAGGGAGCCTGCTTTGGCAGGGGGGTTGGACTCCATGATCTCTAGAGGTCCCTTCCAACCCCTACAATTCTGTGATTCTGTGAAATGTTAGTGAACGAATTGACTGCTTTATGGTGTTGCCTGTGATTTGTTTGTCAAATGTCTAAGATTTTTATTTTTTTTTTTAATTAATAGATCATAACCTGATAAATCGGGCATTTAAGAGGATGGTTATTTTTCCCAGGTTTCTTTTGAATCTTCTTTTCCTCCATCCAATTGTCCAGTTCTTAATCTCTCGCTTATGCATATGTCTGCAATACGCAGTTGAACAACTAACAGTAACAGCCCCGTAACACTGCCACAGCTACTTTCAGAACGTTTTTATCTTTGCTTCCTTGGGCACTCAGCTTCTTTTCTTGCTGACACTCACATTCCTCTTCATTTCAGCTATGAGTACACATTGTATTTCAAGCTAACCAATGTGATAAACGTTTATGTGTTGTGATGCTATAATCAGAGAGGTCTTTTGTGAAACTTTGCAACAGTTATAATACACTGTTGACAGATATGCTTCCTTTGACATAGAGCGTTCTGGTGATTTTGTATCACTATTGCTGACTATTATAGAAGATAAATTACAGTTTGTTTAGATCTAAGGTAAGATTTCTAATCTTTCTTATTTAAAAAGAAGTGTGTTATAAATAGCAATAAATTCCTTGAAATGGTACTCACATCATAGACTAGCAATTGCAAAAGAACTAACTGATTATAAGAACTCCCTAATGTGCATTTTGAATAAGGAGCACCTATGTGTACTCTTTTACATTTGTTAACCATGAAGTTTGTGCAACAATTCACTTAGCTTTGTAGTTTAGCTCATTAGTTTTGTTAAATGGTGCTTTTTAGGTAAGATGTAATAGATAAAATTACACTTGGTGAAAATCTGTTCTTCCCTGTAGTGGTATGGTGAAGTTAACTTAAAAACACAGGGTAAAAATAGAATACAGAATTTTAAATGTCATTGTTAGAAATCTCACAGTGCTGTTAATTTGTAGTTGAAAGTTTAAATGTAAATACTTGAACTGAAGTAATACTCTTTCAATGTAAATTTTGCTTTGAGAAGACTAGGTAAGAGGAGATAACTGAAGCCTGCCATTTGGCTTCTGTGTGTAGAATGTGTATAACTGGAAGGTTAGAAAACTACTTAGAAAAGTAGTTTAGAAACTACTTAAATTAGGACAAATAGCATTTTTGCTAGGCATGTAGTACTCTAAAATTTACTGTGCAATTATGTTAACCCTACAGATTTGTGTTAAAGCTGTTATAATATAATTACTATATATGTAACTAATACTACTATGTAGCATTATGCATTATTACATCTATGTGTATGGAATGCATAAGAAGTATAGTGTATGAAAATAGTGGGGATAAGTTAGGAAATAAGGTTTTATCTTAACAAAGCACTAAAAATCTATTAGCATTCTCTTTGTGAAGATTGTGCTTAATTCTTACTGTGATTAAAAGTACTTTCTCTTTTGGTTTAAAAGGTACTGGTTCACTTCTGTAAAGTGTGCTGTACTCTGAGACCTTATTTTAGTGATCACTCCCACACTTCTTAATTTGCAGAAGGCAGTAAAAACTGTAAAGGAATTCACTTTATGCCTATAGCTGTGAAATTTCACTCCTACTTGAACCTACCTCATTCCTACTATTACACTGGCAGAAAGATCTCCAAAGTGCTGTTTCCAGCTGAGGAAATTCCCCTGGTGCAAGTCCTCTGGGGAATGGCCACAAGCTCAAATTTGGTTGGGTCCATCTCAGGCAGTATCTTGGGAATAAAGGACTGTTAAGATGAAATCTAAGATGCCAGTGTATTTGAGTTGTGTTAGTTTTAAGTCTGGTATCGTATGGAAACAAGAAGTTGTTGATTGTGTTGTCAGCCATTCATTGTTATATTTTTCATCTTCCAATTCTGAGCTTATTGACTAATTTCAAACACTTTTATTGTGGAAGTAGAATTCAAAGGATACATGAATTTGTTAAAATCAGCATCAGTTGGGGAGGCTGTAGTAGGTATAGTCTTCACTCATGGCCATATTTTTGTCCCCGCTCTGTTCTTCCCACCACCAAAGCTGCTGAAAGTCAACTGCTGCCCAAATGATTCTCAGCAATGAGAAGAGCTCTTATGGATAACAAATTCTCCAGGTAAAGCTTTGTGCCTGCCTCTATCACATGGCAGAGGTTTATCATGTTGTTAAAAGCTTGAGAACTGGAGATTACTCAGTTGGCTGCATTATTGCTGGGACCTGCTCCTAGATATCCTGCTCGAACTGTTTGGCATTAAGAGAAAACTTGGTCTGGACAGTATTATACTGTCCTCTGAGGGAAGTGGGTGGCAAGGTTATATTGTAATAAAAATTATTACTACATCCTTGGCAGGTGCTTGGTGGAGGGGAATTCTTGCACCATGGTTCTGGCTTTCTGTCTAATAAACTGAAATAGGAAGTGTGTTAGGGAAAAGTTCCCACTCAAGAAAGTGTGAAACGAAGCTGTTACTGCAATCCTCTAGTGCAGTACTGGGGGGAGAGGAAAGAGCACCCTTAATGGACTTCCACCATGAAGGCAAGTGACATCTTGACTGAGAGTCTGGGGCCAGTTTAAGTAGGGTTGGGGAGTGGTGCTAGCCCTCCAGCAGGTGAAACAGATTACAATAGGAAGAGTAAGCTGAATGGGCCAAGATCGTGTTCATGATTTCCAGATGTTGTTTAATAAATCAGCAGTGTGATCAAACCATGCTCTCAATGGTTTTCCTATCTTCCTGCAGTGTTCAGAAGAACATATTTGATGACTGCTATAGAAATACTGTGCTCAGCTATTCTTAACTCGTGTTTCAGTGGACTTGTAGCACAGCTACACAAGACTTGTTTCCAAGTAGAAGTTGGAAAACACAATACAAATAATGTAGGTCACTTCTGGTCTCTTCTCACATTTGCAATCATGAACGTGTTTCCCGTCAGTCCTTCTGGTCATTCAGAATGGCCAGAGTTGTGGCTAATCTTTCTTCTTGGTCCAAGGTGTGGAGACTACAAGTGGGTCAGGTGGCTGACTTTACCCTATATCCAACCTACACCAAGTGTGCAATGCATCCATAGGTTTTGCTGAAAGAGCTCACCTAATGCCTGTTTCTCTGGTCATTCTCTTGTCAGGTTGTCCCAGTTTCAGGATTATTGAGTTACAGAGCTCTGTGTAATGTGAGCTTTATGGAACAAAAATTTTAGAACTGCCTTTTTCTTTCTTCTCATACATCCTACTGTAGTAATGCCAAATCCTGACTGTAGCTGCCAATTACCACTACTGTAATATTTCTACTGTTTGTTTTCTTCTTTGTAACTTCTTTATAGTCAAGGATCAGGATTACACTGTTATAGGTATTAAATAAATGCAGAATAATCTCACAGAATTAAGATGTCCCTCACCTCTGCTCTGCAGACCAAAGCATTGGGCAAACTTCCTGTAATATGAGGAAGAGTGAAAGCTTTAAAAAGCCTATCCTAGGAGAAATGGCAGAATAGCCATTTTGAGATGTTTATTTCTATTAAGAAGCACTTACATCATGGTAGGTGGCCTAATATATTTTTAAAGCAAAATAAATACTTTACTAGATGATCCGTTAACAGCTTATAATATAACATTCTTCTATAAACAGAAGGAAGATATTTGTACAACTTTCTTCCCTCAAAAAGGCTTGCAAAGTCATTTTATTAGTATTCTGTCTTGGGTGTTGAGATACTGGGGTGTATTTCTGAATAGGCTGAGAAGCACTTAGTGAGAACAGTCTGTTTTATTTATCTTTGCCTATATGGCCTTATCACCACAGTCTTTCAGACTGACAACATCCTTTCTTGTAAACCAAAGAATGTTCCTTTTAATATGTCTGATAATCAGCTAATCAAAACAGTAGCAACATCACAGGGAGATGTTATTCCCCAGAAATCAATAGACAGATTCTGCAGTGTCTGTGTAACAGACTTAATACAAGCTTCTTGGCTTTCAGCTGGGGTGACTAGTGTAGCATGTTAACATATTTCTGGCTTTTGCATAGTTTAACTCATACCTGCATTTCAGAGCATGTTGTGCCTTTTTAATGGAGAATAACTTAACACAGATTCTGGTAACAGACTGAGAGATGAGTGTGATCTGCTGACCTAGTGCAGGCAACACAGTGTGCCTTGTTGGTCACTTGCTAGTGCACTACTTATTATCTGAATTTAATGTTAGCTGAGACCAGATGCATCAAGGAGAGCAAATACAAATGTTGTAAAATCTGTGCTTGACTGTTTCTATCCATTATTCCTAACCAGGTTACGCTTGCTTATTCTTTTGCTCTTCAGCATGCTTTGTCAGCTGGCTATGGACTTCACGCCTTCCTCGATTCCTTGGTATTTCTCCTTAAGAATCTGGTGTGTAGTCCAAAGAGCTGATTTTTCTACTTATTTATTTGCCACATATCTACATGAAATGATATTGGAGGGGAGAAAAAAGTAGAAAAAATACAGACCTTCCACCATCTTGTCTACCTTAAAGAATGACAATGATTAATCAGCGTACTTCCTCTTAGGTATGTGATCTGCCTATTTGAAGAGGCTTACAATTGTATTTTGTAATAGTGAAGGGTACTTATATGTACAGAAAATGTGTATATAAAGTATTTTATATATGTAATAGTGGACTCCTTCTGCAAAATACTATCCCTATCTCATTGATTTTAGTCTTCTTTTTTGCTGTTTTATAGTGTCAAAACTTTAAAATGTATGTATATTTGTCCTATCATATAATCAAGAAATACAGATTGATGTTAATATGCATTAGACTGTTAACCCACAACTTCCAAAAGATTTACAGTTGTCATGCTTATGTCACCGATTCTTTCTGTTTCAGCATCGTTCCATTCCTAGCTTATTATCCATTAGAACAAACATTAAATAAGTTTACTCTTTATCTACTTAACTATGTGCTTTCTGACTACTCTTAATGAAATATTTCTAGCAGGATAATTTTACAACAAAATCATTGAGGCTATATTACATTTGCTGATTTATTTGTAATTAATGCTTGACCTATGCTAGTCAGCAGAATAGCTGCAAGGTTACATGGCAATGTTGTTTCAATAATTTATATATATATATGCATATAATATTTATATATGTGCATATTTATTGACAATTATAAAGCAGTGAAACAGTTGAAATTTTTTGAAAGCAGGATCTTCCATTTTGATGAAATATTTTTAAGACAATCCTTTAGAAGATTGGTATTGCTACTTGTTTCCTTATTTCACATAAACAAGTCCCAGAGCGATCTGGGGTGAGCTTTGGAGATCATCAAGCTCAACGACGTGCTCACAGCAAGCCCAATTGCTCCAGTCTTGGCCAGTCTGAGGATAGAGATTCCATGGCTTCCCTGGGTGGCCTTTTTCAGTGCTTGGAATTACATATGTTTTCAGCTTGTCTGTTGGTTTTCCTCTCAAGGTACATGTTCAAGAGTCTACCTCCAGCTTCTTTGTGCACTCCCAGCAGATGAATTCGTCTTTCCTCTGGCTTAACAGGAAAAACTTGTGTCCTTCAGATCTCCTTACCACTTTGGTAGTCCTCCTTTGGACTTCTTGTGATATGCCCATGTCCTTCTTGTACTGCAGAGCCCGCTGATGGGACAAAGTTTTCCTCATGAAGTCTCACAAGGGCCAAAGAGAAGAAGAGTTGCATCCCTCACCTTGCTGGCTCTTGTTAATACACACAGTTGTCCTCCTTTGTGGTAGAGGCACATTGCTCTCTCATGTTCTACCCACTGTCCACTGGGACCCTTGGGTCTTTTTCTTCAAAGCCGCTCTTAAGCCGTTTTGCTTCTAGTCTGTACTGTTGCAGAAGGTGGCTCCATCCCAGGGCTGAGGCTTAGTATTTGTCCTCTGTTTGACCTCTCTGAGTTCCTGTCAGCCCGTTTCCTCGGGTGCTCCAGATCCCTATCAGTAGCAGTTGTGTTCACCAGTGCATCAGTTCCTCTCCCTGGCCTGGTAGCAGCAATAGCCTTGCGTGGTAACTACCCTGTGTTCCAGGTCTTCAATAGGGATGTTAAGCACTTGAGCTTATTAGTACTGGTGACTGGAGGATACCAGAAACAAGCTGCCACTGGTTGGACTTTGTGCCTTTGGGTGTTGTAGACCAGGTGCTTTTCCACTCAGCCTACCTTTTCCTGTCCAGTCAGTATAAGCCATGTAAGGATGATCCACAAGTAGGGAATGAGATATTCCTCTGCAGTTATTGAATGCTGCAGTTTAAGGTAGGCTTCATATAAATAGGAGTATACATGTGTTATTGGCTGGTAAAGCTTGCTAAGCTTATTGCTTTAGAAACAAAGGGATTAGGAAAAAAAAAGAGTTTTTTGTTTTTTTGTTTTTTTTTTTTTAAATAGAAAGATGAAGCACTGACAGGAAAACTGCAATTTTGTGTAGTGTTTACTTAGAATGACTTTATTGTTTTGGAAGTTTTTAAAGATTTTTTAAAAAATATTTTAATTCATAATGGTGATTGCTTTTACACATGTTCCTGTTCACCTTTAAAAGGAGCTTTTCTTCACCTGTTTTTACTTAGTTTTGTGAAAGGAGAGGGATCGTATTTGCATAAATAGACATTAACTAAGTTTTAAATACTTTAAAATGAGAGAACATGTTTTTTAAAAGCCAAAAAAAGGACATAATTTAACATGGAAAACAGAATGATGAACAAAGTTAGTAACTTTGGTCTGTTAGGAAAGACAGTAACCTTATCTAGTATGTTTTCAGGTGCTGTCAATTTTAATTTGCTCTAGACCTTGGGATAATTGCTTTATGTAGTGTAGTGCAGTAGTAAATTGTCAGTAACTTGCGTGTAAATTTATTAGCCTAGATTTCATTAGCATGCTGTGTGTGACTTGCATGGTTTAAGATGTAATCATAGTGCTCTATAAAAACACCTGGTCAAAGTATCTGGTCCGAGGCATTTTCCAAAAGGGGAAAAGTCTGACTGTGCAAACTTCCATTCATCCTGATATGTTAAAAGTTACTAAGGTACATTTGTGCCGTAACATCCATACACAGAAGCTTATATTAAATTTTTCAATTTTCTCAGCTTTGGTTATGACATAAGCAGCAGGAAAATAAATCTTAGTAAATTGATTACTTATTTAAAAATCAGCGCTTCAGCTGCATCATGCATGTTTTTCCTTCTCTAGTGTTGTGACTGTTATTTGGAATCAACTCTTGTTAATGCTAAAATGGATGGACACTTTATCAAATATCATACTATAACTCAAGTTATTAGCACTTACAGAATAAAATTCCCTTCCCATCCCCTATATAATTTTTATTTTAAAATGTTTGTCATCTGGTGTGAGCTAGATTTATTTGAGTGCAGTAGTTTTAGTACATTTTGGCAGTGTGTTTATGATGACATCACCGTAATCTATATACGGTATGTGATTTCAGTTGTTTCCAGTGTTAAATATTTTCATAATTATGCTGGTTTTGGCAGTTCACTTGGAACTTTTTCCACATTTCTTTAATGAACATGTTTTACTTCTGCTCTTATGAGACAGCCACATGTTTGAGAAATTAATAGTATGCTCTTAAAGTTAACTGTCTGCAGAAATGCACAGGTACAGAAAGGTTTTGAATTTAAATAGAAATGTAGTTCCGAGGGTCGCAGTCTCTGTGACCTGTTGATAATTAAAACAACGCAACATTTGTTTTAAAAAGTATCAGTAGCTCACCTGAACCTGCTGTGTTCACAACCTCAAGGCTACACAACTCTTAATACAACTCTTAACCATTTTGATAATTGTGTAATATAAGGTAGTGTAAGCTGTTGTCCAGGATTTAGAAGAAAAATGTATTGAATTCAGTTACATGCTAAGATTTGAGATTTTCTTTTAACATTAACAGGACTTGTGACTTCTCCCTCATTTCTTGAAAAAATAGATATAAATGTATCCCCCAGTCAGCACACTGATGTGTATTCCCAACTCTCTGAAAGTGCTAAAAGGTTAAACCCGTTTTACTTCATCTTTAAGTGCCAGTAATATGCGTGATGGATGTGCTGCATAGGTTTTACTTAAAGTTAGGAAGTAATTCATTGGACACGCTTGTTGCAGTACGTGGGTAGAATGTAACTAGACTTGATACAGAAAAGAAGGGAGTGTACTAATTATGCTGTTCAGTAAGGACAGCCTGACTTCTTTGCAAGTAAGTAGCAGCATGGTGACTCATCCCAAAAGATATTTTCTTGCTATGTATGAACTGGTTTCCAAGAAAAAGGGTTTGATTTAAAGTTAGTTAAAAATTTTAGGTTAAAGTCAAATTAGTTTTTCTCAGTAAGCTGGAGATGTGAAGGAGAGGTAAGCTTTTCTGGTTACAAAATATTTGTGTTGGTGAAGAGGTGTCTTCCAAATGTAGTTGATAGTAAACATTTCATTTATATATATATTTTTTTATGTGTCGGAATGGAAAACTCCTATGTAACTGAACACCTCCTTTATTTTTCATCAATCAAAATGTAAGATGCTAAAGTGGCCAAGTAATGATAATTAAAACAAAGAAAAGAAAAGAACACAAGTAACCAACAAAACTTCTCCTTAAAAAGTGCACCTTGTTTTAATTCTGTATTGGACACTGTAAAACTTCAAGTTATTTACGGTGCTCATCTTTCTCTTACAAGGATGATTTATATCCATTCCAGTGTATTAATGGGTCTGTTTTCTGCATTTTTTTTCCTAAGTAAGTTTAGTCTTCAGTTTTTCAGGTGAAGCTTCTATTGCCCCAAGATTATTAAAATGCCACATTGCATGCAAGGAAATGCATCATTTGTTCCCTACAAAACAAAAACATATCTTAAGCAGTGTGCTTTTTAGTGAACAGAGGACTTAGGAATATTACAGCTTGATGCTGTAAAGCTTTACATTTGTTCCTTTATTGTTTTCTTTCCTGAACTCTATCTGTGATCTTTGTAGCATCCAGAGAACATTTTGGTCTTTTTCTGCAGGAAGCTAACTTCATCGGAATGAAATGTTTCAACAGAAAGATCTATTTTTTTCATTTTTTTATTAATAGTTAACAGTAAATTTTAAAGGTAATTTCAATTTTAATTGTGAAATATTTGTTTTCGATCCAGCTCTGTAATCATTTCTGTATTTAGATGGAAATAAAAGATTATACTGAAGGAAAAAGCAGTCCCGGAAGCTTAGAATACTAAATATTTTCTGAGTTGTTTTTCCTGCATTTATTTTCCTTATTTGTTTGATTGACTCAATTGTATCCTTTTCCTTTAGCAGGAGGAACATGAAAGTTGTGGTTCAAGTTCAACGAACCGCAGTACCACGGAAAGTATGAAATCAGCGGTAAAACCACGACGAGTTCAGCAGTCTGCTTCTCCTGACCCTGATTTACCACCAGGTAGACTATGTTTTCAGAAGCTGGATTGTACTTGAGTGATAATAGAAAACCATTGAATTTTATTCTAGTGACCAGAATGTCTAAGTTGCTTTTATATCTCTGTCAATTAGTGTTACATTTTAGAAATTCTGTCCATTTACAAATTATGCAACAGAGAATAGAATACTAAATTATTATAAAATAGAACTTGTGTACAGTAAAACTTAATCCTTAATGTTTTTCCTACAGTTTTATTGTATTCTTAACTATAACAGAACCCATTTGTAGAGCTAGATGGGTTAATGTGAGAATCATTCAGTAGTGTGTTAGATTTTTACCCTTTACTGCTCTAGTTCTTCTGTTTTGGATCACTATTTCCTGTTGCTCAATAATTGCTCAGTGGTTCACATTAAATTCCTGTATGTTTTCAGACCTTCAGTTTTCGGATTCTTAAATGGTTTTAAAGTTAGGGATTTCTCTTTGAGTAGTAGTTCTGATGAATGTTTCTTATTTATTCCTCTGCTAGGAGAAATGTTAACTTGTTTTTCCTGACATAACATTTTTATGATACAAATATTTCCAAGTTCAACGGAGACAAATGTTATCTGATTGTTTTTCCTTCTGAGTTTGTACAGTGACTTTGTGTATGAGGTATAGCTATGTGCAGAAATATGAAACTTGACAGTACTTGAATGCAGTTTGCCTTTTCAGGCACATAATTTTAGGTGGGTTATAGATACGGCAGTTTCGTGTTTTTTCTCCATTTTGACAGCTCAATTTTTTACTTGCCTTAAGTTGAATTGAAAGAGGATATTGTCCCGCATTTGAAGTATCATGTAGTAATGAGTAGTATCAGTTTGCTTTAGAAAGGGCACTTGTGGAGCCAGACTTGGAGGCTCTTGCATCACCAAATCCAATAAGTTCCAGTGGCTGGGAACGGCAGGACTTGAGGCACATTCTACCATGGACAGCACCTTGGCTCTGGTAACTTGGTGTTAGACTCTTGGGGTTTCATCTGAGAACAGCAGGAGTCAAAGGCTTGATAAAGAATGGAGGATTGTATTGACCTCTAGGATGTTTTTAGCATTTGGTTCATGCTGTTTTCCAGAAGTTTTACCTGCAGGTTTCCAAGAAAGGTGTAGTCTCTAGAAAAAGACAGGTATTGTAGGCGTGTGTACCAGAATATTGACATCTGGTCAAATTGAAAATTCCAAAAGATGTTTCCACATGTCAAAATGCAACATGAATATTGAAAACTGATTTGTATGTCTTCTTTTACAAGCATGCTGTACTTCTCAGTAATAGCTGTTTTCATAGAAATGCCATGCAAGTTACTTTCAGTACTGTAGCTGATTAGAAAACCAAGTGACAGCTTTTGATACTATTTGATAGTTTCTGTAGGTATATTTTTTTGCTTCTTTGAACCTGCAGGGTGCTTTCACTTCTTTAATTATCACACTCCTTCATCAGCTGCATAGAGGGAAGCCTAATGATTCTGAGAGCATTAGTGAAGCTTTTTGTGTGCCAGCTTTTATTAATAGACCAGTTTGCACCACGCCAATGTTGAAAGAAGTTCTCTTATGCATTTTATTCATACTTCAGAGACATGGTTTAAATTTTTAAGTTCTGAAATAACTCACTCTTCTGAATTCATACAATTGAGAATTACGCATTACTTTTTCAAGATGTCTGTGAGAAAGCTCTCAAGAACAAAGTTATTCTGTGTGTATTTTGTAACTTTTTACACCGATACACAAAAAAAAGCTTAATTCAATTTAAGTTACTTAATTAAGTAACTTAATCTGCTGGACATATAACTTTTACTGGGTTTGTGCTTTTCCTGTGTGTGTAGACCTTTGCTCTAAAAAGTGCTCTAAAATATTTTGAGATTTTTTGCTTGTTTGTTTTAATACAATTATAATGCTTATAAGATGACAGAAGTTAAAATGTTATTTTTGTTCTTTTAGCCATACTCAGAATAACATGTGCTCAAAAATCACATAAAATAAGGCACAGTGAGTTGTGATAAGAAAGGTGATGCCTTTGCATTCAGTTAAGATTTCAACAGTGAAATACTTTTTCAAGCATACAAGTCTTAGTCAGAATCCGAATATTCCACTGGTGGCATCTGAAAACATGTCTTGCATTTAATAAAAGAAAAGGTTTGAATGTCAAGTGTGTAAATCTGCAGTCGTCAGCTGAAGAAAATCACTGTGGGTGAAGTATTTGATATACTCTATGACGAATATCAGTATTTGAACGTGAAACTATGAATAGCTAGAACAAGCAGAGCAGAAGAGAAGTAGCAGCCTTAGCCTGCTCCTACTGATCAAGCTATGTTTTGGTGTTAAATTTAAGATTTATTTGGATTAAAATTCTTCAAATAAATTAGTTTCAAAACTATTCTTCAAATCTGTGGGTTTATACCTGCACAATTTTAACTGCTTTTTAACCATATATTAAATGTATTTTTAGGAAAAGCATGTGAGTAATGTAATAACCTTTTAATACATAAGAGTTTTAAGACTTGTTTTTTTTCCAGCACAAGGTAGTTATCTCCATAGTTACATTCGTTATACAGAGAATACATGAATATGTGTAGTATTTAATTTCTTTACCATATTGGTAAAATAGGAGTGTTTACTGCATACTGGGAATTCACAGTACAGATTATTTTTCCAATCACATTATATCTGAAAAAATCTAAATGGATTTCATGCCAGCAGGTTTCAGTGCAGGTGCTTACTCTTTAGTTGTTGACAGAAATTGATTTTGTTATATCTCACGGGAGTCTTACCGAGCATGATGTGGATATATTAGCTTTTAGAATGAAAAAATATTAGGAATATTAAAAAGTAGTTAACTTTTAAAAACGAGACAAGAGTGGGGATAGAACGTATGCATACTTAACTATAGCAACTGTGCCATTTTCTTAATCCTATTTCTAAATAAATTTCAATTTAATAATTTACTGTTGGTCTTTTTTTTTAATCTTTAATTCAATTTCACATTATTTTCAAAGCTAGTTCTTGCTGGCAGGAAGAACAGTTAATCTCTTGTATTGTATTAAGTTGTTAATATTTACAGTTTTGCCTTCTTAACTCATCTGCTGTGTTTCCAGAAGTCTGACTTAGTTGTGCTGAATGTCCTTACAAAAAGTTTCAAGGCTTGTGGTTTTTTTGGTGAACAAAAGATGGTATTTGATGTTTTAGTTCTGAATTAAAAAGAAATATAATCATTTCAATAATAGCTGGATTTGGCATAATGTCTTCCTTATTTATAAGAATTTGTTTTATTTTATAGGCTATGTCCAGAGTCTGATTAGGCGTGTTGTGAACAACGTCAATATTGTGATCAACAATCTAATTCTAAAGTATGTGGAGGATGATATTGTTCTCTCAGTCAATATCACTTCTGCAGAATGCTATACAGTAGATGAGTTTTGGGATCGAGCATTTATGGACATCTCTGGTGAGTAGATATCTTCTGGCTTTGTATATTAAAGGTGGTACTCAAATTCATACAGTAATTCTTAAGTCTAACAATAATGGCATTTTATGTCAGAAATAAGATAACTTTCTGCCTACTTTCAGTAGTGTTCAGTTTTTTCCATCATTAATTTTACAGAGTCAGTTATAATGATTATTAAGGCAAACTGAAATGATTATACAACGTGTTCTAAAGCTCCCTCTGTTCATATTTGCTGTCCTTCTGTGATTTCATTTCATTTTGCACTTGCCACTGGTGGTGAGTGCTTATGCAATCTGTTTCTATTTCTGTAGATGATCAGTGGTGTGTTAAGATTTCTGTTGCGATTGTTTGTGATCGTATTAAAATCTGCAGCTAAGCTGAGTAGAGATGTTGTAAAACTTGCCTTATTATAGTGAGTTTGGCATAATAATTGTGAAATGTTACACCTCACGCTTTCAGGAGAAGTCTCCTCAGTAGTTCTGTAATTCTCAGTGTTCTTACTGACGTTTGATAGAGGTAGAATTCAGGCACAAAGCATTTCAAGATCACACAGAATATCCCTGGTAGAGTGGGTAATTCCAGTAATAGTTTTCTAAGGGGAAAGGACACAAGATTGTTTTGGGGAGAGTAGTAATAAAGAAAAGATACAGGGAATGGATAACAGTTTGTAAATTTTAGGAAGTGAGGACACATTAATTATATCTACTGAAGTATTCATCTGAACAGCAATCCTTGTGATGCATGTTAATTTATTCACTTTAATCACATAAGCAAATGCTTTGTTGACGATCTAAACTAATGCAACCATCTTGTGTTGTTTGCTTTTGGTTAAGATTGTGTGTGCATAAATTGTTTTTCTTACTCAGTATATTTTTTAACACTTACACATACTTCTTTTTAAAGCCACTGATCTGGTGCTGAGAAAGATGATCAATTTTTCTGACTGCACAGTGTGTCTCGATAAAAGAAATGCTAGTGGTAAAATTGAATTTTATCAGGAGCCTCTGCTGTACAAATGTTCCTTCAAGACTCGCCTGCATTTTACTTACGATAACCTCAACTCCAAAATGCCATCTATTATTAAAGTAGGTATAAAAGAATCTTTTCTTTGTTTTACTGAGTCTTTGTATTACAGCTTTGAGATTTAGCAAAATATACTTTGAAATTTAAAGTAAGGTGAAATATCACTGATGTTGTTTTGCTGATGGGAATGATAGTAGTTGTCTTCTACTCATATGATGCAGAAAATATTTTGCAGCGTGTATGTTTAATCTTTTGTACTTTTCCTATGGCTTTAAAAAAGCAAATGTAACCATATTTTTAAGGAAAAAATATGTGCCTACGACGATCTCTTGGAGACAGTTAGGGAAATAGTGTGTTTTATGCTGCCTGTACTGATGTGAAAATAGTATCTAGGCGCCGCTCTCATGTTCAGCGGCTAACAGTACTTAGTGAAGTACATGAAAAGAAGTAGCAGGCCAAGCCCAATTCATAATGGGCAAGAGTGCAAGGCAGCTTATGAATGTCTGATGGTGAATGATATCCTTACAGAGTATAAAATGGTATTGATGTTGTAAAAATGATGATTGTTAGGATATATTAATTTTTTTTTTTTTTTAAATAGGATACCAGACAAAATAAACATACTAGTGTGCACTGGGGTGGTAGCAATTTAAACTCTTCCATGCATTTTTAATTACCTTTGGTCGTTTATTACTCCTGCCTCTTCTTAAGACACATTTCAGTTTTTTGAAAATCTTTTGCCTTTTTGTCTGCTCACAGTAATTTTTGGTTTTATTGTGCGTCACTTGCTTAATTTTGTCTATTTTACCTTTTTCCTTGATTGTCTTTCTTTTTTTCCTTGAATATCTAAATATAAATATCTAAATATATAAATTTTTATATATGTGTATATATTCTTTTATATAAATTTTAAAAAATATTCATAGATGTGCTCAATGAAATCTGAATATTTGGTTTTATGATAAAAGATCAATATTGAAGTGAATTAATAACATATGTTCCAAGGAATGTTGGTACGAGGGTAATGATTTTTGACTTAAGTATTTCACTGTATTTCACTGCTTGAGCATTATGCTCTAATCAGCTCTGTAAATCTATTTACCCTAACACATTTCATATTTGATAACTTAATTTGTTGTATGCATGGAAGTTGTTTGCTACGGTTCATCGGTATGTAGTTATTTTAAAAACGTTATCTTTGAAATATTTAAGTATTAAATGGACACAACTGTATCTCTTAGAAAAGTTAGTAAGCTGCTACCAGTAAATATCTACTACATTAATGGTATTAATTCCAGGGCACTTAAAGCTTATGAAGTCTCTGTTGCATGTGATGTTACTGCAGGTTCTGTGCTACAGCATGACAGGTGATGCTAGTGCAGTACCAGCAGCTCATGCTCTTTACCAGCTGAGAACAAAAGACACCGTAACCCTCTATTTTTCTCCCATTCTGTGGAGGACTGTGTGATGAGTTTTGTATTGTTTACTTGGTAAAGCGTATCTGCTTTTCCGTCTGGAGTGAAGGTTTCCAAGCCTTGCATGTTCCTAATAGCATGAACTTCTTTATTATTGCTGTGGAGGCTAGAATGATTTTACCATCTGCATATTGCTGCAGAGTTTGGGCCAAATTAATCTTATTGAGTTAAAGCTGAGACTCCTCTAAGGAAAAGAGTACTAAAGTCATTTTCTTCTGGTTTCATAAATTTTAGTGAGATGAATGAACACGCTGAGGGGCAAGTGGTTTTGTCTGGTGATGCAATGTAAGAGCAGGCAGATGGGAAGGCAATACCATGAAGACCTAGGAATGTAACAGAATTATGTAATAGTTCAATAGAAATTGTCTTTTATCTATAGTTCCTGTCTCTCGTTATGTTACAGGCCTTAGGTGCAACTTTTAAGAAAGTTCTGACTTCTGACAAAATAATCTTTTGTCTTCCAAATTTTAAAAGCTGTTTGCCTTACACTTAATGTTGTTTTTTTTGCACAAAGAAAGATTACAGATATGCTTTAAATCAGCTGATGTTGAAACAGGTATTGAAGAGTTGGTTTCCGATTTCCAAAATGTATTTTAGGATTATGAATGCTCACTTCTTTCAGAGGATTTTAAGTATCAGCAGAAGTCTGATACCTAAAATCATTTTTGCATGACTATGTAGAATGACTAATACTACTTTGTTATTTATTCTGTATAACTAGAGCTCTGACTTATTAATAATTGTACTCATGTAGATTTATTCACATTATCTTACTGGTATACTAGCACATTTTCATGCAGGTATTGTATTACTATATTATGTTACCTGCCTATGGACATGCAGTATTGTTTATGAAGTAACTTATCGTGTTTCATGAATTGAAATGCAGTAAGAGTAGTGACGATATGCAGCTACTTTTCATTTCCATTATTTTCATGCAAAAAAAATTAAATATAAATTGTATCTGGAACTAAAAAATATATTTAATGTTTAATTTTTGTCATTATGTTTCATGGAGCTCCTATGTTAATGAAAGGTAACTTTCTTATCAAGTCTTAATTTTTACATTATAATAAGAAAGCACTCAAAACTATTTTGAAATATTGGATATAATAATTAAATGCTGTTGGTAATGTTTCACCTTAGAAATTGCGATTTTCTTGGAGCTCTCTTTCATTTAGAGAGGTTTACTTAATGATGTGTTTTCAACTGGAATATGCAGACAGGAACGGTTTGGAAATGCATACAAAAAACCTCCAAACCCATCCAAACAAAAAATTCCCAACAAGCAAAACAAAAACTCCAAACTAAAACAAACAAACAACAACAAAAAAACCACCCAACCAAGCATACTAATTTATGTTTGACTTTAAACATAAAACTTTATTGTGTAGCAACCCAACAGTCATTGTTTGCAGCCCTTTGCCTTGTGTTGTATTACAGGTTTTATTTTTAGAAATTAGAGTGCACTTAGAAAATTAGTATGAGCCATATAGTTTAAAAGAGCCCTCAATGAGGACGGTGCTTTGATTTTAATTTCTTTTGTTTTCTTTGATGTAGATTCATACATTTGTTGAAAGTTTGAAACTTTCAATCTCTGATCAGCAGCTTCCTATGTTTATACGCATAATGCAACTCGGGATTGCTCTTTATTATGGGGAAATAGGCAACTTTAAAGATGGAGAAAGTGAAGATTCAATTTGCCACACAAAGGATATGTTGGGGAACATCACAGGTAAATACAATTTTTCTATGTTGAAACACTAATTTATTTGCTTTTTACAAATATAAATGACCAAGGATAGCCCCAGCAAATAGTTTTGTCAGTCTGTAATTTGATACAGCCAGTTCATTGTGCTGGGTAAGTATGTAATGCATTAACATCTTTTTCATGTTATGTTCTGAAAAGTATTCTGGTGATCTTCTCAGAACTAAGATTAAGCTTATATAAAGGCACTTTAGGAGCTGTGACACAGTGAAGTAATTTGATTTATCACTATTATGCAACGAGATAACTATCTTTAGGCAACTTAGATTTTGTTTGTTTGTTGTTTGGTCTGTTATGTAGTTTAGATGGGGCTGCAGCCAGTTTCAGAATGCTCTTTTTCATCTTTCTGTGAAACTTGCTACTGAAAATAGATTAATGTTTGATCTAAACAGCAAGGTATTACTTCTCAGTGTGTTCTCAGTAGTTTAAGTATCCTTTTATGTTGTCATCTCTATAGGTTTTATTTTTGTATAAAATTTATCTTTTATCTTTGTGGTATTGCATGGTCACTTAATGAGATTGAACTTCTTAAGGTTATGACACTGAAAGGTGAATTTTTTTTGTCTTTGCTATTAGTCTCTTGAGGCACTTAGCGTAACAATCCACGGTTGGATTTGTCTGCGGGAGTAGAACGCAAGAGTACGGCATGATTACTGCTAGAAAATTCTTGAAGTTGTATGTGAAAGTAATGCAGCAATATTAAGCTATGTTTGACTTTTGACTGTTACAGTAGTTATTGTTAGTAGTTGGTATAAAATATTGTGGTTTTTTTTTTTTAATTTGTTCTCTTTCAGAAATATATAATTTCAATTAATTTAAGTCTGTGTATTTTTTTTAATCCCATATTACTGCCTTCTTTGGCTTCAGAAAAATTAGGCATTATTGGAAAGACCGCAGCAGAGGATTTATTTTATTTTATTTTATTTTATTTTATTTTATTTTATTTTATTTTATTTTATTTTATTTTATTTTATTTTATGCCAAAAAGTAGCCTTTAATGTTGGTTGGCAGAGATAACTATGTTGCTCTAATGCCAGATGTATGATTTTCTATCAGGCTGCTGCTGTGTGGAATTGAGCAAATAAATAGGATGTCTGTAAATAGTTCCCCTGTATTTTCTTCAAAGATCAAATAGTTTTCTGTACTATAAACTGTTTGCCTTACAAGAAATACGGAGTTTGTTGCACCATATGATTAGAAGTACTTAATTATTAATATTCTGAAAATACTGACTTAATTTTCTCCTGGACCTTTAAGCAGCATTTGGTTTTTAAAAGAATCTCTAACATGCATTGTAAGAACTCCTTGTATTTAAGCAATTTTTTAACTGGATGTTGGCAGGGGAAAAGGTAAACTTCTGCAACTGTAGGGTTGCGTTGCTCTTGCTTTCAGGCAGAGGTTTTTCTTTGTACTTTGGATATTTTTCATTCATTCCTATTGAAGCTCAAGTAAATCTGGCCTTTTGGGCCACAGCTAGTTATGATGCATTTAGACTTGTTTGAACTTGGTATCTGGATTCCTGGAGTTAAAGATATGAGTAGGACCGTTTGAATATAAGGAAGGGAATACAGAAGTCCTGTGGATCAATATGAGA
Source organism: Coturnix japonica (assembly GCF_054131305.1). Taxonomy (NCBI): domain Eukaryota; kingdom Metazoa; phylum Chordata; class Aves; order Galliformes; family Phasianidae; genus Coturnix; species Coturnix japonica. The sequence continues at coordinate 19,404,918 of NC_140664.1, read as the reverse complement.
ACAGCAGGGACTGGTAGGCAGCAAGTTTCAGATGAAAAGATCCAAGTATTGGAGACAGAGGGTGCTGAGTAATGTGATGACTAAGATGAACAGATACGTATGGAAGGGGATGTCTGTGAATGGGAGAGAGACAGAGAGATAAAGAGGTTTTCTTATTTCTTTTCTGTTTAGGCTATGATGGTGAAACAGAAATATAGCTTAGGGAAGGATTGAGATTAAAGCAAAAGGCATCTGCCTGGAAACATATAAGCTTTTCTGCATCTGGAATGGATTTTAACATTTTTAGATGAGTAAACCCTTTGTCAAAATGTCTCTTGTTGTCATCCTTTGTAATGAATGCCCTCAGGAAGGTTAACTTGCAATTGCTGTCTGTAGATCTTTGGCTATTTCTTTTTTCTTTCTTTCTTTCTTTTTTCATTTTTTATTTTTTATTTTTTTAAACAATGATGAATATGTTTTCTTAATTTTTCATTAAACAGTCACTTTAAAAAGGTATAATATGCTGTTTCACACTGATGTACACAGTTGCAGTCAGAACAGTAAGAAATTATTGTGGTTGTGATGACAAGACATACCAAGGAGCAAATCTGTAATTTCCTATGTAATCTTTGCTCGACTGTGCTATGCTGAAACATTGTCATTGAACTTAATTATGTGATCATATGCTTTTGACACAATGATCTACTTCAGAACATAAAAAGGTGGCAATTGTTGTATGTAGCCAGGCCAGAGCTGCAGAAACTGTTTTACATGTTCATTTCTATCTTCACTGCAAACTGTTTTGCGGCCTATACCCTAAAGCCATTACCAACTCTTTTCCTTTACGCCAATTATGCTTGTTTGCTGTATATGTTCAGTATATCTATGTAGGCATACATGCACAAACACGTGCATAGTAGTGTGTACACATACAAGCAAAACTTTTAGATACCTAATGTTTGTGGTTTTTTCCCCTCTAATTTAGTGCAGTTAAACAAGAATACCAAATAGATATTACCAGGTTATTCATACCATCAGTTTGTGAGGTACCTATTTTTTTTTTCCCTAACTTTGTGTTCTGTCTCTGATCGGGAAGGAAATACTACTTAGAATTTTGTGATGCTTTTCTTGTCCAAATTTCCAACCACAGATTTGAACTTTTCTGAGGAAACTTTGAATATGCTACTTTTTTAAGGAGAAAAAATATGTAATCAAGACAAATAATAAATGACATGTATTATCTTCTTAGCTGTATTAACCATGTTTTTTTCCAAGAGCACTGCTTGGTGAAGTCCAAGACTAATTCCACAGGAATTGTGCCTAAATTCTTTACAGTTTAATAATGTCCAGACCTACTTTATAAGGTACATTTCTGTAAGCCTTTGAAAGGCTTTTGAAGATTCATTAAGCAGTTTAACCCAGTATTGATCAGTAAACAGTTTTTATCTTTTTCAGTTTAAAGAATTTATCAGGCCCACTTGTCACTAAAACTTAGTCTTTTGAATAGAACTTTGTATGTTGTTGTCAACTGAATTAATCAACGACCCATTTTTAAGAGCATTCCAGCAGCAGTTCGTTTGAAGTGTTCTTGTATACCCAAACATTAGAACAGGACCTTGAAATGTGCCAGCAGAGGTAGCCTGTGTTATGGATGTATATTGTGCTGTTTCTAAGGAAAATCTGCTCAAATTCTTTTGCACTGAAAGCATTTGAAATACATTGATAATAATGGGTCAGGAGTACATGTGGAAACTCGCTTTAATACTGTAGATTAATTCAGTTAATGCTGCATGGGTACTGAACCATGTTCAAGCTCAGGACATTTTCTTCTGATCATTTGAGGGTTGTCTTATGGTCTTGAATGTCATTGTACTGGTAGCAGAAAGGAGGAAACGTATTTTACTGCAGATCCATACAAAAGAAGGATGTGAATAGTAGTATGTCAGTGATGGTTATGGGGACTGGGGCTTGAAAATAAGCTTTTGGTTTGTAAGGGGAAAAGAAGGGCTAGTGTAAATAGGAATGAAAACAAATATGGAATGAAAAAGAATAAGAAGACAGGGTGTAGCGGAAAACTGAAATTTAATTGGATGGAATTGCCAAGGTTGATGATCTAAAGCAGAAATACTGCAACATTTTAAATAAAATTTGAAGCATAGTGATTTGAAATATAAAAAAACAAGGCAGAGAATTCTGGCTCTTGTTGTACAAAGGAATTGGAGAGTAGCTGAAGTTGGCAGGGGTCTCTGGAGCCGACTGGTCCAACCACTACTGAAGCAGAGATACCTAGAACAGGATGCCCAGATTCACATCCAGGCGCCTGAAAATCTACAAGGAGAAGACTCCACAGCCTCTTGGCAACCCATGCCAGTTCTCTGACTCCACACAGCAGGGAATTCAAGAGAGCCTCTTACGCTCCACTTTGTGCCTGTTGTCTCTTGCCCTAGCACCACTGAAGAGAGCCTGGCTCTGTCCTGTGTACATCTTTTCTGGGAGAAAAGGAGGTTATCAGGAGTAGTCAACATGAGTTCACCAAGGGGAGGTTGTGCTCGACCAATCTTGTGGCCTTCTATGATGTTGTCATGTCCTGCATGAATGGGGGTAGAGCGGTAGATGTAGTCTACCTTGATTTCAGTAATGTATTTGATACTGTCTCCCACGACATCCTTAGAGCAAAGCTGAGGAAGTGTGGGATAGACGAGTGGACAGTGAGGTGGGTTGAGAACTGGCTGACTGATAGAATCTCTGCTCTTTTTGTGCATCTCCTCTTGAGTATTAAAGAGATGGAGGTGCTCGTTATCTTTGCAAGACATAGGTATAACCTGTGCTATTGCAGCTCTTCATCTTGTGCATGTGGGATGAGCATTCTGTTTTGTCCTCCAGCCTAGCCCCATTATTAGGGTGTTTTCCTTGCTGATACCCTTTCATATTCTGCCAAGGAAACTAGGTGTACTTGAAATTCATATTTTAACAGGCTGTAAAGATGCGACATGAACACCTGTGGAATAGGGCTTGTGGGATCATTCCATTGTGCAGCTGTTTTAACAGACAGTGTAATGATGAATAACTGCATTGTAGGCATCTGTAATGATATATTGCAACTGGTTCCTGAAAGCCATATGCCGAAGATGAGTATCAAGTTTGTTGTATGGAGAAGAGGTTTTGTTCATTTGGAATATGTGTTCAGACACAGAATTTCTTGCGTATGTCAACACCATTTATGTGAGCTGCAGTTAAAATGAGCAGCAAAGAAAAGTGAAAATTAAATAATTATAAAACAGTGTAAATCAGAGAGACCAACTTTGTTTATCTGAAATAAATTATTATTTTCAGTGGAGAACTAGATCTCTGTGCATTTTAAATTTTTTTTTATGTTTTCTTGTCCTTTTATTTTTGTCTTGAAAAACATTCATATTCCTGTTTGACTTCAGACCTACAAATCCAGTTAAATTTCTGAAATGTATTGGCATGAGTCGCACATTGACCTTTTATTTTGGCTTATGCATAAATGTGTAAATATCAGATGCCTTCTACTGCTGTTTTTAGGAGTGATTAAAAAATAAGAATATGAAATGAAAATGTTTCACAGTCTGTCATTGTTGGACAACTAGAATCTTCATCTTCCTGTTGGATATCATCACTTAGGTAACACTTCAAGCTTAACTGTTCTGTAATTTGTACCCAGAGGCTCTTGCCCTTTTCCTGTGTTACTTCATCCGTGATATTTCAAATTATTTTATCTCCCTTGTCATTACAGTGAAGCTATCTCTTACCTCTTGCCCTGGTTCTGGTGTTTTAAAATTACTACCACTAGTTTGTAGCTCACCTTTAGGTAATTCTTATGCATCTGCTTGTAATTTTATTGGAATAGAGATAGTCTTTAAGGGATTGATATTACTGTATAATTGATTATCAATCTTAAGTTATCTTGTTCGTTACCCCCAAGTACTTTTCTTAGTAAATGTAGAAGATGATTGTTTTTCTCCCTTCCGCCATGTTCTCTTGTCCATTAGTTTCCCACTAGCATTGTTTCATTTTAGAGTAAGACAAGACAGCTGGACATAGAATAGAGGTTGGAAAGTTTGTCTGGTAGATGGAGATGAATGCCTTGAACAAATGTGTTCTCTAAAGAGATGGCTCTTGCCATTATCACTTCTGGCTACTTGGAGTTCTGCACTGGGTTATCTTGTGTGTAATAAGTAGTATCACTTTAAAGTATGAAAATATTGTCCTTGCCTGAATGTTTTAGTACTGTATCTGTGGTATAGCTATGATGGCATTAGATTTTCAACTAGAAAATGCTGGGATTAGGTACAGTTTACTTTTAAAAGGAGATGTGGGATACCTTTCAGACTAGAATTTAGTACGCAGGATTTTAGTTTCTGCAGATGTCAATACCACTTCCAGCTACATGCAAGTTTTTCTGCATACTTCTTTCTTAGTGTAATATATGTGTAGCAGATCATGAGCCACTTCTTTTAAATATGTACTGTCGAGTGTAACTATTTCAGTGTCAACATTTCCAGCTATTAACATAGTGAATATTACAAATGGATTTTGTGGGAGTTAGTTTATTGCCTTTCTGTGGTACAGGCCGTTATCTTCTCTTGAAAATAATTCAGCTTGACAATGCAGCCACTGAATAAGCTATATAAACACATTGGGAGCAACTTTAGTTGTTTCTACACGTTTTTATACAGTAGTATGTAAAGTAAAGTTGCACAGAAAATGTTTGTTACTTGAGAGCATACGTGTCACTGTATTTGACTTTCCTTAAGGACGGCTCCTGATGCAAGGACAGCAGGATTGTTTTTAAAGGTTGTTGCGTTCTCTGAGTCAGCACTGAAGCTGTTGATACTAGCCAGATAACTCAATTTCCTGCAAGCTTCTTTTTTTCTTCTTACATTATTAATTCCAGAAGTTCTGTGTTCATAATTAATGGTATTGTCATCATAGCTGTGAGTTTGCAGTGGCTTCTTTAGTTTATAGCAGGTAGAATATGGATGAGGAAATGAATTTTAATGTTATTTAAGAATACAAGAATGAATGTCTGCAGCTGTGTTCTTGAATTACTTATTAAGTTTGATTTGTGCATTTTCATGGTTGATTCAACCAGATGAAAATTCATAGCACTGCCAGAAGGGATGGTGATGCATTCCTTCCCCCTCCTCTTAGTTACACCACATGTATTTATGTAGACAGCATTGAATCAGGGACCTCACCTGACTGAAAACTAATGCAGGCAGAAAAAGAACATGAGACTGACTTTCTATTTATTTCCAGACTTAGTCAGAGATAAGTATACCAAACCCTTTAAAAGAAAGGGTAGTGAATTTCTGAAGATTAAATTTGATTTGAACATGGAAACAGATGCAGTCAATTTATATCAAATTTAGATAAAACTATGAAGCAGAATTGTTCTTATCTACATCTCGACTAACTGGACACAGTACTCCAGATGAGGCCTTACCAGGACAGAGTAGAGGGGGAGGATCACCTCCCTCGACCTGCTGGACACACTTTTTTTAATGCACCCCAGTATGCCATTGGCCTTTTTGGCCATGAGGGCACACTGCTGGCTCATGGCCAACCTGTTGTCCACCAGGACACCCAGGTCCCTCTCCAGCAGGTCTCCTCCAACCTGTACTGGTGCATGTAATTATCCTCCCTAGGTGCAAGACTCTACACATGCTTTTGTTAAACCTCCTCTGGTTTCTTACTGCTCAGCTCTTCAGCCTGTCCAGGTCTCACTGAATGGCAGCAGAGCCTTCAGGCGTGTCAGCCAATCCTCCCAACCTCGTATCATCAGCAAACTTGTTGAGGGTGGCCACTATCCCCTCATCAAGATCCTTGACGAGGATGTTGAACAAGACCAGACCCAGCACCGATCCCTGTGGAACAGGGGTCCACACACTCACAGGCCCCCTTACCTTCTAACACCTTAGCCCACTGGATAGCTCCAAGTAGGTCCCGGAAGAGATCAAAGTTGGATCTCCTAAAGTCCAGGGTAGCAATCCTACTTTTTGCTTTTGCTTCTTCCTCTCAGGATCTTGCACTCCACCATCTTGTGATCACTACAACCCAAGCTGCCGTTGACCTTTACTTCCTTAACAAGTTATTCCGTGTTAGTGAGAATAAGGTCCTGTAACACCCCTCCCCTTGTTGGTTCTGCCACCACCTGCATCAGAAAGTTGTCTTTGAGACACTGCAAGAACTGTCTGAACCACCCGTGCCTGGCCATGTTGCTCATCCAGCAAATGATTTTAAGTTTGTGATAGGTCTATCTGCATCTTCATCTTCTGTCTTACAGTATATACATATAATAATTTTAGTTTATCTGCTGTTCTGCCTTAATGACTTCTAAAATATTACTAAAAACTATTAAATATTACTAAAAACTCTTATTTGGCATTTTTTACTATTGTCTTTTGTGTGTACACACTGCAGCAAGATTTACTTTAAGTCAAGGCTTAACAGGACTGCGTGTAGCTGATGTGGAGTACGTGGACCAATTGCTATATATAGCCCACATACTCTACTTCCAGCCTTTTTCTCTTTTGGCACATATTCCACCATTTCTTTTGTTTAGGCTAAGCTACTTGAGCCATGCTTGATACTAGTTCTTTTTTGGAGGGAAGCTTGCTTTGCCATCATGAGGTATATTCAAGCATGTACAGAGGATTCTGATTTTTTTTTTATACTTTCTCCTGTACTGTCAGTGTTTACATAATTTGGACACTTGTTCATCCTCATTCTAGTGTGAAGACTAATAGAGCTGAAGCTTAAGTGTGGGTCCTCTGAGTTTGAAAATAAGTAAATAGAAATTGAATATCCCTATGTCCGTTTAGTGGTAGCATACTCAATATCTGTTTCTCTGGGGGAACTGTGCAGCATCATACACAGTGTGTAGAACTGTGAAATAGTTAATACTATTCTAGACTTCCATAAGAATGATGATGAAACTGGCCAGGCTAAGTTATTTGTACAGTGCACGTTTGGATCAGGAATCATTGGAAAAAGACCTCTGTTCTGTATGTTATCCTTTTCCCAGAAACCCAGTGTTTGACACTGGTTTACAGATGATGTGTGCTTTTTGCAAAATTTAGATAGATCAGTATCTTACAATACTTGAAACATAAGATGTTTTCAGCCTTAATTTTTTGTTGCTGTGATGTGTCTACATCTTCCTTGCTATAGCTTTTGCAAATTAATTCATTTTTAAATTTTCATTTTTAAATTGAAATCTATAAGATAGTGGTATGTCAGTATTCAGTAGCATTTAATTTACAGCTTCAGAAGGTCCCTCGGTAGAAGTCTTTAATACTGTATGCTTTTGAGACAATTTCCGGTGTAGCTGCAAATGTACCGTAATAAAGACCTTAATGGGTCTTTGCAAAAATTAACGGGTCTGGAGCACAAGTCTTATGATGAGCAGCTGAGGGAGCTGGGACTGTTTAGCCTGGAGAAGAGGAGGCTCAGGAGAGACCTCATTATACTCTACAACCTTCCTGAAGGGAGGTTGTGATGAGGAGGGGCTTGGCCTCTTCTCCCAGGAAACAAACTGGACCCAAGAAAATGGCCGCAAGTTGGACCAGAAGATTAGACATATGAAAGAACTTTTTCTCTCAGAGTGGTCAGGCACTGGAATGGCTGCCCAGGGAGGTGGTGGAGTTGCCATCAATGGCAGTGTTCAAGAGGCATCTGGATGAGGAGCTACGAGATATGGTTTAGTGGTTTGTTGTAGCTACAGTAACGGGAGGATGGTTGGACTGGATGATCTTGTAGGTCCTGTGCAACCTTGTGATTCTATGAATATTTTGAAGAAGAAAATCTTTATGAAGCAAACAAATATTTGAAAGCTTAAGTAGAAATTTTTAATTACTAAGGGTGTATTCTATGGCTATACACCAAATATTTTTGAATGATATGAGGAGTGTCTTGTGCTAGATACACTTCGCCTGCTGTAGTTTTGAGTACAATAAGTGAACTATCCAGCATGGGTGATTTGAAATTTAACTTGGCTCTTGTATTAAAAGGTGCAGAAGATGAAACAGGCTCAGTAATGCAGTATCCTACACAGTATGTTACTCAAGATCCTTATCTGCATCAAGACGATGACCAGCAACAAGGATGGGTTTCTTGGGCCTGGTCTTTTGTTCCTGCTATTGTGAGCTATGATGATGAGGAGAATGAATCTAGTGGAACTGATGATGGAACGACACTGCGTCAGCAGAAATCTCAGTCTCTCAAGGATCCTGTTATTTCAATTGGATTTTACTGTTCAAAAGCAACAGTGACTTTTAAGGTGAGGATTTTTGTTTAGGATTTTAAGAAAAAAGGCTGTGTTCTAAGTTAGTTTCACGTAATAACATGTTAATTTCTGCGGGAAGTGGTTTTGCTATTTGAAGTAGAATTTAAGTGGAAACACTTAAAGAGAAAGGGAAGCCTGTTAATACACTTGGATGAATGCTTTATGAAGAAAGTCTTAAACGACTTTTTGTGAAAGTTTATGGTGGTATTCTACCTGTCTAATGCTTGTATTTATTTATTATGGAAGGGCTTTAACTTGATAATGCATGAGAATTAGTGTTAAAGGAGTTTGTGTGCAAATATGAATTTAAATTGAGAATGTTGTTTTTTCCCCCTGAATTAAAAAGAAAAGTTCTTGAGTTTGCAGAAGGGAATAGTCAGCATTGGAACAAAGTGCTGAAATGAACTGATAGAAATTAAAGTTTAAGGTTCTGATTTAACAAAATACTTCTAAAGCATGCCAAAGTGTATGTAAACTGTTCTAGATGTACAAGTGTAGTAGAAAGTGACTCTTGCTTTAACAGTGAATTGTGTAAAGTAAAGGCCAGAACTCTTTTAAATGGGAAATAATACTGCTTATACGAGCAGAGGAATTTAAGGTTCATTATTATGCCTTTGAGGTGTTTGGATGAAGTGCAGTACTTCAGTAACCCTTATATAATGTTAAAGTGCCTGATTATGCCTTCAGTACCAACAGCACCTCTCTCTCCCTCTGCCTGTTTGGCTTGCCATTTGTGCCGGCGACAGTGGTTTCTGTGGTTGCATGTCTCTCTTTCTCTTAACTGTTTTTGCTTGGTGTCATAGCAGAGCATTTAGCATCTCAGTAGTTGGCATAGAGAATGAGACAAATGATTTTGAGAGCTGTGGGCATTCCATAGGGGATGTCCATAACTTCAGTCTCTTGCCAAACTTGATTGCAAAATTTAGAGGCATGAAGCATCAACAAGCATTAAATTCTTTTGTCAGTCTGTTTCAGCCATCAAGAAAGTATGGAGACTTTTCTTCTGCCTTTAATTAAATCTCTGGGACACCAGTAGAAAATATTTACATTCTCATTATCGTGGTTCAGGATGTTCTTTCTTTTGTGCTTTGTCATGCAGTATTAATTTGCTGCACCTTTTCCGCATGTGAGAAAGCTTGTTAAAATAATAATAACTTTACTTGAACAGAATTCACTGGATGAAGCTTTCATAGAATCATAGAATGGCCTGGGTTGAAAAGGACCACAATGATCATTTAGTTTCAACCCTTCTGCTATGTGCAAGGTTGCCAACCACTAGCTTTCCTAGGGTTTCTTTGGCAAGATTGTGCATTTTATATTAGGAAGTGATAAAAACCACTTAGCATATAACATCTTAAACTATAAATTTTAAATGTGAAGTATAAGACTAATATGGTGACATTTAGGAGGAAAACAGAATTCATTGTTCTGCTTACATCCAAAGAATGTATGGAATTAATTTGTGGTTCATATTTTGGTTAAAAAATAAGGTCAAGTTTCTGCATTAGCATTCTGAACAGTTGATATCATTTCAGCTAAAAATCATGCTAAATTAAATGTTGCATTTTCTAATAACAGTGAAAATGATTCTTGTAATGTCTGAATTCTTTTAATCAATTAATTGCTTTTCCTCTACAATAATTGCACACAGCTGAAGGGGTGATTAGTGACTTTTAAAATCCAATTTTCTTGAACATTTGGATTACAACATTTTACTTTGAAACAGCAACCACGTGTGTCCAGTCCTGACTATTATAATGAGAGCTTGCAGATATCTAGTATAAAAAATTGGAATTATAACTAAGATGCTCAGCTTATTTTCTTTAAGTGCAAAACTGTCTTAAATGCTTTCCATCTCTTCTCCTTTTGCCTTAGCTCCAGATTATATGCTTTTGAAACAGAGTGTATATGAACTAACATCTTAAATGTGTATATCAAATCGTTCAAGAAATATGAATGCATGTTTCTCTGAATTGCCATAAAAATAATAAAATAAATAAGATTGCACTTCAAAGCGTTTCCTTAATGTTATCATTGTTTAATTTTTATTTTTTATTTTTTATTTTTTGCTGGGAAGATTAAGTAATTCATATTTATGGATTTTTGCAGCAATTTACAAACTGATTTGAAACCACATTAATGATGTAGCTGTGTATCTATTTCATCTTTCGCATAGTTTATGTTTACAGAGGTTGTAGTTTACATCCATCTAGTGGATGTAAAACTTTGTTACCACATACTTCAACTAGAAGTTGAATATGAGAAGTTCTAATATGGATAATGTGTCACAGCTGTTGAACTGCACCTGTTTCCTGCTTGTTAATAAATTTTGGCTGTAGTTGAATTTGTCTTCATCAGTTCTGTGTATTAATGACATTGACTGTTTAATACTAATATTGACTTATATTTGATGTTTATCTTATTGTTTCATAGCTCACTGAAATGCAAGCTGAAAGTAGTTATTATAGCCCTCAGAAAGTAAAATCCAAAGAAGTTTTATGCTGGGAACAAGAAGGAACCACAATTGAGGTAATATTCCACTGAATTTTTTATTCATTCTAAATAATGTAGTAAATAGTTTATAAGGCATAAAATATTTTGAAATTACTTTGTGACTCATTCTCTGTTCTCGTGTTTGTGTAATAATCATATATGAAAGAGGAAGGAATTAATCTGATATCAGAATTTTAGAGAAATTATACCATATTTGTCTAACTTACTGTTCATTTGAACTCTAAAGATAGGAAAGTGAAACATATACCCATTCATTTTATTCTTTTTCTATTTGTTGTGGACAGGAATTCTTCAAAATATCACACTTTTTCCCCCACTAGGTCCTTATGAAAGGTGAACTTTTCTTTGATTGCCAAATAGGTTTTGTTGGCTGCCAAGCAATGTGCCTTAAAGGAATTATGGGGATTAAAGACTTTGAAGAGAACATGAACAGGAATGATGAAGTGAGTATATTGTGAAGTATTAGTTGACTTACTGAACAAAGCAGTGCTGCTATGCTTTATTAAAGTATTTGATGGTAAGAATTGGAAAAGCTGGTGTTATCAATTGACATTTAAGTTTTTTGGATATGTCTCTACAATATAGAGATCAGTGTGTTTTCCTTTTGGTTGAAAAGACTAGAAGCTAAGCGTGTGAGGTTGCAGAGCATAAGACTTTGTTTTGAGAATCCCACTCCCCCACCCTTCCCCCAAGACATGATGTATATTTGCATGTTAGATCATTTATAGCAAATTGCAACACAGTTAAAATTTTTTTGGAAGTACACAATTCAGTAGGAGTTCAGTGGAGAAGTAGTGGAAATGATGTGCACTAAGTAATAGAGATAATAGCAAAAATAGTAAAGTACATTGCCTCATTTTTCAGTTGTTGAGTGAATTGGAGTAAGATGCTCTGCTGGCATTGTTACAGATAAGGAAGAACTGTTTGGGGATTTGAGGGTGGATGGCAGCTTTGCATGCAGGAAATGTGAGACCGAAGTTTAAAACTGAGAAAAGTGAGCAAGTTAAATAGTAGAATGGTATCCCTTGGCTTCAGAAGAGCAGATTTTGGCAGGATTGTGTGGAATGCTGTTTCTAACAAGATAAGATCCTTAAACCTGGTTGAGCTTCAAAAACAGCTTTCTCTAAGGCCAGGAGACTTGTTCTAATGTGCAAAAACATAATTATGGCAGAATTGCAATATAGACAAACAACAGCTCCTGATTGCACTGAAATATACGAAACATATCTTTGCATAGTGGAAAAATTGCTGGAGATAAACTCATTTCCAGTTAGTGGACTGTGCTTACTTGGCAGATTAGATAGATGCCTGTGGAAAAACTAGGAGTGATATGCAGAATACATTGATTTTATCAAGGCCTTTTAATACAGTTTGCCACACAGTACTTTATGCCAGAACAGTGAGATATTGATTAGATAGCGGGGGATAAGTTGGGTAGAAAAGCGTTTGGGTCACTGTGCTCAAAAAGATGCTTTCAGAGGTATCAAGTCAACTGGTAGCACTTTGCTTGTATTCTTCAGGAGTCACTCTCACACTCTTTGTACCCTTCCCTTGTTGTCAGTGCCGGGGACATTATTCTTTCATTCGGTCTGATGACTCCTTGAGTTGATTCCCTTATCTTCTTTTCCTGTTATCCCCTCATATTGGTTAAACAGGGGGAGTAAGACTACTCGAGCAGATTTGCAGCATGAGCTTGTATTGCCAGATAGCTGATCCACTGAGTCACCAGCTGGCGTATCTGGTTTAAGGTTCATTACTTGAATTTTGGATTGCATGGAGTGAATGACTATCCTGAAGATTAGTTGATAAAGAACTTTTGGCAATTGTTCCTTTTCCATTTTTTGCTACACTTGGGACTTCTTGCTTTTCATACAGGCTCTAGCTTTGATACATGTGGTTAAGAATGAATGGCTGACAAAAATTAGTATCACATAGGTTGCCTTTTTGAAGGAATAACTCTTGGTAATAAAGTTTTTTAAGATTAGGAAAGAGGATTTGGGATATGGAGAAGAAAGAATGTGTAACACCATGAAGAAAGAAGAATGTTAAGGCAGGTTTTTAAATGAGATAACTAATTGTTATGAATAGAATAGGCTAAATGAAGCATCTGAAAGATACTGGCCAGTCAAAGAAGTGGAGTAGGTAGTGACAAGATGGTGTATTGGTAAGACAGTGGAGCAGATTTCAGAATAATAATGGTCTAAAGTTATTTTCTCTTAAAACTGGTATGTGTTCTGCTTTATTAGTTGTGTAGTATTAGTTTAGGCTCATGGGGAGGGAGTGGACAGGAACTTCAGCTTTACTTAAAATGATATCTTATTTTCATTCGTGATAAAGCATGTGACTGGAGTTAATGTCATTGTGTGTTAAAACAATCATGATTGCAACTAACTCTTTTTCTTTTTCTTCCCTTGCTCTATTATATTATGCTCGACTGCTTTACAAAGGAGGCCTACTTCTTTAGCTGTGGAGAAAATACAAGTGCAAAAGGGAAGACATATCTTACCAATTCACTGTTTGATTACAGAAGTCCAGAAAATAATAGTATTCGTGCAGAATTTATATTGGATGCAGCTCATCATAAGGTCAGACAATTAACTTTGTCTTACAAAGAACATTTTCTAATGCTTGCCAATGAATGGTATTTTTTTTAGATCTGTGTACTGTTAGAGATTTTGAAAAAAGCTAACTACAGAGCAACTGCAGGGAAAATTAGGTATGTGAAAGAATCCTAGCTGAAGGCCTAACATATACTTCTTTACACTGAGGGAATAGCTTGTTCATGGTCTTCAAGCTGAGACTATCTTGGAAATCAGAGCTGAGGACTCATTAATTCTTTTGTCTGTGTGTGCTCTGTTCCTCTACTTAGAGGAAGTTTTGCTAATTCCACCTTAGCAGAGGCAATTTTTCAGTCACTATTAGTCTGTCTGTTGTACATTAAAAGTTAATTATCTGACTGTCCTCACCTACTAAAAGCTGGATACATTGATCAAGATGGTCACTTCCAGCTGTGATGCCCTGTGTTGTTTGTGTACTAGTAAGCCACTTACAGTTTTGAATATATCTAATTTCTTTTACGTTTTACTTTTGTTATATTCACGAGTGTGTGTATATGTATACATATATACAGAATTCCTAGTGGTGGCATAAAGTCTTGCTAAGCTATTACTATTTAAAGATAATATCATTAAATTAACTTTAGTTTTGAATGTTGTTAATTAGACAGATTTGTTGGATGCAAGGGGTCAAGTGAAGAATATTTACTCCATTAAAGGTACTAATTAACTAAAAGCTATTGATGAATTGGTCAGCGTGTCCACTGGAATTATGGATGTGCCTTTGTGTGGCCTCAAACAGAAGTTATATCACCTACCAGAAAGGTGAATTCTTTGGGATAACCTCTGTCCTTTGTTTTGATAAGCCTTTCTGTGTGTTGATGCTCAAATCCAAACACGAATATATCTCTCTCATACCGGCCTATCAGTTGGTAATCTCAAGATTATTTCCTTATACAACATTTTCTTTGTTTGCTTTGCTTTGTTGGTAGGAGACGTACACAGAGATAGCTGGAATGCAGAGGTTTGGGGCTTTTTACATGGATTACTTGTACACAATGGAAAGCACCAGTGGAAAAGGTACCTTTCTTCTTTGTTTACGCTGTTAAATAATTGAAACAAAGACTCTTCAGACCAAACTGGTCCTTGACCAGTTGTCCTCTAACTTACCTTAGATTTACCACCATGTTTGTAGTTAAAAGTGATTCCATCTGCACTGGTGTGTTTGGTTGTTCATTCTGTTGTTGGTGTTCATTTATTTATTTATTTATTTATTTTTTTCCTGCATAAGTTATTCAGATGATACCACTTTTAGTCAGTGGATAGACTGAAAATAATTTTCTTTTAGCAGGGGTGAGGTTCACAAAGTATGATATTCTTTTTCAAAATTACTGTTGTTATTGACTTTGGAAAGCAAATGTTTTGAGATATCTTGGAACTTTGTTGACAGTCTACGTGATGCAGAAGATAAGGACTCATTTTCTCCTTTGAAGAAAATACAAGGATGACAGTAATATACCTTCAGAATAACTCAACTGAAAGTATATGTGAAGGTGACTTATGTGGTTGCAGAGAAGATGGTGGGGAATTAATCTTTAAAAATATACATCTCAATGATTTTGTGAGTGAATGCTAATCTAAAGCATGCACACTAAGGTATTAGCTAATTCTAGGTTGTTTCTTAGATTCCCATCAATTCTCTTCTAATTCTGAGGCAGAGTAGATTTGATCAAGTATGTCTACTTTGAGTGTTAAAAAAAATCAACCCTGGAAAAAGTAGTTACTGTATCAAAATTCACTCTAAATACTTACTATACATTCATTCTTATAATTAATTGCAGTGTGATTATTGTCAACAGTGTATCTATTGTTGACTAACCCTTTTCAGAAATTGCTCAGTTTGAAAATACTCATTTTTTTAGCTCAAGGTCCTGCTATTTTCCTCTCTTCTGTTTCTCTTCTGTTTCTTTCAGTTTTCTTTCTCAGGATCTTTCCTTCTATTTTTTGTGCCTGTCACAAAACCTAACTTAAAATTACCTAACCAAATGTAATGACTTTGTATTGAGCTTTTCAGTGTGCATTTGGTTCAGTATTACTCCTATAATTCAACTACCTGAGTGCACAAGAGAACAGTGTAGTTAATTTCAAATGCATGATTGTTTTTCTAGAACCAATAGTTTTAAACCGTACACTTTAAAATAGATTATTTTTTGTGAAAAGTAGACATGGCATTTTGTGTTGTTTTCTAGGTAATTTTCTATGTTAAAAGTCATGAATGTAGTTAGTAGAATATGAACAAATGAGATTAAAATATATTTAAAACAGATGTGTAATTATTTCAGTTTTCTGATAAAAATGTGAGATTTCTATGGTTAATATGTGGTATTTAATCTTTGTATGTATTTTACTCCCTTGTTTTGACACTTACAATGTTTTAATTGCAATCAGTGCTCACTACCTTTCCCTAAAAATAAATAAAAAATAATTATAAAAAAAGCTAACACAGTTTAAATTATAGGAGGTAGTTACTGTGATTGTAAGATTTTTATCTAACAAAGGCAATTTTGGTTTGACACCTTCTTTGCCCCTTTAACCTTTTCTGAAGCATACGATTACTGATTAAACCACAAGTACCTCCTGGATAACATTAACCTCAGGAGTTTCATCTGTCACTTAAAGAAATGCATTAATCACTTCTAGTATTTTGAATAAAAACAAGATAGTGAGTCATGCACAGAAGTTTTTCTTTTTTTTTCGAGAATTCTACTTTCTTTTTCTGTTTTGTATTTTATTATTTTTTTTTTTTGCTTTGCATTGTAATGCAACACAGTGAATTCCTTGAAACGTTGTGAGGTTTGTTGCACTGATAAATGGCCACATGACCAGCAGATCTGATGAAGTGTAATTTTGAAGTTGTTTTGTTTATAATATATATCTGTCTATTTTGATGACATGTTTCTTTTGCAGCACTCTCTGAAGCTTTTGTCAGGCAGAATTAGGTAAAGGTTTTGTGAAGGGCTGGGTACTCAGTGATCAGTAACCTGGTTTTCCTTTATGCATCTGTGCAGTTTAAAAAGTAACCTGTAAGCACTGAGTTCTATAGAATTTAAATACATAATGAAGCGTAATTTTTTCACAAACTTGTTAATATAAATATTGTCACTTCAGTATATTATCCTTATACCTGAAATATGTTCAAGTGAGTTTGTTTTTCTTCACAATAAAAAAGTGGACTGTTATTAAGCCATTATTAAGCCTTCTAGAGGCTTTTGGCTGTGATATTTTTTCTGAGATTGTGATTTTTTTTGCACTTCCTCATAGTGTTTGTCTGAACTGAACCCAGGATAGAATCAGGAGAAGTGCTGACAAAAATGTGTTAGTTGCTTGTTAAGTAAAGCGTACCCTGATAACAGACTGTATGTTGACTTTTTAGAAAAAGTCCTTTCCATTGTTCATTAAATAGGTTCTAAGTATTAGTTTCAAGGTTTATTTTTAGTTGCTTTTGAACAATTTTGCATTCCACAGTATTTCCATCTGCAGGGTTGAATAGTTTTTGTATGGTAGGTACATTCTGTCCACATCCTCCTTCAGAAATATAGAGGCAAAGTCATGCATGTGCAGCCTTTAGGCTTCCTTGTGCTGTACTGAGTGAAAAGGAGTTTTCTTGGGCCATATCTATGTAGATTGCACCAAAAGTAGTGCCTTATGTCCATGGAAAAAACAACCAATAACACAATGCTGTTTTTCACCGTAGTCACCACCATTAGCTGTGCATTTTCACTAGCAATGAACAAGTACCTTTATGCTGCACTTTTTTTTAATTAAAAAAAACAACAAAACAAATCTACACCAGCAGACGTGATCACTGTTACCACTGCTGAATCGTGAAACACACCGCCTTCTACCTTACCAAGCAAGTAACAAAACTTATTTTAATCTTTAATATTTTTTATTTAAATAATGAGGGCAACAAAAACACAAATCAAGTGGTATCTTTGACCTTGTTTTTAAGAAATTAATGTATCGCTGGCTGGTTTGATGGAAATGGTTGTGTTTCTCTGTGAATTCTGAAGGCGTTCTTCAGATTTTTGATGGAATTTTATTCTTCCTATGCTTCATTCTTGACAACAGTTGCTCACAATTATGTGTACACCTTATATGATGACAGGAAAAAGGTGTGATTGTGAAGCAAGGGATATATTTCCCTGGTAAGATAAGTCTTATGTCTGGTAAAGAGACATGATCAGATTTCTATTTGAGTTGAATATTTGATTGTGACTCCATGTGTTCGATTCGAAAATTTGGAAGTTATCTATTAATGTCTTCTGAAAATAGAATTGCATATATACAAATAAAAAAGGATCATTTTTTTGGTAATCTTGAAACGTGTTTTCAAATTCCTTAATCGGGATGGAAATTAGGGCTGCATATATTTCTCTGTTCACAGAACTGTGTTTAACCATTGCATCAAAATAGATTAAATTCTTTGCTGTAACTTGAGTCAGCACCACACTGCACTGTCCTTGAGCCCTGGTTTCAGCCCAGACTGCCCATCACACAGCAATGTTTGGTTGTTGCTGAATGATGGGTGCAGGCCTGGGGCTGGGCTGTTCAGTGGGATAGATCTGCCACCCTGATGGCACAGGGTGGCTGCAGGATGGGCTGGGCAGGGCAGCATGTGGCCTGCAGGCCAGGGGTTGGACATTTCTGGACTAAGTTCTTTCACTATCCATTTCTATTAGGCTTTTAGGGACAAAGCTAATATTCCCACAGTAGCCAGGCCTGGGGATGCCTGCAGACCATTAGGCCAACTCTGTGGCATGTTAGACATAGTCTCAGTTTACTGGGCAGCCTTTCTTGCCAGTGCTTAGAAGCACTTTTGTTAGCAAATAATTTAAGCGCAAGGGGAAAAAGAACATTCAAAGCAACCTCCCTTCCTCTTCTGCTGAGCTCTCTTCACCCAGAAGAGGGACTGGTTTCCTATAGCTGATAGAAGATTAAGTTATTCTCAGGAAACCAGAAACAAAACATTCTTTCTTAAAGAAAAATAAGATTTGCCTTAATGTTGTGAAGTGCACTGTGCCCTGCTATTCCACTGTGAATCCTTGCTATTCAACCATGGCTTGAAGTTCACCAATCCTCCTTGACATAATGGTAGGTCAGCTGTCTGCAGCAGCTGCAGTTCTTGCTGCCCAGTCTGACCAGCTGTTCTTGTCTTGCCCTTTATGTTAGTGCAGGCAGATTATCTTGGTGAGGAAGCTGGCAGAACTAGAATTTGGAGATGCAGTGATTTTCCAGGTTTTGTGTTGTAGTTCTCTTAGAAGTGTGTATTGTTTCTTAATGTAACAAAGTCAGGAATTCCTTAGACTAATTCAAGGAAATCAAGTTTATTTGCATCCAGCTGGAAAGCAGTAGGGATGGGATCTATGTTGCAGAGTGAGTTGGTGTACAAGATTTGGATTGGGTGAGGGAAGGTTAAGAGTTTGGTAATTACTTGAAAATACTAATGATAAAAAACTTAATGGGAAAAGTAGGTGCGGAAAAGTAGGTGTGGCATGTACATAGCCTTTGGTTTCTGTGGCTTATCCTCATTGAAAGAGTGCAAGGAGAGTTTGTCAAATGGATGGGTTTCTACTTGTGCAAGTGTGAAACTGTGAAAACCATCTTGAAAAGAACTGCAATGACTGCCTTGTGTGTTTATTTCCTATTTGTCAGAGCTCTGACCATAGGGTTATGAAAAACTGTGCTATCTCAAAAGTAGGCACTATCCAGATTCAGTGAATGAATTAAGCTGTCATCTTCAATGCTATAACATTTTTTTCTATTTAATCTATTTAATCTTGATTCTTATTTTGTCAGACTGTTGATTTTGCATACTGGTTTGTGAGGTATATAATGTTCTGTGCTTGTACCAAAAGAATGAAGGCATTGTCAAAATAATGAGTTACTGAGGGGGGAAAATGAAAGTTTGTGAACTAAGTGTTACTACTGTGAAGATTTTTTTTTTTTTTTATAAGCCATATGTATGTAAGATGAATATTTAAGTGTCTGAAATGTCTTTAACTGAAGTGTTTTCCATAAGTATCTTTAGAGAAATGTAGGCATACTGTTTTATAGCTTGTAGGTGACTAGTATACATTGAATGCCTGTACCTCATTAGGAGATAATGATTGTTATACTTCAATTGGCACAGTACATTATGAACACAAGTTTATTGATCTTTTGGATACAGAGACTTAATCCTTTTATTCCTGTGGTAGTCCTTGAAAAGTTGTTTGAGACACAGTGATTAAAGAAGTTTTCTCACTGCCCCTGCTTTACCTCATCATTGAATGGAAGTGAGGGCTTATCTTCAATTGTCAATCTGATTTAGAAGGTGTTGAAAAGCAAAGCTGTTTTAGCATCCTCGTTTAAAGTTCTGCAGAAGTTTGGCTGTTGTTAAAGAATCAAAAACTTGAGAGTTACAAAGATAGTTAAAAAGTCCCTTGCTGACTGGGTTAGGCTGTGCATGGTGGTGAGTCAGAGTCTTGCCCTGTTTACTAAACATTAAACAAGAGTTATTCCTGTCCAAATACATTAAAACTCTTATAGTATATTCATGTATTCAACTTGTGCTGTATTCTTCTTGTAAATCTTTGATTGCTGTATTTGATACAAAAGTGACTGACAACAATTTTATGTCCTGTTGTTTGGTTTAACTTGTTGCTATTTGTAAAATTTCTTGTAGTTTCTGGGAATCAGCAAGATCCTTCTTCAGTAAAGAATGAAGAGCTTGGAAATGTTCAGGAAATGTCTACAAAAAGCCTCATTGTGGGGCCACTCAATCTTCGGCTGGATAGCAGTGCAGTGCACCGGATAATGAAAATGATAGTTTGTGCTCTAGAACATGAATATGAGCCGTATTGCAGAACTAAGCCAGGTTTGTGCCCATTTCCTTTACAAAATATACAGAATTAAACCAGAACTTCAGTGATTCTGAAGCTGCAAATTCCATGTAGTTAAAATCTGCCAGGGAATATTACCATTCCAAAGAAGAAAAATTTAAAGTAAAAATGAAACATTGATATGTCCCCATCAGTGCTAGCTCTTACAATAATTCCAGGCGTTTTGACCTTCAGATAATCAGAAACCATTTGATTCAATGATTAGTTTCTTGTTGAGTAAAGAGCTTATTTCACTGACAACTTGAAGTTCTCTTTGTGATCTTAAAGGAGAAATAATGCCTGTTGACATTTGCTTGTTCCAAGTAATAGTTAAACTGGACAAAAAGTGAATGGTAATAAGTTGTTGTAAAACAGATTGATTTTCTTGTCTAAAACTAAAAGCGCTTTACGGATTTCTCACATCTAAAACTTGGATTTTCTATTTTGATATATGATTAAAATAAAAGATTAAGTGTATTAAATGTGAAGGAGGACAGAAATCTGCTTTCTACTAACTGTTTCTGAAAAAGCCACAGTTTTCTTTTATATATTTTATTCAAATTTATGTACTCTTGGTTTATTTTAGATGTTGTAGATGGAAATAGAACTATGCCAACCTCAGAAGAAGTAGCATCATTGGAAGAATACATTCCCACTCGGCTTACAACGTTCACCATTCTTAAATGCACAGTTATAATCCCTGTGGCAGAATTCAATTTACTGGACCACTTGATGCCTGTCATCATGGGTGAGAAGGTATGTTTGCAGCAATGCTTACTTGTGTCTTCGTATTAGTGCATATTATTCCTTAGAAATGATTAAAGCTAAAATATATGAAGCCTGTTGAACACGTAGTACCTTAATACAGGCCTGGTTACACCTCTGCTTTTCATTTGTCTTCATGGGAAATACTGAAAATTGAAACTATACCTAGGGTGGAACTGAATTCTCTCATTGGACTATTATGCTTTGTGCCAGATGCATTACTGATTCCCAAATGAGTTTGGTACACATGAACTTTCCATGCAGATAACTAAGGTCAGCAGAGCATGCATTAACTAGCTAGAATTTTTAAAACTGAAGGTATGTACTGATATGAAAATAACATTTGGAGGAAAAAGATTTTAAATCATAGAATGGTTTGGGTTCATGTTAGTCATTAAACACACATGAAAAGAAATAGCTGTGACTTGATGTTTTTTAGAGAAACCTTTGGATCAAAAGCAAACTTGTTGCCATTTTGAAGGTCTTCCCATACTCAGTCATACTGGAAATGTTTGAACACATATACTCAGTAGAGGCCTAACAGGCAGCTCCGTTTATTCTAGTCCCAGCCCTGATATTAGCAAAACTTAGGCAGTTCTTGGACATGCAACTGCTGTAGATCATACTGTGTTTGATCTGATTACTTAGTAGTGAATCAGTTTTTTTTCTCCTGAACCTTAATGATTCCTCCTTTGTCTTAAATGTTCAAGATTTTCAGGGGAACTGATCTGCATGCAGTGTTGATCAGAGTGGTCTGTGGTACTTGGAAATGTTGAGAATGAACCAACTGCAGGGAGAACGAAACTTAATAATAAATAAAATTTAAGAAATGACCCTGACATGGTCAGGAAGTTGGACTGCATGATCTTGGAAAGTCCCTTCCCACTGAACTACTTTAAAGCACATAAATGTACTAAAGCAACAACAGTAAGAAAACATTCTCACAAGAAAAAAAAATAAAATAAAATTTTTTGTGAAGTAATTAGCTCAGAACGAGCCAGAAATTCTGTTAGCTAACAGTGGGGATTTGTTTTTATCTTTTGGGGACATGTAGCGTAATTTCAGCAAAAGAATCCCATACTATTTTTATTCCCACAGGACGTCCTTCCCTTGTGCAAAAAGTTGACGTATAGTAGGGATAAAGCAGTGTTTTGTAGTGAAGATTTAGTTATGTTTATCTCCTACTGCAGAAATGAGAATGTATTTTATTAATAAGAAATGACTAGAAGAGAAAAAAATGTATTCTCAATTGAATTCAATTTCTAGGAATTCTTGTCTGATACTTAATAGTTCCAATGAGTTTTTTCACAAGTGACTCCTAACTACATATTCTTTGTACTTGAGGGTAATGTTTTTTGTTTTTTTTTTTTCATCATCATCATTATTATTTTTAATTAATTTATTTTTTCCAGTGGGTTGTATTTTACAGCAGTTGTCAGTATCTTTTGTTCCATTTACAGCAATGGGAGTTGTGGAGAGTTTTGCTATGCTAAGCATTCAGTAATCAGTATTCAACATGATTTGATTAACAGAATTATTTTTATATCAACCTGTAAGGCTGTGGTAATCAGTACATCTTATTACATGCGGATACGTTTCTTTTGTGTGTGTCTGGTTTGAGAGAAAGAGATGTTAAGAGTGTGTAAACAATACAATGCAAGCATAATAGTTACATGTTTTTTCCCCCCCCATAGAACTTCAGTGGATTGCTGAATGCTACAAGCTTCCAGCCCCTGCGGCCTTTACCTTCTATCAGAATATTGGTGGATAAAATCAACCTGGAACACTCTGTACCTATGTATGCTGAGCAACTGGTAAATACGGTCAGCAGCCTCAGCCAGCCGTCCGATAACCTTCTTCATTACTGTTATTCACACTGCTATATGAAGGTAAAAGAAGTCTTGAGCTCTGTTCCTTATTGCAGGATGCTGAAAAAAGGTTAAAATAAGTGTAGATAATCCTTCACGGTAACATTAAGTTTCCAGGGAGAGTGTTTTCTGGATGTGCCAAATAAATGCATTTTGCAGAACATTATTTGGGATCACTACTGAGTGGAGCCAAATGTTCTGTAGCACAAACACAGAACTTCATCTGAAGCAACACTGCAAACTAATTCCAAGGTTCTTGTGGTGGTATTGAGTTAAAATAATTTGAGGAAACATTTCCTTTATTTAAAGATAACAGTTGCAGAGTGTGTAGATTACACTTAATTACAAGTAGCAACTTGCCGTTACATTATTAGGAAGAAGCATTGCCTTTTCCCTGTATTATTACAGCAAAATCTTCACAATGAGGTATGCAAAGACTCTTGCCAAACAATTTCAGATATTTTCATTATAAGAGGAAAACACTTCAAATGTTCTCAATTAAAGATCCATTATAAAAGTTCTTATTGCTAGGCTGAGTGAAATCTAAGAAGTTGTGAAATTATTCAGTTGCCATCTGCTCAGATTTTAATGCAATTGAAAGCTGAAATCTCAGAACAAGTTTTAAGGTAATCTTGCATACTTTTAGGACGAACTTTCCTCTCAGGCAATCTGAAAGACTTTTGAATACTACTAAAATCTTAATATTTATTATTGATTGCTAAAATTTCCAGTTATCCATTCATTTGAAATTCTTACTGCCTGCATGAAAAACACCGTCCCAAAATTGCATGATAAGGTTTCAGTTTTCTGTCTGATATGTTTTCTCCTGTCACATATGAAGTGATTGGGACAGCAATATGCAAGTCATCTGTTTGGTTTTTGTTGGAGGACTTTTTCTGTTCAAGAGTTTTAGCAGCTGTTTGATCAGCTTTTTCAAGAGAAAGAGTATAATTCTGAAAGTTACAACTGCCCCTTTTCCATACAGAACAGGGGAAAATCATAGAGTGTAATGGAGATGAAACTTATAGGTTGTCTCCTCAAGAGAAAAACTTTGAATGCATCATCTCGTTTCCTTAAATACCACTTTTCAAGCTAATGTTACAATTAGGAAAAATGAAGTTTGAGTCAAAGTCAATGTGCAGTTGGCAGATTTAAAAGGTACAGAATAATGTATTTTAACTGTTTTATGAATAATTCTTATGCTTTGGCAAAAAGGAAATATGTAAAAACTATTTTTTTTTTGCAATGCACGTAATTATAATATAAAATATTCATAGAATCAATGCAATGCATGTAATTATAATACAAAATATTCATAGAATCATGAATTGCAAAAAAATTATATTGAAAAGAGTATATTGAAGTAATCTGAAAATGATCTAATCATAATGATATACAGTATGACCAGCTGTATTTGTTTTCAGGTATTTGGCTTTCAAGCAGCACTGACCTCTTTGGACGGTAGAGGACTGTACAGCTTCCCTGTTCCTGTTATTCCCTCGTTCAGTACTGCTCTTTATGGCAAACTGATCAAGTTTCCCAAATATTGGTGAGCATGAAGGATGTACAGTGTATTTAAGTAACATACTCATGTTTGTAATGAATAGTTTAAAAATGCCAAGCTTCATACATACATACATACATACATATATATATATATATATATTTATTTATTTATTAGAGGCTCTATGTATATTTCCTTAAAGTCTTTGTCTCTTTGTCTCTTCTGTCTGTCATATTCTACTGTGAAGTCTGTTATTGTTAACAGATCTCTTTGTAAGGTTGTGTGTCAGAATTTCAGATCTTTGTTTGATTGGATGAAAGAAGATGCTATGCAAGCTCTGTAGTAAATGAACTTATGATCATGAATGTCAACGTATAATATATTTTTTTAAGATTTGCATTTTCTTGAAAATAGTTTTATAAATACATTTTGGCTATTCATTGGACTAAGTTTTCTAAGCCTCTAATATGTTTTTTAATGATTAAATCCTTGTAAGGAATTCTGCGTATAATAACAAGTAAACAGGATAACGTGTCAAATATTTTGACGTCATAGATTGTGTTCTGTAGTTAATTTGTTGTTTGTGAAGGTTTATTAGGTTATTTGAAAGGGGGAAAAATAATGTACCGGATTCATTCTTAGTTCTACATACAGGGTACACTAGGTTTTCTCTTACAAGCTGTGGTAACATCTTAAATAAAAGACATTTTTAGCATAATCTGAACACCACCAGGTGGTAGCAGCTTAATTGACTTTCTAATATTTTCCATCAGCAGTCCATAACAATGCTAAGCATTTCAAATGAACTGCTGTTTTGTTGTGATATATTGCTTAAAAAAAAAAAAACAAACAACAACAACAGGATAACCAATAATCAACACTTACTAATTAGAGTACATTAGGACTCTGTTAGGATTGACAGCCTTTCCTGACGTAACCTGACATTTAATATTGAGCTCAGGTCTGTGATACTTAATGGTGGAAATACGCTACCATTTAACCACAAATTTAGATTTATTCAGTATATTGTAATTGCTCACGGATCTACATGATGATTTTAGAGCTTAAAAATAGTTGAAAAATCTGTTGAGCTAGTGGTATTTGAATCTTAGTGTTTTCTCATGAGTGCTTTTGTGCTTTCTTTTGCATTTGCCTGCTGTCGCTGTGTTTGGTCATTTGTGGTTGGTTTCTTGCACTCTCACACATGTGCTGCTGTGTGCTGGTTATCACATTCCCTTTCATGTGCTTTGTCTGTCTTTCGCTGCCTCCCCCTCCCCCTTGTATTATGATGTGTGCCCAACTGGAAAATAAAGTATGGTAGACTAATAACAGGTAGACTAATAATGTGGAAAAATAAAAACAAGAGTGGGGGGAATGGTGTTGCCTTAAAAATAGCAACTCAAAATTTATTAAGATTTTTGTGAGACCAGGAGGGGTGTACTTTAAAGAATTTTAATAGTAACATTAGCACTTTGTGTGACATGATATCTTTCTAAGGGTTATTTATTTATTAGCAGTGTGAAAAAATTAAATAAAAGTAACTTATTCCAACAATTTATCTAAACTAAGCAACACCAATTTGCGGGTAATAAAGTAGAAAAACAAATGAGTACAGCAGCAGCCAGGTTAAATGAAGTGTAGTTTGAAGTGAATAAAACTCCAGATGAAATACATCAAATAGCACTTGAACTAAATCGAAATCAGCACGAGGACTGAGAGCTTCATTGAAGTCATGCAGTGAGTGAGAATTAGTCTGGTAGGATAACCTGGTAATGTCATTAAACTTAAATTCATTTTCCTTCCCCCCCACCCTCCACCAAATTATACCACCTGTTTTATTTGGATTTTTAGATTTCACATTCCAGAGTTTCTTAAAGTACACACATCTGATGCTACATGTGTTCTTCTATTTCGTGGTAGAAAATATATACCACAGACATACTTTTAAAAACAAAGACATTTTATGAACTGTTATGGAATCCCTCAGGTAGTATGTTTTGAGTTAGCAGTGAAAATCTCAACTTTATTTCTGACATAAATCAGTAGAATAGCTTTATTTTCTAGTTTCAATGTAATAATCTCAAAATATACTTTATATTAAATATTGTTGTAATATGTATTTTGAAAACTTCAACTGATAAACATCAGTAGCATATTCTAACAAAATTTCAGCAACAGTCCAATAAATTCCTGTAAATTACTGTTAAGGTAGCAAAAGTGCTGTTTCATTTTACTTACTAGATTGATGTCTGCTTTAATTTCAGTTAATACACATTCTTCTGGTAAATGAAATTGATTTAAACTTACTTTAAACTTAATTTAAACTTAGTTAACTAAGTCTTTGACATCTTTTAAATTGTTGTATACTCATGTTTATATTTAAATAAAAACATCTGGTATTTTATTTTTGTCAAGTATAACAAGATGCATAATACTATGTTAATGTCAATATTTTACAGCTCCTTTATGTAGTGTTGCATGCCAGACTGTAAAGCAGCTTTCAAAGCTTTCAGGAGGATGTCTAAAAACAACTGAGAATTAGCAGAATATAGTTTAAAGCCCAGAATGGATGACAAGAATGTTTATGGGCAAACAGAAATCTTGAGGGGAGTTAAATAATTTTTTTTCTTTTGGCTGCAATTGCAATTGCTGTGGTAACAGATGAGGTAAAGCTGAACTGCCTATCCTGAGTTAAGAACCCTCTATTATTTATAAAATTCCATGTCACTTCTGCAGAATATTAAAGAGTTAAAAAGTGTAGATTCTGAGTTATCTTCCTTTGTTTTTTCTGATATCTTGATTTTTAGAACTGTCAACTATGTTTTATAAGCCTGAAATTAGTCTGATTGTGTCCTTTTTATCAATTTTTTTTTTTTTTCCCCCTTCTTTTCTTGTCTATCTTGACTCCCTTCCTTTGACAGGTACTCTAGACTGTTGTCTTCCATTATAAATTTCTGGGAAAGCTCACTGTCTCCACCCGTGACGGTTTTTGATTTTCTGAAACCTAGTGGAATATGGACATGATTAGCCTTGATATTATCTATCTCTGCATCCTTTCTGTTTGGTTAATTATTGCAGTAATTCATTTTCAAGGTTTGATAGTGAGTTTCTTCCTTATATTGAGACCAGAGCAATAGCTGCTGGCTTGCTTTCTACAGGGAGCACCAGCATGGACTTGTGTGATATTTGGTAATGTTAAATATCTGAATGAACTTTTCATAAACGAGTTGGTGCTGGGTAAATTAGTGACTGGGATTTCACAGTCTGTACTTCAGTGATCACAGAATACAGAGTAGTTATTGAATATTCTTGATACCTCAACATCCTATAAGTAACCATTCAGATGATGCTGAGTGAGATCACGTGGAATGTGTGGGACAACTACAGGATCAAGCCTAGCCAGCATGGGTTCATAAAAGTCATATTGTACTTGATCAACCCGATCTCCTTACATGACTGAGTGACCTACTGGATGGCTGTTGATGTAGTCTACCTGGACTTTGTCAAAGCCTTTGACACTGTCTCCCACAGTGTTCTTTTGGAGAAGCTGGCAACCCGTGGCTTAGACAAGTATACCCTTTGCTGGGTAAGGAACTGGCTGGAGGGCTGGGCCTAGAAAGTGATGGTAGATGGAGTTAAATCCAGCTGGTGAGCAGACATCAACGGTGTTCCACGGTGGTCGGTAGTGGGGCCTGTGTGGTTCAGTATCTTTATTGATGACCTCGATGAGTGCATTAAGTGCACCCTCAGTGAGCTTGCAGATGACAGTGAGCTGGGAGGGAGTGCCACTCTGCCTGGGAATTGGAAAGCCCTACAGAGAGATCTGCACAGGATGGGTTACTGGGCTGAGGCCAATGGGATGAAGTTCAAAAGGACCAACTGCCAGGATCGGCATTTTGGCCACAACAACCCCAGGCAATGCTACAGGTTTGGGGCAGAGTGGCTGAAAGGTTGTGTGGAGGAAATGGATCTGGGGGTGTTGGTTGATGCTGAGTCAAACATGAGCCACCAATGTGCGCAGGTGGCCAAGAAGGCCAATGGCATCCTGGCTTTGTATCAGAAGTAGTGTTGCCAACAGGAGCAAGATAGCAATCCTGCCTCTGTACTCAGTGCTGCTGAGGCTGTGTCTTGAGTACTGTGTTTAGTTTTGGGCTTTTCATTAAAAGAAAGACATTGAGGCCTTGGAACATGTCCAGAGAAGGGCAAGAAAGCTGGTCAGGGGTCTGGAGTACTAGTCTTATGAGGAGTGGCTGAGTGAGCTGGGATTGTTCAGTCTGAAGAAGAGAAGCTTGAGGGGGGGACCTTGATCTTTATAATTGCCTGAAAGGAGGTTGTGGCGGGGTTGTAGTCAGCCTGTTCTTCTGTGCAGCTGGTAATAGGACTAGAGGGAAGAGCCTCAAGTTGAACCAGGAGAAATTCAGGTTGGATATTAAGTACAATTTCTTCTCTGAAAGAGTGATCAGGTGCTGGAATGGGCTGCCCAGGAAGCTGGAGTCACTCTATCTGGCGGTGTTCAAAGAATGTTTAGAACTTGTTCTAAGGGGCATGTTAGAGTGGGGAAATAACTATAAAGGTAAATATTTACTATGTCTCTACAATCTGTTACACGTATATTAGATTGGCATGCTGGGTCACAACCTCCTTTTGGCTAACTATTATACAACAATATTGAGAAACATGCATTGCCAGCAGCCTGTGGCATTTTTAGTTTTCTTACCTGACAAGCTTTTGTTTCAACTTGGTGGCCACGTAAATGCCAGATGGATGCTTTGTACACATAATTACATCCTAAATTTTTCATTTATAACTTTAACATTAGAAAATTGGTGAGGGTTCTGACAACTTTGCACTTCTACTTTTTGGATTTCTGTTAAAACTTTAGTTATTGTAAAAGGAACAGTGTAAAAAAAAAATTATGTATATATATCTTTTCGTCCTTTTACAGCCTTAGTTCTATTTTACTCCATCATCCCTTACAAGTTAAACATCCCTAGCTTAATCAAAGCCATGTAATGATATGCCACACTTTGGCACAATTCATCATTTTACTCATGCTCCTATCCAATAAGAATGTTTGGTGTGTACCCACTCATCTGGGCTGTCCTGATAATCCTGTGTGCTGGAGCACAATTGAGACCAATTCATGTTGATTCACAAACAATATGGCTTTTGAAGATCCAGTTTGCTGAACAATTAGAGGTTGTTGGTTAGCAAGGAAATTGTCTTACCAGCAAGGTGCTACTGTGATAACAATGGGACATTTTAGGATTTGCTGCATGCTGAAGGGGGAGGATTAAAAGCAGGTAATGGGGGAATTGAGTGAATTCTGTCCCTACTGCAACTGAAACATACTTTCAGGGTAGTTGGGTAGTTCCATGAAGTAGTGTTGCTTACAGCTAAAAATGGTGGTTGATTTGTGAGCTTGTGAGCTGAGAGATGCAGCTGTCATGCAGTTAAGCACAGTGGTGCACTAGTATGAGACAAGTGGCAAGAAGCACAGACATATCCAAAGACTGTGTTAGATCATAAATCAAGGAAGTTCTCCAATAAATTGACACTTGAGTCTTGAATTTGGCAGCCTGGTATATTGGCTAGTCACAGTAAATCAAAAGTAATGTCAGTTTTGGTTGAATGTGGATTGTGTTTCACATGGGCAGTTGAGGGGTATGCTTGGTTCCTGAGTCAGAAGCAGAAACAGGTTGAAAACACATGAAACTCATTTCGTAGCATTCAGTTGTGACTATTAGTTATGTCAGTAATTGGATATAACTGCCAGATGAAAATTCAGGGTATCCTTCGAAACAGAAAGTATCTGAGATTGCACAACTGAACATCAGCATATGGGACAGCAGAGTGTTTCATCCACATCAGTGTAATGTGAGTTAGAGTTAGCATGTGTGAAAACCTGCTTGAACTGTTGAGATAATGTCAGTGATATGGACTGTGCAGGAACTGCCAAAAACAGTTGTGGCTTCTGAAGAGGTATAATTCCCTCAGATGTGAACAGTCTAGGGAGTATACTGGATTACTTCAGCATTGTTACTTCTATGCCGTTGCTTAGAAAATGTGTCACATCAAAATGCCAAATCGAACTTTATTTTAGTTGGGATTTTCATTGTGGCCGCACATCGTTGTTGGAGGAGCAGGTATGTCAGTGTATCACAGTTAAGTTGTGAACACCGCTACAGGGTGATTTAACAGCTTTAACATGAGAATGATCTTTCACTGAAAGCAGTTTAAGTGATCTTTATAATAAAAATTGAGTAGGCAGTGCTTGCATGTAAGAATGAATGCGTGTAAGGAACTTCCTTACAGAGTATTTTTTTAGTTTGTGTTGATATTAATACATCAAGGTTCAGCAAGAATGTTTTGTGACACTTTCAGCTGTGGTCTTTTGGAAGGAACTGTTGTCAGTTACCAAGAAGGACCCTCTGCCCATGAGGGGTTTTGCGTTCTGCGTACATGACTTGTAGCTTGATTACTATGATTACAAATTAACTTCAGTTGGAAACTTCTAGTATAGTTTTTTTTAATTAAGTCCAGATCTAATGTTACTGCTTCTCAGCAGATGTGGCAGGCAGCATTCAGCAAATCTGTTAAAAGTTCACTTTTTAATCAATGTAAATTGGAAGCAGTTGTATTTTTCAGTATTCTCTATGAGGAGGAAAACCAGCGAAGTTGACTGCAAGGGGTGGTCATCTGTACTGTTTCTAGTGTAATTACTTAGGTTAATTAATCGTCAAGGCTCTTCAGTGAAAATAAATTAAACCTATTAACTAGTATCTGCTCAGGGAAAGTGGTTGCACATGGTGAATACATTATCCTGGTTTTAGTAACTGTTGCCATTAGTATTTGCAGACGTTTGCTAAGGAAAAGTAAATGGAACACCATTCAAAATGTGTAGGATTTTCAGGTTTAAAGCTGTTTCTTGCTTTACTTGAGGCTGGCAAGAGATGTGTAAAATTTTGTTGTAATGCTGAAGTGCTGTCATTTTGAATTAATGCTAAAAAAAACTGGGATTGCAAAGACATGCATCTTTTTTGCTAGTTGCATCTGAAAATTCCCTTTCTCTTAGTATTATCAACAACTGTAGAAAACTGGTTAGGATTTACAGTGATTCTTACTTTGAGTCTTTACCCGTGTAAACTCTGGCCTCTGGAGATCCACTGGTGGTGATTCTTTGCACAGTGTTTGTTCTTTCTCTCTCCAGAATTTTGCCTGCAATTGGTGCTTTGTATTATTTTTCTCCTTAAATTGTGTGATTGAATCTTGAAGAGAAATGTCATGAAGTTGAATCTACACTACTAAATAAAACATGCCAGTAACCATCCTTCAAGAGAACTTTTGGCATGCTCGGTCTGTTCAACATTGCTTAAACATTGTTTGAGAAAGCATAGTTGGTATGTACAGTCACAGTCTGTTACTGATGCCTGCACTTGGCCTTGTTTAGCTGTCTAGTTGAGATGTAGCCTGCTCAAAACTTGCATCCTGAAATTAAGAGTACATAGAACAGTTGTTGTCATAGTTGTGTCTGTTTTGGAAGAAGTGTACCTTTGTTTTACAGTTGTTCTTTTCCCTTCATTTTATTTATTTATTTATTTATTTATTTTTAATGAAAATGTCCTGGGAATTGATAGGAATAAAAGCATTGCTGTAAAATTTTTT
Organism: Coturnix japonica; assembly: GCF_054131305.1. Lineage (NCBI taxonomy): Eukaryota > Metazoa > Chordata > Aves > Galliformes > Phasianidae > Coturnix > Coturnix japonica. Next base: position 19,372,834 of record NC_140664.1, on the reverse strand, counting down.
AGCTGTTCAATTCTGTAACTGCGAGAAAATAGGTTGACTTTACAGGCATTAAGGCTTATAGTTCCCTATAGAATTATGTTGTTGAAATAGTATGGAATTGTATACCATAACATATCCTTAGCCTCTGTAGATCTGGCCTCAGATTGATAGCCTTTGTTTCCACTAGGAGTGCAGTACCAGAAACTCTCTGGTCTTCATACACCTATTTTTGTAAGCATGACAATGTGACAAGATGAGATTAATTGGATAATCATCACAAGTGGTGACCAAGTAACCGTGGACCAAAAAACTTTATGTATCTTCAGTCAAAGCAACACATGAGCCAAATATAAAGTCATATTTATGTGCATGTTCAGCAACACCTTTGAAAGTATACAGAATTAATCTGTCTGTACATACTGAGGAACAGGTACTGTGTCGAGCACATACTAATGTTTGGATCTCCACTGAACCTGTATGTTTGGTATGCATTGTCTGATTTTCATTAGCTTTTGATATTACTAGCATCTTGAGCTTCTGGTTCCTGAAACAGGTTTGTTTGTTTGTTTTTTCTTTTTAAGAATTTTGGAGGGCAGTTTGAACAAAAAAGGAAGAACCAAAGAAGAACTAAAATCAGGCTTCCCCTGCTTGAATAGATTGAGAGAGCTGGGGCTGTTCAGCATTGAGAAGAGAAAGCTCTGGGGAGACCTGATAGCAGCCTTTCACAGTTTCTAAAGTGGGACTGTAAGGAGGAAGGGGAGAAACTCCTCAGTAGAGTCTGTTGTGTTAGGATGAAAGGAAATGGTTTCAAACTAAAAGTGGGGAGATTCTGACTGGGTATAAGTAAAAAGATTTTTACAGGAATAATTAAGTTTTAATTCTGCAGGGTAGGGTCATCTCTGAGTAGCTGTGCTCTGGCGTGTGGAGCAGTCCTCACCATACATAGGGCCTATGAACTGGGGAGTATACGGGGCTGTTTCTATTAAATAATATATCTGTAATATTCAAATGTACTATAATTTACGAAGAGTAGTAAGACAACAGTTGAATGCTGATTTCTGAGTTGAGATTTGAAATCATTAACTTGCTGGAATGGGCCAAGATGAAATATCTGTACATTTTGAAATGAATTTATTAGAGATAACTGATTTGTATTTGAGCTCCCTCCTTTTGCAGCTTACCTACAAATAGGAAGGATAATTTGACAGTAACTTACAGGAAAAAAAAGGATGAATGCAATTTTAAATGATTGTATTGGATAGAAATCTCTATTAAAAAAAAATCTTTGTGCCCCTGGAAATTCAGTACTACAAAAATACCTGTAAGCATCTATGTTATTAGGTGCTGAAGTGGTTGAGTGAATTTCCCTCACATTGGAACAGTTGGTTTCTGTGAGAGTTACTGCTTTTTCTTCTGGCAGCATGAAAGCAAGATGGAAGTCTTTGCTGTTCTGAGGGCTGCCCATTGTGGTTCTTGCTTTCCTGATAACAGCAGTTTAGACATGTCTCCTTGTCATACGGCAGCAGCTTTCATGTCCAGCTCTTGGTTTATGCCATCATGTTCTGCAAGCGACTGTTGTGGCAGCTTTCTTCACTGAGCACCCAACGTGTTTCTGAGCCCTCCTGGCTCCCTGTTTTACCTGCTAATGACAACCAAATGGCTCTATGTGGCAGATTTAGAGGATTGATTTAATGGCTGTTGCTGCTGCTTCTGGGAGTGTGTGGAGGGGGAAATGGGAGGAAAAGGGGAGAGGAAGGGGGTAGAGGTGGTGTGTCTGGACAGCGCACTACTTTATTGGAAAGCAGTTTCTAAGGCTCTGTTCCACCCCGGTGGGTTCTGAGATTTGATTATATTGTGTTATCTAAAGCAATGATGCTTGCTTTACAGAAGCTGAAAAAAAAAAAAAAAAAAAAAAAAGTAATGCTATGTTCTTTCTCTTAGCAGTTACATAACTCTGCTGTTCAGAGGTTTATTCAGAACTGCAATTCTAACTTCTACCTGATTTCCCTTGGTGGTTCCATTGGTCTTGATTAATTACATCTCCAGCCAAAGCATCTTTAAGTTCCTGCATATTTCCATATCCACATTTTCTATAATTTACCAGCAAGTGGTTTTCCTGAGAAGAGGCCAGGTGTGGCTCAAATAGTTGATGTAAAATGCACTGCTTCTAGTACAATCCCCTCTGTACCACCTTCGTAAAGCCACTTGTTCCACATAGGAAGTGTTCTTGCTTCTTTCCTTTTTTTTTTTTTTTTTTTGGTGTTTCTTTTCTTGTTGTATTTTTTAAATCTCAGTTATAAGTACCAAGTTCTTTTATTTGGATCTCTTTAGACATAATGCAGCTAAATTATGCAGTATTTATTCCGTCCCTTCTCCTTCTTCCCCAAATCCTTTCGATTTCCATAAATGACAGCAAAATTCCTTGATTCTAGTAAAGAAAATTGCCAGACTTCTTGGAGAAGTGAAGGAAAAATAGATACATGAAATGTAAAAGAAAAAAAAAGAAGTTCAAAGCAGTCATTGATCGCATTCTATGAGGTGTTTCTTATCCCTTGTTTTCTGTTTTTTCCTCACACATCCCTGGGAATTAAGAAGATGCCATTTCTTAGACTTGGAGCTTTATATCGAGTGCATAAATAAGACTGAACATGTAGTCCCTTTTTGGGGACCAAAGTTTCGAGTTCCTAATATGTGTGTCCAGATTCTTGTGTTTTTTGTTTTTTGTTTTTTTCCCCTAAGATTTCTTCCTTCTTAGATGTTAATAATATTAGTAATCTTTTTTTTGGTTCCTGTAATAGTGCATTTGTTTTTACTGTGCTGTACAGGGCTGAACTTTATTGTTCTATTCATACTCTCGTGGTAATGAGAACCGAGAATGCAAATTCCCTCACCACTTTCTAAGATAAAAAGTTTGCACTTGGCCTGCTTTGCTTTATTTTCCCAATTGTTTCAAGGAAATCCCTGCCTTTCTGAATTTCATGTATGAATTAATGCTGGCAAAGGTGTTTTCATCACTCTCTATTTCAATTCCAAAAATGATGCTAAAAAAAAAACAACCAAACTTCCAGAATGTAGACAACAGTCAGCTTAGAAATGACAATTGTTCCCTTCCAGTGCTGTATTTGAAATTTGCAGAAAGGTGTTAATTCATTTTTTTAAAGAAAGGTTGCAAAATTTCCGATGTAGTTGTTCTCTTCCTTGTAGTGAATTGTACTATTAGCAGTGCTTTCTACAAATAAGATGCAAAAGACAACAGCAGCTGTCTCACCTGCTTACGAGGTGACCTAAAAGGTCTGACTTCCTTAGTGATGCCTACAGAGCCCAAGAAGTTTAGTAGGCATGAATTCTGGAGTTGTGTTTGAAATCAAGACTTTCAAAGTAGATTTAATCATTTGGTGATAATAAGGTGTGGTTCTCTTGCACTATTAACTATATAGGGTCTTAAGACTAAAAGTTGTGGTAGCATATGTGGTTTTGTCATATTGCTGCGTTGTTTTTTTTGTAACAGTGACAGTAGTTCTGCATTGAAAAAAGAATTAGTTCAAACTGTAGTGGTTATATTCCTTTCCCGTTCTTCTACCTTAGTGCTGTGTTAAAAGATTTGATGCTGTTTGCTTTCCTCACTGAGTTGCTTTAGTTTTGTTAAGTAAAAGGATCAAAGTGGTCATTTTCTTGATATGAAGGATCAGAATAAGTAGAAACATGGATTTGACGCATGTGTGTAGGTTCCAGTCAAATATAGGACTAACATACATTTTCTGTTTGCCTAAGAGGAAAGGTGTATGAATGCTGACTGAAATTATTAAGGTGTTTAAATTACATTCAAGTTCTTTTGAGGCCCATTTGCTGGGTTCTAGTAGCAGGTTACTGGTTTTGTTATTTTGGAAAAAATGAACTAATAGTTTTTTACCATACAGGATATGAGTAATAAGAAAAATTAAATTTTTGGAAACATTTTGCAGGTTCCAGCACTGCAGTTGGGGACTCTATATAAACCTTTGGAGCCAGCTGTTCACCACTATATTCTTTCAATCATTTGGAGGTGTTGATTTTAAAAGAATGAGTTGCTGTTCCTGAAGTCTACAAACTGAAAATATTTCATAGCAGGCCTGTGAATTTAACATGGATTGGTTATAGCGATGTCTGTCTATGGCAGATAATAAGGACCAATTTGTGTTTTCATTCAAAAACGAGGAAGAAAACTTTTCTTTAATGGTATGCCAGATTCATCCAAATATTTCAGCAAGTGTGTATTACAGTTTGTCAGCAGACTGGGTACAACCAAAGTGTATTTAAAAATCGTTTAATTAGGATAGATTCATTTTCACTCCATACCACTACATAGCAAGACTTGCTTGTTCATATTTCCTTAAATTTATTCTGGAATTTGTCCAAGTTTAGCTTTAATGAGTAGTCTATCCCGCTAGTTACATTAGGATTTATTTTCCCCTGGAGAAGGGTGTTAGAATTGGTAGTTTTTTAACCTGTTCAGTTAAATGAACATATGTTCAGAACTGCGTCTTAACTCTTGAGTGTAAAGATTTGAGAAATAGTTATTTCTATTGTTGTTACAATTTTACACTGCGTTTTAAGCAGTGGCTTTAGAAACCAATCGTGTCAGAACTCTTTTAATATGGCAATGAGTTTTGATAAGAAGTTGTGTTCAGTTGCTTATTACATATTTAATGATAGAGTATTGATATGCTGGTTTGGCTTACTAAAAAAAATTACAGATTTATTTTCACCCGTTGCTTGAATGTATCTCTTGAGTCATAAACTATGGTTAAATGTAGTTCAGTACCTTATTAATGATGGATTTTCTGTATTAACAGGTGCAGTTTGGTAGCAGCCTTGTATGTTAGGTTCTTTTTAAATGCATTATTTGTGTTTCAAAACTATCATAATAAATCCTGAATTATAAATGCACTTTCATCACTAGCCAGGACTAGTTAAAATTTCCTTTAAGTAACATTTGCTGCACATATGGTACAATACATTTCCCTTCCCTGCACCTTTATGGCCTTTATTTTTTCTATAAAAAAGGATTTATTTTCTTCAGCTTCCTATTCCTCCCAAGTTATCTGAAAAGGAACGGTGCACTTCATTCCTCTGGGACTGTTAAAGTACAAAAAGCTTAGAATTTTGCATATTGTTTAAAAGAAATTTCATACACTGTGGTTATCCTAAAGGGAACGTTTTATTTGAAACTTCTATATTTCATATGGCTCAGTACGGTGGCTGTTAAATGAATAGTCAGACTTCTAAAGTAAGACCTGTTCCACTGTTGCATTGTATGCAGCTACTGTCATAGCTCTCCGAAGCCTGCAAGTTTAGTAATACTTGTTGTGTATGTCCTGAATTTTGTTGAGGGAGATTTCCTGTCCTCTTCATTCCCGATTTTACATTGGGAACCCATCTTTTGGAATCTTCAGATGTATATTTTTTTGGGAGGGATAATTTTAGCCCCTCATAATGATATTGAATAATGAAAGGAAGAAATAGAAAATATAAACTAATGACAGTTAAACTGCACTTCTGCAATAGAATTAATAGTACAAGATTACAGTAAGTGGCTTCATAATAGGAGTGTTAGATTTTGTTTAAATTGGTGTCACCATACATTACATTTCTTTTTATGTTTGCAAAAGCTTTGCTAAAAGACGTCTCATTTTCATGGGAATAGATTTACGTAAGTAAATTTAGGTTCTCACTTCAACCAGCGTTAGAAAAGGCTGCAGTGTTGCAAGACAGCAGCATGTTCTTCATGGCGCCCAGGGCTTTTCTTCTAGTGACTAAAAAGCTTCAGTATATTTATAGTGGGGGGTTATGCATGTATCTGAGCAAGTAAAGTAGGTGGTGATTTTTGGCCAGTTGTGTTCCATGGAAGCTGATCTCAGTGTTTCAGAGTACATTATGTTGTAAGTTTCCTTCGGCTGTCTGGATCAGTGGTTCTGTATAGATTATTTTATAATTATTTTTTAAACCAGGCAGCATCTTTCCATATTTACGTATTTACTGACTTTACTCATATTATTTTCAGGTTTTGTCTCTTATTAAATCTTGTTAAGTAATAATAGTTTTCTAATTAGAGTATTTCTCTTAAGGTTTGTTTGTTTGTATTTTTGAATGGTTTTCTTTTTTTCAAATGTATTTGGATGCATTTTTTGTCTCAAATGGCCATATGGGGTATTTGTACCTTTCAGGAGAAATGCTTTCTGGGAATCTGCACAGTGTGTTTGAACTACACACTTAGGCACAGAATGAGCTTCAGGAGTTCTATATAGATGTTGTGTACTCCTTTGATGTACTGTGCTGCACTTAGAGCAGTAATCTCACGCAGCATGTGATCTGTTTGGATCCTCTAGATAAATCCTTACGGCTTTCAAATTAAAAAGCAGATACAAAATATGGGAGTTCTAAATTTCAAAGATTGTTGGTTCATTTCAAACAGTTTTACCAAACTTTTCTTTCTAAGTGAAATTCCTAATACCACACACATCTGGCATCTCCCATACAATCACAAGAGTTTTTTCATCCATCATTTTTTTTCTGGAGATGGCACTTGAAGCTGACAGCACAGTCATCTTCAGCTTCAAATGAGTTGTAACTCAGAGGCAGTTCTGCTGCTGTGCTTCTTCCTTTTTTTTTTCTCAGTAATCTGTAGATAGATAGAACAGCTGGCTCCAAAGGTTTATATAGAGTCCCCAGAGTTTCCTTCACTTGGTGGAGTGCCGCTCTCCTGACTGAGGGTAGAATGTGCAAGGAAATCTCTTTATTGCCAGAATTTTTGGCCCTTCATTCTGCTAGAGATTTTAGAGTTTGAGCAGAAGGAACAATATTTTCACTAGCTGGCTTCTGAGTTCAAGGAGCATCCTGCAGTCTCCATCTTGTTAGGTATGAGACCTGGAGAGATTCTAGGTCTGCTTATTAGCAGGTCTTATCTGCAAGAAAAGACCAAACAAACTCAACTTCACACTGTTTCCAATTCTTATTTTACACAAATGTTTGTGGGTTCCATTGTTTTGTCTGATTAGCATGGGCTTAAAATGTGTGATTATGTGATGCATTGAGAACGTCTTGGAGGGCTGAAAGATTACATGGCAAATGTGAATTCATAAGGCATATTAAAGCTAATGTGGAAAAACCACCAAAACTAAACAGATCACAATCACATCGTCACTGCTCTCCTAGCATGTTTCTCCTGCTTTCAATATTTAGTGTCTAAATTACTTAGTTGATGGTGGAGATGAACACAGAACCCCAGAATGGCTGAGGCTGGCAAGGCCCTCTGTGCCCCTCTGTCCTACCCCTGCTCCAGCAGGGACACCCAGAGCAGTGGCCCCAGGCCCACAGCCAGGAGGCTTCTGAACATCCCCAAGGAGGAGACCCCACAGCCTGTGGGCAACCTGTGCCAGTGCTCTGGCACCGCGCTGCACAGCAGTGCTGCCTGGTGCTCAGAGGAAGCCCCCGTGTTCCAGTTTGTGCCCACGGCTTCTTGTCCTGACACTGGGCACCACTGGAAGGAGCCTGGGTGAGCCCTCTTGGCACATTCCCTTCATGTGCTTAGGGAATCCATTACATAATTTCTGGTAATAATGTAAGTACAAGAAGAAAAGGTAATTCATTTCTATGCAGTTATTGAAGAGCTCTCCTGTTGGTACTGGGCTACGCTGTCACAGAAGAGTTTATTTCCTAACTGGATGTCCTTTACCTTGTCCTGCTCTCCAAGTGCCATGAAGCCCCTCACTAGATTATAAATTTAAAAGGAATGAAAAATATTATTACCTATTTAGAAACATTTAGTGAATTGAGTATGTCAGCCAAATATGGAATATGGAGGTAAATACGGAAAATGTGGATTTTTGTTTTGTACTTAATTGTATGGTTATTGCATATATAGACTTTTGTATCACTAGAAATATTTCATTTTCTTTACTGATTCACAGTAAGATTTCAAATAAACATTTTTCCATTAAAGTTTTGAACAGAATTTGATTTGCTGATGTGCTTTTATTTCAATATGTTAAAACCAAGAGTTAGATTAAAAATAGTTATTTTATCTCATGTTTTACAGGAAGATGCGAAGTTAAAGTATTTAACAGAACTCTTATTTTGAGTGAATTTTAGCATAAGCTCTTTTGGGATGGAATTTTAATAGGCACATGATTGTCTTTACAGGCTTAATTGCTTATGGTCTGCTATTCTATAATTCAGCTTTTGAATTGTTATTCTTCTGCATCAAACTAATGATTTTTTTTTTTTCTCTCTCAATATTTTAAACAGGACCAAGCGAGCTCATGTCCCACTAACAGAATGCATATTTGAACTTCCAAATTTGACAGTTCAAGCAACCAGAGCTCAAACCCTTCTGCTCCAAACTATTTATCAGAGCTGGTGTCATCCTGCTGGAAGTGTCAGTTCTGTGGTGGTAAATGAAGCTTTATTGAATGAAGTCTTCCAGTCTTCGGGTAAATATGTGATACTTTTGGTTAAGTATGGTAGATTAATACCTTGATTATAATAATATGGAGAACTGTTAGCAAATGTGCATGCAACTATATCCTTTAAATCCCTGTTTTTACGTAAAGTAGTTAACAGACAGAATGTTTTTTGTGTGTATATGAGTATTTATAGCTTATGCTTAGAATCCAGGATGTAAGTTAAGCCACTGAGCTTCACTCCTTGGCACCAAATTCTGGATACATTTAATTTTCCCATACACGATAATTTTTCCATAATTCCCTCATCTAAAACATCCACCCTTTCTACCTTATATGGTATAATGTTCTAACTTAAGATCATTCTGAGGTGAAGCTTTTGGATAAAATAAAAAATACTGGATTATTAAGGGCTTTATTAATCAATGGCGAATAGAAGTAGATCTTTTTTAAAGGTCTGCATATGTTTTTCATCTGGTTCCACAAATAAATGGTTTCTGTTGTGAAACAGCTGAAGACATACAAGTCTCAGAGGTGATGATGTAAATAATGAAATTCGCTACCTGTCATTCTTTTGGAAAACATCCAGGGATTTCGGGAAGAAATTATGCTTGCTAAATAACTCCTTACTGATAAAATGCTGAGACTATCACCTGCATGTGTTGTCTATGCATAACTATTTTAATGAATCTGGGTCTGCATTAGCTAGCTCATAAATAAACTGGGACTTCTTCAGATGTTTGCATTTGGCATTTTGCTAATTGAGGTCACTTTAGTATTGGTATTTTCTCAGCATATTGAATATTGGCATATACTTCTCCCTTCTCACTTGTTTCCCTGAGTGAATTTATTTGTTATGGCTAAAGTTAGGAAAACAAAAGATTTGCTTTTCCTGTCCTTCCTTCTCTTTCCTGTGTGCAAAGCTATTTCATTAATGTTGGTGTGTTAATTTAAATACTGTTTTTTAAGGATTTATCCAAGATTGTCTGCTGGTACTGGAATTAAAGGATTTAAAAACGGAGCTGGGGGATGCTGATAAAGAGACTGAGTTTCATCTTTGAAAAGTGGGAAAGGTTCTTGTATTTAGATGTCACTACTGTTAAAACATTGCCCAAATCTTGGGGGGAAAAAATGGTGAGAGTGGTACAAATGAGAGTGATAAAAGAATGTGAAGCCTTTCATTCTAGGGAAATCCTTCTGACTTTGGCAGTCTGACATTCCAGGACAGTGCCTTTTTCAGCATCTGCATGTAGACATTAAGTCGTTTGCTGAATTCCTTGTGTATTCAGGATAGAATGTTGTGTAGACTTAGAATTGTGAAGAAATTCTTAGATGAAGGATGTCTGACAGATTTTCTTGCTCTCTGTAGGAACAGTTTGATTCCAAAATGCCATTTTCTGTTGTTTCTGATACCACCAAGGTTTTAATAGAGTTGAGTCAACTCTTGCATTTGATATTGCACTGTGCTCCAGCTTTCTTTATTTCTTATATTTAAGAAAAGGAACTCCAAAGCTGAAGACTGTGTGGGAAAATCTTAATTTTCAATTAAGAATTCTGTAATAATCTGACTACAAAGTATGATAGGTTTCTGAGATTATTCCTGATAATTCAGCTTTTTCTGTGCACAACTCTACTGCTACATGGATGTTGGACCATTCGCCTTTGTCAAATCTATCAAATGCTTGTTTGAACATCTTTCTTGATCTGTATAGGTTTTGTCAAAAAGACTGTGATGTTCATGTATATATTCTGTTTTAAACCATGGACTTGAATAGTGTGTGACATCCTTTAATTCATTACGTGGTTTCCTAAAAATACAGAACAATATTGGGAGATTTTGGCCAGTTTGCTGGGAGGACCACATCATAAAGGTCATCCAGAAGATAATATGTGTGTGTGTGTGTGTACATACATATATATATATACACACACACATGCACACACACACACATACATATATAAATTACATATATTACTGTGTATAAACACAATGCAAATAATTTAGATCCTCTGAAATCTCCATCATTTCCAACTTTGGAGAATGTGTAAAGAGAATGTATCAGATATGGTAAATCGTGATTAGAGGCAGAATGGTAGATTAGACTACACAATCATTGTATTCTGCAAATTCATTTATTAGAAATATGGAGCACAAATTTTAAGTACTTAAAGTGAACGAACAGCATGCTATGTTTGTTTTGATCTCTTATTATGGCTTAGTGCTTGTCCTAATAAATTATATGCTTCTGTAGTTCTAATTCACATTAAGTAGATGAAGAGAGTTTTGAATTCAAAGCTACGAAATTATTTCTGTCTGCAAATTTGCTCTAACGTTTGGCTTGTTTCATTCTGTAAGTCTGCAACATTTTGTTGGAATACATTTGGATAAAATTTAAGATCATGCTTTGTAAATTGTGCTTATACTTAGAGGTGGATTGCATATACTTTAATGGCAGCATCTATATGTGTGTGGAATTATGTATAACTAGGAAAGTAGCATAGCGAAAAAGAATATTTGTAATTTTTTAATTATTAAAGAAGGCACAGCTGTTAATCACTGATACTGATACACTAACATTCACCTTAGCTTCTCCAACACAAAATAGTGGTTGAAAGTTCAACTTATTTCTTATTTGCACTGTAGTTAAAGCCTTTGACTAGGCAGTCAGTCTTTCTGTAGTATTCTGTTACTCATCACATTCTCTCAGCATTCTAATCTTAAATTGATGTTAAATAAGCTGACTGATTTTTATTTCTCTGTGTCTTCCTTTCAGAGGTGAGATTTAGGCTTTTCTCATTTTTGGACATCAGAAATCCATCTCAAGGTTTACTGATATTTTCTTTTGTGGTGTGGCTGAACCTGCAGTGAGCACCTGGTTTTGTGGCTCCTAATTTTAGAGAAATTGGAGAGGGTTGGTAGGCTATTGAGACCTACGTCTGGGTCTTTACATGTATTTCCATTGAAAGTGATTGAAGGAACAAAGTTTGGATAGTGTGCTGAGAGGAGGCTAAGGCAGAATTTCACAGTGGCATGCAGATACTTGGCAGATCTGCCAAGAAACTATCTGCCCAGTGACTGTCTTCTCAGATACAGATATATGGGCGTATGAGCCCTGGAGTCTGCTCTAATGCTGATTCTTTGATTCTTTTTCAGGAGCCCTTGTTTCCACCTGCTGTTGTTTGCCCCTGAGCTCCTCTAGACTTGTGCAGATGGGCTTTTAAAGGACTAATGGCTTCTGTGGTGGGCCTAGGAGTAGCTGGGCAGTGGATTATTTGGGGATCTCCATTCTGCCACTGTCATTTTGAGTTTTTTTGTCAGTGTGAGAATGAGCTTCTTTCACGTGCCTTAATGTCTCACAGAGATGGCCTTTTCATCAATGGTATTAACTGTTTTCCATCTGTTCATAATTCATTTTTCAGCTGTGCACAGTAGTAGAAACGTACTTGAAGTTAATGGCTTTCCATTCTTGCGATGTTGTGGATCAGTTGATGTTGGTTTTTTGTTTTTTTTTTAAACCAAATTTATACAAAATATAAGCATCTTTGCTCTGTTTTCTTTTATAGCTTTTTCTTATTTCTTCCGTGGCTTTTCCTGATTTTGTTTCAGTGTACTGGTTGGATACTTTATTAATTTTTTTTCCTGCAGGAAAACTGGGAATCTTCACTGTCTTCTATTTCCCAGGGGATCTCTTTCTTGGACTTCATTGCTTTTATTCTACTGCTACAAGAATCATAATCTTTGTGTTTCATGATTAGTGTTGCGCAAATTATATCCTACCTTTACATTTTCCAATTTCAAAAGCCATCCATTATTTTCAGTCAAAGGTAGCAGGACAAACAGCTTTGTCTATTTCAATGTTCTTATTCCCCTGTTAAAAGTAAATAGAAAGAAAAAGCAACCAGACATGACCTTACTCTCAAAAAGAAAGGACATTCTTAGTTTGTTGTCCTGTTATTGATGATCCAGAGACTATCAACAAGCCTGCCTTATCATCTGGGCAACCAGATTTTACTCACTGATGTGAAGTACACCACTTTGCTTTTTTATCCTTTATAAGCAGATTGTGTCTTCCAAGAGAAATGGTGTGTTTTATCCTTCCAGTCTGATCTACCAGTTTTGAAGAGATGAGGCTTCATATTTTTTCTGTTTTCTTTCTTTCTTTCACGTGGCTAGTCTCAAATGTTTGCCATTTGTTTACATAGTGGGTTTTTTTTGTGACTGCATATATCTGTATTTACGATATCTGTTGATTGAAGAGTTAAAGTGGAAAACAACTAAAAGTCAAAGAATTAAAAAATTAATAGACAAGTATAGATGCATGAGTTGTAGGAAGGGGCAAATATATCACAGAAGAGCATGTGTCTGTTGCCCTTTGACATGCTCTTGAGAGTCTCAGACATGCTTTAGAGACATGCTCTGGGAATCTGTCATCTGGGATAACTGTTGAAAGATACTCTGGATGCAACTTCAAAAGGTACGTCTGCACTGTCTATTCCCAGAAACACAGAAGACAGAAGTTAAAGCTGGTATATGGCATTTGGTGCTGTGATTACTTTAGTTCATGTTTTGGCTCCACAACTTCCTCCAAACTAGCTCAGGCTGAAGGTGAGGTAGTGATTCGGAACAAACCGCCTAACTTCAGTATACTATTCTTCATGTGAGTAGATTCAAGGAATACAATAAGAGAAAATTGTTTGCATGTGAACCCTCTTATCTCCCCCACCTTTCTACTTGCCTCTGATTTCCAGAAACCTTTGACAATCAGGAAAAAAAACCACTTTCCTCAAGTAGTTTGAAGTTGTTGATTGTTAGATATTATGCATTCATCAAATAGACTTTTGACATAGGAGTACATCAGTTTCTTTTGATTAACTTATCCATAGGAGAAGAGACTGAAAAAATGAGTTTTGAAGTCTTAAAAGCAAGTTGTGTGTGTTTTGGTTTCTTACATTAATAAGGCTTATCTTAAAACTACCACTAAAAGGTCACAGGCTGTAAACCGTCTGGCTGAGCTGAGAATGTGTGGGGAATAAATTAATACAAGTACATAAAGAGAGGTGTGTGTTCTTTATGTTAGTAATTATTGTGATGCTACCCTGCGTGTAAGTGTTGTGCCATACTTACCTTGAAACAATTTAATTCTGCTGCATGCAGACCTGTAATTACAACTGACTTGGAATGTACGGATATCACTAGCTCTTTGATCAAATTTTGAAAGCAATGAATTTTTGTCTTCAGTTTGGACAGAACTCATTGAGGATTAGTTTATTTTGTTTACCCAAGCTTTTTTTTTATAATTCATTCTCACTATAAGCACAACAGAATGTTTATGTGGTAGTTGAATATCACATTACTTATTATACATGATTGAGAAGAATCCCTATTTTCCGTTTTGTCCACTATACATGTAAAAAGAAACATGAATCTGAAATACATTGTACTTTCTAAGTTTTTTACAAGTGGACATATTAACGATGCTACTAATTTTTTTTTTTTACTAATATATTTTTTACAAGAATAATTATACAAAATACTACAACTTTGGTAAATATTGTCACAATTGTTTAGAACTTGAGAATAATTAATCCTTTGGAGTAATTTCATTGTGGATTTTCTCATTTGTTAGTAGGTGTACCCGAAGCACTCAGTTTCTAACCATTTCAGCCTGCCAGAAAAACATATACACAGTCACACATGGCTTTAGTTTACTCTGGAAAACTGGAACTTGCTACCACTTTTTCCTTGTCCTGTTCAGGTAGTTCATTATTTTGTTGACAGTTCGGTTCCATTAATCTGGTATTTTTGGGAAAATTGCTTGCAGACCTTACATTTCTCTATTGAAGGTGATCAAATAGGCATTTGAATCCCTCATGTAAATGATGTCTTAAAGTTAAAATAAAATCTACTTTCCAGAAAGTAACTGTAAAACTATTTTATGCAAGATTTCATGTGGGATACCTTAATGGTTGAATAATAAATTTTACCTCATAAAAATGAAATTCAATAATACAGTAGCTTTCTCAGCGCAGTAGCATCTGGTTGAATCTCATGAGAGCCAATATTTTCCAACTCATTAGGATCATGTCGTTCTGTATGTCGTCAACATTGACTTAGCCAAGCTACCTTTACTTACATAACCGCCAAACTATTAAATAGGTCTCTTGTGGAGTGAAGTCAAATATTCCTCTTATTTTGCTTTTGCCTTGGAAGAAGAGAAGAAAATGTACGTACTGTAACATTTAAACATCTGGTCTAAACCACATCAGGGTAACACTGAGGAAAGTAACAGGATTCAGTATTCTTCCCAGGTGTACATATAAAAAGGGGTTGTGGAGCTGCTGCATAGTTCTTTTAACCACTTAGGAAAAAGACTCAAATAAGTGACTTGCTTTTCTAATACCCCCTGATTTTAAAACTGCATTTTTCCTCTTCCCCCCACTCCCTTACCACCAAACCCCAAAACCCAACAAAAGCTTAGAATAAGACCTAATGTAGGCTGTTAAGCTCTATTTGCTTCCTTGCAACGCAGTGGTATTTAATCTTTGTTTGTTCCACATAATGTGGAACACAATGTTTGGGCACTCATTTTGTGGACTGTATGTCTTCAACTTTCTGTTTAAAATGAAAGAGTGCCTTCTCTTAAGTAGTATATTGAGTGTGGCAGGACACAACTGTATGAAATGTGCATGGTATAAACTGTTTTCTGTCTCGCATGGGTGATCGTACCTACCTGTCCTTATCTTTCATGTAGGCTTATGCCTGCTGTATGTTAATAGTGTTATTTTTATGCATTTTACATTGCTGTGAAAGTCTGGAAATTACCAGCTCTAATTTCAGATATACATACGATGTGGATAACCAAACCAAGCACAATCCTTTATCTTAATACAGAGAATGTGATACAGTTGTATGCAACTTTTCTTTCTTCTTACAGTAGACATTTTCAGTAATATTCTTAAGACTGACTTAACCTGTAAATGGGGTAGATGGGACATGACATCACTTCAGTGTGTAATCAGTGGTCTTTAGTGTAAGTATCTTCTTAATAAAAAAGCTGCTTGAAATAAAGATCCTGTAGCGGTCTAAGAACTCCCATATGAAGTAAGCACATAGATGTATAATTATAATTACCTTTTGAGTTTTGTGTACACTTCTTTGTTATGAAAACAAAAGCTCACAGTGCTCTGATTTGATATCGCATACTGATATGAATACTTAAGGCATTCATGCCTAACTTTTATCTGTAATATCGTGCTAAAGAATCTAACACAAAAATCCACTTGAAGCTTTTAAAAAGTCTGTTGTAGTAAAAGTGAACATATGTGAAATGTCAATAGCCCAATCAAGGAGGAAAAAAAATCAATACGTTATAGAAGGAATACATACATACATAAAATCTATGTGCATGTAAGCATATATAAACTTTCTAAGTTGAATTATGTTTCCGAATTGCAGTAGAGCATAGTGTTTTTTTGGAATTAAGAGCAAATTCTTGCTGGGTTTGTTGGTGGGCTACCAAAAACAAGACACCTAAACCCACAACTATAAATAGCGCCCTTCCACTGGAGTCTGTAGTTTATTTGCACAAATAGTAATTGAAGCTGCAACAGCGAGCACCTGTTTTGTTTGCTCAGCTGTTAACTTTGTTATTTCATGTTTTATTAAGAAAGGTGTGTTTGGACAGCAGGGATGTAAGGCTGCTCTTTTACCTTGTTCTAGCTGCTGTGTACATCAGTTGAAAAACTCTAACTCTCCCCTACAAGGAGCGTGAGGTGGTTTCTTTTATAAGAGCAATTTAATGTGCTGAGAAAGATCCTGCAGCACGGCCTGTTAGAAGAAGAATGAGAAGAGCGTAATGGCTCATGAATGCGCTGCATTGTAGGAACTGGAAAATATCTGAGAAGAGAACAGAGCAAATGTGTGCCAAAGCTTCAGAGTTAACAGGAGGAAGGATTCTTTTTTGAAGGAGGACCCAAAGAAGTTTGTGTCAAAATTAGGGTTGGTTAGGAAGCCATCAGAGCCATCAGTGGCTGTTACTGCATTGAAGGAGAATGGTGCCGTGGCATATTTTTGGTGCCCACCTTTTAAAAAGCGGATGACCTGGCTCATACTACAGTTTGCAGTGATGAGCATTGCTGTTCTGAAAAGCAAAAGCAAATTTCTTTTCCCCTGGGGGGAAAAAAAACCCCAACAAATGTACATCAGAAAATTGAGGTCACAAGGGATGTTATAGACTTGTTTGCATAAGATGATTATTATTTTTTACCATTAAAACACACCATTAGTAAAAATACTTTGATTCTTGCATAGCATTAAAAGAAGTTTGAACATCTTGTAGCATAACTTCATTATTATTATAGAGAAATTTTGCAGCATGGATAGTAATGACTGATTGGAGTTTTGATCTTGTTGATGGAAAAAATATCGTACAAACATAAAATGGCTTAAAGTTATCTAGTTCCAACCCCCCTTTCCCACAGTGGGCAGGGTTACTACCCACCGGACTATACTGCCCAGGGCCCTATCCAGGCTGCCCTTAAACACCTTCAGAGATTGGGCATTCACTGCTTTTCTGGATGACCTATTCCAGCACCTCACCACCCTCTGAGTAAAAATTCTTCCTGACGTTTAATCTAAATCACCCCTCTTTTAGTTTAAAGTCATTCCCCCTTGTCCTATCACTATCAGACCATGTAAAAAGTCAGTGCCCCTCCTGGTTATAAGCTCCCTTCCAGTACTTGAAGGCCTCAATGAAGTCTCCCTGGAGCCTTCTCTTCTCCAAGCTAAACAGGCCTGCAAAGCTGAACAAACCCAAATGTCAGCAAGGATGATTTTGAGTGGGCTGTATTATTACAGAATGTGAAAGGGGGGTTTGGGGTGGGGGGAGCAGAAAGTACAGAACTAAAGAAATTCTGATGAGAATTCAAGTTACAAAAAGGAAAGTAGTGATCTTGTCTCTAAAATGAGATATCAGAGTATTACATGTTGCAATATTAGTTGTTGGTCTGAAGCCTCAGGAGATGTATTATATTAAATCAGCCCTTTTAAAAAGCTGTGTGTGATTGTTTAGTGATTATTTTTAAGCCTAGAGATTATAGAAGCAAATCTCAGAAACTACTGCAAGCAAAAGAACTTTAAGGTGAACATTTGGTAGTTTTGATTTTGTATTTGGAGGAGAATTAGAGAGGAATAAAGAAAAAAGACTGTCCTGTTACTGTGCTATTAAACACTAAACAGTGAAAGCACCTTCTCAGTTTGTAATGTGAAAATCTGAGTGAAGTATAATAGCAAAATTAAAGATGTTACTTTGATCCCAGTTTGATGTGTTACAGAAGCATGGGAAAACATTCCTTGTTTTTTTACTGTTGTGCATTTTTTCTCATGAATAAAGATGCATATCATGCTGTATGATATAATGAAAATAATATATTTTGAGAAGTACAGAATCTGAGGAAGTGCCAGAGTTCTGTGTATGACCACAGTTTCAGCTTCTGAGTTTTTGGAGCTTTGGCTTAAGCAATGTAAGAGCTCCTATATCTGCTTACTGTCCTCCTTGGTTCCATATTTTGGAGCCAAGGCAGACATGCACTCAGAGCAAGTAATCAGCGCTATTTCCAGAAACACCTTTGTTTTAGTTGGAGGTTATCTAAATAAGCATGGTTCTCTGCCTGAACTTAGTTTCATTCTATTGTGAGTATGTCATGAGGCTGGTATGGATAAAGATCAAAAGTGTATTATTTTTCACTTTCTTGTTTGTTTGTTTTTTGTTTTTTTGTTTTTTTGTTTTTTACTTTTTCACCATCATCTTTTGGCAATTTTTATTTTGTTTTGAGAGCAACGTATTAAACAAATCCAGAGATAATACCTCCTTACATTTGTTTCTCCTATCATTTACACCCAAATTTGTTGCTGCGCCTCATTCTTGATCTTTTTCTTCTTTTATGTCTGATCTCATTCAGCCATTTTCTTCTTTATGGGACATCTTTGTTCTCATCTTCTTCCTTTTCTCTTTTGCTTTGCCTCTTTTTCTCATTAACAACAGCAACCTTGTTTACACTTCTACTTTATCTCTCTTGATATAGCAAATTTAATTTGCCATTTACTAAGGGAAAGTTGAATTAAGATGCACAGTCACATATCTCAAATCAATATAAACTGTACTGAAAAGTTGAATCTATTGTTAGTATATTTTAATTGATATCAAGACAATGTTGTGTAACAGTCAGTTTTCAAATAGTGGTCTTTTAAAAATCTCCTGTTCTGTCTAAGAAGCAGAAAGGTGGGAAGAAATGGTG
Source organism: Coturnix japonica (assembly GCF_054131305.1). Lineage (NCBI taxonomy): Eukaryota > Metazoa > Chordata > Aves > Galliformes > Phasianidae > Coturnix > Coturnix japonica. The sequence continues at coordinate 19,354,121 of NC_140664.1, read as the reverse complement.
CAGAACTGTGTTCAGCAGTGGAACAACTGGAACTAAGAATCCTTGTTGGCTGTGTTTGGTGGCTATTTGGTATATTAAAAATAAAATTAATACCTTTTTTTTCTGCACCTTATGATCTTCTCACGCCTGTTCCCAATTCTGCTCTCAGAAAATAGCTTATGTAGGAATCTTAGAATAGTTCAGTTGGAAGGATCCTTCAGTGATTATCTAATCCATCCATCTCCAGCAGGCATTGATGACAGGAGGAGTTAAATTAGAGGAACCTGATTCTATTATTTGCTTGGTGGGAAAGCAGATTTCTAAAGGATGACTGAAGTTAGGAATAAAATAAATATTTTTCAGACATTTTTGGTTATTACGTGAATCAATTGTGATTTACTCTCAGTCCTTTTTTGCCTAGTGGAATGCTGATGAGTAGCATTCCTGCTTGCCAGGAGGGAACAAAATCTTCTCATTGCCCTCCAAACTGAGTATAACAAAGGAAAAGAAGTTCTTTATTATGGTTTGTTACAAATCAAACAATCAGGAACAGAGATAATGTTTTTCTTTAACCAGTTGCACTCTTTCGTGCTTCCTGGGACTTTTGGAAAGTTCTTGACAGTGAGTATTTGCTGTTGTAAGTAATAAGGTCCTATTTTATTTCCTTTGTAATTAGTGCATCGTTGGCAGTAAGTATCTGACTTGCAAGTTTAGAACTGTAGGGCACACAGTGTAAAACACCTGCTATGTATCCATTATACTTAATCATTTTTTCAAATTCTTTTAGTCCCAATTAGCTTCTAAAGAATAATACTTTTTCATGTATTCAGCAGCTTTACAAACACTGTGAAACTGTCATCATGTATAGTTTGGAGGGGGGATCTGTGCTATTCTAGACATAGTCTTAGGAAATTGCATCTAAAAGTACACTGTGTGCGCCAGCAAATGCAGGTCACTTCAGAGACATTAGGAATCTATAGATATTTGTCTTTTTCTTTTTAAACTGACTAAGCCTTAAAATAAACCTTTGAGGCACTGGCATAGCAGCATTTGCAGTTCTGTTGAAAGCTCACGATTGCATCTTAGTATGGCGCTCCTGGTTTCACCAGTTAACTCAGTATTCCGTTCAGGGGACTTAGATTAGGTGACTGTGATCACCAAAGTGCTAAGCACTTGATCTTCTGTCTTTCAAGAGAGCTTTTTATAAAACTTTCTTTGATGTGTACTTCTTGTCCAGGCTACTTTCCCAGTGGGATCGCTTTTATGCTGCTATCCATTCATATGTTGCTGTATCCCATATGTTATCAATGAAACACAGCTTGCCAGCAGATTTGTGCTGATCACCAAGGTAGTACCTCTACCTTATTCAATGTTAGGAAAACTACTTTTTTAATTCATAAATTTTCCCTTCTGTAAATTTGCACACAGGCTTCAGAAACTCCTACATACTACTTAAATATAGGAAGGAAAAATAAATAGGTGGAAATTGTGCTTTTTTTTTTGCTCATCTCATGCCCTTCCAATTCCTTTGCAGCTTCAGTTTGTATATGATTTGTCTGAGTTTGAATATAAACTTTTAATTTCTAATTATGTTAGTAAGGAGCTGATAATGTGTTTGGTTCCTGGGCATTTACAGTATTTGTAGAAGCTTCTACCCTTAGATCTGTGAGACTTGAAGCTTTAATATGCCATCCTGAATATTAGTGCTTTGGAACTTGAGTCTGTGTGTCATTTTTGAGAATATTATCCTTATGACATCACAGAAATGTTGCAGAAGTCAGTTTGAAAATTGTACAAAGAATGGCAAACAAACAAAAAACCAACTAAAACATGGTAGCAGGGTATTGAAAGAACCCTAGTGAAGAGAGGAGACCATTTTATGATTTAGTAGCAAGAAGTACACAGAAGAAAAAACAAGGGATGCTCTGATAGATGAATGTTCTCTGTATCAGTGGGCAGAACTGTATTTGTGGTAGTCTCCTCAGCTTCTTAGAGCAAAGAATCTTGAATTTGATTATTGTAGGAGATAACGAGCTAAGAAATGAATTTGGGGTGTCTGCTGACTGGTTTTCCCAAGCTGAAGTCCTCTTTGAAGCCGTGATGAAAGAGTGATACTGTTAGATGATTTCACAATGTGATTTGGTATGTTGTATCAAAAAAGCTCAGATTTGCAGTTTGTTCTTCCATCTTTTTGAATTTTGGGAAGTAGTCCTTCAAACAGCTCTTCTCTAAGGCTTGCTTTCCTCCTTTTCTTTCCTGCAGTGTGGCAGGAATTGCCACCCAAAAGAATGGTAACAAAAACGGAGTAGATACAATAAGTAAAATATGGCCTGCAACTACTGTGTAATTTTTTTAAGAATCTCTGATTTTGCATTGTACTTTCTTTGAAACTTTTTTATGTTAATACATTGTTACTGTAGTGAGTTGAAGTCTTTCTAGCAGTTCCCTCTAAAGGAAAAAGATACCTCCCTCAGTTTCTGTAAAACCCATTTCAGTTTTCTTCTGCACTTCACAATCATATTGTATTTCACTGAAGTAGTACAGAGCTTTCTTTGCTTTAGTTCAGTAGAAGTCTTCCTAATGCAGTTGCAAATCTTAGTTCAGAACTATCATAAGCTTATGGATGCTTAAAGACCACTTTGGACAGAGCTTACCAGGTAATCCTCAAAAGCTTGATGACCTTGACTGATGTGGAATTTGGAGTGGAAGATGGAACTCTTAATAGAAATGATCAAGACAGGAAGGGATGTTTTGTGTGAGGCAAATCTACTGGTATTCAGGGAAGTTGCATTGTGTATGAAGTGAAACTCACTTGTCTAGCAAATTAAGGTGTATGAAATTCCAGCAGCCAAAACAAATTCCAGTTAGAAAACACTTTTTTATGTTTACAATTGTCAATGACTGAAACAACTTATTGTGACTGCCAGGTTTTCTATTTTTTTTTTTTTGTTTGTTTTGTTTTGATATATTCATGATGCTGTTTAGGTACAAAAGACTAATCCTATGGCCTTTTATAAGAATTGAGGCTGAATCATCACCAGGCTTCCCCCTTTTCATCTTGTGTTACTTGATGCTTCACAAATTACTTTGTTTGAAATGCTATTTCTCCCACATCTCTAACTGGAGCCAGCTGATCTCTGAACTGTCCTCTTAATCAGAATGAGTCTGTTTAGTGCAGTTGACTCCTGCTCGCTTTTGGTGCTAGCTGCAGATGCGTGTTCCGCTATTGTTTTTATATGTAATTTGCATCTCACTATGTTTACTTTTTCTTTCATGAGGCTTCTGTTGCATATTATCCTAGTTAGTTTATTCATCAATTATTCCTGAGTGTTAATTGAAAAATGAAACATTTAATCTGTATGACAAGAATACGGGTCTGGAATAACAAATCATAAGATAAGTTTACAAAGCATGTTGACTGTGACATGTTATAAAAGGTGAAGCATCTTTCTTTTTCTTTACTAATTATTTTACATACAAGCTATTAAATAATATTCAGGTAAACTCCATTAAACTGTCCATTTCAAATTATTTAAAAAATGAAAAGAAAGCAACGCTCTGCTTTGTACTTACGCTGTTATTTCATATACTACTGAAAACATTCTTTATATTAAGTTAAAGGGTTGGTGAATTGTCATTAATAGAAGCCAGTTACATTTGTCGTTGGGTTTGATCTTGAGATTGTTCTGTCACTGACCCCATTGTTGTCAGAAAGGTAAAATTTTCTAGCTTTCTGTCCTTTGTATGTGCAGTCAACTTTATTTGCCTTGGAATCTAAATTCATCAGCTGAATTCCCCAAGCCGACTATGAACTGCCTGTATTTTATCCAGCTTTTCACTCTGCAATGTAAAGTGCAGTGCTACTGTACTTAGTTCCATGACTGTTTCTTTGTTTAAAAAAGAAAGAAGAAAAAACAACAAAAACCTTACAGAATACATAAGTACAACAGAGTCGTCCTTTAGATCACTCTCATCTGTGTTAAGAACTGTTTGATATTTAAGTTGTAGTACTCTGTTTCCCAACAAAAGTCGTGTGACGTCAGCAGTGAGGTGCAATAAGAGCTCTCTTAGGATTACTTTAAATAGAATGGAAGACTTTGGGTATATAAGGTTGTGTGGCCTTGAATGTGATTTTTATTTGATATATGAGCTGTGACATAGCTATTGCATGACTGAGATGTGCCTGTAAGCGATGCAGTGTACAGATGGGGTTTCTCTGAAACAAAGCCAGCGACTAAATCTGAATGTGTTCATTTAAAGGGTAAAGAATACTTCATAAAAACATATGGAAACATTTCTATGTTTTTTCATTAAATAGATTTTTTACTCCTTAAGCACTTTTAATGATAGTTCATGCTAATATGTCATTTACCTGAAGCGAAGTTTGCTATGCATTTGTATAGTTAAGTTACACTTGTATAATGCTTTGAATATTTTATTTTAAAATACACAAAATGTACTTTCCTGTGTAGTTATTCCAGTCTTTCAGCCTTTTAAAGGTAAAATATTCATGTATATGGAACCATTAAAAAAGCTCTCACCTTTATGCATTGCAAAATATAGAATTTAGGATTAGGAGGAATGTCAAATGATAGTAATAAGGCAGTTGCTCTGCATGATTTGACTTAGATGGTTTTTGAGGTCCATTAAAATGAAATACGGGATTATGTACAGTTAAAGAAGAAATTTATGCCAAATGTTTATGAAGAGTATTTCAGTCTTCAAAAGCATGGATGCTGAAAATATGCAGGGATCATAGAATCCCACAGCTCAGCAGGGACTTCCTATGTTTTGCTATATAAATAGGTGCTAATGACAAGTGTGTGTGATATAATGGAATGGTGAGTAAAAATATGAATTTATAAACATATTTAAAATATAGTCTTTATGAGGTTGAAGATGATGTAACTGTCCAGCTTTTTGTAGACTAAAAAGAAAATGAATAACTAGAGAGTACAAAGAAAATGTTCGTGAAGCTCACATGAGAATTGAAGAGGCTTTTTACTGAGACAAGAAAAATTGCATCTCTTTCTCCCTTGAATTGGAATAATCTTCCAAATCTATGTACTTTGAAAGGAATAGTAATTTGGGTAGCAGAGGATTCAACTTATTTTCATTTTTCTTTGACAGAAGCCTCCAAATAAACCTATAGAAATGGATATATTTAAAATAAAAGACACGTTTCCAATAGTAAGAATGTTAACTTTTGGATCATTCAACCTTTTGGAAGTGTAAAAGCTTTTGGAATTTTGTTGTGACTTATACTGGAAGAAACAGTCATTTATTGAGCTAGGTGTTAGAAAACCAACTCCGTAGATAACCGGGTTCCAAAGGACGCCGCAAAGGAGTCATTTCCATGCAGGAAGCAGTCACACTGTAAAAGTGCCTGTTGCAAGATACTGTGGTTGCTTCAAGTTCACTTTTTAAAAACTAAATATGGAGAATATAAAACAGGAGATGATTTTTTAAGGCGAAGGCCTTTCTGTTTCAGGTGTGTTGTGTTCTTGATGCTTGGAGTGTAGCCTGAGAAATGTAATGTAGTTTTCCCATTGTGTTCTTTTTCCTGAGGATCCAGCATTGGCTCCAAGTGGGACGTTGGCTTAGGTAGAATTTTCATTTAAATTCTAGTTCTTAGACAGTGTTTTGAGTAAGAACTCTTGTTCATATATGTTGTATAATCCCTCTAATGCAAACTGAATTTACTCTGTACAAAGAACTTATTTCTTTCTTAATGTGCATTTTGTATCCTCCCTAAAGCCTAACAAAGGCAATTAGGAGTAACTTTGGGCAATGTAGTGGCTCCTCACAGGAAGTTATTATTTTCAGTAGGTGATAAGTATTGCACATCTTATTTCATGTAACTCACCACTGAGGCAGGTGACTGGGCTGAGTTACTCGATGCTGCAGATAGTTCTGCTGGATCACGTTATAGGAAGAAGTGACCTCTTGCTGCCTATCTTGTATGCATGCTATATATATAAATGAAGTGATTTACATTACCAGCAGTGGTTGAGATTTTTGGATTTGTTCTGGGAGGATGAAGAGCATGTTCAAATGTTGTTTGTATATTTTTACAGAAGGCTCTATTACTGATGATATTAGCTCTCTTTTTTCTTTCTATATGTGCATGGAGACTTCATGTGCAGTTCTGTTATTTTCACTGTTGTCTTCTGCCTTTACTCAGCCTGCAGGGACTTGTTTTTTGGTTGTCTTAAACTTCCGTCTTATCTTTCTCTTCTTTAATGCTTGACAGTTGCTACCATTAGGAATCCAAAGCATCTGAATGTGTGTAATCTGTAACTACTCTTTCATGAACTTTTGGAAGAAATGCACATTATTTATTTTGTGGAAAAAAACAGGATCAAATTATATCCCATTTTATTTTGGCGCACACATTGGTGATTTTTTTTCTGAATTTATTTGCAAGGATTTGAGGGGGGAGGAGTAAATCCTGAGTTTCTCAGTCTTTTGCATGTCTATCTGCTTATTTCCATGATTCCAGATCCGTAGTTAGGCTCAAATGCTTGAAAACAGAACATTCTTTAACAATATGTTTATAGTAGCACGGACCATAAAGAAAAATAATTTATTTTACTATAGTGGCAAATCTGTCATGAGTTTTAACGCTTAAATTTCAGGAATTGATGTGGTGGTGCCATTCATTGCTGCTCTATGAATTGTTCATCTAGCTTGACAGGGCCCTGATGCTTGAGGTCTGTAGGCACTAGCTGTCTTTGCATAGAGGGATGTGAAGTACATTAAACAGAAATAAAGAAATGTTTTATGTTCTTTCCCAGCAATTATCATATCTTAATTATAATAGTTTCAAAGTTCTGCTTGTTTCCCTCCAGTCCCATGACTAAAGTGTATTTGAGCCAGATCTTTTTTCAACTGTTTCAGTCTTATCTCTGTATTCCTAATGGAAGTCTTTAAGGGTTCAAGTAATAAACACAAAATTTGAGTCTAGTTCTTCTAAACACTTTTTGAAACTTTTGGTTCCTGTTTATTGTAATATAAACTATTCAGGAGTTTTACTGCCAGATTTTGATTGTGAGCGTATTTGTATGGATGAGAGGATTTTAAAACCTCAGTTTCACTGTCTTCCTTTTGTGATGTGGCTTCATTTTATTTTCATAGGATCATAGAATGGCCAGGGTTGAAAAGGACCATAATGATCATGTAGTTTCAACCCTCCTGCTGTGGGCAGGGTGACCAACCACCAGACCAGGCTGCCCAGAGCCACATCCAGCCTGGCCTTGAATGTCTCCAGGGATGGGGCACCCACAACCTCCTTGGGCAACCTGTTCCAGTGCGTCACCACCCTCTGAGTGAAAAACTTCCTCCTAATATCTAACCTAAACCTCCCCGTCTCAGTTTAAGACCATTCGCCTTTGTCCTGTCACTATCCACCCTTGTAAACAGCTGTCCCCTCTCCTGTTTAAATGCTCCCTTCTAGTACTGGAAGGTTGCAACAAGGTCTCCCTGGAGCCTTCTCTTCTCCAGGCTAAACAAGCCCAGTTCCCTCAACCTTTCCTCATAGCAGAGGTGCTCCAGCCCTCTGATCATCTTAGTGGCCTCTCTCTTGACTTTCTCTAAGAGCCCCACATCCTTCCTGTACTGTTGTTCCCAGACCTCGATGCAGTGCTGCAGATGGGGCCTCACAAGAGCTTAGTAGAGGGGGACAATCTCCTCCCTCTCCCTGCTGGCCACTCCTTATTTAATGCAGCCCAGAACACAGTTGGCCTTTTGGGCTGTGAGCGCACATTGCATGTTTCAGCTGATTTAGGATCATGCTACTGTGAGAAGGGGTGGTCCTACCTTCTGCTCATAACTGCAGCTTTCCCTCACCTCTTAATGATCAGGCAGATATGTGAGCAGCTAGTTCAGCTGGTGGGCTTGGTACCACACTGCAGGAATCGCAGGGTCTTATTTGAATACGTTGGCTTCTTTTGTCTCTCGCTTTCTGAAAGACACGTGATCTTTCAGGTTAAACTGTCTGTATTTGTGTCTTTTAAATAATCATCAATATCATTAATACTGATTATTTACACTGGAATTTTGTAAATTGCATGGGATTATCTGTGCCTTCTGCACTAATGTAGGAGTTATTACTGCCTCAGTCTAAAGGATGTCAGTCTAAAGGATGATTATACTCTACATTGTAAGGTCTTTGTGGTATGGTGCAAAAATGCTTTGTACCTTACTGCTAAGAGGTAAAGCAGCTGAAATTTCTTGTATTAATAGCCCTCCACAGTAGGTTCATGGGGAAGATTCCTGTAGTTGTTGTGTTAACCCTCAAAATGAAAAGTAAGTTTCTGCAAAACAAAGCTTCTGTTTCCCTCGTATGCCACTGCTATTGGGTAGTCTTTTCATATATTGTCACTGCTTAGCTGGTCTCCTGTTCTGGTCTTTATGTATACTGACATAAAAAAATCCAGCTGTTTTTGGTTTTTTTTCCTAGGTATGACTCTTAAAAGAATTAAAATAAATTAAATTGAAAGACTGTTTTGGAGATGTAAAATGAAAAATTAAATGTAGGAACCAAGAGAGTAGAAAGGCACATGTGAAGCTTGCACTTGTGAAGGGATCCTGCAGTTGTTAAGGGTTGTAAAGCAAGTTTCATTCAAGCTGTGCATATGTACTGTGCGAAGAAAACTACTATTTGTATCCAGAAATTTCTTAAGCATTACTATAAGAGTGTCTTTTGTGTTTTTTTTTAAGCAACCTGGCCTGTAGATAGTTCTCTATTAAAAGATCTTTCACGTGTGGTAATATTGTATTAAATATGAATGTATTCAGTTTGTGATCTGTTTTTCTGGACAGGGAGAGAGGATTGTTTGTTTTGCTCTGTCCTTTATGTAAATAGGTGAGATACAATCTCCTTGAAGCCTTCCAGTTTGCTATTTCCTTCTAATTAAATAAATGATTTCAGTGTTCTGGAGTGTTTGATATCTGTACAAAAACTCTCTGTACATGAGGCAGTATTTTCTGTGGTTTCTTGCTAAAGTAAGTAAATATGTGACCTCATCTCTCAGTCAGCCAACTGTGCCACTGATGACCCAGCACTTACTGGGTAATGCTGCTCCTGGGGAAGCTCAGCCAGTCCCCAGGGAAGGCTGTTTCATGCTGCTGTAGGCAGTTCTTTGGGTGTACAGCCAAATACCTTTTCCCCTTGGTTTCATTTCCACTTTCATTTCTTTTGGGATTTTCATTTCCTATGGAAGTTTAACTTTTCCTTAAATTGCTTTAGTATTTGGATGGTCTACTATTGTGTGATCTTTGGGTGCGATAGGACCAAGAAAAAGTGTTTTCCCTTGTTTCAGTCTCCACTTTATTTTCCTTTAATATATTGTGTGCTTGTATAGGTGTGCTTTTCTTTATACTGCTATCAGAGCTGCAGCACCAATGACATTTCTATAGGTGGCATTTTTCTACGAAACTTGTAACTTTTTTTGTCTTCAAACTACTCAGTTTATGTCACTACTATGTTTATGTTAACTACTGTCACCGGTAACAGGTGACAGGACGAAGGGAAATGGCCTCAAGTTGTGCCAGGGTAAGTTTAGGTTGGATATCAGGAAAAACATCTTTACGTAAAGGGTTGTTAAGCACTGGCATAGGCTCCCCAGGGAGGTGGTTGAGTCACCATCCCTGAATGTGTTTAAAAACCATTTGGATGTGGTATTCAGGGACATGATTTAGCAGAGGGTTGTTAGTTAGGGTAGTATGGTTGTGTCATGGTTGGACTCAATGATCTTTAAGGTCTTTTCCAACCTGAGTGATTCTATAATTCTGTGCAATAGCAAGAAATTCTTTTAGACTATTGAGGATCTTTGGGGAACATAACTGAGAACTGTCAGCTTATATGCATTTGAAAAGCAGTTTAATGAACTGGAAAGCTGTTGTGTTCCTTTTTTAAATATTACAAATTAATTATGTGTGGAAGTTGCTGGAATAAGTCTAAGGGCATGGGCTTCTAAAACGGGCAGCAGCCTACATTTTTAACATTAACGTCAAATGAAATCTAATAATCAACAAGATTATTTTTGTTCTGTCCTATAAAAACTTTTGTCTTATTGAAACATTTTTGGCTCTATCCTACACTGACAACAAACTTAGAGGAGGAGATGAAAAATATGCATTTCTTGTTTTAAGCAGAAAGATATCTCTGACTTGTTTCTTTATTTTACAAATTATGTATATATCTATCCATAGCAGTATAGACTTATTTACATTTTGAAAAGGCATTTGAATTGTGCCTTTCAAGTAGTGTATCTATCAGAATTCCACCACCAACATTAAAAATCTTTTTTTTTTAATTTTTAATTTTTAATTTTTTTTTTAAATTTCAGTTACTATTATGGGATAAATTGACTTTCACAAATCATATTAACATCTTGGCACATGAACTGGCTGCCTATGGAGGTGGTTGAGTCACCAGCCATGGAGGCATTCCTGAAATGTTTAGATGTACTGAGGGACATGGTTTAGAGGGGACATATTTGTGATAGGTGAACAGATGGACTGGATGATCTTGGAGATCTCTTCTAACCTTATTAATTCTATGATTCTATTTTTTTTTCCTTGATTTTTTTTTTCCATTAACTATTTCGTATCTTCCTATGATCAGTCTTTGATGTATTGTCTCCTGTTGCCATTATATTCTTTTGGTTGGCAAGATAACACAGACCTTTTCACCTGTGAATGTATTGACATCTGCGTAGTTTCTCATGATCAGATGAGCCTATTTAAAGTTGATAAGTTTAAACCTAAGTTATTATTTCATATAGTTATTCAAAATATTGCTTCTGTATAATCCATAAGAAGGATACTATTTAACTATTTCCTCTGCAAATTAATTTGAAATGACTTGATTATTAATTATGCAATCTGTTTGGTATGTTGAAATGTTTATTTCCTGTATTTAATGACATTGTCTGAAAACTTGAGAGCTATACATGATATGTTGTGTAACCACTACAGGATGTAGCTAACGTATTAAGGTGTAAATGAAGAAACTTGGTGTTAGAGTATATTGATTTATTTTTATTTTTTACTGTATCCTGTAATTGAACTTGAAGTGGAGTTCTCTCTTGCTTTGCTGTTTATATACAGGTTCTTCAAAGTGCAGATGTAATTTGGGAAGTTATATTATTGTGTTTTATTATAAACTTGCTTGCTTATGGCTTCTCTCAAAATTGATTAATCCATTCACATACACAAAGCTGCTGAATTTGTTGTGGTAGTGCAATAAAAAGTCCCGAAAGATAATGCAGGGTAAAGCTTCCTGTACCATTCCTCATTGAGTGATTTTCAGGAAGAATGTTACTTTGTACTAACACATTACTGATTCTTCAGTGACTTCTCACAATTTATGCCCTTTATCCACAAGAGCTAATCATTCTTCACAGTGAAAGGTCTAATAGCTGTGCTTAGTTTGCTGTGGTGAGAACCACAGGCTTGCCTGTAGAATTAATTACAAGTGAGAGTATCAATGATACAGATGCAGTGATTTTAGTTTTGTTGCATGAGAAACTGTTCTCTGAGAGGAGCTTAACATGAAAATTAGCTTGAATGTGAATAACTGAAATACAGATGATAGTGAAGGATTTACTCATCTTCAAAAGTCAGTGTACAGAGAAGCAATGTTCACTGATTCTTAATTACCTGCATGGAACTTTAATTGCAACCTCTGCAATTTTACCATATTCACATTCAAGATGCATGTATGTATTTAGATGTAGGCCTGAATCTTTGCTTGTGGGGAAAGAATCTGGTAGGAGGTGATGTTCTATGACGTGTGTATGTTTCTTCGTGAGAAGTGATTGGAGACTATTGAGATCAAAGTCTGTCAGCAGGAGTAGTTAATGTGAAGTATGTGGAAATGCATGGTAAAGAAGTTTCCATATTGATTTTGTAGGTTCTCTTTATGTATCTATTTTCACAGAAAGACTTATTGCTTACATCTTTAGAATATAGTGCTCTAGATGTGTGTCATCTTCCCACAACTGTACAGTATGCTTGTGCCTAAATGACAAAATTAAGGCAAATAAAATAATACACATCCTATTGTTATTTATTGTATTCCAGTATAAAAGGTCTTTTATTTGAGTGTGACACGATAAATATTGAATTAATTTCCAAAGGAATGTCTGCTTTTCATTTTTAAGATGGTACTGTATTTAATGCATTGTACACATGTGAAAGTGATTATGGAAATGAGGCAATGTGATCTGAGCTTCTCTGCCACTTTGGTGTGCAGCCTAACTTGTGTAAAAGACCATATTATTCATCACTTCTGTTAATAAGGACAGTTTGCTGTTGAACACAGTAAGTACCTCATTTTTCTTAAGGAAGACTTCAGTTTTAATACATGCAGAAATTACATTCTCAATAGTGGAAGTTATGTAAATTAAATAAATTAATTTACATAAATTAAATAAATTTAATTTAAATTTTATAAATTACAGTCCACTGTAAATTATTTTTGTTGCCTTTTTTTTTTTTTTTAAATCTAGTGAAAATGATTCATTTGAAAGCATTTTGCTCTCTTAGTTGAAAAGATCAGTATCTTCATTCCCTCTTATCAGTGGAGAAGAGCTCTGATTCTTATGAGTTGCTGTCCAAATACTTGAAAGATGTTTTGATTGTGTTTTAAGGTGCAAACTGGAAAATAGCTGGCAAAACCAGTATAAACTGTCATCTCTTCTGGTTTAGACAGTAGAAGGACCACTGCTGTTTACCTTTTCTCTCTTTGTATGTAGTTGAAGCTCTTGCATGACTGGTCTCTCACCTTTTTGCTTCTACTGACTCTCTGATGAAACTGTGGCTTGATAATCCCTGGAGAGGAATCCTGGTGGCTTCTTACAGTGACACTGCATAAAAACGACCTGAACTAATGACCATCCCTCAGTTTTACTGTTAACTAATTGAGATAATTGGAAAAGTTTATTAGTTAACATTCCCTAGTTACAAATTAACTAGTTGAAATAAAGTGTGTGAGCGTCTTCATTTGGAAAGCTTGAAGGACTTGTGAGAATTGGGTTATTAGCCTGAGACAGCAGCTGGTTGGACTGCGAGAAAGCAGTTCATTTTAACCTTTGAGCTTTCTCCTTTAAATTCTGAAGTAAGAATAGGTTTTCATAGCTTCTTTGATGTAAGTGAGGAGACATCATGTCTTCTTTCTAAGGATTTGATTTAGCTGAGCTGTAGCCATAGCTGTATAATTAACAGGTTAATAATTAAAAATAGTAGAGAAATACATGGATTTTGAAGATCAGTTATGTTTTCTTTTCCAAGGCATCAGAAGAACAGAGGAACAACAGCATTTGAATTTGGCAAATAGTGTGCACCTCAGTGCTTTGTTGGATAAATTGTGCATGGAAGCAGTAGGTAAAACTTCAGAATCACCAGATTTGCCAGGAGATTTCCCCCCCCCCCTGTAATATAGTGTAAAGAAAGCATTACATTAAATCCACATTTCATGGGCATATTATGAAAGGAAACTACTTATCAGCTCACATCTTACACAAGTAGGTAGTATGCATATGCTTTATCCTATTTTTTCTCCTGGTAATCTTTTCCCCAGATCTTTGAATAAGGGACGTAACTTTACAATTCCGTTTTTATGTGGAAAAAGAAAAAGAACATGCATTTATTTATTGAGTTATTTTGCCTTAAATAGTATTATAAAATACATAACAGTGGTTGTTGCTTACTGATTTAATTACCAGTAGATGTAAGAGATACAATTTACTACAGAAAGAAGTAAAATCTCAAAGATGAATCAGTTGTGTAGTTTCCAAGCAAGTAATACAGGACACATTTCAGAAACATAAGAAATGGTTTAATTTCATTAACTGTGGTCTAATATGTTGTGCATCCCACTCTTGGTAAACCACAATGGCATTTACTGGCTATTGCTTCAAAGCACTACTGTTTTTCATCCATTTTCATTGGCCAAATGTGTCATAAGAGCATTAACTAAAGTCTGGAAAACAGTTCTCATGGATTTTGCTTTAATGATAAATCTAACGTATAGTGCACTTGCTGATATAATCAAGCGAATGGAATTTCCAAAATCTTGACTTAATGTCTTTTAAGTATGAAGCAATAATGTTTTTATGAAGTAGCTTTTAAATGGCATTTGTTGAAGTGGAGAGCAGCTGGATTAGAAGGGTCTGTTTCTAACTGCAATCAGCAATGATCATAGTATCATATTACAATCACCCTATAAAATAGCTTGTATTTTAAGAAAAATGGGAAAAAAGTGGGGGTAGGAATGGAGAGAAGTAAGCATGGTCTATGTGATGCCCAAGGGGATCTGGAATAGGTTACTGTTTGATAGTGTTGCTTCAGCTGCTTTCGTAACAGTGTGGATTTCAAAATAAGGAGTTCTTTATCAATTTAGGTTTTATCGGGTTTTAAAAATATTGTGGAGATGTTGTCAGTATGCATTTCTGAAGCATTTTATGATGTTGGGGTTTAATTGTAATGCTTACCAGATTAAGATTTAACAAAGACCATAATCAGAGAATACTTGACAGTTCTTCTCTACCCTCCTCCATACTGCAAAATCTTATTCTTACTATTTCTGCATTCATATCCAATTGAAGGATTATACATATAGATAGATATCCTATCTTGCTTTTTTCTTCCTTTTTCAGTTTGAAAGCTCTTTCAATAGGAGCAGTATATTTTTTTCTTATACAACATTAGATATATAGTACCAATTGTGTATTTTGAAATGTAAAGGCACTGGCAGAAACTCCAACTTCAACTTAGAAAAATACTGCATGCTTCCAGTAATTAATTGTGTATGGGTTCTCTTAAAAATTTTGTCACATTGGATAAACTTAGGCTGTTTTTTTTTTCTTTTTGAGCAATAACTTAGTTTTCCTGCGTTAGGCAAGATATAAATATATATACATACTCCTCCATATTTTTTTTCCACTGAAATAACAAGGCATTCTGATTTTATATTTACAGGAATGCCTGAAGTATTAGGCTTTAATGAAAAATCAGAAAACTGTGAGGCATGAAATGCTCCTCTCCTGTTAATCAGTATTCTTGTGAAAGGAAGAATAATCATCTTGATTTATTTGTGCTGGAATGCAGTTCCACAAGATATGGGAAGGAGCTAAGGGAAACTGTTGTCATGATGTACCTAGATTATGATTACATTGCAAAGGGCTGTCTCGGAGAGCTTGGGCCAGACTCAGATCTATACTTAAAACAAGGACGAGCCAAGCTATGTATCTAGGCAGTTCAGGGAAATAGATGCTGATAACTTACAGATATTGTATTATTTTGCTCTATAATTTCAGTCACTTGCTTTTAAGAAACATATTTTAGTTTTTCTTCTGAAGTACAGTCTATGGGTTTGTCATATTTTAATAATATAAGCCATTTTTTCTTTGACTGTGACTAGTTCCTCAACAGTATAATATGCCATTACATCTTGATAACTTTGCTATCAAGCCATCACTCAATTCTACTTTATTCCATTGTTTCTTGCATCTATGTTATAGACTCTGTCTTCAGTTTACCAGAAAAGAGCAATTAGTCATTTCTGTGTTTTTTTTATAGACTGTAGATTCAAGAGGCATATGTTGCATCTCTGACATTGTAGTTTTTCTGTTTTGATTCTGAGGGACAGACATGTCTGCATAAAAGGAATGCTTAGGTTTGTCATTGCTGTTTTTCCTTTTTTCTAAATGATGATTTTTGTTTTGAAGTGCCTTTTCATTTTTAGCATATGTTTGAGTAATTCTCATTCTGAATATGGCTCAGTATTGTTCTTTCCATCTCTGGTGCTTTTTCAGCATTTACTGCAAGCTATTGTGCTTAAAAGAACGGCTACCTTTATACCCCATGAAGAAATCACTACGTGATTGTTCATTGCCCAACAGTGGTTCTGGTGATTAGATTTTTGATATCCCAGCATTACTATAACCTTTATGTATGTTACTGAGCCACCAATAGTGATGTTCCTGGTGGATGGTCTTGAAATGTCATTCAGGTCAAGTTTGAGAAATCGGCCACTGGGAACCTCCTCTTCCTTCCTGAAATCTTGCAGTTACATAATGAGAAGGGGCAGTTGGGCATGGATTCCTGCTCTGTGTTCCCAAGTGCTGTCAAATGTTGCTGCACCCTGGGAAAAATATAAAATGTTCTCAGTGCAAGAGAAATGATGTGGTGAGCAGCACTAGGGAAGAAATCCTGCCCCTGTATTCAGCATGGGTGAAGCCTCACTTTGAGTACTGTGTTCAGTTTTGGGCACCTCAGTACAGAATGGACATTGAGGTGCCGCAGCAGATCCAAAGAAGGGCAACAAGGCTTGTGATGGGCTTGGAGAATATGCCTTGTGAGGAGAGACTGAAGGAACTGGGGCTTTTTAGTGTGGGGAAAAGGAGGATGAAAGGTGACCTTGTTGTTCTCTTTCAATACCTGAAAGGTTCTTACAGTGAGAGCGGGGTTGGTCTCTTCTCACTGGTGACAGGCGACAAGATGAGGGGAAATGGCCTCAAGTTGCGCCAGGGTAAGTTTACATTGGATATCAGGAAAAACATCTTTACAGAAAGGGTTAAGCACTGGCATAGGCTCCCCAGGGATGTGGTTGAGTCACCATCCCTGGATGTGTTTAAAAACCATTTGGATGTGGTGCTCAGTGACGTGATTTAGTGGAGGGTTGTTACTTAGAGTAGTATGGTTGGATCATGGTTGGACTCAATGATCTTTAAGGTCTTTTCCAACCTGAGTGATTCTCTGATTCTACAAATACCTGCCTTAATGATGTTTTGAATTGGCACTTTCCTCTGAGTGGTGAAACCAAGGAGAGCTATTATTAAAATCAATATTGACAGATGTCATCTTCAAAACAGAGTATTTATAGGCAAGATTGGTCAAATGGTGTGATTGATAAATATAAAAGAGAAGCAAACACATGCATGGTGTTTTAAGTTGAAATGTAATGCATGAAATGCATCAAAGAGGTATCCTGATGGTGTCCATTTTTTCTCATAACGCTTTTGATACAATTTTGAAATTTTAAAATCCCTATTTATATTGAGTATTCTGGATAGATACGTACAAGTTGATTTAAAGGTCCGATTAATTGTCTTAATCGATTTATTATATTCTTGCTTTTGACATATGAAAAGTTTCTTAAAGTTGCATCAGATTAGGATTACTGCTGTTTCTGGTTCATTAAAATGTTTTTAACATCTATGACCGCCATGAAATTGTATGAATGCTGGTGTCTTCTAAGCAATTATGAGAAAGATTGGTTTTCCTGTTGTTTACGTTAACATTGTGATTTAAAGAAACAAGCAATGTAATTACAGAAAACTCTCCTGCACTTCTATCAAGTGTTTTTACATTATCACCTGTGAACTGAGCAATTAGAGTCAAATACATAGAAAAATGCTGTGTAGTTAGAGTAAATGTGACAAAGGATAATATATAACTAGTAAGAAGTTTTATGATATACTAACTATAATTGATTCCAGTGATTTGTCTGTTAAAGCCAATGCAAATAATTGTAACATCTGTCAAGAACCAACCACTAGCATGAAAACCTTTTAACATTTTGCACTTAATAAACTATTTTATACATAAACTACCTTATTGTTTATATTAAAAACTAAAAAATATTCAGTCTGTTCCAGCCATTCTAACAAAAACTTTAATAAGTAGTCATTGCATAAAAATGACACAATCCAGCAGTTATTTGGTAAGGCCAGCATAATCATAAATTTACCATCCATGCTTTTCCAAAAATACTAACCCATATTGTTCTCCCTGGACCTGTTGCAGGGATGACTAATCCAGCTGCTGAGGTCTCCCTTTATGTGTTTGATGGAACACTTGGCTTGCTAGGCTACAGCTGTGTGTTTATGTGCGCTGCACACCTGCAGAGGCCTGACAAATAGCTGTAGTATGCAGAGTATACAAAATTACCCTGGCAGTGCTGCAAATAAGGAAGTTTCTGTTTTGAAGTCCATATGTGTGTGAGCTTGAGATGCCAGCTGGGGTATTTATGTTGCATTGCACAGATGTAAAACTGCCAACTGATTTTATACCAAATAAAGGCTAATCTTTTTATACATACTTGGTGTCAGAGTTATGAAGTGGTACGTAAGAATGTTCTCACGACTTAGGTCTTTTAAAATAAAAGCTGACACTAGAAATACTTGAACTTGCAATATGCATAGAGGCTAAAGGTAAAAATGTACTGTATTTATTTAGATATCTGCTGTACCGGAATATCTTAAGGGTTTTATTTTTAGTGTTGTCTAGTTATTAACTGCACATAATCAGGACTTGATTTATTGTATGCCTATACAACGTACTATATATCCTTTCTTTTTTTCAGGAGGTCACTTCATCTCTGCATTGAATCTGGTTTATGGGTTCTGAAATGTGAAAGCCCAATTTATATAGCTAGTTAACTTGAAAGCTTTGCT
The DNA here is from genome assembly GCF_054131305.1 of Coturnix japonica. NCBI lineage: Eukaryota > Metazoa > Chordata > Aves > Galliformes > Phasianidae > Coturnix > Coturnix japonica. The sequence goes on along the minus strand of NC_140664.1, from coordinate 19,335,675 downwards.
TTCCTATTTTCAAACGTGCTTAATTTATAACACAGTGACAGTTTTTCAGCAAATACAACAAGGATTTTGAAAATTGTTATTGTTGTTAGTTGACTTTGTTCTGGAGGTATAATTTTGAGGTAGTATTTTCCTTCAAATACTCAGGAAATGCAAACAGCAGCCCTAATTTCTCTTGAAAAATCAAGTGTAGCACATATGTATGCCATGGTTGTTGAAACTGTTTTAGTGTGTTTTTGGCTTTGTTGTTTTGGCCTCCTCTGAAATTTGTTTATGAACTGATTTCTGCTTAGGCCTATTCTAACGCAATATATACTTGAAACAAATTTATGCTAAACGCTTAAGAGCAAATGTAATGGGAGCAAAGTTAAAGCATATCACTATAGAATGTGTCTCCAGCGACTTAGAAATTTCTTTTTGCATAATGCTATGTACACCTCAGAATTGACTACATGTGTTTAAACCAAAAGCTTCATGTATTTTCACATGCACACTCACACCCTAAGTTTTTGTCTCCCTGAGCTTAAAATTAATATCTGCAAATATACCTAAAGTTCAAATATTATCCAGACTAACAAAGATCATAGATAAAATGTCTTGACTGCTTAGTATGAAGCAGACTTTCAGGTGTTACAGCTAGTTAGGAAGAGTTGAGATGTACTCCGTAATATTGCAAGGTCGTGTTTTGTTGGCTAAGGGAAAATAAGCATAAAATTGTAACTGCTGAGAGTGCCGTAGTGAGGGCTGAGAAATAATGCAGAGTGCCCAACCTGAGTAAAAACCGGGCTTCAAAAGAAGTCACTTCTGCTAGATGAGGATAGGAAGTCTTAATTGTTGTTATATCCTCTGGTTAGGAAGTATGTCTAAGACCAAAAGAACACAATTCTGTAGGTTGTGCAGAAATATGTTGCAAAGATGGTGTAGTTATTTTGTGTCAGGGCCAACTCCCTTATAGGATATCACTTCAAACAGACTGCCGCCACTGCAGGTTGCAAACTCACAATTGAAGGCTTCTAGTTCTCAGCTCATGCACAGATGTCTTTCAATAAGTTTAGCCAGTAATTTCTTCAAATTGCTCACTTTATCAGCAGCACATGTCATCAATCCTCAGTGGTTGCTCAAGTCAAACTACAGAATCCTTAGCTTACAGACACAGCTGCAAACAGGTGAACAGGCAGAAAGTAATTTGTGCAGCTTGGTGGCTGTCAGACAAAAGACAGACAATCTGTGTTTAAAACAGATTGCAGGCCTTGCATGAGCCAGACAAAAGGGATTTCTACAACTGCAAATAATTCCAAGGTTAACATATTTTCCTTTCTGCCATTAGGTGATTTGTTAAAATTGGAAACAATGAGCATTATAAATCTACACAGAAACTAGAGATAAGATGAAAGAGAAAAAGAGATTGCTAAATAAGTTTACATCCTTCTGTTGAAAAGCATGCAACTGGCATTCTTAGAGGCCTCACTCGTCTTTGTAAACCAAGCAAAGCCGCAATACCCATACAGACATTCAGTATGTGTTTGAAATTATGTTAAGGACAACTAATTGGCAACAGTGTTGTTTTGGGTGGGGGAGGAGGGGAAGGAGCAAAACAATAAAAAAATAAGCAAGTTTGGAGCAACGTTCCTCTGTTTTTAAAAGCTGACTTTTGTTTCCAGTGGTGAAAAAGCTTCTTAGTTGCCTGCATTTTCAGTTTTGTTGTTCTTGCGTTTGTTGTGTAAAAAATTCAAACTAGATTTGGATCTCATTCTAAGATACTGTGAAGATTTATCAGGATTTCATTTTAAGTCCTCTATTTCCTTCGATATTATAATTCAGCATTGATGTATCAAGTTTTATCCTGCTAAATATTTCAGAATTAGAATGTTTTACAAATAAGCTAACTGTAGTGCTAACTTAATTACAGTAAGTTAGAAAACATGCAGGTCCCAAGTCACAGATATTACTTCTTCATATGCTTGGATATAGAATAGCTAATCCTTCCACTTCTCAAGGGCTACGTAAACTTGCTTTGACCCCAAAACTTCTTCAGCAGTGTTCCATGAGGTACTAATCAAGCTAATGTAATATAGCCCTTCTTCCTGTTTAGATCAGTGAGTAAGTACTTACGTGCAATAATATTGACGGGTAATTCTATGCTTGGTTTAAGTTGTTCTGGCAAATTTATTTTCCACGTTGTTTAAAACTTACCACCATAGAGGTAGGTGGATGGCAGAAGATGCAAAGAGTAACTGTCTATTTAGAACCAACGTCTGGTTTTGTGAAGATATGATTCTGTGCACAGAAAATAAATCATTCTGCTAAGCACACTCTTAGAAAGGGCTTGGAATCAATGTGTTTTCTGTGTGTAATACAGCAGTACTTAACTACAGTAAATTCATGAGTACAGTTGTATGATTCTGGGTAATCTTACACCAAGTGTTTAAATGGAAATTATTACAATTATTCTCTCAGACTGTTGTATTTCAAATGAAAGAACAGCTGATTGGGGAAAAAAAACCAAACTACCTCCTTTTTATTTCATGGTTGTGCCTGTATTACCTAAATGAGTCTAGTATTAATCTTCTTACAATTGAAGAACACCATTGGCTGCTGAACACCATACTGCAGAAGAACACCATACTGCAAGTTTGTCTTTTTCTCAAAAGGATATGCTAAGCAATTCTGCAGGCAAAACTTAGCTGAGATTGTAGTGAAGAATTCCTTACATTTCTCAACTACAAAGAGTGTCACAGCATGTGCTTGAATACGCTGTAGTATGAAAATGGTTTCTTTTAGTGCTTTGTGTTGACTAAGAGCAAACTCCAAGATTAAATTGCATCTTTAAAATATATCCTATTGCAGACTTTTCTTGCAATTGGATTTTTCAAAGTGTATGTCTGGATAGGCAGTAAGGTTTTATTTAACCTCTCATAAATTAACAACACTGGTGGAGATTTTCTGTTCTTCGGATGAGGAAGTTCGTGTATAAAGTTCTTTCTGTAATACTGTCAGAATGCCAATTGTTGTTGGTTGTGTGCAGGGTGTATGCCACAGACTGTAGCCTGACGTTACAGTGTTAGCATGCATGTGTTTCATGCATTTGCTGTGAAGGTGAGATCATCATCTTTAAAGGATGGTTTTAATTTGTGTTGCTGAATCAAGTGGATACTGTATTTAAGGAAGGGAAAAAAGTGTACTCATGCAGGTTGCTGTCTGCAGTCCAAATTGCTGATCAGAGAGTCTTTATACACATCGGTAATGTGCTGTGCAATATAAGCTGAAATATATTCCACAAGGGAGGAAAACGGAATAGGTTACATACGCTGTTCCTAAGTGCAATGAATATAAAACTCCATTACTCACTTTAAGCAGGTGCTTTTTATATGAGGCTTTAAAGAAATATAAAACTGCTGGTGAAATGATTGGTTTGTACAGACACGACTTAACTTCCAGTACTTTGACCAGATAAAGAGGCTAAAAATATTTCTACAAACATTTCTTTAATGATTTCAAGGATTAAAGGTTAATATCCTCCTGGTGTAAGAAACTGCCATTCCAGACATTAAATGTGCTGTTTCTTTTTAAGCCCTCAATAGTGGCATAGAATATTTAAAAGAAAATATAAACATTTCTGCTAAACATGGAGCATTCTGTTTTTTGAGTTTTTATCCTGTATAAATAATGTGAATTTAAATTGCTGGGAGGAGCACAGTGATATGAAGAAATGCAGCAAAATACAGGAAACTTGAAAAGAAGGATATTATACTTAGGAACGAAACTTCACTTTATTTGAAGTGAAAAACTACATGTAAAGGGACAGTTTCCTGTATTTTATTTTTTAAAGTAGTCCACACTGTGTAAGAATGGGGATGCTGCTGTAGTTAGTAACAATTTCAGTATCTTTTACATGTGTTCTGCATCTTGTTTTACTTTCTTATTCTGCCTGAATTACTTTCTTGCTAACCTTTCTTACTCTCTCTACAGTGAGTGTCCCAGGAGATGTTGCCCATCTTTTAACCATCTCAGTGCCAGCTTTCCTCCTCAGCTTTCCTCCACTTTTATCTAACTGAAACGTATCTTGTTGATTTCTTCCTGTACCCCCAGCAATGCAAGAAATCAGTTAACTATGATACATTAGATGTCAGATATATTAGTTTTTTTATAGCATCACTAAATACCTGTATTCCTTTGAATTTTTAGAAACCTTTGTTCTTCCATTTCTCAAAGCCGTATTCATTTCTCAATAACCATATTCATCCTCAGAATGCTCAGGTGATTTTTTTTTGTCTTTCTGCTGCTCCGTAACTGTTCTGTGCAGTATGCAATTATCTCAGGTGGAGCCTGGGGCCAATTTCAGACATTAAATATTCTGCCTGACAAAGAGCGGGATACCAGGTGTCATGTGTGATTAGTGATAATCTCACAGCTTTGTGTAGGTTGAGGTGGGATTTAGCATTTCTTCTCTCCTGCCTAGTTGGTATGTTACATAGCACTTGGAGGGTCAGACCTGCTCTGGTGAATGAGGCTTGTAGAGGACAAAAAGTACAAACTCACAGGAAACCAGGCTTTATGAGTTTTGTAGTTACCAAATATTTAAAGTAAATATTTAAAGATGTGTGTGTTAGAGAAATGAGCTCTACAGTTAAAATGAAAGGTGAAGAAATCTGACATAAGCTGTGTTTTTTCTGAGACTGTTCTTTCACTCTAAATGTTGTCCTAGAAAACCGTATATGTAATATATATATATATTTTTTAATAGCAAGAAGGTCCATTGTAACTAGGGAATAAAATGCAGACTTTGTTCCAGAGCCAAAGATAAGTGGCAACTTAAACTTAGCATATTTGAAGATAAGGTGTTTTAACTAGTACTGCATTCATATTTAACTGATCTTTAATGCAAATTAGAATATAAAATGCAGTTCTGGTTTTGTATGATCAAATCAACGTGTATTAATGACAACATGCATTTTGTGCAAATGTGGATCTTGGATAACCTGCTGGACTTGACTAAAGATAGAATAAAACTATCCTTTCAGAAAGGAATAGAAGATACATACAACTAAAATGGAAACAATTGATGGTGAATGCTTCCATCCAAAGGATGTGACACCAGGGATGGAAGTCATGAGTTTAGTCTACCAAGTCTACCAAACTGCCTTTATTGTCTTTGGGATCTTACTTCAATTACTTTTTGATGAACATTTCTCAGGTTCTTACTGCATCCTGTCAGCATTTCAGTCAGTATCATTTGTCATTGGAACAATTTGCCTGCAGAGGTCCTGGAGTCTCCTTCTGTGGAGATATTCAGGACACATCTAGATACCTACCTGTGTGACCTATTGTAGAGTACCTGCTTTAGGGGAGGGTTGGAGTGAATGATCTCTTGAGGTCCCTTCCAACCCCTGTGATTCTGTGTGTGATTTCAGCATTTTTCTACTGTCTGTATGTAAATTTGAGTGTTGATAGTACACACTTTTTGAGTTAGATATTCAGATTCTGAATAGTTTTTCTGTTTTCTTAAAAAAAAATATGTTATTTTAATGTGGTTAAACTTTGCTCCTACTGCTTGTGTCATAAGATGTGTTGATATCTGAAATACAGCTGTTGAATCCTGCAGAAAGGAAAAAAAACCTTTTTTAACCTCTTCTTACAATAGCAGAAACAGTGCTACTAAAACCACATTAATCCTATGTCCTGCCCAGTGTTGTGTTGCCAAATCTAAAATCTTAGCTTCAATTGGATATGCTTATAATTGTCAATGCCCGAATTGTGTGAATGTTAGGAATAAGAAGATTAAGGAGATATTTGCCCAAAATAAATCTTTTCACAGCAGGGACTTAGTATTGCTTTCCATAGTATACGTTTAAATTTAGTGGGGAGCATTCATTCTCTGTTTATGTCAAAAAGAGCAACAGTCAGACTTTGTACGAATTGGATTTCTGTACCTGAGACTGTGAATACTTCAGGATTTTCCTTGTCCTTCCTTACTGTAGGTTGTGGTAGATATCTAATGTCACTGTTTCTATCTTTTTCTGATGCGGAACTATGGGACAAGCAGTTCACTCAGTAGAAAAGTTGTCCTGATCATCAAACGTAAGAAGTGAGACAAGTCTGTCAGCTCTTGTTGCCCTGTTAAGTGTAAGGAAAAGGTGGAGAAAAGATAGAAATTTCTAATAGTGGTATGTATACTGGAAACTAATTGATGCCATTGTGAGAATATAATTAATAATCAGAATCAGAATAGCATTAATTATTCTATGTTAGGCTTAATTAGTACAAAATATATCTGCACATTGACACTTCCTTAAAATGAGCTGCTTTAATTGCTGAGTTTTGAAGAGACAAAATAGTTTTATGGTGCCTACATTAGGGCTGTAAAACATAATGAGCAGATTATGGTGACAAATCTTAAGAATGTGGAATTGTGAGTATTGTCTTTTGGGAAACATCATCACAGATTATTGTTATAGTATAGAAGATTATGAGAAAGTATTAATAACCTGACTTCTGCGTTTTAGGAAATCTGCTTTTGCAATTTAAAGCAACAGGATCAACAGAAGGGACTCCGCACTCGGTGTTATCTGGTATTCTGTGTGAGGAAGTGTAGTTACAAACAGTTTTTAAATCCCATGCTGTCTCTGTCTTGCTGCATTGATGAACCCAGAAGCCCGTGGTCCCACAGTGCTCTCTTTTTTGGGGAATTTGGTGCTCAAAGCAATCTCTAGCTTAGATCAGTGCAGATTTGTGAAGTCCTCAGTAAAAGGGACTGTTTAAGCAGAGACTGAACACAAGTGAGTATCTTCTCTTATGGAAACAAAATTTCTTTTATGTTTTAATTTATTTACTAGCTTTTCTGTATTAGTCATGTAAGACTGTATATGATTATATGAAAATAATTGGATTTTCTTTTTTGTTTCCAGGAAGACTCTAGGTTTAAAATTTAGTTTAATTCAGTTAATAATTGTTTGCTTTATTTATGGATTGATATTTTTTACTGAGTTTCAAGTTGTTGTGACATGTGTCACTGTTTTACTATATCGTCAAACCATAGTTTAGTGATACTTAATGCTTTAAAGATTGAAATTTTTCCTCCAAGGCCATAACCTAAATATGGAGAGAATTCATTTGGAGCTGCTTCTAGGAGTTTTAGTCATGCCGTATTCATTTCCTATTTCATATTTTTCAGTTCTTTACTGCCTTTCTGAAGAGTTATTTATTGTATATCAAGGATTTGGCAGCACACATACTTTTGTCTTAAGAATCAATAATGCACCTCTTCTGCTGATTTCCTGCCTTTTCTGTTGATCAGTTCAGATTTTCTCTCTTGGTTTCCCTTTGATCATTGCAAATTCCTCTTATTGCAAATGGATTGGTAAACGACCTTGCGGCCCACAAAACCAGCTATACCCTGGGCTGCATTAAAAGAACTGTGGTGAGCTGGGCAAAGGAGCTGATCCTCCTCCTTTATTCTGCACTTTGAGACCTCATCTAGAGTACTGCATCCAGATGTGGAGTCCTTGGTACAGGAGAGATGTGGACCCATGTTTTGGTTTTGTAATTTTGCAATTGGTATTCCACATCATGACATCATGGGGAGCACAGAGAAGAACTACATGTCCTAGAGGACCTCATGGTCAGAGAAGGAAATACGTCATGGAAGTGATGCTGGCTCTCTCTCTCACTGCCTGGCAGTGGGTGTGGGTGTACTTCCAAGCCGTGGCGGCTTCAATTTCAAAGTAGGCTTCTCGGTCTTTGGAAAACTCTCTCTTATTTTACTTGATTTATTTGCCTCAATTTCAATTAGATTGTGTTATATTGTGTTATCTTGCATTCCAATATACTAGTTAGCAAAATAAGTTTTCCTCCTTAGATTGTTGCCGCTGCTCTGTTTGTTTCTTTGAGCTCAGCTCCCATCTCCCTACCCCTTTTTCCCTTCCCATTTTTGGGGGCCTGTGGGCCTATTGTCCCCCTGTCATGGACATAGATTGATCTAGATAACTCCATGACAACCTGTTAATGCATGTAGAGGAGGGCCACAAAAATGATCCAAGGGATGGAACGCTTCTCCTATGAGGACAGGCTGAGAGAGCTGGGTCTGTTCAGCCTGGAGAAGAGAAGGCTTTAGGGAGACCTGAGAGCAGCCTGTCAGTGTTTAAAGGGGGGCTTATAGCCTTTTCTTAAAGAAGGAGGGGACAGACTCTTTCTTAACAGGATCTGCTATGATAGGACAAGGAGAAATGGCTTCAAACTAAAGGAGGGGAGATTTAGCTTGGATGTGAGGAAGAGATTTTGTACACTAAGAATGATGAGGCACTGGAACAGGTTGCCTAGAGAGGTGGTGTTTGTTCTGGAGACTTTCAAAGTCAGGTTGGAAGGGCTCAGAGCAACCTGCTCTAGCTGTAGGTGTCCCTGCTTATTGTTGTGAGTTGGACTAGGTGACCTTTAAAGGTCCCTTCCAATTTGAAGAATTCTGTGATTCTAAGACATATAGGCCACTGGTAAAATTAGTGAACTCTTTCAAATGGATCTTAAATTGTCGCTCAGAATTGATAATTCGTCAACAGAAATCCTAGCCTAATCTATCATCTACTGTGACCTGTCTTTTTGTTTACACCCACTTGCACACAATGTCACTGACTTAGCAGTGTGTTGATTTGGGGAAACGAGGACCAAATCTATTACCAAAAAAACAAGGGGAAAATCTTCTGTATGTTGTATTGTGTGTGTGAAATTCAAATTTGGCTAAAGCTTGTTTCAACTTTATTACATACTGGGAAGGAAATATGATTTTTATTGCAAGTAGTTTTACAGTGGGGAAGATGTTCTTTGAAAGCTGCACTAGGTTGTAATTTATAGAGACCTGTACACGGATCTTTCTGTCTTTGTTTATCATGATCCTAATGAAAATGAATGAACTAAGGAAAATGTGAGGTATACTGAGAAAGAAACTGTTCTGTTTTTTGACTCCATAGAGTAGAAAAGCCAAGTAAATCATGGTGATACTTTCTAAAGTATCATTCCATAAGAGTGAGTACAGCACAAATTCTACTTGCGCGGCTATTTTTGTACCTTGAATATAAGCCTTTTTCATGCTTCATTTTCAGTAACTTTGCAGAAGCTGAAATTTGGAAACTGTTGCTTGCTTGCAATGAGAGAACTGGTTCACCTTGTTCCGCTTTGAGTTCATGTTTCATGTCTTTGCTGAAAAAAAGTCTTCTTTAAAATTTATCCACATACCAAATTTGAGTTTGTAGTTGGATACATGGAACGTTTCTTATCTATGAGCATTACATCTTCCTGCTGAAACAATTGTCTGAGAAGATAGAGCTGCCAGGTAATTTACAGATGTCCTGAAATAGGTGTCTGAGGAAAATTTTGGCTGTGTGTAACCATAGAGACTTTGAGTTTAAAGTGATGTCATTATGGAAGAGAAAAAGGAGGGTATTTGGGGAGAACTGTAGATATAGAGTTAGAAACTTCGGATGGGCAGGGCTGCTTCTGTATAGGATGATTTGCTAATTTGACAAGTTGGGTGAGGCATGGTTCATTCCTTCCAAAAAATTTGGAGATTGAGGAAAATGTGGTGTTTCCCATATTAAATTTATTCACTGTAAATGGTTCACTGAAATATCTAATTTATCTCTGCTTTGAAAAAATGTGAAACTTGGCAAGGGGTGTCACATTGGGGTCATGTATTTTTTTTCCTTTGTGATAAAAATCTAGGTAGCCATCCTAAGTTCCATATCTCTTACTGTATGCTTTGCATACAGGGTTTTAATGTTCAGCAAGTGGGTTTTCCAAGTATCTTCCAGTCCCAAGCTGTGAAAGCTGAGCTGAATTCATTTTTTTTTTAAAGTTTTCTTTGATTACTTCAGCGTGTTTTGCTGTGGTTATCAGGTATTAAAAATGAGAGCAGAATGGTGATGCCATTTGATGTCAAAAGAATGCATAAAAGGCAAGGCATGTCTGTGCTGTATTTTTCCAGTAGTTTTTGATGCCCTTTTCAAATAATGGAAACCCTCCATGGAAGTATTCATCCTCTAGTAGGTCTTCCAAAAATAAACATCCTCGCCATATTCATTAAAATACAGTTGTTAATCATGTAATATTAATTACGAGTACATATTGAGAGCTTGTGTTACGTCATTCAGTCTTCCTAACGTCCCATTGTGATCCTCAGCTGCTGGCTGGGTGCAAATGCTCTGGCTACTTTGAGCTGTGCTTTGCTGACTGTTGTGCATATGCTGAAGGTTTGGGTTACAGGGCAGCTATACTCAGATTTTCATGAAGATCACAGAAGATAAGTGTCTCTAATTACTCTGCTTTCTTTTGCTAAAATTTGGTAAATCCATATGTTATTTGGTGAGGGAACAGGAGAGAGCAGAGACAAATAGTTGCAGTCCCATGCAACTTGTTTCCTTGTTATCGCATGTGATACTAAAATAGAATACCTTAACACATAGATCAAGAAGTGGACTTAATGATGGAAAATACGTAATTTTTAAAGTACTTAATTTTCCATAGGGAAGCAAGAGAAATGTATGAGGCATTACAGCTTGTGCTTTGAGCAATATAAGTGTTGCTGGGAGGTGGATATAGAAACATCGTTATGCTTCAGGCATAATTTTGGATGCTATTAACTATTTTATTATCTGTTTTGGAATAGGGGGTAAAAAAAACCAGCAGAAAACAAATCCTAGATTTTTGCAACACAGTGAACTGTGCAGAAGTGTAGAAGAGGTAGAGCCAGGATAAGGAAATGCCTAGAGATACCCTATCTGCTTTTGGCAAATTCATGCATCATTTCTGATATAAAACTGTAGGTGAAAGGGGATTTTCAGCTTTAAGAGACTCGCCCCAGGCAGGGTTGTGTGTGAGGGTGAGACTAACACCAGTAGCTGATCCTGTAGACTGAAAGCCAAGGAAGTCTTGTAGTGCCAGACGTGCAGACAGGTTGCACAGTGAGCATTCCCTGAGCCTGAGGCCTTCCTGAATCCCGACTCAAGAGAAAGCTGGGTGTACCTTAACCTCAGCAGGCAGGTTAAAATGTGATAAGACAGTATGTGTAGAATGTAGAACCTATTTCCTGGTTTGCTTGATGCTATGTGTCCCTTCCTATGCTGTTTCTCTTCCTACTGTGCTTTTTATTCAGAAACTACTATAACACCATTCCAGAGCAAGAAGACTGCTTACCAAATCATTTTGTATGGATTACCAAATGCTTTTTAATACCTGGGAACTGAAATAGGCACAGTGAACTAAGCCCAGTCACCAGACTGTGAATTTTCTCGTTCCTATCAATTGGAGAAATAACCATTTTTCCTCAGTAGGAAAGGTTGAAGTCAATCTTTAGAGACTCTTTGAGAGATTGTGCAGAAAATTAATTCTTTAGAGAATATATTAAGTTTATTTAATAAGTGTAACTATCTTGAAGCACAAATCAAAATGCTTTTTCATTTTTTTTATCTACTATTCCGTAATACTTTTCTTGCATAATTATAGATTTTGGAGCAAATTCTACATTACGTATGTAAGGAAATGGTTCCATAATTATACTAATGCTTGCATAATTAAGAAGGTGCTTGCCAACTTACTGACAAATTCGAAGTCACTGTTGCGTAGAGGAGGAAAAAACTTTAAAAATGGTAACTTCTGTTGGTTTTTCCCTTCATAATATTTACAGGTGCTGAAACGGTTTCTTTCTCATTTGTGACTGAATTTACGTGCCTGTTCTCCAGTAGGTAGCTGTGCACAGCACTGGAGGGGAGGGCTGGCTGCTCCCACCTGCACTACAGGGCTCTGTGGGCTGCTTGGTCCTGTCCCATACATCCCCCAGTGCCACAGCTCAGGGCTGTGGCTCAGGGGTGCCACTGTCCCGTGTTGTTCTGGGCACTGCAATGCTTTGCTGGGTGCATAAATGGGGCTGAGAAAAGACCACCTAAACTTGGTTCTACTTGTGACCTAAGGCAAGGTTTGAGCTCTAGGTTCTGTTGAACAAGAGCAGGTGAGCAGGCCCTCTGTGCTCTTCAGCCATGTGGAATTAGTGCCTTTACATTGCTACTGAGGCAAGTGTTGTAGCCTAAACATGGGCTCAAAACATGACTCAAAAAACTCAAAAAAAAACTGAGTCATTTTAATATCCTGAAATGGAAGGGTCACAGTAATAATGTGAAAGAGTACGGTTGGGGTGGCACATATAAACTGAAAAAAAAAGTGTATGTATGTGCATATATACATATTTATTGTTGCAGTATCTAAGTGGCCTTGTGTGTTTTTCTCTCATATCTGCCTATATTTTATGTGTAACTGTATTACAAAGTCTGAAGAATATGCTCTCACTTCCCATTAAAAACTGTGAATCACAACGAAAATGCTATAAGAACATCTAAGGTAGATAATTAAAGTATAATTAAGTTTAAATGCCTTGGTAAAGGAATATAAAAATATTTAAATTCAACAGGCTAGTACATTTGCAGTTTTCTTTTATTAGGTGTGAAATCTAAGAATCCCCTGCCAACTCTTGAGGGCTCAATCCAGAATGTTGAATTGAAGTACTGCAGCACATCATTGGTCAAATGTGCCTCTGGGACCGTGGGATCAATAAAAATTTGTGCCAAAGCCCCAGGTATGTGCAGCTGGACCATGTAAAACTTTATTGCCTGTGTAGGAGAATTGGCCTTGCTTTTTACAAGGAGAGTTACTGAAACAAGAATTTACTCATTGTTCCTATGAATCAGAAAAGATTTTTTTGTATTCTGTTTGTGTTTTGTTATTGTTGTGTGCCAGGATGATCCAGTCTGGCCCCAGTATAGTCAATTTTGACACCGAAAAAGAACACGATATTTAGTTTTTGTTTCCTGAGATAAAAAATGAATCTAAAAGCACTAAAGAAGCTGGAATAAACTACATTTTCATATTATGCATCTTTATTTTTATTGCTTTATTTGTAGTATTATATTTTATTGTTTACTTTTCCATGTCTCATTTTCCATCAGCAGTGCAAGTATTTCACTTGAGAAGGTTTTGAGGACCTGGTGATAAATAATTATAAATTTTGTTTAGCAGACTTCTTTTGAAAAGATTACAGTAACTTTTTGAATCTCTACCTACCGTCTTTTTATAGCTACCTGGTAGCTTGTGTTAAGAGCATTAAAACTGAGTGTATTTAACTGTAAATTGAATTCAGGGTGATACTTTAAGAGATTATATTATAAATTCAGGATGGAAGTTACAATTATTAAGAGACTCAGTTACTTCATTTGAAATCTTCCTAGATGTCAAGACATTTACAATATGACATTAAGGAAGTTGGTTAATAGTTTTTATAAGTGCTTCCTCTTTCTGTTTCCTATTTTAATTCTGAATTTAAAAATTCAGTGTTAATAGGTGGACTAGTGAATGTTTCTAAGACAAAAAATGGTCTTATTACAATAGGAGGTCTAAGAAGTCTAATCTTTATCTTAGGTGATGGTGGAAAAGAGAAGCTGATTCCTTTAATTCAAGGACCTTCTGACACCAGAGACTTACACAGCAGTAAATGGCTCAATGAGAGCAGAAAGCCAGAATCTCTCTTAGCTCCAGATTTGGTGGCCTTTACAATCCAGATTCCACAGTGTATGGACTACTGCCATAATTCCGGTAAGTGCAAAACTCTTGTTAAGCTGGCATCACGTTACATTTTCCTATCCAATGTAATTTTCAAAAGAGGGGCCTGATATAAAATGTGCCAAATGCCAACGTATCTTTTTCACATGCTGCACACGTAATAACTTCAGCCCACTATGAGAAAAAAAAACTCGAAGTAGCATTTTGATATATGTCCTCTTCAGTAAGAAATGCTCCATTGACTTTGGTTGCCTTATGAATAAAATATACAGAGCCTTTTGTAAGCATTTTTATTTTTTGCCAGGGCCTTGTTGAAAATGTGACTTTTGTTCTTTCTTTCCTCTAATAACTTGAGCTTCTAGTGTGGAAGTTGATGTGTTAGGTTTGAAGTGGTTCACATAAATTTACAGGATAGTTTATAATGCAATTAATGCATGTATTAATAAATGAATCCTTAATACTTAAATAGATGATTTTTAGGATGCATACGAGTGCACATTTGTCTTGGAGCATGTATTTTTATTTCTTCATGGGAATACATTTGTCTTTATTGAATTTGATGTTGTGATGGATTTAAATGAGAAACAAGTTAATATTTTTCAGATATTTGCTCAGGTAAATTTAAAGATGTTGACTTTGTGTGCACTAATCTAATATTCTATATATTTTAATATATGATTTTGGTGGGCTTTAATTTTACTTTATGCTATCTTGCTCCAATTTATAGGAGGGAGGTATGGTTCTTTGATAGGCCTGCTTGAACTTCTACATCTGTGTCCTTCAGCAAGCTTTGAGTCAAAGGTGTAGCAGAATAATCTCTTACATATGCAAAGTAAATTATTTGTAAGAAGTAGCCACTCCAGCGGATTTTAGGATATTATCTCAGCAATGGTACTTATGTGTTTCTTGGTGAATTGGTATCATACTGAAATGTCTGATGCTGTTTTTTTAACAATTAAATCAAGTTCCTGCCACTAAAACATTGCCTCAGACCAGTTCATGATTCAGATTGCTCAGATCCCTTTTCTAAAAAAAAGAAGTGGTGAAAATCTGTTGGACCTTCTGTCTCACTTAAGTAACTTTAAATGTTCATTATGCTAACAATATTAATTACTATTATTGATTATTGCTTTTTGTGCCTTTTTTGAAGTTTAACTTTCTGATTTGTCTTAGAATATTCTCTAACTCTTAAGGGAACACTTAGAATATTTAAAAAAAGAAAAAGAAAAAGCCAAATACCAAAACCATGTTATAGAATAATTGTAGTTGTTACTGGTCACAGTGGTCACGTATAGTTTAGCTCATAAGTATAATGGATAATCCAGTTAGATAGCAGACTGTATTTGGTAGCCTGTGACAGATGATGCCTTAGAGAATTAAGAAAAGAACAGATGAAGTGTGGTTCAGACATGTATGCGGGGACCTGGAGGTTGACTAATAGTGTAGCAAAAAATTGATTCATAACAGGCAAGTATCCGTGGTACCTGTCTTCTAGATGAATGGAGATACATTTAAAATGTTAAAGATTTGGAATTTTCCTGGGCCACCTGCCCTGTTCCTCAGGAAAGCGGTGTTGATTTTATGTGGTCCGTGTTGTAGGCAACAGGTCCGTGATGGTTTGATGATCTGTGCACCATCTGACAGCTCTAGGTCTGTCTGTAAGGTGGCAGATAGGGTGGAATACAAACGAGAGGGAAAAGTTGACAGATTTGTTCAAGCTTTGATCCCAGTAAGTGCGCAGAGTAGTGTACTACAAATGAGAGTAAGTGTGGATTTTCTTTTGTTAGTTTTGGTTTGTGTGTAAAGTGAGGGAGCAGTGTTTTATCTCTCTCAGGGTCTATCCAAAGGACGAGGGAATTAAAGCCTTCACATACTTGCTGAAGGAAATGAGGCAGTGTAATACAGGAGATACGATTAGCCTTTTCATCACAAATGTGGAAACTACATGAAGTGATTTGAAAGCATAAAAATGCTTTTGCTGTCAGTTGCAGTCACTTCTGGGAATTAAAGCTCTACTGGATAATTCAACAGCAAATTCAGCTTATGCCATGGGGGAATAAAAGTGCTGTTTAAAGCTGTATTACTGGAGATGATTTGGCAGTACTGGAGTTGTACTATTGGAGTCATTTCTCCTAATAATGTTAGATGTTGTGGTCTGCAGTAGGAATTAATACTGCAAGAAAGAAGAAGGAATAGTGCAACCTGCTTGTTGAAAGAATGAATCTACCCATGACAGATGAGAAAAAAATATCTGGTGTTGTTCTGTACTTTTGATTGCTTGAGATAAGACTGGAGCCAGCCTTGTAAAAATAGCTACGTAACTGATGCTTTTGAGACATAGATGTGGTTTCTGAAAGTTAAGGGGAACTGCAGTTCCAGTTTGGTGGGAGTGATTTTGTGGTTAAAGCCCAGAGAAGCAATGGAGGGGAGTTTCTGGTACTCCAGCAAACAATGGGACCACATCCTAAAAGAGTTTATGTGGAAGAATCTTGGAACACAACACAACGGCTATCCGAGGGGTTTCTTTTTTGAATTTTGCTTACATAAACATGAATGAAGGAGGTGTAACTAATGAATTCCTTATGCATCTGCAAGGTCAAATGGAAAACAACTGGGTCCAAAATGAAAGCAGTTATTTGTGTATGAAGTGCCAGGGAGGAGTTTGTGCCAATGGTGTGCATTTCTTGAATTATTTGGGTTAGTTCAGCTGGAGAACAGGTAGGAACCCTTTTCTCCCCTTGTGTCGGCTGCTGCATCGTGCCTGTGAAATCCTGTGATCCATGGTGACCCAGGCTGCTGTGCAGCTTCCTTTCGTTGCTCGGCTGCAGGTGGCCCTGCAGTGGTTGTGCGTGTGCTTACAATTAGAATGATAAAGCGTTTTGCACAAGTATCTTATTTCTTATTTGCTAGTGAGCGGAAAAGAATTGTTTCTAGTAGTAACGTGCTGCACTGTGCAGCAAAGAGAGAAAGTATTTTCATGAAACTTTATCCCAAAAAGGGCAACATTGAAGTGCACTATGTGGAGTATCTGCATGCGAAGTAAAAATCACTTGTTACAAGGGCACCTGCAGGTGATAATTTAGGAATGGTGTCTTATTGTTTGGTATCATTAGCACAATGAAAAATGGATAAACCCATGTTAGAAATATTTAGGGATTTTGTTTAATCCTTAATTATACGTCTGTATGCCGGTGCTTTTAATTTTGGGTACCTTTGTTGTATAAAAATTTCCTCAGGAATCTCTTTGCATAGTTGTAAGAATCAGGGAATGCACTGGCCTATCTTTATCTAAACTGAAGCATATACAATGTAGGATAAAGAGGCTGGGGAACGTCTTAATGGCTTCTCTGAACTAACCCTGGATTTATTAACCCTCGGAGCGAGCAGCAGACCTTGTTTGTTTCACCTGGCCTTTGAGAGAACTAGGGAGATTTCAAAATGAATGTGGGTGTTAGTATTTAATTATGGGCAGCTGTTGAATAGATGAGGTGAGCTGATTAAGCTCTGTTCAGTTTGCCAGGCTGAATTAATAGGAGTGCATGCATAGCCAGCGTATGGAGAGTTTTGCTATGTGTAAATCAAGAGGAAATAAGTATTAAAATTAAAAGAATCAAATTTTCTTTGAGATCCATTTAAATAGTCAGCAACACAGAAATGAAATTAGCAAGGAGATGAAAGTATCTGTATGAATGTCATGCTTGTGTATGGTAAATTGATAGACCCCGTTGATCAAAATGAGAGTGCAAAGAGTCTGCTGTATTTCATGTGAAAGCTGCACAGAGTGAAGAGCAAATTCTCAACCCTGGAGATGTTGGTAACTGCTCGTTTAAGTGATATATTAAGTTTCCAAGCATTTTTGGACTTTTTTTTCCACTGTAATTTTTTTCTCAGCTTAGAGAAGATCTCTCCCCTCCAAACAAAGGAAAAATGTATTTATGAGGGGAAAATATAATTAAATGTTTGAAGGTATCATAGATACAAACATAAATTAAAAATAAATAATTAAATAAATGTTGTTAAGTTGCACTGGGAATATTATATGTTTTTCCCCTCAAAAACCTGCTGGTATCCGTTTAAGTGTATCTGAAAGGAGAGGACAGATTTTATATTCATTTCTTTTTCTGCATAAAGTACTATGTATGCCCCCCAACTTCACATTTCTCAGACTTCAAAACAAAACTGACACTGACCTCTTAGATGGGGGACAACAAAAAGTCTGGATTTTAAAGCTAGAACTATTAGAATTTTAAGGTTTTCAGTTCTAGTTGAAAGGAATGCTTGAACTTGTAAATAAAGCAAACTTGTAAAAGAGAATTCCTAAAGTAATTTGAAGTATTTGGGAACAATTTGACACAATGAATGAGTACAAATGCCGAATATATTGTAGTAATTAAAGACAATTCACATTTGTGGTTTGGGCATAAATGTGTAAAAATTATACCCATCTATCTTGTTACATTTCCTTTTCTCTCCCTGAGGATTTCACTATGTACTTTATCTGTAATTGTTGCCAGTTTTCTATCAAGTTCCCACTGGGCTTCTGGTGCAAAAAATCTTATCCTCTCGATGACAGAGCTTGCCTGAATGATTTCATGCTCTTAGCATTTTTGTTCACGGGAATTAGGGGCAGAATGTAACTGCAGCTGAACATAGCATCTATTTTTGTAATTTTGAAGTTTAGACTCTGTTATTGGAACTAAATGAAGAGATGCAGGTGTTCTCCAGTTCAAATCCTTTGGGATTTTTTGATGGTAGATGCTTGAAAAGAAAATGCATGTGTTTCCAGAGTCAAACAGCAGCTGTGGACAAGGATTTATGTTTTTCTCAGAACTTTGGGATTTCAAAATGTTACATTTAATCACATGCACAGAAAGGAGAGCAAATGTTAAAGATGTTACATATAAAATGAGGGGACTGATGTTTTTACCATACCAACTAGTTGTGGGAATAGAGGAACAAAGTGATCTTTAATCTTAATATGAGCAATTTCAAAAGGATTATGATAGTTGCCAGGACTCTGCTCTTTTGAGAACTGCTCTCTTGCAGCAAACAACATTTATATCCTCTTAATTACTTGAAAAATCTGGCTTGCTTTCATACTTTGCATTTGAAAAATGTTAATAGTGTATGATACTGAAAGCACTATTCGTGTCTTACTTTTGTTGGAATAAGGTGAATTTAAATTCAGATAAGTGTATGTTTTGAGAAGAACTTGGTTGTTATTGTCATGTAGTTTTCAAAATGCAATTAAGAATAGTGGTTCAACTGCCTGAAGCGAGAAGCTAAATTTGGAAGGGTTCTGAGTTGCAAAACTTGTGGGCGGAAAAATTTTGTGACAGTGCAGTTTCTCCCTCTAGATTTTGAGATTAGATGATCGTAGAAAACAAAACATCAGATGGTTTGTTGACAAAAAACAAGATTTTCCATGTTCTTTTTAAATTAGGAATTATGGCTTTTGTTTTGGAAATTAATGTGATTTAAAGATAGTTTAGAGTGCTTTTTAGAGGTAGAGTTAAAGAAGAAGCTCATGAATTCATGTTCTTTCATACATTTACCTCTTTGTGTAAGCTTTGTCCTCATTCTTTAACCTTGCAACCCAATATGTTGTGTACTGCAGCACAGGTTAAGTATCAAATATTTTCTGAACATAAATCCCCTCTGTAACTACTGTCTTATGAAAGTCTAACACTTACTGCTGTCTAAGGGAGAAGTAAGCTTATCCTCAAGCACAGTCTGTCGCTCCAGTTAAAGATGTCACGTCCATTAGAGCAGGTAGCATTAGGGAGGGACGCACTATTCCGTACTATCTAGATTAACATCATTTCCAGAGGGTTGCATTGCTTTTTGCAACTGGTAGTAAATTTTGGTTATAGAAAGGTAATTGTTCACTGCAGAAGTAAGGCAGCTCGTTTGCCTTTCCTTCAAGGAATTCTGCAAATCCATGCGGTCTAAGTGCTGCTTTCATCTCTGCCTGAGTTCTCTTTCTCTGTCTGCCATAAATCCTTCAGCAGTGTAGGCAAACTAGAATTCTGAAATTGTGAGTGAATAGGATTCAGAAGTTTGTAAAATGGTAGTGGAAAAATGATCTTTTTTAAAGGAAAAAAACACCACCAACAAATACAAACTGCACTCTGTCCTATCAGTCGCTAGGTAGCAAACCTGCCTAGTTCAGTTCCTTGAAAATTGCTGTTTTATTTCCAAGCATGAGTGACTGACTTCAGGTTCTGCTATTTTGCTACTCTGTGACAGACAACAGAGCAAAATCTCTAGCCAAAGAGGTGTTGTTGTGTAATTTTCTTAATAGCAGCAGCCAAGTATTTGGTAATATGGCAAAAAATTAAAATATGTAAAAAAAAATTCAAATGCAAACAACAAAGTTGTGGACTCAACCCCAAATAGCAGGAATCTGAGATGCTACATGATGAAATCTGCTGAGCAAGGGATTCTTTTCTGTACTTATGTCTTTTTCTTTAGGAATGCATTGCTTGAGTTTTTCTTTTGTCTCTGCCCATAGATAATGTAGTTCATCTTGTAGCTCCTTGAATAGGAAGGAGTTCATGCTCCAATATTGACAACTGTTGATTTGATCTTAGCTGTGAGTGCAGCGTATGCTCTGCACACTTAAAGCACATAAAGGAAATCTTTCTACCTACTCTTTAAACAGAAAATAACCTAGAAAGTACTGTGAAACTAACACAAAAACTAAGTGCTAAGCTTCCTTAACCTTGTAAATCATCACATTTCTAAAAGTTAGGAAAAAAAGTTAGGAATGGCAGATGCAAGGCTATTCCTGCAGCCTTTATTTGTTTCTATGCGCGTGTATTTCATAGGATTTTTTTTCAGAGTCTTGACAGAATCTATTTACGTAGGGTATCAAAGCGTTTCATAGGTCACCGCAGTCATACCTAGTGCTTCATTTGTGGAAAAAAGCACCCAAGAATGGGGATTCAAATGATAACGTCTATTTCCAGAATAAAAAAGGATAAAGTTCCTGAGGTTTTGTGAAAATGCATTCACCTTTTCTACTTGTGGCATCTGGAAAAGCATTATTCAGCAAGGCGACTAGACACTTACTGATGGTGCAGAGATTTTTGGAAATGTGACAGGCATATGCTCTCTGCAATTGCTGACACATAGCTTTGGACACTGAAATCTGTTTTTAATTGAGAAAATATATGTTGGCCGACATGTTGGGATAGCTCCTACTCATTCTGAAAAAATGCCATGGGATCTTTAACTTCCATTTGGATGTTTCCCAGACATGGGCATAAGGGACTGTAACTGTTTACTTTCAAATGGTGTTTAAACCGTTTCCAGCTTTTATAATTGAATTATATTGCTCTCACTACCACTTTTGTGATGTAAATGGTTCATATAACATGGCAATTTTTTGTAATGAAATGCTAAATAGATATAACTGAAAAGCAGTAGATGAAATATAAATGCATTTTGACCAGGTCAACTCCTGTTTTTCAGATTTTAATAACAATTGATTAAATAACATATTACTGAAAAGAAACTTAGCACATTTATGAAAAACAGTATTAAGTAAGTGTTCTCATTATTTAAACTGCAGAAATTGTCATGACTCTTTAGGTACAGTTAAACTCTGATTATGATTACTGTGTGGCTGATTTTTTTTTCTGTTAGTATTTTTCAACTCTGTAGTAGATTAAACAAACAAACAAAACTAAAAACCTACAGATCACTCACTCAAAATATTCAGATATTCCAGTTATAATACACTCAGACGTATTAGCAGCCTCACTTGTATTATGTGAGATATAGTCTGAAGTATTTGGCTGTGTATTCCTTTTCCACACATTTCTATGATGCTACACATTTCTGTGATGCTGACAATACACATTTGCATTTGCAGTGTAGTCACACTTGTAACAATCTGCACCACTGGAGGCGACCTGAAGTGCACCACCCACCACCTCACTGCTCTCACATCCACTGTTTGAGCTCCACGAATGTTCAGCAGGTGTTGATAAATGTCACTGGGTGCATTTTTTCCCCACAGAGGAATTCGGTTCCACGCCTTTGCTTCGTATGCACTTCCACGTCAGACACCGTTTAGTCATCCCGCCCCTCTGCTGCCATCTGTCACATGGCAACAACACGTAACGGAATGTTGCTGGGAATTTGGTGCTCTACTGTCATACTACCAACATCCACCTCTGATGTCATAAGCTGACATAATATAATACATAATATAATAGGAGGCATTTATTTCGGGCTAGCCCTCATAAAAAGAAGCAGTTCACATCCCTAGGAACGGCTGAACCAGCATTAAATTGATTGTTTTCAACTGAGTAACTCCAGTGATGAGCCCTGAACTAAGACGTATTCCTATAGTTTAACGAAATGCAAATGATTTTGAATAGATTAGCTTTAAGGTATTCGGCTTCAGAAATGCTAAATAAGCTTAATTCATTCAGGTGCTATGAAGCTTCTGCAAATCACCATCTATTTTTATAAAAAGCCTGCAACCCACACAGAAATGAGTACAGAAAGGAGAACAGTTTGTTTTCCTGCAACCATGTCTGAAGGAGAAAATCCTAGGTGTTGCCCTAATCTTGCAGCTGGTTTGGTTATGGCAGAAACATTTGCCAGAGAACAGTAATTTGATGAGTTCTGTGTTCCTGTTCACCCTTCCGCTACTAATTGTTGCTTTTGAGCTCCACTTACAGCACAGCAAATCAACACAAAGTCTGCTTTTCCTAAGTGTTATCCTAATTGCTGATCTATTTTCAATATGTGACGGATAGATCTCAAAAAAGCAAAGGTGATTTTCCCCTAGAGATTTAGAAAATTAGGTCTTGTTACCTAAAACAGAGTAGGCAATCATTCTGGGGTTGTACTATCTTAACTGAATGAGATTATTGCATGGTTATGTACCACAAAGCAATGCTGGAGGAATGGGTGCACTGTCAATGGGAACAGAAAGGTCGGAGAGTCCCGAACAAATGTGTCAGTTCTTTGTCAATGCAGTAAGCGTCTGCCTGCATCTGTCAGTTCTTCCACTTTTAGCCTCTGTACATCATCTGTCATTGTACAGCTTCTGGGGCCATTTGCCTGGGACTGATGCCAAGCTGGAGTAGTAGCTGGGACTGTGCTGCTTTGTGTCCAGAAGGGCTGGAATAGCAGCCTGCTGCATGTGGGAGGGTGGGCAGGAAAGCACCAATTGATGTGAGCTGCAGCTTTTTGAATGTCAGCGCTGAGAACTCTTGCACCGGAGGGGAAAAGAAATGACAGTGTTCCAATTATATAACTCAAACCCTAGATGAAAATAAAGAATAATCCTGAACATTCATGTTAGGATAATGATCAGAATGAATCAGAGACTGACTGCCTCTTCCCATTTCCTGGTGCGTTACCAGTACCCATTTGTTTGTTTGGGGTTTGTTTTTTATGATGGGATAAAGCCACTTAAATGGTAATGAAGCTTCGGTACAGTGAAAAGTGTAAATCAAAAATTGACTTTCATAGAAGAGTTTTTGTTCTGAGTTTGTTTGTTTGTTTGTTTGTTTTGTAAAATGGGAAAATAACGAAGATTTAGTAAAGAGGAACACTTTCACTGGAAGAATGGAGAAGTGGTCTGATGAAACATTCAAGTTCCTGGCTTAGCGTTAGCGGAGTGGAAGTGATGAATAAAATCACCTCTGGATAATATTTTTCTGTTCTGTGTTTGCCCATGATGTAGAGGGTAATTCTGACAGCCATAATTATCTCTTAAATAAACTGGACCTTTTGTCACAGAATCGTAGGGGTTTGAAGGGATCTCCAGAGATCATGGAGTCCAACCCCCCTGCCAAAGCAGGTTCCCTACAAAAGGTCTCACAGGTAGGCATCCAGGCGGGTCTTGAATATCTCCGGAGAAGGAGACTCCTGTCTTGTCTCCACACACTGCTGAAAAGAGTCTGGCCTCCCCACTTTGCCCCCCATACCTCAGATATGTATAGACTTAGATTAGGTCCCCTCTCAGTCTTCTTTCCTCAAGGCTAAACAGACTCTGTTGACTTAGCCTTTCTTCATAGAGGCGATGCTCCAGGCCCTTCACCATCTTCGTGGCCCTCCACTGGACTCTTTCCAGGAGATCCCTGTCTTTTTTGTACTGGGGAGCCCAGAACTGGACACAGAATTCCAGATGAGGCCTTACCAGGACAAAGTGGAGGGGGAGAATCACCTCCCTTGACCTGCTGGCCACACTCTTTTTAATACACCGCAGTATGCCATTGGCCTTTTTGACTACAAGGGCACACTGCTGGCTCATAGCCAGCCTGTTGTCCACCAGGACGCCCAGGTCCCTCTCAGCTGAGCTCCTCTCCAGCAGGTCATCTCCTTTGATGCAAATGCCAATGCTCTCATTGGCATTTGCAATAATTATATATGCAGTATTTTCCCAGTTATATTCCCAGCTATAGAATCACAGAGTGGTTTGGGTTGTAAAGAACCTGAAAGATTATTTAGTTCCAATCCCCTGCATTGGCCAGGCTGCCACAGTTGTCTGTTCAATGGAAGTAAATTCGTGAAAGGAGAATATGAATTCTCCCTCTTATTTTGTGCTTTATGATTTTGTTCC
Source organism: Coturnix japonica (assembly GCF_054131305.1). Lineage (NCBI taxonomy): Eukaryota > Metazoa > Chordata > Aves > Galliformes > Phasianidae > Coturnix > Coturnix japonica. The sequence continues at coordinate 19,311,500 of NC_140664.1, read as the reverse complement.
CTCTGCGTTAAAAATAGAAGGAATCTGCTACTGGGCAAACCTTCTCTCAAGGTTGTGAACTGGAAATTCATAGAAGAAAATGTAAGATGTTCAGTATGTCATTAGAGTTTTCAAAATGTCGTTAAAATTATAGCAAATATTTAGCACATATTTGATAATAGAGTCATTAATAAAGAATAAGCTTAAAATTAATCTGTTGGATTAAAGTTGTGTTTTGAAACCACGGTTTGGAGTCAGACAAGAAGTGATGTTGTGTAGCTGAAAATGTGTGTATTGGTCTTTTAAGTAGTTTCATGCTTAAATTAATTAAATAAGACCATTGCAAAGTGCAATTACTTGATTAAATTTTTTAATTTAAAAATCAGAAAACGGGGTATATTTGTATTTTAGAGTTTAGAAATAAGTGTGGCAATAACACTGTAACCTTCATAATACTTAGTATGTTTAGTTTGAAGACTAATAGGCAATAAAATCCTTTTTTTTTTTTTTTTTTCTTCTTTTATACTCTTAACATAGCACAGAATGAGCCTGTGAAAGGGATGACTTAACACAACTGTTGATGTACTTTGAGTGAAACATCTTTATCAAGTTAATACAAGAAGCAGTCATGCCCTACTTGAATTACTCATTTATAATGGCTGAGCAGCAGCCTGGATGTGGACTTTGAAATCCTGGGAAAATAAGATGCATGCATGCATTCAAATGTCTGAAGTCTTTGCTGTGGAGCAGCTGTAAAATGTTGAAGTGAGATGTCGGCTACTAGCTGTTGTCTGCGCTTTTAGTCCGAAGGGAGATTTGATTATTTGTTAGCCAAAATCAGTGTTTTATTCACTGCGTTCTCAATTGAAGTCTTTCCATTTTATTGAGTTGCTTGAACATTTAAGAGCTAGGATTCAGAATATTTTTTTCTTTTTGCACACTTTCAAGGTGCAAGATTTTCCAACTCAGCGTTATAATCTATTTGTTCTGTTACGATACTTGGTAAAGACTTTGCTGTAGCTTCTGTTAACGCTTTTGATAAGGGATAGGTTTGTAAAATATCAAAATAAAGCAAGTGTATCAGTAGCAGTTTCAAAATATGCTACCTGCATGCTCACTAAAAACATCAGAGTGTAATAGCGGGTAAAATATGTGCATTAAAAGTCAGTCTGTCTCCTTGTACTGTTGGGATGTTGCAGCTTGCACAATCTTTTGCAGATGACTACACTGAATTTCCATTGCCGGGTCCCTTGTCTTCACAGCTTGATACCATGTTTCCTTTGAAAAGATAGACATGTAGGAAATTAACTGTTCAACTTTAATTTTTCTTCAAATGCTTGCACAGTACCAAAGAGTATGCATCCCATTACACTTGAATGAGAGATTTTTGATCAGAAGTGCCAGATGTTGTGTCTCAAATATCCTCATACTTCCCAAGTAAACAGTTCAGAAGCAACCAGGAATTTCTTTCACTGCAGGAATTGTAGGAGCTGCTGTGGCATGGGATGAGTGAGAGCAGAAATGCCCACTTCTGCTTGTTGTGTGTCTATAAGGCCAGTGTGGACCTTTGTGTGTTACTTTGGAGACTGACAGTTATGTCCATGCTGTATCTATCCCATGATACTTGTTAAGATAATAATGGTTTTACTGCAGCCAGCAAGACTGTAGAAGTGCTTACTTAAAGACCATTCAGGAAATTGTCAAATCATCTTTGTTACTAACAGTATATATATTATTATGTATACTTTCTTTTTCAGTCTTTTTGCCTGGAACTGGGCGTCTTTAACAGGCAAACTTGTTTTTTTCCCTCTGGAAAATCACTCTGAGAATCATGATGGAATGAATGGCTGCCTGTTAATGTGATGGCAGCAGATCAGGCCCCAGATTTGAAGATTGTGCCTTCCTGTTAATGATAAAAATGCAAGGCAAGAACAATCCACCTGAAAGGTAGAAATATGGTAATTTAAATCTTCACAGGCATTAGTCCAAGGCGTGAATGATAAAGGTACTGGAGATGTAGCTGAAGAAGGCAGCGTTGCCATTGTTCATAGTGGAATATTTTGCCATCACTCTTCTCCACTGAGGGAATATTTGCAGTAAGGACGTACTGAGTCTTATAGCCTTGCCTGCATCTTGGCTTTGCTTTTAGCTGCAACAACTGGTCACCTCTGCTCTAATTACAGCAGCTCAGCTAGCTCTGACATGATTTCTGTGTATTGAGGTGTGAGTAGACTTGAACAAGTGACTCCAGAACATTTTAAGAGCAGAGAAATTACAAATTAAGGCATATTTGTACAAAAATAGCATGAGGTAATACCGAGGGAACAAAATGTTCTTCCATCATTTTCTGTGAGGTCCTACAGCAAAACACTTGCCAGCAAATGCTGTTATATTGAGAACTACTTGAAGTCAAGGACAGAAACCAACAGCATTTATGTCCTGGCTTTGAGAAAATAGAGCAACTTCTGCATTCCCACCAAGCATTCAGGCATGGGGCAAGTTAAGTTCTGCCTCTTCTGTCACAGATTTTTTGTTGTTTTATCTTAATGATCTTTCTAGGGGTGGCCACTGCCTTACTGTGTAGCACCCAGTATGTAGGACTTACGGGCTTATGAGTGCCAAACATAACTTGTCCTTTGTGGGTAGTCATCTGGGCTTCACACCTCACAGGGCTGATGACCAATATTACTGAAGCCTTCCTGCTTCAGATTCTGCAGGAAGTAAAACTAGTGTAACAGGATAAAGTATTATGCTTAACTAAATCAAATGTGAATCTAACCCAGCTTGCACTCCTGCTTCTTTTTATTCCTTCTGAGAATTTCTGAATGTTTTCCTAAAAATGCTAGAAAATCTTCCATTTTACCATCATTTTCTTCAAATAAAACACTGAATTAAGAATTTAAAGTGGCAAGAGTTCATTTCTTAGTGAGAACTGAAAAAAATTAGGATTACCAAATTACAGAAAAGCTCTCATAATTTTCCTAAATATTTTGCTGTTTTACTGTATCTGTATATCTATGATGTATATTAGTGTAAGGTGAAAAGATGACTATTCTAATTGTGTCTGAATAGGCTGTTCTGAAAACATATCTGAGGTTGGAAAGCTGTAAAAAAAATTGTTCTAATCCACAGCATGTTGTTTGATCTACTTGTATCAGTGTATCAGAGTGTCACATACAGAGACAACATACAAATCTTGCTAACTCTGGATTCTCTTGTTTCCCAGAGGATTGGCAGTGGAAAATGAGGAAAACTCAGTTCCTTTAGCAAGACTCCGGTTGTTTCCTCATACCCCAGGAAGAACGCCAGCAGAACACTTGGAGACTTTTTTTTTTTGTTGTTCCTTTACAAATTCTAACTAGTTTGTCAGTAGCTGTGCAGTGTTGTTGACATCTTTAAGGACACTTAGACAAAGTCCATCTTATTTGCAAACTGATATCTAGAAGAGTAGTTGATTGAGGTTTTTTTAGTGCTCTCTGTAATTTTTTTTCCTGAGATGGGGTAGTGCTAAAATGCATTATAACATGGTATTTTCCTCATAGATTTCAAGAATTTTTACTCTACTCCATCTGTCCTCAGACCATTACAAGCATACAACTCCTGCAACACTTTTAAAAGAAGCTTCTATGCCGCTGTTTTGAGTTCGTGTGGCTTCTATATGAAATTTTTGGTGCGTCGTTCTAAATTAAATTCTCTTTCAGCCAAATAGGCCGTTCCTCGTTAAGACATGTGTCATCCCAGTAGAAATCCTAAAGGAAAGCACTGCAGCTTAAAATATGTTGAAGGTAGCTGACATCACTGGTGTTAGTGCATTACTTGAGGAATAATGTTACACATGCTAGAACAGTAGAAAGTGCCTTGCATGTCAGTGTGCCAATACAAATAATAGTCAGATTTTTGGAAGGCTTTTTAATGTGCTTCTTCTGCAAAGTACAGTTTAATATTTAGTTACCGATAGTGTCCAGTGTTATTGTTATGCTTTAGATCAAAGAAAAGATAAAATAGTTTGAATTACAAAGCATTCAATAGTTTGAATTTTCTGCCAAAGGAATAACAAAAAGTAGCAGACTGAAGTTCAAATTTATATGGTGAATAAGTTTGAGTAGTTTTCTGTGCCATTAGCGGAACAAATTAAACTTTCGCTGGTTGAATGCATATACCTAAACAGTGTAGTGTGGGAGGATTATCAGCCAGTTACTCTTATTGGTTTATTGGCAGCAGAGCAGATTTAAACCAAATTTTCCCATGGTAGAGGTACTGTATCAGAGATCCCAGAAGTTTTCCTAAGAAATTTATGAAGTGGTATGAGAGTAAATTACTGAAGATCCATCAAAGCAAGTATGTTATTGACAATTTATTGACTTCATCCCCACTGCTAGTTAAAAGAGGAAAAAAAAGGGGATTAGCGTTCAGCCTACACTTTGAAAGCTGCGTGAGGTCTTCTGTACGATATTTGAGTTAATCTGTAATTAATTAACTTAATTAAACAAATATTAGTAAAAGAGTAAAAGCACATTTATTCTGATGGATCTATAAAAATAGTCATAAGATCAATGTAAATAAGTAAGGGAAAGTGTGAATCTGGGTCTGGTTAGGGCAGAGTATAACGCTGGTTATCTTTGATCTTCTGAGAAACATAGTTCTTGCTCGAGCAAATCTCTCATTGACCTTGCTGACTAATTGCCTAAGAACTTCTGGGTCTTTACCCTTCAGGTTAAGGTCAAAAATATACTGCCATTTATTATACTGGACAGTTTCTTTGTGTCCAGGTTTAATGGCTTTAATTCAAACAGCATTGCAACTTGTTTTCATTGTTTATTATTTTACCTATGCTGAATGACTTAGCTAGGGATTACAGGCAAAAAAAAGCTGTCTCGTATTAATGATTTTATTCTTCCATCAACTTGCTGCCCTTGTCTAATTATTCAACTTCTCTGTATTTCAGCTCGTCAGTAAAATATGTATTTACTATCTGTGCAAAATACGACAGAAATTATCATAGACTATTTTCAGACTCTCACTTGGAAGTTAGTGCACCGGGCGTGGAATTTTATGTTGATAGTAATTGAGAATATATAAATATTTGAGAGCATGCTGTAGGTTTTTTGAGAGGCATTTCATTCCTTTTAAAACACTAAAAAACCCCGAAACAACAGCAAAAAAAACCAACAACCAACAACCTAAAGCTCATTTTCCCAGATTAATTGCATATAATTTAAATTTATAGGGTTATTTTCGTGTCAGTCTTGATTAAGATATATAGATTTAATGAGAGGAATATTTTTCCTATTACAATTCCTGAAGTCTACTGGGTGTAAAACACATGAACTCTTTCCCCTTCTGCCGTTTTCTGATGCCTGTGGACTTTTTCTGTTGCTTTGAATGGCTGCTAAATTACTATTCCCATTTGTTTGCCAGGTAGGAGGGAAAGTGCATGACTTCAACTGAGAACTGAATTTCTTGGGAAAATATTCAGAGCAGTGTGTTCACAGTGGGAGCTATTACAGAAAAGTTTACTTCACTATCAGTTTTTTTGGTCAATTTACCCGTGAAAGCAGTCTCCTAGAAATCTGCTTAATCAGTAATACTGTTTTGAAAATAAACATTGTATAAGGATCTGTCCTTTTCTATTAACAACTCAAAACATTCTGAATAAATCTAAGTAATTTTTTCTCAGTCACCCATGATACGCTTTCCTTCTTTGATATGGTCAGTTTTACCTACTTTGTTCATGACATTTCAACTTTGATCTCAGCTAATTGCCATTAAATTCACACCACTTACTGACTTGGCAAGAGAGAACAAGTTAATGCTATTCATCATAATGAGACCAGTTACTTTATTCTGACCCCTCCAGGCATTTGCTTGTTTGCTTGACAGCAAAGCGATTTGAGCAGTTTTACATATGCTGCTCATACACTTTCCATATGAAAAGTGATAACGCTGCAGAATCCTGTGAGTTCAGGTTTTTGAAAGTGTTTACTGCATAGTGCGTAGGTATATGTGACAATATTTTTTCATGGTGTTTCATATTCTACTTCTCTCCTTCAGTGAGATCTCATACCTGAGGTATGAGATAAATAGAGCTTGTCCTTCAGTCGGAGAAGGATTTTTGTCTGTGTGGTGCTACTTTGCTTTTCAGCATATAGGTTACTTTTGCCTAGTCAAGATTAATACACCTTTAATCAAAACGAATGCAGGCTTGTTTTTAGGGTTTTTTTCCTTCCCTATATGCCAGAGAATATTTGATCTAGAGAAGAAACAGAAAGAATGATAATAAAATAATACTTACTATGTTTAGTATGATGACTTAGAATAATAGGTAATAAAATCTTTTTTTTTTTTTCTTTCACTGTTACCAAAGCACAGAATGAGCCCGTGAAAAGGCTCCAAAGAGTGGGGAATGCTGACTGGCCGTGCCTGACTGCTGCTGTGTTAACCTCTGGGCAGCGCCTCATTTACCAGCATTAATACTGATAGGGGAGAATCCAAAAGTTTATTAAATCCTAATTTTATTTAATAAGTTGATTAGTTTTAAATATTTTAATAAGTATTAGAAATGTATTTAATTATTAAACATTACTAATTAATGTAAGTTTTAAATATATGTATCTTAAGTTATAAGCTTTTTTTTCTCAAATGCTGTGACCTTCATATTTAATGAACAAAGATGTAGCAAGCGAATGTAACGCCTTATGAATGGAAACTTAAAGGATAAACTAGAATTTGCATAATGACCCAGCAACAGGCATTGGCCAGGTATTGGATGATATTTCTCAAGAGATGCTGAAGGGCTGTGGTGTGATGAACTCCATTCATGCACAGTGTTATCACTCTTCATTTCTTAGTCAGTAATTTGTTTCTGCCACTGTTTTGCTGAATAGTAACGTGTCTTAAAAATCAGTTTTACAAGGAGCATTTCCCCATGTCATCGCTGTTTGAACAACTTCACCTCACAGCCGATTGTGTGTTAGGGGTATTTGCTGGAAATCAAAGCAGAAAACAGGTGCCAGAAGCACTGCAGCCACCTATGGGAGTAGAAACCTCCCTCGAACTGATGGACTCTTCCTTCTTACATCCCACACTAATAAGAAACTAATAATGCTCAAAACAGATCAGTCTGGTGGATCTTCTGGAAACTCTGCTATGAGAAGATTAATAGTACCCTCACAGTTAATTGTGTCAAAGTACTGTGCATATGCCATATATGATCATGATTGTTTTGGGTGTTTACTGTGCCTCTGTCTTCTTTTAGCGTGATATAGATTTTTGTTTGTTTTTGTGATACAGTTTTCTCACACGGCTCAATAATGTTCAGGAAGTGAGATTTAAAGAAGAGACTGTTTCTTGTTTTAGTCTTTGAATTGTTTCTCTAGAAGAATAGAATGTCATGTAAGAGAGTTAAGTATGGTAAAAGCTGAAAGAAGCTGTCCAAGCTACGATCATTGGACCACCCAGGACCTGGACCACCCAAGGGACCAGAAACAAGCGGTCGCCTGAAGAGGTGGCCTTTCACTAGAGGTCAAACAAGTTGTATCACACATCTTGGAAATATTCTGTAATGATTTTTGAAAGTAGTTGGCTGCCTGCTGGAGGCGATCCTTACTGTAAGTTCCCACTGTGCTAGCAGTGTCCCTGTGGAAATGGCTCTCCATATTTCCTTGTGACCTTAGCCTTACAGTTGGCTTTTTATAGGTCAAAAGTAAAATTAGAAGATTAGCAATGAGCTGCTGTTGTGCAGAGAGATATTAAGGTATTCCAGAGTTTGTCCAGTGCCATGTATGAACAGAAGATACTTGATCAAGGCCAGTTTTAGGTTTTGCAGTATGATTCAGGTTGGACGCTATGTTAAATAACTCTTACTGGAAATGCCTTAACTGTGCTTCTAGATGCAGGAAATGGTGCAATATGAAGCTAGCTGCAATTACTGAGTCCCTGAAGTTAAGTAGTGTTTAGAAAATGGTAACAAAAAGAGCTAAAAAAATTCTTCATTTGGAAATTATTGCAAGTCACAGCTATTGTCCTTAAAATCACAGTAAAATTATGTATGTGAAGGATAGCAATATTTCCCATATTGAAAATAGATAATGCTGGGAAATTGCCTTGAATTGAAGTTTTTCCTCTGGCAGCTGTCATTCCAAGGCGTTTTGCCATTTAGTTCATTTGTTCAATTGTAAGATGATGTGTAAGACCAGGTGGGCTTCTGGAGCAGCATGATGCAGGGATGGTAGGTCAAATGGGTGGTGGCTGGTGTAAAGGGAAGCTGTGTAAAAGCCTGAATATTGTGGATAAAGGTGTATACGCTAATGTTGATCTCAACATTAGTACTAGTTTAAATTATAATTAGAATTAATATTATACATAATTTTGCAACTACTGCTTTCTAATTTAATGTGAAATACTTGTAAGGCAGAGCCCAGCATCACATAGCCAGTGATGTGCAATACTTTTTGTTGTTGTGTGTTTGTTCATTTTATTATATATGTATGTGGAATGTAAATATGTCTGGTTGAGTTGTCCTAATCATCAAATGCCTTGCAGGTACCATGGCAGTAATATTTTTAATTCAGAAAAGTTCACATAGCAGCCAGTTCAAATGCCCTAAATGACATTAAGACTTTACTTTTTTTCTCAAAACTAAGGTAAAAAGACCCTCAAAAAAGCTATACTAATTATATTTTTAACTGCTTGTAAAAAATATTTATATGATGGAATAGTGTCAATGATGGAAGCAGTCAGCATTATTTGTAGGTATAAAGATATGCTGTGTGTGTATTTGATTACCAACATTTATAATTTTCCTCCTGTTCCATAATTCTAGTGACTTGCGGAATCAAACTCTATAATCCAGAGATGGGTTATAAAGCAGGTATGTTTATTCCAGCGTTGCGCAGCGCCGGGTGCAAGGGGGATAGCTCCTCCAAACTTGCACACCGTAAAGAGAAAAGTGTGTTACAGATATAGGTTAAGCTAATACATAATCAATAGTCTCCTCCTCAGTTTGATTACATATTCATTACATTCCCTATGGCCCCGTTCCTCGCAACCCCATTCCCTCATTCCCCCTGACCCCATTCCCCGCGACCCTTGCCGATGTTTTGGGGTGAAATTCTTCTTCTGTTTTCTTCTTGGTGTTATCTGCTGTTATTGTTCTCCCATGTTGGCATCATCTTGCCCGGGGGGAATCTAATCCTTGTCAGAGGTCTCCGGACAGTTTCTTCTTATCTTTATTGCCCTCTTCTCTGGCTTTATTTTGACTAAGTGTCTGTAATCCCCTTTCCCTGCACTTTTAAATGTACAGTTACCCTTTGTCTTGGTTTCTGTGAAGTTCCCCTTTCCCTTTCTATAGCAAAATGTTACCTTACCACCATTTTGAGGCTTTGCTCACTCTTCAATTCCCCCCTTTTCTTTAATCTAGCAGGCTTTTACCTGCTAGATTCTTAATGGGTCTCAAAATAGGCTCCGCTCTCTACCTATTGTCTCAGCTCATGTCTTTTCCAAACCCCATATTCCCTTCTGGTATCCTGGCACAGACACAAAAAGCACCTTATAACAACACAAGTAAAACACACCAAGAGTAGCAAGGTGATGCAGACTAAGAAAAGCTGTTTTAGTCATCCTAAATTTGGCAACTAGTAAGTTTATCCCATGATCCAGAGAAAACTATTCCCCAATCGGTGTTATCCCTGCCTACTCCATGTTGCAATGCATCTTTGGATAAACAGGATATCTCCTTTTGGATTGTCCATCAAGCATCTGCAGCAGCATCCTCAATTGTTTCTAAGGTTACAGAAATTTTCATACAGTGGTACCCCCCTTTTCTTGGGAGTTCTGTGAACTCAGTTTGCCGTTGTTGCCCTGGAAGGCCCTCTCCTGTGAGGCCCACTTGTGCCCTGTTCCTGGTACTGGGACTGTACTTTGTAGTGTTGGTTTGCTCAATATATTCTCTTATCTTCCCTTATAACCAATTTCCATAAAATACTAAAGGACATAATAATGTGTCCATTTGGGCATGCACACATCTGTCAGCTTGCTCTCTTCCTTTCTAAATTATTAATTGGACTCCTGTTCTCTTTAGAATATTTTACAGGTTTTGACTTGGCTTCAGAGATTTTAAGTTTACCGTCTGGAATTGAAGCCCTCTTCAACTGCCTGTTCTGCCACCTGATCTATCATCTTATTTTCTGTTTCCTGTACAGTGTTACATTTCTGATGTCTTTTACAACATATAATAACCATTGGTAGATTTAAATCAGGCAGTTTTGCTTGTGTGTGAGTAATCCTTGCTCTTTTCAGATAGTACTATGAGCGTGTGGCACATATTTAGCATCTGCCCATATGATTAAAGCTCTTGTCAAGGCAGTTATTTCAGTCTTCTGAGGGGAAGTCCCCACAGCTGGTGGTTGTGCTTCGGTTACCTGGTCAGTAGCAGTTACTGCATGTCCTGCCTTACAGTCTCCTTGTCTCATAAAACTGCAGCTTCTGGTAAACCAGGTGTCTTCTGCATCTTCTAAGGGTTCGTCCTTCAGGTTCGACTGACTGGCTGGAATGTGCAGCTTCAGTTGATTTAAAGCAGTCATGTAATACTGGTTCTCCGGGAGTTCCGCTAAGGAAAGATACTGGGTTGACAATATTAGTCACAATTATTTCTACATCACCCTGCTCTACCAGGATGGCCTGGTATTTCAGGAATCTTTGGGGTGAGAGCCAATGAACTAATGTCCCCCTTTTGCCTCCAATACAGTAAACACTGTATGAGATATTAAAACTGGTATCCTTTGGCCCAGTGTAGATTTATAGGCTTCTTGAATATTGAGCAGTAGTGCAGCCACTGCCCTCAGGCACTCTGGCCATCCCTTACTCACTTCAAGCTGTTTGAGGTTTACCATCAGTCCGTAGCTGTGTATCCATGGTCAGCACCCTCCTGTCATTCCTGGGAACGTATGGAGTTCCTTGGCAGTTTGCAGCTCAGGGGCTTAGCAGATGGCTTCTTTCTAGGCAGTCCTTAAGGTTCAAAGTCCAGCTGTAATTTCTGAGTTATTTGTGCTTTCTGTAAACCAAGAAACTCAGCAAACTCTCAGTCTATTGTACACAGTCCTTTTGTTGCTGTGGCATCCACACGCTCCAGTAAAGTTCCACCCTAGGATGGAGGATCCCAGGTCTCAGGCTCATGAGTTGACCAGTTCTCAAAAATCATTAAGCTGTTCTCACAACCCTGGGTAACACTGTCCAGGTTAACTGAGTCTCTTCTCCCTCTATTAGGGTTTTCCTATTCAAAGGCAAATAACCTTAGGCTTCCTTTAGCCAAACCAGGCAGAAGAGACATCCCTCAAATCCAGAAGGTAAACTCCACCTATTCATTCCTTAACTTGGTTGATAAAGTGCATGGATTTTCCATCACTGAGTGTATCCATTCAACAATTCCATTACTTGTCCTCATGTCTTCTACCAAACTAAAGCACTTGCTATCCGAAAATTTAGCAAATTGGCAAAATTGGAGTTTTGTACTTGGATTCCCATTCAATTAGTAATTCAAACTCAAAAAATTATCTATTATTTCTTTTGTCCTTCTACAGTCACATATCCTCAAAGGGCACCACTTTACCCTGAGTGGGTGAGCTCTTGCTTTTAACTTGTATTTAGGGCTTAATTTTTGGCCCTGATGCCCACACCCCTAAGTGTGTCTTATTTGAGATTGCTGTGGCTCCTGAGGGTATAACATTGTTTTTCCCAGTTTGTGTTAATAGTCAGACTTACAATTCTTAATCAGCCAATATTGTTTGACCCTTAGCTCCAGTTTTATTAAATTTCTTGCCAGGGTAACCTGACAGGTACAAGAATTCCTGTATTCCTACTTGTTTCCTTAGCTTATATTTAATTAATTCCAAAGGTAAGCCTTTTCTTGTTGGGCAGTAGCACCTACTAATGTTACAAAACCAACTATGGGTAGTAAGAAGCTCCCATATCCATCAGAAAATGAACTACTTTATCCTGCTTCCTTAGCTGCAGTTTCATCAGTGTATCTGCTAGGGTTAACTTCCCAAGTTCTCATTGTTCAGTTCTGCAGTCAGAGACAATTCCTTCTCACTCAGCTTGGTCGGATTTCTCTACCAGTGTCCCATTGCAGTTTGCACACTGCTTTCATTCCCGCGGGGCAGAGCCCTCCCTGGGCTCTTCAAGCCTCCCTCCCCCCCTTTCCTCGTGGGGGATCTCTGGGTCCTATGGCCCTACTCTAGCACCACAACAGTAACAGCTGTTATTATTTTCAGTTTCCTGAACATCTCTGATTCTCAATCAGGTGTTTGTTTTGTTTTCTTCTTATTGTACACCTCTCTTCAGACCTGACATCCCTGTTTTTATCTTTGCCTTCCTCAACCTGTGTCCTTCCCAAACTTTCTCACTTTCCAAACTCTAATCATTACATTTCACCTCCTCTCCAGAACCATCCAGTGCTGCCCAGATTTCAGATTTCCCAGATCTCTGCACATGAAGGCTATTCTCACTTCCAGTGCCCTGTCCTCTCCACCTTCCCCTTTGCAGTTTACAGCAGCAGTCTCTGACCCTGGCTCCCTCTCCCACTCTGAGAGTTCTGATTGCAGGGGAACGGTGCGGGGGGGTTGTTCTCATGCCAGCACAGATAAACTCACTTTCTCTTTAACCCTTTTTCCTCTGTACACTATTCCACTATTTGTACCCTCATTTACACTTCCACGTACCCTCAACAATACTTCCGTATGACATTAACAACTACACTTTCTTATACCAGCCAAACAGTTTGTCCCATTCCCTTCAAAACCCACAAATCAAACAACACAGTTCTTCAGTTTCCATAAACACTCTTACTACCTTATAACTTTCCCTTAGCAATCCATATCGTTCAGTTATACACCTCTCGCCACAGAGCCAGCACTGACTGACCCACCTCCCTTACACCTCTTCGCAGGCAGAACACAGTATCACATAAATGGCTTGATACTCATTCCACACAGACATCCCTCTATATGTTCATTGTCCCTGTCCTCTAGCTTATACATCAACCACCACTGATTACAATATTTAATCAGGATTTTTTTTTTTTTCGGCTCAGGGTTCCTCCTGGTTCCCCAGCGATATCTCGCCAATGTGCCAGTATACACCCCAGGGGTGAGCGCGCAGGGACCTCTTTGCTCTGTGATTTTCCCATCGTAACTTAATATAAACCACTGTATTCTTTTATAAGTAAAACCACTTCTGACACAACAGCATTGTTATGACTTATGACCACATACTTTACAACAACCAGTAATTAATAATACAAAATAAACATGTATTAAAACAAAGACAAACAAGTATTGGAGACAACTTTCGCTTCGTCCGTCCCCGGCCGTTTCCCTCGCGGGAGGACGGAACCGCGGGTCGGGACTCCGCACTCGCCCCGCAGCTGTGCTGCGTCTCACTCACACCACACTCACACGACAATTCAAGCACAATTACATTATATCATTTGTTAAGCTTAACCAAAGATGTTAAGAACACCGGTGCTAGTTGTTGACTTAGGTCACCTATATAAACAGCACTGTACAATACCAATTATCCCAGGATTACCCAAATCACCCTGTACCAGAGAGCAGACAAGCTCTGCCCAATTAGCAATCACCTGAATGTGAGCAATAGCTCTTTTACCATGCGTACGACTTACTGGCCCCTTTGTAGGCACTCCCTAGGGAGTCCTAACCCAGCCGGCAACCTAACCTAACCCGTGAGCTCACATCCCTGGGGGGGAGCACGCCGACTCCACTGTGCCCTGCGTAGGACGTCTCCTCACGACTTACGGGTCCCCCATTTCACATACCTGGTCCGCCGATAGATGGTTCTTGTCTGCTCCTGCAGTGATCAGATGAGGGAGGGGAGTCCTTCCGAGAAATCTCGGGGCGCGCCAAAGGCGTCCCCCTTCTCAGCTGGTCCTGCAGCCGAACAGAGAGGGTCCCATCTGGGGTGCCAAATTGACTTGCGGAATCAAACTCTATAATCCAGAGATGGGTTATAAAGCAGGTATGTTTATTCCAGCGTTGCGCAGCGCCGGGTGCAAGGGGGATAGCTCCTCCAAACTTGCACACCGTAAAGAGAAAAGTGTGTTACAGATATAGGTTAAGCTAATACATAATCAATAGTCTCCTCCTCAGTTTGATTACATATTCATTACATTCCCTATGGCCCCGTTCCTCGCAACCCCATTCCCTCATTCCCCCTGACCCCATTCCCCGCGACCCTTGCCGATGTTTTGGGGTGAAATTCTTCTTCTGTTTTCTTCTTGGTGTTATCTGCTGTTATTGTTCTCCCATGTTGGCATCATCTTGCCCGGGGGGAATCTAATCCTTGTCAGAGGTCTCCGGACAGTTTCTTCTTATCTTTATTGCCCTCTTCTCTGGCTTTATTTTGACTAAGTGTCTGTAATCCCCTTTCCCTGCACTTTTAAATGTACAGTTACCCTTTGTCTTGGTTTCTGTGAAGTTCCCCTTTCCCTTTCTATAGCAAAATGTTACCTTACCACCATTTTGAGGCTTTGCTCACTCTTCACTAGTAATTCATTTCAAATCTATGTAAACAGGCTTCTGACGAACAGTTTTACTAAAGGGAAATTTCTTGACAATGCTTTGTTAACCTGACATTATGTGGTTTCGCCTCATAAAACTAGCAAAGGGCTCTCTGCATGGAATGTTAATGGGGTGAAGTAATGAATGCAGGATGGGATGTAAGATTTGAGCATGCATGAAGTCCTTACTTGGGGCTTTTGCAGGACATCCATGCAGACAGTAGCTAAAAGATAAAAGCAGTGGGATATATATTTTTTTCAAATTAATGGTTGGATCTTAGCTGGAAAATCGGCTTTGAAGTTTAGTGATGGTTCAAATGTAAAAAAAAAAAAGTAATTAAGAATGAAACTACATATGTACATTTCTTCTTATTTGATTTGACTGCCTGAGAGTCATTCTTTCTCCTAATTTTAACACAATTCTTAAGAAGGTTCCTGTATTGGAGTGTTCTTATAGATTATGATCTTTCTTAGATGCATAGTCATGCATTTATTCAGTGACTTTTTCTGTTGAGAGGAAAAAGGTTGCTTGTGCCTTATCATTACCTTTTTCCTGCTGCTTTGGGGAAACATTCAACTAAACTAATTCAAATTCCCCAAACTTCATAACTACTTTTGTGGGGAAAATGCATTCAGTACTTTCCTTTGTAGTTCCCAGAGTAGCAAGCAGTGAATTGGTGGGACATGATCTTGAGTTAGGCATGAAGAAAAATATAAGAGTGGTATGCACCTTGTTCTGTGAAAGTGATTATCAGACAGGGCCAGATCAGGTCTGGTGAAGCAGGTGTTCCTATCCTGGTATAAAAAACATGTTAGATGGAGGATTTTGGTCAGAAACCCGTTCCTTAATGACCCTGTGACTTCATCTGCTCACTGCTCAATGGTGTTCCAGCCCTACAGTGGCTCACTTGGAGAGCTTTGTGCTCTCTTTGTGACAATGTTTGATACAAGATGGTGAGAAACTTGTTTAAAGAACTATCAAGGCATGGAATTATGCACTGTTTGCTCTTCCTCTTGAATTTTAGAAATAAAAAATTTATGATGAAAAAGCTCAATGAAAGTAATGTGCAGCTTAATGTCAATAATGGTCATGGACATGGTGTTTGGCATTTAATACAAGGAAGATATGTGATAGAAACAGATTTCAGGTGGCATTAAAGTGTGTCTTCATAAAATGCAGTGAAGTGTTTCAACCCTCTTGGCCTTCATTTCTGTCAGATTACTTCAAAAACTGCCTTTTTGTTGTTTTTTTTTTTTTGTTGTTGTTGTTGTACTGTTTTGTTTTGACAGCTCAAAATACAGGGTTATATATTTCTTTTTTAAGAAACTTATAATATGTTGTCGAGTGCAACACGCATTGCATAGCACTGATGGCACCCAGCTGTATGGGTCTGTTTTGGATAGTGTCTTTGTTGGTATCGAATGAAAACACACAATCTGGATGAGAGCAAGCTGTCTGAAAGCCAGATGAAGGTGAGGTGATGGCAATGGTTTGAGAGAAGCAGCTGTGTAGGAACCCTTTTAAAGGTCATCTTATTCTCTGGGGGAATTAATCCAGTGTTAATTCTTAGAGCACAGCAAGTGTGCTGACTAGATTCTCATAATGTCCAATTTGGTTAGTCTTGGTTTTCCTTTACCAAGAGAAGCTGAAGAGCTATACAGAGAAATTTCTGTTGGCACTTGCTACTGTAATAGAGCATGTGATGGCAGCTCCAAGGATTGCACAATCAGGTATTAGGATCATAAAGTAAAAGTCATAGTGTTCTTTTTTATGAGTTTTCAGGTTTTTGTTTGTTTCCTAGTGATGTTTATAATTAAGTTTTAAATATACTCATGAATTCTCCATCATTTAAACTGTATTCACTCGTACATCATGATGGTGAAATTTGGGGTGCTGTAATTTTTAACTTCCAGTCAAGTTTTTTCTGAGATTCTCAATTTGCAAGATCTTCATGCTTTTTATTATCAAAGCACAATTATCTGTTTAACTTGCTTTTAGTGTACTTTAAAGTGTAAAATGGTAGCAAGTTGCTCTTAAATGACAACAAAGAATGCATGAGGAAAGTTTTGGTAATGTATTCTGTCAGATTTTGATGCAGCTCTTCCATATGACTCTTCAGGAGAAGAATTATGATTACAGCTGGAAATTTTAGAGGGTTTGCTTCAAATTTATTTTAGAAAGGTATTTCTGTTTCTTGGATGACCAGAAAACATAAAACTAAAGTTCACAGAATCACAGAATCACAGAATTGTAGGGGTTGGAAGGGACCTCTAGAGATCATTGAGTCCAACCCCCCTGCCAAAGCAGGCTCCCTACACCATGTCACACAGGAAGGCGTCCAGGCGGGTCTTAAATATCTCCAGAGAAGGAGACTCCACCACCTCCCTGGGCAGCCTGTTCCAGTGCTCCGTCAAGTTGAATATGTTGAAGTTGAATATGTTAAAAAAAAATTTTAGCAAAAGATCAGCATTATTTTGGTTTATGAACTTGTTGTTTCAAGACAGAACCTTAGGATGTAAGTTCCCACATGGATAATAAAACTGCAAATGAGCAGTTTTACTCCCATTTCACTACAGTAAACTCAGTTTTGTTTTGTTCTGTTAAAACACATAAAGCTTCAGCTAATTTGACTTTTTAAAGACTGTCGCGGATTGGTGTTTTTGTCATCTGGTTTAAAAGCATGAGAGGGAGCTTATTGTTAGGGTAGAAGCCTGAAAACAAAGTCAGTGATAAATGCTCAATCAGTAGCCACATTTAAATCACTTGAGAGTGTGTGATATTAACTATTAAAAATGCTTTGTTGGCAAATCTTCAATGACTTGTGGAAAAGTTTTCCCACACATGGAATTTTATAGGTGATCTGAATACCCTAATATTGCATCACTTGTGAAAAAGCAACATGTACATCTGTTGCACTGGAAAAAAAACAAAGTATTCATAATTCTTAATGCCTCTGCTCCATCCAGCAAATGTAGGGTTCTTAAATTCATAATCCCCATTGGCATCTCTGAATGTATTTGGCCCACACCAAAACCTTGAGGAGCTTTTGGAAGTCTCACAGCTCATCACTCTTCTGAGCACTAGCAAATTTGGGGAATAAGCAGAGGGTCCCTGCATACGTACTCTGAAGGCTTAGAAATGAGTTATTTCCTGAGAAACTAAAGATGATTCTTCAGCTGTTCATACCAAGAGCCTTTCTTTAATCCTTTTTAACTTTTCAACAGGCTTGTTTTATGCCAATACTAGTAAAGCTTATATTTGTTTGCTGAAAAGGTTATGAACTTAGTAAGATTTGGGGCCAGAAGAGAACATAGGAAGTCTCCTAATGATAGTGGGGGCTGGAAAGCTAGCCCAACAAAAGCCAGATTAGACTGCATGTAATGCAAAAAAAACCAAAACAAAACACTCATAAAAGGCATTTTTCCAGTATTTTTCTTCTACCTTTCTACTGTGCTGTCTCCTTCTGCTCCTTTCAGCTCAGTAATTGCAATATTTTTACCTCGTGAGCATTGCATACCTTTTAAAATGAAAATAAACGCATCACGAAATCTTAAAAAGAGAAGCTGGGAACTAGCAAGAAATGTGCAAAAATTGTATTACTTCTTAAATGCAGAAAGCAAGCACATGAAATCAATCATCTGATTCCTTAGGCTTTGAGAGTTAGAATGGTTTTGACAAATGTTTTTTTGTACTGACTGATGTTTAAAGAAGTGTCTGAGTTATTTACAGAGGTCTGGTTCGGAGTTTTATTTGGGAGCATGAATTTCAGGAGATCGTTTGATACTTAATCACATTATATTATAGGAGCAAAGTTATAATTCTACCATAAGTACTTAATCTTAGAATGTGGATTAAAATTGCTCAGTTAACTACATTTTATCCTTTTTGTGGAAGCTGAGAGCCCATAAAATTTATTTTGTTTCTTTCCTTTACTATTTTTTCACACGCTGCAAAAGGAAGGATACAAGAAACTGAACTGTAAAAATTCTTTGTTTTAGATTGTCAGAACTCAGGGACACTTCTAAGGTACTTCAGATTTGATGAAATTTGAGTTATACCATAGACCTAAGGTACCAATTTGTAGGTTCTTTTTTTATCTTGTATTTATTGGAAGGAGCCTAAATGTCTCTTAAGATAAAGAGTACTTTCTTATCACAATCTCATAATTCAAGTAGAAATAGTTGGATTCTTTAAAGCCTTTATCTCTTAATAGTAAGTGACGGATACTAAAAAGATCAGCTCATTGTTGGTTGGCTCCTTCTTTCTGGCTTATTCGTTTGATAACCCAAATCAGTAGTAACTCTACTTCATTAAAATGTCAAAGACCCAGATCTGTCTTCGCCTGATAAAGAGCAGGCATTTGGACATTGAAGCTGTCTCTGTAGTCTCACTGGATTATGCTGCTAATTTATAGATTTGTCTGAAGAGCAACTCTTTGGTGACAGCAAATTCCACTGTTAACACCTTCTGAACCCATTTTTCTTTTCCTTTGCTGCCTATTTATTGGTTTCCTCTATTTGTGCGGTCTGCTAAGGAGAAAGTAAATAGACTTTCTTTTGCAGTGTTGCGTAACTGGTAGCTGTAGTGATAGCATGAGGATGATTAGTGCTTTAAATTACTGTCACGTGAGTGTGCTTTTGTCACAAGTGAGACATTTTCCATAGCTTTCCAACTACTGAGTAGCATTCCCTGCTGTATACAATTAAAGTTCCTGCCATACCAGGAAATAACAATACTAGCATGATTGTTTATATGCTCCCGATTACAAGAAGAGATACAAAAGCTGATTACAGCATTGCAATAGGCTCCTTCTGCTGACCGCAGTTTTTATTGGAATAGAATAGAAATGCTGAACACAACTTACTTCCTGGAAAATGGCTTTGATTTTTATGACTGAAAGTATAAACCCGCAGCGCTTCATCTTAAGTAGCAATGATGACAGATTCTTAATTATAATAGTTTTGGTTGAAAGCACTACTAAAACCTGTAAACGGATTTCTCCCTGGCTATCTATAATTTTGTGGAATAGATCCCTGGCTGTATTTTATTGTTCTGAATGTTAATTTACTGTGATAGAAATCTCAGTAATTATTAACATGTATTGTATTTGTAAATTCATACTTGTCTTTCAGTCAGTAAGTGTTTCATGAGATTGCTAACAGTGAATATTTCCTAAAACAATAATATTGTTTATATGAAGTTTGCTTTTTTGTAGTATGGAAGAAACATAAGGTGAAAGTGAGTTTTGTTGGTTGCTGATGAGATGCTTAAATGACAAGAGAGTGAGTTTACTTTGAAGTGGTAAAAGTTTCCAGAATCTCAAGTGTTTTTGTTTTCACTCATTTCTTTACTTTTCTTTCACTGTCTTTTGCACTTGGAATGTCTTGCATTGCACTTTCCCATCTGTGTTAAAATTCATCCTCAAAAACTGTACGTCTGTGAGCCTCTCAGCATAGGAGATAGTAAAGACACTTTAGGTCACCTCATCAGCCTTGCTGTCAGTGGAGTGAGGGGAGGTCAGCAAAGAGAGAAGGAATGTTTCTGAGATTCTTCTGAGTTGTTTTCAAGTACTGATTTAACTTCTGGCCTTACTTTGGATGTCTGTGTTTTCTGTTGAGTTCTAATGGGCCCGGTACATGTAACCATAGCATATCTTCCAGGCTTATGGCTAAAGATGTGGTTTGTAATGCTGAATCCAAGATCAGTAAATGAAATGAAACCCTGACACTAAGAAGCAAGTGTCTGAATGTGGAGAGTGCAGGTGCACGTATATACAATGTTTAATGACCCCCTTGCTCCTTTCCAACCTCCCTTTTTGTAAAAGGGGAAAGCTTCTAGTTCATACACGGTATCTGAAGAGGATGGAAAAGTATCTTTCAGCTGCTTGAGATTTAAGTTAGTAGTAGCAACTCTGATTGCAGAAATGTGATCTGAGATGCCTAGAAAGAAAATCAAGCTTGAAATATGTAAGTGACATGGTACACAGCTATTTTGCAAGAATCATGGATTTCATCCTTCCATCATCCTGTAGAGAAATGTCTTTACGTTTGTCTTTACTACAGACAAAGGTGATACGATCTGAATTGGTAGTCGATTGATGCAAGAGAAATATTTTCATGTTTTTTAAAATGTATGTAACTGCTGAGCTGTGTAATAAAAATCAGGTGGATTTTACATTGATAGAAGGGGGAATGAGTAGGAAATGGTTTCTAATAATACCATATTTATTAGGAAAAACAAAACATTTTACGAGGTACTCCTATGTGTGCGCGTGTGTAAAGAGAGATTATGAATGTTTACACATTCGTTCCTCTTGCTGTCCCTAACTTTAATGGACATCTCATTGTAACTGAACAGGCAGGTCAGTTAGTATCTAGACCCATATTTTGTTGTTGGGCTGCTGCTGTTGTTAGCTGCCAGTGTAAGGAGTGATGCATTAATTACTCCTTAAATATTGCAGGTGCTGCGGTTAGGAGTACACAGGTTGGTTACATCCCACAGTTGGTGTCAGAGAAGTCATAGGTTGGCTTAAATGCTTATATGATCTCATTGGATAATTAACTGAAATTAAGGATACCTGATATTTTGATCCTATCCCTCTGAGAGAGTAAAAAGCCTTCATGTCTTCTGGAATAAATGGGAATGTCTGACAAAGATCAGAGGAAAAAAAAATTACTCCACATTCCACTCAGTTTGGGGCAGTAGATTTTACAAAAGCCCAACTTTCAGCTGCTGGTTTTCAGGATTTTTTTTTTTTTATTTTTTTTTTTTTTTACTGCAGTACACTTAACAGTAATTTTTAAACTGTGAATATGTTTTTAGGTAACAGCAAACTTTTCAACCCAGTAGGTAAAACTGGATGCTCTGTTTTTGGATCCTTCTGATTAGGGAACTGGAGTCAAGGTCTTAAAAAGCACATATGCCAAAATCTTATTATTTTTATTTTTTAAATCAGCAGTTAATAACAAACTGATAGAACTCACAGAACTGGAACCTGTTGCAACGTTGTTATATTACTCAGGGAGAACACTATCCTGTATTGATTTAGAGATCTGAAGGTGAGCATGTTAGTGCCCTTGTGAGTTTCTAGCAGGAACACTGTAACTATAAATGCACCATGATTAACATACAGCAAGATTTCTGTCATTCACTCTGAGCTTGTGCACCAGGTATGTTTCATGTTTGTTTTTCCAAACTCCAGTCTTTCAGCACATCCTTTCATGAACAAAGTTAGAATCTGCTAGCGTCAAATCCAAAATGTTTATCTGGGAAATCCTGATTGAACAGGACAAACAAATGTCTTGGGAAAGACTTCTATCTGATACAGTAGCGCTCCTGGTGTAGATCTCTGTGGGTATTCTGGTCAGAAGTGCAATAAAGACAGTTGTTAGCATTCTCACTCTTTGTACAGGTTCTTAGCATTAACAACCAAGATCCTTCTCAAATGGCCAGAGAAAATCCATCTGTCTTAAGAGGAAACTCCCTGTTAGTTCCAAATTATGAAGAAAGCTGATATCTTTGCAGCCATAAAGTCAACTTCATGTGTAATGCACCCCACAATTCCCCCAGCTGTCGGCTGGCATGATAGCTATCAACATAATCGCTAGACATGCTCTGTGGCTTTGACCCTTTTCTGCCCTTTGTATAGGAAAGTGTCTGTTTGTGAGCTAATGATCAGACACAGATAATAAGGCTTTCCTTCCCTTGCCCCGGAAATCTACTTCAAACTTGTCATTCTCTTCTAAGTTTAGTCATAATGCATTCCCTGCTTACCTCAGAAGTAACAGAGCTCGCCACTGCTCCTTTGAAAATTGCAAGTCAGGCTTTGAGATCCATGAGTTACTTCAGAAGTGACATCAGGCTGTTGCATCTTCAAAAAGACTAGATGGTTCCCATTAATTTAAAACTGTGTTCAAAGTCTTTTCCCATCCTATGATCCATTTTCATTTGTTCTTACTCCCATAACTGTTATACATCACAGTCTTTGAATAACATTTGCTTGTCATAGTTATTTGTGTAGTACGTGAAGCAATTGGAATTTCACTATTTATTTCCTTGTTCTGATAGCTTGTTAGCAAAAAATAGAAGTAAATAAATGCAAGCTATTCTCATCAAATATTAATTCACTTTACATAGGGGTTGAATTACACGTGATAAATAAATTGTGGCCACCTCATGTCATTTTGGAGACCTTATTAAGAGTTTTTAGAATCTGAGTCTTAAACATCAGCCTGTGTAGCTGTGTATTTTTTCCTTCTTTCAAAGTGTCTGGGAGTTCAGCACATCTTGTTGACATCAAAAGGTTTTGTGAAATTGTTCCAGATTTGTATCAACTACTATATTGCTTTGTAGAACGTGTCTGCATATTTCCCAGCCTAGCGGGACTTAAGAACTGTTTCGGATTTTGAGTCCTGAGGTGAAACAAGTATTTACGGGTAACTATGATTTTGTTCATTCATGAAGTTTGACTTTTTCCACAGTTCAAAGTAGTCTGATTTCCAGTTACTTTCCTATTTCCTTCTGTTCTGTAATTCTGTGAGAATAAACAAAGAAAAACCTGTGAATAATTGAATGAACAGTTGAATGATTATTATGAATGTTATGAATGCCAGCCCAATGAGCAGCAGGAGCTGAAGGACATTATGATGTGAAGAGATGAGCTGGGAAATGCAGAGTGAGGGAGAAACAGGGTTACCTTCATGAAAGGATAATGGCAGTTCCTGTTTTTTCATCCCAAAATGTTTATATGCAGGTGGAAGGAAGGAGGCTTCCAACTCTGTTTTTCAGTACTGTTTGCAAGTGCAGTTCCCTTTACATGTTCAAATATCCCAAAACCTACATCATTTAACTTTTAAATATAGTGATGTGTTTCATCCTGAACAGACCCAAGATCTTTTCCCACCTTAATTGATGGAATTTAGAGTGTGCTTAGCTTACTATCATTTTAGAAGATAACCTTGTTAGATTATTTCCGTCTCCAAAGTGCACAGCTACAATAGTGCTCAGGAGTTCTGCTCTACTTGGAATGATGTTTTCCTTCATAAATTAAGTAGTTATAACTGAATCTTAAGCACAAAAGTGCTTTAAAATCTTTTGCTTATTGCATTGCAGTAGTTTGTGGTTTATACTAAGCTAATGGGTTTTCAGACTGCTGTATTTTATGAAGACTGGATTTTAGAGGGTCTGTTTTCCCACAGCCACTCCCTGACCCCAGCCCTTTTGCCAAAAAAATAAATAAAAACAACCCCAGAAAACTGTCATTTTAGGAAACTTGGAAGGCAGTTTTGGGGCATGCAATAGTAAATGTTAGTGAAGGGATCAGGTTAATGATCACTGTTCTGCATGCTTCCTGACTTTGATTTTTGTTGGGGGATTTTCTGTGGAACATTGCTAACATTTATGCTTCCATAGCACGTAACCCAGGTCTGCCTCTTCTGATAAATTGTAATGCTGGTTGCTGTGTTCCTCCGGCCTTTCACCTACTAAGAAATGACTTCGTCACTGTAGATAACCACTCCATTCAGGAAGTCAGCAGATGGCACGTGGTGACTTGATCTGGTTTTGGGGGAAGGTTTTGAAAGAACTGTGGTTTTTCCACAGAGATGCAGCTGAGGATGTGACGGTGGTTTTGCAGCTAATTTGAGAAAGTGTGCGTGAGAGATGCAGTACAAAGGTTGAAAATAAAATTCTTTAATGAATCTGATAGATCTGTTGGTGCAGGGCTGCTTCAGCTGAAGGGAGAAGCAGCAGCTCTGAATGCCCAGATGGAGACAGTCCCACCAGGATTTCAGCTACTCCATGAAGGGTGGGGGTTAGGGGAGAAAAAGCAGAAGACCTGATAGAATCATGTAAATTGAGATAAAATCCTTCTTATTGAGGAGGTGTTATTCTGGTGACAATCCATAACGGCTGTGTTTCAGCACCTTGTTACTTCAGAGGGCACTACGGACAAACAAGTTTCTTCCCATCTGCTGCTTTGCATCAGCCTTTCCTGTGCTAGTACAGAGGCTGCATTGTGAGTACTGCTGTAGATTTATTAAGTACAATGCAAAAATAATAACAAATTCTTCATAGGGACAATTAAATACACTGAGAAGTAGATCTGGGCTCTGAGTGATGACAAGTGCTTATTCTGTGGTAGCACTCTCAGTACAGTTCTGACAAGCAGTAGCCTTCCCACTTCACTGTACTTTAAATTCCTTTTGAGTATTGTATTGAGAACTTGGAATATAAGAACAGGGTCTATGAACTAATCAAGGTGATGGCTGTTGGCTATTATTTTCTTTAACATTACTGCCCCCATATGGATATATTCAGAACATACCATGCCTGTAGGGAAGGCATTTTGTGTACGCAGTTGTTACAAAAATCAGTATTTTTGTCAAATCTGAGCTCTTAGATTTCAACTTGCTTTTATTTGCTTGGTAATCAAAATAAATGTATGGTAAGGTGGGCACTGATGTTCTCTAACAGATAACTGGAAACATGCATTTGAAGTAAAATGCTAGTAATTTAGCAGTATTTTGCCCATGCACCTGTAGACCAACAGTTGTTTTTCTGAAAAGCACCTGACTACCAAATAGAGATTCAGTGACTTAAAAACTTTAATTGTAAATGAATGTTGCATGCGTGTAGTCAGAAGCAAGAAAAAAAAATAATTCAAGGTTTTTAAATAAAACTTGACAGGTTGTCTCTAACATCTTTTGAATAGTCCTAAAACTGGTGCATATGGCTTCTTAAGGAGACTTATTTTAGTTGGGGCTGAAGAGCCCCGTCTTCCCAAGGAGAGTGAGCAGCAGTCGCTTCAGCTGACCCTTCTGCCAGAGTTAACAGGCTTCTGTGAATTAGTTTATAAACAGCAAAACAAGAAACAACCTTTTTCTTTTTTCCCAGTACTTTTTTGTGTGGTGCACTGTGTAGTACTTAATTTTAAGTCTTGAGCCGGTTGGACTGAAAGGTTATTTTTAACAGGCTCCATGGAGGAAAATCCCAAAATGAGGAATTAATAAAGATTTACTATTGCCACAGCAGCATTTTTTTAAATGACCATTTCCAGGCAACTAGGGGAACAGTTAAAACTTTCTAAAAATCAGTTAAAGTGTTACAGGCCAAGTTGAATGTTCTTACAGGCCAAGCTGAGTGTTCTTTACTTATTCCAAGTAGCTCATTCAGTAAATTCTTTGAGCGTCCCAAAGGGCTCTGTGTGGAAAGGATGTTTACAAGTACAAAGTCAGTGTTATACTTACACTATATGGTTGCTTAACTCCAGTTTGTTTAAAACACGCTGATATATGTTACGTTTTGCAACTTTATTATTTTTTTTCTTCTCTCTAGAAGGACAGTGATATGTGCCTATTAAATGCAGTCAATAATTCGGACAGGATGAAAATGTTTAAGAAACCTTTTTTTTTACTGTCAGCGTCTTTTTTAGTTTCTCCTGTGTTTTGATACTGACACAATTCTACCAAACAGATATATATATTTTTTTTCCTGCATGCAACAATATTTTTTTTTCTTCTCTGTGATACCGAGGTAATCTTTCATTCTCTAGTTCTGTTGAGTACTTTTATTTTGTGCTCATCTGATGTTTAATTTGATAAAACCCATTTTTCAATTAAAACACATTATCTTGCCTCTAAAATGTGAACTTATTTTGGAGGTGTTTGCTTAATTGTCTGTAGGGGAAGGCATGTTGACTCTTACAGCAATAACTCTTGTATCTGCAGTATATCTTTCTAAGCATTAGTAAGCTGTCTTTTTAATAACTCATGTATATTTTTCTGATTTATCTCAGAAATGAAATTTAAAACAAAAAGAGCTTCATGAAGACCAAAAAAAGAAGCAAAAGAGAAATTTCAAATGCACCCTTATTTTAGGGATGGAAAGCTTTGTGTGATTATCTGTTAGCCACAAAAGTGTTGCAATGCTTTGCAGTTTTCCTTCTTAGCAATCTGTGCAGCTAAGTGGCTCAGGTCAGCAAACTGTGTATCTAGTAATAAATGCTTTTTTTATGCCGTGAACAGGATTCAAACAAGTTTTTGAGCAAGGGCAAGTGAAACTGTAGATCTGCAAGGTAATATTCATTTCTCTACTTAGCTATTAAGAGTCGAGATACTGTATGCATTGGAAGGGGTTACGGCATTTTGGGAAATAATTTCTCTTAGAAGGGCGCTTAATTGTAAACCGAATGAATAGCCCAATAAGAATTAAAGTAATGTTGAGTGGTGTTGAATCTACTGCTCTTCTGTGCCATTTTATTTGGCGGTCACAAAAGCCAGTTGCACAGGACATAGCAGTAAAATAACTTCAGAGAAAAATTAGCTGATGTAATGAAGGAACATCTGGTGAAGAGGAGATGGGAGGCACATCGCTTGTCTAGTGCCTCATCCTTCTGACAAGGAAAAACTGTGATCCACTTGCTCCAAGTTAACTGATTCTTCTGCAGCACCAGTTCTATTACTGGGAGATTGTCAAAGACTTAGTAGTTTTATTTTGTCAGAACTTATTCTCTGATAGTATTTATTTTGTTGTTGTTCTTGATCCAATAAGAGATCTGGAAAGAGGATGGTGGAAGTTACGTTTCTTCCCCTGTCCAACCACTCTGTTGTTCTGTGGAAGCCTGACTCATGAGGTCAGGCATCTGTGGTGTGATTTATGGGCTGATATTAAGGATCCATGGTTTCCTCATAATTAATGGAGATATGCTCTTGTGTGCATATGCAATGATCTGCAACCTAGTGCTTCCATTGGACAGTGTGAAAGTTGCATTCCCTAAATACTATTGTAAAGTTTACATATACTTCATAGTAAAAGAATAATGTGAGAAATTCTTCACAGAAGACCTGTTTACTTAAGTCTTCAGCTTCAAGAAGAATTATAAACATTTTATATAGGAAATACTTAAAATATATTCTGACCTGTAGGTTGCCTCTGATTATGACAGTAGTTGCAGGAAAATAAACATTTATGTAATAATGGTTTATGTTATATTTGAGCTTATTATTTGACATACTGTGCTCAAGAGTGAGCGCCATGATGTTTGTAGTTAGAATAGAAAGACTGAATTTGTGATGTTTTTTTAATTAATGAAAGGTTTATTTTAATTACAGATATTGCTTAGACTACCCCCATAATATTCTCCTTATGCTCTGAAATATTATTATAAAATTTTTTACATCAGTTGTGATTTTTAAAACCTCGTGTATTTTCAGTGTCCTTAACTATTTCACTTGACAACTACAGCTGGAAAATAGAAGATATGAGCACAACCACAAAAATTCAGTTTATATCCACAGATGATCTGTTCATTAATTTGCTTTATTCCACTTTAGTGAAAAAGTCATGTCTAATAAAGAAGTATGCAATAAATTCTTTGATGTTAAAAACGCACATTTTTCATGCCCAATAATCCTTTCCCCCCCCCCCCCCCCCCCTCATTTTTT
Organism: Coturnix japonica; assembly: GCF_054131305.1. NCBI lineage: Eukaryota > Metazoa > Chordata > Aves > Galliformes > Phasianidae > Coturnix > Coturnix japonica. The sequence goes on along the minus strand of NC_140664.1, from coordinate 19,283,506 downwards.
AAGCACAATTACTATACACTAGGATGGGTATTTTATTACTGTATTTTATATATAGTACTACATATTAGCAGTATACAAAATGTATATTTAAGAGAAGTGATGTTTCTGTCTTGATACCATACTACTGAGAGGAGAGTTATCACATGATTTATCTAAAGAACATGTGATCTGAATGTATTCTGTGAACATGCAAGCTAAGACAGATATGTCACAGTCAAATTTTAAGTAAGGTTTACTTCGTATTTTTGAAGTATCTTTTGTCATATTGGCCACCACTGTGTTTCACTTATGTTTAAATATTCTTTCGCGTTTTTCTTCTCATTTTTACTGTTCTACTATGATTGGAGTGCAGGTATCATGGAATTTCTTCCAGTCATGATTAGAATTATTGCAAATTTGAACTATCTTTTTCATAGTGGCTGGGAGTTTTGTTAAAATTTAACATAGGATTATGCTGGGGAAAGTTGCATATATATAATATTTATTTAGGTTTCTGTCTGGTCTTCTTCTGAGAGTTTCTTGCTTTGCCATTTTTATAAAAAAAAAAGTCTGTCAGGATTTTTCTTATAAGGGTACAATAATTTACAGCAGATTCTAATCAATAATATTTTTGCATGGCTGTAATGATAGCAGACTGCTCTTGTTAGCTGTGCTGTTTCTTTCACTGAGGCACACCACAGACACAACCACGCTGATTTGATGGGAAGTTATTTTCCAGAATTAATTTCCAAAGTAGTCACATTTGCTATTCATGTGATTTTGCCTTGGGCTGAAAACAGCTAAGTAAACAGTTATTATGAAATGTCACATTTTTCAACCAAATACTGTTTTAGCATATAGTTTGTCACTCTTGTGCAGTGATATCTAAACAAAGATGAGTATTTGAAGAGGAAATATATGATTTTAGTCCACTTTGGACTTGGCATAAATTTGCATAAAAGGAGAAATCAGCTATGGAGGTGCAGTAACAAAGCTGATTAAACTTATTCCATGTAAAATTAATGGTGTTGGTAGGCAGAGGGAACCTGAAGCACAGCATGTGTGATGCTTTTGCTAACAATACGTATGAACCACTTTTGCCTTAGGTTTGTGATTCAGTGAAGCTTTAAAATGACTTGGTCTGTGATCCGAGGTGGAGTTTTGTTAGAGTGATAACTGTGTGCTTGAAAGTGCTATACAGCCATCCATCACTTCTTAAGCAGCTTTGGAATGTTCTTATCAGTTAAAAAACAAATCAAACAAACAAAAAAGCAAACAAGAAAAGAAACCTCACACAAAAGCCTCATTTCTCCTTAGTATCATAAAACATAAAGCTAAAAACAGCTTCATAACATCTGCACTGTATTACAGATGTATTTTCTACACAGAGCGTTATAGTCATAATAAAGGACTATGGGGTTAATGAGCTGAGTTAGAAGCATCTAGTCAGAGTCCTTGTCCTTAATATCAAGAAAAGGAAGATGAGAAATCCTTCAGCTTTTTCCTCATAGGGGTACCAAAATTACACAGCACCCTTACTGTTATGTTCACTCCTGGTTTCTAAACTGGAAGTTCTCCATTCCCAGTGTGTAAAATGCAGCTCTGAGCTATCTGGATTAGAAAGCAAACAACTTGTCCACTCAGTGCTATGGTTACACTGTAGGACCCACAACATGGGCTGTCCAGCAGAAAATTTTAAATTCCATTGAGCATCAAAACGAGGGTTAGAAATAAACATTCCTTTAGACATTTTAGTGCTTACATTCCAGTCAGATTTTTATAGCATTTTTACGTGATTGGGTTTCCTTTTCTTTTCATTACTGTAATTTTAGCAGTCTGAAGTGAGCACTAACAGTGCAAGCAAACCTCATCCAAGTGGTTTGTAGCACGTACAGTTTTTTGCTGATCTGTAAAATATGACGCAAGAACACATAGCGCTCTTGTGGAGCACATCCCCTAAAGATCTGCCCAGAAAACTTAGTATTCTGCAGACATCGTGATATATTGTTAGCCATCTGCAAGAATATTTGCTTTGTAAATAAACTCAGCGTTCTAATAGAGCTCTTGCAGATGTTTTATACAATTTACTTAACACTTCTCTGCTAAAAAACTTAATGAGGTTTGTAAAATCATAAGGCTGCAGTGTTCAGCTTAATGCCAAAATAATACTAAAGGTTACACGTTTCTGTTTATTTGTAACATTTGTCTCAGAAGACACTGTAAAAACGTGAAAGCTGGTTTCACTTAAAAATCAGTTTTTCAATGCAGTGTATTTAAACACTCCCAATGTGGTCCAAATGCATGACAGCAGCTTTCTGCATTACGGGTTGAGAGATGGAGTTTAATTGTTGAGCTTACCTGTGATTTTGCAGTCCATGAACTGCAGAAGTTCTTGTGGTTTTTTTTGTCAGTGTAAATAATAGCTGTCTAGATAATATTGTTGATATTTTTTAACGAAGATAAACAGCCACTCAAGCCGAAAGATGAAGGTAAAATTCCTCCTGTTGTTTTAGCTAGGAAGTGATTTAAAATCCTGGCCGATCTAAGCAATATTTGCGATTTAATAAACGAAGTAGGTGCAATTGATTCATTTTTACCTTGCCTTAAAAATATTCAGCAGCGATGAAAGAAGTTAAAAAAGCAAACCAAAAAGAACAACCAACCAAAAAAGATCAATGTCCCATTTACAAAAATGCGTGTGATTACATAGTAATATAATTGCGCTTTAATATAAATTAAGCTTATTAATCACCATACTGAAGATTTCCTGGAATTTAGAACAGTTATTTAGACTATATTAATTATGAGGTTTTGCAAGTTGCCCCTGATGTTCTCCTGGATAGATTACTGTTAGTGAGAAGATAATAATCATCAGTCTCAGTGCCATTCAAGAGCGCATGCATCTACAAGAAAAGGGATTTACTGTGTGGAGTGTTTCAGATTTTTGGATGCATCATGTCTGGCTGTTTTGAATCATTTGATTTAGTTTAGTAGACCCTTCAGTTTAACAACTGACCTTAATTGGACATAAATTTCCACATTTCTGACCTGAAAATGCCAACAATTACATTTTCTACCTGCTGCATTTGAAACCCACAGCTTTGTATTTTAGGCAGAAGAATGAAACAACTTTTATAGTAAAACAGTTTTGCGATCTGAATATATCTAAAGATACTCTGAAGGCTGTTTTTTTTTTTGTTGTTTTTATAGAACCTTATTGTTTACTATATAATGCTGTATTATTTGTCCATTATTTGATGGTCATGATAGCATTGATAATATTAATGAGAAGTTGTTTCAGTTATTCCAGACTTTTGTTAAATTTATCTGGGAACTTTTAAAGATTATCTCATTTTAAAAATATGTTTTAAATATTTGTAATTGCCATCAGTAATGAAGGCAGTGTGATCAACAGTCTCATTCTTTAAGTTGGTGCTTTGTTTTGGATCTTTTTCAGGCATTTAAGTGTTAATTGCTCCACCTCAGTGATTGGCTTTCCCTTGCTTATCTAAGATTATTGTTTCATCTAAGCTGTAACATACACAGAGACCATCACCGTTGCCTACAGGGTCGGTATTATTGCTCATTTCTAGCATTGTAAGTGCTGGGTTGGGAAGCTAACATGTAATTAGAGAACAGGTCAAATCAGTTACTCTTTGTACCTAGTGTATATAAAGCTCTTCCAGAAGGGGATGAGACTGAAACCAGTAAAGATGCAGCTTTACACAACTGAATCTGTCCATTATGAATGCAGTCATTGTTTGTTTATAGGTTTTGTGTTTTTTTATGAAAGAATATACAAAGACCGCTGTTGATTCCGAGTTTACTGGCATCCTAGATGAAAGGGCAATAACACGCAAAACTGCTGGTAAAGAATCCAGCTTACAACCTGTGCATTCAATGTGCTGATGTGTAAATTAGAATATTAGACCATATCACAATGTACTGCAACAGGACTTTTTTCCTCTATGCAGCACAGACGTTTTCTGGTTAGAAATATGCTGTTTGTCTTGAAGAATTCCTCCACTGTATAATGTGGATAATTTTTATTCTTCTTTCTGGAATCTATTGAAACTATAGCTCCTTCTCAGCTTTCTGAAGCCAGTTCACCTCTAGTAGCTGTGAGCAGGGATGTTTCAGCATATGAAATGTCACTTGAACTCCATGCCTGTTTGTGTCTTGGTACAACCAGTGTAAGTGGAGATTGGAGGACTGCTACCTTCACTTCTCTCTTCTCCCTCCCTCTTACTTGTACATTTCATAGGTTAAGGAAGACTTTTTAGCTTTATATTTGACATGAATATTTATCAAAATGGTACTGAAAATCTCAAAATCCAGTTATCTTTGATGGGCTTGTGTAATTTCATTCAAAGTTGCAGTTAATTATAACATCAAATTAATTTGAATTAAGTTTGCATTTAAAATGTAATATTCCCTTTGTAAGTAAACTGACCACAAATTCAGTTAAAAGTTTTTTTTAATAAAGCATGCATGTAGTATCACTCACAAATACAAGCCCCTTTTAAGATTATTGCCTAAACAGCTATCAAAATGATCGGGATTGTATCCACATTAGAAAACCTGCCCATTTTATATTTGTAGTATCTGAAAGTATAAAATCTGATATATTTTTTTTCCTTGTTCAATAAGCAAACTCTAAAAAATTAATATTTTTAATTAATTAATTTATTTATTTATTTTAAAGAAAACATGTTTTGAACCCTTTATGTATCAAATGCACATTGGAGAGAGAAGACAAAAAGTCTGATAAAGCCACTCCTGTCATTTTAAGTACCTTATGGTGTCGCAGCTTTGATAGTGTTATGCACTGTGGCTATTTTTATTCTGGGTCATTGTTTGGCACTACATTTATATACTACTTGCAGTCTTGTATCATAGTGCAGAGAACTAAAGCTTCTTGAGTGATATAAAAATGTGTGAATTAAGTAGAATTTTCTGTTAAGAATATCTGTAGTTTTCTGTTCATTCTCTACTTAACAGATCTTTTATAGAAAAGTATATATTTTTTTGTAATTTCTACTGTAAAGCTTATATGCCTTCCTAAGTTTATTTTCTTAATCGCGTAGCTTGGAGTTTTGGGGTTTATTCATTCAATTGTGCACCTAAGAAAGTATACAAACTCTTCTGCATGTTCTCTGTCGCTTCTGAGGAGCTATAATTTTTAAAGGGAAAAAGTTATCCCAGCTTTACAGTATTCAAATTACTTTTAAGAAAAGGTACGCAAAGCATCTACTGCTAAAAAGATTTCAGTTTTACAACTTCAAATGCAAGACCAATTGGTATCCATGGTCACACTGCTACAAATGTTCAACTGCTAAAAAAGGAATGAAATAGTTCCCTTGATGCCCTGTTGCCATAGGGGAAGAATCCTGTTGCAATTCACTGAGGAATGCTGCTGCAAGAAAATGCAAAAGAGCGTTTTGGCAGATGATGCTGAGGTGTTTGTAAATACAGAAGCTGAAATGTATTAAGAAACTTCCTGGCGGTTCTCAAATATTTGCTAGTGTCATTTTGAGACCCGTATTATAAGAAGTAACAGCGTGAAGAATGTATTGAAAATCACTTAGGAATATGTTGAGGCATTGTTCATTTTAACTATATCAGTAGTCCAAGATCTTCCTGTAGAGTCTTGTGAAAGGAATGGTATGGAAGCACTCTTCCAATCCAGTCATAAGGAAAGGGAGAAAGCAATCGTGGTATCAGTCTGCTTACATATATTGTGATGCACAGTTAAGTAACCTACAGATCATACAATTTGAGGTTTGTGAACTTCTCAGATAGTAGGGACTAAATTCTTGATGGTTTGGTTTTTTTTAATAGAAAAGTTGAGAGAGCTTGTTAAGCATTCTGTTAGCTTAGTTAGAAATAATGTTTGGCTCGTGACTGATAGTATCTTCTACATTAAGAGAGATGTTGACATGTGGTCCTCTCTACCCTGCTGAGACACATGTGGAATAAAGTGTTCCAGCAACACTCTTCTGTTTCCCATGATCTCAGAGTCTTGGAGCAAACCTTGGCCATTTTCTAATTTTCTAAGCAGAATTAAATATTGATCTATCTAACTTCATCTTCCTGGCTCAGTTTTTGGACTGAATATCATAGAATTACATTATCATTTCATTTGGAAAAGACCTTAAAGGTCACAGAGGCCAACCAAGTCCCATCACTAAGCCATGTCCCAGTATAGAAAGCGTGATGGGACATTACTATTACATAGATCTCTTTGTTATGACAAAGAGGAAGTTGTCTCTCACTTTTCTGGTGTTCTGCAGGTTTGGAAGCAGATCTAGATTTAAAATCTTTTTGGGACTTCTGCTGCCAACTTCTCCAGTAAACTCTTAACCTGGAGGTTCAATCAGCCTTGCAGTAACTCATCTCATCAACAGTAGATCAGGCAGGGATAGTCAAGGCTGAAAGCCTATTGAAAGCAACCTTGTTCACAGCAGTACAGATCACTAAAGAGACTGTTTATCCAAGTCAGGTACAGTCCTCAACTTGCTGTTATTCAAGCTTCAACCTGGAGCAATCAAGATGCCTTTTAGACCTAGAAGATGAGTCCTGTTTCTGTCAGAATTCTATATCTTCAGTATCAGTCCACTAAATGGCTGGTGCAGAGACATTCGGTTCTCACGGTTCTTGCAATCCTGTCATTCCATGAGGAAGAAAATGTTCATATAATAAAATTGCCTGTTTGAGCTTTCCCGTTCCAAGAAGTTTCCTTGATAACCATCATTTCCTCAAAAAGGGTTGAGATCACTCATGTGGATAGAGTTTTTTTGGATGAAGCTCTTGCGTGGGCAGCTCTCAGTAAATTATTCAGCAATCACTCTGTCAAAATATTATTTTCCTTGCTCTCTTGCAAGAAGTCTTTGTCCACTGACATATGCTTTCTCTGTGGCTTAGCTCTCTATGGCCCTTTGTCCTTTCAGCTGCAGCAGTTTCTGTATAGAATTTGGAGTGTGTATTTTTTGTCTTTTTAATCTAACTGCTGCAGGATTGTTAAGGCAACAGCTTCTACATATTTGGAGACTTTGGTGTCTTCATTAAATAATATCCATAACTTCACAGCACGTGAATAGCTACTGGTTTTACATATAGATTTGTATTTGTACTTCCCAAGAACAATGCAACCATAAAAATCTGTAAATATTACTGCATTTGGAAAAGAGCTTTTGCAGTTGTAGTTTGCCTAAGGCTCTGAGGTCCACATCCAGGTGGCTTGGACCTTGAGTAGCTCAAAACCCATTTGCTTTACAGTAATCATTTAGAAATGAAGAAAAGAAAATTACTTAACCAGTAAGTGAAGTTCAAGACACATGTGTGTATGCATTTTTATTTCTTTGCTCTCTGTGCTGGGATTTGGACGATGCATAATGCTTTTGGCATGGAGTGTAGTGTGAATTAGGGAGCATAAATACTGAATGAATGGTATTGTGAAACAGAAGTTTCCAGGTTTGAATGCTTAAAACTAACCTAGTGACCTTTCAACTGACCAGAGCTGCATGCAGTGTTTTTAATATCTGTGTACACAATGGATTTATGCAGTGGTATAGATGATATTCTTTTTTATTGCCTTTTCATTCCCTACTGCTGCTAACGCTTTTCTAGATCTATTTTAATAACGGAGATCTTGTTTTCTGCATCAGAGCAATCAGCTCAGTCATTGCTTTGCGTGTAAAGTTATATTGCAGTGATATGAATAGGAAAAATATTTTACCTGTGTAGAATAAGGTCAGATGGCTTCAGGAGTTCTGCAGCCAGCCCTGCTGCTTATTGCTCTGGGTCACTCAGATCTGTTTGACCAACTTCATCTCCCACAATGTCTTGGGCAGTGCAGATCCCGGCAGGACTCTGCCTTCTTCTGGAGAGAAAATTACCATAATTTCTTATCACTGTTTCTCTTCTCTTAAAAAATTTATCCACTATTGAAGTTCTTCTCTTGTCCATAGCAGGTAGAGTAATTACATTAAGAGCCTTGGATTAAACACTTTGTATCTGTAGGAAAATGTAAGTAGGACCATCATATTTCTCCCCCTTTTCTTAAGAATGGCACAAATTGCTTTCATGCTGTTGGCATCATTTTATTCACTCACTGATAATATATTTTTGAAGTGGAATGGAGGCAATTCAGCAGTCACCCAAATAAAGCTGACATTTCTGTATACTAGAGCTGCCTACACATTTCCCGTTTTTCCGGCTCGTTATTGCCAGTTAAGCTGCATCCCTTAACCCACATCATCATATTCTCTAAAGGAAATTAAAGTTTTGCTCCAGTGAATACTGGAAAACAAGTAGCCTTTCAAGATGCTCTTCTTCAGAAACCTACAGCAACCATGCTAAATGCACATCATACGGCATTTTTGTGAAAACTTGCATCTCAGGACATTGTAATATATATATATAAGAAAGGCTAAATACTCAGTGAACTCATTTTCATTCTTAATGTCAAAGGATTGATTGTATGAACTACCTGAGGGAGGATCCCCATAGCTTCTCTTGGTATGTGTCACTCCAGATGGATTTACATAAATGTGGCTGCTTGTTCCGCAGAAGTATGATGCTTGACATATAGAGCTTCATGTTAACCAGTGTATTGAGCAGTTTTGTGTTTTGCCTTATTGTGCTATGTTTTGGTTATAATTCCATATGTTCTAATTACAGAATTTAGCTTTTGTATGTATTTGGGTGCTTTCAGAGAATGATGGGATATTTAATTTCTTTAACCCTTATAATGGCTTATCAGAACAGTCAGCTGAAATTAGGCCCACATGATTTAGACCTATTTTTAACAAGGTCAGAACCCCAGCTTATTTATTTTTCTATTTTTGTTACTAGTTTCAGTAAATACTTAGCTGTGGCCCACAGCTTTAACATCTGAATTCTATCCCAGTGTCCTGCTGTTCTGCTGTGTAATTTAATAAGTTTGCCTCTATGCCTTACTTTCTGTTTTTTAAGTAAAGGTAACAATGCTGACTTCTTGGTTCAGCACTTAGAGCTTTTCAACTATAAACCATAGTTAGCAGGGTTACAAGGTAGTGGTAGAAGTATGATCTCATTAAATGTTTCCCGGGATCAAAAGCTATTATTTTTTAAAAAATACCTAGTATTAATATATTGTGGCATGTACATGTTTGAACAGAGCATTGCTGTTCTGTGAAGAAACTGATTTACATTACAGAGCAAAATGCTTTGTTCATGGGAAGGTGTTAAAACTGCTTTTTTAATGAAATATTCCAATGTTCGTGTAGGGAACTAACTTAAATGATCCTCAGGTTATTTTAAGTATTTGGTGACCACGAAACTCTGTGAAAGTGAAGTTGACTGGGAGATCTTTTTCTCTGAAATGAAGTTTCGATAATGTTTTAATAAAAGACAGTTTATAATCACTCAAGTCAACCTTGAACAAACAGAAAATTGTCAAGTTTCTGTAGCTGATGTAAAAGTGTTTTCCAAAATAATGAACTTTGATGTATGTTTTCATTGCCTGAGTCATCAAGTCAAAATGAAACACAGTTCTCCATCTACTACCTAATATTAGATTAGCTTTTGCAAGACGATTACATTGGCTGGTCACAGATTCTACAGAGCTGACACAGCATGCGTGTTACTTTTCTACACTGTGTAACTGCAATCTATAACTCCCTCTTCAGCTCTCATTCTTCAGACTGGGATGTAACTGAAAATGACTGTGGTGCCATGGGATAGCTAATTAGTAAAGCCCGTTTGGAATGTGGATAAGTGAGCCATTCTGGCAGTGAGCAGAGTAGTGAAGTGTGCTCTTTTTCCCTTAGTTGACTTCCAGGCTAAAATTAAAAAGAGTTAGATATTTCCACATTTAGTGGTTTACAGTTCATCTGTTCTGTTTCAGCTGGCAATGAGAGCTAATTACTATATAGTTTTATTAAGAAACCTCTTCATTTCTGTGTGACACATAACTCTGTTTTTACAGTGTGCTTTAGCAAAAATGCCCTTGAAAACACTTATATTTGAAACATATAGCTATGAGATTATTTACTATGTCATTCTGCTAATTTAACCTGTATCAGCACCTGCTTATCGTTCACATGTCCTGAGACACAGGAGTGACGAGCTCCATGCTAAAATAAATCATGGTGTAGTTTATGTAGCAAGATGGTGTAATGTTTTCTTTAGTTACTTAGTTACCAAAAATAAACAAAACTTGTCAGAATTAGTTTTTATTGTAGATCATTCCCTTTGTTCATATTTGTGATCCATCCCCAATATAAATTGTGCATTAACTTAAACTTTAGTTTCCTGCTAAGATTTTAGGTTCATTTTATAGGGGAATATCTGAAATGTTTTACTGGAAGTTTTTACTCTTCATAGTGTATAGATGTGTTTGGACACTGTACACACAGAGCGGAACTTACAAAGACTTTTGCCAGGGTGGTCCTTTACTATTCCTAGTAAATTTTTTTTCACCAGAATGGTGAGAGTGACTCAGTAAGGCAAGGTTTACTCTTTCATGAGGTTCTACACCTCAAAACCAGCAGCTGTTTTTTCCAGGCATTGCCACCTCCTTTTTAATCCCAAAGCACCATCCTGCTGCTGTCACTTTTCTATTCTGGCTCTGTGATTTTTGAAGCCCTTTTCCATTCTTCCATCACTGCTGAGCATCCCTCAGCACCAGCACTCAGCTCCTTGACCACAGATCCACATCCCCCATGTGTCCCTCTCTGCCCCACGTGCTTCACAAGAAGCGTGCCACACTCTGTGTCCCACTTCCTATATGCTTCAGTTTCTCCTTGTGAAGAAGGGAGCTTAGAACCCCTGACCAACTGCCCCTCTCTTCCCTGATGTAGGACAGGAAGAGCAGGTGACAGAGCCTGCCTGGCAGCAGAAGGCCCTATAATTAACCTCCTTGGCCCCCAGACCTTCAGGGGACTGAGTGCTGCTATCGCAGCTGGTGTCCTCCACGGAAGCTCATCAGTAAGGCCTCCTGCTCCAGCCTGCTGCCTCCCTGATTTTTACCTCCAGATACACTGAATATTGGGGAGGAAAGAAATTATTTGCCTAACTGCACTTTGCATGTAATGCCACAGCTTTGAGGAAATTCTTCTCAAACTTTTAAAGATTACACGGTGTTGGGTTTGATCTTATTTTTAAATCATTTTCTGGAGAGATGTAAGAGAGAACATGGGCAAGAGCTGGGATCTGAAAATGAAACCCAGTACAGTATGGATCTAAGGTCTGTTTTTTTGTGTGTGTGTGTGGTTTTTTTTTTCCCCTGAAATGTAAATTAAATTAAGAGGAGAAAAATGGGAGGGAAGAAAAGAAAGTTCACTGCAGTCTTAATGAAATCCAGGAAAATGGAGTGTTGCATCTTGACAGAGAGAAATAACAAATTATTTTTTTTCTTAAGACAGGGGCCTGCTGGCAGCTGATGGCTTGGCTCTCCCACAGAGGTCTGCCCTGAAAGCTGGGGTGCTTCTTATTTCTTAGCATGAGAGCTCAAGTTTAAGTGTCTTGGGATGGCAAGGGGCAAGAGAGTATTTGCTTTTATTATTTAGTTAGTTATTTTGAAGAGAGCTCTTACACAAAAAACGGCTTTATATAGGTGATTATGTTGCCCAGCGAATATAGCAGCTGAGTAGCAAATAGAGAAGTAAATTTCAGTAATTCAGAGTGGTGGAAGTGGGTAGGAGGCCTCTGTCATTCCAGTTGAAAGCCAGTGCAATTTCTTATCTGGCTACTTGTATGTGAGACTGTTTTGTTTTCTTTTTCCCCCTCAGACATAAGCTATCAATGTCAGAAGACAACTGGAAAAATAAACTATCTTGCTCTCTGCTCTACCTTACTTTAAGGCTTTATTGGGTTGTGATAGTGACTTCACTGAAGTTTAAAGGTAGTTTCAGTTCAAAGCACAGCTTAATTGTTTTGAACATCTTACTCTTAGCTGATTTTTTTGCAGTAAACACAAAACTAAATTGTGTAACTAGCAGCATGTGCTACACTAACAGTTATTTTCTTTTCAAGGTCTGTTGTAAATATGAGATCTTTGTTGATTTTGCCTGTAGGCTGATTTTATTCTTCTCTCATTGGGAGGTCTCTGATTCCCACTTGTATCGCTAATGCATTAAACCTTTCATTACGCATTGCTGACAAAGGGCATTATCTCTTAAAGATGCGGAATTCTCTCTTTTTGGCATTGAACTATATTGTAACAGCGAACAATTGTAGCGTCTACTTTATCAATCTTCCATTACCTTCTGCTTCCAGTTGTTAGTTTCCTCCAGATCCTGCTGCAAGACACATTCACCGCTGTTCTTACTTACTTGCACATTATCCTTTTACTGTATGCTCCACATCAGCTTTGCCTTAAGTTGCAGATTTATTTCTAAGGTTTATTACTGACATTTAAAACCATCAGATCACAAAGACAAGTCTATGTATAGGAGTTCCTCACAGTGTGTGTTCCAACTCCATGCCTGTGCTGGGCTGATGATTTATCTTTGTGTATTTCTTGACTGCCTTTTTCCCATTGTAATCATCAGCCTTTATTTGCATGGCCCTGTACCGATGGTATTTCTGCTACTTGGAATTCAACGGCTTTTAAAATTGTTATATATAATAAATGCAGAACTCCTTTGATTTTGTTTTCACAGTTCTGAGATGTATTATGTTGTTTCAGGCATGTGATTTCTTAAGTTTTTTTGCAAAGTATATTGAATTTTGTTATGTACTTTTCAAATTAATTTAAATTTATTATTGAATTCAGATTGCAGCACTTGTATACTATAGAGTAAATATAGTACTAGTTATTTCTTTAGGAAATAACTCATGATTCTTTGAGTTATAAAGCTACCATAATTCCCTAGAACTTGATGCTGGACCTCCCAGTAACCAGGATTTCTTTCTTTGAATGTATTTCATTATTTATTTCCTTATTTCATTTACTTATTATAAAATTGAAAAAATTGCACGAATGGGCAGCTGCTTATATATATGTATGTTTGCAGTACTTTTTTAATATAATAACTTTGTTTTATGTTAATCCATTTGCTTCTGAATCTTGCACCTCCATGCTGTAAAAAACTACATTGACTAACAATTGATCTGCATTACTTAAACAGTAGCCTCACGAAATTCATGGTCAGATTTTTAATGCAGGTAGAAAAGAAATTGAAACCCATAAATAGGGTTTTGGAGTGCCTGGTTTTTGAAGGATGTTAAGATTTCTAGATAATGGGAACAGCTTTTCTTCTGTTTTGAGTTTCTCTGTTTCCCATGTAGGTTTTTCTTCACCTGTGTATGAAAACTTTATAAATTTATTTTCTAAAAGACAATTCAGTAGCCTTATCTTGTAGTTCTTCAACTGTAAAGTTTAAGAAAAGCACAGAGTACAACATAAGCAGAGTTGAAAAATTTGCCTTTTCTTTTTCTTAAAAAGTTTGCTAAAGAATATTTTGAACCACATTTACATTGTGAGTCTTGAGTGGGATGCTGGCTTTGTTAAAAAAGATGAAAAAGAATGAGCCACGCTTCTCTTTATTGGAGGTGCAGGGAGTCACACATTATGTACTTTTGTGTCAAGTATCATTTGACTCGTTTCTTGTATTATGTTGTTTTTGGCTTAGAATCTGAGGAAAGGTGTTGTGTATATTTAGTTACATGCTCAATTTTGTGAAAGCAACCATTTTTCTTGGCAAAAAGATGCAAGAAGCAAAATCAAAATGCAGTTCTCTGTGTCTTTTGTGTATGTGTGTGTGTCCGTAAGACTGACAGTGCTGGCAAGTTTTTAATTTTCAATAGGATAATGAAATTTAGGTGGCGATTGTTACACTTAATAAGAATTATAAGAGAAATACATTTAAATATAATCCAAACCAAAATCTGCATCAAAGATCTGTGTGCAAGAAAAATGAATAGAAATTGACAGTAACTATTCTTCTTTATTTTCTGTGCATATAGGCGCAGTACTTTTGTCCAGCATACAAGGATTAGCTATTAACGTTGATCCAGTGCTGTATACTTGGCTTACCTACCAACCTCAGAAACGTGCTAGTAGACATATTCAACAGGTATGTATTCTTGGAAAAGGAATAAGAAAATACTTTCTGTTGCATTTTATACCAGTAGGGCGTTTTAGTTCTGTGCATTTTTTTGTCATTTCAGTTTGCGGTACATAATGCTTTGGTCTGATTTTGATTTATTTATAATGTCATATTTTGCATACTGAAGTTTTCATTTCATAACATTTCTATTTACATTTTTAAATTAAAAGAGGGCATTTTTTCAGATTTTAGTCATTCAGGTTGGGTTATCAAATAGTTACACTGTTTTTAAACAATCAGTACTCTAATTAAAAATCAATTTGGTAGGGGACGAACCATGCAGTTCATAACTTAATATAAGTGAATGCTGTAATGGATTCTATACATAATGTCAAGATACTTATTTGTATTCAACGTCCTTGGAGGAGATGCAGGTGGGTAAGGCTGTGTGTATGTGTAGCACAGCATTTTCTTTGAGGCATACTCAACTGTAACTTCCAAGCCATGGACTTCACATCCAGAAAGAACATGGAATGTTTTTGCCAGGTTTCAAACTTCCTTTTGTTTTGTTTTTTTTTCTTCTTCTTTTCTGTTGTTTGTCACGTTAATGTTGAGCACTGAATTGTTTATAGTTGTTCGACTGAATGGACTCTGTAGCTTAATGTTCTGTGTTTTGTCTCAGTTATAAATCACCAACTGTTAAGTGACCAATATAAGAATCTTTTGATACTGATCTCATGGTGTGTGTGTATTTATGTATATATACACACTGAGCACATAAAAAAGATTTGAAGTGGGAGGATTAACGTGGTCTGCAAACATTTCTTTTCCTTTTATGTTAGTGACCTTGTTAATGTAGTAATTGTCAAATATTCGAGTCCCATTAAACTCATTCAGCACCAACAGCATCTGAAAATGCTTGGTGTGTGAATTGCTTACTATTTTATCATTATTATAACTTTACAGTGTTTTTAACTGTGTTGAATTTTTCTTCATTCTCACATCATAACTGGAGCAGGGAGATGTCTTCTGTTATACTTTTTAGACCATTAATGCATTTTTGCAGTATTGTTATTAGTCTTTTCAAAATTTAATTGAGCTTATCTTTCCAATCGTTCATTCATATAAAAGTCCTACATTGCCATTAATTTATACAACCTGCTGTTAATTGATGTATTCACTTTCAGTTGCCTTTTTCTGTCAAGTGATCAGAATGTGATACTTGTTCCAATACTAATGTAATAACAGACTGCCTATGTAAATCAGAAACGATGATGTCTGTGGTAGTCATGAGAAATTTCCTTTGAAAAGAAGCCATGCCATTTTTTCTCTAAGAATAATGTAACAAAACCATGAAGAAATGTAGTTGTCATTGGCCTAACTGTTCTTTTATTCAACTGGAACCGAGCAATGGAAAAATGATGTGTGGGGCAAATTGAGCCCAGTGGGGACTGCCCCTTTTTATTTATTGTTGTTAGTTTCTTATTCAACCGACTTGTTTGCACCTTGTCTTCAGCTTTGTAATAGCTATTGCAATAGGTCACATATCCTGATATGCTCTTAAATGACGTCTGAAAAATATATATAAATATATATACTTTTTAATCTCTGGCTAAGGGTAAACTCCAGAAGGGAAGAGAAGCTATCTAAAAGGAAAGTTAATCGGTACAATGATGTGATTCTGTAATTGCTGAAAATATTCTTGATATTTTTAAGCTAGAATTAAATTTTTCTAAGTCATTGCTTAAGACTGCAGTAAAGTTCTCTTTTTGTCTTGTTAGTGGATATGTTCTATTTCCATGTTCTAATATGGAATTTTCTTTATTTAGGAACAATATGTATCATGTAGCACAAGAAAACTGAGTTTAGTGTTTAAGTAAGGAAGTTAGGATTTGGAAATTTATTTAAAGTATGTTGTGGTTTAACCTGGTAAGCAGCTGAATACCACACAGCCTTTCTCTCAGTTCCCTGCCTTCCAGTGTCAGTGTGATGGGTTGGGGATCTCAAAAATAGTAGAACTTGTAGGTTGAGATAAAAACTATTTACTATTGGATGTTGTGTTGAGGGACATGGTCTAGTGAGAACTATTGGTGATGGGTGGGTGGTTGCACTGGGTTTTGTAGGTCTTTTCCAACCTTGGTGATTCTGTGATTAGTAAGAAAGAAAAGAGAGAGGTAACAGTAACAGTAATTACATATATGCACACACTAAAACAAGTGTTGCACAAAGTAGTTGTTTACCTCCCACTGACTGACGCCTAAGCAGTAGCAGCCCCAGCTCTCCTGACCAACTCCCTGCAGTTCTATAGGTTTTTTTTACACAATATCATATATGGTATTAAACATCCTTTTGGCCAGTTTAGGTCAACTATTCTGGTTCTGTCCCCTCCCAGCTCCTTATGCCCTTCCCCCCAGCCCTCTTGCTGGCAGAACAGTACAAAAAGCTGAAAAACGGAAACAGCCCTGGCTCTTTACAACACTGGTCAGCAACAACTGAAACGTTGGTGTTTTATCAGCATTCCTGTTCTCTTAAGACCAAAACATGGCATCGTACCAGACACTATGAATAAAATCAACTGTATCACAGCTGAATCCAGGACAACGTGCATTGCTTCTACATAAATTAGTTTTCTGTACGGCATGCAATTTGCATAGATCATTATTATATTTATTTAAAACTTGGTAAAAAGAAAATTTGGGAAAGAGCTAGCCTTTTTTAAAGCTGCTGCATAGTTTTTGAAATACAATGGAATATTTGGAGCCAGATGCTTTCAATGAATTGCATTGTAGTGTATTACCTTTTTGTTATAAAGTGACTATGCGTGCCAAAATGTGGCTGCTGTTACGCATTTGAATAATAATCCGTGTGGTTACTGTTGTGACTATATGGTCAATGCTCTAGGGTAAAAGGATGTAAATGTAACTTATTTTTATATATTCATTCTGAATTTCAGCATGCATCTATAAGTTTTCCATTGTCCCTCCTCAGGAACAAAAACAATGAGAACATTGCAGTGTAAAAATCTGTGAGACTCTTTCTTAGAGCTTGAATGAAATGCTTTTGAATTTCTCCCATGGCGACTAGTAGTATAAGAACAATACCATGTGTTTCTTTACTGAAGTTAAAGCCTTCTGTAAACCAAGTCTCTTTCCTTACACATTGCAGACTTGTCCATTATCACATCTTATTGAGAATATTGAAAATAGGTCAACATTATGCAATTCAGAGGGGCATAACTGGATTTTTATTCTCCAATAGTAATGCTTACAATACTCAGTTTGACAGAAATGAAATGTTTATGTTGAAAAAAAACAACAAGCAGAAAGCAGTTGTTCCCTGGTTTTGATGTGCATAGTTTTTGTTGCAAGCTTAGATTTTGTAATGTTTTCTGTAAGTCAGTAATGTATGTCCACTTAAACAATTTACTGAAATATATTCAACTGTCTATTTGTACGCTGCCTAGTATAACATGCAGCATGTTTTCTTTAGGAGGTGATACAGCAAAGTCGATGCCTCTTAAGTTTATTTTGATCAAGAATAGAATTAGCATCTCTTTTAACAGAACTTGAGGCAAATTCCAATGTGTGAAGTCCATAAAGTCCTTAATACAATAAGCTGTGCAAGGTCTTTCTTGATAAAAAGATCCTGTTGTCATGCAGAGCCTATTCCAACTCTTGTCACACTTCTGATTAAAAAAAAATAAGAAATAAAAAATAAAAATGGAAGTACATCCTTACGTTCAAAGGAAAACCACTTTGTGCCCACTGTGAGTTGTGGTGCTGGCCACCACTGAAAAGAGCCTGTCTCCATTCCTTTGAAATCTCCCTTCTGATAGTTATATACAACGTTAAGATTTCCCTTGAATCCCCTTGTCTTTTGGCTGAGCATTTCCAGCTCTCTCAGCCCTTCTTCTCAAGACTGGTGTTCCAGGTCCTTGAACCTTGGCCCTGCTCTGGACTCTCTCTGGTATGTCCAGGTTTCTCCAGTACTGGGAAGCCCAGAACTGGACCCAGTACTCCAGCTGCGGCATCACTGGTGCTTAGTGGAAGGGACGAATCTCCTCCCTTGACCTGCTAGTGATGCTTTGCCAAATGCAGCCAAGAATATCATTAGGCTACTTAGTGGCAGGATCACACTGCTGACTAATATAAATCTTGGTGTTCACCAGGACCCTATGTCCTCTTCTGCAGATCTGCTTTCCAGCTGGCTGTCCCCAGCATGTACTGGTGCCTGTAGCAGTTCCTCCCCAGGTGCAGGACTCTGCACTTCTTGTTGAACTTACTGAGGTTCCTGTCAGCCCATTTCTCCAGACTGTCAAGGTCCCTCTGCTGATCTCAGTATCACCCTTCAGTGAATCATCCACTACTGCCAAGCTTGCTGTGATTATACTCTGACCCATCATCCAAAATATTAAAAATATATTGAATAGGATTGGACTCAGTATTGACCTTGGGATTGCATGAGTAGTTACTGGTCTCCAACTAGATTTTGTGCCATCACTCACCAACCTCTGGTCCTGATCATTCAGTTTTCAGTCCACCTCACTGTCTATTCATCCATCCTATATGTTATCAGCTTCTGTATGAGGATCTTATGGGAAATGTTGACAAAAGCCTTACTGAGGACCACAATGACAATATTCATTTCTCTCACCTCGTACTAGTCATTTAACTGTAGCTTGTCAGGTTAGTTAAACATAATTTCCCTTTGGAGAATCAATGCTGACTACTTCTCATTACTTTCTTGTCAAGTGTTTGGATGACCTGTTCATCACCTTCCAAAGGATGAAGTTGAGACTGTCTGGCCTGGTCAATCCCTCAGTCCCTTCTTCATGCCCGTCTTGAATATGTGACTCAAATTTGCTTTTTTCTAGTCCTTGAGTGGCTCACCCAATCACCATATTCCTTCAAAGAACATTCTGAATAGCCTCGTAATGGCTTCTGCCAGCTCTTTCAGTACACCTGGGTGCATCCTATCAGGGCCCATGGACTTGCATGTGTCAAATTTGATTAAGTATTCTGTGACTTGATTATCTTTCACCAAGGATGGTGCATCTTTCTTGCACCTGGAGTTTCCCTCTAGGATCTGAGATTCCTGAGAGTTGCTCTTGCTAGTAAAGGCTGAGCTGAAGAATATTCTTCGTACTTCAGCCTTTTTTGTTCATAGGCTTTCTAATAAGTGTATATTCTAGTAGGCAAGGAAATATTTTAGCCTACTGTAGGACTTTCAGCTTCCTACTCCTTTTCTAATCTTGACTGAACAAAGGAAGTTAATATTAGTAAGACTGTGTAATATTTATGTGCATTTTTCAAAACTATTTTACATTAATTAATGTACAAACAGAAGAAAACAATCATTTTGAGACAGAAGAAAAAAAACCCAACAAATTGGTAATGGAGATAGGATGAAGTAAGGAGAAGTCTTTACACCTCACCGTCAGACGATGGTCTTTCAGAAACTCAGTGCAGCAAGCATTACGTGCTGCTTTGTCTAGAAAAAGACTATTGATAGATTACCTTTTCTGTTTGGAGCACTATACTATTTGTACAGCATGCAGTAAGGCTTTTCAGTCTAATATGCTAAAATATAAGAACCCTAGGACACCTAAGACACAATATAGATGAAAGTGACAGCGACTGTTGGAGTTCATTTAGTTACATTAGTTTAATTTATTTCTCAGTAATACAAAATAACAACTTGAAATAAAGTTAATAGATTCAAATACTGAAACTGTACTAAAGTACTGTTCAAAATTGATTTTCAGAACTCTGACTTTTGGACTTGTCAGCTAGAAGCATCTGAGAGAAAAGCAAACAAAAAAAAAAAAAACACACCAAAAACACTGCAGACAGAACTTTCAGAGTGGATTTGTCTTATCACGATAACAGTCCATTATGTAACTGTTCTAATGCTTAATGAATTGATTCCCAACTTCAAAGGTTTTAAAATTTTTAGTAATTAATATTGTAACAATGAATTTAAAAAGAGCCTTTTGGAGTTTGCTCTCCTTAAGTCCAAAACCTGAAGAACAAATAAGGAACATTCTGTAGAAGTTTATTCATTGATACATTTTATGTACTGATAATCTGGTATATTATGTTGTACTTCACTGTTTGTATGATATGGAAGGACTAAGAAAGACTTAAAGATATCAGAGCTTCTAAAGAATATTGTATTGGACACATTGGTAAAGACACATTGGTAAATTTTCAAATAAAGCCAAAGCCTCTGATCTTTTTACTGCATGATTCACTTCAACTTTAACCAGAAAAGCCACTGGCTTTGGAAATACACTCTGTAATGTGCTCTTAGGATCCACATTGTCAGAAGTAATGCATTAGGAAGAAATCTGATAAAAAGGCAATTATTCTGCTTTTTATGCAGTCTGCATGACTGCTCAAAGGAAAATTAGTATATTCCAGATTGCACTGCAGTCCATCCATATGTTCTGTATAAAAAACACATATTTTACATTATTTGAGTGTTAAAAATAATCACATTTCTGGTTCCTTGAATTTGTTAGTCTTTTCTGAAATATGTTTTTGTTACCACCATTATTTTTTTTTCAGTAACTGGTAATAATCCATGAAGCTCAAGCAGTAAATTCAAAAGCCATCTTACATACCCTGCTTGATGATTGATGAACCTATGCTACATTTTAAACGGGGTTTAAATTGGCACAGAAATTTCAGAAGGTGATTTTTCTTTGAAATGTTCTTTTATGTGTCAGCCAAAATGTTTTGGGTTTGGTTTGGTTTGGTTTTTTATAATACTTTTGTCTCTATAGATTGTTTTGGTGAAGTTGAGCTATATGTGTAGCAGCAGTAGATGTGTTTGTGTAGTATGTGCACCGCATGCTTATTTGCTGCTCTTTTGCAGTTCTTACTCAGTAATATGTTTAGCTAAAACCGTTGTGTTTCTTCAGTTTGAAAGCCCTGTTGAATAGATATGATCTTTCATGATTTATGAAAGGTTAATTTTTACAGATTTCAGTAAAGACACAATTATATAGAGTAACTTGTTGTACATGCATTGCTTACAGCGTGTTAACATTGCGTTTCTATTAAAAAACAAAACAGAGCTGTATTTTGAGTCTTTCCTTCTAGTAACACAATATTAAATTCTGACTATTATTTGAATGTTTTCTTGAAATCAGGCATTCTTTATTTTGGTAAAGCATTGACGTTTCTATCATATATTTACACTCTTCTAAATCCCTAACTTGGCTTTGTACTGATAAATATTTAATTTGTTTGCCTTGGCAACAAATGCATTAATTATACTTTCAGATGAAACTGTCAGTTATATGATACTCTTTGCAGTGAAAATATAAATGTAGGCTTGTTTTTCTTGAATACACATAACTGCAAAGCCTCTGCTATTTCTCTGTATTTCTCTCATGTTAATCATTTCACTAAAATTAATAATTTTATCAGTGAAGCCCGCATAGATTCACCAAGGGCAGATCATGCCTGATCAGTCAGGAAGGGCTTTTGTTGTACTCTTGCACCGTATCATTACATTGGAGATACATGGATTTGATGACTGGATTATTGGGTAGATAAAGAATTGTTTGGATGGTTGTAGCCAGAAGTGTTGTTGTCAATAGCACTGTGTCCAGGTGGAGTCCCCCAGGGGTCCATCTTGGGACACAGTGTTCTTCAACATGTTTATCAGTAGCATAGACAGTGGGATTGAGTGTACCCTTAGCAAGCTTGTAGATCATACCGAGCTCACTGGTGCAGTTGTCACACCAGAGGTCTCTCTGGGATGTTTGCCTAAGAAGAAATAGTTTTATCATCATGACTTGGTCAGAAGACTCACACAGAACAAGTAATTCCTTAGATGTAATCTGCCTTAGCCAATTGTGCTACAGTAGGGAAAAAACTTAAGTTTGAGCGCCAATACCCTTATATTGTGTCATTCACTGTCATTCATTATCAGAGGTGTTTTGCTCTTTAGGACACAATGTTTCGCAATATTACAAAAGGCATCTTTAGACAGATGACTTAATTAACTTAACTTTCTGCCAGTAAGTTATTGCACATATCCAGATCACTCTGTGTGACCACAGCAGCCCCTGCTGTGATAGCTGGGTTTGGCTTCACAGGTGGCAGATTGTGTCTGGGAGTGAGGCTTCTGAATTGAGTCCAACATTTCATAGACTCATGCTTCATTTTTTACTTTCTTATAATGCTTTAGTTCCTATCTTCGAATGTTCTTTTGCCTTTGATTTATTACCAGGGATGTGACTATATGGACAGTCAGCTGAATATGATCCAACAATGTGCCCAGGTGGCCAAGAAGGCCAATGGCATCCTGGCTTGTATCAGGAATGGTGTGGTGAGCAGGACTAGGGAAGAAATCCTGCCCCTGTACTCGGCATTGGTGAGGCCTCAACTCAAGTACTGTGTTCAGTTTTGGGCACCTCAGTAGAGAAAGGACATTGAGATGCTGGAGCAGGTCCAAAGAAGGGCAACAAGGCTTGTGAAGGGCTTGGAGAACATGACCTATGAAGAAAGATTGAAGGAACTGGGGCAGTGTAGTCTGGGGAAAAGGAGGCTTGAGGGGAGACCTGATTGCTCTCTTCCAATACCTGAAAGGTACTTACAGTGAGAGCGGGGCTGGTCTCTTCTCACTGGTGACAGGTGACAGGACGAGGGGAAATGGCCTCAAGTTGTGCCAGGTAGACTGGGTATCAGGAATCACTTCTTTACATAAAGGGCTGTTAAGCACTGGCATAGGCTCCCCAAGGAGGTGGTTGAGTCACCATCCCTGGATGTGTTTAAAAACCATTTGGATGTGGTGCTCAGGGACATGATTTAGCAGAGGGTTGTTAGGTAGGGTAGTATGGTTGTGTCATGGTTGGACTCAATGATCTTTAAGGTCTTTTCCAACCTGAGCAATTCTGTGATTCTATATAAACATCCCTCAAATATAAGTTACTTGTCTGCTCAATTTGTTGGGTTTCCTTTAGAAAACACTCCTATGTTCCCTGATCTACCTTTTGTCCTCTTCAGACTCACATGCATGAAATTATAATTCAGAAAGAAAATATTTAATGACAGAAAAAAACAAGTAAAAATAAAATAAATATTAATTCTACCTGGGACGGATTTCCAATAGCCCTTTTTACAGAATATTTTAGCTTTATTTGGCATATAACCCCCTAAATCAGGAAATAGTTGGGCCTTGGTATTTTTGGCACATTATTTTTTGCGTGCTCTCTTTTATTGTTCTATGCCATTTCCTGATTTTAGACGATCTTTATTAATTGCACAGCCATATTGACTGCACATTATGAAGTAAAATATAAAACATATATCCAATCCTTTTGTATGAATGTATAAAATATATTTTGAATACATATACTTAACATTGTGGGTAATTTTTTAGATTATTTATGTTAATAAAATTTAAATTTTGAAAAAAAAAATCCTGTAGTTTTTTTAACCTTAGGCAATCAATCATCATAGTTACAGTGGAAAATTGTAAAATCATTATATAATAATCACAAAATATTGTCACATTCATAAATCCGTGGTAAGTCTCCCAGAATAGAATATGATTTTGATTTTAACTCTGAAAACAAAATTGTTTAGAACAGTAACCCTAAATCAGTACCCTTATAGCTCGTGATATTGACTTTTGTCTGACATTTTTAAGTGCAAACAATTATCTTATATATAGTAATAGATTTTTATTTAAACAGAAGTTTAAATTTGCACCATTTGGGGTGATATTTAAAAGTATTTCAGAATTTCAAAAAGTTACCCATCAGTTATTCATTGTGGGACTGACAGTCATTCATTTGTTCATGACTTGTATGGAAATTAATTATTTTTTTCTTGTAAAAAGTATATTTCTGATTATCTTGAGTTGTGCTCTGTGTACAGTATTCCACAGCATAAAACATCTCCAAATAAATGTTCCTGTAGTTCCTCAACTTTATTTTGTTGCTTATATTCTTTATAAGGCTACCAATTGATAACCATAAAACTTACATCCCAAGTAGATGCACCTTTACTCATGCAACTTCACTGCCAGCTTTTTGGACTGTTGTGATGAAATGCCTGTGAAAACACTTGACTGCAATGTCTCCTTTCTCATTAGATTCATCTTCTCATACAGCTGTGGTGCTCTTGTCATCTGCTATTTCCCAAGCCACAATTTCCTCATCAGTCTGTGGCTAAAACCCAAATCTTGATGATCTTTTTCCATCTAGTTCAGTGCTGATCTTTCATCTTCTTCATTATTTTAACCAGAAATCCTTTGCCAAAAATCTGACAAGATTGTACTGGGCATCATCAACAGTAACATCAGGCTTGATTTCAGTGAGCAAAGATGAAACAGCTGTTTCATTGTCCAGATCAGCACTCAAACACTTAATATTAGGTCTTAATTTTTTCCAGCTTTTCCTGGCTGTGATGGCCTTGATGTTTTTCCTTGTATGACTTAGTGGTGTAACTTATTATTGTGTGTTGGTGATCCATTTCTTCAGTTGTTCAGAAACATACAGCTTCTTCAGACAACGTTTTCCATCCTCTTGTCTTTTGTACTGTCTTGTATTATCCACATTTGTTCTTCAAAACTCTTGCTTCATTTTGTTAAGTCAGGAATCTTAAGATGTTACATCCAGAAATGGCAAAACATGGCTCAATGGTGACTGTCTTGGCTAAGCTACAAGTGGCTTTGCCATTTGTAAGGCTGTATCAGATAAAGTGATGAATTTTGAAAATAAGTGATGTAACATGTCTGATTGAAGTGTATAAAACTTGAGACTCTCGCTCTCTACATATGCACAGACATGTGGGAAGTATTTCTGTGGTGTAAAACTTGTCTTTTCAAAGCACATTGGTGTTCTCTAGCCATAACAACAACAAAAGCCAAAGTGCCATGTTACTGTCTTCTGGAATGGCTTTTTAGTGCTTTTGGAGACAAAGCTGATGATACATTCAGAGAGAGGAGGAGGGATGAGAGTTCTGTTTGTCATTGGCATTATTATTTTCTTATTAACTTTGCATACCATTGGATATGTAAGTTGGTTGTTTTTGCTGGAATAGGATTAAATAGTTGATTGTCTGTCTTATTTTAATTTACTTTTATAGTGGAAAATGGTAAAGGCGTTTGGAAGACATTCTCGTTCAATTAAATGATTTTTCTGTTTGTTTTGGGGTTTTGTATGTGTGCACGTGTTGCACACTGCTCGATTCAGCGATCTGTTTTCCATTGGAGAAAATTTACAAGCACATTGCCCGCCTCACACGAATTTGTTTCCCACAGAGATTCCTAATGCAACGTGTGAGGTTTCTCATTACTCAGCTATATGGATTACATTTTCACTCCAATACCAGCAAAATTAAATTACACAAAAATTGATTAAGATACATGTAATCCTAATGTCTGATCTTTAGAAAAAAACTTTTGCCATCTTTAAATGATAACCCTCTGCAAAATCAACAGTAGAAACACTCTGCAATTCTCAACTTGGATGTGCTTACAATTGACCTAGCAGCTAGTAGTACAGCAAAATGCTAACAGTCAGCTGTGTGCAAAATGGAAAATTCAGTTTTTAACTAATTTTTGCTTCTCTTGTTCATGTTAATTAAAGAAGAATCTCACGAGGAAAAATACTGACAGCAAACACAGAGGGTTGTATTAATTCGTGGACCTCCAGTTCAAGAGCTATTACTTTATGTGGGTTATTATACTTAGTTGTCTTTTAGTCTTTGAAATAAGAATGTAGCCTTTCAACCTAGACTTGAACACCTTCAATTTTGTTCATCAGTATCATGGTTTGATCAGTTTTTAATTTCATTGATTCACTTAAAAAACAAAACAAAACATTCAATATTAGTAATTACTAGTCAGGCTACACGTTTCTTTTTCTTTTTCTTTTAAATTGTGTGTCATTTCATTAGAAAAAGAGTTAATTAGGATCAATACATTTGTTTACAAACCCTTAAGACTTTTCAAATCTGGCTGAATTCAGTTTCTACTAAACATGTAAACAATGAATTTTCTTTGATTCTTCAGCGTGATATTTAAGGTTAATAAAATCTTTTCTGTTGCTCTTCAGAAAAATAGCGTTAAAATAAAGAATTGCAAGTGCAAGCCTAAATGTAGTGTTTCCACTGTTCAGTGAAACTGTGAATATTTGTTTTCATAACATATGTTCTGCAATCATCATTTCAAGTTGTCTTCTATGAGTATCAAAGTTTAAGACATGCTTCTCATGATAATGCCATGATTTGTGATTAATGGTTTTTGGTTTCGAGTGGGTCTCAAGGCATTTCTTTTTCCAGCAGTCTGTAGGAGCTGTTCCACTTGGTGTGTCAGTAACTCGAAAAAAAGAGGATGAAGCATCAGTTGGAAGTGCACCTCTGGCAAGGCAGCAATCGAATCAAGCTTCTGAGTATGCCAGCAGTCCTGTCAAAACAAAAACAATAACAGGTATGATCACATCTTAGTCGAAACTAGCCAGTAGTTTTTTAGACTCGCTCAATAAATTGTGCACGCAACTCAGCAGCATAAATTGTGAGAGCAGTGTGGAACAACTTTAAGATTTAAAGAAATTTTGTTGCAGAAAATTACAACTTCCTTAATAAGAAATCATCAAACTTGTGATTTTGAAATACATGTTTAATTTATATCTAATTTTTAGTTTAGATACTACGTCTGGGCTTCTGATACTAATTGCTGTTTACTAAGGCAAGATAAAGAATGTGAGCTTTCAATAGAAGAGTGCTGTATGGCTTTATATTTAGTATTTTAGTCCATAATTTTGTCAGACTTTATGTGTTCACATTAATCTTTGTTTTCAGTCAAACTGTTCACATTGTTTCCAACCTGGCATGTATGCAAGTCTCAGCAGAACTAAGATTTGTGCCTAAACACAGTAAAATTCACAGTTTTCAAAATTACCATCCCACAGAAAATATATTTGTTGCCACTTCTGTTTCCAGTGTTTAAGAAATTATTCAATTCAGGAACTTTCCTTGGCACATTGGGAGTGCTAAAGTTGCGTTTTGTTATTGCTAATCAAGATGATATGGCATTCTGGGATTTTGTAGGCTATTTAATCATACAGTACTGTCTGCAAGTTGTAAAATAGGACATCATCCAGCAGAAGTAACTATCCAGCTGAGACTTTTGATAATCCTTCTGAAATATAATGAACAAATTCTCTTTTCTGTTGCACTGATGTTTATTTCCAGATAATCATGAAGTACTTCAAGATGTTGTCTGCAGAAAATGAGGTTATGATCTTGTCCATTAGTGGTAGAGTTTAATTTGAGAAAAAAAGTACTAAAACCAGAATATCTGTTTTCTGAGGATTGCAAGAGTTGCCATGTTATTATTGGTAGAATAATAGGAAACTTAGAAGATTTTACTGATTTCATTTATACATAGTTTTTATTTTTAACGTCTTTTTATTTTACCATTCTTTAACGAATATCCTTTGTTTTTATTTATAATAAAATGAATGTATTAAGTATATTTATTTTACTATTTTAGCTTCTATAGTTCTGCTGTACCAATCTCATAAGTAATCTGTGTTGTGTCCAAACATTTCCTGTCAATGCAGCATGAGGCTGTAAATCACAAGAGAAACTCGTGTGACTTTTAGGTCTGATATTAAGAAATAGGATTTAAAATGTCCTTTGTAAAACCTTTATTTGCAGAGACATGCGTAACCCAGGAAGGAAACTCATGAGGAATTCTTATTGGTTTGTTTAGTGTCTGGTGTAGTCTGAAAGAATGATGCACTCAGCATCCCTTTTTGTCAGAACAAAACCTAGTTGTGGTGAAGCTTTGAAAAGTTTGGTTACCAGAATTGTTCTTTGACTTGGAGAATCAGGGACTTGCTTGTGTTTTGGAGTTATGTAATCATTCTAATAACGTATATTGGTGCTTTCACTTATTAAACTGAACTTTGCTTTTTAACTCGTCAAAATGTCGGAGTCTATTAGAGGCAGGACTTACAATGTGAAGTTTATGAAAAGAGGTTGTGGAAAAATAGAGGTGATAAAATCAAGTTACCCATATCTTTTCCTTTGAGTTTTTCTTACGTGCTTTTTCTACTACTATGTTCATAGGAATCAGCCTGTAAGAATATTGACTTTTTCTCACTTCTTGCAGAATGGGAAATGGTGTCCATTTAAAAATAAGGTGGACATTACATTTTGTTTGTTTTTAACATGTGCCATGCATGATGGATATGCTTGTTTGAAGACTAGCCAATGTTCTGAAATGTGTATCTGTCTGTTGAACTCTGGAGATAAAATGCCAGGTATAAAACACCTGAAGTATTTGAGATTTACCTGCCAAACAGGGGAGTTCAAATATAAAATGAATGCCAAAGAGCAAAAAGATTGTTTACTGAGGAAATAATTTAAAGGAGATGCTCTGTCTTCTTCAGAAGAACATTGAAATTTCCTTTTAGAAAGGTGAGCCATGTCATACTGCAGTGCCATGCAGACTTGTCTTCCACATTCCCTCATGGCATTTCAGGTGATGTTAGAAGCTTTTCCATCTCTTTGTCAGAACTGGAATTGCACTGGAAGGTTCAGGGGACAGACAAAAACTAGCATGCATGTTCCATCACAAAATAGTTTCTCTCGTTATGAACTTCCCAGTGTAAATGGTTGGAAGAGGTAGAGTGAATTCAAGTGCAAAAGATGAAATCTCATACTGAGAGAAATTTCAGTGTGTGGTATCTCTCATAATTTATTTCTTTACAGATGCATGATGTACTGAAATAGGGTGAATGAAAGACGTTAAACTGGAAATAGAGTGCCCGCAATTCTTTTTCTTTCTGTTTTGTTGTTTTTTTTTTAGATTTTTTTCCTTTCTGTTTTATTTTTTGTTTTGCTTGTTGGGTTTTTTTTTTGTTTTTTTTTTTTTTGTTTGTTTGTTTTTAGAATGGATCCCTTTTATTGATCCCTTCTATTTTTCACTTAATTTCCTTTAATTTTCACCTACTTTCTGTCTGTGTTTTCTTTGTTTGTCTCACCTTTTTGAAATTAGGAATAAAAAATACACTGATGGCAGGCCTATGACTACCTATGCTGTAACAGCTTTTCAGGTAAGAGGAACAACAATCCTCGTATGCCCTATATCTCTTAATAATTAAAGCTGTAGCTGCAGATGCCTTAAGGTATCAGAAACTTGAGACTGCTACATGGATAGCAAGCACATATGCATAGTCTTCACAGACTGAAAGAGGTTATATCTTAAAATCGTGCTATTCAGGTGATGAGTTGGAATTTACACTGTTCAGGTCTAGCATAATCTTAGCAGTGACTCCCTTGAGAATATTTAGAAACCAAGTCAATGTATTAAATGAAAGCAGTTTGTAATCACAGCTGTAAAATGATTTAAAACATTGATCTTAAGTTCAGTTTATTAGCTAATGGCTGCTGAGACATTGCCAAAAGTGAAGCATGGGAAAAGAGCAAAACTGCTATTTATATGGTGTGTCTGTGAAAATCCAAGTTTTCTGTTCTTAAGTCTCAAATGGAAGTTATTTATAAATCTCCTTAACCACAGAGGCCTCAAAAACAGAGTAAGATAACAGAATATATGGTTTAAATTTTGTATGATGTGACCATTAACATGCGTGATAATAAAGAAAGAATATTAAAAAAAAAAAAAAAAAAAAAAAAGAAAAGAAAAAGATTTTCCTGATTTCCTTCACCTACCCACTTCTTCCATTTCCAGCAATTCAGTTGTTCCCTGTTAGTTCAATGTAAAGTAATTTCCAGGTTTTTACTGGAGGTGTAGCTCTTATGACTGGGTAGTGGCAGAATGTTTAATATGTGTATATAGATTTGTAATATGTGTGTAGTGTGGCCGTGAAGGAAGGTAATATGAGTTGCTGAGTAGACACAGCATTGCCTGTGGGACACTGCTCAGCTGGGAGCTCATTGATGCCCACAATGGAGTCCATCCAAACATGAACCACACAGTGGAACTTGCTGAAGCAAGATGGACGTAATATCTAAGTGTATCACAACTAGATAGCTGAACTAGGTTCCTGCTAAATTGAGCTGCTGGAATGCAGAAGAAACTTTGGCAAACGTCAGAGAAGTCTAGCTGCTGAAAAATCAATGGATTATACAAAGCATTTGAATTAGTACATTGCTATTTCTGCTCAATGAACTGAATGATTATCGTTTATTCATGCCTGTCTTGGAATGTACTACTGATGATTTATTTGGGAAGATGAATGAAATTAAACAGATGCTAAGTAGGCTAAGTAAAATATAGGAATTTAAATCTGACACACATTTACCTAGCGTGCCTGAAAGTACAAGGGCCTTATATTTTTATAACTGGATTGTAGTTCATGGAAGGATTATGTAAATAGAAGGTCTCTGGGCTCAGATAACTTACAGTAACTTCTAAATGGCAAGACAGTCACTTGCCTATACCAAGAAATTATTATTGTTGGTTTTCTTAGGTAGTAAAATGTTTTACTTCAGTTGTGTGATGGCATGATTTCTTCAGTTCCATGTGTGGACTTAAGGAACACAAATCCAATGTAGTATGTCAAATATGCTTTCTGTATGGAAAAATTAAAAGTTGAAAGAAAAAGATGTGGGGTTTTGTTTTATATTATTTTAAAAACTAAGGAACGGTCAGTGTCTTTTTAAGAAGTAGGACAGTCAAGCAAGCAGAATTTCTCCTGTATTTACCAGGAAAGTTCTTGCAAACCTAAAGGCTGACATTCTTACTTCATAATGCACTAAGTTATTTGGAATTGAAGGCAATGTTAAAACAAATTCAGGCATGGGCTGTAGTTATGAATCCACATATAACATGTTTTGATAGTGACTAGTATAGCAGCTCAGTATTGCCTGTGAAAAACCAATATTGATTTCTACAAGAGTGTCTGTCCTTCTTTATTTATTTTCTGAGTACTAAGTAGATTTTTTTTTTTTTTTTCCAAAAATCATGCAGCAGTAATTGGATTTGATGGGAGAAAAAGCCGTTCTGTAGCTAACTTCCACTTTAACACAGAAAGCGTTTTTGTTTGCATAGCCTCATCCATATCACATTCAATTCGAGTTACTGGCATACATTTGCTCTACAAAAAAACATTTGCTAAGAAGCCCAGAGATTCCATATTTTAATGTTTTTGACACACAACCACAAAAATTAATTTGTGAATACTTATGAAATGCTTTGATGGGTTCTGGTAGTTCAGAAATATCGAAACATGCATCAGCCTCACCTAATGAGCATGCTACTTAGATGAACTTTCCATTTTTGAATTGGATTGTAGGAAATATTGGTGCACAAAGTTAGAGAACATCTTCAGCAAGTCAATCCTCCGTTTCTGTGATTTCTTTTATGTATGTATATGTATGTATGCTTATATATAAGCAGTTTTAATACTAAATCACGGAGCAAAATTACTGCATAGAAATTAATTATATTGAGAACAAACTTTGTTCCTCTGGCATAATATATATAAAAGCATGATTCATTTGTAATACTTTAATGTATCTCTCTTTATATAGGCGTGTATGTTCTGCAAATAAAAAAAAATATAGAAATGTAGGAAGAAAACTGGAATGACAACCAAAGTACAAACAAGCTTTTATGTAATAGAATCATAGAGTTACTCAGGTTGGAAAAGACCTCAAAGATCATCAAGTCCAACCGCAAAATAGTTTCAATGATTTTTGTTTTAGTTCATATTATACATGGAAGCTGAAAACTGCTGGTTTAACAAGGAAATTTTAAGTAGTGTGCTATGGTTTTTCTTTAACATGTGAAGAAACTGTTTAATCTGAAACAAAAAATTTTTAAAAAATAAGAAAAAATCTGTTGGCCATTTAGGTTTTCAATCTTTCAGAGTTGTTTGAAGTTCGAATTTTCTCCTCCACTGCTTTTTAATCTCGTTTCTAATCTCTCAGACTCCTTGATCAGTTCTTCAATGGTTCTCATTAGTAGCAAACACTTTGGTGGTTTTTTTTCCATTTCTGATTAAAAAAGCTGTATCTAATGCACGAAAATATGTCTATTTATTAAGAAACCCCAATGAATACTTTGACACCACAGAGACAATTTTTAATTTTATTAGGTAAAACTTTCCAGAAAGAGCTTTGCCTTGAATTCCATTTTCTGTTTGTGTGTTTTGCTGCCATGGCCTCTTAATATCTATGATTAACTTGAAGGAGCATTTTTTTCAGCTTAGCTCATTTCTGATGTGTGAGAATTATATGATAGCTGATGTGAGGTGGGAAGCAAAGCTTGTCTAGCGTGCTGAGGTCATATGATGTACATTTTGAGTAGAGTCATGCACTGGGAGAGGCTATCCTGCCTCTGACTGTGGCATGGGCATCTGTGTATGAACCTTGACTTTCATTAGGAGATCTCTTTTCTCCAGATCATCTGGAGATCACTGACAGTATGGGTTTGCCTGCAGCAAGGTAGCCTTTTCCAACCAAGAAAAAGCTGCTCTACTCTCTATATGTATAAACATGCCCAAGGCACATGGTGAGCAAGGAGAAAAAAGTCTTGTGTCAGAAGGGTGAGATATGAGATATGACTGCACCACATACAAATTAGGAGAAAGATATTAGCGTTGTAATTTACCGGCTTTGAATTCAATCACCAGTTGTAAGGAAGGCAAAACCAAAAGCATGAGGCCGCTGGTGAGTACAGATTACTGGTGGTCCTCAAACCAGTAGTAGAAAACCTCTGATCTGTGGTCTTTGCTTTTATTTACTAGATGGAATGTCCATTTACCCCCAAATGAACTCACTTCAAAGAATTTATTTTCCCTTTTGCATTCTAAAGTCACTAAATATAGCACTAATTTTCCTAAAGTTATTTTTATTTTTAGAACATCTGTTTTGTTGATCAAATTTCTAAAGCAAACAGTTCCTGGTAAGCCAGGAAAACAAACAAACAAAAAAAAAACAACGAGAGAGCTCTTTATAAAAAAACAAACACATCTATATCTAGAATTTATGTCTGTAAGTCTTGTTTAGTGTCAGCTACAAAGAGAGGACACTTACAATTAATTTTGAAAGGCTGTAACTTTAACAATGAATTCTGAAAGGAATTGTGGAAATTACTGCTTTTGGTAGCTCAATCCTGGTTGAAGCTCATCAGTCATTTCCAAATAAGCCTGTTCATTACAGACATTACAGTGCGTCTTTTGAGTCTTGGGAACGTGGCAGCTTCTGAGTGACTGCTTTGAAAAAGATGCAGTGTATATTTTTACTAAAATAGCACTTAGGCACTGTGGGAGTTGAGGACAAAGTAGGAATCAATACATTGGTTTTCTTTCAAATTCAGCTTTGTGCGACTCACGGCAACCCCCCTCTCCTTTTTCCTTTCCCAACAGTTTTGTAAATGTTTCAGACAAATCCTATTTTCTATCCAGCTATTGCTGACTGGCTCCTGGCTTCAGCACAGGGCTTATTACTGTGCCAGGAAATGTTCCTGGATTTTTCAGTTCAGTAGTAGCTGAGTAGCATAATTATTTTAGTAGATTAACCTTCATACTGAGACAGATGGAGCTCATCCAGTCTAAGTATCTACTATAGAGGAGTAGCCAAACACGCTGGATAGCCATACTGGACTACAGATTCTTAGCAACTGTCATCTCCTGATAGCCTTGCCTGATGGGAAATTATGACATTGTTCTGCCTCAGCGTCCCCTCAGACAAAGCTGTGGTTCTTACCAGTACATGGCAAAAAAGGGGAAAAAAGAAAAAGAAAAAGGAAAAAAAAAAAAAAAAAAAAAGTAAGAAGGGAAGCAAGAAAAGAGGTGACTTCTTCTTTTCAGGAGTTAGAGGAGTTATTTCTGAACTAGTTTCTTTCCACCCCGAAGCATCTCTTATTACTTCTCTATTTTTGGGGATTTGTGATTGAATGGGTCTTTATGTTGTTTGCATTTCAGAGGCTTTCTTTTGTGTGCTTTTTCATCTTTTGTTGAGTATGGGGTATTAGAGTGAAGCTGTTGTCTATCGTATATACTCCTGGAATTAGAAACAGCTTTGCAGATCTTTGTGCATATCCCAATTTGTGCATACATGGAGAAAAACAAGTGAAGATTCAGCTATCTAATTTTAGTTTTAGTTCAGAGCTATCGTTTTCTGGCATTAGAATTTTGGTTCCCCTAAATAAAGTGTGGTTCCAGCCAAGAAAACATGGCAGACTGGAGCAAAACCTGGTTTTAGATCCCATTCATGAAGAACACACTTGTCCAGTGGCATAAGTTGTTGATATTCTTTGCTGACTGTGCTGAGGAATACAGTTTTATGTTGTATTTGTCTTCTCATCCTAACGTGAGGAATTCATCTTTCTGATATTTTTGAAGACTCAGAGTGACTTTACATAATGTTCTCCGCTTTACCTACCCTTGTATTGAGTTCTCTGTTCCACTCTGTTGTTTTAATCTTACTCAGGCTGTTCCTGATTCTTACCTTGTATTAAGGCGTGCAGCAAAGGGCCTGCCTAAACAAAGAATGTATTGTGAACTGGGGTCTAATAAGAATTTTAAAAGGCAGTGCCTATTCCTCATTAAATGTCTTAATTTTAACATCATACGTTTGTAATATGGATTGAATATTCACTGCGTGTTATAAAAGTCAAAAACAAAACAAAACAGCATTATGAAATAGTTACTCCATGGTACCTTTCCATATGGAAATTTTATATTTTGTCTTTCCAGCATGTCTGACAACAAACAATCCTGAAATGTCACGATTTCTGCATTCTATTGATCTGGTTTTAACCATACCTCTTAGAATCATTTGATTCCTCCTCCGTTTGGTGTAATGTTTCTCTTTCCTTTCAGATCATTCAAATATTAATCATTGAAGGGTTGTGTCTATTAATCAACTTATCATTTTTAGCCTTGATTGAAAAAATACCAGAATTATTCCTCAAGTGGCATGAACGTTGCATACTGTTAGCAGAAATTCACCTTTCAGATGTTTCATTTTTAATTCTTTGGATGTTTACTTGCATGTTCAAAATTGAATGGAGACAAGTGACACATATAAATGGACATATGATTTTGCCCGCCTGAGCTGCACTGATAGCATGGTTTCATTCTAAGAATTTCTTTGTAGTTATTATGCTACAGATTTCTCCTAGCTGTATAATTTGGAAACATAAATAGTCACACCTGTGGAGATTTTTATTTAATTTAAAATGAAGTCATTAAGAATTTGTAATTCACTTCTGCAATTTCAGCTCAACAAGTGAATATTCCACCAATAGTGGAAATATTAAGGAGGCTGACAGTAACTTGGTGCATATCCCAAAGCGTACAAGGAGAACACAGGAGGAATTACGTACTCCTCATACATTTTGAAGTGATTTTGAAATTACTACTTGGTACTTTCTGTATTGCTATTTTCCTTGTATTAAATTTAATGCTAGTATTATCTAAAATCTTTTCATATTCATATTACTAAATTCCTAAAGATTAAAGGAAGCTTATCTCTTTAGTATAAATAATTGAATTTAGCTGAAATATTTCAGTTACTTCTGTACCATTGAAATTTGACAAATTGTTTCATTTTCAGATCTTTTTTTTTTTTTTTGTTTGTTTAATGCACACGTGTAGTTTATGCTAAATGGTTTATTTATTTATTTATTTTACAGAAAATTACTTCATGGCTGTAATTTAATATGGACTTATTTTTTACAGCTCTAAAAAACTGAAACATTTTTCAGATAACCCTGGCAGCACTGTTTGTGGAAACATCTCCTGCTGCTATTCCATCATCAAATAGGTTATCACGCTTTGGAAACTGACTTAATTTGCTTAGGTCATGCTTTCTTCATAATATTTACTTAACAATTTATGTGAAAAAATTAAGAATTTCTCCAAGTGCTTTTGACACATTGCATTTCTCAGCAGTCTTAACTGATGCAGTTGTATTGCCAAGTTTGAAACTAGTAATAGAAACTTCTGCTGTACACTGTTATCACATAGATGGTGACATAGTGAGTTATGTAGCGAGAGGTCACTTCTATAATTTAAAATAAGTAATCTTCTCTGTGCTACCACTATGTTACTTTATATGTTATTGATATAGCTGAACTTTGTTGTTTGCATTAGAATCTCGCCCTTTATCACTTCCTGTGAAAACCATGCTGAACTCATCTGAAGGCTGCAGAAGTCCTGAAGAAAGAATGAAAGAATTTATTGGAATAGTATGGAATGCAGTTAAGCGCCTTACACTTCAGGTAAGATGAAAAGGAAGTGAGGAAAACTATGTCTTTCCAAACTTTATGATATTTTTTATGTATCCTAGTGCTTTTCATGAAGGGTGTTTAAAGGAGCTCTAAGGTTTTATTGTTTTATTTCAGTGGTTTCAAAGTCCTAGAGGCTGAAAAATAAAGTAGAGAGTTTGGGTAAATTAAGCTAAGAATCCTTTCATTTTCAATTATTAGTTTTCCAAATACTTTTCTATATTTAAGGGGAAGATTGTTTTAAAAGTTACATCAAGGGGAAAATGCTTGACATACTCCTTAGTTATAACAGTAGTTGGCTACCTTTTTATCCATAGTTAGATTTTGCTGAATACCAACATGTTTGAGCAAAATGTGTGCGATGCATAATTTTTGAGTGGTTGTGTGATATGATACAACGTTATGCTGTGGTGGGTCAGATGCTTATGTATGTACCTTTTTATCGAGGACAATCAGATGATCAGTCAGATTAAATTCTTTTATCCTACACTGCTTTAGATTGTGATCTGAGATTAGTAAAAGCAGATATTTCATGTATCCAAACATATGTGTGCTATGGACAAAAAAGGCAATGTTAGAAATAGAGTGTTTTGATTACATTTCTAATACTAGATAATTTAGAGGTGCTAGCATTAGGACTCTGTTCTTCCACATATGTATCAAGTGCATGCTTGGAAATTACACTAATTTAGTAGTATTATGTGAAATTTTGTGGCCCACTATAAAGTCTCATCCTTTACAACACCAGCATTTAGTAGCAGAACTATTTCCATATTAAAGTAAAATAAAATAAAATTTATTGGCAGAAATGAATACTTTTTTTTTTTTTCCCCTACCAAGAAAAATATTTGTACACAACCTCCTGCTCCCAGAATCTTCTCTTTTTCATTGCAGAACATAATTGAGAATTAAAATATTTGAAAAACTGAAAATTTAATATTTCCTGAGCAAAAACTTCAGATTTGTGGCTTAAATGCACAGTAAAGTTGAGGAGGCACTTAAGGAGATGACCCAATTTAGCTTTCAGATAGCTATTTCATCATTGTTTTAAGAATATTTTGCCTGTTTTCTATTCTTTCTTAATGTTGTTTTGCTGCAGATGAGAATGACTAGATGAGGGGAGTCAGGGGAGATTGTTTCTAAGTTGTTTGAAGGAAGCGGTGTGTTTTTGTTATGTGCCTGTGTGGTACCTAACACAATGAAACTCATTATATAAACAATACCTACACTGTAAGTCATAAAAATAATAATTGGAATGATGATGAAGTACTAAATCCATTCTAAATGGCAAAAGATTAATTAGGACAAAGATATCATCTGCTGATATTTGTCATGGCAAGCTTAGTTGCATTAGGCACCAACAAAGTGAATTTGGTTTGAAGAATGGATAACTCAGCATTTAATAAGTTTAATAAGTCTGTGAGTTACCAAGAAAAAAAAAAAGGTTGGTGCTCAAAATAAGGTTCTTCTGTGGGCATGAAAATTGGTTGCAGTGGTAGGCATGTATTTTCTCAAAGAATAATTAGTAAATATATCTTTACTTTTACATAACACGTGAGTGAACTAGAGCTATTGGTGGTATAAGTTTTGGGGTGGTACTTTTCCTATTAGGTACTAATTATTTGTGTTTCAGTTCCTAGGTCTTTATATACATACAGTGGGTTTTATTTTGGTCCGGGTTTTTTGGTGTGGCATTTGAATGCCTTCAATTTTCATCATTATGAGTATGTAACCATGTTTTTAGCTTTTATCAGTGATGAAATTCAATTGCCATGTGAAATCACACAGAGTTTATACACTTCTGGTGTTTCACCGCACTGCTTCAGTCATACTTGCTAAAGCAGATGCCAGTCTCTTGGCAGAGGACAGTATGTGTTACTGGTAGAAGTAGCTGCAAACTCCAAGGAATGCCGCAATATCCAAGAACGTTCCAAACAGACACATGGTAGACCTTCTTAGCAAAATGCCATTGACTGGTACATGTGCTTGCTGTCTGTCTTATTATTGCTTAGCAGTCTGTCTATCCATTTCCTTTGAATATATTTATGAAGACATGAATACATGTACACAGTTTTTTCTTTTAGCATTAACCAAAGTGGGAAAGCTGAATCTGTGAAAAGCAATGTGTGGATGATAACAAAATTAGGGTTTACTGTTTTTCAGTTAAACTATAGTATAATATTTTTATACTTTTAATAAAATAGAACATGTGTTTAAATTTTCTGTGGACAGGAAAAAGCCAAATTTCTGTAATATTTTTTTTTGTTGTTGTTTAAGTACTTGTGCACCTTTATTTCTGCAGCTATTTTCATGTTCCTGGATCTTCTATTAATGTGACTGCAGAACAGAAAAGTCTATAGTTGTCATCAGATAAAGCAGAACTTCATAACTTAAAATCATCAAAGGATTATTCTTTTAGTGGAAGTTTGAGCAAGTAAAAGTGCTTGGAACCAAAATAAGTGGAAAGTTTATTTTGGATCCAGAGCTGGTACTTGCTTAGCCCTAATTCTGGCTTGCTAATGATAGAATATTGCATGACAATTTTGTGCATTGGAGATGTGGTAAGCTATTAGTATTTGAGTGAAAAGACTTTCATACTTAACTGTAGAAAGTTGCTTTTATTATTTAGTTGTTGTAGGATTTTATATGTGTCCTTGAAGTCATCTTGGCAGTTATACTGTGTAGGAGGATAATACTCACTTTTCATGTATTCTTCAAACTAATAGTTGCTAGAATTGTGAGGTCGTATAAACACAATTATTTTTAATTGGTTGCCAATACTGGATTCCAGTGAGAAAAATGAAGGATCTGTATTAAAAGCAAATGAATTAATGACTAATCTTGTAATGAATGCCAGCTAAGTAAGAGTGTAATTATTGCATATAAAACATAGCCAGCTATTCCACATGCCTTAAAATATCCCTGAAATTATTTGAAAAATGAGTCTGTTTCCTGAAATTATTGAAAATAATATTTTCTTTGAGGCATATAACTTACACAAATTTCAGTCAAAGTGAAACATTGACTGTAATAACTGTAAGGATGAGATTTCGTTGAGCTCTATGAGCAGCATTCTTTTTATTCTTGGGTTCAGTAGAGTCTTTGTGACTTATAACAGTTGCAGCTATGAGCAGTTCCATATATATTCAGCAGTTAGGAGATGAGGTGATTTCTTCAGATGGTTACTTATAAAGAACTGACAAAAATAAAATTTTTCATTACTAAATAGAGGCTTATTTAAATAAATCTTGCTTAGGGAAAAAGAAGGAATAATGCATAATGCTAAGACAGTGTTTCAAGGGATCCAAGAAAAATGCAGCTGATCCTTATTGTATTCATTTCTGTGTACAGGTAGGCTGCTCATTCAGTTCTCATACTGGTGCTCAAATTTACTTTTGCATCACTTCTATTTTTTGTTGAACTTGAAAACATTAATTTATGACCTTTTTAAATTCCAGCAGACAGTGCTGTCTGATTCAGCTGCAAATGGTCAAGTTGGATTGGACAAATTTGGATGTTGGGGGCTACGCGTAACATCTACCTGAGATGTCTAACAATAGATCTTCACAGTTTTGGGAATAATTATGAGATTCAGTTTTATTAAAAACACATCAGCCTTTCTGACGAGAGAATATGATGAATGATGATTAGTGTGGAGAGGGGCCATTTTCCAGGAGACAGCTTTAAGAGTGTCACAAAATAGGTCATCTTCAACACCTCTAGTTGGTTTAAATGGCTATAAAATGTGGGTTAAGGAAATGAGTCTCGTTGTGTAGCTATCGTGAAAGGCTGTAGAATCTCTTGCTTAACCTTTCCCTCTTAGTTGAGCTTATGCATAACTCTGGACTGTCACTTGTTTGGTCTGCCCTTCTTCCATCTACTTCTCAGTTATGAAAGCCTAATTCTTTTGCAGGGTATGTATTTCGTAGTAATCTCGATAGAGCAATGTTTTCTTCTTTTAAAATATGAACTAAAATACTCGATTTATTCCAGTAACTAAATATTTTCCTTTTTATATAACTGAGATCTTAAAGTCATTATGCTCTTCTGGGTTTATATATTAGTGAAAGGTTAGAGCAATATGCTTTGGTTAACTTTTTGAAAGTAGGAGAGAAAATACTGCTTGCTTCATAGGTTTATCATTAGCGTACGTTACTTAGCATGTGTAGGCCTTGACATAATAGAAATGAAAATAGAGGGTGATACTGTTTCAAGAATTTGTAATAATTCCTTCTCTTTAACACATGAATGTGTTCAGTACTGGCAAAAGAACACGTTGCTACCAAAACTGAAATAAGATCCTTGAAACAGAAAGGATGTTGCCATGGAAAAATGAAGTAACACTCAGCACAGCTGCGAAGCATTAATGAATAGGATATTTTTTTAAAAGATCATTTGTGTTTGGTGTGGCTTGGAGGGTCCCAACCAGATGGTTTCCATGAACAGGATCTGACCCCCAGCTTCAGGACTTCTTACTGGCAGATTACTTCATTTTCTTTCCCTTGGATTGTCAGATCCTTACATTAATGCAAGATTTACTGTTGCAGATTTATATTCAGCTACATAAATCAGTCACATTTTACATTAAATTCACAATTTTAGACACACAGTTTAACAGTTATTTTAAAAGTGTAAAAAGATTTATATGATAGCTTTAATATATGCTATTGATGTCGTTTAATTTTAAGATATTTAAACAACATATATTTTAAAGCACTTTCTGATTGGTGTAGCAAGCTGTAGCACACATTCTCCCTTTTCTGTGTGATGTTTAATTCCACCCTTTAGGTGCACTCTTCCATTCCTTCTTGGAATAATTTCTTATTAACCGGATGTCCAGACTCTGTCAGACGAAAAAGAAAAGCCATTGATGTTGGTAGTGGTGTGTAAGCAGAACCTGCCTGTGAGAAGTTCAGCAGGTGCAATTCAAATGCTCAAATTTGTACTTAATGGGCCCTTGAGCATTCAAGTTGTTAATTTCTTATATAGTTATAATAATTGCATGACCTGCCCTAAAATGTGGAATTTTGTCATATATTCATTATGCCAGCTTCTGAAATGCTGTAGTAATGTTTTGCAAATCACATTTATTCATATAAAACTACAAATGAAACATAAATCTGCAAACCATGTCTGTAAGTAAATCTGTAGTATTAGAGGTCGGCGTGTGATGCTATCGTAGGCCATGAATTTTGATATAGTTTACACCTCCCATGCAATCATCTGAAAATGAATCCCAAAATACCCATTTGTGTATATGCAAATTTCCTTCAAGCATCTGAAAGGAGTGGAACTATCGTGATTTCACTTCAGTTTTCTTGATGTAGCGAAGTAAAAGAAGACATAAGTGGTCTGAAGAACTTGTCAATGATACAAAGCTCTACTGAACTGAAAATGAGTGTAAAACCTCTGAGTAGTGAGATCTTTTCTCAAGAGTACTCTGTAAAACATCTCCTGTAGGTCCTGCTGCTGGTCCTGCAGTAAAGTATTGCTTCCCTCCAAGCTGGTGGAATTTTTGAATTATAACCACATGGTTTGTTTATGCAGGCAGCATTTGATCTTAGTCATCATGAAAAAATATATATATGTAGATGATCTATTATAAACTGTTTGCTCAATAAGTGCACTGATAAAACAAAAAATTATACTGATCATAACTTATTTAGTCATCTATTTATCATTAGCCCACAATGGTTTGACCTGCAACTAATTACTAATAGGCCAGAGAGTGATCTAATGTGTCACTGTAAAAATCTTTGCAAATTGACATGACTAATTTACCAGTTAAAAAAAAAGAAAATCCAAATCTATTACATCTGTAAGAATACACTGTTGCTTTTTATCCGGTATAAATAAAGTATGCTCTGTAACCTAGGATCAATAAACTACTTATCAAAGATGTAATTAACTTCATTTTACAACTCAAACAGCTCTAAAATGAGAAACAAACACAGCCTTCATGTAACAATGTATTTATTTTTGCAAAATTCTACTTATATTTTTCTGCAGTGAATTCTTGTCAGTTCATGTAAGCAAAAGGGCATGAATATGCTGAAATAAAGATGAATATCTGTGTTCTCACAAGGCTGGCAAAGTACTTAACGGTGCTGAGAAATTTCAGTTCTATTACAAATCACTATTGCAGTCTCAAAGGATTAATAGCCTTAAGGAAAGCGGGTATGGTGTACAAACCTTGGTTAACAGTTTTAATGTATGATGTCAAATTGGAAAACTGTTACATAAGTTTACCACAAACAAGTGTTCTTTTATCACAATTACAAATAACATCTTGTATCCAGTATTTTGTACACTGGACTTTTCCAAACTATTGTGAAGAAGTGAATTGAATCATAGTTTGTGCTTGCTTAACAAAGCATTCAAGTGTGCAGGCTGTTAGGGCTATTTGATATCCAGGTGCAGAATGCTGCTTCTAAGAGCCAAGACTGTAACATTCTGCAGCTTATACTTCCTCTGAATTAACAAATCAGGGTGAGCTCAGTTCTACATTTGTACTCATTTGGACTTGATGGGAGATCATAAAGAGATGGCAGAAAATGGTCAGAATTTTTTCAGAGTAACAACATTGTTTGAAAATAAAGTACAATAAGTTCATATGAAATCAAGCGTGCTACTTCTGATTGCACTGAAAAGCTGAACTTTATTCTTTTAGCTTTTTCTTTATATGCCTATTTATTTATTTTAAAATTAGCTTTATGCTACTGTTAATATTTTTGTCTAGTTTGCCTGATTAAACTTTTTGTACCTACTCCTTACTCTTGGCTGCAGATTAGGAACAGAATTATCCACTCTTGCTAACTAAAGATAATGTTCTGCCAGAAGAGGGGGACTTTCTAGTTCAGTCATGCTTCCATAAAAAGATAGATAGGTACATTTAATTTGCATGGCCACACATTTCTGATGAAATTTACAGGCCAGACTGACTCTTTTCTTCTCACTCATTCCATAAGCCACCGAGTAATTGTTAATTTTTGCATTATTACATAGTATTTTCAAACCTTTTGCATCATCTTTCCTCTTAATTTTACTATGAACAAAGAACACTTAAAATCATCGGTGATAGAAGAGTAGCTTGAGATTTTGTGCCAAAATGAATGATAATTGCTTTCTGAGAAATCTTTCTTGACTTTGTTTTTTCAGCTTGAAGTGCAGTCGTGTTGTGTGTTCCTTCCGAATGACAGCCTGCCTTCTCCAAGTACCATTGTATCAGGTGACATTCCTGGGACTGTCCGAAGCTGGTACCATGGGCAGGCCAGTATGCCTGGCACACTTGTTGTCTGCTTGCCCCAGATAAAGATTATGAGTGCTGGCCACAAGCATATGGAACCACTGCAGGAAATCCCATTTGTTGTGCTGAGACCCATCCTTGAAGAAGGTAATGTGATAAATTAAAAAAAAACCAAAAACTTACTTAGTAATTTTATCTTCATTTGTTTTCAAAACCTGTAATGTTGTGGGTTTTTAAAGCAGTGTGTTATATATATATAAGACTAATGACAGTCTTCACCACATGAAGATAAAAGTGAAATCCTTCATCTATGAGTTAACAGCTGCTCTGTGATATGTTTTGTATGTCT
Organism: Coturnix japonica; assembly: GCF_054131305.1. NCBI lineage: Eukaryota > Metazoa > Chordata > Aves > Galliformes > Phasianidae > Coturnix > Coturnix japonica. The sequence continues at coordinate 19,239,663 of NC_140664.1, read as the reverse complement.
GGTGAAGCAAGAAAAATATCAGAAAAGCAATTTTTACCTATGTTGATTTTGTCATTCAGGTTATTGCATAGTCACAAACACTTGGTTTTGCACAAGGTGGGGGAAGTGCATTGTGAAAACCAATGACAGAATGGAGGCAGGTTGGGAAAAATATCTCTTATCATTTTTTACTGGGAAAAAAAAAAGTGTCTTGAATCTAATATTCAGACTGAGACAAGAAAATAAATGCATACTTAAAGCAGTCTATGAGATTGATTAGACTTCACTGGTCATCACAATAAACTTGTCTTGTAGTGGGTTGTGTTTTTAAGCATTGTAGCGAGGATTTTGTAGGGATTTAAGAAAAGAATCAAGAGGTTTGTATGAATGTTCATGGATGGTTGCTCTTGTGCATAGGGTGAAGGTGAGAATAAGTTTGGTAATATTTTGGGTTTTTTTTTTTTGCAAAAATAGTATTTGTTAGAGGTTTGCATTGTGCACTTATGTAAGGGTAGAATCAACTTCTAATATTGTGCAATTGATTGAGAAATGTGTGGGATGAGCTTTAAATGACTTAGGAAGTGACAACAAGATGGTTATGTTCTTATACTAATATGGTTGTATAAGAAATTGAGTTCTCAGGTATGATTGAAGTAAAGGCATATGGGTTTGCAGTAATATTCTGAAAGAACACTAATATGAATCTTGTTCTCCCTCTAGTTGTATAAAAAAATGGTATGTTGGAAATAGGCAAAACAAATATCCATAACAGTCCTGAGTCTTGGTGTTTGGTTTATTTTATTGGCATCCATGATACCTAGTCTCATAACCAAGTCTAAAAAGTCATGAACATATCACCGCACAATTAATTTGTTATTGTTTTCATGTAATATATTTTTCTGAAGGAATAGTTGTTCTTTTGTGTATTTGTTAAAAGATGAAGAGGGAGATGCAGCAGTTGCACTTTTTGTGACAGCTTTTTTTGGTAAAAATTACTGCTTTCTGCATGCATGTTGCTGAAACAGAAATAGCGGTAAAGGATATGCTGTAAAAAATAGATTCAGAAGTATATTCAAGATCTACTCTGCTTCTGCATCTGAAATTTATTTGGATTTATAGGTGTTTTCCCCTTCCTTTTGTTCTACCACTTTCAATGGACTCTTCCCCTCTATCCTGTGTTTTATCTTAAGTCAGCAACAAAACTTCAGCTTTTATAATACTGAAATTCATATCAGAGGTGTGCAAAATCATGCCAGCTGGGGAAAAAAAGAGAAGGAGAAGGGTAAAATGTCTTTCTTCCTAATCACTTACTTTCAGTGGGGATGATCTAATTTGCTGATAATAGTGACAGATAAAGATACATAAATTTAACCAAAGTCTTTTGTTTGTTTCAAGCTGATGATGTAATTTAAAACTTTCATAAAAGTGAGAAGTCACTTGAATTTTGTCAAACTCAGATTTGAGGGAAAGATCCTAGTGAGAGAAAAGAATCCCCCTGGTTGGGATAAAGCTTATGGTAAGGAATTTATTTGTGTGTGGCTTTCTGCCCTGGGAACAGTGCCAAACAGAAGTTCTCACAATCTTGATATTTTTGACTCTCTAATGGATCTGTTGACTTTCCTGTGCCAGAACTTCCCCTTAAAGAGACTGTTGCAAATTTTTGGTTTTTTTTAAGTCACCTTTTTTCTTTCTTGCAATGCAGAGGTAAATAATTTTTATGGACTTGTGTTGGGAAAGACTTTAATTTCTAATCTGTTTTTGAATGGGTCTTAAGAGATGTAGTGTCATTGCTAAAACGTGTTACCACCTCTCTGAAGTATTTATTCAACCTTGCTTTTCCTGAATGATACTTTTGAATCTTTCATTCTCTTGTAAAGTGAGTATGAAAGACTTGTTTGCAACAATGCATTGTTAATTGTGAGAAAGCAGTGTGCTCACTTGTTCATTTTTCTTTTCACATGAAAAGCTAAAAGAGGAAAAGAGAGCATATTTATGCTGTCATTTGGGGATGTTACAGCCTACTCACAAAGACTTACTGACCTCAAGATGTCAACTTGTAAAAATAGCTTATCCAAGATCCCACAATCAGGTCTTTCCATTTGTTTTCAGAATTTTCAAGTAATTGCAGTTTGTAATGATAATTAATGGAAGAACATTTTAAGAATAGATTTGGAAACCTACCTTAGCTAGTAGTAATAAGTAGTTTATGATTAGAAGTGTAAAGAATGAGATATTCTGTGGATTTTTTGTAGAATTAATGCTACTTATAACTTCAAAAAGTTTTAATTTTTGTTAAGTATTACCTTTATAGTTCAAGTCAACGTGATGAGGAAATGTTTGTTCCAATTATCATCTGTGAGGTAGTATCACTGAAGAAATTAAGATGGCCAGAAAGGAGAAATCAAGTAGTTAAAAGCTTAGTTTTAAGAGCAAGACAGAAGACTCATGATTTTCAAACTAGTAAATGTTGGTTTGTTCACCTTGCTTCATTTTTTTTATAATTTGGCCTGTTTTTAATATAAAACTTTTTAACATTCAAATAATGTCATTTCAGCTTATACTCAATGTCAACATCTTAAACAAACAAACAAGTTATCTCTTACAGGTAATGACTTTCCAAAGTTAGCTTTCACACTTCAGTTGTATTCTCCAGCATAGGGGTGCTTTTGAGCTGTAGGTAAGGAACTAACTAGAATCTCTAACCATGCCAGGAGTCTTTCATATGTATGTTCCAGGCCCAAATTTGTGAAAAATACCAAATCCTACCAAATAATCTTCTGAATTCTGTTACAAGGAGGAGGGTGTCTATCCTTTGCTTCCTTCAAATGAACAAATGTACAAAGATGAAAATCTGCTGTGGCTGAGATTTCTGGATGCTTCTGAGCCTACTGTGTTTGTATTTGAGACCACATCCAGCTACTCATACATTCCTTTGATTTGGGTCAGACATTTCTTCATGTTATATTGAAGGTTCACAAGCTGGGCATCAACTCTGTCATTCAGGTGGTGTCAAAAAAGCCCAACTTCCTCAGTAGAAAGTCTGATGAATGGAAATAAGAAAGTTTCTATAGGGGAAAAAAAATCTAATTGTCATGCTCATATTTCTAAAGAGCAAAAACCCGTATCCGTGGTTTCACGTAAAATGAGGATTAACCACATCTTTTCTTGCCTCATGGCCTAGGGAGTCACATAGCCCCACACTATCCTACTGATTTCCTTTGCGTCTAATGCAAATTAGAAGTTGTCACCCCAAAGGTATTACTGAAAGGTGAAGGCAACAGTGATTATAACAACAAGGATCATCTGTTGCTGCTTTGTTTTCCATCCATACTGGATTAGTCTATTCAGATCTGGACAGATATGATCCAAGTCTCATGTGCCAAGCTGTGTGCTGAGGTAAGCACAGTCCTATGGCATCTCTCTGCTGAGATGAGAGCTGTGAGTTTTCAGAATTAAAATGTATAAGCTAAAGAATACGTAATGTAAGGAACTGCCTCTGCTTCCGTGTATGCTGAAATAAGTGAAGAGTGGTTTCAGAAGGCTCCTCAGTTTAAGGAAAAGTAAAACAATGTACATTCTTTAAAGACTGTGCTGTACGCACTTGTTCACAGCTTGGGGCAACCCCCCCCCCCCCCCCCCCCCATTTAATTTTCTAAGAAGTTATAAATATATGGTTCTTGTTAGATTTCCAGGAATTGATTTGAGCTGTTGAGAGTTCAGGATTACTTTAATGTTCTTTGACAGTAATTGCTGACTTCTAAGTAGGTTAAGGATAAAGCCTTTACCAGGTTTTAAGAAAAGCTTTCTAGTATTTATGATGAAAATTTTAACTGTCCTTTCTTTGTCATCATTAGGTGATGCTTTCCCATGGACTATAAGTCTGCATCATTTCAGTATGTATACTCTTCTTGGACAACAGATGACGCTTAATTTAGTGGAACCAATGGGCTGTACTTCTACTTTAGCTGTTACATCACAGAAACTGCTTGCTTCGGGGCCAGAATCCAGGCACTCATTTGTTGTCTGCCTTCATGTTGACCTGGAGTCCCTTGAAATAAAATGCTCAAACCCCCAGGTTGGTACATCTAATTGATTTACGAAGGGAAATTTAGAATAACTTGATTTAAGTACAATTCTTCTGCGTTTTCGTGAAGAGATTCTCTTTTTTTTTTTTCTTTTTTTCTTTTTTTATATTTTTTAACTGGGCCATCAAATCAAGGTGCTTAGATTAAGATTCGCTTTGAAGCTCTCTCAAGTTTTGTAATTCAAACTCTTCCCAAAATGTAATGGCTACAGTATAAATGCATCTTTTGGCTGATGGAATGAAATGAATTGCAGATGTACCATTAAATGCTACAGTGCTTTTGTGCTGTCACTGTGGATTCTTATATTGAAATGGTTTAATGTAATTTTTTTCACCATATTCTCATATAGCGAGCACTTCTTTGAACATAAAATATTTTTAGGGAAGCAGTTTTTTTTCTTTGGTATGGAAAAAATACGAACATGTGAAAATAAGTTATGACCTGATATGCTTATTAGAAGAGATTGTTATGTTTTCAGAAAGTGCACCCTGTGTTTTACTGAGTTGGATCAAGTGTACTGTAATCAAAGATGAATGGATTACCTATGCTAAATGTTGAATGTTCTTTACAGTGGATTGAATAACACTTTTGTGATAGCTGCAATATTTGAACAACAGCGGTGTTGGAAATAATTATCTTGTTCATGGAAATGGCGAGTATGCTTAGGTCTGAGTAGAGCTCTACATTCACATGCTGTCTGTCCTGAAGTGTTACCCATTAGATTTTTCAAAGGACATAATGGACAGAATGGTCAGTTTATTGCTTTATTTAATAGAACAAGGGAGAAGAGTGCAAAGCATCGTTTTTATGCGATGCAAAACACATCATGTTTATTAATCATAGAATCATAGAATCACAAGGTTGGAAAGGACCTACAAGATCATCTAGATTAAGATTCATCTGAATTAAGATTCATGGCCCTATGGCCTAAGTATGAGAGTGATGAAACTCTGATGGCTGGTGTATTTTTAATGTTGTCTCTTGGGTATACTTATTACAACATGCTCCGCAGTCACATGCTATTTTTCCTTTTCCTCCTTCAGTGTTCTATGAATGAAGCAAGTGTTTTAAAGTACACATTAATTTTATCCTTAATGTGTGGTCTCCTGCTCCATTCACTGACTTCCATCCAACTTACTTCTGACTCACTTGCTATATGCCATTGTCTTCTCTAATAGATGAGCTCATATTCATTAGTAAAAGGGTCAGATAGAGTGAGATTGCTCGCTGGACATGACAAGTTAAATTTTGAAACTGACCAGCCTGAAGAAGGTCTACTTAAGCTGGTAAATCTGTTTGACAGGTGTGTGTGCACATATTCAAGGTTCTCACTGTGTTTTAAATTTGGAAACAAAGGACAGAATTATGATTTTGCTCACAATTATATCTTTTATATTCCATGACTTATTGAAGCTTTACTTTGTAACTTTGCGGTGTTTCCATAATGTTTAATGAATTTAAATGCAAGAATTTCATATACTATGAAAATCTGCCTCATTCTATACTAATCAAACTCTGCAGATCTCATTGGGATATTGCAGCTATTCAGATTTGTAAATATTTTGAGGTGTTTATAAAGCAGAATGGTTTGCTATTGGCGTGCTCTCAGTGGAATTCCAGCAAACTGTCTGATCAACCCTGATTTCTTTTAATCCTCCAAAATTCTTATACATAGTGAATATGCAGAATACATGATTTGTATTAAACTTAGGAGTGAAATTACATTGTTCTAAATGGAGGCTTTATCTGAATTTGGGTTGTTCATTAGATTTTCAGATATTCTAGAGTGTGATCAAATAGTTTGTTTTGTAAACTGTAGGAACAAAAACATAAATCGTAAGTTCCATGTAAATAATAAGATCATGCGTTTAGTGACGTGTGAAAATGTTGTATACCAGAGTATCAGACCAAAAAGACCAAATACTGTTGTCTTAAATGATGTTCTTGTACACTAGAATGTTATTCATTATCTAAAGTTTTATAATGACCAGAAACATGTGGGCACATTGAGTTTGGTGAAGATCTTTGAACAGTCCTTTTATCCTTGTTTTACTTATGCAAAAGGAGAAAGAAAATCAATCTTTTTTAAGCAGATATCCAAGAACAGAAAATGGAAAATATAATCACATAAACATCATTTTATATTTATAGCTTTACCTTCAAGGAACTAAGAAATTTGATTCTTTAGAATGACAAGCTCTTTTTTCTATACAAATGGCAGCTTTAAATGAGGTGACATTTGGTGAATTTGTTAAGCAGTAGCAAAGGTGAAGTATTTTACTTTACGACTACTATGATCTGATGTGAAACCACGTTCTGATGGTCTCATTGCTGCAAAGTCAGTATTTCCAGTGTGCAAAATTGTAAAGATGTTGCCTTTTGCTGTACTGCTCTCCATTTTATAGTAACATGTTTTAAGAATAAAATGCTGTAACATACCAAACTTCACAGATTTTGCCAAGTAGCCGGTGGGGTCTTATTGAGTTATGTGTGGTTTTGCTGCAAAGGGATTGGATGCAATGAGAGAAGGAAACTTTTCATAGCAAATATTTACGTAGTTATTCCTACTTTTATCATACAGTTTTTCTTCTCCTGAACAAAGATTTCTAAACATACTCATATACTTAATGCTGTGCTCCAAAATCCTTCTAAAAAGGAAAGTCCTTCCACTTACATTAGATCTCATATAATGATGAATGGATTTTCAAAACCTCAACACTCGCTTGACAAAATTTAACCAACAGGATATGCAGAAATACATTTCAGTGGTGTTTTTGTAGTTTCTTCTATTAAAAACACCTCTCTTCGTTAAATTGTGCCTTTTTTCTTTGTGAACTGGTCACTTTGTGTATGATTTCAGGTGATAAAGTTCATTAGGTTCAAACTAATAGGCTTATCTCTCACTGTTCACTTACCTCTCACTGCTCACTCTTATGCTCTCACTGTTCTGAGACATAGTCTTAGCTATCTGAAATAGCTGCTATTTCAGAGTGGCTGTAAGGACCCCAGCCTCAAAAATTAGAGAAATGGATCTCTTTGACAACCTAAGTAATGGTTAGCTTTAGTAACTATAGCTGTTGCAGTCCCAGTAAGGTCTAAACTATTCAGTGTTGGATTAGCTGATGACAAACCTCTTCAGGCTGTAAACAAGCATGGATATAAACACAGAAGTTGCATTATTTCTTCCTTTGTTTTATTTTGGGACTTTAGCAACAGTAGCATAATTAAATTTCTCAAAGCCCTGCTTCCTCTGGAGAAGCGCAGTTTAAATTATCCTTTGGTCTCTTGACCAATAAATATTGTGAGGGAGAGGAGGCTGCAAACATGTGTGATTTGTATTTGTGCCTGTATCCTATTAATTTTCTACAGATTGTTTTGCCAGCAAAGTGTCAACACCAGTTTGTGTTATGATCCTGAATCAATCAAATGGACATTATTAGTTAATCTTCCTGAGGTACATAGAAGACCCTCAAGAAAACTTGGAAAATTTGAATTAATAATTTAAAGGCTACCACTGCATATCAGAGCATTAGCGACATCAAGCCCTTTAAAGAAAAACTAAATGAAGTTTTTCCTGTTGGTGAAACAGCAGCTTCATTGTCTGTAGATTGCACCATACACAAAGACCAGAATAAGTACTGAGAAGTTTGTCTCTTTAGGGAAAAAAATTCCATCAAAAGAGTCTATGACCTGCTCAGTGTAAGCCTTGAAACTTCAAAAGAAAATCCAAGATGAACTAAGAAGGTTTTTATAAAATTCCAGCACTTAACCTCCTAGAAAAGGACTGCAGCATGTTCTTTGGGACTTCATCACACACTCTCACGCACAAAATCAAGTGCTGTTTTATATCAAATGGAGATTGACAGCAGTGTTTTTCTGCATCTGTTCTGCCCACATAAGAAGCCAGCTTCATAGAGTAGATGTGTCCTGAGGCTTAAAGTTCTTAAAAATATGACAATTTCCATTTTTTACAATGGCAAGTTGAGTATGGTATCCAGCTGTGGGTCTGCTTGTATGTTGTTTGCAGTTTTCTCTGAGCTTGTTTTATACAGTATATTGCAGTATGTTGTCATAGAAATTCCATGATTAATTCTTATTTACAAAATCTCGTACAAATATCTTAGAACAGAGTCAAACAATATACAAGTTAAACAGTATGTTTTCTGAATATTGGAAGGACATATGCCGAGAGACTGTTAAGTTTAATAGCGGATGTTCTTCCTAAAACAAAGAACAGTTTCATATGATGCATAGGATCATCATTTTAATACCAGTTAAGTGGATATTTTTTGCACATAAGAAATATGCCAGGAATTGCTTGTGTTTAATTGTTAATTTGTTAGTAAAGGTTTTACAAGACCAGATTATTGGTTATGTTTTTATGGACTTCACGCTGGAATATTTAACAAAGAGCTGAATTTTTTTAATCAAAATCACCATATTGTGAATGCTGCTGATTATTTTACTTGCAGTGTAGTTGCTTATCGGGGCAGTTCTGAGCATTTAAATTCCACTACATTTTAAGACTCAGTTAGAGAGCTTTGATTTCGATCATCTTCCTTCATCTCATTACAAAATGCTTCCTTTATTTTTTTTCTTTCAGGTGCAGCTTCTTTATGAGCTGGCTGAGATCACGAGCAAAGTTTGGAATAAGATTCAGAGGAGAGGAATTCTCTACCAGTCTTCCATCTACACTGAAACCATGACGGGACCTGCTCCTCCTAGCTCTCCAGTTAAAAGCAGTGTCGGTACTGTTCCACCTGATACCAGCACATACAGCCCATCAGCTGACATTGGCACCACTACAGAGGTAACTTTTCTTAAAAAATGTGTCGCATGAATACTGATTTACAAGGTGTGAAGTGCAGCCACATACAAGTGACAAGGATCAAGATTGAGCAGTGCTGTCCCTATGGAAAATAGCTTTGCCCTGATCACTTCGTGAACTCAGTTTGGTGGAGAAGGATTGCAGTGTTTCTCCTGTCGTTACTGTTTAACCTGGAAGGTGACTGAACACCACACAGTTGCTGTCCTAATTCCATTCCCTCCCTGCTCTTTGGGCAATTCACTGAGAATGGCCCTAGCTGTGTACAAAACTGCTTAGCAGCAACTATAGACATCGATGTGTTATCAACATTGTTATCAACAAAAACACAATGTCATACCAGACACTATGAAGAAAGCAATTCCATCCCAGCTGAAACTAAGACACCTATGTTTTTTATTTGTCTAAATTGTTTCTCTTGGGAAAAAAAGGAATATTAACTCTTAGAAGAAAAATTGCAGTTAGTGTTTTCAGGCAAGAAGCTTAGGCTATTTTTCAAGTCCAGAATGTTTAGAACAGTAACTGGTGCTTTTGAAGTACCTTTGGTACCTGTACTGCTCGTGTATCATTCCCAGTAACAGTCATCCTGTTGTGTTGAAGCCAGTTGGAACAAAGCCTGAGATGGTGCAGAGCTGTCTTGGCAAGCCAGGAGAGGCACTGGGGATGACAAGGTTCCCAGGGCTGGCTCTGCCAGTTACCCAGTAGTCCACTCACACCAGATCCACCCAGGCATTGGTATCTTCTACATGTGAGCTGTTCTGGAGCTCTACTGCTTCACTTGTCCCAGCTGTCCCTTGTCTCAGGGTCGTATTTGGAACTCTTTCATATGAGGATTTTGGTATTCAACTTCAAACATAAGAAAGATTGGCCGTTCCTTTCTGTCTTTCTGCTTCCTTAATTTGCAGTACTCTGTAACTTCCTGGAGCTAGCTGGTACCTGATCTTAATCTCTGTGAGTGTTTAAGACCATAAAATGTTATTTTGAGTCATGAGAATACATTAGAATGGGTGGTCATAGGAGGCTGTGTAACTGAACAGGCCAAATATTTGTGATTTTCTTAGTGCCTTCTGTCAGTCTTAAGTGGCTTTGTTTGTGCTCTGGCACAGACCTGTAAATGCATAAGATGAGTTGAAGGTATACCAACAGTTCATTAAGTGTATGCAATGCTTAATTCTTAACATAAAGCTCAAAGAATCAGAATTGTTTGAGTTGGAAGGGACCACTAAAGGTCATCTGGTCTGACTCCCTGCAGTGAGCAGGGACACCTACAGCTAGATCAGGTTGCTCAGAGCCCCTCCAGCCTGACCTTGAATTGCTGGGAAACTTCTGAAGGCGGGTAGATTTCTGAGACTAGTTTCGTTCTTAGGAATAGACACGGTGATTTGGGAATTCCTTGTAGTTCCAGGACACAGGCAGATGCTTGGCAATTTGAATGCTCTCTGCAATTATAGTTCAACAACACTTGGCCAGGATTTCTTTAACTCTCTGAGTGACTTTTTGTAATTACAGGTTTTGGAGCAAATAAAATGATGATTTCTAGTGCTGACTTTAACATAAGTATGATGTGCACACACAAGTAATTCACTAAAAGGTGTTAAAGCTGGAGCTTCAGTTCTAGTGACATTTCACTAAAATACTCATTTATGAATTATTTGGCTTGCCTGTGTTTTGGTGTATTTCTATGTGCGGGTCATCTCTAAAGTGAAAAATATCACAGATAAAAATTGAAGGTAAAGAGCATTAGTAGGAAAAAATATGGCTGCAAAGTTAGTATTCTTTTTAACCACTAAATTCCTTTCTCATTAAAATCAGAAACCACCAGCTTCATAAATAACGATTTGGTTTTGACTCTCTATAGAGAGTGGTATTTAGAGTACATGCTGTACTTTGAGCATTAGTTGATACTGATTTAGTAATTGTTTTAATCCGTATGTCACCAAGATTATATTGGCAGTATGAGTCTGAGTTCAGCATTCGTATTCTTCTGCTTGCAAAATATTGTTCATCATACATTTCATTTTCTTCCTTTTCTCAACAAATATTAAATTCTAGCTAAATAAATTAGTTAGGCAACAAATGAAGATTGGTATTCAGTCTTTTCTACTCTGAAGCTATCACCATCTCTGTCATGTTAGAATAGGAACTTGTATTAAAACACATGGAATTAATATTTATTTATTTATTTATCTATCTATCTGTCTATCTATCTATCTATTTATTTATTTATTTATATTTTTTTTGGAATAAGGAACTTAGAGTTGACAAAGTGCTTTACAACCAAGATTTGAAAATTGCTTTGAAAGGAATGTATCATAACACTAGGCGGTATAAGTAAATTAAAAAGGATGTTATTTAAGACACAAAAGAAAAAAAAAAAAAGACACAAACAGGAGAAAAACATTCCTTGAATCCACATTGTTCATATGGCTGAAGGATTGACGTAGGAGCTCATGTCCATCATCTCCATTCAGAGCCCTCAGCCCAAAGTGCTCTGTCTATGACTGGGACAGGAAGGCAGCCCCAGTGGAAGGAGAAACATACATAGAAATAATGTAAGGAACCACACTATCTTCTCACTCTTCTAATGCACTCCTTTAGACATAAAGGAGTCCTTTAGACCGTAAATTAAGTAATGGGTAACCTAATGATTGGCAGTATTAATACTGTACATTTTTTGGTGTGTCTGGTGGCTGTTTCTGAACCTATTAAACTTATTTCCTAGTATAAAAGTACCATTAAGATTTTAATTAGTGCCACTGTTCCCGTTTGGTTCCATGAGGTAAGGATTGCTGAGAAGTGAGAAACGTGTAATTTGAAAATTAGCTAATGTTCTCCCTTGCTGTGTGTGTTTCTTTATTTTGTTTTGAGAGAATGTAATCACTTAGTTTCCTTCTTCCCTTTTGCAAACTTACAATCACCGTACCATTTTTTATGTGGTGTAATCAGGAAATACGAGTTCTTTCTTCAGAGGGAGTAGAATAAAAAGATGACAGTCTGGTAACTTCTGCTGTCTTCGGTTGGAATGCTTTTTTTGCTGAAAGCCTTCGTCATAGTCCGAATAGACTTTATGTGAATCTATTTTCAAATATACAAAGTCTGCCACGTGCATCTCAGGGGTATCTGTGTACAGAGGAAAAAATGCTGTCCAACTATTCCTTTGCCACAGAAGTTGTTGAAGTAAGTCAAGTCTTGTAGGCAAGAAATGTGCACGGTTCTTTTCATTCTTTTGTCTCCTGTGAAGTACAGCAGCAAGTTCTACCTGTCAGATTGCCTAACGGGCTGCAGATGTCAGCCTGCTTTACTGTACAATTTCCAGTGAGGCCAAGTTTTTTTTCTGGGTCTGATACAAAAACATAGCTTTTCATTGTCTATCCACATATGGATCATTGTACGTGGTGTCTATCTTAAATATGTCTGGATATGCTGTTTGGTCGTAAGAGGCTATCTAGTGAAATCTGAACAAATATGTTAGAATTCAGTTGCATCATCTTGTAACAAAGTAGGGCTGAGATTTTTCCGTGTACCTTCTGGAAAATAAAAAAATAATTTAAAAAATTATATATATATAATTTTAATATATAAAAGGAGACTGAGGAATGTCAGAGTAACCTTAACCTTGTCCATATATTGTGGAGTACTCTTCAGTACTTGAAGTACTATGCAGACCAGTATGGAAAGTAGGATCTGCTGTCTTTGTATGCTTTGAAATTCCATCATCACTTACTGATAGAGGCATATTTTGGTTGTTAGAAGTTTGAAGGCACTTGATTTTGGCTTGCACTTACTAGCAGTGTGGGAAGGAAGTTACATCCGTGTTGTTTCAATTGATAGACGGCACCCTATATTTGTAAATGACAACTTGTTTTCAGACTACCGTAACAAAAGTATTTTTCATAGAAAAAATGGAGGGGGTAAAATACAAAAATGGAGTGCATCACCCACAGCTGCAGCTTGCAGCTATGAGACTTTAAAGCCATATAGCAGCAGTGAAGCATACGGAGTAATTAATAATATGTATTTAACAGGTTTGGTTTAGGGACATTTTCCAAGAGTCAGGGAAATCTTTTTCATGTTTCATTTATCAGAGCTTATTCGTTGTTTTTATACCCCTGCACTTTGTTAACTTTAAAATCTCCGTATCTAACAAGAATACTTTGCTGCAATAAGTATTATTTTTTAAAAAACCTTGGAGATTTTATGATTAATGTTACTTTGTTCTTTGGGTGACAAGTTATTATTTATTGAATTTCTTTCAACTGCACCAGACTTGCCATAAATGAGTAAGAAGAAAATTAACTCTCACAGCCCTTTGTATTAAACAGCAAAACAAGTCATTTGTTTATATGGTCTGTGGATGATTTATATTTCAAGCTGCATGTAATGCTTTCCATGCTGACAGGTTGATAGTGAATAGCACGCTCCTACATGGATAAAGCTACGTAGCTTACTGAATTTTTCTCTGGGTGGTGGTAGGGAAGAGAAGCATCATCGAGGCTTAAGTACTGGAGGGATGGAAACAGTTAATCATTTTTACCGTCCCTCCTTTGGAACAGCAAGAGCAAAGGTAGTACAGACTACAGCAGGCCACTTGTTACTGTTTACTTAAGTACAAACAGTGGTAGAAGTGTTTAGTCCTTGGGGAAACTCAGTGATTGAGCAAGAACGCAGGAGTTATTTTGATAAGGCATAGCAGTAGTGTGGCCAAACTGTGATCATCCCTGAGCTTTAGGCAGGCCAAGGATGAAGGCCTCACATGTTTGGTTCTTCCTGATGAACAAAGATAAATTCTGCTAAGAAAATAAACTTGGTATATTGGTCAATTTGCAACAATTGGCGAAAGAATTAAATTGTATATTTTAGGACTTGGCATGAGAAGTTGTGGGAAAATAACTCAGTGTTTCTGACTCTGGCTTGATTTTTCTGTAGATCTGGAAACAGAGCGGAAAATTAATGCATAAACATATTTAACAATACCACGCTGGGTGCTGAAAATCCGAAAAGAAATTTGAAACTGCATGAGAAACAAGAGCTCTGGCTTTTCAATTCGGTTTTAGTTTTCAGTGAAATAAATAAAAAAACTCCAAGAATTTAAGCTTATTAAGTAAATAAAAACCAAAAACAAGTTAGCGTGGCCCATTGCTTTTTCCCTGTGACTCTGCCTGATGGTTTTGGACGCAGTACCGTTAACATAAATTTCAGAAGAAATGAATCCTTTTTCCACTTCTCAAAGGATAACTATGTAGCAGCTTCTGCCTCCCGAGGAGCCATCTGTATTGCTTCTGCTACTGAGAGAGAGAATGGGCCAATTCAACTCTCTAGGTATGTTTGAATGGTAGAAAAACATGTGGATAACACATTGATATTGAACTGTTGAAGGAGGAGATAGGAGCTGGTAACCTTTGACAGAGACACGGTGATGAGCAGCTGGGGCTGTCTGTCGATAAGCTCTTCAGCTGGCACAGCTGCAAACAGAAGAGGTTATCTCTGCCGGCCTCAGCTTAATGCAGTTTTAGCTCTGTCATCAAGCTGGCTAGTGCAAGCAGCAGAACACACAAGTGAGATGGAATGCCAGATGGGCATGCAGTAACCCAAGTACAGAATTGGGGTACAAAACTAAATACAATTGAGTTGAGGCCCTGCTCGATTCCTGCAGGCCCTGTGGTCAAACAAGCTGTAAAACTGAACAACTGAAGGTCCAGGTGTCAGACCTCCCACTTACTCTGCTGTGAAAACAGTTCCTTGGTGCTTTGACTCTGGCCAGAGGTTACTTTACTTCTGATAATATTGCTTGCTTTGCAGATCATTATGCTTATTTTTTACTGTGCTCAGGTTTTATAGAATGATGGAATAGATTGGGTTGGATCTCAAGGATCATTAGTGTCCAACACCCTGTCACAGACAGGGTTGCCAACTGCTACATCAAGTACTAGATCAGGCTGCCCAGTGGCACATGCAGCCTGGCCTTTAACACCTGCGGGGACAAGGCATCCACAGCAGCCTACCTGACTCTTAAGACATGCAAAGCCTGATTTACTTTTTCAAGTTCACTTCCAGAAATACATGCCTGCATAGCAAAATTTGTTCTACATCTATGCAACTATGTGCTACAGCATTTGAATTGCTTTTAATACCTCACATGCTACAGACATTCGTGTCAGAAATATTTGCAGGTCAGACAGTCATAAGCACAAACATGACTGGATTTGTGCCAGCACAAGTGCAGCTCCAGCTGCAGTAATGGAAGCTGCAAACACATTGTCCTCATCTCTGCATTTTTTGATAGATATCGGACATAAAGCGTCTTCCAAACCTTTATGTATGTACAAAAGAAAGAAGCAGTTTGCAGTGGTGCATCTGGGCCTGTAGCTCTACCTCTGTTTTTGTTTATAAACTTAATAGTTGTCATGGATTTGGACATTAGTAGGGAATGCATCCCCTAAAACTCTGCTTGCTACTTTTAAATTTGCTTGCATGTTCTTGAGTTAATTTGATTCTTATATGTGTCTGGTTTATGCTATTGTGGATGTGGTTCTTCAAGAATCTCACAAATACGGTTAAAAGTAACCTTGTGCCAAAATTATCAGCTGGCTGATACTTCATGAACTGTAGTACATCCATTAATATCTACTGAAAAATAAGCTAAAAGAAAGTGTGGGAAAATGATTGCTTCAGTTTTCTACGGAGGAGTTATCTATATTGTCAAACCACTAAACAAAAACAGCCCCTTGTGGAAAAAAAAAAAAAAACGTTAAGAAAATATATGAAATGACTGAGCACTATTGTGCAAATAGAAGAAAAAAAATCATAAAATGTAAAGAAATGCTCCAAATTAAAACAAACAAACAAACAAAAAACAACCCCCCTCTGATTGTGCTTCATTGCTTGATACCCTGTGAAAGCCATCTGAGGATCTCAGCAGCTTGTCTTTGACTGGCTGCTGCCTTCACAGGTGCCCTGTTTATGGGATCCCCTGTTCCAAAGTTCTGCTGATTCCATGCACAATGAAACTCCCACTGCAGATTCATCGTCTTTTAGGGCTGTAATTCAAGACTGGTTACAAAGGTGTGGAAGCTTTTGGAGATCTGTGTTTGATGTCTGTCAAACAGCCCAAAGTCATCGTGTGCAATGTTTGAGATTTTGACCTATCTTTTTGTCCTTTCTTATGGTTAGTATGGTGATAAGAAAACATGTTAACATTATAGAAATCATAGGCCTGAGTTGATTGGAAATGACATCTATCAATATAAATGCTCCCATAGGAGCTTTTTGTTTTGGGTTGAGTTGTATACATCCACAAAACAGATTGCCAACAGAATTTCTATATTCACAGACTGCAGAATGAGTCGAGTAATGTCAGATCTAAAACTTTGACACCGAAAATAGTTTTTTTCCCAGAGCTGATGTGAGTGCATTATTGGGAGTTTTTTTGCCTGTATAGTTAAAGTTAATTCAGTCAAACTGTGCAATGCCTTCTGTGTAGGCCTTGAGAGCAGGTTGTCTTCTGTAGAAATCATCATGGTTACTCATTAGGTATATCTGAGAAATTCCTGAGCACGTGGTTCATTGTAATTCACAATCCTCAAAACCTTCATTAAAAGTTTGGGTGTTTATTGATCTGTAATTCTTAGAAACAACTTGATCAGGGTGGCAATAGGTTTCTCTTGTCCATTTGTGCTTGAATAACAAAGGAAACTTGCAACATTTTGTGGGTTTAAAAGAGCAGATGCTAATGGCTTTAGCAGCTTCTGGTTGACATTAGTGATGTATATGTCCATTGCATTGAGCTCAATAGGTTGTAAATGCTAAGAACTAAGGAGCAATTATATATTTGCATCTTTTCTTGCTCTCTGATTGCATTAATTTCTGGCAAAGGAAAAATCTAGTGAAGTCATTTGTTGGTGAATTTTTTAATTGTCCCATGAAGAATTATCGGAAGTTACGTACTGGCCTCTGATAGGCCTTTCTAACAAGTTTTTCAGTGTGTCTTTCAAATGTCATGCTCTTTTTCTAAGAAAATAAACTTATTTGCTTCACCCTTAGCCCTTTTCCTGTTGGATTTCATAATGTTCCTATCAACCTTTCTTTTCATTAATGCTGCTGGTATGTCAATAATGTAAACTAATGAGGAAATTTCTCTAGACCAAGTGGAATAAAGGCATGCAATGTCACGGTTTTATCATATAATCTTGGCCAAATTAATTATCTCCTCCTGTTTTTTCTTCCCCTGACATTCAAAAATGGCTTAATTGTAATACTATATCAGTGAATCTGCTTGTATTTATAAGTACATTTATGTGGCTTGTGAAGTCTACATCAATTTTAATGGAAGAAAAGTAGGCAGTGATGGAAAGCAAATACCTTTTTTATTGACTTATTTTTTTTCTCAGCCATTATTTCTCTTTTATAGGGTGATTCTCTTCAGGGTGGTGATGACTCTCCTTTCTCAGACTCAATTACACTGGAACAAACAACAAGCAATATTGGAGTCTCAAGTGGACGTGTCAGCCTGTGGATGCAGTGGATGTTGCCAAAAATTACTATAAAATTGTTTGCTCCTGATCCTAGAAATAATGGCACAGGTATTCAACATTTTTTTCCTTATTTATTATTTTTAATTCTGTACATTATGGCACAAGGCAATATTAGCTATTCAGCACACCTATTAGTAATATTAGGTGGTATTTAATACAAAAATAATTATTTGGATCTATATTTTAAACCAGAGTCACAAGGTGTAGTCAGGTTAGTGCATGTAATCAGAATTCATGTCTGTTCTTTGGCATGGACTTCCTCTTCCATATCAAAAGATTATTATATTAAATTGGTAATGAGTCGGATATTTTACTTAATAGAAGACTGCATTTATTGTCTCGGTAGTAATTATACTCCATTTTTACATTATTTAGTAGGATGTTTTGTGCATGTCCATCTATAGAAATGTAATTTTGCACTGATACTTTCAATTGAAATTGCGCATAATCATCATAGTACAATCCTTGAGGTCATTAGAGGTTTTACCTTCATATTAAAAAGAGAAATATGTGGTACACAATTAGGCTTGGGTTTGTTTTTATTTTTAGATTACAGTTTGATTATCATCTGGACAGTAATTGAAGGAAATTTGTATCTTAGAAATGTATGGCAGGGCTGTTTTTGGTAGGGAACACTTCCTATAACAGTTAACTTCATTAATCACATAACTGAAAAAATAAGCAGACTAGTGATTAAGTTAATTTTCTAAGAGATGAACAATAATATTTGATTAAAAAATAATCAAATGAGGCAAAGAAATCTCCAGTGTTACATGTTTTTATTTTTTACAGGAGTTATGAATATCTGAACAACAACAAAAATCATATTTAAGTCTCTACACATTTGTTCAAAGAAATGTTTTCATTACAGTTAGTTTTTTTCTGATTCTTCTCAACATGGCAGTGAGTGAAATCGGGCTTTATGCCAAATCACTGAGTAGAAAGAGCGTTATACTATACATGAACTCTGGTGTCCCGTGTTTATTCCTTGCTTATGAACTTGTAACTATTGATAGTTTTAATTTCCTTTGGCTGTTGCAGAGGTTTGTGTTGTCAGTGAGTTAGAAGATCTCAGCGCATCAGTGGATATGCAGGATGTATATACCAAAATCAAGTGCAAGATAGAAAGCTTCAATGTTGACCATTACAGAAACAGGTAATTTCTTGGAGTTGGTTGTGTTTTTTTTCTCTTGTTTGTTAACTTCAATTTAAGATTGTTGTTGAATTTCTTTTAAATGAGATTGATTTTGATTACGTGAAATGTTGAAATGTAAAATACATTTTCTTAGAATTATAGCCAATTCCAAAGAAATCCATGCAAATCATTACATGTTAGTGTACACATTTCCTACTCTATTGATCCTCATGATAAAAATGTTAATTTTACTAAAGTTCTGAATCAAAATCCCTTAAATGCTGTTTGATGGCACATTAGCTTTTGCAAATTGCCACTGTTGAGTGTTTTATGATGCTGTATTCTCGGATTTTAAAAAGCATTTTATACAAATGAAGCTACATTTTGACTGTGGTTCAGTAACAATATAATGCAGGGAACTAAGCTGGTTGTATGTGTGTCATCAGCACTAACCAGTGTGTCATGAATGTACGTCTAGGCGAAGTAGTTAGAACTACCAAATGTTTTGCCACTCAGCAAGTTTTCTTTTTTCTGTACCACTGGAAATGTTTTCAAGGAGCATCCAAATGCATTTTGGTAGAGATATTACACATTCCACCTTGTGCATGATGCCTATGAGTCTGTAGCCTAAGAGTTACCAATGTAATCTTTCATCAGCTTTGTTTCTGTTTGCCATTTTTAAACTTAGTTTATGAGAGATAAAAAATAAGCAAGCTGCTTTTTGCACAGACTCCGAGGATAACCTTGGGAGAGGATATTTCATTGCCTAATGCTCCCTATGAAAACTTTTCAGCTTGGTGTTGTCCTTTATCATTAAAATTATCTTGATATAAGCTTTTTTATTTCCATTTTTCATTTTGCTTTACAAAAATTTTTACTGTTTTCAGTTACGTTTCATAATCTCTTCAGAATACCTGTTTCCGTCATTAAATTTCTTTGGACTAAAGCCAAAAGCAGAAAATAGATAAGGTAATGTTCTGTCTTCCAGGCCAGGGGAAGGCTGGCAGTCAGCACATTTTCAAAGGATCTTTCTACAATGCAGAGAAAAGATTTGGGTGAGATTTCTTTAGTAAAACTAAGGTGCTTACCTGAAAAATTCTTCTGAAGCGACATAGTTTTCTTTATTCTTCTTTGTGTCAAAGTGTGATTACAAGAATTATAGTACAAAGCAACATTTTAATTCTCAATAATTATTTTTTTTCTGAACAATACTGTGAATTTATAATGTATTTTAACAGAGCAGTTTGATTCTTGTAATCATTCTTATACTGATTCTAATAAAATTGCCTATTGAACACAAAGGGGTAAGTCTATGTTCCTTTTTGCAGGATTCTGTTTTATTTTCCTGTGTCTTCGCATCCCGCAATAGCTTGTTGTTGGTTTTTTTTTGGTTTTTTTTTTTCACATGTTACGAAGTTTTGTATCAATTTTTTATGTCACCTAATTGAATTTGGGCCTTTCAGGAAAAGGTATGGAATAGACTGTGTCTTGCCATTACATAGATATTACATAAACTTTTTTTTGCTTATGGCAAATTAAAAAAAATATATATTTTTGTCTTCCACTCTTCCATGCCTCGTTCCTTAAGCCTTGGGGAAGATTCCTGGTCTCTGGGGCAATATGGAGGTGTATTCCTTTCCTGTACTGACAAGCTGAACAGACGTACCTTGTTGGTTCGACCCATCAGCAAGCAGGACCCTTTCAGCAATTTTTCTGGCTTCTTTCCTTCTGTAAGATTTTTCTTATTGTTTTTTTCTACAGGACTTCCACTAATAAGTGCTAGTTGGGTTAAAGATAAATAAAAATCTCAATGAAATCTACATTGGTTTAAAACTCAGTATAATTATTGCATGTACTGATTACGTTAGCTGTGTTATTTCCTTCTTAACCTTCATATTTTATAATAATTGTTATGAATATATCAGTGTGAGATATTAAAACCCATTTTTCTTGTTGGTTTATCCTTGAAAGACTTTATACTGGAATTGGCCCCTTTATATTGACAAATGAGTGACTACTGAGAACGTTTTTTTTATGTTAGTGGAAGTTCTGTGTGGTCTGATTTATTTTCTTCATGAATTTTGGTTGGCAATATTTTCTTACTCTCTTTGTTTCAGATCTTATAGCAAATCTGACTTAATAATTTGTTTCAATTGACTTAGTCTTAAAAAAATCCAGCTTTTCAACATTTAAGCTATGTATTCTATTTATCTAAAAGGGGTGTTTTACTAATGAGGCTTAAATTGCATTCAATTATTTTTAATCAAATTTGAAGTTGCTGGAAAAAACAGCTGCTTGCAAAATGTAAATGCCTGTGATTATGGCTAACATTTGAACAATTGCATAGAGTTCTATTGACAGTTGGACCAGATGATCTGATGGTTGGACAAGATGATCTTGTAGGTCCTTTCCAACCTTGTGATTCTGATTCTATCAAATATTTTTTATGTTAATAAAATAGTACATTTCCTAGTCTATTGTTAATTGTCATTTTATTTTGCACTCACTAGACGTAAAGCTGAAATCCAAAAGACTTTCACAAGTAATAATGAAACCTGTAATATACATCTGCTGGGAGCTAAATCTCTAATTGTCATGTTTATCTAGGAAACCTTTCTTTCTATGTGAAGAAATCTGGTATTTGTATGGTGTTTGTATTACCTAAGTGATATGCTTTGGCACATGTTAGAGGTATTCTTTTCAAATAGTCAAAATCAGTGAGGGAAAAACCAGCTGCATTCATAGAGTAGTTGACTATGGATGTCTTCTGTATTCAAAGTTGATGAAGGTATTTCAACATCAGAAGGTTGCTTTAGCACCTATGGTGTTCGCTCGTACAGAAAGGATAATGAAAGGGAGTAAGATTTACTTCTGAAATGTCTAAAGTGAAAAACAAATGAATATGTAATTGTGAATAATTATTAGAAAACGGTTGTAAAATTAAAACTATTCTGACTGAGCTTTTTTTGACTGAATTTGAGTTGCTCACAACATTAATTGTCAGAAAATAAGAACATGATTACTTATAGCTGACAGCGTTGTGAACTATGAACATACTGTGGGATGAATTTTCTTACGGGATTCAGAGAGGGTGGAAAATAGAAAACACAGGGCCTTCAACATTGCAATTAATTGATGTTGTACGTGTACATTTTTGCAGCAGGTTGGTATTTTATTTAATTTTTTTTTCCTGTGAAATAGGCAACTGCAAAACTTTTAGACGGCTCACACCAACAACATGGATTTCTTTCTCTAACTTATACAAAAGCTGTGACAAAAAATGTCCGTCACAAACTGATCTCAAGAAATGAACGAAGGACATTCCATAAGCTATCCGAAGGTCACACTGATGGTTCTCCTCACTTTCTTCATGAGATCCTTCTGTCTGCTCAGGCTTTTGATGTGGTCCTCTGTTTTCCTTTGCTTAATGCAATTGCAAGCATTTTTCAAGCCAGGCTGCCAAAGAGTCAAAAGGAGAAAAGAAAATCCCCAGGCCAGCCTATGAGGACTCATACTTTAACTTCCCGCAACTTGCCTCTGATCTATATCAACACTGGTGTAATAAGAGTCTTCTTTCCCAAAAATGAGGAAGATCAACAAAATGCAAAAGGTACAGTATTTTATCTTAGATAGTTTTATTACTTGGTCTTGTAAGGAAAAGCTTTACCTTACTGACTGCACTGTGTTGACATTTAGCATGTTTTCTTGGGTCTTCAGAATTTTAAGGGGCAGAGGTAGGAAAATAGTCATTCATCCTATTTCGGTGCTGCTGAAAAGCATTTATGTATTTGTGCGATCTTTGCTTTCCTTGCATTTTGTAGTTTGATAATTTGCATTTAAATTGTGATTATTAACAACAACAACAACAAAAAAAAAAAAAGTGAAAAGAGAAGAGAATGCAGTTCTGCTGCAGTGATTCTTTTGTCAGTTTTAACTATTCTGGTGCAAGTGCAATCTTCTATAGATCTCCTGTTCCAGCAAGCAGAAAACTGTAGGTCTTATGTAAGCTGGCACCTTGAAAAACATTCAGTAGTGAAGCAGGTTTGGTATTCTATTTCATTTTATTAATTTTCTCCACAGTGAACTCTATGATTGTTGACCAGCAAATGATCCAGTTTATCATTTGCTTAGGAAGTTTTACTTCAAGGTACTGAGATTCTCATATGTAAGGAGCTTTCGGTTATTTGCAAAATTGTGGATGGTGTAAACAAAACTACTGTAATGTTCCAACAACATTAGTCTTTTGATCCATGTATACTATATTAATTCTTTCAAAAAGTTTTTACTCATCATTCATAAAATATATTTGTGTCACTGGCTTTGTGTATGAATAAACAGATGCTGAGGCTAAAAGTACACCTGGTAACAGGTAGAAGGAATGCAGTCACTTCCATTAGTAACAATTCTTCTAGAGATTTTAAAAACAAATTCTAAAAAAATCATGGTATGTTCACCTACATCCTATGGGTGTGATTTTAGGAACAGTAACGAGACGTAAGGGTTGACTGTGACCCATGTCAGAACAATTGTTACGTACCATGGATATATGCTGCTGTAAGACCTTGTTCATCATCTATTGATTAAGAGAGCTTCTTAGCCAAGAAAAGTTGCCCAATCCAAGATTGTTGGGAAGCACTGACCTCACTTTGTCTTTTTATCCCATTGTCTGCCATTCATATCTTATATCCAGTTAGTTAACCAGATAGTTAACAAAACTATCCCCTCCCCCTCAAAAAAAAAAAAAAAAAACAACCCACAAATAATTGTGATTTATGCATGGGAAAAGAGAACTTCTTTATTTGTGCAGTTGGAATCCCAGTTTGCACCATGACCTGCAGTATCCAAACACTGTGAAATGTTAAAAATTATTGGTTGATTTTGTTCCTCAGCAGTATGTGCACAAACATGCATGAATGCACAGTTTTGTAACACTTTAGATCCATGCTTATTGCAGCAGCACCAGCTTATCTTCTTTTTGTGGTAGACTTGAGGGCAACAGTCTGTCCTCAGCAATACGCAATGCTGCTTTCCATCAGCTTGATTTAATACAGCAAGTGGTATTTCAATAAGAAATAAGAAATACTGCATGGCAGCCACTATAAATAAAAAAAAATTTAAACGGCAAAAAAACTGATGAGAAGCAGTAAAGGCTGGGAAACCCCACATCTGGCTGGTTTGGGGAGAATAGGAACTTTATTTGAAAATGTACTGGGAGTAAAATATCAGAAATCACTAGAAAGGACGTGATAAATTTGTTGATAGTGATAAAGAAAAGGCAGCATACCAAATAAACGTATGTCCTGCATTTGTAGATGTGATATATCCTTGTCACATGAGCATGACTCTCTGCTTTGAAGTCTGCCATAACATGTGGTGTGTAACATCCTCCTTGCTTACTATTAAAGAGTTTCAAATCGGTCAGACTGGATAACTTGTGCTCAAGAATCTTGGCCTTCTGAGGTTAATTTCTAACATGCGTTGGCAGAGCAGGTTTTAGACAGCTGAAGGTTACCTATTAGCATGAGATGTGTGATGTCCAAATAAAAATAATGTAGTTTTATTGCTCTCCTTGGAGAACATAAAGGAAAATCTAACACACATTCATTTAATAAAGAATTACATTATATTTATTACATGATAGTAGTTTTATGGAAAATTATTCTTCTTAAGCACATTTCCTTTTTATATTGGTTACTATTCTAGTTGGTAAAGTGTTCACAAAGATTTGATATGCTTAGACTTTCCTAAGGAGTTTAACATTGTCTGGTGGTATTTTATATATCCCAGTACAATGTCTGTGGAAATATTAAATGTATTAAAAACAGTTAAAGATCTCAATAAAAATATCAGAACAAGTAAGTGAAAGTTGTATTTAATATGAAAGTAAATACTGTAAGTAATTATTGAAAGTAAATGCTGTAAGAATTTCCCAGGAGATATAACGTTGATGACTCCATAGCCAATGTATCACAATAATTGAATGTATAGCACTGCTTGTAGAAAATATGCTATGTAGAAAGTATATGTTGAAAATATAAATATAAAATATTTAAGTTATGTAAAAGGTTATGCAGACTCTGTCTTCAAGATGGGAACTCCTGGAAAGTGGTGGATGAACAACTAACGGGACACAGTGAACTTACTGAAACCAAAATGAGGGAGATGGTTGTACTTCTGTATGTGGCAGATGATGGAATATATCCAATTTGCTTTCTGTAATAAAAATGAGTATTAGTAAAAGTGGAGATCTGAGAAGATCCAAAAATGTTATTCAAGTGTTGAAAGTAAAGCCCTACAATGAAGGGTTAAAAGAACATATTTTAGCTTAGCCAACATAAGACTGAGATGAGTGTGTAAAAACAAGTGAGATTTTAATAGACATTCTCATACTTGGGTCTGTAAGGTTTTCCTAGACTGTATTTGTACTGGGTAGTGTGGGCATTTTTTACCCTCTAAGTTTTAAATATTCATAATGACGGAGATTGTGTTTACTGCATTATTCTCATATTTTGAAAAGCTAATGAGAGAACACATGAATTAATCAATGGACATATGGATTCATCACCTGCCCAGGGAGGTGGTGGAGCCCCGGTCCCCAGAGGTGTTCACAAAACATTTAGATGTTGTACTGATGGACACGTTTTAGTGGGAAATATTGGTGACAGGTGGATGGTTGCACTGGCTGATCTTAGAGGTCTTTTCCAACCTTGGTGATTCTATGATTCGGTGGCTTAGATCACCACTCATTAAATATCAGTTGAAAATATAATTTCTGTATAACATTACCAGTGATCAATTTATATGGATGGATGTGGCTGGAATTTGAACATGAAGAAGTGGAATGCGGAGATCTTTCTTCTTGAAGTAGATTGGCTATGGACGTGGAATTTACTGTTGTATTCTAAAATCTACTTCATTCTGCATGTGGCCTGTTTCAGATTCTGTTGTTTCAGAGCTTGCATGCTGCAACTCATACCAAAGGCTACTGGGATGGTTACACTATAATATCCTGCAGGATGATTTTTTTTAACCTGTAAAGGACCTAGAACCATTTTAAAAATGGTGGATGATTTGAAGTGCGTAGCATGCACTTTAAATCAGCAGGTAATTATTAGAGAAACAGATCACATAGAAGTCTCTGGGATCAATTATATTTTTGGGGGAAAAAAAAAAGAAATAGAAAATAAAAAAGCTATGAGAGAAAAAAGAAAATCACAGACCAGGATTCAATTTGATAAAACTTTGTTTAAGTGACAGTATTTCTATCCTTTATGTATCACAGCAATACTGCTTATTTTACAGGTGGTTTTTTTCTGGGGGCAGGGATGCTTTATGTTATTTATTTGTTTGGTTTTTTGTTGGTCTTTTATTTATTTATTGTAGTAGTTGTTGCTCCCAAGCAGAACAAAATCTTTAGCAAAACATTCTTATATGTTTTTAATATTTATTTTTCAATAATTTTTCCTTACTATCTGCTCTTGACATTTAATCAAGCACGTATTTTCTCCTCTCCTTACTACAGCTAATACAGCTATTAAAGAAGACACTCTGGTTCTCAAGATCGGATCTGTCTCTATGGCTCCCCAGGCTGACAACCCTCTCGGTAGAGCTGTGCTCAGAAAGGACATTTATCAGTAAGTGTTGGGGGAAGGGTCTGGATTTTCGTAGTCTTAAAAAAATTCATTTTGGAGGAAGTTAATTGATCAATAAAATGGGTACGTGCAGCCTGTAAAAATACTTTTCACATACAATCTTTTGATATTCAAAACCAGGTTTTTCTGATTTTCTTCACTTGTGGGCTTTCAAATCCATTTAGACAAATCGAGTTCTTCTGTGAAGTGCTGATGAATAACAGAATTTAAATGTCAAGTCGTTGCGAAGCTTATGCTCACAGATGAGAACATTTTCAGAGGCTTTCTTTTATTCAGCTACCAAGTTCACCTAAGAGAGAAGGATTTTTTATGACTACCAAAAAGCTCAGTAGCTACAGAGTTTGAAGGAGATAGATCTTAATAATATAAATGGTAAACGTGCATTCAAACTGTAAGATTCTGAACGTCACGTAGATCAAAGCTGTAAAGGAAAGCAAACTTCTAAGGCGCTCTTTCCCAGTAAACATACTTTCTGTGAAAATGTCATGCTCTGGATTGTGTCACTAAGTATGTGCAAACCACACTAATCACATATAGGCAGCAAAACTGGCGAACATATGTAATCAACATGATAAAAGTAATATATGATCCTCCGTAGAGTTGGCACTGTTGCCAGACATGAAAGTATGGTTGCAAATAATACCAAGTGAGAAAAGTCACAGAAATACAGATGAACAAGTGTCTTATACTTCCCGTTGGTCTGTTTTTCAGATGTGGCAATATTTTTAACTACTTCATAGTGCTCTTCAATGGAAATTACAAACATCAAAATTATTTCTCAGCAATAAAACATTTACTGCCTCAAAAATGACAGCAAGTTTTCCTTTTGTCAAGACCAGGATATTTTATAGGAGACCATGAAGTATTTCCAGTTTCTTTTCAGCTGCCTTAGAAGTTGTAAAGTAGTCATTTTGTTCATATTTCCATTTGGACATGTTTAAAATGTTGTATTTGCTTGTATGTTTACTTATAGTAGCTTAATAGTATACTTTTTCTTTTTTTTTCTAATTAGCCTTATATCTATTGTGTTATTGAGCTTTCATGAGAAAATGTTAGAACGTGGTACCAACAATGGGTTCTGGGTGGTAAAGCCCAATCCAATTCCAACTATCAGTGTGCCCATAGAAATCAGATCTTCCCAACATTTCTATAGGCTCTCCTTGCTTTTGCCGTGCTCCTCTATGAATAAACTCACACCTGATTTCTGCTTTGAGAGCTGCAAAACTAAATGTAGATTCTACTCTTATCATTACAACTAAAAATTTGTCAGCAAAATCTTGTCATAAAGTGGAATCTGCAAGCTCCAGCTATACTAAGGTAGTTTCTGTCACCTAGGGGAACTGTATTGATCCTTCTGTAGGTATTAGAAGTCAATGAGAAAGCAGCGGGACGGATGCCATTTACATCAAGGTCGATGGGGCTCTGCCAGTTAATGTTTTTGAGTCTGATACCTTTGCTGCTCTGACTTTACCTGAAGTGCTGACATTCTCTGCTTTTCAAACTAGAAACCTCAAACTCCTTAAGGTTCTGCTCCCCTTTTGCATTATGGGTCTTGGGGGTCTTACGTATATATGGATATTCTGGATTAGATTTGTTAAGTGTATATTTGTTTTTCATACTTATATACAATTACAGTGTTTCATTTTTTAAAATTACAGTGTAGTCCGCTATTAGAAATGAAGGCACTGAATTGGCAAAGCTGAAGTAAGCACTGGGCCACAGACTTCTCTCATATAGTAGTTACTGTTTTATCGATGACCAGCCTCATGCCATGCTTCTTGTGTCTTTCCCTGAGAAATGTCTACCATTTTCAGAAATGTCCCCTAGTCGTTCTGTGTTTCTCTCTATTCTGAGCAGCTGCCAAATGACTAAGTCTTATCTTTGTTCCTTTAATTATCCAATTATACTAGCTTTGGTGTTTTTAGTATACATTGGTAAAGAGTGTCAAGTTACTTTGCAGGATTTTATGAGACAGTGTTGAAGTTGGTAGTGGGTGGTCTTTTGTTTTTGGGAAGAGGGTTACTATTTTGATTTGTTTAGGTGAGATTCAGCACTTTCTAGCAATATCAGTGAATATTTTGTATTATGAAATAGTAAGATTTCAATTCGTTGTTGAAAAAAAGTTTTTATAATTGCATATTCCTTGATGCAGAGCACACTATATTTACAGAAGCATGGTTGAAGTTGCCGTTTCATTTTCTTATGTGATAATCACAGCTTTTTGAGCAATGGTATTGAGTAGAGAAAAGTTCATTTAACATTCTGACATCTTTTCTTTGGAGAACTAGGTAATGCAAATCTTCTTCTATTGTTAGGACAGGTCATACAATCTATATCCAAGAGAAGGGAATAAAGCAGTGTGATATTTTTATTGTATGAGCCTTGTGTCCGTATTCCGTTTTCCAAATACTAGATTTTCTATGTTATATTTTTAACCTGCTCACAGGACATAATACTGGAGAGCAGAAATGCGTAACTGGAGACTTTTAGTATAAATACATACTTAAAAGTCACTTAGTTAAAGAAAGAAATCCAAACAATGTGTAAGTCCTAAATTTTAGTGAAATATTTCATAATAAATATCGAGGTACAGTTCTCATCTTAAGAGGCTCTTAAAAACTCCTTACAGCAACCTGATGATGACTGAAGAACAAGCTGCTACAGAAGTCTAATAAACCCAATGTGTCATCTTCTCTCTTTTTCCAACCTCTCCTCTCCTCTAATTTACTACTGCTGCTTTTAAAAGAATAAAAGAAAATACATTGTTTTCTGAACCACTGTCTTTACAGTGTTTCTGGAGTTGGGATACAAGCTTAATTTGCACTGTCCCTTTGGTTTAAACAGTCTTATGTTTATGGCTGAACTACACCACATGCAATTAATGACACTTTAGTGGTGTTTCATGAGAAAGAAGAATTTTTATGTCTCATTTGTAAACTATTCTTTTAGGAAAGAAATTTCTTAATAGCTAAAGACTGGATAGAACTTAAAAATATAGTTTGAATCTGTCCCATAAATTTGTACATGAAAAACCAAAAGTACTCATTTAGCATTAGTGAAGTATCAGAGAATGAAAGGTAAATCTAGTATGGTCATATTAAATGAAACCAGGCCCTGTGAACTGAATGTCTCCATTTGTGTCATAGAAAAAATAGCCCGCTTGCTTGACTTGGAGAGAGAACTAAATAGAAAATGGAATGTTGGAAAAATCATGTGTCCCATAATTTGGGCACAAATATTTTTTCAGGTGATTATTGCAAGTTAGAAATTTATTAACATAGTAAATTCAGAGTTCTTTTAGTCTATAAAAATTAGTTTTAAAATAACTATTTCCACTATCAGAAAATTGTCTAATTTTTTAGACCTGCTAATAGACATAGTAAACAAAGATACATGTACCATAACAGTAGACAGAGGATTCGGAAAAGAAATACAGCTACACTGTACTGGTCCTTTTCAATCTTTTTTCTTTTCTTTTTTTTTTTTTCTCCTAAATCCTGGAAGCTTGTGGGTTTTCAATGATTCATCCTGAATTTATGATTCTTAATCCCAAACTAAGGCATGTTTGTCTTCAACAATCATGACCAGAATTGAATGTTCTTGTTGAGAGTCTGCCAGTTTTTGTGCAGCAGCAACCAAGGGGTCTTGAGTCAGGAATGGGGAATGGAGTAAAGGAGACAGAGCATGCAGAAGAGGCAGTTGCCTAACCTGGCCAAAGAGAGAGTGGAGTTGTGAATTGGAGCTGTGGAGAAGTCAGGTAGAGTAAATGGAATTCCTTCAGAGCCGGTGAAGTAGGCAAACATTTATTTGCCAGTTTCAGCTACCTGACCATGTTAAACTTGGAACTGCAGGAAATGGCCAATTTTTAAGAGATCTGACAGAACAGAGAAAGTTTCTTAGTAGCAGTATGGCTTTATTTTAAAACTCATGTGCTTAAATATTTATGTGGAAAGGGTATGAATGCAACTGTGTGTGTATGAGTCTGCTGAAGTAATATCAAAGGGAAGCTCATGTCTTTATCCAGATAACAAGCCTAGCAGATTATTTTGACCTGTTTGCTAATCACTTGTCCCACTCTCCCAGTAATTCAGGATAGAAGGTCCTTTTCCGTGTGTGGAGATGGTTGCAGAAAACAAAGTAGCATCTCCTGAGGTAGCTCCAGAGAGCCACATTTCCATCTTCTTTGCATTCTTCATGTATTTTCCCTTTGTCGTTTCCTCAGTTCTTTCTCCTTTAATAAAAATGACTAATGTGCAATATCAGCGTGAATAAATTATAATGCTTTAAGGAAGTGGAACTAATCAAATGTGTCCGTAGTCATCTTAAGTAGTTTTCTACTCAATTATCTCACATTCTTTCTTTTGTCACCTTTTTTAGCTTACGACAGTGTAATTACATTAGCTTAGTGTAATCAGTAGAAAACTGACATAAACAGGACTGAGTATTAAGAAAATCCACTCATGTTGGGATTTCTAACAGGGAATAACACTTCAAGTGGTGTGCTATGATAGCAGCAGGACTGGGCAGTATAAATAGGAAAGTCATGGACTTACAGGATATCATGAGTTGGAAGATACCCACAAATGCAACTGAGTCCAACTCCTGCCTCCACACAGGATCACCCCACATTCTAACCCAGTGTCTGAGCTGTGTCCAAACGCTCCCTGAACTCCGGCACTGGGGGCCATGCCCACTGCCCTGTGCAGCCTGTTCCATGCCCACCGCCCTCTGGTTCAGTCCCTGTCCCTCACCCCCAGCCAAATACTCCATAATGGGACTCAGTAATTTTGTTACTCTGACTAAAAAGAAGAGGAAATACAGCCATAGTTTGCTTAAAAATGAGGGAGTGTGGAGGTAAAATTGAGATGACATCTAATTCTGTGTCAGAATAAAAGCCTCATTCAAAACAAGTATCATGCAAATTATCTGTTCAGTATAGGTAATGTATAGTCATCCCCAGAATGATTTGGTTTTGCTAACTGACATGAAATATTAAATAATAGAGTTTTAGAGAATACCTGTGGACAAAATGTTTGAAATGAATTTCACTCTATATTACATAAAGTCCCATTAAATGAGTTTTTAAGGAAAAAAAAAAAATGAAATGGCTGGCAGAGTACAGATAATACAGACTGGAGATGTTGAAAGTCTCACTTATAAATTGCTGAATAAGTATTACTTAACTATAAAGTATGGCAGATTAAGGTGACAGAATTACAGACGTTACTCAGCTTGGACAATAAAGAATCTAATTGTTATCCACTTTCTGGATTCATCATTTTTGAGATCCAAGGATTTCATTCATGTCATACATCAAAGCTTAATAGTCCAGGTCTGAGTGTTCCATGGTCATTTTCATGTGTAGATCTTTCATAGATCAAAGCATAATGCTGTTCTTAGACTGTTTTCAATTTGTGAATGGAAAATGGAAATTCTTTAGTGCCTCCCACCCCCAAAAAATTACATGTGAAGAGTATAAACTTGGAAATGTAGCTGTAAATTACTTAGCCTTTTCTTCTTAAAACTTTTTATTAGTGCAAGTCTTTTTTTGTTGTAAATGTATCTTGTCTCCTGTTTTTCATTTTTGTACTTCACCATCTTCCGCTGCTTTATCAGTCTCAAACATTTACAAATAAGTAGCAATGTTGTTTCTCCTGTATCTGCTGTCTATCTTTATTTCAAGGAGCTATATCTAGAACGTACCTCTCTTATTCTACTAATGCACGTAGTCGGTTAACAAAAGTCTTTTAGTGAGAAAATGACTAGTAAAAAATTTTGTGTGTTTGTGCTAATGGTGCTGGAGTGGGAGGAAGGATAGAACGATGGAAGGAGTTTATGCAAGAAATGCATACATAGCCCGCAGTCTGTGTGGAAATCTGTTTTTTCTTTCAAATGTGGTTTGGAAAATCAAATGTTTTCCAAAACTTTTCAACAGCACCCACATCTATAAGCATCTTCTCTTCAGAAACGTTTTTTTGTTCAGTATTAAATTACCACGAGCCATATTTATATTTGTAAAACCATACCTTTAAATTATTCTAAAAAGCTTGGATTTACTACAACTGCAGTATGAGTAATAAGGTTAATTCTTTGCTTTATCTTTCAAACCAAAGTAATTTAGAGAAATCTTCTGTTTTTTAATAGAAGCTTCGTATTCAGAGAAGTAGATGGTTCTGAGAATATGTGCCTGTTAGGAATCATTACCTTTTAAGAGTTGATTAGTGAATAAAGGGTCTAACAAAACTTATATTCCATTATACTTTTATTTTTTGTTAATATGTCATTGAAAGCTTTTGCAGTAGGCAAACAGGGCATTAGCTGATACTGACTTGAGTTTCTGTATTTTTCTTTGCATAAAGGCAACAGAGAAGATCAGTTAAAAGACTAATGTCTGCATACAGATATTTTGATGGAAATGTGAGCAGCGGGATTACAAAGGGTAGAAGTTACAAAGTATCATAAACTCTGTTTCACAGTTTTTCTTTCATTTTAAAAATATTTCAAACTGCAGAGGTAAAATTATGTAAAAACTTTCAGCAAAAGATTCTCTGTGTTTTAAGGAGAGGTATTTTGCGTATTGCATAGGGACGTTAACACAGTGTTACAGTGGCATCATTTTCAGTTCTTCTCATCCTGAATTAAGGCAAATATACATTTATATTCATATTTATATTCATGCCTTAACAGTTCATGTTTTAAAATTATGCCTGTATTTTATTTTCTAATTCTTTGAAATTCAGTTTGGTTTTGTTTCTTTCTTCAAGATGTTTGTCTCTACATTTAATTTGGATACACAGTAGTTGGGTTTTTTTTGGGGAGTTGTTGTGATCTTTTGTGGTTTTTTTACTTCTTTTTAATAATTTAACTTTATTAATTTAACTTTTAACTTTATTAATTATTGAGTTGGGTTTCAAATTAAATTATTCCCATTAAATATCAGGTTCTGAATATTGCCTTTTGCCACTGTAGCTGAACCTTACAGTTGTTTTTAGCATTAAGGAGCTTAGGAAAGTGTTCCTTATTCTCCATATACAACTCAAACATTTTTGTGGAAGTGGGCTTGGGAGTGAAGTCTTTTCCTGCTTTACATTTCTTTCTTCATCTATTTTTAGTAGTCTGGGGGAAAAAGTCTACCTAGACCTTTCCCCCAGTAAAATACTCTCATATATGGATAGCATTACATGGAAACACCATTCCTAATTAACACTGGCATGTTTGAGGCTATTACAGCAGTTATTAATTTAAAAACCTCAGTGGAAACTAATTGTAAAATAACAGCTGGAGCTGCCCGTTTAATTTCAGAAACGTAGCTTGTTAATTATCTAATACCAAGAGCTATTCAAAGCTTAATTTATATTTGGAATTCAGATTTTAAAATGTTCAGCTCAAACTATCAATCTTATTTTTACTTGAAATTTCCTCAGTTTTGAGTTTTACTGGAAACTGCAATAATACGTGGCTAATTTGGCAAAACATACATATTTTTAAATACGAGGTTTTTTTACGTTTTTACTCTGATGGTCAAAATAAAATAAATTTCACAATCAGAAAAGCATTCTAACAACTTAATTTTTCTCTTAAAATTCACCAGATTAATCACCATGTGTTCAAGGGATATACCCACTTTATATTTCCTGTTTCTCTTGAGTGGCGCTGGAGTTTTGCCTCAGATTCTTACAATGATTTTGAATTTCTTTGTGTGGTTCTTGGTGGAAATCAAATTGAAACGCATTTTATGGAAACACTGCTGTAAGAGATCATGGCTGTTACTACGCCATTTGGGCGTCCATGTGCTGTTAATTGTGGCAGCTCAGGGCAGTGCAGTGGTGCTTCATGGCCTCATATACCAGTTCCATGTCAGTGACTGACAGGCTGTAACTGACTTGCACATGCACTTCACAGGGTAAATAAGATGATAACAACCTCCTACTCCACACACAAGATTTGCTTTGGCTGTTTGCCTCAGGCCTGTCTATTTGCTGTCGTGAAGGAGTTGCGGTAGAGTGAAGATCTCAGTGCTTACAGCAATTGCATTTAGTTTTTCTGCTTAAGCTTTTGAATTTTCAGTGTGGATTGTTTCTTTATTTAGGTATAGTTCATGCTCTCCATCAACTGTTTCAGACTGCCTTTAAACTGACCTGCGAGTTTGTGTTGTGAAATTGCCAGGCCATGCAGGGAGGCAGGTACAGAAGAAGAATCTCTTCAAAATACAGGAGTCTGCAAAGTGTTCAGTATCGTATCTAGTGTGACTTTTCTTGGGTTTATTCCATTTCTGTGACTACTAATGTTGCTGTTTCTTGACAGCTGAAGGTAAGAAGTAAATAGCAGTTATAAAAACAGAACTTTCAGGACGGTGTTGCTTTCTCTGTTGTTCCAGTGAACAACACTTTGTTCAGTAAAAAGGGCTGTTGGTTATGGGTGATCTTAACTGTTGCAAAGTTGAAACTTAATTAAGCAGCCTGAAGCCAGAGCTTCTTTTGTGTTCTGATACTTCTTACTGTCTCAAATACTATTTTCACGCAGTTATTTAGTGTTTGCCATGCAGCATGTATGAAGCTTGCCACATTAAATTCATATAACTTCAGTTAAAAAATCTGTAATATATTTATGGTGATTAAGTAGTGGAGAGATTATAGTTTCCTTCTTATGTACAGGTTTGAGGTGCTGTTTAATGGCTTTTGTTGTGTTTTTTTTTTTTTTCCATTTCCTTCCCAAAGAGCTTAAATTATTCTGCGAGGAAGCCCATTGTAGTGACAGTGATCAAAATAAACTCAGTTGTTTGAGGTGTAGTTGATTTGTACCCATTTAAGATTATTGTAGCACCTTATTACTGTTACCCATAACTAATCGCTCATTGTTTTGAATTACTTACCCTGATGCTTTGTAATCTTTAAATGACTGTTGTAGATATTGTCATGGATAGGGCTGGTTTTTTTTTAGAGATCTTTTTCTTTCTTTCACTTATTTTCTTCTTCCAGTAATTTCTTTTCATGTTTTTAAACATTTTAAATGAGCCCCTCGGAAGTATCATGTCTGTTTCTTCTTAACATGCACTGAAAGACACCTGCTTTGCTGAAAATGGGTTGTGTAATAATTTCCTTCTCTTCACCCCATTCAATGGCCTTTCCTCCCATTTGAAAGTATTTTTCGAACTCTTAGTTCTGCCACATATAAATTCTTGACTGAACCCAGTGGAGGGAAAATGCTTTGAAAAAGTCTGTCAGTATTTGGAGAGCTCTGTGATTAACATTCTTCCCACCTTCCCACCAGAGCAACACACATTCTGGCTATGCCCAGTGAAGTTGCAGAAGGAATGAAAGCACAGCCCTGAGCTTCCCTGGGGAGACTGGATATTGCCCTTAGTAGCTTTGACTTTTAATATTACTTTAGCCATAGACTTTGGACAATTGAGTTTTATGCCCACCAAGGCTGCAGACCTAAACTCAAGCTCGTCTTCAGAGATCCATGGTGCTGCTGGTTATGCTTGTGTGTAGCAAGCTGACTGGGATAGCTAAAGGAACTCAGGATGTTTTGGAGGCATCAGCCAATTTTTTTTCCAGTCAAGTCATTGCCCTGAACATATTTTTCACAGTTGCACAAGGAGTAACCCTGGTAAAAAAGCAGGATTGCAGCAGCCTGGACTCACAGCAGCTTAATCCACCACCACGCTCATGTCTTTTGAAACACAGCACAGAATCTGACACTGAACTAGAAATTTTAATAAAATTCTCAGATTCAGCATTGGCATTATTAAACATAATGTAACGTTTTTAAGAGGTAAACAAAAAAGGCAGAGAGGCAAAGAAAACAGACATAAAATATCATTTAAAAATCCCAGGATACTTTTCACATTTTAGATACTCAGCAACTTGAATGCAATGAAAATTTTTGCAGATAAACTGTACAACTAGAAAATAAAAAGAACTGAAAACGGGTTATTTATGTGAATTGGTCTGTATGGTTTATGTTAGAAGGCAACATTATTGCAGTTTTCACATTTCTTTCCCTCTTTCAAGTTCCCTCCCTTTAATTTTTTTTTCTCTAACCAAGTAGCTTTAGTATTTTGCCTGTTACTCTGAAATACTGGGAAGGAAGAGAAGGAAGTGTCTGGTTTCCTATTAGTGTGGGAAGAAATAATAACTTGGTCCATGGAAATTAATGCCATTTTATGAGATGGAGTGGCCCTCGTATGCAGGTTACTTAAATACAGTAAAGTTCATTTACTTTACTCAAGCGCCTTCGTTTCTTCCTTAGGTTTCCTTTGAGACTCTATTGAATGACCATTTCTGGGTCACTTTTCTGTTTTCCATAGTGAAAGTTAACATTAAAAGGTCTTGGCTGTGGTAAATAATTTATTCTAAAATAAGCCCAGAACGCTTTAAAAATTTTATTTTTCTATAGCAGTTTTCTTTCCTACTGTCTGTGAGTAAATATAACTTCCATCACATTTGGCTCAACAAATGTTTTGTTTGTTGGAAAGTATTTTCCAGTAATATATTAAGCAGACTTATATTCTTTGTAGTATTTTTAATTATAACAGGATCTCAAATTAAATATAATGCAAGTTCTGTGCTTCTGTTACTGGGAAAACCATATCCCATTTGTAATGAGACATTTGTTAACTTCTGTATACAGATTGTGGTTCATTCCATAGATATTTGTGGGTTCTCTGATGTCCCTCACAGGGTTTTATCTATGACAAATTCATACCACAGTTCTTGAACTACTTTTGGGACAGAAGATTTTTTTTCATTTTCAAAGCAGTTTGCCGAAGTAATTTCTATTTAATGTTTTCAAGTTTTCCTGGTAAGGTTTTGGATTACTTTACAAAAAGGATTATCAGAAATATATAGACTAATGACATATTACTTCAGTTCAGGAAAGAACTTTGAACATGTTACTTGGAGGGATACAATACAAAACTCTCGTGGCAAAATGAAATTCAAACTGCAGTCATCCTAAATAACTCAAACATTATTGTTTAAGTGAGCACAGTTCCCAGCCCTTATTGATTTTCTGCGTGAGCTGAGTGGTCATATGTGTTAAGTATAGACAAAAGTCATGCTTAATGTTTCTTCTGATGCTTAAGCTTATTCTGTGCAGTATTACTGCTTAATCTCTATTGTTGTTAAACATGATGGCGCAGTAGAATACAGATTAAAAAGTAGGGTACAGAGCTTTTGTTGTGTTTCAGATGCTTTTCTTTATTTATTAAGGGCTGTTTCATGTATTCTTATGGGGTTTATTAGTTGCGGGATACAAAGATAAATGTAACATTCTTTAGCCTCTCAAAACATTTTTCATGCCCTCTGATGCTTTTGGTGGTTGGTTGTTTTTTTCCTATCATAAGGGATGGCTAACACTGGTATGTTAATGGCTAACACAAGTGCAAGTAATAAAATACAGAGATAGTATTAGCCATCTCCATTGTGCACACTGTCAGTGATTGACATAAATCACAAGTACTTCATTTAGTCTGTGCTATCCAGCAATAAAATACAAACCAGTCTGGAGGTGATATTGTAGAAACGTATACAGATATATCCTTTCTTCACGGAATTGGAGCAGAACATATTTGAACTCTTCCTGATAATCAAAGATTATTGAATAGTACCATTTGATCTTTGTGAGATCATTTTTCAGAGAACAAGAAGAAACTTGCAGACTAGCCAGTCTGGCTACTAATCTGAAGGTGCTGTTTTCCAGTGTATGTGTACGTGGTCAACAAAAATGGATATGAAAACAATATTTTGCTATGTGTTGTTTCAAAACATCTTTCTGTACACTTTATTCTTCAGACAGCTTGTAATGGTTTTCTTGGCATAATTAAAGAAAAAAGCCCGCTATATTATGCAACTGGGACAGTTGTAAAAGTTTCTTTCTAAAAATAATTTTAACGAATCTATTGCATTTTTCTTGCATTGCAGCTTATAAAAAAAAGCAACTAAGCAAGTATTTACTAAAGCAGACATAAACTAAATACAGATGACATAATTTGCTGTTTCTCAAATGGGCCCTGTAGTGAACCTGGGCACTCGTATGTGCATACCTTACTTAAATTCTTTTAATTATGTTTTGGCTTTTTTTTTTTTTTGGCTCCAGAGAGAAAGTAAAACACTGAATGTTCTCATAACCATCATCATTTATGTGTAGATCTCCTTATAGAATTTTACACTTCTTGTCAAAATCCTTCAAAACCGTTATCTAGATTAAGTTAGTCCAGGAGAATATGCTTGAGTTTTAGGAGTGGTTCAATTAGTTATCTTAAGAGAAAGACAAGAAGCAATCTACAAAAGAGGAAATGAGGTCACCAGTAGTAATGTACCTAAAAGCTTTACCTTAAGTTCCTGAAAGAACTGGTGTGAAACTTTCAAGAGGTATATCATAATTTCCAAAACCAAACTATACCGTAGTTGAGCACACATTTCCTCTGTTTTAGCCCTCCCTTAAAATCAGGAAAAAAAAAAAAAAAAGAAAGAAAAAAAAAAAACCTGGAAAATGTTAGTGGAGAAATTACTTCCTAACAGAGGAGTAAAAGTACCCACCTCAATGCTTTAGTGAAGCTTAAGGTTTTGGGAACTACTTTTCTAGATGTCAATCATTTGACAAGAAACCTGTGAAAATCCAACATTATTATAGAAAAGCAGGGAGCCTCAGTGCACTCTGTACTTGATGTTCAAAAATGGAGAAAACTAATATAGTCGATTGTGTTTTTTCATGTACTTTGATAACACTGTCTTCAATGTTCAAATCCTAATATTTTAGGAAAAGAAGATAGAAGAAACTCTCATTCAAACAATTGCCTTTCAGACTCTTAATTCCTTTAAGAATTGCAATGAGGCTGCTTGCATTTATACTAAGCAAATGTTTATTAGCAATTAGTTGATACTAAATATGGAATAGAAAGAGCTATGTGCAGAAATAAAAGAATTAGTTCTTTTAAAGGAGAGGTCTTGCCTGTAGCTTCTGACTGTGTTGTAAGAATTTCTGCCCACAGGCATGTGAACTCCAAGTTGTAATTCTCTCAGGGAACTGAAAGTGCTAGAACCTTTTACAAGCACATACAAATTTGCATTTACTTCTCTGAACTCAAGATTTATTTGTTATAGATAACATAACTGAAGAAAATAAGTTGAAGGGGAAAAGTAAGACTTCCCAATACAAATATTTGGGATGTAAATTTAAGGTATGACATCTTTGAGAAGGAGGAAGGGCTGGGAAGAGTTAAAACAAGATGCTTTTGGTTTTTTTTAGTATGTATATGATGAATCCATAATTATCATAGTATCATAATCTTGTGCAGGTTGGAAGGGACCTTAGAGATCATCAAGTCCAACCCCCCGGGATTTGAGCCTCCTGTGTAGCAGAGCAGCGCTTCTACCACTTGCGCCACAGGGGGGATTCAAACCCAGGGCCTCCGGTGTTGCCATGTGGCATTCCTACCACTTGCGCCACCGGGGCACACATTCTTTGGGGAAAATTAAATATACATTATTCAATATATCTCTAATCTCTATACATTCAAGAGTTAGTGCTGCCTTTTGATCAGTCAAAGAATGACTGATAATGAATGAGGAAAATACATGTCTTCTTTCTTTTTCTTCCCCTCTGAAACCATTTTTAGGATTAAACTCCCTTTCATTATATCTTGAGTTCACACTGTATTTGGAAGTGCTTTTAACAGTAGTTTAATGATGCTTTAAGGATGACAAAATAGTGTTTTTGAACATGAAAGGTAATGTATTTCATATAATTCTACCAGGACAGTTTCCCATTGATACTATAAATAAGAAATAAAAGCACTGCAGAGACTGCACGGAAGTAGTAGTAGAAAGGTGATAACTTTTGAAGAAAGACAAGTGTTTCATCTTGTTAAACTCATTTTATGCTGTAAACGTGTTAAGCTGTTACTGGTATCCCACTATTATTGGCGTATCTTACAGTACAATATTCAGTATTTTTTTAAACTGGCAATGCTAATACAGTTGTTCTTCAATAAGAAGAAATATACATGGCATCATGCAAGGCTGATCTATGTCAAAGTTAATGTGAATTATGACTTTGAAAGCTAAACAGTTAAACAGTTAAACATTCATGATTTAAAGTCATTTCCCCTTGTGCTGTATGAGCTGCCAACATATATTGTAATATATGCATGCTGAAAATATGCATAGGTAGGTATTGTTTAATATAAAGGAAAAATCGGTATTTATTTGTTCCTAATGTTCTATAATAATTCTTACAGAAACTGGCTGAATTTTAGGTATGATTTCAATATATTGATACAACAGTGCAAGAATATTCCGCCTCAAGTCAGTTTGTCAAACTATAGTCAGTATGTCTTGTTGATTTTACCATTATAACAGACCTTATGACTTAAAGAAACTGCAGAAAGAAATTAGACTGTTCAGTGCAACTCAACCTTGGTATTTCCAGGTGAATTTCTAGTCTAGCAGAAAATACTGAGTTACTGTATCACTAAAGTAGGTGAAACAGCCAACTAAAACACAATACAGTGCAGGATAAAAGCAATGGCAAAAGCACAAGATTGTCTACCCTGTTTTGTGGTAAACCAATTGCTCATGAAATATCTACGAAATTAAAATTAAAGATTGCTCTTACAGCCAAACGGCCTTGAGTTTTGAGGTAAAATTATGTCTACCATGAATCAAAAAGCACAGAAGTGTTTGGGTGCTGTTGTATTTTGACTTCTTTTTGCTAATCCCTCTCAGACTTCCCCCCACCCAGTTAAACTCTACAAGCTCTGTTCTTGCTGCCTCTTATTTAGAGAAACTCTTTTCCACTTGTTTTTCCTAGAAACATTTGGTATCCAAAAATACCCTGCAGACCTTCCCTTGGAATTGTGCATACTTATCATTTATACAGTCTGTCAACTGTATATTTATACTACGCTCCCTGAATTTGAGTGAATGCTTAAAAAATATAATGAGATTCCTCAAAGTGTCTAAACATTAAACAGTATAAAAATGAAAAAGTGATCTTTTAAAGTTTAGGCTTGCTCAGGCTGTTATTTTTGCTGTGGAATTTAAACAATAAAGTTACAAAAGTCATTAAACCAGATGGCATCTAAATGCACAGCTGCAAATTTCAGCTTTGTTTCATTTTATGCTTTTCTGACAGGCAAAAAATTACTTTATAGTTTATCATACTATACCTTATCATCACAGGATCATTCATTCTGTGTTCCACATACAACACAAGAAGAGAACTGCACTGCAGAACTTCTTTGGTTTATTTGCAGAAATGACAGCATGAGAGCCCTTGGAGCCAGGGACTACTTTTAAGTGTCTGGTCACCTCACTATAGTTGTAGAACGTTTCTTGCCTATAGGACTAGAGGAAGGAATCACCAGGCCAAAGTATTTGATGTCTGATCTACTGGAATTCCTCTTAGATGTTCTGTGACTTTTTATGATCAAATACACTGCTAGCCATGTAGTGGTCCATTTCACTAAAATTTGACCTCCCTAAATGGTTAGAAAGGAGAATTAGAGTAGAACTCACCTGGCACTACCATGTTACTTAGTGGGTATGGAAGAATGCTGTTATTTTGGACCTATTTGTGTGCACTGGTGGCTGAAGATGTTAATTTTGAAGCTTAGTTTGCATAATAAGCTTCAAGAGAATAGAAATGAAATCTGTCTGCCCAAGCAGTCTCCCTTATCCCAGTTCTTGTGCACATCACCTGTCTGACTTACTTAGTTCTTTTACACATCAGTTTCGTATGTCTCCTCTGCTCTAACCAAAATAGCATCTTATCATCCTATCATAGGATCATAGAATGGAAGGGACTGAAAAGGACCACATTAATCATCCAGTTTCAGCTCTCTGCTATGTGCAGGGTCGTCAACCACCAGACCAGGCTGCCTAGAACCACATTCAGCCTGGCCTTGAATGCCTCCAGGGATGGGGCATCCACAAACTCCTTGGGCAACCTGTTCCAGTGTGTCACCACCCTCTGAGTGAAAAACTTCTTCCTAATATCTAACCTAAACCACCCCTGTCTGTTTAAGACCATTCCCCCTTGTCCTATCTCTATCCACCCTTGTAAACAGCCATTTCCCCTCCTGTTTATGTACGCCCTTCAAGTACTGGAAGCCTGCAGCGAGGTCTCCCCATAGCTTTCTCTTCTCCAAGTAAAACAAGCCCAGTTCCTTCAACCTTTCCTCATAGCAGAAGTGCTCCAGTCCTCTGATCATCCTAGTGGCTCTCCTCTGTACCCGCTCCAAGAGTTCCATGTCTTTCTTGTACTGCGGGCTCCAGGCCTGGACTTAGTACTGCAGACGGGGCCTCACAAGTGCTGAGTAGAGGGGAACAATCACCTCCCTCTCCCTGCTGGCCACCCCTTTTTTAATGCAGCCCAGAACACAGTTGGCCTTCCAGGCTGCAAGCACACACTACTGACTCATATCCAGCTTCTCATCTACCAGGACCCACAGGCCCTTCTCTGCAGGGCTGCTCGCAAGGAGATCTTTCCACAGTTTGTATAAATACCTGGGATTGCCTTAACCCAAGTGCAGCAGATTGCAATTGGCCTTATTGAACCTCATTAGGTTTTCGTGGGCCCACATCTTCCTCTCTCTTTTCCTGGGGGCAGGAGGGGTGAGGGAAAGTGGGGCAGGATGTCAGCCACCTGTGCAAAATACCCGGGCACTCTGACATCCATTTTGTTTATTTGAAAGCCCTCAGTTCCATGGTTTTTCTAATTTGCTTACTTTTAAGTTATCCAGAGATCTTTAGCATTTTAACACTTGTACCATTCCTCTCTTCGCCGTGGTATTCAACTGCAGTTACAGAGAAAGCGAAAGAAACGGAAGTCCCTAAGAGACACAAGTAAGGCATTTAACC
Organism: Coturnix japonica; assembly: GCF_054131305.1. Classification (NCBI taxonomy): domain Eukaryota; kingdom Metazoa; phylum Chordata; class Aves; order Galliformes; family Phasianidae; genus Coturnix; species Coturnix japonica. The sequence goes on along the minus strand of NC_140664.1, from coordinate 19,196,588 downwards.
AGCATTAGATTAAAACAGAAGATAATTATCCAAGTTATTCCTTTGACCATTGCTTAACTGTATCAATTGTTTGAAACTGCCTAGCATGTTCACAAAAATTTTTTCTTTGTGTTTCAGTCACTGCTAAACTTCTTTTTTCAACATGGTAATTGCACAAGTAATCCACTTCTTAAGGTGATTTATGTCTAGTTAGGAAAGTAATAAGCATATATATGTTATTTAGTTCTAAAGTATGGCTGTTGGTGATTACAGTAAGTATTCAGTTGGAATTCAATTAATTCCAGCTTCTTCCCCAGCTTTAATATAATGTGATGTATTTGTCCACTGTGTAAGTATTCAGTCATTTTTATTTTGCTCCCAGAGCCAGTACTAATGGTTTCATTTACAGGGGTCCTCCAAAACTGAAGCTAAATCCCAGATATTTTAACCACTTTTTACTAAGAGGACACCCGCCATGTAGGGAATTCTGTAGGGAAGGCTGGTGCATCTGGCTGTACAGAGCATGACAGTAATGGGCTAATAAGGAAAGCTGATAAGGGAGAATGTAAGTTTCATTCTTATGAAACAGATGTCTTTGATGACTAACTGTAATGTTAAAATGAAAGTGAACAAGGTAACATCACTTACTAATCAGTAAGGTGTGAAGCAGGAGTCGTAGTGTACTGAGCTTATATTTGCAATTGATCGTTGTATTTCTGAGATGAGAATTATGTATAAGATAGATTAGATTCACTTGATAGAAAAATGATCTAGATAGAAATCTGATGGCATCCAATCCAAATTATGCTGCCAGCAAGTGTATTGAGTTCTTCTGTGTCTGAGCCAGCCACATGTGGCATAGTTCTGAGGGGAAAAAGCAGAGATAGTGAGAAAAGGGGTTTGCTGCTGGCAGTGTTTGAGAGCCTGCTCTGCTGACCCAGATTAAACTGTTTTCATCATCCCAGAAATCATAAAACACTGTGCTATAGAGACTACAAATGAGTCTCTGTAGAGACAGATGGCAGGGTGGGAAAACAAAGCCGAAGTTACTTTTAAGAAGTGTATGGAACTCAGACTATATAGTAGAATTATGTACAGCATTTTAGAAATTTGCCAGGACCTTCCCTTCTGGCCTAAGGATACATTCTTCTCCTTTCTTGCAATAAAAAAAGTTTTATTAGCTACAGCTTTTCTTCAGTTTTAGTGCCCTGATAGCATCTTCCTTCTCCCTACTGCCCTGTTCTGTGCTGTCTTTCTTTTTTCTTCTCATTCTCACAAATACATTTTTAATCTCTCCAAACTCAGACAGATCCAAGTCGTCCATCAAGAACTGCTGCAATTCACAGTTTATTTTATTTATGCTTTAACATCAGGTGTATGTAGCACCTTTTCTATGATTCTGGAGAGTTTCAGTTTTTCTCCCAGCATCTCAAGCTTTAGATCCTTTGTGGCAATGTCATCTACTTGCTGTAAGAGGGGAGGGGGTGGGGAACTAAAAGGGATGTTGCAGCTAATCAGAAAGCTGATTTCTGTCAGGGGTTTTACTAATGAAAGCTCAGCACTTTGGATGCCAGCTGTTGTCATCAAAGATGCCCTAGGTTTATGTTTTTCTCTCTGCCTTTAATATCATGCCCTGCGAAATCTCACTTTAAATGGAGCTTCCCACTGCTTCCCTAAGAAAAAGTTGTTTCACATTTCCCCTATTGTTAAATATTCAGTGGCATTGTTGGGGAGAATAAGTAAAGAAATTGTATTGAATGGGATGGGAGAAAGGCAGCTGAGGAGCACAATGTCGGTGATCTCAACACCTGTTCAGTCACCCTGCACAGTACAAGGTGCCACTGGTTTTGCCCCTATAAAGTTGAGCATGCTTTTTGATCCAAGCTTACTGTCTGTTTCATTTGCTATTAGAATAGGAAACACATTTTACCATGAGGGCAGAACCTTTCATTTGTGTGGGTAAATTTGTTTGTCGTCTCTGCACCTGGAAAGGGAAGTGAGTACACAGAGATCTAGTAAGTGCTGACAGAAATTACCTGTTATGTGTGAACTCTGTGAATACTTCTTAATTATGATATAATGAACAGACTTTAAAAGCCATTTTCATGGCGTATTTACCTTTTTGTAGGTCTCAGATGAATTATAACTGAATAGAAATAACTCTATACAGTGAGTCCCAGAATTTTGCCTGTTCAGCAGTGTGTAAACTGGTTCACCATGAGCTGTTTCTTTTATAAACATACAAAAAGATTAAATCTAACCCAGATTAAATCAATTTAAAAAGAAAAGTGTTGAAGCTGTGTTTCCTGTTGCATGTTTATGCTCTTCTTTGTTTGCTCATGATCTTACTGTATTATTGATCAACTGTTGCTTTCTACACGATCTGCTGAAAAGTTTAGGTGGGATAGTAAGATTATATTCAGAAGAGAGAAGCAAGTAAAACTGTAACTCCTCCAGCACCTTTCAGCTGGTAATACAGCTTTTATTCTAGAGGTAGAGAAGTCATTAATCTTAGTTTACTCTTTTCCCTGAATTAATTGCTGTAGGGATTTTGAAAGCTACAGAATGAGAAAGACTGCAGAGCTCACTCGTAGTGTCTGTGTTTAAACTTATTCCAATTTAACTTACTTTCATCCTTCTAAAAAAGTACATCCATAATTAAGCTGGGGGTGCGCTTACAAAAATGGCTGGTAAAGTATGTGGCCACAAGTATGTGGCCATGGGAATGTCTCTGTGTATGTTTGGGTGGAGAAAAAAAGAAAGCTGTGCTTTGATCCTTGCATGAATTTGGCAGGATGTACTTTCTGAAAACAACAATGAGTTTAATCAAAATGTTAAGTCATTGATAACTACTCCTTATAGATTACATATTTGTATCATACATATGTCTTTAAATGGGTAGCCTGTTGAAAACAATTCATTTTCTTGGATTGCAAAGGTGCATCAAAAGGGTTGTATTACACTGTTAATAGAGAAGTAAAATGCAGTTTTTATATGAGCATGAAAGTGTTAGGCAGTGCTATCCCAAAGCACTACAGACATTGTCCAGTCCTTTAGATTTTACAAAATTAATTGGATGAAGTAAAAGAAAAGATCCAATGAACATATCTTATACTGGCCTTGCAGTGCTCCAGTACCCTGTGTCTGAATAGTAGCACTAAGTATTTTGCTGTAGCTAAGTGTGTTTGCCAAAGAGTGATTTCATTGTTTTTTATATTTAAATAAGTAATTTATGAGGGGAAGAAAGCTGTTGTCACAATGTGGAATTTCAAATTGATGCATGCAGCCAAATTTCATTCTAGGAATTCAGTACACCAGGTCATGGTTGTGCTGAACAAGGCTAAAGAATGCAGTTCTATGTGCAGCTTAATGCAAGTTCTCAAGCTCCTCATAAAAGATTGGATGGAAAATACTCTTTAAGTTAAGTATAGGAGAGAATGATTCATTATGCAGGTGAAATTATCGTGTTCTATATTTTGTATACTTATGCATTTTTAATAAAATATGTAATTTGGTGCTTTACCTTCAGTAATGTTTCACAAAACTTATATTCCCGTATTTATTTCCATTAAGAAAATATACAAATAGATGCTGCATCATACAATAATCTACAAAAACAGAACTATATACAAGTTAATGTAATAACGCCTTAAAAGAGTAATAAAATATGCAGTTGTTGTGGTTAGATATCTCTGTGTGGAAAGCTGACGAACACATTCCTAACTTTTAAGAAAACACATTTAATTTTGAAATACCACTACTGACGTAACATATTTTCAGTGTATTTCTGCTGAGCATTTTAGACAGGATTAGGGCTACTGAACAGTACGATCACACATCCTCAAAAAGAGCAACTTGGCAAAACTGTTGGCTTTCCTGCAATTTGGATGCCTCTATTAACATCCACCATATTAAATAATAAATTATCCTAATTGCTACCATATTCTATCAGCAGTTTCAACTGTGTTTGGGTTTGCACAGCAATGGCACTTCATTTTGAATTTGATCACACAGCTATATACCTACAGCTTGCATCAGTGCATCACAGTTTGTGATGTGGCACTTTAATCTTTGCTTATTTTTAGATTGTTAATTTCAATGTTTATACAAATAACAAAATTATTAAGTTCTCTGTGGAGACAGCACTTACTTACAAGATGACAATTCTGATATAAGACCATAACTTAGAATGGAATAGTACACTGGGTGGCATATGCAAGCTAGAAGCTGAAACTTCAACTCATTAAAAATAGACAAATAGACTACAGTGTGACAGGATTATAAATGCAAAGCAAACATAATTAGATATCATCATGTCCTACCTTCTTAAAAAATAATTTAAAAAAAAAAAAAAAAAAGTCCAGTTTTGCTTTTTTTATTATAAAATCAGTGTTGTGGATAAAGCTCTCTTGTTGCCAGTGAAGGAAGGACATGATCATTTACTGAAGGTTTACTTGTATTAGGACAAGGCAAATTGAAACAGTAGACCACTCCAGATCTCTCTTCTGGTACTGGTTACTAGTTAGAGCAAAAGTATCTGCAGTCTTGGGTGTTTTTGCTGAATCTTGGTGTGACTATTCCCCAAGCTCAGCTGGAAACAGAAATATTCTATTAAATCTAATGGAGTAGACTTTGGCAGAATCCATAAGTAATGTAGTTCACTCAAATACGTTTTTTTCTCCTTGTGAGAAGAATTTTTGTAGCACAACACTGTGCTGAAATTCTATTTTAAAAATGTATTTTCCTTTGTCTTGAAGTGTTGTTATTAATTTTTGTCGTTTCAGATAAGTTTGAACAATTATCTTGCAGGAAAGTTGTTTGTTATACTGCTATGCAGCTATTCTTTTTGAAGACTTGAATAAGACATCCTTCGTCTGCTCAGTAGAAGTACCTGCTTTCCCGTAGGGCTGCTCATATGGACCTGATTGAAAGTCCACTGAAGTCAATGGGTTGCTCTCATATCAACTTTGGTGGACCTGGCTAAACTTTGAAATGTATTTGTCTGTATACCTCTCATTTCAATCCATAGGGTAAATACAGCTGAATACTTCTGAAGACTTAAACTAATGCTTAGATGTAAGTGAGAGTGCCAAAACTGATACGTAACTTTTCATGGCCTTGTATATTTTCTTAATTTTCTTTTTAAGCAGAAGTTGTCCATAACATTTTTCAAATCCAATTCTGACCTTAATTCCTGATTGCATTATACGTTGCAGCTTGTTCTGAAATGCCACTTTTTTTGTTGGCATTACAGGAGAGCACTGAATCTTGGAATACTTCGAGACCCTGGATCTGAGGTTGAAGACAGACAATATCAAATAGACCTTCAGTCTATAAACATCGGTACTGCTCACTGGAATCAGCTGAAACCAGAGAAAGAAAATGGAAAAGGAGGGGTTTTGCCAGAGAGTGAAAGGAATTCTCAAAATCCAGCACTTGAATGGAACATGGCCAGTAGGTGGGAACCTTTGTTGTTTTTTTTTAAACTTACTCTCTACTACAGATACGTAGCACAGACATTGCAGATACCATTTACACTATATCTGAATCAGCTAGTTCTGTATTGTCTTTTTGCACTGCTAGCACATTTGCATGGAGTTTTGGATTATGCATTTAAAGTTTATATTGCCATTATTGTTATGCTGTAATTGCTGTCTAGTTATTGTGTCTTTTTTTTTTTTCTATTATAAGCTCATTCCTTAGTGGCTTACTGTTATGTCCATAAAAATAACTCCAGGGCTGAGACTTGGCATTCAGCTTCTTGGTCTACAAGCAACAGGAGGTTTTGTTTTTGTTTTTTAAGTTCTTTTGTTTGTATTTTTTACAAAACTTGAGTAAAACCAGCTTAGACACTTTTAAGTTAGAGGAGGATGAAGTAGAACATTTCCTATTGGTTCTCAACTGGCTTTTTTTTTTTCACTTCTGTAACTAAAACCAGACAAATTTTTAGAAGGAGATACTTCAAGTGAATTTTGTTGTTGTATTTAGTGTGTTACACAAGCAAAATGCTGCCCTCTAGTTAAACAGAACTGAAAGATAAAACCTGCTTGGTATTCTATGTTTTTAAATTTAAAATTATTAAAGGGGAGTTTATTTTTTCTAACTTGGAAGTTTCTGAATTTTTGACTCTAGCTTTAATATGCTTTTTATACTCAATAACTTCATATGAATTTAAAACTGAAATTTTATAGGTTATGTAGCAGTCATAGAGTTGTCTTTTCAGACAGACAGGAATAAGGTTTGATAGCTAAAGGCAAGTTTTCAGAGGTCATTTTGAGTTCTGCCAGAAGAAGCCTGTTGGCCTACACTTTTTTTTCCCTTGATTTAGAAGCCCTTTGTCTTGAAAAAACAACCCAGTCTTTATGAAATGTATGCACTACTTTGTGGCTCCCAAGACACAGTGAATTAGGGGTATGTTCCTGAAAGAAATGTAGGAAAGCAGGAGGGATCATTAGGAAGGAAAAAAATTGAGTTATTGCTGGTTTAATTTTCAAGAAGAGGGGAGATGACAGGAATCGGAGAGATTTTCCTGAAAGTGAGGCAAGCTGTAGCAAAAGAAGCTCCATGAGGATGGCATGCAGCCTAAGGTTTCTAAGTGATGACTTGACGAAAGACTGAAAGAGCATATAAGGCCCCTCTGGAAGAGTATGTGCAGGAAGAGGATGTGACCAATAATAAATTTCAGCTTATCACTGAAATACAGAGGGCAGTACAAGTAAATCTAACCAAAGCAATGGTAGAAACCACAAGGAAGTGACTGAATACAGATAACAATTTAAACAAAGTGCTATTATTGGTTCTTCATTTATATGTTCACCTGGTTCTTTCCTGACATCTGATGACTTATTTCAATACTTGTTACTAAAGCAATTGCATAGAGAACTTAATGTTTAAATTTTTGAAAATATATGCACGACCCCTAAGTGTTTGGCAAGTGCCCACTAAGTTCTTTCTCACTAAACAACATAGGGCTGCTGGCACTTTCAAAAGATGGCATTAATCTCCAGAGGTCTTCTGGCCAGTCTGTTAACCAGCTTGGTACTGGCTTTCCTTTCCCTTTCCATTGGTGACTGGAATCACGTTGCCAGAAGTCTTTGGTCTGAGCTCTATGGTTATAGGATTTTGATAGGGAATTTAGTGGGATTGCTAAAAAGTTATAGAGATAAGAATATGGGAAGCAGCTGTTCCAAATAGTCAGAGTTCACCTTTTTGTATAACTGCTTGGATATCCCTTTTCTCAGCAGTCTTCTTAAATAAAAGTTTATTACAATATATTTGACAAGTAAGTAGGTTTTTGAAATTGCTTTTAAATGAATTTTCTACTTTTCTTAATTTAGATCAGTTGTAATTAAATACATTAGCTCTTTCTTTCTGGCACGCAGTATTGTATTTTAATTCCAGCTTGAATTTATTTCAAGCAAAAGCTGGTATGAGTGTTGTCTTGTCCTTTTGGCTTAAATTTTTACACATTTACTACAGTCCTTTTTCAGAACGTTCACATTTTTGCTTTTTAATTGGCAGTCAGCTTTGCTGCATCTGGGTCTATTTTATGATCTGCGGAGATGTTGTGCTGAGAACTGGAAGAACCCATATTGAACTTTGCCATCCTTTGAGTTGTTTCCAGCATGAACCAAGAGGGTGGCTGTGTGGTGTTTTACATGGTGCTTGGTGTTGTCAGGGTGACATTTAACTCAAGATTCGCTGTAATTATTATGGGAGTTTTATTCTTTGACCTACTTGCAATACTGTTTTCTTTTTTAATTCTTTATTTTCATTAACATGTTTAACCTGGAACATAATGATTTTTACCGAGATATTTTATTGTTAGTTTCATCATATAGTTTGAATGCACTTCTCTTTGTTTTTACTGATCATTTAGATCCAATATTATGACTCATTAGCTTAACTGGGTTTAAAATTATTTTTTGAGATGTATTTCTCTCTTAGTTGGCTAATTTATTAATGCTTAAATGATATGTGATGCAAAATCCAATCTATATCCAAGCATTTAACATAGAATCTTTTACTTCACAAATAACTCCAGCAAAGGCAATAGCCTTTTATTTGCATTCCCATTTCTAGAGGTACTACTATATATTTGTTCTAAAAATATACTTATTTAAAAATCTAGATTATATTATTCTGTAATTCAGTTTTCTGAATTGAAATCTGATCTCATTTTTAAAGACTTAAAAGAAAACCAAACTATTCAAAATACAAAATTGATGTGTATAATACAAACAAATATTTGAAAGCTTTTGAGATACTTTATCATGTAAATGCTTTAGCAGAGTTTACACAGAAAGTAAATCCTTCAGATTTTCCCACCACTTCTCCGGGAGTTTAATATCTCTAGTAATATCTCATGGTTTTGAATTATTATTGTAATTATATTTAACTCTTACAATGTGATTTGGAAAGAAATTAATGTTGCTTTGAGACTAGTGTTGGATGTTCCATGGAGATTAGTGTTAAAGTGTTCAAGAGGGGTTATTCTGGAGTGCCCAGGTGCTGCCTCTGGTGCTTCTGAAGGGCAATGCAGGAGAAAAGGGGGAGCCTTGAGCACTGGGGGGAGGAGCTGTGGGTGCCCTTGCTCAGAAAAACCTGTCCAAATACCATGCAGTATGGAGGATCAGCAACCATAACTCTTCCCATTATGACATGTTTATCCTTCACCGTAGATGTTATAAAAAGCTCCCTAATGGTGCAATATATAAAAAGAACACTAGAAACAGTCAGACAGTTCTAATAAGGTTATGTACAAATGAAACCTGTCCACGTTTATTCCCTTTACCAAACAGCATGTGGGGAACTGGGAATACTTAACCAAAAGAAGTTTTCTTGATTGAAAACTGCTTTTTCAGCTTGCAGATCTCCTCCTCCCTCTCCCTCCTCTCAATGGAAAAAACAACAGCCCTGAAGGAAATAAAGAAATATATCCTCTCCTGAGGCCTCGCCCCCATCCCTGTGCAATCCTTCCACAGCTCCCAGCAGCAACTTCTGCTTCCTGTAGCCTGAATAAACTCTTTTAAAAAAAAAAAAAAAACATAAAAAGAAAAAAAAAATTAATTGAGCTTAAAAGCATTACTTCTTTGTGTGGTAATGAATTGAGTGTGGCAATATACTGCATTACAGTTCTGTCCTTGGCATTTGACCATCTGGAACAGCTCTCTGCAGCTCTCATTGAGTATGTCAGGGAGCCAATGATCTGTTGTATGAAACTGAACAAAATACCACTCCTGCTTTGCAAGGATCCTCAGAAATGTTTCCTGCAGATTTTTCCTTGAATAGTTCTCATTTTCATGCTTTTTTGGAAAGCTGAAGTGCAGCTTGCCAAATCCTAATAAGGAAGACCAAGAAGAAGTGATCATCAGTAGATCTATGTGTGGAGGAATAGAAACAGTTCCCTGTGAATAAAATAATTCTTTTGAATTAAAATACATTTGCATTCAGGCTTGTATCTCAGTTGCTGTTTTTACTGTACCTGAAATAATGTTTGTATTCATGTTGTACAAAGCGTCACTCAGTGACAGAATACATTATTTCCTTTTAATCCACAGCATAGAAATGTTGTACATCATACTTAATGAGATGAAAATTAGTTTTACTGAGATATAATTGCATAACAATAGTTATTCTAAAAGGCCAGATGGTGTTTGTTTGTTCATTGTCTAATTTTGGTCAGTAGATATTCCTCAAAGTGTTGTAATAGTATTTCTCTGCCTTGTGATGAGTCTTTGCAACACATCACAGAGCTGTAAGGATGTGAATTGTTGTACCTATTGTGAGATGGAGTTTGGAGGCAGGATGGTGTTCATTTTGATAAGTTTCATTAATTGTTAGATATCCCAGTGCATTTGTGGATCAGTAATAAACTGACTTATAGAGAATATAGAGAGAATAGAGAGAAAACTGTTTTTAAGTCCTAAGTTAGCATGTTAATTATGACACCTTCAGTTTGCATTCCTCATGCTTCTGAGGAAGACTATCTGATTATGTGGGATATTCCATGCTACCACTTTAATTTTGGTTTCCAAGTTATGGAATTCTGTGTGAGAATTCTTCTTTCTGTAGATAGTAAACTTACATGGCATAAAAGAGCTCTTTGATATCACAGAATCACAGAATTGTAGGGATGAATGATTGTAGAATGAAATATCATTCATGTGTCTGATGTAGACGCCTCTGTTCATTGCAGAGGAGTTGGACTAGATGATCTTTAGAAGTCCCTCCCAGCTTAAATGATTCTGTTGGTTACTTCCTCAGTGATGTGCTTTAAACTCTAGTTTAAGTATCATTAAAAAAAAAAAAAAAAAAAGAAGAAGATAGTTAAGAATAAGGCACATATTTCCAAGTTTCATACCTAGGCCATGTTTATTTCTTACTGGCTTATACTTGCTGCTCGTTAGAATTATTTCTTTTCCACTTAAAAAGACCAAGTTATATTCCATATTGTGCATTTCCACGACACCACTATACCTCTGATCATTGCCGCATCATCTCTTCAGCAATCCTTACTCCTCATGTAAATTCAAAGTGCTTCTAGGTGGCTGTAATCAAATGCTGATGACTTGATCTGATGCAGTCTAATGTTGATGCTTTGATAATGAAATTGTTCTTCAAATTTCTTTTTCTCATCTTCACAATATTTTCTGTCATATTAATCATTAGTTAGATACATCTTTGCTTTCGAGGTACTTCCAGACTTCTGTATCTGTCAATTTCCCCTTTCACATCTTCCTTCGTTTGCTTCAGTTCATCTGCACCCACTGCTCATTCAGCCTCCTCACACCAGTAACCAGGGCTGCCACAATGAATTTTCAAAAAAGCACTTTGCTCATTCCTATGTTATCTTACAGGTTTAATTTCCTGTGAACACTCACAAAATTACTGCTATATCTTCTTTCCAATTGTTTAAAAAAAATCTGCTGTATTAGTGTGTAATAGAAACAATCATAAAACAGTGGTTAGATTGCCACTGTACTCGTGCTTTTACCTGCAGTGCTGTTAGCTGTTCCTTTTTCCTCTCCAATCTGAACTGTAAGCCTTTGAGGACATTTTTGTCCAGTGTTTTCACCTGTGGTTGATATTCTGTGTCCACATAATTATTCTGATATAGCCTAATTTTAGAACTAAGCATAAGGCACTTCCAGATCATTTCATAACTGTTTTGCTGCCTTGTTGTTCTGCATTAACATATGGACTTTGAAATGTGCAGGACTTCTAAGTGTAGAAGATCAACTGCCTTGACATCTCTAAAAGTACTAGCTTTTTCCTTTTTTTTCCCCCTCCTCTCCAAGACAAATATATAACAGATGCACAAATGAACCATGGAATGAATGTGCTGCAGACACAGAGCCATCATTACAGTCTTCACAATCAAGTTTTTTCATAAGCTCATGTGGCGTACACCTGTGTTAAGTTAACGGTGCACTTAGGTGCAGTGTGGAAGACTTAATAATTCAAAGTGGAATTTGTTTCTTTGTTCCTTTTGTGCACTTTCTCATATTCTTTTCCCCTTGTTATTTAGTGTGCTCAGTTTGCCTTCTGTTTGTACTTACTATTATTTTGCTAATGCTTGCCTGAGCTTCAAGTTCACCAACTAGAAATGTGGAAACTAGTAAGTAGAGCAGGACAGGAATACCACGTAAGGGTGATTTAAAATAATGGTATAAAAATCAGCAGTTGATCTGTATTACCCAAAGAACGTAGTGTATTGCAGGTACCTGCTCAGGTAACATTTGAAAATTAAGAAATGGGTATCTTTATAAGCTGAAAAGTAATTTGAACAATGATTGAGAGGAGCCAGTTGTAGGTTTGGGCATTAAAAAAATAACATGCTATTACAATCATACTTAGTTGCAGTTTTTTGTCCCATCACATGGAAGTTTTTCATAGAATAGTTCTACTACTTAGCTCTTTCATTTACTTCAGAAACAAAGGCATTTCTTTCTCATCTTTCTGTGAAGGGGAAATAGGAACTGGGAAGAAAGTCATCTGGTTTAAATTTAGAAGGAAGGTGATGGCAGGGAGAGAAACATTTGTTGACCTGGCAAAATCTAAGACCAATTTCTCAGTTGAAGATGTATACTAACCAACAGCTGCTCTGCTTTCTAATTTGAGGATCTAATTAAGAACAGTTTGGCTTCAGAAACTGTCATTGCAGGCTGGCAGAGCAACAGGTGACCTAAAACATTCAAAGTTTTACTGGAGGATGGTAATTTTTTTGGTTACAAATCAGGTTAGTTTTAAGTATACTGCCATAAGTGCCTTAAGTAGTATACGCTCTACCTGACAGGGACTGGGAAAGTCATTTGAAGCAAAAGATGTTTGTAGCAAGCCACTTCTATATACTGTTGTCCTAAGTTAATTTCAAAGCCTACTACATGTTTTAAGGATACTTAAGTAAATTGTTAGGGAAATTTGAGTTATCAAAATAACAAAGACATTAAACTGTCATCTGTGGACGTGTTTGTTGCTGAAAATATATCTAAGCCTGGCTTTCAGTCATGTCGTATCTATTTTACCTTATTTCTGCCTAACTCTCGGCTTACAAACCATCAGCATTTGAGATTGCATGCATTTCAACAGAATCCAGAACATACAGCTGAGACTGAACAGTAGCTTTTTGATCATTTCTAGTGTTCTCCTTGGGGTATCTGGTATTTCTATAAGTTATGATAGGTAGAAAAAATTACTAAAAGTCTGCGTTCATGGAAGGACTCTGCCAGTTTGAAGTGTGTCCTCTTTTAAGGGCTGAGCACCATCTTGATCTCATTACATCTTTTTTTTTTTTTTTTTATTATTTCTTGATCAGAGCCTCTTACTTGGCACTTTATGGCAATAGATTTTGACCTGACCCAGAAGATTCTGGCCATTTGGCATGTGTTGTCATAAACTATTAGTGGTCTGAACATAATGGGCATGTGCTTCTAGGCTTAGTTATTTGGCTCAAGGAAAAGAATTTATGAACTCAAATATGATTCAGGTTGTTTTTTTCATGAAATGAAGGGCATTATTTCATCACAATGAAAATATTAAATGCTCACTGAGGTAGATACCAAAAAAAAAAAAAAACCCAAACTACTAGTAAAGCAGTTTTGTGCTACATGCTGGATGTAATTATAAATACAAGAAGTTTTGCCGCACAAAATTTCTAATGTGATTTAATCCAATCTTTTTTCCCCCTTCTTTTTAGCATAAGACGGCATCAGGAAAGGAGAGCCATTTTGACTCCAATTTTAACAGATTTCACAGTTCGAGTAACTGCTGCTCCTGCAATTATTTTTACAAAAATTGATGCTCCAGAGAATTTACACCCCGAGGTTGGTATAAAATTTGGATGATCTTAATACTTTACAGTTATGCTGTTTCAGTTATCAGGTGAGATAAGTTTTCAAACACAGGCATCACAAGCTCCAAGGAAAAAAAAATCTTAATTGTTAACAGTAACATCTTCTCTCTGCTGGATGAAGAATTTGAGTAAGGCATTTGATATTAAAGACAGCCTGTCCCAATAAGCCTGTTTGCAATTCAGAAAATGCTCATCCTTAGAAGACTTGTGATGGAAAGGTGTTGAGAAGAGGTGCATTACAAAACATGGTATTCACAAGCTTCTCATATTAAAAAAAAAAAAAAAAAAAAAAAAAAAAAAAAGCAACAAAAAAAACCCTGAAAATACAATCTATACATTGTCTGTAAAACACAATTTGATCTGTGTTCTTTTTAGCCAGGCTTTGAAGCCCACAAATTTCCACAAATCATCATCTCCCTAGTCATTATTGTCAGGACTTCAAGTTATTCCAGATTTAACAATCTCCTTTACCAGTCTATGGGTCAACTTGTTCATGAGTAGTCTGTGAGGCATTTTGCACAAATAAGGTGTTGGCTCTCTTTTTGGTATAGAGTTCAAAAATGTAAAACGTTTTATGTAAGGGAGGTGCCAATAAGTTTTTGTTAGCTCAAAAGGAATCTTTCTCGTGATAGCTACCTCCTGGAAAGAACAGATCTAGTGCAGAAATATAAAGTGTATTAGGTGTGTGTTACAACAATGTAGTAGATGTATGCAGTTGGAAAACAGATAATGCCTATGGAAAGAAAAAATTGACAACTTAATGTATGGAAAGAAGAAATTGACAACTTAATGTTTTATGCAAAGGATCATCACAAATGCAGATGATAAATGTAAAACAAAAATAAAGAATAAATAAATATCTGAGCTTTACTCATCCTTTTATTCATGAATTCCAATGTGTTTGCTATTTAAATTCTTGTTATCTATTCACTGGATGACATTCTCTGATGGAGAGGTCTAGTTTAGATTGCCTAGAGCTTGAACACTGTACACTTAATTCTCATGGGAAGAGATTAATCAGCCCTTCTGGACTGATCCTCTATTTCTTCTCTTTGTTGCTTGTTATCAGTAGGGAAGAGGTTTTCTTGTGCTAGATAGCATAAATAGAATAGTGACCACACAGCTAACTTTGCCAAGGTTTGTCTGGTTTACAGTCACAGAGAAACCAGGTTGGTTAGCACTGAGTTCCAGTTCCTGATTTACATGACTTCATTGTAAAACAAGTAGAGTTTATGTTCCAACAAAAATAAAATGTTTCTGTATGTATTCCTTGCCAAAGAAATAAAACCCAAAATCTGATAGTCCAGTGTTTGATACTACCAAGAAATGGAAACAAGACCTCACACGAGATGCTTTCCTTGCAAAATATGTCTTTATAGTTACATACACTGTTGAAAGCAAAGCAAAGGATATTCCACATCCTAGTTTAGAATGCTCAAATACCATACTCTACTAAACATCAGTACTATATGTCAGTGCTGAAACAGATTAAAACAGTGGATAATAATACAGTTACAAAGAAGCTGCAAATCATTTGCTCAGTAGCTGTTATCTAATATTTTCCCTTCATTTCCCCATAGGAAATTTTGGTATGTGGTCATTCTTTGGAGGTCAATGTGACAACAAATCTGGATTTCTTCCTCAGTGTGGCTCAAGTACAACTTCTCCAGCAGCTGGTAGAAGCCAATATGATTGGACTGGAACCTTCCAGAACTATTAATGAGGTAGGTTTTTCCCTAGTTGCAGGTGATTTCTTTTTACAATATTGCAGCAGATGTTTACATCATCTACAGTGACAAAAATCATACAGGTGACTGAAATACGTGCTTTATTGATGTTTTTTGGTCAGTCTTAAAATGCATTGTAATGCTCTTAACAGTAGAAAGAGTAGAAAGATATTCTAGTAGGAATATCATTCAGTAAATTAGACTGAGGTTATTTTGCAACAGCTCTTTACAATGATGATAACCACTACTTAAATTAAATTTTTTCTCTCTAGTTTGTAGAATTCAATCCTTCTCTGAATCTTCTTGTATTTATTCAGTAAGTGAGATAATGGTAGACAAGGGGTACTTTATCTTCAGAATTATTAATATCTCCTTGTAGTGTTCATCATCTCTTGAATTTGCAAGGCAAGACACAACTCTTCCTTTCCAAAAATCTAGCTAATGAGACAGCTGAAGAAACTTTTCCTTCTTCCTGCCCACACAGATTCTGCATGAATGTGTGTCTGGATGGAAGTGGGAAATAATTTAGAGCAGCCAAACTGCTTATATTCCTCTCTCCTCATCCTGTCAAATCCCAGAAGTTGTTTGTAGCCTTCTAATCTTTGTATCACATCAAACTCCTTCTTTATCCCTTCCAAATCATGGAGGAAATAAAGGATGTTTTTTTCACAATTGTTGAAATATGAAAGATAGAGTAATGAAATGCTATCTATCTTTGTCTTCCCTGGATACTTTACAGACACGGCCTCTTTTGGATATGAATATTATGAATAAGTATGTATGGGAATATCTTTAATAATTTGTGATGCAGTATTTTCCCATTGTCAGCAGAATGGATGGAATCAGATTAGCCCTACATTTGTATAGGTGCCAAGAACTTTAATTTTGAGTTGGCGCTGAAGTCCTGCACAACTGATGTAGACCATATAAATTTATAAGCAGTTTACTGAGCTATTTCTGTAAGGCTTTTTGTTGACTACGTCCCAAGATATTTATTTGTTCTTCATTATTATCTCCCTTGCATTTTTTAGGTCCTTGTAATGAGTAATGGAATATTTCTCTTTCAAGGCACTGTTTGCCTTCTCATTAATAAGTCTAAAATTCTTATCTTGACTCACTCTACTGATAATTTAAATGCAGCATTGTGCTGTGCTTGTTTACTCCTCCGTCCATTTCTCTCTTTACTATTCTGCAGCCAAATGTGCCTATATGGAAGGCACTCAATTTAATCTTCATATTGTTTCTTTAGTCAGCAGAGTGAAACATAGTACACTGTATGCAGTTCTTTTCATTTCAGTGAATCAAGTAAGGAGTCCACACAGAACTATTCATACTTTACACCTGCTTATTATTTCTTTACAGGAATCAAAACATAGTTTAGGATTCTTTTCCTTGAAGCAAGACTATTAATGTCAAGCTTTCCAGTGTACCTTCTAGCAATTCTTTCTGTATCTTCCGGGTCAGAGGTTACATTACCTCTTTGGGTAACTTTTCTGTGATTAACTCTCACTCTGGCAAATCTTCGTATCTATTTTGCTTGATAAAGGTGTTAATCATTGCTTCTCAGTGTTTCATTTCAGAATCCAAAAACAATGGGATTTCATTAATGGCTTATCTACACATGGTTTTGTTGGAGGCAATAGTTGTGCTTTGATGGATTTACACTGATACAGGACTTTTTGCATTTTAGTCACTATTTAAAGCAGAACTAAAGAGTGAAATTCTTAGTGATTTATGAACTTCGGTGAATTAGAAGATTTAGCAAACTTTAATGAAATCTTGTACATTTCCAAAATGAAGCTAGAAGTGTTAACTGGAAACAACATTTGAAGTAGCTAACTGTATTTTAAAGCTGGAAGAATAAAGAGAAAATACACTGGATACATACTGGCTTTGATTACCATTGGAAGAGTGTTTCTCATCTGAATTGGAGGAGAAAAATAGGAAAAAAGGGTGTGTGTGAGGAAGAGGGAAGCAGCACTAAAGCTGTGAAAAAACCTTACATTTTCCCAAATACATTACTAGATCAAATCCTGAGGATTGTTGAGCAAATATAAACATCATTAATCTCAGTTATGAAACTTGATTTAACTTGAAGTTTGTGGTAAATAGAAGGATTAAGTAATTATCTCTTGCCTCAAAAATAATATACAATGTGTTGCTCTCTTGTGTGTTTTGGTTACGTATAAACAGGTAGTTATCAAATTGGAACTCTGAGTTTAATCTTTAAATGTGTGATTTCCAAATGGTCTGCATTTGGTCGTTTATAGAGCAACGCTGTAAGGTATAGTGTAGACAAAAAATAATAAAGAAGTGATGATTTATGTGTAAATCTTTTTCTTAAGTGCTTTAATATTCTGTGAAGAATTTCATGCCAGGTCTCCAGTGTGGTGTTTTTACTTACAGTAAGCCCTAATTTTATACTCTCTTATAAATTCATCTTTGATGTACAGTATACCTATTATACTGACTTCTTCACAGAGTGTAGTCTGTTGTTGCAAAGAATATTGCTTTGATCTGCTTGGCAGTTTTAAAGGATGGACACATATGTGGTGTATGATAAATTACTTGAGGGGTAAAGAATGTTGCTGCCTTTTCATAATTATTCACTATTTTAGAATTAATATATGCCAAAATCTTACATGAAGAAGATATAATACTTGCACATGGAGAGCAGAAACAGAAGTGCTAGGAAAAGAAATATGAGAGTGAAGTGTGTGTTTAATGTGCTATATTTCTTCAGTGATGCACCTAAGATCAGAGGTGAAATTTTAATAAAAGGACTATTCTCTTGAAGAAAAAAGGCTTTCTTTAAAAGTTTCTTAAACAGCCTTAAAAGCTTAATATTCTACTAAAAGTCTCTCAGGACAAATGATGATTGCTTTTTATACTGATTAGTGATAGAACAGGTGAGTTCCCAAGGAGTTTATTGCTTAGTCTGGCAAAACCATTTCCTGATGTCCATCACTTAAGTGGAAATTTTTGGCAATAGAGCATCTATTTGTCATACAAGCATTTAGAAATGGAAACGACAAGAACTCCTCTTTGAAAAAGAAATGAAATACAAAACAACACTCTTCGTGGTCTACTGCTTTTAATATAGCCATGCATGGATAACTTATCTTACTGCAACTCAGTACATCTTCTACTCCTGAATGTAAATATTGTCATTCAGGTCATTAATCTGTTTTTGGGGTGGGGTTGTTTTGTTTTTGGGTTTTAAGTTCATACCTATTTCACAGAATTTGAATGTCACACAGGTATCTAATATAGTGATACAGTAATAGAAACAAGTATAACATATTTTTTGAAACAAGTACAACTGTATGCCATCTTTTCAACCCATCATTCCTTTCATATTCACAAATTTTTAATTGCATTGATAAACATAGCACTCAACAATCAACTGTTGCATGTATGGAAATATTTGCACACAGTAGAAGCAGAGACTGAAAAACTGTCTCTGTTTTGGATCCCTCTAAGATCTCTGACATTCTGTTGTTTATTTCTGCCAACTGAGCAGTGAAAAAAGTTTCCAGAATTCTTCAGTTTACTTGCTGTCACTGTATGTAATATGTATTGTTTGTAATTAGAATACAATAGATCCTGCACAAGTATGATGGTTAAAAAAAAAAAGAAAATTTTTCCTGTTCAACTTTAGGAGAAAGCAAATTTAGCTGTTGAGGTGGTGACAGGTAGATGCTACTGTACTGGTCAATTGGTCACACACAATTTGACAGGGGATTGAAAGGTCTGGGTGGGATTTTTAATTATAACAGGTATGCATTCCAAGCATAATTTGCATTAATTGCCAGTATCCAGTGGACACATATTGTCATTCATCTGGGAGCAGTGTTGAGCAAGAAGAATGGAAAGCTGGTGCAAGAAGGTCTTTGTTTTCATATAGAAATTCAAGGCATGGCCTGTTGATGTTTTCCGCTTTTATAGTATCTGTTTCTAGGTATTTGACTTCTGAGTGCTGTGTCTAGTCTTTCCAAGCACAGACCTCAGCAGCGTTCATCAGCCTGCCAGATGATGTTTTGCTTCTAGACCTGGCTGTTGGCCAGTCACTTCGAGTGAACCCCGCCAGCAGA
This sequence comes from Coturnix japonica, assembly GCF_054131305.1. Lineage (NCBI taxonomy): Eukaryota > Metazoa > Chordata > Aves > Galliformes > Phasianidae > Coturnix > Coturnix japonica. Next base: position 19,177,434 of record NC_140664.1, on the reverse strand, counting down.
TGTGACATGTTCCATAAGGCTTAGCCCACACTCGGGTAAATTGCAAAGACAACCCACCAGCTTCCTGAATAAATGATATTAATATGAGGGGGAAAAAAAGCAAAAGTTATTTCAACTTTCGTTTTTTGTTCTTTTACAATAGAAATTTTTGGTGTCTAACTAATTTAAAGATTATATGTTTTGTAATAGTCAGGATGTTACCTGTAATCATCACAAGAATAGGAAAGACTGGGGGATGCAGAGCTCTTATCTGCTTAGAACCCAAACAATACTACCAAACACCTCAGCAAGTGATAGGGAACACACCGACTGCAGCAAATTAACTGTCAACTGAGTTGTCCAAGATGGGAAAGCCAGACAGATATAATCTATAGCAGCCAGTTTCTCTATAGACTGGCTGAATCAATCTCTATTGATTCATCACATTAGATACAATGCAGGAGTATCTGCAGAAGATATGTCATTCTCTGTCATTGCAGATTAAGCTTAGGAAAACATCTCTTAAGTTGTGATATGCTGCAAAATCCTGGCTCTAGAAGTTTGGAAGAGTATTCCTCTATGCTTTTTTACTTACACTTATTTTTAATATGCATGTCTGCTGCCACAGAACAGTAGTCTAAAAAGTCCCTTGGTCTGACCAGTGGGGCCATTCATATGTCTTCTTCTAGCAGATAACTTCAGTTTATGGCACTCTCACCAATCTCCTGTTATTGCTTCATGATATGGTAAAGAAAGTGATTGTTGGCAGATATGTGCAAAAGTGCAATTACAATTGCATTTCACATAAGATTTGGCGGCAGAATAGCTAATGGAGTTCATAGCTATCTTTTTTTGCAAATGATACTTTAATAAAGTGAGCTCTCTTGAGCAAAGAGCAATTAAATGAAAATTTACATGAGCTTATTGTTGTATTACTACTGTGGAGAAAGAAAAAAACATCAAATAGTGTCCCTTTTTTAATTGAAAACAAACATAACTTTGTTTTCCATTTGTATTTTGTTTAAAAATAATAAAAATCAGAAAACTGGTAAAACAAGTTCCAGATAATACTACTTAAGAAGTCAGACAGCCAAAGTGTGAAGTGGCAGATGCACATGTTACACAGATGTTATGTCAGCTGGTTAGTATCCTTATGGAAAGCTTGTGTAATTGGAATTATTTTTAGTATGCTGAAACTTTGAGAAGCTGGCATCCTCATTTACAAGTTTCTTTTGAAGAATCTGTTTATCTTTTCCCTTTTGATTCCTGAAATTTAAGGTAATCAGTGGTAGAGAGCCAGAACAGTCTCAGTTTCTGTATATTGTATGGGTCACATAAATTTAGGTATGTCTTGGTATTCGGAAGTGTGCTTGTACATTAAAAAAAAAGGTAATGTAGTATGAAAGTAGCTTCCTGAGGGGTTTATGGACTTTTTTTCATTATACATTTGAAAATTGTTGCAATGACCAGAAGCAGAGCAAACTTGGTGAATGGTTAACAGGAATGTCACGGAAACAATGGGTATTGAAATGTGAATCCATAAAAAAACTTCTCAGATAAAATTATCTTTCACAGTGTGCACATTTTTTTGTCAGATCTTGTGTATCTGCTCAATTTTGTTTCAGTTTTTAAGCTGTGAATTTTCATTTCAGGGAATGGGGGATAGTGCAGCACATAGTCCTATATCTCTGATGTGCTGAGGCAGTCCCCACTGCCAACTGTACCTGGGCTGCATTAAAAGATGGGTAGACAGCAGAGTGAGGGAGGTGATTGTGACGGAGAAAGGCTTTCTGCCAGGGCCTGCACTGACTGGGTTTTGTGTGTGTTTTATTTTCTTAGTCTGTGCTACTTTATTACAGACATTCTTGTCTGCTGTATGGAATACACTACTTTTCTCCGACCCTAGACTTAATGGGATAGTCCAAAAGAGAGAAAAATTTTGAACAGTCTCCTTATTAAATACCTTGCCTGGCAATATTTTGAATGTAAGTTGTGGTTATTATTCCATTATCAGGGACTTATATGTTATTGTATTTTAAAATAAAGATGTTTTCTAATAAGAGTATGTGAAGTTAATTTAAAACTTTGGATTTCCAGATTATTTAATGTATTAATCAAAAAATCAGAAGTATTCCTTAAAGGGATTATAAAAATATTGTTATAAAATAGGTCCAAAATTCAAACTGTTCCTTCAATTATAGAACATGTGGAAAAATCTCTAATTGTGTAAATTAGTAAAAAATAATAATAGTAAAGAAAACTGTATGAGAATTATGATCGTTTTTCCCTAAATCACGAATATAGTTGAACAAAATAATAGGTTGAGTGAGGTGATTTTCAGAATCTCAAAAAAGACTGGACAGCACAGAGGCTCAAAAACATCATATGCAGAAGTGTGAGAGAGCGCGTGCTTGGACTTTCTCACACTATGGATATTGAATGTGTCATGGTGATGATTTGCTTAATCATCTGACGAGGAGACGAAAGTTTGAGTGGTAGGTCACACAAAGAATGACTGAGGGCTTTGCATTCTTTGATCCTTACTAATCTTCTCCTTCGATTCATCTAATGCTGGCTTACATTAGAGTTTTGTTCTGAGGCAACATTACCTTCAGACACCAATGGGTACAGTTTCTTCCTTATATAGAACATCACCTGCTTGTTACTGTGGAAGACTTTATTCTTGACACTAATTATAAGCACATGGATGATCTAATTCCCTTGATTTGCAAGTGAAAATGTTATTTTATTTCTTGAAGGGAAAGCTGAGGAATAAGAACAGAAAGGACAGTGGAAGCCAGTGGAAATGTAACTGAAGTGATTGTCAGTGGATAGTGAGCAATCTTAACTTCTGGAATACTGTGTTTTCTTTGCAAGAAGAATCCTCACTTTTCTCTGACTTTCCTGCTTGCTTAGAAATACATGGATACTAGTTTCATCTGCCAGAAAGGGCAATTCAAACAGTCTTTTTCATTCATTTTAACACACTTTTAGAGGTAAATAAAGCTAATATAACCTCTCCGTATGCCAGTCTTCCCAAATAGTATATATTATTTCATGTTCTCAGCCAAATTTCAAAGCAGACTGGAAACCTTGATGTTAGTTTTTCTTGTTCATGAAAATCAGGAAATAGATGGAGAGAAACTAAACCAAGTATTACCAGTGAGGGAAATATGTTGTTTAGTAGTTGGCAGGAGACACTGTTTATCCACTTGTGATCTGGTTGATCAGTTTGGAATAAAATATGCTGCTTAATCTCACATGGTTTTTCATAAGGCCAGAATTACACTACTGTACTCTTTCTTAAGGAATATTTTATCGTTATTATAAATGTCTTCAAGTAGGCATAATTTTTCAGAGTGTAGTGCTGTTAATAGCTGCCTTCCTGCTTCTTCAGTTTTTGTGGCCAGTGGTAGTTGGCTTTTGTACTCAGGTAATGCTGCAACATCAGAAACTGCCTAATAGTATGTGACGTTCTGTAACTCACGCCAGAGACTTTGGCAGGAGAAACAAATATATTTTCTCAAAAACTTGTTTACCTGTTCTAGTAGAAGTTCAAAAGAGTTTCATATTAGTTGAAGAGTGACAATAATACTTGTATGAATAAATTTTCTTCTTTAGCGGTAGTGAGTTTAAACATGAAGGAGATGTAATGGCTGTTAAGTTATTCAATAGATCCAAATTATTGCATTGTTTAGAATAAAATACTAAAGGTTCCACTTGGTGAATTTGCTGCAGTAATCCCCTTGTGCCATTAGCAACCAGTTTTACTATGAGCAGGATTAGCTATAGTCATTTTACTCTAAAAATTTTTATGATGTTTTAAAATAAAAAAGCATTTTCTCACCTCTTTTAAAATCAGGTGGAAGTTTATGCATTAGAGTCTTGCTTTACAATTTCTGTTGAAGAAAGTTATCTTCTTTGGTAGAATGGTATAAGGAGTTCAGATGAAGACAAACTTTTGCGCCTATTTGTTTATATATGGATGTTTTGTTTGCGACATCTTTCTTTTAATGCAACATTTAAAATTCAGGAATAGCTAAATGTTTTGAAACATTAATGACAGGAGGTCATCGTCTGATCTTTTTTTGTCAGTGGGCTGTTCTGTTCACAAAGCTTTAAAAGTAAACTTGCAACTTGACAGTGTCAGAGGGAGTGCTAAAAATGTAACTTGCTGAGAATGCCAATAAAAACCCTTAGCTGGAATAGCTGAATAATACTTGCATCATTTTCCTGGTAGCACTACCAGTACTTGGAATCCCACACAGCCACTTGTCGGATGTTTTCCTGAAAATAAAGTGGTCTTTGGTTTGTTCGAGGATGCTATCAAAATAATGTCCTTGCCAGTATCTTGAGTCATCACCATACCCGGTTTCCATTGATAGGAAGCTTTGTCTCATCATTTGATTTTATTGCCAAAAACAGCAGAAAGATTCTTTTGAAGGGCTGTGCAGTACTTTTTTGATACTTCCTATAAGTAGATGCTTTTATTCCAGTAGAAACCCTTTCGTGTATTGGGAACATGGCTGTAAATTTACTTGGTTACTAAGACTCTTCAATGCTTCTTTTCTGCATAGAAAAATAAAGAGGTGAGGAACTAAAGTAAATAATCCTAAAGTAGTAAGGTTTAAGAGAAAGGGTCCATTTTGCAAAGCACATCAGCATGACTCAGAAGAATGTATGCATGCCTATGGATATGGATATGCATACATACACAGTGAATATCTGAACATTTCTCATGAACAAATGGTTTGAGTTGTATGTTAGCCTGGAATTTGCAAGCATGCATAACTTAGGCTTATACTTCCAATCTAAGCAGATTGTTTTTAACGTATTTGAAATTACTGTAGAGTTTAATTTGTGCCCCTACAGTGCTGCAGAGATTGCATTTACAGTCCACCATGAAATTTTGAGATGACTGTATTCAAAGTAGGTATTTTGGATGGAAGAATATAGTTTGACCCTTACCCTAATTGTTAACTTTTGTTTGTGAGACACTTAGAACAACAGAGATGTGGGACACACTGCTCTTCCACTGTACGCTCATTTGTTCACTCCCCACTTCCTAGTGGGATGGAGGAGAAAACTGGGGAAAAAAAAAAAAAAAAGTAGAACCCATGGGTTGAGATAAAACTATTTATTGAGGTAGAGAAAAGGAAAAGTATAATAGTTATGACTATATATAAACATATATATATGAATGTCTAACAGGTGATGCACAAGCAATTGCTTACCATCCCTCAACCCATGCCCAATTAGTCAACAAGCAGCAGAAGCAAGTGAGATGATCTCCCATCCACTCCAAAACTGATGTTGTGTGGCATGGAATATCCCTTCGGCCAGTCAGCTGTCCTCATTCTGTTCCCTTCCAGCCCCTTGCACCCTTCACTGAGAACAGCCTTGGCTCTGTGCAACATTGCTTAGCAGCAACTATAAACATGGGTATGTTATCAGCATTGTTTTCCTCCTAGAACCAAAACACAGCATTATACGAGACACTGAAGTTAAATCCATCCCAGCTGAAACTAAGAAATATTCACCCCTTATTCCATACCATTTACAGGTCCCACATTTTCTACATATCCTAATTAATTACCATCACCTATCTTGGGTTGTTTTGTTGGGTTTTTTTGTGTATGTGCACGCATATTATTTCCATTGTCAATGAGGCATCCATTTAGTTCATAACTTTTAAGATTCATCTGTCATAGCAGTCCTTTGGTGCAGAAAAGATAATTTGATTGTCATGAAAATTTTGGTGTGTGCTGCTGTTTCTTCCTTTGTACCGAGCTCAGTGGGAAAAGACGATAGTGTTGGTTAACTGCCTGATAGGACTCAAAGGAGGAATTCTGGGAAAATGAGCAACTCTGAAACTAGCAAAGATTTTTATTATTTTGTTTGTTTTTTTAAATGTTGGTATGCTTTAATCTGTAACTATAAAGACAGTATCTAATTTGTTAGTCTTTTTGAGTCCATCTGAATCCCAACAATTTATTTTTGTGCTATGCTGTCTTGCAGGGTTTATTTATCTCAACAGCAGTAATTCCCAATAGTGTTGAACATTTGAATGTGGTACTAGGTATTTGTTGAACAAGGCCAAGAATGTAATATTGTTCCTTCCCAGATACAGACATGCAGTTCAGACTAGAAGTGCAATTAAGAGTTTACCTGTGTGTGTGTTTGATGTATTCTGCCATCTACCAGAAAAGCCAATAGTGTAAAATTGCAGTGAACTACATTTTAAGATTGAGAGCAATTAATCTTCAATAGCAGGGCCAGGCTTTCTCCTTGCTGCCTGTAGTTACAAGGCCCAAAAAGGAAGTCCTGTAGGCCCTGTGGCTTTGATTATGATGATAAAATCCATTAATAAATGTCAGGATGTTAGTCTGAGTGAATTGCCCTTTCTGGCAGCTGAAACTAGTGTTCATGTATTTCTAAGCAAGCAGATCCTGAACTCAATTGCAAGTATTTCAGGAGTGCTGCTGTTTGTGCTGCAGTCTGATAGAGAATTTTCCATTAGGTAAAGTAAAACTGAAAACTAATTTTTAAATAAAGGATATACATTTTTGTGATATGCGTTTGTATACAGAATATAAATAAAAGCACATAGTAAAGATTATCTCTGTAAGCACTTAAAATTTGTTAGTGTTTATGTAGTAATTCAGTAGTAATTCAAGCAGAACATTGGTTGCTTATATGCTGTTGGCTCTTTTGTTCCATTCGTTAATTTTATAGTTTTTCTAGTTCTTATTTTTCTGCAGATTAAATATGTGAATATTTTGTGATGGCCTACACGAAACTAACTGTATTCTGAAACTCTTGATTTCCTGGTCTTTAGTTATTATGGTACTTCATGGGCTTTACTTCCCCGTGATGTCTTTTTGTAAGGTGCTCTACAGAAATTTAAAGACGCTTTAGTCAAACTCTGAACAAGGTAGAAGTGTATCTGGCTCTATATACATGAGATGTAACAACCTTTAAAAAAAAAAAAAAAAAAAATTAAGGCAGAAGAGCTAATTTTCCAGACATCTGGAAGCTTTAAAACCTTAGGCACTCAACATCCAGCATATATTTCAGTGAGCAGTCATGTGCCAGCAGTTCGATATTTCTCACTGGAGGTTGCTGCACTGTGGATTTTTCTGGTATGTAGTGTGACTCAGTCTGACATTACTGGAAATAGTGTAGAGGAAGTTGTTTGATTTGGGCAATATTTGTGTATAACATCTCCTTATCTGCTGTGGTTTTAGTTATTTTAATTGTCTTTAAGATGTTGAAAGCATTTAATGCTCTGTTGTATATCTGAAGGAAAATGAACATTTCATTTGGTACGTGGTTCACATAGCTTTACACTTGTTTGATTAAGGGGCTGCAGGTAGATTATACAATCTCATAGTCAGGTAAAAATTTAGTGTTAGAATAATGACTAATTTTGTTGTTCAGACATTCATTCATCCTTTCCTAGAAAACAATGCCTAAATTAGCATTCCAAGGCTTTGTTGAATCCGGCTTTGAATCACTGCCGTGGTATTTGGCATCTGGTTCTGCATCTTTTCAGTTATTTTACAGAATATTGAATGTTAGTCAATGGCAGAATATTCTAACTTACTCCAATGGGAGTAAACAACTTAGTTCAACTTCTCATCTCCAGATGTCATAGCACTGAATCATCTTATATTTCTGTATTTGGTATTCTTTACTCATCTAAAAATTGTTGAGTTCTCACTTTAAAAATTCTCATAACTTAAGAGAGTTTCTGATGCATGATTGATCACCTAGTCAAGATAACGTAGTGTGTTACACCCAGATTTTTTTGTACCTAATCCCAATAGCACTGTGATTTCCCAGGGCTGGTCAGTGGCAATACCCCTTCGTAATCCCACTGCAGGCTGCGCGATGACAGACCTATTTATGTTACCATACCAGGCTCTGAAATATGACCATTGGTCTTCCTCTAGAGTTTGAGAGCAATCTCGCTGTTGTGAAACTACAGCCTTAAGTATTTTAATTTGCAAGTATTTGTGTGATTGTTGTTGCTTGTTTTGTTGTTATTGTTTTCGGCATACTTGGGCACATCAGTGTGTGTGAGTTAACTCAGCCTCATTGCTCTCTATAGCTTCCTAAAGGGAGGTTGTAGTGAGCTGGGGGTTGGCCTCTTCTCTCGTGTCATTAGTGATAGAACCAGAGGGAATGGTTTCAAGCTACGACAGGGGAGATTCAGGCTGGACATTAGGAAATAGTACTTCTCAGAAAGGGTGGCCAGGCACTGGAATGGACTGCCCAGGGAGGTGGGGGAGTCACCGACCCTAGGGGTGTTCAAGGAACGACTGGATGTTGTGTTGAGGGAAATGGTTTAGTGGGAGCTATTGCTAGTACGTGGACGGTTGGACTGGATGAGTTTTAGGTCTTTTCCAACCTTGGTGATTTTATGATTCTATGACACATTCAGTTAGCTTGGTAAGACAAAGTTATTTCTGTAAGATCTGACCAGTGCTGCACAATTTGGTGGAGTAATCCTTCTGCATGAAAATAGGATTTAAATCTGAGACAAGTACAACAGCAGTCTAGTACTGAAATTTTAATGCTGAAATTTTAGAGAATATCATGCAAAATCAAGATTAAATATTTTTTAGTATGTCCAAGTGAAGTATATAGGCAAGTCTCTCATGGGAAAAGATTGTTTCTTGGCACTAACCTAAAAACAAATGTGCTAAAATGAGCAAATCCTCATCATCTTTAAAGTAAAAATGTATGTTTCTTTTAATGCAGATGTTTTTTTATGTTAAAAAAAAAAAAAGTAAACTTAAAATATCTGAAATTAAATTTAATAAAGTAGCACAAAAAGCCGATATTTTTCAAGTACATATATATATTATGGAACATTTGCTGTTGGACAAAGAATTCTGCCAGATTTCAACCTGTTTTTCTTCCAACTTGTAAATACATCCTTAAAAAAGAAAAGAACACAGAGCCTTACTGGCCTTTAGTAGTATAGCATAATAAACATACTGTTTATATTAAGATTAAAAAACAATAATTCTGCTGGAGTTAGGATTTAGCATTTGCATATAACCGTGTTACAATTGGAACATTTAGCATGGCTTTGATTTATGCATATTTGGATCAATGTTTAGTAGAATGTGGTCTCTTAACCCAGATTTGAGGAGCTTGAAGAACATTACAGGAAAAAGCTGAGTTGGTACTTCTCCTCTCCATCCCGTCTTTCACATAATTCCTGCAGTATTGTGAAAACTAAAAGTGAATCCTGTCGGTCTGTGAGCCTATATGCACCATAGGCATGTCATTTTACAGCAAATTCTGATTTAAAAGAAAATCTGTTAGTGAAAAAAAAAAATACATTCAGTATTTATATAAGGTAAAATGTTTCAATAATTTCTGATATTTTTGCTTCCTCAGTTTTACTTGATTTAATAGTTCCCTTTTTGTAGGAAGTTTTGGATAAAGAACTCTTTCTGCATTGTTGCATCAATACAAACACCTGAATATGTATAGTAAGCTGCAGGACTGAAGTTTTACTTTAAAACTTAGGGGTAATTGTATTAGACTGAAGGAAGTAATTTAGTACTCTGAAATATTTGTGTATGTGTTTCATTATATTTTCCATGTGGGAATAATGTGTCAGTGTAAAAAATAATTACCAGAATTTTAGTAATTCATATAATTTATATACAAATCAAAATAAAACCATTTTGTAGAACAATGTAGTAAACAGGTTTACAAAAATTGTATCTTTAGAAAACAGTTGTGCATCAAAGACAGTTAGAGAATCTTTGATGAAATAGATCAAGTATCTAGAATAAATCCAGAAAGAAAATACATAATGTTTTCTTTTTGATTCCAGTTTAAGCACAACGGGGAAAAAAATGAAAGACGTTCCTTTACTGTAGCTCAGTTTCTGTGGTAAGCAGTTTTTATTTCCATGAAAATACAACTACTTTAGCAAGAGAAATAGAACTAGGTCACATGTCACAGTGATGTACCAGATGTGATTGGCACTTTGATTCTGTGGTTTCACACTTGTGACTCTTTCCATAATTTATGTGATGTAAAGAATGATCTCATGATTGGCTGAAGGTTTTTGATCAGAGTTAAGGAATGGCTATGCTGGAGGCTGGAAATTTTACTTCAATAGAGCCATTATATAACCATAATTAATCTGAGAAGCTGGAAAAATTATGCAGATGTAGATGTTTTTGATGTTGAGCAGTTGCACTTCCAAAGATTATATTGCCTACAGTGGATCTATTAATTAGAGAATTAGTCTGTAAAGTACCAGTAAAAGAAAATAAAACTGATAGAAAGGTTTATAGTAAACCTTTGCACATGTTTACATTTATTATTGTTGAAAACTCTTGAGACTAAGAAAGTGAAGATGTAATGAAAAACGTTGTCAGCTGTACAACACCATTCTCTGATTTAGAAAACATGTTAATAGCCTAAAGTCTATTTGTGTATTTACCTTGATAGTTTTATTGCCTCTCTTTATGAAGTGAAAACTTTGAAGGTAGGTCTCTACCATCTGAAAGTTTTTATCAGAAATAGAAAATAGAAAATAAAATAAGAGTTACCTGGCTACAGCTGCACTGACCTCAGGTGGGAGTGCTTGCCAATTTTACAAAGCAAATCTATTTATTTACCCTTGTTTTTATGATGTACTTCTCAGTGTGTACTCAGTGTGCAGGATGTGCTATTTCCATGGCCTTTCACTAGATAAATATATATGTCATATGCCCTATTGAACTCAAGGGGTTAAGCTAGAAAAGTTACCTATCTCAACACATGAAAAGGAAGAATTAGCGGTTGTTCCCTAGCTACTCGTGTAGCTTTCAACACCTTTCCTATGGTGTCTAGTATTGATAGGATATATAACTGTGAAAAGACGAGAAAATGCACTGAAGTGATCTAAGTAAACTATCATCTTGACATGTTTTTTCTAGCCATTGAAAACCTTTCCATATTGCAACTCATTCTGACAGTGAAACTGTAGAATTCCTCTGATTTAAGTACCATCTGGTTATGCTCAAAGCTTTAAAGCTATTATCTCAGCATAAAATTTCAGCATCCTATACTTTTTTCTTCGCCAAACTATCCATTTTTAAGCCACAAATATTTTTCCAGTCCTTTCAGATTTTATCTAAAAGTATATTTTAACAGTATTTAAATAGTTCTTAAACAATAACAATTTATCTTGATAGATGACATGCTGTGTTTTTTCATTTTATTTTAATTAGCCATTGTGGAACGAAATTCCCTTTTGTTTTACTCCTTTGAATACTGTTTAATTACAGTTATCATGCCAAATATCTTAAAGGTTATTTTACCAATACAGTTTCATTTAACATAAGCCATGTGGAATCAATAGTCCTGTTTCCTAAAGTGAATGCTTGGAAAATCTTACATTCATATGTTAAGAGTACACATCCTTTCCTCATTAGTTGGAAAGTACAGGGATTTTGGCACAGGTTCTGTGTGGAAGCATTGTGCAGCTTTTATATGGATTTTGTTTTTAGCCTTTGATGACACTGTTTAGAATAGGAAGTATCTAATAAGTAAAGCATTTTGTCTAATGTGCTGCCAGTGTGTTTAATATATGCCTGGAGGTCTGAAACATTATCTTCTCCACTACAGTAATATGCATTTAATTCTCTGAAAGCAGAAGGTCGAACTTTTAAAAGGGACTCAAAGTACATTTTCAACTAAAATAATTTAAAACACATGGGATAGGGGACCAGAGTAATGTACAGTTGGTTTTTATGGTTTAGTCATAATCATGTTAATGCACACCAGTAGCTAATTAAAGAAAACTTTTATTGTTCATTTTAAATGGGTTATGTAAAGAGTAAGAGAACTGATATAATACAGCCCAATGATAAATGTTACCATTGCATTTCATAGCAGCAAGCCCATATTGCTGTTCCTGACATCTTTAAAGTATCGGCCCATTTATTCTATAATAAAGCAGAAATCTTTTCGGAGGAGTTATCCTGAGGGTCCTTCCCTCTCGTCTGCTATCCCATTAGAGGAATAGCTAAATGATGCCCAGGTTTATTCCTAGGCATATTTTTGGGTTAACTGTGTGACTTGGAAGAGGACTCAATGCTTACTGAGCAGAAATAGATGCAAAAAGTTCCAGTGGTACTTCTGCAACTTTATTGTGTAAACAGTGATGTTATTAAAGGCCGTCATGCAAATCATTCTTCCCTTGTTCGAACCTTTCTATTATGGTAAGAGAATACATAAGTCAAAGTTTAATTGTGGAACTGGGGGGCATGGAAAATTGCAATAGTATGTGGTGCTTTTTGCATTTTGGGCGGTGGTTCGTGTCTCAAGCTGCTTAATACTGAGCAGAAGTTGCCATCTGACTGCTGTTCAGTGACCTGCATGAATTGACTCAGGGGCCTCAGTAATTCTTTTAGTTGAGTGTCCACACAGCAGGAAACACAGCAGTTGGGACCAATTAACACTCATGCAGTAGTCTTAGCAGAGATGCTAAGATGTAAATGGGGGTGGAGGCAGAGCTGCTTTTCTGCCTTCTTTGAGGTGCTTCACATAGATGAGCATATTTAATACATATTGACATAAAACAACACAGAAAAAAAGAACTAGGTTTTTAGTCAAATATATTTGACGTAAAGAATTGAGAAAATGAGTTCACAAAACGGGAAACAATTCTCTGCAGAACTCTGCGCTCTAAGATTTTTTATAGTTCTGAATGGAAAGTCTATGCATCAATTAAGTGCTGGGTGTAGTAGCACTTGCCTTCTTTTCAGTCAGTATTTCCATCGAATGATGTAGCAACATCATTCTATAGTTCCATACCTTATGTCTTTTGCTGGCCCTGAATGCATGAGTAATGAAACCATGTGTGTCATTTTGAAGGTACTATCAGTACAGGATGTGGACAAAATGCTTCATAGTTTACCAGACAGAGGCTGAGACGTAAATATAACTTTGCTAGCTTATCAGGAGGAGTCGTGGTTTCTTTGCTTATAATGTAAGTAATTCGTTAGAATGATCTCCAGATATTTTTACTGAGGCTGCATTAAAAGTGATACCACTTTTACAAGTCAGTGATATGAGTCTGTCATACAAATCAGCCGCAAGGAAGTTTATTGGTTATTTGAAAAATATGTACATAAGTGAATCTGAAAAGACTGTAACCAGAGCTGGCAAAAAAGTTTTCAAAGAAAATCTCAGCTAGTTAAGGGTTCTGTTTGAGGATTTCCTCTGTAATACTTTTCCCCAGTATGGCCATGCCTTTAAAGAAAGAGGGGGAGGGGTTTTTTTTACCCTTTGTTTCAGAAAGAACAATTTAAAGAAATGTTTTTAAAAAGCAGCTTTTTCTTAACACCTCCAATCACCTAATTTCCACAGAGGGAGCAAATTGCAGGGAGCACCGCGTTCCACATCTCTCCCAGTATTGTGTCCTCCTGTTGCTGTCTAAAACAGTGCACTGGGTTGGATGGGTTGTGAATCTGATTGATTAAGGCATTTCTTGTGTTAACTTGTACTATATGGAGCAGAAACATTTCTTCTGGGCAACACAGATGGAAGTGCTGGTTATGCTGCGCAAGCTATGATGGTTGATATACAGCTGCAAACTCTGTATGAATCACAGGAGTTGGCTTTACATTGTTGTTGTTATTGCTACTATTGAATTTATGCAGTCTGTTTTTTCCCAAATAGTTTTGCTTATAGACTTCCTACCTTGTCCTCAAGTTGTCTGTAGGATTTCTGCTTATTTCAGCAGCAGTATTTGAAGTAAAGTGTTTGTTACTTGAAGCACCTCCTTGTCTTGGGTCTCTCTGTCAACCCTGTCCCTGTATAGTAAACCCTGCAGATTTGTTTTGTTTCGCTGCAGTATTTCCTACAACAGAAGTTCTTTTTACTGTCTCTTCCATGATGTGTGTTTTCTTTTTGAAATACGTTGATATGCAGTGATTTCTCATCTGATACCCTGTGGTTGTCACAGATGAGATCATGTACACTGGGTGGGCCCTGGTAGGCTAAGAATCACACCCTGTCACAGGGGCAGTCTATAGATACTTCAACTTTGGAATTTTATATAAGGCAGCTGTCATTTCCATTTCTCTAAGAAAAATATTCTTTCTACAACATAATATTTACACTTTTCAGCTTACAATTTCCGTTTTGTCATTTTGTGATCTTGTATTAGATTTATATTGCACACTGTTTCTTACAATCACAGAAAAGTATGGTAGTACTCAAAACTAGAAAGCAATTATGACGAGGCTTTTTATTTACAGTGTATTCTTTTATAGAGATATGGTTCCACATTAAGCCATAAATTTCTTGTAGAATCTTTAGAGTATAACAAATGAGTTTTTTGAAGAATGAAGTCTTAGCCTAGAAATCATTATTTCTTTTATTTTTCCTTCACATATTCTTTTGGCACTTCATCCATTGTGTGAGTCATAATTTCATTGGAACAGACACCTGCTGTGTTTTCTTGAGCAATTACTGTGTTTAGGTTAACTTGGCAGATATTTTTTATAATTCTCTTCTTCGACATCATGTTTATATAGTGATTGTTTGCTGCCACTGAAATAGAAGCAGTTGGGATACAGGTATCATAAGCTAATATACTATTTTCGTTTGAAGGTTTCCAAACAAGAGCAAAAAAAAATGGATGTGTCAGATGGAGGAACAGTAGAGACTTCTTCCCGGTACAGTGGGGCACAGGACAGTGGAATTGGCAGTGACAGCGTTAAGATCAGAATCGTTCAGATTGAGCAGCATAGTGGCACCAGCCAGCACCGCATTGCCCAGCCCTCCCGCCAGTCGTCCATTGTGAAGAACCTCAATTTCATCCCTTTTGACATTTTTGTTACAGCAAGTCGGATCTCCTTGATGACTTACTCATGCACTGCTTTACCTAAATTGAAATCACCACAAGATCAGAAAGACGGTGAGAAAATAAGCAAAAGCTCCTTGAACCTTCCAGAAGCAGGCTCAGGTAGCAGCCATGACACCAACAGGCCCAGTCAGCCATCCATTTCGTCTGTCACAGCAGATGACCTTTTGAACAGCAATGTTCCCCTGTCTTCTGGAAAAAAAACAGGTCTTCTGTCGCTGGAAACCCTGCATGCTTCCACAAGGTCCTCTGCTCGACAAGCCCTTGGTATAACTATCGTTCGGCAGCCTGGTCGCAGGGGCACGGGTGACATAGAGCTGCAGCCGTTTCTCTACCTGGTTGTATCCCAGCCCTCCGTGCTCCTCAGCTGCCACCACAGAAAGCAGAAGATAGAAGTGTCAGTGTTTGATGCTGGGCTTAAGGGAGTAGCCTCAGACTACAAGTGTACAGGTAAGGTCATTGAACAGTCATTACTGGTTATAAATGTCAAAGAACGGCACTCCATATTACTGGAGTGCTGGAAGGGAAAGCAACTGACAGACTTTTAGGACATCTTTACAAATTAAACAGTAAGCAGTTGTGTTTTAAGGATTATTCAGCATGGCTGAATCACATTAAATGTAAAAAACATTTGAAATTAATTAAGATCTGACCTTTTAGCAGCCAGCTCTTCCTGCTCTTCAGTATTAATTTCTAAGCACTGGATTGTCATAGGGATTGCCACATTACTCTAACTCCTTGTCTTATTTTAAGGGCAGAAGAATTGTAAGCCAAGGAGATTTCATAAATAGTATTTCCTATGGCTGAGTATCACAGTATTTGCCCATATAAATATACTGATAAAACTTAAAGAAAAGCATTAGAGGAGTACCTGATGAAAATCGTTTTGTGTGTCAGGCAAAGGTAAAATTGTGTGGAGGTGGAAATCAGGCATTATGTGGAGGCGTTCTGTTCTCATCCTGTTGCTTTTGTGGGCAGTAATAAATACCTCACTTGTGTACCAGGCAGAATCCTGTGCTTTCTGCCAAAATATTATGGCTTTTTCAAAAGACTTTGAGAAGGTGGGTGCCAAAATTCCAGTGCCTAAAAACGCCATCCTAAATTTATTAATAAGTGAATAAAACTAATCCACACTTAAACACAACCAAACAGGTAGTATAAAGTTTTTATTGTCTCTGGTTTAGGAAGACCTGCTGTGTTTGTGGTTGCGTCATTCAGGATTTAATGTTGGCATTCCATTGTTGTAACATGAATTTTTGGAATTTTCTATTTTTAATTTTTAGTATTCATATTAGAGGGAAAGTGGCAGTTAGCTGTCTTTATATATGTGTGTATGTATGTACCTTGATGTACCCTATATATTGCATAGCATACAATGCAGCATCAGGAGCCTTTCACTGCATTTTTCTAAGTCACTGTAGTAAATTTCATCAGTTGCTCCAGTTTTTAATGGCATTATGGCTATTTGCTGACTGTTGTATCTGAAAGAGATATGATGAAGAATGCAATGGAGTGTATTCTATAAATCAAGACGACTCTGGGTTGAAGAAAAAGTATATGTTGTTTGTTATAAATTGTACTGGTAATCAGTGGGGGTGGTTTCTCATTACTTATACCAATACAGTTTAAATTACATAGCTAAACATTAGTAGACCTATGTAGATTATATCCAAAATATGCTACTAAAAACTGTGATGTTTTGAATCGTATTCTCAGCATACCTAAACTCCATAAACATTCATCGAGCATCAGTGAATATCAGTGGGTGCCAGTTTTCTCCTTGGAGGAATTCAGTGACACACCTTTGCTCCATACACACTTCCATGTCAGATGCCGTTCTGCCAGACTGCCCTTCTGCTGCCATCTGTCACACGGCAACAACTTGTAATATAATATTGGTGGGAAGGTTCAGCCTCTACTGCCATACCAACATCCGCTTCTGACAGTGTGGGCCTATATAAAATAGGAGACATTACTTTCAGAGCAATCCTCATACAAGATAGTATTGTGAAATAGGGAAGGTGTTGCTTTTTGATGGCCCCAAAGGAAACTCTGTGGTAAAGATAAGCTGATGGGGGTTGGACTCGATGATCTCTAAGGTCCCTTCCTACCCGCACAAGACTGTGATACTGTGATCACAGTTTAGACCATGTTATGGTTCTTTATCCCTCACATTAGTGTATTTTTTAAAAATTCATTGTTCACCTGTAAGTCAACAGAGAATATGTTCCTTGCAGCTATTTTATGGGAGTTTTTGAATAAAGTAGGAAATTATCCTGTAAAATGGCACCAATAACAGTTAATCCTGGCCTAGTGACAAAGAGAATTTTGTGATAATTTGAAACTTTGAACACATGCAGAAATTAAGTTTTTAATACTGTTATGAAGCCACATAAGTTTTACCTGGGATAAGGGTTTTGTTCTTGTTTTAGGAAGAATTCGAGTTAATAAAGCTTAAACTTGAGGACTTTTATGTTATTGTCACTCTTAGGTGTGAAAAAGTATTGCACAGTGGCTGTAACACTGAGCCACATCCAAAGAGCTTGGCTCCCTTGTTGGCTAACTGGTAATTTTTTAGCACATTCTGAAAGATTAAAGAAATTAGAACGTATTAAGAAAACAGGAGGAAGTAGAATATTTAAAAGTTAAGCACTGTTAGAGTGTCAATTTGCAGTTAGCAATAACACATTTCCAGCAGGCCAGTGTCTGGATTTGGGACAGTTTGCCTGCCTTGGAGCTAAAGACCAGTGGCTGTGCTTTCAATTTCCTCAGTTTTTGCCTCAAACCATGTCCACTTGCAAGGCAGTTTACAGGAGGAGAAAACTTATTAGGTTATTATAATGTTAGTTCAGTTTTAGAATGGACGTGCTAAGCTGCTTCATTTATGTTTCAAATTATTCCTGTTCTTGCACAGCTCGATTGCAATTATATTACTTAGTGCCTCATATAGGAGCTTCAAATCAAAGTAAATAAATTAATGGGATAAATATTAAACCCTTAATAGATGTTACTAAAATGACCAGTTGTTCCCCGAGATGTCTTCTAAGATCCTATAGAAGCAGCCTAAAAGATACTATAAAACAGCATTTTTTATTCATTGCTCATCCTACGTTTAAAAAAATGGCATCTGCTAACTGTTAGCTTTTGCTTACAGAGAGTTGGCCATTTCCACTTAAAGAAAAATGGGTGCAATTGTTTTTAATGTAACCTCATAAGCTGCTTTTACAAATATTTTCTTAAACTTTTATTTGCTTTGTTTCAGGTAATGTAATCCAGATACAAAATTGCCTCATTTCCTGAGCATTGTGCTCTGGGCATTCTTGAAAAATCTTTTTTCTATTTGTTTGTTTGTTTATTTTCAAAGAGGAGATTGTGCTTCTTACTCGTTTTAATGGAGGGAGATTTCCAAATAGATGTGTTATGCATGGAATTTCTTTAGCTTCCTCCAGTGAAGCGTTTGCAAAGAAACAGCCATTGTGAGGCCATCCAAAAATATTCTTTTTTTAATTTTTATTTCATTTTTTTTTAGCACCCACGCCTTTGATGGCAGGGGGTCCATGAAGAGCAGATGCAGTAGCTAAGACCACATGTAACCTCTGATCTAATGGAAAGCTCAGGCTGAATGGAGAGAAGCGCAGGCTGGGTCTGACAGGAAGTCTGATTCACCGCCTCTCTGTCAGCTTGTGCTTCCTATGAGGCAGACGAGGATTTAAGACTGTTCCTGAGCCCAGCACTGAGGGAGTTCTGCTGGAATGTCACCTGTTCCCCTCCAAGTATATTTAGTGACCAGTACATCTGCATCCTTGGCTGTACGGGAGTGCAGACCCTAGCAGTAAAGTTGAGCTGGCTTTGGAGTGTGCATTCCTTGTAATACTGTAAATGCTCATTTTTGAACTCCCTGACACAGCATTTGTGAGTATGCTAACAGAAATGTTTTCCCATTGTGTTTTCTAAATTCCAATGGAAACCATTTTAAAAATAAGACCAAGCATCCCAGTTTGGAGTAGGAAATGCAGAGGAGATTGCCGCATCATACTGGCTTGCAGAATTGATAGCAGACCAAACTATGATTCATCCACTGAAATAAAAACCCATTGCTGACTTCCTTTGGATTGGGTGAGGTTCCAGCTGGAGGAGCCAAGTAGCCATCCGGCACACAGCTCAGTAGCCCAATCCCCTGCTAGGAATTGCAGAGGCCCCAGGCTTTACCCCCCTGATGTCTTGGCTGCCAGGAACCACATTTTGTAATATAAAAATCTTCAAGATCTGAAATTTCTCCTGTCTCCCATCTTTCCTCCTTAATCTCCCATCTCTTCAGAAGTTTGGGTTTTGTTGTCTGCTGCTAACATGAGGAGGATGTAGCAAAAGTTGTAAATTCAAAGCAAGTCTAGGTACTTCATTGACTGTTAATTTCAGAGGTGAGATCTGGAACTTAGCAGGACTAAAAGTGACTTGGAATGCTTGGGGGATTCAAAAATAACCAGAGATTTTTTTTTCATGTTTTCAAACAAAAAAAAAGGAAGACAATGTGGAAGTATTCAAGGCCTCACAGCTTCTCAGTCTTACAGATTTTAAATTACAGACTTGGTTGTCAATCTGTGATATTTGTCTCAGCATTTTTCTTTTGCTGCCACAGACAAATTTTTCACATCGCCCGGAGGATAGAATTTCTGGCCGTCTTCACCACTCCTCACTTTTCAAGCCTTTCTTTTCTCTCCCTTGGCTTGCTATGGAGTAATTCTAGCCTCTCCTTTTGCTTATGTATGCATCCCTTGGGTTTTCTCCAGCATTTTCTTCATACAAATAACTGCAAATTTAAGTGTTGATTTTTGGGAGAATCATAGAAAATGGAAATGGAAATGACCTATTATAATACATTATTCAGACCAGTTCCCTGCTGATGCATAATTGTTCCCTATTGTATATTTCATAGTGTTCTGTCAAGTGTATTTTTAAATGTTTTGAACATTTCCATCATTTCCTTGAGGGAGAAGAGTCCTTTTTCTCTCAGAACAGGAATGCCTTACTTTTCAGCCTAAATTTTCTCCTTTTTTTTCATTTTGTTGCTTTTCTGGCAATTCCTCTGACCTGTGGCATGGTAATTTATTTAAATTGGTTTATTCTTTTCCTGATCCTTAATCCTGTGAAAAATTATATGCTGTTTTCTTAGAAGATCTTTTTAAATCAATGTACATATATTTTATTCTGTTGATATCCAGTGTCAGGGGGTCCATGGGCCTACTGCCCCACCTCGTCACGGACATAGATTGATCTAGATAACTCCATGACAAGCGTAAATGAATTTTCCTGCTCAGATACATTGGGTAGCTCATCTTTGTAACTCCCTTCATGTTTTTGAGATAAGCACTTGCATAGTTGGATTCGAAACCTCTGGAATTTAGATTTCTCCTCATGCTAAAAAAAAAAACTTGTTTATTGATTCATTTCTGATATACCTGGAGAAGTAGTCAAGTCTGGACCTGGTCCAAATTAACCATGTCATGGGTTTGGAAACACTCAAGCCAGCTTTTTTTTTACTGGCCCCTCAGGATCATTGGCTCAGATGCCAAACCATAGATCTGTAGAATCGTTAGGGTTGGAATAGACCGCTAAGGTCATCTAGTCCAACTTTGCCATTATCCTGCTTTTATAATTACCTCAATGTCAGCATAAGATGGTTCCACTTGAACTAAGCAAAACTGAACTTGGACTAATTCTGCGTGTTGAGGTGTCTTTGTGCTGTGTAAATACTGTAGGTCAAAATAGACCCACGGGCCACAGGCCTGATGTACTCCAGGAACTGAAGAGGTGATGGTGCTTCTCTCCTTGGAGCATGACAGTGCAAAAAAAAAATATTACTATATTTGGAGGGTCCCAAGGCTCCTCTATTTTTTCATTCTCTGCTTATTTGATGCAGTTCCCAGCACCCTGTGGGTTGTGTTTGTATAGTTAATGTATTGTGTCATGCAAGGATTTTCTGCTATTTAAGTTCTTTTCATTAAAAATATTTTCATCTTTAAACAGCTAGAACTGCAAAATGATTATTAACTCTTCTATAACATGCCTTAGGATAGATAATAGGGATATCTGTCAGTGTATACAGTAAAAGCAATGTTTGAGTAAATTTGATGGAATTTCTTGAAAATCAGTGGTTAATCCAGGTTGCTATAGGAACTATAAGACGATATCTTTAGAAATGAGAGAAAGAAATGATGTATTTTAATATTTTCCCCCATACTAGTACACCTAAATGTTTCTACAAACGTTTCTGAAGGAACAATTAAAGTGACTTAGTGGTTGATGGGCATTTCACAGTGTAATTTTTGCGATGATTTACAACATAACTCAGGAAAAAATATTTTAAAAGTGTACCTCGGTGGCAAAGATTTCTTTTATTACTATTTTCAGTGTCTTAGGCAAACACTAGACAGGAAAAGAGATATTCCCTAAAGCAGTTACTGTAGAAAAGAGTGTGCCTCACCATTCTGGTTAGTGTAATTAAAGAAAGGGACTAAGAACCATAAAAAATGTAGAAATTCACATGGAAAATATACAATTCTGTTGTATGCAGTGACAGCTCTTAAATAACTGTTGAGAGCTGACTTCATAAACGTATAGTGGGAATAGAGGGAAGGGAAAGGCTGTAATGTATATGCCATGCAGTACAAATATTACTGTAAAGTCATTGCCTGAAAATTGATAAAATAAAAACAGAAGAATGTGCTAACTTTTGATCTTTTCCATATAGATCTAAAGTCGTGATCAATTGGTTTCAGTAGGTTCTTTGAAATCACATAAGGGTTCATATGTGCCAAGTTTTATATGAATCACATGATAAGGTCAAGAAATACAAATTCCAAAGCTGACTTTATATACCCAGTCCACATATGACTGTGATACCACCATACCAGATGTTGACTCTAGTACTGGGTATGTAAACGCTGTTCTTAAAAGGAATGCATTTGGTAAAACTCAGTTAAATAAAACGATTCTAACAATTTTTAATTGCCTGAAAATTGTAAAGATGAATTTTCATCAAGATGCCCCTTAAATCTTTATGAGTGAGAGAGGCATTTGACAATCTAAGTAGCAATCTTGAAACTAAAGAGTAATTGAGTACTTAAAGCACATAATGTCAGAATTCAAGACTATACTAACAACGGTCACAAGTTGCTAAAGATTAAAAAGGCTACCTACTGCACTGTTATTGCTGTATGTGATATGCAGAAAGTAAAGGAATAGTATTTGGAGGAAATTAATTTTCATGTACTTTTGTGACATTATAGGCTGATCATAGGACTTCCATTCAATGTGGTATACAGGAATATCTGCTGATTTTAAAAGCTAAACTTACCGAGTCAGTGAATCTTGGAAGTGAATGCTATAACTTCTTTGTTACTGTGCTCTGTCATACAGATGTAGTAGCATTCTGGTCTTTTGACCTTTAAAATTTGTCTTTCTGTTACTAAATTCTCTTTGAGATAATGATAGTACAGTCTAGAAGCAGTGATCTTTGATTATCAATTCTCTTCTACATACTACTGCTAACAAAAGCTATAACTGAGTTTTATTAAAAGATGTCTTGCACTGAGTGATATCTTTTACTTTATACTTTTTCAGATTTTCTACATTTTGTGTGATATTGAATTTGCTTTCTTGCATATGTTATATACCTGCACTAGTTATCTGTAGGCACAAGTACTTTGGATATAGCATTAGGAATTTTATCTACCGTAAATATACTTCAAACTTTTTAGTTTCACTTAACTTTGCATGTAGCATTTTGTCACATGTGATATTCCTGGAATGTCATTAATGAGTATGATCATTATCACCTGCAGATCCTGGAAAGACTCTACCGGAAGCTCTGGATTATTGCAAGATTTGGTTGCAGACAGTAGCAGGAGAGGTTGATGCTAAAAGTGGTATTCCACCTTCTCTTATCACAGTACAAATTAAAGACTTCCTTAACGGGCCAGGTAAGCATTGAACTTTAATCTCTGTTTTCTAATATAATCCCTTTATAGATATGCACATGTAGACACAGATTAGATCAGAAAAATGTTGTATTCCTTGTTGATGAATATGTAATTTTCTGTCAGCAATCACCCTGAAGCTAAAGGTGAGGAATGGTCAGTCCTTGGCCAGTTGTAGATTTAAGGCCTGATTATTTTCTTTCCAAGGTAACTGCAGGAATTTTGCTCTTCTGGAAGCCTGAGTTTGGCAAATTTCCCATTAAATGAAAGCAAACTGCTTCCAGCCCTAGAAAAACTGAGATTTTAAGATTTATTGAAGTGTGTTTATAAAAGCTGACTTTTAAATTGTTCCTGCTTCTGCCTCCTCTTGGCTGTTCTTTGGAATCTGGATACCTGGCCTTACAAATTCATATCATCTACAATATTAACAATGTAAAGTTAAAAAAAAGAAGTTACATTATGTTTATCTAATACAGAATATAGTGGGCATAGTATTACAGTTTATTAGAATTTACTTTAAAAGTCCTAACATGAAGTCTTGCTCCTGAGGAATCAAAAACTCCTGCAAATTCATGTATTTTATGTGCTAGCTACTTTGTGAGTTGTATTTATAACAACATTACTATATAGAATACTATTAAGGTTATATTAAGTGTTAGAAAATATACTTATGTTTACCTGTACCATCATAATTAACCTCTTTTGCGCATACTTACTGTTATTTACTGAATTGTGTAACTTTTTTTCCAAATATCCTCAGCTTACTCAGCCCTCACAATGAGTTTTTATATCACCCTTAAGCAAAGGGTTTTTTCTGTTCATTCAGATGACACTCATACAGTCTACCACGTTGTTTACACTATTTGAATATAACTCTGCATCAGGATTACCTCTATGTTGCTTACTGCTGTAGGATCTGAGTGCTACAGAAATATTCATTTACCTGCATATCTCTCCTATGAGTGATGGAGCAGGATGCTCTTACCGTTTTACCAAAGGTAACTGAGATGCAGGGAAATTCAAGTTTTTTTCATTGCACACTAGAGTTACCAATTTAAAATGGAGAATTTTGTTTTTCCAAGGTACCTAAAAAATACAGGAATTTAGGTCTTGGAACTATAGTTCCTATTGTCTTTGGGTGGAACAGTAGTCACATCTGCATATCAGACCCTAAGATACCAAACTGAACAACCAGAGAGTGAAAGACTATTCATATTTACCAGGTGATTATGAATACTGTTGTTAAGTAATGTGAAAATCTATTTTTTGTATGCATGCAGGCAGAAGTCTCAATGAAAGAGTAAAGTTCATGAACAACCTCATCATTGCCCCTTTTCTTATTTTCTGTGATGTCTTAAAAGCATTCATTTAAGACTGCATTTTAAAAGCACCTGAAAATGCAGTGCTGTTGTTACATGAATCCGTTTTGTGGTTCATTAATAGTATTTTAAACCTTCAGGGCTACTGAATGTTTTACTGCCAGGTGAACTAAGGGACTAATGATAATAATAGTAGATCTTACGTCCAGCATAAGAAGGGTAGAGACACCTACTGTCAGTGGGCTTTGTAGAACTCTGATGAGATCAGAGGAATGTTAGAAATCAAATTTTCTGAGCTCCACTGGAAAGACAAAAGGAAAATGTACTCTCTCTTGACACTGTAATCTTTTGGTTACTGTTGCCAGGTGGGTTTTCTTTTATCCTCCTTGATTTTCCAGTTTTTTGGTGTAGTATTCATCTCTCCCCACATCTGGCAGATTCCTATATTCCCAGGTCCATTGTCTTTCCACTAAACTCTTTATGTTCTCATTTTAGTTGCCTGGATCAGGTTTGTATTTTATATTGTAACCCTTATACACCTTAAGTTGTTTCCCTGTCACACTCCTGTTAGTAGGACAGCTAAGTTGGAAAGTCAGGAAGCTGGTATCAGCTTGCAAATTATGCATTCATAATTTGTTCGTACCCCATTCTCAATAATTCAGCCAGATCCTGAATCAGTGTTAATCTCTCCCTTCCATGTTATTTGGCTAAGCAGGGAAGTGAAAAGAGAAAGAAAAAGAAGAAAAAAAAGCCCACATAAATTAATGCATCTTAAAATCCAGACTATTTATTATTGCAAAGCAAATAAAATCTCAGAGCTTTCATCCAGGGTCTCTCCTTAGCCAAAAGACACTCTTTTTATCATCTGTTTCCTGCTAATTGGAACTATCATTAAGCATGACTCAACAGCAATTACACTGCATTTTAATAATGTGTTTTATCCGGGTAATGTAGTGAAACAGCTCTGCATTCATCAGCAGGTTTTTCTTTTTCTCTTGTTGCCACAACTCCTCAAATAAGGTAACCTTTACCAAGAACTGTTCCATTATTAGTAGTGAAAGACACCTTCTGCATGTAATTGCATCAGAATAGCAAATGAAAAGTAATTAGGAAAGCTTGACAGCTCCACAGCAGGCTACTGGAAAACAAGTTGCTAACTCTTCTGTGGGAACACGTATTCTAACCACAGCTTCTGCTAGGATGAGGAAGCTTGGCCTACCCAGCAAAAGCATGAATCTGAGAAGGTATCTACATCACCTGGTCCTAAGTAAGCCTGTAGTTGTTTGTTAAAGACAGGAGCCTCAGCAGAACTCCTGGCGTCTCTGGATGAACTTTATTATGATGTCTCCTGTCACAAATAGCTAAACTGATTACATAAATCCACTGCTGAATTATGCTTATGTTGGTCTCTGCTGACAGATTCATTTTAATTTTTTTAGCATTTGGCAAATAATGGTACTAGTCAGATTATTTGTTAAGGACAGATTGTGTATTTGCATGTTCATTTAGGTAGGTGCATTTAATAAATCCAGTGAGGAAATCTTGAAAATGCAATTTGAAGGCAATATGTGGAGGCAGTATGTGCTGGTAAGGTGCTAGCAGTTAGTTAGGCACCACTGATAGGCTTTTGAGTATGTTTTTGAAAGCTGTGTCTTTGCAGCCAGAAGTCTGGATGTAGCAGCTTTTGGTACAGCTTTTAAGTGTTCAGAGTTCAGCTGCTCAGTTGCATTGCCGTATTTCTTAAGAAATACTTTGTTGGCATGCTGAAGTTGTATTTCAGGTAGAGCAGTAAAACACGTCAGTGTTTAATGATGGCAAGAATCTCGCATACAAGTAGTTAAAATAAAAAGGGGAAAAAAAGCTGCAACTGGTTCCCAGTGTTTGCTGTGCTGGGTAAAAATTGTTCTTCTTGTAAATAGTTTGTCAGTTGAAGTAGATAAGTAGATAGTGTTCCCCAGAAAAATTGTATACTTTCACCACACAGGAAACCAGGTTGTCAGCCCGTATTAAGTCGGAGATCAAAAAACTACAAGTAGCTAAACTTGGAAACCACTAATTAAATGAGAATAACAAGACACGTTAATGCACTTCTTGCCACATGAGTTGATTATTTTGTACATTTTTGGCAACTAAAGAAAAATGATATTTCTTCCAGATTTAAGGTAATAGGATCCTAGGAGAAATAAGCATTCATCATCAGGCCTGTGGGAACAGACCTCAACCCTAACCCCAGGATGTATTAAAGGACTATTCTTTCTTTTTCTACAGTAACTAATTATTTAGAATTTTTTAAATACCATCTACATCAGTTTACATGACCTTCTTTTATATTCGATCTGTTACTGGATTGTGCACTTAATTCTTGTCTAATACATGAAAGTGAACAATTTGTTGCTTTAGCATTAGGTATTAGTCATTAGGTGGGGAACACATACAACCATCTTGTTTTAATAGTTTTTAAAAATTTATTATGTTTACCCACTAATCCTTTCTGTAGCTTTTTTTTTTTTTCAGTGAACTATGCCTTCTTAGCTGCAAAAGCTGTCTTTATGATGTATTCTTTCTGCATGTAAAGGATAGAAAGCATCTCAGTAATTTGTGAAGTGCAGCTTTGTACAAAGTGCCCTAAAACACTTACACATGCAAAATGCAAGTTTTATGCCAGAGTCTTCCCCCAGTATTTTCTTGGGAAGAATCTAAGGTGAACGTGGAATTGCAAAGATCCTTGATGTTTTGCCTTTGGAAATCATTTCTACAGAACAAACTGGTAAAATTAAGCACTTTCCTATTCAGTGTTAAAATCAGAGCAGGGTGGGGGCTGTCCCTGCCCATCTCCCCAGCACTGAGCTGTGGGAAGCATGGGAGCACCAAACAAACTGCATGTCCCACTCCCTCCAGCTTTTCCCTGCTTTCCAAAGGCAACAGTTGTATCCATTAGTAAGGTCAGTGGTTTGGAGAAACCTGGAAAATAGCAGCTACCAGAAACCCACTAGAACAATATCTCCAGCAGGTGATAGATTAGTTGGAACAAATTGGAACCATTGCGCTTCAGCAATCCTGGTTTCTTTCAAGCTGTTTTAAAAATGTCGTCATTTTAATACACAATATCAGCCCCGCGGAGCAGTCCACAGCAGGTTAATTTGAATCATATGATGTATCACTACCCTCAGCTGACATGAGCCCTGTTCCATGTGTGAAGCCATAATAAATCCATTCCCAACCGAGGCAAATTCCCTGTGAGAAGGTGAACTAATCCAGGCCTCACACTGGCATGTTAGCCCTCCGTAATTGAAAGCAGGGCCACCTGTTCCCAGCACAGTTAGCCTATAGAGAGAAAATTAGCATTAGATCAGATACTTAATATATTGAAAAATCATTCATACTGCTTGCAAGTTCAGCTGTGGGCTGCTTAACATGACATCATATATAAACCTAGGAATGTGCCCACTTGATCCCAGTTTAACAGTTTTGTTAACCACGGTGTTTGTTAACTTTGAAATGAGAATTTTTTGATTTAATGAGAGCTGACACGTGAGAAGGGGAACTGGCCAGGGTGCAGACTTTTCTAATTAACTCTGGGTCATTTGCAAAACTTTTTAGCTTTCTAGTAGATTTTTTTCCTTTTTCTCTTTTACAAACAAGTTTTTAAAGCACTGACACTGTAGCCATGAAATGATATTTATTTGATTAAGGGGGCAAGCAGAAATATTCCAAACAGGTGTACCAGCCTGTAGGTATTGCCTTGTTTGTAACACATCTCTTGTCTGTAATATCAGTGTAATAATGCGTAAAATTACCCAAGTGCCTTTCTAACAGTAGTGTCTGCAACATTTATTTTCAATGAAGTTTACTTTCTTAAATTTCTAAGTACTGAAATGGAAACTACACACCAAAGCCACATGGATAAGTTTGAAAATATTTTCTTGGTAGCTGTTACAGTAAACTGGCAGCCTTTTAAAACTTATTTCAAACATTTGGCCTTTCATTTTTTTCTTCACATACATCATCATACGAAAGTATTGTTCAGCAGCTAAATTAGATAATATTCAGTATTTATGGATTCTTTACCACAAATGTGGTCCATGGCCTCGAACAATTTATTTCTTCTTTCTGTGCTTCAGCTTCCCTGACTCTCTGCTGAGAGAGCTAATGTTTCTCTTAGCTATGGTTTTCTTTTCGTAGTAGTGCCTTCAAGTGCCCACTGTATGTGCTGGTCTCACCACACAACCCCTGACATGCTTCTGTGACATGGTTGCTTCATTTCAGTCAACGTCCTGTAAAAAGCAGTAACATTCCATCCTTTATTAGTGTTATCTTTGGTCTTTAAGATCTACGACAATTTACTTCTGTTTAATTGTGACAGTTTCTTAAAAATAGTAATAATACAGCATTCTGAGCATTGTCTGAGATCTCAAACCCAGGCAATGGTTAGAGCTGTTAATGCCACCTTTGCATAATGTCAGAGGTGCACTGAGTCATGGCAGCAGGAATTGCTGCCGCAGGCGAACACTTGGCTTGAGTTTATTAAGCTCCCTGATGGTTTCTGTTTGCTGTATTGGCCTTAGAGAGCTTCTTTTGCAGGGCTGCAGCATGAAAACTGCAGTAGATATGAGTGCTGAGGAATAACTACCAGCTTCTTCCGGACTAATTGGCATCTGTCTCACAGAAGCAGAACACAAGATGGACTGCAGATGGCCTCTGAAGCCTTGTCTCAAGTTTCTTTCTTCATTTTCCTTGATCCAAATTGGGAGTGATACATTAAAAGATAAAAACAATTCTTTTGGATTCTGCTTGCTTTTCAATTTCTTTTAATTTGTCTATCGTTTGATGCCTAACCAGGGACAATTGAGAATAATACAACTAGGCTTTTCTTTACAAGTCTCTCTTTTTCCATTTTTCCTTTAAATAAATTTAATACTTGCAATTCATCCATTTCCCTGTTATTGAAGGGCCACCCTGACTCCAAATCAGAATCAGGACTCAAGACTACCTTTACCTTCCTCAGATTACTTCTATTAGACTTCTTACATGATTGGTGGCTCCTAGAGAAAAGGATATTATGGGTGGTAAAATATTTCATGCTTGATGTGTGCTCCTGTCCTGTTTAGAACTAGGAATTTGATTATCCTGGCATTAGGGCAAATAGTTTATTCTGTGTTTTACATTATTTTGAGTTTTACAGCCTTCGTGTGTTAAAGGACAGAGAGAAATGTGTCCATCGAGAGAGGGAAAGATCTGGTCCTTTCCATACTAGCTATGAGAAATGAAAGCTCCATTGCAGAATGAGGTGCACAAAAAATAGAAAATTCTTGAGAAATGCCTTATTTTTCTCTCATAGTTCGACATCTCTCATAGTCTGTGAATAGATACTACTCATATAAATAGGGCTTATAAATAATTTTCATAAAGTTTACTTTCTGTTTTTTCAGACTAGGAGAATTCTATGGTAGTTTATTAGTCATAGAAATAGTCCTATGGTAGTTTATTAGTCATAGAAATAGTAGCCTGGTGAACACTAGGTTCTCGTATATATTAGAATAAGCCTGCTGACTTCAATAAGAGCTGTTACTGACCTAAAGCATCTTACTGGGAGCTCTGCTATTTTTGTATTGCTTATTCATCTTTAGCTCACCAAATAAAAAGTCCTTTTGAGTAATATCATTATCCCAAGTTCACAGAATAAAATTTTATCTTCACAATACAAATCTGAATGCTACAGAGAACAAGGGTAAAATA
Organism: Coturnix japonica; assembly: GCF_054131305.1. Lineage (NCBI taxonomy): Eukaryota > Metazoa > Chordata > Aves > Galliformes > Phasianidae > Coturnix > Coturnix japonica. The sequence goes on along the minus strand of NC_140664.1, from coordinate 19,147,531 downwards.
CTCCTAACCCAGATTTTTGTTTTTATTTTTTATCTGAAGCTATAAGTAATAAAATGACAGAGAAAGAAATTGTTTCAGACAGGAATTTCAGTGTACTGCTTATAAGTTTTCTTTTATAGATGTTATGATTTTGTTCAAACAGGCCATATTGAATCCATTGGGTTTTTTGTAATAGATTTCAAAATACATAATAAATGTAAGTAATATGATGACTAATGGGTCAAGTGAAGTTGGAACTTTTTAAATGAGAAAATAGCTGGAAACCGTTTTCAGGAAACTATTCCAGTTGATTTTGGGTCCCCCACAAGGTGTACATTAACATAAACTCCGTAGAATCGCCTCTGGGACCTGAATTCCCTCTCTGATTTCATTATTGCAATGTGATTCTTTTCCTTTTGCTGTTAAGTCATCTCCTGGTGTGGTGGGAGCATATAATAAGTGTAATTTATTTATATTTATCTAATCTCCTTTTAACTCACTAGTTATTTCATCATTCTGTTTCCTAGTAGCTGTTCAGAAAGTTGTGAAGGGTAATTAGAAACTAATAATTGACAGACATGGATTTACTTCGTAATCTAAAGAGATGTAGTGAAGAAATTGCAAGCATGGAAGAAAAATTCTAATGCTGCACTCAAATGCTACACTCTAATAAATACTTTACTTTGAGATCATCTGGATCAGCTTTATTAAAATGCAATCCGAAAAACACTTTAATACAATGTCTTTATAAATTCAGTAATTCCATTATTATTTATATTATTTATTATTTAATCCATTATGTTTACCTATTTGAAATAGATAACAGCCATCTTGATACTATGCCTTAAATCTAAAGCTATCTGTCATTATGGTAGATAGTCACTGGTAGGCAGAGAACTGTAGCAGTGTAACTGAGGAGCTGAAGGAGGCTTTCAGCTACTTTATTCTCTACTCAGATTCTGATGTAATTTGGGGCGATTGAAAGAGCTGTTTGAATTATGAGAAGACGTGTTTTCCTACTGGTATGGAACGTGTGGTGTGTTTCCCAAGGTGTTTAACATCATCTAAAAATACTGTTATCGCCACATTTCCCCCCTGGGATTTTTTTTTCCAGCTGCATGGAAGGTGACCTTGTACATTGTAACATCTCTTTTTAGCCCATTTTGAATAGCTGGAAAAACTGCTGAACATCCATCTTCATCAACTGCTATAGATAGCTCTTCGTATTTCATCAGTTTTCACTGTTGCTGTCCATCACTTGGATATGTTTTTCTTAGAGGGAATGTTAAAGTTTCTTGTAAAGTGCTAAGTATAAATTGTAGAACAGGACAAAGACCAAAAACATGTTGATTGCTCAATTGCATTTCTATTTTTTTTAATGTTTTACTTAAAATGCCAAAGAATCTCCTTACATAATCTTTCCCCAGTTGTAAAAATAACCTATGTCATTATGAGATAGTTAAAATATTTGCAGTGAAGGTTCCAAAGTTACATTTTCTGCAGTTATGCTCCTGGCTGCCACCACTTTCTGTCAGGGCTGATTCACTGTAAAATAATAACTTAATACAAACCCTTGTCAAGTTATCAGTCATGACAATGTTTTTGCTGCATGACACTTGTGGTTTCCAAGCAGAAAGCAGGGAAGCCATTTGCATTTCTATGGTGTTCTGGTATCACTTTTTTTACTGCTTTTTTGGAGGAGTGCTGTGTTTGGAAAAAATGAGTAACAGCTCTGATTAAACATAGGTACATCCCAGCACAGAGCTCTGCCTGCCCCATGGCTTCTCTGCCCTGCCCTGACAAAACGCATAGGGAACAGAGGCTCTCACATTCATCTCCTTTATTATCCAGCATTAGGTTGACACCTGTCCTACCAACTTAGGTCTAAGTAGTTTTCAGGTGTTAGGGTGTTGTGCTTTTTTTTTGTCTCCCAGGCTTCACTACCATAGGAAAATATTAGCACTAAAATACACCTTTGGTCAAGAAGTGCAGTTTGAAAGCCATCACACCAAAGACAGATGGATGCTTTGCTTTTATGTACTATCCTATGTACTTAATTACGTAGCAATACCAAAAAGTCTATCTTATTTCAGTATCCTGCTACTACTTAGCTAACAAAGAAAACTAAGTTCACAAGAGGCTTTTAGAAGAGACTCAGGGACCCAAATCTTGCGTCATTTTTAAAAACATTAATCTTCTTTCCTGTCATAAATAAGCGAACATCGTAACATCCCATGTGTCCATGCTTTTTTTTATAGCACTCCTTTCCCTCATTCAGAGCAAAGAGAGAACCAATGCTTTGTGCAGAGATGGAGTATTTTTAGTATCAAGAAAGGTAGAGAGATTTTCAAGTGTTACGGCATCTCTTCTCTTGGTTTTAATTTTTTAAAAAGAGTGGAACATAAATATTCTGAAAAATCTTTCATGTTGATTGCATATGGCTTTGGATACCTAAAAATCTTTCCCTTTTCTAACGTCCAGCTTCCCTAGCTTTGATGCTTGCCTTTCTATTAGGCTCATGTGTTTGCTGGTGTTTACTATGGGGTTTTGGCTCAGTGTGGAAGATTTTGACGTAAAAGAAAGCATTTTCAGAAAACCAATGATTAAAATTGGGAGTTAGATTTAAAATAATTTTCAGTCTTAGATTTCGATTAGCTTTGGTTTGTGAAGTTTTTAGATGTTTTTCTAAGAAGATTATGTTTGTGCTTTCATTCAGATGTAACAGATATTTCATGGCAAGTTTATCATATCTTTGTAGAAAAAGTGCCTGTTTCAAATTCACAAACTCTTGAGATGCCAAATCCTCTAACTGCACATACAGATATTCTGGGGAGTCAGAGTGTGGCTTTGCCGTGTGCCTGGGACTCTTAGTTACAAGTGTGAGCTTAAGAACAGATTCAAATCTCTGCTCCTGCAACACTTTACCCTTGTGGCAAAAGTTTCTGATTTACTAGTGTGTGGGAGAATCAAGTTTATCAGTTTGCATTGGTACTGAGTGTAGAATGTGATACTGGACAACTTGAAAATAAGTCCTAATTTTGTTTGAATGTTCCTTAATCTGTGTAAAACCTTCAAAAAACACAGTTTCCACTATGTGTTGATAGTATAATTTGGAACTAAGTAGCACTGTTTTCTCTGAACATTTAATATAGCTTAGGTATCTGAAGAGAATTTTAATCCTCTTTTGCTCTTGAGGGGAAAGGGGGCAGGAATGAAATAGCAAGGTGAAAGCGTGCTTTTCCCACTTACCAGGTGGTTGCCTCAATACCGAATGGAAGTTTAATTTGAAAAACAAAGTTGGATTCCTGTACCGTAGTGTAATGTGCTGATAAGGGGGCAGACTGCAGCACAGGAGTGAATTTCAACTTCGTAAAATCCTGCTTTCCACCTGTGAAATAATCTTGGTAACTGCAGCGTCTCAGCTATGAGAAATACAACTGTTATCAGAGGTGTTCATGTTGTTACTGGTTTCTAAAATTTCAGTGAATATTTTAGCATACTGGGAGGTGGCAAAATCCTTTACTAAGAAGATGAAAAAGTGTGTCTGTTTTAAAATATCATGTATTTCAATTCCTCTGAAAAACAAAGAAATCTAAAAATACCTGTTTTACATCTGACTTGATTTTTCAATTCAGAATAGAAATGCACCAAAGAAAAACACTTATAAGCCATGTAGGAAAGAATATACACGTTATTCAGTCATTTCGAATGTGTTGAAAATGTTCACTGTTGCCTTTGGAATTTAGTCAAATATTTCTACTGTATGGAAAACCCAAGAGAATGTGAAGTATATTTACGTTTTGACACAAAAGGGCTACATATTTACCTTCCTACACATTCAAATGAAGTGTTTGCCTTTCAGATAGTTGTGGTGGTCCTTGGAAAGAAACAAGAAAATAAGGTGTAGATTGAGACACGATTCTTCCTTTTGAACTGTAAATAGTGAAGATTGCTTGTAGTCCTTCTACTGATGCTTTTATTCAGATTTATTCATGGAGGTTTTGCTTCATTATGTTTTATCAATGATTCATTTCCTTTAATGAACCACAATATGAATATCTCCACTAAATGCTTACGTTTTTGCATTGCTTGAATAATTGCACTGTAACTTCTGATGTTTCTGTCTCCAATTCTGTCCTACAGCTGACATCAATGTGGATATATGCAAACCTTTGAAAGCAAATCTGAGTTTTGTCAAACTTGATCAACTAAAAGAGTTTTTGAAGAAAGTTACGACCACAGATGATAACAAGCCTGGGAAGGAGACTGCTCCATCAACTGATACTTATCCAGATGAGGCTGTCACTTCAGGAGCCAAACACTCCAGTATAAGGGACTCACAACCTGCAGTGTACACCAGTGCTGCACAGAAAGTTTCAGTACAAGAAAACCTGTGGCAAGCTCTTTCGTGCTTCCAGAAAATTTCCATTCACACCGTCCAAATGGTTGTCTCTATGGAAACGGTCCCACATCCAAGTAAACCGTGTTTGTTAGCCTCTTTGTCAAGCCTCAGCGGAAGCCTGAATATTAAAGGTGGCCATAAAACTGCAGGTAAGAGGTTTTGATCATTAGTAGTGCTGCTGATTTGCTTGAGTGATAGTCCAGCACCCATTTGTTAGTGGAACTCCTCTAGCTAGCCTAGTGAGGCCACGGCAGAAAATAGCAAATCCACAATGGGGTCTATTACTGGAGTTCTCCTTGCAGTGAGGTAGCACCCAAGAGTGCGTAATTTTGTAGTTTATATGCCCTCAATTTTAATAACGAATTCATTGACAGAATTCTGGATGGAATAACAGTTGCAAGAGCTGGGATTCTGGGATTCTGGTAATGCAGCACACACTTCAAAGAGCAACGTTTTGACAGTTTTCACTCAATAACTACTTTTTCTTGTTAGGACCCAATAGTTCAGAGTCCTGACATATGCTACTATGTAAATACTTGGTCCTACAATTATTCTGTTCCAGGCTTATAAAGTTTTATATTGTTACATATTTCCTCTGCACAGCTGAGAGGCTTACAAAGAAAATGAAGGTGCCAGTCCCAATGGCTGTTTTCATTGTTCCAATAATGTGAATGCCAGATACTCGTTTAAAATGAAGACATTTTGAATATCTTCATAAATTGTTTTATTAGTCTTTTAGTATAATTAACAAGACGGTGCATTTGCATGATCTGGAGGTGAGCCAGGTGTTGGTATTTGGCGGAGCTGCTCAGGCGATAAAACGGTCCGTAGCTGAGAGCAGCGAGTTGTAGGCCAAGCTAGGTGGTGATTTATTTCTTTTTCATCAGAAATATTTCTCCTCAGGCCAGCAAGTTTCAGTGCTTCTTTATTGTTTTAAAAGTTAAAAATGAAAAATTTAAGGTTCAGAGGACATGAAAGCCTGTGAAAGTGCTGGAGCCTGAAACTCCTGATTTATCCATAAATAAACAGCAGCGCAGGCAGGAGTGGTGACTGCATTCCCACGCTTTTCCAATCATATCACAATCCTGGCATAGAAAGCACAGCAACAGAGTAAGGGGTCTTTTTAATATCCTTTAAATAGTTCTCGTTTTCTTTTTGTGTTATAATCCTCTTTCTTTCCATCACTTCCCCTCTATCATTTATACATTATCCATCCCATGGTACATTATGGTGTCCGCAGCAAGCTTCAATATATCAAAGCTGAGCCTGTTCTGTCACTGCACTGTAAAGCAATTTGGCAGACTCAGCAGATGTGTCACTTACCCTGGAATTCTTCATCCTCCCAGAAGGAGGACTTACCTTTCCGTGTGCGTTAAGGCCTCAGAAACACTCTGCTGCAAAGCTCTCTGCCTTAATTTTGCTGATAGCCTGAGGAAACAAATCTTTATCTTTCATGTCGCAATCCTCAGCATGTTTGTCTTAGCATGCAGTCTTAAATACAGCAGTATTGATGCTGAATGAATGAAAATGGAAATCAGGTCTTCTATATAAAGAACAGCTATAACCAGACAGCAGTGAGACCTCAAAAGACTCTCTTCACATTTTATGCAACTAAAATTGATGTATCTTTACTTTACAAAAATATAAGTGCATATGCATGATACTTTGCGTGCAGGTGTGGCTGTGTTAGCAGTGGTTCTCTTACAAAAAATACAGTGTACAAAAGATACACTTTGGCAAAGCTGATAGAAACCATCCAAAACCTTTTAATAATTAATCATTTGGATTTTTATATAAAATTATCAGTTTGCAGTTAAAGTTCTGATAGGAATCAAAGTGAACAAATACAGTTGCAGGAAACAGTGTTAAATTATCTTACATGGGGGAAACAGCATTATGATCTTATGTTGAATTAATTAAAAGAATGCCAGAGTTACAAACTGGATTTGCGTTATTATTGCAAAGAAATCATGCAAGTTAACTCGTTTTTAAAAAAAACACAGTGTGTAGTAGCAGTGTCTTGGGAGCAGGGAGCATTAAAGTATGTCAATTCTTCACTACTTTTCCTCTTACAGAACATTTTATAGATGCACCTTTTGAGCTGAATGGGCTTCGTGTCAGACTTTTTTACGGAACGAAACTAATACACAAATGCTTCACTGTGTCTTTGATTTTACTGTCAAATAACTATTGTGACCATCTGCAGCAGCTGCATTTTACGAATTATTTGCTGAACCAAACTAAGCGCAATGACAAAAAGTAGTCATCTCAGATGTACTGTTAAAACAGAGGAAGAAAAAGGAGCGTTGCTTGCCTTTAGTACAGTATGGCCATCTGCTGTACAGATGTTATTATATAGAATGACTTCAGATACCATAATTGTAGAAAATTTTCATTAAAACCTCAACAATTTGCACTTGTTTACTTGAATCTGCATAACTCCCCAGTGAGACAACACAATACGCTTGGGGTTTCTTTGGTTCTCACTAGCTTTCTCTTTGATCCTTTTTGATGTGCTGACTTTAATAAACATAGTTAAAAACACTGTTCAAAAACATCATGGAAAAAACTACAAAGGAACAATTACAGCAGTAGAAACTACTCTAATCCCTTACTTACGCAAGCTATTTTTAGTGAAATATGTTTTTTTACACATTTTATGTGGCAGTGTTTAATAAACAGTGTAAACGACCCCTTTTCCAGATGAGTTTTAATGCAGGAGGTGAAGCTGTTTTGTAAGGAATCCTATTTGCTAGGAATTATTTAGAAAGGGAAAAAAAAAAAACCCAAAACTCATACGAACGTATCGTCAGCATTTCTTCTCCCTTGTAAGAGGAAAACAAAAGTGCATGACCCCGTGTAATGCTTGGATTCTAGCTGAAATTAAGAAAAAAGCGTGCTATATAGGGGTATTTTAAGTGTCGGTTTTCCCCCTAGACTTTCCTGGCATACTCACTGAAGATAAAGGCCTTCTCTTTTAATTCTTCTTTTCTGTTTTTTCTTCTTTATGAATGTTAGAATGTTGTACTTTCTAAAAACCAGAGTGGCTAATTAGTTGAATTATGTCTTTTACTTCTAACAAATTGACGTATTGAACCCTCACATTACAGTTGGATCAAATTGAAACACCTTCATTTCTACTTATCCTGCTGCACTGTTATTACAACCCCAAACCTTTAGTGTTTCAAGGGACTTCATTTTTTTGGACTTTTTTCATGTTTTAATGCAGCAGTTACTTATAACAATGTAGTAAGTATTTCTGCTAGAATACTTATGCTTACCTCTGTTATTATCCTGAATATTTAGGTTTTAGCAAAGTATTACTATTGTACAATGTCATGCAGTGTACTGGGGGGAAAAAATCCCTTTCCCCAAAAAACGTTATTAATTTTACTTTGGAAAAGCCGAAAGGTATAAGTTTTTTTCTGGTACCATTAAGGGCAAGAGCTTAAGTCATATCGGTGTTAAGTAACATAATTAATTGTAGTCATTTTAGGTTTTGTGGCTTAGAGTTGCAAGTTAAAACTTGTGCCCATTACATACAAGCAAGTAACAAACATTTAGTTTGCTTTTGACAGCTTGTTTGTACTGCTTATGAAAACCTAAAGTTTGAAAACTGTTGTTAGACCTGGTTCAGTGATTTTTGTCCTCTGAGGGATGTGGCTTCTTCTGGAAAGTGGCTGCAGTTCTGAAGGGTTGCAGCTTTGCAATTGCTTGGGATCTCGCTCGAGCTCTGTAGCTCACTATAGAAAGTCACACACTGTTTAAGTCCAAATCACTTTTAGTAATAAAAACTAGTAAACAAAGCAATTGTACACATATGACTTCCTGTTAGTTTAGGTTTGGTGTTGAAATTAGCACTACCTACCTGCTAGCAGAGCAGATAAATGAGAGAACTGAATAACTGTACTCTCCCCAGACAGCAAGAAGCTGCAGCTCTCGGAGGAGCCTAAATACGCTCAGTCTGGACACAGAGTGAAGCCTTGCTGTGCAGTGCCTGAAGTTAGGGAGCTGTGTACATTAAGAGCTCCAAAGATCGTAGAGTTCCCCAGCCCTTTGTCCCATGTGCAGATATATTTACTTTAGCATATAAAGAAGGAGGAAAAGTAAATGCAAGTTGAACATATGATAATTACAAGTATTTATTTTTTTTTTTTTTTTTGCTAAGCATAGAAGAAATTACATACTTAAGATATTTTTCTGAAATATTAAAAAATAATAGGTGCTATTAATTGGTGGAGAACAAAGACCAGACTTCATTTTGGGGTTAACTGGCCCTCTTGAGAAAACTCTGCTAAGGCGTTGTCATAGCCTTTGGATGCTGCAGATATGCAAGTTAGCCCATGGGGAAATAAAACATTAAATTAGATATGACTACCTAAAATAATATGCAGCAGTAACAAGCCATTTACAACACCCAGAAGACCTTTGTTACTTTTAGAAAGAAATATAAACTCTTTCCAACACTTGAACAATAGGAAATTAATTCTTTGTCAGTAAAAGTCAGAGGACAAACTAAATATTTAAATGGCCACTGAGGATTGAGGTGGAAGTGCGGCTTGTAGACAGCTATACAAATCACTAACAAACCTTAATGAATATTGGGTGTGGGCATCAGGGTCCTGTCAGATTTGACACCGTGTCCCAAGTAGCTTAAACCCAACACTCAAGAAAAGGTGGAGACCTCATCAGGTCTCTAACATCTGGGATTTTATTTGTCATTTTGGCATAGCCTGCAAGCGCAAAAGAAAGAGTAAAAGGGGATTATCTTGACAATGAAATGAGTTACTGAATCTTGTGATAATGAAAAGCAGAAGAATTCTAATTCCTTTCTATAGTCCCTGAGGTGGAGGTGCATTTATAGTTCTGCAGAAGTATAATGTAGGAGGGAAGAACAGATGGCCTAAAATCCATGAAACAAGACACCACCTAATCCCAGGACTGAGTACCACTATTAATCCTGGTCAGATTCCCTACTGGTACTTCATAACAGGGTTCAGAATTGCTACTGAGGAACCAGCATGTTCACTTGGGGAAAAGGAGGAGGAAAAAACCAAGAAAATTAGTTGTGGGTTGTTGATTGAAGTGCTGCTGTTGTGGAACTGCATTTATGGTTGAAATATCTTTACATGGTAAACTCCAACTGAAAATCAATTTAGAACATACGTGATTGATCCTGTGCTCTCTTCTGCTTTTATTGTGAAAGTGATTGCATATTTTTGAGGCAGGGATTTCTTTTGTTACATGGATCCCAGTGCTTTCTGTAGCAGCAGTAGGTTATTTTCGCAGTACTTAGTTCTGCAGAATTCTCTAAGAAATACAGATCATAAATAGTGAGGTTTTTATTTTTACTTTTGGTACTTTGTGCCATTACTTCAGCTCAATCCAGAGGACTTTTTGTGGGACGTTTTGCAGTGTGCGGTACAGAAAGCAGCAGTCAGTCGTTACTGTTTGGTCTTAAGGGCCAGCTCATGAGGTTGTTCGAATTGCAGGCATGCTGGCAGCACGTTTCTTCTTTTTCTGTGACAAGAGTATTTTTAATGGGATGAGATCACCAGCTTCTGACCCAGAGAAAGGGAGCAGTTCCATAGGAACTCCAGGTGACTGGCTGTGCATTTCCACACTTGGCCTCGTGCTGGCTCAGTTATTCCTGCAGCTGTTATGAGTTGAGTCAGGGCACTGATGTGTCTGAAAACCGATGCAAGAGGAAAGTAGTGTCCGGCAAGATCACCTTCATCTGACATACTGGTGAGGTCGTTTTAGTGGCTGTGCTGGCACATTTTTTAATTGAAAAACCTCTCTATGTCCATCTGTAAAGCAGTAGTAAGAATGTTTAGTCACTTTTCTAAGAACTAATTATATCTAAAGATAAAATATTCACGAGACAAGAACTAAGCATTGCTCATGCTGGTATAGCTTTCATTTCTGAAAGCTGGCTCAACAAATATGAAATGAACACTGTTTTCATTGTCACCATTATTCATTTTTCTTCACTTAATTGGAGTAAGATAGGACAGTGCAGCGCTTTACACGTATATTAAAATTATTGTATACCAAAAGCAGCCTTGAACAAAACTGAAAGTCCCTTTAGATTAGCACACCCTCTCTGACCAGATATCACATAATCCAAAACTACCAGATCAACAAGTGAATTGAGATTTTTCAGCTATTTAGTATTCAGTAGTGTAATGAGCATGATGTACCTGCCCAGTTATTCTTTAAGGGAGATGAGCTCATTTCAGATAGATAACCATCTTTGACTTCTCTTCTGATTCATCACTGACCTGAACTCCATTTGAACCTTGTTAGACACAAAACAAGCAGGATTCCTGGCTTGAGCTATAAAATATAATTAAGCCCTTTTGAAATGATGTGTAAAAGAACATAGCTTTACCCCCACTATAACCACCACCACCACCACAACCAATAAAGTTAAATCAAGCACTGCCTGTAATGGATTAAAATAATAAATGTTCCTGGATTTTAGTGTTTGAAGTATTTGAAGAAAACAGGCTCCCAGCAGCCAGGACTGCTGAATGCAGGGGGACATTTATTAGTGACGAATTCAAGGGTTTGGCCTGTTTAAGATCATTACTTTCTGTTTACCGTGTGTTACACATCTCGTGTTTTTACAGAGCCCATATGTGTCCATATGTAACGCTGGACAACTCTCTTTTCACTAAAGAATAGTTAATTAGTAATGTGTAAATACTGTTCTCATGGGGAGAGTGAACTATCATAAGATTCAGCTCGACACTAATGAGAAATCCAGTGCGGTCAGTGGATTATTAACTAAATCTCTCCTGGAAAATTGTCCTTTACTACATGTCTCACTGTTTGTTTGCTACTACTGTTTCCAGGATTAACTGAATTAGCTGTTTCTTAAATTGACTGCAGTATTCCCCTTGTAATTGTTTTCATAGCTTTGTTAGCCTATTTTTTGTCAGCAGACACTTCTTAGAGGGTACCTATCAGCAAAGCAATGGAACTGTAGCACAACTACTCAATAGGTGGAGTATCTCAAGTTTTCTAAAGAGGAAAATAATTCATGGGGGTAATCATATCTAATAGACATCTGCTTATGTAATCATAGCTGCCTTAGTATCTGCAGAAATTGCAAAATAGCTACTAATTGCAAATGTGAAGAATGAATGTCCCAAAGCAAATATCACAGATCATTACCTTTGTAATGTGTGACATTAAAGTAGAAGGTACTACGGAGAGCTGCTTGCTCATTACCCTTCAGGAGCCGGATGCTGTCTCTGCCAGCCATGGAGAGTACCATGGTTCCGTGTTGGTGCAGACCCCATGGGACACATGCACCTCTCCTGGTCTGAATCCGCACCACTGGATCAGACTCAGTCATGGTGTTACTCCTGAGCTGACTCGAATCAGGACAAGCAATTTTCTTCCCAGTCATGAGATTTTGTTTTCCAAAAGGCTTTTCAAAATATCGCTTGTCCACAGTCCAGTGCAGTTTGTTCTATTTATTACACGTGATTCCTTTTTCTTAAAACTCTTTTCCCATGTAGAAATTTCCAATTAAAATAATGCTCTGTGTTGTATTAGGTGGCAGTGCTGTGAACCAAACAGGATTTACAGCTACCCAAGGAAGAGCAGTGCAGTGCATTACAAAAGAAAAAAAGTCCTCCTGCATTTATGCTTGTTTTATTTGGAGTCGATTCAAATATCAGCAATTCAAAATGTAAAATTAAATGCTCGTAGTTAATATCTAAACACCTTCTCTGCCTTTGTCTGTGAACCGGGAAAAATAATAGAGTACATTCTAAGCACTTTTTGTTGCCCAAGGGCTGTGAGATTGTTACTGTAAGCCGTGGTTGTTTCAGTGTATTCGGTGTATCCATTTAAACGGGCTGCTCTGGGTTTCTGTGCGTGCATCCAAAGAGATTTACACAGAGGGCAGTTTAACGTGGTGCCTCTCGCTGATGGTAACTCCAATGTGTTTATATTGCGGCACTCAAATTCTATGCAGAATCTTTATATTAGCATAAATTAAGTCTTTACTGACTGACAAAGAAGGCTGTCAATATCAAACCAAATTTTATCGTTTAGTAAATTTTCTTCATTATTCTCCTCTGATGACCTTAATTTCTGTGCAAGGTGATTTCTAGCAAGTGACAGGTTTTTTTTCAGACCCTTCTGCATAATTTCCAGCTATATAAAAATATCTGGATATACCTTTTGAGTGCATGTCATTACAAAGTAAGCTGTACTGAATCAGAGAGAAGCCCAACAGAAGCTGTGCTTTGCTCAGTTAGAATGGCAGCATCTTGAGGTGCTGCTGTGGGTCAGGGTGGGGCCTGACAATGGAGGGTTTGCAGCATTCTTTAAACAGTGTCTAAAGCAAGTGCTTCATATTTATTAGTCTCTTGTAGGAGTATATTAAGAGTCATGAAACTATTTGTTTCTAGAAGTAAATTATTGCACGTACTGAAAAGTATGTTGGTGTTCATGAGCAATAATCCAAACAGAGCAAGTTAACTTCTACATATCACAACAATCGTTTATGAAGATATATGACTTCTGTGTGATGCCATCGCAAGTTCACTTCAAATGGAGTCTTTGATTTAATCTGTTTAAACTGAAGTTACAGTTCTACAATAGAAGTTTGTGAGAGACACATAGAAGGTCTGACTGTAAACAGTGCTTGGGAGGGAAAAAGCAGGAGAAATATTTTGCATCTTTGCCTTTTTGAGATGATTGTTTCAGTCTTAGGAAAGCAACTTCACTCACTGAGCCTATACTTTGAGTTTCAGAATGACATTTAGCAATGCTAAAATAAGCTTCGTTCCAGCACATACTGATATTTCTTCACTCCCTTCCCCTAGGATGTGAGATTATTTCTTTTCTTACATCATCCTTCTCAGATTTCTGTCCTGGTTGGTGGTACACCATGGAAGCTTTCCCTACACCCAAAGATTTCTTTGTTTGCTATTGCTTCTTAAGGGTTGTGTATCCACATCAGTCTTCATCTGTATTCTTTAAACTTCATCAGGACGTTACTTTGTGCAAACTCATCTCAATGCTTTTTGCGTTCATTTATTTATTTTATTTATTAGGAAAATAAATGCTCTTCTCTGAAAGAGTGGTCAAGCACTGGAACGGGCTGCCCAGGGTGGTGCTTCAGTCACTTTCACTGGAAGTGTTCAAGAACTATTTAGATGTTGTACTAAGGGACATGGTTTAGTGGGGAGATATTGTTGATTGCTGGACATTTGGACTGGATGATCTTGGAGGTCTTTTCCAACCTTGGTGATTTTGTGATTCTATTTATTTATTATTTTTTTTCAATAAGAGCCCAGAAAATTCTATAGTAAGATTCACTTTGTTCTCCACAGTCCAGGTAGGTAAAACTGCTGTGAAGAACAACACTATCCAAGTGAGAAAAGAAATCTTTCACTGGGTCTGTGAGCTTTACCTGAAATTTGTAGAACTCAGGCTGTGGAGGTATTTGTGATGAGTATTAGTTATTATTGTATTAGAATTTACTAACTTCTTAATCGCATCTTCATTTCTCAGTGGTTTATATAGTGTTTGAGAAATGCTCTGAAGCAGCAGGATTATGTGCTGAATGCTCAGTTTTTTAGTTAAGCTGTTGAGTATTGTGTTTTCTTTGTACTTCATGGAGATGACTGCAGAAGCCTGCAAAACATAATCCTTCCAAGTGTAATCCCAGTGAAAGAAAACATAAATAAAACCTCTTGTATTCTGGCATTCCTTTTTCCCTTTTATTATTTCTGCAACTTGGCATGTACTCCAGTAAAAGTATAGAACATTTCTATATATTGCAGAATTGTGCAATAGTTGCTGAGAATTAATTCTTTTTTAAAACCAAAGCTTCATACTGTAATGCCTCTAAAAATAATCAGACTGAGCACAGCAGTTCCATAAAAACACCTTTACCTTGGTGTAAGACAGTATGTGAGGCTGATAGGTTCAGCAGTTTTGCAGAATAAAGTCCAAAGTCAGATGAAAAGGAGAGGCATCATGGAGTTCTGATGTTTGCGTTCTTGATTATCACTGGAGTTTGCTACAATAAAAAACCCTCTGAACAGTTTCTGACATGTAAGCCTGTTACAGATAAGGCCCAGGCACTCAGAAGCCTGCCTGAAAAACCCATTGGTGTCACCCATTTACAGTTCATGACAACAGTCTTGTTTGATTGGCATGAGGCAAGTGTTCACTCTTACTAAACCTCAGACAACTCAGCACTTACTCTTGTCACTAGTGATGTCTACCCAAGTTGAGTACAATTCAGTGCCATTGAGCTATTGGGAACGTGAACCACGTTCTTAGTGGATGCTGGAGAAATAGGAAAAAAATAAGAAACATAGTGTATTTCCTTCCATTGTATAAAGCATGTCTTGGTATTATGGAATCATATCAGCCAGGATACAGATGTTTTCCTCTGGATTCTCAAAGATTCATTGGAGAGATTTTACTGTATGTATTCAAAAAAGAGTTTTGAATTATTTTGGGGGTCTTTTCTACCAGCAAATGTATGAAAATATTAAATGGAACTGTCCTGTGACATAACTGTATGTAAGCATTAGGTGTTTTTCAATCATTGGCCTTTTGTAAGTATTGAGTTTCTTTAGAAAAGCAAGCCATGGGCACTATGAAGTATGGCAGTATTCAATATTCACCTCCAAGCACCAGAAGAAAAAAATTAACCCAACCTTAGCAGTACTTCTCATGCAAATGTATTTAAGTATTAAAGAGTTACTAAGTATGGTTTGTTTTATTAAATTGTGATTGCAGTAATTTAAATTCACAAGAAAAAATGTGAAAATTCTGGGTGTTTCTTTCCTGAAAATGTTTGTCTTTAATGTGAGGACATAAGGTCTATCACAAATCTAACCTGCCATTGTCTTTTTTTTATGTTGTATAAAGCTGTGTAAACTGCAGATGGTTATGATGTGAAAAGTTTAGATTGTTTTTAGGTAAACACATGTTATATATTTTGAGTTACGGTAATTGCTTTGAATTATTTGAATTCAAACATTACCTTTATTCTCCCGCTAAGAACTCCAAAGTCTACCAAAGCAATACTTTATAAGTAACCTGAACTAAAGCAAAGAGAATCATTCAAAATAGGTATTTCCTATCGGGTTAAAATATAATCAAGTGAAGCAGCTGTTCTTGTTCTTAGGACACTCTTTTGAAAAAAATGTCATAGTTTAATGAAAAAAATGTCTCTTCTCATAAAACTTAAAATACTCACACATGTAACAAGTCATAATGTTTTGGCGAATAGTCCTTTGTAAGGAATGTGCTTGAAACATACCTGCTCCATAACTGCAACAATGCATAAAGTATATGCAATAATGCTGGAAGAACAAGCTGAAAAAAAAAAGTCCCACATTTTCTTGTCCAACTGCAATTCTCTTCCTTGGACCGGGGAGCAGTTGTCCACACAAATAATTCCATGGATGCAGTGGGCCTGCTTGTGTGAGAAGCTTCTAACTGGTGCACACTCACAGTCTCAACCTAAAGCGAATCCAGACAACGATCACAAAAATTTGGGGAGACTTAACTACCAGCAGGATGAAGTCTCTGTGTCTCTTTTCAGGAATCCACGGATCGAGTTTTGTCCTGGACATAAAAGACTTCCTGCTCAAAACAAGTCTCAAGGAAAGAACCAGGTCTCTGGTCGGCCCTTTTTGCTGCTCGGTTACAGTGGAAGCCAAGTGGTGTAAGCACAGCGGTGATCCTGGCCCAGAGCAATCTATTCCAAAAATGTACATTGATTTGAGAGGAGGACTGCTGCAGGTCTGTATGAGATGTTTACGCATCTGATATTGAACTTTACTGGCTTTGAGTGATAGAGATTTTACAAATAAATTGCATAGGAGCCCGTAAAGCTTTG
Organism: Coturnix japonica; assembly: GCF_054131305.1. Classification (NCBI taxonomy): domain Eukaryota; kingdom Metazoa; phylum Chordata; class Aves; order Galliformes; family Phasianidae; genus Coturnix; species Coturnix japonica. Next base: position 19,131,260 of record NC_140664.1, on the reverse strand, counting down.
CAGATAACAGGAGCTCGTTTCGTTGGGTGTTTCTGATTGGTTGGTTTGAGTTGTTGATTTGTTTTTGTTTTTGTTTTTTTTAATTTTTACCCTTTAAAATAAGTCTTCTTTCATGTAAAACTGAGGATTGTAAAATTGTGTACAGTGTTTTATGTTCTTGTCTTGTTTTTTTTTCTTTTGTTTTTTTTCATATACTGCTTAAGCTATGCATTGTGGCTGTATGTGTGTGTTCCTCTAAAGTACTGGATCAAATTACTAACACTTAATATTAAGGACCCTGTTCTGATGTATGTGTTTGTCCGTCCGTGAGCTATGTGTCTGTAATGCCTCGGGGTAATCTTATGAAATGCATATCCTTTCTTTTTAAACTGACACAGATTTCTCAGGGGAGCAATTATAAACCGTTGTTTGTAGTAATTAAGACTCAGTTTTCCATGCTGTCCTCTCTCTTTTGGAAGTGCCCATAACTTGAAACCAGTCCAAGAAGCATGGGAGTTCTTGAAAGGAAACATAGATTCTGTGGGACTTAAACAAGTGGGCTTTAAGTCATGTCTTGTTTTAATTATTTTTATTGTAGTATCTATACACACCAAATGTTTTAAAATAAATGTATAAATCGAGCATATAAAACACAAAAAGGAAATCTTGACATTTAGTTGTATAATTAGACCTTTTCCCAGAGTCAACATCAGAAGTTTGTAAAACCACAGCAGATGGAATGGGGATAATTGAGTAATACAAATTTAGTATAAATAGTATAATGAATAAAGTGAGTTTGTTTTTCTGCTTCTTTTTGATATGTTGTTCACAGGTTGGGTGACCACCTCTGCGTGTTGTTACTGGAAGGATGTTGTGGTGTTTGTGGGTTTTTGTTTTTCTTTTTCAAAATTTGGTGGTTTTTTGTTTGTTTGTTTGTTTGTTTGCTTGCTTGCTTTTTGACAAAGACCTTAAAAATATCTATCAATCTGAGAAGGCCAGTTATTATTAGGCTGTGTTCTGAAGTATTTAGGTTTTCTAGAAAAAAAAAAGGAAAACATTTAGTGTAGCAGAATAGATTGGAGATTGCTGACAAAAGCATCAGCTGCTCTGTTTTGAATGAATTTTACCTGATCTACATATATTCTACTCCTGTTAATTTGCATTAGAGCAGAGAGAGCTGATGTGAATTTGGTGCCTTAGTAGCAAATTAGGGGTATTAGTTATTAGTATTACTGCTCCTGTATTAGGACTTCTCTGCTCTGAAGTTCCAGCTGCCTTAAAAATAACATGAATAAAGCTGAGGGGAAAAAAGCATTCCTCTCCCCACCATCTGCAGAGACCTGAGGCCACTGGGCTCCCACAGGGGGTGACGAAGCTCCTCTGAGGTGGCACCTGAACTCAAAGCAGCTCTGAGCATTGCAGCAGAGGTGCGCTGGGCTCAGGCATACCCGTGGGGCTCTGCCTGTTCCACTCTCGTATGGCTGCAGCTGTTTGCAGGTGGTCTTGGTTTGTTGCATGGTCTTACACATAGGCGCAGAGGAAGAAAATGCATCCTTCTTGACAGCTGTATTGCAGTAACTTTAAGAGTCTTCTCATTTTGTTTTTTTCGTGTTCGATAATGGCTGTTCCCTACCGGCAACATTTGCACTGCTCGTTATGTGCAGGCTTGACTTGTTTGCTCTCCTCCTGACCTTACTATTGTCTTCTAAGTTGCTGTCTGGTGCTCCCACATTGATTCTAAATTTTTTTATTAATTGCCATTTAAAGTTGCTCCCCCATTTCCCTGTTTCTCCTGGGCCTGCTTCTGCATGATGACTAAAGGACATAGCGTGATCCTTCCAGACTGGAGGTGGATTTAAGAAAAGCAGCGCTGATTTGCAGTGCTGAGAAAGGAATGTCTCCTTGCCTTTTGCTACACAGCATATGAATCTTCTTCATTTTGAATTTTGGCTTTGCATAGATGTATATATTTTTTAATTTCTGTGGGTTTTATTAAACTTCAGGCTGCACTCTCAGAACTTGCAGCACATCCTATTTACATTCCGCATGTAGTCAGCGTTTGCTTGAGATGATCTCGGATGTGTCTTTCTGTTCATTTTGCTGTGTTGCTTCTTCAGTTTCTAACATGTTCCAGAATTCCACTCTGCTCTTTGGTCAATTTAAACTCCAAATCTTTAACTTTTTTTGGTCCTATTTTAAATTGGAAGAGTGGTGAGTAGTTCTCGCAGTATGCACTGCACTCGGCTGTGTGTGTTTGTGTATTGCTTTGCAGATCTGTGCCCCTCTCCAGCAACTGTCTCAGTTGTAGGGGTCAGGAATTAATACTTCTTTCAGAATGATGAGAAGAAATTTGCCAAAATTATTTCGTACAGGTTTCTGGTTGTTCCTCTTCTTTATTTTCACATTTATTTAGGATACATGTGAGCAATTAAGACCAGAGTAGGCTGAAAGCAATATAATGTTCTTTTTTTCTCTTTCTTTTCTTTTTCCTTCAGAAAAAACTGCAAGTAATCATTTTCTGTCTTTTTTTGTTGTTGTTGTTGTTGTTTTCCTGTAAAGGTTTTCTGGGGTCAGGAGCATTTGAACTGTTTAGTTCTTCTCCAGGAGCTTGTTTGGGAATACCTTACTAAAACTGGCAGTGCAGAGGCATTTATGTCTGAACAGAGGCATCACACTACTTTCGCTATGGAAAGGAATCAGGCCTCAAAAACGGAGCATTCCTCAGATGATCTGAGAACAGGCCTGTTCCAGTATATACAAGATGCAGGTAAGAATATTATTACTCTCCTTTTTAAATTACATAATAAATACAGGAGTATCCTATTAAAGATATCTCACCTCTTGCAAAGAATTCTTTTTTTTTTCTTTTTAAGCAGTTGAAAAGCCATCTGCTAGAACGATCAAAAAAACCAAAAACTGTTTGTTGATTTCTTTCCATTTAAACTGTAATCTTTTAAAAGTCAGAAAAATTGCATTTTTACATTCTCTCCTTTCGATCCTGAGGGGTTTATATTTAACTGCTTTGCTCTTGTGAAAGAACGTGTTTCTTTTAAGAAATTATATGACAGATTATACCTTTATTTCATTTGACAGAAGCACAGAAACTGCCTGGTGCCTATGAAGTTGTATTTTACAACGAAACTGAGGATAGTCCAGGAATGATGTTATGGAGATATCCTGAACCCAGAGTGCTCACTCTCGTAAGAATTAATCCTGTTCCTTTTAATACCACTGAAGACCCTGATATCAGCACTGCTGACCTTGGAGATGTTCTTCAGGTGAGTAATGAGACTTTTATTGTTAACAACAGAAAATGTTACTGCTGCAAAGTGAATGTTTTCAAGATTGTGTTCATTAAAAATAAGCCCAAAACAAATGTCAGGAGCTCTATAAAATCAATAGGAGGTAAATTCTACAGCTTGTGCACATCTCTTTTAAAATGACTCATGCAAACATTTCAACCACTTATCTGCAAATCTTGTCCATGACCTAGTAAGCTTTATCAGTCTGGTTTGCCAGGAATACCAAGTTTTTATTCTGGCTTTGGATGCTTTCATCCATCAGTCTTTATTTAAAGACCTTGTTTAATTTGAAGGTGCAACATATACAAAGAAAGACTTGGTCTTAAATTACCAGGATGTGTGGAATCACTGAACTATGGTCTCTACTACTGCCATTCTCTTCTCTCTGTGATGATGGGTGTACTTCTAGTAAGATGCTCAAGTGTCAGAGAAAGGTCCTAATTACTCATATGTTGCTTTGAGGGAGTTAAATTGGGCAGTCCCATTTGACTGTGTGAGACAACAGAAATGTCCTATAAAGATCTGAGTACTGCAAACTGGTGATTCTGTGCCTCAAAGATAGGCCTTATCCTTACCTCTGAGAATTTTTGCTTTCCAAAATAGTTATTACACCATTACATATTCTCTAGTGAAATTCATGTTTACTAATTCATTTATTCCTTGCATGCCTTATTTACTTTTTGCTTAATTTTAATTCTGTTAATCTTGGTTTTCTTCTTGTATTCTAAATTGGATTTATTTTTTTTTTCTTTTCTTTTCTTTTCACTTGAATCTGCTTGTTGGTCAGAAAGGTGTTGTGAGTCAAGGAAATTAAGTATCTCCCAGTTCCTTCTATTTGTTCAGAAATGTTGAATTATATTTTACTGTTGCTATGACTTCCAAAATTGCATTTAAAATTGAATTATGTGCCAATATGCTTTGAGTTATGGATAAGAAGTATTATCTTCCTTGCATAAGTGGTATTACATTGTTACAGTTCACATACTGCTAGTGAGATCATGTATGTGTCCTGCCAATTTCTTTGCCCTCTAGACAACCAAATGTCCTTTCAGTTATATGAAAATTAAAATTCAATGGAAGTAAAGATCAGCTCTACATGGCATGAGGTTTGAATCAAAGATCAAAATTGTTATGGTATGCTTTCCTGGTGACCCCATTAGGTTGCTATGAAAGCCAGCAATTTACCTTATTTCAGGATGGTATTTTCAGAGCGTAGTGCACCAAGTTTTTGGTGTAATTGCTTTAAGCTCCTGTTATAGATTACAGACATCATAAGCATAATGTATGTGATTTGTAATATGTCCCTGTATAAGGGAAGTATCAGATCTTCATGTGGGTATTGGTGGGGACTCTACTGTATATACAACTGTACTTAAGGGTTGCAATCACGTTTAGCCCCTTTGTGCTGAGTGAAAAGGACATAGTTGTAGTTTTCTGTCATTTCTTCTATAATTGTCTCATACAGTGCTCTGCTGCCAATTTGGGTTGAGTAAACTTCTACTGGTCTTCACCAGTAATTCTTCAACGTTGCATTTAATCATGTACATTAACTACAGCAAACTGATTCCACCACCATTTTTTCAAATTTTCAGTCAAGCATCCCTATGTAGCTTCCCTGTATTGTGCTTTTTGCTGTGGCACACTCTCTTCTTAAGAGTTGTTTGTTTTATGATGAATTAATTATAGTAGAGTCTTATGTTAACACCTTGGGTTTTCAATTGCAGGGAAAGAGATAAAAGGTATCAGCCAAGTTAAAGCACAGTGTCACATCTGTGATCTTGACTAACACATTTACTCAAAAAATGTGCTTCTGGGTAGATGGAGTGTAGCAATGCCTACATTTTGGTAGTGGGCTATTAATTAGGACAACTGTTGCCAGGTGTTTTATCACATTTTGAGAAATGACAAACACGCATAGGCAGAACAGCTCTGCACAAGGTCAAGGAACGGCTTTTTAAAAGACATACAGGATGCATTTTTGGTTAAAAAAAAATAGATGGGGAAATAAGTGATAGAATCAGTTTTCAAATTCCTTAAGTAAACTGCATTTACTGATCACACATCTCAAACTTAAGGTGTGGTTTTAAGTGAATCTGGAGGTTTTTCGTCAGCTCCATTTTTTTCCCTGGATGAATATATCTCTGTTTTTTTTAATATACAGCATATTTAGTGTGTGTGAGAAATTCACAAAATGTAAACAGGAAAAATAGAAAGCAGTGCCTTCATACACCTCTTGACATGAAACAGTAGTGGAACATCTGCAAACTAAATATTTTCAGCTGTTTTGAAAAAAGAAACTAAATTTAAAGACAATTATGATATCAAAGCATATTAAAAATATATTTTAAAACTTCCCCAAAATTGTATTTACAGTCAAATGCTAGGAGGACCCATCATGTCACCAGGTGTGTTTCCAGTCTCCCTAAACCCTTTGCTTCACATAAATCCAGGCAAAGGTAGATTTCTGTAGGCGTGTTGTCTCTAGCTTTCTGTCTTTGCTATACTTCTTTTGGCAAGGCTTTTAAATCATGAATAGATTTTAGAAGTCTCTCTGTTTCTATAACTATTCTTTCACTTCTTGGAACTTAGAAAAGCTTTGCCATAAAGAGAAATTTTTATGTAGAAGCTGCTCGTCATCTGCTCTGGAGAAAGGGGTAGGCCAACAGCTTCAGATTATAGGAGTTGAAACAGACAGTATTGTTTCTGTTGTTTCTAACTCTACCTTAACTGCTTCTTCTAGATTACCCCATGAGCTTATTTTCTTATTCTTTTACTCATGTTGTTGCAAGGGTAAGCAGTTTCACTCATCAAATTTCTATTACTGCTTACAATCCCAACTTTGTTGCTTTTGTTTGTAGAGGGAAGAGAAAGAATGTATGTTTCTGACACAAGAGTAGCATGTTGCATTTTCTTTAGAGATTTCAAATAGTTTGATCTTTTCATGTGAAGGCAGAGAGAGAGAATCCCAGATGCACTTGCAAAAAAACTGCATCAGGATTATATTTATTTTGTGAGATTGAGAGGATTTGAATTTCTTCCTGTTTACTGGAGATTGCAACCCCTTTCCATTTAATTACTAATCCCTCACTGTCCCGTTTTCACATGCTACAAGTGTTATTTGGCTCTGTATGATGTATCATTCTTTCAGATAGCTGCTGTTTAATTAAGCACTTTGAGTTTCCCTGCTGAACAGTTTTTAATGTTTTAAGGATTTCCTCGTCAGTGACATTTCTGAAGTGTCTCTAATTCTCAGATACTACAACCATTCTAACACTTTTTTATCTGGAGAGCATGAATTTCTCTTGTACTTTGTTATTCTTTGGTAGAGTGGGTCAACACAATTCCAAAACTCAATTGTTCAGAAGAAACAGAAAAAACTCTGTAAGTGTCCTATCAAAGTAAAGTGATTACTAAATCATGATGATTTCAGATTGAAGTATCGTCTGTACCAGAGAAGACATATAAGAACCATTCTAGTTTTGCAGTTTAGTGTCTTGTAAAACATTATGACAAAAAACTATTGCTGAATGGCTAGTAATTAAAATAAATCAATAAATGTAGAAGTATCCAAATCAATGTAAAGAAATGTCATTTATAATTGTTTTTAGGGGAAACCTGTTTCTTCCAAAATAACTTTTGTAATTGTGAGAGGAGCAGAAGTTTGGTGAAATATCTCTATCATATTTCTTGCTACTCCCATTGCCAAAATATTTTCTGGATATAACTTATCAAGACTGCTTACGTAGTAATTGAGATTCAAATTAAAGGACACATATAATTGTAACTTCTTACTAAAGAAGTAAGTATAATGGTATTGTTTTAGGAAAATGAAATCAGTGAAGTGAAGCAAAATTCAATTTATTGCTGGGCTTACAAGTGCTTGGTTGCAACCTTGTATAGCTAACTGCATTAAAGTAACATTGGGCTCTATCAAGAAAAAGGTGTGCCATGGATGCAGAGTATTCCTTACTCTCTGAATTATTTTAATTACATTATTTTAGTCTGTCTAGTTCTTTGATTAAAAGTATTAACTCTTGACTGTTACTTCAGCTTCTGTTTTCATTCCGCTGATAGCTGCTCATTATCCAATACTGGAGAATTTTTTTATTTGTGTTTAGAAAGCTCTAGATATAGCTGAACATCTAAGTAAAGGTCAATGTGGGAGAAAGAAGTATACACAGGAGAAGCAGTTTAATGTTCTCATAAGAAGAAAAAACAAATAGGCTGTGTCTTATGCAATTAATGTGATAAATACTGCCTCTAAACCACCACTAATGTACCATTTGTGTAATGGAGATCTACAGGAAAGGCTCTCAAGCAACAGGAGGCTCAGATATTGGTAAAGGCATACCCTTTTGATCTTGACCATTGCTAAGATTATTTTTAAAGCTATGGAAAAGAAAAAGCATTTTGCACTGGTAGCTTCACTTAGGACAACACAAATTTCTGAGGGGTGAAGTTAATCCTAGTGCTGACTCCATCTAATATTACTTAAGCCAGGGTAATCCTTTACTGCCCAAATCAGAAAGGGCAAGGGGTACAATAGTGTTGATGTGAGGATCATATTCACAGATCAGGAGCAAAGTCCAGTTTGGAAAACTTTCACAGAATGAATTCACAAGGTAAAAAGCACAATGAAGGAAAGATGTAGAAATGCCAGTACTTTAAAATATTGCAAATTGTTACTGCTGTGTCAAAAGGAGCGCCCTCTGAGATTTTCTCAGTTGTAGCAGAAGAGATTTTTAAAACCTTCAAATAGATTGATGGCTGGAGGAAGTGTGATGGTTGAAGGTAAATCAATGAGTAACTTTAGAAGCATGGTTACATTTAGGATATTAGCTTGTGTATAAATTCTTCAGTTAAAATTCTTTGGAATTATGCATATATTTATGCATTTGGTTCAGCAAGTATTCATGTGTGAAGGCTTAATTAAGGTGTAGGTCAGTTTTCCACTTTAACTCAAAACCATATTTTTAAGTCAACCAGCTCACCATTATAGGGCAGCAGGTCTTTTTTTTTTTGCACTGTCACCTTCTTCTGTGGCACTGAAGGTTGGAATTTGCTGGTGGTGATTATTTTCAGACTTGCTAATCTGTCCATAAAATGTTTTCCACTGAAGTTAGGACACAGTAATAGCCACCAGGCAGAATACCTTTTATAAATAAATCTGAGGTGCGGAAGAAGTGAACATTTCTAGTTCCAGATGATAGTTCAAGGTTATACCTGTTATGCAGGTAATACCACAGTCCCAGAACATAAAGGATAATGAAAAAAGACTGTATTCTTCACCATACCAAGGTATTCTAATGTGCATTCCAGGGATGCGATGTAGTGCTAAATGTAACCACACCTGCACTGTTCCCTGAATCCACCAGGCTGCAATAGCTGAGGAAAGTTACCTTCCTCATTTAGTTGTGTTTTGGGTAGTTTGGAGGGAGCTGCTGGACAAAATTCTGCTAGTGATTCAATAGTGATTTTGAATTGTAGAGATAGAATATGGAGTTAGCTACAGTTAGGGATCTAAGCCCAAAGAAAGTGGTGATGCATGTCTGTACTTTGAGGCTTAAAGCTATGCTTCCACTATGCTTCTGGTTTTCTAAAGTCTTCTAGTATCTACCCACAAGAGAATCTACCTACTGAAAATCTCAGATTTAGTTTTCTCTTTGCCTCCAAGTGGACTACATGTACTCAGAAGGCTGAAGAGGAGTTCTTACAGTACAATACTTAAATAATAATCTACTCTGATTTCCTCTGAACAGCATTTTTATATTATTTATCTCTACCAGAAACAACTTAGACAAGTTTGCATTAACAGGAGAGGGAGCAAAAATTGAAGTTGGTTGGGTTCACCAAGATAGGAAAACAATTTGTCTAATAACAAGGCAGTATTTGGCTTCTCTTTGCAAGCGGGTGAAGAAGATGTGCAAATTATTTTCACTACAGCTTGGGGACTCTTCTAGCAAGTGAAGTTTTACGGAGTTGCTCAAATATTTTCCATTTCAGTGTAGTAGTTCTCTCTCCAGTAAACAATATTATTGGCATTACCTCATAGCTCAAACAAAAAGCTCTGTATTGTGTCAACTGCATTTACACAAGTGGCCATGTGGAGAATTAGAAATTTATTTAATGGAAGTGATCACATCGTATGTAATGTTCTGAATTCTGAGCTCTGTGATTTATTTAGGCTGCATCACCAACACTGACTTAAAATTCTTCCTCCTGAATGGCTGTCCTGCAAAAGATACAAGCTATTAATGCTCACAAGACAAAAGGAAGATAATCTATGGTGTTCTTTTCTCCATGTGAAGTCAAAGTATCTACCGAGCTATAACCCTGACAGGCTTTTATATTTGTACCTGCCAGGATTCCTGTTGCATGCAACTGCATGCAGTGCTATCGTAAGCATTGTAAGAGCAGATAAAAAGATGGTTATGTCCCAAAGGTTCCTTTTTTGGCCTTTCTTCTTTATATAGTGTCCTAATAAACAGAGCACTTACTCCTGAATTAGTAAAGTGGTGATTACGTTAACGGGATCTTACGGCCTGCAGGAGGAAAGTAGAGAAGTGAGTCTCGTTCTGGGGTTGCAAGGGCTTAACTGAGGTTTAATAAAGAAGGACTAGGTAAATAAACACTCTCTGGTATTCTCTTGCTGGGATGGTAAAGAGAACATAAAATATTTCCACCTCTGAAAGGTGAGGATTCAAAAAATTGTCTGTTACAGAATCACAGAATCACAGAATTACCCGGGTTGGAAGGGACCTCAAGGATCATGTAGTTCCAACCCCCCTGCCTAGCAGGGCCACCAAACATACACCTTTAAATTATTGCTCTAAACTGTTATTAATATTATTAATAATTATTGTTATTATTAATAACTGTTATTATTATTATTGCTCTAAACTGTCTTAAATTATTGCTCTAAACTGTTGCTCTGCATTACGCGCTTACGGTATTTTAGTAAAACATTTGCAAACTCTACGGTCTGGAGTCTGATTTTTTCAACATTGTCAGCCAATAAACAGTCATTTTCTAACACCTCGTGGTTGTTTAAACAGTGGCTTAAGGAAGCAAGAGCTTAAGAATGACTGACATTAGACCTACTGTAAGTCATTATTCCGGGAAAGATTTGACATGACAGTCAACAGGAAAAGAATTATGATCAACGTCAAAGACATTCATTTTCCCTTTTGACAGAGAATACCTCATTTTTGGCTGGCGCTGCTTCCTTTTTGCATTTCATTCCCAGTTGGAGCTACAATATTCAGCTGGGCATTTGAGTATCTGGGAAAGGAGCTTTTTGGAAAACCACAACTTTTATTTATCTTTGATTCATTTCTTACATTTCCAAAGCAACGTCTATTTTGGAAATCCAGATAATTTGTTTGTTACAGGTTTGTGACTGAAGTTCACAGAGTTATTGCAGAAGAAAGTTGTAAAGTTCAGCTGTGCTTATCGATGTACTTCGTTGTTTGAATCTACTGTCATGCAGTTGTATCATCTTTAAACAATCAGACTTTTAAAATGAATGCTGAAATAGTTTTTCTGACTGTTGGGAACTGCTTGGAAATCAGTGCAGGACTTCATGTGGGATTCTGCTTTTTAAAGCGTTTCACATAATTCTGCATTTTGAAATGAGTGTATTAGTGTACAGTGTTTTTATGATACTGCTGCTATGTAAAGAATTGCAGCAAACTGAAACAAAACAATGCAGTAGAATTATTGAGCATATCTGACTGTGAAGTAGAACTTGCCTTTCATTATAATGTAGGAAATTCTTTTCCCATCACTAAACTCGATGTTTATACGCATACACGCATACCAAAATGAATGCAGGTCGTTATGTAAACATTCAATCTATTTAAGAGGGCTGAAGACTGGCTTTTAGCCTGAACCAATTACCCTTCAGATGATCTGCATGTAAGTATTGTGATACTGGCAAAATTTTGCACATTTTTGGATGTTTTTGAACGATAAAACTCTTGCTATTAATGATCTGCATTGTCTTCATTCTCTTTCCAGGGAGGAAGTAGGGGCTAAAGAAGTCGCAGCGTTGTACATTGAGTCTTAAGCAGATGTTGAAACAGAGCCTGTTCTCTTTAGGAATTCCAGCTTTAAACATTATTTGTGAACTTCCTTGCCTGGGAGTAGGATTAGCTCAGACTTTACTATTTTGTTACTGTATTTTGTGTGTATAATCTTAATTATTTTGCTGTGTGATCTTAGTGTTCGCTGCATCAAGATGAGACTGTATCGCTTGGAGTGTGGTTTCGGTGCAGTCTGCAGGGAGTTAAGCGTAACTTGTTGGGAATGTTAATGGAAGTTGTGCATAATTTGCCTGTGCATCGCACTGAAATTTACCCTTTGGGGTTATTGAGCTAGTGAAAATTCTGCTGGGTGCCAGAAAACTGACGAAACCATCAGATTATCCTAATGACAGATTTACATTCTCATTGTGTTTTGTACTTTTCAGAGTTTGTAAGTCTGATTTATGAAATTTTGCAAACCGACGTCCTTTCTGCTGCACAGAGATTTTGTGGCACTTTTTGTAGGAGTAGGGCTTTACTGTGGTGAGAATATGTGGTCAAAATATCCCATTTACTTAAAATTACACAGTGCTTCGTGTATTAATAGCTTGCTGCCCTCAATCCCAGAGGTGACTGCATTTCAACAGTATAGTGCTTACGTTGTTAACAAATACTGAAACCCAGAAAATAAAAGCCTTGAATTGAATGTGAAGGATTGTTCCTATATCAGGGAAAGAGAATAGAAAAATAGTGCAATAAGTAGCTAAGTCTTCAACATAAGATCTCCTATCAATATAAATTTGTTTATCAATATTTACAACAATAAATTAAGAAAATAAGCAAGGGCTCAGGAGATTAAATGAAATGCTGTTGCTTTTGCTTTTGGACAAGTGAGCGATCTTCATATGAACTTAGTGTCAAGACGGATGACATCTAGTATTAAAAAAAAGGGGGTAGAAACATATAAGAGTACATGCATTTTCCTGTTTAAAAAAAAATCCTGCGGAACTCTTCTTAATTATAGCGTAGCACTGCTCTACGCTCTCGTAACAAAGCCATTAGTGTGTTTAAAGTAATTTTTCTCTAATGGAAAAGTCAGTATCTGTGACAGATTACATTACTATACACACCTGCATTCGTTCTGAACCTGCTAGCCTGATAAATTGATAAGATAAGTTGGTCACATGTTGTTTTAAAAAGGCAAGGAACAGAGTTCCTAATAAAAGAATGCTACATATTTCTTCTAAAAGGTTAAAAAGCATTTCTCAGGGCTCTTAAATTACCATATTCTGATACCAAGGGAAAATAAAACCTGGGCTTAGAGTCTTGTTTGTACTTAGAGGGCTTTCCGGACAGGAAGGCAATCTTGATGCAATTCAGTAAGCCACAATACCAGTGGGGCATTACAGGTGAAAAATTTGCAGCTGTACCCCTCACCACAATGTATTACAACTGTACAGTGGAATATTTCCTGTACAGAAATAGGGCTTGGTTAACTTTGTTTCCCAAGAGTAGATCACATTAAAATGTTATAAAATCATGATTTCCTGCATTTGAATGCTTGTGGTTTCTCAACTGGTTCCAATATTACAAAGGGTTTTTTATAGCTTCTATTAGTTGAAGATGTATAGAAGCTTTTTTTTCCAAAGTCAGCTAAAAGACAGCTATGTGTTTCTAAAGAGCAATTTCTCTCGGAAGACGTGACTTTTCTTTCACATCTCTTTATTCTAGTTCAGTATTTAATTTACTTCATAAGCTGCGGTACAAATGTAAACGTAAGCAAAATTAAATAAGTACGTGAATAGTGCCATCGGTTAATTTGTTAAATGAAGCTGAAAGAGCTGAGGTGTATGTCATTACCCAGTAAACAAAATAAGTTGCCTCGATATGCATAGGGAAAAAAAATGAAATAGGGCAGATATTCCATTTTGTAGCAAATATTCAAAATCTAATGTGGTTTAATCAAATCAGTCCCAAAGCTACAACACCTCAAAGAGAAATAAAGCAAACTCCATGAAGAAATGTTACATTGCTGGTTTTGTTTTTAAATGTCATAGTTTGTGGTATCTGATTATTACTGACTGCTGAAAATTGAGATTGTGCCACAGTGGAATAACTGTTACAGCCCAAAACACAAGGGGTGTTTAAAGGGAAAAGGCAGTGTCAAAGTAATAGAAAATCCTACCGAAAATACAGAAGGGATTGTGGTGGGGCAAGAAAATACTTCGTACAGCTAAAATGTATTTAGTGCTGGTACCAAAACTAGTAGTACTACCCACAGATTAAATGTCTAGCTCACTGCAAACGGCCTTATTTTATTTTTTTTCATCTGGGTTTTCATGGAAAGGGAAAAGTGGTGATCTCTGGCTGTGCCAGCAGAGGTTTTCTGCACTGACAGGACACAGCAACAGCTGTAAGGCTACAAAAGTGTTCTGCTGCAGGCAGTGTGATTTCTGTCAGTCACAGGGGAAGATAAGGGGCCTTGTGAATGTTGAAGGATCCTACAGCAGGTGGTGGTCTGCTGCTCATTCTGGATTGGATGTGTAGTGCAAATAGGCATAGTAAGGAGCTATCGATCTATTTAATATCATACAGAATAACATTTAATGTTTAATATTGTAGAGATAAATACTGTTATATTTTTCTATTTCATAATATCTCTTTTAAGCATGTTTTATACATTATATATTTTTCTGCAGGTGGTTTTTTCTCTGTTTTTATGTAACTCATAATTTGAAATCAAACTTAGTAGTTAAGTTCTGTGTGATCACAGCCAAGCATTTTCCCTGTGTAAATTATTTTCTGCTGCTGCTGCTTCTGTTCACCTGAAGTCAGAACTGTATCTTTAGGGCAGTTGGCCCTGGAATGGGAAAATATCCTAAAAACAGGGTAGCTTTATTACAGTGCAATCAGTTTATTCCTACTCAGGAAGCTTGAGTTATAATCTCAGCATGGGTTGGCGTCTGACACAAAGTACAAGTTTGTATTGTATTCTGCCTCTCTTTCACTGAGGTGGCCGTACTCTGAGAAGATAAAACACACACATGCTTCCTGTCTTCAGTTTTCTTGTTTTCTGGAACAAGAAGAACTTCATTTCCTAGAGGAAACACCCACCATCTGAGGGACTGAGAGTAAAGAAACAAGCATTTATTCTGTAATTCACTTATTTTCTAGCAAAAACTAAAACAACAGAAATGAAAAGGACGCATCACCAAAAATTGCCTTGAACAGGTTTTCTTGTAACCAAACCACTGATATCTTTCTCTTTAAATATCTGGATGTATATATTTTAAAATCTACTTTTAATACTGATTTCATAATTTCTGATGTATTTTAATACTTATTTAAAGAATGATATTTTTCAGTATCTAAGTAATAAAACAACCAAGCCTTTATATCCTCTTAATTCATTAACCTCACAGAACTATGCAGAAGGCTGTAGTTTTTTCCTAGACAAACAAACAAAAAAATAAAGTTTCTGAAAAATATGTTATTTACTAAAAGAATGAGATCTTTAAATTACTTCTGTCCTAAACAACAATGAAGTTTGTCTCTGAGGTCTGTCAATATCAGGGCAGCGTGTATGGTGAGTAATAGATGTGATCATTTATCACCTGAAAGCTTGTAGAAGTGTGGTGGTGGCCCTTTGCTCAGCTGCAGAGCTCAGCTATTGAAATATCCCACAGAAAATGATGTTCACCCAAACCTTTTAAAACCCAAACTAATGACGTGGTCTATAACTGGAAGGATAACATCAGGTCATAGGGAGATCTAGAATTATGTTGTCATCATAAAAGCCTTTAGAAAGAGCATATGGATCAACAGTGCTTTCTTTTCCATTCTATCCTCTTTTTGCACAAAAATTTACATAGAGATACAGAATACACATGTGGTCAGTGGGGTGTACAACACATGGATGAAAAGATTAATAAGTGACATAGTGTTAACAGATTCTATAGCAGTTTCCAACCTTCACTTTCAAGGTAGGAATTAAATTATCCGGGAACACATAATGTGTGACATAATGTATGATGAAAAAGAAAAAACATGGTCTGTCACATTGTAGTGCATAAGTAGGAATATTTATGTTGGTTATCAATACTGTCTTGCTGATTGATTAACAAGCATTCAGGAAATGAGTTGAATGATGAGAGTTTTAAGAGGGGCTTTCAAGTTTCTTTTTCTTGTTTGATTGGTTTTTTTGGTGTTTTCTTGTTCTTTGTTTTGTTTGGGTTTTTCTGTTGGTTCTATTTTGGTGGTTGTTTTTGCAAGGGGGATTTGGGGTGAGGTTGCTTTTTCTGTTGTGTTTGGGATTTTTTTTTTGCAAAGTGTGAATGATTCAAATCAAGTAGAGAACTGGTAGGTGTTCACAGAGGTGATTTTAGTAATGTCTGTGCTGGGGTAATAAGCATGATGATTTTTTCTTAAAGTAGATTGAAATGAGAGATTCACAGAGAATAGGAAATGATGTTAAATCTAAAGATTTCTGCTCCAAGGCAGCTATTTCAGCAAAACTGTTTCTTTGTTTTCTTTCCTTGCATTGGACAGAACTGGAACTGTCATTCAAACACAGCTGCATTCCTTTCTATTACAATTATTAATACACCATTTTCATTCTTAATCCAGACTGTGTCCCACAGTCTCCCATGTTTGTAGTCCACAGGTAACAAGAAAAAGGGGAAACATTCAAATTTTCTAACTGATTTGTTTAAAATTTCTTTCAGCTGTGGAGTTGAGGCTGACATCATGTACCTTTTCACTTCTGCTTCTGTTCTCTGTTGTTACTGCTACTGAAAAAAAACATTTAACTGATGTTGTACCCTCCACTGCTATGGAGTCTGAATGAGTGTGCAGTAGTTTTTCTTTCAAAATACATCTTGGAGATTCCTGGTTAAATCCAAGACTAGAGTTAGATAGTTCTATACACATATCGGTCATATATGCTGTACAGTAGTTGCTCTTTTTACATTTTACATGGGAATGGAGTCATTGTAGATAGGAATTTTCACTATAAGGAAAAAAAAATTGAGAGCTAGGAAAGAAACAAAAAGCTTTTGCAGTTGGATGCACTTCTTCAGTGTTTCGTTTTGGAGAGGCAGCACAAGTGGTCAAATTTGGTAAGAGGTAACAATTATCCAAATTATAGCTTAGGTTTTATTCAAATACTGAAGATAGAAGTATGGTATTCAATTCTACATGTGGGATTTTTTGTTGTAGCTAATTCATTTATTCCCACTGCCTATGACTCAGTTCTGGAGTTGTAGCCCATTTCCAGGCTTTCACAACTATTATTTTTGGCAACTGATATTGCCCAGAGCTACCATCTTTCCTTAAATTTATCCAGACCAGGCAAAAGCAATAAACCCCCTAGAACAATTAAAGCTAGATATGTAGGAATCAGAGATTCTGAGTCAACAATGTCTTTTGAAAGCTTCAAACTAGAAAGCTTACAATTTGGATAGTGCCAAAGCATGAGCCATATTTTGTATAGGTAATCACTTAAAATCTCCGTTAACTTTTTACTTCTAATATATTGATAATATCTAGAAATGCACGGCATCTTGTTCTGATAGATTTCTTGACGTGTTGCAACAGTTATGAACATCTTCCTGTGCAAAAGTAAATGTGAGTAATCTTTTCTTCACGCCTACCAGCCTGCTTGAATTGGTAGGTGATACATTGTTCTATCTGGCTGCTCATACGGATGAGTCCCATGCTGATTAATTTGCCTTTCCAAATTCTTAAGAATTCACTTAGGTGGTTACCATGAAGTTCCTGAAAAAGAATGCTGTGTGAGCTTATGCTGGAGCCTGAAAATGAGTTTGTTACTTTATGCCTTAATAGTTATTTTCATCATTTTACTCTGCCATCTTTTCCTCAAGATAAGGTTCTCTATTTCCACCACCTACTGAGTAATAGCATTTTTTTTAAAACATTATATATGAAATCTGTTTGGTTGGGCTTTTCTCCAGCTTTCATTCTGCCTTTGCTCTCAATTTCTATTTTACTTTCCTCTCACCCTACTGATAGTTTTCATACTGTAGTGCAACTTGTGAAATTCCTTTATTGTGCTTTTTAACAACTTTTTCCAGCTCATTAATTGTAGTGGGAGCAGAATTTATCGCCTTGCTTAGCCTCTTTTAAAATGCCTGCTACCTGCCATTCTGTTCCAGTTTTGTGAGGCTGTTATTAGAGAGAGATTATTTTCCTTGCTGGAAAAAATACTTTGTTGTGAGATGAAATCTAAAGAAAGAAATATTGTAATTAATAGAATGTTAGAATACATAATAGAATTATATATGATAGAATTATTATATTTTATTATAATAATTATTATATAATTATATAATAGAATATTAATAGAGTTAATAGAACTTAAAAGCAACTGAGATGAACACAAAGGCTGTCCTCAGACCTCTTTCTTTTTCTCTTATGTTCCATTCCTAGTCATATTCTTTATTGGTAGTGCAACTCAGTTTTGACCCCCAGTTTCTTTAGACTTGTTCCTCTATTAAGCGTTTAGCTCCTGTAGTGTCTGGAGAGCAATGGTATTTCTCAGAATCATAAAGGTTGGAAAAAACAACTAAGATCATCTATTCCAACTGCCAGCCTACCCCCACCATGCCCACTCAGCCATGCCCCTCAGTGCCACACCTACACATTTCTTGAACACCTCTGGGGATGGTGACTCCCATTTGACTTGATTGTTGATTCTGCACAGGTTCCAGTGTGAGCATGGATGGAGCACTTTTAGCATGGATAGTTTGGAATGCATTCCCTAGTCCAGATGAGACCACACAGGTGTCATATACAAGTCAGTTAAAATTTGTCCCACTCTTTTGGAAATATCTCACCTGTTATTTCTTAGGATGGTGTTTGCTTTTTCCAGGCATCGTCTGGTTGTCTCATAATTTCCCACTGTCTCTTACAGGTATCCACCATTTTCTGCTGGAGATGCAGCTTATAAAGGATATGTTGCCATTGTATCAATCCCCTTTTCTCAGTCTCTAGTCTTTGAAATGATGTCAGCATTCCTAATGGACTGCCCTACACTGCCCTATTTTACATAGTGTCATCAGAGCTTTGTAGCAGTTATCAGGTTTATTTCTTTTTATCTTGACCTAAAAAAACCACCAGTGTCCACGGTTGCTTTTTTCCTGTCATCAGGTATCACTGTGACTTGACAGATGCAGTACAAATCTGTGTTTCAAGCTTTGTGGTTCCACACATTAATTCTTGTAAGGTTCTTTGGAGGAGATTATTTATGTTCCTTTGCCCTCTCCAGCTTAAACCACTGAGCTCCCTGAATTTTCCTCCTTAACCTTCATTCCCATTAATTTATCAGCCTGCTGTCACCTCTGTATGCATTATAGTCCTTACTAAGTAACAGGGAAAGCACTCATGGAGGCTTATTTTGTGACTGTGTTTAGATTTACTGCAATCTCTGACACATTCCTACTTTTTCCCTGGTTCTTTTTGTGTGTCTATAAGCACACATACTAAGATATGAAAAGAAAATATAAGAACACAGACTTTTTTTTACTATTTGTTTTCAGACAACTTGACTTTTATTTCTCATTTGTAATTGTGGATTTTTGTATCTTAATTGCGAAGTCTTCCTGTTGTATTGAATTCACTCTTATTTTAAATTCATATTCTCATTCATTTTCATTATATTATCAAAAAGAAGGGGAAAAATGTATAAGACACCTTTAAAATCTACGTTGGTTTTTTTTTTTCTGTTTTGCTTAAAAATGTCCCTAGTGACATTCCCTCCTTTACAGTGAAGCATCCAGGAGTAATTGAGTTTGGATTATTTACAGACTTAAAATAAAAAATGTGATTAAACTAAATCTGCTTTGTATTTGCTGGGCCTGAGTTTTCAAAAGTCATCTAAATTCCATATTCTAGTGACAGAGAAGATGATGGGATTACAAATAACACTGTGATTTGTCACAAGGTTTTTATTCATGTGCTGACCTTTCACATGGCATCATGCTGCCCATCGTTATTGTTCCTCTGCATCTTTGATTATTTTATTATATCTGATTAAATGAGTAATTAGCAAGTTAATATTTTTAATAAAACAAAAGTGAGAATTAAAATAAAATGATCTTTAACAAGAATTAAAGTGAGCTCGGTTAGTGCACTGTAATGACACCTGATTGATTTTGTGATTGCATAATACAAGTAATGATTTACTGCACTGGCTTTGTTGTGCTTGGATACTATGGAGCAAATAGCTGTTTCTGTAAGAGAAAGATTGAACTATTACGCTACAGTAAAATTTGAAAACCATTTTTATTCAAGACAACACTGAATCTGAGTAACAGCTACAGTTGTGGTTTTCCATGTGGCAATTCCTATTTATTTTAGTTAGCTTTTCATTTGTGGTGTGAATAGTAAATCCCTTTATTATATTTGTGATGAAGTACAAGGAAATTACCACATCTCCTTTTTATTGCAGATTCCCTGCAGCTTGGAGTACTGGGATGAGCTTCAGAAATCATTCATTGCATTCCGGGAATTCAGTCTATCGGAAAGCAAGGTCTGTGAACTGCAGCTGCCCAACGTCAGCCTTGTGAATGACCAGAAGGAGCTCATAGCCTCCGATCTTTGGAGGATCGTCCTGAACAGCAATCAGAATGTGGCTGATGACCAAAGGTAATTTTTAAGGAGGCAAATTTAAAAGAAAAACAGAAATCTAACACTGCATTCTGAGGAGATCTTCATAAAGGGGTTTGGGAGAGAAGCATATATGCTTACATATTTGAGCGACTCTTAAAAGAGCTTCAAACCATAGTTTGCCTTCACACGTGGCAGGGAGTACATATTAAAAGAGCTCTCTCTTAGATTTATAAACAGTCTAAAAGCATTATCATTTCAGGTAATTAACAGAGGGAGACTGAGCCACAATCCAGTATGTAACATAGTAATGATCATCGTCTGTACACACTTCCATGTGTAAACTTTAATGTCCTCAGTGCAAGCCAATGACTAAGACAAGTCACGTTTCTATTACATATATTTTTGAAACAAAATCGTAGTACTTCAAGAGTACATTTTTACTTACATGTTTATTTATGCAGCTTGCTGACTGTGCTAACAGAAAAAGAAAATAATCAGAGTTTTAAAACTCTGGGGATTGATATTTCATTATATTTACAGCTGGAGGTTTTGGGAGCATACAGTGACAGCAATTCACTATTTGCATTCATTCTTTTTTGATTAATAAGTAAAGTTAGAATAAATGAGTACAAGGTCCTTCATAAAAGCAGTGGAATTGCTGTTAAAGACCTTCTTAACATGGGTAGTCAGAGTGGAAATCCCAGACTGACCTTTTTGAATCATTGGTATTTGCCAGCTGCTGTTGTCTGTGTATGGACACGTGCTTGAGTGCATGTGTTGTGTTCATATACATGTATGTGAAGCTAGAGAATGCAGAGAAATCAAGAAATACTAATATTGCTAACAAAATCGATGAAGAAAATTAAACATCTGGTTTCTGTTAATAGTATCAGGTTTGAAATGATTTCTTGATGTTAATTGTGAAAGAATGCATTTTCATCATTGAGAAGTTAAGTGTTTTAGACAAGGTTAATTCCTCTGAATGTGGGACCTTGGCAAAATTGCCTTCCTGGTCAGCTTAACACCACAGAAACTTGAACTCAGTGGGAACTGAAAATTAAGTAGTGAAATTTAGAAGATTTTTTTTCACCGGGGCATTTGACACTGTAATCATGCTTATTGTTTTCTGCCCAAATAGGGTTCGTCACCCTATTACCTGTGTGATGTTCTATTCAGGGAGCTCTGATAAGCTAATAAGTAGTAATTATTAAGAAAGGTTATTGGGTTCAAATGAAATACATAAATACATATATATATATATTAAAAAATTACAACAGCAGTTTAGACTGTGATTAACATCAGTAACATTTTAGAGCACAATATGAACTCACCTGCCCAGAAGGCCTAAACTCAGAAGGGAGTTTTCAATGGGGAGGCTGCAGGCCTGCTGCAGAATAGTGAACATCCTCAGTGCTATCTGAGTTTCGCAATAAAATTGAGTAAAAATACTGAATGACCTTGAAGTACCAGGGCTCCCAGGGGGACAATTTCTCTTTCCACAGCAGTGACACTAGAAGCTCTATGTGCTCCAGACTCTGTGTGTGCACAAAGAACTTAAGCATAAACCACATTTGACAGAACAGGATTTAAACTGAAGCAAAAGCAGCTCACTGAATAGGGAAAGCAGGAAGGTAAGAAGGCTGAAAAAAGCATTAGGCACACCACTGGAGCATTTGAATGTCAATAAGCAGAAGAGAAAGAGGGAATTTGTGGGAAGGTGCCTTCAAATACCAGCTCCTTAGGCACATGTACAGACACAGCGGTCACTAGCTTGGACATTTTTGGTGGCCTGATGAATTTATAGTCATCTGATGATTATAAACATGCTAACAGCTAAATATACTAACAGTAGACTAGGAATCTAAGGATTCATATGGATCAGATGAACTGCTTTTGGAAGCCAGGAACCTGAGGGATGCATGAAGCAAGCATGAAGCAAGTTTCAGTCAGAAAAAGTGAAAAGGTTGTATGCACAGCTTCAGCAGCAGTTTTGGATAGAAATTCAATCTCTCAATATATGAACTTCAAACAGGGCTGCACTGCAGGCTTCCTTAAGGATGGACTGATGTAAGAAGTAATCCTGATAAATCTAAATGAGCCTTCTCAGAGTAACTTAACGAGTGAGGAAAAGAGCAATTGTTTCTCAGAGATGAGATTTTGACCCATGGTGTTAGAGGCACATTAGAGTCAATAACTCCAGTTTCACATCACTGACCTGGATGTTTCGAGACCATTCACAACCACTGAAATACATGAAGTTACAGCTAAACAAAGGAATAAATTTATGGAAGAGTTAAGCCTCAAAGAACCAAGTCCAGTGAAGAGAAATATGGGTTGTGAGATAATTTATATATCACAGATTTGCCAGTCTTTCTAGACCCCTAGAAGGATAAGAAGTCCATGTTGGCAGCAGCTCTGCTGAAGCTATGGCTCTGTCTTCATTATATGAACATACTGTTACTAGGATGAATATTTTCTTGTGATCAAGAATCCTAAAATTTATCAATTTATCAAATTATCAATTTATTCAACTTCACAAAAAAATCCCTAACCTTTTTCTTTTTGAGAGAGACTGCCCCGTGCCACAGTATACATCCAGTGTTAGGCTTCTTCCTAAAGCAAGCAAGTATGTTTAATATGAGATCTTATATACTTGTGAGAACAGCCACAAAGTGCCAACTGTTAGACCAGGAAGCTTCAGGGCAGGGAGGTCTGCAACTGCGAGCAAGAAGCAAAGTCTGTATAGAAGTTGAATCTCAGCTTGCCTGTGTACTCATGATGATTTGATGTTAATTACATGCTACAGCTGTATGACTGATTAGCAAATTTAATTGCTATTAATGAAGTATAAAAATGCTTAGTTGTTGTTGAAGTTTATTTTGTTAGTTTGATCCTCAATTTTGGGTCAGACCCTAACATCTGCCATATGCACACAGCTGCTGCACAATGACAATATTTTTCCCTCAAATTCTGCAGGATTTTTTTGTTTTAACCTTTATGATATGCTAATTATTACTACTCGAGAGCAGAGCGTTGTGTTTTAAGTACTTCATTGCTGGTTCCTAACATCAGTCATAAAATATGAAATTTATGTGGCTTGCGTGACAGGAAAATAAGGTTTGTGAGAAGATGTGAATCCAACTGATATGTTGAATAGTAGCTGACAGCCTAAGAAATATCAACCACAATGAATATGGGAATGTGCAACAATGTCATGATGCAAACGCTGTGGTATGCAAGCTCTTTCTCAGATTGATCAGGAAGTAATTAGAAGTATAAAAATCAAGGAGCTATGTGGCTAAGGATGTAATATATATGTATATGTTGTTTATTTTTAAGAATATGGTGACCATTCATTATTCAATGAATGAAAAAGAGTTAAATGAACATTCATGAATGCTTATTCAGTGACTGAATACATTTGAAAACATAAGTGAAATAATCTACCATCCCCCTTGGGATTTAGTGTAGTGTCTATGGAAAGAATCAATTATGGCATAAATGATGATTCATGGAAATCCTTAAAATAGAGAATTAAAAGGAAATTATCATGGAATAAATTGTTTTTATAGATTGTGTTGCCATTTTGCAGAGCTAGCAAGTTATAATCATAATGGCTTATATTTAAGGCTCTGTTTGGTTGTTGAGATGCTAAAGCCACTTCCCAGTTTGGCTGAGAATAGTTTATCATTCTTTGTGTAAGTGGGTTATGTTACAAAATGTTCTATACATTTGTATAATCTCCTTCCCTTCTTCTTCACAGTGGATATTTTCCCATGTTGTGGTTTCATCACAAATGACAGTTTTGGTTTAAAAACTGTACTCTTAAAACAGCAAGAATATAGCAAGTCACTGTTAAGTCATTGTTCCCAGTTGCCATAGAGTTAGCTTGAACTGCTTTGCGTGATGTAAAATTACCATACTTTATAATATCTCATGACTTTAAACACAGCTATTTTCCATTTTTTAAATTGTGATGCTTAAGGATAATAAAAATAAAATGATGTTATTAAAGCCAGGTCCGTTTTATTTAGAATTTCCTCTACTTTAGTGCACCCCTCCTACAGCATGCTGTGCCAAATGCAACACATCTTTTTTTCCCAACTGAAAAATGATGGACTGTCCACAGTGCATTTTGTAGCTCTACAACAGCCATGAGAATGTGAGATTGTCTTTGTTGTTATATCATTTGAGGCATGTATTTTGGCTGCATGATCAGATCTGCCTTTACAATATTAGTGCTTCTACCATAGTTCACCCACACCAGAGAAGCTGCAGGTGCCCCATCTCCAGAACTCCTCAACATTAGGCTGGATGGGGCTTTGGGCAGGAGAGTTGGTGTGAGATGGTCTTTTACGTCTCTTCCAACACAAAGCATTCTGCGACTTTGGCCATAATTTATGTCCTGTCATGATGCTTTGATAAATAGCTGATCTTTATTTGAGTTTACTGCTATATGTGTTATGTACACAAATATAATGCTGTGTTGAATCTCATTTATGATGTTAAAAACCATACAAGCTAATTATTGTAACACAAAATAAGTACTGACCAACTTACCCATGGATTTCCACCCATTTACAGATGAGCGTTTTGAGTCCCCACATATTTATGAATGATATTGCAGACACAAAGGAATTATGAATAATTTGGTCCTAAAACCATAAAACGTGTTGATTTGAAAACTGCCCTCTGAATTTATAATATCTTTAATATGTTAATGGTAATCTATTCATGGTGCATTATAAAAGCTAATTATTTTCTGAAAAAAAATAATAAACAGGCCTTAGTTAATCCTTTGTTCAATTTATTTTATTTTCAGATCTTAAATCAATTCTGTGCTTTTAAATGAAAACTCCAATGCTAAACTGCATAGGGAATGGGAATGAGAAACATTAAGGATGGATTTGGCTTAAATTAGAAAGTTTATTTGTACTTCAGTGGTGTCTTAGCAACCTGTAGAATTGTAATGTAGTTTTAGTTCCTCAAGGGGCTGAAAGATAATGCTTGGAAATATTCATGGGGTCAGGAACACTACAAGGAAAAAAAAATCAATAAGATGGCATTTAAATGTATAGTAAATATGTTGTAATAGGTGTTAGTAAAAGGCTCTGGGATGAGCATATAACAGTCAGAGATTCTTTTTAAATGATGACTGTAGAAGGATAATGGGAAGAAAGTTTACAGGGAAAGGGCTTAAACATAAAGATTGCTATGAGGCTGTGAGTAGGTTTCCTTAAAATCAAATGTAAAAAATTGTTATCTTGGCCAGATCAACTTTAAGATCATTTTCATAGCACTAATAATGGTATTATACTTTGTTAAACTTATTTTATTTCTCTTTTCTATAAATATGCTTCATTTCAGTGATCCATGTTTTAAGCCAGTAAATTGGAAGTTTGCTGTGATGTAGGAAGTGCTGTTGGATTGCGGTCTTGCTTACCATGATCTGCTAGGGAAAAATAAATACATATACTGACAGTAGCAGTTAATTATGAAACAGAATGATGACATAGGCTATGTCAGAAAACCAGCATGGCACATGTGCAAGTCCTACTGTAAAGTGATCAAATCCTGCATCTGCTGAAATACCTCTTTGTTATCTGCCTTCCACAGCTCGGAAAGTGAATCTGGCTCACAAAGTGCATGCGATCAGCTTGTAACTCCTACAGCATTAGCTGCCTGTACCAGAGTTGACTCCTGTTTTACTCCTTGGTTTGTGCCATCACTTAGTGTGTTGGTCCAGTTTTCTTTCTTGGAAGTCCACCTCTGCCATCATCTTGATCAACTAGGCACAGGTATGTACTCCTTCATGCAGAATAATTAAAGCATATAGTTCATATTTACTGCTTAATTGTCAGTTTGCTCTCTGTTGCCCCATTTCCCATTCTTGAAATAAGTCACCAACGGCTACCGGACTTCAGGGTAGAACTCTTAATTTCTGTTCTGTGCACTGAGCAAATACATGTCATAAGCAGTGCGGCTGGCTGGTCAGCCCCCTTCCTCCCTCAGGAATGGGTAACTGTAGAAGCAGTCCAGTTTTCTTAGTCTGATTAGTAGCAGCAGGTGCCACTTCATTTTTGAGCCATCTTAGTGGATGAATTTGATCTTCTAAATTTTCCAGTATATTAACAGTACTATTAAAATAACCGAAGACTTTGCAACCCCCTTAGTAAGAATTCCTTGGAAGAGCTCTGAGAACTGCAGATTTAACTGTTATTTCAATTACGATCACTTTTGGAGCTGCATCTGTTTTTGTTCAGTGCTCTCTGTCATTGCATTAATGGCAGATACATTCCAAGAGCTCTTTAGATTATTGTCCGATTTTCAAATGCCAGGAATGCTTTCCGTGGAAGATGAGCAAATATCTTAGATAATTTTGACAGGACCAGCTTTGTGCGGGAATAATTTTTGGTTTTTTGCAAGAACCATTATCAAATCATACCAAGCCTGACACTCAACATCTAGCAAGTAATTACTTGTCTATCAGCTACCTCTATCAGTACATAATCTTCCTCACTGTTACACTCTGTTTCCAGATGTCCAATCTTTAAAATTGCATATGCTGGAAAAAGCAAAAAAATCGGATTAAAATCAAACCCAGCTGTTTCTTCTTCTTTTTTCTTTTTTTTTTTTTTTTTTCAACAGCAACTGAATTTATGCTGATGCTGCTGTTGCTGTTATAGCACCTAAAGACCTTGAGATTTGAGGCTCTGCTATGCTGTGTTATACACGAAGGGAGCACAACACTTATTGTATCCATTACACTTTTATAGTATAATTGGGCTTGATCCTGGAAAGTGATGAGTGTTTTGGTTCCAAATCTGTAGAGCGTTTGAGCATATGCTAATTTTAAGCATATGAGTTGTTCTAGCAATATAAATAATAGCATCAATGGAAATACTTGCACACTTAATGTTACAAAGCACTGTACGTGCTTTGCAGTGTCTGCTGCCACAACGCTCAGCACTTTGCCGGACTGAGACTTCAGTGAACACAATGAAATCTTTCTAATGATATATTTCTCATACTTTGGTCTCAGGGCACTTTTGTTTAACTTTCAGTATTATGAGTTAATATGCTGCATCTCAATATGTTTGTGCTCCGAATTACTCTATTACTGCTGTGAAGACATTTTTCACTGTGGAGCCTGTTAGCCTGCACAATCACATTGCAACAAATATTATATTGCCGATTTTTATTGTATTTATAATGAGCTATATGTGGAACTTCATGTGCATCTGCCATAGCTAATGTTATCTTTGCTCCGAATAGGTGCAAATCAGTGTATTGTGTGGTTTGCAGGTAAAAGAGTTTGGCTGGCGGATCTCTTGCATGAGACAATTTTAATTTACAATTCCATTTTTCACAGCTACGATTTGTTGTAGTACTATTTAAAGTCTAATAAATGGTGTGAACAGGATTAGTTTCAGATTTCAGAAATGCTTGCACTCTTCACTTGTTTTCATCATAAGTACACGCCGTTAAAAATAATTTGCAAAACCATACATGATATGGCAGTACTGATGTTCTACTAAAGTCTTGTTTGTTCTTTTGCCTTTCAGCACCACCAAAGTTTCTTCAGCCGTTTTTATCTGATAAGAATATGCCATCTGAACTAGAATACATGATAATTTCCTTTGATGAGCCCCATGTTTATCTTCGTCAGTGGAGTGATGAGTCAGTGTTCCAGGAGCTCCAGTTTTCCACGCAAGCTGACTGTAAACTTCTGGAGTGCCGAAATGTGACTATGCAGAGTGTTGTGAAGCCTTTCAAAATCTGGGGGCAGATTGCTATTTCCGGTGGCACAGGAGGAAGGCTGTTGGACTGCACAATAATGGTGGACCCCATTTTAATCCTTTTTGGCCAATATGCAATTCACTCTCTAAATACAGCAATTCAAGCTTGGCAGCAGGTATGCAAATCCAATAGCGCAAAAATATGTAGAGATGTATATTAGCAAAGGTGATTGATTTAATTGCAAATGGGGAAACCAATTAAATTCATTTGAAGAAGTCCGAGATATAAAATCTTTAGTTTATACTCAAAGTGTTTCATGGTAGCAGTGAAAATTAGTCGGCGCTGATTGCTAAATGTAGCCTGGACAGCTTGAGTTTTGGTGAAATTACATGGATTTGTATCAAACTAAACAGAATCTTGGTCTTGAAATGTGTAACCTTCTGTTAATGTATGAAAAGGTGAGTGGTGCATGATATGTAAGCACAGCTCACTTTAAGTTGTAGAGCATATTGTTTCCAGCTACTACTTCTATCCATACTGAAGTTCAGCACTAGTTTCACGTTACATTCTCTACAAACAGCATTAATGGCTGAAGCCAGTCGCAGCGTAAAGAACCTTGCTTCTGCAATGACCCCTCGAAGGCCTGTAATTCCCTTATTTCACTATAGCCTTGAAATCAAATCATTCTCTTCATCTGCTTGAAGACCTATGTGGAGCCTGGGAATTAATTACCTATCATGGCACTACAATAACAAAGCCTCCAAAAAAGGATAAAACATCTGTTTTATATCAAAAAATTCTTTTTAAGGGCATTCCATGGTTTTCTTGTTGCAAAAGGACATTCATAAAACAAGATCTAGTGTGATTTAAATCTTTACAGCTGGCTCAAATATCAATGTGAACAAAAATCTTTGTAGCTCCAATTTCTGTTTTTTGTCATATTTTGAACAATGCTTTTAATAAAAAACAAACATAGAAAGTAGAAAAGAGTCCTTGGTAGGCTATTTAAAGCCAAAATATATCTGACTTAGAACTAGTCCCTCATCTAAGACATGTGTGGCAACTACTGCAAAATGGCCTTCAGAAAGGTCAGTTTCCTCTTTGGATGGGGAAAAAAAGGGTCTCTGAGACATAGTTATACATATAAATAAAATATGGTGCATAAATATTTAAATGTTTTAAACCACATCACAGTGTGAATGAGTGACTGACTACTCTGTGCCTTGAAGGAATATTCAGAGTTGAAAAAATGGAATTGTATATTTGATTAAGTAGAGCCATATGTCGCATAGTATATTGCTGACAGGTACATTCTATGAATAGTTGGTACTGATTTATACACGGATTTGGCAATGTTAACATGAGCCACAGGAGGATATACTTCTGTAATTGTTGCTGTAATTTTCTCGTTTCCTCTCATGTCAAGGGTACTTGCCACCATGTTCTGATGTGGTGGGTATTGAGCCCTGAGTATTTGAGATTGAAAACTCGCACCGCTTTGAAATTAGGGAACAGTTAACACACAAGTGGGTTCAAAATAGCTTATTAAATTAATTGTTACCAAGATGTTTTGTATACAGCTCAGCCTCCAGGTCGGTGCAGAGGGGAGCACTGCACGGGGAAGGAAGGAATTTTGCAACGATAAGCATAGTTTCATGTCTGCTGTTCGCACAAAATACGATACAAATGCTGCCAACTAGAAACAGGATTTTAATCAGCAGGAAGGGTTATTTGAATTCTCCGCATATTTTTTTTACTGGATTAATATCAGAAACAAGTGATGCTGTAGTCAGTGGACAGGCAGATGAAGTATGAAACAATTTGGCCCTGCACCTCTAGGTCAATAGCTCGAGATTAACAGAAGCCTCTGTCCGTGTCTTTTTTAGTAGATATGGACTAATTTTTCTTTAAGTAATGAATATTTTGAAAGTAGATTAAGCCTAAAAAACACCAGGCATTAAACTCACTTATACTTCTAAGTCACATGCTGAAAATCTGAGAGGATTAGCACTTTTTAAAAATGATTTCCCCTTTTGATATACTTCACTGTCTAATATGGAATCTCTGTTTAAATACAAGCCTTACCAGGCTAATGCATGCCAAAAGCAATAGCCAAGTTTTATCAATCAAGCAATTGTGTGGAGAAATTGAGGATTGTTATTGATTGGCTTTATTATTTAAATAACCAAGTGAAATAGAAAATGCTTCTCTCTGTCAACGTACAGTGCGGGGTTTGTTTGGGTTTTTTTTTTATTCACTCCCCTTGTTTGGGACTTTAAGCCTTCACAAATGGTTTTATGGTGTTAGTGCTTTTTGATATCTCTGTGGGGTCAGCTGAGAAAACAGCTCCCCAGGTACGGCTTGAAGCGAGTATTCCTGAGGAAAAACTATTCCTTTGTGGTCTCCCAGTGTAAATGTTTTCCTAAACCCCTCCGAAGTTGTAAAAGCTCCTGTTTTAAACCTGCTGCTTTCAACCACTAGGACTTCTTTTCCTTGAGGTCTGCTTGGTCCTTAACCTTTCTGTTAGCAGTTGCATAAGTTTTCTTAACAAGCTGGGATCCATCAAAATGACACCTGTGATCACAGGAGTTTCCCTGTCTTTCCACCACAAGCACAAAGAGCAAAGGAAACCGGTACAGAAAAATTTGCATGTAGTTTCAGAGTACAGTTGTAGATTAGAATGAAGTTGTGCTAAAGTTTAAACAACA
Organism: Coturnix japonica; assembly: GCF_054131305.1. Classification (NCBI taxonomy): domain Eukaryota; kingdom Metazoa; phylum Chordata; class Aves; order Galliformes; family Phasianidae; genus Coturnix; species Coturnix japonica. The sequence goes on along the minus strand of NC_140664.1, from coordinate 19,100,879 downwards.
GGAAGAAGAATGTTCTTTCTCTTAGAGGAACTCTGAGATAAAAACAAATTGCTGGAGGCCTTGTGTCCCTTAAAAAACACTAGAAAATACAGCAGAGAGAGACCTTGTGTGCTTGTGCAAGTCTTCGGTAGCTTGTGAAGCACATAGAGAAAATAACTTGGTGCACATAAAGAGGCCTACGCTTTTATGGTTTGTTTCCAGATCCAGAAATGCTTTGAAATAGCTGTGAGCTGAGACGTGAGCAGAAAGCCCCGAGACAGGCAAAGCCTGGTGACTCGTATTATGGGGGGTGTTTTTCCTCTCACCAAATAGAATTCACAAAATATTTGAAAGCCCAATAAATGAGAGACGCTTTCCAGGCCTCTCAGAGAGCAAAGAACAGCTGAAAAATGATCTAAAGAGGGGCAGGAAATTATCCCCTAGGAACTGACTCTAATCTCTGATTCAGGCTGGAGATCTTTAGCTGATTCTTTTGATTTGCAGTTTTAATTCAGGGAGGGCTTTTTCTTACTTTTTTTTTCCCCTTCATTCAGACTTAGGTGTTTTCAGCTTCTGGAGTCGTCATTCCACCCTTCACCATCACTGCCACGAGAATGGCTCGGTTCTGTTTATTTTTATTACGTCTGGTTTCTTTACATTCCCTTTTATCAGTCAGTATTCCTTCACTCCATTCTTCTTCTGATTTTTATTTTGCTTGTCCTTTTCTGCCCACCCCAGAAGTTTCTACTGCCAGATTTCAGCAGCAAATTTGGGGTGCAGTTTCCTATGACGGATGCAATAGGGACTGAAAAGCATGGGTGGTACTCTACCAGAGGAAAATCTCGCTTATTTACTGCAAGGAAAATAAGAGTTACCTAGAGCCCAGCCTGCATAACAAATTGCTGTTGCACTGAGCTAAAGGATCCCCAAGTTTCCTTGCTAATCCTTTAGTCAGCTGTTACTATCAAGACTTGAAGCATCATCAGCTGCCTCTTAAGCCTTCTAGCACAGAGCAGCTCCCTGTTCTGCAAATCTTGCTGTTTCCTTGGTTAAAACTCTGGGATTGTTACAAAATGGAGCTTAAAATATCTCTGTTGCTGATTCTGAGACGTGTTGCTGTTAAAAACCCTGGATTCCAGTAGCAAGTGTCACATTTAAGGATAATGATGCAGTCATTCATCAGCACCAACAAGTACACAAATCCACTAATAATTCCTGGTGTGACCACATGCCCCCAGTACAAGTGAGGAGTTCTATGTGTGCCAAAAGCTCAAGACAGAACATTAAGCTTACTACATATTCCCTATTCACTTTAAAAAATACCAGAACCTACTGTGTGTGTTAACCTGGTTTCACAGTTACATTCAGGTAAAAGAAATGTTGTCATCTTATTTTTTTTTTTCTTTGCATAATCAGTGAGAAAAATCCATTAGAGTAAAGCAATTTTCTTAAATTCCCTGGGGTTTGCATCTAGGTTTGACTATAACAACATGCTGAGCCCAATGGATGGTAAATCCTCCCGTTTTAAATGAACATTTTGCAAAGCTGTAACAGGAAAATATATTTGTGGTAGACTTATGGGTATGTGGGTATGGCAGCTTGACAGTAAAAAGACATAGATCCACCACTAGAAAATGCCAAAATAAACTGTGTGTTCTGAAGTGGCACTGTAAATGTCAGCCTTTAGCATTCTCCAGTCTGCTACTGCATGTGATACGGACGTAAACCCTGTAATGAGTTTTACTGCTTTGAAAAATTGGGATATGCTCTGCTAATATTTTTTTCCACGGGAGTTACCTGATCTTATGCAGAATTCTTGAGGTTTGGAGAAAAGCTTTAATCTGAATATTCTCATGATCAGATACTCCAGAGTGAATATTTTTCCATGCAGATGCCCACAGCTGACTGTTTGGATATTTGGTCACAAAAGGAATCGCTACCTGTCCATAGATGTGCACATTAGGTTCTTCTGACACTAGTAACAGCACTGAGTGTGCATTCAAGGATGTTAAATTAGACATCCTTTACACGTTCACGTTTTGGAAAAACTCTTCAACGTACCAAACTGTTTTTCATGAATAACTATGGATCCACAGGGACCTATCAGGAAATATTTTTCTCTTTCTATTTTGATCTCTGAATTTCTGCAGGCTTTCAGCCACATTGTTATCAAAGAACTGGAGACCCATATGATCGTAGACAGAGGAGGTGCTAGCTTCATTATGTCTTTTTAAAAGGTCCACTGAGAGGGCAAGGGGGGAAATAGAATCAGCTCTCATTGACCACAGAGATCCCATAAGTTTGGGTAAACGTCACAGGAAGTAAGGATGAGAAAGAACAGCTGGGCTGTATTGTGGGGAGAAGGGAACCAACCAATAATAAAGCATTGTCAAAAGTGTGTGCTAGGAGAGATGAGTCAAAGAGAGGTAATGAAAAGCACAAGAAGATGAATTTTTTATATTACATCCATTAGACTGCATGAAGACTGTCCGAATATTGCTTTCTTACAGCAGTTGTTATGGTTGCTTTATAGTTGCTTGTAAGTGCGACATGCCAGCACAGTAGTGACCAGGACAGAAGTACATGAGAGATGATCTCCAAATCAAATTGTCAGCACACTTTGACCTTCCCTGTACAGGGGATTATATTTTGTGCCTTCAGGGATTGGAGACCTGTAGCTCTGGTAATTTTTATGACTACCACATGGATTGCCTCAACAGATTGACAAGCATCCAGATGAAAAACGGAAAGGGAGGAATGGAAGGATGCGGTAGATGGGAGAAACATTATTGTAAAACCTAAGATACTTTTAAAACTTGTGAAACATTTTGATTTTTCATATTGGACTATTGAATATTTCGGACTATGAGTGTATCTTCAAACTAACCTTGTGGAGCTGTGCAAATACTCTCCCCATAGGTCCTGCTATTTATTTATTTTTCTAAGCATTGCCATGTTTGGAGGGAGAGTCTTCAGACCCACAGCAACATTTCAAGGAAAGACAGCAGCTAGGGAAGAGGCAGTGCAGCTCCTGGCCTGATGGAGGAACTGCCAAACATAGAGAAACCTCTTCATATCTATCAATAGTCTCCACATTAACCTGTAGTGTCTCTCTGCGCTTTGTGACACACCACTTGCCATCAAGATTAATTTTGTAGAAATCTTATTCATGTTAGGAAATGTTATTTTTAAATGTTAAAGATTTGCATTACAGACAAATGAAGTTAAATGTGTTCTTCCATATATTTTTTCAAACCGAGCACTGAATTTGCTGAGGGTAGAGTACTGTGGGACCGAAGCTAACGGCAAGAGATCGTGAAGTATTTCTGTGTTGTAGCAGTCACCGCTGGGCAGACAGCTGCCAAATGTCTTGCAATTAATCTGATGCTTATTGGCTTTCAAATTCTTTTCCTTTCAGAATCAATGCCCCGAGGCAGAGGAGTTGGTCTTCAGCCATTTTGTGATCTGTAATGACACACAGGAGACTCTGCGATTTGGCCAGGTGGATACTGATGAAAATATTTTGTTGGCTAGTCTCCACAGTCACCAGTACAGCTGGCGCTCTCACAAGTCCCCACAGGTATGTCATGAACAGCCCTGCAAATGCAGTGATTGCTAAAGCTGAATGCTGGCTTTAGGCATTGATTTTCTGCATGGTCTGCACTACCCGTAATGCTCCAGTTCCTCCAGGAGCCACACACTGTGGCTGCATCAGAAGGAAAAGGTAAACAAAGTCTGAGGAAAGACAGAAGTATTTAGAAGTTATTCAGAGGTGGATCTGCATGTGCACAACAGCCTTCTGCAGTACTGAGCGCTTGTGGAAGCTGGAGCTTCTGAAAAAAAGCAAAAGAAGATTGCTTGCCAGGTTTTTATAACTAAGTGATCAGTGTCTGTTTTCTGTGATGTACATTAGAGATTTGGGGAATTTTTTTAATGAATTGTTTTTACCAGAAGCATCTGTTCACTGAAATTGTTTGCAGAACAGGGTCAAACTGGACAGATCTCCCAGCTCAGCATGTGTTTGCATTAGAAAAGATTTGAAATCACCAGAATAGTTTAAATAAAGCAGTATCTGCTTTTTTCTTTTTTTCTTTTTTTAAAGGATAAACACTGAAACTAAAACAAGATAATTTTAAATTATCAGTATTTTTATGAAACTGACTTGTTGGTTTCCTTAAGTGTTGTTGAAGGGTGGACCTTTCTTCTTGATTCAGGCTAGGGCAAGAAATCAAATCTGAAAGAAGATACTCATGGGGCAGCAAAACCATTTCTTCTCTCTTTATACTTTTCTTGTCTACTGCTGAATGGCACACAGAAGACCTGTGCCACTTCTTCCTGATGAGCAGCAGTGCTGCACTGAAGAGTTGCTGATCCTTTTGCAGAATCTAGGAGAAGTGTAGTGGCTGTGGGTTCCCAGCTCCTGTAGAGCCTTGGGAAATAGCAGCCCTAACACATGAAAAAGAAGGTGCAGCTTGGATGGTAATTCTAAACAGGAGTTGTGCCCACTCCTACTGTCGACGAGTTTCAAGTTTCACTGGGAAACAGAGATGACAAACTTACTGTGGTTTTTGTTCGTATGTCAGTGGATATGCAGAACTACTGAATTTTACATGAATGCTGTAATCTGCGCAAAGGAAACGCAGCCAGAGTAAACAGTTGCAGTTAACACTTAAGGCAGACATGGAACTGAAGGCAGGCTAATAATGGGCCATCTTAACCCCACCATCAGGGGATTTCCTATAAACTCTATGTGCCTTCAGAGATTTGCAGAGACACTGGAGCTCTGCACATCTCTTGTCAACTCAGATGGGTGACTGTTCTCAGTCCTGGGTCAGAGGGATAGGCAGGATCCCCCTCCACCAGCTGACAGTACTTACTGGCATTTGGGTTACAACTGACAGAACTGCTTCCAGTCATGTGAAGGAGAACAGCAGGGCTTGTCGTAGAAAGCCAGCAAAATGTGACCCATTTTTCATAACCAATAATCACTTGCTTTTTTAGAAGAAAAAAAAAAAAGAAAAGAAAAAAAAAAAGTTAAACTTTTAATAAACACATGGAAAGAGAAGAAGATGCTTAAAGCAATTATAAATAAAAACGGAACTCAGTAAGACTTCCCAGTTATTTTTTCTTATCCATTTTCTGATTAAGATTGTTCAGCCTGGGGGAATCTGGCTTTGATAATCATTCCACTAGTTGTGTGCATCTGATGATAGTGGATTCTAGTAATGATGTACTTCGTTATAATGGTGCAACTTGGAGACTTTTGGAAAGTGAAAATTGGGAGAGTAAAACTGTAGCATGTGACTAATGCTTTATGTCACTTGCAGCCCAGCTGCCAACGACCACAGCACTACATGTTTTATTAGCCAGCCAATAAAATACTGATGTTCAGCTTATCATTTTGGGCACAGGCTTGAACTGTGCAAAACACTGAGTCTTCATGAGTACTATGAAAGGTTTATATCAAATAAAATGAAAGGTAAAAAGTCTAGAAGAAAACCAAGTCATACATTAGGGCCTGGATGAAGTGACAGTAAGAACCTAAGATTCATTTTTCAGATATTCACTCTTTCATCTGGAACACAGTACTGCCATAGGGCTTTCCCATTCCATTTTGCTCTGGTCAGATTCAGATTTTCTGAAGAACTGGGCTGATAAACAATCATGAATGTCATGTTGGATTCCCATGTCCCAGGAGATGCTGAGGCTATCAGCCTATTCCTGACTTAACCTCGTGGCTGGCCAGCACACTCTTCCAGTAGGGGGGCTCTGCCCCGCTTGTCCCAGCCCTTGGAATAGTTTCAAGAGTATTACTGCTCTTTTCACATTTTTCAACAGCCATCACTTGCTGGGAAATTTAGAGACTAAAAAATAGCACTGAGGTAATCCCGCTGAAAATATATGGAAGCATATGCTTTCCACACACTGTGAGATAGGAGCAAATTTTCTTTACAAAGGTTAGAGAATCTTGGCATCCATCTGTAAGCTTTGTTCATTTGGTTAATGTTAAATGTGAATTGCTGTAAATATAGCACGCTTCCAAGGGGCAGTTCATCTAAACAGCCTAAACAGCACAATCATTTTAGGTCATAAGAAATAGGTTTGTTTAAAGATTATTACAAATGTTGTCATGTGTAAATTTCTTAATGATTAATACAAATCCTTGAAATGAAAACAACTCCTCAATTAAGACATCAGATTGTACCCATTATGCTGTGGCACTTTTCTAATTGTTTCCATCTAGCAGTGTTATTACCCAAAGGTCAGAATAATGCCCAAGCATGGACAGACCCTACCAGTGTCATATTCATGGAATGCTAGATGACTTCATAGTTATGAAATTGTTTCATTTCTCATGATAATTCCCAACTTGCCAAGTTAGTGAATTTTAAGAACTCTGAGAGCAGATTGTAAGATAAATGTGAAATAATCCATACTTCTGGAGTCAGGGACTTCCCTCCAGGCATTAGTTCATACTTGACTTACTTGACTTACACTTGGGGATAAAATGAGTTAGGACAAGGTCTTAGATACCACATTCTCTTACTGGGAAAGAAAACCAACTTGCACAACTTTGGCTGGCTCATGTTTCTTGTTACACAGGCACTAAGAAGCAGCGGTTGCCATGAAATACTTTATTTAACCTCTGCAAAATGTTTTTTTAGTATGGCAAGGCAGTTCAGTTAGATGAAAATAAATAGTTTTAAAAGGATTGTATTTCTTTTACATTCACATCAATAAAATTCTCAATTTTTCTTTTGCTAATTAAGCATAGTGAGAGATGCAGTAATTACCCATTTGAATTATTTAACATAATTACGTGTTACCTACAATACATTATTTTTCTAGTAGCTGATAGTTTTATAGTGCTTCACTTGTATTTGAAATCAGTATTATTGAAGTTACAGTAGGCTACAATTTAAAATCATTCCATTTTCTAATGTCCAGAAAACAGTTATAGCACAGCAAGGATTTGGCTTGATCAATTATTGGTGCTGTCCCTCTCGTTGTCTGGCTTAAGCTTAGGCTCCTTCTTCCATTTGGTTTTTCCCAGCCCGGTTTGTCTGAATTTCAGCAAACCTAACCCTTCCCTTTTAACTTTTGCTCCAATTCCTGCAAGTCTCACTAGTTTGGCTAATATTTCAGTAATAAGTCTGAGGGCCGGTGCTCTTCCTTTTGCTCTGTTCTATCTCCCATGTTTTCCTCAGATTTCATGAGTTTTTGACCCTCCTTGGGGAGAAGACACCCCCAGTATATAGCCCTTTTCAGAGCTGGGGTAAGTCCAAAACTGATGATATTTGAAGCTTTAAGCAGTTCCAGCAAAAGTTGCCAGACCTCGTGAGTTCCTGTTGCAGATTTTAATGAAAGTTAGAGGTCTGTGAGATATCATTAAAAAGGAAGAGAAGCTACATCACTCCAGTGCTCCACAGACACCGCTGGCCTCTCCGTTATTATTGGATCCAGTCTGTGCTCCTTATCTTGATCTTCACGTTGCTTTGTGGGATGGGCCCCAGTTGTGTCAAAAGTCATGTTTGTCTCCAAGACAGCTGTGTTTTTTAGAACTGGAGCACATGATACATAGGGTGAAACTCTGAAGTTAAGAGAGATCAGATCTTCCTAGCAATTTACTCAGGGTGAAGGAATTCTGTCTTGCAAGACAGTAGGCAGTCCCAGAGTCCCACCAGGGATCACAGCAAATGTAAAAACCAACCGTTCTTATGAGAGTACCCCAAATGTATTCTACAGAGGTTGTTTGCTTGCAAATAAACAGCAAAAATGTCTGTAACACGCTGATTCTGCTCAGTTGCTCACTTTCTCACACCTGGCATTGTAACAACAGCCCATTTTCCGTATACTCTGTCCTTAATTTGAAGCAACAGATGCTGTGGGTAAAAGTCACTTTGTATTTTGATTTGAGCAATGGCTTCTGTGAGAATGTGATCAGGTTATTGATTATAAACTGCATACATTCATTTTTTTATCAAGGTTCGGTAAGTATCCCCAAAAGAAATCTGTGCTACTTTAATTGACACTCAGGTGGAATTTAAGAGAAAAGATCTCTGTAGTTTGCTTTTCTATTCTTCTGAAGGTACACCTAGAAACTCTTGAAAAGGTATTAAGAATTGCTACATTAGTAATGCCCTCACTGGAGCACTAGAATCCATTTAAAATATTTCTTCCATTGTTTTAAATAGCTGGCCTGCAAAGCATGACTTCTGCTGGAATGTTATGAACAGTCTTAAGGGCAGTTGTAGACTGGGAAATAGCTTTAAGATCCTCCTCCTCTTTCTCCTATGAAGAAAAAAAAAAGAAAAAAAAAGTCAAATTTTCATTTGTTGCATCTCCAGGAAGATAATAATTCATCGTTATTTATTTCCATGTGACCATTCTTCCAGGTATTGGGCTATATCCTGTAAAGTGTAAGATGATATACAGTACTCTGTGGGTTCAGCTTAGAAGCTGTGACTTACACATCGGTTATTATGAGGATTTTTTCCTGTTTTATTGTTTAGGGATGTTACAGATGCTGTGCACAACCTTTTGTACTTAACATAATCCTCCCCAGGTTATTTGAAGAACAACATCAGGCAAAAGAAAAAAAAAAGAAAAAGAAAAAAAAAAGAAAAAAAAAGAAAAGAAGTTTATGTTATTTTACACTATTTCAGTAGTGAGAAATGTGTTGTTGCTTTCCTTTGGGATTTTGCATTCAAAATCAGTTGCTAGAATATATTATGTGTAACTTACTTTCTAGATGATATCTGGGGCAGATAGAGATTGATGTTGTCTATGAGACACATGAATCCTCATAATTTGGTTACTGTTCCTTAACCAAAAGACGATTCCACAGTGTTTAGAGCTGGCTGGTTCCTATGGGATTCAGGCCTTCTTTGCAGGTTTCTGAGATTCACAGGAAGCCCTGATGGTCAGTTTATCCACTGAGTGCGACCTCCATCTCCTGTTCTGTCCTTTTGCCTTTCAAGGCCTGGTGGAGTAGAGAAGGTCAGATCTCCCAGGTCCCATGAGAAAATCAAGCCAAAATGATATTCAGCCTTTTGGTGACTGCTGCAGTTGACAGTAAGAAGAATGAAGGTTGCATTTGCTGTTTTCCCAAATATTATTTGATACTACTATTGTGAATTCTTGTCAAGAGCCACATTGCACTAAGTGTCCTAAAGAAAAACAAAAAATACAAGTCATCCTTCACTATTAGTTTTTCAACTTTTTAACTTCAAATCTAATTGAAGTGCCATTCAGCTCCCATTTCTAGGTCTCTATTTGCCTCCTTGCCCATGCATCATCCCATTTTACTGTCTCATATCTCTTAAAATAACCCCTTGCTTCCATGCCACTAACCAGGTCCTCACCTGATTCCTTCAAGCCCCTCAGAGTTTACAGCAATGTCTCTTTTTCTCCCCAGAAGGCATTTACTAGTTTCACATGGAAAAAAGATACCATTTAACTGAAGTGAACCTAAGTTACAAGCAAAATAGAAATAAATTTGTATCTAAGCATTTTGAGGGCACAAGATTTAAAGTACTTATACAGCTGGAAAATGCTGCCTTTTCTGGACAGGCTCCATTCTTAGTCTCATTTTTAATCCCCCATTTTAGCCTCCGTGCCCTGTCATATGACACTTAGCTTTATTTACTCAGGTCATATCCTTCACCCACACATCTAGCTGAAAACCTAAGCAGATTTTGAGAGGTGCATAGAAACGTTCTGTGAGGAACAATGATAAAAAACCATTTGCTCCAGTAGGAACAGCTTCATCTTAGTCTGCCTTCCTGAATGCAATTTCTTTCCCTTGCAAGGCAGAAATCCATAATGGCTTGGATTTTAAAAGAAATCTCCAGAACACCGAAGTCCAGTCAAAGCAAAAAACTCTGCAGTATCTGTTGATATGTTTCCCAACAGCAAATGGGGGTGCAAATGAGTATGTGTAAAAAAGGTAGTCTGCTTTAAATTCTCTCTAAATGCCAGATTGTCATTTGTCACTGGATTATGTTTGTTAGAATGTCCTTGAAGTTCACTGAATATTTTCTGTACCTTTTTGCAATGAGTTCTCTTTCCTCCTAATGTATATACCATACTTAGTGTTAGTTGTTGGACTTCTTTTTAAGCACAGCCTCTAAGAAATACTTGGCATTTAAAGGTTGATAAATGAAAGGGGTTATACGGCAATCACCTTGAATCTGTATATTAGGTCAGGTTTATAACATTAGAACACCATCTAATACCATCTAATATGACGTCTGCTAACATAATGTTCGCACTTGATTACTTAATTTTCTAAAATTACTTCAATTTTTGTTTCCTGCCATATATCTCTAGATCACTTAGTGTCATTTGCTAATCACTTCTAGCCGTGCTTTCCAGAAATCTCTCATTCGAGTAACTGGTTGACCAGGAGATCTCCTTTGTGTTTTCATGGAATGCAGTTTCTTTGCTCGATAGGAAACTTAAGCAATTCTTATATTATTATGTCATTAAATAGCTTACGGAGGTTGTTCCCTGTTGTGTGTAGTATTTGCTACTATTCAATACTTAGAAAATGTGAGATTCTCAACATAAAGTAGTATCTCTATTTTATTTTTCCTTCTGAACCATGAATGTAAACGTATGCTAATTGTTGTGCTATGAAAAAAATGAGTAAATGTGTCGTCTGCGAGCTAATGAGTGCTCAGTGAAAGCTGACAGGATGTTCTTTGGGAACGTGCAGCTCATGAGCAAAGCTGTTTATGCAGGGTGGGAGACATCCTAATGTTGGAGCTACATGCAATAACTAAGCATCAGTTATGGCGTTTGTGTGACATCTATCTTTGGAGCAGGCTATATTTTGCGTGCCGCCTTAGTACCTCTTCTCATTACTTGGCTGTCATTTCCAGCTACCAGTCTCTCCAAAGCAAACAGTTTCCTTGTTTCTCTTAGTGTTCAGATGTGATGAGATTTATTCCCAGCTGCCTCTGTAAGAAACTGAACTGATTCCAGCCACTGCAGTTGAACTTCTTTATTTTTGTTTTTCCTTTTCTGTAACTAATACTTAAGTATCAAAGCAATGTGTTTGTTTACGAGTTGGAGTGCCCTAGTGCACAATTCCCTCAGCATCTTCTGGAATATAAGTAAGTGCCCACGCATGTGCGTACCCAAGCGCGTGCCCATGCACACACTGGCACACACGAGCCTTTGTGCTTCCAGCATAAAGCTAATTTGAATCTAAATGCAACAGTCATCACTCTAACAAATTCAAAAGCCACCCACTGAATGGATGTTTTTGTTCCGTGTGTAACTTGTGCAGAGGATACCGCAAATTGCAAACAGGCTACTGAGTTGTAATGTCTCTGAAAGTTGTTGCTGTGGTTGTTTCTTAAAACAATGAAAAAAAACAACATCCAGACATTCACAAAGTCCGACTGGCCAGATCTACGGACAGTGCTATCTGTCTTTGGAAACAAGTCATGGGAGAACATAATATTTACAAGTCTCATTTTTTGCTAGTGTAAATAATCAAACCTGGGCCTGATCCTGTTCCCAATTACTTACATTAATTAATGACAGATGGGCAAAATCACTCTGAAATTCAACCCTCAAGAAAGAACTCCCACAAGGCCTTTATATAACCGTTCTGAAGGACTTAAGTGATGCTTAGACTCTATGCTGGCCCTCTGCAAAGACTAAATTTTACCCAGAATTCCTATTGCTTTGATCCCATATATATAGCTCACATTCTTAAGTTTGCACAGCCACAAAAGATCTATGCAAAGCTAAATAGCCAGATCTTCAGCTGGCGTAAATTTGTGTAACTTCATTGACCTACATGGAACAGTACCAATTTTCACTACTATGGCTTAAAGAATCTCCATGGGATAGAGGTAAGTGCGTATGGTGGGTAAGTAGATGAAAGGCTCTTCAAATGATGAAAGACTATATTGCTCTGGAAGTGATTTAAGTTAAACTGGAAAAAAGCCACTCCTTTTCCGGAATAAATCACACAGGGAGTATAATTACGCAGTAAAATTTCTTCTCATGCAGTCAAGCTTGAACTTGCCACCACATTTGTATAAGAAATGAAATGTTTCCCATCTCTCAGTGATATGCTACATTCTTATATGTTTAACACGTATGTAGGTCTGAGCTCGACACATATACATACAAAAAGATTTGTATGCTTCTACTGAGGTCAGCGGTGCTTGCAATCTTCTCTGTTGCCCTAAAGGCCAAAAGAAATGGACCTGCACTCCATATTGCCTTGCTGCTAATGCGGAGATTGAATTTCTAGAATAATTTCAAATACAGTATAGAAAATCTCTTATTTCCTGTTTTATACTCTCTAGTCTATCTAACATATGTTGAACTGTTGTGTGCTCGATTTTTTCCATCCATAAACATACAGTTAAAACAGGTAATTTACAGAAATGCGTGTTGTCCATTCTTCTGTTCCTATCTAAAATCACAGATTGAGTGAATGATTCAGTGAACTGGTGCGCTTAGCATGGCTGAGTTTTAAAACAAGGATATTTCCCTGTCATGGGAATTCCTATCTTACTGCAAGGCTGGCTAGTGTTGAAGTAGTAATTGTTCTCTTTCCAGCTGTTGCACATCTGTATTGAAGGCTGGGGAAACTGGCGGTGGTCTGAGCCATTCAGTGTGGACAACGCAGGGACCTTTATCCGTACCATTCAGTACAAGGGCCGCACAGCTTCACTTATTATCAAGGTTCAGCAGCTCAGTGGAGTACAAAAACAAGTGAGTATTTGATCCTGTTTGGAAAAAAATAACTTAATCTGAGTAACTTAAACCATTGTTTATTCATGAATAAACCTTATTATTCCCTTCCTAACAAGACCTGAAAAAAAAGCAAGTATAACAGTATTCTGGGTACACTTAAGGAGTTTTTACAGCTCTTCTGTAAGAACCCATTATGGTATGGATCTGAGCATGTAAAAACTGTTAGCACCACATATTTCACATGTTTCAGTAAACTTACTTTTGTGTGGTTTGAAAATTCTGACATTGGTGACTTCTACAATTTCTTGGATTTGTTAAGGTCTCGAGTCGAAGAAATTCACTTTGTTAAGAAACTTGTATTCTAGGATGTAATTCAGGCCTTTTTCTTAAAATAGAATGAAGTAAGAACCAAATTAACCTTTAAAAATGGGTTGTTGCACAGTAACTTTTCACATCATATCTTTGTATAGAGATTTGTAATAGTGCTACAGTTATTTTGTCTGCACTGGCAGGAGAGAGAGCATGAGGTGGGCACAACATGAGTATGTCAGAGTGCCTCATGTTGCACAACAGGAATACAACTGATCAGTCAAGAGCAGTTCCTGACTTCACTGAAAGTTGTGCTGAGAGTTTGTTTGGTTGTAGCTGTGGTGCACAGCCTTATTAGTGAAAAGCATACAATGGTAGTTGTAATGGAGATATACATGGAATGCTTTTCCTTTGTACAGCTTAGAAAAAGACAGGTATATGTTCTATGAGAAATAATTTGTGTGTTATAAACAGCAACAACTAAATGGCATAGCCATTTAGTGGAATTATGAACTTTAAAATAGCAACCATTAACAATCTGGATCTCTGCATGTTCCAGTGTCCTGAATTAGTGGAAGCGTTATGTCTGAAGTATATCACTGTGTCTATTTAGAAGGGATGTAGCATTCAGAGACCATCATGGTGCTTTTAAAATCAAAGCCAGAATTATGTCAGCCATGATCAATACTGCTGATTTGAGATTCTTCATGTCTGATTTCTATGAAATTGCACATACATTTGGGCAATAAAAACAATATTTACCATTTACTACCTTCAGTATTGCTCAGGAAAATGTAACAGAATGAAAATGCTAAAATAGAGATTATTTCTGTACACGTTTTCTATCTGTAATTCAATCCTGACCTTTCTTAATTTCAATTGTTTATACACGGGCTGAATATTTTTGTGTGTTTTAGATCCTAATCTGTGGAAGACAGACAGTCTGTAGTTACCTTTCGGAAAGTATTGAACTGAAGGTGGTTCAGCATTACATTAGTCAGGATGGACAGGCAGTGGTTAAAGAGCACATCAACTGCCTCGCAGCCAAGCAAAAGCTGCCTTCATTTGTCCTAGAAGACAACGAGCTCACCGAACTGAGTGTGAAGGCCGTGGGAGATGAAGACTGGTCCCAAGATGTATGTCTGAGTTCTAACCATACAGAACACAGCACTGTCATTCAGGTAAGTCTGGAATTAAATGCTTGAGATATAAGTTTGAAAATGTCTGTGAGAACTGAGAACTTTAAATGTAAAGTTCTGTTTGATATGATGAAATGTTCATTATCATCAGCTTAGAATAATTTTAATAGAATGCTGTTGATCTATCTGCATACAGGTGCCATCCTCAAAGAGTTTGATTACATACGTGTGGTGCACCATTCTGACCTTAGAGCCCAGCTCTCATGTGCAGCAACGAATAGTAAGTAATGCTTCTATAGCCTAAGTGTTGACAATTTATTTGTCATTAATTAAGGGCAGAATGACCCACTGGAAAGACTTATTAATTGCTTGTTTCAACAGATGTCATTCTGAAATAAAATGAGAATAAAAGTGTTGTGTTTTTTTTTCATTTGTAGATTGTTTTCAGCCCTCTTTTCATTGTAAGGAGCCATCTTCCAGACCCAATTATCATACATTTAGAGAAAAGGAGTCTAGGATTGAATGAAACACAAGTGGTTCCAGGGAAAGGACAGGAGAAAGCACTGCAAAATATAGAACCTGATCTTATACATCACCTGACATTTCAAGCCAGGTAAAATATTCACTTTCCTTGAAAATGATTCATTTGTATTGAAAAGAAGAAATGATTTACACTTTAACTTCTAGTGCGGTGTTTCAAAGAGTACAGAGTATGCGAAGGAGATACAAGAGAACAAGTGTGTGTTACCTGGAGTGATAGGATAGGAAATAATACATTTAGTATCACTGAACTGAATGTGATGTCATTTGTTTGCTTAAACTGTCCACATTTTTGTGTATTAGTAAACAAAAGAAAACAAAAACCATCTTGAATTCCCTTGGACTATTGATTGAGAATACTCTTCAGTTCCTGGGGTCTCAGACACAAATGTTATTAAAGTGTCGTAACAAATTCATGCATATCTGTATATGCTCGGTAACTTGGTGGACATCATTGTTTAATTCATCCACAATTACTTTGAGAGTGTTTCTCTTGCAGAACCCACTTGTTAATCTTCATTATAGAAAATGTTAGTGCTATTAATACTTGAGCTTGTTCCGTGAATGACCAGATCTGTATTCAATGACAGGGAGGAAGATGATCCGTCAGAGTGCGCAGTCCCTATCTCAACTACGCTTATTAAACATATAGCAACTAAATCCCACCCAGGTGGCAACGTCAGCCAGATCCTGTCCGAGTTTTATGGCACTGCTAATCCTCGTCAGCCTGCATGGCCATATAACAAGAAGGATTCAGACAGGTAGTTTTTTGCTAAATGTACTTCGTGGTCATTACGTTGACTTTTCAAATAGAGGTCTTTTACAAGATAAAATTGTTAATTGGAATAAAGCATCTAGGAAGCTAACTAAAATTTTTACATCCATATCATTAAATACAAAGGTATCGCTTACTACTAAATAACTACCTAATTCACAGGTTGTTGGAGGCCAGGAAAATGTACTGGCAGTACATTGGTATCTGCCAGATGTCTTTTCAGGGTTTTGTAGACGTCTGTTACTAACCAGTATAAGAGTCAGAATACTAGCCTGGGGATCTTTGATCTTATCTAAGTAGGCTATTATCTTCATCTCTTTTTACTATATAACTTTGTTAATGATATTTAAATCAATTGACCTAACAGTGGAACTCAGTAAGTGTTTTGTGTCTTGACCAAGAATAGACTCCATAGAGCTCAACTACTTAATCAAAATAAGGATCACCAAGACCCTCAGTGAACTTTGTACTCACATTAATAGATCGAGCTGTGTCCTGTCAAAGTTAAGTCAGCTGTGAAAATATCATAGCTTGTCCTGGATTCCTCGTTAATTTAAAATAATCTCAGTGATCTAAAATGTGATGTGTATGATCTGGTCTAGCCATGTATTGCACAGTTAGTGAAAGCTTGTACATTTTGCTTTTTACTCTCTAGTGTAAGTTTCTTAAAAGTTCAAGCTTACTGTATCTTATCCTTCATTAGATTATTCTGAATGCATTTTTAGGCAACAGAATTTTCTGAACTAGCTATAGAATGTATCAGTTTTGAAAAGTTATTATTGTGCTTCCAGCACCCCATCCAAAAGATGCCCCCTGAAATGCTATTTAAATGTAACATTTTCTTTGTTATCAAGAGCTTTGCATGGTGCTTGTTTGCTTAGTCAGCCCTGTGAAATCAACTTTAAGAGTCTGTTTTCAGTAATTACAGAATTCCTATTTGTAAGCTGCAGAAGTGGTTGCAGGCAGGAAAAACTTTCAGTAAGCATAGGGGCTGCCCTTGATTACATTGAAAAGCTGCAGAGGTTATTTATTTGGCATCTGTGTTTCAGCTCAGAAATGGCAGAAAAAGAGTTGAGGGGAAAATAAATAAAGATTTTGATTTTATGTCTGCAGAAGTCACAGGTTTACCCTTAGAGAATAGCAGTAATTCTGTTTCTAGGGCATTCAATTAATTGACAAAACTTAAGTTGAGGTTATGCCGCTACAAGTATGTCTTTATCGCCTGCAAGAGGCTCACTCTAGCAGCATAACAGTATGTTCCAGAATGATTAGGTAAGAGGAGACTCTTCCTCTATTTCAAAAAGGTAAGGTTTTGAAAATGAAATGAAAATAAGCACATATCTTAAAGTCATTCTTTGTTCCTTTGGCTTCATTGTTTTGTTTGTTTCCAAACAGCAGTGAACAGCTCTCCCAATGGGACAGCCCAATGCGGGTAAAGCTGTCAGTGTGGAAACCATGTGTTAAAACTCTGCTGATAGAACTCCTGCCATGGGCCTTGCTTATCAATCAGTCCAAGTGGGACCTCTGGCTGTTTGAAGGAGAGAAGATAGTGCTTCAGGTGCCTACCGGGAAAGTAATGATTCCCCCCAACTTCGAGGTAACTGCCATTTGAGTCAGGAGACATAGTTCTCCATGTACCAGCCTAAGTAAATTTCTCCAAAGCAAAAGTAAAGACTTTGGGCACTGCTCTGCAGGCCTAACTGCATCCTGTATTATTAGCTCGGGGGGGATGTTGACCATGGTAGCACAGCTGGCAGCCTTTAGGGAACATTTCATCAATGGGTGGTGTTTCATAGCTCATGTAGTACCAAGAGAGGTTTGATAACAAGGCAGAGTGAATGACAAATGAGAACAATTATTCAGAACATCTTCCTTCCTGAATATAGGGCTTTATGTAGTGGATCTTCTCACATCTTAGCTCTGTCATTCAAGTGTTTTGGTTTTTTTTTACTACAGTCCTAATATTGTTTATTTTTGAAAGAATTAAGATAATTCAACAGACCAATTTGTCAGTTCCAGAAGGACAATTTGATACTTCCTGCATATTTTGCCATCCTTCTTTCCCCATAAATGTCTGTTCAGAAACAAAAGGCCTGGTGATTAACACATCTCAGTGTAGCCTAGAGTCTTGATTTCACTGGGTGGGTCAGTCTCATATCCGCCTTGTGGTTTCATCTATCCTTGTACCACTTAGAGAGAATTGGAAAAAGGCAGGGAATGACACTGGCTGCATACTGGAAACAATGTTTAAGTGTAAAAGAAATGCATGGAATTATCAACAAGTGATAGCTGGTCTTTTTTCACCTACAGGAGGCTTTTCAGGTTGGAATATACTGGGCAAACACTAATACTGTGCACAAATCAGTGGCAATCAAACTGGTTCATGACGTGACCTCCCCAAAATGGAAGGATGCTGAGAACGGGGAAGTGGTAAACTTGGATGAAGAAGGTTTTGTTGAAGCTGAAATAAAACTCGGTGCTTTTCCAGGTCATCAGAAGGTTAGGAGAAAATTTCTACAATTTATAACTTTGTCATTTAATTTAAAAAATCATCAAATGTATGTAGAATTAAAGCTTGTCCCCAATTATGTTAATACATGTAAAACATAACGAGAATGTAAACAATGTGAGAAGTATAATTTGAAGCCTTAGTAAGAAATTATTTGCCCAGCTCATCGAGCTTATACATGACTTCCTGGAATTAATTAACTATCATTCTTGTTTGAAATTCATTGACAGAAGTATGTAATATGGCTCCATTTTAAAAGTACGTCAAAGTAGAAAGAGTTTCTGCAGTTCAGGAAATGACAGTTCAGTCATTGTATTTCAGTGTTTCCTGCTTTTGTGTATGACTTCATCATCATCATCATCATTATTACCTTACAGTTGTGTCAGTTCTGCATTTCTTCTATGGTTCGACAAGGTATACAAATTCTACAAATTGAAGATAAGACAACAATCATCAATGATACACCATATCAAATCTATTACAGACCGCAGCTCTGTATTTCCAAGCCATTCTCAGGAGAAGAGGTAAACTGCTGTTTTTGTTTATCACCTACTTTACAGACATGTTTAGATTTGTATAGTCTTAACTGCTTACAGCATAACTTGAACAGAAGTCATTAGCTGTAGTAATGATAGATTATCGTGTATTACTTCAGTTTAAAATAGACAAACCTGGACAAATACAACTGCAGTAATTAACTGTGATCGAACTTTATGCAAAGCTGGAGATTCTTGCACGTTAGACAATTAGTTCTGCCTGTCCTCCATCTGTTCAGACACTAATTGCCATTTCTGTAAAATAAGCAGCATAATCCGTAGTAGCTGTTGAAATTGTTGTGTGAATTTTTACTGAATTTTTTGTAAGTATAAGAGGTATATTGGCTTGGCAGACTGAAAAGTTCTCTTTATCCTGTTGGGAAGATTCCAGTTATCTGAACTGGGCTACAGAACTAGGGACTTGCTCAAGGTTCGTGTATTTCAGCAAACTGCATCAAATTGTGAATATCAGCTTTCTGATAATTGCTCAGTAAATTTAAGAACTAGCTAAAAGAAACCAAAACATATGCACAGTCAACAATTTATATAAATTTACTGAATATTATATTTGTAGTAAAATGTACGGAAAGAGTCAAACTGGAGAGGAGACAGCAGATCAACATATTGATCTGTTCCTTGTTTATGTTCCTTATTTAGGAATTGTTTTATTTATGCGTTGTTTTTCTTTACCTCAGTGTCTATGCTTGTGCATTGTGCATTTTGTGGCAGTCTTAAAGGAACTGAAAGGGAACTGAAAGAATGCTGAGTCTAGAGTATACTACTACTTTTAAATCTATCAATGGATTTTCTTCTAACAGTTGTTTTACAGCGATGTAACTGTTGCTTTTGGTGGAGTTATTTTGTGCAGCTGAGAGTGGACTATGGATAACTGTGCTCAGTTAAACTGCTTAAGCATAATTGAAGACAGAATTTGGCCAAATAGCTCTGACAGAATGAGACTCAATGCAGTTTTTAGTTAGCTGTGGCCCAGCAGTTACTTGAAGCTGTTCTATGCAAGATGAGCATGAATAAAATCCTCTTATAAGCCAGCTTGTCCCCTACAACCCTCTGCTTTCTCTCCAGGACTTCCACTCAGCAGACAGCACCGTGTTCAGTGTCGAACCATCCAGGACAAGGAGCACTGAAACACTGACATCTGTGCCATGTTGGGACCTGCTGGCAGACAGCGGCCCCGTAACTTCAGGAACACCTCCTACTCAAAAACGCGTGCTGCTGAGTTTCAGTCCAGATGGCAGCTCTGAGTTGTGGAGCCTACCAGCCATGATTAAACAGGAGTTTCCCAGACAGAGCGTGGCAGTGCCCATTGGGGCCTGCAGGGAAAGCGGGTTTTATACCAGGTACTAAATGCTGAACGGTCATGAGTGATGAACGTTCCTTGTTGCTATAAAGCCTCAGCCAGTAACAAATTGCAAGAGATTAATGTGAAAGGCAAAGAAACACATGCCCCCCATATGTAAAGGCAAGCCTTACTTCAATTTAAAAATTGTTATCTTTTGATGGTTTTGATGGTTTTATTGTAAATGGTTTAATGTTATGATCTTGTACAAGTTGTACGATTTTTATAAGGTATGGGCTTCTATTTATACATGCATGCAAAAGAAGCGAATTAAAAGCTTTCGTTTGTGGTTATGGCCCGTTTTAATTTTTTTATAACAAGATTTGAAGGACAGTGTGGAGTGATACCATACAAAAATATAGGTTTTGTTTACGGGAGGTAAAAATGTATTTTAGTTAGGGAGAAACAGGAAAAGTGATACAAGTGAGAAACTATTTTAAGACTATAAGCAAGAAAAGGCTTCCAAGTTTTGAAAGCTTGAAATATTCAAACGTGCATTCTGCTTCCAAACAAATGCATCCAGTTAGCTAAAAATAAAAGTCCAATGGCTTGTCAGATGCCCAGATTTAATTCTCAGTCCTGATATATAAATGTATTCATTCTTTTGCTGATATAAACAAGAAATAATCTGCTGAAAGAAACAGAGAAGCTACATCAGTATAAATTATTAGCTGTATGATCTTTCTCTTGCCTAAACTGCTGGGTGTCATTATGGGTACTAAACCTTCCCACCAAAATGTGAAGAACACAGAAAGAATTCCTGATAATTCTGAGACAGCCAGAGAGGATCTGGAGCAAATTTCGAGGGTATTTGAATTTTGAAAATTACCATGAGGTGGAGGGGTTTTTTTTAGAAATAGTTGAATGAGCACATGGTAAAAAGAATTTGCTAAAAATCATTTAATGTATAAGTAGTTAATGGGTAGTACAAGTTAATTGATTTTTCATTTTGAACACCGATGTAGCGATGATCCATAACATCAACATTTGAAGGGGGCAATAGCACTGTGGATCATTTCAGGGAAGCAAACAGTCACAGATTTATGTACTTGTTTAAAATATCTTTCACGTGTGTCAGAGAAGTATGCGTGCAAATTCCTCTGGAAAAATTTTAAGATTTATGTTAAAAATTTGCACTTACAATCTCATGTTTTTAATTTTACATGACTCTGTGCTGGCTAGGGCTCTCATCTTGCACAGTTTAACTCATGAGTAGTCTCTGTGAAGTGATATTTTTCTCGGATGTTGTGTTTCATGGTATTTCCACATGCTCTTCTGTTTCAATGTAATGCTTTATGAAGACAGGTACTTGCCTATATATGTCAGTATTGGTGGAATTGTAACTTGATCATAAAGAAAATTCTAGTTAGTAGTTTTGAATGTAGTTGTTTGTCCAGAGTAATTACACATACAATTTTCATCCAAAACTTCTACATTAAAATGTGTTTTCTTCCGTTTTAGAGCTATAACACTGACTTACCAAGAGCATCTTGGTGTGACATACCTAACACTTACAGAAGATCCAAGTCCTCATATAATTATCCACAACAGGTGCTCCATTTCATTGCTTGTAAAAGAGAACTTCAAAGGTATGTTGTATACAAAAATTAAAAAGTGTACTGTTGTAGTATAAATGATTTCACGTTATCTTCAGGACAAAATTGAATTCAGTATGTGTTTTGGTTAAAACAAGAACTTCATGCCCACATGAAAGTGAATCTCAAATCTAGTGACTCTGGAGCACACCAAAGCCTGGACGCTAATTAAATTAACCAGGAGGTGATGAGCCTGCAGGCTTTTGAGTCTCTGTGGTTCCAGCTACCAAGGTGAACTGGCTGTAGGAAGCTAGGAGACAGTGAAATTTTGTTGACATCAGTTGTCATGGGTTACCTAGATTTACCTATGCCCGTGACAGGGCGGAGCCACCCCGTAGGGCCCCCGGGCCCGGAAAGGAAGAGAAAAAGGGGGAATGGGATAAAAACAGCAGCAATCTAAGGAGGAAATCTTATTTACTAAATATGATATCGGAATACAAGATAACACAATATAATATAATATAATTGAGGCTAATAAATCGAACAAAACAGAGAGAGAGAGTCCCCGAAAACCGAGAGGCCTACTGTGAACTCTAGGCGACACGGCTGGAACGCTTCCCACTCCCCGAGCAGCTCGAGAGAGAGAACTCCAACCTGGGAGCAAGATTATATAGTGTCCTGGTCCCGTGACTTATCCCTGACCGTGATGTTCTCTGGGATATGTAGTCTTCTGTGAACTGCACATTCAGCAAAATCATCCATGCTTTACATGATGTTATGATGTGGAATACTGATAGCAAAATTACAAAATTACAAAACCATGACATCAGTTCAGTCCCATGGAACGCTTACATTTCCTCAGATTGGCAAATGCAACTACAAAAACAAACCTACCAGCTACAATATGTTAATGTAACAATCAGTGCAAAACTATTTATATAAATCTTAATAAGAGAAAGAAAAGAGAAAAAATGACACAGACAATTTCAACAAATAGGAAAGTAACATTTTTATGTCTTACTAATATTTCAGGCAGAGTATTTTAGAACCTTCTTAGTTTGTGTACGCAAAGGTTTATTGTCATTTAATGTGGATTTCAGAAAGCCCTAATCTTATATATTTTATACATAAATATTTCAGATACACCAAAGTTTGAAGTTTATTGTAGAACGATTCCAGCTGAAAGTTCAATTCATCATGAACTTTACCATCAAGTCTCCAACTACCCAGACTGCAAAACAAGGGATTTGTTACCCAGCATTCTTCTAAAAGTGATGTCATCTGATGATTTAGTAAATGAATGGAGTGATTTTGTGGACATCAACAATCAAGGAACACAAGTAAATCACTATAAAGTATTTCCTAATTCACAGCATAAATCTCTGTCTTCTTGACCTACATATTATAGTGCTCCTCTGTGATGTGCATATCCTTTTTGTTGGCTTTGTTGTTCGCTTTGTTTTTTTCTTTTAAACTCTTGAGACCTCTCCTTCCTAAGCCTCTTCCTGTGGAATTTTTAGAATACAGATACATACTTGGCAGTGACTGATTTTAAAAATAGTTAGATCAAAAATTCCAACTTGGTAATGCTGAACTTTTTCATTTACTTTTGATCAATCTGGCAAGTCCGCGACATTCTCTGGAAAAATAAGTCCTGAAAATTTCTGGCCCCTGGAAGTAAAGAATCCCAGAAGATCCAGGAAAATTCTTCCATTTGGTAACTTCATTACATCGTGTAGGAGTCATCCTTGTTCTTCTCCCTCACTGTCTTCACAGAAGCCAACCATGTCTTTATAAAACAAAAACAACAACAACAAAATTCTTTCCTTCTGTTTTTTTTTCTCCTGTTTTGAGGTAAATGAAAACTTCCTTGACTGAAGTAATTCTTTTTGATGGGAATTTTTTCCATCTTTGAAGTCATTAGTTTACATGGAATCAACATAAACTGCTTGGCTCTTTGAAAGAAATACTGGTTTCAGATGTTTTCCCTGGGGACCAATCACAAAATGCTCTTGATTATTGAGTGTTATGTTATATACCAAGTAGTTCGGTTTCATTCAGCAAGCCACTCAAGCAATGCAAGGTCTCAAATTTCAGTCATTAATGTTATGCCAGACCAGGGTTCTTTATAAGTATCTGGCTCCTAGAAGGAATTAGATGCTAAGACAACATTTGGGGATCATTGTCTACTTGAAGAACTCTCCAAATAAAAATTGTAGTTTTCTGTTATTGAAGTTTTAGGGTTTGCATGTAGGGAGTCTCCCAGGATTTCTTAATCAGTCTTTCCCTTAGAAAACTGTAAATATATATAAATAATGAATCTGCTAATAGCCTTAGACTTGACTTCACATACAACGTGGTTAAGACTGAAATAACTGGAACTTTAAAGGATCTTAAGTAATTTGTACTATTTGTATCTCAGATGGGTACTTCTTATTCTTGATCCCCATAGAAAGAAAAAAAAAAGAAAGCATTAATTTACTAGAACTTAAGGTGTATATCTCTGCTGTCCATCATCATCAGAATTATCTGAAATTGGAATTAAAATAGCCAGTCTTTAAGATCCATGAGGATTTATAAAACAGCAAGTTATATGTCCTTTTTTCCACCAGTGCAAGATAGAGAATTACTTTCAGATAAGTGAAGCATTAAACTTGATGTATATAAATTAAATTCTTTTATATCTAATTCTCAGAAGAATCAGCTGTAATTTGATGAATGAGACTTAATTACCTGTACCATAAATAGCAAAGGTAGATTCAGTGTAAGTCCTGATGATCCTAAGGAACTTCCGAGAGCTTTTTGTTATGGTGACTTGTTAACAACAGTAAAGTTTGTTCAAGACAAACAACTGCTTATTTCATTTCTGTTTGTCCATTATCTTTGTGCTGTTCCCTGACTTTGCATTCTTTTAAATGATAGCTCCTGTCATTACAGTCTTGTAAATAACTGTGTTGATAGCAGACTAGAATAAAACAGAAGCCAGCATGTGTTCACAAGGACTGCTGCAAGTTTTCCAAACCTGAAGGGACTTTCTTATATTCTGGAAAAACACAAAACCTGCATGTAAATACTGCGTAATTAAGCTCCAAAAATAAGGTTTATTTTTAAACTAGGCTATTTATCATAGAATCATAGAATGTCTTGGGTTGGAAGGGATCTCAAGGATCATCAAACTCCAACACTCCCTCCACAGACAGGACCACCAGCCTCCACATTTAATACTAGACCAGGCTGCCCAGGGCCCCATCCAACCTGGCCTTGAACACCTCCAGGGACGGGGCATCCACAACTCTGGGCAGCCACCACTCTCGTAGTAAAGAACTTAAAGAACTTCCCCCCGATATCCAACCTAAATCTTCCCTCCTTCAACTTAAAACCTTGTCCTGCCATTATCTACCCTTTTAAAGAGTATTTATTCCTAAGGACAACATGTTCAGAATGGAAGCTGGCATATGCTTAAGCAAGACACAAACCTGTTGTCAAGTTCCCATTTTCCTGATTTTTTAGACCTTTCACATTTTCCAGTATACTTTTGCCATTTCTTTGTGACAGCGCTTTGCATGTGAAGGTTTCTCAAAAAAACAGTGTGGATGGCTTAAAAATGAGCTTAGTGTTGAGTTATTAAGCAAGTTGGCATGAATCCACATTACTTTCTCAGTTTTACTTCTTAAAATTTTGCTGTTACGTTTTTTGCATCATGTTATCAACCATTCATATTACCAGCTCTGTGCTACAGCATAGTAAGATAATGTTAGCTTAATGTTTGTCTTCTGGAGGAGAAGGTGGGATCTGGGGGATCTTCAGGAATACACCTTCATCATTGGTCCAAAATCGCAAATTAAAATTTTCTGTTCTTTATTAATATAATTTCCTCCCTGCAAGCATGTCCTGCTTATTCCTATAGAAGAACATTCTTAATTAACTCTATTCAATTAAAGGACAAGGTGCAGATTCTGTCTAGCTGTATAGTTGAAATACAGTATCAGAGCTGTTATTTTTTGAACTACTGAAAAACTTTTCTCTTTTTTCCTAAATAGTATCATGACTTGAGAAAAGACCTCAATTAGAATACATTAATGGCATTTATTGTCATTGTGACCAATTACAAACAGGAATTATGGTAGCATTCTGTCTGTGTTTTAACTCTCTCCACTAGGTTGTGTTCTTGACTGGATTTGGCTATGTTTATGTGGACATTGTCCATCAGTGTGGAACAATAATTATAACGTTGGCTCCAGAGGGAAGAGCAGGACCTATCGAGATCAGCCTCAACAGGTACACAAAGTGAATAAAAGATGGTAAAAGCATAGCAAGATAGCCCCAAGAAGACAGTCAGCTTTCTAAGTGTTAACTGACTTACAGACTTATGCTTAACTGTTTTATTTAATTCTGCTGCATACTCTGCAGCGTATGTTTAGACCACACGTTATGTTTTGTGTATCACAGTTAAAAAAAGACAGTCTAACATCAGAAGGCAAGTTGCTTTAGGGTAAATGCTACATGGCTGATACAAAAAGAAGTCCAGAGCTGTTAATTTAAAAAATATACATATATATATATATATAGCATTTCCAATCATAATTAATTTTGAGTGCATTCATAGATTTAACATGCATTTAACCAGATCCTGTCATCCTTAATCATATGAGCTCCTGCTAAAACTGATGGGAAGCTTGATGTGAATGGGCTGTAGAAATACTTTTACACCCGGTAATTGACTGCACCTGATTATAATGCTCTTTCTTAGAAGGCTTCGCTCACTTCCATAACAGACCACAGCCTAGTGCTCAGGCTCAGTGTGATTACAACACTACCTATTTCTAACATATGCCACGCCTGGCCTCCAGCAATGCTGCTACAATTAGAGTGGAATGTCTTGTACTGTTTTTATTTGAGCTATAATTAAGTATTAATCCCTCAGAAATTGGTCATCAGCAGTACATAACAGTTCACTTGCTAGTTAAACTTGGCAAAGAGAACTTAACACTGGAGGGGGGGAAGCCCTCAGTGCCATCAGTATAAAAATGCCATCACAATTTAGTTGGAGGGCATTCTGCTTCAATAATGTGAAATGGATTATACAGAATAGTAGCCTTCAGTTGTGACTCCAAGAAAATTCTGTAACAGCTGAGGCTGTATTTGAATTATTAGAAAATGTTATTTGTCTACTTTCATATGCAGCTGTATTGCAAATCTGATAGGGCAGTACTGCATATATAGGGAATTCCTGTCCAATCTGTTCTGTTGATTGGTAAGAAAGAAAGAGAAATGTGACATATATCTTTAATATTCCACTTCTTAGGAGATATCCTGGGTGATACCCACTGTGGTGATCAAAGCTGTCAGATCACGTTAACAAGAATTGCATGAGGAGTTTCCCATGATATTAAGTGCAGGTCTCTCCTGATGGCTTTTTTAAACAAGATGCTTGCTGAACTCAATGTATATATAAAGTAACAAACTTTTTTCCCCTCCCATCTAGAAGTCAAGAGCAGAGCCTGTTCTTGAAAGTGTTTATCAGTCAGCTAAGCCTCGCTGTGTTTGATGATATTACCAATCACAAAGTGTCATCTGAACTCCTGCGGCTCACAGCAGACAACGTTTTCCTCCACATGGCTCCAACAACCAGCTACCTGAGATCCCTGTCACAAGAGCTCCGACAGGACACTGGGGAAGGCCTCCCACCATTTTATAGTCTCCAGGTGTACTGTGAAGACTTGCAACTGGACAATCAGTTGTACGGCAAATCCAATTTCCATTTTGCAGTCTTGCTGTGCCAAGGAGAGAAAAATGAGACTGTACAGTGGTCGAGAGCGAACAACCTCATTGTTTCCAACAAAGATTTGGAAAACTATAAGGAAAACTGCTTTATAAAGCTTTGCATTGCTTTTTCTGAAGAAGAGAATTTCATGTTTCATGTGAATGACCTCAGCTTTGAACTCAAACCAGCTAGGCTCTATGTGGAAGACACCTTTGTTTACTACATTAAGACTCTGTTTGATACATACCTTCCAGAAAACAAAGGCACTTGGCAGTCTGTGAATAGTTCTGATACTGCCCAGATACTACCCAAACAAGTGAGAGAGCATGCAAGAGCTTTAGTCAAGCCACTGAAGTTAAGAAAATTAACAATACAGCCTGTTAATCTGCTTGTCAGCATTCATGCTTCATTAAAACTGTACATAGCTTCAGATCACACCCCTCTCTCCTTCTCCGTGTTTGAGCGAGGACCCATCTTCACCACTGCCAGGCAGCTTGTCCATGCCTTGGCCATGCATTATGCTGCTGGAGCACTTTTCAGAGCAGGTCAGTACTTTTTCATAACCTGTAATATTTTTATTAGGTGCCAGAATTCTGTAATTGTCTCTCAGGCTGAGTAATCTAGATGTTAGCCATGCAATTACTGTTTGGTAATGATACAATATTTTGAGACGCATTTCATGTCCCACCATGTGACAGAAGGGAAATAAAATGGCTGAGCAGACACCAGTGAAGATTTGTAAAGCTGTGCTAAACATTAGCCAGCCGCCTGAAGGCTTTACTAAACCCTGAACACAGCATAAAAAATGTATTCTAGCTGGCTTAGGTTTTGTCATTTTATATTACAGTCCTAGACAGAATCAACTCACATTCCTCACATAAACTCCCCAAAACTACATTTAATCAAATTATTCAGCATGTTGCTCTGCATTCAGGAGTAAATTATAGCCCTGAATGTTGTTTTGTTGTTAAAACTCCTTTTGGCTGCAGTTTATGATTAGGAATCTGTCTTTCTTCATACAGCCTTCATGCTAAACTGGCACACAGATGTTTGCTGTCCTTTGATCCAAGAACTATGAAGTTTGCTGTTACTAACATTTTCCCAGATAGGATCAATAGTGAGCAATTAGTCTGGGAGGTTTGCAGGTACATTCACTTTCCTGTGAATATTAGTTTATAAACATAAATCTATAAATAATGAAGTTATTTAGCGTGTAAATTCTCCTGGTGTGCAGCAGCTTTTGTACCTGTAAGACAAAGAGGCTCCTCCACGATCACAAACAAGTCACACGCTGAAATGCTGGGTTTATTTTCCTGTGCATTGATTTTCTGAAAATCTGATGCATACGTTTGTACTACAGGTGTAACTGTGACCTGATTTCTGTGCACTGTTATCATAAATGTATGTGTGCATTTCAGGTGTCTATAAACAGTTACAGTGAGCTACAGATCTGGTATTTCACTGTGTTTGTACCCAATTCATGCAGCTGGTTGTGGCAGCTGTTTGCACAATTGCACACCATACATTGTGCATGGATTCAGTGCTTCCATATGTAGTTGCTTGCAAAATTTGCAGGTTTTGCTTTTTGCTACTTGTTTGGATTTGTTTTACAGTCAAATCCCATAGTACAAAAGGGGAGATCTAGTTTCTTGCTAATTAAGGGTGAAACTGTGGCCAGTTGTGGTCCCTAGTGTGAGTTTGCCTCCCCACAACTGAATGGGAGTGGTGCTGCAAGTGGTGATAGACTGCAGCAGGAAATTGGGGTTATATTGACTTTTCATCTGCAACATCCCAGGTGAGGCACATGTGCTAGTTACAGATTCCTGAGCCTGGTCTTGGTGTTTCCTCCTGTGCTACTCTTGCAGAGTGCAACAGTGCACAGGCCACCCCTTGCTTTGGGCTCATAACAGCCTGAAATCAAGCAGATTTAAATATTAAGAAATAAGGTTTGCTACAGGGGAATGTCTGTTCAGGAAAGCACATAAGCTTATATTTAGTTGTTAATTAAATCCCTCTCAGCATTAAAACTAATGTGTATTTTGAAAGGAGTTGCCATGATTAGAATGGTGGCTTTTGTCTGTAAGTGTCTGTCTGAGGAGACAAAGCCACTGCTTTCTTACAAAGGGTTTGTCACAGTTGTCAAGAGGCTGATTGTGTCAACAAAGTTAAAAAGAAGGAAAAATTCCAGTAGAAAGCATTATATGGTCTGCAGACTGAATCCTTTCCTCACTGTCAGGTGAGTTACAGCTCTTGGATTGGTTTCTTGTGGAAAAGGGCTTTCTCTGCTGCATTTAAACCATGTTAATCTTCTGCAAAATGAGTGGATGTTTGGCATCTGTCTGCTTACCACTGTCTCATGCATGAATTGTTGCGGCATCTGCACAAACAGCATTCCCACAAAGATGTGTGCCTACTCCCTGTGGGATGCGGTCCTGTTTTGCCTCCATTCGTGTGCAAGACCATTGCCACCCTGTGGAGGGGCAGGACTGGCCTCATGACTTCTTAATGGGGTTGCATCAGGCTGTATGCTACAAAGGACCAGCCAGGCTCAGGGTCTGGTAGGCAACAAATGGAGCTGAAGAGCTCTACTCAAACACGCTGATTAGAATCATAGAATCATGGAATGGCTTAGGTTGGAAGTGACCTCAAAAATCATTTAGTTCCAACCTGCCTGCCCCACTGACAAGCACTGCTTGTCTTAAATTAGTGCAACTTGCAATGGAACTCTTATTAAGTTAGCTTATATTTAAAAGTTATTAAAAATCTGTTTGAAAATATTACTGCTGTCAACCACATCTAGCCCTATAGTTGCCTACAAAGGAAATGTGGTGACTTTTTCCTAGTGCAGTCATGATCCTTTCATATTAGTGGATATAATTGCTAAGCATATTTTGGGAATTTGTAGCCTAACATGACACTGTATGTTTGCAGAGCAGCACAGAACTTGTGAATTGAGCAATTACGCCAAGTTAGTAATTTTTTTTGTTGCCAACTTACTCCACACCTTTTTCTTGGGTTGAGTTGTGCATGCTTACAATGGGTAGCCATGACTTTTGTTCTCACCAGTGATCAAAGAGTGCTGCCACAGACCACATGGCTCCCCCTGCTCACTGCTTCCAGTTCTTCCCAAAACTGACAGCCTGCAGGCCAGAGCCAGTCATAACAGCCCATCCCCACAATACCAGGCAGCCCCTCAGCAATGCATTCAAACAGTTTCTCTCCTGGTTTCATTATGGTTTTATTTCCTGGAATTCTGACTGGCCAAGCAGGTGTGCAGAGCTGGCCTGGGTGTTGTGGGGCACTGCCTCACTGTGTCCTGCATTTCCCTCCCATCACCTCACACCCTTCCGTCACTGCTTTGGGTACACAAGCGAGCAGTCAGGCACTGCTGTCCTCATCCCTCAGACAGAGGGACCACACTGAGACAGTGGCACCTCAGAGAATGAAGCAACTGCTTCAGGAATGCCAAAAGCATTTAAAAATAATGAGACGCATCTGGTTGTAAGGGATTATTGCAACATTATTGATCAGAAAAAGCAGAAAGAGCATCTTTTCCATCCGTACATGCCTCCCCGCCCCTCCAGCTTTTCATCACTTCACACAGTGGCAAGCATAATTTGTTAAAAATATGACACGGAGGGAGTAGCAGGCCCGGCCTGCAGCACTGGCTTCCTCTGCGTCCCCAGCGGCGCGGGCTGCCAGTGGGACGGGACACTGCCGGGCCGGCAGGGCTGAGCGCTCAGGACTGCTCCACTCGTCCAGCTGCCAGCAGTGCGTGTTTCTTGTTTTCATAGCGCATCCCACCCACTCCCTTATGTCCAGCGCGATTCCCACTTTTTATACTGCTTGTACCGGAGCTCTCAACCTGCCAGGGCTGAAATGTGGGACAGATTCAACAAGAATAATAGATTTTCCGGGAGCTTAGAATGATAGTATGAGATTAATTCATTTCATATGAGTAACATTTTCTCTTCTGTTGAGTTTCATGATTCAGCCTTCCACAGGAGTGACTGGGAGGGGTTACTAGCAAACAAGGAAAGCATCTGGATAGCAGGAGTATGCGGTGACGGGATGGGAATGAGGAGGGCAGTGCAGATCAAGGGCCCTCGGCGGGAGAGCAGGAGGCGATTCTGTCCATCCGTCAGCCGTCTGTCCCTGTCGTGCCTTGTGCAGCTCTGATAGCGAGAGCTGAAATTCTTGATGCTGTGGCTCCAAGAGCGGGCAGTTCCCGTTTCATGTTTATTGCCGTCTTTGAATCGCTCTCTCTGGACTGCCAAAAAAATACAAGTTTTGCAGCACTGTTTCCCTAATAAATCAGCTGCCAGCCAGCCTGAGAAAGACAAGACCTGCAAGCAGCTTTCCAGCAAGGCTCACACAGATTGCTGTGCGCTTGGCCATCCAGCAAGCTGCTGGCAACCTTGCATTTATATAGGAAACCAGATCCCCAGATTCCTCTCTTGGGATATGCGTAGGGAATACTCCCCTATGAGTAACCTAATCAGCATGTAGATGTCATTGCTGTTTACACAACTGTACTGAGAAAAAGACATTTGTCTGGCTTTCACTACGCTTTGAAAGAAAATGATCAGCTTAGAAAAGTTGGGGTGGATTTAAAATAACTTCTTAAGCACTTGTCAAAAATCTGCATCCCCTTTCCTAACACTCCATCAAGCAATTGACCTCCACACTCCCATAACGCAGTACACTGTATCAGCGTAAACTCGCTGTCACAACTCTATCGCACGGGGATGTGAAATCACGACACTGCCTTAACAGCGTATGGAACCGACCGAGCAATCTGAACTTTCAGTGCCGTCCCTCCATAGCTGTGGGAATCCAGCGCCCACCTCCCTAACACACTTTTAGCAGAACTACGGGAAGCTCCTGGAAGGAAGTCATTCTAAAGCTATTTGCGAGTATGCCAAAAGGATTTCTTTGATTTACGAAGTATGAAAGATTGCCATTTCTGAATACATAGTGGATGAGTTATTTCCCGTGTTTTGCTCAAAGGAAGTTCATAATGCGATGAATTCTAGTGTGAAAAAGAGAATTAAGGAATAACCTTTTCACAACTGCTGCTTCTGCAGTTTTTGCAGGCGTAACATTTGTCTTGTTTCTCCACACAGGCTGGGTTGTTGGATCTCTGGAAATCCTTGGGAGCCCGGCTAGTCTGGTGAGAAGCATTGGGAACGGCATAGCTGATTTCTTTAGGCTCCCATACGAAGGGCTGACCAGAGGCCCGGGAGCATTTGTCAGTGGTGTTTCCAGAGGAACAACATCATTTGTAAAACACATTTCCAAAGGTAATTCTTTCACTCTGGCGCTCCTACTGCTGCTTTGTTGTCGTGCACTGTTAAAGAATGTGTTAAAATTTTAAACAGTATTGCTTGCAGCTTTATTTGGCTTGCTAGGCTGCAGCGAAATGCTGGGAGGGTAGCAAAGCTCATATATAACATCTTATGTATTAAACAGATCGCTGCTTAACTACGGTGTGTAAGAATGTTTCAGAAACTTCAGAATTTTAAACCTCCCACTGGGAAACCCAGCTTGGCTCAGCCAGTATTTCATGTGATAACTTCAGAAATATCGAAGGTGTTCTGCACTTCTGCTAACCATCAGAAATCCTACACTGTGTTGCCTCATCGTATTTATTATTTCTTTAAAAGAAAAAAAAAAAAAAAAAGAAGAAGAAGAAAAAAAAAAGGAAAAAAAGAAGTAGATACAGTTGTCATAACTGTGTTAGTATGCGGATGGGTTTTGACAGAAGGGCAGAGCTGGATTTAAAACACAAGCAGCTTTTGTTTTGCAAAGTCTGTCTAAACAGTGCCATCGCGTGGCTTCAGGCGGCCGGCAGAGGTGGCTGCAGCTGCTTGCTGGTGAGTCAGGCTCGCTCAGGAGACGTCCTTGCGGGCTCATTCTGTACATATTTGTTTGCCTTCCCATCACTCCCACTCCGTTTAGGTTAGACTTACAGAAGTGTGGGACCTAGGGAGGGATGTTCGGATGAGTTGCTTTTCCCACTGGCTGGGCAAACCTGGTGAAGGCTAATGTAAAAGGCGTGATGTGGACCGTAGAAGCAGCGTGGTGATGCTTCACAAATAGTAAAGAATGTTACACATGGGCAACTTTTCAATTGACTTTGCTGTTCTGCTCCTAAGCGCAGTATTTCAGCGAGGCGGTGAACAACTTCGTGTTTTAAATTAAAGCATTTTGATCCAGACCCAAATGTATATCTCCACGTATTTAGGTACACTGACGTCAATTACCAATCTGGCAACAAGTCTTGCTCGGAATATGGATAGGCTGTCGCTGGATGAGGAGCATTACAACAGACAGGAAGAATGGAGGAGGCAGCTTCCAGAGAATCTGGGAGAAGGACTGAGACAAGGGCTCTCTCGTTTAGGCATTAGCCTTCTAGGTAACGTACCATTAAATATCAAGTTGAGTGATAATGCTGTTTTCTGATTTGCTCATCAGCCTTTTCTACGTGTGTGTAAAACTGCAATGTCTGTTATTTTCCTGTGAAATAGTCGCACTGCATGTGTACGAGATATCATTTGTTTTTATCAAGGTTTAGTGACTTCAGTGTGTGATTTTTGCTGATAAAATAATTGCAGATACCAAAAAAATTTGCACACACTTTCTTTGTGAAATATTTGCATCTGAACCTGATGTAAATCACAGAAGAAAAGAATATTCTGCCTTGGGCAGGGTGACTTGTAACTAAGTCAGCACAAAGACGTCATCGGGCTGGTGTTTACTTTTCAGCGAGTTATAGGAATGCCTCCTGAAGCTGATTGTTTTTGATGCGCTGTAGATATCGGGAATTCATGGTCTTGTTTGTAAACCACTTGAACTGAGCACCAATGTGAAGTAAGCTTTGATGAGGAATTCTGCTTTTACGGAGAGACCGAGATCATCCCAATTCGGTGTAACTGTGTTAATCGAGCAGCCAAGTGATTTGAGTAGAAGTGAAGATTGCCCTGGCCATTTCCAAACAGTGCCTAAGAATTTGAAGACTAACCCATATTTGAAAAATCTCTGACACAGGTTTTGCAGTAACGGGCTGGATTTTCTAGGTTCCTTCTACTTGTCACACAGCAGAGGAATGCAGTGTTGTATTGTTTGGCAGACTTCCCTAGTGCGTCTTAAAGAGTACGAATCCCTTAGAGATCAAAGTGACCAAAAACAGTCCAGTGCAAAAGGTTAGAAGAGCTGAAGCTTGAAAGGATTTGTCCTCTTTCCTAATCTTCAGTAGTGTACACAACTCCTAAATTTGCAACCGCAACCCTGAAAGCCCCAAAGAGGAAGTGGTAAAAATGTTACAAGTTTGGGTTAAGTTACTGGAAATTATTTTAAGCAATAAGGTTAGATGATGTGAAGCACTGTCATTTTATAATGCCTGTAAACTAGAAAGCGAGTGTCCTGGGAGAACTCTGCATGAAGGAGAAATTTCCTATGTTAGTAGCTAGTTAGTAGTAAGCTGTTACTGGTGTTGCAAATCAAGGGCGGTTCAGGGGAGGTTTTATTTTACCTGCTTGTTTTACTGGGCTAAGGGCAGTCAGGTTGAGAAGCTGGATGAAAGATTATACTTTTAGAAGCACCGTGTCAGCCTGGTGTATGTGAGCTGGTGAAATGGTTTGGTGATCCTGGCGCAGTTTTAATAAGGCAGGAAGATAACGCGGTGACTGTCTCCTTCAACGACACACCAGAGCCCTTCAGAGCTAAAATTGTAAGCCCAAACTGCAGAGCACAACCCAAAAGTTTGGCTGGATTAATTTAAAAGTTTCTGCTGTTCAGGAAAGCCAGGAAGCTGTGAAACACATTCACAAATGTGCTGTTCTGGTATAACACGTCCCTGTGCACAAGGCTTTGGTTGTTTGCAGGAGGATGTCTGAGTTTAGGAAATCAAGATTCACAATTCCAGCATCCCGAATTTTCCTAAGAAATCAGACTTCTTATTAGAAACTTAGAACTGCACATCAACATTTAAAGAAAGCTCCTTTGCAAGCTGGGACCCTGCTCCTACTCCCACTGTTCCTATTTAGAGTCCTCACTGCTAAATACATCTTCTCTTAGCAATGCAGGCAGCTAAGCATTCAAATAAATAACGAGGGTTACTGCATAAGTACAGGACGGCAATTATGGGACCTGTTGCTGAGGGAGGAGTCAGAAATATTTGAATGAATTTGTAATTTAAACTTGATTTTTTAGAAGGCTCTTTTCTCTCTGTACACAGCAGCACTCCGCCAAATGACATCAAGACCTCAGTTACACTTAAACCTACGTTTCAGTTTTTGTGAACGCATCAGAAAGCTGTTTCTGACCGTTTCATTTAACAAATGTTGTGCTTTCCCTGCAAAAACAGTTGTAGGCAAAAGGAGCTGCTGCTATGCTGCTTCCTTTCACCATGTTCCGAGTAAACATGTAAATGCTCACTGCAAAAAGACATCCAGGTTCTTCATGCATAAGGAAACAAACCGGAGCTGCTCTATTATATTCCTTCACATGCATGAAGAGTTCAGATCAGTACAGGATGGCAGAGAGCAAGTCCCCGTAAACCATAATTTCTCTGACATTATAATTGTAACATGGAGAAGTGTAAAAAAGATTTATAGGACAGTCAGAGTGCTGCCGCATTTGCAGAAACCATCTGACTAGGGCGAGCAGCTTAAAGAACTGCAAACGCAGATTTCATGCATAGGCATCGGCACGTAAGAGCGCTCGGCTCACTGATACGTTGTGGTATGTGCACACAACGAAGAGCTGCTTTTTAGATTTTTCCAAAAGTCTGGCTCGTGGTGACCCCAATTCTGCAAAGCTCTTAAGCGCATGCTTAAGAGCTTTGCTGAATCAGGGCCAAAATTATGTACTCTTGTCTCCTCCTCAGTGCAAGTTGTTCCCAGTGGTACATTCTTAAGTGCTTTGTCCTGTCTCGTTTTAAATGACTCAAGCACTGTCAGGGTGTTGTTTGATTTGATTGTTATCTTTGGCTGGCTGTCTTCTTCGCTAGTTTGGGGGAGACTGCTGGGTCATTTTAGTCACATCTGAACATGAAAAGAAGCAAAAGCTCATGACACGTGTTGGGTTTTTTCCTACTATACGGTCAGACAAAAATACAGTGAAATAGTACATAAAATGTTTAGATGACAGGCACTCCCCACCGAGGAATTATCTTTTGTATTTTGCTTGACAGGGTCAAGCTCAAAATAATAAGCCAAGTGTAAAAGAGAATATTGAAACGATGGGCCTTATTTTCAGCTACTGGTCCTACTGAAAGTAACGTGGTGAAGCAGCTCCATGAGAAAGTCAGTCATTTCTGAATAACTGAAAAGGTAATAAATATTAAAGGAAAAAAAAAAAAAATCATTATTCATAATTTCAAAAGTGCTGTTGAATGCTATTGTTTTTAGGGAGGTGTATTGATAGCAGTGCTGACTGACAGTGTAATAATTGTGCTGTGGAGAAGGTAAAGCCTGAACTGCAGAAATTCAGATTTCTATTATGAAGGGATGTTGTTGCTTTTACAGGGCCTCGATCACTGAATTGAGGCTGCTTGACTTTTGACTACTTACAAACTAAATTGTGAGATCCAGTGCTAATCCTGCAGGTCTTGCTATTCCACATCCCAGTTGTACAAATACGTGAATATGAGCCAACAGGTGCACTTTATTTTAGCTGTTTTTTCATGCAGTGTTATTTTCAGTATAATAGACTTGTGGCAACCCAGGAGGACAATAGCAAAAGGGAACAGAAACACTTTCAGTTTTGGTAGCTTCCAGCCTCGTGGCAGGGCATGGCCAGTTTCTCCTGGTGAAGGACTGGAATATTTCCATTTATTCCTCTGAAGGCTTGCTGCAAGCAAACTGAGCTCTGCTAAATTCTGTGAGCCATGCTTTTTCTACATGCAGCGAATATTGTTTGTCAGTCTGAGCAGGAACCAGTTACTGTCAGTAATCAAATTCTGTTTGAAGTAGTGCAGTGATATACTCTGAACTATCTGAATTTTGTAGTTATCGAAGTATCTTTTTTATGCTTACTGAGCAACATGTATTAACTAGAGTGCACCCCAGCTGATGCTTAGCAGATGTTACGGTGCTGCTGGAAATTCTTTGGTCCAGTAATGGAAGAATATGTTTTTGTTTTGTTGCTTTGGTGTTTAATTTTATTGAGGTTTTCTTTATACAGGCATAATGTGTGTGTACATATGTGGACATGCATATAAAATTGAATGCCTAGGGTAAGGAAGGGAAGAAGAATGGGGAACTGTTTCATAAAAGATAAAAATAAAAATAAGAACTGGGGAAAAAAAAAAAAAAAGAAAGAAAGAATGGGTAAGAAACATTATGGAGAAAGGGCAGGGACTGCAGGAGGACAGACAATAGAGCTGCATCCAGACCGTGAGGGTGAGACTGGGAAGGGAGGAACCATGGCGTGTACCTCATGCTCTGCCTGCCTCACACCCGACAAGCAGCAAATGGGGAGAGACATTCTGATGTAAATCTGTCCAGCACGGTGCTTCTTCCACTGACTTCACGTTAGAAAAACAGAAGCCCCATGGATACCACAGAACATCTGCTTCACACCATTTCTGGTGCAAGGAAAGGCACGTGTGTGTTACTGTTGTCTCACTGCTGTTGGGGTTTGAGGTTGTTTAGCCTTCAATTTATATACATTTTTCCTTTTCTCACACATGATGTGTACAGGAAAGATGCTGCACAGACCTGACTTCCCCACACACAAATGGTGGGACGGGCCACTCTTTATATTAAAGAAGTACAGTTATAGTTTATTACATGATTTGTGGGAGTGACCACAGCGCGTGAATGAGTTGCCAGTGTGTTGTGGTTTGAGGTAAGAGACTACAAAGGGTGAGCAGAGAGGGAGGAGAGCACCGTTGGCTGTAGGTTGGAAGACAAAACTTGCAAAAGAGTTTGAGTGCAGTGGCACCACAGACAAGCTCAGAATGTGTGTAAATGGCTGAATAACAGAAGGTGTGGAAGTACTAAACAGTGGGCTAATTAAGCCATATATTATTTCGGGTACTGTATAAGTAATCTTATATAACACAGTCACAGCAGTTTCCATTCTGCTTCCTTGTCCTCTGGGCCTAATTCCAGCTGAGAAGTGCCTGGAGCATACCACAGGTCCTTTGGAGTAGGCTCTTATTTATTATTACCTTATAACATTGCTCAAGTGTATTGCAGTAAATAATTTACTAGTGCTAGGACTTAGGTGGATTACGTTTAATAAGGCAATAACTTCTGTTCTGAAAGCACAGTTGCTGTGGGTGACCTCGATAGATGGGGTGAAGGAGGTCACAGGGTAATGCAATACTGCAACTTAGCAGAACACCAAGTATTGTTTCATCTCTTCCAACGCAACCCAATTGTACAAAAGAAAAGACTGGACAAATGATCCCAATTGTGTAATGCGGTGTTGGATATTATTTTAGCCAAACAGCAGGAGCAGCTGGTAAGTACTAGTAAAACAGAAATGAACTGAAAATCGTATCATTTCCATGACATAAAATTAAGGAGGTTTCGTGACCTTTGTAAATGAAGAAGAGTAAATCAGCTGAATGCTGATCTCAATAAAAATGGAGTATTGTATTAAAAGTAGAGCGGTATTTTCTGGGGAAATGTTATACATTTCTCAGCAAATTATGCACATAACAGAAGTTGGAAGCGATTTCTCTAAGAAGAAAGGGAGGCTTTTATGGAGGATGCAAGTTGCATGAATTGCCGGTGGACAGTGCTCCAGGGGCAAGGATCTGGGAAAATGTGTGCTGCTTCTCCTTCTTGTCTTTATTTGGGCAGAACACCAGTGTACAAGGACGATATTAGTTCATGTTGTTCGAAGTCAGCAATTTCTTCGTTTATCCAGTAACAGTAACTGAAACCATCTGAGCACTGGTTAGCGGCTAGCTGACTAGCGTGTATCATGCTGGTAAACATATGGGGCCAAATACCTCTGCTGTGCTTGTCAGAGTCTGTGGAATCATGCCTGCATTTGCTTCCACATACAAAGCAGTATCCTCAGAGATGCCTTTGTCACGGTAGAAATGCCCGGTTCCCGAGGTGAGGTGCCATCCTTTCCTTTAATATTTGGCTTGATACTAAGAGCTGTCCAAGGAGCCCCCAAACTTGCTTTTTGCTGAGCAAAAAGCATTGAATCAGGCAAACCATCTTCCAACTGGTGTCACTTTGTCCAATCATTGTATTCTTAGCGATATCCAAATAGCTTATCTATCAAAATTACAATAACAAGAGTCATGTCTGTGGTTAAGTGGCTCGAGTAAACTAAAGATCAAAGAAATGTACCACCTCGCATACCTGTTTACATTTAGGAAGATTTAGGTCGGAGTTCTCTGTTGATACTAAAAGCTGGGAAGGTCACTATGTCACTTGTAAAAGTTTGACCCATGCACATTAAAGTAAAATATGATCGTTTTCTCAAAAAAGTAACAAAAAGTCTCAAAGTCTAATTCTGCTAATCTTAGTAATATATCAAAAGTTGCATTAGCTTATGAACATTTCTGGCAGTGGAAGAGGATATAAAAATGATGTATTGAATACAGGCAGTTTTTATTCTCATGAAGTCTATCTCAGGCTTATGTGAAAATCTCATTTCCATAAGAGCTAAACTCTTCAAAAAACTGGTGGATTTTACTCCAAGCCCAGCATTTTCAGAATTACTACACAGAATGAGCTAAATTATACCAATTCAGCTTATGCCTGTAGAGAAAGCAGTTGGATGGTGAAAATGTACTTTCACATTAAGTGAATGTTGAAAAAAGTAAAATACCTCAAAAAATTAAGTGACTGTTTAACTTAAACTGAAGCTGAAGTGTTTTTCAGATAATTGGTTGCATTCTAAATAGCTATGCAAGGTGGGCGGAGTACCATCTGAAATCCAAACAGCGTTCAGTTGCAGTGACACGATTTCTTCTGGGATATTAATCTCCACTAACTTCTGGGGACTCTTGTTTTTCCAGGTGCAATTGCTGGCATTGTAGATCAACCCATGCGGAATTTTCAGAGAGTGTCTGAGAGCCAAGCATCAGCAGGGCATAAAGCCAAAGGTGTTATCTCTGGTGTGGGAAAAGGCATTATGGGAGTCTTTACAAAGCCAATTGGAGGTGCGGCTGAACTTGTCTCCCAAACAGGATATGGTGAGTTTCTCAGTTTCCAGCATCTCTGTTTCATTTTTCATGACCAGATCTTTAAAATGCTCTTCAAATACAACCGGCTATGTCAAATTACTCAGCTTGGAAGCTTAGAGAAGGAGCTGTAAGTGCCACATTTGTATAGTTACAAATGTTGTACTCATTTTCTTCAAAAATCAAGTTGTGCTTCTCTCTTGTGTTGCTGATCAGTTCTTGTACAGCCACAGAAACACAGAATGCAGAAAGCATGAAGTAATTGTTGGAATACACTGGAATTAGTTACAGAAACATATGTGCTTACAAAAGAGTTATTTACGTAAATGTAATCGAGCAACACTTTGTCCAGTTACAGCTTTATTTTGTGAATGCTTTGATACAGCAAGGCGAGAGTTAGGTTATCTCTATACAGAGAGAGTTATGTTCTTGGGAGAATATCCCCTTTATTTTGGACAGCTGTGAGAAGACAGCCCTGTCTGTAGGTACATGGGTAACCTTTGAACTACCTGCGGTGGGCTGTCAGGTAAGACTTAGTGACAGGCACGTTGAATCCTTTCACATTGAAATAAATGCTTCTGGACCACCAAGAACTGTCAAAGATAAGAAGAAAACACCAAAACACACTGATTTCTTTGCTTCCAGTGTCATGAAATGAAAGCTGCTGGTCTGGATGTTTAAACAGAGGTGGATTGTGGGAGGCAACTGGGGAAGAAAGACAGGGAGATCTGTTGATACAAGGACAATGTGTCATTAATTTTGTTTCACTACATGGGATAAATGTGCATAGTACATTCTAAGTACTACATTTTAGTAGAGCTAAAGT
This sequence comes from Coturnix japonica, assembly GCF_054131305.1. NCBI lineage: Eukaryota > Metazoa > Chordata > Aves > Galliformes > Phasianidae > Coturnix > Coturnix japonica. Next base: position 19,059,722 of record NC_140664.1, on the reverse strand, counting down.
TTAGGACATTCTTTCCACAATTCCCATTACATTTAAAGCTCATTTCTTGAAGTAATCCATTGAAAGAAATAATTAAATATTAAATTTCTGTAATTCTTTAAAATAATTGCCTTGACTTCATGTGGTTTGTAGGAGTGTTAATAATATCCACTGTCCTGAAATATGCATCCGATATGTAGAGCCCATATCAGTAAAATCAAAACTTGTGTCTGTTGTCATCTCACACTGCGAACTTTTTGTTGACTGTGGGATTATTCTTTTTAGATTCAGAGCAGTCTTTATCAAGAAACTTGTAACAGTAGAAGGACACTTTTCATTGCAGATATGGTACACAACACATCATGTTTTCCATGAGCATGTGACAGAAGGAGTTAGCCAGGAAAAAACATCAAAACTGTATCAATAATAGCTGACAGTGCGTGAGAGGAAAACACAGGAGTTCAAGTAACTCTTACCCACAACTGGATTGGAAGTGGGACCGTGCCTCTTGGGGGGGACCAAGGGGTGGGGGACCACACAGAAATAAACACATGTTCTCTCTTTCTCCATCTGTAAATAACATTTTCACTCACATAATGCTGAGAACGTCAGTAAGCCAACTGTTACAACTGGGATGCTGCTTTTAAGTATTACCATCAACATGTGTGTTAAAAATTAAAGGGTTTTCTCAGTGCTGATGTTTTGTTTAAATTATTATCCATTGTGCAAAAAGGAATCTAAGTTATTGACACCCTTATGCAAAAAATGCCTTTTCCTTCAATAGAATGCTTAATTAGTCCAAAAAAAAACCCCCATCTTTGTTTACTCAAAGAGTAACTTTGCACTAAACCTTATGACACTACTGCTAACTGCTTAGCCTACTTCCTGTCTTTCTTACTAATGTTTCTAAAACTAGTTAATTTGTGAATGTTTGGCAACCTTCTCATTCTCTTTTTGGTGACCGTGCCTCATTTTTAAAAGACCACAAGCCCTCTGAAAGCAAACATACTGTATCATCTTCAGCTCTGGATAGCCTGTTTTGAACGATGTTATACTGCTTCTTCTAGTCTCCATTCTGTGGGCATTAAGAAGTGTTCATGGTAAACCAGATGCCCTGGGAGATCTCATGAATGCCTATGGATCTGTGCTTAACAGACTGAGATTAAGTGACTGAACATACAGGGCCTAGGCAAACTTTCCTTCAAATCTGTACCAATTGTGGTACATGAATGGAAGTGTTTTAATATTAACGACGAGAATTAACAACAGTCTTTATTTTTTATACAAAAACCGTAAGAGATATGTCCGATCCTTCTCTGAAATGATGGCTCTCAGGAGCATTATGTTTCTCTTAATTGCAAATGTATGGCAGATTTTTAGAACATTTTGGATTGTTGTTTTTTCTTTGATTCTTGCTAATGCAAGATCACTAGGGTTAAGTGCACAACTCTTGCGTTGTAATATTTAATGAATTATCTTGACTACAGCCTCCAGAGATGTGACATCACTTTGGATCTGCACTGCTTTATGAACTGCTTTTAACAGATGACATCACTACAACGTGTAACTGTTTTTTAGAAAACAACTACTAAAAACCTTAAATTCTCTTACCGCAGGTATTTTGCATGGAGCTGGACTTTCTCAGCTTCCCAAGCAGCGCTCTCATCCAAATGATCAACAAGTTGAGCAGGCTCCAAATAGCCACGTCAAATACGTCTGGTAAAATTATTTAGACACTTGCTCATTTTTACATCCACGTTGTTTATTAATAGGCTCTGGCCTGTGGTCAAGTTAACAGGCTGCTTCCCTAGGAAAGGCTGAGTTATGGCAGTTTGTTTAGGAACATTAAACACGAAGGTAGTGCATAGAAACCCAATCTGCAAATGATGGGCTGCTGATCTGCTTCCAGCTTTGGAACTACAGAGCTGATCTTTATTTAATGGCATTCAGTGAGCTCTTATTTATCATTGCACTGAGCCCAAGAAAAATACTGCACATCTCCAGAAACAGCTGTTAGTGAAGATAGCTTTATTTTCTGTGCTGAATTTGTAAGCCGCTTCTCAGGGTAATTTTTCTATTAGGATGGGAAATAGGCTGACCTAGCATGGTTATTAGGCCAACTTTGCATTGAATGATTAGGGAGTTTTGATAAATAACATTTTCACATTTATCCACTAAATCTTGAGTCTTACATTGTTCAGTAACGGAGATTTGGAATGTATTCCATGGCTTATTTTCTATTTGTAGACGATAGCTACAGGCTTAAGAGCATTAGTGATCAAAAGAAGTCCTTGAGGATCCAGTGCCTAACACTAACTACTTCTTTTTTTTGTTCTTTGATAACACAGGAAAATGCTGCAATCTTTAGGGAAGCCAGAGGTCCATATGGCCTTAGATGTCATGATTGTCAGTGGGTCAGGCCAGCAGCACGACGGCTGCTTGCTGCTCACCTCGGAGGTGCTTTTTGTGGTCAGTATCAGCGAAGACACGCAGCAGCAGGCCTTCCCCGTGACTGAAATCGATTGTCTGGAGGATGATCAGCAAAAAGATCTGCTGAAGGTGCAACTGAAACAACAGAGAGTGCCTTGCGATTTGGAGGTAAGGGCTGAGTGATGTTTTCAGTCAAAGATCACAGTGGTGGTGATGCTTTTAGCACTGGGCACACTCACCTTTGGGTTGAGAGACCGGAGGTTTAAGTACCAAACCAGGGCACCCATTGTTCTCACAAACTCATTGTTGACTGTTGCCCTTTGGATAAAAGGAACTCGTCTCTTTGCTTCTGTCCTCTTTCTGATCATGAAATTTTTTTATCTGTGACAGCAATTTTCCAAGGGAAAAATTAGAGGAAGTGTAGGTTCTTGGCAAGCACCACCTTGTTTCTGAAGAAGTTCTCATGCCTAGCTGCAGGTATGTGAGGTGCTTGTCTGCCAGTTAGAGCTGTGCCTACAAAGTCACAGTGAGAACAGTTCCTTTCATCATCCTGTGAATTCTGTTCTAACAACTCAGTAATGCTGATGCATCCTTCCTTCAGGTGTTTCTTATCACCCTACTTTCAGGGAAGTGCTTTTTCTTGGCTGCTGTTTAGTTATTTAGATGTTCCTTCTTTTGCAAATGCTATCTTTAAAAAAGACCAGTTTTCTTGCTGAGATTGGAGGCACCAATTGTTTGCCAGGAAGAGCATAAATCCTTCATCTTCCTATTGAAAGATCTCTAGGCCATTTGAATGCTGAGGTTTTGGATGAATTATCATCTTTTAATGGTAGAAGAATGGTATATTTTTACACTTTTGGGAAACAATGTTTATTGTATTAAATTCTCAAGTGGAATCAATGGCCCTATGATTTCAAAAACGAACATGTATGTCCTAATTCCTGTTTTTTCTGAATGTATGTCAGGTAGTCAATGCACTGCCGTGCCACAAATTCCTGTTTCAAATATGCAAAAAGAATAAATGCAAAGTAACAGAAAGTATGAGGTGTGCCAAAAGTAGGGGAGGCTTCAGCGTTCTCAGAAAAACCAAACTTTGCTGGTCACCAAAGAATTTTGCCATCAATTCCAGCAGAACAAGGACTTCATCTGTATCATGACAATACTTGGAATTTTTACGGAAGGCATTTGAATTTCTGAATTCTCTGTTTATATTTATTGTCTTTCCAGTAATGTCAGTCTCACAGAGTGATGTTGACTGAACTTGCCCTTTTGCATCGCTGTTTTCCATGAGGCATTACTTAAATTTGATGCAAGTGGCCAAAGCTCAGCTTTTCTGTCCCTGAACAGTGTGGTTGCTGGAGGCACCCATTCTACTGAATGTAGCCCATCCTGCTCAGTTCAGAACTACTGTCCTGGAGGGAAGTTGATTTCTTCTCCCTGAGATTCGACTGATGCACTCAATTTAACCCTAATTTTAGCAGCAGGCTGTATTTATTTGATTGGGTTGTAGTAGCTGTGGTGACTCTTTATATCCATGGGGTGAAGAGTAGGCTGCTGCTCTGTTGGGGGGATGCTTGCCCAAAGGTTGCTGCAAGATGGTGATGTCTGCCTAGGAGGAGGAAAGGCAAGGGATGGGGAGTAATTCCAGTCCCCATAGCTGCTGCAGCTGGCAATATGGGACTACTAGGCCAAGTGGCTCATGTAAATGCTCCATTCTAAGTGACGTGCACAGAATCCAACATTCCTATGTACACACCATTAAGTGACCTGCCTTGGAGAGGTACAGGACTAAATACATGTTTCTTTCTTTAACTGTGGATAAAAATATGGGACCCCCTACTCCAGAGGCATAGCAATGCCAGGAGCTATAAGCCTTGAGGCATCCAGTCTCTGCGTACAGTGTCTTCTGCTGACACATACTGAGAGTGCAGTGAAATACAGTGAAAATGCGTGGCATGATAAAAGCAATGAAGAGTGCATGTGCCCCAGGGGTGGAGCAAAGTTCTGTAGAGCACCAGTATTTATGGGAGCCAAGGCCTCCCTTTCAGCTGTTCAACAAGAGTGTGTAAAAAGGCTCTGTGAATATGATAAGGAAAAGCAAACTTAGGAGCAGCAAGCTATGGCTTACAGGTAAGCAGCTTCAGAGCTGCAGAGCTACACCTGAATAGACATGACTCCCGGCTCTTACTGGTAGGCTGTCTTGCTGTAGCTGTACATGGTGACCTTGGTGAAGACCAACATTTTTTGCTGAAAAAATGCCCATATAGGTCTGCCAAAATATTATGGTGAGGTATTATTGCCAAATGTAAATTATATCTATTTTGCTGATTATTTGAGTCAAAGACAAATTGAAACAAATCATTTCAGCATTATAAAAATACTTTGTGTGTGTGTGTGTGTGTGTGTCTTCTTGTCCACCCAAAATAATTGCCAGAAGTTTTGTTTCAGCTCTGCCCAAAACAGTTTCTCCCTTTGCCTCTCCTCAGCTTCTTGGAACTATTAGGAAACAAAACATGAGTTGTTCTACAGCTGTAATCACCAGAGATGTTATAGAGCATATTTTGACTCTTTCAGCAGTCGGTGTGCCTGATGGCTTGTTCTCCTCCACAAGATATAACTTAATCCATCTGGCTAGGAATAACCTGGATGGAATCTTGAAAACTTTGGCACTGACAACATTGTTATTGAAAGGGAAGCATTAATTGTGCTTGGATTGTCTTCCAAAGTAATTGAGACACTGCGTGCTTCCAGGCAGGCATCAAGCTCTCTAAGAGCCTCCTATTCCAACTGCTCTTGATATAGTTCATCGCAGGCAGCAAAAATTGAAGGGCGCTGGAATTTCAGATATTCCAGGATTTCTATGTGATGTTCTGCAACAGGGTTTTCACACATGCTACCTGTATCGTACTTGGAGCTGAAAGCCACTCCGTGGATTGTTAAAGAAGTTGTGAGGAGGAAAGAGCCCCCAGAATAACAGACCTTTTTACTCACTCCGTGTGCACAAAGAAGACCATAATTGCTACACACACATCTGGACTGCTACAACAAATATGCCGTAGCTACTGTAGATTTAGTTAGAACTGCTGAAGGATTATTCTTTATAAATCATAGTTGGAGGAATTTTAGAAAAAAAATTAAAGTTCCTAACCCAGACAACGTGACTTAAAGGCCACGTGTTGTTTAAGATTCATCTAGCAGGTGCTCTAAGCAACCCTTGTTCAATTTTTGATTGATTGAATGGTTTGGCTGTCAACATTGCAGATTCTCAAAATAGCTGGTTAAGGAACCTAGTGAGAGTGCTAGGTCCCATTTAGGGGAGAAAAAAAAAGTTGAATAGCAGCAATTCCAAGTTTTTCTTGTTGTCTTGACAATATAAGCTAAACTGTAACTGGCTGGGGAAGCAGACAGTTACAAATGAGGTCATCTGGAAGCAGGTAGGATCCCAGATACTTTGGAAGACTGTCCAAGTACAGTTAATATTTCCTCCTGAATAATTATGCTTTATTTGTGGGATATGGCCTAGGTCTGAATGAATCAAAGAATCACAGACTAATTTGGGTTGGAAGGGAGCTACTTCCCACCCATGGGCACAGAAATACTTCTCACCAGACCAGGCTGCCCAGGGCCCCATCCAACCCAGCCTAGAACACCTCCAGGGATGGGGCATCCACAGCTTCTCTGGGCAGCCTGCACCAGCACCTCAGCACCTTCACTGTGAAGAATTTCTTCCTTACGTCTCATTTAAATCTACCCTCTTTTATGAGGTTTGCTCTGAAAGTAATGCCTCCAATTTTTTAGTATATTCGCCCATGACATCAAAGGCAGATATTGGTAGTATGGAAGCACAGGGGTGGTCTGACAAAATGGCACCTGATATGGAAGTGCCTGTAGAGCAAAGGTGTGGAATTGAATTCCTTTGTGCAGAAAAATGGCACCCACTGACATTCATTGAGGGTCCCACGAATAATGGGTTCACCCAATTAGGAGACTTCAATGCCAACACCATTTCCATGTGTTTTGACACCTTTTGTCTTTTGGGCACTGTGAAGTCAGAACTGTTAGTGTAGTTTACATAGGTGCTACTTCAGCATATGCATCTCCTTTCAACTGGTAGAACAGATGGACTGCTGAGGTGCTGCTTCTGCAGTCCGCATTTTCAGCAGACTGAAGCCATCATTCAGACATTCTCCATTCTCCATTGCCATGTATCTAGCTGCTGCAGCAGCAGTCTGCCTTGCAATTTTTTCCCCCTCCCTTTAAGGAGAGAGTAGAGGAAACAACACTTTCCTCTGCCCATTTCTTCATTTCCATTGTTTCTGAGCACAGGCTCCAACTTTGAGCTTCTGAGTTTGTTCAAGAGCCTGCTTCCTTTAGCATTTTTGTGGTGATGATTGAAAACAGGAGGGTTTCTGCTTGATGAGCAGTAAATTCTTCTCCAAAGGCATAGTTTGGTTTTTTTTTATACATATAAAAAAAAAGGCAAGGGACTGTTTTGATTTGAACGTGACAGCTGTCACTATCTATGAATCATATTAATTATTTCTTCAAATAGGCAATGGTTTGTTTTAAATGAGCCTTGCAGTCCAAAGATGTGACAAGATATTGATCCTGGCTGTTAAACAGAATCCAATGGCACTGCTTGAAAATACCATTGAGGCATGTGTAAAACTTCCTGAAAGAAAGGCTGAAGGCAGCAGTCTTTGAATCCTCGGCGTGACATCCAACAAAGGAAGACATTTTAAACCCTGCAGAAATGCAAATGGTCAGCAGTTCTCTAACTCTAACTAAGGAAGCATCAAAACCTATCCCTGTGATTCTATGATGCAATTCTATCCCTAGGATAGCGTCTGCCTTTCTTTTATTTTCACACTTTGGAAATAAGTTTGATTCTGAATTCACACAGTATCACAGTCTTGTGCGGGTTGGAAGTGACCTTAGAGATCATCGAGTCCAACCCCCGTGATTCGAGCCTCTGTGTAGCAAGCGGCACTTCTACCACTTGCACCACAGGGGGGATTCGAACCCGGTTGATATTGACAACACTGCGGCATCCATGGCGATGTTTCTGAAATAGCTGATGCCTGCATACATGTTCTCCCTTCTCAGTTTAGTTGCAGTCAATTTCTTTCTCTTCAGAGAAAAAAAAAAAAAAAGTACACAGCAGATTCTTCCAGGGCCAGATTTGCCCATGGCTTTTCATCTAAAATGACTGAAACCACATGGTAGATGCCACCTTTCTGTTAGCAACCTTGGCTTTAGCTAGGGGTGCATCATTACGGCCTTCTTACTAGAACCTTGAACCACAACATATTTCAGCCTACAAAAAGGGATTTTTTCAGAGTAGTCTCTCCATCTCACATTGGAGAAGACACTTTGCATGAGTTCTTAAGCAGATAAGTAGCAGGCCCAAACCATCTTTAGTGAAAATCTTCTTTAAAAAACTCTGTAGTTCTGTGGATGGTTTTGTGGTTACCAGAAACAGGTGGATGTATGTGAAAGTTTTGCTGATCAATCAGAACTGCTATCTGATAAACACTCTTGGGAGCTACTGGCGTTTTTCTAATGGGGCTTTAGGTATTTTTTCCTGTCTGCAAAGAGCTGGTATGTTGTAAAGATCTTCTCTTGAGCAAGTTGTGTTGGGTCCATCCCTGGAAATCTCCAAAGATTCTGCTTAGACTTTCCTATGGTGGAACTGGAGCTTCACAGGCAAGAACAAATCAAAATAGCAAAGAGCTATTCATCATCCAGTGACAGGAGGAATCTGCTGATTAATACATCCATGAAACTATTATAAGGGAGATCCCAGGGAGGAAGGTTTTTAACTAGAGAAAATGATATGGAAGTTACCGTCTTCACCACTAAGTTCAGTCACCATCAATTACTCAATAATCCTTTTGTTGTCTAATTTCAGGCTGATGGAGTTAGAGAGAGACTATCAGAACAGCAGTACAACCGCCTCGTGGAATACGTCACAAAGACATCTCACCACCTCGCCCCCAGCACCGCCACAGGGCCAGCACCGCAAGCTGTGGCTGCCGAACACCTTCCAACTGTAACGAAAACATATAACTATGTGGTTGATCCAAACTTTGCCCAAGTATTCATTAGCAAATTTGTAATGGTAAAAAATAAAGCCTTGAGGAAAGGATTCTATTAATAAATAATTGTAATACCTTACTGTTTTAACATAACGCTTCCTACGCAGTAACCTGTATCAATGAAAGATGCATATAATTTTTGAGGAAGTAGGAGGTATAATAACCAAGTCAAGCTTTTCTAATCATGACAGCATTCCTACTCCGTAGCCAAGATGCTGGTGCTGGAAGGAAGGTGTTCTAAAGTGAAACGGAAAAGCCTTACACTATATAGTTTGATCAAAATCCTTTCTTGTTCATTAACCAAAAAATCAGGGACTAAGGAAAAACTGCATGCATAGAGATATTTTTGCCACACAAAACATATGTATCAATACATACTATATCATATTTTAGGGTCTGCCAGTTTCTGTTGTAAACCAGGTTTATAACTCAGCTGTAAAAACTTGCTCAAGGCTGAGCCATTCCCCCCACACATGCACTGCCCCCAGCACACACATCCTGAGGCAAAACATTTTCCCCCACTAAATCTGAAAAACCCAGCGTGGCTGTTTTAAGTTACTTAGTGACAGCTGGGTTTTAGCACCACTTTAACCTTAGAATAGCTTCCTTTATTTGACTGAAGTTTTGCAGGACATTAGTCCTTAATGTAAACTAGTGCCTTTGTGTGGTTTGGAGAACAAAACATGAACTACAACATGAATTTATTTTTAAAACCGTCTGTATACAGAAACTTTATTTCATCCACCATCAGATTTTCAGAACTTTGAATGTATGTATGACACTGCGTTGTCTGGTCATTTGCTGGAAGCCAGTAACACGCAGGTCAAAAATTTACGAACCAGAGCTTAGCCTCCTTGAAATCGACTAAAAATCTATGAGCTCATAACGTGGATGTGCAGGTGCTAAATGCAGCCTTGGTGGGTCTTCCTTACTGCTGATCTGCCACCACTACGCACAGTACCAGCTTACTTAAGCCCTATTTTAAACTAATCATCTTTAAAGTGATAAAATTTGGGATACTTCAAAATAACAACCTTTCCTATATTATCTGTGCTAAGGAAAATGAGATTATTTATTTATTTTTATTTCATTTTGGTCCAGAAGTAAGGACCCACAGGTTCCAGTTACAGTAATGAGTAGTTAATGGTGCCACTACAGTGCACTTCTAAACACATCAAGACCAATGAGCTTTCTCACTGTTTTATTTTCAGCTATTTTGCAGTTTGTAGCAGAGAAGGAATCATTCTGGGCACAGTTAGATTACTTTATACACCAAATCTGTCTGGAGCAGCTGTTTTGTTATTTCTTTTTAAAGAGCTTACTTGGCTTTCAAGTGTGCTTCTAACTCCTCTATGTACTCACAGACATTCATTTTGTCTTGGGATTCCTGAAGGCCAGAGTTAGAGGCAAGAACTGGACTTAAATCTGATTAACGTTTAGCACAAATAGATACGCCTTTGTTATTTCATACCTTCTATGCATACCAGATATGACCAAATGCACAGTACCTACGAGTGGAGTATTGGCAGTATTTTTCTCATGAGGTCTGTTTTGTTGAATGTGATTTCTGAAAGCCGTGTCTCCTGTGTACTGAAAGACAGAAGCCTGAGTTGTCCTTCCTGAATGTGAAATAGGCCCGTTCCTTATCAACATTTCATACAGTGCTTTAATAATTTAGTCTTTGTTTTAATATTGTTATTTAAAAAATAAATGTATATACACACACTTCATTCCTGAATATTTTATGGAGATAGTTTAATACTTCTAATTTTGCATATTGATGCGTAAATTGTAATATAGAGATTGTTTAAAGATAAATAAAGCTATTCCTGTAATAGCTGTTTCTGTGAGTTACTTGGCCATTCCGTTACAAGTGAACTACAGTCACTGTATAGAACAATAGTGGTAAAGATACGCAAGCTTCGTGTTTGGATTCCTGTTGGTCACTGGCCTTTGTCATATACCAAAAAACAAAATAGATCCTGACAATGCTTTGGAAGTAAAGAGCTGCTCGTTACCTTGCCAAAACATGTGCTGAAAAGTTTTACGGTTTTGTGACTAGCTGAATCAAAACAGCACTGCAGTCACCATTTGAATTAGAGCAATCTGTTCATCTTACGTGTGGCACGGAAACCAGCCGAGAGGACACAACCACACCTGTGAAGGATGAGGGACGGCAGCAGCTCAATTCCTAAAACGTTGTAGGTTGCAGCCATTGTTTACGCTGTATCTGTGTTCCTCCAGAATTCTGTTCTCTTGGAATAAACATGTTTAAATTACGCACTTCTTCAGTGAACTAAGTGAGCATCTTTACTGCATTAGGCAGGTTCCTTCTCCCCCTTCTGACCGCATGTGTGGAAACATGTGCTGAGATGGCATATAAATCAGCCTCTCCTACATACGAGCTGTGTGAACTATGAAAACAAAGTTGTCCAAAGAGCAGCTGCCTGTACTTAGCTGCTAAAGCACTCCAATGTGTACCCTTAAAGCATACCTACTTTCATAATGCTCCTTAGACCTGGAGAGCTCACAACTCCAAATCTATCTTTTTAGTTTGCATCCAGAGCAATCAATCATTCCTCAAACACTCAAGAATAAAGCAAGCCAGCCAAAAACTCAGAGGCACAGTCACTTACTTATAGATGGTAAGACCCCTCCCAAAGTAGTTTGGGTCAAACAATCCCTTTTAATATATTGTTTCACATAAAAATATAGCAAAAAATTCTTTTAAAAAGCCAACCACCCTTCACAGATGGTTGGAGGTAGCCTCAGGGCAGACAAGCTGTGCATCTCCTGTGAACAGCGAGCTGTCACGGGCAGCTTAGTAGAACCTTGCTCACACAGGCCTTTGTACCACAGTAGGTCCCAACTGTTTGTTATGAAAGATGCAACTTACTTAACTCAACTTTAGAGAAGAACCACAAGAAAAACTGACAGCTTGGTGCTGATAGCAGAGCAGGTGAGCCCTTCTGCCTACCTCATAATAGTGGGCCCCAGCTTTGCCCTCCTGTCCCAGTCAAGAGGAAATGAATAGCTTGGCTGGCATTGCAGGCTGAAAGGAAGTGCACTGTTTTGTGAAAACACAATAGCATTATTTAAAAAAAAAAACAAAAAAACAAAAAAAAACATTTACTTAACTTACACACTGATGGTTCCTGAAGTGCAAAGAGAGCAGAACTGGCCTTTCCTTCTTGTTGAACACATTTAGACAGGAACAGCTCTGAGGAGTTCTGCTGCACAGACTAAAAGCTCTTCTTTCTCCTTTCTTTGAATCAATCAGTGCCGGTAGCAGAACGAAAACACCACTCTAGTTGGCAGCTAACAGCTCAGAATAAACAACTTACTTAGAATTTCAAAGTAAATTCATTCCTAACAACTGGGAAGACTGCATGCGCTACAGCTGGGAGGGAAGTTGGGTTCTTTCCACTCGCGCACCTGGCAGTAGCAAGTTGCCTTGCCTCTGGAGCTGTCATTATGACTGAAGACCCCTGGCTATTTGAACCTGCAGACACGGCTGAGAAAATGGTAGTCAGTCTATAATGGCATACCATGTTTATACTGTACATTTGGAAGATAAATTGGTATCATTTGCAATTGTTAAAGTTCGGTTTACATTTGTAGGAGTAGGGGTATTTTGATTACTAGATGGTTTCCCCTTCCACCACTAATGTCAAATTCTTTCTATGGTCAAGGGAAACACTGCAAGTTTAAAAGAAAATCCCATGTTGCTCCATATGAGCGTTCTGGATCAAATACATTATTTACTTGCTTTCATTAGTCCAAAAGCTGCTCACAGTTACCTATTAAGTTAAGTAGTTAATGATCCATTTAGAATAAGAGTTACTCCAAACAGGATTTGAACTGAAGACCTTCAAATACAACACAGATGGCTTAATTTGTCATGCTTCTTCATACAAAGCCTTCCCTTCTTTCACGTGATCAGCTTTGACTCCTCTCATAGTACCCACATTCAGCAATCAAGAGCTTCAGCCACACAGTTATATATTTCAACCTCAGCTACAGCAGTGCACACAGCATGTTCCCTAAGACCGATAACAAAGCAGAAGATGGATCATCAGGTTGTGGACTACAGCCCTTTGTACATCAAATACATGTGAATACACTTGCAGTTTAAGGTAATTTCCCAATTGCAGTTACATACCACATACAAGAGTGGTCGTTTGCATACTTTCTAAGTCCTGATGTAACACTTGGCTGCTGTAAGGAAGGCAAAGCAATGGCAGTAAACCTATGAAAGCTGGTTGATGCATTTCCAAGATTCCCAATAATTTTTCTCATCTCAATGTTAGTTCACTTCTGAAGGCAGAAACCCTTCCAGAAATCCAGCCTCTCCCTTCCCCTAACAACTTTCCTCTTGTATATTCCCATCAGCAGCAAAGACAACCTAGCCATCATTGTTTAAGAACATACTTTATCAAATTTGGCCAGAATGAAGATGCAATAACTCCCAGTGGACACAAAGCTAACCTCAGGCCTCTAGCAGTATTTATGAAGACTTTCCATCACTCATGTAAGCTGTAAGCATTCTGACCATTAATGAAGACAATTAAGCTTCGCTGATGTATGTATTTTATTTATTGAGATACATTAGAGCACGTCATACACTGAAGTGCATTACACTTTATAACTCCGCGAACACGTAAGGTTCAGTCATTAAGTCTCCTTCGGCTGAAGGGGATCTGTGGATCTGCAAGATAAAAAGAAATTAAGTTATGCCGGACAAACTTCATACTCCCAGTAAAGACATTAGTAGGTAGGAAAGCAAAGCAATAGAGAGAAATGTTTATGTGGTAGTTTAGTCTAGAGGAATTCCCTCTGTTATTTCCTGACAGTTTAAGATTCACACACCCTTCATGTGGCAAACAGAAGTGAAACATGGAACAAATCAAGAGCTGGAACAATCCTGCACAGCACGTCAGATTCACTATACATGCAGCACTGATAACTGAATCAATCTTGCTAAGGGCCTGAAAGAGAAAGGAATGCAACTTTCAGAGAGAAGCCAGAGAGGAAACAAGTGGTGTAGGCAACCTACCAAGGAAGGAAGAAAACCAAATTCAAATTGCTTCTCCACATTATATTGAACACAATCCAAGACCAGCTGTGTTCCAGGACAAGTCATGCAAGTGGTTAGCACCAAATTCTTAGCTTGCCCCTTTATTATATTACGGAGCACACTCTAGAGGTGAGACACTCCCCAGACCTATACTTAGTTCCCTTTATCACTACCTTCACACGGCCTGTGCCAGTAGCTGAAACTTTAAGTTCCAAACTTTAAGTTAGAGCATGTCAAAGTTTAAGCACAAACTTTAAGTACAAACACCAAGTTCTTCATGTCCCAGAAGGAACAAACTCAATGCAGCACTCCAAACCAGCACCTTTACCAACAAATTCCTCTCCCCACGTACCATCTCCTCAGTTTCAGGTACTGATTCCAGAGTGAGCACTAAATGAAGTTACAGCATTGTATTTACTGCCCCGTACAGAATATATCCCAATAAAATGAGAGCAGACGTAGAATATGCATGACCACTGTACCCTTTAGGTAACTGTACCAAAAAAAAACCCCATCAAATTCAACCTCCACCCAGCTTCCATAAATAACATTTAAATTTCGGAGGGAAATGAAAATGCCTTCCATCTGTTTTGTGTACTTGTCCTTCTCACACTCTTTTTAGACTACTTGAAACAGCAGCATTGTTTGCTCCTTTCTCCTACTATTCTGTAGAAAAATACTAATTCTTACTTAAGTAGAGCAAGGAATAAAAAGCACCAGCAATTAAAACAAACAAAATGACAGATGAAGATTTATCCTTCACATTTTCTTTTGAGCCGGTGTAATTAAGGAATGGAAGAAATGTTTAGGAAACATTTAATTTCAACAGGTGCACACAATGTGTAACTTGATTTTTTTAAGCCCCAAATGGGAACATAAGTAGAGTGGAGCTCTACTTCCATAGAAAAAAAATCCCGCTCATGATTCCAATTAAATATTTAACATGGATCACTGTTGACAGTGTTTGTTTCAAATGGTTTTACCACCAGATGGCCTTTCCGAACACTCTGATGAAGGCCACCTGACTAAAGAATGCAATCCAGAGCCTAAGAAAGTTAGAAAGTCCTTATCTGTTAGCAAGGACCAAACCAGAGGCAGAATTACCGAGATTAAAACCAAGTAAACGTGTCATTTTGTTATTTACCTTTTCTGAAGTCGTTACCACGAGAGGACAGACACTCTTTCCTCAAGGGAAAAGGAAGAAACAAAGATCTGCAGGATGGCTTTGAAAGCCAGAGCTCTGCTTCTTTTACGCAGATAGTTCTAGATTGTCACACAACAAAATCTCTTGCTAATAGTGTTAAGTACAAACGTTTTATTCAATTTTGCTGCTTCAAGCAAACAGGCTGAGAAAATCCAGCTGGACAGGATAATTAGAGCCACAGATTATCACGTAATGATCACAATATGAAGACATTCCAAAAGAATGAAAAAGCTATCGTCCCAGATTAGTCTGAAGTCATTTTAAGAGAAGCAGAGAACTCAGCGTCAGAAATCCCAATGAAAAAGGGGGGAGGAATTCTTCATTGTCACATCACGAGCCTGCGCAGTTGGCTGCGTGCTTATTAATAACTACGACAAGGTTGAAATCAAGACCGTTCTTCCTGGCGTTACAATAAGAAGGAACGAGAACTAGAGTTCGGCAGTGTTCACACAAAAGGCAGCACAGTAAGCACTGTGAGAAGAGTACGCCGAACAAAGTTCTATTCCAGCTGAATGCAGCAAGGCAAAAGTCTGAATCTTATTACCCAAGACACCGCATGCTACTTTGATTTTTAAGAATACATGTATTTACATGTATGTAAATGCATGTATTTAATAAATTCATGTACGTGTATTTCCCCTCAGAAGTAGTTATCTTTCCCCTCTAACCAGCCCCAAAAGACAAAGGGACGTGTGGAAGCTGTCTCTACTTCTCACCTAAGAGATCCATGCAGTGAGAGAGAAACAGCCTTTCCATTTTCTCCCTCACTGTATCACAAGCACCACAAGTGATACGTTTTGATAGCCCAGAGTTAAGCAATTCAAGATGCAAACACATCAGTATAATAGCGATATCAGGAAAGTCTTATACAAAAGCTTTGCTTCCTCTCCATGCAAGGACAGAACTGTTTGGAACACTGCTGAATGAGGAGGGAAAGGCCTGGCACCACTCTGCACGTCTGCTATAGCTCACACATTTTTATCAGTCACCCAAAAGATATTCAGGAGATTCCCATTCTGCCCTTACTCCCCCTTCTCAGTTCCTATGCTTCTTAATGATTTTATTACCCACAGCTCTCGTGAGGAACAATTTGTATTTTGTTTTCTCTGAGAGCACCTCTCACTTTTAACAGAAAAGGAAGAAGTGTAAATGGAAGCACAATGTTTCACTAAAATAATCCAAACTTCCCTTCTAATACAGAATAGTTTATTACCTGGAAATGCAGATTATGGACATTTGGGAGGTGCAGACTCAAACACACCAGCTGCTCTCATGGCTTCAAAGTCCTTCATGGGATCATAGTTTTTATAGAACTCTGCATAAGCTCTTTTTCTGGGTTCAGCAACTCCAAACTGGAAAGTAACACACAGAAAATTAAAGCTTGCAAAGCTTTACAGGTGGCAGTGGGTTTGCTTGGTTGGCTTTGCTTTCTTGCTATGATTTTAGCAGTGGACATCATTCTAAACAGCCTCAAGTTCAATGACAGAAGCTAGTAAAAAGTTGCTGTGTTCCTGTTCAAATCCACAGTTCAGGCTTCCTGACTGTTGGTCTGGAAAATAATGTCTACAGTGAAACCTTAAAGAGATAGCACATGACGTTTTTGAGATCCAGAAACACTCTGTCTATATTGACAGCCAGCCTCATGATAGAAAAGGGTAGTTAAGTAGTAGTAAGACAGAAAGGGTAGTTAGGTACTGGAATAGGCTCCCCAGGGAGGTGGTTGAATCGCCATCCCTGGATGTGTTTAAGAGCCGTTTGGATGTGGTGCTCAGGGATATGATTTAGTGTAGGGTTGTTAGAGTTAGGGTACTAGTTAGGCTGCGGTTGGACTTGATGATCTTCAAGGTCTTTTCCAACCTGGGTAATAGCTATGATTCTATAGCTGTACACATAACACAAACTGTTATGGCAAATTCTGAGTATGCCTGTGGACAGCTACACAACTCCAGGTCAAAAGGAACCCCAAAATAATTGACTACAGTTCAGCTACACTGCAGGATAAACTACAAAAGTCTGATAAAATGCTCCTTGGGTACTCATTCAATTGAGGCACGAGGATATGCTCAAAAAGCCAAAAAAACGTAAGAAGGAAAGGTCAAAGTGGGTTTGTCCAGCAGCAGAGAACAAGTAACAGTAAATTACTACTGACATCAGTTATTTGTTCTAAACATGGTCCACTGCCTTCCTAGAGTGTTAATGTAAGGCTGCCACATGAGTATAAAACCACAGGCTGTTGAAGGACATTACAGATTTCATCTCAAACAAGCCTGCCTACCTCTCATCAGATGTGTTAAGTGGATGCTGAGCTTTAACTGTGCGAACTTATTGTTTCTGACAGGCGTTTGTTGGCCTCCAGAGTTTGATGGTGCTCTGTTAATTTTGGGTTACAGAATGGCCTGGTCTTAAAAGGACCTCAAAGATCATCTAGTTTCAACCCCCTGCTATGTGCAGGGTCACCAACCACCAGACCAGGCTGCCCAGAGCCACATCCAGCCTGGCTTTTAATACCTCCATGGATGGGGCATCCACAACCTCCTTGGGCAACCTGTTCTAGTGCATCACCACCCTCTGTGTGAAAAACTTCCCCCTAATATCTAACTTAAACCTCCCTGTCTCAGTGTTAACATGAGGAGCATCGTTTCTGTGAATCACCACAAGCAGCTTAAGGAGAATGCAGGTTAAACTGTCACCAGCTGCAGTTGGCAGCAGGTTACTCAGATCACGAAGATTACACAGACTAATGCTTACAGAAGTGCATTACTAAAGCTCGCTGGTGAAAAACGCTCCACTTAGAAACAGAATGAGCGGTGATCTCACCTTGTACAACGCCGCACATCCAAGAGACACAACAAATGCCCCAAAGAGGTGAAACTTCATCCGCCTGGCCAAAAGGCGGCGCATCTGCGGCTTAGGCAACAGCGCGGAGGACATGATGACCGTATTCCCTACATGAGCAAAAAAAAAAAAAAAAAAAAAACGGGAAAAGAACGGTGAGATTTAAGTTCTACTTCAATAACCTTCTGTCACTTGGCTTGAGGAAGGTCACAGCCTTCTGTGCTGCCTAACACCGCCGCCTCTCTCACACACGGCGCAGGGCCCGTGGGGACGCTTAGAGGTCACGGGCTGCTCATGGCGGCGGAGGGGCGGCTGGCGGCCCTGAGGGACAGCACGGGAGGGGCTGCGGGATGGAGGGGAGCCCGGCGGAGCGAGGAGCGGGGGGTACGAGCACGGCCTCACCTCAGCGCCAGCCCTACAACGTCCTTCCGCCCCTCCGGCCGCGCACCCTCTGCGGCTCCAGCACTGCGCATGCGCGGGTACGGCCTCGCTACGGCGAGCGGTTGGGCTCAGAGCACGCCGTGTTGCATGAGGCGGGATGTGGGGGGGGTGGTTCTGTGGGGCGGTTCTGAAGGACGCCTGCAGTCATACTGCTATGCTAAAGGGACCTTCCCACTCCTCTTTCCCTCAGAGAAGTGGCCGTACTACCAGAATAGATGAAATGATATTTACAGGGTGTGCTATGAAGGAATAGCCGCACCTAGAAACAAATGGAGCTGTTTGTAATGACGGAGTTGGAAGGGATCTGTGAAGGTCATGGAGCTCTGAAGGTCATCCAGTCCGACTGCTGCTACTGCAGATCCCGAGAGTAGATTACACAGGAAAGTGTCCATGTGTGTTTTGAGTATCTCCACAGAATCACAGAATGACCCGGGTTGGAAAGGACCTCAAGGATCATGTAGTTCCAACCCCCCTGCCTGGCAGGGCCTGAGAAGGAGACCCACAACATCTGTGTGCAGCCTGTCCCGGGGCTCTGGCACCCTCACAGCAAAGTTTTTCCTCATGTTTGGTTCCTGGGAGCCTCTATGGGATTTACACCAAGTGCAGTAGATGCTATGAAAGCCCAAAGCCTCCCTTGTGCAGTGAGGAATTTGCTCAAGCCTTACCTCTGCCAAAGGCAGGGGATCCTGGCTGCTAATGACAGAGAATAGGGCCCTTAAAACTAAGGGAAAAGGGAGTTTTGTTTAATGAGATGAAAAAGGAGGATGTTGGTGGAGAAATCACACAGCATCAGCAACAAGAGAGGGGAACAGTCTTTGCAACAGCATTTCTGAACTGGGCATCATTTCTCAAGGTGAATTAAAGTTTGTTGCCATCGTTGAGACTGAAATGAATTGATGCTGAAATGAAGGATGGCTGTCGAGGATTTTCTCAGAAAGCCAAATATTACTGACATAATGCAGGAAGAATGACAAGATAGAGACACGAACTGATCGTATATCTCCATCTCTCTCTGTACACTCTCGTCCAGAAGGGCACTGCTGCTGCTGAGCAAGCAGGTGCCGTCATTCAGCGTGAGCAGGAGAGCTGGCTGGGGGCTCTGCAGAGCTCTGCTCAGATAGTTCCACCCTCCCTCCCCCAGCATTACACAATGCAGAAAGAGGATAAAACTTTAATTGGAACAAAAGCATAGCAGGCTTTGTAGCTGTTATGGTTATAAATTACATATGAGGAATTTTCCTCTAAATGACAGTCTTCGTGAGACAATGTTTGGGTAGATGGACCTAGGTCTGCATATAAGGAAATCTGATGACTCTCTGCGAAAGCTTACTTCATGGCTGGCCAGGTCATTAAATTCTTTTCTGTGTGACCAGTTTCCCCATGTGCCTGAGATAGTGCTGGCTAGACATCTTTGTGTTAGAGCTGAGATGCTAAATGAAGTGCTAATTGTTATTACTCTTTGACGTCATTAGTGTGGAATATAGAGCCAACTCCTAATTGTTCTGTATAAAGGGCAGCTCAGGACTGTGCAAATATGGGTATAGGATGATTGGAGGAAGAGCCACGGACAAGGGACAGAGGTAACCAGCTCCATTAAGTCAGCACTCAATAGTTACTCCCAGTCACTCTAGTCTCTGGGGTTTTATAAGGCTGAGTGTCTTTCCAGGCCTGTGCTAACTCCATGCATCCAACTGCATTAAAGCAAATATATCTCATAAAAACAGGCATACACCACACAAGAGGTCAGCAGTCATCTCCTTCCCAGTCCACCCAGTCCGTGGGGCTTCTGGCACCTGTTGCAGTGGATTTTTGTTCATAAGTATTAGGACTGTTTGTTTCCAAAGTGCTGCAGTTCCCAAAACAGAGTCTACAACCCTGTTTCCTCCCAAGACTTCTGTATTGTAGGACCTTCAGCATCTTCATGTGCTTCCTCATGGTGTCCTTGAAGATAATCGTTGAAGAAAGCAGGCAATATTGCTAATCATTTCTTGCTTATGACACATTGAAATCTTAAAGAAAGTTTACCGCTGAGGGGAGATTTAGGCAGTGAATCCTTGTCTTTTCCACAAAGAGTGCCAGCTGTGATACTTCAGATTGTGCTTTCTGTGGTGTGGCCTGGAGCCGACTAGGAACAGGACTGTGACTGTCAAGTGATTTTGCATATGCCACAGAGTCTTTAGATACTCATAATCTGGATCAAATTAGAACCAAAAATCTGCTGGAAAAAGATCACATGGGACATCAGCAATTCCCTGAGCCAGCCACATTCCTAAAGAGTTTATTATAATATCTACCTCTCTATCCCGAAAGAAAGAAGAAAACCTAAATAATGCTGGTTAGTAGCTATGTGCCACATATGAAAATACACACATTTGTGCTCCTCCTCCCATTCCTGTGCCAGAAATGAACTTTTTAAATACTCTTTCGCTACAGCGGAGTGGACATCAGTCAGTAGCAGTATTGAAACAAACAGAGATACTGTGGCACAAGAAGATATTTAATAAAATTGGAATGGCAGCTGTACAAAAATTAAGGATGAATCAATTATTCCTAAATGGAAACATTCAAAATTAGCAGGGGAAAAAAATATTTTCAGGCTTCCAAAAGGGCATTATAAACAAAGGAGAAAAGAAGTTCAGATCAGAATAAATAGAGCAGACAGGGATTTCATAAGCCTGTGTTGATTTTATGCATGCTTCTGAAGTAGAAAAATCTCAAATAAGAAGTTTCTTAAGCTTAGTCCAAGCCATAAAGGGATACGCTTCAGGAAATTTAATGTAGATACATGGTGAGACAATTACACAAAGGGCACTTGGTACCATCACAAGTTCTACCCTATAATAAGAGACTCTGTTTCCCAGTTCCCAACCTGCCGTCAAGTCACAGTTAACATCTGCATTCGCACCTGAAAACTAGAAAACACACCACGCTCCTCAGCACAGACATTAATGTTAATTCACGTGACAGTTCTTCTCTTTTTTTCCTTCACCCTTTTTTTATTCTCTTTCTTCCACTTTCTTTTCCTATTTCTTTTTCTTGTATCATTCTTACCTAAAAGCTTAGTTCGGACAAACTAACTCGCCAAAAACATGCTATGTGATAATTTGCTTTCTTAAGAAAGATTAAAAAAAAAACCCACGTCCACAGAGACAGCTCTTTCCAATCCCTGTTTCTTGCTCCAATCCCTCTGAATGATGCAAGTGTTGTTTTTTTCCTTTGGGGTTTTAAATGTTATTTAGCTTGTCTACAGTGGAAACAAAGTCATCAAAACCAGTGCTTTTATTCTGTTTCTTTATTCTGTTTACTCTGTATTTTCTGAGAGATGTATTGTTCCAAGGTGTCGTTTTTCCTTATCCTTCTTTTCCCAGACAGGAACATGTAGAGTTAAACCACCTTAGTGGTCAAATTTTCAGTCTCCCGTTTAACCAGAGACGGTTTGAAATCGTAGCATGTTATTGCTGCAGTTTCTGCAGCCCCATCCCAGCAAACGGCAGCCCCTCATGTGGAGGCTATGAGCATCCCAAGCCTGGGTTCAGCTCCAGAAAGCATCCCAGGTAAGTGCAGTACGGGAGAGGAGTTCCTCCTTATGGAAATGAAAGCAAGGATCACAGCACAAGGACAAAGAGCAAACTTAGCTTGTCACGCTCCTTTCCAAAGCTCAATTCGGTTGATGTGCTGTAACGTGGTTTTGTTTCACAACATCACCTACAATATGGAAGCATTATTACTAAAGCATTGCTTGCATGGCCTGCCTAGCAATCCCAGTGAGGGCATACATGCAAGCATATGGTGCATGTGCCAGTACTCCCCTCCTTCATTATAGATGTTGTGCAGTAAGTCCAAGCAGAAGATGCATAGATAACTTTCAGTAGCACAAAGCTACTGAAACAATTAGTGTGCTTCACACCTTGATAGGGCTTGACTGGACCATTGGTTAACTTTTATTTTCCCTTATCCTGAACAGCAATCATCAGACCTCTAGGAGAGCAGAAAGTTGCCAGTTACTGCTGTTTGAGAAGCTGTTGTTCTGTTTGAGGAATTTATCCTGACAGACAACTACAGACCAACTAATTGACAGGTGTAGTGTAGTGACTGTGAAGTAGGAAAGCCGCCTTCATATAGACCACCTGCTCTCCACCAGGAGCTACCTTTGCTTCCCATGAGCTCACCCCAGCCAGCTGTTGCTCTGTGTGCCAGCAGAGAAGCGAGCTTCCACGGGGAGACCTGGCACAGATTAGGGACTGCACCCTGAGAGGGGGACACTGCAAAATGTGCTCGTTCTACCAAAAAAAGACTTGAAGATGCGGCCATGGTCATGCTTCAAGTGCTACTTCTGCAGTCATTTCCTGTAGCAAGTTTTTAAATCTTTTTCTCATAGGCTTATAAACTTCTCATTAAAGTCTGTTCTAAGTCTTGTTAAGGTAATGGCATGGTAAATGTTACAGGATGTTGTCAGATTCTCCTTCTGGGGCCTGCAGTGGCCATCCCCATGTAGTGAGAAGAAAGGCAATACAGAGGGACCTGGATAGACTGGATCAATTGGCCAAGGCTAACTGTATGAGTTTCAATAGGGCCAAGTGCTGGTCTTGCATTTTGGTCACAACAGCCCCAGGCAACCCTACAGGCTTGGGGAGGGGTGGCTGGAAAGGACCTGCCTGACAGAAAGGAACCTTGGTGTACTGATGGACAGTCTGCTGAATATGAGCCAGCAGTGTGCCCAGGTGGCCAAGAAGGCCAATGGCATCCTGGCTTGTATCAGGAATGGTGTGGTGAGCAGGACTAGGGAAGAAATCCTGCCCCTGTACTCGGCATTGGTGAGGCCTCACCTCGAGTACTGTGTTCAGTTTTGGGCACCTCAGTACAGAAAAGACATTGAGGTGCTGCAGCAGGTCCAAAGAAGGGCAACAAGGCTTGTGAAGGGCTTGGAGAATATGCTCTATGAGGAGAGACTGAAGGAACCAGAGCTGTTTAGTCTGGGGAATAGGAGGCTGAGGGGAGACCTGATTGCTCTGTTCCAATATCTGAAAGGTGCTTACAGTGAGAGCGGGATTGGTCTCTTCTCACTGGTGACAGGTGACAGGATGAGGGGAAATGGCCTCAAGTTGTGCAAGGGTAAATTCAGGTTGGGTATCAGGAAAAACGTCTTTACAGAAAGGTCTGTTAAGTACTGGAATAGGCTCCTTAGGGAGGTGGTTGAGTCACCATCCCTGGAGGTGTCTAAAAACCATTTGGATGTGGTATTCAGGGACATGATTTAGCGGAGGGTTGTTAGGGTAGTGTGGTTGGGTCATGGTTGGACTCAATGATCTTTAAGGTCTTTTCCAACCTGAGCAATTCTATGATTCTATGATCTAGAAGGAGGAGGGTGCGTCTCTGTTGTCCACCTCATGGCATGCCTGGTATCACCACACTGCAGTCATATCAAGAAAATACCATCTATTTATGAAAAGAAAGTTTGTGAATGTGACTGAAAACAAAAATAAAATCACAAGCACCCCAAAGATGATGTATTTGTTGACCTATTTATGACCTGATGAACTAACTGTGAGCCTCAGAGCTTGTCTGTTGTTTCCACTTACATCACCTGGTCTAATAAAAGATCCCACCTCTTCCTAAAAAACGGCATTGTGTTTGATTATCCTTGTTTTGGAAGAACCTGTCAACTATTGATTGCTAAGTTGTGTAAAGGTTCTATAGCTTTTATGTGATATCAGATGGTACTGTAAATAAAACAGATCTTTTTTACAGTCATAACCTTGGCTATCCTTGAGAAGGGCAGCTGTCAGAAAGTCTCTGGCTACAAAATCCCCAGTGGAGCTAAAATCCAGGTCAGGTTGTTGTCCCAGGTTTGAAAGGTGAGGCTCAGTTAGAAGTGTACAGTATCCAGAAAGTGGCTGAATCATCTGTTGGTGTTTTTTTAACAAACGTGTTATTGACATACATTCTTAAAAATACCCATGCTGAAAACAGCCTGTTTCAGCTTTACTGTTTTGTTTTGAAATAATCTAATTAGGAAATAACAGATCTCAGGTTTCTACTGCATTGAAATTTCTGAGCTTCGTTATTAACAAAACTGACAGTAGATAACAGCATGAACGAGCTTAGTTAAATATATTCTGATTAAATAAGATCACGATAAATTTTCCTAAGACCAATTGGCCATATTCAATACGGCTTTACGTGTAAATGGGTGGAAAAACTGCAGCATTTTTCCAAGCAGGAGGCATGAGATTACTATAATCCATAGCCTCCACCACAGTATTAATTAGCATGGCTCACTAACCAAGGACGTAATATTTGTAAATGAAACTCTAGAAGGGCATCAGTAAAGAACAGGATGTTGAAGCCAAATGGAAAACATGAACCAATAAAAAGGCTGAACTAGCTAGAAGTGCAAGCTCAGCCTTTGAAGTTAGTTCAAGTACTGCATGCTTTAATTTTGGTGTAATCTTATGAAGGGGGTACAAACAAGAACTCAGAAACAGATTTTGTAACATTTGGCCCAATTGTAGATGAATCAGTTTGTTGATGGTTACCAACAATCGCACTGCCAGAGAAGCTGTGGTCTTTGTTAAATTAGATTGAATAATTGGCTTCAGTGGGAGTTTCGGGTGCAGAGCAAATGAAGTGTCATGGCCCTTGACTGTCGTAAGATTCCTTAGCAGAGGCTGAGGGTTTGTGTTCAGAACAACCTGAGTATGGATTTGGAGAAAATAAGTCCCTCAAGAGTTCATCTACTCATTCCTCTGCCCCAGCGTATCTGAAAATACTTAGTTGTTCCTGGCAGATGTGCATACCTTATCTGTTTTTAGTACCCCTTTGATGACAATAAGGATACCAAGAGCTCTCTGGGTAGTTTGTTCCAACGCTTAACTGGTGTCTCAGCATACAGTCCGTGATTAGTACTACTTTAGGCAAACCCAACCACGCCTGTGTATTTTGGTGTTTTTATCGTGTTCCACGTTGTTTTAGAACACGCTTTCATGTAGAGCTGCAGTGACACACACGCACACAAAAAGGGCCGTTTCCTTGTTTTTTTTTCAGGGGGGGAAAAGAAAGGGGTTTTTTGGTTTTGTCATTTGGAGAGCATTCTGAAGGCCTGCAAGTGCCAGGTGCCGAGCACCTCTGGAGACACAAAGTGGGAGTGTATTTTTCAAGATATTAAGCAGATTTCAGGATGAAGCAGCCAGGAGTTCGGATGATCTCTGAACTGGAGGATATGGCTGGAAGATGAACGCTTATATACTCGCGGTTTTCAGATCAAGTATCCAGCTCATTAGCTTGAAAATACTAATCATTTATCACAGTCTTTAGTGAGTGGCCCAACATGTGCTGTTAATTATGACTTTCTCATTTGAAAGAAGAAAAAACAGGAAAAGTTAATTTTTTCTTTCATATGCTTTCTAGAGCCCAAAGAACTCCCGAAAAATGCACTTATTTTCTCTTCCCAGCAGCCGTGCAGACCTCTGCGAAGAGCCACATGCCTCAACAAAGAAACCATAAGGACTCCATCCTCTGAAATGCGAGTACAAAATGAATCATTTTAATGAAACAAAAGACATTCATTTTCAAAAAATTATACAGAAGCAACACAGTGGAAAACTTCATTAGGAAAAAGATGATGTACATCAAGCTTCAGTCCCATGTTGTTATGACAGTGAAATAATCTACTGAAGCATGGTAATTTTATGCATATATGTATCTAGTGTAAATACATGCATACAAACACATGAATCAGTGAAGTAGAGATTTTTTAGATACATATACATACCTACACACATGCATACGTATCCAAAATGGTAAAGGTGAACATTACTCCAGAGCTGTGACTGATATTATTCCCAAAATAGCTCTGTCAGGGATGAGTGCAGCTCAAACCAGTCAGGGTTGGAGGCTTACAAAACCAACACTGATCACCTGGGTCTACGGCTGGGATGAAATCACGCCTACAGGTGAAAAATACAAAGTATGCTGAAAGCTGGTTGGTTGCATTTACTGAGCCACGGGCACCACAGACTATTTTAATGAACATTTCCAGTGAAATCTCTGTATTTACTGGCTTTGACAGATGAGGAATATTGCACAAGCTATTGTGTGCCTGTGCATTCCTTGAGTGTGATGCTGCATGTTTTTTCTTGTCTTGTCATTTGTTTCATTTAACTTTCTCATTAATGGCACAATTGCTTTGCTTTGTTAAAATCCCTTTTCTGAGAAGGGAGCGTTACTTTCTTTTTAAACTTCTTGCCAACAGAAGTTTTTAAGTTCATATGGTACAGAGGAATGGTGTACGAGGTCGTTTTAGAGGGAAAAGAAATATCTCAAATGAAAAGCACAAATCCACTTACTACATTTGCTTTTGACTTGAAAAGTTAACATGAGAGGTGCACATAGTTCATCAACACACTGAACAAATGCATAATTAACATGTGGAATAAGCAGTGTTGTTGTCAACACTTTCACATATGTTACTATGAAACTTAAATATGTTTGTTTAGTTACAGAGGTACAGGAAAATCCAAGTAAATGCAGCCTACACTTGAGATATAAGTCAGCTTGACTAAATGAATATTAAAAATGAGAGAATCTCATTAATTTCCTTGACTACCTTTAACATATTATGACAGCTTAATGGGTGCTGCATAATTCCAATCTGCCCTTGCACTCTGAGAAATTATTACTTGGTGGAGAAGTATCCGTTGTGGCCGTTGTGTAAATGCTTTATTCAATCACCAGTAGAAATCAAAATGTAGGGGTTCATTAGAAGATAGATAGAAAGTGTAGATTTCAGTGTTTTCTATTAATCCAGCATGCAGGACTGACAGAACCTTGTTTGAAGACCACATAATAAGAGGAAAAAAAAAAAAGAAAAAAAAAAAAAACAACTATATAGCAATACCATGTGGCTTCTGATTTGGGAACTACAATTTAGCCTATTAGACATGGATCTGTTCCAAAAGTGCACATTCAAACAATCATGCATGAAGGACTTAGAAACACAGATGTGAATTATAACTCTGAAATCCTGGGAATGTTCTAAATCAGGCCATTAAAGGTAGGCTCGAGCTGTGAGTACAGATCCACAGCTAAAATTTTTGTTCAAACCTGCCTTTCCCAAATGTTTTTACAACCACTGCTTCAATGTGTTTAAACCAATGTTCCATAAGCTTAGAAAAGAAACGTATAGCCCCGCCTCGGCTGTGTTCAGGTGTGATTCGCAATGACTGACTAAAAGTATTTCTGTAAAGAGGCAGAAGCAGAAATCATCAGTTGAATGTAATGGGTCGGTTTAAAAAGGTCCAATTCAAGACGGGACTGCTGAAGCTATTTTAGCACCATGCGGTGATCAGTTAGGCATAGTATTTAACGTGAGAAACATTTTAAATAACAGAGATTATATTTTCTAAATTGGGGGCAGAACTTTGACGCACCTGATCTGTTTTCAATCATTTTTACATACACACACATGAAAAAAAAGCTCAAGTTTTGATTAGAGTAGTAGAAGGCTGAGGCTGGCCATCTCACAGTGTGCAAGTGATAGAAAGCAGACAGAAAATGTCCCCAGGTCTGTAGTACTGTATGAGACTGAAGGCACAAACAGAGCTCAGTGTCTAAGACTGCTCCCATTGATAGAACCCTAAGAAACAGTCACGAAAAAGATGATGAGGGCTATGGAGGCACTCACACAGCACCATTGTACAGACACAAATGAGAAAGCATTCTGCTCCTTTCTAAATGCTCAGGTCACCACCACTGCCACCATGCTTGAAAGCTACGGTAAGAATGCATGTCAATAACATCATCCGTGTCTTCAGGAATTCATCTCACAGTCTGATGCTTTGTGTCATGCTATAGCAGGACAGAAGTCAAAGCAAAACATATCGAGGCCCTTAAGTGGGTAGTTGTAACTTACGCTGAGATCAGAAGTATTTCAGTCATCAGTTTCAAGGCTGCACCCTTTATGCTAAGCTGTGTCTGGCATGCAAAGACTGTAAAATATTTTAATAAACATGCCAGGTTTGATGAGAGAGAAGTGAAATACACAGTAAGAGCATCTCAGTGTAAATATTTATGAATCCAAACGATGGTTTAAAAAATGGCAAAATAGTTCCAATATGCTGCATTTCTTGGGAGTAAACAACAAAAGTCTGATTAGACTCTGTATGTTATTAGGCCCCGTATTTTGAAGTCCACTAAAGCATAAAACCAAAACCATCCAGAAAAAATTCTACATTTGCAGCTTTCTAAAAATATAGCTGTTTTTATTGCCTGTCCCACGCAGAACTATTCTCCTGCAGTGCTGTAGATTTCTAAAATTCCATAGTATGGATACTTAAACTAAATAAGGAATACATTTTTATTTTTCTAAAGGGAGAGGTGCTAGATTTACTGAGGGAAGCTCTTCTAGATCTTTAAAACTGCCGAGCTCACTTTGGTGGTGGATCAGCAGCCTGACAGGGAGTGTATCTCAAGAATAAGACCAAAAGGCAAGAGTTGTGTAAGCAAGCTTTCTGATGTGACATGAAATGATTCCATAGACCAAAGCCATCTAGTTTGTCCCTACACCTGGTCTGTTTCCAGGCTCTGTGCTGCAAGTGGCAGCACTCCTTACTTGACTCCCGGAGAAGATCCTAAAAGCACCGTTCTGTTTCAGATGTATCACTAAATAACAGTAATGGGGTATCCGCCTTTGCATGAGATTAGATTCGGCAATGCAGATTATATTTTGAATTTTATAAGTATGATTCAAATAAAATCTACCAGCATTTTCTGCGTGTTATTTAACTGTCTCAAAATGCTGTGTTGGCAAGGTTACAACAAAACAGAAACTGACTGCCATGCTCCAGCATTTGGTTGCATGCACTCTACTGACCACAGAAGCAGAAGGTGGCTGTCCACATGTTTTTCAGACTGACATACATCACTGCATTTGTGGCATTTCATGATGATTCTTTGCCTTTCACATTAATGAGTGGTAGCCCACACAGCACCACATGTGCTTTGCTCACTGCAAGATGCTGCATTCCACTCTCCTCAGATGCACTGAGCGTTAAAGTTCAGTGCATCTGTGAAATTTGGGATAATTTGAAAAACAGGAGTAGGAATTTTGCATTTTACTCCCTTCTTGTAGCTCCCACCCAATGTGTCTTTCTCAGGTGAGAAAGGCACACTCACTCTCACTCTCACATGTGAGCAAACAACACAAACACACAAGGAACAGAGATAAGCATGAAGCAAATGGTTTCTGTTTCTGTGTGGAAGTAAGAACTGAAATGATGATATCCCTTATTCCTTCTTTGAGGCTGTGTGGGCAGGGGAGCTACAGCTGTAAAAGTGCACATGGTCCTTCCCTGACAGCCTCTGTAAAGAAACTTCTGATGGCAGTCCATACAATACCAGATCATTGTGCTTGAAGAGTGAAAAAGGCCATCAGTGGACTTACGCCGTCACTCCACACTGAAGAGGAAAACACTCATAAGTTACCCTTAGCAGGATGATCTAAGAGATCCAAGTGAAGGCCTTTGATTTCTGACAACTCACATAGGTTCCCTCTTCTTGTCCAAGAGGCTGGAAGGGGAGCAGAAGACAATCCCATCCCTAACCAAGGGATAAGCTGTTGGCAACTCAGCAAGCTGGAGCTCACTGATCTAACTTTTTCTTACATGCATTAGAAACATGTAGAGAAGTCTAGAGCAAATGGCTTTGTGGCTGGTGAATGATATTTAAAAAGGTCTGAACAGTCCCGTCCCTGCCTAGCAGTGAATTCTGCCTCTGCCCTTCTCTAACTCCCCAACATCAACTCTTCCCCGGTGTTTTTATAGCTCTTAAAGACTTAAAATAAGGGAGAGCTACCAAAGTTCTATGAATTCCTGAAATCTTCCAGTGTATCATACCATGGGAGGAATGACACTATAACAGTTACCAGTCAGATCAGCGTCCTGATGTGCTTCTTTCATGTGGATGAGGAGTCTGAAATGAGGCCGAAGTTTGCTTTGGACCGGGAATCAGACTGGACTGCGAGAAAACTACAATAGGGTTTGATTTTAGGATGGTTCAGATGCCTCATGGATTATTCTTGATGAACATAAGTTGTATGAATCACAGTACTGAGACAATAGCGTGCTGAGCCACACTGCTTCAGAGCTGTCAATTAATGCAGTCTTTTATTTTTTCATTAGATTAAGTACTGAAAAACTTGGCTTGATTTCAAGATCTTTAGTACCATGACTACATCATTGTTTTTACTCCACATACTTCATGGAATCTTATTGATTTGAGCCTCAAGGTGTAGTACTAAGCAAATAAAAGACACACGAGTCAGTATCACAACCATGTTGATGAGGAATACAGTGGAAGATGTTTCTTTTCTACCCTTGACTACCCTCACGGTTCTTAATAATAATTCAAGTTGTTGGTTTTGCTCCAGAAGTACAAAACTTGCGCACACATTAGTTTTATATCTTGCCCACCTGCGGTGAATGTCTCTGCATTTCCTTCTTCAGGGGGATTTTAACCTGCCTGCAAAAGGTATCAGAGTGTGATTGCTGGGTAGCAGACAGCTGAAATAGTCAGAATAACTATTCAACAAATGCATCAAAAATTGGTGGAAAACATCTGACAAACAAGGCGTGGTGGGTTGGACCTGGGGAGCAGACAGTCTCCCACCCGGTGCCCACTTACTTTGAACAACAAGGGGAGAAAATAGAAAGAACAAGAGAGAGAAAAGTTGTGGGTCAAGATAAAGACAAGGAGACTACAAATCGTTTATCGCTGCAGTCAGATTAACCTCAAAGTAGGAAAATTAATTAAATCACTAATTTATTAGTGATTTGGATAGTGGGAAAGAAAAAGAAAAAAAGAAAAAGAAAAAGAAGAAGAAGAAGAAGAAGAAAAAGAAGAAGAAAAAGAAGAAGAAAAAGAAAAAGAAAGAGAAAGAGAAAGAGAAAAGAGGGAAGGGAAGGGAAGGGAAGGGAAGGGAAGGGAAGGGAAGGGAAGGGAAGGGAAGGGAAGGGAAGGGAAGGGAAGGGAAGGGAAGGGAAGGGAAGGGAAGGGAAGGGAAGGGAAGGGAAGGGAAGGGAAGAAAAAAGAAAAAGAAAAGAAAAGAAAAGAAAAGAAAAGAAAAGAAAAGAAAAGAAAAGAAAAGAAAAGAAAAGAAAAGAAAAGAAAAGAAAAGAAAAGAAAAGAAAAGAAAAGAAAAGAAAAAAAGAAGAAGAAGAAGAAGAAGAAGAAGAAGAAGAAGAAAGAAACATTTCTGTATTTCTATATTTAGGGAAAGCTCTTTTCCTCCTCTTTTCCCAAGCCCCTCTCTTTCCCTGCTTGTTACCATTACAGGTCACACACAGCCCCTTTGGTGAGGCAATGGGCAGTGCAAGAGGGAAGCTGTGGCTGTGGTATGGACATGGCAGTTTCTCTGCCTCTTCACCATTCTCACTCTTCTCCTCTGCTCCATTGTGTGTTCTCATCAGGCTGCCCCTCCATGATTACAGAATCACAGAATCACCAAGGTTGGAAAAGACCTCTGAGATCATCCAGTCCAACCATCCACCTATCACCAATATTACCCACTAAACCATATTTTCTGTACCACAATGCTGGATTCCAATTGGCTTAAAAATGAAGTGCATAAATAGACAAAGAGGAACAGAGAGGGAACAGGAGCAACAGAATCAAGTTCTATTATTTTTCTAAAGTCTATCTGATTTCAGCAAAGGCTTAAAAAACTCTCCAGGGGAAACTTTGATCTTTTTCTAACAGATCTCTTTGCTATCATACTTCTTTCTCCCATTCTGATGTTTAATATGCTTCAGCAGAGATGATCTATTGCTAGTTCTATGTCAAGTCTTTGCCAGCCTGCATCACCTTTTGCTCCTATTTAAAATATTTTAACTGAGAAGCCAAGAAAACAACACTTCAGAGACTGCCATTTCGAAGGGGAAAAAAAAAAATCTATCTGGCCAACATTAGGATCACTTGCCATGGTTGGAGTAAAAATAATATTGCCTTCATGTTGAGACTGTGCAGCTTCAGCTTTCAGCTGAACAAGATTTGGAGTGGAATAGCTTATGACTAATGAATGTTAGCACAGCGCAGGACAGCTAGCTTTTAAGAATCCAAATTTCAAAGCACACTTGTTAAATGTCTGGTACTCACTTTCTATTTTTTGGGAAGATCTTAGTGTTTCTTCAAAGCCATACTATTCTTACGAGAAATTGCAGGCTTTACAGAGTTTCTAGGTTTTGAAAAGGACATAGAAGAGGTACCTGTACAGAAAAAGAAAAAAAAGACAAGTTAAATATCTATTGTATATAGGGTACCAAAGTACAAGAAACCAGGAGTGTGAAAATTATATGTGACTTAAACAGAACTGCTGTGTCACAGTGGAGAATGAAGCAATGGCCAATATTCCTCTCTGCAGAATATTGGCAATGGCCAATATTCCTCTTTGCAGTAAAGGCAATGTGGGTACCACACAACTTTCCCTTTCCCTTTTGTAGAAAACTTATCACCTAGTGTGGTGCAGAAAGCAAATGTATGAGAGGCAGATACACCAAAGAAAAAGCAAGCAAAGCCCATATACTGATAGAATTTCAGCTAAGCATGTCCTCAAATTACAGAATCACTCAACTGTAGGGGTTGGAAGGGACCAGGGTTGGAATCGAGTTCAGCCTCCCTGCAAGCAGGCTCCCTACAGCAGGCTGCACAGGTAGGCATCCAGGCACATCTTGAATATCTCCAGAGAAGGAGACTCCACAACCTCCCTGGGCAGCCTGTTCCAGTGCTCCATCACCCTCACCCTCACCAAGAAATTCTTTTGCATATTGGAGCAGAAGTTCCTATGCTCCACTTTATGGTTATTTCCCCTTGCATTATAACCTGTAAATAATGATGATGAGCTTTTCTCCAGATCTTCTTGCATTTTAAGGAGTACTCTCTCCTGCTCCAAGGCTTCTATGTACTTGGAATAGGACCAGGAAGCCTGCAAGAATCATCAGAAAAATCAGCATCCTGACCACATCACTGGTAGTTCATGGTCCATTTCAACAGTGAGATAAAGAACTTGTTTACGCTATGTCCCATTTGTTGAATAATCTCAGTTATTGAAAAGAGAACTTTTATCATTACAGTACCGGAATCATGTGAAAAATAATCTCTCTACAAATGAGCAAATTTCAAAACAGCAATTTAACCAACTCTGACTTTCTTCTTCAGAAACTAAATACAGCAGACTTTTCTCCTTTCAAAGCTGCAGCTTTCAGTACTTTTGAGGACTTCATTTTATCTCCTTGACACACCCTTCCAGTGTGCCATTTTTTAAATCACATTTCAAAACCCATCAGCCTGACCATTCATTCTGCATGCCCCCTCCAGCAAAATGATGTTACCCCTAGAAAAGAACTGTCCAGACGTGTCTTTCTTGAAGAAATGTTGCTTTTAACATTGAAACAAGCGCAGTTCAGGTTCCATGCAAACTTCAGGTCACTCTTCCAAATCAGAATGGGAACTGTACTGTGATTTCCTTACAACATGAGAAGTTTGGGGTCCATCTGTTATTTTGTGTCTTAGCAGGAACTTGTAGCACATATGCCCCCATTATATTACATCAGTGTCAGTGCAGCTATGAACAATTACTTCGTATGTCCAAGTTGGAGTGCATATTCTTCACGTTTCTGCAATAAAACAACTTCTACCTTTTCACTACAGATTTGATGCATCATTAAATACATTCTGCAACAAGTACTACATGGCTATTTTCTGTCTCATTTTCTGTATAAATACCTGTATTTCATAAATGAGTTCATCTTCATATTTTGATGCATGAGTAGAAAAGGACTCAAACCTAAACCAATTTTTTTCAAGCTATGGATTTGTCAAGTAATGAAAAATTTCTTGTTCCAGACTCAAACTTCCATTCCTTCAACTTTTTCAATTCTTTTTAAATCCCCTTACCTAAAGATCTTAATAAGTTTTATGTAATATTACTACTCAGAAACTAAGTCAGCAAGCCAGAAATTTAGGAAGGAGGAGAGGGAAAGGAGAAAAAGAAAGAAAGAAAGAAAGAAAGAAAGAAAGAAAGAAAGAAAGAAAGAAAGAAAGAAAGAAAGAAAGAAAGAAAGAAAGAAAGAAAGAAAGAAAGAAAGAAAGAAAGAAAGAAAGAAAGAAAGAAAGAAAGAAAGAAAGAAAGAAAGAAAGAAAGAAAGAAAGAAAGAAAGAAAGAAAGAAAGAAAGAAAGAAAAGGAAGAAAATAAAAGAAAGAGGGTAAGAAAGAGGGAAAGGGAAGGGAGGAAGGGAGGAAGAAAGGGAGGGAGAGAGGGAGGGATGGAGGGAGGGATGGAGAGATGGAGGGAGGGAGGGAGGTAGGAAGGGAGGAAGGGAGGGAGGGAGGAAGGGAGGAAGGGAGAAAGGAAGGAAGGGAGGAAGGGGGGAAGGGAGGGAGGGAGGGAGAGATAATAGCAAACTTAATAGTAGAAGAACTATGTGATAATATTCTAAACCAAGTCCACCTTCTCATTCTCCCAAGATCATTTAATCTGTCTTATATGATGATATCTATAGCAACTTGCTTGCTATTCACCTGCCGCCCATATCCATATCCTCCATATCCTCCATATCCTCCATATTCATTTCCATATCCATCTGAAATTGATGTCGACCTTCTCTCCTGATCAGTCTGATGTCCCAAAACACTGCTTGCTACTTCTTTACCCTGACAATAATAAGAACTCCCAATTAGACCTAAAGCTACTGGGTTAAAGTAAGAAGCAAACCTGAGGAAGCAAAATTTGTCATTCAAAATACGACAGTACTATAAGCAGTATAATTTTTTACTATGAATATGTTGTGGACAGTTTTGTAATGCTCAGTTTTAAATTCATCACCTTGTGCATACTGAAAAACATCAGGAGGTACTATTTTGTTAATAGTTTTCTTTGCCTTCAAAGATTCCTGACCAGTATCTTCCTGCAGACTGCCTTTGGTTCAGATTTAATACTCAGTCTCAAGATTGAGCTGTTACTCAGTGAGAGGGAGCACCTGCAACAGAACTTACTTTAAGGACAGCGAGAGCATAGCGATACCCTAATTTAGCCCCTTAGGTATAAATGCAGAACATTGGACTTCCCATGATTAATTCCACCTTGGTCAAGAATTTGTGAATGAACTACAGTAATCATGTTAGGAAAGCACAATCTTGTTTGAAACACAGTGAAGGACAAGGCATTCCAACCCTTAGTAATCTGTTCTAGTGAATAAGGATTTGTCACCTTAGTGTTGTTTCATTTTTTATTAAGGCTGCACTTTTGCATATTCTCTCTGATGATCCCAAAACTCTTTATGGATGTTACTCAGTGTTCATATTTAACATCACATAATTAACTCCACAATGTCTCCAAGAGGCAAATCACTCAGGAAGTCCCCAAAAGATCTGCAGAAGGACCAGAATCCTACTTCCTTGCACCTATTGTCATTGGAACAGGGAGGCCAAAGCCAGTACTGAATACTGTGTATACTAATATACCACCACTTATATTTGCTGTGTTTCTAAGTGTAAGTGGTGAATTAAAACAGTTCTTTAGTAATGCCTTCCATAATAAATCAGCGTTATGGCAATGTTGTCCATGATGTTACACCACTTACTAACAAATAAATTTATTACTAAAATGCTTTAAAAGAGATAGGAGTAAATATGGTGAAGTGAGATAAATGTAGATGTCTTTAACCTTTCTCTGTTAAAAGCAGAGAACTTACAGTGTAAGTTCACACTATTTTGTATGCTTGACATCTAAAATCTAAAAAATCTGTTTTGAAGGTAAAGGGCAATTGTGCATGCAATGAATTACAAATACTGGCAAAGGCAGTCTGCAAAAAGGGACTAATTGCATTTTTTTTAAGTATGTGGCATGTGAAGTTACCAGAGGAACAAATCCACATAAGGGCCAAAGATGAGCCTATATAGCTGTGACACATTAAGTACAAACATGAAAAGGGAGAAGTAAACCAATCTCTCCCAAAGCAGTATATTTTAAAGCAACTATTTCAGCTCTATACTGAAGCAAAGACACTGTGCCAAGTATTGCAGCTTACCTTGCACCATACCTACTCGTTCCTGCCTTCCAGACACAAACTGCAAGTTGTCTCTGCTGTACAGAGAATGGTTTTCCTAAATGTCAGCCATGGCCCTGCACTGAAACCACAGCCAGGAGGCCTTAAGATGCAAACTCACAATAAGTAAGCCACCTCAGGGACACATTTTTGAGAAAGGAGAAAGTACAGTTCCACCCCCAGGATGACACTTGTTCAGTTTGGCAGGACACCAAAAATGGCAAATTATATCTGGGGGGGGAAAAAATGCTATAAGAAAATATATAATTTCTAATGCTTGCCAGAGGTGCCCACTCCTTCAACATGAGCTTGGTGGGGAGGAGCAGGAACTGGACTGGTGGAAAAGGTGTCTGTTCTGAACCTAAGTGGCTTTAGGAGCTTCCTGTTGTGCTCTGCCAGAGATGTGGGATCAGCCATCTGAATAGTTATGTTGTCACCAAGGGGACAGAAATCTCACATAAGAGAACTTAGAATAGCAAAGTTTTTAAAGACAAAGGGGGAAAGGGTTTCAAAGGCTTATCTGCTCCACCTATTCTTTCAAGAGAAAGTAACTAGTGATCTTTTTTTTCTTTCTTTTTTTATTTGTTTTGTTTTGGTGAATAGTCTGTAACTGTTTGCTGAGCTGCATTCCCTGCCTGTCAGTTTCTAAAGTTTCTTACCCTTTTTACCAGCTTACAAGAGTAATTCACCTTTCCCATTTGTTCCCCATAAAAGCTAGGTTTTTATCCTCTTGGCCAAGATTTGCTCTTTACTTCCTTGATCTTAATCAGAAATCTTATAGACAGGCAACAAACAGATGGAAAAAATAAGTCTGGGAAAACACAAACGTGTATTACATTGAAATATTGCATTCTTGCACTATAAGCGTTGCCAGTGGCCTTGCCAGACATATCTGAATGAAGGCAGCGGGCTTTGGAGAAAGCAACATGAATTCTTGAATTTTAGACTTTCCTTGACATTTGCTGTGCCGCTCTGCATAACACTTCCCTGGCTCTCAGTCTTCATATGTCTAAAAAGAAGATAACAATGTGTACCTGTTCCTACAGGCATACGTGTCAGCCTGTCCAAGTACGTGGATATCACCATGAGTAATGTCTCAACACACATATACAAGGCATTTAAAATATGTAAATGTCTTTTAATGCTATTTATGACATTTGCATTTAATTAATTGCATTCAATCATTTCTCTGCCTTTGAAATGATATTCTCCCCTCCACGCTGGCCAAGCAATTAAATTTTCTAAAAAATAAGCTGTTGCAAAGCCTACGATCAATAGCAAAATATATAGATAACAATAATAATGTTCAAAGAAAAACAAATTTACAAGTGATATTTCTGGAGGGATCACAGTTCTATTAATGCTTTAAACACTGTGCAAACTCACTGTGAACAGTCTTGTAATTTCACTGTCAAAGCTGAGAAATAAGAAAAGCCAAAGAGTGCACAAAGCAACTAGCACATATTTTAAATAATAACAGGCAGACTTTTCAAATGCTCTTTCTCAACAGTAAATATGAAATCGTTTTGCTTAATTGCTTGTTTTTTTCAGTAGTGACTCAGCAGGATTGTAAGCTCTAGAAAAGGACAGTACACATGGAAGTGTAAGCAGGTTTGAAGTCACCCATCGTACACATGCATGTATTTTTAAGTCAGCCCTCTTTTCTGCTCTTCTCTTGGCACAAAAGATCACTAAAATACATTTTCTCCCCTACTTAATGGAAGTAGGATTTCAATGACTCATATGCTTCAAGTTAAACATATGTATATACATGCACTGGCAGGACTGGAAACTAACCATCCTGAGACTATATCGCATGTAAAGCTTGAATTCTAACAAAAAGATTTCAGTAGCTTTGGTTCGGGGTAAGAAACAGATATTTGTATTTCTATCCGTTTGCCCTTGAAACAGATTTGATTCAGTCCGTCGGCTCTCACCTGAAACTTGGCGAGCTTTTCCTCTGATGTTTTCACTTCCTTTGTCTGCATCTGTTTTCTTTTTTTTCTCTCCAAGGCAGATAAAATTTTGTCACTGGACAATCGGCTTCGAAACTCACAAAATTTTGGCCAAAATTTGAACAGCAGGGCAAAAATAGTCATCTGTGCAGGGCAAAACAAAAAAGAAAGTCAACCTCGACTGTGTTGGGAAGTCAGGTTTCCTGTAAAATAAAATACAGTTTACCATGAGAATGAAATAACTACTTCTTTTTGAATACACAGCCTTGTTCCTCCTACATACTATGTCCTGACATTGCAACCCAGCTTTGCTCGGCACATGCTTTTCATCAGCATGTTTATTACTGGTGAGAAATCTTCCTAAAACACAGTTAAAAGGCACTTTCTTTTTTTATATTTCCCTAAACAATTGTTTGCATTAATGAAAACATTCATCATTTTTTTTTAACAAGTATTCTTGATAAAATATACACCAGTAGAATTTCTTTTGCACCACTGTACTGCTCAAGTATTTCAAATATTCAGTTCATTAGGGAGAGAGGTTTTTTCCTCCTTAAGAGAAAGGAAATACTTTTTTTGCCTCTGGAAAGACTCTTAAACCACATTACAGATCTATGAGCAAATCTTGGATAATTTTTAAATGATATAATCTCTCACAGGGTCTTTTTTGAACTAGAATAAGAAAAACAATTTTTACAGAGCAAGCAGAGGGGCTCAGCGAATTCTGTTGCTGCACATACTAAGACTCACAGTTTTCATTTTATTTAGATCTTTATTTCTCATTCAGAAAGTTGGCTTCTATGGAGCTGAGCACGCTCAGCACCTCATCCCGTTCTCTGACAAACTGTAGTTCAGTCAAAACATTTGATGGACTTACACTTGAGCTTTCAATGTTTTTAGAAGATACATCGTCAAAGTTAGAAGCAAGAAATAGGAAAATAATAAGTCTGCACTAGGGGTTCGTAGCTTGCTGCTCAGTCTGGTTAGTACACGGATCAGAAAATTGTCTGCAGACTTTTGGTAATAAAGGGGAAGATTCGGTACGTTAAGCTTTGTGCTCTACTCACATCTGCATTTTTTTCATATTTCTGTGAACAAATAGCTCTAACTATAAATTGCTTCTCTGGCATTAACTAAACGATAAAGAACACATGGCACAAAAAATGAACAGAGTTCATTCATACTGACAGAGCGACTACGCATACCTGGATACCACTTTTCTAGGATCAGCCAGCTGACACAAATTGTCTGCTTACATAGCAGCAAATAACTGAATCCCGTCTGTCGTATTCACCAGACTTTCTTCACTGAAAATGGTGACTCTAGTGTGCTACCTCATGTCCAGGCTTAAATACAGAGTCAAAACCATCACAGAAGCAATGAAGACTGTCCTTAAAATCAGCCACACAAACTCTAGCCATATCTGCTACAAGGTTCTCCCAGCTTCTTACCTGTGCCTCTCTAAAAATGTAAGGTCCTAGTTCTTTCCTGTGCTCCAAAATCTTCTGTGCTTGTTCAATCGGGATGTCAATCTGCAAAGCTGGGGGTACGGCGGAATTGATAAAGCAATCGATAATAGTCGTGATCTTATTCTGGACTGTGGCATCATCACAGTGAGAATGGCACAAGTCCTGACAGACAAAAACCAGCACTTTCAGTCAATGCAGAGAGAGATGCAAGACCCTTTGCAGGGGCCCACTGATCAAAGAGTAGCAGTCATACAAAAATAATTATACAGACAGATTCCTTCAGTGTGTAGGATGAAATTCTTATAGCAAATGTGCATGGTCACAGTCATAGTTAAAACACGAGTGAGACTTCTGGTTTGCAAATGCAGATATACAGCAGTCATTGATTTTAGGTGATAGTCTCTGATTGCGTCTTCTGATGGCCACTGTATTTTTTATCCTGCTCTCAGTCTGAATATATTACAGACAAAGAGGAGGCATTGCTGAAAAGAAAAACACACCTCTGAGTGTGAAATGCACTGATTTTCACAATGAGCTTGCTATGAGTAGCATTGCAACAATAACTGGGGGGGAAAAAAAAAAAGACATACCAACATTATACGAACTCCAAGAATACGGAGGAATTATTTAGAGGGGTACAAGATGTTACAACCAGGAATGCTGGTGCAAGGAATGATAATTTCAGCTACAAGTACAGTCTGCCATTCACTGAAATCTTCTCATTTCCCCATTCCCAAAACATCAGGGTCTGAAATAATTCCTGGCAGGATAAACAGAATACAAAACAGACCTGAACCTACAAAGGTGAGATCTCAAAGGGGCAATGGGGTTTTCTACCATTTTAATATGGTCCTATAATTCTGGTAAAGGCAGATTTAACTGTGTTTTCACACTCGGGTGATGCTACCGCTGTTCTTTGACAGGAGAGAAAAATCATTCAGCTTCCTAGAAACCCTTTGAAACTCATGCTTTCCATCTATCAAGACATTTCTATAACAATTTCATGTATCTACTAGAGGCAAAATGAACACTCTGGAGAATGTTCAGGAAGAGAGATCTCTAAATGAAGAATATGCATTTAGTTTTGGTAGAGAAGGCTGGCTATTTACTTTATGCAGAAATTAAAACCAGGGTTTTTAACCAGAAATGTGGTGTGTGGAAGAGCTGGTTTGTTTTATTATGGATACTTCTTAGTTTTGTAAAGGAAAAAAGAATGATAACAGCTACAACAAAGAAAATACAGCAATACAAAAACATATTCAATATATCCTAAGAATATATTATGGCTTTCTTTGCTCATCTAGCATAGAAGAAAAAGCAGAGCGCAGTAGTAAGTGGGAACTAAAACAAGCCGTAAGATATGAAGAGGAATGAGACATGAACATACAGGAACAGATGGAAATGATCCACAGAGTTATATAAAAAAATATATTTTTTGTTTGTCCCAAGATTTGCCGCCAGCCCGAATGGGTTACAAGGAGCAATGCAGACAGCGGCT
Organism: Coturnix japonica; assembly: GCF_054131305.1. NCBI lineage: Eukaryota > Metazoa > Chordata > Aves > Galliformes > Phasianidae > Coturnix > Coturnix japonica. Next base: position 19,018,640 of record NC_140664.1, on the reverse strand, counting down.
CCCCAAGGGAGTTCTATCTAAACTGATGGCATGATAGGGCTCAGACAACACAAGCATGCACTATGCAGAGCACTGCCCACATCTTTGGCAATATTCCTCCAGTTCAGCCTGACCCACAACACTCCTACTACTCCAGCCCTTTGTTTCTATAAAGAGCATCAACTGCCAACCATGACAAATCGCATGCGTGTAGAAATATGGTCAGATTGTACTTTTTTCTTGATAAGAAGACAAATAAAATTAACAAAAAAGAAGGAGAGGGGAGGGGGAATAAAACAATGAAGGCTTTCTTCAGGAAGTAGATCCACCACCACCAAAAAAAAAAAAAAAAAAAAAAAAAAAAAAAAAAAACGCCACAATAAAATCCCACTAGTTTAAACTACATTCCACATTTGCTGCAAGTTTGTTTTCTCCACAGTATAGTAATGAAGGGGAACAAATCTGAAAAAACACTGGATACTCTGAGAAGAATTCATGTCATCTACCTTCAGGTGCCTTAATGCCAAGCTCCTAGTCTAAGCTAATCTCCTGGTAACCAAGAGCGAGGTAGCAGCACCTCCAGAGAGCATTTCAGCCTACAGAGGTCAGAGCCTTTGTGAGTACAGGACAATTGCCCTCTGGAAGCGGAGGAGCTTTGGCTTCTAAAATAGACCCCAAATTCAAATGCCAGAACTAACCAGTGAAAATGCAGCATGTGCCTGCATCAAGATTCTCAAGTGCCAATGCAGCATCACCAGTGTTTACCTCCTAATTTCTGAGCATGTTAGCTAACCTCATGCTCTCAGACCACCCTGTTTATGAGCCTAGGAGAGTCTCTGCACTGTCCCAAAGGTAAAAGAAAAGAGGAAAGAGGGAAAGATCCACAGTGTACTTGAATTCAGTCCAGGGTGCTACTGAGGAGGCTGCTGTGTAATTTAAAGTTTCACTCCAGAAAATTCTGATGGTGTGTTGCCTCACACTACCAAAATTGCACAAGGAGGCGTGTATATATATGGGAGAGAGGAAATCACTGCTGACCTCAGCCACCTCCTCAGCTGCAGTCAGTTGCAACTGCGCTGCGTGGAGTGCAAGGCAGCTGGTGGCTGCATTTTACATGCAAGTTTTTAGGGTTTATACTATCTTTACAGTTGTACACTTGCTTGCATTTAAAATTTCTCTCTGGTTGTTAAGGAACTACCAAACTCAGCAACAATCTCTCTGTTTAACAATATTCATCTCTAAAGACAGAATGAACATTTTAATGCTTTCATATTTTCTGGTTCTCAGAAGATGTATACCAGAATCAGGGCATTAGCTGGTTAATAGTATCCCTTAGGGATCCAAGAGAACGTTAGAGTTTAAACAAGTAAAAGAAATACAGGCAAAATATATTCAAGTCATTAAAAAACAATTACTCTGAGGGAAGAAAACCAGCTAAACAGTGAATGAGGCTTTCCTATGAACAAGAAAATACTTAGAGATATTCTCGTTACAGTTTTCCTAATTTGCAGTAACAGATGACATTTGCTTACAAAGTGAATGGTAGTCCCCTTGTGCCGCTTTACTACCGTACCTTGTACTTCTGTACCTCCTGCCAAAAGAGCACTCCATTCCCCAGTAGGTCTCCTTTCAGTGACACAAAGCGTTGAAACTGATTTGCTGTCACAGGATCCAACAGCGCTTTGCGGAAAGCAATTATTTCACTGGATGAAGAAACCCTCTTGTTGTCCACATGCTGTCAAGAGAAGAAATAAATGCACCAAATAAACTTTGTTTCAAAAAGCAATAACAAAGGCATTAGTTAGCTTAAACTGTCTGATTCTTATCTTTGCACTGACCCTAACTTTCAGTAGTTTATGAGCTTATGACATGGATACAATAGAATTTGGCAAGGTTTCGTTTCTTTCTTTTTGTTTCTTTTCTTTTTTTTCCAGTTTGGTTTGGGCAACATTTTTTGGAAAACGTGATGGGAGAGGAAATGACTGACAATGATTTAGACCATATGACTACATACTATAAAGTATGGAAACAGCTATTGTTATTGATTATGGCAACAGGCTACTTTTCTAGAGAACAGTTTGAGTTTTGTGCAAACAAACAACAAAGAAAAGGGAACAGACAAACCACATAGCTAGAAGTTGTTAAATGCTTCTGACAGGGATCTCACTAACAAAATGAGTTTTGAAAAGTGTTGCCATGATCACCAACAGAAGCTGGAGAGTTTGCTCTCTGTGGAATAAAGCTACCAATGGTAAAATAGAATTTAAAGTCATCGAGACATTTTGGAAATCCTCTTGCTGCAAAACAGAGAGCAAGTAGGCAGCCAGGAAGGGGTGGAGAAAGAAAGGTGGCCTATGCAGGGACATTTTGTTTGAAATGAAGTTCAGGCTGGCCTGCCTTCCTGAACAAACAGTTCTTGTGCTGTCACTGAAAAGCAAGCCAAGCAGTCACCCTCTGTTATCAGATGGATGAATGAAAACTATCTATCTTCTAGCAGTGGGACAAAACTCTCAAAGTCCTGGAGGGATGGAGTGTTGTTCAATGGTCTGGATGGGAAAGAAACATTTTTAGTTGTAAACAATCTCAGAAACCTAACCTGATTCTAAGCTGAAAGTCATTCTACATTTATACTTAAAATCAAGGGTTATGCTCCATATTCTGCTGCAGAGGCACCAGGGATGGGCACCTACCCCTGCAGGAGGATGTGTGGTGATTGCCCAGAGGGTTCCTTGATTAAAATAAGGTCAGCTCAGTGTGTCAGATGGCATCTTCTCAGATCTCCTCCACATCTCCACACATGTGCCATCCACTGTGACCAGTATGAGACAGCTTTTGGGAAAAATCATTCTTGGGGCATGTTCATAAAAAGAAGAACATAACGCTGCTCCCAATTCTACACTTACATTAGTACTGCTTAGCTTTTGGGTCAGCAACCTTAAAGCAGAATACAGAAAATAACTATCTTCCTGACAAACAGACAAAAAGAAAACTTAGTTAACAGAACCCACATGCACTTTGGATCTCTTCCGAGCTAATGGTTTGCATGGATAATTGGTGACCGGGTCTCCAGTTTGATTTCAACACACAATAAAAGTTCAACTGAATAAATGTACGCAACTTGTATGTTGGCAATCACCAAGAGTTCACTGCTCTTCAAGAGAAAACACTGGCAAACAACTGATGAAATGTATTATTACAAAGGTTTAAGATGTTTAAGATTGATATTATCTCAGTGCTTTAAGATTAAAATACAATTCTAAATGAAACAGATACTGTGAGATATGATTAAACCTGCCCACTCCACTGCATACTTCACATTCCCTTTTGTGTCTGCACGTAATCCACTCGCAATAATAAATAAACTACCAGATGCTGGAATGAACAGCTTGTCCCAATAAGTCCACTGCATGCAAAATACAGATAAATGTGAATTAAAGTTACAATACCAGTTTAAGGGCGGTTAAGAGTGATCTACAGTGCAGAACAAGGGACTTTTTTTTTCCAAGTATGACCTCTCCAGACAGGAAGGGAGCGAAATTTACCATGAGCGTCCAGCAAGGAGCTAAATTCATCACTAATGTGTGTAATTACCCTCCTGTAGCCAATACAATCATGTGCAAGGTCCAAACAGAAAAGACAATGAAACTGCAGACACAAGAGACATAATAAACTTAACTTGCCTTCCACGTCCTTGTTGTCTTCTGTTTTTGTCTTAGGAGATCTTCGGTTTTGTCCCTTACCTATGGTTAAACAAAAGATTGTCATTGCATTTTTTAAATCGTCTTGTTTGATGATCAGCCATCTGATGATTGAAACTGCAGTGGAAGAATAGTTGAAATATCTTCATTTGGCTCTTAATGCTTGAAACTTATTGCAGACCCACAACAAGAGCACCATCCTCTGTTAAGCTATAAAAAAGCATACGGTCATTAAGACTGACGCATTAAGAAGTCAAGAGGCAACAGCAGATAAATTGTGCTCTTCCACTGGTTTGTCTTAGCCATAATGTACTGGGGAGCCACTCATGTTGTATTTCAGGTTCTGATATTAGGGTGTTTTGTAAATGAAATGTTTTTGCTCTTTTGGACAGACGATATATCAGAAATAGAGAATTGATCCCGCAGCTTCTTTGCAGCAAAACATACACCTCAAATCAAGGGCAGATTTCCTGAATAAGGACTACATAGCATGCCCACAGCGTTTGGTCACTGTGAAATATGAAGCCAAGTGGAGAATGTCATCTGGTTTCATTTCTTCTAAAATACATTCTTCAAAGGACCTTTTCATCCTCTGAATTTACAGTAAGAAAGAGAAAGGAGCAGTGAGACTTAAATGGAGTTAGGGACAGACTAAAAGCAGATTAAAACTATGTATTTCCTGTAAACTGTTTATTAGAGTTTAATTCAGCATTTTCCAAACTACGAGGGCTACTCTCCCTGCCAGTACAGTGCAGCAGGTGCAAGAAGAGGTATGAACAAGCTTCCAGAATGGCAAGCAGCTTAGCCTTATCCCATGGTCTTGTGCTCATCAGAAAAGCAGAATTCAGATTAAAAGGGCAGAAGATTAGGAAATTTTGCTTTAATAGAATCATTATTAAAAGTACTATTTGTCTTATGACAGCCTCTACTTTCTGATTGCTTAGGGCTCTGGATCGATTAAAAAGGATCCAGTATAATTCTGACAACACTTCTAATAAACCTCTTGATATGAAGATGATCGAGGATTTTATCAGTCAGTGCAGTGTGCGCATGTGTCCACGTGGTGGAACCGTCAAGTTTCCTTCTGCCCTGACAGTCACTTTTCAGAGCTCTTGTGGCAGCACAGAGGAAACAAGTCTTTTTGCAACTGTCACCTGCAGGATGATATTCCTGCACTGATCCCAGCCATAAAAGCCAGATATTAGCTCTGCTCGTTCCGCACTCTTTCTAATGAGCCAGTAGGAGTGAAAGGTTCCTCATTACTTGTTTTCTGGCAACTTTTTAAAGTAACCAATGGGAAGCAAGACTTGTAGTAGTTAATCTCCTTGATTCAGCAGAATTTCACAAAATCTGGAGTAATTTCTACAGGTACTGCAACTCCAGATGAGAAAATACAGGCAGTGTATGAGAGAGAGCACACAGCGTGGGGAGCCCACTCCTTTGTTTTGTTGTCCTCTTGGGTAAAGCCTTCACAAAGCAGCATTTCTTCCATGTGCAAGTGTATGGCTTGGGCCAGAAGGCTTATGGAGAGAGCAACACTGCAGCAAAGATGAGCATTCCCCCCCAGTAGTCTGGCTGCAGAGCCAACACCAGCTTCTACAGGTTTAGGGTCTAACTGATGTGAACCAGACTAAGCCTTCACAATTATCAGGTGAAATACATCCACCTGTACATGTTAGGTGGTATTTTTAAATGTGATCTGAATGTAAATTATAGGCTGCTTTTCCTCTGAACCTTTTAATCCCAATGGTAAATTATGAGCCAAACAAAACAACAATGCCTGCATGTGTTAAAAAATTACCTTTGCTTGTCCTTCTGCCCCTTGTTGTTCATCTTCCAGGAACAATGGCAGCCATTGTTCTTCTAATCTCTTCTGGACCCAGCGCTGAATTTCAAGCAGTACCGCTGGAGGAAGCCGATCATGAAGGATTTGTCCCCATCCTCCACCTGAACGCATTAGCTAAGCAATCCAAATACAATAACATATGACATAAACTTTTGTGTATACCAAAAGTCCTTTGTCTCTCTACATCCTTGATTTAGCAAAGCATGAGCTTAACTGTAAGCAAAGCATGCTTACCCAAGGCTCACATGTACTTTTCATAAAAGGGAACAGATTATATTTGTCCCTACCTATAATAGAACACAGACTCTGGCAAAAAGTACCCCATCTTGACCAAGTAAATTTCATAACTATCAAGATATTTCAGAGTACCACAGCTCAGACTTACCATCTGTGACTTTACTGACATACCAAAATAGAAAGCTGGAACAAGCCACTCAGTCTGAAAACCATTTTAACACTTTCTTTTGAGCTGTGCTGTGTGTGCCCTGGCTGTGGTTTCAAATGGGGATTTAAAGAGAGATGTTCTATAAGGATCTGGGAGGACAAGTCTGAGCAGGAAGCAAGGAACCTCTATAAGCACAATAGAACCAGACTAGTTCTGTTCCAAAAATACAAAGTACGAGCCAAAAATGAAGATAATATTTGAGGAGATAGCTTGGGGAAAAACAGAAGTAATGCTGATTACAGACTCTAATCTCGGTCCCACCAATTAGTGCTCTCAATGAATGGTTATGTAACTGGTACCTGTTCTTGTTGCTCTCTGGTAGCTGGGCTGTTGGGTCCAAAGAAATATTTTTTGTTCAGGTACTTGTTTTTAATTTCCTTGGATTTTTCCTCCCTTTTTTCTTGATCCTTGTGAGGCATGTTTTTGAACTGTTCAATATCTATCCAGCACATGAGATCCATTCTATGAACAAATTTAAACAGAATGTTTATTTCAATATAGAGTTAATTTCATCAGCATTCTAGAGAGTTATTAGTTCAACCACAAACCACCAGAGTGCTAAGTCCTAAATACCAGGTTACATTGGACTGAAATTTTATGTCAATTTTTCCTTTGGTTGTGTCATCTGGTGTGACCAAAGCACATGCTGAACAGACAGATCAAAACGTATCTTGGGGATCTCATATAGGGTCCTTCTGAAGTACAGCAGCAAGGAGCAAACTCCTCAGTTTGATGCTGCTGAATCCAGCAGGGACTGTGAACCAGAGACACAGAGCAGAGCTCACGAAGTGAAGGCAAAAAGAAACACATGAATATTTGAATGGATACTGCAGGCTGTGAGCCACCAGGAGATGAGTTGGCATCCCCATTCTGCCTCTTCATAGCGCTTTGTGACAGAGGAGCAGGGATGACAGCTAGGAATGGCTGCCCAGGAATCATTTCCCTTCCTATACCATGTGAGTGCTGGAGCTCGTGAGTCAGTCCGTAAATCAAGCAGACAAAAACAATTTATGGTAAATTTCATTTCTAGGGCTTTTTGAGGGCTGCCTTTTCATAAATTACCAATTTTGCTCCTTATTTAATTACTTATAAATGACAACCTCCATATGCAGTTCTTGGTCTTTGTTTTGTTCATAATCATTTGAGTGTATACTGTCTATTTGAATTTGTTTTAATGGAACATGTATTGGTTTTATTCTTTAAACTAGAGGACATGAGAACTGACATATCAACAATTTCAGGTTAATTCATGTGACTGCTTTCTGACAATATCTTCTATCCAAAGTTTGGTGAGCGTTTCAATGAGGACATTCATTATTTGCAGCAGGAAATGTGAAACATTGAATTCAGACAAATCTGTTTCACTTTTCCATTTGTTTATTAGCTGGCTTTTTGAAGCATTACTCTTTGAGTAAAACTTTCAAAAGCATCCAAATGATTTAAGAACAGATATCTCCTTTTCAGAAGTCTTTTGATACCCTTCCAGGCTTATAGGTTTTATCAAGATTGATATTCTTTCATCTGTTAGTTTGTCAGAAGGGAAATAAGTTCACTCAAAGGCTAGTGATCCAAGTTGCTGTGGTTTACGAAATTATTGCTTGTCACCTACCCATGCCAACTCACCAAAAATGTCCATCTCACTAAAAGAAATATATCCTCTTAAAGTATATTAGCTTAAAACTACTTACAATTATGGCTTATCTAAGCATGCTCTACTTTATACTTCCAACAGATCAGGAGTATTTGCATAGTCAGTTGCTCTGGCAAAACTAACAAATAATAAGCCATGAAGCCAAAGTAAGTGAGACAAATTAGCCTGCAATTGCACAAATGAATCCTGTATGTTTAATTAATATTAATTAAAGGAATATGATTTTGTTTCTCAATAGAATTTGTGCTCATGCGGTCAGTAACCAATCTGTTCTTTCCAAAACTTCACTTACAATTGAGCCATGACAGAGTTAAGTTAGTAGGTCTAGGGCTATCTCTGAAACTGCTTTCTGAGACCCTTTCATATTTTTCTTCATTAGGAATTTTTACAGAAGACAATTTGTACATAAACAAAATATTTCTCTGGCTCTATCATTTAACACTTGTCCATGATCAATAGAGAGACAGGAACTTCCCGAGGTGACTCAGCATGTACATCAAAGACACCACTGTAGCCATTTTACTGGTGATCTCTACCATCTCCCCAGTTAGAGAGGAAGTCTATACTCATCGTCTCCAAAATGGAGTTTTGCACATCTCAGAGGTACATGAGACAGGGAGAAATGAAAAATCAGAATGTCAGTAGCAGTTGCATATAATTCATGAAAAGATAAATATGAGTATATTGAGTATGAATACTCAATGTTTTTTTACTGCTATTAGTGCATAATCAAAAATGTCTGGAAGCTGCTGATCTAGACAACTAATTTAGAAAAAGAGTGGCACTATGCTTAATGGAACGTGCACACCTACACTATGAAAAATTCTATCTCTCTGAGATTGTTGTAGTCAATGAAGAAAAATATCTATATTTGGGAGTTATTAATTTTAGATGTCCCCTTCAGAACTAGAGGAATTGTCTCCATAAATGTGTATTTGTCTCTCTGACTACAGAAGGAACCCCTGATGACTGTGTCTTGGCCAGAGGAATCCTGTGTTAGACGAACATCTCTATATACTGTCGAAAAAGGTGGCCAATATCCAATTTAAAATTGTGGTAGCACTTATCTGTAAGTAATAGACAATATGCAATGCATCAGCTAGTGGGAAGTGAAAATTAAGGGACATGCTAGCAATTAAGAAGTACATTTGACTTCTCCTAAAGCAGAATAGAAATTAAAGAGGCTTGGTGAAAAACAAACAAACAAAAAGTAGCAGACTCACATATAATTCTGATAGAACTTCTGTTCAGATATTCATTCTTAAACAAGTGGGCTATTTTTCAAAAGCTTTCCATAAAAATTATCTACCAGGAGCTGGTACTTAATTCTGTTTGGATCAGTGCAAACACAAAACTGCAGTTGCTTTCACACGATGAGAATGACATGGTCACATTCTACTTGTATATTTTTGTAACATTCTGCCTTATTTTGTAAATGTGCTAAATAGAATCTGTACAAAAAAAGATCAGTTTTTACTCATTATTGGCTAATTGCTGTACTCAGGATTTTGCCAGAGCATAAACTGAAAGTAAAACCAGACTGCAAATGTGCTATGATAGAAGGATTTTTACCTCCAAAGAAGTTAAGACAATTCAGTTGTCAGACAGTGTGCATGTATATTTCACAAATATGCAAACATTAAACAAACAAATAAATAATAAATAATTGAAATCCTTGAATATTTAGATAGTCAAGATCCTTAACAAAGATTTCTTCTGGACTTATAAATAAGTAAATTAATTATATAATGCAGAAACATACCCAGCAGAATTCTCATTAAGAAAAATCCAGAACTGTTCTAACTTCTGTTTGTCTTGGAACAGGTCATACAAATTAGAACCTGCCAGTTGTTTGGAGTCTTGATGCAAGTTCTGAGCTTCTTTGAGAACGTCAGGGAAGGATGGCAGACCAGTGTCAGCAACAGTTCTCTGAGGAAAGAAATTATTTCACTTACATAACTACTTTTTCATCTATATTTTGCTCAGTCTAATAATCCTGCATTAGAAAATTTCTATCTCCATAGAACAGCTTTAAGATCACTAAGAAAATAAATTGAGTTAAGCGTCCAGCTCCTAAGCAGCTTTATTCTTATGTTTGTTTTAAACATATTAATGTGTGCAGGTTCCATAATCAAATAAACTAATACATATCTGTAATTTACTTGAAATCGACGTATTCAAGCCCAAGGGCACAAAATATACTCCACCAGTGGAGACTGCCCCATTGAGTCCAATCATAAGATTGTGTGATATTGGTGGAACTAACAGATGAACTGAATTTGTAATTAACACAGTGGCTATCATTCATTTCCCAGTACACGGATGGCAAAAATCAGACTACTTGCTTTTCCAAACTGGCATGTAGGGAATATTTCATTGCTGATACTTCAAGTGTTAACCCTCTGTGATAGAAAATGAGTTTGTTTTTGTTAGTAGGTACTTGTCTTACCTCATTCTTCTTGGAAACACTTTCTTGATGCAAAGCCTGGAGTTTTCTAAAGTACACAGAGTCCAGCTGTCGAGTTTCTTCCACCAACTCCACCTAATAAAAATAATATCTTATGTCATCCCTACAGTACACATTATAGAAAGATGGAGAACCGGACAGGCAACTTGCCAGTGACAGTGGATAGAAAAGAATATGTTTGCCAATAATGAGACAAATGTTTAGGAGAACCTAGAAGTCACATCCTTGTGACAAAGAAAATATATGATGGCACAACATTTTCAGATCTATGCAGATTTTTACAGAATACTACAAAATAACCCAGTTGTATCTTTAAGATAAGAACTTCAAATTAAAGAACATGCCGAATTGCCCTGTGTAAAGCAAGCCAGACTTATGTGATTGCTTCTACTAGTAAACTGCATTTCAAAGTGTCACTGAGAAGCAGAAAGACAGGCTTTAAAACAATCACTCTCAGTGGTAAATGACAAAAAGATAGAGTCTCACATGTTTCCAGAAGTGGAAATTAGAGACAAAGATGACATCTTATGATAATATCTGAACAATTAAGGTGAAAGCTTTCAGAGTTTCAGTCTCTTCATTTTGATAATAGCTACTGCCTTAAAACAACAAATTGTGCATGATTGGAACACATTAAGTGCTGGCATTTTTTCAAATTAACTAGAAGCACTGTACATATAACTACAGTAGTTCTCCACGTTATTTGCAAACAACCAGTAACAGTGCAAAGAATAGTTTGGTGACCCTCTCCACTGACTAAACCACTCAAGTGCAATTTTAGGACACTGAGTAAAATTTAGGCAACGAGTTAAATTGATTAGTATTCCCATCACAAAGATTTAAAAGCTGTGGTCTTATTATACAAGAATTTATGTGTAAGAGAGATAAAAGCTTTTAGATTATTATTCATTACACTTTTATCTAAATGGGAATACCACGCTAGTCACCGCATTACCTAAATACCTTCAGGCTCCGTGTAACTCTATTCCACTGTTCTAAAGTGCTTTTAGGTATTCTTTTCCTTAAAAGAAAGGTAGTTTGAAAGAAAATAGGAAAATAATTCAGAACATTTTTCACTTAAAACAGAGAACAGATAGAGGCAGTATGAGAGTCAATAATAAAAAAGAACTCTTTTTCCTGTTCTCTTTCTTTTTTGTTTTGTTTTATAATATAAAAAGGTAGATTCATACTAACCATGTTGCAAATAAACAATTTTGAACTCACCTAATTCTTGATAAAATATCTTGTTTCATTATGGGCCAAATATATCCTGCTGTCTGGGAGAACAAAGGAGGAGAGTAGAGCCAGGGACTGAACAAAATACAAAGCAGACCTTTTCTTTGTGTTCAGGAGTGTGCCTAATGCATCAGCCTGCGCCTAGTACAAAGAGACTCTAGTGCCTCCTAGAACAGGTCATTTTATGTCTGTGTGCAATAATTCTTCACAAATGCACTCAGAAGGATTTGGTTCTATTTTGCCGTGCTCTGCTTAAGATGTTTGTGTTATTAGGGTATTTACTAAGAAGTCTGCACATAACTGAACATTTGCAAAGCAGAACATCACCTAAATCAAAAGGGCTCTCCCTGAGTTAACTCAAGAACACCCGACATACGCATTAAATTAACATAAAGTAAGAGTTTTCAGTTACTACTTTGGAGAAATTCTTCCATCATTAGAAGCAGCGAAAATGCTGTATTCAGAGTGTTCTCAAAAGCAGAGTCCTTTCTGTACACAAATGGTATATTATCATACTCTGATAAGCCGATGCCGTGTCTTGGTAAGGAACTGGCTCTAGATACTAGACAACTAGTAATGGTAATACATACATAACTATACATTTATAAAAGAAGTACAATTTAATAATAATCTGATGGAAAGTAAACAAAATTTCAGATTAATGAAAGCACCAATTGATTACATAGCATTCTGCAGGTCATTAACAATTTTAGATGAAATACATTCAAACTATTTTATGTTTCTTAGGGGAATTAAGTTATGACAGGATGAGATAAAATGGTCCTTTTGTGAATTAATTTGAAGGTAGAAAATAAAAAATAAAGAAATACATGGCTTTCATAATGGGGTGTGGTTCATATTCAGTCTCATAGGGATCTGTGCTGAGGTTGTTTTAAATGTATTCAGAAATTATCTGGAAAAGGAGGTGAGTGAGAAGACAACAATATTCGTGTAATAATACCACAGAACAGAAAATGAAATTGACTGTGAAGAGCTACGGGACTTCAGGATATTTAGCATCTGTGTGATAAGGAGAAGCTGGATTTGATGACAATAAACATTAAGTCATTCAAATTATCTCCAAATTAGGGCTTTACATTAGCTGCTGTTACTTGGTAAGGAGATCTTGGAATCATTACAGATGGCTATTAGCTTACATTTTGCACAAGCACTCAGAGTTCACTAGGAGTCAAAAGGCAATTAGAATGATAGAAACAGTTAGGAAAGCAACAAAGAACAAAACAGAAAACATCATTCTGCTGCTGGATACTCCTTAGAGCATCTAGATCTTAAGCATTGCTTGTATCTCACAAAAAGAATATAAAGTGACAGATATAGATGGAATATATAAGCGTAAGAAAAGTATGAAACAGCTTCTCTAAAAGAAGATGTTGAATAGTCACAGACTGTTGAGTTTCTTCTATTGCATGATTGAACCTATTGCTACAGTGAGGCTGATGATTTATGGACCCAAGACACATTCATGTGAAGTCATGGGGCAAAAGGCTCATCAAAGACTATTAAACACAAAAAAAGGTAGACAAGGCTTCTGCTCTATGTGTCTCCTAGATCGCTAAGTGCTGAAGCTGGACATAATGCTGTATGTTTTTTTTGTTCTTACACGCTATTCTTAAACATCAGCACTGGCCACCACCTAAGTTGATATAGAAGTCTCTTCTCAAATTTGTGTTTGGGTATCAAACTCTGTTCTACTATTTCTCCATACATGCAAGAATGACAGTAGTTAAATAAATAAATAAATAAATACACTGTACTATAAAATTACTTTGGTCAACAACAGAAATGTACAAAAAAAATGTAACACTGCCAGAGTGCAAAGAGAAATTTTTCCATAGCGAAGTGCATTCCTTCCCACTCCACAGAGCGTGGGGTCTATGAAGCCTGCACCATCCTTTTGAAGGGGAATCCTGCTCTTCACAGGAAGCTCAGCCTATTCCATGTGGAAGGGAGTGGGTGACTGAAACATCCTGTAATACTTCACTTTTCCTGACTTTAAAGTCAGGAATGCAATAGGTCAGAATGCAGGACTAAGAAAGGGATATCTATGAAGACTCCTAGGATTTTCTTCTATTACATAAAAATTCTTCACAATGCCATACAAGTCAGTTACCTTTCCATACGTGTACTTGTCTGCTTCCACCATCTTCATCCATGGTTCTAGTAGAAGAAGGAGGATATGTTCTTCTGCTATGTCAAAAAGATCCTCAAAAGCTGGGTCCATTTTATGGTAAATCATGTTTCTCTTACTCTGATGAAGGCCAATGTCCATGCTGGCAGATGGGGCAATGTATGTTGCATACAGGAACTACAAAGAAACAGAAGAAATCTGTTTCTTAGACATCTTCTTTTCCAATGGTCACAGTCTTAATGCATATGTGTCCCCTGCTGGCCTGCTGTATATTCTGAACGTGCACCTGATTATACTCATCTTGTATTATATTTTACCTGTGCTATTATTTTGTCCAACATTCAGTTATTCCATAACTGGCCTCCCTGTCATTTTCACTTGAACCTGTAATTTTGAAGATGTTTGACTGATTCTTAGCTAGATTCAGATATCCACAATAATTACAGCAACAGCATATTTCATGAAGTATAAAGTTTCTTTCCACTATAATACTATAATTGAGTGCACCGAGTTTTTTGCAAAATATGTGCTGGGCCACTTTGTGAAAGAGAATTTCTTCTTCTGTTTTTACTAGGAATAGATGGGAAATCATAATTGTAGGGTTGAGAGAAGAGTGATAGGATTTCATTATATGCTGAGTTCCTCTTGCGCATTTCTTTGACATTCCTAGGGCTCCTTTGTGATACAGAATCTGTATCAGGAGATACCAATGCTGAACTGGTGCCTAAATCATTACCAAAGTAAGGATTATAACAGGTGCTTTCACAACAGGTGTTTTTATGAAACACAGAATTTGCCATTCAATGTGTAAAAGCAGAGAAAAGCTAAACCTGGAAAACATTTCCTTTTCTCTAACTTCATCTTCTTGAAGCACAGAGCCATTTTTTTCTCCCAAAGGTTTCTTGGCTTCTTCTTTCAAATAGATGACTAAATCACATTCTTATTTCCTTTTAAATGTTTCATAAATTGCTTTGAAAGCCAGATAAAAACATTTTCTTGCAGTAATATCTTAAAATAATATATCCCAGCATATCTTTCTAAAACATCATGACTCTGACTCCAGGTAGTAGACCAAGCAGAAAGAGATACTCCCATAATAAAATTCAGACAGGTTTGGTTTTTTTCTCTTCTTGTCAAAGTCTAATGAGGAAAACAATATAAAGAAGAAAATAGTACATCTATTCTGTTTTCAAGCAGAAATAAAGCACTGTTGTGTTTAGATTTTTAGCACAGTGTCTGGATATTTGAGTACATTAAATAATGACTTATCTTTTAACATCAACTTCTGATTTATTAAACTCCTCTATTCAAATAAAAGCAGTATCATCAAACTACATCTCCGTTATTTTGTACCTTAACAATTTGAAACATACCCTCTAGCTTCTCGTGGTACAAGGCCATTGAGGAATACCAAGACACAATGGCTGACATACTCCAATTAGAACTTGTTATAATAGTATATTCACTGCCCCTGTAGGATTCCACTCTCTTTCTGTGTAGATGTAATCACTAAAAACAAAGTCAACTTCATCAGTGCAATAGGGGCTTGAAAGTGTAAGGGTAAGGCCAAAGAATAAAGACATTGCCAAGTATAGTATTAGCCACATAGTATATAGACCACATTTATCCTGGCTTATTCTCTTCTCAGTAAATCTTAAAATTAATTGAAATGTAACAGATGCAATATGAATTAGATTCGTGGTGTTTTCAAACCTTGCAAGTCCTTTTGAAGAACCCTGAAAATAAAAAGTTTCAGTTACATCATGTCCAAGTCTGTTCTAAAACATTTAACACATAAATCAGACAAATTAGAAAGGAACAGTCCAGTGATTTTAAAATGTGATATCTTTAGAAGTGGACTTTTTAAAGAAGTCACTGGGGCTTCACTGGTCCACCTGTCATGACTTCATTGGTCCGCACAAGGGACTTGTAAATTGGTGAAAGGAGCTGAAATAGGTCCTTAACACTTGAACACACATTTAACCTCCTTCCTAAAATGGTTAGTCATTCTTAGTAAAGTATCACAGATAGGAAAGGAAAGGAATACAGTTTAATGGACAGAGCTCTTCTTTCCCACGTGATTTTGTATGAAATGGCTTAACTTATTTACTATTATTCTTTAGAACTGACCAAACAAATATCAGCCTAAAGGGTAAGAAAGGCCATAATAATGATAAGGGACCTGGAGCGCCTCCCGTATGAGGAAAGACTGAGTGCCCTTGGGCCATTCAGCCTGTAGCAAGGAAGGCTGAGACAGGGTCCCATCAATACTTATAAATATCTAAAGCGTGAGAGTCAAGTGGATGGGGCCCAGCAACAGGACAGTGTATCAAATGTACAAAAACACAACAAGTTCCACACAAACATGAGAAAGCACTTTACTCTGAGAGTAACAGCACTGGAACAGGCTGCCCAAAGAGGCTGTGGAGTCTACTTCTCTGGAAAAATTCAAAACCTGTCTGTATGTTTTCCTGTGCAACCTATTCTAGGGAACCCACTATAGCATAGGGTTGGACTGGATGATCTCCAGAGGTCCTTTCCAACTTCTACCTTGTCGGAATCCATTACTATGGGATTTGACCCAGCAAGTGAACACGTAGCATGACAAAGTGACTAAGTGTATGCACTTGCAGATGAGGGTGGAATCAAGAGGAATCTTTCACCCTATGCCCCTTGCTGAGGTTTCAGGCCCATCTGTAGACCTGCACTGATTTCAGTGCAAGGACAACAGGGAGACCAGCTGCTAAGAGTTTTAGACAAGTCAGAAAGAGTAAAAAATTCTGTGTTCAGAGCCTTCGACACTGAGCAATGACATTAGCAAGAGAAGAGAGAGGAAAAAAAGCAATGTATCCCTTTAAAATTAATATTCGTAGCCTTTTTTGATTTCTACATCATGGAAATATTTTTGTTTTCTCAGTTCACAGCACAACAGTGAAACTGTTTTTGGCCACTGTTCTAAAAGAATCAACAACAAATATATATATATATATATACATATATAACTTATATAACATAACTTAAAGATTATGAATTTCATAGAAGAATCTTAGGCATGTGAAATCAAGTGCACATTATGCTTCATTTGCTCAATGTTTTGTTTCTTCTGTGAAACAAAAAGGAATTTTCCTACCTGCCAGCTATACATTTTCCTATGAGTGTTTTAGAAGAAGTGATGGATCTAACCCAAAACCCTGATCTGGAAATTTGATCAAAGTTTGCATCTCGACATTACTCATGATGGCACAGATCTGAAGATATGAAACGCTTCGGAAATTCAAATTAAGATTTTGGCATCATTTATTAATTTCCAAATTATGGAATGTTCAGGCTTTGGGTTTTGGTGTGAATTCACTCCAGATGAGAAGGCTTTGGTAGGCAATGACTAGAGTGAAACAAGAAACACAGAAAAGATTTAAAGTCCAAGTGCTTCATATTGCTGCCCAAAGGTGTGGATATTTCTCTGATCTAAATGAGGGGCTTGTGCAGCTGTTTGACAGAATCACATGAAGGGAAATATACAATGCACTGACTGGTCTTAAATGGAATGGTTAAACTGCCTTAACCCCCGTCATCACTTCCCACCAACATAAATCTGTTTCTGACACTAAAACTTCACAGTAATGAAAACTCCCTTTATTTAAATTCATTCTAGTGCTAAAATATTGTATTTCCCATAACAATATTAAAGTTTCTATCTCTAAGTTACTATTTTTTTATTATTTTTGTTGGTCAAAAACTACAACATCTGTTTCTTTATTGTTTTTCTTTCCCAATTTATTTTACACTGCTATGTGCATTTTTATAGTGAATAACCACATACTTTCCTAGATGATTACTGGTACCCACCATTCTTCTTCTGCATCACATTTCATCCTCGCTGTAGCTTCCCCCCCTCCGCTTACCCCCGAATGAATGAATATGCACCCTGGAATGTGTTTCCTTACTCTATCATAAAGATGAGATAAAAATACCTAACAAATGAAACAATGAGTAGCAGACACACAGTAATACAGGTTTGCTCTTGTTCCTAACAGGAAGCAGGCAGAACGTATACGGAATACTTTGCATGTCTCTTTCTGTAATAAATAGTAAAATATATATGATGATGTGTTCGTAGAATTTGATTCACATTCTCTTAGGAGTATTTGGAATGACTATCTTATTGTGCCAAAGGTGAGCACAGAATTTGGGAAAGCATCTTTTCCATAAGCAGATCCTGTAGATTGGATGCAGCTTGACTCTTAATAGTGTTCCAATGAAAACAAGAATAATTTTTGTGCAGCCTTAAAAGGCAAGCTTGAGAATGATACCAAATGTTGCAGCACATGTGTTGATTTGTTATGTTACATTTCAGCTGTTAGTTATGCTAATGGAACAGTTTCGCATATTTCGGTTTATTTACTTTAATGGCTATGTGCATGTAGTTCTTTGCAATTACCTAGTAACACAGATTGCACGATGTTCTGCTGTCACCACCAGGCCAGCACTGGAAATAAGATAAGGAAAAGGAAAGAGACCTGGTCCTTAATTTTCAGCCATGCAACCTTTGCAAAAAGAGTGGAAGCGAGTGCAAAATTAAAACTAATTAAAAAATATAAGACATAAGTTAAGATTTCTCCTAAAATAAAAGACCACTACCAACAACAACAAAACATACAGGAAAATCAGGATTCAGCCTAAATGCAGCAGGTGAAAATAGACTCATAAAAAGAAAAGAAAGAAAAAGAAGAACTGGAAGGCATTTCTCATGCTTTTAACAGAGTGACACTGCTTTGCACCTGACTCTCTGATTAAGAAAACTAACTGTGCCCACAGATTCCACAGTAAATTTGGGGCAGTATAATTTTTCTAATGGAAAATGGGACTCATCCAATCTCCCATATCCTGACACTTCCCTGTTAATTCCCTATCAGGTTTCCCAAAAGATGATCTAGTTAAGCATGCAGCAAGCAGAGACTCAGTTATGAAGATATATAAGGACAGGGACAATACGACCGTGCTGTCCAATGTGCTTGTCCATTTTCTTTGGTGACACTTCTGGAGAAGGACTCCAGGAACGTTTACATTCCTGTTGTGAATGAGGCCCCTTGCCATAGGCTCGGGCCATCTGGATGGTCTGCCTTAGAGACACCATTAGCTGCACTTAGGTTTAATCTGTACTAGAGCGGAAAAAATAAACAAGGTAGCACTTCAGGTTGTCAAGTTTGTTACAGGAAAGAGGGAGTACAAGCCTCAGCCTCCAGTTTCCATACTAACTCAAGTGAAAATTCGGACAAATATACAAATTTCTGTCATTTCCTCCAGTGAAACTTTGAAATAGGAAGAGAAGACAAATTCAAGATGCTCAGTAACATAAGACATACAATGAGATTATTCTCCACTGCTCCCTACAGATATTTATTCCAATGACATCTGAAGTAGTTTTGCTCTGTTACAGCATATACTCAAATATGCAGATAGAGTAGACTCCTACACAAGGTTTACAGAGGAAAAATAGACTGAAGCTTCACAAAATAATGTTAAAATTTGCTTAGAATCCTTCTAAAAATATCACACTGCTGCAGGCTCCTTCTCTGGCAGTATCAGACTATTCTGCAGTCAGTGTGAGCTATCAGCACCTACGGCCCGCAGTGAACTGGTTTGTTTTTACTTCATTCCATGACTTAAAGTGCATATTCAATTAAGAATTCTTGTTTATAAGAAACATTGTTTCTACTGCAGTAAATAAGTGTCTAAAGATCAAATTATGAATGTGGAGGAAACCTATGTAAAGAGTATAATTACAACCTGACAGTCAGAAAAGGTAAAACAGGACTGGCAATTTGAAGGTCCACTTTCATGACTTAAGGTCAATATATGAAGTCTGGTCTATGAGACTTGCAATTCTAACCCACACAGGAGATGGAAAGAAAGGTAAAGCACAATTAGATGATTCATAAAAAATGTTATCACAGATGTTAACACTAACCAGGCAGTTTCCAAATACAACGCAGAGTAGCAAAGGGGAGATTAGGTAAACTGAGTAGAAAAGATAAAACTGGGAACAGACAACAGAGCCCAGAAATCCAACTATGCGTGTTTAACATTTAAATCAAGTAATCCTGTGGAAGCAAGCCAGAGAGCCTCTTTTACTGTCTACAACCCAGATATACTTTGGTGTGAGTTGTCAAGATTTGGAAACATTTCTATTTTCTATCCTTTCCAATCTTTACACTGAACAAGTGTATTTGTGAGGGAAAAACACATTATTTACAACTTACTTGAGCTTGCCTGCATATTTTAAGGGGATGAAGAGTTTCTTGGTAGAAAAGCTGATGATAAGCCTGTAGGTCAGACCAAAAGTACGCACTGTTCTTCCACAGCTAGGGATGAAAAAAAAACTGTAAGTTATTGCTACTCGAATATCAGGTCTTTGTAAAAAGGTTGAGTTTCCAATGCAAGTAATTATTTAACTCATAATAAATCAAGCTCAATTTAAGATGGATTTAATCTTCTGTTGCTTGTTGGCAAAAGGACAATATGTTTAATAGCATCATCACTACGATACTATGTCTTTTATTGTATCCTTTATGCATTTATTTATGCCATTAAAATTGTTAACATTGTAGTTAACATTTGAAGAGTAACCACATTTCAGTGGCATAAAGCCAGCACTTAAGAAGAAATGCTGATAATGGACGTGCAAAATTTGTGCCATGGCTAAATAGCATTTTGTTGCAATAACCAAAACAATTAAATGTTGTATACTTGACATATGTTACTGTGACGATCATTGCACTTTAATTATATGAATTTCTGAGGCAGAGAATCTTGGCCCTAGTTCACAAATTCAAACAAATGTCAAGTTATCTTTCAGCAAAAGGAGTCTAGATACTCCCTGAAGTCTGCTCCTTTTATTATATGCTTATGGGGTTTGAATCAGAAAAATACCCTAAAATCCCCACTGGGCAACAATTAATCAGTGGCAGAGAACTGCTCCACAGACTGCAGCCCACCAAACCTGGCATATGAATGAAATAGGAAATAGGAAATAATTTTCAAATGAGTATGCCACCTGCAAATACTAGGGAGAATGAGTGTGGGTGCCTATCTCCTGTGAAAAATAAGTCATTTTTATCTAGATTTCTACCTAGACACCTTCAACATTTTTAGCTTAAGGTATATAGCTGAGGAAACATTGGCTTTTCCTTTCTGGTAGCATTTCTAGCTACTGCTACTGCATTCTGGGTCATGACAGTGGTGAAGCAGATGTCCATCTTAGCTGTGTTCAAGTCCCCCCTTAAACATTCAGTGTGTCTCAAAAGCCACCGAGCACTGACTCAAAATGATAAATTGTTCTATCCAATTGTTCTAACCAATCCACTATTTACAGTGAATGATGACTGATGACTGCAGGCAAGAAATAGTGTTGTGTTTCTCAGAAATTCAAGAAGCTTCATGGAAGCAGAAGAACGTATTTAAAACGTTGAAGATTTTGGACATTACTAACTCAACAAGTAAGGAAGCAGATTATCATGACTAATAGCACAGTGGATTTTCCATTTTAATAAAAAATGTTTTTGTGGGTTAAGACCTCATTTCTTCTGCCAAGTTAAAGGCCGGTTTTTAAAAATGATTTTTATCCCTGATGGTACATTGAGATTTCCAATAGGTTTGAAACAGTTAGGATCTGACAGCTTGGTTAAGACCTGTCATTAGTTTGAATATACACATGAACAGTTTATTGTTGTTGAGGGATTGTAGTCTCACAAGTAATAATTCACCCAGTCATCAATCTTTCGTTCTCTAGGTTTTTTTTCGGTCTGGCTGCCCTCTATAACTTGGCATTCAGTCAATTGCAGGCTAAATTATCACAGGGCAGGAAAACTCTCGTACCTTATTCCCTGACTTCTCACAGAAGTGTGTGAAGTAGTAACCTGCTCTGTTCTCCAGATAAAGAGACTGCAGCATGTTTTCCATTCTTGATCCCTTTAAGATAACACTGCCAGCAGCACTTTTCCCCTGGACAAAAAAAAAAAAAAAAAAAAAAAAAAAGTATATAATTATACAACAAGAAATAACAGACTTGCATTATTTCAAATGTCAGTACATTGCATATGTCAGTACATACAATTGAGGGCTGTGCAGTACATTCAATTATTACCTTCATCCCAAGAAATCAGACTCCATTTTGTACTGTATATGCAATGTATCATAGCTCTCCATATATTTTTCCCCAAAAACATTTATGTCTCATGGAGTAAATCTGATTTCTTAAGGTGTGCTGAGTAGCAAAATGATCATAGTATCCTTTAGATAGTTCCCTGAAACAGGAAAAGAAACTAGGCCATAATTCTGTTGTGACCTATTTAGCACCGAATTCAGGGAACTGAAAGTCTGGTATACTTTCCTAGGCAATTATTCCACTGAAGCATTTATCCAGTGAGTTTTCCATAGTAGCCTACTGAACACATGGTCTCCATGGAAAAGATCAACACTTTCTAGTGAAAATAAACTGCTGTATGTGCCATGATCTCCTATCAACTATGTGACGGATGCCACACACAAAACACTAACATTCTAATTACACCTCTGCAAAGGGCATTGACATTCACATAATCAAACTAATTTTCCCCCCCATCATTGCCTACTTCCCCTTTAATACTACAGAATAAAATATTTTAACTCACAATTTAAGACAACTTAAATTTTGTTACTACTTACTGGGAGCAACTCAGCATAGGTGTATCTTCTATGAGCCAACTGTTTCGTTTCGGTAGTTTCATCCAAAGTTAAGCAATGGACTGTGTCCCTGCTCACTGACTCTGGCCTAAATCTATGAACAAATACAAATGTCAGTATTTATTTACCAAAAAACTAGGACTTTCTGAGAATTAAATAACTCAGAAGGGACATCAGATGGGTAGAATGACAGCAAATAGAAGAGGTAAAGTAGATGAGTTCCAATTTGTAATGAATGTAAAGCATGCAGAGGAACGCCTTTTGTATATAACCCTGTGGAAACCAGTACCTACGGTGCATCTTTGAGGCTAAGGTGTATTAAAAGAATATAATCATATGTAGAGAGAGAATAAAAATCTCATATGCAGAAAAATTAAACCTATTATGGAATAAACAAAAGGACAATCAGCCAGGAAGAAAATCTCCATCTGCATCACCAAGCAGAGAATTGTATTAAACATATTTCATGACAACTGTAGAATCTAACAGCCTCTGATAACTGTTTCATGTATATTGGTGTCAAGAAAGGCAAACAAAAACTTTTGTGCTTACCGATTTCTACTGCTAAGAAAGTCTTCCCTCTGGGGGCTTTGTCTTGATGACAAGGCAGATGATAATCTTGATGAGACCTTCAAAGATAAATCCAGTGTGTCTAGTTTCAATAAAGCTGTTGGTGCGCTAGTCTTACTTTTTATTATAAAAGTATATAGAAATAAAAAAGTAATTATAAAATAAAAGACATAGAAGAAAATAGGGCAATTCAGGTTATTTTTTTCACCCTAGAGTTTTCTTAACATGTTCTTATTGACTACTTGAAATCATTAAAAGGCTTTTCAGTGTCATTGTTCCTTAACAATCATACTATGTTACTCTGGAAACTGCAAAATAATTTTCTGAACATCTTCCAAGATTTTTCAGATTTTTAGATAATTGTAATCTAAAACTATCCACTTTAAAGTAACAGAGGCTTGTTAAAACAACATATGTCACAAATCCTCCAGTTGTTAGTGGAGCCACAGTGTAGATTCACACTCTCCAAATATCTTCTGCCCTGAGACTTAACACAGTGTTACTGAAAACCTGCAGGCCAATGCACCTCTCAGATTAAGTCTCTCAAGAAAGAGCAGAGTCAAAACTGAGCTGGCCACCTGCATGTGTAGCCACTGATTGAAGGACTGTGGTGACTGTGAGATCTGGGCAAAAATCTGCTCTTTTCACAAATTTGAAGGTAGATTTGGGGTAACTGCAGTGAAGTTGTAGAAGTTACTCTCAAGATAAGTCTGGTTGAAGGATGCAATCTGGGCCGCTAGATCCTTAAACTTGCAAGTCTGAGAATGTCGAGACATATTTAAAAGACTTATGAAATAGCCAGGATAACTGAAAAATATGGCTCAATTTACAGAGATCTGATGCATAAAATACAGTAAAATGATACTACAGTTTTTAATATAATCATCTGCTGGAGACAAGCTTGCTAAATCTTGACTTCCTAACAAGCAAGTATGATATTTTTGTCATGTTCAATTCAAACAGTTTTATAACTGTTTTTGATGGGATGAGGTTTTGGTCTCAATGTCATGACACTACCCACCTGAGGAAGGGAAGGTAGTATTCCAGGCATACCAGACTTAGTTGTCAATGGCAGCAATGATGTCATTTGTGGAAAAGGATCAGTGTCCACCCTTGGTCTCTCCTGGCATGTATGCCAGAACTTCAGCTTTGCACTGGCAGTTTCTATCGCTGTTGAATGAGTGACACAAAATCTGGGACCCCTTAAAAAAAAATGAATATATGAATAAATGAAATACTGAGATATTTGGCTTACTGGTGTTTACTTTATCAATATACAGTCCTACAAGTACGTAGAATTAAAAAAACAAAGATATGATTAGACACTGCATTCCTCCAAATCTAAAAACAAGTTACACCTAAAAAATGTGCAAATATTGCACCATCACAAAGTTGTTTTTACATGAGTCTACATTAGGATGTGCCACATTCATTGCACAGCAAAGAATAAGAGAATTTTGGGTTATGGGACAGAAAGCACAACTCCCATGAGGCTCCACAGCAAAGTACACTACTGCAGTTATTTGTTTCTGCCTGTAATTTGTTGGTACCTCTCGAGGGGGAGAGAAGACCTTCAAACATTGAGCTACTGTTTTCAAAGCAGGCTAGAATTTGTATCCTTGCTTAAGCTGTCAGTATGTAAAGGCATTTTGTATAACAGACATTAAACAGTAAAGTCTCAAGGTCAAATTCCACATAGATATATACACAGAGCATCCTGAGAAACTTGAGGAAGTCATTTTGGGGAGTAGGTTAGGGCAGAATTAACCTCCTCTGCCTTGGGAGATTTCCCTACCCTGCAGCCAAAAGTTTATTAGAATGGTATCCAGGGTAGCTATACAAAAAGTAGCTCAGATGCTCTGGCAGTAATATAACAAGGGCTCAGTAAAGCAGATCTACCTGTCTTCTGGGCAGACTGCAGTTTAGTTTAATCTCAACTAAAACTGAAAGACCACATCTGCTATTATTTATGTGGCATTACTTCTCATGACTGCAATAGGAGAAATGAGATGAAATAAAAATAGTGGACTTAGAAAAGAAAAGAAAATTTGTTAAAAAGTAGAATCTTAGTTCATGTTCTTTTTTCCATACCAGTAAAGAAGAAGAGGTTTCACCACTTCAGGCTGAATCTTTCTTAAATGCCTTGTATTCCACCGCTCTCCATCTAGTAAACCAAGTCTGAGTAACACTTCAGAAGTGAGGAAATAGTCTCCACTGCTCAGTAGATAGAGTTTTTTCATTTTATCAAGTTGCCTTGAGTCAACAAAAATAGTCACATAAGCATGTATCAGATGCTACGCAGAACTAAGTACAGCTCATTCTACTGGTTAAACTGCTGTAATGCAATGTCTCTAATTGCAAGTGTCAGAAGTCAAAACAATGTTTCCACAAATTAGAGACAGGTTGTGTATAACAAAAAATGTACGGTGCCTTGGAATAGACAATCTGAATCTAGTAGTCTTTCACTGAAATATTTTGTCACGTAGAATGCCCCACTTGTGATTTTAATTTCTTCTATTTTCTTTCTATTTATTGCTTCCCATTCTTCAAATTACTTTCTAACAAAGCTTCAGCACTGAGGTGATTCTGACATGTTATCTTTATCAGCTTCAGAGGAGTCATCCCTGACTTACCTGTCAGGATACCCATTATTAATTGTGTTTATTGTATTCAAACACTGCCATTATTTATCCTGAAATCTCAAAACTTCCATTGATCAGTGTTACAAGTATAAGAAACAATAAGTGCTAAATAACTAGAAATACCTTTGCTGCCTTGTAGCGTCCTTAAGAACCTTTAGTCTTTCAATATCCATCCAGAGCCACCAATACCTCTCACCAAGTGTTCCTTTAACGAATTTCTTGAATCTTTCAAACTCATTTCTGTTGCCAGTGTCATAAGTTCTGTGGTTAATACACCAAGCAGCCCTACTGTCTGACCCATTGCTTTCAGAGCTTGATCTTATGCTCACTTCTTCAGCATCTCGTTCCCTTATATCTCCCATGGACTCCAAGACAGCAAATGGAGAAGAACTTTGGGATAAGAGTGGTTCTTCAGTACCACAGGCAAATTCATTATTTGATAACTCATGTGTAAACATTTTAGGCTGTTGCATGAGTTCTGAAATTGATTCCTTTGTTTCAAATGGAGTATGTGATGGAGTTGATTCCTCCAGTAGCTGAGGAGTTGCATTTTCCCATCCACTTCCTTCTTTTGCTGCATTCTCCAAATCCTGGTCTGGATAAACTCTTTGCTGTGAGTAGGAAGGAGGTTCAGCAGTGGCTGTAGAAGAACCTTCCTCAGATTCACTTGATTCCCCCATAAAAATACTGTCTTCCATGAATGCTGTACTTGGAGAGGAAAGGAATCTGCAGCGCTCATATTTCTTAGGTAGGGAACCTGCTTCTGCATTAAATCAGAAAAGATTATTGAACACCCATTTGGAACAGGACTGTCATTTTGCACATTTTCCAAAGCAACATATTTGTGGTGTTGTGTTGCAGTACAGGTAACAAGCAGAGGTGCTTCTGCTGTTGTTGTCTGGCTAAAAACTCAACACTATGACTCACAAATTCATTTCTCTGTTGAAGTCCAGCAGAACAGCGGAGCTCAGAGCAGCTTCCTCCGCAGCCAGCTATCATGGTTACTCAGCGGAATATCCAAGCTCCTCAACACTTATTAAACCACCTTGTTGTGCTGCAAGCTCTGGTTTTTTAAGTATTTGCTTATGATGTGATGAAAGTCACTACCTGTAGCAGGATTTTTTTCTCTTTGGGTGTGAGAAAGCTAGTAAGTTAGAAATCTTAGTCTGCTTATATTGATTCCTTAACTGGCCTTGGCTAGTTGGGTAAAGTTTTGACACACACAGGGGGATGACAAAGCATATTGTAACAAGGGCTTTGAAAACATTTAAGAGACCTGCAGCCCAGTCTGCCACTCAGACCTGGCTTCTTTTTATTTAAGATGTCTCATAACTAGCAAGTTCAGAACAGTGACCAGTCCTGTTTGTTTGTTTTTGTCAACACCACCTCACTCCTCTATGTGCCCTTGTTATTAATCTTGCCCAGACTGGTGAGACAAAAGACCTTTCAGCTTTGACTTGCTCAGGTATCTTTTCTGATTCTTAAAATCTTTAAACAAATAAAGTACTTCTGGAGTATGTTAATATAGGTGACCTTGAATATATGTACTATTTAACCAGGTTACTGCTGCTATCACTGTGTAGGTCAGTTCTGTAAAACTGAGCAGAATAACCACAAATATTTTGAACACTGACAGAATCAAAGCAACCAAAAGATGTAATTCATCTGTGGCCTTTCAATATTGACACATCAATCCCACATTTAAACCATAGGATTAGTTTGATCTTTCTTTTCCTAAAGCTAAGATTCAGGCCTTCATAGTCTATTCTGTCACTAAGGCAAACACATGGGTAGATTTGGTCACATAGTCAACAATGAGGATACTAAAACTTCTGAGTACATGTATCACATCAGACTGAGAAGGGCTTTAAAGTAATTTCAGTAAATAGATAAATACATAAATAAAAGTTTATGACAGATTACAAAATTATTTGTTTATGGAAAGAAACAAATTAGTTTTTTCCTGCTTGAAGCCTGTGATATAATGTGATAGTGAGAAACTATGGCTGAGCCCTTGTTGCTTAACTTGAAGGCTACCTTTTTCACTCAATGAACCTTCTCTTTCAGGCAGACCAGGCAAATGCTGAGTATCTTGAGTTTGAACAGAAGCTACAGGATGCGTAAACGAATCTGTAGTTTTCACGGATTCGCTTTCTTTTGCCAATGTAAACCAATCCATTGTTTGGGAAACTGTAGCCTACAAAAAGAAATTTAATAGAATAATTCAATTTTATTAACTTTAGTGTTTCTGAGAGCAGAGGGCTTATTGTCTGCAGTCAGTTTTGTTGTCTATTCATATACATTTCTATTACAATAGTTCTCAGAGAAAATAGCTGTATGACACATAGCACACTCATGACATAGCAGTGCTTCTGTTTAAGCTGTGTTACAGCACATCAACCTTCTGTAGTACAAAGAGCTTTGAAGGAATAGCCAGAGAATCAGTTGTCTGCTTAGGATGGGATTTCAGTTACAGCAATTAATTCCAATTCAGTCAAGCTCATTTCTACACCCACTAAATATTTACTTTACCTGGCCAAGTGATACATAGAACCTCTTCATAGTCAATGAAGTGTCATCCTCCTCAGGGGAGGGGCGACTTGCATCTTTCTTCCTTATCCAGGGATAGTATTTGCTATCTATAATGAAATTAATGCCAGTCTGGCTCCATTCTACCTGTGATATCAATTTAGCTAGCCTGAAATCAGATGTTCAGACAAGAAAATAGTTAATCCTAGCTTTGGGTCAGAGATACAATTTATTTTTTTCCCTAGATTAGACAATAAAAAACACAATCATTGTGAAAATAAATTGCCACTGTGAGCTTCATGTTCTACTTTATTATTTCACCCTGTGGCTGCTGTCACATAGGTAAACACCAGCATTGCCACTCCATAGTCCACCAGCTTTATAGTTGATAGTCTGTTTTACAGTATAAATCTTTACCAGCAAAACTGATTTCTGCCAGGATGGTCTTGTATGTATCAAGAAACACTCAAACGGATTGTTTACTAAAACAGAACCATTTTCCCAGATTGCAGAAGCTCTGTGTTGGTAACAGACACTACATTTCCTGCTCCTGACACAAGTAATCTTCCAGCAGCAATGCTCATGGTGCTCATACTAATTAAGCTTTCAGATGATAGCAAGATAGCTACTATAACGTCAGTTACTATAAGAGTACTTTACAGTACTGAAAAGCATTCCATTACTGCTGACTATGAGAACCTAGAAACACGTGGCTAGAGAGGGTGCTTTGGGATCAAGAATCGCGGCAGAGCTTACGTGAGTTAGATAGCAGTATGAAGTCAACCAAGGTGCATGTGAAGGGAAGAGAAGCTTGTGACCGTGAGCTGAATGCTCAGTTTTGTTTGTCTCTACATCTTGAGGGCAAAGGAGTTCCATTCTAGAGTTGGCGTATTTTGTGGTGGTTTCACACTGATGTGCAGATATGCTCCACCACACCATACTCTCACTACCCTTCCTTAAAAGAACAGGAGGGGAAAATACAAAGACTCACTGCAATGAGGACAGGGAGATCACTCACCAATTATCATCAATAGCAAAACAGATTCAGATTAATATAATTTATCAATAACAAACTAGAGCAGTAAAAACTAAACGCAACCTAAAACCACCTTCTCCCCCACCCACACTCTTCTACCTTCTCAACCCAAGTGAGAATCTTCTGCTCTGCACCTGGAGCACCTCCTGCCTTCCTGCTGCACTGTCCCAGGTGCCTGCAGGGCTGTTCTCTCACATCTCACTCATCTCTCCCAACTGCTGTTGTACAGCAGGTATCTCCTTTCTTAAATCTGCACTCACAGAGGCACAACCAGCACCACTCATGGCTCAGCCTTGGCAGCAGCAGAAACCTTTTGGAGCAGCTGGAACTGGCTCTGATCTGACACGGGGCAGTGATGGGCTCTGTTCACAGAGGCCAATCTTGCAATTAAAACCTCACAACATAAACCTCATGGGTATGTTCATGTTCATCTTTAAACATGCATTTTTATCTCCTCGGTTTATCTTGATCCTAATTCAGGAAAGCAATTTAAAGCACTGGTATCTACAGGAACTGGGAACATGTATGTCAAGAGGGTGGAGAGATCTGGAGCGCAAGATGTTATGAGGAGTGCCCAGAGCAGAGGAGCTGAAGGGAGGCCTGATGGCGGCTGCAGCTCCTCACAGGGAATACAGTGAAGACCATTCCTACTCCCTCTGTAGTAACATAGTACGTAATCTGTGGTCATGGGAAGTTACAGAATGACCAGCAGAAAAAGTGACTGTTTTTAATTTCTTCACAGTAATAAAACACGAAAATTAAACAGAAAAAAAGGTGGAACAAAACCGAATTAAAACGTTTCTTCAAGATTAGTTAAACAGAAAATACAAATGTACAGATTTTAAACTGAGAGACAGCACAAAAGACTGCAATACCTGTACTCAAAGTAGCAGTCACTCTCTAGAAATGCTGGAAGCCTTTCCTTCTTAATCCACTGTACTGCTTGTTCTCGATCAAGGCACTATTAAAAAAGAAATACCAAACATTTGCTGCAGTCATGGCTTATTTGTTTTGCTTTCTGTGTAGGTGGTTCTCTCCGCTCTCTCCTAAGGCATTAAGGAAAACTAATATCCAATGAACACCACCTTTGCTATCCAGCATAACCTTTGTGCTAGGACAGCTGAGTTTCTTCAGTTTGTTGCTAACAGGTAATTATGTCTAAATCTATATCTTCTATAAGAGTACGACTTTTTAAACAAACCATGGCTTCTTCAAAAATTATATATGTATGAATTGTGCTTTTATTATACAGTTCCAGTGCAGATTAGATGCTCGAAAATGGTCTGCAAGTAGGAAACTGCTTATTTCTCTGACTTTAACACCATCTATAAGCAGTGACTATTACATTTTCCCTCAATAATTTGAGGAATAAGGAAGCCCTAGCTTAAATTATAATCCCAAAATGGGAGAACTCTGGATATTAAAAACAAGATCAAACATTCTTAATGCCTAGCAGTTATCATCTTTCCCATTTCTATGTTTTATGTTGGAGCATTGCATAACTCAGCTGACACAGCAACAGTTCTAATGTGTATCTAAGTGCAAATAGATTCAGGCCCATAATAGATCTTAGCTCAGGTCATCCAAGTCTCAGTGCATGGCAGAAGCAGACAGCTATAGGTGCCACCAAAGAATGATGTGGAGGTTTTAAGCAAGGAGTTACTCAGAACCAGCAAATTGAAAAACTTGCCTAAGAGTCTTACACAGAGAGTAAGTCCACTGGGAGTGGGCCACAGCGAACCATTTCTCTTAGAATTTATACTATTCACAATCTTTTTTTTTATTCTTTTCTTTTTTCCTTTCTCTCCTCTCATCTTCTTTCCTCTTCTTTCCCCAAAGTGTACTTCATGCGCTCTTAGTAGGTGACCTGTTTTATTTTTCTGAGGTGCATTTTTCATGAATTTAGTGGTTAGGGAAAATGCAGTAACTCCTCTTGTCCAAAGAAACAGGTGAATTTTGGACAAGGATGGAAGTACCAATTTTTTTGCTACTTGCTAGATCAAATAATCAGTTCATGTAGATTACACTTTAAATTTTCTTTCCATGAGCTAATATTTCATTTGGGACTAGGTTTATTTCTCCTTCATATATATCTGTAGGGGATTAAAAATATAAATTACTCAGAAAGTGGGTGGTTTCATTTAGAGAGAAGAAACTATTTCAAAATATGGAAAGCTTATGTTGGCAGTGGCTCACACAATCTAACTTGTGGAGATGGAGACTAATTACTCCCAACCACACAGAGTATACCTCCTTTTGGTAACTAACAAGCCTTTTGGAAATACAGAAGGTTGTCTCTTTGTTTTGGCCAATCAATCTGTGTTTAATATTTATGTATTAACTGAGTCACAGCCCAGGTTTTTATCTGAATGATTCATAACATGTTCATGTCTGTACATGGCTGGTACACAAAATTATATATACTATCAGAAGGAAAGAATCTCTATTCTTTTCCCTTCCCCAAAGACAGATGTGGCATTTAATCTAATAGGGTTGTTACCTTGGTTAGCTTCCTTACCCAGTCAGCCTTAGGCCATGTTTGGGACCCAATCCAGTAAAGCTTTTAGCACGTGTTAAAGTTTAAGCATGTGTTTAACTTCATTTGATTAAAGTTAAACACATACTTAAGTGCTTTGCTGAACTGGGGTTTCTCTGAAGTAAGGTATGTGGGATGCCAGCCAGTTTCTTTCCATAGTGATGCCTGGGTCTACCCAATTTGCAGGTTTTTTTCTTCATGTGTTTCAGGCTTAGTTGATTTCAATCACTGATAAGACATTTAGCTCCATATCAGTAACTCCCAAGCATGAGGGCACACATACAGAAAGATCTTTTACTTATATATAAATTTGTGACAGTGTAAAATGGAGGTGGAGAAAAAAACAGCACTGATGTATTTATTAGTTTATGTGCATTTGAATTCAGTATGCCTGAAAGGTCTACATAATTTTTCCAGTCACAGATAATTTCTGTCACTTTTGTGACAGTGATGGCTGCTCAAGATGACTTTTCATAGGAATCAACTGTAAATCTCTTTACAGTGTGAAGCAACTGAAGACACAAGCAGATAGAGTGAAGGATCAGCAAAGCTCTATTCCTGAAAGATCAAATCCTATTTGATCTGAAGTGAACCACTTGGTGTTGAGATACTTCTTCTAGTTCAGTCATAGGGTGGTACAGTGAATGAAGCTGACTTCTCCCATCTTAAGTAGTTGCAATACTGATTTCTGGCAGTTTATCTCAGGCTCTGCCAGAGCTGAATAGGATGAGGGACTTAAGTTGCCTGTTGTACATTTTTAGGCTGGGATAGTTCATTTTCTTCATATTATCTCATATGATACTATTTTCAATCTGTGACCAAAACAATATTGAGAGCTATTGCTAGACAGGGCTTAATCTGTGCCAAAGCCTTTTCACACCATGCCAACAAGGAAGCTGGAGGTGTACAAGAAGCTGTGAGGGGACATAGCCAAGACAGCTGACCCCATCAGACCAAAATAGTGCTCCTTTCCATATGGCGTCATTCTCAGCAATGAAGCTGAAGAAAAGAAGAGGGGTGAGGGAGAATGTTCAGAGTGTTGGTGTTTGTCTCATCAAGCAGCTGCAATGTGCGTTGAGCCCAGCTGTCCTGCAAATGGCTGAATATCAACCCACTGTTACAAAGTAGTGAATGAATTCCTCATTACCCTTTCTTTGCACATGCAGGTTTTGCTTTACCTATTGATATGCCTTCAGCTCAACCCATGAGTTTTCTCTCTTTTACCTTCCTAGTTCTCCATTCTGCTGGGGAAAAGTGAGCAAATGATAGCATGGAGCTTAGCTGCCTACTAATGTTAACCAACAGGAAAGTGACAGACAAGAAGAAACACCATAAAAAAGGTGAAAAAAGTGCAAAAGCATATTATTCCTCAAAATACCACAGAATCATAGAATCACAAGGTTAGAAAACCTACAAGATCATCTTGTCCAACCATACTCCCATTACCATTGCTAACACAAGCCACTAAACCATATCTCGTAGCTCTTCATCCAGACACCTCTTGAACACTGCCAGGGACTGCAACTTCACCATCTCCCTGGGCAGCCATTCCAGTGCTTGACCACTCTCTAAGAGAAAAAGGTTTTCCTTATGTCTAATCTAAACCTCATTTGGTACAGCTTGCAGCCATTTCCTCAGGTCCTGTTTGTTACCTGGGAGAACAGGCCAAATGCCTCCTCATCACAACCTCCCTTCAGGAAGTTGTGCTTCCCATCCTTGGAAAATTCCATGGAAAAAGGAAGATATCCTTAAATAATAGAGGAAGCCTGTTGCTCCAATCCATGAGAGATTTAAGTAATAGAGAAGACAATGTGATGGCTTTCAATTCGTCAAAAAAGGCTGACCAAAGTTGCAATGGTGTGAGGTTATCCCAGAGAACAGTATTAGCCATTCTTTTACAAGCACAAAACTTTTTCTCAGTCAATTCCTGAGTCCAAATAAGATATCAACAATAGCTCTTCTGCTTTTGTGCTCCCAAGCAACGTATTCATGAAAATAATGGTTTAACATGGTAGAGATGTCTGTGAGCCTTTTCCTGTCATAGCATTTGTCCAGTTTCTATTGCAGATAATTGCAATCTCACTTAACTATCGTTTTGTTAAACATCATTGCCTTTTGACCTCTCTCGACACTGTTTTCTTTTCTGAAAATCATCAAGCTTCCACTGAGCAAAGCAGCAGTCTGCTTTAACTCCCTGATTTTCTCTCAGCTTTCCAGCTATGACATAATTTAGAGCAGCCGCCTCTAAAAATGTAGCAAGACCTTACACTGGCCTTGAATGAAATGAACTGAAGTCACATCAGTCACACCAATGCAAAGTAAGCAAGAAAGGAACAAACCAAGTATCCCAGAGAAATATATATCTTTTTTCTCCTCCAAATCAATTGCTTAAAGGTAAACTCACACAACTAATTATACTGCCTTGCATTCTCTGAGGTGCATATAGTTCTTAAGATTTTGATTTTAACATGCCTAATCTGGTGCTGAAGATAGTCCTGAAAGCAAGCAGGTAATTGACAGTTGTTTGAACAAGTCTTGAACATATTTGTTCTAAAATCCAACATTTCTTGTTGCTAAAGGTTATTTTTTCTGGCCATTTCGATTGATGCTAACCATCAAAATCTTTGGGGAATTGATGGAGGAGAGACTTATGTGTTGCCAGACCACAGATGAGCTCATAGCCGCACAAGGAAATTAATTAATAAGGAAGGACTGAGATGCATTAGTTTCAGTCAATTTGCACATTCCAGGGATCACTAGTAAAGTAACAGTTATCATAATATTTTTTCTTTTAATATTAAAAAGTATTCAGACCACACAACTGAATCCTGCCCAATAGAATCTTCACAATTCTGTGCTACAGGATGTATATGTGTAATTCCATTCACTTGTCTGGGAGACACATGTGCATTGCAGGGCATAGTTTGGCCCATCATTCTGTTTTCCTAACATAAATCAACATTTTTCCCAAGCTACCAAGCCAAACACAACAATAACTACTGCCAGTATCTCTACAGTAAGATCTAAATATAAATCCAGTGGCTATAAGATGCTTACCATAGTGTTGTAATTTGGATCAATATTGAACGCCGAAGAATCAGTGATCTTTTTGGAATGCTGCCCATCATTCTTTGCTTTTCTTATAACATCATAAATGGGATTTGGAGGTTTCTGATCATGTAGAATTTTTTTCAGCTGGTGTTCCAGGCGTTGTGGGATGTCATTAACTACTTCAAAAACCCCAAAGTCTGAGTTAAACTTAACTGGCTGAGCAAAAGTCTACAAAAGAAGTTTGGAAAGTTTATAACACTGCAATAGGGGAAATAACTCATTTTTAGAAGTTACTTTTTATAGAACAGAATCATCCTACAGAATGCAAGATGGTATTACGAGGCTTCTTTCTCTTGATTTTGACTCATTCTAGATAACAGACCATTCATTTTCATACGCGAATTATAGATTCACTACACAAATTCCTAGAATATATAGTTTACAGTGACTTCAGTAACTGTTCTGGAGGATACTACTTACCTCCAAGTTTACATCTCCAGTGTCATTCTCACATTTATAACCTCAAACAGTCAGAGCTTGAAAAGAACAACAATGAATCTGATTTCTAAAATGTTAGAGCATTTGAGGAGGATGAATCTGAAGACTTCCATTCGTAGAAAAGGCTTTTCCCTATGTTATTACTTGGAGGCCAAACATCTACCAAAATAGATGACCTGTAGCTAGTGGTCATACACAACTGCATTGGTTGATTTTACAGAAACCTTGAGGAATACCCAAGACATTTATGAGTCTGAGGATCTATACGACCAGAGCATATGAGCATTTCCCAGTACTCAGATGGAGGACTGGTCAAGAACTGAAGAAAACAAGAATGTGAAATCCTGGCCGTATCCAGATCCAGTGCCAAGACCCTTCTGGGCACTATTCCAAACAGGCTCCCACCTGGTGTTTGTACAGTTGTCATTTCCTTGCTCTTATTAAGATTATTATACTACTTCAGGTACTGTATTTCTCATTTCCTTGAACTTTATATATCACAGTATGCATACAGAAGCATATATATCTACACCCAGAGACATAATTCACGTACATATTACATATATTGAATATGTACTACATATAATATAGAAGTATATTATAAACCAATTTCATTCTTCTTTTACACCTATGGAAGTCCAAAGTTACCATGTCAGTGTCAGCTATTTTGTTGCTCCTGTTTGAAGTCCCCGTGTTGATTAATGTCATATAAAGGAATGTCCAAAATAAAACCATGTGGCTGCAACATGTGGTTACAACATTCCCTGCTTATCCCATAACATCTCACTGCTGAGGCTCAGCCTGGCAAAGAGCATATCATGTGAGAGCTTTAAGAATACGATTAGGGCCTATGACGGAGAGTCACTGGCCAGAGTCATGCACTGAATTGCATCAGTCTGTTTAGTTACCTACGTAGTTGAAATCAAGGCTTGTTTTTGTTCTCCGACACCTCATGCCTCTTTTGGCATTAATTTTCTCTAGGGTACTCTGCAAGATTTAGTGCCTTTCTCCAGAAGCACTGAACAGCATTTAGGAGAGGCTTTTATGTGTTGTTTTATGTGTTCTCTGTACTCCATTCAGATCTCCTCATTTGCTGTGTGTACATTTCACTTAATTGCAAAGCTAATTTGGACAGCTATCAACTTCTAAGTGGTTCTACCTTAATAACCTCCAACTATATATATGTGTATATGTGTATATGTGTATATGTGTATATGTGTATATGTGTATATGTGTATATGTGTATATATGTATATACATAGTGTGTGTGTGTTTATATATGTATGTATGTATGTATGTATGTATACATAGTTGTTGTTGCTTGCATGTGTTTTTGAGGAGGAAACAGAAGAAAATACACTAGAAGGCAAGGTGCTTCAGTCTCTCAGGATCTGAAGTGCACTTTCTTGCAGAAGAAAAAAGGAAACAAAATCCAAATTCCATAGCCTAGAACTACACAACTAGATAGGAACAGATTGTGTTAGTTACATGATATTCCAATTAAAAACGAAGCAAAGATGCCGTAGTTTATCACTTATCTACTTGTATTTTATCTCTTGTAACTTTCTCTAGATCTAGGTTTGTCAGTACACACTCTAATTAAATGAACAGAAAACATATGGCAACTTTAATGTAGCAAGACAGATGCCAGTGACCAGTTTTAAGATGTAGAGGGTATTGTTGTTTTGGGTGTCCAACTAGAAATCATTTATAAGACACATAGTAATGGAACAAAAGAATGTTCATGAGTGATGGGTTAACAGGATTAAGACTTCAGATATTACATACTTGACTGAAACAGGTGGTTCTGGGCAAGAACATCGAGGTTTGGACCAAGGTATGAGTTACCTGTCCCCAGGGGCAATTATTCTCCTTTACCTGACACTAGTAAGACCATATCTGAAATACTGTATCCAGATTTGGTTCCCCAGTACAAGAAGAATGTTCATAAGTTTCAGTAAGCCCAGCAAAAGACTGACAAGCTGGAGCACCAGCCCTGTGAGTAGGGAGGGAGGGACCATGGCTTGTGTAGTTGAAAAGAGTGCAGTGGGGACCTAACAGCAGTCTGACAGTATTTACAAGGAGATTATTGACAGAGCCAGGACAAGAGTTGAGACTTATACACTGAAACAGGGGAGGTTTCAACTGGATGTAGGAAAAAAAAATAACAGGATGATAGGAGTGGGAACAGACTGTCCAAAGAGACTATGGAATCTATTGCTGGAGGTTCCAAAGTCCAAATGAGGAAAGTGGTGTTCAACCTGGTCTGAGCACTAAGGAGATGAACCTGCTTTGAGCAGGAGGCAAGACTACAGACCTCCATGAGGCCCTTTCCAGCATGGAGAGATCTACAATTCTGTGCAACACCCAGTTTCGTCCAGATACAGAAAACTGTTCATCGAAGCATCATATGAAAGCATTTTAGAACTTTTTAAGCCTTTCTGGGGAAGTGTATCTGACCAGCTCACTTGAGAAAACTAGGATGATAAATAGAAAGTTTATATTGGCGTAATGAAAGAAGAGGTAAGTCATAACCTTCTTAATTCATCCCCACAACAAAAATAAAAACGATAATGTTATAATAAAATCAAATAGGAACACCAGCCAAAAAAAAACCTAAGCTGATGTTTTGTAGGAAACGTTTTCCCAGCTACAGAACCGGACAGAGAGAATCAGTCAGTGCTCTTGGTATGTGAAAAGCTTTAGAACAAAACACACACTCTAGCCATTCCCACACATTACAAGCCACACACACACACACAGAAAATAGCAAACCTAAAACCTTTCCCACAGAAGCCAAGTGCCATAAAATGCAATGTTTCACAGGACAATAATGGGAAAAGTTTATGGCATCACCATACTCCAGGTCATCATAATAACAAGAAATCTCTTCTGTGGAGATGACTACGTTGTGTTAAGGATTGGATAATAGCCTACGCTATGAAATAAATGTTTGTGCCAATATAATACTGTAAGAAATGCCTCTCTTACCCCAAATTTGGCAATTTAGAGACAAGAAAAATACAATAACCAAAGACTAGAAGTATCAATGCATTCTTCCCTGCAGTCTTTTTTCAATTTGGGCCAGTTTTTGATCCTTTGAAGATAAAGAGGAAAAGCTCCCAAGCCAAATTATACTGCAAGATGTTTTAAGAAAAGGAAAAAAATTAGTTTTGGCAGGAGCCTTGAAACTTGGGATTCATACATTATCAATTTGGAACAATAAATAGGATCAACAAGGATTTGAGAATACCGACAAGTAAGTCTACAGACTTTACTAACTATAATCCATGGGCAATTTTCCCTTTGGCCCCAGTATAACTGAGATTACTCAGTGCATTTATTTCAGCTTCAAATAAAAACCTTCAAGCAAACAACACAAACTGTTTTCACATTGTGGTACCGCAATACTTTAAAAATCTAAACTATTGTCTGCACATTTTTGACAGAGATTTCCTAGATGTCGTATGTACATTGAATATGGTTTCAGCTGAAGAATAAATAGAATATATGATTATGAAACCTAAAGTTATACGCTTAAATGAAGGGAAGGGAAATTTCCCTCAGTCATCCCAAAACAAAACCAAAACAGCATCCATCACTGTGTTGCCAGGATATCAGACATATAAATCTTGCTGTTCTCTGCCTTAACACTTTTCAGATACACTTCAGATACAGCTAACAAATTGCATAAGTATGCTCACCACATCCCACCCTAATTAATGTAGTTTGATCCCAAGAGAAACGGGATGACCACAGCTTGGCTTCCTCTTAGGTTAAGGCCCTGAAAGGGTGGGAATGAACCAAAATCTCATCCAGGAGTTTTGCCAAAACATCTTTAAGACGGGTATATATGGATCATAAATAAAAGTCAGTGAGAATCCAGACCAGAAAAGAATCTGAGCAGCCTTAGGAAATGCCTGGAAAATTCAAACTGCATATGGTCATGTGGTCAGTGCCACATCTCCCACTGACGTTAGTGAATGCAGCATTTCCCTTCTGTTGATGAGTAAAAAACAAGTTATGATCACACACCATCACTGAAGAGAGAAGAAAGGCAAATTACGAGTAAAGCCACCTTCAGTAGGAAGTTAGGATAGATTATTCTGCTTCCTTGAATGTCAAAGATGTTTTAGTCCTGGATAAGACTCAACATAACATGCATGTGAGGCGTAACTGATTTAAAAGCTTTTTTAAGTGAGGTTTTAATGGCATCAGCAGCCTCCCTCCGCAGACACGGAAAACACAAGAGGAAATTGATGAGCATGCAATGTAGCCTCACAGAATGATCCACAGCTATCTTCAAAGCAGAGAAGGACTTGAAACATGCAGTAGTGTGGATTTCCTTCTTCCCTTTCTGTCACCTGCTACTCATAGGTCCAGCCTGATGTCATTCTTGACAGCATCAGGTTTTCCAGGCTGATTCTGTTTTTCTTTTCAGAAAGAGCAACAGGCACAAACTTTATTCCTTTATTCCTTTAATTGTTTTTCCTTCATTAAGCAGGTAGCTCCTGTTGGGCGTGGGAGAAGCAAGTTGATACTAATGAGGCCTCCAACATGGAGTTGGATGGAGACTTCTGACTTACAGCTTTTCATTCCTGGATAAGCATATTCTCTGACATATTCTGCCAACAGCTCCAAGTGGAAATGTAGATATACCAATGCTTCTCATAAATTTTTCATTTCTGATTATTTACTACAAAAGTACTGGCAGCAAGAGACCTCGTGGGATTTTTATTTTATCTTTCTGAAGTATTTTCCTTACAAACTGTCTTTCTTTACAGCGTGCAGACCTTTGGGGTACACCACTACTCATGTCAAATTGTACCAGATACTATTGTAACTTCATTATTTCTTAAAGGTTATTATGATGTTCTATATGCCAGAGTTGCTTTATAAATCAAAATAGCGACAGTCTCTTAAAATAAGCGTATGCTGCCACTGATTTCTTGTATCAGGTCACACAACATTTTCAGTTTAACTTGTTGCCTGACAACTAACACACCTGGGTAATACTGTTTCTAGGCAACAGAGGATAAGCACAACAAGAATAAAGCAATGGAATTTTCAATGTGGTGTTTTAGTCAAAGTGTTTGAGAAGAGGAGGGAAATTCAGAGTACAGAATATTCAAACCGCAGAACCCAAGGTATTAATGGAACTTAATCCTGTGGAGGGTAAATCCTCAAGAAAAGATCAAAGAGAAAATAAAACCAATTATGAGAACATTACAAATAAACACAGCTAATACATCCTCTGTTTTCATGAACATATGTCAATAAATAAATAGAGACCATGTGTCATCTCAGAAACCTACCAAGATTACCAGAATAAAGCAGTGTTTACTCAGGACTGTCTGTGAACCCTTTGCTGTGGGCTTCAGAGCAGTCGGAAGGGCTGGGACAAACTGCTGCATTTCAGAGCTGCTGAGCTGAGCCAGGACTCTGGGTTGAGGAGCCCTGTGAGGCCGAAGAGAATGTTGGCTACTAAAAGATGTCCTGAAACCTGTACATATCCAAGGAGATCCAGAGACTAAGAGGGCTGAACTTCTTTCCCACTAGGGATTTTCTGTGATTTGAGGAAAACCTGAAGCATAGTTTCCAAATGAGCATGGAAGATGGTGTTCCTGTGCTAAGAAAAACCTGGCACATGGAAGGAGTTTAAAGGCTATGTAGTTAGGCTTGGATTTATGCAATTACCCCATAGCAGATGGATAAAGTAAAAAAAAAAAAAAAAATGAAAGAGAGAGAAAAAAATGAACCCCATCACCACACATTTTCTTCGAGCTGTGTCTTTATCTCTTTTTAAAATTTAGTTTCAAGAGCCTTGCAATGAGGTGGAAAGGTATAAGGGCTGGACTCTTGGAAAGAGTCCAGCGGAGGGCCACAGAGATGGTGAAGGGCCTGGAGCATCTTCCCTGTGAAGAAAGGCTAAGTGAACTGGGTCTGTTTAGCCTTGAGAAGACTGAGAGGGGACCTGATCCAGATCTATCAGTATCTGAGGTGTGGAGGGCAAAGTGAGGAGGCCAGACTCTTTTCAGCAGTGTGTGGAGACAGGACAAGGGGAAACGACCTGAAACTGGAGCATAGGAAGTTCTGCATGAATGTGTACAAGAACTTCTTTACGGTGAGGGTGACAGAGCCCTGAAACAGGCTGCCCAGGGGGGTTGTGGAGTCTCCTTCTCTGGAGATATTTTGAGACTTACACAGTCATGAAGACACATAGAGTTGGTTCTTGAGCTAAAATATTCATTAATCTCTGAGTACATTGCCAGAAGAACTTAAGAGGAGAAGCCCTGGTTTTATTGGTGTGTTATGATACTGCAATAAAAGTGGATTCTTCATGTTTTTTATGTATTTACATGTCTTTTTCATTTCATATCCATAATATTTTGGTGCACTGTGAGTTAAATACAGATATTTGCAAGAGAAAATCCATCCCCATAAATCCAGATACTGTGTGATTTTCCATAACACTGATAGTAAAGTTGAACAGTAAGAACTGCTACTATTGGACTACAGACATATTGTGAAAGCCTTTTAGCTTCCCAGTAACAAAATGTTCTAAACTGGATTAACTTACTGTTAGTAAGACGTTTCTTGTGTTTTGCAAGCAATTTCTGTAAGGTGCTTACCGGGAGAGTCAGAAATTCATTAAAGTAGTCCACAAGCATAGCATCTGTGGCTAAGTAGTCTTCCTGCAGAGACACAGAACCAGAAAACAAGGCTTATAATCATCTGTGCTAACACGTTTTGAACACATTGTTGCCTCAATGTTGTTGTTTTTTTCCATTAGATATGACATGTAAACTTTTGTAAAATGTCATTTCTCACTTTTGAAAATATAATCATTACATCATTGTTAGATTCTAGCCATTGCACACCGCTGAGGTCCTCAGCAATTTAAAAGACACGTGGAAGGAAATGCCTTGCCAAGAAATTCACAGATAAAGCCTTCATAAACCCAGAAGCTTCTGAAAGCTGGACATCCGCATGTTTACTTTTGAAAATATGTGTATAAGCTAATGGTCTAAAAATGCCTCACATTATACCTTTCTCTCTCCCACTGGGGAATGAGGGGAGTAGAGACACTCAGCAGAGCCTGCTTCCACTCCACACTGCTGCTCAGAGATGCTTTAGGGAATAAGAGGGAGTTTACTGATCTATAATTTGGCTCACCAAGCAAGCAGTATCTGCCATAATTGCAATGTGACAGAACTGGGAAGCTTCCTACTGACTTCATCAGAATCAAGGCTGCATCTGCACATTTTTGTTTCCTTTCTTGAATTTAAATGGTAGAAGATGACACTGGAAGCAAGGCTTTCTGCCTTACAGAAAACACTTGATTTGGATCACAGATCCATGCTCTAGTGCAGTTGTAGTACCATGGGCTTAGATATGGTAGGGTACCAATTATACTGGATAATTTACCAACCAGCTAAACCAAAGCAATATGAATTCAACAGAAAATTTTCCCACTAGTGCCACTAGGCAGTCAATCAGATCCAGAAATCTCAATTCAGCAACGAACAAACAAAGAAAATCATTAGAAACACATTGCAGTCTGCCTCATGTTGGTTTGGGAATGCACAACTAGATGTCAAACTGATAAAGAGGAGACTGAAGATTGCTAGATATGATAATACACTTTGTAAGTAGCTCACTGTTTTAAAGGGCTTATTCAAAACAAAATGTTTATTAACAGCACAAGCTGATAAAGAATATGCAGGTAACACGTGTTTTTAATTTGCCAGGAATATAATCCTCTGTAGTCCCATATAACAGCAAGAGATATAAACACACTGAATCACTAATCAATAAAAAGTTTATGATGTTACTAATGAAAGCTTTGCTACTTAATTGCCTCTATCTACAAACACAATATACTTTCGTCAGGTATGTGTGTGTATATATATATATATATACATATATATATATATATATATATATATATATATACATATATATATTTTTGGTGGTCAGCCTTATTTTCATCTAAAAGCATAATTGCACTTTCATATTTGAATATTATAGGTTATAGGATTGTATATACTGTGCTATAACTTTGACTTTTGGTGTCAGGAAGTGTTTTGCTTAATTTCTACCCATTCCATCTTTCCTATTGCACAGCCAAAGTTATTACTAGAAAAAGCAGCTTTATAATTGCAACTGGAGGGCAAGGTGTGTTAAATAATGTTCCACGACTGCAATTTTGATTGACAGATTTGCCTTCGTGCAGTTGGTGTACAAACATGGCCTGGGCCTGCTCTCCCTCAGTCTTTTAACATTGAAAGGAATTTTAAAACCATTTTTTGCAAAGGTGTGCAACTGCCTCCTAGTAATTTCATAGAAA
Organism: Coturnix japonica; assembly: GCF_054131305.1. Taxonomy (NCBI): domain Eukaryota; kingdom Metazoa; phylum Chordata; class Aves; order Galliformes; family Phasianidae; genus Coturnix; species Coturnix japonica. The sequence continues at coordinate 18,975,236 of NC_140664.1, read as the reverse complement.
CAAACCCAATTAGCCCTCTCTATTACTGCCATCATGAAAAAAAGCACAGATACACAGAGATATTGTTTAAAATCTGAGGGGAAGTATTTACATATGCTAAATATCCATTACATATATATAGATTTTCTCTGCCGGGATTCAGACTGATTCCAATCTTCCTAGTATCTGGAGTCTCCCAGAATGAATAGCAATCAACTGGTACTTTGAAATATACTTATGCAGTTACAGAGGCATCCTCAGTAAAGAAGAGATATATGTTAACTACGCTGTGAGATACACATTTTCACTTCTCATGAACTGTTAAGTGTGTCTACCTTTCAGATGGGAAGACAAACACAAGAGAGATCCTACAATGAGCTGTGAGAAAAGGACAGGAAAAGTAAAAGAAAGAGAGAATTGGTTGAAACTCTGATGTAGAAACTCCCATTGATTTTTTCTTTGTTTCATTCTATTTCACTTTTCTTGCCATTTTCATCTTTATTCTCCACATTTTCCTGTTTCTCCCTTTTGTTGTTGATGTTGTTTTCCCAATTATTTTCAAACTAAGTGTTCTGTGATTTTTTCCTTGTCTGGGAAAATTGTAAATGTCACTCCGTACTTAGAAGATGAAAGAAGTGAGAAATCAGAAAGAAAGCAGCTTCCAAAAACTTTTCTTCTTTTCTTTTGCTCTACAATTGCACAAAAAAAATGAATGACCAAACCTTATAAAACATACTTACAAACACTTCTTCTGTTATACACGGAGGCTCTGAAACACAAAAATGAGATATTGCTTATTGTACAAGCAATACTATCAAGCTTGTTTAAGTTCAGTTACTGAGCAGAAGGAAGGATTGAGGCACGACTATCTTTCTGGACATTCTGAATTAAAATAATATAACCCAAGAAAAGAAAATACATATTAAGATGATACAGTAATGTTGACTGATTCACAAAACCATCAACTATTGCAAGAATCATTAAAATACAATGAAAGTACCATTTCATGTAATTATTTCTCACGTATATGTTATCTGTTCATCTGCTTTTCTCCGCAAAATTGATTAGTAGAATCTTACTGATTTTAATGAAAATACAGACTTGCATGAGGCTCTGGGTATCTTGAACAGCAAATAGTGGGAATTAAAAGTTAAATTTAAAGGAAAAAAAGAACTTGGTTTGTTCTTAAACAGAAAAATCTCAAAAATCTTTTGTGATGTCTCTTAAGGGATCACAGCTGTCTCCAGACTGGTGAGTTTTGCTAGTCAAGCTTAATTTTAACAGTGAAAACCTTTCTCCTTTATATCAGTGCCTCTGCACCTGAGGCAGTCACATGAAGGCTGGGCTCCCTGTGGAACCCTGATCCAGCCCATTACCCTGCTCAGAAAGCATTACATACCAGTTGTAAGCTTCTTGGACTGCATACTGGAGCTATGCACCAAAGGGCCGTCACACATCCCTGCAGGATGGCAACCTCGTTTACAAAGGTGAAATCCTTCCCTGCAGACCAGAAATGGAAGCTACAGAACTGCAGGGCCTGGCTGCAAACTCCTGGTCTCTGCTGTGTCTCTCTCAGCAGGCCTGGGTTGCTATGGCACTGCAAACAACACGCGATGAGTTCAGCTGGTGCAGGAACTGCTACTGCTGATGTGGAGCTCCCTGAAGCAGGTTCACGTAATGGATATGATGACCATACAGCCACAAAAGAGGTGTCTGTGATGTAGGAATTTGAGGTTATTAGAAGGAAGAGATTAAACACTTATCTCAAGCAGCATATATGCAGTTTTTAGTTCAAAATGGTATTCATCCTTTTAGTGTGTTAGCAGAATCCTTTAGCCAGGCATAATTTACCTCTAAAGAAAATCCCAAACTGTGCAACTAATGAGGAAATGCATGAAACAAGTAAGTCTGTATCCTTAGGCGGACTGCGAGGCTTGATCACAGGTAACGAAGTTGCACCTATGGCAGGGGGCTTCCACTTCAGCCACATAAAAAAATAGAGAGAAGCTTGGTATTCCTCATGCTGAGCTGAAACCTGGGCTGTTCCTGACATGCATCTCATTGTGATGTGCTGGATACCTCAGCTGCAGCCCTGGAAACAGCCTTCCCCACTGCTTCCACGGCCCCAGTTTAGCAGAAACACAAACATTGCTCAGTTAAGAGGACACCAAGCAGAGCCTACTCCCCTATTAGCGGGCTCAAGGAGGATTCAATAAAAGAAAAAAATTGTATTTCTAGTTTGCTTAAATACAACTGTGCATTCAGCCTCTTCTCTCATCTAATCAGTGATAGGTCTAGAGGGATTGGTTTCAAGCTGCACCAGCGGAGATTCAGGCTGGACATTAGGAAATATTACTTCTCAGAAAGGGTGGTCAGGCACTGGAGTGCACTGTTCAGGGAAGTGGTGGAGTCACCGACCATGGGAGTGTTCAAGAACCATTTGGATGTTGTGTTGAGATATATGATTTAACTGGGAAGTATTGGTGATGGTTGGACTGGATGACCTTCAAGGTCTTTTCCAACCTTGATAGTTCTATGATTAGGAAGGAATTCAAGCTCCTACATGAAGATTTCAGTGGATTTTAGGTGTTCTGTAGCTGGGATCTGGAGACTTCCTACTTAGTATCTGATCCTAGAACTGCTTGAACTCTTATGGCACCTACAGGTTCATTTGGCATAGAAGTTCCCTCAGAGTTTTTACTGTCCAGAACAGTACTGATTCCAGTAGCTTGGTGTAAACACCATTGGGAGCAGTATGGCATATATGTAAGTTGCATAAAGGTCTCCTCTGAGAAGTGTAATCTATCACCTGTGCTCAAGAAGTCTCCAAAATGGACCACAACCTTTCTACTCACAGCAAACTCTATCACTTGTGTCTGCTTTCATATATGTAGAAATTTACATGTGGACATACTCTGCAGGTGTGGGGAAGAGGAAAAGGATTATTTTAGTCACTACAAGAGGTGATAAGCAGCAAGTTGATACTCAGTGAAATGCATCTAGATGCATGATTTCTTACTGCCATATAGCAGGGCATATTTTGTTGTGATTATACAATAAATCAAACCAGTTTGCCCAACATACATAACAAGACAACACAAAAAGCTAAGAAGTCTTTCAACAGGTAGCAGACTTGCAATGCAAATGAAACTGCATGGTCTTATAACCAGACTATTTGGTAGGATTTAAAACATTAATGTTCAGTGGACATTTCCTTTTCCCCTTGCCTGTTTTTCTTTCTGATGGATGCTTAGATATAGGCTTTAGTTTTTAGTGTTCTCCTAAACTTCTAAACTTGCTTGTGTATTTATAAGAACAAACAACAATAGATGCATGAAGAATGCTTTTTTTTTTTTTAAATACAAAGTGGAAACCACAAGTCAGCTTAGATAGAAATGAAGTTTGGAAACAATTCAGTAAAAAACAAAAGTCCTTTTTCTCTCTTGTCATCTGGTATATTTCAGTAGAAAACCCTCAGGTCTTTGTTGTCTTTGTAGGATACTGCAGAGATTGATTTTGGATGATGCTCATCAGGAAACACAGACTGTACTCTCTCACGAAGAACCTGTCAGCAGCCATTATCATATTCTCTTACTTACCAACACACATTTAAATCAACCTGTGTGTGTCTGAAGAAAGAGAACCTTCCCTTCCTCATTTTATGTTGCTAGTAAACCAGTTAGACGCTCATCGGGTGGTGAAATTTGGATTTAAAGATTCATCTCATCTTCCACATTTTTCTTTTTCTACTCTTCTCCTCTTATTTTTACTATCTGAAACAAATGCCTGCTTCGGTGTTCTAATACTAATGCATGATTCCTACCAATGAGCACAGTGAAGTCATGAACATCTCCACAATTAATGGCATACAAAACTAACAGTACTGCTAAGAGAAATGCAGATAGGCCACCCAGATGGATCTCCAATGGCAGCTATGAACAAATTCTCATTGACTTCAATGGAAACTTCCCAACTCAGATGCACCTGGACACTTCAACATGTATTATCATTAACATTTAATCACCTTTACTAAAATCCAGTCTTACTTAAATTTATTATTTTCTTCTTATTGCCGCATACGTTTTAGGTTTTGTATGTGTGAAAGCAGCGACCTCATGTTCGGAAAACAGGTGCTAGGAAACCTGTTTAAATATTGACTGCAGGACTGCCAAAATGGGAGTTAAATCCTGAGGATAAAACATGAATTCACTGTCAGAAAGCTGTTCTTTAAATGCCTTGAATGATTCTATTAAGACAGTGGCAGAAGCCAGCTGTTGCACTGGCCTGGCTTTTGTGCATTGACTCTGATAACATGAGTTCATACTGCAGTTTAATGCAGTTCCGACAGAAGAAGTGTAGACACAGGAAGAAACGCTTACTAGGGAGATGAACAGACAGAATTCTGAAGAGGGGAAAAAAAAAGTCAAACAATCCTAAAGATAGAGGCATACCTGGAAATTAATATGAAGTTTAGTAGAACCACCTGGCAACTTGTGATGCAACTGTACCCCTGCTATCTTGTACACAACAACTACCCACCTTGTGTCTACAATCATCTGATCACTTCAGAAATCTGCATTCACATCTTCAGAGAACTGCTAGGACTTCAGGAGAATATTGCAATAACTTTTCTAATTTTTGGATAGAGAAATAATACATGATTGAAAAAACCTATTCAGCAAGACTCTTGAAATTTGAAGATGAGTATAGAAATGAGTTGTTCTGTGAGGGCAAAATGAAAACCGGGAAAGAACTACTAGACCCATTGCTAATAAACTACATAGATTATATAAATTGTATGCTGAATAAATATAAAGCAGAGCTTACAACTAGCAGCCCTGCTACAGTACCTTTGTTTTCAAAGGAAACATAAGATAGAAATATTAGAAAAATAAAACTACTATTGCAGTTATTTCCCTCAATGGTTTTACCATAAGGGGATGTACCACAGATGAAAGATTGCATTGTTCCTGTCTATTCTCTATTTTTCATATAGACAAACTGGAGTCATGGTTTGTACTGGGCTTTCGCAGTGCTAGTTAAAGCTCCATAAGTTTATCACCACTTCTCAATTCCAGTTATACAAGTAATTGTCTTGACATTTTTTCCCCTGGTGTTCTTTGTAGTTTGGTTGAAGTTGGATCAGTTCCTTGATCCTGACTCAGCAGGTGGCCTAGTCACCTACAGGTTTTATACAGAAGACATAAGAAGCAACTTCATTAGATAGTGACAACACATGCCAATAATGCCAAACATACCCTTCGGTAAAATCATTGCCTGGCAACAGGTAGCATATACCCAGCAAGACACAAGAAATGCATTCTGTTGAGTCTTGCTTTTGCAAGCAAACAGATATCAAAAACAGCCCCTAGAGCCAGGATCTCCAGGTGACGGCTGAATTCTCCACAAGGGATATTGTTGCTGATGCATCCAGCCTGTGGGTTCATAACAACACCTCCCACTGATGACTTATCCAAACCTTTCTGAATTGTATATCTTGTACATTTCAGTAAGGAAGTAGAATGAGAGACTTCTAGCTAGGAAAAATTCAGGAGGAAGGAAGAAAGTTTTCATATACATCAGCTTCCAGAACAGACCAGTGCCAACAAAATAGATATTAAGTATGGTACAATAATTTTTAACCAGTATGAGCTCCTTAGTATTTCAGTGTTTCAGAAAAGCATGGGGTTATAGCCTTTTAAAGAATATAGTTAAATTGTTCTTTATTCTCCTAGACTTCAGAACACACAACATACCATATTCCCAAATTCTCACTCCAGACCGCATCTGATAGACTTACACTAATAAATGTTGCCTCTCCGATAGCACTTGAAGTGTCTTGCATAGGAATATTTGCTCCATCCCAATTTTGTTCTTTATGAAGTTAATGTTTCCCCTTTCTTGTTCACTAAAGCCATCAGCACATCAATTAAACGTGAACAAAATGCATACCAAAAGATTTTCTCCCGTTAATTTAGAATAAGATAACTGGAGGACACACTTGTAAACTGCTCATTTTGTAAAACTATTCTAGATTGTATTACAAAAAACATTGTCTATATTTGAAAGGTAGTTTGCAGAAAGCCCAGAACGTACCATTGTTGAAACTATTGGTTTTCACATACCTCAACTGTGACACTTAATGGGGCAGATTTTGCAGGCAGCACCAGGCTGCTATAGAGACTGCAGGATGACTGAAGTCTGTATGGATGAGAGAGGAACTGGGGCTGTTCAGGTCAATCTTACCCACTTGCTATAGGCCCTGGCTGTGTACACACCACAGCTTCCTTCTTCAAAGGCGGCACTGAAGAAGCAATCCCATCTGAATTTCTTCCCAGGGTGCCACTCTTCTCTTGGCAGTTAAAAGATTTCGGTGTTCATCTCTTGATGGCAGAAATTATGGCCACCACTGCATCAAGCTTATTCAAAACATTTTGTATCCCCAACGTTGAGGTGGTGTGTAAGGGTTAAGGCAAGGAACCGGAAAAAAAAAATTCTTCTGTAACAAAAGTCTTTGGTGCCCCCTTGTGATAATATATCATCATCACCAGAATGCATGTATTTGAAATAGGTCTTTTTTCAGTGACAAAAGCACCTTGACCCTGAACATGAATTCACATTTCAGTTAGTTACTTGCGTAAATCATTTTCTAGAGTTAGTTATCTTGCTATCCGTTCCTTGTTCTATGACATGCTCTATGACAACTACAACTGTTTAAACTAAAGAAGAAATCCAGAACAGGAATTAAAATAATGAATGCACTAGCAAGCATTTCTGTTCAGAACACAAAACAACATCCATGCCTTGCCCTTCAGAAAATAAATCATGCTTATTGCTTGCCCATTTTGGATTCTAAGACTAGAAATATTATTTGACAAGATCTTCAACAGAAAGGCTAGAGAATAACTGCATCCCGGTGGCGCATTCTGTGCTCTACAAAGTACATAATGATACATATGTGTAGCATCTATTAACCTATGCACCAGGTAAGTGTACCAGATTCAAACCAGAGGAAAATACTTATTTTGGGTCTCAGTGACCAATATATTGGTTATTTAACCACCAAGCACTGCCACAACAGAGCATTTCTAAGAGACATGTTCTTCAGGCCCTAAGTATTTTTTTGCACACACTTAAAGACTTAGGAAACTTTTGTGTGAAACATGAACATGAGATTGGAGTCCTCCATTCAGCAGAAGTTAGAGATCTATTTCCATATGAAGCTCCTAGCATTCAGCACCAAAATCTAAGTTCATTCAGAACTCCATCTCATCCATATTTTCAGAAATAGCTGGCATCTTCTCTCAGTATCCAGTAGCACTCAACTCAATAAAGCCTTACTAACATTTACATTTCCAAGTCTGGGCAGATTCCACTACTGTACAGACTTAACAAAATTCAGAGTAAAGCATTTTATTTTTTCAAAGGAGATTTATTAAACTTTTTTTTTTTAATTTGCAATGAGCAATTCAACTCACTGGAGCTCAAGAAGTCATGGAAAATAAAACAAACTTTCTTTTCATTTAATGTAAGAAATAAAGAAGCAGACAGATCTCGCTGAAGCATCTGACAAGTAATAGCATAACCTGCCATATGTTTTGCATCAAAAAACCCTGTAAAACTCACTATAAAGAATTAACACTTATAGATAATATGAACACAGAAAACACTAAATCACTACAACACTGAAGTAGAGAAAGAAAAATCTTAACAGTAGGAAATATTAGGTTACAACAGGTTAAGCATCATCACTGGGAGTCAAGTGAATGGGGCCAAAGCCTTTTGAGTGGTGTGTAGCAACAAGGGGCAACAGGTAAAAACTGGAACACGAAGTTCCATACAAATCTGGAGAAGGAACTTCTTTATTGCTAGGGTGACACAGCACTGGAGCAGGCTTCCCAGAGAGGATGTGGACTCTCCTTCTGTGGAGATATTCAAGATCCAGGGAAACCTGCTGTAGCAGGGGGTTGGGCTGGCTGATATTCAGAGGCCCCCTTAAACCATTACAATTAGCTTAATATTCAGTAAGAATGTATTGAAGAAACTGATGTTTACAAAAATCAAGAGAGAAGAACATAGAAGTACTATACCTAGTACTACATCTGGTGACTAAATTGCAAGTGGGTATAACCATATAAAAGGAATACTACTCATGTGTGTGAGTCCATCCAAGCATTTCTGGGAGAGAAAGAAAAGCACTAGAATTATTCAAGATCTTGAGGTGGTTTTACCTGGAATACTAGCTGCATAGATTCAAGGAATAGATTCAAAGGGAAACAGTGCAGAATCAGTATGAAAATCAGAGGAAGAGTGGATGCATCTGAAAATTAAATAAATTACAGGGTATTTTGTCAATAACATGAAGGGTGAGAGGATATTTGTCCTATATAATCATAACATTTGGGGAAAAAGCTAGGGAATAGATTTATACAGTAGCTACTTTAATAGCAATGCTGGGGAAAAAAAAAAAGCAAATGGTTAAATAACTAGTAGAGTGACTTGGAATAGATCTTCAGTATAAAGGTAAATAGATAAGGTTCTATCCAGGTTTAAGACAGTGCTTGGTAAATTGATGTAAAAGCTTGTCACCAGACTGCAGGAAGCAGGAGTCCCTTCCTAATCTGTTATTTGTGTTTCTTCATGTGCCTATGGAAATAGAAATTACTTCTTGTAATAAAATTACCCTGAACTGCCTAAAGTGTACTAACAAATAACCAACACTTGGAAAAGGAAAAACAATCTGACAGGTGTTGGTGAGTTCCTTAGTTTAATTTATTAAGATAGAGTTACAGTGATAAAACTTAGTAACATTCTTCATTATATAAAGAACTCAGAAGATTTATAACAGTTTTACCCAAGTTCCATACCTCCAAGGAATGAACGATCAGAGACTTAAGTCATCTCAATTTCCCTCTCACAGACTACTTGAAATTTATGGTTGCTGCTCTGAAATAGAGATTTATGTAGTATAACTGCTGAAGCAAGGCCAGTCAGCAGCAAACAGCCATTTCTAAGAATTCTTCTTTAGAATTTAAACCCACAGCTTCAGCTCAAATCATCACCTTCAGAAATCTAAACACATTTCTACGGATATCCTTTGTAGGCAATACTGCTCCTCCCACTGCAGAACATGCCTGTCTGAAGAGAAATGGGAATGGCAAAAATGAGTTTTTCAGCAGTATATAAATTATATTACACATGAATTTTAACCTCATTTTCCATGTCTTTCCGAGTGAAAGATTCACTCATTTATTTCCCACAACCTTGACAGTAGTAAGAAAAAATTCTGCAGCTGGAGAATAGTCAAAACATTTCAGGAAACTTCCGATAATTATCATCCTATTGCTTCTATGTAAGGACCATATTTGCATCCTTTTTCTCTATGCTGGAAAGGAGTGTTAGCATGTGACAAACCTTAGACATAAAAGCTGCAGCAGTACTGAGCAAACTCCAAGAGTTAATTCAGCCAACAAGGAGAAAGATAATGGGCGTGAATCCCCAGACAACCTGAAACTCTTTTCTTTTACAAAGAAACTACATTCTCCCCTGTTGCTCTATTCAACTTTGGACTTATATAGTTCAGTGGTACCTGATAGAGGCTGATGTAGGAATACGATTTATGTATAAAGAAAAATACATTTTAATAGGATGTCAAGAATTTACTTCCACTCTCCTACCCTGAAGACTTCATATGTGTCAAGAATTTCTTTCACCCAAACTGTTAGAGGTAATTATAACAGGCCTTCTGATCCATAAACATATCCTTTAGCTACACGGTAAGTACATCACTATTACATTTCTCCCTAGTGTCAAGGCATAAATATCATTTCTTTTAAATAATAATAATAATAATAATAATAATAAATTATTGTGGAAAAAGAAGAGCATTTCTCCCTAGTGTCAAGGCATAAATATCATTTCTTTTAAATAATAATAATAATAATAAATTATTGTGGAAAAAGAAGAGCATTACCCTTAGAACAGAAATAGCAAGGAACTCATTTCATCTGAACACAGAGCACTGCAATATTTGTTTATCACGGAATCACAGAATTATCAAGGTTGGAAAAGACCTTGAAGATCATCCAGTCCAACCATCACCAGTACTTCCCAGATAAATCATATCCCTCAGCACAACATCCAAATGTTTCATGAACACCCCCATGGTCAGCAACTCCACCACCTCCCTGGGCAGTGCATTCCAGTGCCTCACCACCCTTTCCGAGAAGTAATATTTCTTAATGTCCAGCCTGAATCTCCCCTGATGCAGCTTGAAACCATTCCCTCTAGTCCATTCAGAAAGGCATTCAGAACCTCTGCCTTGTCCTTATCCTCTGTGATCACATTCCCTGCCTCGTCCAGTAAAGAATGGAGATTCTCCTTTGTCCTCCTCTTATAGTTGATGAATTTGTAAAAGAGTTTCTTGTTTGTTTTCACTCCAGCAGCCAGCTTAGATTCAAGCTGGGCTTTTGCCTCTCTGATTTTCCCTCCACACATCTTAACAGCCTCTTTGTAGTCATTCTGAGTTGCTCTTCCCTCCTTCCACAGGTGGTAGATTCTCTTTTTCTCCCGCAACCTTAAGAACAGTTCCCTATTCATCCATGCCGGTCTTCTTCTCCACCAACTCATTTTGCAGCTCAGGGGGACCGCCCACTTCTGCGCCTTCAAGACTTCCTTCTTGAAGAACGACCAGCCATCTTGGACCCCTTTGTTCGCTAAGACTGAACACCAGGGGACTGCTCCTACTAGTCTTCTGAACAAATCAAAGTCTGCCCTCCGGAAGTCTAAGGTGGCAGTTTTGTTATTCTCCCTCCATGCTCCACCTAGAATTGAGAACTCTACAATTTCATGGTCACTCTGTCCAAGACAGCCCCCAACCTCCACATCTCCCACCAGACCTCCCTGTTCCTCCTCCATCACAAAGGCACAAGACCATGGGTTCTTACAAGCACATCCCTCTCCTGCAAGCACTGGATTGCTACGCACCGACTTTGTGTTAGCGACCCCAGTTACACACCCATCCCCCTTCATACCTAGTGTAAAGCCCTCTGAATGAATCTGCCCAACTCTCAACCTAAGATCCTTTTTAAATGGTGGGAGAAGCCACTCCTATCAGTCTCTAGCCGGTCCAGTCTCCCGCAGACAGAGCGAAGGTCAAAGAACCCAAACTCCTGCCGAGTACACCAGGCTCAGAGCCAGGTATTAATCCACTGGCCCACTATATTAAGTCCCTCATTATTCCCTATAGCTGGAGGGATAGAGGAGAACACAACTTGTGCTCCCGAACCCTTTACCTGTCTCCCCAAGGCTCTGAAACCCTTTTTCAGAGTCCTTAGGGAAGTTCTGCGTAAATTATTACTACCAACCTGAAACAACAACAGAGGATAGTAATCAGCGGGCCGGACTAGGGAAGGAAGTTTCTTCTTTACATCCTTTACTGTCTGGGCCTCCTCAGTATTTCTGGCAGCAGCCTTGGCTAAGCAGAATACTTACCAGCACTGATACAGTAAGTCACGAGCTGCACGGACCCTAACCACTCCTGTCGGTCTCTGGTGGGCAGCGACGCGTCGCTGTCCTCCCTGTGCCCGTTTAAACCTCCCGCCGTTGCCAGGCAGCGCCCACGAGAGCTGCCGGGCCGCTCCTCTACCCGGGGGTTCCCTGCGCGAAGGAGCCGCCCGAGATCCCCCTTGAAGCACGCGGTCAGTCGCTGCTGATCGGTCCGGGACGGCTCCGAGTCAGGCGACTTCGGCGATCAAAAGTTATAAACCTAACTGTACAAGAGGCGTAGATTGCTCTTCTACTGACCTGCACTATGGAGCCTGAGAACAACAGAATTAATATTCTAATTATGCAAACAAACTTCAGACAAGCAACACGGTTTTTTTTTTGAGGTATCACATTTATATAGGCAGTATTTCTATCATATGTACTTCAAGGTACAACCTTTAAAGTAAATCTTTTAAAAATGAGTGAACAATAAATAAATTTCCAAAAACATTCTTTAAAAAAAACATGTTCTTTAATTTGTCATTAAGACAAGAATTGCATTTTTAAACACCTATGAGATGCTGTAAGCTAGACATTAAAAGACTACATTTAAGACACTTTATTGAATAATTAAGATGTTAGTAAGTGCTTAGCTACTATGTGACAGGTAAAACAAGACAAACTGTTTTAAAATATTCACTTTTTTTCAAAGAGGAAAAATATACTGAATTAAGATATATACATGTAAAGTTACCTTGATAAGCAAAACTACATCAAATTAGACTTCCAAGAGGTCAGTACTTAAGAAGAAAGGAGAAAGGAATGCAAGAAAGGACTTGCATGCCTTACAAATCTAGAGTCTCTTTAAATTTCTTTTGCTTTGGGCACTTCCCGGAGGAGCATCTTTTTTGTTCTTCTGTTTTGCTGTTAAACTATTACATTCTTTAGAGCCATGGAAAGCATGAAGACATAAAATACAGAACTCAAACGCACAGGCCTCTCTGCTACATAGCCCCCATTTCTTTACCAACTGATACTTTGCAGGATATTGACATCTTGGACAGGGTTTTAAAGCTTCATCAGTGAACAGAGTTTTAGCAACCTGTAGGAAAATGAAGGAGAGAAAAGTTAGCTCTCATCAATGTGAATTTTCTTAGAATTGAAAGTGATGAATTTCTTGGCTACCTACTTTTATGTATTCTTCCCTTCTACTGGTTGACTGAGGAACAGAATTGCATCTTCTGGGTGTAAGTTCAGTGTAAGACGGTGGTGTTTGCAGTACAGGAGTTCTGGCTTGAGCTTGAACTGGCCTTAGAGCAGATCTGTTGAGAACATTAAGTCTTGTGGCAGCATCTTCAGCTTTCAATAGGTATTCCTGTTAAAGTTGATAATTATAAGGGGGGATGAGAAGGAAGCAAATCAGAGCTTTATTTTTGTTACTTAAGTTTTTTCCCTTACAACAACACATTAGAAACAGAATATGTATAGTGCATGGATTTCCATTAAATGTTTGTTTAATGTAAAGAGGCAAGATAGGAACCACTAAAAACAAAGTCCCATGAATAGGGTAAACAATCCAACAGTCTTTAGAACTTCATTACCCTCTATTGGTCCTTGTGTTTCTGAAACACAATTCATCTCAATGGCAATTGCAAACCTACCAAACAAATTCTGTCTCAGATAAAGCAATATTACACTGAAGCACTGTGTGCACACAGGGAGAACCTCCTGGAAATGTGTTTTAAATTATACATTTAATTTCTAAAAACCTCTTAAGAACCATCTGTTTCTCCCTCTGATGGGCACAAGTACACCACGAAGAAGCTAAGATACTAGCAGTCCCGAAAAATAATTGGGAAGTAGTGCAGAATTCTAATGGACTGCAGACTAGAGTGAAATGAGAAATACCATGATATAGAGGTATCAGAAGGTATTTTAAAGACCCCAAGCTAGAATCACTTGATGAAAATATGCTTAGGGTGTAGGGGGAAGGAAATCACACAGTTTAAACACAACTATTCAAACTAGGACCACATGAAAAGAAAGAAAATCAAAGTGATGATGTTCTCATGTTAGTGTGCTAGAATTGCTGCTATCATACAATCATAGAATTACCCAGGTTGGAAAAGATCTTGAAGATCATCAGGTCCAACCGCAGCCTAACCATAGTACTCTAACTCTAACAACCCTCTGCTAAATCATATCCCTGAGCACCACATCCAAACGGCTCTTAAACACATCCAGGGATGGCAAAAGTCTACTGCCCCCTCTGTCTCAAATACTTGAACACTTGGAAATAAACAAACTACTGAAAACATTACCTTTGAGACAAAGCTTACCTCAGCTTCTTCTTTCAGCTGTTTCATGTATGATTTTCTCCTCCTGTCTGCACTTTTATCTTGTACAATGATTTCACGCCAGTTTTTGCTTACTTTCCAAATGCTGGAACAAACAAATGAAAAATTATCCACTCTCACAACTCTTCAGGGTGTGACAGAAAACAATATATGTACCTTGTTAAGATTTTCACATACTACTTTTGTAATTTTATAGTCTACTGCTGTGTACTACAGAAGACCACAGTATTGTCATAAAACAAGCTTAATAATCTGCACCGTTGCACAGAACACATAGAAGAATCTATTGAATAACTGCAGGATAAACAGCATAGCACATCTTTGGCTTGCCAAGTTAAATAAGTTTCTTCCCATGTAAGCCACTTAATTTTGCTCCTCAGCTTATATTTTTGAGCATTAAGTACTCTGAAAATACCTATGCCCTTACACTCCTACCCATTCCTTTAGTACTAACACATGACATTCTTAATTTCTTTGAATTAAATGACAACTTCTATTGATTTCAATCAAACCCAGAACATTAAGTAATATTTTTTGAGCTCCTCTGTCTTTGTGCTAAGAAATAACTGAGGAAATTAAATACACAAGAAAAATGATTGGGAAAATTGTAATAAGAATAATTGACCTTCTAAGTTGAAAGAAAAAAAGTCTGCTTTAAAACTTACAAGTAGTGTGATAGTTTTAAGTTAGTCTGTCTCCCCTTTTATTTTTACTTCTAATTCCTATATACAAGGTATTATTAGAAATATACATAAATAACCGCTTGATTACTCATGACAATCCCCTTTTAGTTTTCCCTAAATTACACAAAAGAATATATTGACAATTCCCATTATTCCAGAAATTACCCATATTTATATTCAAATATTTTCAAAATTTCATGGGATAGGGAGAGAGAAAGCAGAACAGCTGTAATACCTACCTGCATAGACTTTCCACTGTCAAAGCATCTAAAACAATAGCAAGAACATGTTTTAAATTTCTGTATTTTAATTCAGTTAAAATATCTAATTTTTCAAGGCCCATTTTCTTGCCAATAAGTCCAGCGAGAACATGTTCTAATGCAACTATTTGTGTTCCATCTGTATTCTTTGATACTTGGTCTGATCTTCGTCTTTGCAAGCAAATTTCATGGACTACTTGCAGAGCTGGAGTTCTTGAAAGATCTCCATAATTTACAGCTGAGTCTTCACTCATCTGCTCCTTTAAAGCTAATCCGTGGTCTTCTGCAACAAAGCTTCTTTCTTCCTCTAATGTATGTGCTGAATTAGGACTGCCATGATGGTCTTCTGCCTCCGACTGCGAACCCTGTTCCCGAAGAGTTGACAACCTTCTCACTCGTTCAATTTTTCTTGCCTTTTTTTTGCTATCCAGAGTTTTGGAACCTTCTTTGCGTTTTCGAAAGCTCTCTTGAAAAGAACCTTCATGATCAGACAGTGAGTCTCCCGATTTGTCCAGTTGAAGTGAATTATAGCCGCTATCCTCAGGTGTTGAAATATCTGGGTAACTTGCCAGCTTGACAGAGGGATTGTTTCCATCGGACAGTTCAAAGTTAAAGTTCTCTACAAGACTATCAATAGAAGTCAGGATCTTGCTATCATTGGCCTCGGGTAACACACTGTAAGTAGGAGTCTGAAGCAACCCTTCACTAACACTCACAAGGACACTCTCACTGAATTCATTAGTGTTACTAGCAGTAACATCCTTACCCTCAATTGGAGAAAAGCATTCTGTTTCCAGCAATGAGGGATCCTTGCATTTGGACTCATCTAGTGTAGAAGTCCTTTGTTGTGAAAAGGATAGTCGCCGTTTTGAGCAATCAGGACTAGAGCCCTCAGTTTCTGCGGTGCTATCTCTTAGGGTGTTACGACTTCCATCTTTCAAAGAGTCTGAAGCAGTTTGTGACAGTTTTTCTTCAGAGCTCAGAAAAGAAGAGAATAGTTTTTTCCTGTTGCTCCCTGAAGAACTAGCTTGTTTTTCACTACTTCCTTCAGCTGCACCGGCCTTAGATAAAAGCAGCCTCCTACGTAATGAGGAGCCTTTTCTACCCGTTTTCGGAGTCTCAAGAAAGTATGTACTCCTATTTGCTTCTCTTCTCTCTGATAAAGAGATAGAATTCATTTCATTTTCAATAGATGACACAGAACAGAGTTCGTCTCGATGAATATGGTCAGAATGCTCTTGTAGCAAAGATAAACTTGTTGCTCTCGGTGTTTCTCTATGTTCTACATCAGGATCTTTTAATGACTCACTGCATTTGCTGTCCAGAAATTCTGAAGTGAAGCGAGAGTCTTTAAAACTGGAGCATTTAAAACCACTGCTGGGAGACGTTAACCTATTTCTTTTAATAATATTGAGCGTTACTGAATGACTATCTGACATCTTCTGCTTTGCACTTTAACTCTGTAAATGAAGACAGCAGTGTTATTTCTGAAACAAACAATGGAAGTAATCACCAAAAGACACACAGAATAGTAAAAATCTACTGTGTAAATCTACCAATACATGTTAAAAAATTATTTTCACTAGTCTTAATAGGAACAGTGCTTATATGTGAGTACAAAGATAAACTACAGTCAAGGATGTTGTTAGATAAAATGCAACTTAAAATCATACTTTTAGT
Source organism: Coturnix japonica (assembly GCF_054131305.1). Taxonomy (NCBI): domain Eukaryota; kingdom Metazoa; phylum Chordata; class Aves; order Galliformes; family Phasianidae; genus Coturnix; species Coturnix japonica. The sequence continues at coordinate 18,958,790 of NC_140664.1, read as the reverse complement.
TAGCTAACTAATCTGCCAACCTTCATCCAAGGAAAAATGCTTTAAATAAGCAGCACAGTAACAAGAATCACACTTATGCTGAAATCACAGAGAAAACTTCCCTTTCATTCCAACAGGATTGTGGAATTTTTTTGTTATTATTATTATTATTTAATCAGCTTTATGTTACTGGTTCTTGAAATCACTAAAAGCAGCCCTCAAGAACTAGCAGAAGGTCTGATAATAGATTAATTAATAAGAAAATACCTTTTTCATTAAAAAAGATTTGCCCTCTGGGTACAAAAACAAACTATGTATGCTTATCTGCCTTAGTATTTAAATTTTATTTTTAAAGGTATGTGTTTTTGCACAGCTCTGTGGATAAACTAAGTGTTCTGAAGATTTACACTTTGGATATTGTTTATTGATTGTCTATACACCCTCTCACAATGTATGTAGAAAGTTCAGGAAGAACTTTGCAAGTACAAAAGTGTTTAAGAACTACTATATATTCTCCCCCTATCCAAAAATAACAAATGCTGATGCATACACTTAAGTAATAATTGTAAGAATACAGAATGACTGATTTTTGCCATCCAATAACGTGAAGTTTCTTCACCTTGCCCCAAATCACAATAGGTTGCTGCTTTATACACACAAGATATAATAGTCATAAAGGAGACATTGCAGACAATGCTATTATAAGGGTTGTTTCTCACAGGAAGAAAAAAAAGTCAAGAGCCTCAAAGTTTGAAGTGGCTGATTTCAGTGGGGTGTTGTTGGCCTCAAGACCTGGTACCTTGGAACAAAAAACTGGAATTCATCACTGAAAACAAAACTGGAATTTTTATAGGTGGCTTAAACAACAAGCATGAAAATATCACTATTCATATCACTGACACAGTCAGGACCTAAGCCACCAAATACAGCTGAGGCAAACTCAAACTCTTAGGGAAAGAAGGGGGAAAGAAATTATCCTGTGATGATCTAGGGTCAATTTTCAACCTATAATGAAGGCACTCTATAAGAGTTGCAATACAGAACATAACTTCATAGAATCACCAAGGTTGGAAAAAATCTCCAAGATCATCCAGTCCAATCATCAACCTACCACCAGTATTTCCACACTAAACCATGCTCCCCAGTACAACATCTGTACATTTCTTGAACACCTCCAGGGATGGTGACCCAACCACTATCCCAGGTAGCCTTTTTCAGCACCTGATCACTCTTTCAGAGAAGAAATTTTTCCTAATATCTAACTTGAACCTGCACTGGCACAACTTGAGGACATTTCCTCTTTCTTGTTGCTAGCAAAAAGAAAGAATAAGCCAACAACCACCTCACCACATCCTTTCAGGCAGTTGTAGAGAACAATGAGCTCTCCCCAGAACCTCCTCTTCTTCAGACTGAGTAACCCCAGTTCCCTCAGCCACTCCCCATAAGACTTGGGCTGCAGACCCCTCACAGCCTTTTTGCCCCTCTCTGAGCACCCTCCAAGACCTCAGTGTCCTTCTTGTAGTAGGGGGCACAAAACTTGCGTGTAGTACTCGATGTATGGCCTCACCAGTGCTGAGTACAGAGAGAAAAACACCTTCCTGGTCCTTCTGGCAGCACTATTTCTTACATAAGCCAGGATGTCATTGGACTTCTTGGCTACCTGGGCACACACCACTGGCTCATGTTCAGCCAAGTGGCAACTAACACCCCAAGGTCCATCTCCTCTACACAACTATCCAGATATATTGCTTTGTTGTCTACAGTTAGTAGACTGCAATGCCAGTCCAGAGGACCGTGAAACTTGAGAACAGTCTGTGAGACCCTGACATAAAGGTCTGTGGAACCAGACTCATGGCAGTACAAAACAAGATAGGTATAAATCAAAGAATGCACCTAAATGAAAAGAATTTTTGCAGAAAAAATAGAATTAGAAGACAAATTTGGCCTAGTTATTTTCCCTTTCCCATATATCTCTACGAGTACATTATTTTCACCTTACTGTAGTACCTCACCTTTGCACCTGCTTTTCCTCATTGCTTTTTGCTCTTTCCTTGGATACACTCATTTAGCAAAATGAGAATGGAGGAAATTTGAAATACCACAACACAAAGTATATATTACGTTTTTAAGCAGCATAAAATTGCAGGGGAAAAAAAGGTTTTTACTGCTGTTGGGATGATCAGAACGGCAGAGTTAAAGCAGCGTTGAAACCTTAAGCAGAAGTGAAAACTACAATGTCAGTGAGCCAACGTCCAGCAGGAGGAGCCTCCGAGCTTCCTATATGGATTTTGCCTGTATACTAGTTATATTCATAAAAAATACTAGTTATATTCATAAAAGCTACCTCAAAAAACATTTTCAGACTCATTTACTGCTTTATAAGGCACTCTTATTTGATCTACCAGTTTTGATGTATAAAACCAAGAGTTTACTACTTCAGGATCTTGAAGTAATTGCTGGAAGTGTTAGGCTCCTTTTAGGCATCAGGAAACAGACAAGCGAGGAAGAACAGACTAGTCATATAGTAAGGACATATCAAGCTTGCTAGAGAAGAAGGAACAAAAGACATGCCTGTCCCTTCAATTTCTCTAATAGTTTTTTCCAATTCTGTAGTCTTCAAATTGGCCCACAAGTCAACAGCAAACTTTCTGGCAGTTTACAGAACAAAGAATTTCATGTTCATAGAGCCAAACTAAATAAGGGCAGCATTTGGACATTTGATTGAGAATAATATATGACACACCTAAGCTTAGAAAGCATTCTAAAATGGAGGAGGAAAGAATGCTGTTTACTGGAAAGCAATGTGAATGGCTTCTGTACCACAGATGAGTTCTAGAATGGAGCTACCCAAGCTTGATTCTAACTTACATTCCTTGGTAATGCACCCAGTACAAACCTGCCTCTAACAAAATATTTTCTACCCTTATTTGTCACTGTCCATCCTGTTAACCGAACAGATAAAGGTGAAGCTTTGGTAATACAGATCTACTTTATCAGATGTTTCATTAGAAATCATACTTGCAATAAAACTGACTTTATCTGAAGTCTCTAGTCTTAGAGCTCCCAGATCTAATGCCATCGATACCTTAGTTCAATCCTTTTTGTCAAATGGGGTTAACTTACCCTATTTGTGAGGCAACTGAAGATCCTCCACAGCAAATATACTGAATTCAAAGCACTATTTAATCCCTTACCGACAGCCTAAAGTGAGACAGGGCACGAGTAGAAAAGAGAGGTACAAAAGAAACGTTAATAAGAAGTGGGACGACAGCTGAGAAAGCTTCCCCTCTGTCTATACATGCTTTCACTGCCACATCCACCTACCAGCAATGAGGATAACTGATGCTACCTAGGGAGCAGTGTCGGGGTGAGGGGGCTCTCTCAGTCACCTGGACTGCTGGACACGAACACACAGCTTCACCTCCTTATCTAGCACACCGCTGGGCTGAAGAAACCGACCATAGAGGCCCCCACCACCGAGAACAGCCTGAGGAGGTCGGCGGGGCTGCCAAAGGAGATGAAAGGCGAAGCTGCCCTCCCTCCCGGCCAGCTGGCTGGGAAAGGCGGGGATCCTGCCGCCTCCACAGCTCGCCGCCCAGCTTCAGGGCCCGTTGCCCTTAGTGAGAAGCCGCTTCGCTTCTCTCCACCCACACCGGCTTCTCACGTGCGGCTGCAGCCGCTTTCCCTCGCTTGGGTTTGAACTGCCCGCCTTTACCAACCGCTCCGTTCTGCCACCCCAGTAGCGCAGCCCTAATGCGAGAGCAGGGCGGGGGGCGGCCTGAGGAGCGCTGCCTCCAAGGATGCGGACGGCACCATCTGGGCTCCGTGCTCTCATCGTACTTTATACTCCAGCTCCGCGGCTCCCGCCGCTCCCAGCCCTCCATAAAGCGCCCCGGTGCGGCCCCTCTGCCCGTCCCGTTCTGTCTCTCTCAGGAGCCGGGCTGAGGCGTTCCCGCTGCTCACAGCTTCTCAAAGTCGGGCGGGAGGCACCTTCAGCGGGTAGCCCGAGCCCTCACAGGTGGAACGTTATCTGCACCAGGAACTTTAAATCTGAGATGTAAGGGTGCTGATTAATTCATTTTAATTAGCTTATTTGTACCCGACAGCTCAGGAGCTAGATAATCATACAGAATTTCTGTTTTATCTTTCACGGTTTACGCTTATGGCTCCACCAGAAACACTGTGAGATAAAACAGGCTTTAAATCGTTGGGAGTAACTCCGAATGTAACGCCTCCACCCAGGGCAGAAAGATGGAGGTTCTCCGTGGTAACTAAGGCTGAGCAGGGCGGGCTCCATCCCCCGCAGAGCAGGGAAACGGGGCGTCTTGGTGTACGGGTAGTGCGACCGGAGGGTACCTGTAACGGGTAAAAACATTAGGGTTTTCGCGCTGGTTCCTCGTTCCATTTTAGAATGCGAATTAAAGAGTTTAGAAGCGGAATCCAGGGTTTCCTAAAGTGCTTTCGGTAGCAATTTCAACGCCAGTTGGAAGAATTTATCTTCAGGACCGGCGTTTATCAGCCCGTCGGAACGGGGCTATACCCCGAGGGAGGCGGCGTGAGGCACAGAAGTAATGGACGTTTAAAAAGACTCCATCCCACCGGGGAGCAGTTAAATGATGGATATAATCAAGATAATGCATGATTTCCTCGGGACAATCGATATATATTTTTTTCTCATGGGGTATAATTAGTAAGTAGGTTTTAAAGCTTTAATCATTTCGTCAAACCCGTTTTAAAATACAAAACGAATGCGGGGAAAGATTATCGGCTTTACTTTAATTTCAGTGATTAGTTACTTCTGAGGTGTTAATTACTTTGTGTCCATCACTGGAGGAAGGGATCGTTCCGTTTTGGTTGGTTGATTTTTGCTCCCGGCAGCAGCTCCCACCTCGGAGGACCCGGGGCAGCGAACATCACTGCCGTGCACGTCCCGTTATTCTTACATGTGTTTTATTCCGGCACTAAGAAGTTACACTTAACTTTATTTTCGCACAGCAGCAAGACAAAGCCGATGAGCCGCCTAGAAATCCTTAGCACGTTGTTATTACTTCTAGCTTTCCCCAGGAGACGGTTGTTATTCGGCGTTCGGAAAGACGCATTTCCTCACATCAGGGAGATGTTATCTACAGAGCAGTATCTGTTATACGTTCTTACGGACCTGAGGACGTGCCATTACTCACACAGGACGCCCAAGGGGCACCCAGCACTCGCCCAGCTTTAGGGCTGAGCCGGTGACTAACAGCACCACGGCTTGCCAGTTTGTTTCAATGCGGGAATACATGGCACAGCCCGCAGGGTACCGAGATTTAGTTACCAGCGCCAGGCTCAGCTCACTGGCGCTTCCCACTCTCACTCCACCGAGGCTCCGTGAGCCGCTATCCGCTTTAAGCCCCACAGCGCCTTAAGGACGGCGATGCAGACCCGCCCCCTCCGGCTTTGCGTAGTGACGCCATCATTCGGCGCCGAGGTAACGGCGAGGAGTGTGGAGGTTGGTGCCGCTTTCGGCTTATCCCTGCCGGGTTGGCGGTGGTAGATTCGGGGTGAGGGGGGAGTGGGGAAAGGGTCGACCAAGCCCCTGGGGGTCAGTGGAGAGGAGACGTGGCTGGCGCTGAACCGAGGCGGGCTGGGGGGGGGGGGGGAGGATCATTGAATCATAGACTCATAGAATGAGCTGGGTTGGAAGGGACCTCAAAGATCATGTAGTTCCAACCCCCCTGCCTGGCAGGGCCACCAAACATACACCTTTACTAGATCAGGTTGCCCAGGACCCCGTCCAACCTGGTCTTGAACACCTCCAAGGACGGGGCATCCACAACCTCCATGGGCAGCCTGTTCCAGGACCTCACTAGTCTCCTAGTAAAGATCTTCCCCCTAACATCCAACCTAAGTCTACCCTCTTTCAACTTAAATCCATTTCCCCTTGTCCTGGTATTATCAGGAAGGGGGGAAAAAGTGCTTTCTTTCTCTGTATGGTCACAACCTTAAAACGTAGGTCTGCAGTAGTACCTACATGTTAGGTGGGGGTTGCTAAAAAATGAATTGTTTGTGGAGTAGTTGTCTGATATTGTGAAGGAATGTTGGTGAACCTGAAGGCAAAAGGTTAGCGTGCCAGGACAAACAGAAGTCCTTTCCAATGTGTATCATCTTATGTAGCATATATCAAACAGAGCTTGAATATTTTTGTATTTATTTTAAAATAACTTTTTCAATTTCTGTCAACTTTAGATGGAGATATTGAAATATTTGTGTAAGACAACAACAAAAAACATGTATTTTATTTGTTGTTTTTGCTTAGAACATGGATTCACAGAAGGACGTTCAGCCCCCAAAGCAGCAGCCAATGATTTACATTTGTGGAGGTAAAGAAAAGACATTAGTGGTATTCAATGCTCTAATAATGAGGAATGTGCAGTCATAGTGCCACAGAGTACAGAAATCTACATAACTGGGTTGTGGATCCTGATGATGCATTAAGCTTTATGCATTGATGCTCCCATATGCATGGATTACTTATGGTTATTGATGTGGAAGTCGTTCACTAGAACCTCTTGCTGTGTGGGGGTCCTGCATCTCTAGAGGATGATAGCAGAACTTTTATATATTGCATCTTGGAGACAAAGTTTTTTTGGAAATAGTGTTGTCATTCAACTTTCACTAATGCACAGTTGTCAAATTTTCTCTACCTAAACATAAGTTAATAAAGTGAAAATTGGAGCTTTTGAATAGCCACTTTAAAAGCCTCTGAAAAACTTAGGCTTAAGAAAATAAACTTGGTGGCTCGGAGGGGCTGAGAGGAAGGTTTCATTAGTGGAGTGTGGAATGGTACAGTAATGTTTGGATACTTTTTAGCAATCTAAGTTTGCCAATTCTTTTTTTTTTCCTTAACAGTATCTTAATATAATTCAGTTACTTATTAAAATTCACTGCAATTATTTTCTGTTATGCTTTGTTTGCTAGTAAAAGGAATTAGACTATTGTTACATCTGAAAGCTATCTGTGCTTTAGATATGCTGTTTTTGTTCACTCATTGCTATTCTCCTTCTCCGTCATATCAGAATGTCATACAGAAAATGAAATAAAGGCAAGAGATCCAATCAGATGCCGAGAGTGTGGGTACAGAATAATGTACAAGAAAAGAACAAAAAGATGTATCCTTTTACAAAGGCAGTCGAATGCATTTGGGAAGCTGTGGGGCAAGCTGTGTAAGAAAATTGACTTCAGATTTATGCATTCCCTCTTTTTGTTCTCCCTGACCCCTTTCCTCCCCTGGATCTTTCCTTGAACTGCAACGCATTTTTCTTTAACTACACAATTCCAGTGGTGGTTTTTGATGCCCGGTGATTTGACCTGAAGATACATCAATTTTATACTTCAGTTTAGTATTTCTGGCAACTTTCCTCTGTAAATCCATTGGTGTATAAATGCATAGTTTAGTGGTTTAAGATATTGAAATATTAAACTTTCCTGTGATACTACTTGCCATACCATCTCAATTCTGCCTATACTACTTTCAGAAATGGGTTTCTTCCTTAAACTTTAGTCAGAATGTGCAGCATTCTGTTAAATTCATTGGTATTATATTCATTTTTGAGTTAAGTGTTAACCTTGTTTTCACAGCTCACACCTAAGCCTTACCTGTGTTTCAGCTCTTCAGTGTTTTTTGGACTCCTGTGAACTGCATAAGATAATTTTGGTTTGAATAAATCCCAGTGAAGACATATTGAAAGCTACACAAAATCAGGTCTGAAATTTGGATTTGAACTCGACAGGACCCAAATCAGGATAAAAATAAATGTGTAAATAGAGATTCTCAGGCTGTTTTGTGACCTTGCTTGTACTCACTAAAATAAGCAGGTCTACAGTATAAAGAAACCCTGGATAAGGTAAAACTGAAATAACGTCATTTTGCTTTTCGGATGATTTCTCATGAGTCTGTAGTAAGAAGTGGTTGTCGTTTTGTACTGATAAGCCCAAACTTTTTGCATCCATTTTCCTGTTCAGAACATTTATATTCAGAATATTTAATACTAAAATACCCATAGCGCCAATGTGTCTTAAAAAACACTGCTGCTTTGTGTGTGGTGCTAATTTAGCCTGATTAAATGCTTGCAAATCCAAATTTTGCTTCTAGTGCTGATGAGGCTGTTGAAAGACAAACATGTCATTTCACTGTTATCTGTACGGTATGATACCACTATTAGGGGGTGTGCTGGCTGCTGCAGAAAGCAACAGGGATGGGTTTTAGTGAGGGTAACGTAAGGCTGTGGGCAGTGGCGAGGCCCAGGGCACTTGGAAGAACGTCGGACTGGATTTAGACTGGATGAAATACTACACTGAAAGCTGACGTTTTATGGAAGCTCAAACTCAACGGCTGTATTTCTGAAGGGAATACCCTCTCTGAAGTCAAATAATTATAAAGAACCTTTTTATGGAAATTATATTTAATAAAATATAAATTAAAGCAGTGTTATGTGTTCCTAATGGTCAGAACGTTGGAGAGCTGCAGCTCGAGGGACCCCGCGCTGACAGAGCCGGCCGAGCCCCTCAGCTATTCACTCACTACGCGGCGCTCTTTCGCCATCGCTCCGCTGTGCATGCGCGGGCAAGGCGGGCGTCCAAGGCGGAGGTGAAGGCTGTTAGGAGCGCGGTAGGTGTGTGTCAGGGCCGTCGTGTAACTCCGTGTCCTCCACAGAGCCGGCGGGGCTCTGCGGCTCCTCGCATGGGGGTGGCTGTGTGGTTTCTTGCAGCTTCTCCGTCTATTACCTCCCCACAGCGCCGCCGGCCGCCATGTTGTACATAGCAACGGCTGCTATGTTGCCATTGCTGCCTCTCGGTAGATCTCCGTGAAGAACAAATCGTGGCATCAGGTCATCAGGCAGTAGTTCTGCTGCAAGTAGTACCTTGTAGCATTAAAACACGGCTATTCCTTAAATTAGCATTGCTCTAGCCCCCAGAGATTGATTTTTCTTTTAATGTTTAGTGATGAGTGATGCGTCAATAATGTATTTGCTGGACCAAGGAACTACTAAAACATATCAAATACCTATTGGTCATCTCGACTACAAGTTCATTGAAAAATGTACGGATGTTCCATACCTGGAAAAGATTCTCAAGGTGCTAAGGTAAACGTTATCTTTAATGAACTTCATTACTAATTGTATTCCCATTCTATCTCTCTTGAACCTCTTTGTAGTTTTTGTATTTAAAACCTTGAAATTAAAATGCACTGTGAAAGTAATTGTGGTAAAAGCGTCCAGATGATTAAATGAAGAGTTAGAAATTCAAGTCCACAGTGGATCTGTGTCTGTATGTCTGCTGGAAAGTGGTTAACTGAGATTTTCTGATCAAAATCAAGAGGTGATAGATTTCAGTTAGAACAGGAAAATAACACTCTATAGTCACTGCATACAGACAAGTATGGATGTTTGTGGGGAATGCAGCATAATTTAGTTCCCTTGTGTAACTTGCTTATGTGTTCATTTTAAAGGTCTGGTGAAGAGGGATGTTATCCTGACCTGATGTTGTTTTGTGAAAAGCGTATCGAGCATTTAGCTCCAGGGAGCAGAGTTCTCAGAAAGGATAAGCCAGCAGCCACAGCAGCTGATTTTACAGCTGAGGAATGGGAAACAATTAATGGTGAACTGATGGTACTGTATGACTCTAGTTCATTGTGGTCAGTAATGTAACCTCTTTGTTTGGTCAGTCTTGACTGATTGTTCAACCTCATTTTGTGCTTAAGTAGAACACGATTATTTGATTAAATGAGGAAATGATAGGAGGGTTCTGTTGTGGTTTTCTTTGTTAATATTTATTGAGATGATGCTAATGACTCTTTAATACCCATCATAATTCTACAGAACATATTTGTATATTATTATTCATTTGGAAAAGCTCAAAACAATTGCAAACTGCGTATAGAGAATGCACTTTTCACAATCTTTTCATGAAAGAGCAGATCATTTTTCCATACTGTTCAGTATGGAACATACTGAAGATCTCTTTGCAACTGAAAATATTGAAGAAGTCTAAGTGGGCATAAGCATTTTAGATTATATTACTTTAGCCAAGAAAACAGAATCTCTAGTAGTGTCATTCCTTAGTAGCACCCCTTGCCTGTGATAAAAAATCCAGATGTGTATATAACAGAAACACAGAATCACAGAACTGTAGGGGCTAGAAGGGACCATCAGAGATCATCAGGTCCAGCCCACATGCCAAAGCTACAGGCTGCAAAGGTAGGTGTTCAGACAGGACTTGAATATCTCCAGAGGAGGAGAATCCACAACCTCCCTAGGCAGCCTGTTCCTGTGCTCCATCAGCCTCACTGTGAAGAATTTGTTTTGCATGTTGGTGTAGAACTTTTATGCTCCAGTTTGTGGCTATCTGCCCTTGTCCTGTCCCCGCAGACCACTGAAAAGAGGTTGGCCATGTCCCTTTGACTCCCACACTTAAGATATTTATGAACATTAGTAAGATCAACTCTGAGTCTTCTTTTCTCAAGGCTGAACAGACACAGGCTGCTCAGCCTTTCCTCATTGGGGAAATCCTCCAGGCCAGTTATCTTTGTAGCCCTCTGCTAGACTCTCTCTAGGAGATCCCTGTCTTTTTTGTACTGCAGAGCCCAGACCTGGACAGAGTATTCCAGGTGAGGCGTGATCAGGGCAGAGTAGAGGGGGAGATTCACCTCCCTTGACCTGCTGGCCATGCTCCTTTAATAATGAAGTGATGCTTTTTATGGCCCAGAAATGAACATGCTATGAATTGAATTATGTAGGAAAAGATAAAGCAGCAAAACTAATCTTATTAGAAACTAAGCATATCTATTTTTAATTAGAATCTATGAAAAAACAGGTGAATGCTTTTTGTTGCTTTGTAAATCTAGGTCAGTTGGAGGCAATTTTGTTTATAGCATGTTCTAATCAAATCATTCTCTTTCTTGAGACTAATTGTTTCCTGTCTTTTAAGGGTGATTCTCCAAGTGCTTCTGAATGATTAAAAGCACTTCTATTTTTTGCATATTTCTCTTTATAATGGTTACAATTTTGAGGCTCCAAATGATGAAAAAGGAATGTGTGCTTGTGCTGTGTTCATCATTAGGTTTTCTTGAATTGGGAATGTTATGAATAGAAATAACCCTTTAAACTTAAGGAACTTAAGCTTATGTTTAAGGTTTTAAAGCTTGATTTTAAGCTTTATTTTTAATCTTCATCTTAATTGCTTTTCCTCACGAAGAGCTTTGCATTGTAAGGATAGTTGCAGGGTCATTTTAGACTATGATGTATATCTGTTGTACAGCTTTAAGGTACGGAGTCTTACTTATTTTCAGAGCTGGGTGGCAGAAATGAATGAAGATGATAATAAACCACAGTTTTTGAAAAGAGGCACACTGCATGAAGGACAGGATAACTTGCCTCCCATTCGTTGTTCCAGCAGCTGTCTCCCCACTTTCCAGGTATCTTCAGTTTTCTCAAACATTACTTTTACAAAAGTATGTTAATTATGTCTATCCAAAATCAGCAAATTCAGATTTTAAGAACTTCTATTCATTGAACCTCTCTCTTACTAGATTTATTTTGTTAACCAGAAAATAAAACTCTTTAAGATGTCTCGTAAGAGTCCAGTGCTTAAACAAAACTGTCTCTTTCATACTAACATGCATCTTGTAATTATCTTTTAGTCTTGATCAAGAGTTAATTTCTGAAGCAAATCTTAAACACCCTTTTCTGTACCTGTACATTTCAGGGTAGTGTTAAAGAGTATATGCTAGGTTTATTTGGGAGGTTTTCTTTTTACTGGTGTGGAATCGTGGAACGTATTTTCCACAGATGAATGAAGAGTGAGCTTTATAACAGGATTTCCCTCTCTTACCTGATACAGAGGTTTCTGTATTCACAATCATGTTTCTGTTTCACACTGCCTTGGATTTTGAGGTTACATCTATACTGAGAAATAAAAGAGGATCGGGAACACAGCTTGATTATTTCTGTTTCTAATTGTCCATACTGCTTAATTATTAGTTTTGCTCACTTTTTCCAGGGCAGAACTAAGCCATGTTCTAGAAGTATGGGTTTAGAAGTATTCACTTCCATAAAACAGTGTGGATGAGATTTCAGCAGATGTAGTTTCTTTGCCAAACACAGTACTACAGTGCAGGGCATGCAACACACATTCCAAGTTTTGTTTTAGGAAACTCCTCTGTGATGTTATCTACACAGCCCTCATATTATTTTGGATATTCCAAATTGAAAAAGAATATTGGTTAGCTGGCTCAGAATAGTAACTTATATCACAAGGGACCCACAAGAGATCCAAGGCCAAGTTTTTGCATCTGAACTAAGTCCAATCTATGCATCATTTTTTGGTCCAGAAATTATTTACTGAGCCAAAGACCATGTGGGATCCGTTGCATTGAGAGTTCTAGCAAGAAACATGACTGTGGAAGAGGACTTTTTTCAGTCTTCTGCCTATAACACCAAGTACCAGAGAAAAGCTGGCAGAGCATGCAAACATAACCTGTTCGTGAGAGGCTCTTGGATGAGAACAAAAGAGGAATTCCAGACTCTGCTGGAGCCATGAAACCATGTTACAATGACCTCAAGAGTGTGAGACCTAGAATTTTAAGGATTTTTGAATTTTTGAGTCAACATTTCTGCTTTATTCCATTAAAGGACATACTGTAGTTCTCTTGCTGTATTAAAATTGTATTTGTGTGTAATATGTCATGAGTTTAACTATGTGCTCATTTAAGCCAGGTACTTCTTAGTTTGAAAAGGTATTTGAAAAGTTCAAAGTTTGTGACATAGCCCAGATTGTATACGCAATGATGTTGTTTTCCAGGAAGCCATATTTAGGGTTACCTTCTCCAAACATGTATTAATCAATCACTAAATGTGTTTGTCATTTTGTCGAGCTTCTTGAACAACTGAGAACATTATGTGTAATTCTGAAGTCACATACTACAAAAGCTTATGTAACCTCGTACTACAGAGAGCTGCAGGTGTTTATAGGAAGGCACACATTTGTGTTATGTAAACTGAGGTGCTTATATTCAACAGGAGAAGTATTTCCTTGTAACAGTGTCACCACTGATAAAGCTAGTTTTAAAGGTTGCTGCTGCTGCTTTCTTTGGTTCAGTTTATTGTGTGCTCACTTGCGCTGGTACAGATGTTTAGGGGTTGCACTGTATCAGATGCAACAATCAGATTGTTTGAACCCACATAGTTGTAAATCTGTAATCCTACATAAATTACATAGGTCTAACTTGGTGAGAGATGGATTGCAAAGTAAGAGAGGGGTTGAACAAACAGCAGAGAGTACATGGGAATATTTTGAACTGGCTGTTCCACAATGGAAACCTGTTTGGAACCACACCTTGTTGAATGTTGGAGTCAACAAGCAGGGAGAGACGTATCAGAAACAGGCTGACAAAAGTGGAAGAGATGCCAAAGGTGACTGCTATGGAAATATGTTCCATTGGGATAGGAGATAGGTTGCAATACAAGCCAGCTGAGTCAGTTATTGGGATGGGTTGTTGAAGGATAAATTATCCTAAGAATAAATTCTAGGCAAGGCAAATACCTGTGGTGGACCTTGTCAAAAGGCAAGAATGAGTGTAAATGATGTTGGAAATTAGCTCAGTTGGAATGTATCAAAGAAGTACAAAGATGCTATCTAGAAGTCAAAGCAAATGTTCATTTTATGCTTGTTTGGAAGCCTGCAGGGGCTGTGAGAAACTGTGTTTTGCATTCTCTTGGGAATGGCAAGCCTAAAATGAGGTTAGTGATTCAATCTCAGTGTTAAACATCTCATTACAAAGCTGGGCTTTCCCAAGAGTAAATAAAGTTCTTTGCTGTGTTGAAAGTATGGTCTGGAAGCTGGCAATTCAGTATACGTTTTAGAAAGAGTAGTGTCCTGTAGGAAACTTTTTACCCAGTGCCTCTGTGATGTGTAACAGAGCAGTGCAGAGAAAGTCTGATTACAGTTATACATCACATGCATAAAGATGTTCTTTAAAGCTACACGAAATAAGTATTCATGGCTGTGCTGACATTTGTCACGTCAGTGTTAATTAGTAGGGATATATATTACAGAAATTAAAAAAAGACTGAGTTTCATCTTTTGGAAATGATCTCATTGGCTGGTTGTTTCTTTTTCAGAATGAGAAGTTCCAAAACAAGCAAAGAAATAAGAAAAACGTACCACGGGACTACAGTGAATGGGATAAGTTATGTCAAATCCTTTATATCTTAATCTTTAATAACTCTTGTTTATTCATTTTATAATGAAACACAGTGGTTTGCTTTATTTTTTAAAGTATTGTCCAGGAACACATTATTAAGGTTATCTTTTCAGGGAGCTAAAGTACATCAATGAAACTTGGGTTCTTCATAACAGTTCTGTTAAACTGGAAATGATGCACTGTGGTGCTACCAACTGAAAGCAAGTTAGTCTGTATTGCTTCTATCCAAGTAGTGTGAAAAATTATGGGTCAACAGAAAATACAAATAAAATGTGATTTTGTTTAATATTTCTTCTTTTCTTTTTCCAACGTTCAAAATATAAAGTCTATGGAGTTACTATAAAGTGGGGAATTAAAGAGAGCTTAGTTTATCAAGTTTTCAAAATAAAATAATGGTGATGCATCACAGATTGATGCCCCCAAATTGCTGAATATGAAGGAAATATACACAATAGCAGCTTCCCTGCAGCTCTTCAAATGGTGCTGCAGAATCACAGAATCATAGAATCAGACTGAAAATACGGGCATTTCCAGTGCTCTTGGTGGGGAGCTTAATCTGGAGACAGTGAGGTGAGTGATGGAAGTTCTTAATATCTCACTCTGCTGACAAAAAACTCTACAGAAACCCTGACTGCTTAAAACCTGCATGTAGTTCGTTGCCATGGAGTCATAGAATTGCTCAGGTTGGAAAAGACCTTAAAAATCATTGAGTCCAACCACAACCTAGCCATAGGACCCTAACTAACAACCCTCCGCTAAATCATGTCCCTGAGCACCACATCCAAACGGTTTTTAAACACATCCAGGGGTGGTGACTCAACCACCTCCTAGGGGAGCCTATGCCAGTGCTTAACAACCCTTTCTGTAGAGATGTTTTTCCTGATACCCAACCTAAACTTACCCTGGCGCAACTTGAGGCCATTTCCCCTCATCCTGTCACCTGTCACCAATGAGAAGAGACCAACCCCGCTCTCACTGTAAGCACTTTTCAGATATTGGAATAGAGCAATCAGGTCTCCTCTCAGCCTCCTTTTCCCCAGACTAAGCAGATCCAGTTCCTTATGAGAACTTCCTTCTAGAGCATATTCTCCAAGCCCTTGTCATGCATATGTGCTCCAGAAATTGTGGCCTTCCTGCTCAAATGTGGTTAAATGAGCGGGTTATCAAAATAACTTCTGCAACAATTTATTCTTTCATCCCTTTTTACTCTATATCATTTGAAGTAATCGCTTTGTAATGTTACTTCAATTTTATGTATGTGCTCAATCCTTCTCCATTAGCATACTGATAATAGTGGATTTTCCAGTATAGTATATAGGAAATACTTTGGATAATGTGGATGTATGCATCTGTGTGAATATGTATGTATATTTGTGTATATGTATGTATGTATGTATATTTGTATGCATGTATATACACATAAGTACAGGAGAAACAAACAATAACAAAAGCAAAGGAGGTAAGACTAAACGTCTTTTACCTAACAAGTAATGAATAATTGATCATTGCCTTTATACCTGCTTAGCTTTGGTTTGCAATGGAAGTATAGCATTCTGTTCTAAAAATAGAGGGTTTCTGTTCTGCAACATTGTTGTATTTGTTATTTGTATTAACTGAAGGTTCGATGTGGAAAAAGAGTGCTCTAAAATTGATGAAAGCAGTGAAGAAAATAACTCAAAAGCAAGATTCTCTGTTAAACCAAGTCTACCTCTAATTGAAAAGAAAATCAACACAACTGGTAATGTCCTATAAGCATATATATATATATATATATATATTTATTTTTCTTTGATTGTAATACTCTGTTGTTAAATGTGAATGCAAATCAATTTGTATTATAGAGATGGCTTTATTTTTCAGCTCCTAGAGATGCTAAAATTTCATAGAAGTTCATGTTTCAAATATAATATCTTAGTCTTAATAATTGCATAAAAGATTTTATTGTGTTCAGGTTGGGAGAGCTAAGTAAAAATATAAAGCGCACTTCTGCTACTATAATCCAGTGCTAGAGGTTACCTAATAACCATCATCTTGTATTCAGAATTTTATGCATTATCAGATGAATCTAGGTTGTTATTATAGAAATTATATGGCAATTTTGTCTTTTTATAATCCATGTTCTTTTAAAAATAATACAAGGAATATAACACTCAAAGTGTTTTAGCTGACAGTATTTTGATTGTATCTATGCAAAGTGGTGGTTGTAACAAGTATCAGTATTTTCTTATAGGCATGACAGAGAAAGAGAAAATCTTTTTTGCTACTCGGGAAAAAGAAAAGGGCAATGAAGCGTTTGCCAGCGGAGATTATGTGGAAGCAGTGACATATTACACTCGGTGAGTCAAGGGTGTGTTCCTTCATTTTAATAGCTCTTACCTGTGAGTATTATTTTGAAAGCCTTAGTGACAATTAGATTATTTTCAACAGGGTGAAAGGATTTTACAGAAGAATCCTTATAGTGCTGCTGCATCCTGATATGAACTCTATTTTCAAGAAGATAAATCAGAAAGGAGTAGGTGAATAGGGGTGGGGCACAAATTTGCAGGTGTCACAAAGTTGTTCAGACATTTCAAAACAGTTGAGATTCAAGGGCAGATGGACAAAAATTATTAAAATATTAAAGAATGTCTGGAGAAAACATACTATTAGAAATTAATTTGAATTAATTATAATGTATGATTATCACAGCTTTTTGTTTAAAAAAACTGACTTAATAACCTGTGCCTAGAAGAAAGAAAAATAATTGTGTACAACATAACTGTAATTAGTAGCAGTCCACAAGAAAAGCCTTAGTTTCAGCTGGAACAGAATTGTTTTCTCCAGTGTCTGGCAGGACGCTGCATTTTGGTTCTAGGAGAAGAACCATGCTGATAACACACCAATGTTTATAGCTGCTGCTAAGCAATGTTGTACAGAGCCAAGGCCATTCTCATCAAAGGGCCCACAGAGCTGGGAGGGAACAGAATGAGAACAGCTGGCTTTTAATTTGTTCTTTCTTTTACCAGAGGCACTACTGCTGCCTCATTGCAGCAAGTGACTCAGCTCCCACTTCTCCTTGAGCAGGGTTGCAGAGTGAGCACAGGACAGGTCTTCAGTAATATTGCCCAGCGAGGTGGTGGAGTCACCACCCCTGGCAGTGATCAAGAGGTGTCCAAATGAGGAGCTATGAGATGTGGTTTAGTAGCTTGTGGTAGCAATGGTTATGGTTGGACTAGATGATGTTGGTCCTTTCCAACCTTGTGATTTTATGATTCTATGATTCTAACAGGCCAAAGGAATATTCCATGCCATATAACATCGAGCAGAAGGTGTTTTGAAGGGGATGGGAGCTCATCTCGTTCTCTTCTACACATGGGCTGACTGGGTGTGGGTTGGGAGGTGGTGAACAATTGCTAGTGCATCACTTGTTATAAACATATATATAGACATGTATATATATATGTCATAATTATTATCCTGTTCTCTGTCTTAGTAATTAGTTTTATATTCGTTTTTAAATTAGTGTTTAGCCCATGAGTTTTACTTTATTTTTCTGGATTCCCTTCCCCATCCTGCTGGGAAGGGAGGGGGTGAGAGAACAGCTGTGTGGTGCACAGTCGCCTGCTGGGTTAAAGCACAACTCATGTAGGCACTGAACTAAAAATAATAATAATAATAATAATAATAATAATAATAATAATAATAATAATAATAATAATAATAATAATAATAATAATAATAATAATAATAATAATAATAATATCTTGCCTTTATTAGTACTGTATTGTATTTCAAGTCCAGGAGTTTGTGTTTGCTGTTATATTGTTGTTGTTTTTGAGCTCACTGTGAAGTCCGTCAGCTTTTTTCTCTGGCTTCTTAAAACCTGTCTTGACTGGAGTTCAGCCCTCCACCCCATTAGGGACTGTTCTCCCTGCAACTGTGTATCAGCAAGGAACTTCCTGGGAGTGCCTTCTCTTCCATATTAGACACTGCTGCATTGAATTGTGTATGTCCTGGAGGGAGGCCTCTAGTAACTGGTTGCTAGTTGGACTTTATACATCTTGACACAGTTCTTTGAGCTCAACAGACCAGTTAGTTTTCTTTCTACCTTATAGGCCACTTAGGTAGTCCACATTTTACCTTTTTGGCCATGACAATATTGTTGCTGACTTCTAGAATCTTAAAATCTACTATGTCACGGCTGCTGCAGCCAAGGTGCCCAGGTGACCAAAAACACCAGTAACATCTTGGCCTGTAACAGAAACACTGTGGCTAGCAGGACTAATATGATTGTCTATTTGTATGAAGCACAAGTGAGACTGCATTTTGAATACTGTGTTCAGTTTTGGGCCCATCATTAAAAGAAGGGCATGGAGTTGCTTGAGCATGTGCAGTGAACAGCAGTGAAGCTAGTAAAGGGACTAGAAAACAGGACTTCCACTCTCTCGTGACTTAGGAAATGGGATTATTCCATCTGGAGAAAAGGAGGGTGAGGAGAGACTTCATCACTCCCTACAACAACCTGAAAGGGAGGTTGCAGTGAAGTGGGTGTTGGTCTCTTTTCTCAGGTGACACGTGACAGGGCAAGAGGAAATGATCTCAAGGTGCAGAGAAGGTTTAGATTGGATGCTTGTAATAATTTATTCACAGAGAGGGTGAACAAGCATTAGAACAGGCTGCCCTACTGGTTTAATGATGAGACTAGTTAGGTAGGTCAGGCTGATGGTTGGATTTGGTGATCTTGAAGGTCTTTTTCTACCTAACTGATTCTATGATTTTTGATACTCTAAAGATATAATTTGACAGTATGGTTTGAATCTATATGGATGAGCAGTGGGAGCATAGTTGATGGATAATTGCCTCTGTTCTTGCAAGAACAAGTCCCTAACCACTTTGATGAAATTAGTATCAGCATTAATGTTGTAATAGTAATGTTGTTCGCGGATTCCAAAAGTACATTGTTTCTATATTCAGACTTCCTAATGATGAGCCCAGCATGATCAATACTCTTTTGCAGGAGTATATCTGTACTACCCACTGCAGCTGCATATAATAACAAAGCTCAAGCAGAAATTAAACTTCAGGATTGGAACGGTGCTTTGCAGGATTGTGAGAAGGTGCTGGACATGGAACCTAGCAATGTAAAAGGTAGAGTTAAATATGTGTCTATGTATTATTTTATTTCTAGAAAATAAAATTGTTGTTTGTATGTGTTGCTTTCATTGAGTTGAGTTCCAAGTATGAGGAAGAAAGAAATTAGCTTCCCAAACTAATTTAACAGTATTCTGGAAGTCATGGAAGTTTTAAGCAGTCTGTTCTGTTGTTCTGTGATGGCCATTCCTATGCAACAGTGTGGAGCTAACTTCTGTTTTTTATATGATAAGTACATATCTCTTGTATTTGTGCAGTACATTGTTTACACAGTGCCCATACTGAAGCATTAATTACCTTAAAAGCAACACGAAAACAATGGAAATTGCTGGTTTAATTCTTTCTTAAAGTAAAGGCTTGATTGAAGCTAGCTGTATTTGCACATGAGGAGTGGACAAATTGAAAAAACATGAGATGCTTCACAGTGAAGCTGGTGAGGGGTCTGGAACACAAATCCTGTGAGGAGCAGTTGAGGGATCTTGGATTGTTCTGTCTGGAGAAGAGGAGGCTCAGAGGAGACCCTACTGCTCTCTACAACTGCCTGAAAGGAGGCTGTGGTGAGGCCTCTTCTCCTGTGTAATTAGTGGTAGGACAAGAGGCAACAACCTCAAGTTCTTCCGGGGAAGGTTCAGGTTGCGTATTAGGAAAAATTTCTTGTCCAAAAAAGCAGTCAGGCACTGGAATAAGCTGCCTGAGGAGATGATGGAGTCACTGTCTCTGGAGGTGTTCAGGAAACATTTAGATGTTGTACTGAGGGACATGGCTTAGTTGGGAATATTGGTGGTAGGTGGACACTTGGACTGGATCATCTTGGAAGACTTTTCCAGCCTTCATGATTCTATGATTCACAAGTCATGATTCCTATCTCAAAAGATGTCATGAAAATAGGTTGCTAAAAACTGTGAAGAGAATCAGTAATACACTCATTATGAATTAAATGAAGTAAACTTTACAAATTGTTCTACACTCACACTTTATATTTATAGAAAAATAATGAATTGTAATTCACTTTATGCCTTAAAAGTGTATATAATACTCTCTGTTCTTTCATAGCTCTGTTGCGCCGTGCCACTGTTTACAATCAGCTGAAGAATTACCAGGCAGCTATGAAGGATCTGAACACAGTATTATGCATTGAACCAGAAAATGCTGTAGCTAAGGTAAAGATAATTGACTTGCATGTGACTCAAAAAAGGTTGTAAGCAGTTGTAGAATAGTGCTTATCAAAAAAACCCTTGCATACTTTATGAATAGGGACCTAGGAAAGCAAGATGCTTTATTTGAAAGCTCAGTGTCAGGATGTGGTCCTTGCACATTGTCCTGCCCTGAGAATTTTTAGTACTAGACGGTTTTGATACTATGCTGCTCTTTGCTTGTCCATCGTGCTGCCAACCCTCAATTTTGGGGAATTTTCTCATCATATGAATTCTGTTTAGTTCTTACTGTTGGCACAGTTTAAAATACTAGCAGCTGCTGATTGCTTCTTCTCTCTTTGGAGCCACTGCTATTGCTTGCTCCAGAAATGTCAGAGGTCTAAGCCTGTATGTCAAATTAACAACCTATTGCATTCATGCCTATTCTTGCAGGTAACTTCCTAGCAAGAACAGTTCACGTTAGTAGTGTGACTAGTTCCAGTCTGCATCAACCATCAGCTACTTACCTGCTTATTTATCTTTTCAAACACGTCTGCCTTGATTTGACTGCTAAAAGAGCTCTCTTGCTTTTTGTTTTCCCCTTTATAACACTGATCTTCTGAGTCTATGCTGACAAACTCCACAAAAGTCTTTGTGCGAAGGCTGTGCTGAGACTTCTTATAATGGTATTCATTGTGATTACACTCTTCAGAGTGCAGTAGCTCTGCTAAGTAATGCTTCTCATTGCTGAAACAGATTTTGGTCCTTTGTCCTTATCTATCCGTGCCAGCTCTTGTGCCTTGGCTGAGACACCTAGAGGTGATACAGTGCTTGGCAGGACGTGTTTTTGAGTTGCTTTTTGCTAGAAGAATCCTCAAAACCCTGTTGGGCTAAATAGGAGTATGTAGAACACAAGCAAAATGAATGTTTGCATGCAGAGTCACTGAAAGAAAGATAAATAGCTGGAATTTTTCAACGAATCTTGGCTTTTTCCCATCCATGTTTACCTTTTTCATGTTGAAGTGAGTAATTAAATGGTACTTCTTTGTACCGCATTGAATACAGAACAAAAGGTTGCTTACTATTAAGTGTATTTACTCTGTTCTGAAAGTGGGAAGTGTCATCAGGGCATTTTTTTTGTTATTAATCCAAAAATACTTAAGGAATGAGAGACCTTCTGTCTAACTCATAGTTGTTACATGAAGAACAAAACTTTTCATTATTCAATAATGTCCTGCTACACTGCTAAGAAGTTGTTACCTCTTCTGGTTCTATTTCTGTCAGTTACATTAGTCCATCAAATGTCCATCAGACACTGAGTTCTCCATGGCATAAATGTTGATAAACTGGTTTTAGGCTTTTTCAGAGACTCTACAAAGTCTGTTTTCAGTGTGGCTTTTCTGTGTTGATCATGCCAGAAATCATCATAGTGTGATATGTTTATTCAGCTATTTATTTACGCTTAAGAAAAGAAAGATATATATTTACTTAGCTGCTTTATTCTGAGTTTCTAAGAGACAGAAATTCAGTGTTAATCATGATTTTGATAGTGACTGAAAAGTCATGTTTATTTTCTCTGGCTTCATATTGATAACATTTATCTGGATAATTCTTCAGGATCTGTGTTATGTTACTTAACAGAATGTATTTTCTAGATATAAAGGCTTTTGCTGTTACTGCTTATTTTTCTATTGCAGAAAAATCTTCTAGAGATTGAAAAGAAAGTGGAAGAACTAAAGCCTGGACATAACACTGAAGGCAGAGGGAAAAGAATACTTATTCAAGATATTGAGGATTCAGAAGGTGATGAAGAAAGAGGGGAAAATGCAGAAGAATCTGGAATAAGCAGCAGAGATAAAAGTAATGTCATATCATTTCCTATTAATTTCAATCTGAGGAAAAAGACTAAAACTGCATTCACTACTTGAAATAGACCTGAATGTATTGGGGTATGATTAACTGCAACGCAGCTGAGATGAGGCTGCTGGCATAGTCAGAGCTGTTGGCTTAAGGAGAGAGGCATCAGCAGCCATTGAGGACTCTGCTGTTGTTGTGGAATTCCAAGGTCACAGTCTGAACCAATACATGAGCACCTGACGGCCTGGAGGGGGGGGTGGAGGTCATGGGGGGGTGTGTGGAAAGAGCCACCCTTTCTGTCTCAGTGATGCTTCTGGAAGTGCGTGTGCAGTCTGAGCCTGTGCAGGTCCCCCTTCCCCCCAACCTTTCTCTCCTGCGGTGGGAGTACAAACAGGAGAAGGCTGCATTCCTCAGCTTGCCCCTTTCTCCAAACTGTTATTGGTAGGGGTGAATTTATTTCTCTTTGATATCTTTTCCTGTAGCGTCTATTTTTCGTTTGGGGGTTCTGTCATCACTTTGTTTGCTCCACAGCTGTCTAGTTGCTTTGGGGTTCAGATGCATGTCTGGGCTCCAGAATGCCACAGAAAAACATCTCTGGATTGATCTGCACCCTTTTTATTGGTTCCTTAAGGTAATTTGGCAAGACAGCGGTGGCTTTTCTGTTTTCCATGGCCTATGTAATTCTTTAGCTTGAAATTAATTCAGTCTGTTGTTTCTTCAGTTACCAAAATGTTCTACTTACATGTGAACTACAGACTGTAAAATGATGATTTAATAATGCACTATTTGCACAAGAATTTAGGGGAATATATCCCCAAAATCAATTGTTATCCACTAAGTCTTCTCAGCAAATACCTTGAAAGTAAGTCTAGGTCCTGTCCCTAGCCCTATATAGAAGTTAATTGGGGATTGCTTTTCATTCATGGTATTCAGATGACTAAGTGCTTCTTAGCTCCACAGGAAGACTCCCATTCATCTGATGAAAGGTTAGGCTTTTAAACCTAGGGAAGTTTGTCAACTGACATCAATGTCACATGTGTTATGTGATAATATTATAATATTTAAGGTTTTTTGAGATTTAGATGGCAAGCATCTTCATAGATTACTGTGTATTTTCACACAGAAACCCAGAATCACACTAAGTTGTAGGGGCTATATGGGACCTCTGGACATCATCCAGTCCAATCCCCTGCTGCAGCAGGATGCCTGCAGTAGATCTCATGGGAATGCATTCAAATGTGTTTTGAATACCTCCAGAGAAGGAGACTGCACTGCCCCCCTGGGGAGCCTGTTCCAGTGCTCTGTCACCCTCACAGTAATGAAGTTTGTATTGAACTTCCCAAGCTCCAGTTTGTTTCCATTGCCCCTTGTCCTGTTTCTGGGCACCACTTAAAAGAGTTTGTCCCTGTCCACTTCACTCCTGCACTTTAGATACTTGCAAACAATGATGAGATCACTTCTCAGCCTCCCCTTCTCCAGGCTGAACAGCCCCAGATCCCTCAGCCTTTCTTCGTGCAGGAGATGCTCCAGGCCCCTAAACATCTTTGTAGCCCAAGTTTTAAAGTTTATTCATTTCTTTTAAATTACATCTGGAAACAAATATGAAGACAATTCAGTTATTGAATAAATTTGATAGATTCAGTCAACAGCAATAAGTAGGCTAAGCATCTTAGTCTTCAAGATTTACTTCCTATACGATATTAAATTTACTTGCTAGTAATGACCAACTTCAGGTCCTTGTCATTATTACAGTGCCAATCGGGTGTCTCTTTAACATGATTCAGAACTATTCTTTGATTGAAGAACATCTTCATATATCAGTCTTCTATCTTGTGTCTTTGTTTTCTTTTACTAAATTGTTCTTTATGGGGGGATGTAGTTTAGGTTTTGATCGGGAAAACAATGTCTCTGCAGATGAATTATGTACTGTAGATGAATTGCACACTGTGTTCCATGCTGATCTTGAGCATGTAGAGTAGTTTTGCTTCTCTGAAGTAATGCTTTATACCCTTAAGTAAAAAGAGATATGCTCACAGTAACTGGTTGAGAACTTTCCAAAACCAATAGTGACTGATAACACTCTTTGAGTTTCTCTTGTTGATTTTCTAAACAAATTTTATTAAATGTGACCACATCCATTCTCTTTACGGTTCGAATCATTATTGATGAACTCTTCTATGAGGATGTTTGTGCACCTTGTTAACCATTATAATTGCTATTCTGCATTCCCCGATCCTCTTTTCAGTGTGCTTTTTGTTTTATTTTATTTTTATTATTTCTAGGATTGTAAACTCTGTGAAGAACAAACTCTCATTTAGCAGTGGTTTGTGTAATGTCTAGTATGGTGGGGCCCAACCCATTGTAGCTCTTAGACTATTACTAACTTGCAGTGTGCGAAATTAGGTCATGTTAAAATACACAGTATTGAAAAATAACACTAGAATTGAATTTGTAATGAACTTCCTGAAGTCAAGAAAACCCCTCAATTACAGCGTCAGTGTAAATGTTGACCAGTAGGTTGTTTTCCATTCCTTATGACTACTTCTAAGCAGAGACTGGAATTATTTAAGAAGTCTGTTCATTACGTGTTCTGGTTTAGAACAATCCAAGTTTCATTTCAGTCAGCTAACCCAAGAACAGCTAATACAGAATAGTTTAACTGGCACAGTGTTGTACAAAAGCAAAATATATATGTATATATATTAGAAATTATTAAACATTTATCTATCAAGATTAGGGCAATTCCAGTTGCCTTCATACATATCTAGTCCAGAATGGATAAAAACATTGAAACTATTACTTGGCTTCATATGAGATTAATTCATTGTGAAGTGTACTTAGATATTTTGCTGTTCATTCTGCATTTTTGTGCCATGCTTCTGAAGGAGATAATACCTTGTGTAGCTGAAAATTCATTTTAAGTGAAACATGATATAATCCATTTCATAAACATGTCGGATATTCCTTTCAGAGTATTCAATAACTTTTGGCTTTTGACAGCCTTCCCATTTTAAGTTGATTCTTTTAGTGCTAACAGGGTTTAAAATTCTTTTTTGGCATATTTAGCATTGCCAAAGTTTTGCTGAACAGAAGTCTCAAAATAATGAAGCCTCAAAAATGGAGGAAGGGGAAGTAGAACAGATTTTTCTTATCATTGTTCCCATTGCAGAGTATCTGCTTACCAAAAAATAAAAGTATTTCAAATTAGAGTGGATGAGATGGATTCAAAGCTTTTGTCTATTAGACACTAGAGAATCTAAACACTCCTGTATGTATCTGTAGGAAACAAGACTCCAGTAGTTCTGCTGCATATGGCATGAACTGTTTTCAAAAATCTTATGCTTCCCATCCTGTTTGGGTTAATTTCAGTTACATGTTGTGCATCAAGAAATGTACTTTCATATTCTATCAACTTCAGAAGTTTAGTTCAAATGATTTGAATGTATCATTCTAATATGACATGAATGATCTGAACTGTCTACAAAAGGCGTGTTAAAATTAAACTTAGCTTAATTTTTGAGAATGTTTTATGAAATTTTATTCCTCCTACGGGAAGAAGAATCCTAAAATGTGTAGCATCACTGGTTGTGTGTTCTGATTTTAACCTGCAAACGTTTGGATTTGGTCATGGGAAATCAGTGTTGCTATTTTAATATTCAGTATTTAAAGAGTTAATTCCAAGGTGAGCTCTGTTTCATTCTGATACTGTAGAACAGGGGTGTTCCCTTGTGCTCAGCAGGGAGAAATGAGATTTCACAGGAATACATTCTCCATAATCATTACAGATCACTTCTGAGTAGGAACTTTCCTGTGTTTTCTTAATCAGATCAATAGTTGTGAAATGCAGCTCTATGAAGAATGTTGTGCAGTATTCTCTGCACCCCCCGTTTGGCATGGCAGTGGTTTCTTCTGATGATGCAAGCTCTAACTCAGCTGATTAACTTCCTTGCAGAAATTGTCCTGCCAGTAAGAGGCGAGGCGGCTCTGGGGAAGGCTGAGATGGGGAACATACTGAGAAAGTTTCACAGTAAAGGAGGTGGCTCCAAGTTGGAAGACAGGGGAGCCCAGAAGCAGAAGGAATCAACTGAGAGTGGACTTAAAAAAGGCACAGCAGAGAAAAAAACAGAGAAAACAGAGCACGATGGTGAAGCCAATGGTTATTTAAACAGCAGCCAAACAAGTGAAAGCCCTGAAACCAGCCAGTCCACCAGATTGCACGGAGCAGGGTCACTGTCAGCAGGTGCTGCCCATTCGACTTCGCTTCCTCCTGCTGCCGCAAAACTGAAAAGTGAAGGAAACGAGTTATTTAAGAGTGGGCAGTTTGGAGAAGCTGTGCCCAAGTACTCGGAAGCAATTGAGTATGTCATCAGTGCAGGTGAGTGTGATACCTTATACTTAAATTTAGAATTGTTGTTTATGTGATTTAAAGGAGCTGCAGATGAACTAACGTAGCCTATCCCTGGATTTTTGGCATGAGTTACTGTGCAGTGAATACTTAGTCATTGCCAGTAGAGGATAATTCATGTAATGCAAAATGAGGAAGATGAGCAAAATATTCTTTTAGCTTTTTTGGGGCAGAGATGTTTGTATTTCTCTGTGTTTGAATAGCTAAGTATTCTAGGTGACATAATAAAGGAAAGCTCCTTCCAGCTTTGATTCAAGAGCAGACTGCATCGCTGCAGTACAACTTACTGTATACAATTGTTTTAATGCTTGAGTGTCATTTTAGTAATGGTCTTTGTAATTGTAACTTCTTTTAGGAGAACAGAATCCAGATGATTTAAGTATCTTGTACTCAAACAGAGCAGCATGTTACCTCAAAGAAGGCAACTGCAGTGACTGCATTCAAGATTGTAACAGGTAAATTGCAACCTTCGATGTAGAGCAACAACATTCCTGATGATGATTAAACATTTTATGTGATATCTTATTATTGTACTTTGAATCCCTGTATAATCTCACAGATGCCTTTATTTGTCAGTTACGTAAACAATCACGTGAAACTCAGGGAAGGAACAACATTTAACTGACTTAGGCAGCTTCTTGCATACACAAGTATGTGTAGATTTATAGTTTTTATTGTAACAGCAGGCTTATTTCAGTGATACTCATTAGTAACCTGAATGTGCAATCTTTATTAATCCGTAATGCTTATGATAGTGTAGGAAATTACTTTCAAGCATTTTTGAGGTTCATGTCTGCTCTGTTTTTGTGGTGTTTTTATTTTTAAAATATATATTCAGCTTAACTACGGACAACAATTACAGTTAAGAAACCGAGCTAAAATCCTTCCTGCTTATTATGGCTTTTAAGGATACGGGAGTGAGAGAAGATCAGTTGCCTTCAGTAACTTGCAAACACTGCCTTCAACTAAATTATTAGTATTTCCAGATGTCTTTTGTTACATTTTCTTAAAAGGGTTAGTAAGACTGAGGCCTAAATGGCCAAGAGTATCTCAAGATGGTTGGGATACTTTAGATTTTTGTTTGTTTGCTTCAATTTCTGCTACTAGAACCCAACTAGTAAAAAAGCCACTCTGAAATGTGTGTGTAACTTAATTAACTGAATATTTGACATACTGCATAAATTCTGCCAGACAAAAATGTAGAAATTTCATCTGAAAAAATTGACTCGATAACCATATTCACTAAAGGAGATGTAGATTCATACACAGTTGTCTGATAAAACCCAGATGGTGTACTTAGCAGCCAACAGATAATTCAGTAGTTTTCTTTCTTAGAAGAGTTCAGTCAAAGTCAGTAATGCAATGATTTTGGTTTTTCTTACTGACTGAAAGTTTATTTTCACATTATTCTATCACAGTGTTTTTAATCTTGTGTGTATTCAAGAACCAGTGATGATTACTAATCATAACAGAGGTGAAAGTAATGTAGAATCTGGGTGGCAGAACAGCCAAACTGCAGAAAGTAGGCAATGTCAGGTACATTTACTCCAGACAACACAATATAAGGAATGATTCCCAAATAAGTTATTGATTTAATCAAGTAAAACTTGAGGTAGTGCTTATGTTTGTGACATTAAGAGTATACAAATGTATTGAACATCTACTAAGTTTTAGCTGCATAAGCCTTAAAGATTTATGAAAAGCCATCTGTTGGATCACTCTTTGTCTGAAGTTTCTGTTTAGGGTGTTTCATGTTATTGTGAGTGAAACAGGGCTCCTACACTAACTTCATTTTCACTTATTTAATATGGTGGTGTGGCTTGTTTCATGGATGTATTATCTTCACATTCTGCCCTGGGAGACCAGTTGTCCGTTCCCACTAACGCTATTTTTCAAGCAATGTCTCCTACTCCAAATAATAACTGTGCTTTTTATGTCATTCTGAATACCAGAAGCCTGAATATTGTGTTAGTTGTTGTCTAAGTTACAGAACGTGGAGCATTTTTGCAGAGTTTTTTAAGAGCTGTAGCATCATATGCTTTTGTATTTTTCAGATGCATTCGTTAAGTAGAGTTGGAATGTTGGTATGCTTATGAAATAGAAATTGGAAATCTTTGTTCCAGAGGTTGTTGTTTCTCTAGTTTTATGGAGGAGTGATGGTGAAAAGCTAACTTAGCATCCAGGAAGGCCAATAACATCCTGGCCGTACAGAGAGCACCAAGTGGATGCAATTATCCCCCTGTACTCAGCACTTGTTACACGGCAACTATGCTATGTTATTATGTTGGATTTTGGTTTCCCTAGTACACAAAAGGTATTGATCAACTAGAATGAGTTCAGTGTAGTGTTGCTTAGGGGGCTGCGGGCTTTGGAACACTTGCCTAGAGAAGTGGAGGATGCCAGGTTTATTAAGCTTGAAGAATGGCTTTGAGGGCTCCTAGCAGCAGGAAGCAAGGACATATGAGGAGATCACCCAGAAGATGGAACCTGATTCTGGCAGTGTATTGTAGGAGGGTAAGTGACAGCAGGTAAAAGCAAACTGAAGAGGTTCTGACTGAGGAGAAAAGTAATAATAATAATAATGAGAAGAAAAAAAAACATTTCCTGATGGGGGACAATGGGATACTGTGACAGGTAACCCAGGGTGGTTGTGCAGAAATTTCCCCGGAGGTTTTCAAAGCTTGACTGGATAAAGCTGTGAGCAACCTTTGTCTAATCTCAGAGCTGACTCCACATTTAGCAGGTTAGACTGGAGACCTGTGAGTCTGAATTAGCTCAGTACTGCATGCCATCAAATTGCCTAGACTCACATTAATTTAAGTATTTCAGTGTTTATCCTTCTGTCTTATTAGCAAGAATCAGTGATTAGTTAGAGGTGATATTTAATAAAGCTTTTGTGGCCTCATCAAGTTACTGGCAAAGCAGTTGATGTTCAGAAGTTCTGATTGCACAGTATCAGGGATTGAGACAAAAATGGACAAAAGACATGTAAAAACCTAAAAGGCAAAAGCAGACAGGGATATATTCGTGTTTCATTGAATGTATTTTTACATTAATGTTTTCACATAAGGAAGAAGAATTAAATTTGTGTAGGCAAAAGCACAATATACTTGAAATTCTAGTAGTTCTAGGCATGACTTGAGAAAAACAACTTTTAACAACTGTCATTTTGTTACTTTCATTGCCAGGAAAGCATTAGCTCTGCAGGTAGAAGATGTGGATTTGAGTCTAGTAAGCTGTGGTAAAAGCACTGACCATTTCTTAACTGCATTTCATTTAGGGCATTAATAATGAACCACTCAACAGTGTCTTCCTGGGTTATGTTAGTGTAAGACAAATCTGAAATCACACAATTGTTCCATATAGTTGTGTGTATAATAAGATAGTTGTACTACTATTTACTTTTCCTGCTTTAACATCATATACCTCTTTTGTTTTTTTCCAGAGCTCTGGAACTTCAGCCATTTTCCCTTAAGCCTCTTCTACGACGAGCCATGGCATACGAGTCTATGGAGCGGTATCGACAGGCATATGTTGATTATAAAACAGTCCTACAAATAGACAGCAGCATACAAGCAGCAAATGACAGTGTTAATAGGTAAATGCACCTTGTACATATTTTACACATTAGTCCAAATAGAGGAATATAGATCATCCTTTCTGTATTTATCCCACAGCAAGGCCATCACAATTTGTGTTAGAACTAAAGGATTGACTGGTTACTTTTGTTGTTTTCTCACAGCTTCACAGTTGCCTTCTGCAGCAGTGAGCCACATTTTTCTTTTAAAATTATTACATTAAGAGGCTTTTTTTATTATTTATTTTTATTATTATTATTATTATTTTTGGACTGGGCAACTTCTTTCCTAACTTGTGGTTTAAGTCCATACCTTTTCTCTGACATTCCTGTTTCCTTAATTTACTAGCACTCTTCATGTGCCAACTCAGGTTTACGTTAGGTGTGAATTCTTCAGTATGCTACAGTTGTGCATACACTGGAGCAGCTTGTTGCAGTGATTGGCTACAAAGCTTAGAGATGTTTTTAAAATAAAAGTAACATAACAGATTGCTTAGAGATAAATTACAGTATCTTACTATAAGATACTGTATATTAATAGTTCATTATTATGATAGTGCTTATACAGTTTGATTCTCATTAACATGTTGAAAGTACATAAGTGCACAAATGACAGGATTTTCATGTTGATTTTCTCTCTTTTTTTCCTTTTATTGGACAAAAAAATACTTATGAAAGTGAAACAGAGATTAATTGTTGAGCAGGACTCCGTCTTCATGCAACTTTATGCAATGGAATCTGTTACTTTCCTTCTTAAGGCGAGGTCATGAGTGCTTATGTTTTTCTTTATACATCAATGAAGAGGCAATAGTATTTTTAAATTCTGCTTATTTAAGAAGAGGTGTCCAAAGGAAATGATGAAACTTTACTATCTTCTCTTTGTAGTCTTCTTTTTGGTTACACAACAAATTGTCGCTGATCTCCTGTATCTGCATTAATAATAGACGATTTCTTTTGGTGAAGTAACTTCCTGTGTTGGTATCTCTACAATTTATTTGACTTTTTTTTTTTTATTTTGGTTTTATTTTTAAAATTTCTTGGCTTATTTATCTGCAGATATTATTCTCTTGTTTCTTCTGACAGTGACTTGTAACTTGCTTAGTAATAAGCTTATTTCCTTCTTTTCCCTTAACATTCTTCCTTTTCTCCTCTCTAGGCCTTCCTTATGTTTTTAGCTTCACTGCTCATTATTCTTTCCTCCCTGGCAACCCATCACCTTATTTCAGCTGCTTCTTCCTTCTTGTCTTCTCTTCTGCTGGTAATTAATTTTTGCTTGCAAATTCTTACTTTCTTGAGCATAGACCTCCTGCTTTACTGAACTTTTAATATAAGTTATTTTTGAGTATTTTGTCTTTGTAAATTAATCTGCAAACAATGACTGAATTATCAATTTATAGTTCCAAAGTAATACGCCTTTAAGAATGAGTTTTGACAAAGAATGGTAGGTACTGCACAGCCCTTTAACACAGTGGGACAACCTCAAAAGAGATCTTTGAATTTTTTAGAAACGTCAGGTCTTAACAGTCTGCTTTTACTGGAGGATTTATTTGTTTTAACATTCCTGGAGGAAACTGGATGGTGATTGTGTAGGAAGCTGACAGAAAACCTCATCTTCCTACTTCTGTCTGAAAGTGGGCTCATTAAATTGTATTAAGGCTCATCTTGCTGTGTTCACCTGCTAAGTAAGTTTTTAAAAAACTCTTAAAACCTAAGAGTTGTTCAGTCTGATATTTCAGATAATTCTCATGTTAAAAATGAGTAGAATTTCTTAAGGTGAAGCCTTCACTTGCCACTCAACAACCAAAGTAAACTAAGAAAGAATGTATTTATTTTGCTGAAAAATCAACTGAGAACAAGTACAAAGAATTGTGAGTGTTTATCGTGGTTAGCTGATTTTCAGTTGTGTCTTTTATATTGGGCAGTATGTTCATACATTTCAATTTATTAAATTGAACCTTCATTCCACTTCTCTCAATTCTGAACAGAATTACTCTGTTATTTTGTGTGAGAAGAACCAGGAGAAAAAAAAAAGACTTTTAAATATGAAGTGTGTGGTTTTGTTCTCTAATAAAATTACCAGAGTAACTTTACTCTTAGGGCTGTCTAACTTGTGATAATGTGCCACATTTCTCTTAACACTTGTATTCAGACAATTCTTAACAATACCCTAAGGCTTTAGTAGAATAAGAACAAAATAGAACTTGCACAGATTTTGCTTTTACCCTATAAAATACTGCTTATTACTGGGATAGAAGAAATCCCAGAAGGGGTATATGTGGTTAATACAAAGCAAAATGTTCTTGTTCACTTAGAAAACAGATTAATTAGCTAGATCATACACATAACATCACATTTTTTAGTGTTAATAACTTATTTTCAGTACAAAATGGCATGTTTCATGTAGCATATAGCATACATGTTTCATGAAATATAGCACATAAAATCACGCATAATGTAGCTCCACAAACAGTGTTTGTATTCTATATATATATTTAAAATACTGCGTCAGTTTCTGTTTTAATGTCAGTGTCTGCCTGGACATGGTCCTGGGCACCCTGCTCTAATTGTCCCTGCTTGAGCAGGGAAACAGGACCAGATGGATGCAGAGATCCCTTCCAACCTTAACTACACTGAGATTCTGGGAAACAATATTAGAAGTGCTGCTGGCTCTTCTTTTGGATCCTAATAGGAAAATTGTTTGGTGCCAGCTGCTTTGAATCTAGCCAATGTATTACACTGAGGAGTTTTCTTACTTTATAGCCATTATTATTGAAACTTTTGTAAAGGAAAAAGTGAGGAAGAAAACTCTGTCTGGGTTATTATCTCATTTGAGTCACATTCAGGGTTACTAGATTTTTATTTTTTGGCAGATAATTAACATAGGGTGTTTTTTTGCACTACGTTAGATAGAAACGCACCTATTATACAAATTCCAATTTATTGATTTATATAGTATCAATTTGACTTGCTTTACTATGTTGAGAGCTTTTCTTTGTTAAAGTAGACATCAGACTTGCTCACTCTTGGCTCTTAAATTCATGTTGATATCAGAATGCTTTTTATATCGCTCACATTATTGTTTTTAGCATATGTTAATATTTGCTTGGTTAGGTTTTTTTTTTTTTGTTTGTATGTTTGTTTCTTAGATCAGTACAAAAGTTGCAAGAAAACCGTGAATTCTGTATTCATGTTTGTTTGGGTCTTTCTCCAAAACATATCACAGCAATGGGAAACTCCCAATTAATTGTATTTTGTATTGAGCCTCTCCTGTGTAGAAGCAGATGATCTATAGTCTACTGATTAAAGAGAGGCTGAACAGTTTGAATACTTTTATTTGCATTTTTAAATGGTGATGAAGAATAATCCACTGAAGAGTTTTTGTCTACTATAAGAAATGTAATTTATGACCTGCACTGGTTGTTTAGAAAATATTTTTGTGAGAGGTAATTGTGTAAGAGATTTTGTTTGACATGGGCAAATTTAGGTACCATGCTTATGTCTCAGGATGCTGTATTTTACTCTTGTTTCAGATAACATGAATTAGCAACTGAGAAAACTAAGTAATATAAATATCTGTTCCCCCCCCATCCTCACCCTCCCTATTTCTTTACTGCCATGTTTGAGGCAGCACATAAAGCTTGGTTGCAAAATCTGACATTTGCTTAATTATATAAAAAGAAGGCTGAGAGGGGACTTGATCCAGGTTTATAAATACCTGAGGTGTGGGAGCCATAGTGGTGAGGCTGGTCTCTTTTCAGTAGTGCGTGGGGATAGGACTAGGGGTAATGGGATGCAAGTACAGCATAGGAAGTTCCACACGAATGTGCACAAGAACTTCTTTACAGTGAGGGTGACGGAGCACTGGAACAGGCTGCCCAGGGAGGTGGTGGAGTCTCCTTCTCTGGAGATATTTAAGACCGGTCTGGACGCCTACCTGTGTGATGTGGTGTAGGGAGCCTGCTTTGGCAGGGGGGTTGGACTCGATGATCTCTAGGGGTCCCTTCCAACCCCTACAATTCTGTGATTCTGTGATTTATAGATCTGGCTGATGACAGTGTCCTGTCTGCTACATATGAGCAGAACAACTGATTTAAAAAGGGGAAAAGCCCAAATCAAATAAATGAATTCAGTAGTGTTAACTATTAAGACAGTCATTGTTGGGTTTTTTTTTTTAATAATCTTAAGGGTAATTGTTAAGCTTTGTGTGTTGCTGTGGTTTTTTTTTTAATTAGAACATTGTATTATTTAATTTGTAAGTTATCAAAGCATAAATTAAATGTTTGCAGAGTCATATTGATGGCATTTTTCCTTTTCAGAATAACGAAGACTTTAATTGATCAAGATGGTTCTAGTTGGAGGGAAAAACTACCACCAATTCCAGCTGTCCCTGTTGCTGCTCAGCTACACAGGTGGGATGGAGGAAGCTTTTCTTCAGAGGTTAAGCCAAGAAGTCCCACAGAAATCAACAAAGAAGAACAGTTGCAGATGAATCGTATGTATAGCTAATGCTATATGTGTACTAGAAAGTACTTTTAACCAAAAAATGGAATACAATTAAATGTATTAAAGAAATGACTTCAGAAAAATATTTACCAGAGAACTTAGTGAAAAGTCAAATTAGGTGATCTTTTATGTGATTAGGTTTGATACACTTGATAGAGCCACAGTTATGGTAATTATTTTTTGGAGGCCAGATGATGCAGTTTAGTTTGCAGCGTGTAATTTCTGAAGTTATGTAAAATATGGCAGAAATGGCTCATCAGCGGTGGCGTGCAGAAATCAAACTCACAGAGTAATTACAAAGCAGGTGTGTTGAATCAGTGCTGCACACTCACTGGGTGCAGGGGAGATATTCACACCTAGCCTGCATAGCAGAGGGCAAGAAAGGCAGATCCTTAATGAGGAAGCTGCTTACACATACATTAGATATCCAAGAAAAGGCATTATTACAATGAGTCCCCAGAGTGATTGACATTCCCTCCTTCACTCCAAGTCCCATCTCTGTTACATGTGCGTATTCTCGCTGGGCTTTCCGATGAAGGTTGTCATGTTTTTTTCTTGGTCTTGGTTTAGGATAGAGTATGCTTGGCTGCCTCTGGTTGGTTGCCTCATTGGCCACAACTCTTTTCACCAATACACTCCTTCTTCGTTAATTTGTGGTTTAACTGTTTGAGCCTGCTACCTTGCATTCCAGATATAGGAAAGCTAATGATGTTATTTGGACAAAAAACAAGAGACCACTGTCTGCACTAATTGTCTGAGTCTGTATAAAAGCATCTGCTATCGGCAGCGAGAACCTGGCTTAGCAAGGTCAAATCTGCAGCTGCCGATTCAACACCTCATTGAATGCACATAACTTTTAGCCTAATTTACTTCCCTTAGTTCAGCAGTGTGTTGAGTCCTATCACAAGTCAGTGGTTTCTCTGACCTAATATTACAGCAGTTAAACTTATTTTTTTGTTTGTTTAAGGAACATGAAAGATGTTAATGTATATTTTAAGCTCAATTAAATTCATAAAAGTTTTACTCCACTTTTTAAAATGTTCAGTGACTGGAGCATTTCCATTAGTTGTGCCTGTTGTTACTGATTTATCACTTAAAGATTGGACAGTTTAGCACTTAATTTTGAAATCAAGCAGAAAACTGGTATTTTACATGAGTGTGTTGCTATTAAAACAAGCTACGCTTTTATATTTATGTTTGTACTCTGGGCTTTTTCTGTTATTAAGGGGTGCCATTAGTTGTTTTTTTCTTTTCATTGTATAACCAAGGTATGTAGTCTAAGCCATTTATCTTAACTAGGAGGGATTAAATTTGCATCTTTACAACATTGTATAACTTTGAAGAGAAAGAATTGGAAGATTAAAGCAAAGAACAAAGATAGCAGTTCCTTAGGTCATGTTTAACCTGTTCTGAAATGTTACTGTTAGCCATCACTGTCACCACAGTGGGATTGTGGGATATAAAACGCTTCTCAGTCTACTTCAGGAGTCATTAAAGTGCAATCAGGATTGATGTTTCACTGCAGATATTAAAGCTGTGGTCTAATCCAGAAGCATGTGCAACAAATGATGTGGAAGGAAAGACCATTATGAAAGAGCAAAGCATTTATATATGCATAGTTTGGTGTTTTCTAGTTGCTTGAAACACCTTTATCAGAAAACTCATAAACAGAATATTGTTGATCTCTCAGTAACCCCAACTGATGTGATTGTTTGTCATTAGCTTAACATAGAAATTGATTGATTGGTTGCTTGCAGAAAGCATATTAGGAAACATTATGGCCTTTTTGGTGTGATGGTGAAGATCTAGAAGGTTTTTAATGCCTCTGATTACATTTCTGCTGCTGTAAATAAAGCCAGCATTTTGGTGGTTCATCCCACTGTACTAGGAAGAGCAGGTTGGCAGGGGAGGATGAAAGCAGAGTTGTCTGTTGCGTTCAGATTATTTTCAGCAAAAATAGCTACCTTGGTGTATTGGAAAACATGTGTTTTGTCAAATAGGTGCATGTATCTCATAACTTTCTTAGAGCATCAGGAAGATGTGGGACAGAAATCGGAATGTGCAAACTGATAAAAATAGTCCAGATGCCAGGCAGTTATTCTTAGTCTGGGTAGATTATTCAGCTATCTGTAATGAACCAACCTTCTTATGTAACACTGTGATCCTTTCCTTGTGTAGGTGAGAAAGCTGAGGAAAAGTTCAGGACATTAAAAAATGAAGGGAATGATTTGGTGAAGAGAGGTAAATATGATGAGGCTGTAAATAAATACAGTGAATGCTTGAAGTTAAATTCCAAGGACTGCACAATCTACACAAACAGGTAAAGATCTAAAATCTACCCCTGCTTTGTGGGATAACAATGCTTACATTTTTGCACTGAAAACATGGATTTTGCGTCACTTCAACCACTTTTTAAAAGGCATTTTTTTCCTCTTGATGGGAATTTCTAATAACAAAATTGATTTTTCATTAAACCTCGTTGTCTTCCAGGCAGAGCAGGTATTTATGTCTGTGATATCAATATAAAGATTTTAAGATGTATGTAAAGTAACCAAAGCGAAAGGTGTTATTAAAGTAGCATCTTACAGAATTGTGTGAGAATACTGATTGGATATTAATTAAAAACTAACGTGCAGTTGCAATATACCAAATACAAAGAATAATAATTTAGAGAGGATGTACATACTGAAAAGATAGTAGTAGAAGCGTAGTCATGCAGCAGCGTTATTGTAAAGGTTGACCTGATTCTATGGCATAATTCTTTATGCTGTAATCCTGTCAGCTTCTTCAAATTAAGTAGGATTTTACTAGGCCAGTTCCTGAATAGGAGACTTCCAAGTAATAATTAGATGCAGAAAGTGCTTATTTAATATGGAGCACTTTATTTTCACCCAGAGTGGTTGCATGCAATCCCTGTTATATACATCCCCATACCGTCATATTAAGCTAAAACAGACTCTGCTTTTAAAGTACTTATACACCTGCTCAACTTCTAGCATTATTCATACATGAATTTTAACTGGAATTGGCTCTAATTCCATCCAGTGATGTCATTAATACTTATGATTTTGATGTATTTAAGGAAGAAAAGATGTACTGTAAGGAGAAAAGAATATAAAACAGCATATTGATATTGTGTGAAATACTGTAATAAACATTAAAGAGAGTCAGATACTGTTGGCATTACAGTACGCTAGAATTTACTTATATTGCAGTGTATTCTGTTTTTCTGTGTTAGAGCTCTCTGTTACTTGAAACTGTATAAATATGAAGAGGCTAAGCAGGATTGTGATCATGTCCTTCAAGTAGAAGATTCTAATATTAAAGCTTTTTACAGAAGAGCGCTAGCATACAAAGGATTACAGGTGAGGAAAAAGAACATGGCAGGTATTCTTAAGTACTTCTAAACTTGCTTATCCTCTTCAAAGGCAATCATCAGGTAATTAAGTCAGCGAGTGAACATAAGCAAAGTATGCAGTGCTGATGATGTATTACTTTGTAAAGCATTAGGCATATATAGAATATAAATATTTTTTGAACATATAAATCTGCACAATGATTTACAGTAATTTGAGAAAAGACTAAGAATATTGGAATAAATAAGCTTTGAATTGACAAATGACTCTAACAAAAGATAGTAAGAACTAGATGCATCTAATTTGTTAAGACATAACTAAGCTGGAGGATGTTAATTGTTTATGATTGCATCTGTATTTATATCACAAAAGCTGCAGAGGGATTTAATGATTTTTATACACTCACTCAGATGCAGTTAAGGAAACACTGGGATAAAGATGGTACTTGTTTGATGAATTAGGCCGATAATGTAGGATATGGGATGGGCTATGCATACTCTTACACCCGGATACAGTTTAAAACTTAGGAGGGCTGGTTGTTTGCTGACCATTGTGATCATTGTCAGAAGTCTGTTCTGGAACCTCATTTCTCTGTAGCTGTGAATATTCAGATGTTTTAGCTTAAATGGTAGCTGTTTGCTGAAGAAGGCACGCTGTCCCCTTGCTGTGTTCATTTGCAGATGAAGTCCACAAGCAAACCAAAGTTTGCTTGTACAAGTTAACTGGTTATGAATGAAATATCTTGGATAGAAAATAGAATGAGAATGTCTGTCTTCCACACTTGTAGTTTCCATTACTGCTGGGATGCTGAGGAAAGATGTCAACTGATGATGTAATATTGTTTTTTTTAGGGTTTTATTTTTTTTTCTGTGATAATATGACCCTCAATAACCTTATGACACTGATTGGGAACAAAGGAAATACTGGCTCCCTCACTATTCTGTGCACAGTCTTTTACTATCTGCTGTTACATGTTATCCTTATTTTTTATATTCAGCCCCCAGGGTAACTTGGTTTGTTCCATGTGGTATTTCAGCCTTCCTCAGAATTGGTGCTGCTCTGAACTTTGTCTCTCTGAAAAATTTAATACTGAAAGTCAAATCAAAGGGCAAGACTGATTCTGGTAGAGCAGTGTTCTAATACCACTCTGTATTGATCCTTCTGTAGTTTATCCTAGAATTCTTCATGTAATCTCAGTCTTCCCAACTATAGCCAGGAATTTCCTATGTCAGCTCATTTGAGATGAGCGGTTGAAATGATGCCCAGAATTTAAGGCATAGTTTTCATTTAAATTTAATTTGACCTTCTGTCAAAGCCTGCAAACAGTTGATGGAGTTGCACTGAGAAGGTATTAAAATGTTGATTGTTTTTAAAAGCAGCAATCCTCAGTAGTCTATTTTCTAATACAGGGAAATGTTTTTCAGAGCATATATTAATTCATACTATATATTTAATATGAATGTATTTAGTCATAAAGTATTCAAACTTATCCTTGGTTTCCTCTTTTCTACCTTTAAAATTACACTGCATTTTGATTATTTTTGTCTATTTGCATCAAGATTTTAGCATTTTTTTTCCTTGTGAAAGCCAATATGATAATTGTAATTTATTTTTCCCATACTGTATTTATGAAAAAAATATTTTCCTTTTTACTTACAGAACTATCAAGCCAGTGCTGATGATCTCAAGAAAGTACTTCTAATAGATCCAAATGTTCTTGAAGCAAAAAATGAGCTAGAGGAGATAACCCAGCTGCTCAGCTGTGGCAGCACTGCTGTCACTGACAGTCAACAAAAGCAAAGGAAGAAAATAACCATACAAGAGGTATATCTGTTCAGTTTTATAAGCAGGCAGTACAGAATCCATGCATTTGAAAACATAATACCAAAGCATTTAGGTGTTAGTTCTGAGCTCTACACCTGCTTTAGGCAGAATTGTATTTTTAACATATCAGAGGATGCTCACATATATGTTCAGCATCCACTCTCTTCTGAATTGAAGCTTTGCCTGCTTCAAGGTGCATTCAGAAATACAACATAAGTGAAAAAAGTACATTAAGACAGCAAGAAACTTCAGCATGTGCTCCTTGTAATCCTCCTTAGATTTTGAAATAGCAATTTTACAGGATATGGCTGTCCAAGAGCAGTTTTGCTTTTGAAGTCTGAGCTACTCTGGCAACCTCTGGTGAAGGCTGTTAGCAACGTGCCAGCTGTTCTTGTGCTGGTAGTGATGCTTCTGGTGTGAAGGATAAAATCCTTCCTTGAAAAGCAATGGTATGGAAAAAAAAAAAAAAAAAAAGAAGCACGATTTAACATTATATATTGGATTAAAACAGTAGCTGTCCAGAATTTTTTGAATTAAGTGGCAAAGGGATTTTCTTGGTCACCTGATGTTTTGGATTGTAACTTCGATGTTTTTGATTGTAATTTACCATTGGTTTAGGAATGTATTTTTTTCCCCTTTCCTGTTTAAAATATATAATTTCCAGTCTATGCTATTAAACTGAGACTGTAATTTGGATTGTGCAATTTCAAAGTGATGGTGTAATGGAAATGGCAGTTACTGCCACAGCAACAACTTGTTTTATTGACAAACTTCCCAGTGTCTCGAGTTTGGGATTTTGTGTAACTGTTGTAAGCTGGGAATAGTGTTAGTTAAGCTGTGAGTTGTGACGAAGGGGCTGAGAGTGTACAGAGAAGCTCTGGGCAGTGAATGCAGTGCTTGGAGACCTACTGACTACATTACTGACATTGGTAATTCTTCCAGGGCTGAGGCAGGAAGCACTGATGTTTGTTATTGTGTAATTGTGGCTGCCCATTTAGACAGTTTTCCCTATCTTATCTACATGGGGATGCCATGAAAGCAGACTGCAAAGAAAATAAAGGAAAATTTAATTAGAAAGAGATTTAGCATTATAATTCCATTTGAATCAAGCTATAATTTTATAGAAGACAGCTAGATATCTCCCTTGTTACTAAGGATTATTTAAAAATAAAGCAAAAGCTCTATAAGCCCAATGCCTGCAGAGATGGCTAATTTAGCTCCCAGTGCAGCACTGTGATGTGGAGTGCTGTGTCTTCAGACTTTTCCAAAAGCCTGACAAGCTTTTGGAGAAACCCTGTTCAGTGAGTTGTTTTGGTAGGTTTGTACTGACTCAACAGCTCCTGATAGTTTGAAGTGGACTTCTATTAAAGTAGTTTTGTGGTTGTAAATGTTGTTGGCGCTGCAACAGGTCGTCCAAAGATGTGACTGATGTCCCATCCCTGGAAACTTTTGGGGTGGGGCTGAATCAGGCCTGGGGCAGCCTGCTCTAGCTGTGATGTCCCTGTTCATTGCAGAGGAGTTGGACTAGATGGCCTTTAAAGGGTCCCTTCCAACTCTAAGGGTTCTGTAATAGTGGAACTCGAGGCTAATTTTCTAGCAACTGATTGATGAAGCTCTGTATAAGCTGCAAGCTGAGGAAAAGTGGGAATACAGGCAGTTAGACCATGATGAACCTTCTGCCTCCACAGCAAGTCCACAAACAGCAGCCTGATGCAACTGCTGTATGCTTGTACTGTTCTGCAGTCACAGCAGTGAAGCTGTAAATGAAAAGCATATGGAGACTAAAGTTCAGTTCTGCTTGTGTTGTGCAACTTCGCATTCAGAATATGTATACTGTCCGTCTTAGCTCTCTCACAGTGTTCTTCATTTGTCTTTCTACAGTGAAACACCAAGCAATGAAATGAATGCAAAATACAGACTTTTGACTGAGAAACCTTTAAAAATAAACAAGGGTTGTACCGTTCTGGGGGCAAGGGGGACACAGAGGAACATAGGAGCCTTTATTTTGTGAAGAGTAAAATGCCAGCTTTAATTTAGTGATGTTATTGTTGAATATACACGTGCTATGTATGGAATTAATGCCATTTTTTTTTGTGAAGGTAACTGATGAACAGGAAGAGGGGCAGCTTGCGACATCAGAAGACGCATTGGCTGATGATGTTGGCTCTAAAGAAGCAGTTCAGCAAAGTGTGCCATCAAAGACCTGTGAAAAACTGACTATTTCTGAACCATCCAATGCCTATGACTTTGGTCAGATGGTAAATGCAGTGAACGCCGCTAAGGATCAGTCTGCTTGTGCAGATCTTCTTACAATTACTGATCCAAAGAAACTGCCAGTGCTGCTCAGTAACAAACTTGATGGAGAGATCTTCTTGATTTTCATCCAGTCGTTGGAACATCACGTCCTTGGAAAAGACCCTGGCCTTGTATATCAGCATCTTTTCTACTTGAGCAAAGCAGAAAGATTTAAGGTAAGAGCTTAGGTTAAACGAGCGCTTAAACAGAAATCTATGAGTTCCGTATTTCAATAGCAAACAATTGTGATATTGCTGTCAAATGTTAGGATTTCCAGTTGCCTGTGCCGATTATAACCCAGTATGTTTTCTCAGGTTGTGTTGGCTCTTCTCAGCAAAAATGAAAAAGGAGAGATTCAGC
The DNA here is from genome assembly GCF_054131305.1 of Coturnix japonica. NCBI lineage: Eukaryota > Metazoa > Chordata > Aves > Galliformes > Phasianidae > Coturnix > Coturnix japonica. Next base: position 18,916,132 of record NC_140664.1, on the reverse strand, counting down.
GACTGTTTGATTTGCTCACAGACAACCAGAACCATCAATACTCTTTGGAAGAACTTGACAGCCTTAAAAAGGTTTATGAACTTTGAGAACTTACAATTTATTTGTTGTGTGGATGGAGCTGTTGGCCGTAAGATGTCTGTATGAACTCTGCGAACACACAAGGGTTGAAGTCGGTCTCTTCACGGACTGTCTGAATTCTACTTTATTTTGACAGCATACACGTATTTAGAACTTGCTGCTCTTTTTTTTTTCTTTTTAGTTGTATACCATTTTAGTCCAGAATTTAATGCATGTCTTTGTGTTCAGTTACGGAGTTTGGCTTTGGCGTCCTGATTTTATTTAGACCTGGAAATATCTATTTTGCATTTATATATAGCTTAAAATACCTCGATGGTGCAGTAGAAATACACTGTCAGTCATCACTTGTATCGCTTCATGGGGTGTAAGTTCTTGTGGCAGAGAAGCACCTTGAAGACAAACGGGTCCATTGGCAGTAGCTTTGCTATAACGAACGTACAAGTATAAATGTCTTTCAAATAAACTGCACAGCCCATCTGTTTCTTCACCCCCTCCCTCCACCAGCCTGTACAAAACAGATGTAAATATTTTTGGTGCTGGATAAAGATGAATGAATAATATATTAGCTTGTCATGGAAACACTTTGGCTCAAAGAAATTAATTATTAACTAAATGGGTATGTTTTTTAAACGACAAACGAGTCAGTTTTAGTGCAGGGAGAATTTTGCTTTCTGTGTGTGTGGAAGGATTGCTGGTTTGCACAGCTTTCGAAGGCACAAACGGCTGCATCTGACAATTAAAATGTTTAACTCCGAGTCTGTAATCACATCACTTCAAATACCAGCTATTGCTGTTTACAGGCCTATTTATAAAGCCAAAACCAAGGTGGACCAGTGGGGTTTGTGTTTGCTTTCAGGCAGTATTTCTGTTTTATACTTCATTCTGACAAAGCTCACTTTTTCTAGAGGAAGTGTTAAAACTTTTCACGTGCCCCAATGCCTTCTTTGCACATTTAATCCAGATTATATCATATATTATAAGTGCTTCAGAAGTATCATTAGGGATGTTGTTGCGGTGAAACCTTTTCTCAGGTTAATTGAAAATCAATTAATAAAGATCTTTTTTCCTGAAAAGTACAATTTCTGGATTCTTACTTCTGCTTCTGCCCCCTTTGAGCTCACAGTTCAGGTGTGGTTTATGAGTTTGGTTTTGAAGAAGAATACCAAGAATGAAGTTGTTAATTCCTAAAACGCTGTCAGCACAACTGATGCGTTTTGTTCTTAAGCGTCCTCTTCCTGTGAGATCGCTGTGTGTCTGAGAGAGCTCTGTAGCTCTATAGCTCTGTAGCTCTATAGTTCTATAGCTCTAGCTGGTTGCACTGAGCCAACGAAGTGCAGGTATTGTGGTCATTGATTCCTGCGACGGTCGTCTCAATTGTTCTCACCATAGCTTTGTGTGTTCTAGGTGGCAGCAGTGCTGCCTGTGGCAGGAGGTTGGAACCTGGTGATCTTGAGGCCCTTCCAACCCAAGCCATTCTATGGTTCTATCTATGCATAGTTTAGACTTTGAGTGTATTATTTGTTTAGTTTTTATTCATTTCACTATGTATTTAGAAAGACAGTACCCACTGAATTATTTTACTAAATGGAATGATATTGCCTTCTGTAGCGGACATTCAGCTTTACTGCATTGATTACACATATTTCTCTTGTGGTAGATTTCTCTTGTGTTTCTGCAGGGCCTGCTGCTGTGGGAGGAGCAGCCAGTGGAACTGTGGTCCTAGGCTGGCAATAAGCCCAGCAAGCAGCAGAATGGAAACACCATGCAGGGTATGCACAGTAACCAGGCATGGCATGAAGGGTCATGAGTGTGAATCCTTCCTTTTAGTCCAAGTGGAGAAGTAGCAGTTTTCTTCCCTTCTGCCAGAACCCCTTGTTTTTGGGCTCACTTTTAAAGAGCAGGTAAGTATCTCAATGCTTGTTCACAGCACACCTTCAGCATCTTGAGACAGCTCCGTCGCCTGGGGCACACTGATAATTGATGCAGCAAGTTCTGCAGAACAACAAAACAACCCCTCATCTTCAAAGGCACAGGATGAGGAGCAGGAACTGGAACGTTCCTGCAGCACAGGAAATGGCTGAGCCGGCAGCAGCCCTTGAGCTCTTCGGGTATAACCTGATTGGCCTCCCACGCAGCATCCAGCCAAGTGCCACAGCCAGGATCCTCCAGTGGCACCCCAGGTGTTACATGGGAGCTTCTCATGCAAACCAAACTCTCTGTAAGAGGCCGACACAGCCTCACTCTTGTAGCAGAGGGCTCTCTCTGCAGTAAACCTACACTAATGGAGAACAGAGCCTTTACTCTATTTTTATAGACTCAAAACAATCCAATGCCACTTTAAGCTTAGAATGTATGAGACAGCGCTGTGTGGACTGCAGCACGAATTAACAACTGTGCTTTAACGTGGAATATTAAAGGACCAATGATTATTTCAGAGCGACTGAAAATCCCACCTTCTTTTAATAAAGCTGCTTTGTCAGGAAAGAAGAAATAAATAATATCTTCTCAATTTCCCGCACAGCAAAACTGAGGAGTGGAGAAATAAAGTCAGGTTTAAATTCACAGAGCAACATAGAGCTCCAGTTCCCAGCTGTAAGCATCAGGTGGCATCGCTGCTCCTTGGTGTGCTCTCATCCTTCCACAACCAGAATGGAAAAAGCCAGAGGGAGCACGCCTGCGCTTTCAAGGCTGCAACAACTTCTTTATTGCTATTGCACAAGGCAGATTCAAAACAAAACTGAACCAGATGCCCAAGGGGATGTTTGCAGCTCCTGTTCTACAGCAAGGAGCGAAGAGCTTCTGGCTTAAGGCGGCTCTCAGCAGAGGTCACAGGAGATCATGCAGAAATTGAACTTATAGAAACAGTGTGGCTTTGAAGTCCATTCACCCACTGGACTGTGCATGGCACATACAACAGAAGCAGGAGTGGTTCAGCTGAGACGGTGGCAATTTACTCCAAATTCATCCTCCTGCCTAAAGCAATCAGCTAACACTTCAGTTCACCACCATTACAGAGAGCTTCTACACAGGCCTGAAAAATCACATCAGGATTCCTGCACTGATACTGAGATGAAAAGCAAAGGCTCCACAGAATGGTAGTGGTTGGAGGGGACCTCTGGGCATCACCCAGCCCAACACCCTGCTACAGCAGCTCCTTGCAGCAGCCGCACAGGTAAGTGTGCAGGTGGGCTCTGAGTATCTCCAGGGGTGGGGACTCCACAGCGTGTGTGTGCAGCCTGTACCAGTGCTCTGTCAGCATCACAGTAAAGAAGCTCACGTTCCACTTTGTGCCTGTTGCCCCTTGTCCTGTTGCTGGGTGCCACCAAAACGAGCCTGGCCCCATCCACTTGACTCCCACCCTTCAGATATTTATGAGCACTGATGGAATCCCCTCTCAGCCCTCCCTTCTCCAGGATGAGCAGCCCCAGCTCTCACCCTTTCCTCACACAGCAGAGGCTCCGTGAGGCCGCCTGCACGCTGACAGGACCACTCCAACTCAGTACATAGACATTTATTTCAGATATGCAGTTTACACGCATATTACTGAGCAAAACTGAATTGCAAATATACAAATACCGTAACAAGCATTACCCAATGACGTAACTGGCACTAGTGTTATAAGCATGTAATGAAACTGGTGAGGATAAGTCGTGGAAGAGAACCGCGGCACACGGCGTTTTCTTTTCATCCAACCCAACTCCCAGTAGCACCATAATGGCAATACACTGAACACAAGACAGAACATTGGTAACTGTTTTTCTGATATTCACAACTGTTTTTTTCCCCCTCCCCCTCATTTTTAGTGATTTACATAGCAAAAAGAAAGAAAAGAAAAAACAACATTGGACAGTGCAGGCGCTTTGGCCAACTTCAGCTTGTGTTTATCTGTACATCTTCTGTACGCAGAAGAAAAGTAAGCCAGCATGTCTGGACGCCACGGTGGCAGCCGGGCAGTCACTGCCCTGCACTCCAACTCTGGGACTGAAGATGCACGTCTTGCAAAGAGATGTCACGTGAAAGAAATCATTCACGAAAGCCTGAGTGAGTCTTTGGTAGGCTAATACTCCGCTATCATACAGTTCTCTACCAGTCATTTACTCGCTAGGATTTTCTATGAGGATCGAAGGTGGCCAAAGAGGACATTCTGAAAATCCTCCACCAACCAGGCACTTCACACCCAGTCTTTTCCAAGGCACCGAGGATTGACGGGGCACCGCATTCCCCCCTCATGAAAGGTGGCTGCATCTGCTTCTCTGTGATGCTCATCAATCAATGGATCGTTACCTTCCAGGTTTTACACAATACGCGGCGGCCTCATTTGCCACACGGTTGGTTGTGTGGATAAATAAGTGAGCCCACTGTTGTCCACAGGTGATGTCTCCATCCCACCATGTATTATGTACCAATTTCTTCTGCTTCAGAATGCTGTAAGACACCTTACCCTCGCTCAGAGCTCCTGACACAGGGCCGCACCACCTGGAGGTACGCGATCCATTCCAAACAGTGTGTCCAGTTATAAACCGTTAACCATCACTGTGGATATTCACTGCTGAAAGACGTTTGTACAGGTCTCTGCAAAACTTCTGCTTCCCTTACAGTTCTTGGTTGTAAGTCACTAATGCTCAGCTAACACCCACTTATCCCACATCCCCTATTTTTTGAGCCAACAGTGCAGGACGTATTATTTATTTTAGCATTTACCATATCAAGAATTACCCAATTTTCATCTAAATACACCAAGTATACGCTTTCAAGCAAAGTTGTGGCAAAAATAAAAAATAAAACATGGACGTATTTGTACTGCTGTAATGCACTTGTTAAAGCCTTCATGTCCCTTCACACAGGTCTAAGATCTGTATGAAGTAACTCTGCCTTAACGGACAGGTATATAAAATGCAGCTGTATCAGAACCTCGCTTCTGCCGGTCACCTGAAGCTTAACGGAAGTCGCCGCACGTAATTAAACCAGCTTTCAGACAGGGCTCATTAGTGGTAAATGTGTTTTTGCAGCATTTTTTGGCTTAAATTTCAGTCTGAATAGCAGTGCTTAATTCCACAGCACGTTGTGAATGGTTGTTGTTCGCTTCTTTCAGAGTTTCATCAACACCTGGACCTAGGTCTGTTGCAGATCCATTATTAATGCTTTCCTCAGCGATGTAACTCAGCTGCTGAACATCGGTGCCTGCGGCTGCTGGGACAGGCGCAGCGATTCCACTCGCCTGTGGGGAGTTTTCCAAGCGGTCGTTCTCCACCTCAGGGAGCACGCTGACCGTGGTGAAGCGAGTGTGATAGTCGCTGGAACCGTGGCTACAGGAAGTTTTCATACTTTCCATATCTGAGCAACTGAACTCAGAAAAATGACTCGAGTGAGAATCTGCTACAGATGGAATACTGTCGCTAAGAGAGGGAGAGTCAAATTCACTGGAGTTTGTGCTTTGTTGTTCCAACAGCTGAGCATCCATGTCCTCTCTTGTCTCATTTATCTTCATGCTACTCTTCTTTCTCAGCTTCCCTTTGCACTTTTTCCCCGCTGTTGTTTCTTTGGACCACTTGGTGGCACTCGATTTACTTTCTGGCATGCCGGCCGACGAACACGCAGCGTTGCTCCGACCTGCAGCGCTGCCATCATCAACACTGCTGCTTCCGCTGTTGTGTCTGAACTTGGCTGGCTTTGATTCAATATCCACTTGCACTTCCATGCTGTTGCCTTCCCTGCAACAAGAACAAACCTGAGTGTGAGCAGTTACCTACAACACGCAGCTGACACAGTGGAACAAACTCTTGCAGCTTTCCAAAATACACTGCAAAAGCAAGTGAGAGAAACGTCTCCGGTTTTTGTTCACCAAGTAAACAGCCCAAACAGAAGCAGGCAGCCTGAAAATGAAACACTTTACTGAGCTACAAAGATTGTGCTGCTCTTTGGAAGTAAGCTTGGCAAACAGAAGCAATTGTGTGGAATTCCATTTCTAACAAAAAAACTGTTTCTTCAGAATTTTAGACAGAACCGCTGAGGCATGCTTAGGATACCTTTAGTAAGCAAGGCTTAACCTTCTCTTTTCACCTTTCTCTTACCTGTCCAAAGGGATATAGGAGTTGAGAATGGATCCTGCCATTGCTTTGGTACTGGCATTATCACTAACTGTTCCCAGGCTCACCGTGCCAGATTCTCCACTCAGGCTGTAGCGCTCTTTCTGTACATCTGCTTGTACTTCCAGCCTTGGTGAGGAAGAAAAAGAGCTGCATGAGCTGCTACTACAGTTAAAGCACCCTAGCTGAGAATTACCATCACCTTGTAAAGTTTCTCCGCTGCGCAGCAGTGAGCACAGTCACACAGTTAAGAAACAAAATCAGATGAAACTGCCAACAAAGTAAAATGTTGCACACAAAACCGAGGCTCTGTGTTATTTCCTCCCCAAAAGTTACAAAAATGAGTTCCAAGCTGAGCTACAATTCCTTTGCAGATAACGTACCGTACTCCAAAAACAGAGAAAACAATTGAAAGGACACACAAATTCACAACAGTTCCCATGTCGTCCCACTGCCAAATCCTGACTTATCAAATAACAGAACAGTGAGAACTGTGTTCTGTACTCGGCTTTGTTGTACTGCTACCAATGTCAACAGAAATACCAGAAACTTGAAAACACAAGTAGATAAAACAGAATAATAAGCGTCTTTCCAAATGCCTTCTTGTGTTCTGATGGTGAATTGGAAGTGTTTGCTTTGCTTTACTCTCCCAGCTCCTTCAAGAGGAGGACAGGGATACCTCAGCCAGCAGTCACAGCTTGGAACACCTGATCGAGACTAAGGAAGCTCTCAGTGTTACTCTGCCTTCCTTTTTCTAAGTAGCCTGGGCCTGCAAGCTATTTAAATTTGATGCTAAACACTGCTCATTTTCCTAAGGAGCAAATTCCTTCCAGAACCCTACACATGAACAATCCTTTCCAAGATACTCCCTGTCCCCTACAGACAGTAAGACCCCAATTCACAGCAGACACTAAGGCAAAGCTAAGGTGTTCAGAAGGGGTAATTCTGTACTTCAGACTTCTGAGCAAGTCAGAGCACACAGTGTTGGCATGAGACACACACAGAGTAAATCCCTGTGTAAGACCAGAAGTGCACCAGCCTATAGCAGGGGGTTTGAAACTGGATGATCACTGTGGTCCTTTCCAACCCAGGCCATTCTATGATTCTGTGATCCATTCAGAGCTGGGTGCTATATGGCAGGAAGATGTCTCTTACCTGTTAAAGCAGTTAACCATTGCACTTCCCGAGAGACTGCCTGTGATACTAGCCCCAGCCAGTGCCATGGTGCTGGCTGTTTCGCTCAGGTTGTCTCGAATGGCTCCTATCCGATCCATGTGGCTGCCACTGGCACTCAAGCTGCCAGTCAGCCCGCCAACGCTTCCTTCACCTATACTGGGGTTGTGACGTGCTTCTGCAACTGAGGTGGTATCTAGACAGAAAGGAAGAAGGAAGGCTTGTCATTGATAGAAGCAGAACTTGCTGATTTCCAGAACGTGACCATGGAAACTGTTCCTGAAGTTATGCTGAGAAAAATGGTTTATAAAATACAGTGACAAACGGACAGCTGTCAAAGAAAATGGGACCTGTCTTGGAGCTGCTGTAATGGTTATATCACATACAACAAACTACGGATATCCAAAATCTGTCCATGGGTGGGGCATGTAACACGGAGTCAAGGACCATAGAAACCCAGTAACAAAGGATATCATCCAGTAATTTAAAGAAACAGCAGCACCAGATCAGCAACTAAAGGCATTTAATTCTTCCCACTATAGGTAAAAAAGAGGCATTTACCACCTGGTCAAGAATGAGAAAGCTGTTACCTTTCACTTAGTGCTGTGTGAAAAGCAGGACAACAGCTTACACAGAATTCAAACCACAAGACAGCTGATGGTCTTGCTCTATGTCCACATGAGCAAATGCTGTATTACAGCACAGCACAACACAAACACAGAAGCCACTCTCTCATCCCAGAGCTCATCGTTTAGCAAAGAGCAGATACAGCCCTGACCGTGCTGTACCTCTTCTGCAGGTAAGTGCTCTGCCTATCTGAGGCTATCGACTGTAAGTCAGTCACAGAGTCCAGAAAATAAAACAGTTTTCTTACCTACAGCTGCATTTGTTCCACCAACATTTATATCGTTCTCATCATCGAATTCTATCCTAACACCTTTTCCATTGCCCGCTGAAACACCACAGCCTCCACTTCGGCACAGGGAGATCGGCACCACTCCATACACATAAGCCAGCATAATAGGAACACCAATACCTGTAGAGGAAAACACCACCTTGCGTTAAATAAATGCAACTTGTATTTTGCACTCCCTTATGAAAGTGATTTCATAGTCTACATTTACTTAGCATTTCACACTTCGAAGAAACTAGGAGAGAACAAAAGTAAGAAATACTGATAAATCAGGTGAAGTGACAGCTTCATTGGGCACAAGGGCCCTCTCTCAGACCTGGAAGGCAGAGAAGCATATTGCCAGATGAGTTACTATTTCCAATGTCTATAACCCCTTTTATAGACAAAAAAAGGAATATACTTAATATTCATATAAATTTAGTCGGACTTTGCATTCACTGAAGTCAGATGGGGCTTTGCTATTGATTTTATGGGACTCGCCATCATTACTACTGTTGGATCTTTCAGATTTGCTAATGGTGCACCATTGTTAACATACAGTTTAAAAGTCTGGCTCCATGGCCAATTTAAACTATTACTGGCTAAAAAAACCCCTTTCTTCCAAAGGCCACAGATCTTCCTTTGGACCTTATTACTGGTAAAAGGAGGAACCCTGCACACACAGCTGTGTGAGGGACCCCATCAGGGGACTGATCTGGCTTCAAACTAAGTGATGAAGCTTAATGTCAATCAGTTATCTACAGCAGCAGCTTGTTATGCAGCCACAAACGTGCCTCTGCTGCAAATAAAGGGAACCATCCAGGCAGTGCTGGACAATTCTATTCCTTTCAAACTCAGAGCTTCTTCACTGTGATTTTGAAACTAGATGGGTAAGATGACGAATATCGTGTAGCATGGAGCCAGACCTTCCCCTTACGCTATCCTCAACCATGCTTATTAAATAATGACAACATTCAAATTGACTCCACAAAAATAGCAAGAAGTTTGTCAACTACTGTAAAGTTAAATTTAAAATACTGTTTTTCTTCCACATTGAGCCAAGTTTGACAGGGATTATTTAAATTATTAGAACATGAATAGACTCTGTGGCAAAAGCTTTGTCTTAGTCATTTAGAAGAAGCTCTAACCAGTTCAGTTTTAAGAGAGAGATGACAACACGATAACTTCACTTTGCAAGATATAAATACTAAGCTCTTCATTTCATGCCGTGTTTCCCTATGTACTCTATCCTCCATTCTACCCCAATAGACGTAAAACCACCATCCTTATGTGTTGTTTTTCATTATTTTTTATGTCTTGATTTCCGTGCCTGCAAAAGGAAACCGTAAGTCTTATCTCAGCTGAGTGTTTCATTCAGGAGTGGTTACGCAGCTCAGGTTGCACGGCGTTACCAGTATACAAAATAATAATATTTGCTTACCTACAGTTACTGCAGCTACAACTGGAGAAACAATTACAGATAGGGTTACACCGCCTGCTATTGCCAGGTTCCGCTTGTGCTTTGAGATGTCTTTGCCTTCGTATCGATTGTGAATCTTGAAAGAAGAGGAGAATGGGTTTTTAGAGCATTGCAATAATCAATCATACACCACTGCAATGACAGAAAAACCGACATAGTTTAGAATCTGTATCCAGATCTCCTCCGTACACACTGCATTCTATGCCATGATTTACACCTAAACCTACCTCAAACAAAGAAAAATGCTTACACAGCTTAATTTTAGGCATAGAAGTTAGAAGCCCTCCAGTTCAGCTCCTAAGCGTTTACTTTCAGCCTCAAGAAACCTAAATCACCCAACAGCTTTCGTAGTTGCTGTTTATTTGTTGGATCACGGCTCCAACTTGCATGGTTGAGAAAAGTAAACGATTTTGAAGATCAAAGGACTGCCGCCTCCAAGCAAATTGACGCTTCCTATTCCCTGTCATCTTTCCCCCAAACAATATGGAGTGAAATTTTCACAGATAATTAGACCTGTGGAAACACAGATTGAAGCAACAGAGCATGCAAACCTGGCAGTACGGCAGCATTCACCAAACACAACCTGGAGGGAGGAAGAATGAGAGCTCCATTGCTCTGGCACCCTCTCATGACAAGCTGCTGAGGAAGGGACTATTTCAGCAAACAGCAGCAGAAGTCTCAGAACGATCTGGTAAACAAAACCCTTATTGATGGCTCGAGTCCGCCATAACTCTGAAACACTGTGTTCATGTTTCAAACTCAACTGCAACAAATCATGAATTTGGAAGGCCTTCAAAAATCACTCTTTTGCCCAGATTTCCTACTTTGTTTTTATTTAATTCACTCTAAGAAAGCAGCATTTTAGGCACAAGTTCATCAGTCAGAACTCTCGGTTAAGACAAAACTACAAATGACTGGCAAGTCTCTATCTTAATAGCTGGCACGATGCTAAATTAATTCTCAGTACATCTAAGGAAGAGCAAAGAACAACAAGAGGGTAACCACAGCATTACTTTTTTTTTTCCCCCATCACACTGTCACTGCAAAAAGAACACCACCACAAGTAGAACTTTTAAGTTTTATAATGTGCTGTGCTCTGTAAATTAAAGGTTAAATTTGCTAGGATAGCAAATTTCCTTGTTCTGGAATAAAATAAGGACCTGCATTTGTTTGGGCAAGACAGGCAAGGAAAGGGAGGAGAAAACACTGCGGTTCTACATAAAGAGATTGCACGTACTTGCTCTGAGGTTCATTACACTGAAAACAACATGGAGTGAGGGAGCACACAAGCATGGAACATACCTGGGAAGCCTGCTGGTAGTAGTTTAACAAGAAAAAATGAATACTACCACAGCTATAGATCCAGGAGGACTTGGTGTTAAGGGGATCCATGAGCCATCAGCAGGATCCTCCCAGGTAATTAATTTTACTGTCATGGGCAATTCCACCCAAACAAAAGGAACACAACAAAAAAGAATGCATAAGCAGTCTGGATTTCTTAAAAAAACAGAGTAACAACCTCTGTGTCTGGGAAGACCATGGAGCAGATCCTCCTAGAAGAGATGTTATACAGCATGTGAGGGATGTGCAGGTGATCTGAGACAGCCACCACAGCTTCACCAAGGGAAGGTCATGCCTGACCGATCCAGCGGCCTTCTATGATGGAATGACAGCATCAATGAACAAAGGAAAGGAGACCAATGACATCTACCTAGACTTGTGCAAGGCCTTTAACATGGTCCTCCAACACATCTTTATCTCTTAATTGGAGAGACATCGATTTGAAGGGTGAACTATTTGGTGGATAAGGAACTTGCTGGAAGGTCGCAGCCCAAATAAAAACATCAGGCCAAAAATAAGACAGATTCCAGTAACAGCGGAAAAGTGGTAGGTTACCAGATGCGTATCTATGAAAATGAGTGACAATAACCAGTGCTTCCTATAGCAGTACAAGCACAAACTCCCAGTGCAGAAGAAAATGTTGCAGAAGAACAAAATAGCTTCCTCTATTGAAGAAGCGCTGTTAAAAGAATGGAAAGTAGGTCAGATTACTTTCAGTGGGTACAAAGGAACAGCACGAGGGTGTCAAGACAAAAATCAAAAAGGTTAAAATGGAGGAGACAAAAAAGGAAAGGACAAAGCTAACAAGGAAGTTATTCTGCACGTACAATGCCAGCAAGAGGAAGACCAAGATCAATTTGCTATTTAACAGAAAGGAAAGACAGCCAGCAGATTAAACCAGAGCCTTGTTCCATTATTTTTTTTTCCTTCAGATGTCTCCGAAGATTTACTGTGAGCCAAGTGACCAGTGACAAAGGAATGAGATCTGTAGGAAAACAGCAGGTTAGAGCACAGTCTATCTGAGCACAACTGATCTGAAAAAGCAGGCCCGACTTCAGAGCCGCTAAGAATAGATTTCTGACAAACGTTATTCATAGGGAATCTTTGAGGGGAAAAAAGAACGAAGAGAAATGTTATCCAGGAGCAAACAAGGACCTGCAGAATTAAAGGCCAATGAATGGAACTTCCTTCCACTTCCTGAAAACCAGCAGCTTAAGAGACAACAGTGTAAAAGCAGGAAATAAAGCAACCATAGATTTTTCAAGTGGAGACCACGTCTGTTTTAATTTCTTTGGTGAGATGATAATTGGCCAAGATGACAAAGAGAAAATCTCACACAGAGGCTTGAAAGTTTTCTCACGTGACACCCAAGCTGCTTATAATGGCCAAGACTGAAAAACAGCCTAGAGAAGACAACCATTACCTTCACGTGATGCCGACAGAAAACCACCAGATTTACTTATTACTCCCCAAACTGTAACTTTTCCCCCTGCTATCCCTTTCAAGAGATGTATTCAATATTTTCATCCATTTGAAGATGAATGGAAGAAACCACCAGCCTGTCAGACTTACAAAAATGCCAGGACTTGTACTAGCACTGAGAAACTGGGCTGAAAGAACTGGCTGCATTACAATGGGAATGGGTGCACGACTTACCTCAGGAGGAGAGCAAAGCATGACCACTGTGAAAATGGGCATGGGTTTGTTGTACATAAGATCAAAATAGCATGGTGTTAAGAAAAGGACATGTTCCAGTTATATGAAGAGAATCACCCTTTCATTTAACTCAGCAGCATTAAAGCTCAGCTACATTGCTTTATTAAAAAAGGGATTCTTTTTTTCCTTCCTTCTTTCTAAAGACTGCTCAGTTCCAATGGACACAATGGAAACTAGAAGTTAAAATAACGAGGTAAAATGGAAAAAAATACAGAAATCCTTTTTCAGAGCGTTGTTCTACCTGTTTTATGGCCAACTACACATAAGCACAACTGAAATCAGTCTTAAGCAATCTCTTCTCCAGCCCCCCCCCCCCCCCCCCCCCCCGGTGAAGACAACCAACTGAACGCAGTGTATTACCTTCCGTCCCACATAGACAGGAATTCCAATAATCATAGCAGGAATAGCGATGCCAGCTATCAACGCAATTCCTACAGGAGCTCCAACAAGTGTCCCCAATTGCCACAGTATTTTCTTCTTACGGCTCCATGGTTTCTTCCCCCAAAACGTGCAACCTGATGGGCTGAGACACAAGTAGGAAAATGGTAAAGAAACCGCAAGCAGACCGACATAACTACGCAGCACTTAGCTGCTATCTAGTTACAAAACCGCTGTCCTCAGGTTCAAGTGACAGATACCAGAACATCAGTTATCACTTCAGATTTTTTGAGAGGCTTTACAGCATGTTTTGAAATGCAAAGGAAAGCACATTGCATGTTACCACACCCAGTCTGTGGTTCAGAGGTAACGTAACAGAGAGTTGCTGTGCAGCTTTATGTGAACGCAGTACAGCAGCTGTAACAGATCCATAAGAATAGTGGCTATCTTCATTTATAACACACAGTACACATGCAACTTAGAAATGTATTTCATAAGAACAACAGCACACTGACTTTTAGATACTTGCACTGAAAACTGATTTAATTCGCAGATACAGATACTTCAACTTTGATGCTCTGCTCCAACAGGAAGAAAGCCAGACTTACAGCAACGTGCTTTTATGTAACTTGAAAAAATAAGCTACCAACCTTAAATAGTGTAAATCCGAGATCTCTTTCATACACAGCCAACAGAATTCACAGCCACAGACAGCACAAGTCATATGATTGCAGCTTCCATCATTCATTTTTATTATATAAGCAGCACAGCGTGGGCATGGCTTTATGTCATCAGCTGTTTAAAAATGAATATTAAGATCTTATCGGTTATCTGGGCAAACTGATTTAATCAAAATACAGACAGATCCTTGGGAAAGCTGAGTGAATCACCATCTAAGAATATGGAGAAGGTTTACTGTATGGTTTGCATTACACAAACCATGATTTGGCGATAACTTCTGACAGCTATTTGTGTTTGTAAGCCCTGGACCAAATAGCACTGATCAAAAATAAAACATAATGGTCCATATTCCAGCGATTCAGTAGTTAATGCACATACTGTTTGAGGATTTTCTAGGCTTAATGGCATATATTAGAGCCAGACATTAAACATGTATGTTAATACAGGACTGAAAACATGGCCTTTCTAAATATAATCCTCTTTTACATTTCATGCCACTATGAATCTTTTATTTGAACTCTGTCTGCGCTGCATTATGCCGTCTTATCATAAACCCACCTCCTGTTCTACATTAACTGCACTTCTTTGGTATCACTATCCTCTTGTTGATTTCTCTTCACAGCAATACTTATTCCATAGAAAAAAACTATTGTAGTAAAGAAGAAAATTCCAGAGGTTCCCCTTGATCTTAAGTCAAATATTTAGAAGCTGTGGTTAAGCAGTTAGCTCTACCATCAGCAAATAAGAGGCCATAGAGCAACAATGAAATCCTTGGTACAGTGACACAACCACAGTGGTGATCTTCACCCCTGCCCATTACTGGTCAGCACATGCACTTTGAGACGAGCTATTTACAGCAGACAAAGTAACTTGCAGGTCCCCAGTGCAAAAGTCCCAGTCTCCTACTCCTGTGCTAACAGTGTGGACGAAGGGAAAAGGGATATACCTCATGCCTGATGTAAGGAATAATCAAAGAGGTGAGGAACCAGCAGGAATTGTTTATCTGCACCGACTCCCGTGCAGCCAGGCAGCAAGCAGCTGGAACAATGCACCAGCTACTCCCATATAGGAAGACAGACACTATCTATAGGGCAGTAACTAAACAGAGCACAGATGTGCTAGAGCTACTGGTACTGTACTAGGAAGGTATTTAACAGGCCTGATGTCCTAATCACACGTACCTGCTGCTCCAGACTCCTGGCTGTAGCTGATAGACGAGGAACGGATTGTTCTCAGGCGCAGACTTTGAGCCCTCTCCTGGCGAGCAGCATCACAGGTCTGGTTCGGATGCCAAATCTGCTTACAGTGATAGCAGAACTCTGTTCCACAGCCTTCTCGTCCACACGTAAGTTTGGGACAGCTGGCACATCCAAACGCGATCACAGCGTATCTTGAATGATTAAGAGGGGCAAAAGAGTTTTGTTAACAGAAGTGTTTCTCATCTATAGATCAAAGCTAAAGAGAGCTGCCAGAGCAGCTGAAGCAGCAAGGAAGGCTGTGGACACCAGGAGCTGGCACCATGCAGCCAGCAAAGGTTCCTTACCACCTCAACCCTTCACATGCACACTGCTGCTCTGGTAGATTAAGACTGCACAGAAACACTCTGATCAATGCAACGCTTTGCTCTCTCCAACCTTTAATGGCTTCAGGTGGTACCGAAAGTACTGCAAGTGCTGAATGCAGGGCTGAGCAGATGAAGGTCAGAAAGCAGCAGAACAAACCCAAAACAGGTGTTCAGGCAACTCAGAAATGCATAAATAGATGGGAGTCTGGGACATTGTTCCCGGCTCTACCCTGACAGCACTGAAGAGCAAAAAGCTCCCATAATACTGAGACTTACTGAACTGTTGTATTATTTTGTAGCCAAACACAGCCATCAGCAATTGCATTCAACGATGCTGCCACAAATCACAGCTGAAAATAATTCCTGCCGCAGGTTTCAATGTTGACGTTCATACAATAGAGATACAGACATATTACAACTCACACTATACACACACACCTCTTAATTGCTACCCCACTGTGGTACCGCTTTATGTTAAATAGAAATAGTCCACCCCCCGCTGAGAACACTCAGATGTACAGTTCAGCTCATACTAACAGCCCCCCTGAACAGACCTGAGCAGATCTGTAAGCACAGCACGGCTTACGTTTATGGCTGTTCACAAGGAAGTCGCCTCACTGTACAAAGTTAAACTGTACGTTATTAGCAGCTCCTTCATGTACAGCAATTGCATAAAATCCATGTGAAACACTCGGTAACGTTACTTAAAAAAAAAAAAACAAAACTATTTCTGCCCAAATTATTATCTGAAAATGTAGCTGTTTTAATTTTGGAGCTGATAGATCTGAAGCTTCATAAAGTCCTATCGGTTTCATTCATGACTTAAAACAGCAGGTTGGAGAACAGGCGGTTTCAACCCCTAAGTTACAGACGATGTAGTGACAAACATGATACATGCTTGCCTGTTTGCAAACATTTCTTGCTTTCCAAGTAAAAATTTGTTCAATAATTGCCAGACTCTTTCACATTGTTGCCAAGTTAATCAGCTCCATTTTCCCCAATTACAGCAACTCGAAGAAATAATTGCTTTGTAGGCACACAAAGCAACTCTGATCCAAATGCTTCCTCAACATAAAGGGATACGTTGAAGATGTGCTAATGCTGCACCCAATAGCCTCGAGCCCAGTGCATCCCACTGCTGACAAGGACAGGGCACATCCCTGATGGCAACTCCCCTTTTGGGGCTGACGTACCAGCAGACCTTCAGAAAGGAACCTCTCAGAGCACAGCAAACCTTAGGTCACACTGTGCAAGATTCCAGGCTTCGACTCAATGCCCTGCATTCATTTCTACAGCCAAACTCCAGGAAACAGCAAGTCAAAATAATGGGAGAAGAGCAAATGATTGCAGAAATGGTGTATGGTGAAGGAATGAAGAATGTGTGTTCTGCCCAATCCACTCCTTGCCTGAGAAAGATAAAATCTCAGGATCACTGCTCTAATAACGTCAGCAATGTAATCTCTGAGCAAAATCACTGAATAATTCAGGCAGAATAAAGGACACAACACATCTGGAATACGGATTCACCACAGGCTTGTTCAAATGGCATCTGACAACTTGCATGCTGAAACAGAATCCCCATAAATCCAGCTGGAAGGAAGCCCAAGAGGTTTCCTCATCCGTTGTCCTTCCCATGGAAAGATCAGCTACTGGCCCACATCCCTACCAAGGCACTGCAGGCAGCTGCAGCTGGCACACACACCCCGCTTCCCTCCTTTCCCACCCCCTCGGCCTCTTCCTCAATTTGCACTCAATAACTAGTTTTATTAAAAACATCTTCTGATAGAGCCCATTTCTCATGCAGCATTTCAGTATCTAAAGGGGGGATGTGAGAAAGGGGACAGACTCTTTAACAGATCTGTTTTGATAGGAGGAGGAGAAATGGTTTCAAACAACGAGAGGAGGTTTAGACTGGATATAAGGAAAAGGTTTTGTACAATATGGTGGTGAGGCACTGCCACAGGCTGCCCAGAGAGGTGGTGGATGGAGGTCAGCTTGGATGGGGCTCTGAGAATGGGAGTAAGGCAAAACACAACCACACTATCTCTTGTTTCTTTGGGACAGCTGTGATCAAGGACATTCCTATTGAGAAGTACCCAATGGTGTATCTGTAAGAACTACCTTCACGGTCCCAAACTCTTTAAATAAGCTTTGCGTTTTCTTTATATCGAGTCGCCAATCACGTCTGACCCACATCAGCAAATTCAGCTTCACTTAACAGAATTCTGCTTTCATACCATCTTAAATGTTTCTTACCATAAAGTTACGTTTAAAAGCCTTCTAAACATTTAGCACTCTGACCATTACCATCAGAATATTTAACCCATTTAATAACCAACCCTGTTTAATTTCTTCCCTCCCAACACTCCTCCCTTTCCATTTTCTTATTGCTCATTTGTGAGGCTTTAAAACAGAGATACCACGCTCCAATTGGTTTTAGCACGTGCTGTACATCCAAACCGTAGTCACGGCTACAACCTTTAAATGCTACAGTAATGCAGAAGAACCTCTCTAAAAAAAGCATCTTGCTGAAGAGTGGCATTATGAGCCAGCAGCAGCACAGAAGCACAATGAGCTGCATGGCAGTGCTCAGCCTACTCGTGTCAGAGCCCAGAATGGTTTCAGAACTGTTTGAGTATTAAAGCAAAGTTAAACATTACGCTCTCCAGATAATAAGCAGGAACAAACTGATGATTATTGCACATCACAATCCCGCTGACAGGCAACAAGTGGTGCGTCAAGCAGCCACGAGACAGCAGATAACTGAAGCTGGAGCAGGCTTTTCATAAGAAGAAAATCTTCAACCATATTTCATTGTTTAAAAAAAACAACAACAAAACAAATACCCTGTTTTCTTTTCCAAGGAAAATCCAAACAAATGGACTAAGTCAGAAGTGCAGCCACTTGGCTGTCAGTATGTTTTTAGTCTGAGCTCTGTGCCCTTACCTTAACAGCACACCTCAAGTTGACACACGCATCCCCCTACCAATGCATTTCATTACACCACTGAAATTCTCTCTGTGCAGAACAAAGGAATCCTACACAAGGAAAAACTGAGGGCCGTGGGGTGGGGGTGGTGGATGGGGATGGACAGACTGTGGTGGGTTTATTAGTTGTTGTTTTTAAAATGAAAACTCTGTTTGCCACCCACTCATACAACACAAGAAAATACCAAAGAAAGCAATTCATCTTCCAAAAAACGTAACGCTACGCGTGTGTGTTATCCATTTATGCTGTCACTTATTTTGCAGGCTCTGAGGAAAACATACCCACAGTCTGGAGCTGGGCACCACCTACAATCAGGATCCGCAACCAGCCATCGCCTAAGCATAAACTCTTCGTATTTCTCCATCAAGATGTCGTCATTCAATATCAAACGGATATCGTGAGGATTGAACCGTTCGGAGCATTCTGGACAGCTAATGTTAACTCTGCTCTCAGAGATTTCTATCCGGAGATACTGACGCAGGCAATCCACACAAGACCTATGGTGACAAGTCATTATCTCTGGGAACCTGTCCTTGGAGTGCCGCAAAAGGCACAAGGGGCATTCCATGAAGTCTCCGCTTGGCTTGCTGCTAGAGGTTGTTCCATTGTCGGAAGAGGTACACGTGGAGAAAATAGAGTTCTTGTCTGTACACATTTCTGAATGGATGCTTTCAATACTTGCGATTCCATCAACACCTCCATTCAGATCCCTAGACTTGCGTTTTGTGTCTTTTTTTCTCCGGAAAAGAGAGCCCAAGGAAATCCTTCTTTTCTTTGGTGCCTTTTTGACTGAAGGCAAACTCACAGATGAAGCTGAAGACTGGAGGTCCCGATCGGAGCCCATTTGCCGATGTAAACTCATGTCTAGGTCACTCATCAGAAGTGGGTTAAATCTCACACACAAACCTAATCATTTTTAAGGATCAAAACAGAGTCAGAAGTCCTAATATTATGTAATCCAGCACGGGAGCTGTCATGCAGAAAATCCACACGTATCTTTCTTTGCAGTAAATTCTTCACAGGAATCCCCTGCATTGGGAGAGAAAAAGGAGAGATTAGAACAACATCCATCACTTCTGGTTCTGAAAGATCGTGACACTCTAATGATCTGTTATTCATATTATACTTCTCACCCAGTATATTTCTTTCTGTCTGCTTTTTCTACCCATTACATCCTTCTCGTCTTAAGGAGTCTGAAAATTCCCCGGGGGCAAGGAACATCTTTATTCTTAAGTGGTGCTGAGAAGTCAACTTTACTCCCCCGCTCCCTAGGGATGTGCGTGAATGCGTATAAAAATCACCATAATCCAAGGTGACAATTAAGTAAATGCATAACCAGTTCCTGCACAAAGCATGCTAACAAGCTGATAAGCATTGGAAACTTTGTTTTCTCTACTTTACAAGTGATAAGATCACATATAAGGTTAAATAAAACAAACTAAGGATTTCTGTGTGCTCTGAATTCACTTAGACAATCAGCAGAAAACAAGTCACTGTGGCTAAACAACTGATGATATCCTCAAATCCTAAGGGTTTGCAGGGAAGCACACAGACGCATTCTTAGATGTAAAGCATCTGAATATTTCAGGAAACGGAGCTGCAGAGTGACAGCCAACGCTGCTTTGCCATTCAACTTCCATACTGCAATTCAAGTAAAGACTAGAGTTAAGGTGATGACATTTGAATTTTTCATGATATTTCAAGTGAAAACCAAAACTTAAAGAAAAAAACAAACTCCCAACACATACTAAGGTTCAGTTAATCTCTCCATACAAGACAAGAACTTCTTCTGTTGATGGAACAGCTCCAAAGAGAGGCAGAAAGATGTCCTCCCTCTGACAGAGGAGACTACGACAAGTAGCAGACCAGCTCCAACCAAAACCACCAACAATATTGCCACTTCTTGGTAGCCAGGCCCCTTCAGACCATGGTCAGACTCTGGGCAGCTGCACTGTATGGGAGCACTACCCACCTCAGGTGTCAGAATTTGAAAGAAAAGCACAACACATACGCTTCCTGGGCTTGTTAAAAAGAACTTTTGTATATTTCGGGTCACTCAGCCCCTTTTTTAATCTTAAAAAGGAAACATTAAAAAGCCACTGTGTTCAGAAAAATATCTGTGGAACACTATCAAAGAAACTCTTATTTTCATTCTCAGGGCCTATCTAAAATAAAGGCAGCTTCAGGAACATAACAAACCCTCCCTTCCTAAGAGAACATAATCAGCCTAAAATCTAGCCAAAAGGAATCCCAGAACCCAGCATGGCTGAGGCTGGCAGGGCACTCTGTGTCCTTCTGGCCCACCCCTGCTCCAGCAGGGACACCCAGAGCAGCGACACCCAGAGCAGGGGGCCCAGGCCCATGGCCAGGAGGCTTCTGAACATCCCCAAGGAGGAGACCCCACAGCCTTACTGGGAACCACTCCCCGTAAGACTTGTGCTCCAGACCTTTCACAGCTTCACCGCCCTTCTCTGGACACACTCCAGGACCCCTGTTGTATATTATATTGACACTATCATAGATGCTGTTTGCAGTTGCTAGGTAGTGAAAACGTATTAAAGATGCACAAATCATAGCCTAATGCTTTAGATAATTCTGTTTGTATGTCTAGAAGAGCACAAACACATGTATATGATTACACCTACGTTATAACTACTTAGTACCATGCTGGTACTACCAGGAGGGTGGAAAACACCATCCTCATCAAGCCAAGAGAACCCATAAAGGATAGAAACAGAAATCAAAGCATTTATTTCAAGTAAGGTTTGCTTTTTTTTCTTAACTAAAGTAGGAAATAAACCAGAGTAACCCAACCAAGTCTATAACTATGTCCATTCCCCCTCCTCCCTTTCTCTGGGGAGGAAATGCATATTACAGCCATCTCTGTCAGTTCCAACAGATGTACAAAATCAAGAAATAGCAGTTCTGGTGGTTGAACAGATGTTCATTCTTACTTTTTAAATAAACAGATTCTCCCGTGCTCTAAAGGAGACACAAAGTCCTGCAGATCTCTTTGCATAGAGAGATCCAACAAGCAGTCTCTCAGATGTAGCAGATCCGTCTTCTAAAGAAGGCTGAAATTCAGTCAGGACTATTAAACAGAGAAGCTGCCAGTTACTCTGAGACAATCATCAATTACTCTCTCTAGATTTAAGTGCATGAGGTTAGTTTAAAAAGCCATATTCTTCCCTATACGGTAATTCTGGATTGTCATTTTTAGTAGCTTTTGAAGATGACTGCTGAAAAGACTCTGTGAGTGATTTATTACAGGGAAAAATGAAGACAAATCTTACAATGCTAATTACAATCAAAGCTGAACGGAAGCACAAAAGCCTTGCTGGTGTAATATGGAGCTCTTGACAGCTCTCAGGCTGCCCAACCCAGCACAGCATCTGCATATTTTTGCTGACAGAAGAAAGAAAAGTATTTCATTCTGTACAGCAGGAGAACACAATGCCTGCATTATTCCCGTAACAACGAGCCCATACGGAACAGATACACTGTGAGAAGAGTCGAGTTGTGAAATCAAGAGACTTCAAAGGAGCTGAGATGCACAATTTGGATGGCAGATATCAGTAACCCGACTCTGAGCAGCAGCATTCATTCCAAACTCTGTGCCACTCTCCCTGACCTGTATATACAAGCAATTAGTATGGGAAAGGGATTAACAAACACCCAGCTCCTAAAAATATAAGTTTAGCACCATCCTCAACACTTCCTCAAAACACTTAACAGATTACACATAAACATGTTTGTGGCTTCCTGCCATGCCTAAAACCCTACCACAAATCACAATTCTAGCAGTTCTTTGTGTTCTGCTCGTGGCACAGAGCACCACAAGGCAACTTTCCACAGCACAAAAACACCTTCTAATGTGAAGATTTCCATAAGCACAAACAGTGCTTATTGACACCACTCATTTACAGACATAGCTCAGCACTTGTTTTCTGCCTGCTCCTTCAGTTGTTTCCTCAGCAGGTTTCCCCAGCAAACTACCTCCACTTACCCAATATGTTCCCTTACGAAGTTCTTGTTGGCCACGCTGCCTTAAGTAAATGCTATTGCTAACCACATAATGAGGGAAGAGGGAAAGGAAATGTGAAAACCTTGCAAATTGTTTTCTACTTCGAGATGACTGAAAAATGTCTTCTGGTATGGCTCTCTGCAATGTAACCTTAGCAACTCACCAATATTAAAACTTCTTAAGAAATGCTTTAAGACAGCCAAGTTTAACCCTACTGAAATTGCAACAGCAATGAAGTCCTAATTCCACGGGCTAATTTTTTTGCAGAATACCTTCTGTCCTTGACTCCTTCAAACACAGAGGCAACATAGACACTGCACAGCTGCAGCTACATCATCACTACAATCCTTAAGAACTGCCTCACATCACCGGGGCTTAAATTACAAGTTTTGACTTTTCCTGTTGCACCCTTTACCTCAGGGATCTGTTCCTCCCTTTACCTCAGGGATCTGTCCCTCCCTTTACCTCAGGGATCTGTCCCTCCCTTTACCTCAGGGATCTGTCCCTCCCTTTACCTCAGGGATCTGTCCCTCCCTTTACCTCAGGGATCTGTCCCTCCCTTTACCTCAGGGATCTGTCCCTCCCTTTACCTCAGGGATCTGTCCCTCCCTTTACCTCAGGGATCTGTCCCTCCCTTTACCTCAGGGATCTGTCCCTCCCTTTACCTCAGGGATCTGTCCCTCCTGGTTATTTAACCAAGCATCAACTTGGTTTCAGTTTGTAGGCTTTTTCGGGATGCCTTTTAACTCCGATTCCTAATACAAGGTAAAATTAAAGTTTAATTATTTGGATTAAACTAATAAGATCGTTCAATCTGAGAAAGTTAACGGATTTGTATCAAAGAATTTCTCAAGCTTTGAGAAAGTTCCCAGATCTAGAGAAAAAAAACCCTGTCTTTACCAAACACTTACAGTGATGTATTACAGTATGCCAGAATATAAGATGCAAAGTCAAAGTGACCTAAATAATTCATTCACCTCACACTGAGCTGCGTAGGACTATTTTAAGCATGTACTAATGTAAATTTTCCTTCTCTGTGGTTTTCCAGAAAGAGGGCACCAGTATAGCAAGCTTACATTTGACACAATGATCCAAGCATTAAGTAACTGATCTTTCAGACACTTGTGCAGGAGGATACCTCCACATTCATGCCCCCTACACACATTCACACACGCGCTTCACTTCAGGCACAGAGACCACTCCTTACTCAAGTTACCAGAGCTCCTATTACCAGCAGACCTTTTTCAAAGTGCACATTACTTCATTATTTAGTTAATCAGGCTCCTGCTTCTCTATCTATGGTGGATTCACTGATGGATGCATAGAGGCCATTTTTCAGAAATGGGACTTCCAGATTCACATTTGGCCAAAAAAAACAACTCAGGCAAAATCTTTAGAAATGTCACAACAAATCTCAAAAGTTACATATCAACCTTAACAAATGGAATCGTTTCAGTAATTTCTGCTTTCAAGCACCGCTCCAGGCACTTCTCAATTCCACCCTGGTGTTCGTGGCAATTGGAGGTGCCAACAAGATGGCGGCCACGTCCCCTCAGCACAGCACTGATGAGCAGAACAGGAGGGAAAGCCTCTCGGAACAGCAGCCTGACACAAGCAAAAGTGAGAAAACTCCCAGGAGGAAAAAGACTTGCTCTAACAGGTGGAAATCATAGAATCACACCAAGGCTGGAAAAGATCTCCAACATCATCCAGTCCAACTACCACCAATATTCCCCACTAAGCCCTATCCCTCAGGTACAGCATCTAAATGCTTCCTGAACACCTCCAGGGATGGTGACTCAGCGACCTCCCTGGGCAGCCTGTTCCAAAACTTCCATAACACACAGTCAATTGGCTTTATAAATCTTCTAATGATCAGGACAGGTTTGGAAAAAAAAAAAACCACCACTTTGTTAAAATTAAATGGAAGTATATTTATGAGATACTAAAAGCAGGTGGAAGGCCAGCACTGCTCCCAGGTGACAAGCAGCATTTCTTCTCAGCTGTTAACCTACACCTCAGCTGGGTGATCACTGAAGCAGAACAAGACCTCTGTTTGTAAATACCTTTCAACAAACATTATAGAGAAACACTGTGGTTTCTCTTATCAAGTCTAGAGTATTACTTCAAATCCCAAATCGTGTTATAAAAGAATTTTGGTTTACGAAGCTACAATTGTACATTACTTAATAGGAATAGCGCTTGCGCAGCAGAGATATTTTAACCTCTTAAAAACCTAAATGCTACATGGTAATCATCACCACCTCCCAGTTTACTTTACAGCTCATTTTTCTTTACAACCTCGTGTCAATGATCCGGAAATGTTATTTTCACTTACAGAACAAAGCCATGATTGTTTGTAAGACAGTGAAGCACACAGACAGCAGACCCGCTTGGGCTCAGAGCCTGGGACAGTGCCTCTGTCCAGCCACACAAGCCAAGAGACTGACAGGAGTTAAAACACACACAGTCCTGCAGAGTAACTGCAGCAGAATTGATAGAAGTTAACAGTTACATCATTTTCTGCTTTAAAATTCACACTGGTACGTAGCGCATGATCACCCGATCCTAGCAGCAGAAAAGCCTGCAGTAGTTAAACTCCTTCCTTACTGACTACCTGACCGAGCAGCACATCCCATATCATGTGTCCGTGACAGCTGCCGTTAGGGAAGGAAGTCCCGCAAGCTGCTCAGCTCATTCTGAAAGTCGGAGTGACGCAGCCAGCGCTGACACAACCACTCCCTCCCCCTTGCACAGAAGAACACGCAGTCCACGGGCCTCCCCAAAGCCTGACTGTTTAGAGGCTTAGTGATGCTTTTTGGTCACCGCCCTTTCAAACTCCAAAAGGACACTCCACAACCAGACACAAGCAGCTTAGAGGAGAAGCATCTTTGCTTCCACAATTCAGATGCTCAGAAAAAGATTTCTTCTGCACAGATGCAGATTATTAGCAAGGTCAGCCGTGGTAAGGTGAAGGTCTGCTGATATTCTCCTAAGGGCCTACAGCGTGCAGTTGATGACAAACAGGACAGAATTCCTTAAATTATATATAGGTCAGTTTTCCAAACCAGCAGCATTACATCTGGATACATCGAGCACAATGGCTGACACAAACCAACAGCTGAGCGGAGAGACTCGGCTCTATTTATGAGCTTCCCAGCCTACATCTGTAGCAGGGAAGACTAACAGGATCAATTTTCTCTTATCTAACTGAGCAGAGCAGCCTCAGCTCAACCATGCTCTTACTGCAACAACAAAAAGAAGCTGATTCTATGCACTGTGGTGCTGCTATAAGCAAATGTACACCAAATTCAGCCAACTCAAACCAGTCTTGGAAACCTTGGAGGGGGAAACAAAAATAATAATAATAAAAGGAGGGAAGAGAAACAAAACGACGCAGAAGTAATTTATAGTTTAAACCACTTAAATCCTCATACAGACATGATATATCCTTGCATACGTGCTGGTCATTTTGTCTTTTCGTGCAATGACAGGCATGTATTTTCACTTCCGTGGAATTATTTGTTTATATATATAGACACTGAAGTCATGCTCTAAAACATCTGGCTGGCTGGCGGTCTGGAAAGTGGAAGCAACACAGGGAGATTAAAAACTGCCCAAGCTGCCGACACACCAAAAAGGGGTTTTAATCCAACTGCATTAACACTTTCATTTTAACTTAGTACTCATTCTTTCCATCAAGCTGATAAGAAAGGTGGTCTGTGTGAGTAAATCCTTCTGACAAAGGGCAGACAGATGACCCTCTGCAGTGCCTGAGACTACAACAACCCAGAACAAACACCAAAATACCACATAACAATAACAACAACAGACATGAACCAAAAACCCTCAGAACCACATAAAACCGAACCTTTTCTCACTTTAAAAGAACATACTGTAAATTCTGCTTTTAAATTCCTAATCATCTCTAAGTG
Organism: Coturnix japonica; assembly: GCF_054131305.1. NCBI lineage: Eukaryota > Metazoa > Chordata > Aves > Galliformes > Phasianidae > Coturnix > Coturnix japonica. Next base: position 18,889,796 of record NC_140664.1, on the reverse strand, counting down.
CAATCAACATGAAAGAGCGAAGGAACTGCAAAACAACTAGAATGAAGACATAGACAGGTGAAACAGTAACAGAAAGTTTGGGTTCCGCAAGCGTTACCAACACAGCAAGTGGAAAACATTGCAACACTTCTGAGAGCTTAGGTCATTTCTACAGAAAAACTGCTTCAAAATGAAAATAATTCAGACTTCTGCAAACTTCCAGAACACGTAGATGTGATTTCAGGCCTCTAAAACCAAAGTAACGCGTACCCTGCTGTAAGGCAGGGCAAATATCACAGCAGCAGGATCTAAAACCAAGAGCAGGAGCTCCAGAGAAGCTTAAACAGCTTCTGCCCCACATACCACACTGCAGGGATGGCAGCCAGGGTGCAGAAGAGGTAACAGATCTCAGGCCCTGGCTCCAACTGAGTGTTCAATCTGGCAGCAGGAGCCGGGAGTTTGTCTAGCACTGAGGCAGGGCATTAGTGAACAGCTGACTGACAGACAGCACCTTCCAGCTGCCTTCCAGGTTGTCTCTGGCAGACCTAACACCTATTTTCAGGGTGGGGAAGAGAAAGAAAAAAGTACCTTACTAGTCTTGAAATATTTTTGCCTCAAAATAAGATGCCTTGTAAAGTGTTCAGGTATGATTTTCCAGCTCTCCAGTGGTATTTTATCCATTATTATTAACAAAACGGATACAGAGATGACATGCATAACATGACTATGCATAACATACTATGACTATAACATACTATGACTTCTTAACTCTGCCATGGCTGATTCCACAACACCGCAAGCCATCAGACAGCAATCCCTGCACCAGCACAGCACCAACCACTTCTGTTCACAGAATCACAGAATTGTAGGAGTTGGAAGGGACCTCTAGAGATCATCGAGTCCAACCCTCCTGCCACAGCAGGTTCCCTACACCACTCAAGAAGTGAAATCAGTGCACAAACTGGTGCAATGCACTCAATGCCACTGCTGCCTGGCCTAGGGATTCAACAAGCCAGTACACAAACATCAGCTACGAAGGTCCTGTGTGGAGAGATTTATTTCAGTGAAAGCTATAGTTAAATTGTGTCATCTGAAAAACAGACCAAGACCAAACCAGAACGAACAACGAGAAAGAGACAAAAACAAAGACAGGGAAAGATCTCGCCAGGGAAACAAAAATAATCCCTCCTGCCAGGAACACTGCCCTGAGCTTCCAGACAGGAAACACTCCCTGCCTCCAGAAAAACCATTGGCGTCAGGAAGCAGCAGAAGTACCACGGAACTTATCGCACGGCCTAACCTGATGCAGGGAGAAACAGGAACAGCACCGAGAGACGGCAAAGACAAAACAGCCACAAAACACACAGACCCCTGATTACCAAATAGATGAGGTGGAAAGTTCAACCTTACCACATTATTTTGGGGACAAGTATGGAAAGGGTTCTTCCAGCCCCACCGAGATTGGGGCAGTTAGAAAGAGACTGGGCTGAAAAGATAGAGCCTGTTCAGCACAGACAGGGCAAGACAAGGGGAGTGAGCCGGAATTACAGACGGACTCCAGAGGCATTACAAATAGTGCAAATGCTAGTTCAAAAGCACAAAGGAAGAAAAAGCTGAATGGTGGCCATCAGAAGGACATCTGATGCTGCACCTATACTGGAAATGCAGTATGCGCCAACAGGAGAAGCTCTTCTGCCTGCACAGTTACACCACCTACAACATCACGCACTATGCCAAAGAAACAGGCTGTGTCAGCATGCAGCAGGATTTAGCCTGGCTGCTGTGAGTTTTTCCAAATATTTTTCCACTGACAGCAGTGCAGAGTAACCGTAATGCAGACCTGGGGCTAAGCAGACTTCCTCTATGCAGAACTCCGCTGTTTGAAACAGCTGGAAGAGATAGTGGAAGGGCACCCGCTCTGCTTCAAAGGCTCTCGTGAAACCTCCTTGGTCGTCAGTGCCTCATTAATGACCATTAAGGGAGTGCAACACGGGGATGGTGAATCTCCACAGCGGTCCCACACAGCACAGGTCTGCACGCCAACAGTAGAGGAATGCAGCAGCAACACACAGTGAGCAGCTGCTGGAAAGGAGAGTAAGGGTGTGTCATGGCATACCTGCACTGCTCTGCTCACTGCATCATTCCTAGAATTAGCAAGCTACATTCCCTACAGCCCAGCCCTGCTTCTGAAACAGCTCCCCATCTCTATGCTTCTGAGGGGATTCAAAGTGTTACCCCAATTCCCCTCCTCCCCCCACATACACACCCGCATACCTACACACAGCTTCACACCTTCCTTCTGTCAGCACAGCAGCACAGCACAGAAGGCTGGTACCTTCCTCTTCACACAGCACCGCCCTAAAGAGCTTTTCCCCAGCAGCGATGGAAGCACGGTTGGACAGGCCCCTTTGTGTGACACATCGCCCATTTCAAACAATTGCAAGAAGAAAAAAAATAAAAATGAAGCAAGCACAACACAATTCCTAGAAAAGCTGCTGTGCTTATTTTCTCTGTTACTGAAAACAGCTTCGACGCTAATTATAACTTGCAACTGTGCTATTTCAGGTTCTGAGGTAAAGGCAGGCTTTGTGGTTTTCAAACAGCAATGCTGGTTCATGCCTTCAGCTCGGTGCGGTGTTTAGTAAGCCTTAAAAACAAAGCAAAATCTAAGGCAGATTTAAAAGCTTCCTAGATCACAAAAACAACCGATCTGGTGGACTGAATTAGTGCAGAACACGCTGCCTCGGGCCAAGACTGCTACTTAACCTGAACTTGAGCTGAAGTCCTCGCGTGTCAGGATGAATTCTGCTAGAAAAGACAAAGTAAACAGTTTGTAAAAGCTCCAACAGCTCTGGTTTATTTTCTTTGTATGAGCTGCAATCCTCCTGCTCCAGTCGGAGTCTGTCACAGTGACACCCCGTCCTGCTCCCATCGCCTCACACACAGCCTGCAACCAGACACAGCTCACACAAAACAAGGACCTCGCACTGAACCTATCTCACAGGCTTTGGTGTGATTTCCATGCCAGATAGACTCGTTTAACCAGCAGTAACAAAGTCAGTCCTCTGCTTATTGAAAATATAACACTGCTTTCTCTGGAAGATCATAAACCCACAGAGTGCCTTTAAGCCCTCGCCTTCTTCCTACTTCCAAGTTAATCACCGTGAATTCAAAATTACAGATGGTTTTTCTTGCTTAAAAACCTCTAGTTTAGTTTTAACAATGGGAAAACCCCTCAAGCAACGCGCTTAGTTCGCTCCTGAAAAAATATCCAAACTCCAGAGAGCTGTTTAAACCAAACCCAGTTAAATAACTGAAAGCTGCATCCTGCACGCCAACTGTGTCAGGCACAAATATTTATAAAATAACCCAAAATGTCTGTAATAAACGGGAAAATGCACAGCTGTCAGGTACATTTCTGCACACAGAAGACAGAGCGTGGGTCAGGCTACAAATGGCGCTCGCACTGATTTATCCCCCCTGCAAACTCTGCTTCGGTTCCAACAAGCCATCAGCCACGACGAACGAGGTGACTGAATGTGCGCAATGCTAAACCTCGCCCCGGCTCTGCTGACGTCAGCCCTTCCTTGCCAGCAGATGCTCTGGCAGGCGTTACACACACAGCCATGGGGACTTCACGCAGATTCCCCTGTCTGGAGACCAACGCAGCAGAGCACGAAGAGGGGGAGGACAGACTGATGTTCAGACAGAGCTCAGCCGTACACAGCACAGCCTCCCCGTGCAGCTGGCTTATTTGTCTGGCTACAGGTAAACTGCACACCAGGCAGAGCCTAGAGAAGGGCAGAGCAGCATAGCCAAGTGCTGAGGAGGTGGCAGAGCAGTGGCACATCTCTATCCTCGCACCAAGCATTGACACAGCAAAGCCCCACCAGCACACCCCATCACCCAGCCATGCAGCCTGCCCCAGGGCAGGAAGGGGACAGGTAGGACGGCCTTTGTCTTCTCGTCCACCTCCAAACACAGAGCAGATACCACTGCCAGCACTTCTGCATGATGCAGCACCACATCAGCCAGGGGAGCCCCAACAGAAGGCTGTGACAGCCAACACAGATTTAAAATGGGATTTTTACAAACCTGCACGCAAGCAATGCTCCAGGATAGCAACATTTCCCTTCCACAGCTCCTGAGAGAAAAACGAGCACCTCACAGAGAAACCAGACAAACCAGAAAGAATGTAGACATTCAAATGAAAACCAAACCCAAAGAGCTTCAAGTTTCACATTCACAACGGGCAAAGTTTAACTTTCAGATAACCCGGTGACATTATTGAACAGTACCCACCGTTATCAGGAGTTCTCTAAGAGACCCCAGTTCCAAGAGGGTGTGTGATCTGGACAGGCTGTGATTATGTTCACCATCTCCCAGCAAGACCAGATCAACGACCAAAGAGACCAGTAATGCACGGGGAAACAATGCCAGAGGTTTGGAGCAAACTCTAGTTAGGGCTGCAGGAGCCCTTCCCCTCAGCTGCAAGGAGTTCTGCACAGGTATAAACCCAGGCTCCGATCCCAAGCCAGCCCTTCCCACTGTCTGTTGAAACAAATTCAACAACTGCGGTGTGGGCTTTGGAGGGGGATGGCAGGGAAACAGCCAGAGAAAACAAACTATAAAACCAAACCGAGTTTCAAGAAGGGAGTATTACCATCAGCTCAATTCTTCAAGCAGCGCAGAGCTGCCTCCGGTGAAGGTGAAACATCTGTGCAAGAGATTCATTTTCCCCAGGCCTGCTTTGAAACGCAAAAGGAGACTTCCATGGAATGAGTAAGTATCCTTGATGGCTGCTCTGCATTCAGCCTGAAACGTGCTCCTCTAACCTCGCTGCGCTGCGAGATGCATGCGGTTTCCTTGCTACAGCATGAGACCAAAATGAATCATGTGCTGTAACTGCGCCAGTACAGAGAATAACACAGTCGCTGTTACTGAAAACTGGAAGTCCTCTGCAAAAACTCCACTTGCACATCTGTTTCCACTGTACAAAGCGAGGATTAACTTCATTTTTCAGTGAGTCTGAAACTCGGTAATCTCACCTGAGAAACGAGGCCTACAAAATGCACAGTTCTAACAGTTCAGAAGTGAGATGGTCTGATCAGAACATAAGTTATTAAAATACTAATTCTTATGACTTAATACTTATTTAGAAGCTTCAGGTCTGCTGACTGAAAACATTTAAACACCGAACTGAAGGGGGACAAATGATTCCTCACCATTTAGAACTGAGCACAGTGACAGAAGGGCTCTGCTGCAAACTTCTGTCCAGAAGAACCCTCAGGCAGATCACCTTGTAGCAACTGCAGCGGTGTTACTGTGAGAGCTGTGCAATGCAATTTCAGCAAGCACAAAGGCCAAGACACATTCAAAAGGATTTTGACACCAAAACAAGTGGAGAATATTAATAATAAGCACAAATAAACTAGAATAATGATGTGACAAACCAACTCCGCTATCAGTCATGAGACCACGTCCAAAAGGAACTGTTCTGTCTCACATCACAGGACTCCCATTATTTACTCATACTAGGCAAGCTTGAACTCAAACTGAAACATACACAGAGCGAAGCCTTTTTACATAACTGGTCAGGCTGACACTGTTCCATGCTAAGAAGATAACAGCTACATTCAGAAAGATATGACTGTTGAAATCTATGTTTTCATGTAATTGGAGTGGTTTGTATCTGCCCACACTTCCCCATTAGAGCTCACAGCCGCTTCAGCTCTGTTTGTGGCTTTTCAGCAGAACAGAAACACGTGCCAGCAACAACCAGCAAGTCCTTAAGATCTCACTGCCCGGATACGACCCGGCTCCCTCTCATTTAACACCCTCCAAGAATCACCTACTCTCCTCCAGAAATACAATCCTTGGGAGCTCTACTGCTGACACAGAGGAGGGCAGGAAGAAAAGACAGAAGAAATATTAAATGGGAGGAGTGAAAGCTTTGCTACCAGTGAAGTCATAATTCTGCATAACAGACACACTGGTGAAACACACCAGTTTGTCTGGTTTACACACTCGTTTCACCTCACCAATGATAACGGTGCACATAAATGAACGGGAGGGGGAAATGAGACCAATTATTCTCAAGACTGCAGGAAAAAAAAAAAAAAGTGAAGGTTTTTAGAAGTTGCCTTTTTCTCCATTATAAACACAATTATTTTAGATCAGGCTGAGAAATTTAAGCAGCATTTTCTACTTCTTCCTCACACCTGGCTCAATAACAAAGTATTTTCAGTGGCACAACACCTATACCTCCCACCTTATCCTCCTGCCTTACCAGCAGCTTTTCCAATCAGTCTTAATTTGTTTAGAATATCCATACCAGGGCATCAAGAGGAAACCTTTTCCGTTCAGAATTCATTACTTCCCATGAGGTGTTCAACTATGCTACACAAGATCTTGACGCAGCCATGCCCTATGTGGCAGCATGGGAAGGCCATCATAATTACTCACAAGTGATGTAAGAGAGAACCTTTCAGTTTTCTGCCCTCCAGAATGTCCCTCTCCTTACAAACACAGTGCTACCTCATACCGTGTGGAGATGTGTGCACACAGAGCTGCACAAAATTAAGGAGATATTCAACATTGCACATGTGAGTACTCAAAAATTCAAGGTATATCAATGAAAGTGGTCTATAAACATGATATCCACCATCCCCTGTCCACCCACTGGTTGTGCCATGGATACACTGCAGCACAATACAAGTGCTGGCCCAATTTCAGCTGGTATAAAGGCTGGAGATGAGTATCTGATCCTTCCTCCATTTCTCTGTCATTCCCACTTCCAGCACTGCTTAAGGTGGATGCGTGGACTAACAGAGGCCAGCTGCCTTGACTCTTCAAAAGGGATGACAATAGCAGGACACGGGGAAATGGTTTTTAAGTTGAAAGAGGGAAGATTTAGGTTGGATGTTAAGGGGAAGTTCTTCACTAGGAGAGTGGTTAGGCCCTGGAACAGGCTGCCCAGGGAGGTTGTAGATGCCCCGTCCTTGGAGGCGTTCAAGACCAGGTTGGACGGGGCCCTGGGCAACCTGATCTAGTAAATGTGTATGTTTGGTGGCCCTGCCATGCAGGGGGGTTGGAACTACATGATCCTTGAGGTCCCTTCCAACCCGAGTCATTCTGTGATTCTGTGCCTCCTACCCCAGCAGCTGGCTGCTTCCTGCAGGGACACAGCACCATGTGCACCAGCTCTGGTAGCAGAGGCTGGAAGAGCAGCGCTGTTAGGATGCACTCAGTGCTATAGCAGCCATCTCCCAGATCTCAGAAAGGCACCAAGGCTGACAGAAGTGTCCTAATAGCTGAATCTGGCTGCTGAGCTGCCCGAAGGATCACACAGACAGACCGTTCTTTCTGGAGCTGGCCTTGCTCCACGGACTCCTCGTTCTCCATCTTCTTAATAAATGAGGCCCCATACCTTACATGTCGTACGTTTTTTTGGTTTACAACAACGTTATACAACACTGAATTCACAAATACCATACAAGTCTGTCAGATATTTTTAACCAGACTAACGGCTTTAAAAGTATTAAAACAAAGTCTTCGGAGCGCTCTTGTGAAATCTGCATGGTAATTTTTGTGACAGAAAGCTATTTCTCCTAATTTGCAAAATGAGAAGCAGATACTAAGGCCAAAATTGCCACCTGGAAAAAGACGCTGCAGGATGCTCAAGCTGTACGGCTGCTTTGTGTTCTTATTGGACAACATACACTCAAGGATTCTGCTAAGCACTGACTGTAGTAGCTATTTGCAAAACCACTCCTGTATCTAGAGATGGGTATAAAGAAAAATAAACACCTCAGAAGACCACAAGGGCCCTGTCTGAACCAACATGTATATGCTCTAGAAGTGAGGCTTCTCATCCTACCATTTTCTACCCTAAGTTTATCCCCAGCAATCTCCAAAAAAGGGAGCCTGTTTTCTATAATTTTATTTAAAAGTCAGCAATACCTTTTTCCTGTGGCTAGGACATAAAAATGTCCTCTCGTATTCATTTTATACAATTTAGTAACACGCAGACACCAAAAGAGAAGACTTAACTGGCATTAGCTAGAATTAGCTTCTCTTTGAGACTTCCATTCCCAAATCACATTTGATTAATACTGGCCAATGGGTTTCTAAAGAGGAAAACAAATCTCTGAGAATACCTTCCCTCAAAAGGACTACAGTCCACTGCAGCGCTGCTCACACTAGGGGCCGTGGAGAGGAGAACACAGGGAACCATGACATAAATCCATGCTCCCGCAGAAGCCAACGCCGGCTGATAGCTTAGAGGGTTATCCAGGGCTAAGCCTCACTGAGCATTGCCAGCCCTCCTCCCCCAGCAACCAAACCCACACAGTGTTGGGCCGGCCCAGATGTTGGCCAGGATGACCTGGCAGGGGTTAGAGCTCACACCTGTGAGCAAGTCTTCTCTTCAGTCCATTTTCTTCTGCTGATAAATGCTAGTTGTACGTGAGACGTTTAGAAATGTAGGTGCCACACCAACTACTCAAAAGAAAATCTGCCCATGGAATTAAAATGGAATCACATCTCCTTTTTAAGAAAGAAATAACCACCGCTGCTCCAGAACACAGGCTGTATCACTTCAGCAGAGCAGCTGCAAGGGATTATATTCTTAAGCATTAAGAACCTCAGAAACAACATTGGGCATTAACTTTTGTGTTTATCGTAGTGTCCAGGTTGAACCACAAAATAAAGATTGCAGATCAATTATATTTTCACTGAAATAAAAAAAAACCCAAAGCCTGCCCTCGCAATGTGAAGTATTAAGCAAACTTCATCACAGGAAATACAGTCACAAGTATTGTCTACACAGAGCCATAACCTCCTAAAAACATGAATTCTTTGTTGCTTATCTCATGACAGCAGCCCTAGTCAAAAAGACAATCTACCAAGGCCACCTCCACTATGGCATGCACTTTGCACACACATAGGCATGGTTTTCCCTGTGCAGTTTACAGAGCACGAAGCACTAAGAGAAAGGAAGCATCGCTCCTCCTATACAGACTGGGGTTGACGTACCACGCCTCACCAAACTCCCACACAGGCAGAGGGACCGTACCATATCTCAGTTAGTCTGGAGTTCACACCCACTGCCAGCCTCCTCCTGTAAGCACTGAGCATTAGAACCACATAATCGTTAAAAGTTGGAAAAGATCACTACAATCACCTAGTCCAACTATCAAACCAGCACCATCACACCCACTAACCCACATCCCAAAGTGTCACATCTACATGTCTCTTGAACACCCCCGGGGATGGTGACTCCATCACATCACTGGGCAGCATGTCCCAGTACTTGACTACGTTTTATGCAATAAACCTTTCCTAAAGTCCAATGTTAACTTCCTCTGGCACAATTTGAGACCATCACCTCTCGCCTTAAACCCACAACAACTTCTCAACGTGGTCTCAGCTGCCAGCACTGTGATACGTAGCACACCAGTCCTGTCTCTCATCACTGCAGCCATCTTTAAAAACATTTATAAATCCCACTGCCATCTGGATCAGAAATAAAGCATGTTTTTTCCTCGCTCAAATCATCCCCATAGTCTCTTAAAAATACCCACAGGCCACGCTAGTACAAAGTATAGAATCACAGAATCACTCAGGTTGGAAAAGACCTTAAGATCATCGAGTCCAACCATATCATGCTTCTCTTTTTTAATCAGCTGCTAATTTTACAATATTGTATGACTGATGTTGCTGAAGACAGAGCCCTGAAGTTTTTCTCTGCTCATCAGAAGGCGAGGCCTGGCAGCCTGGGGGGCATCCCAAGCCATCCAAGAACATTCCCATCCCATCCTTTGAGGAGCCACACACTGAGGAAGACAGACAGCTGATGAAAAAGGACAAGGGTGATCCTGAAGCAGCTAACATTTCAGTTCCAGCTTCATAGAATGCAACAGAAAGCAGTGGATGCTTCTGGATGGAAGTTACCTATGGTTAAACACCTGATATAACCTTACCTCCACAGAGGTGCTCACTGTGGAAAGTATTTGGAAGAGTGAAGGCCTTGCTTTGGCTTCTCCTTGGAGAAGAGGCCTTCTTTAACCAAGAAAGGAAACCACACACATGATGAAGCCTGCTACACAATAATCCAACTAATTCTGAAATACAAGTTTGAAAAGGATTTAAATACTAGACTGCTGTGATCCCAAATTTAATTAAAAAGCCATTTCAACAATTACTTCATTTGATTACGTTTTCTAAAAGAAACTGCAAACTTCCATCTGTCTGCTAATTCATGAATTTCAACATGAAATACAGCATCATGAAAAATACTCTGCCTGAAGTGTTTATCTTTTCCAGGTATTTTCTTGAAAGGAATGAGATTTAACTTTCAAGCAAGATATAATCTGTATTAAAGGTATAGTGAAAGAATATAACGTCAGGCTCCTCAATGGAGATGAAGGGTGCCCATTCCATAAACCCAAACTCCTGCAAGGCTATTTTCAAGCACAAAACTAAGCCAACCTCCCTGCCAGTATCTTCTAGCATCTTCTGATCATTAACCTTCTGTATTATTATTCATGTAAAAATCAAATCTCTCACTGCTGCGAAACCTCCACAGCTCCTATGGTAATGAGCCCAGCAGTCTAATGAAACACGGTTTAAAAAAATCACCAAGTTTGAAGGAGTGATTTAATTTTACCCCAGTCTTACTGTCTAACTCCTTGTTCCCACATGATTTAAAACAAAACACCATGACTTGCAACCTACTCCCACCTCGCCCATATCTGAGCAGAATTGCCACCTACAGACACTGGAACCTTGGGGCAGCCAGGGAAGGAAACACATGACCAGGGGCCAAAAGGGAAGAACCACATCAAGCTCTGCACTGCTTACAGCCACACACAACCACCTGCTGTACAGTGAATTACATATTTTCTAGGTTTACAAACAGTTGAAGGATACTTATTTCTGCTTTTGTCCCTACATTAGCAGAAAAACAGGAAATGAATCAGACTGAAATAATAAACCTTGAGAAGAAACATGATGAAGTTTTTTGGTCTTACAGAAGAAGGACTTCTTTTTTTAAAGTGATAGAAATTTAGACAAACTGATCTGTTGTATGAGGATTTTAATAGATTGCTCAGAAAGCCTATGAGGATCTCTTCCTTTGCTACGGCACAAGACAAATATCTTCCAGTTTCTGCAGTATCACAGTTTCAAGTAGAGACCAAACAAATTAAGTGACCCCTATGGAAGCTCACAGAGTGAGCGAACAGTAGCCAAGGTATGAGAAGACAGGGGGGCTGCCAAATAAGCCTCAGTGCATAAGGTGTTGAAGTGCTAAGGTGTTTTAAGTGCTACAAAGCTTAAGGTGTTGAAGTTGCTCCTCACATTGTGATGACTGTTCTCCAATATCTTCATCTCACTCTTCATTCTTCTACTAATTTTTGTTTCCTAAGGACTAACCAGACAATTCAGGAAGGAATGACAACAGCAGCAATAAACATTAACTTCCAGTTCCAAAATCCACTTCCTAGTACAAGTGCAAAATCCCGTCCTCCCTGAGGACTGTTTCTTCTGACCTCTCTCACACTTAAATAAGAGAAGGAGGAAAGACAAATAGCGGGGACACCAAATAAAGGAGGGGAAAAAAAAGGATTTCCACAAAAATAAAAAGAGAAAATGATAACAGCAGTCAGAAGCCAGGCTATTTCAACACAGGATGTCACAGGACATCGCCAGCTGATTGCACAGTACAATACAGAGGAAGAACAGAGTCAGGCCATAACCCCACATACATTGCAGCGTGATCACTTCAATTTCAGCTTCGGATTAAAATGCTTTTCCTCACGACAACCAGAAGTAGCCCACAAGGAAAAAATGAACAAAACCATGTCCTACCCAGGTATGGCTTCTGTGCTACTAACAAGTCTTTCTGCGTGCTGACATCGTATTTTCCTCTTATGTCAAGTATTACTGGAATAGAGGTAAAATCCCCCCGGAGCAGGCTGGATGGCTTCTGCTGAAGCTGACACTTGTTAGAGCAATTCCATCCCAGGCTGCCAAGCTTTCACAGCCACCTGAAGGGGTCAGAAGGGAAAAAGCCTGCTTAGCTATCAAATTTGCAGAACTAAAGAAAAATACCGTATATTGTAATAGCAGTCCAATTACTCAAAATTACTTGTTTTGCTCTAAATCTTCTATTTCCTCATTATCTTGCATGCCTCAAAAATAAACTAATTGACTACAAACTGCACTTAGTTATCCTGTCTGGGTAGGAAGGCCCTACAGAGGAGTCTAGACAGGATGAATCACTGGGCTGAGGCCAATGGGACAAAGTTCAACAAGATCAAGTGTAGTAGGGTCCTGCACTACAGCCACAACAACCCGAGGCAACGCTACAGGCTTGGGGCAGAGAAACAGGAAGGCTGTGTAGAGGAAACAGATCTGGGGGTGTTGGATAATGCTCGGCTGAACATGAGCCAGCAGTGTGCCCAGGTGGCCTTGAAGGCCAGTGGCATCCTGGCTTGTATCAGAAATAGCATTGCCAGCATGAGCAGGAAGGTGATCATCCCTCTGTACTTAGCCTGGGAAAGACAGGGCTCAAGGGAGACCTTATTGCTCTCTACAGTTGCCTGAAGGGAGGTTGTGGTGAGGTGGGGATCGGCCTCTTCTCCCACACAGCAATAAGACTAGAGGGAACGGCCTCAAGTTGCTCCAGAGGAGACTCAGGTTGGACGTCAGGGAAAGTTTCTTCTCCAAAAGAGTGGTCAGGGGGTGGAACAGGCTGCCCAGGATGTGGTGGAGTCACTGTCCCTGGAGGTGTTCAAGAACATTCAGGTGTTGTACTGAGGGACGTGGCTTAGTGGGGAAATATTGATGGTAGGTGGACAGCTGGACTGAATGATCTTGGAGGTCTTTTCCAACCTTCGTGATTCTGTGATTCTATAGCTGGATAGAAGGACAGCTTTTAACTTGATGCTCTAGATTGCAGATGCTCCTGTAACACAAAGCTCCGCCTTTTAAAAAATGAGCATTTATACACAGTTTTGTTTGAGGAACATGAGCTCCCTCAAACCTAGTACAAGTCTGTTGAGAGATAAGCCAAGTTTGTAGCCTGACAGTTACTAACATTACCTTCATGCGGCATAAAGTTGTATTTCCCTTTTCTAACAAATACTCTTTTTGAAGATATAACATTTAATAACACGCCCTGATTAAGGCAAGAGGAAATCAGATCACATCCTGACCTAGAGAGAGCATTTTTATATAAAACATAGGCCTTGTAGTCATATCGAATTCACACCAGGTCTGGCTTGCCAAGAACAATAAAATAAATTGCTTATCATGAACTCGGAAAATGCTTCTCTCAACAAAAACTTCTGTGAGGCAGAGCTGAACTGGTAGATATCTTAGAAATGTCGTTCTTTCCAGAAGACTGGTGTATGCAATGTATTACAGAGCACAACATTAGAATGGCAGAGCTTAATAAAAAGTTCTGATAACAGACCAAAGGGGAAGAACAAGTTTGGTTTTTGAAAACACTAAATACATACTTCTGAAACCTGCAGAAACACACATGCAGTGCACCCAAAGTGGTAGGTGGGTAACAGAAAGGGGTCCTTGCAAGTCAGAGCTGCAAAAGAAACTGACTGTCGCTGAAATCTAAAAACAGAGGTTGAGGAGCACTTAGTATTTCAGTGATGAAGGATAATGAAAACAAGCAGGCGTCCAAAACTTACAAACAGTTGATCTGTGTGTATGCATAAGCTTATTTGAAGATCAGATATCCACACGCATCCTGATTTAGCAGCCTCTGTCAGTAAAAGCTATTATGTTTTAATCAGATTCCTTAAGTAACATCCCAGTTAAGAAAACTATGAGGACAGGTGCTGTCTAGTCTATTTTGGGGATACTCCAGGTAAGGACTCACTGAAGAAAAGACGCTGTCCTACAGTGTTAGTGTAGAACACTTCAGCTCCATAATCTCTTCTCAAGCAGGGAGCTTACCTGCAGAGAGCTTTTTATTAAAAAAACAAAACAAAAACACAACCACACAACACAAGAAGGATATGCAATAGAGAAAAATAAATCCAATAAACTTCACCCGGTACTCATACAGGACACCCCTGACCTACCAGCTGACAACCCATCATGTGGCAGGGGGATTGGAACTTGATGATCCTTGAGGGCTCTTCCAACCCAATCCATTCTATGATGATCCAGTACTACTAATTCTTTTCCTATGCAAGACCCACGATGAAAAATTCATATACATATGGGTAAGGACAAAACTGAACAAGGTAAGTTACATTTCGGTTTTACTCATTTGAGAAAGGAGAGTGAACTTAGCCTGCTTTTGAAGGAAGCTCTTTGAAGTCAGGAGTTTCACTGTTTATCTGCAACCATTTATTTCCTCCTGCAGTTCCAAAGAAAATAGCTACACAAATGCATTAGAGGAAGCAGGTGTATAATTTCATTTAAAAGCTATTTAAGATTGTTACAAATAAATCTTGTGTCAGTACAGGAGAACACAGCCTTCAATACTTGTCTCTCTACATTACAGAAGGAAAATAACCTCAGAGTTTTTCAGAGAACTAACAACTGCTGGCTCTATAATCCAAAACAGAGAATAAAATGGCCACAGCACCAGGAAAACACTTCAGAGCAAAATTAGACGTTCTGTTTAAACAATAAGATACCTTTAAGCTGTATTTTTCAGACCTCAACTGAAGCAAGGGCACGCACTTCATTACATCGATGGCTGTAGGTTAGTAGATACCGAGAGGGAGAGAGCAATAAGCAGGAGGTGGCCACAGACTTAACATCTTAAACTACTGAGGCTATTTGCTGCATTAACAATGTCCTGAGGGCAGCTGCTAAGCTTCCAAATTAGCACACTACACTATTTTGTGGGAGTAATTCCCAAAACTCAACAATTTGTCAGACCTCTCTTGACAAGCCAGACACGAGCCAACACAGAGTACAGCAGACCTACCAGAGGCTTAACGTAAGGATGGGTATAGCACCTCACCGTTAAGCAGCAGATGGTACGGGGGAGGAGAATGTAAGCAGACAGCCAGATTAAGTCAAACTGGAAAAATAGAACCATCCTATTGAAAACAGAAACCCATGTAATAAGAAGTAAAAGGCATCGTGACTCACCTCATTTTTACAATTTAGGATGTCATTTATCCCAAAAGACAAGGATCTCTTGTTAAAAGAAAAGCCACTACTCTTATTACAACCGTCTGTCACTTCCCATTATAACATCCTATTTCCAAATCAGCTTAGTTGCTGCCTCTCAAGCAAACTGGGCTGAAAAGTTCTATGCTAAGGATCTTCAGCACAGTTATTTCTAAAAAGCTGCTTAAGCAAATTCTTTAAGCTTTTGGATTTTATTTTTTTGAAAGTTATCATTGAAAAAACAAATCCAAAACTTGAAATATTTCCTATGGAAAGGCTAAGCAAGAGTATTGCTTTGAGACCGGGACTGGAATTCTGACTTGTGTATTACCATCCCTGGTAGCATTCAAGAGGTGGATGAGGAGCTATGAGATATAGTTTAGTGGCTTGTGGTAGCAATGGTTATGGGAGGACAGTTGGATTGGATCATCTTGTGGGTCCTTTCCAACCTTGTGAATCTATCTAGGATATACATTTTACTGGCCTTGGAATGAATACTGGCAAGAGAGGAATATGTAATTTGTAGCAAACAGCACACATTTTAGGTGTTAGGAATCCCCCTGCACTTGAACCAACCTGGAACTGAACAAGGTCTACCTTTCATTTCCAGATACACAACACACTAGGGCCAAAGTACCCCAAAATAGAGACTGCAAACACTAGAGGAAAATGAGTTAACAAGCGTAGAGAGCGGATAACAAGGAGACCGCACAAAGAGCAGCAGAACCGGGAAAGCTGACAGAGGGAGCAGTGCCAAATGAAAGAAGAGAAAGGCATCAGATTAGGTACTGAAAGGGTATAAATTCAGATTGAGTTGGAAACTTCTCAATGAAGATCAGAACTGATTACATTAGAATAGGATTTGGATAAAACACTTGAACAGGCAGAAAGTAAAAGGTACACTGCTGGCGACAAGAAAGAAACAGCAGAAGAGGCTTGTGCTGCCAAAGCGTGCCTTCCTTTACAGCCTGGTCCTCCACAGCAGGAAGATACTCACAAAACCCCCTGCACACAAATGGATCATACTGTCTAGGGCCAATCCTGTAAAGCATGACGAAGTATTATTAGATACGATGAGCTCAAATACCAAAGGCCTGCTTAGCAAGAGGTTGCAAACCCATCAGTACGACTACAATTATTAACAACTAGGAAACCACACACAAATCATTAGTAAAAACTTCAGGGATTAAACCTGTTTTCTTCATGCAGTTTAGATATGTGGGCTAAAGCACCTTACGATGGTTTAATTGCATGACTTTTACTTCTTCCTCCCCTGTAGAATCTTTGCCAGATTCACACTTAGCAGGTCACTAGTCAGTATTCCATTTGTTTGTTCTTACTGATCATCCTCCTTATAGTAAAGGAAGAACAGAACAATACTGAATACTGTGCAAGAGGAAACCAATTTCCTGACAGGCCACTGCAGAACACGTCAGATTAATGCTGATGAAACCCTATAATATTACATACATCCCACTGAAGTAGAATGGTTAATATTCCTCTAATCAAATAAGATACTAAAGCATATGGTTAAGGATGGAACCATTTACCAGCCTCAGGCGCTAGATCTGAGATGCCCAAGAGCCTCAATTCTATGTTATACAGCAAGTTATGTGTCCAAAGATGTCTGCGCTATCAAGTAAGTAGAAGTATGCATACAAAAAAAAAGCCAAGAAATACCACTAGTGTTGACCTATGAAGAGTTCTCCTTGGCTTCCAACAAAGATCATATCAACCACAAAGCAGAAAGATGAGATAGCTATACACAGCCATTATTCAGATGCCTTAATCGAGGAAGAAGAAAATTATTTCATTCTTCTTGTTTTGTTTACAGTACATCTACAGACTAACTGAAAGAAAACAGTTGCCCTACGGACAAGGTGTAGTGTTGCCAAACCCAGATCGACTACGCAGCGTACAGGGCAAAAAGCATTCTGAGGATCACTTATTTATCTGGGGGAAAAGCAACAGACCAAAAAACCACAGCTTTATAATTAAGGACTGCAGCTGAATAAGGATAGACACAGAAGGTGATTAGGCTATGCTTGCTTCTTCAACCTGAATTCTGGTATTTCTCAACTGACCTGAAACCTCAAAATGACACACTGCAGGCAACAGAGGAATCAATTTCACCTTGTTGACCTTTATTGTTAATAGAAGGTGGCAAAGAAGCCATCTAATTGCTGCAGAAGCCATATCCTGTTTCTAGTATTTCTAGTGCACTCAATCATGGCTTCCAAGCAAGGAAGCTACACTACCAGCATCCTGGAGGCATCCTCCTCACCTTCATCACATGAAGAGGAGCTGAGTTTTTAAATTCTGCCCTCTATTGAAAGCTGTGCAGTTCTCCACCTACAAAACACACTGTTTTGCACAACGCTCATTCAAGAAATACACACACGTAGACGATACCAGAAGTCATATCTCAGTTAAAGAGCTTCAGAACTTCACATTCACAGGACAGTGAATGTAAACCTGATCCTTCCACCCTTTAGGGGAAAAATCAACAACTACTACTCAAAACAAAACCTACTCAATCACTAAAACAAATTTTATCTCAATCACCAAATAATGCAAAGTCACTCAGGTTCAGGTGACCGCCCTGCCTGCAGTTTCATACTACAGAACCAAGGCCCACGTTTCTGGGAGTTCAACCCTGCAGGTGACTCGTTCTGCCTTTAGACCGATTGCTTTCACAGTGCACTTGGGAACTTATACCACTTTCAAAAGGAAACAAACAAAAAAGAAAACCAACCACCAAGAGAAAAGGATCGATCTGCTTTCCACAAATCGTCGCATTTCAGTTTGCTGCATTGCCAGCAGGAAGCTCGTTCCTTCTGGGGTTCTGATTTGCCTCTCTTGCAAACGATTTTTAGCACAATGCAACCTTACTGAGGTGCGTTTTCCCAGCCTGCAGGAGGAACACCAACCATATTAAGATGCACATTCTTTACCTTTAACCACCAAAGGTGAACAGCAACATGTTCATATAAAAGACAGGAGCATACTGTGGCTCCACAATCCTTGTGCCTGTGCCATGTCTTTGTGTGATGGCTTCAGAAGACATATAGTACAAACATCCCCAGTTTTTAAGGGGTCACATCTAAGCCACAGCTCAAACCCAACTTATTCCGTATTTCAACCCAAATTACACTTAAAACTGAAAGGTAATACTGTATGACTCAAAACAAGAGGAAATGATAGGAACTAATTACACAGCCCTACAAAATAAAATAAATCACACCTTAGGAACAAAAGCAGGAGAAAAACACTACACTGATAAGAAAAGCATGTCCTCGCTCATTCTTTACTCAAACAACACTAGGAGATGGTAATTGATTAGGGCAGGGTGCAGGAGGTGGGAAGAACCCATTCTCACTGCTTACTGTTTGAGAGCAAAAGCTGCAGAGCATTGCTGGGCAGGACTAAACAAGATGCTTCCAGATGCTTTTATTTCTTAATCCGCCCTCCCAGCAAACAACAGCTCCTTGCAAAGATTCGATTCAATGACAAAAGATAACTTTATCTGGCACATAGCAAACCTTATCTCTACTAACTAAATTAACACTGAAAACAGGGGAGATTGTTTCTTTTCCAGACACACAGGCAGCACATAATCCCAATAATCCAAATTCTTGCAAAGCAGGATCCTTCTCTTTGTTTACCCTTGTTCTCTTTTCTTTAGTGAGTTAATCCGTTACCTAATTTATCGTGGAATCATCTTTAATTGTTAATAATGGAAAGACTCGGGACTCCAGTGCTGAGCTTACACAGCTCTCTCCTATCCTTGCCCCAGCTGAATTTCTGCCTGGTGTCAGGTCACAGAAGACAAAGTCCATTTTTTTCTGCAACTATCCACCAAAGGCAAAGTCTGAACAAAAACACACTACCACGTAAGGGGGGGAAAAAGCCCACACCAAACAGAAACAAGAAGGGCAAGAAAGAAAGGGGAAAAAAAGTAATTACTCAAGTAGGAACTCGAGGAGGAAAATGCTTTTGGTTAATAGATACAGAAAACCCCTCTGTCCAAATGGAGATTGTTTAAAACCACAGCATTGTGAAATTAAAAGAATACGGAAGCACAGTAGCTTTGCAGGTTTCTTCTCTATGCTGTCCCACAGATAAACCTGCACTGACTGCAGGTTTCTGACTGAAGGAAAGCAGCAGTCTGGCTTCGCAGGCTACAAGCACCGAGACTCCCGTTGCTTAAAAAGGATGCAGAAGTTTGATACCTCCATCTCTGACCCTGAGTAAAAGAGCTCCTGGGCTCTCAAGATGTATTTTTAGCAGCATCACATAAAAGGAAAGCGTGACGCCTTTCTTTTGAAGAGGCACAGTCAAACAAAAGCTGTGTACCAGATATAGCTTTACAGGTAAAACTGAGATGGAAACTACTGCTCTCCTCAGGAAGCTGAAGCGAGGTCTTCAACTCAGCAGAAACCAGCGAGTTTGAAAGTTTGGTTCTATTTATTTTTTGACTTAAAAGTAGAGGAATATGAAGTCGGAACACCTCCAACAGGATGCACAACAAAGAAGCTGAAGATAAACTGAGCTGTGATAAACATTTTTCTAACACGTGTTCTATAAATGAAGATATTAACCTTGGATACACTTCATCTTACAGATATTTCTTTGAATTCATCACCATATTAGATCACAGAATGACCCGGGTTGGAAGGGACCTCAAGGATCATGTAGTTCCAACCCCCCTGCCTGGCAGGGCCACCAAACATACACATTTACTAGATCAGGTTGCCCAGGGCCCCGTCCAACCTGGTCTTGAACACCTCCAAGGACGGGGCATCCACAACCTCCCTGGGCAGCCTGTTCCGGGCCTAACCACTCTCTCAGGTTTTCCACTGTGGAAAAACATGGAAGGTAGGCCCCAATTACGGCACCTCCCAACAGCTGACCAGAAGGAAAAGCTCTGTGGCAGGCTGTGCTCCAGCTCCCTTGCAGGCTGGGTGGTCTCACTGCAGCTATTGCTTCTCCCTAATCAAATGTTCTTCCACTATTACATCTCTGAGGGACGTCAGGGTGCTCCCTACGTAAAGAATTCCAACAAGAAGGAACGATCATAACTTGTTTCATCAACCACTTTTTGTCAGCATCTTCGCTGAATACACAGTCCCCTTACAGATGTTCACTTAATACTTGAATGAAACATTCACTGCCTCAGCGCAATTAGATCTCAAGACAGGGAAAAGCTGCAGTGTTGAATATGAGCATATGGCATCAATTTTTAGGTCATAAAAAGCCCAAAGCACTGGGAGAAAAGCAGTCATCATCTATCTAGCTTAGACAGAGTAAAAGTCTTCTACTTCCTATATAAGATATAATATTTTCTTTCTGAGTCTGAGCCCTGACCTGCCAAAATTTTCCTTCTCTGGACCAGTTTCACTGTAATGTACAGCAAGTTCTGTGCCCTATGTGCTTTCAGCAAAGGAAATGGGAAGATGACACATTTAGTCATGGCATCACCAAGCCTTTTTCCACAGGAACGCAACCATTAGATATGTCATACACATATATAAACATATGCGTATAAATAAAGTGCAGCAGCACTAATATCACAATGTCATCATATCAGAGATGTCAGCCAGGTAACACTGTGAAGTCCCCATGGTTCAACTAAAATCTTCAGTGCCAGCTCAGCATGCAGAGCTCAGCAGAACCCCAAGGCACAGGACCAGGCCGCACTCATACACAGCACTAAAGGAATCATGATGAGGACAAAGTACCGTGACTCTTAGGGCACACTGTTCCTCCACAGCTATTCCTCTTGCTGAAGCTCTTCGTTCACTAAACGGAACAAGTGAAGGGGACAGCCAGGGACTCCAGTTTAGAGCAAGAGCTCTAATCTGCCCTATGGGAGCAGCTTGAGGACCTATGGAAAAATGTTTGTTTAACAGTCATTTATCTCAACTATAAATGGAAACAGAACTGACAGAGTCCCACAACAACGGCTTGTCCTGGACAATAACAGGATACTTGCATTAACGGAATGGAGCTCTATTTAGGAAGCAAAAAGAAGAAAGAAAAAAATCAAAAACAAGTGACTATAGCAAACTGAAATGTAACAAACAAAGGTGCCCTTCAAATGCCTTGCTGAAGGCAACATTAGAGGATATTCTGGCCTCTAAAGAAAGGAAGTTTTAATGGCTGAGGAAACATTGGTATACGTGTAACTTTTATTTAAGCTCATTTCATTTGGACCCTCTGCCAGGTTGCTTTACATTAAAGCAGCTCTTGTATCAGATTGCCAGTCCAGTGTAATATAACTAGATGTGAAGGGAACCCGATGGAAACTCGTCCTTCAGCTTTAGAAGTTTTCTATGTCACCCCGCACAAGGCAAGTACAGGTGCAGTGTTTTGACTGTTCAACAAGATGCCAACAGTCACCCATCAAATGACTGACTAAGCCACAGTTTAAGAGCAGAAAAGCCTACCACAATGTTTCCATGATTTCTCCTACCTTCTCTTACACTGTGGATAAACCCCAACGTAGGGTAAATCTCAAAGAACTTCCATGAAAGCCCAGCCGAACAGCTGCAATGAAAGGCCTTCCCCGTACCTCTTAATGAAGACCTCAGAGTGACACCGCAAATCATATCTTACGATTCAGACATGAGGCTTTTCTTTCTTCTCCAAACTCTTTCAACAACTCAAACCAGCGTGAGCCATGCACGCAACAACCTGTAACCGAGGCCTGCAATATTCTAGTCCTACATAATACCCACAGTTCTCTTTGGGAATCACTGCCATGTTTTGGATTCTCGAGTCACGGCTGTACTAAGAGAAAAAAATAAAGAGCCACAAGTACCAGGGAAGGCCCAGCAACCGAAACCAAGGTGAGACAGTCCTGCAGTGCCTGAGAACTGCCAGAAACGCATACAAAACAACCAGAGAGCAGTTTAGAATGAAGCATGAGCCTTCCTACAACTCAGATAAGAATGTCTCTTCCACTGATCCCGTCAGCTACAAAAATACCCTTACAAGGAAGTCTTGACTGTGAGGTGACTGTCACCTTACAGAAGCTTGGAACAAATCAGTCTACCCATAGATATCAGCAATAGACAAAAGACCTACTTATATAATTTACCACAGAGCGCTAAAAATGAAATTAAATAAGAGTGCCCAAAGAATCTTTTTTACATGGACACTTAAGAGGGAAGGACTGAAATTCTACTTTAACAGAAATAAAACCCACACAATAGTGTGACGGAGCACAGATCCTTTAGTTGAAACTCACAGCCATGTATTTGGGGTTTTATTCCTCTGTGAGTTAAAGTAGAAGGCAATATCTGAAATGGAACCTATGTGCAACAACAAAAGAACTCGGCTTTTTCTTTAAAGATTCCTTCACTGTAAAAGACAAACAAATACAGAAGAGACGTTAGATCAGATCATGGAAAAAACTTCAAGTAATCAGAAATTAAAGGAAGTCTGCTCTTGTGAAATATGGGAATATTAAGAAACTGTATTTCCTAGGAACTGATGGAGCTTCCTTCATGTTTTCTCTTACAGGGAAAAAGAAAGCAAAGCCACCAACACGCTGATGAAACCAAAGCACAAAGCTATGACTTCTGCAGGGCCTGATGGAACATTTTACCTTCCTGGCAGCAGCCACCTCCAGGTGATTCAGATGCATTTAACAATTTATGGTCCTACATACAGCATTCTCAGCATCTCCAAGCTGTGCTACACGTGTAGCTGAGTGAACTGGCACATCTTCCACCAGTTAATACAGAATGGACAACAGAAATGCAGCTCGAAGACAAATTCAAAAAGAGGGGGGGGAAAAAATGACATTAACTTCCTCAAGGATAAGCCGAAGTTAAACTGGGCATCTTCACTGCTCCTCCACAGTGCATTCGCTGACCCTATGGATCAGAGCAGCTCACAGCTCAGCCGCATGCCAGGAACCATGCTGAGAAAAGGAGAGCCTGAAACATGCATCGATCCATTTGTTCCAGTCAGGTATTCAAATCTATTCTGCTAATCTGGTACGCTGCGTCCAGGTCCAACTCTGAAAACAAATCACAAAGATAATTACGGGTGTCTGACCACAGGCCAGAGTAAACTGACCCCATAATAGAGACCACAAGCTTGGCTAAAAGCCATCAGTGGTGCAGAATAGCTGAGTTGTACTTCAGAGTTCAAAGACCTTTCCTAGCACTTCCAAAGCAGAAGTCCTCCGAAAAGATTCTGGCACCCTACTTTGTTTGTCTGGAAAGGGAGAAAGGAATCTTTGCAAAGAATCCTTTTGATAAGCCTAAAGAATATCAGCTTCACTGAATAAAACAGGATAGCTGGGATTCAGAACCACCTCCTCAATGGACAAATTCAAAGTCTAAAGGTTTGTCACGTGGAATAACATTAAAGACTGTTAATGAATAATAAAACATGTTCATTTTCTCCATCAAAAGACTGCACCAAACTGACAGAAGAATTCAAGGCCTGGAACGTATTCACACAATACAATCTTACCTAACACGTGTACCAACACTCACTGGGAACGCTACGGGAGTCTTAGTGATTCATTTACTACTGCAGAGCCCCGTGTTTGTACACACCACCGAGGTAAACAAACCCACCTACCGACTCCCTTCCTTCCTCCCGAGCTCCAACCAGCACAATGAAGCCCAATCTGACGATGTCTTTATGTAAGAAAAGCATTATGTTTGTCTGGTGGATGTAAGAGGAAGCCACACTTAAACACTTAGATTCCCCCTCTCAGAATCGCTGCTGTCCTCTGACCCCAGAACAGCTGCCGACACAAACACAACAGCTCCAGCTCCGCGTTTGGTAGATGCTGGACTTCATAAAGCAGAGCTGGAACTCCAGCACGGTGCAGAAAATGCGCATACAGAGGTTTCCTGTAAAGCCTTTAGCGCAGTGATTTTAAGAGCAGCATCGCTGCCAACACGCTCAAAGCTTTCATTTTCACTTTCCGCCCCGAGCCGGCCTAGTTCACACGCCATTAACACGAAACGTTTTCGCATATTTCACAAAGTTTCGAGCAGAAACATTTCGGTATTTACAGCTCGATCATGGCAGAGCTCCACGCAGCAGCAGCGCCGCCGCCCCGCGCACAACGGGCGGTCACAGAGCACAGCTTCACCTCGCTCCGAACGTCGAACCGAACAGCCTTCCTACCCAATTTAACCACAACAAACCCTCATCCGACTGTGAAATACAGGAGAAAAATGTGTTTTTGCTGTTTTTTTTTCCTAAAAACTTTTTTTCTTAACTCTTAAGGAAAAAATAACAGATCATTTACACGGTGAGTTTGTGAGCTGGCTTTTCCACTCTGCGAGACCCGTTTCCCAACCTTCGCCCTTCACAAATAACGCCGTCCTCGACGACAAAGGCGATGAAGCATCCATCCATCCCTCCATCCACCCACCCATCGCTCCCAGCCCGCACTGACACGGCTCTCGGCCAGCGACCACGAGGGCACGAAGGCTACGAGGGCCGCCACCCCCCGCCCAGCCGCAGCTCTGCCTGTCCCCGCTCCCCCAACACACACGGGACACGGAGCAGCGCCAGCGCCGCGGGGAGACCCGGGCACGGGAACACCCGGCCCGACACCGCCCACCGGCACCACTCCGCCCCCGCACAGGGAAGCCCCGCACACCGGGACCGAGGCAGCGCCGGGCCGGGCCTCCCCCGTATCCCTCGAGCGGAGGCGCGGCGTCCCGGGCGGCCGCACGTCGTTACCCACCCGGCGCGGAGCGCGGGCCGGGCCCCCTCCTGTTCGCCTCCTCTTCGCCTTCCTCCTCCTCGGGGCGGGCCGGGCTCCTCGCCCCGCCCGGGGGGGAACCGAGGGGAGACAATGGGCGCGATGACTTCACCCGGCAGCAATGCGAGGAGCCGCTGCCGCCCCCCGCCCTCAGACGCCCCTCGGCCGCCGCTCCCCGGCCGCTCCCCGCCCGACCCCTCGCCCCGCCGGGCTCGGGCCCCCGCCCACGGGCGGCCCCGGCTCGGAAGCCCCGCTCCGTTCCGCTCCACCTTCCCCTCCGCCGCGCTCGGGGCGGCGGCTGCCGGCCCCGGCAGGAGGCCCGAGGGGAGGCCGCCCACCCGCCGCAGGGCTCCCGCACCCCTCGCCCCGACCCCCGGTACCTGCGAGGCGGCGGCGGGCGGGAGAGAGGGAGGGAGGAAGCGGCGCCGCTCCGCCCGCCGGGTCCGGCCCCACGCAGGAAGCGGCCGTGTATGTGTGTGTGTGTGTGTGTGTGTGTGTGTGTGTGAGAGTGTGTGTGCGGCTTGAGGGGCGGTGCTGCCTGCCGAGGAGGCGGCCCCGGCGGTTTCCCGACGCGCTGAGCTCAGCCGCACGGCGCCGCCCACGGCCGCTGGTGGGGCGGGCCCGGCACGGAGCGGGGCGGCATTGCAGGGCCAGGGCTGAGGGGAGCCGGGCTGAGGGAGGGGTGAGGATAGGGAGGTGATTGTCCCTCTCTACTCTGCTCTTGTGAGGCCCCATCTGTTGTACTGTGTCCAGGTGTGGAGCCCTCAGTACAAAAAAGACATGGAGATTTTGGAAAGGGTCCAGAGGAGGGACATGAAAATGATCAGGGGGCTGGAGCACCTCCCCTATGAGGACAGGCTGAGGGAGTTGGGTTTGTTCAGCCTGGAGAAGAGAAGGTTGCAGGGTGACCTCATTGCAGCCTTTCAATACCTGAAGGAAACTTACTCCCAGGAGGGGAGTAAACTCTTCAAAAGGGCTGACAATAGCAGGACACGGGGAAATGGTTTTAAGTTGAGAGAGGGAAGATTTAGGTTGGATGTTAGGGGGAAGTTCTTCACTAGGAGAGTGGTTAGGCCCTGGAACAGGCTGCCCAGGGAGGTTGTGGATGCCCCGTCCTTGGAGGTGTTCAAGGCCAGGTTGGACGGGGCCCTGGGCAACCTGATCTAGTAAAGGTGTATGTATCTAGTAAAGGTGCCAGGCAGGGGGGTTGGAACTACATGATCCTTGAGGTCCCTTCCAACCCGGGTCATTCTGTGATTCTCGCCATCAGGAGCGCCCCAGCCCAGCTGCTCGGTCAGCCTTCTGTCTCCTTCTGCTGTGACCTTCACAGCTTCTCCTCAGGACTCCCCATCTCTGCAGGAACGCCATGCACGCTTTAGCTGGGC
This sequence comes from Coturnix japonica, assembly GCF_054131305.1. NCBI lineage: Eukaryota > Metazoa > Chordata > Aves > Galliformes > Phasianidae > Coturnix > Coturnix japonica. The sequence continues at coordinate 18,863,531 of NC_140664.1, read as the reverse complement.
TGCACTTCTGGGCCAGCCCCATACTCCCCTCTGTGCCCTTTGCTGCACAGGGAGTTACCTGTGTACATTGCTATTACAGTGGTCTTAAGCCTTGTGCCTTTTTCCCTGTCTGGTTAATCATTCATACTTCAGAGTAAATGCAGTGCCCAGAAGCAGGCTTTGCCCCATGTTCACATATACACAGTGTTGCTCCTATGAAGTAGAGATAGGTCCGTTACCCAGCCTGTATTTAACATGTATGTGTTGCAATATAGATGACGTGTACCATCATTTTTCTGTGGAGCGGTAGCAAAATTACGCTGGAATTTTGGTATGTTGTCCACAAACCATGCAGTTCCTTCTTTGTTTCCCAGCTAAATAGGTGAGTTTCTGAGGCTTCTGCACTGCAGACATGCACACGTCATTTCAGGCTCATCTATAGTGCCCTTGCATGTGGCTGGACAACATATGCAGAAAATTATGATGTATAACCTTGCAGGGAAATGTCTCGAATGCTTTCATATGTATTAAATGTGGTGCACAGAAATAAAGGGGAGAAGTGAGGTTGGTATGAGGGGAGAAAAAGCAAAAGCAAGAGTGAAGATGAATGAGTTGCAGAGGATGAAGAGGGGGGACAGCACACAGAACAGCCTGAAAAGTGAACACGTTTTGAGTAGAACCAGAACAGCAAACGGTTTTACCAACTCAAATGTGCAGCTGTCAGTTGCAATAAAACAAAGAGCAGCCAGAAGAAAAGCAAAGTAATGCAGTGTGTATCGGTATCTACATGTCTGGAGGGATTCAGCCACTCAGTAAGAATATTCTGAGGTCTCTCGGCTAATGGTGGAGAACAGGAGAGCAGTGGAGGCCAGGTTTTTTAAGTTCTGCACTGGGAGTCAGAGTGGTCACTGCGGCAGTTTGATGGTTTCCCCTATAAACTGATGAGGGACAAAAGAGAGAGCTCTATCCAGCTACCTCCTAAGAGCCACACAGCAGAGAGCCTGCAGCTACGTAGGTGCCTTTTGACAGAAGCATTCTGAACAGTCAATTAGCAAAATGCAGAAAGCACAGGGAGGAAAGAGAGCCATTCCTGCACAAGCGGTGCACTAAAATAAATGATAGAGGTTTGTTTTGATTTGTAAGGAGGATATGTTTATTTTCTTCTTCGCTTCCTTATTATTTGCACAGAGCAGGATGACAAAGAGATACTGAGGAAAAGCAGGGACTGCCCAGATCCTTCTGCAAAGAGGAAATAGCTCATGTGCAGTACATTTTGTCAAGTATACAACGTTTATGAAAACACACGATCCCGTCTTTCCAATTCGCTTTCTGGAGGACATCTCAGATAGAGGGGTATTTAATTCTGCTGCTGGCAGAAACGTATAAAGTGCTGTATCAGAATACAAGCATCCAAACAAAGCATCTGGTGTATGTAAGCACACACAGCACACTGTCAAATGTGGGATGGCAAAGATCATAGCAGCGCAAACAGAGGTGAGAAAGAAAAGTACTTCTTCCCTTAGTGATGGGGAATGAAGAATGGAGTTGTTGTGGATAACCTTCTCCTGTTTTGGTATATTCTTCTCAGTGCCCATGTTTGTGTGGACCACAGGTCTCAGCATAGTGTCAGTACTTACATGTGCAGCAGTGGTATCTTGTAGGAAAGGGTACTGTGCCTTGGGATGGGACATGAAATGTTTATGTCCAAGTCTTTTAACTCGTTTGGAAGAGCTTCAAACATGGTGGATAAATGATTCCGTCCCTCTGATCCCACACCTATCTCTCTCTCAGAAATCTCGTGACTGGTTCAGCCTTCTTAAACAGGAAGTCTCCAAAGCCAAGCTCCTTTTATTATCTGTAGGTAATTTAGTATTTCCTACAGCCTCTGCCATCATCTGGTCTCCACTCTCTCAGAACACCCTTTGTTTGGGAATTCACTGCTTTCCTACATCTACCAGCTCAACTCTCCCACCAAAAACGTATTTTCTGTAGAGTTTATCTTCAGATCCTTCATCCTACTAATCCATCTCGCAGTATTGCCTCATAAATGGCCACATTTGTATTGAAAAGTGTGGCAGAAAATTGATGTGGCAGCAGGAGCAAGTGGCACGAGGCAGGCAGAGAACTGCTTGGATCGATTTTGCTGCTGGAGAAAATCTAGTGTAAAAACACACTGTGACTTGCACCTGAAGAAGAGAGGACAAAACCTCTTGACCAACTGAAACATCACTGTTATCCATTGGGAGCAAAATGTGTCTCTAGACCAGGCATGAAAAAATGTGCAGCAGTGAATATCAACACATAACTGATAAAAATACTCTTATATATCATTATAACCAAGATACAAATTGCACAAGGACAGGAATAGGTGTAGAATTCTGCCAGGTTTCTATTTAATCTCTGCAAAATCATTTACCACACACTGATTATCATCAGTTGTATTGAGTGGAATAGGTTAAATACTACATACCATGGGAGAAATCCCAGTTAGGATTTTTGTCAAGTGTAATTAACCTGAAGATAAAATGAAAGGATATTTAAACTCGGGATACCTATGATAAGCATTATAAATGCTTAGGAGAATGGATTAGTATCAAATAGAGCAAGATGAGGTAGATGCTCTCATTGATCCGAGCTACAGAATGGCTAAGTACCAGTAAATAACGTGCAGGCTGAGAATTTCCAAATTCTCAGCATGTCATAAAACATTAAAGATGAATCATGCTGCTGGGACAGGGGCTTTTCTTGTCCATCTGGTCCTTTTTCTGGCCTTAAGTTGTGCCAGGCGAGGTTCAGGTTGGATACTGGGAACATTTTCTTCTCAGATGGAGTGGTGAGGCAGTGGCTCAGGCTGCCCATGGAGGTGGTGGAGTCACCGTCCCTGGAGGTGTTCCAGGAACATGGAGATGTGGCACTGAGGACGTGGTCAGTAGGCATGGTGGGGTTGGGTTGGGGTTGGACTTGGTGATCCTGGTGGTCTTTGCCAACCATAATGATTCTATCATTCTATGATTCTAAGGCTCCCATGGCCACTTCAAACATCAGCTATCTCAGTTTCATCATCTGATTCTCGTAGTTCTCGTAGTAGTCAATGAAGAAAAAGCAAGGGTAAAAAATTCAAGATACCTCAAACTACAGGCCTCAGAACATGCCTGCTCCAAGAAGGAAAATCTGCTTTAAAGCAATTTAAGAAGTAAAATAGAGACCTTATTGTCCTAGAGCCTGATACTGCATTGTCTGCTATGAGCAAGGCCAGCTCCCTCAGCCTGTCTTTGTAAGGGAGGTGCTCCAGCTCTGATCATCTTTGTTGCCTCCTCTAGACCCCCTCTAACAGCTCCCTGTCTTTCTTGTACTGGGGGCTCCAGATCTAGACTCAGTACTCCACATGGGGCCGTACAAGGGCAGAGTAGAGGATAATCACCTCTCTGTCTCTGCTGACCACTCCCCTCCTGATGGAGCCCAGGATACAATTTATGAGCTTAACATTTTGTGAACACCTGAAACTCCAGTTCTGGATAAAATGTTCAAGCTCTGGAGACTTGTGGAAGTCAGGGACCTATGGGAGAGAAGGCGTGAGGTGCTTGTGTGATACCTACTTTGAGCTAGCCCTTATTAGAGGTCCGTCACTCCATATATCACAGAATCACAGAATGACCCGGGTTGGAAGGGACCTCAAGGATCATGTAGTTCCAACCCCCCTGCCTGGCAGGGCCACCAAACGTACACATTTACTAGATCAGGTTGCCCAGGGCCCCGTCCAACCTGGCCTTGAACACCTCCAAGGACGGGGCATCCACAACCTCCCTGGGCAGCCTGTTCCAGGGCCTAACCACTCTCCTAGTGAAGAACTTCCCCCTAATGTCCAACCTAAATCTTCCCTCTTTTAACTTATATCCTTGGGTAGCTTTAACTTGTTAAAAGAAGAAATGAAAATCCAGCAGGAGTTACATTGTGAAAAGCAATAGACTGTCGTTTCTATTGCACAACACTCCGGTCCCCTGGGCTTTCCTCCTCTGTTACTCGGAACAGACTGGAACTTCTGTTTTTGGGGTGTGAGAAGCGTCATGCTTAGTCTCTGCCCAAAGGTGAAATTGTTTCTGGAAAGCTTGAGCAAGAATGTTTTTGCTGTATTAAGCATGAGGACAGTGGGATAGGGGGTAGGAATTGTATAAAGGCAAAAGTGCTAGAGGTTGTTTTAAATAGCTTCTTCATCAACACTGCTAGATATGAAAAGATTAAAGTCATGGTAGGAATAGCCCTGCTTAGGAAAAGGACTATTCTTTTTCTAAAGTTGGTCTCAAATCAGCACATATGGTCCATCTTCAGCAGAGCCAGACAGCATTTATATTTGCCCTTCCTCCAGGAGTTAATATCTGCTCTGATTTATCTGTACTTAGATTCACAAACATTGTACATTCATACTTTTGCGGCGACACATTAACTACACCCCAAAGTCCTAGTTACTGCTTAGTCCTGGATGGTGTGGCTCATCTGCCATGTTAACTATATGTTCCCTCACAAACAAACTCATGATAAAACATCCTGCCCATTGAGCTGCTGCCCAAGGGCAGGGGACATGAAGGGAGCACACCAAGATCCTTCCCAGTGCCAGTGGGTGAACTCTTCTTGCAGAGCACTGCTGCTGTCCTCTACATGCTGGGGCCACCGCCAGTATTGCAATTTCACTGCAAGCATTGCGCTCATGGCTGTGCCTGTCTCCCTGCCAACACCTCTGGCAAGTTGGCTGTTTACTGTTATTACCCTCAGCATAACCACTATGAAACAGCAATTGCAGACTTCACCTCTTGCCCAGAAGTCTCTGTTCTCTCCTTCTTCAACCTATCCAGATACTGATAGAGTGAGGTAGGAACATCTTCTTCCCTCACATGAAGCTGGCTCCACACAAATCACTAGCAGAGCAAGATCTCGTGGTAGAGGGTCCAGAGAACCATCAGTCTCTTCAGCAGCTCTCAAGTGATCAAACACCTTTTCTGGACAGTCATTGCACGCAGAGATGGCAGTAATTGCAGTGCTGTGAGATCACTCAGGAACACTACCTTGCTAAATCTTTGTCAGAGGGCTACAAACAATTCTAATGTTTGATTAGCAGCATACCAGGATGTGCCTAGTTTGGCCGTGTCCAGCATGACTGGAAAATAACTGCTGGTCCCAAATGTCCTTTTCATGTGCAAGGAAGTATCTGAAGCAGCCCAAGGTTTTCAGTCTGATCACCAATCAAACTGAGCTACAGAGAAGGAGAAATATTAACAAAGACCACTGCTTATTGTAATGCTATCAGCTGCAGATCCAGTCCTGATGGGAATCTGTTTTCCTACCTGTGCAAGAAATGAACCTGAACTGAGCAGATGATCCACGAAGTGCTCAGCCTGAAACTTCAAGAGTAGCCTCTGTGAGCTCCAATCCTGGGGTGAGGTGAAAGGAAGATGGCTTCTCCTCTGCCATGCTACAAATGGGGTAATACAGCTCCTGCATGGCATGCCCACTTTATCCGTCCTCACAAAGAAAAATGAATTGATGTGAAATACATGCAATATCTGTTTCAGAGCAGAGTTGTTAATTTCTACAACCAGGTGTCTTCAGTGAGCCTCTTACTGCCTTTCATGTCAGAATTTGCTTAGTCTCCCGAAGTAATCAAGGTAGAATTGGACTTGGATCCTCTGAGGTCTGTGCCTACAGAAGTTACAGTGTGTTGTTGGTATTGCTTCCTTTATTTTTTCTTGGCCCATCTTCACAGGGTTTCTTTGCCTCGATTCTTTTCTATTTTTGCATTAGATCAGCTAAGTACATGACACCTATGACTTCACTCATCCTGCAGCCCTTTGTCCCGCTCCCCCTCCCTGCACTCAGTTCTGGCCAAGGCACACGGTTGGAGATTTCCTCTCACCCAAGGGTAATGAGTCACAAAGTTGAGATGGTCAGAAGGCAGGGTTAGGGTTACACCTGCTTTTCGGGAGATCATTTTCTCCCTCAGATATCATTCCTAATTCAATACTCACTGCAGATGCAGCCTACCAGAAGACCTGCAGAAGTGAGTCCTCTCTGGAGACTGCAGTGCTACTCACTACTCTCTGGAAGCTGTTTTTCCACCACGTTTATTCCTGAAGGACTTGAACTGATATTTGATGCTGAAACTTGATCAATTTTTAATATCTTCTTTTCAAATTTCTGCAAACTTTAACCGCTAAGATAATGCAGGTTTCTACTTGAGGCAACAGAAGTGCAGTCACACTGCTCAGCAAGCAGGCTCTGTAACACTGCTGTGGGGTTTATTTGTAACGCAGGGTATGTAGATGTATCTGGGCTAGCTTTAAATAGGCTCAGCTGGCTGTGCAACCACAGTGCCCAGCGGAGAATAACATCTCACCTTCCTTCCAGCCTGGAAAATGCTCCATGTTGTTGTTGCAGCATTGATGTGCATAGTAAGTGAAATGATTGTGGTGCTGAGATCCTGCTCTGGACCTTGCTGATAATTGTTCCGTCTTTCACTGCATTAGGGAGTGCTGAGTTAGCACAGAGCAAAGATTATGGGATTTGGTACAACATTATTTTGTGCAATGGCTTCTTGCTGCATAGATCTCTGCTTGTGTGGACCTTCTGCAGTGCCAGGGTTGTATGCTGTAAGCTTCAGGTCTCCCCAGTTCACCACCTATTTTGCTATCAGATCTGAGACCTTCAATGTGGGGTCTGATATTCTTGGTGAATGAAATTCATTATTACACCCAGATACTTAGCTGATATTTACAGAAGGCTGAATGAGTTTATGATCGATAAGAAATTCACATAACTGCAGGGGTGAGGGGGAAAGAATAAGCAAATGATGCAATCTACTAACCACAGGCAAGGGAAGAATTTACACTTCCACAAGTGCATTCAGGCTCTGTAGTAGAGCAATTCGTTTGCAGCCTCTGATATTGCCCATTGCTAGAGACAGGGCTCAGTGGAGTAATTACATTAGTCATAATGACAGATATTTCAATGGCATCAATTTAAATCCTCTTCATGGTGCTGTATTACAGGTTTACAGCAGAGATCTCATGACACACTCCTGCTTCTGATTTCCCACCTGCCTTGTGACAACTGTATTGCTTGGTTACATGAACCAAACAGCAAGACAAAATGACAATAAACTTATTTTTATTATTTTTAGAGCTCTTTCTCATCTGTCATTTGCCTCCTATATTCTTTTGTTTGTGGGGTTTTACATTTACAAGGGCTGAATCCATTTCCTGCCTTTCTATAGGCCTCAGCACCCGGAGTTAGGATCTGAAGGTCATACAGTGCTGTTCTGAAGAGTGGATACACTAGAAACACTCCGCATTCTGATACTGAACTCACAGGTTAATGTAAAGATTTTATCATGTATCCAGCACATGCCATTTGCCCATAGTATGCTGTAGCAGCATGTCAACTGATTATCATTAAAGAAGCTGCACGAGTCCCTTTCTGTCTGTGTACAGTGTACAGAATGCACAGATTATGGGCTGAGATTCACACTTAGCATCTGAAAACCTAGGAAAGATGAATTGTGCCCTTGGATTAGGCAAGTGTAAGGAAAGGTATCAAATGTTTCTCCCTTCACAGTGTTCATAAAAATCTAGATGGTGATTCTTGCATAATTATTTGTTGTATTAAATGCTCGTGCATTTAAAGTGAAAGGCATTGAGAACACCCCAGGTGGGATTAAAGGACTCACCCTCGACACTAATAGGTCAGGAAGAACCCAGAGAAGAGTGTGTTAACACCCTTGCAACATTGGGCCCATGGTGCCCTGCTTTCTTTTTGTCTTGCTGCTCAGCAAAATGCAGGATGCAGAAATAGCAGCACCAAATATAGACTGCGGGAGGCTATTTTAGCACAGTAGGAAGACGTGATGCCAATAAACCTATAATTTGAATATGTATTTTTGTTGCAAGGTCTGGTGTTCTGTTTGACACGTGCGCATAGACATATATAACAGGAGCAATGTGGTTGTCAATGCTGGCTGTCCCTGAAGTATTGCAGAATTATGAACGAGATGACAAAGTGCTGCATTCAGTTGACAAGTCAATTTAAGCAAAATGCTCGGGGAAAACTGATTTTTATCTGTGGAAAAGGGGAAATTGATGGCAAGTGGAACTTCATTAATGAATGCCCTGATTTGGAGAGATCAGGAGATCTATGCCACAAATGCAGTTGAGCTCAAACCAAATGAGCAGTTAAACATGTTGAGCTAGTGTGATTTCAAGAGGATTAATCCAGAACATTTAATATTATGTTTCTGGAATCTGAAATAGACACTCAGTGAAGATAAGACTCTTCTATACCAACTAGCATAGAAATATTCAATCAAGTACTGAATGAAGTAGCAGTGCAACAAGAAAAGCCACAGGTGGTATTCTGAATAGGAGTCAGTTAAATCCGTGGGTATCCTGTCTGCTGTTCCTGCTGCTAAAGAAAAGAACCTAAATGTAATTCTGAGCATTTCCATTTCAAGGCTCCTTTATCCCTGTTACCCAAGGATCTATTCACATTAGAATGTACCAAGTAGCAATTTTCTGATCAGTAAATAAAACTAACCTTCCGATGTATATCCGGTCCTGGTGCCATTCTCTAAGAGCCAGGTAAATGAAAGGCAGTTTGAAAACAAAGATGTGTGAAGACAACTCTTTCTCTTCTCTCGTATGCAAAAATAAATATGGAGGAGAGCTTTGGTCAATGGCGTTCACCTTCCTTTGGGAACCACACAGAGCTATTCCAAGGGCTTGGCAAAGTTTTCCGCCTGGTTCTCCACAGCTTGGTCACTCCCCCAGCTCTTTTGTCCCTTCCAGTCTTGATGGGACTGACAACAAATTCAATGGGATTATTTTCCCTTGGTGTTTTGCAGGTTCTTCCTGTCCCTTCTCATTTTTCAAATGAATAATCATGCTTACTAACATCTTAGCCAAAAGGCCAAGACTTCAGTACAGTGTTTGTTGTTTGCTCCTGCCTTTAGGTCATTAGTTGAACAATTCAAATAACCACGTCTTAACCCATATAATGCACAACTACTATCCTTTCTGGCACAGCTATCGTAGTGTCTCAGCGTTAGCATACAAAGAACAAAACCAGCTCTTCTCGAGCTGTTTCAGAATTTCCAACTGTGACCTATGGAGAGCTGCCTGGTGGTCCCCACAGACCATCCGATCACATGCTGCTGGCTCCTCATCTTTTCCAGCTGCTTGCTTCTAATAAAAGCAAGGGAAAACGGTGTTCTACAGAAATAATGAATGTGGCTGCCCCGGGGGGATTGTGTGAATGTGGACTGTAGGAAAGATGAACTCCACAGTCCTGAAAGGAGGGGGAGACAGAGTTTGTGAGGCTCCATCTCTTTGTTAACCTGGCATCTACCATATAAAAACATCAGGCACTCGAGTGGCCCTTTAATTTCTAGTTTGATTAACCGCTATGGGGCCATTCTTCACCCTCATTGTCCTCCTTGTAGCTGCAGTAAAGTGTTACACAGCACATTTCTCCCAGATCTATATTCCTGGAAGCTGCATATCAACTAAGATGTGCAGCTCCTGCAGCAGGGCTATTTTTCTATCAATGCACAACTTTTTAATACAATTGAACTCTTCATCTAATTACTTCTTCACCCCAGTCTGAAGTTTTCTCAGCCACTTCTAATAGAACTGCAGGCTGTATGAATAAGCCCAGCCAAATGGGAATTCTCTTTGCCTAAAGACCAGATTTGGCCTCTACAGAACAGTGTGTGTAGTAATGAGTGTTTGATTCCTTGATTCCTTTGGAAACTGGAATTGTGTGGAAATGTCACAAGAATATGTGCATCTTTATTTAAAGAACTGTGGTTTATTTTTTTGCTCTGGGCTGCTTAAAACCACATGGCTGAGGTATTTTATGGTGCAGCTGTGAGAGATGACTCCAGAATAACCTCCTTCACAATCAAAGGGAGGCATGGAAAGCAGCAGATCTTCAGATAAGAGAAAAGCCCTTCATAGCTGTGCTTATGCCTGTCACTTGCTTTGTTTTCCAGCGGAACACGGGGGTCAGCTCCTCGTGTTCATGGGACTGTGCCATGGGCTGCAGAGCCGACGGGGTGGTCTGGCTCCACATGCAGCACAATGAGGGGCTGCCCTGAGGCTCAGCTTCCTGCCACCCTCCTGTCCCTGCTCACCATCCACCATGGCCACTTTTGCTCTATCTCTAGTACAAATCCTAACCCTCACATGTCCCTAGGATCGCAACAGATCTAGTACTGATTAAAAGAAGGAATCAAGTACCTACTGCCGAAGAACAAACCGCTTTTCTTCCAACAGCAAACCCAGTGTGAAAAAATATCCTTCATCTGGCTGATGGCAGCGATGTATCAGTGGATGTTCACACTCAGCAGGGCACTTACTGCTTGCTTTTGACAATTATCACCTCCCTGGTGCTGCAGCACTGGCAGGGGGCTGGCTCTCCATCGCAGCTTATTACAGGCACTGCTGAAGGGACTGCGGTCCTTTGCTCTCTCAGAGCAGAGCTGCAGCCAGCCCCAATCTTGTCCCAGCTCTGCTCATCCCTCTCACCCCAAAGCACAAACCCCATTTCTCTCTAATTCTGGGCAGGAGGGAGCACAGGTCTGACACAACGCGCTCTTCCTCCACCATGTGTTGGCGTGATTGCCAGAGAGCAGCTCTGTGTGTTGCTTGGGTTTCCCAGCAGAGCTATTTTTAGGGGTGCACGACACTCAATCTCCAGGTCACATCTTGAGATATTCTTTTAATTCTGTGGTCGTCGAAGCTGGAGATTTTACAGCGTTGAAAATGAAAGAACTGTACAATAACTTGCAGATACACTTAATAGCCTTTTGCAGGAGGTAATAGTCATTTTTCAGACCATTGCAATGAGTGTCAAAGAACACACACAGGCACACAATAAAGAGACAAAGAAAGCCTACTTACTTCTAAAGGCCTTTTGGAAGCTATCATAAGATCAAAATGGAGGGTTTTGAAATACATTTTTACCAGGCAAAATCTAATGAGGCTGATTTTTAAACAGCGTAGCACAATTGCATTGATTGCTAGAGATATTTGGATAATTACATGTAGAAGTGACCATAATTAGCCAGAAATGAGCAAGAACCATGCGAACGTTCCCATGTACAGGATTTTCTTCATTTCTTCTATGACATGTTCAATGCTTATTTCTTTAAACCAACAAAAAGGTGCCATTAGATCAAGGAAAGAAAATGTAATAGGCCCACCGGTCCAGATATCTAAAACATCCCAAACTTTTGCAATGGTTCTTAATTGTTATCCATGACCTTCAGGATGTTTCTGGGAAGACTGGGGGTCCGTTGTTACAGTAGCAATGGCCAGTGGACATCTCAATATGCAAATGTGGAGGGGGAGGAATTATGCATTTTGCATTGAAGTTCTGCCTGGCATGGTGTCAAAAAGTCAATTTCAATGTGGTAAGAAGAACAAAGAACAATTTTAGGAAGGGTTTGATATTTTATTCATATTTAGATTAGGTCCAGAGCGATGCTGAGAATGTTAATTGGTCTCTCTGAAGAGACAGACATTCTCACCAACAGAGAAAAAAAAATAATAATCTCAAGCAATTGGGTCTTTTTTCTTCACTTTTCCTTTCCTTCCTTTAATCTTTTCCTAGTTAAAGAGAAACTGAAGAAAGCTGGGACAAATGGCAAGAAAATGAGCACAGGAATAGAAAAGACCTTAATAACAGGCATCCGATGAAGGGAGTTGTGGACAGCAAGGACAACAGTCAAAATTGGTCCCATCGTTCTGCTTAGGAATGAGTTGGCCAGGCCCTCTCAGAATTGTTTGTGATCTATTATAATTGCTGTTATCATTATAGCTTTCTAAAAGGAGAGAGGAAAGTTGTGTGTGGGAGTTTATGGCAAATTTAGAGACAAACTGGTGACTCTGCAGAAGCTTTCCCCATTTAAAAGCCACATTTGGTGGTTGTAAGAATCCTCTTTCTTTAAACAAGTGGTCGCAGTGATAAAAGCTTCCCAGCAGAACTCACAGCCTGAAGTGACTGTTGCTGTAAAACTCAACAAACTGCTAGAGCAGAGTTGTGTTTTTGGCACAGCTCATCCCCGTGTTGACAGATGTGCAAACTCCCTCTGTAAAATTCACCCGTGGTGCTGCTGGACATGGTTCTTAAAGTAAATAAACCAAAGTAGATTAGACTGAAAGCTCCAATTTAGGGGTGGCAAGACCAGCGGCACTGTGCTATGCTGTTTTTCAGCTCTGACAGGCCATCTCCTAGGTTAATGTTGGTTTTCCAATATTCAGTATTAATCCAGTTGGCTACAGCACTCCAGTTTCCTGGTGTTGTTCCATCTCTGCTATCATTTCATATCTCTTTTGTCTTGTTTTTCCACTGTGCTCTGTTGCTTCCTTACCACTGCTACTAAATATGGCACAGGTATACTGTAGATGTTCCTGGGGGCTCCTGGCTTTGCTGAGACATGATGCCCAGCTCCATCCCATCTGGCTTGACTTTGTCCCGTCAGCCTAAGGAAGAAGGGTAGCCATGTCATAACCTACTGTGAAATGCATCCTTTTGTTGTGCTAGTGCATGATAAACCAACCCTGCAAGTCAGGTGAGTAGTAATGCCATCTGCTGTAGCTTCCAGTCTAGAGATAAAAAAGTACAGGCAAGCAGAGAAAGAGACTGACTGTTTAGGAAGCCTTCCTTCCAAGTCAGGGACTACCTGAGATGGCAGTAAACTCTCCTGTGATCATCTTGGGCTGGGATGAACAGACCAGGATAAATCCAGGGTACGTCTGGTTTTGGATACTTCCATCAGAGGAATGAGTTCAACTACTCATTGGGATACCATACCAGTCTATTTATGTCTGTCTATGGATACCACCTAAAGATACAGTATCAGGAGTGTAATGTTCTAATTTAAGTTTAAAAAGCTGTTGTTTAAGACAATGCTTGGTTTGCCATTTCAGGGAGCAAATGAACTAGAACTTCGGATGGCCCACGGCTGTGTAACTCCGTCAAAGAGCTGTTATAGTACATACCAGTGAAGGTGCCTGCTCCAAGGCTATGATTACATTTGGCCCATAGTATCCATGCTTGCTTTGCAAATGAAGTGACTCTGCTCATAAGGTAAACATACAGCAAGCTCCAGGAAAGATTTTGGAACCAACAACATCTCCCATGTAGCTCAGTTTCACATCAAGATGTCAATAGCTCCTTTATGAGCTACTTGGGATGCATCTGATATATACTATTTCCCCTTTTGCTAAAGTGACACTGAGACTTGCCTGGATGCTTAGAAGTCAGTCCGTGTGCAGCCTTTGGTGATCATTTGTACCACTTACCTTGGCAAACTTTCATAACCCAGAGAGGTTCAACTGCAGTTAGCTTCAGTGGTGTAAAACTAATTACTTTTGTATATTCCTGAGCTGTAAGCACTAGGCGCAGCTATTACGCTGTAATATTAGATTAAACTGAGTACATTATTAGCTTTATCAATGATTCATTACGATCTTAATGCCAGCTGAAAGGACACAGAGTACCCATTTACTGGTGTGCCTCTAGCAAACACTGCAAGGCTCACAGGTGCTCTTTTGGAAGTGCCTTTATGAAGGGATAAAAAATACTAGAAATTTCCTGAGTTGGGTACATATGTCTCAAGTAGATTCTATCAGGAATATGAAATATATATACATTTAAATTCCGATTTAAGGTTCTCAAGATGTGACTCTGAACCATATGTTCCGTGCAGCCAGGATTAATACAAAAGCAGTGTGACAGCAGATAAACCACAGTGTGAGAGCTAGACCATTTCCCTGCATTGCCATTCTGATTGACAGGTGTGCTCAGGCAATCTTGCTTGAAGGCTGCAGCAGCTCAATGCAGCTGGGAAATAAGGTGGAATGGGGAAAAGGGACTCACAGAGTCTCTGAAAAGCCTGTGGTGTCTGAGTGATTGCCTTCCCTTGGCCATCCCTTCCCCGTCTTCCCATCATTTTGGAAGGAGCTGTCTCTCTCAGTTCATTGCTCCATCAGTTTCCTTTGCCGAAAAGTCATTCCTCTTCCACTCATGCATTCACCACAGTCCCAAAGGAAGGATGGGCACTTTGAGCACTATTAATATAGAGTGAAATGCTAATACCAGCTAGAATCAAGACAATGGGAGACATTCTTTTCCTTTTTTTTTCAGCTCAGAACAGTCATTTCAGAGTGTAGATCTCAACTGGTAAAGATACAGCATTCAGCTTTGAGGCTTCCCAGTCATTTTGAGGCACTGGTCTGTGGTATGAACCCATGTCAGCAACTGTACATTCACCCCTGTGGACTTGAATCAGATCTTACTACGCCCCAGTTTGTCACTGGTACAACCACTGATTTCGGTTAAATTACTCTTTATTTACACTGGTGATTATGGAGAAAGGCAGGTTTGCCAAGTACAGCAGATCACACAAACCCGGTCTTTTTCTTCAGGGGAGGTTACAGTGTTAGTCACCCATGAAGGTGCGTTGATGTGTCAGTCTGTACGTGGTACAATCAGGCTTTCAAGCCAGCGAGGGGATGTTTGTGTGGGTTTCCTGGGAAGTTCAGCTCACTTGTAAAGCTTTGTGTTTATCTTTTGTAAGAATAGTTAAAATAAACCATTGTTTCAAAAATGAATCAATACAATCCAACAAACCACACTGGAAGTTGGAAGTGAGAGCTGCTGTGCATAAGACTGACAAGGAAATATATACATCCCAGGAACAGCCCACAGCTGTTTACAGGACATCTCTATAAGGACTTGAAGGATGGAAGTAATGCCATGTGTCTCAGTATACACATATGATAAATAATACTCACTGGAAGCCATTAGATTGTGTCTTATGGAGCTGAAAGTCCTGCTAAGAAAGTAGGCAGTTATTCACGATGACAATTAAGATCTTTGGGGCCCTGGCTGGGGTCCTCTGGCCCATGAGCAGGGGAGTCAGTAAACCATGCACAAAGAAAATTACACTTCCTGCAATTAGGTTTCACTTGACTAGAGAGGAATCTGTATTTCTACTGGAAATACAGTCTGGGGCTTAATGACTCAAAAAGAACTGAAAACTACCGACTACTGCTTTTGTCATTTGCAGATGAGAGCAAATTACTTCATATCCAAGCCTGTTGCTGAGAAGAGTTTATGACGACTAGATTAGGTGCTCTGTCCCTGGAGTTGCTCAAGGCCAGGTTGGATGGGGCCCTGGTCAGCCTGAGCTGGTCACTGGCAACCAGCCCATAGCAGAGAGTCTGAACGTCAAGATTAAGTAGAACGGACAATTTATTAAAAAGATAGATAAACAAATACATTTAAAAAACTCCTATCAAAACGTTTCTCCAACACATTTCAAATCAAACTTATTTAGAAGGGTAATTTCCCAAAGGCTTCCAGGAAATTTGTCTGTTCCCTTCATGTGTGTTGTGGCAATCCCACCGCACTTCACCTTATGTGTGGAGCAGCTCCCTGATGAAACCTGGAAGCTCCATAATGCTGCTCACAGCTCCCTGGCGCTATGACACTAGCAGGAAAACCAGCCGCCATATGTTAGCTGGGCTACAAAGCAGCTGGGGAAAGGCACTGATTTGCTAGGTACTCAAATGCATGTATTTATATAATTCTATATATACTCTATGCACATACATGTATTTATAACATCCTGAGTTTTAAAATCAATACGTATGTTAATGTAAATACATTTTTTAATGTGTGTGTGCATGTAGCCACACAACCATATGCGTTTGAGCTTATTTCTTCTTCATCCCCTTCCTTCTCTATTAATCTCCTTGGATCGCAAGCTTGCTGGATCAGATGCTGTGTCTGTGCTGCACTGCCTCAGTACATCTTGTCTCGGGGGGGAAATGAGGGTATTCCTGTACTATAAATACTGGTTTATAACCCACGGTCTGTGTTCAAAGAACAGTAAGGCTGCAAGGTCAAGCAGCCAAAGATAGGAAACACCAGGATTAGGGAGTCCCGTACTGCTTTAATTTGGTCTCCTTTGCTTACTGATAGCAACCTGATCATATATTTTGCTTTTAACCAAAGTTGTTGCCTCGTTCGCTGTGTGAAATGTGTGGTACTAATCTACTGAGTGAGCAACGAGGCCAGATTGGTTTTCCCCTGTCTGTCCTACATGTGAATTTACATCCTACTTACTGCATGCTGCTAAAATCTCGCTATAGAGGAGAAACTGCTTTTTCCTTGTTGCTTTATTATCAGCAGTGCTCATCTCTGTTGCCTGGGAGTGCCTCATCAGTTTCTGTTCACAACATCCTCTCTTTGGCGGAGGGGACAGCACTGACAGCAAACTGAGCTACATTAAGGTAAAGCAGATCAAATTTAATAAAACAGAGATAAATGAAGGTTTAAAAAAATATATCAAAAACTTGGAGAAATACCTAATTTCTCACAATATCCATCATCGAACAATACTTACAGATCCAAAGCTTAGCTCCCAAAGAACACATCCGTTTGGATGTGGTGCTCAAGGACGATTTAACAGAGGGCTGTTAGTTAGGGTACTATGGTTAGGTTGTGGTTGGACCGGATGATCTTTAAGGTCTTTTCCAACCTGAGAGATTCTATGATCCTATGTTTCTATGACTTTGGTGTTGTTTGCTCTGCCCTTCTGGAAAAAGAAGCCAAGGAGCACCAGGCAGGCCATGGGTTCCAGACCACCGGCCCAAGCTGCTGAGCAGTGAGCACCCAGGTATGTGCCCAAGAGGCAAAAGATGATATGGGTCCCATAGGCCCTGTAGTAAAGAACTCATAATTCTGTGCTGCTCCAGGCCCGAACACATCGCAGGATCCACAAATGGCATTTCAGAATGAATTAAAGATGAAAATGAATAATGCACTTTGAGAAGCATTCCTGGGGAGCCCTAGCTGGAGGCCACATTTAATTTCACGCTCCTCTTAAATGTTTCATTTTCATCACACGGCAGGATTTGAAAGCAAAAATGCCTGGTTACGTCAGCAGAGAGAAGTGAGAGAAGAGGGAAGCTGTGGCAGAGGCCTGGAGGTTTTGGCACCGCCAGCACTTGGGGAGGCAGCAGGGTTGAGCAGAGGGATGGGTGAGATGCTGGGCTGCCCCATGATGGCCATCCAGCTGGGTGCCATCCCCGGTGCAGGGTTGGAGTTGCAGCCACTCTCAGAGGGGCTGTCACTTCCCATAGCGATCCTGAGGCCTTGCCCAGACAGACCTGCAGCTGTTTGCATTCACCCAAGGCTCACAAACGCAACACGTAAAATAGAACATGTTGTGTAAATTTTTCTGGAAGAAGAAGTGGATTTCTTGAGCACAATTTGTCAGCACTGCAGAAGTGAGGCTGGGAAGAACTTTGTCTCCTTTCAAGCTGTGCTTTTTGTAATGGTTTGGTTTTTTTTCAGCTCTTCAATCTGTCTCTGTGAAGAAGAATGAAGCTGTTTCTTGACGGATTGGGCTGGATACCTTTAACTTACCACCAATCAGGAATTCAGCTAAACCTAAACACTAAAATATCTTCAGGAAATCAATAGGTGGTAAGCAGGTATTTTGGAATCTGACTTTGTCTATACTTACATAGAAACAGAGGCCGTCAGCTGATTTTTCTCTGGATCAGAGTACATAACCCTCACACTAGAATTATCTGAGTCAGTAGCTACTGCAGTAAGTCACTGCTTATGTTTTTTCCTACCATGTTTGAAAGGAACTGGAAATCTGTTACCTGGGCTTCAAAAACAAGCCAGCAGCATGACATTTAGCCAGCTGCTTCCCCTGTTTGTGTGCATGGAATCAGTGGTGTGGGCCACTGTGAATTAATGGCTATGCCCTTTTATGTACTCTAGCTGGCTACAGCTGTTTGTGACACTCTCAGATATCCCATCAACTACAGCATTGTTTGCTGACACTTTCTACACGCTTGGTTGGCACTTGGTTGTTGTGTTAGCACCTGATGCTCTGTTTCACTTGGAGGCAGCCAGAGGCTTTGGTTAAGGACCTGTACAGGTGCTGCGGAAATAATCAGAGGCAATTCTTGCACCATCTAAAAGCCAAGCTGTTTTTTCCTTCTGTGCACATGGGCTGCTTATCGCAACCACATGGAAAATTCCACACATGCAGTAGCCCCACTATGTGGCTTTGTGACAGGGCAAGAAAAATGGCTTTTTCATCCAATTCACTGTAGGTGAAAGTGTGTTTGTTCTAAGGTAGAAAGGCAGAAAGATAAAGGGGAGATTTAAATCAAAATCAAGGCTTTGTTGGCATAAAAGATTAACTGCAATATCTGCTGCTGGGGGCTGGTAACCTGCTTCCCTTCCATGACCAGCAAGCCAGCGTCAATTTATACTTCTTTGGGGTAAAGTTGTATAAATTGCAGCTACGTGCTTTTGTGCCAGGGTTATCTGTCAATGTGACTGCTGACAGCTTAAGTGGAAACACTGGTGCGTGCAAAGGCCCTTGCTTTTACCTCTGCATATTCCTCCGCTCAGACAAGGTGGTGGCACTGGCAAAGTTCCTCAGTTGCAGGAGTGCTGGGGAGGAGGAAAGCACTGGAGCACTGGGAAGGGACAATAAATAAGGCTGAGATTGAAGCGAAAGGCCTGAAGTACTATACAGGGCCACTGTCTCAAAAGAAGCTTAAGCAAGAAATCACAGGCTGGGAAAGCAAGATCTCTGCCGTGTGTCTTACTTTCTTGGAGCCGCCTGTTCTTCACCTCTATCACATCCCCTCTCTGTTCTGCTGACAGGTGCTTTGCTGTGGCTGAAAAGGCATTGCAAAACCCGTCCTGCCCTTCACCTTGTCCTTTTGATAGAGCAGCTCAGTAATCTGTGGCCAGCCTTTCCCTTCCTCCTCCACCTCAGCCTCCAGCCCTTTCCTGTGCAAATGCACAGGGTTGGGAACTGTAATCTGAGTGACAGGAGCCGTATGGCTGTTCCTGGGTAACCTGGGGCATGGACACCACAGCAGCTGATGCTAACAAGGAAAGGGGAAGCAGTGACCCTTGTAGGTGTCCTTGTAATCCTGTGAATGATGGTGTGTGGGGAGCTCCCCTGCTTGCTTTGCACAACCACAGTGGTAAAGAGCTCTCAAGGAATGCCTCCCACCATGGCTCAGAGGCGGTTTGGCTGGATAGATGTCTGGGCTGATTGTCAGTGTACTGAGGGATGCAATGCAACACATTAAGGCAATGAAATCACGGGAATATCTGGAAGCTGTCCTAAAACCATCTGTATGTTATAAAAGAGTGACTTTCCTGATGATATTCCAAGCCCTTCCAGAGTGCCCTGTGTGCCAACAGCAAAGCTTTCCACACCACCACAGACTTCTGTGCAGTGCAAATCTCTCCTACCTGACCTGGCTCTGCTGCCTCCTCCAACACATTCTCCATTTTTACAACTGGTTTAGCAGTTTCCTCCCCATGACCTATCACATGGCTGTTATCTTCCCTATTAATCAGATCTGACATTCAATTGGCATGTTTTGACAACCTTATCAGTGAGATTTGTGCTCTCATTTGAACTCAAGCCTGTAAGGAGGATAGGAGGGAGTCCTCGAACAAGCCCCATATCCATACCTCCTATATGGAAATTCCTCAGGACAGAGAATCCCTCCCTGTTCCGTGCTTTGTAAGGCAAAGCGTACTTTGCTGGTGATAGATGCCTGCTTCAGGAAAGGAGGACACCAGGTCTCAAAGCACTTGTTAAGGAAAGACTTCTGCACAGCTTCCATCGGTGCTTTCCAATTTCAGAAAACAATACTGAGAAATACTCTCAGGACTGAGCTCATGAATTACAATTCTCAGAGCGCAGATGGATCTTGGAATGATTCAAACTAAAACCCTGTTGGTAAGGTCTCTCCTCCTGCTCCTAGACTGTAATGTCTATAACTCCCATATGATTGCAGCTTGCTGCACAGCAAGTAATTATGAATGAGACCTGAGTTGCCCGGCTTCATGGCTGTCTTACTGGATCTCGTTAAGCATCTATGGACAACCGGATGGATGGAATGTGCTAACAAACATGTCCTCTGCACAAGGCTTGTCCTCCTGCCTGCATCATTCACATTGAGGAGCCAGGGCAAATCAGGTGAGCTAGATACAGGTCTCCAGTGTGGTTTATCTCAAAGCAGTTAATACTAAGGCACATCTGTTCCTCACTTCTGAGTTGGAGTCCTGGAGTAAATTGCATTTACTTCTCAAAAAGGGTGGTCAGACACTGGAATGGACTGCCCAGGGAGGTGGTGGAGTCACTGACCCTGGGGGTGTTCAAGGAAAGACTGGATGTTGTGTTGAGGGACATGGTTTAGTGGGAGCTATTGGTAATAGGTGAATGGTTGGACTGTATGGTCTTTTAGGTCTTTTCCAACCTTGGTGATTCTGTGTGGAGAACTTAAGGAAGGAGGGGCAGAATATAAGGATATTTCCTGTGTCTATCCTTGGGAGAGAGACTCCTGGCAAGCTCATCTAAATCACCAGGAAGGCATTACAGAAGATGCATGACCAGGCAGAATCACCCAAGTGCCCTGGCAGGAAGAAGCAGGCTGAGCTAGCCTAGATGGGATGCAGCTTACAAACAGCCCGTGCACACGAGCTTCTCTCTGGTCTGCTGCATGCAGTACTTCTCTATCACAAACTGCTAGCAACCTGCCAGGCTCACCTTGAGATCTTACATGAGGTACCTATAGAAAGCTGGTTATCCCTCACATACTGCTAAACTTTCCATGTATGCAGAATCTTTGCCTACCACGAGGCTTGCATCCATGATTCATTCAAAACTTCCCTCCGACTCTGGGTTCAGGCAAGAGAAAGGCTAGTTCCATCTTGTAAGCAATGATCCAGCATGTGTCAGAGTAGCAATACTTGGAGGTCTGTTTACTTGAAAGGAGAATTTGGCTTCAGCTAACCTGAGTTTAGTCACGTTGCTGACTGAAGGGCTGCTGCTTTTGATTTTGATTGCTGTTTTTGTAACAGATGGTTTATTGTAGGCTGTGCATTAACTTCCTGCCTGCCGATGGATGTGGTCCTGGAATATCCTCCCAGTGATAAGCGAGAACACCAGCAGAGTCCAGACCATTCTGCTGAGAACCTGCCTGGGAGGGCCATCCCCATCATCCAGCAAAGGCTTTGGAACAGCTGAGTAAAGATTGCACAAATAATCTGCTCCAGGCTGCCTGTGGGAAAGCGTAGTGGGAGACAAAATGGGTTTCAGGCACAGAAAACAGCTTTTCATCATTTTGTCCTTGACCTCAGTGGAAGGAGGGAAAGTTTTCAGCTGCCTGGTGCTGTGCAGGAGTGCAATTGGTGGTGTCCATCCATTTCTTCATCAGGTGGCATCCATACGAAAGCTACTACCAAGCATGCTATGTAATCCTGGTGGCAGTGGGCTGTCCAGGTGTGGTGCACACCAATATCTCCTTCGTGGGTACAGCAGAGTCCTCTGTATCAACTCAAGGCCTCCATGCCAGGCAGCAGCTCCCTGCCTTGGTCTGTGGCCAGGGGACCTGCCCTCTGCCCTTAGCGTGGGCCATTGTGCATCAGAGGACATTGCTAACAAGGAGATGAGCTCACTACATACAGTCACTTCATACAGTCACTAATCCTGCAGGTTTCTCTACCTGTGCTTCTCCACCCTCCTACTCTCAGGTTTCCAAAGTCTCCCAACTCAGCTGCTCTCCCACCTCCTCCCCCCCTTACACATCTCTCCCAGTACAGGGCCTGTGCCCTGCAACAAGTGGGAGCCCTACCCAACACCCCTCCCATCAGTTAGAGCAGATATCACTGTCCTTTCTGCAGCTCTACTGCCAGTAATGAGAACGTCAATAATACATTAGCTGGTGCAAGATGAAGTTCAAATATGCACAGCTGTGAGTTATTAAGGGGTGCCTGCCATAAGGTTGGCAAAAAGAGCCACTTTACAGCTACTTAGGATTTTTGTATTCTCTTCCCAGGCACCTTCATTTCAATCTGCTCATGAGATAACATCTTAATTAGTCACAGCCCTTTGCTGCAGTTTCTGCTTTGCTCCACTTTGTTGGCTGAGCAGCTGGGGCGGGGGGGGGGGGCAGAGCCAAGGTCGGGGGAGGTGGGTGCTAATGGCCGTGCAGGACAGTAAGCAGAAGGGTTCCAGGTAGAAGGTGAGGACACAGCCTCAAACACCCTCATGTCCAAACTTCCCCTCATCACGTTCCTGCTGTTGAACCAATCAGCAGCAAAGCTGTACATCAGTGCTGGAGAAAACAGTTTCAAAACTGGGGAATAAGGGAAAGGAGCAGAAAGGCAGGAGGCTTTTAATTTAGTTTGGTGATGTCTACAAATACTTGCAATGTCAGAAGATGAAGCAACATCAGCTGCATCGGGAGGAGTAAAGGAAATACTTTTAGTTCCATTTTTAAATCCTAAGGCTTATGAAGTGACAAATGATGTTTATCCTATCTGGAAAAAATGCTATCCTTAATTGTGACAGGTTCACTGCTGCCAGCTCTCACAGTCTCAGTGCATGGCTCTTGTTAGACGGTGTCTTTGCAGGCCCTGTTTTGATTATACAGGAATCTCAATGATGCTTTTTTGTTTTGTTTTGCTCTGCTTTGCTTTGTTTCATTGGTGTTTTCTGTTGTTTTTTGTTTCCAGCTTGGAAGTACACACTAGAGCAGGACCTGAACACTGAAAAAGTGAAAGACCAAGAACTCCCTACATACCAACTTTTAACAAATCTCATAGTCTTTAAGGTCACGTGATTATTTCTTGCTGATTTTAGTTTCCCAGCTCAGTAACAGCACACTCTGACACAGGAAGATGCAGTATTTATATGTACACGTACATACTGCCATTCTATGTCCTTTCATCTGTCACCATGGTTTCTTTCTGCAAAGAATATCCTTTGGTTTTGCATTTACAATATTAGTGTATTCAATCCTTGCGTTCTTACATACCTTTTATAGGTACAGGTGTAGGAAGATGTAAGTAAGCAAGACTTATCTTTGTAAATCTGGTTATACCTCGAGAGTAGTGTGGGAATATGTGTGCTACAATACCCTGAAGAGCAGGGTATACTATACTATAAGATTACAAGGAAAAATATTATATTTAATAACGTGGTTTAAAAAGCTATAATAAAAGTAAAGGAGAACCAGTTCTTGTGTCTTGTCAGATGCTGTGTTTTTGTATAAAGACACAGAGATCCTAGAAATGAAGAAAGTTATCTGGAGATATTTTTTCTGCATTGGGAACAACTGGTAATCCAGTGCTTAGAGGGAAGCAGTTAGTTGATGTGTTTTGCCGTACATGTGTTCATTGGTCATCAGAAGGCTTTAAAGTGGGCTGCTGCCATCTCCATGGTGTACCAAACATGCTGGGCACTCATTCCCATCCACAGCAGCGATGCTGTTTAAGTATGGAGACTCCAAACCCCACTTGTGGCTGGGCATCCCTTTTCAGGAGCAAGGGGACAGTGCCTAGACAGCAGTGGGCCTTTCTATCTCCAAGGCAGCTCCAGCCAGCACTGTCCTGCCACTGTCAGCATTTTGTGCCCGCTCAGCCCCGTGCCTTTATTCTGGAGTGGTTCCTTCCTGCACGTATCGATGAGCAGATAACAAGTCAGTCTAAGGACATGGCAGATGCAGGGCTGTACTGGTTGTTCCCAGCAGAACCCACCTGTGACTATGACAGTGACATATAAATCAGCAGATTCCCTTCAGATTTGCACCAGAATAGTAAAGTAAAAGCTCCTGAGAAGTTCACATTCCCAGAAGAGCTATGTACTTTAGTACACAGCACACCCACCCTTTTCTCTGGCCTCTCTGGAATGACTCATGCAGATTTCTGCTTGTGGTTGCCTTCGATCACTGCAGTGAGGCTGCTGTGATTCAGCTGTTCTCATTCTGAACTCCCTCAGAGCATTCAGTCAATCCCAGCTTACTGAGGTAGGAAACTAATGAAAATAACATGATACAATTTCCAGAGATGCTTGATACTCAGCCACCTCTCTCTGCTGAATCGCCATACAACTTCTCCACAGGAACATGATTAACTCTATCACTCAGTGGGACAATAGATATGGGGTTATCTACCACTGTCTCCAGTGAATAGTTCACTCTCCAGCCATGTGTTTTTTACTACATGCTATGATTAAATGGTGTATGGAAAACAGAATATGAGTTTGCAGTGTGTGCTTGCAGCCCAGAAGGCCAACTGTATCCTGGGCTAATTCAACAGAGGGGTGGTCAGGGAGGGGATTGTCCCCCTCAGCTCTGCCCTCATGAGGCTCAATTTGGAGCAGGGCCTGTGTCTCCCAGCACAAGAAGGGCATGGAGCTGTTGGAGAGGGTCCAGAAAATGGCCCTGAATATGCTCAGAGGGCATGGGGCACTTCTACAAAAAGAGGATGAGAGTCAGGATTATTTAGACTAGGGAAGAGAAACCTGCAGAGAGACCTTACAGTGGCCTTCCAGTACCTAAAAAAGAGCCTGCAAGAAAGATGAGGAAGGTCTCTTTTTCAGAGAACATAGTATTAGAACAAGGAGTCATGGCTTGAAACTAAAAAACAGTGTAGGTTTAGATTATATATAAGGAAGAAATTCTTCACTGAGAAGGTGCTGTGGACCTGGCACAAGCTGCCCAGAGAAGCTGTGGATGCCCCATCTGTGTGGTCATTCAAGGCCAGGCTGGATGGGGTGCTGGTGGGTGATGTCCTTACCAGTGTTAAGGTGTTGAAACTAGACATCTTTAAGGTGTCTTCCAACCCAAACCATTCTATGATTCTATAAAAATATATGACATGCTACACACTTGTAGAAACAGATGAGAATGCCATTTTACGGGGCCAGATGGCATAGGGCTGCCACTTTTGGTCCAAAGGGTTGTGACTTTCCACTGATGGACTATGTTCTATCTGAAACAAATTAGGAAATACACAAATTAGGAAAGATAAAGGCTCAGCATTTCCAAAGATTCTCAGTATCTGGAGTAGATGTAGAAAAAACTGCTCTGCTTAGACCTGGAAAGTTGAAAGGGGGTTATATCTTGAGTGCATGTGTAAGTGGAGAAATGGGTACAAAGGGAATCCTGAGAAGAGCAGCTGACAGGAGAACCAGGGAAATGTCTCTACAGATCAGCTGGCAGAAAAGGCCTCGTTCTTTGCTGTAAACAGCAAAAAGAAACTTTACCAGTGCAACAAGCTCTAAGTGGAAAATCTTATAGGAAAAAAAAAAAAAAGATTGTGTTGATTAGAAGGTTCCACTGAGTTTAGCAAAAGGCTGAAAAAACACGGGATGAGGAAAGACTTGTTCTGGGGAAGGTTGCCAGCTGAGCTGTGATGTTATTGTAAAAGTCCTATTTGGGCTTTGCGTAAGTATTGGGAGGCAGTCTCAAGAAAATCCAGGGAAAAGGGAAACCAAAGCAGCAAGATCCAGTCTTTTCAGTCTGCTTCTGTGAGCAATAACCTAACTCAGTGTAGACTGTTTGCATTCAGGATTCAGCATGCTACCTTTCAATTTCCAGTGAGAGACTTTTCAGTGCACATCTGTGAACCATCTAAGAAGTCCTACAGTGAAAACAGGAAAGATGAATGATGACATTAACCAGAAAAACAAAACAAGGCAAAAATATCCAAAGACAATTGAAAAACCCCTGTTTTGGAAGTAAACTGAAAACAAAGATTTCCCCCCACTCTTTTTTAATACACAATAAAGATCATAAATTGCACACAGATCATTTCCTTTAGGACACAACTGCAAACTGCATAATGGCAAAAGATACTCGAGCAAGTTGGGAAGAAGGAAATATGTGGTTCTAATGGAATTGCCTCAGTCCTGCTGTTGATCCCAGCACCTCTGCTTCTTCTCAGGAAAGATCAAGCACTACAGCACACCCACAGACTGGACCAGGTCTTTGCTTGGGAGTGATGGAGCAAAACCTTGACTTCCTGCTTAGCCATAAGGTTGCTTGGCCATCTGCAGAGCCTCTTAGGCACAGTCATGTGACAAGATTGCAGGCATAATCCTGGTCCCTGTGGCAGCAAGTTCCTCTAGGGGTCTACTAACAGCACACACAAAAAAACTTGACTGTGAGCCAGTCACCTCCCCAGGGAACTGCAGCAAACTGATAAGGCAGGATTGCTCCTTGCAGACATAGTATTGACTTTTCCTTGAAGTCGTGTTTATTTGTGTGTTTAGAAATCTTATGTATCTGCTGTGAGAGGAGGGATGCAAGTCAAACTCACCAGCTTGTTGTTGCCCAATTTCCCCTCTAACTAGCAGCTGCATTGGCATCTGTGTCTCCTGCAGAGCAAGGGCTGCTTGTAATGACAGCTCACACACCTAGGCCAGCAGTTCGGCAGCTTCACATTTGAACTATCATCTAAATGGTGCCTGGTCCTGCTGGCTTACTTATCTACTCTGATGGATTGCTGTAAACCATGTGTTGGGTTTGGGACTCTCCGTGATGTCCCCAGCAAAACAGACTGGCACGTAAAGCACACTGAGCATTTCTGCTGTTTCTTTGTCATTCCTGAGTGCCCTTTTACACATCTGCCATCAAAGCACTTGGCTTCCTGTCTTTGCTATATACAGAACTATTTACTATCAGTCCTTGCATGGCTCAGTGCACATTCTATTTTAGCCCTTTTAATTTCTGTCATATTGTTGACTTGCCGTGTTTTATGAGCTTTCTTGTTGGGTAAGCTTCTCAATATTTTAATCATTAACTTAATACCTCTGATAGCATCCTTAATATTCCTACTGAGAAGCAAAATGACCTTTTTGGACCGCACTGATTTCTTTTCAAATCATGCACAACTTTAATGTGGGATTTTAATATAGTATTTTGTAACAGTATCCAGGATGCCTTTTCCCTCTTTTTTCACAGAACAGTTGAGGCTTGAAGGCACCTTTAGAGCATTTGCCACCAGCCCAGCCCTGCTCAAAGCAGATTGCCAAGGGCCTTGTCCAGTTGGGTTTTGAGTATCACTAAGGGTGGAGGTTTCACTACTTGGTGAGAATTGGTGGGATCTCCATAATGGAGATACTGAAAACCCAACTGAACCAGCCTCTGAGAAACATAAATTAACTTTGAAGTTAGTCATGCTCTGAGCAGTAATTCTTCCTTCACACTTAGCTTTTGGCATATAATTCCCTGAAAGCTCACCCGTAACTTATGGCAAGGTAATTGCCCTCTCTAAGCATAGCATACCTGAATGCCAGTTTCCATGACTGGTTGGACCACAGAGCACCTTTAATGATGCAGCTCTCTGGTAACAGAACAAGTTTGGCTTCTCCTAGTGCCTCACAGCAGCTGGAAACAAAGCTGAGTGCCCTCCAGGGCAATGAGAGCTTGTGCAAGACGAATAACTCTTCCACTGCAAGGCAAGATGGAAAAGACTGCAGAACAAACATGAAGACATTGCTTCTTTGCAGGCACAGGAATCACGCTTTTCCATCCTTTCATGTAATCCGCCTACCACAGAAAGCTGCTAACAAGGACTTGGAAAGTAAAATGTGCATTAAATGAATGGGTTTGGCAGAAGAAACATCTGTTTGTAAGTAACTTCTTGTTCCCTACATATGATAATGGTTATGGATTAGTATACAGAATACTGGACTTGTTTACAGCGCCTAGGAACTGTATGTTTTGAATCATTAATAAGCAGAAATTCTCATCAATATGAGTACTGCTGTTTTTTTTCCCTCCCTAAGTAGGTGCAATTCAGTTTGCAGATTAAATACCAGTGAAATTCACATCATGTTGCTTTTTTCACAGCCAGAGAGATCAACATTCTTATTATCACAGCCTGTTCTATTTAGTATGTTAATATTCACGACGGCCACCAGGCAAAAACAGAACCATTTTAACGTGATCTCTCCGACATATTCCAGGGTTAGTTTGACACAAGACCAACGGAAGTAGGGAATATTTGCAGGGAGGGAGCGGTTCTGCTTGGTTTAAAACAGAGCTGTGAAAGAAACAACCTAAAAAGATAATATCTCTAGCTCAGAAAAATGCATGTTTGCACTTTCTCCTTACAGCAGGATTGTCCCATCTAAGGGAGGTGGGCTGACCAGAAGATGAATGGAGAGGACTCTGCCTGTAATGCTCTGCCTTGAGGAGTTTTCCATGATCTAATGCTCATCTGAGCTCTGATGCTTCTTTTTCTCTTTGCTTTTCACCGTACTTTTCAAGCAGCCCATTCTGCTGTGGGGATTTTGCCTTTTAAAGAAATAAAAACCATGTTTTAGTAGAAGTGCAGATGTGTAAATCCTGGCTAATGATTGCACTGACCTAAGCTCTGGCCAGCATTAAACGTACACTTGCAGAGATGTAGATTTGCTGAGCTCTTTATGCACAACACATGGTGTGTGCTTGTTTCTCTCTGCCACCTTCATGTGATATTGGCCCTGCCTTGGCATTTATTTTCTCTCAATGGTAACGTGAACCCCCCAAATGCAGCCACTCTTGTGTGTGACCAGGAGGTCTGAATTCCAGCTCTCTGCTGGAAACCCATCGGAGCTGGGAGCGAGAATAGTCCATGACATATTCCAGCTGGAATGCCTTTTTTAAGAGCTCTTGGACACACTCCAAACACAGCAAGTGCGGGACAGGGATCTGATTTCACCTCTAATGCAAGAAATATTCATGTGAAAACTTTGCTTCCACAGAAGAGATTGCAAGAGCAGTTAGAAGTTGTAAATAGTTTCCTGGTGTTATTTGGTTTTGATAAATATACGCACAATGCCACACCCACGTATAACCACATTCACACCCCAACAAGAACTGAACTAACCTGAAGGGAATCAGTGATGTGTTTTTCCATCCTTCAGAAAATAGATTCAGAAAGGCTGGAAAAGGTGCTGCCAATGGGCACATCACCCCTCTCCCTGCCACCACCCTCTGTGGTCCACAGGTGTCACCATTTGAAGTGATTTTACTAAATGTAAACTCCGCTATCACTGGTGGCTTTTGCAAACGATGCGCAGACATAGCAGAGAAAAAAGATAGCAAGTAAGTGCAGACAAACATAGATGTCTTCATGGGAAGAAAATTCCCCCACCCCAGTACAGACTTTTGGCTGAAGGATAATGTCTTTGTTCCCAGATCCAAGATGCTGTCACTCCTGTTTCATTATTTCTCCTCTAAAAGAAACAGACTTTTCACATTCTTTATAAATGAAAGGGATTACATTAAAAAAGACAAAACCTGTTTATTGTTAGCTTTTCTTCTGCCTGGAGGGTCCCTCCCTGTGGCCAGCACTTTGACAGAAAGCAGTAATAGTCCTGTGAGTAAATCCGGTGTGGTATGTGCATCCTTGTTAGCCATGATTAATGAAAATGAAGAAGAAGGAAGTTGCACTGGGTGGATGCTGGTGCATTTGGGCACATTGGAACTGATCACATAGTTGAGTTTTGGTAAGTTTGCAGCTAAGTGCTCCAGGACACCATCAAGCCTCTCTCTCCACACAAGTTACAGCACCCAGTCATTAGAAGCCTGAAAGTCCTCTTTGCAAAGATTAAATCTGCCTCCTCCTCTAGGAATATCGGCACTGTAAGAAAGACTGCAAACTTAAGAACATTCCAACCTGTCTTACAAAAGCAAGACTGCACATCAAAATGTTATATGCTATTCATTAACATTTTGAAGAGCTGAAGATTTCCACACACGAGCTGAAGAACAGCCCATGCAGCTGGACCTCACACTGTCCCATAGTTAGAGGTACGGAATGTAAAGTAACATGATGGGGCTGCCTTGCAAATGAGTGGAAGCTGGAAAATGTTACACTTGAAATAGGACCATCTCTTGCAGTACCGGACACTTGATAATACAGAGGTACTGTTCTTAGGTGACACGGACCTTCTCAGGTCCATCTTCTCAGGTGAAGACCGCAGGGTTACAAAGATGTGAAATTAGGCCATGGGACACAATAACTGTATAAAATAAACCCCTGATGATGAGTGTCACAGAGGCACAGCTGGTGGTTCAAATGCATGGCACCTTGGCTGCAGGGTCCTCTGGCTTGGAGCTCCAAGAAAGCCTTGTTGTTTTATGAGACTTCTCGCGTTCATTGCCATGGGCTTATCAGAAACTCTGGTCTTATCACTGTGAGATAACACTATTTATTAAGGCTTATAGTGTAACAAATGACACTCCCTAAACTGTGCATAAACTTTCCTTCAAAGTCTAAAGATTTATAAAAAGAGAATGAGGAAACACAGATAGTGGGGGGATGGAAAGCTGTCAGTCAGATCCCTTTGGATGAGCCTGTCCTGTTGCCACGTGGGTCTGGAGCAGTCTCCTCAGAGCTGTACATTCAGAACACAAGCACCAGAGAAGAGCAGCCCCAAAACCCAATGGCTGCATTGCTGCAGGCTGCCAGCATCGGTCTCTTTAAGTGAAGGCGGGGGGGGTGAAAGATGGAGCCTGCTCATCATCTGTGCCACGTGGCTGGGATGGAGCCAGGGTGAACCTGAGGAGGAAAAAAGGCATGGGGAACATTTTAAAAGCTCCTTCTTATGGTCTAAGAGTTCACAGGTTCAGCAAACAATCATTTCTCTGTCAGTTTTGGTGGAGCTGAGTGGAAGGCTGCGAGGAGTCCTGACACCTCTTACAGAGCCACAGCTCCAGGGGCTTCTGTGCTTCAGCCCTACAGTCTCGAGCCTATGTTGGAACAGGACCAGAATGAAGACCTCACATATGTTGCAGCCAAAGATTTCCCGGGGTTCCCAAGACGGCTGTGGGAAGCCAAGCATTCTTAAATTCTTTGGAAAATCCCAAATGTGCCTGTGATGACAAAGGGCAGTTTCTGGCCTCACCCAAATAGCAACCAGCTACAAGTCAGTCTATTTGTCCTTCCAGTGACATTTTAACAGCAGAGATTATGTAGGAGGCACTTTGCCAATCCTTGCTGGCTCTTTCTGCAGCTGGTTGATGGAGAAAGGAGTGGCTTCAACCATCTGGCCCAAGGTTCTTTCAGCATAGCCTGTGTTCACCCAATGATCTGCAAGCTGGATAAAAAGTCTTGGTAACATTCAAGACAACATGGCTCCACAGTGAGAGCTAACAGACAGCAAGGTAGTGTGGCTTTTACTGCTCCACACACTCTCCCTACATGCACTGTGATTACTTGCAGCATTAAAATAGTTTTTCCTCCTGGTTCTCATTTTGCTATCACCATTATTCACAGTATGGCTGTACCTACATCTGGATGTCTGGTGGTACGTATTACTCCATGTGGTAGTGCCCAGTGGCCAGAAACCTGCAGTGATAGGTACTCATCTCTCAGGCAGAAACAACACCTGTCCTGAAGAGTTTATGACTGCAAGAGAATATCAAAATGGAAAGAAAATACTAGATTTGCAGCTGAATGCAGTCTAGATTTAAGTGAAGGAGAGGCACGAAGAATGACCTGTTTTTCACTCCCATTTGCTTCTTCAGACTTTCCTTACAGGAAGAAGTCCTAGACAGTATTATGCAGTTGAGAGCAGTTTTTAGCTGTTTCTGGCAAAAGGGGTGTCAAAGAATGAGCAGCCAAGGATTTAATGGATTATTCAGGACAGATTTACATCTCTTTGCAAGCTTTGAGTGATACAAAGAAGGTAAGTGCCATGATATCAGTGAAATCACAGAACTGTAGGGGTTGGAAGGGACCTCCAGAGATCGTCGAGTCCAACTCCCCTGCCAAGGCAGGTTCCCTACACCAGGTGGCACAGGTAGGCATCCAGACATCGTTCTTGTTAGCTGCTCACAATCTACTCCAAAACTGTAGTTATCGCTGCCTCTGTTGCCTCAGATTAAAGCACCCCAGTCACAAAATGCCTGAGGACCACACGAGCTGAAAGCCTGAAGTCTCATTCTTACTTGTTACTGTGGAAAGTCACTGGTTCCCAGATCAAATGCATCATTACTGCAGGAGACAAAGAAGCAAAGCTCTATCATCTATGATCACAATCTGTCTAGGGACATATTTCGCATTTCAAAGGTGTTAATCTTAAGATAATGGTCAACTTCTGACCC
This sequence comes from Coturnix japonica, assembly GCF_054131305.1. Taxonomy (NCBI): domain Eukaryota; kingdom Metazoa; phylum Chordata; class Aves; order Galliformes; family Phasianidae; genus Coturnix; species Coturnix japonica. The sequence continues at coordinate 18,831,555 of NC_140664.1, read as the reverse complement.
CAGTAATTAGTTTTCTGTCTTCAGAAATTCCTTCTTTTTCAGAAATACAGCAGTTGCAATTTGAGGGAGCTTTTTCTTCATTTTTTGTTCTAAAATTGTGGTGTGGTTCTGCACTGTGGGGACCACGTAGACTTGGTCAGACAATTCTAACTAAATTATCTTCCCACAGAAATGTCTTACTTTCCCTTTCTGGAGCTATGTTTTCTTGATAAAATATATGCTATGCCAGGGAAAGCAGGGACAGGCTTTCAGGTCTGAAGATCAGGGCACCCTTCTTAGATGGAACAGCTCCAGGTTCAGGTACAATACTTGATAACCAGACAAACAGCTGATCTTTTCTCATGACTGTTTAGAAAAACAGAAGCCAAGCCAGACAAAACCCAGCAAGGCCTTGTTGTTGGCCTACTACAAGGACATAAAAATTGTAAAATCCTAACTGCTTACGTAGGATGGCATGAAAAGCATTTCACATCCCTCTCAGTTGGTAGGTTGGTTTCACATCAGCAATAACAACTTGCAGCAGGGCTGTACTTTCCCTTAGCAGCCCTTCCCTTTAGAATCAGAGTCTTTTAGTTTGGAAGAGACCTTGGAAATATTCTCATCTCTCCTCCCACTCTAAGCAAGTTCAATTGAAATCAGGTGCCTCAGGACCTTGTCCAGTTAAGATTTGAATACTTCAGCCAGTTCTGGAGTATAGGATTCAGTTCTGCTGCTCAGGAGTTAAGGAAGCCACAGGAATTCTTACTATTTCACTTTATTTTACGATCCAAAAGCTCAATAGAATGACTTTGATCCACAGCATTTCTGCTGCATAACTCTAGGAGCACACTGCATACATCCACCGACAGAAGCACTCGGGGTAATCCATAAAAACTGCACTGCCATCAGCTAGAACAGGAGCCATTTCCTTGCTTTTCCTTGCCTGAATCACATTACTCGGTATAAATATGGAAAGACACATCCAGTTTAGTCTGTTCAGATTTTCCATTTTCTACTCCTGTGAGGCAGCTCACCCACTCTCCCATCCCTATTGAGCGCTGGCTTTGCCTTCATTTGCTTTCCAACATACTTTCAGTACTTGGTCTTCAAATCACTCCGTTATTAAAACTCCAGCTTTATTTTTGCAATACAAAGACAACACATGCTGAGTTTAAAGCTAGAGGCATTGCAAGCAGAGCGTTTTAATCAATATTTAATTTAGCTAGACTCATCACTTAAGAGTGAGTAGCCAAGTCCCACACATTAAGAATGATCTTTTGCAATGCCCATCTTGACAAGCAAGCTTTACCATCGTAAGCACTCAAAGCAATCTTTGCTTTAGAAGAGGAACCTAAACTTTAGGGGTTTTAAGAAGCTTATAGTCTGCAAGGGGCAGCATTTAAGGTAATATAACTCATTTTATCCATCTCTTCCTATTCCCAGAGTAACTACCATTCAGGATTCCCAAACTTCCATGTTTCTGTCATAAATTACACTGAGATATTTAAATCCACAGAAGTGCTATCACAAAACATGCTGAATAAGTAACTTGTTCTAAGTTAGCTGCCCAGCTAAAGCATGGAAATATCTCCAATGAACTGATGAGCAACTTCTATCCAGAAGTATTTTTATGGACTGCAAGTTGTTGGTGAGTTGCCCGTAATTCATACCGAGATGGTTTTGTTCATTAGAAAGCATTGTCAATCTGCACTGGATATCTGTGTTTAGTGGGCCTCATCACGATGAGGACAGGTAATTCCATAGTTGAAGACTGGATAATGGCATCGCTCCAGTGGAGTTACTGTGGGTTTACAGTGTGGAGTGAGGCTGGAATCTGGACAACTAATAAGGGATCAGTAAGTTCTCTTTTCAGCTTCTATTTATTCATTTATTGTCTCCTAGAATGACAACGAAGCTAACAGAAATGATACTGGATCGAAGGCAAAGTGAAATGGCTGCTGCAGACTGTTAACACATCACACAGCGCTCACATAAAGAACAGGGAGTTTCCACCTGGGAAATTCCCTCAAACTCTATGTTTATCCTCATGAAAGATGAGCAAGCAGCCAAGTAAGGGAATGCAAAGCATACAGCTGCTCTAAAAGAAGACAAACCTTTGACTGCAGAGAGAGAAAGCTTCCTAAAATCCAAATGGTTTTTATTTTTCAGCTTAACAATCAAGAAGCAATAGATAACTTAGATGTCAATGTGGCCAGTGGGGGCTAAGATATAAACACCCAACGAGAGTTGTCCAGTTTGTTCATATTTGACCTTTCTGCAAGCAATAAAATCTGTGGCAAAGGACATTTTATTAACCACAACACAAAAGGAAACAGAAACAACCAAGCTTTCACAGGACCTCCAAGACTGTTTGACTTATACTTCTGCTAGCTTTGAGAACACTGTTTAGCCTGGCTGCTTCTTTGGCAGATGTGTCTCTCCAGCAATGCATGAAAAGCCCCACCAAAACCAAGGCAAAGTCTCCAGGCAGCTTTTAGTAGAGCAGCTCTGCATTTTGTTCCCACAGCCCAACACCATGTACAGTGGTAGTAAGGAAAGAAGCTCCCTTTTAAAAATTAATGTTACTCTGTGGAAGTTAGGATAACCATGGGATTGGATCACTGAGAAAAGCAGCTCCACAAGTAGTCCAAGACGTGGCTCGAGAGCACCCCCCTAGCTTCATGCCCACAGATATGCAATGTCTCACCAGACTTCTGAGACCGGGTGCTGGATTTAGGACCTGGCCACCAAGTGCTGTCATTAAATGATGTGCTAAGAATGGAGAAATGTCACTAAAGACTTTCCAAAGCTCTGATCCCATAGCTCATACATCCTGCTGCTGCCAGACTCGTTTCCAGAATGAAAACTGATTCCTTGCTCAACAGGGAAGTGAGATCTCCTACATCCACCAGAAAGAAAAAAGGGAAATGCCTTGGTCACAACCCTTCCTACTCTGCCTACTCTGAAGCCAAGCCAGAGGCACTGACCTCAAGAATGGGTTTCTTAAAGACTTCAGGAAACTCCAGACACCTGGTTAACTTCTGTATTTCCATATTTCTTCATTTCTGTTGCATCTATCTGAAAACAGGCTCCTTCTGTACTTTACCATGATTCTGAATCTAAATCACCTCTGGACATCACCTGATGTTGCCCTTGGCCACCAAAACCAATAGCATTTCACGCACTGGTGCAGAAGTATCCCTTGATGACAGAAGATCAGAGCTTTTGTCTGCAATTCATGCGTGCCTAAGAGCACTAAGGAAATAACAGGAAGCAACAATGAGCTTAATAAATGATATATCAAGGAATAAATACTCCTTTGTCATTAGACTACGCTTAGCATATATTGGATACACTTAATACAATTACGCTGAGTAAATGATAGTAAAAGCCTATGAGCTACCAGTATTGCAGCTTTACACATATCAATGACAACATCACTCTGAAGATTTATTCACTACACTGATTTTACTGGTGGGGAAGCACAGGTTAAATAAGTTTTCTAAGGCCACACAGCAAGTGCTTGGATTTATAACTCCCAGTTCTTCCTTCTGCTCCATCCAGCAGGCCGTGCTGACTCACTGTGGAATGCAAATTTCCACCAAGGTTTTAAGGGAAAGAGGAATCCAAAGAACAAAAGGTCTAGATAAAGAACTAATTCTAAGTAATAGATGTTTTCTGCCACTCAAAAAAACATGACCCATCTTCTGTTTAACTTGTCACACTCATCAGCATGTTGGGCAGAAACAGGAGCATCAGAATAACACAAGGGAGATTGCTCTGACAGCATTTGTAGCAAAACTGCAAGCCAGACACAACAGCCTCATGGCATGAGATTTCCATAACAAAGAAAAACGTTAAAAAAATCAGAGATTCCAGAACTGTTCCCTTTGATGCAGATCCTGGCATCCCCAAGACTGTAAGAAAGCAGCAGTGATGCTGTTATTCCACCTTCTTGATGACTATTTCTATACTAGTGCTCCATAATACATATGGCTGCTCCTCAGTGATGGACCTATTTGTACATGCTGGAACATCAGAAGTAACAAATTTGTTTTAGGCAAATGAACAATTTAAATATTAACTTGTCCTAAAGATGAAACGCTTTAGGAAACCTAAGAAAATGAAATGGAACAACAGTTTCAAAAACCTTTTAAGGTAGACATTAACCAAGATGAGTGTGAGAGAAAATGCTGATAATGTAACAATACTATAACCAGACAACCCGGCATCTGGCTCTGTAGTAGGAATAAAGACTTCATTTCCATTCTGTAAAGAGTTTCCATCCATAAAAAGTCCATTTCCTTTCCTAGGCAAGCAGAAAGGAAATGCCTGACCTGACACAGCGCTCTCAGTAACCAGAATGGATGAGCAGAGGCTGTAACACACAGAGAAGCTGAAGCTGTGAGCTGCCTGTTCCATGTTCCCTGCTCTGGCTGTGTCTAATTTATGCTTGCATAACTTAAGCCATGGGATAAATCCCAACCAGGGATTGCAGGCAGATTCAGCTGTAAGTACTGACAGCAATCTCTTTTGTGCACTGAGAGAGAGACTGAGATTCAAATGACAAAAATTACCAGCAAGCAAAACCCAGAAAGCAGAGAATAAATAACTGAAGAGCCTTATTTGAACTTGTCTTTGGGTAACGTAAAGCAGCTGAAAGGACTCCTGATATAATACCCGAACGTAAAAAATAGACAGGGAAATCACATATTCTGATACTTAATTTAGAACCTGACATTCTAAACTTACTCTGTGTGTCGAGTCAGAACCAGACACTACTTCTGCCACACACGAGCATTTCAGAAACGGAGCCCCAGTACAAATAAACATCTGAAATGATGTTACAAATAACTTTCAAAATAAAAACCTTATCGTTTCAGTTCCTTATCATTGCCTGTTTTAGCCAAGAGGAAAAGCTCCAGTTCTTCTACGCTTCTTCTTACAAAGCTGGGAATGTTTTGCTCATTTCAAGAGCTGCAGTAAGATGACACTCACATATCTGTGTTTGGAAGAATGAAAACGAAAACATTTTCCGCTGAAACTGTTCTTGCCTGGAGTGCATCCACGTCTGCCCAGTTTTCCTCAGAAACATCTGCAATTTCTAAGGAAGCAGTTAAGCTCTTTCTGTAAATCTTTCCTCTTACTCTTCTTGACTTTCAGCATTCTTCCTTCATACGCCACAAAGTTGCCTCAAGCCTCAGATCCTAATTCTTCCTTGTTTACAAAAAAATCTAAAGCCAACAGATTGACAAAAAAAAACCCTACCAAACAAGGGAAGTTACTCCCATAACATTTTTCATGAAGAAAATATGCTCTGTGTTGTGCACTAGTGGCTCCCACATATGGTTTGCGACCCCAGGCTGGTCATGCAGAGATAACAGACCACACAGCACAGACTTCAGCTCCTCTCATTCCTACTGCTTCACTGGGTGTGCAACCTTATCTCCTTGTGAGGGCATTGCTGAGAAGGACAAACATAACCTATGGTGAAACAGCAACCTACTCACCAATACTTGCCAGTAATAAGGAACTACATGGGTCCCATCTCTTAACATCTGTTTTGGCCTCAGGAGACTATTATTTCTGTGCTCTAGCAAAAACCTTGTAATGGAAAGAAAACATCTCCAGTGCTGTATGTTCCCTCTGGAAGGCTATTGCAGTGTCTTCTACTTGCACAGCGTAAGCCCACATGGAGCCATAAGCAGAAGAAGGGTGATAAATCTAAGGCATCCCTGTCTGCTGTTCTTGTGACTTCTGCTGCTGCTGTCAGATAAAAGCATGCAGGGGTTACTATACTGTGACATGGAGCAGGGGCTGGTCAGATCTGTACCACTAAAAGAGTCTTGTAGATAGTATACAAACTCCTCAGATCCATCAACCTAAACCAGGCCCCGTTTGTCCATAGGTCAGATTTGGGGCATTTTCTGCAGAAAGCTGAGCACCAAAAATAGAATCATTTAGTTTGGAAAAGACCGTCAGGATTATCAAGTCCAACCATCAACTCTACTAAGAAGTTTAATGGTGTTCTGTGTCAATTGCTGGTTCCTATAAGTCATAAGGGAAAGGTATATTTATATCTTCATCTGGATCTCTCTTACAATTATTAAATCATGAGCAAGTTAGTAAACTTTTGGAGCACGTATTTTAATAGCACAGAACATCTTGATTTTAAAGGAACATGGATCATCAAGTCCGGCTTCTGGCTCCACACAGGACCACCCAAAATTCAACCCTGTGTCTGAGAGCATTCTCCAAATGTTTCTTGAACTCTGGCAGTTTGGGTTGTGAGCTCTGCCCTGAGGAAGCTGTTCCAGTGCTTACACACAACTTAGTTTGATTTAGTGAAGGTACCAAAAGAATCCAGTACATCATTAGGGAATGAAGTAAAACTGAAAACAAGGCTAGTTTCCTGTGTCATTATTACAGGAGGATGGAGATTCAAAAGATCAAAGCAGTGAACTGGAGCCAATTCACAAGCCACTCTTCAAAATATACGTGTTCCATCCCATAGACCTTCCAGCACAGACTAGACAAAGGAAATGGAGATAACCTGTAGTGTACAATAGTTTGGGTAAGACAGAAAGTGCAGTAAGCAAAGGAGACAGCAAGTTGGAACTAACTGCTCTAATGAAACATACCTGTTGCTTGAAAGAAGAGAAGAGCTTTCAAAACTTTATGCCTCCAAGCTGCAGAACATACACAAAAGGCCAAGATCAAGATCTTCCATGAAAATATTCAGCCTTCTGGCAGAGCACTTCCATATGCCCAACACGCGATTCCCAGGATCCTGAATGCCTGAAAATACAAGGAATAGATACCTCTCCAGCTTCACTGCCAGATCTTTTATCTTCCAATTGTTTGTTCCATCTGAGAGACATTCTGGAGGAGCTGGTAAAATCAACATCAATAGCTCCCTTAACCATTACTGCATTTCATTTAAAGACCAGACAAGGTGACAAAGTCCTTAACTCAACCAGTTGTACCACACTAGCAAGTCAGTCACTTTGTAAATCTGAAACTCTGTAACTCTACAAACCAAAGAGAACTGACTAATATTGTGAAACCAATGAATTCACTTAGTGTCAAAACAGAGGAGCTTGGTCAATGAGAAATACCCCTTGGTGAGGCAGGTAATGGGACCTACATAGCCCAAAACTGGAGAAGGAGACCAAGAAAATAGGTCAGTAAGACAGTGCAATGAATAAAAACAGAGCTGACAGCAGATTAAATAGAAATCTGAGGAGAAATGACAAAAACCAGAATTCCTAAATTAGACTTGCCCCAAACTGATCTCACTGGAGGCCTTGTTTACTGTTCCTAAGTCTACTTTTGGCACAGGAGTGCAGAAGTATAGGCACACACATGCTCATTATCTGAGTACATTTGCAGGCTGTAATTCTAATAAACATTAGATTAAAAAAAAAAAAAGTTCCTTGAAGTTTGAAACAAAGAATAAAGCTCAAACCTCTACTATAATTAACGATTTTGAAAACAGCCTTCGGTTCAAGCCCCACGTTATCCACTGGTGTTCATCAACTGACACGGGGATTGAAACCAGCACCATAAATGGGAAAACCACCAGTTCTGTACAAACACGCCTGGCAGGGTTGAGCAGTCCTCAGACAAGCTGACAAAGTCTTCAGTGAGATACTCCTTTAGTAAGATGCTCCTTTAGTAAGATACTCCGTTAGTAAGATACTCCTTTCTCCTTTATGCCCACTTCAGAAACTGTTCATGCCTGCTTAGAACTATGGACATCTACCTACTTCATTTTCTGACTGGAAATATCTCTACAAACCCAAACGAGGCCAGGCATTCAACCTGCAAGGAGACAATTACAATATGGGGAAGAGCACATGGTACTTCACAAATCAAAAGAGAAATCAGCTGTCTCTATTAATTGGTTTTGTTTCAGTGTGAGCACTTTGTTAAGCCAGTACAATCTCCAAATGTCACTGCCCTCATGCCACTGCAAAGCTGCATCACCTTTTCTACTAGAAAACCTACCTGCAAGTGTATGTAACACAACCTGAAGAAATCCTCACGCTGGGGAATTCATATTCTACTGTTCAGAATAAATTCTGATTATTTTTCTTGCTTTGCATTAAGAGAATGTTATCTATTCTTCTCTCTATGGCAAAAGAAAATGAGATGTTTTTGCATGTATTTGATCCTTCATCTGCATTCCTGCCTTCTGATATTTAGATAAATACAATTTAATACAGCAGAAATACTTCAGATTTTGCATAGAGATTCTGTTAATGTTGGGTAAAACTACCTCTGATAACCTAAGAGCAGAAGGATTCTTCTGTAAGAGGAACCAGTAGGGCTTGCACACGAGCAGCTGTTAATGCAGGCACACATTCAAACACGCTGCTGTCTGAAATAGCAGCGTTACAGACACTGAATGTCAAGAAGGGCCAGCTCAGGTTGCACCCCCATGAAACGGCACAATTGCAAGTGGGTGAAATCCTTCTCCTTGCTCAGAGGTTGCTACTGCTCACTATTACACTTCTTACAGACACTGGGATTGGTCTCTGAGCAGTGATTCATAAAGGCACCGCGCTGCTCTGCCTCCCTGCTGCTGCCTTGGCTCACTGCATTCATTTCCTTCCTAATTTCTGCAAACCATTCTACCAGCCAATCCTGTTCCAAGCATCTCCTCGTTATTTCTTTATCCGGAAGGCAGCTTAAAAACCCAAACAGAAACAACATGTCACTGGAAGTCACAGTAGTGACTTCATACATCGACTGCAGCAGCAATTCTCATTTGTTGCTTTTCAGTTTACAGCAGTTTCCAATAGATTTCCCGCTACTTGTCAGTAATGGAAACTAGCAGTTTTGCCTCACTATACTCACTGGGAAATATGGGTTGTTTAATGACTTACAAACAACAAATACCAACGGCAGAGAGACTTTTTCAGTGCTCTGCAGGCTTCAGCTGTGACATCAGAGCAAATTGTGCCTTGCTAAGAGCACAAACTATGCCACTCAATCACAGTCAATCTGAGATTTCCAGTTTTCATTTCCTGTGGCAGCATGACCCTGGGAACACTCCACTCCCCTGTAACGAATAGTGAAGAACTACCAACTACTTGCGTTTATTTCCTAATACTGTGTATTTCAAAAGTGTCCTTCCTTTGAAGTACTTGTAAGAGCACTATGAAAGATGCCAGACACTAACTCAGCTGAAATACTTAGATACGTTTAAGACAACACACGCATCCTGCCACCTGCAAGCGCACAGGCAGAGTTATCTCTACTGTCTCCAGAAATGAATTTTATATTAATAGAGAATTGAGATTTATGATTCACGGGTATTTCAGCACTTACCACATTCACAGAGAACCGTGAGTTAGGAAACTCCACAATGACATCTGAATTCTTCTAGAAAGCCCCAACATCCGAGAGGAGAAACGTAGTTAACAACTGGCTACAACAAGTTCCGTAATGCGGTGGATCACTTATGAAATGTCACAAAGCATATCTCAAGGGATCAATCAATCAGGATTAATGTCGAAAGGGAAGAGCACGGAATGATGGAAAAGCATTCTGACATAATTCTCAGATCACTTAAGACTGATTCAAATCACCAGTTCAAATACGAACCAAGTGACAGTTTGGCTTCAGAAACAGGAACAACTTCAGAAACAACGGGCTGCAGAAACAGATCAACTCGTGTCATCTGACAAAGAAGTCAGCTTCAGGTAGCGTAAGGCAATTCCACCTGAGGAAACTCAATCACAGCCTTGAAGGTGTTCAGCTGCACTTAATTTCAAGGTTAATTCTGAATACATGCTAGACTTGTAGATTTTGAATACAAGTAACAGTATTACCTCCTCCTTTTTTATTTTTAGTTTGCAGGAGTGTTTGTGATGATACACTTCACAGTGACAGACCCCATCTAGTAATGAAATATGTGTTATACTACAGTAGCTGAAAATAATACCCACCCAAGATAGTCACACAACAGACAAAGCGTTCCCTTCCACAAAGTGAAGTATCAATATGAGTGCAAATAGAAGCCCCTGAAGATAAAAATGACATGATGGTAGATGAGGGATGAGGTAAGACATGATCTTGCCATGGAATAAATGCAAATACAGGGAAAGCCCTGAGCAGAGTAGCCTGTATGTCTCTGTTTTACACTCCAGTCTGCTTTATCTTGTTCACCAAGTTATCTTACGACACTGGGGAAAAAAAAACTCCTCTTCACTCCATGACTGTTTTCTCTCTCACTTCCTTCTTCTTAGGCAGAACAAGCTCAAGACAAGAATTTATCATGGATCTGGAAAGGACCCATCAAAATGGAGTCTGCAGATCAAGATATCTAGATATAATAATAAATAATAAAAGAAAACTTATTGATCTACAGACAACCTAAACTAATTAATGTCATTATGCTGCCATAGTGAAACTCACTATGACAAGAGCTTCAAGAGGAAGTGGGTTAAATCCCTCTTTCAGTTCCTCCAAGAAAGAGGGACTGTATTCCTTGAAGCCCAGTGTTTAGAAAGCAAATTCATTCTTTAGAATGAGTCTCTGAACAGTTAATGTTATAAGAAAAGGTATAGCTGTCTTTTTTAACAACGCAAGTGTGCACAGAACAAACTTCTCTTTCAGTCAGATTTCTGTCACGTCGATATTTCAGACAGTAGCAGTCACTATACTCAAACCTGCTCTCCTTGGTTGTCTTATAGGTAGTCTTAAGTCTCGAAGAGCCTTTAGATGACTTCTTCAGTACCTGAAATCTTAGGTAATAAACAGCACAATGTAAAAACAACACTGAAAATAAAGCAGGCAAATCGAAACTATGTGTTTTAAAACCTCATTTAAGCCAACAGCATGGCTTCCATTTCTTAGGAGCAGAATCTCCCAGCTTCTGAAATGCTTCCTATCAATGCAAAATAAAAATCCTTAAAACAGGGTGACATCATTACCACTGCACTAATGCAATAATAAACCAAACCATATTTACAACATGTATTTATTTGTGGCATTCACCCATACTGAGAATACAATTACAAATTATGCATGGAATATATATTGAAACAGTATTATTCGAGATACACTGTACCATTAACAGAAATGTAGTAATCCAGAAAAGTAATTGTGATTTAGAGATGGTTTCACATTTCTCTGTTCGTTAACAGATGCGCTGCAATAGAAATATTCAGACAAAGAGAATGCTGTTCTGTTGGTGGTAGTTTCCTTTTAAGACGTTTTCCTTTTTGTGGTTTTGCAACTGCTAGGAAAGTATTGTTTCATTAACCTCCGGCTTAAGAAATGAGATCAAGATGCAATTTAGAATGGGCCCCATCTTAGTGAAGCCCTTGTCGCACACCAAAATGAAGACAATAACCCTCTTCTTCAAAGACAATAACTCAAACACATAAACAAGAAAGGAGAACATGCACGGTAGTAGAACAGAGGGATGTACTTCTGTAAGTGTAAGTACTTCTAGTAATATTTACAGCAATTTATAATCTTATAAATGTTTGATGTTATTTAGCAACAATTCTGGAGTAGTAAAGTAAATACATATATATATATATCCATTAGGTTTACAGAATTCAATTTTTTGGAGGCTTTGAATGCAACTAAGTGAGTTGCATATCTAACCAGCTTGGAAGGAGACAATCTGCTTTCCTTGAAAACCTACAACTACAGCGTGGCATCATCCTGACCTTCAGAAAAGAGTATGTAACTGATTCATATCTTTGGGTTACTTACAAAGGATTTCACAGCTTACATACAGGATGGGACAGGATATCATTCCATATCATATTCCTAAATACTAACTTCTAAAATATTTTTATTCCACATGCTCAGAAAATTCTTCATAAGCCTGTAAGTGCAGTCTGAAAACAACTGAAAGAGAAAGTAATGGTAGGAAGGAATTCTAATCAATCAAGTCCTTTCCACAAACATGAAAATGATACAACTCTATGGTTCCATGTAGTCCTTGAGGAGGAAAAGAAGTGACCCTTCATGACATGCTTCACAGAGATGATGGCCTTACAAAACTGGTATGTACAAAGCAGAACACCTACATCACTTTAATCCATCCTTACAAAGAAAGGTCTGCTTTGTAACATTTCAGCACAAAGGCAAGTTTCTCACCCTAGGGGCTGAACTATTTTACTTCTCAAGCACTGCAAAAGCTTTAGTTCTACAAAATTCACTTCAAGCACATACTAACATAAAATTTATCTGGGGAAGAAACACCATATTAACCTAATAAATAAAGGAGCGATCTATATAGTGAAGACGTAGTAAGATCAGAACTGTTTATAGTCTTTTTATAAACTATCAGATGAGAAACTGTGGGGAGGCACTAAAAGAACTATGAACACAGAGCTCAGTACTGTCTAAGTATCAGAATGCATTAATATGTCATTCAGATTTGTAGAGGGCTTTTTAAAATCTTTTTTTCTTCCAGCTGAAACACACAATGTTATACAACAACAGATTTACCTCTCCTCTTATAGAATATATATCAAATGTGGTTGTGTACTAGGTTACACAATTCATGCTCAAGAACGTTATACTCATTATAAAAAGCCTCTTCTAATCACAACATTTTATCAGCAGAGAGGATTATCTCCACATCTTGCTTCCAAGTCAAGATGACAGAGGTAGCTTCGGAATGCTTTAGAACTTAGTGTTTTACTCAAAATGAATTCATCTCTCTTCCAGAGGGGTTAACAGTAGGTATAAAAAGCAAACTGTATGTACAGCTGCCACTGTCTGCACCGAGGGAAAAATTCCAAGAAGCTCCAAATAAGATTACAACATGGAAAAGCACAGAGAGCTTCTTTCCACTTGCTTCAGTGCACCAGCTCGGGCTGATTTTCTACAAAAGGAAGCACCCCACTAACATAATATGCTATTCCAAGAGAGAGAAGAGCAATGACAATGATCAGGAGCAGCACCCTCCAGAAGCCCAGGTCTTCCACAAACTCTTGCCACGTCGTGCGGAAGCTGGAGAGAACTCCTTCCCCTTGCTGTAGGTTTGGATTAAGGAGAGAATGGCTTTCCATTGCACTACAAAGGATTAAAGTTAAAAATAAATCAGAGGAAAAGAACACACCTTTAAGTAAGACAGTAATCCTACTCAGGGCAACCAAAACATTCTAAATTAAAAACTAAAGCCACCTGCAGATTGACAGCATTGCCCCTGCTAAATCGAAGCAAAACAGATCAGGAAAAAACTCCTCATTCTAAATTTAGGGTAAGTGAAAGGATATTTTACTAAGCAGGGTAAAGAGAGCGGTATTTCTGTCTGTACGGCTGCGCTGAGTTGGCAGGCTTGCTACCTAAGAAGCCTTCGAAAGTCAATGCTTGTAATTCCTACTAAGCATGGCTTTGTGAATTTAATGGAGCATAAGATAAAAGCTCAAGGGGCACAGCTCTTGTTAACAGAACCAGAAACTACAACTTAAAACTACATTCTGCCAAATGAAATGGCGACTAACCATGACCATTTAGATTCCAAACTCCGTGGTGATCTTTATTACTCTCTGTGTTTCTTTGTGAGAGGCCTCTCCTCTAGCTTAAAAATACCACAGCAAAAATTGCATTTAGAAAAAAATAAACCAACCCCAAACTTTCTGACTTTCAAGGCCAGTTAGTACTGCCGTGTTTTTTGCCGCACGATTCTCAGCAGTTGTTCTGATGTTGGTTTAAACATTCCACCCCCGATCCATCAAGCTCCCTTAAATTGTCAAGCTACAAATTAGAGACTGCAACTCTCACTTTTAAATGAGAAGAATTAGAATGCTACAGTCATCTCGGCCACAAATCAGCTTTAGAAAAAACGTGAGTTGTTTCAAATACCGATTGGCTTCTTGTACCTTCCCCATTTTGCTGGTTTCACAATTGGTCTATATGAATTTTCACTTTATTTCACTTACATTTTATTCCAGTCATTAGTACAGCCCTACTCCTCCTCGCTCGAGTGAAATTGCACACATGGGCGTTTAGAGCATTGTGCTTTGACAAGCACAGAAAGCCAACAGTGAAACTGCGTATGTAGTGAAATCAAAGCAGAAAGGAAGCAGAAAAGCAAAACACTTCTTCCTTTCCTCTAATTGCTTTCACTTTGCCATATTCCTACGTATCTCTTACACTGATAATGACAGAATGCCTTACATGGAAAAGAATTTCCAAATCAAAACTAATTGTAGAAATGCTACCGTTCACCACTTGTGTTATTGGAGATAAAGGTCTCATTTATTAATTGCTCTTCCAAGATTACGCCATGGAAAAATTTCACACTATTCATATGTTTTTCTTTCTTCTGAGGTAGTACAGCCAAAGAAGAATAATTAACCTCAACTCCCATAGCTTACTGAAGCATCGCAGTGTGATGCGCAGAAGCTTTCAGAAACTGTATATTAAACAGCTTGCCTTTTTTGCTTCTAGGGTATTTAGTTTGCTGTAAAGCTACTGTAGTTTGCCCATAGCTACAGGATTTAGTCATCCTCCTTGCTCATGATTTCCTAAGCAAAACAAAGACATTATTAGAAGACAGCCACTGGCACAAGACATAACTACTCACTAAGTATGAACTAGTTAATACATAACCACACAGAGATTAAATAAAGCTGCAGTGTGATTCAAGTGAAAAGATCACATTGAATAGAAAAGGGGACACAGAAAACGCTGTTGATATTTTATGTAGCAACCCAACTAAAAGTAATGGTGTTCAAGACGTTTTTTTCTTATGACAAATTACATCTGCTTAAGCAATAGTTACAGAATCATGGAATGGCCTGGGTTGAAAAGGACCACAATGACCATCTACTTTCAACCCCCCTGCTATGTGCAGGGTCACCAACCACCAGACCAGGCTGCCCAGAGCCACATCCAGCCTGGCCTTGAATGCCTGCAGGGATGGGGCATCCACAACCTCCTTGGGCAACCTGTTCCAGTGTGTCACCACCTTCTGTGTGAAAATAGCATTGCAGCAAAGCATCCTACAGAGGAGTCCATGCCACACAGCCCAGGCAGATGTTCTTTTCTGTTTCAGCATAATATGGAAGTTCGCCTCTGGCTGTATTTGTGGGCATAACTGTCAGTCACAACAGACAGTGCAGAGGTCACCTGTGCTGACAGACAGAGGTGTTCTCTGCCTCCTGACAAAGCAAGAGAATAGAAATTTGATCTAAGTTTTGGCCTCTGCTTCCAGACCAGCAGCAACCATTTGCAAAACAACCAGAGAAGTCTGAAATCTGAAAGTTGCTCAAGAGTGAAGGTTGCGGATTGCAAGAAAACCATTATTTTTCAGTAGGTTGGTAGATAACGTAAAGAGGAGGGAGGGAAGAGGACAGAAAGTCATTCATCTAAGCAAAATTCATCTAAATGGTGAATAAAAAAAATACAAAGGGGGAGGAGTGAAACTGTGGCAGTCTGAAAAGCCAACTGTTACAAAGACATTATTTATTTACAAAGCAAACAGCATACAAGCTCACTTGCTTCTACTGCCGCAGGCATCTGTTATTTGTTACTCTAAATATAATATATTTCAGACATGTTAAATACGTTCACAAACAAGCTGGGTAAAGGCACTGTTTATATGTCTGTGCCCCTCCCCAAGGAGAACTGCTGACTTCCTTGCCAAACCAAACAATGTAACATTGATGAAGGTCAAGTAACAGAAAGGAAGCTATGCTCATTAAAGAGACACTATCAAATCAAAAACTGCCATCCTAACTATCCTCTGAGCTGCCTGGGTCCCACTTCTTAGCACCAGTAAGATCTTTCTTTCTGTGTCAGAACCTGTGTTAGTTATGCCCAGTCCCAGAACCAGACCTCAAGTTCAGAGAGATGAAAAGCCTGCTGCCCTTTCTTTATATTGACAACCCATCTTAATGGAAGTGTGGTAGGTGAGCGAGTACTACTGGCATTTCTCACTTCCCCCCTTATTCTCTTTGACTTCGTGATAAAGGGTACAATCATAACAATCTAGAAGCAACAAACACGTACTAATAAAGATGAATTTTCCATACACATAACTATTTCTCCCAGTATCTCTTTTTTGTTTTGTGAATACCTTTCGCTTTCAGCAGTTTGCATCGTTTCCAGCTTTGAGTGGGCTCCTCTGTTAAATCCTTTCACCTCTTGCTCCTCCAAAGATTCCAGCAGTCTGATCACATCTTTATTTACACCCCTCCGTTTTGCAAGAACAAGCGGCGTTGCACCTTGGTGATTGCTAAAATAATGCCACAAAAGGACACGAGAAGAAAATGAATTTGATACAAGTCAACTTAGCACAACACAAGTGTAAAACTTAGTGCTCAGAACTATTTTCTTATACAGGACTGTAAGCAATTCTCATCTATAAAAGTGATACCATAAACGACTACAGAAGAATACCGGTGTATTTAGGCCTGAAATAGCACAACTCCTTTTCCCACAAATAAAATCAAAACTTCTAGTGTTCTAATTTAATTGGAATCTCCAGGTGTTGTAACAAAAGAGAGTAGATTTACGGCAGTGTCTGAGGTTAAGCATGGTTTCAAGAAGTTGTGCAATCTGTTTCTTCATAGTTCCTTTTTCCACATGGGTATGAGGACATAAGGGAAAAATGAAATAAAATCAAGATGGCCCCTCTGCTACTTTTAAAGTAATACCGAATAGGGCCGGAGCTGCCTTCAGATTAGGGATTTGCACCAGAGTTGCTGGAAGTAAGAAAAAGAAACTACAGCCCTTGAAGAATCTGGCCTGCCAGTAACTCCTTTTGCTGGGATGAAAGCATCAATGGGGGACGAGTGAAAAGGGAACAGACACAAAACAAAAACATTCTGAAGTTTGAAATATTTTGCATGCATTGTTACAGTGCAGAAAGTTCCACAAACAAAATAAGTCAGTTGCTGCAATGAAATAGCTACTTATTTGTAGCTTGAGAGCCTGCATCTGAGCACTGGCATCTGACAGCTGCTGGAAGCCAGAGGGAAAGAATATACAATATTTAAAAGAAGGAGTGAGTCAGACTTTGAGGGAGTGGGAAAACACTGAAAAGAAGCATTGTCACCAAAGGAGTATGGGAATGAACTGACACACACATATACTGTATTTCCTTTGTCTTATACAGTGCAACAATTAACACAAAAGCACTGTGGTGGAAAAAATCCTCTTAAAGCAGTCAATGTGATTTTCTTCTTTGGTGCCAACCACCCACACCTTGCTGTCTGGCCAAACCAGGATAGCAGTGTCATCGCAGAGGCAGAATTAGATACAGCAGCCCACACCAGCAGCTGCTATTTTTATTTGCTTTGCTTGTTGCACTTGATCAGCAGAACTGGCCTCTTATTGTTTTCCTGTCTTTTTTTTCTTCTTTTATTAAGTGATATCATACAAAGTTGAACTGCACTAAATACAGTATCTCAGCAACAGCAGATTTGTATAAAATATTCCTGAGATGAATGCTAATACATTACAAAACACGTGCTGTTAATGACAAAAAGCCAAGCAGAAAAAGCAACTTACCAAATATCGATTTTAAGTCCATTCGAAACAAGGAACTGGATGGTATCCACATGCCCACACAGGTGAAGGGCTGTATTACCTTGATAATCAGTGGCCAGAAGGTCAGCACCAAATTTGTGCAAGAGTTGACAGATGTCTACGTTTCCTCTGGCTGCAGCAAGATGAAGGCCGGTTCGGCCCCGGCTGTCACGAATATTTGGGTCAAAACCACTCTCTAACAGGCGTTTGGAATAGTTAAAATCTCCATCAATACAAGCCTGCAGCAGCGGCACGTTTGTCTGGGAAGAATCATTCACAAAAACGTAGGACATGGTTCTGAATGTCTCTGGAATAGATGACAAACCTGCAAGAAA
This sequence comes from Coturnix japonica, assembly GCF_054131305.1. Taxonomy (NCBI): domain Eukaryota; kingdom Metazoa; phylum Chordata; class Aves; order Galliformes; family Phasianidae; genus Coturnix; species Coturnix japonica. The sequence goes on along the minus strand of NC_140664.1, from coordinate 18,813,727 downwards.
AGGCGGGAAAAGCATCGTTGAAGCCAAGCAAGTACAAAATCTAGTCCCTTCAGATTCATATTAGATGAAGGATTAATTCCTTTGCTGCATCAGGAAGATATATTTCAATGTTGATTTATGCTTCATGAAGAAGAAAATAAAAGCAGATAAAGTCTGAATGGAAACTGTCATTTCATGTGAAGCAGCATCTCTCTCTCTTGATCAAGTTCTGCAGTTTGGGATAAGGTGTAGCTGTGTCCTGGTTAACTCTACAAACCCCTTGTAAGACTACTATATGCAGGCTTACATTTTCTCATCTATACAAGGTATTCTACATTAGTGCACCCACTCAGCTATGAGAATGGAAATGTAGCCAGTAGCCAAAGAATTCAATTATAAACTCTCAAGAAAATGAGAGAATTATGAAGTTTCCCCATATTTCTTCCCCGTCACACTCAAGATCAAAGCAACCACAGGGCTATATCTAAAGTTTACGCACTGGTTTAATTAGCAGTATTGGGACTGTTGAGGTTATTAAACTTCTCTCCTTTGCATTTCCTACTTGGACAAACCTTGCTAAATGTTCCAACAACATCCAGCTTCCCCGTGCAGGAATGCACAACTTTTTGCCCCTATCTTGGCTGCAGAAGCGAAAGCGTTGGGAATAACTGCTATGTACTGCTCTCTGTATAAGGAATGATTTGAGGTAGAGGACATTCTGCTGGGCTCCAAGTATGTTTTTAAGCATGTGTTGGTATATCTCTGACTTGAACACACTTTCCCACAATTATTTCCAGTAGCAAAAAGCAAGTTCATTGATCATAGAATCATAGAATTACCCAGGTTGGAAAATACCTTGAAGATCATCAAGTCCAACCGCAGCCTAACCAGTACCCTAACTCTAAAAACCCTACACTAAATCATATCCCTGAGTACCACATCCAAACGGCTCTTAAACACAACCAGGGATGGCGATTCAACCACCTCCCTGGGGAGCCTATTCCAGTACCTAACTACCCTTTCTGTAAAGAAGTTCTTCCTAATACTCAACCTAAACTTGCCCTGGCGCAACTTGAGGCCATTTCCCCTCGTCCTGTCACTTGTCACTAGTGAGAAGAGACCTGCCCCACTCTCACTGTAAGCACCTTTCAGGTACTGGAAGAGGGCGATAAGGTCTCCCCTTAACCTCCTTTTCCCCAGACTAAACAGCCCCAGCTTCCTCAGCCTCTCCTTGTAGGGCTGATTCTCCAAGCCCTTCATGAGCCTCGTTGCCCTTCTCTGGACCTGCTCCAGTACCTCCATGTCTTTCCTGTGCTGAGGTGCCCAAAACTGAACACAAATACAGCATCAAACATTTCTTGTAAGGTTAGCATCATTTAAGGCACTAGCAGATTTCTTAAAACATTAAACGGAAAGCAAGGAAATGCTTACATTTTCAGTGAGTCTGCTACAAAACCTTGGGGGTGCAAAGCCAGGACTGCCAGCTGACAGCGATTTCAATTTTCTTGACCACTTTGCACCCAAATAATAAATGAGATCAGAACGTTTCAACTCTGCGAGTGCAATCCCTGCTCAGGCCCAATTTCTGCATGGTGTGGCTGTCACCTTCACTTTCTGCACTAAATCTTCCCTAATGTAAGACCATAAATAACACAGAAACCTCCAATTATCAGCATGTTAACAGCATCTCAACAGCACAAAACTCTACTTATACTTGATAAAATGATCGTGGCTTGCTTACAACGTAGTGTTTGAGTGATTAAACCTCTTCAATAAAAAAAGGCCTAACATATATCAACAACAGAATATTATACTGGAAGAAAAATAGGCTATTTGAGAAACGGTGTGGTACGCTCTGCTAAATTCAGCTCATGTTTATATTTTCATACCAGATGTGTAGGTCCGGTAAAGCCCTCCAGAATTTCCTGTCACTTCACACACACAACGGTGATTAAACATAAGCTAATAATAACACCAGAAATCCCCTCACCGCTTCTCAGGAAAGGAAGCACAAGGATTCACAGGGACCAGGAAGTGCAACTGCAAATATTTCCATTCAGATTTTATTATTACTACGATATTTGAGAACTCAGCGCTGAAGAGCGGATGACTGAAGTGAAATCTCAGGATTTCACAGTCAGAAAAAACAGTAACAAAAAAAAATAACCCTGCTGTGAAGATCTAATTAAGCAGACTTCGAAAAACATCTGAAGCGTGATTCTCTTTAAATTGCTTCTGAAGGTGAATCAGAAAACAAGGCTGAACCTACATGGAAGCTGGCACACCTCCCCTTCCACACTCGTGTCACAGCTCAATTCAAAAGGCAGAGCCAAATGCAAGTCTTCTTACTGCTGAAACTACTCAATTTGCACCAACTGTGGATGGTTTTATTTCACAGCAACTGCATGGTTTTGCCTCATTAGGTTCAACAGTTACCAAACTGCTCCAGAAGAAGGAGCTACATTGTTTAAGCCAGCTCTCCACCACCACAATATGAATGGACTTGATGAGCTGTAATTAATCACCCAGCCACTGCTACACGACTTACCAGTTCTGCAAAACAACACTGTGCCCAAGAACATCCAGAAAATCTGAAGTAATTGTCACTTCAGAATAATGGCACGATGTCAACTGGCACAACAGTTGATGGTGCTCAGTATTAAGACAAACACACCTAGAATTCACGTGTCAGCGGAGTGATCAGCAGAGAAACTGCCACTGACAGTAAATGGAAATGTAACATCAAGGACAAATAACATCTTCCTCATGCGGCCTCAGCAAACACATCATGTCTTGGGTCCGTGTTTCAATTTGCTGCAGATCTTGCAGCAGTCTGCTGGGAAAGAAGCCAACCCCAACTGAGCAACGCACCATCCACAGTACGAGCATTATTTGTATCTAGAAGAATGCTGCCACCAAGTGGACTGAGTGAAGTTATGCATCGTGATGGATAACCCTGGATCCACGCAGTCTGGCTTTTCTAGATTTTATGGCGTTTCCTTATTTCCTCCGAAGAAAAATCACAGAAAACACAGGCTGGTAAGCCAAGCAATGACATCTTGTAGTGAGGAGCCCAAAACTGAACACAGTATTCAAGATGCGGCCTCACCAGAGCTGAGTAGAGGAGGATGATCACCTCTCTGCTCCTGCTGGCCACACACTATACAGGCCAGGATGCTGTTGGCCACCTGGGCACACTGTCGGCTCACGTTCAGCTGAGCATCGACCAACACCCCCAGGTCCCTTTCCTCTTCACATTCATCCAGCCACTCATCCCCAGGCCTATAGTGCTGCATGGGGTTAATGTGGCCAAAGTACAGGACCCAGCACTTGGCCTTGTTGAACCTCATCCCATTAACCTCATCCCAGAGATCCAGCCTATCCAGATCCCTTTAGAGGGCCTCCCTGCCCTTGGGCGCATCAACACCACGTCCCAACTTGGTGTAATGAAAATCAGGAAATCAGTTTATCAAAGCAGCACTGATAAATGATACACTCACAGCTTCCAAGGAGTTGAAATCTCTGTCAACACACTGTGATTTTAAAGAATTAACTGAGCCATGCTGGACCGTGTTATACGTTATGGTGAGATGGAACAGTCACACTATTCAGGCTGCATTTCTAATGAATATCTGCTGACGTTGTTTTTCTAAAATAGCTACTTCAGAATGCTCGGAGTACAAAATTTCATCCATACAAACAAACCTGCAGTGCCAGCATCTGCATAAGTTTGTGTCTGAAGGGCCTGGAGGTGGGCAGAACAGCAGGCTCCAAGCTCAAGGATAACTGGCAATCCTGGGGAATGGCAGGGAGGTCACCCTTTGGCTCCTGGTCTGCACAGAGGCTGGAACCAACCAAGAATGTAATAGACAATGGTTGGAAGGGAGTGAAATGGCTTTGAAACTATAACTACGACATCTGGGAGAGAGACAGCTCAGTTGCTGTTAATCAACAGCAGTTATATTCTGCTGAACCTAGAAACAAAAGACCACTGATACTGGTAAAACTTCTGCCTCAAGATAACTTAGCCCACAATTTCATAGAGGCTCAGGATTCTTTTTACCCTAACTAAATCATACCACAGTATTCAGCTACACTGAACTCCCTGTGTCACTGTATTATATTTTACTATCCAGGTCCCTTCCTCAGTTTGGCAATTCATTTTCTAATGAATTTCTCTTTCTAATTTTTCACCTCAATTTTATCTGCATGTGAGAAACCTTCTTTGTACCGTGACTGAGATCCTTAAAAGCCTCTACCAGGGAATTAAATGCTTCCCAAAAATCCAAGAAAGCCCTTATAAATCACATCACCTAAATCTACAACAATAGTCTTTAATCCTTAGTGGAAGCTGATGAGACTTAAAAGATTGTATACCTCTAAAAAGGTACCCAGCTTCAGGTAGAACCAGTCCCAAACAAATGCAGGCAGAGAAAGCGTAGGTGTACAGCTCTCTCTGCACTCGTCTGGCAAAGATGAAAGGCCAAGTGTCCAGGACCACCCATGGGAAAACAATAAATCGGGAGCCTCTCCCAAAACATGCTGCCATTTCTCTATCCCCAACCCATTATGCTGATCTGATGCAGTAAGAGGTCATGAGCATGCTGAACAATGTGTTATCTACACACGCTAACAGATTTTATAATGTGAAATTCTGCTGATGTAGCTGGGCTACCTGGATGTGAAAGATTTGCCTGCTGGTAAGGCTGCTGTAACTACAGCTCTGTTCCCTTAGCTTCAGGTTTCAGTTTGTATCTCTATAGTACTCTTCCAAGCAGCCCTTCCTTCCTGTACTCTACTGATAAAATTCCAATTGACCAAGTCCTACAGCACAGGTTTCTGTGAGGTACTGCAGGGGATCAGAGCCAAACTTTGGTCCCACGTACTTAGTGGACATCTCCTTTAAATGCTGAAGCAAACCCAAACAAACTTGAACTCTTCAGTACTACACATTCTTAGCATCATCACTAAATACTAAAGCAAACCACAACAAACCTGAGTGTTTCAGTATCTGTCCTTTTGACTTATGCCAAAGCAGCATCTCAATGTAAAATAATAACCAATAACTGAAGTTTGGTGCCACAGATGCATGCACTCAAGCCGACCTGTCAGCCTGGCATCTACACTGACAGCGTGACTATGGGTGGTCTTCAGAGAAAGCTGAACACACCAGGGCTCTTGTATTTCACAACATGCATATAAACAGATGCCCTCCAAAATACACTATGCCCACATTAAGTGGAGTATCTGGAAGCAGAGCACAAGCGAGATCATGAATGAGGCAACCAACAGACTCAGTGGAAGAGGAAAGAACCCTCAGAATCCCACCATACCTGAATCCTCAGCAGAGCCACTAGCAGTTCACTCTGTGGTCGACTGGGTGTCACACGTCCCCAGGCTGCAGATGAGGACTTCAAGGCCGCATGCATTCAGAAATAAACTGCACAAGAACAGAAACTGGGTCAGACGGATCATGAATACGTACAACTTCAGGCACTTCTTGAGATCCCTCTCTCTGCCTCCGCATCCTCACCCGCCCGGCAGTGCCCACCTCAGCGCTCGCGGTGCCACAACCACAGCGCTGCCCTGCGGCCTGCAGGCCGCCCGCCCGCCCCGCCTGGCTCTGGCGAACCCTACCGCTCCCACTGCCCGCACACGGACACACCGACACCCGCTGCTCCTTCCCCAGCCCGACGGACGCGATCTCCGACCCGAAAGCGCCGCGTTACCTGCCCGGCTTCGGCCGCTCCTCGGTGCATACAGAGGAGCGGAGAGGAGGCGGAGAGGCCGCGAGTCCCCCCTGGCGGTGGGAGGCCGCGCGGTGAAGGAAGGCCGCCGGGGCTGAGGCGGAAAGGGACCCTTTGGAGTAGTACTCTGATCCTGTCCTGGAAGCACTACAAATTGACCTGTTTTGTGTATAAAACTATCCACTCCATGTGCCTGAATCACTGTAATCAAATCTGGAGTGTTGTCTTCACCATCCTTTGAGGAACCCTGAAAAAACACTGGAGAGAATCACAGAATCACAGAATGACCCGGGTTGGAAGGGACCTCAAGGATCATGTAGTTCCAACCCCCCTGCCTGGCAGGGCCACCAAACATACACATTTACTAGATCAGGTTGCCCAGGGCCCCGTCCAACCTGGCCTTGAACACCTCCAAGGACGGGGCATCCACAACCTCCCTGGGCAGCCTGTTCCAGGGCCTAACCACTCTCCTAGAGAAGAACTTCCCCCAAGAAGAAACAGTATAAAGGCAATCAGCCAAATCAGAATTAGCCCATCGGGTTCGTTTTATACAGTATATAAGTAAAACAGTTTTCCTGCAGGAAGAGTAATTCCAGAAACAAACTCAGTGAAATACTTACAAGAGAATCAAGCTGCCAGCTTCTCAAGGTGTTAATTCCAAAGCTGACCTCTGGGGTTTGATCAGTCGGCAGTTTCATGCAGCAGTTAATCTCCTTATTGCCAACATAGATGTCAGCTGAGCAGCCTGCTTCTGTATGGTCACAAACACAGGAATAGAGCCATACATATATCCATAGAATTGTGCTTCTCGAATCTTCTCCAAGAACTGTACCAGAAAGAGAACTAAAATTATTCACCATAGAAACACTTGAAATCCACTGATTGGAAAAGAAAGGGGTTATAAAGAAAATACGTCAGATTCCTAATCCTCTTTCTCTGCTCCAATATGGCCATGCTTGATTCAGACAATCGTGCAATCAGTCTTGACTTAGAAAGGTGAGGGTTTTTTGTTTGTTTTTTTGGACCTGAATATGATGAGCTGAGTCTTCTGAATGCTTATCAGCCATGGTGAGAGGAAGAAATAAAACTAGCCAGTAGATTATACTGTGAGTGACTATCCCAGCAGTTTGAATTTCATTTTAATTTCCTAAACTTATGCCAAACCAGAACATTTAGTTCTGGCAAGAGGAAGGCCATGCTTCACAGTCAAAGTTCTTGCTAACGCCTGGGATCCAAGCTATTCCTTTGGGATATTTTAAAATGATAGTAGAGATAGGAACCTCCTTTTCTATTTGGTAGATCAATATCTAACAGGGAAATGTGAGACCTGGGCCCGCAGCTCAAACCAGTCCACAAAACTCTGCTGTGATTTCAGTCACAACCTCTGGAATCTTTGCTCCAAAATTCACTCTTTTAATCTGTTTATATTGTTCCTAAGATACCATACTACCTTTTTAATGTACCATTTTATATTTGCTTTGTTTGTATGCTTTTTGTAGGAACTCAGGGTCTTGCGTCTGCCCTTCTGCTGGCTTAATCTAGTTACTTTTTACTTCCTGGCCTGCCTGAAAAGATTTTTACATATGTTAATTGCAGAAATAGTCAACATATTAGAAAATACATTCTTTTTCACATGCATAAGAAAAGACATATGAAAGCAGCTTTTCTCCCTACCCCCCTGCTTAGATGTTGGGACTAGTTTGCTCTATGCTGTTCTTTCCTCCTATATTAATAGTTCCCAAACCTACTACAGCCTGACATACCTACAGCTCAGAATTCAAGAGTTGTAATATAACAGAAGACTGCTTACATACAGAGACTTGAAAATGAAGTGGATGCCCAAGTATGTCTTGTTTTGTGCAGCATCTTTTCCATGCACAAAAAAGAAATGTTATATGAGTTTGCTAAAAAGAAATAAATAAGTACAAGTAAATCAGTAGCTATACCCCCACATAGAAAGCAGGGACAAAAGAATTGAACAAAAGCTCTTTATGAACGTATTTGCTATTAATGTATCACACAAAACATTTCAAGTCACTTTGGATAGTTTTGTATCACTTTGGATATAAGGAAAAAGTCTTATACAGTGAGGGTGGTGAGGCACTGGAACAGGTTGTCTAGAGATGTGGTGGATTCCCCCATCCCTGCAGGCTTTGAAGGTAAGGCTGGATCAGGCCCTGGGCAACTTGATCTAGCCTGTTCATTGTAGGGGAGCTGTATTAGGTGACCTTTAAATATCCCTTCCAACTCTAAGGGTTCTATGATTCTATGATTCTAAGTCAGGGCTTATCCGTATGAAAGTTGGTAAGACTCTTAGAGCATCTACTGCCACTGCTGTCATGATAACATACAAGGGCTAACCTTGGTCCATCTCTGGTATCAACTACAGCATAACCGCAGCAGGAACAAGATCAGCTTAACAGCAAAGCAAGTTAAATAGTCAGTTATCTGAGCACCAACAGCTAGCTTGGGACAGGACATCTTAACAGAACTGGTAGCTTCAACTCTTAGCTTGCTAAAACCAATTAGCTTTTCACCTTTTCATTGTAGGGAGGAGTAGAACAGACCACAACCACAGCAGTGAGCCATTGAAGTGGCTCAGCTAAACTAACGGAGCCTCAGGGCACTGCCTGACAAACAGAACTTTGGCACCAGACTCTCTATCCCCAGGGTTTATCCTCACCCACAAGTCAGCTCAACTGTTTGCTGTGCATCCAGAGAGGCTGCGGAGCCAGCCTGGGATGAAGACAGCCCAGCAAATCCAAAAAAAATTGGTCAACAACTTATTTTAACTTCAGTTATCTCTCCAGCCCAGTTCATTTTGTCTCCTCTCACAGTTCTGTCAGTGCAACTGAGGAGGAGACCAAGGTGTGAGGAAACGAAAGGGGAAGATGCTCAAGTAATCGCCTCAGGTATTTTGCTTATTGCTAAATAGAAGCGAGCATGTTAGAAAATAAGTAGTATCTGCCTAAACTGAGCTGCAGTTTGCAATTTGGAATTCAAAATTTCCTTTTATATTGTTTTGTATGTGTATTCCCATTCATGGTCATTGCATCGTACAGGTATAAGAGTTAGGAGCAAAGTAGCAGCAAAAGTACCTCTCATGTTCTGAAAGTGAGAGAATAAATATCTTGCTGCAGTAAAGTTCTTCTTCACTTATGCTCTTACAGAATATCCTTCCCTCAAAACAAAGCTAAGCAGGATAGATATTTCTGCACTTAAACTATATATGGATATAAGCTTCCAAGACCAGTACTTCTCTTGAATGGAAGACCAGACAACAGCACTCTAACTGATAAATAGGAAGGAGAGCATGAAACTTTTCAGTGGTCACTGCTTTCCTGGGCACTTTTCTCCCTTTATGGTGTCTAAAGACCCAACAATGTAAACGTTTGTAAATATCACAGTTCAGAAGAACACGAACATGATTTCTAACAAGTAAATGATGTGTTGACAGTGGACCGTGGGTTCATTTGGACTTGATGTGTTTGTGGAGAATATCAAAGATACATAAAAATGTAAACAATTTAAAGTATTTTCTGTTTTCATGTGTATCTAATTATATCGGAATCCAAAGGAAAAGCGAACCACCTCTGATCGCACTAGAGCAGCATACAGAATGTGTTATACCAGGATGCATTTGAGACTGTGAAAGCCGGGGATTCTGTGCACTCAGCAATACCTTTCATAGGCAGAGAGAAGGGAATGATAAATAAAACAAGCACAGACAGTAATTTTCCTGCCCTGCTGAGTAAGCCTGAGTTTACTGCTGGACCTTGATCTCAAAAATGTTCAGAGGAGTATTAACAACTTTATGTAGATGAGGAGAGTGAATAGAAAGCTAAGTGGCTTGTCAAGATGAAGCAGAGTGGTTGCATTGCCCAGCTTCACTCCAGTCAACAGCAGAGACAATGTTCACTTCCCGGGTTTGGCCACAGCCTATGCAAATCCCATGCCTGGATCCAGCCTTATTCACATTGGGAAAAAGGATATTGGAGACCACCAAGAGCACAAAAGACTATTCACATTCTATGAATAAAGCAACTCACAGCCTCAATTTACAGCTTGCTCAACAGAGCTGTGTTTGATTTTAGTTTTCTATCAGTTAAGAAACGAGGCATGTCATGATATAGAGGAAAATAAGCCACAGATAGTGGCTTACTTAGTTATCTATAACTATAATAAAGATTTCTTGTTCTATTATTTAACTCAGAATGTGATCTGTGAATTACAAAGAGTTTTGTTTAGGTATAGCATCTGATCAAGTGACTAGAGAAGAGATAGACCTAATAGTTCCTGCATGGTAAGGTTGCTATTTACCATGCAAAAGGAAAGGGGCATGATACAAATATCTCTTGCCTCACCCTCATCAGATATAATGGGAGGAGAGTTTTAGAAGTTCAAACACAAAACCAAGAGTGGACTGTCAGTTGCACCACCTGGCACTCTGTCTATATCCATGCTAACAAGCACCCACAAGTTACTTGAAAATGGTCGCAAAGCTTTAACCTACTACCTTTTAGTTGCAGCTTACTGAACTGGTGAACCAGGTGACATTTATCAGTAATGTCAGACGTATCAGATTCAGTAGGACTTTGGCTTTTTATTTCTTGGATCAAGGCACGGGCCTATGTTGGCCTGAACACAAGGGAGTTCAGGAACAACAGCTGCAAAGTCTACTCCCACTTCAGAAAGAGAGTAAATGTCCTTCTACACATCTGCAATGAGGCGACCTGCAGTAATATGCAAAGCAGCATACAGTGCCACCACCTGGCTTTAACATTACCTTGATCCACTGCAAAACTAACAAGGTTATCAAGCCCAAGCTATCAGTACTTTTCAGTTCATGCTAACAAATGATTTTGTAACTCAAGATCCCTATGGAAATTCCTGATTGTAAATGTCTCCTTATTTCTTCCATCCCATCACCAACTTTTTGCCTCCCCACATCAGAATTCCCAACCAACAGGTTGTCCATATCACTGTGACTCTACAAAGATGCTGCATATTTCTCCTCCTTTCCACGTGTGAGGAAGAAACCCCAGCTGAAGTTTTCCAGCACAAGCCAGTCAGTTGTGTCAACCACGCTTGGTTACTACTGGCTTCAAAACGTAACTAGCAGTTGTTTACTACATGGATCACAGCAGCTGATATCCCAGGGCCACAGTGCTAGCAATGTGCCTGTATTGAAAAGGAAGCTCACAGTTTCCCAGTAAGCACCAGGGAACACAAAACAAGTAAAGAAGAAGCATGCAGCAGTAAAACAAGGCTTAATAGTTGCACAGTAACCTTTAACAACTGTGTGCTGGTTAAGATTAATGCCAAGCCTGAGCCGTCATTTTTTACTACCCACATGAACTATGCCAAAAGAAAACAGGTTTTATTTTAAGATTGTGATCCCAAAAGGAAAACTATATTTTCTGATTCTATCATAAATGAAGGAAATCTGAACTTGACAGTCAATGCCATAGAAGTAGACAGAATGCATTGTTAGCAAGAGATGATTATGAACGAGCATAAAAAGCGATGCTCACCTACAAAGTCCTCAACACCCTCAGCACAAGAAATCCCTCAAAAACCAGAGTGCATACTTCTATTTCCTCAAATAGGGAGAAGATAATGATGCTCTATTTCCCTAATTATTCCAGTAAAATAAATGCTTAAAATAATTGTTTGCTAAGCAACAAATTAGTAAAACTATTGTTAAAATTTGAAGATGACAGGAAAACAAAGAATAGCAGTGCTGGGGCCCATGACACAAGAAGGACAGGGAGCTGTTGGAGCAGATCCAGAGGAGGGCCTGGAAGGCCTCTATATGGTCTGCACAGAGCCATCTCTTTGCTTTCAAGATTCCTCCAGCTCTCCAGCTGCCTCATACACAGGGGCAGCTCTGGTTCTCAGGCACAGAAGTGATGAACATCATTCTACTTGACAGCTATTCCCACTCCCACTTTACATCACCCACCCCACATGCCACCTCACTGCCCCGCAGTGATAAGGGGCAGGAGAAGGGCTCTATCCAAAACTTCAGTTACTCCTGAGCAGCTGAATTTCTCCAAGAACATCATGAAGTACATCAATGGGGAGATTAATATGAGGATCTACGATAAATGTTTTCCTAGAGAGCAGTCTCATTAAGTATCACTCTGTTTGATACACTACTGGTTTTCAGAGTCTTCTTTTAAAACTGCTTTAGATTCTCATATCTGACTCCATACTGAGCTAGGGACACACATTCATTTCATGGTCTTTGAGATAAGAAAGCGGGGAATTTGTTCCAATGTTTGATAACATTCTCTTAACACAGCCATGGCACAGCAAACCAACAACAAGAATTATCTTCAGCTGTTAGGTTTAGGGATCTTCCTCCCCCCATTTATCAAATGCTTTTATTGGAGAAGACAAAACTGCCCGCGCCAGTGACTGCACACATTGTTCAGCGTTATAAATATTTGTGTTTAACCCATTATCAGCAAAGCATCGTTAAGGCCAAAAAAAAAAAATCACTTACAGAAAAACAAAAGGAGGAAACTGTGCAATCTGTAAGGTAGGAGAAGACAGTATTAAATGGAGGCTGACAAATATAGACATGTCCCTAAAACAACATTGGAATCCAGAATAAGTGTAATACACTTACAAAGGGCAGAGTGCTTATCAGCAACGGTGGCAGTTCACTCAGTAATTGCACACGGCAGCTAAAGCCATTGCAGACCAGCCAGAAAAATGCTTCTGAAAGAAATTTGCAGCACTGAATCAGAAAAGTTGAGATCTCCTTGCAGCCCATTTTAGAAGAAGCAGCTGGAGCACGGTTCTGTCCCTCATATAATCCAGATGCACACAGAGCTGACCGAGGGTTTCCCCTGGTTTAGAGGGGGATAAAAAAATCTTTGCAAAATAATGCCTGTTTTAGAATTTCCCCAGGGTAAAAAAACCCAAACAAATACATGAAACTCAATACTTTTCCTCCTAGTTTTCTCATTAGGAAGCTTAACATGAGATGACTCCGCTTTAACAGAAATCATCACTAAGCCCAACCCTCTGCAGGGTCTCAGGGGGTTTGTTGCTCAGCGCAAAGGCTCCTTATTGCAACATCTTTGAAAAGAACAGCAGGTTTGAGGACTGAACTGAATCGTAACAGTGAAACAAACAGGTCTTTGAATTAGAACTCTTTAGAACTTTCGATGCTAGAAACATCCCTGCCCCAGCATACAAAAGAAGCTGGAAAGCACAGGAAGTTCCCCCATGAAATCCAGATTTCTGACCAGCTGCGCTTGTGCAATAGAAGTTCCTGAGTAAGAATGCAGCCTGGTTTGGTAAGAAATGCTTTTTTCTTTGCAGCAGTGCTGAGAGCAAAGACACTCAGCCTGACTTCCATTCGTGCACGTACACAAACACGTGTGAGTCACAGCAAATGAGTACAAAGGAATACCCTGCACCTGTGCATTCCTGCAGTGGTGGACAAACAGTGTGTGGCAATTGCACAGGGAAACTGAAGCTGCCTGGCCAGAGGCAGGGGCTCTGTCCAAGAAACTGCAGCATGTGACCCAAACAGCTTTGGCTCTTGATAACACTTGCCATTTCTGTGTTACATTTTACCTTCATTCTCAAGGTACACACGCTTTATCTCCTCCAGGTGCGTAACCCCTGGCCCCATGCTTTCGCTAGGCAGGAGAAATGCCTGACGTCTGAATCTCTGATAGAGGGCCACACAGGAGTGCTGCTTTGCCTGTTATCAGACGCTGCTTGGCCATATTTGCTCAAGCTCTCAGAAAGTTTCCATGTGTCTTTTTGGCAACACCCAAATACTTTTGTTCCTGATATGGGCTTCTGCTTACCAGCAACACAGACCAGACAGTCTAGGACAGACTCCTAGATCACTGGCCCCAGTACTACACTGCTGTAAGGAAGGATGGCTTAGTTTTATCTATACACGTGTAACAGCGGGCTGCCCTCGCAGCCACATCCCAGATACATCACATCAGTCTTTGTTTGCCCAGTACAGAGACAGACTGTGCTCTCAGATAATATTCAAGGATACAGATGATCTGCGTTACATGCAGACTGATAGGGAAGTACATACCTGCTCATACCATCATTCTCCTGGTGAACAAAGCAGGAGGAAACACAGCCACAAAGGCCTCATCCAGTTAATGTTACTGGCTGCCTGTCAGACCTGTGCCACTCATCAATAGGGGCTGGAGGCTGTGGTGTATGTATGGTACACCATAATCCTTTCCTATTATGAAGTCTGTGTTGGTTTGACTTGTGACTGATCTGAATAGCTGTATCCATGAGTACCAATGAACAGCTGTGGTGGCAGACGTGGGCTCTTCCTGCTGCTCATCCCACATCACCTGGCAGCTGCTCGTACAAGCGTGCACGGACTTGTTTCTAATTGGACTGTGGCATCACAGCCAGCCCACGTCACTGTCAGGAAGGAAGCATGCTCTTACATCACGTCAGTGGTGCTTATTATTGAATCATTCATTAACCTCTTGCAGTGTAGCAAAGAGCAAGCATGAGGGAGATGCCTGGCTTTAAAGCTGTGTAGCTGTAACACTGAAACCCTCATTATGCCTCCACTCCTCAGGAATGCAAAGGACAATCAGTGTTGCCCACATTTCTCAGCAGCAGAGAAAGAAAGAACAGCACAAAGGTGCTTTAAGGATGAACTTCTCTCTGTGTCTTTCAAACCTGTTAGAGAAATCTTGTCTCTCTGCCATAAAACATTTCACAAGTCGCTTGATATACCGGGGGATCCTGGAACACACACAATGAAGCCCGCTTGTTGAGGGAGATTTCTTAATAGGCAAAATTAATACTTACTCCATTGTATGCTGCACCAATTAGAGGCAGTGTGCTCAGCTAATGACACTGGATGCACTCGGGTCTTCCACACAGCTATTTGATCTCACTCAGGACTTTGTTCTTTGCCATAATGAACAAAGACGCAAAGCACTTCTGCTATTTTTATTATGAAGCAGGAATTTGTGCACACACAACCATTATAAGCTGAAATTGTAAACTAAAAAAGCTGGAGAACTACTGCCTTTGCAAAGCAGGAAGCTTAAATGTGTATGGACACCCACTGTACAGTGGGACTGAAAATTGAGTTAATTTTACAGCCTGAGAACATGCTGAGCTCACGCTAAATTTTAGGGTATAATTCAGTGCTTGCCTTGAACTCTACTGAATAACTGACTGCTTTAGCACCACATCCCTCTTCCTTTAATAAGAACACATACACTTACCTAACTGTAAACCCAGTGGGTACTGCCCTTGGACTTAGCAAGAGTCACCCCTCTTTACCAAAAAGGTCTGCAGTGAAGGAATTACCAAGCCATCCTCATAGGATCCACAACAGATGGAGATGGGCGAGAGGAACACCCATGGCACCTTGCAGTGGTCAGGCATGGTAAGAGCTAGCTGGGCTCCAAGCCAACAGGAAGCTCAGGAGCCGTGATAGGCCAGGACAGAGCAGAAGATAGATATCCTATTTCTTCACAGTCTCATTGCTTTCTGCTCCACACCTTGCTAGCTCAATTCATGACCTGTCTGGCTGAAGTCTGAGTCCAGGTAGTCCAGGTAGAGCTTCCTGCCATTTGAAAATATCAAATAAATACATCTAGAGCTGATTCAGGAGTCACTACCTTGTCTTCTGATTTTACATTCATAACAAAGCTGGGATTACAGCAAGGGGTACACATGCTCACATGCTCACATGCTCGTGGTTATTTTCAGCGGTGTGTGGAGACAGGACAAGGGGAAGTGGACAGAAACTGGAGCATAGGAAGTTCCACATGAATGTGCACAAGAACTTCTTTACAGTGAGGGTGATGGAGCACTGGAACAGGCTGCCCAGGGGGGTGGCAGAGTCTCCTTCTCTGGAGATATTCAAGACCCGACTGGACGCCGACCTGTGTGACATGGTGTAGGGAGCCTGCTTTGGCAGGGGGGTTGGACTCCATGATCTCTGGAGGTCCCTTCCAACCCCTACAATTCTGTGACTCTGATTCTCTCTTCTCCCTTTCTCCTAATTTTTTCCCTCCAGCTCCCCATCCCTGCCAAAGAATCATACATGTCATGGGTCAAATTAAAGTGGATTTCAAAAGCCATCCAGGCTGCAACAACCCAAACGCACGCCAGACTGTGCCCATCACTACAGTTGTGAGATAAGAGAAGCTGACATTTTCGCAGCAGTCATCAATACACTTATCAGGACAAAGTACTGACACAACCAAAAAGCATTTACAGTTGCAAAATCCAAGAGTGGATGTAATCCTTCTATTGAGCTCTCACAAAGACTTTTCTGGGAACTGTTTAGAGGCGAAAGATCTATCAGATACGCCACAGGACATGAAAACAAAGCAAACAGTTTTTTTTCCACATGAGAAACAAGTTTGTACGCGGACAAAACAATAGCGATCCTTTATTACTGCCACCTAGGCCTCACAGAGAGCACCCCGCCATTAGAAGTCGCCGCTTTACAAGTAAGTCAGATATGCTAAGAACACAAAGAAGATAGCAAAGAAAGCCTTTGCTATCAAAGTCGACACGGTTGTGATGTTTGCATCCAAAGTAACTGAAAAACATGAGTTAAAAGGGAAAAAGAAGAAACCAGACTTTGCCTAAAGGGGATAAATGTGGCCAGTGCCTGAAAAAATGATATGTGAATGATATGGCTGCTGCTTAAACCTTCAGTGCTGCCTTACTTGCCCTTCAGTTTCTGCATAGGCCTGCAGGATGCCTGCAATGCGGCTCAACTCACTACACCTGACGCTGAATTTCACCTGCAAACTCTCACCTTGTTGCAATTTTCAGTTCTCACAGCTCTGTCCGCAGGCTCTTGAAGGGAAGAGGTTTACACGTAGCTCAGTTCCACGTTACATTTCTACCAGGCCACATGCCTGTCTTCTCTTTGCTTCCCCCTTTTTCCTGCCAGCAGCCACGAGTTATCACACCTGAGCCCATGCCAGCTCTGGTGGCTGCAAAGCAGCAGGCTCACATTGCTAATCCAAAAGAAAAGAAAGCCAGGTCGTGGGCTGCCACTGAGAGAACAAGTTGGCTTAAACTAAGTGTAAAATTGCTCCCTTATATTTGGGAAAGCTGCATAAAGGCAGTCAGTTAAGAAATAAGTGAAGTATAACGTCCTGCTGTTCTGGAGCCAATGAATCACTAGGCAGGACAGGCTTGTAATGCTCATCTCCAGCCTTTTAAGCACACCCTTGCTCATTACAGGGTAAGAGGAGAAGCAACCAACAGCCCCAGCTGTGGAAACATTCTCCAAAGCTTAAGCCTTGGTCAGGTTGTTACAGCCAGGTTTACTGTTCTGCAAGTGCTGCTCCAGCCAAGCCAGTATCTCATCTGCAATTAACTCGGTCATTGACAAGTAGAACTTCATAGGGAAAGCAGGCACAGCACTCCTGAAAAGCCATCCCAGCTGCAAAACAGACAAAGGGACATTCTACATCAGTGAAGCAGCATTCAGAGTTTCCATGAACCATCTGATGCCCTCCTGTTTTGACAGAGAGATGCACTGAGCTACTGCAGATACCCACATGGCACCTCCCTGGTGGCCCACAGGGCTCACAGCAAAGGCAAAGCTACAGCCTTTGCCTGGGTGGCCACCAGAAGTCAAGCCCAAAGCAACCTCCATTGATGGAATCTCAGTTTTGGTCTGACCACTTTGGAGTTCTCCACTTCAGGTCAGAAAAGTAGCACTGTAGTAACCTCATCCACTAGGTCCAATGGACCTCACGGGCAAAGACAACATGGTTACAGATGTTCATAAAGGATTTCTTCAGCAGAGAACGGCAGATTATAAACTTAAAAGCATGGTGATTTCTGGCCTTGAGCTGTGCTATCTCAGAGGCTTTTTACTATTTTGTTAATGAAAGCCTGTATGTTTTATCAGATCATGTAATATTGTCAAAGAAAAACAGCAAAAAACAAAGCAGAAACAAGAAATGGAATTTTTCAGGAACTTTGAAAGCTTGACTCTTTCTCCTTCCTTTAGCTGGCTAAGAAGTGTGTGATGTCTCTGCACAAATCCTACCTCATTTATAAAGAGGCCTGAAAGGACTATAAAACCTCAATTACAATATCTTGCTCTAAAGTGAGACAGTAGAGCATTTACAACCTCCCTGGGCAGCCTGTTCCAGCACATCACCACTTTCAAGGAACTTCCCTCTGCCATCTAACATTTTTAATTCACCTCACCTACTTATCCTGACTTCACAGGTTTGTTTTTCGTGTCTGTGCAGAAGCTGTCCAAGCAATCAAAGGCCCACACACGTTCCCAACACCGTCAGCCCTGCTGAACACATCAGCCATTTGCAGAGAATGGCTGTGTAGGCCTTGGGTCAGCATGGATGACTACCTGACAGGGATGACATCTGTCCTGTTTAAGGCAGCCTGGCTCTCCTGTTGGCCTTCCTACCACTGGTATTATTAAATTATTAACAGAGGGAAAGAAACCTGGTTTCCCCATAGCTAGATGCTCGAACTCCTCAAACAAGAGGCCAAAGTGGGGATGGCAGAGCCACCCATGCACAAGGCAAGACCCCAGATCCCACATGAGGTGAGGGAGATAATCCTCAGGTGGAACTGAAGCTGACAACCTACTACAGTGCACTGCTCTCAGTATTTCTGCCTGCAGAGCTTAAACCTGCCCTCCTAAGGCAGATCTCTTTGGGGATATCCTTCCAGCTCATTTTCGCCTCCCTATCTGCTGTTTGCCTTGCGTACTCAGCTTATGGCTGTGCCTGCCCTTTGGCAGTAAAGGACCTGGGGTAAGGGAGCATGGCCCAGAGCACGCACACAATGCACCTCTCTATGCAGTAGTGTATCCAAAGCCTTGTGTGCTCTGCTCTGCTAACAGTTGCTCCCTTCTGGCAGTCCTTTGGCAAACTGTACTGGGAGACAGCAAGGAGCAGAGTTTGGGAATGCTGAACAGAAGCATTCACAGTATATGTAGCAAGAGAGGAGGAGAAAGGATAGTGAGAAAAAAGGGGCAGGTAAGGCAATGCATTGGAGAAAAAAATATTGAATCCTAGAAGGGCTTGGGTTGGAAGGGACCTCAAGGATCATCAAACTCCAACCCTCCTGCCAGGGGTGTATTCTGATTTAGCATCAGATGAGGAACTGATAGGTGGGATAGCAGTGCTCTAGGAATGAGCAGAACAGGACACAGCAGCAGGAATGAAGAAATGAAAAATGAAAACCCACCAATGAGTTGTGAAGTCCATCACAAGGTAAAGCAGCAGCACAGGGGATACAAAGAAGGGTATTGACTGATCCCTGCTGCTGGAAAACCTGCTCCGCTGCCAGGAGGTGCCATTGTTGCATCTGGGAGGGAAAGAGATGAGCACCCATTGAACTCAGTGCCAGTATGAGTGTTGATCAAGCAGGACCCTAAAATGGAGTAATGGAGGTGAGCTAGGGCTGCTCAGCAGGGTTAGCAGAGTGGAGCAGGTTGCCTCACCACAAGGCTCTTTGCAAAAGGGAGCAATGTCTCTTTTGGAAAGGCTGTGACTCATCCAATGACCTGAGGAAAACCCACTCTCAGTGGAACAAGGTTTGTACATGTTTTTCAAAGTAGAACAAAATGTGTGAAGTCTAGAAAAACAAAACAAAGCAACAGAGAGTAAGTAAAATAACATTGTGCAAAGTGTTTGATGACTTGTTTTCCTCCTTCATCCCTACAGCCAAATACAACCAGTCTGACAACTTCTGGAGTGCCCACGTTACACCCTCTGACAAGCCAGCTCTGCAGCTCCCAGTGCCAAAGCTGCTGCTGGGCCTGGAGGTGGGGCACCCACACCCTGTGAGCTCCAGAACAGCTTTCCATGCCCTCCTGGGCAAGGCCCCTGCATGCATCTGTGCTTACAGGCTGCTTCAGAAAGCCACAACTGTGCCTGCAAGGGAAGGTGGCCGTGTGAGGAGTTTGGTGAAAGATACGTGAAGTATTGGCAGAGGGAAGATCTATGCTCCAGGCCATGGAGCTTTCCCCTTTGGCTGTTGCTCTAGGCTGGTGGTCACTTCCCATCTGTATGAATCTGGTTCTTCCCTGGAAAATTATGGGAGGGGAAACCAAAGCGGCAAATCTAACAGAGGCAAGGAACAGAATTAAGCAAGCTTCTACTTGTACCGGTGTCAATGCCACACATTTGGGGCACACCTGCTACTGTAGAGCCTATTTTATCTCATCTACTGACTTCAGATTTAACCTGGACTGTGCACAATGCAAGGTCCTCGTCGATGCAGTGTGACACAACAAGCCAACCTGCCCAGGGCAGCATTTTTGATTTCCGAGTGCTCAGATACCACACGGAATATTTTAAAGGTTGCTCAGAGCTGTCAAAAGAGCATCTCCAAGCAGCAGTAGCCAGCTGGAACACTACTTGGTTGGGGATGTTCCTTTAGCAGATTACATGGGGAACAAGAGTCTCTTTGGCACTGACATACTGTTCTTAGTACACAATGTACAACAGGTCCACTGTGATGGCTCAGCTTATAGTTTGGTTTTTTTCCCCCTTAATTCCATTCAGTTTTAATTCAACGAGTGAGAAAGCTAAGAAATGATTCGAATAATTTCATCTTTGGAAAATGTTCTTTGTTCTTGTTGCCCATCTACTTCAAAGGGCGCTGCAACCACATGCGCACCTTGTGGTCTTGGCGTAGTCAAAAACATTTATTTCAAATTTGTATTCAACTGTTGTATCCTAAGGACTTGTAACGCTGCCAGCTGCATTTGCATTTGGAGATGGCCAATATCTGCCATTCTTAACCACTTCGTACAGAAAGAAAAGGGGATTAAAAGCCTTCCTTCATAGAAATAGTTCCACTGCATAACTCCAGTCCCCGTGGGAGTAATGCATAAGGATTCCCCCAGGCTCCAAGTGCTGACATGAGCACAGGCCCAGTATTTCAGAGCTTTCTTATTTGTAGCTTTCCTGTGGCTTTTCAATGCAGGTGTGGTGTGTATCATTCGCCATGATGCTGACTAATTGATACAATAGTTAGTACTTAAGATAGGGCATCTCCCTTTGTAAGGAAAGGACAAGCTGATGAAAAAGAAAATGGGAAGTAGGAAAGGGAAACTGGCCAATTTAGTTCATTGTCCACTGGCATCATAAAAAGGAAACCAAGATAAGAACAGAGACCTTTCTGCAGCTGCCAGAGTTCACTTGTGCAGAACCAATATATATATAAGTAGAACAAAAAATGGAATACCTTAAGCCTTTACAACAACCCCTGCAGAACTGCCTTATTCTCTATTTCCTTCTATCACAAACATTACCTGGTATTTCAGGCTGGTACAGATGCTACTGCTTCACACATCCACAAAATTCTTCCACATTTTTACTGTGTTGCTAAAAAAACACCATTATTTAAAACTCTCTCCAAAGCTTTTACATAATATCAATAATAACATTAAATTGAGATTGTATGTTCAACCTCTTACCTGTTGGCGCATCTTGCTTGAGCTGCCTCCCCTGTGGCATTTTGGGATCAAAATCAACTTTCAGGAATCCTTAAATGGGGTCACACAACTCAGCAAGACTGGAAACCAATGGGCGACCCAATCTGCCTCCATTGGGAAGGGGATGAACATCAGAAACAAGCTCACCCCGCTGTGTTTCTTGTGAAGCTGGGGACAGAGGATTCATTGGTGCCACAGCACATCTCTGCACTGGCTTAATTCTCTAATTAACTCAATGGAAAGAAAAATCCAGGCTGAACATCTCTGCAGAAGGAAAGAAATAAAATCCAACTCCTGCTAATTATTTTTTGGGGTGAGGAGCCATTTCAGAGAGCATGTCCTCTGCAGTCCTGATTGCAGTAGTAGTTCCAGAAGACACTGATGCCCTCCTCCAGAGAACACCCATTTCAGGTGGCCTTCTAACAACAGCTCATTACCTCCCTGCCTGCCATCCTGCACAAACTGTATCCTTTCCATACAATACTGTTGCAGACAATTCTCGCTCACTCACCCCTGTCAATACTGCTCTACCTCCACCTCAGACATGGTGAAGTTCACTTGCAGGTTCAGGGTTAACTCCAAAGGAATAGCAGATGACCTGCACAGATTCTGTGAGAACACTGTGCAAGTGCCACATGGGTTGTGTTGGCACTACAGAATTCCATCACAAACCTTTTATAATGGCATTTCATAGCAAGAAAGGTATAGTATTTAAAGGGCTATTTCTAATCAGACTCTGACAAGAGCCCAGGCACTGTGCTACTGGGGGTTTTAAAGCCCAGATGCTGATCTAGCTATTCTTTGTGTTTAATGCCTATGTTTATATGTTCAGTAACAGGTAGCTGTGTGTATGATAACGCTCTGCTAAAAAAAGCTGGATTCTACCTTGATATTCTGAAAGGCCTCATCAAAAGTACAACGTACAAAAAACCCCATGACAAATAAATCAGTGTTTAAGGAATTTTTATTAAACCAAGAATTTTATAATCCAAATTACGTTTCTTTGCTCAGCTATCAATTCCCACTGTCAACTAAAACAGTGGTGATATTCTGAGCTTTTCCACAGTAAAGAATTACAAAATTAAAGAAAGGAATGCTTTAAATTTTTGTACTGTGCTGAAAATTCTTTTTCCCCCGGGTTTATAAAACATTAATTTGTCTTTTTTATTTTACTATTTTTTTTTAGATTTTAAATCAATAAGTAATCTAGGACTAGCATTTGTTTTACTAGCCCCGGCGTTGCTCCGTACATTAGCTTCAAAGTTTCCTTTCCTTTTTTTATTCATTTTATATTTTGCAATGTTTTTCTCAATATTTAATAGTTTTTCCATGTTTAATGTTTTTTTTTCTTCGGTGAAGCGAAGTTCTAGATTGTAGTTCCCGGATCTTTCTGTGAACAAAAACAGAGCTGTTAGGAGGACTGGGAATCAAAGCAGCCCCTTCCTTTCTGATACCTGAAAAATACTGTGGGCTTTCAGAGCACAAATGGCACCAAAGCTCTTTAACTATCAGCGCATCATAGAGGCAGCTGTCCCACTTTTTAGAGATACTGAACAGAAGTATCTCAAGACTGTGATGCTTGATTAAGATAAAACAGTCTAAAACTGAGCAGCACGCTGCACAGCCTGGCCTTGGACTAGACGCGATCCTTTGTTACTGTAACAATTAGATGGCAGGTCATCTCTAAGGTCAGCATACCAAAAGCTCTAAACCATCAGTAACAGTATTTTCAAATTCCAACCACTAAAATACCATAGAGCACAAGCAGTAACATTCTTAGTTCAGTATAGACAAGTATTCAGCACTTCTTATCTCCAGTGTGAAAGTATCACTATTAAAAAAAATTAAAAATATAGAGAAAAGAAAACATGGGAAAAGTATGACTCATTCTGCCTCCAGAAGGCCAACTCATGCCTGCAGAAAGGAGAAGACCAAGAAAAATGAAGGCTAAGTAACCACATTTAAAAGCAGGCCTCTTCTACCATTAACTATAAATGTGAGAAGTTCACATGGACGCAAAGCCCATCCAGACTGGATGGGACATGGACTCCTATGGCATCCTCAGCTCCACATTTTTCCCCTTTTGAAACTGTAGGGACAGCACCTTTCACTTCTTCCTGTCATGCCAGTTTCAGACACTAACCTCTCACAAGATAACCAAGAGAACATTTCAGCTAAAATTAAAGCTAATTTGACTAGAATATAAAACTGAGAACATGTGGTTAGAAACAGTGCTCCCATTTCACTAAATACATGAGATGAAGTGCCAGTAGCATTTGCTAAACAAAAGCTGCTGAACTGGACAACAGAATGGAGCACAAAACTATTCTACAATTGCAAGAACAGCTGCTGCTTCCTGTGGCTGTAAATGACAGGTTGCCTGGAAGCTCACTGCCATGGACTAGGGACTATTGCCCTCACTGACCTACAAAGCTACACTACTCAGAAAACTTACTTATTAAACACTTGGAACCCCAGTAGGGTTATTAACTGCCTTTTGAGCAGCTTCTTTAGCTTGGTGGGCTTGTAGTACGGCTACAGCTTCATCAACCTGGTAAGTAAAAAAAACAACAAAAATTAATAAAGGGAAGATTTTTTCTGTTTAACTTAACAAACTGGTTTGACCTACACATACAAACAACTCCTGAAGAAGAAAAGGATAACATCACGGTCTCAGTTCATGCTAGCATAAATGACTGCTACCCACCAAAGAAAATATTCTAATTTCACACCTTGAGCCACTGTTGCACTTCACCTACTCCTCTGTGCCAGCATAGACATCTGTTAAATCAGTGTGAAAATCACTAGGCAAAAGTCCACCTACCTTCGAACGAAGAGACTCAGGAGACTCGAGCATGTGAAGGAGTTCAGAGTTGTCAATCTCCAACAACATACCAGTGATCTTACCCGCCAGAGTAGGATGCATGCTTTGAATAAGAGGAAATAGACGTTCACCTAGAGAGGAAAAACGTTATCTGGAGTGAGAATCTCATCTGATGAACATAGTCTGGATTGAAGGAAAAAGAGCAACACAAGACTCCTTGTTCTACCCTGAACACCATTTACCCTGCATTTTAAGATTAGTAATAGAGTAGTCAGCATACTTCTGCTACAAGTCATAAAGACACCATGTGTACATACCTAACATCTGCTTTTGTTCTTGTGGAGGGGCAGAAGCCAACATGGAAGCAGTCAAGGGTTCCTGACCTTGCACATGGACAGCAGGCTGCAAATTAATTTTACACCATTTAGAGATTAAATCCCGGCTTATAATTAGTTGCAGCTTCAAATTTCCAATGTTACTCAACTCAGCATAGACAATGCCTACACTGTCAGAAACCTGGAATACATTACATCCAAGTCAATTTAATCAAACAGAGCTGGTTCAGACTGAGTGATGCTGGAGATAAGCATCAACCATTCCATTGTGGAGCAATCACAAGGAAAATTCAGGTGAAGATATCAAATCAGAAAATATAAAGTAACATAGGAACCCATCCCATCCCAGGTGAACCTGAAACACTTAAAACCCCAAACTCTACTGGTGCCATAATGCAAAGCCTCAATTCTAAATAAACAAAGTAACTCTTAATCATACACATCTCCAGCCTTAATCTGCAGAAAACCCAGCAAAAGCATGAGCAGTTCCTAAAATTACATACCTGCTGCATAGCAACCTGTGGCTGTGTATTAAGATGCTGCTGAGGATTGCGAACACCTGCAGCATATTTGTACTGTGGTACTGTGCGTACAGCAGGAGTAGCCGCAGTAGCTGCTGCTGCAGGACGTGGACCCATTGTTTGTGTTGCTGTATTAGCTGAAAAGATAACAGTTCTGTTGGTGAACAACTCAACCTTCAATTTAACATGCAGTGCACAAAACTTAACCAATCAAAATCAAACACCTGATTCAGGTATTACATTGTAGATTCATCTCAGCAGTGCTGGCACAGTGAAACTTCAAAGCTAGAAGTTTACTGGGCATCACTTTATACCCATCTCACTAACGAGTTGCTATTTAAAGATATGTGAGAAAACATTCACTTTTGGTTGAATATTGACTTAATTTCATTTTAACCTCAGAGGACATTTGATTTCCTGAGTGCAAGTTTTCAATAGCAATCCTAAAAAAGACGCATCCATTAAGTAGATAGCTAAAAGAAGTAGATAGCTAAAAGAACCCACTGCCTCAGATGCTCTCAGAGAATTAAGACTCCAACACCATTAGTTCTGGTTCATTCAGTGACAAGCAGGTTCTGGACACATGATAATTCTGCTACTGAACAGTAAGAGCTAAAGCTGTATCACCTCAGTATTTTCACATGCAGCTTTTTCTTACAATTGTCACCCCGATGTTTAGAAATGGCAGCAGCTGTCATACAACACTACTGAAATGCATGGTAAAGGAAGAAAGAGATGGGGACCACAGCAGAAAATTGACCGTCAGTCTTTGCTGGAATAGTATTCTACACAACTACCAAAAGGAGAGACCAGCTTACCAATCCAGTAAGAGCTAGAAACGAACTTATGAATGTTTTTGAGAGATTCTGAATCAGCAAAGCTAAAGAAGTGTTGTACTTCAAGTTACTAGCAGTGAAACTCACCAACACGCTGTGTTGACATGCCTCGTGGTACTTGTGTAGGAGCCGGTCTCATGGTGCTAAATGGTGGTCTGGGAGCTGCCGGGCGGATAGCACCAGGCATGTTTTGGAATGCTGCGTTTTAGGAAAGATATGTTACATTACACACCGAAACAAAAGACTCATTCTGTGGTTCCATGAAAACATATCTAGAATTACAAAGGTAAAGGCTTATTGAGTTGATCACCATTGTTGGAAAAGCAAAGAGACTTACGATGAGGTCTGGCACCCTGAGCAGTCCAGCGAGGACTAGGTCTAGCAAGTTGAGCAAGTTGATTAGTAGGATAGTATGCAGCACGGTTCTGAGTCTGTCAGATGCAAAAACATTATGTTACCTTGCTATCCTCAGAGGGCATGCTGAGCAGTGAATCACCACTCTGCTATAAAGCTACAACACTGAAATTATGAACAAATGCTAATTGTTATATTTACTTTTAAATCTAAACAAATTATACATCTAGTACTAAGCATTCAGTTACTCAGCTTTATACATACCTGTGGGATAGCTGCCATGAAGTAACCTGAAGGAGGTGCTGGTTGGTAGGGGTTGATTACTGGATTAGGAACTGCTCTTACAGTTGCCATTCTCTGCATATACTGGTTGGTGAGATGGGCTTGGCGCTCTTCTTTACGCTGGGCTAGAGCTACGTATAATGGTTTAGTAGCCACAATTCTACCATTCATTTCTGTGACAGCTTTGGTGGCTTCTTCTGGTGATGAAAAGCAGACAAACCCAAATCCTTTGCTGCGTCCACCTTCCATCATGACCTGCCAGGAAGATAAGAAAATGCTACTTCTGGCCCTATTCAACTCACACAAGCTCCACTTTTCAGCTCACTGTGCAAGTGCTACTACAGGTTTGTTATACTGAATGGATTTATAAAGAGGAATGTGATTTAACGACAAGCTAAGTCTTTAGTGAATACAGATAAAACCCTCGGTGAGGTAAAACCAAGCACATCAATGCACTAAAATACAAATCTTTTCTTCGGTAATGTCAACATACAGTTTATATCAAGAATGGTATGATGTGTTTAACTTGAAATACATAAAATAAATAAATAAAACAGGTGTTCATGAATATATAACAGTAGTGACAATGATAGAGGACTGGGTCACATCTCTCATTTCTCTCTCTCCATTCAAAAATAAAAGTGCAAGTGCAACCTGCCAGTTTTACCTTTGCGCTAGTGATTGTACCAAATGGGGAGAACTCTTTTCGAAGACGTTCATCATCAATTCCATCATCGAGATTTTTTACGTAAAGGTTTACTCCCTAAGGAAAAAAAAGTCAAGTTAGTTTTGAAAGCAAACAACCGACATAAATACAGAAATGAAGTTAGCTCTCTTGAATCAAAAGTGAACCTGGTATCTGGTGATCCTGTCCTGCTTCATCTGCTCAAATTTACGCTTCAGCTCCGTCTGTCTTTCCACTTTTTTCTGAGCCCGTCCAACGTAGATTTGTTTCCCATTGAGCTCTTTTCCATTCATCTCATCTACAGCCTTTAGGAATAAACGAGAGGTTAGCAGTGGTTCATATTTACCGAGATACTTGTATTCCTTGCTATTTAAAACATCCTATGTGTGATCCTAACTAGTGTAAGCGAAGCAATTCACTTATGAATGTGTGGAAAACTGAAAAATGTACTTTTAACACAGTATTTGTTCCCATCTCTTGCTTGGATGCTCAACAATACAAATCACAAAACCGTCTTTTGAAAAGCAAGCTTGATTTGTTGCCTTCATCTGTTCTGAGCTGAGTTTTTCCTCCTGATTCTGTGTCCTTCCTGTCATAGTAAACTGACACAAAGCAAACAGCTGCCAAAGAATTAAATTATACAGCATACTGGCATGCTACAGACACATACAAATTAATAGGACCCTTGTTCCAAAGTTACTCTTCAAGGTAAAAGCAACATCACAGAGCTGACTACTTTCTTAAAGCTGTGCCAAATGTACTCATAAAACTAAGAGCCTTCCTGCTGACTTTGCAGTACTGAAGTCTGAAAAAACAATCCTTTCTGCCTTGCACTTGCACAAATGTTTTGTGCAACCAAATTGGATCCAATGATTCATTCACATTTTGCAGATGTAATAATTTACCATGCTTGTGTGTTGCCCAGCATGAAGAAATCCAAATCTCACTGAAATCTTTAAGCCCAACTACAACAGGTTTTTACATTACTCAGCATGTCTCTACATCAGTTCCAGCTTTCTCAGAGTATCTTAATAGGCTCCACAAGTGAACTCATTTTGTTCATAAGAAAGCATGTGAACTGGTAGAAACTATGTTCAGTTGTTTAGGAAGCAAATACCTGTTTTTTCAGTGTCCTTGAGCAAATAAAAAGTCTTAATAAATTCACAAATTTCTTAGGTGCTCAATGAAACTTCTTACTTGGTTTTCAGTCAGAATTCCTAACGCAAAGTACAAAAACTTACTTTTTGGGCATCTTCATGTCTTTCAAAACTAACGAAGCCAAAGCCCTTGGATTTTCCACTCTCATCGGTCATAACTTTCACACTTAAGGCAGGACCTAAAATGTCAATGCAATGTTATTTTATGTTGCGCACATTCTCTTCGTGTCCTGAACACTGTTTAGAAATTCCACCATTTCATTTCTTCATTTTTTACTACAAAAGATTCCTGCATCAATGACAGTATCTATTTTATCCTACCCATTAGGATAAAACTGCTCATCTGCCCAGATGCTGAACTATAGCCTTTGTGGCTGATGTCTGCCAAGCTGAATATCTTTTGTATTGTATTTTCAATCAAAATGGGATAGGAATTTAACTTCAAAGCGAATTCAGTAATTTTTAATGGAAAAAATAACATCTGAAGTGCTAGTGCTTCCATTCTTTGAAATAGGCATTAAAACCTGTAAAGGAGACTCATATATTAGCTCCATGTGCACTGGCAAAAGGATCTCAGCTCAGCAGTTCTGAACCTTTGTAAAACTGCCATCCAAATTCAGTTGCAAGAGTTATTAGCTAAATTTGCTCCAATTTCATCCACAGGTATGTCAGTAGTAAGAAGTAATTTCCTGTGGCTTCCTGTGGTATTTAGGGCTGCTACAGGATCTCGCATACAAGGCTCTGTCTCAGTTTACATGATATCTACTGGAATCCAGCAAGACAGATGAAAAAACACTATATAACTGGAAGGCTGACGATACAATAGATGGGGCCTATAGACCAGTCTAAGGGTCTGTAACTGGATAAAGGAAGTTTGCCACTTCCTAATTCAACAATAACACATCAGATACGTTACTAGATACACACCCACAATAATTCTGCCTTGTGCATAACCAAGGCTCAAGACAGAACTAAGCAGTTTGCTCATGGTGAAGTTACTTGCAATTTCTTTAGTCAGCCACCACAATGCAACTGAATAAAGAAAGCACAGATACTCTGGATAAAGGTTAGTCTGCAGATCAGTGAAAAAGCAACAGGAAACTCTTTTGTCACGTATCCTGTTGGGAACTCACAGCATCAATCCATTCAACAGAAAGCATTTCTATTTGCAACTTCAAGATTTGAAAAAAATCCATTAGAGACTATTTACACAATATCTCCATATCATCAAAAAGTTCTGATAGGAGGATTATATTCTATTCCACATATTTAACATTCTGTCGTGGGTATTAATTACTATCTCAAATTCAAAGTGTAATAAACACTAACTTATTAAGTAAAACAGCAGACAGCCATCTGATTGTTCCCATTACTTGGTAATAGGAACACTGTACAGCTACAAAGTAAGCTGAAGTTCAGCAGTGTTTATATAAACTCAAAGCATAAGACATTACCAAACTTGCCAAAGAGTTCCTTAAGTCTCTCGTCATCCATGTCTTCCCCAAAATTCTTGATGTAAACATTGGTGAATTCCTTTGCTCTGGCTCCAAGTTCTGCCTCACGTTCCTTGCGAGATTTAAACCTTCCAACAAATCTAGTTCCAGGAGAACGGAAAGGGTGTATTAGACAAAGTGTGTCAAGATTTAAAACATTACTTTAATCCTCTCACATCGTATTTTATTCTCAATCATTCTCATTATTCATGATAGGCATGAAATTCTTGAGATAAAATATTCAAGATAAAGCTATCAAAACTAATTTCCCTATCTCTTTCCTATCGGTGCACTTATCGCAATTCCGAACAAAAATGCTTTCAAGTCATTGGCAACACTGTTCTCTCTTGTACAGCCTTTGACATCAGGAGATGCAGACAATGGGAAGGAGTGCTAGGTAAACTGAAATTCCAGATACCAGCATAATCTCTCTGCCACACTGAAAACATGGCAGCCTTAAAACAGTTACCATTTGCCAACCTAGCTTTTAAGCAGGAGATATGAGCTAGCTTCCCTCACACCCTTATGTACCTTTCTAACCTATGTCAAAGCAAAGCTTTTTTTTCCCCCCCTTCACTCAATAGGCATGGAGAAATAAATAGTGCAACTTACTCTGCAGTCAAATACCATTGTGAATTGGCTGAGAACACTAAAAGTCAGAGACAGAACAGAGACTGAACACAACACCCTGTGCTACAAGGAACCCCTCTAACACAGAAGTTACAAGGCTAACACTGATTTTTGATTACTATTCCAAATACCATAATGATCCCTTAGCTGCAAGGCAGCCATCCACCAATCCAGCCTAGTTATTGCTAATCAATAACCTAATAATCTGTTTTTTCGCTACAATATAGAAGTAGTTATGGTTTTCAAACCACTGCTCCCTTCAGTTTTATTTCCTATTCCTGTTCCCTAGGCAGAAATGGACACTGACAAAAACATTTTGCGTAATCAGACCACTACTCAACATGGAGCAGCTTGGGAGCTCCAAGTTTCACTCAAAAAAAAAGGAAAACATACCTATCATTTATAAAGAAATCATTGTTCAGAATACCCTGTAGACTATAGTTCATCTGGGATCAGTAACATCATAAAAGAGTCTCCCAAACCTTCATTAGAGGATTGACTCATAAGAGAAGTGATACAACTTTCTTAACTTATTCTGCTTTAAAGTAGGTAATGCAGCTCCCGCTATTCCTAAATTCTGAATTCTGCTTAGAACCAGAAGCGTCCAGAACACCCTGACTGTTCTAAGTAAGCTTTGAGTTATCTGTCTATCGTAACTCGAATTCAGTCTGTTGGTCTCCAACAATGTATTTATGTACTTACACTTTGCGGTCATTAAGCAGCATACCATTCATTTTTTCAATGGCTCTTTCTGCAGCTTCTTGTGTCTCAAAATGTACAAATCCATAACCCTTGGATCCATTTTCATCACATACCACCTATTAAAGAAAAACTTTGCCGTAATAACCATGGAATATTTCCTGCATAATTTGAATTCTTTTTTTCAATGTCAAAACATTAATTGCACCCATAACCTGTCACTAACCTTACAAGAAAGGATGTTTCCAAAAGCAGAAAATGTGTCATACAAAGCTTTGTTATCAATTGATTTGTCCAAGTTTTTGATGAAGATGTTTCCAACACCACTTTTGCGTAGAGATGGATCACGCTGGGACCACATGATGCGCACCGGTTTGCCTTTGATGACATCAAAATTCATAGTATCCAAAGCTCGTTCAGCTGGAAAAGCATCATGGAATTAGACACAGTTCACAGAGATGTGAAACTAGTATTTAACTTAAAGATCTCCAAAAAATATATGTTAAAAGCTCATAATGAAATACATATAAGGTCAAGGAAGGAGCAAGCATTGAAACAGCACAATGCAGTAGCATGAACCAGCTTTTATTATTCCAGTGGAGCAGTTTTTCCAGTACAACTCCTTAACTAACTTTCCAAAGCCTGAATTTAAGACCTCAGTACACTTAGGCATGGAACTGCCAAGACATCCTCAGTTTTCTTATGTCCCTTCAGAGCCACAACACACACCTGTGATCCTTTAAGTCAATGAGACGGCTCTAATTTATGGCAGAGCTGATCTCCTACTTAAGATCTTTGTAATTTTTGTTCCTGTCTTGAAGAACATGGAAAAAGTTCTGCCATGCACCTGAAGTCATACCCACCTGCATCAACTCATTTCACTGCCGTCTGCCTATAGGAGAGCACTGAGATGTTAACGAGACTGAAATCATTTAGTATTAATTTAAAGGAAGACTGTAACCGTGTCAATTATTTGCTTTTCTTAGAGGCTCCAAAGGCCGGCCACACTTTCAAACTCAATCCCTTTTTTCCTTGAAGCGCTGCTCATGTATTTGACTTTGTTACTGGACATCATGGCCAAGAAACGTTGCAGTTGGCCCCTGGTTAGCGGGTACACCATGTTATTGGCTTTCTTGCCATGTTTCAGATTACAAGTGAATGTTAAGATTATATATCCTGAAAGACATCTTTAAAGGCTGACCACGTAAATATCTAATGGTTGCTTTATTGTTAAAAACTCCTATTGATACCATTACCGTAGTCACATGACCGTAGCAAGACAACCAATTTAGGGCTGACATGATGAAAACTTTAAGTATCATCAAACATGTCGGTGAAGATTTCACAAACTTTACTATAGGTTAAAGCAGGAGAGAAGAGCCAGCCTACGTCACTGGTTTTGGGAAATGAAATGCACCACAGCACTTTAAATTACTAAAAAATAACTGATAATGATCTGTGGACATCAGGACGTGCTGCAGTAGAACCATCTAACACTGGCCTTGCCCTGGAAGTCATTAGAACTATTACTGCCGGCACCAGCAAAAGTGCCAGTAATAAACAGCTCATTATTTCCAGAAGCAGCAACAGGGTTTGCTTTTACTACAACATGGGCTCTTCCAATTTGTGCTAATTGCTTCTAGAATAATCCTGACACTTCTCAAGAACGCGTGTTCCCAGACACCTGATTCCAAGCAAGGGAGGGAGTCCTTCCTGGCCTGTAACAGCCCGCTCTGCACTAAGAGCCAGCTGTATCTTACCCTGATACAAGTTATCCACAACAAGGGCAGCATGGCAACTCTGCTCCTCTTTCTCTCTGGCCAAGGATTGTCATGATTTCTGCTTAACCAGCATCACGCCGCCAGACCACAAGATACTTTAAAACATCACATTGAATATTCTGCACAATTTACTAGGTATAAACTACTCTCTGCAGTAAGATTAGCTCGCTTCTTTGCATTTCAGCTGGCTGCCACAGAGGTCTGTGATGGTTTGCAGGGGACAATCCCACCCTGCAGATAACTTGGTGCCATGCAGACACACCTACCCATGCTACACTTGTGCTGATGCTGCCCAGCTTTATGCAGTGAGTCAGGGCTCCCATCTCAGTCACAGCAACTGGCCGCTCAACTTCAGAGCAGCTCCACAACCATACAGAACACACACTCAGCACTGAGCTGTGCTAAACCCACCCAGGTATAGCTATAGAGTAATATAATAAAGCTCTGCAAAAGCAGCCACTGACAAACAAGGGAAAAGCGCAGCTTCCCACTGCTCTAAAATAGGTGTAGTTTAGTTGAGTGATGAAACAGTGTTTCATGGGCTTGACTCTGGACAATGACTCAAATTCAGAGAAGTCCCAACTGTGAAATGCTCGCATACCTCACCAGTGTGTCATCGGCCTAAGGAGCTTGGGGAAGAGCTGGGAGATCCCCAGTTCAGACAGCTGTTAACTCAAATGCACCTCCCGACGCTGTCCTAAGCCCCAGCTAGTAGTTACCAGCTGCTTAATGAGCACAGTCTGGGGCGTAGCTGAAAATTAGGCTAAACCAGGAGAAGGCAGCAAGCATGGAATTAAAAGGAAACCAGTATGATGACAGGAGTAACCTTTTCTCCTCAGAGCTGCTATTTCAAGGCTTCGGAAAATGGGTTGTGTGATCTGACCAAAAAATACAAGAAAAAAGAAGAAAAAAGCCCAGCAGATACTACCCAGGTATTTAACATCACATTCTAAACTCGGTGCAGAGCTACATTGACGGTATCACTGCGGTGTACCCTAAGCAAGAGCCTCCAGGTAGTTGGGGTGCACAGGGCATTAGATTTGGACACCTCCACCCCAAAGTTAGGAAATTACATAAAAATGTGAAGTAACAGCCTTTTTGTAAGAGGTCTGCTCTCATAATGTGCCTGCAAGCATTACTCAGCTGAAAAGCTCCATGTGAGGAATGACAAAATAAGTCACAAAGCTGGGGGCTGTTCAGCTCACCACAAAGGTGAGGCCTGTTCTATAGACGTCTGTCATTACTGAGGAGGAAACACAGCTCAGCTTCTGCCCTGACATTATCATACCACAGCGCTGAACTGTGCTGACCCTCTCTTTTCCTTTCTGCCTGACCTGCACTGTAACTTTTTGTTGACTTAAAAGCAACATGTGGCAGGGCGAGCATTCAGATTCCACGCTTCTGAGCACTGGCTGGGCTAATTAAAAGCTTTCTGAAGTGAGAGGGCTTGAAAACAACTGAAATCTTTCATGGTAAGGGGTAACTTTTACTCCACTGCCCCCACCCCGATACCATCGGTGCACAGAGGTGCCACCCACCCCTGATGGAAACTGTGTGCTGAGGTCAGTTCTGACGGGCAGACAATTCAACTGCCTGAAAAGTTTGTAACTCGGACTTCTCGCTCTCATATGCTTGAAAATGAAATTATTACAATAGAAAGGTGTTTAGTTGACGGTGTTTGAAACCGAGTGAGCTCTAGCTGCTCAAATTATTTCTCTTAATCGGATTCCGTAGAACTTTACACGGGTCAGACGTGGCCCTTTATAAAGGCAAGCTCAACTCGGCAGGAAAGCGACCAGAGCCGCACGGCAACTTTCTTTACTGATACAACTTCAGAGGAACGAAAGAAGAGTTGAGGAGAGGCAGCAAAGCCGCCCAGCAGCCGTAGGGCCGGCAGGGCCGGTAGCCGTAGTGCCGCCATAGCGCCGCCTCATCGCTCCGGCCTGCGCCGGGCCCGTGCCGTGCAGCGCCCCATGGGCCGCCCGCCTCCGCTCGCGCCGCGGCCGTTACGGGTCGGCCGGGCACGGCGGCTCTGCCCGCCCCCCTCGGCCCCTCGGCCTCGCCGGGCCCCGCTCGTTCCCCGCTCGTTCCCCTTTCGCTTCCCGGCGGCGCCTCCTCCCCCACCCCCCGGGCGCCACGAGGCGCGGAGGCCCCAGGCCGCGCGGCGGCACCAACTTCCCGGCCCCGCTTCCCCGCCCGGCGGAGCCCCACCCCGAGAGCACGGGGAAAATGGACGCGGCGGCCGGGCCGGGAGAGAGGAAAGAGGAGGGGGGGGGGCGGGGTAACATGGCTCCTTGGCCGGGCCGGGAGCTGGCTCACCGTCGGCGGGCTGCTGGAAGTTGACGTAGGCGTAGCCGAGAGAGCGCCGGGTGATCATGTCCCTGCAGACGCGGATGGAGAGGATGGGCCCGGCGGGGCTGAACTTCTCGTAGAGCATGGCCTCGGTCACGTCGGGGTGCAGGTCCCCTACGTAGAGGGAGGCCATGGGGTAGCTCGGGGCGCTGGGGTTCATCCTGCCGCCGTCTCCCGGCTCGGGAGGGCAAGGGGGAGGCGCTGGAGAGGAGAGAGGGCCGCGGCGGACGGGAGCTCCGTCGGGGCAGCGGCCGAGCGGGACGAGACGGCGTTGCCGGGGGGTGCGCTGCGATCCGCTCCGGTACGGGCGGCGATTCGAAACTTAACGGCTGCGGGGCGGGCGCTGCGGGCCGGGCCTGGCGGTGCGATGCGGTGCGGTGCGGGTCGGGCTGCTCGGTGCTTCCTCTCGGCTGAGCCGGGTCCGGGACTTCGCTTCACCGGGTTCTTTTTTTTTTATATCAAACCGGCCGTTTTCAGGAGGTCTTCGGGAGATGGAAAGAAGGGAGGCTTGATTTTTTTTTTAAGGTATTTTTTTTGAAGATTTTATGATTTTTTTTGGCTTTTTTAGTATTTTTAGTAATAAATGGTGCGGCGGGGCCGGGCCGGCGTGTCCGGTTGTCCGGAGCACACGCACTGCGCACACAGCTCCGACGGCGGCCGGGGGACAAGGGGGAGGCCGCCGCCCCGGCCGCGCACTATATATACCCGCCCCGCCCCCACCCGCCCCCACCGCTCCGCACGCCACGCACCGACGGCGCGCACTGCGCATGCGCCGCACAGGGGGGAGGCGGGCGGCCGAGGGGGGAGCCGGTCACTGCGCATGCGGGGAGGAGAGGCCGAGCGGGAAGGCGCGTGCGCCGCGTGACGTCACGGGGGGCGGTGGGGGCTCGGCTGCACTGCGCACGCGCGGACGGCGGAGCACATGTGCGCGGAGGGGGTGGGGCGCCGCCAGCCGGCAGAGCGCGCTGCGCATGCGCGGGGGTCGAGCGGGAGGGGTTTAGCGGCGACGCGCATGCGCGGCATCGAGCCCCGCCCCGCGCGTGCATGGAGCCGCCCGGCTGGGAGCGGGGAGCGGGAGCGCGCGCGCGTGCACGCGAGGGCAAAGAAGGTCGCGTGCCGGCCGGAAAGGGACGGCACTGCGCATGCGCGGCAGCCGCTCCTTCCTCCCCTTGCGGCCCACAGCGCGGCCTGCAGCGCTTGTGCCTCCCTGCACCACACACACACTGCCCCATACACACTCTGCTCAGCCACACACACACACTGCCCCACACCCTGCTTCCCTATAATCACATAGACTGTTAACCTGGCAATGAGGGGCTGCTTTATAAGATAGCAAGTGGTAGAAGTGCCGCTCTGCTACACAGGAGGCTCGAATCCCAGGGGTTGGACTTGATCTCTAAGGTCCCTTCCAACCCGCACAAGACTATGATACTGTGATAGACTGTGATACTGTGATAGACAGACTGTGATACTGTGATAAAAGCTTCCTGACAGGAGGTTGGTATACTTGGGCAGTGCCTCCTATAACACAAACATTGACCTTACTTTTCAAGGTGTGGCCTGAGTGCTTTAAGGCAAGGAGAAATAATGCGTCTGTGGCTGGGACGCTAAGTTGAACTTCAGCCTTTTCCTTCTCGTTTTAGCTGCTGGCTAACATTGCATTGTGAAAACTAAAGCCTCGATGCTCTGTGTCAAAGAGATAAGGAAGAGCGTGTACCTTTAGAAGGGGAGCGCCGCTTTCGTTAAGCTGAGGGCCCAATTGATAACGCTGTTTGCTTTTCACAGTATCACAGTATCACAGTGTGGTGCGGGTTGGAAGGGAGCTTAGAGATCATCGAGTCCAACCCCCGGGATTCGAGCCTCTGTGTAGCAGAGCGGCAGCTAACTTGGTCCAGATATGCGTCCAGTGCTTAGATAAACTCAGCAGGGTCCCAAACACTGAGTATTCTGTTCAGTAACAAATACAGAAGTAAAAGGGCCCAAGTACTTGAAGCAAATATATTTGAGCGTTACGCTGCTGTTCTGAGTACCCTCAAAGCGCCACATGGTGACTGGTAATTGCTGCGCACTCGGAGGAGCAGCAACATTACCATACTCCTATGCAAACACCTACTTTCTGATGGGTTCTTTAAGACACAAAATGAAGGGAAAAAGAAAAAATAGGCAAGAAGAAGGGCTGGTAGGTGCCCTTGTCCACTCTCTCCCCGGTGAGGACACTGTGTCACCCCTGACCATGATTTTTCAGGCATTTTCATACGTATCCCCATTCAGTAATTCAGTAATCTCCAAGGATCTCTGTTCCAGCGCTGCGCTCTTCATAGCTTGGAAATGTTTTTCCTAATGTTTGACCTAAGTTCCCGTTCTTGCAGTTTCTTCTCACTCTATTCCCAGTGGAATTGCAGACGTTTCGTTCTCCTTTCAACTACTTTTCTCCTAACAAAGTCACGCCTCTCTTGCAGGGCCTGTGCTGGGGTCATTTATGCTGGTCCTGCAGAGCTGGCTCAGTATGTGGGTCAGGCTCGAATGAGTTCTGTCACGATCAGATAATGTGTTTCAGATGGGCACTGCTGAACAAGCATGTATGTGTTATAATGCCTTTGTGCCAGCATGTGCTGGAACCTGTTGCTCCTTCTTCCAGAGCAACACATCACAACAGCTCGGTTGTGTGCCCAGTGTGGGCATGAGGGTGTGCTGGCCTTTCTGGTAGCAGGGATTTTGTGTGTGTATTCCCTTTGCAGAAGGCTGATGGTAGTGGCATAAAGATGTAGTACCTAAGAGAAAACATGGATTTTAATTGCAGCTGGTCACATAAAGGTCTACAGTGATGTGAGATTGCCCTTAGGCAGGTCACAGATCTGTTTCTTATTCCTGTGGTGCTGCTTACCCCTAAATGTTCATCACCATGAGGACTTTACATCAGGTCATGCTTCACGTCACACTCTGCTTTTAACCCAGTTTTTGAACACTATAGATCAATTTATTTTATCACTAAGCCCTCATTTGAGAAAGGAGCCAGCCAGCTTATAGCATGACATGAGTTTCTGGACAAAGCTGACCCAATTTCCCCCCACCACAACAGTTTTTCTCTCGGTTAGAAGGGATCACACTGCAATTAATGACTGCCTTATAGTACAGCTGTGACCTGGCAGAGGTGGGAAGGCTTCTGCCTTTGTGTATTGTAGCTTCAGGTGTATTTTGTGGTGCCTGTGACTTTCAGTGCAGTTTGGACTAGAGCTGGGAGCAGTGTGGCCAAACCTAGTCCTTTTGGAGTAGGCCTGCACAGCCGTCCTTTAGAGGGCACTGAGTGACCACTGGTTGTTTCACCAGCACCTGAATGTGCACAGTGTCTTGCTGCCACCAAGAGAAGGGCTTATTCCCCTCTCCTGCTCCTTCCCTTGCTGCTTTCCCCCCTTCTTCAGACCATGCAGTCCCATCTGGTTCCCTCATAAGGGTTTTGTTTGTTTGTTTTTGCAATGAATTAGTTTGGGTGTCTCAGTGGCCTACATCTGCTCACAGAGCCAGAGCTGACATAAAGATAAGCAGCAGGGCGTGAGGCCCAGGGACAAAGGGAGTGTGCGCCAGCCTTGATAAAATGTTAATCTGCCTTATGGCCTCCTGTGAAACTCTTCTTTTGCAAACACAGTTCTGGAAGAATAATTGATAGTTGTTTGGTCACTCTGTTTTACCCAAAGCAAACAGGAGAGAGATGAAAGGGCCAAGTATTGGTGAGAGGGCTGAAGAGAGATGATGTGTCAGGAGGGGTTGGGACCCTGGGCCTGAGATGAGGTTTGATGGGAAGAGGATGTCAAAAAGGGGGGAGCAGACCCTCCTCCAGAGCATGAAGTACTTCATGAGAGCCCTGAGAGGTGCCTGAAGCAGGGGCTGGCATCTAACACATGCTGACAAAACATGGCCCAGCTGCTGTGGGAAGTTCATGGGGGGGTCTGTGGCCTTCCTGAAAACCCGAATCCAGCTGCTACTGCCACTATGTTGTCAGCACTGAATAAAACATTTCTGTGTCTTTTAAGGGCATCAGTTTGGCCTGGCAGAGACTCCCATAGCTGACTCCATGCCTCTTCCTGGGTCAGCTTCCTTCTTCTTGGGTTTTGTGCTCAGAAATA
The DNA here is from genome assembly GCF_054131305.1 of Coturnix japonica. NCBI lineage: Eukaryota > Metazoa > Chordata > Aves > Galliformes > Phasianidae > Coturnix > Coturnix japonica. The sequence goes on along the minus strand of NC_140664.1, from coordinate 18,774,447 downwards.
AAGCCAGGAAGAGGTGACATAGGCTACAGTGAAGCAAGACCTCTCCTCTTCACCCAGATAACTACAGCATCTGGGCAGACAGTTCTTCTCCCATAATCTGAGAGATGAAGTTCTTGTGCCCTGTGCAGGTAAAGGTTGCGGGGGAAATATGCCTTGGTTTTAGAACAGGCAGTCTCTGGGTTAAATGCGGCCCTTTTTCTGGGATGCATAATTTGAAGCAATCAGATTGAATTAGCAAATTCCTGCCCATCTGCTGAGTGGGATCTGCCCCATAGCAAGGTGAGGTGTCTCAGCTTAACAGGGCTCCCAAGTTACTGCCAATAGCTGAGCAGTCAGTTGGGACTAATCTGCCATGTTTGCCTCCAGCAACATGTGGCAGCCCGAACCACAGAGGACTGGAGCCCATTGCAACCACTCTGCAAGGACAGGCTGGATCTGGGTCTCTGTGTGCTCCGTATCATGAGGGTCGTGCACTGAAATGCTGAGATACATCTCTGTCTCCAATATCTTGGGTTGGAACTTCATGATCCTTGAGGTCCCTTCCAACCCAGGTCATTCTGTGATTCTGTGATCTTCATAAAAATGTGTGAGCAACAGGGTGGTGCACAGGCTCTTTCCTTCACTCTTTCTCCACAAACACATTTGTACAGCTAATGGAATCCTCTGATTAGAAATGAATAAACGATGCCCTGAGTGTGAGTTAAGACCAGCCCTTAGGGCTCTCCTGGCTCTCCCCCTGCCTTTCTTCTGTCCAATATCATAACAGTGGTACAAAGCCTTTCTTCCTGCTGTGAACAAGGATTATTATAGCCAAGGCTACATTATACCCTGTGTCAACTCAATTATCAGGATAACCAACTAAAATCAATTACCTTCTCCATTTCCCAGCTCTTCCCTCTGTGCCTTTCAGCTATTTTCACCAGGAAAACCTGAATCTCTTAATAAAAGAGTCTTGTTCTCCAGTTACCTTCAGTAGAACTGTGAGTAGCTCAGGGTGCTGGCAGGGACTTTCCACCCAGCCACATCCCTGCCTGCCTGCATCACTTTGGGATGGAGCCAGAGGGAGGTGGCCAGGGGCAGCAGTGCCAAGATACAATCCCAGGCATCACCACCAAAGCTATTTATAACTTCTCCTCTCTGTGCTATGGTGATGAGATAATAGGATAGCTGTTTTGCTAGGCAAGCTGTATTTTTTCCTCACAAATATCTCATTTTGTCATCATTGCCTTGCTCTCATAGGCATCATTTTGGTGGACCGAGGTTGGGGCACTCAGCAGAACCCAGATATTCCCTTTACATCCAGTCACAAGTTTTTCTAGAAGCAGCAGGGATTGAAACACGTATTTAAAACCCAATAATAATCCAGAAGGGAATGAGTTCCTAACAGCAGCAGCATTCTTAGAGAGCTGAGCAGAGAATTACAGCTGTATGACGCCATCTAGAGAAGGTTGGCTCAAGAGCTTTATAGCCGATTAATGCTCTCTGCAGTCCCATGTGCTTTGCCACTGTGGTGTACTTGCAGGGCTATATGTCCTGACACATATGTGGGAGTCAAAGTCTTCAGAACAGAGATGTGAGCCAGGAACTAACATATTCAGGAAGACCATCCATGGCCCCAGGACAACAGAGAGCAGAAGGCCAGTCTGAGTTATGCAGCTTAAGAGAGAGTTTAAGAAAGTGTTCTGCCTCAGCTTTCTGTCCCATGGTGCCTTCTATCATGTAGATGAGCACAGGAATCCAAAACATCTGGTTTTATGTGAAAAAGTAATGCTGGTTGCTCCTTCCTTGGACTCTCCATGCTACACTCCTCTGCTGGATTCTCTCCAGGGTGTGTCCAGGTCTTTCCTATACTGAGAGGCTGTAAACTGGACACAGCACTCCAGCGTAGCCTCAGCAGCATTGAGCAGAGGGGAAGGATCCCCTCCCTCCACCCACTGCTGACAGTTGGCCCAGTGCAGCCCAGGACTCCCACGTCCCTTTCAGCTGAGGACTTCCTGGAACTGCTGCTCCCACTGCCAGCGCGTGGACAGTGACTAAAGAAACCCAATTCCATCTCTGACTTTCCCAGCACGTGAGCTCCTGTTTTAGCTAGATGACGTGCTCAGGGAGGCTCAGGGGCTGACAAAGCAGCTGCCTTGCTGGATTTCCCCTCCTGCTGCTGATACAAACCACCGCTTCCTTCCCATGAAGTGGGTGGCAGCCTCTGACCTCCTTCTGACTGTGCCGTCACCCCTCACCATCGCCTCCCCTAGAACACATAGGTAACACCTAGAGGCGTTGGTAGGGGATGAGTGGGGCTCCCTCCCAAAACTGGGTGGTGGTGCAACTGATGTTTCTGACGTTAGAACAGCAATGTGCAAGTTGCTGAAGCGTCTGCAGATGGTGCCAGCAGCACCTCGCACTGTGTGTCAGGCTGCAGCAGGCACTGCTGTCTGAGGGTTGTCGGAGGGTTCCTCTTGTTCATTAGATCTGTGTGGCTTGGTGTGTCCTGTACCTGCACCACTGTCACTGCATCCAGCCCGTCCTGGGCCAGAGGATGGGGGCAGCCCCGGTGCTGTGCAGACCCCATTGGGTGACATGGGTGGGAGCAGAGCGAAGACAGCCCTGGTGTGTCTGTGTGTGCATCTGGCAGCCCAATTAGAGCCTGATAATTAGGATTGCCGTTCTCTTTATTTCTAATTACGAGGTAAGACTTGATTTTAGAAGGCAAAAATAACCCTGTAATTACCTTGTAAGGGTAGTTGATTATTAGCTGGTTTGTGACACCGCAGAGACCCGTACACCCCTCAGCACAACAGCACCAGGGCAGGATGGGCCCTGGCCCTCCACCTGCTGGTGACAGTTTGCTTCCATCAGTGCTCTTCATCAGAGGACTTAAATGGGTTTTTTTGTTGTTGTTTTTTGTCTTACTGCACATATTCGTCATCAATTCTGCACTACGAGGAACTCCCAGAACAGCTTTCTTCCCTCCAGCTGCCACGGTTGACCACACGGTTCCACTTGCAGGTGGCTGCTGTGGGACGTGATGAGAGCAGTGTGAGCAGCCCCGTGCTGCTCCTGAAACTGGGCTGTGGTGAGACTCCATAGAGGGACTCTGGTGGTGCTCTGGTTTCAATGAAGAAATGTCTTAAGAGCAAACATCACAGGGCAAAGGCAAGTGAAGCTCCCTCCCCTTCTGTCCCCATCCCCATCCCTGACACAGAAGACACAGAGTAATGCTGCTGGTCACGCTTCTCTTGATGCAGCCCAGGATATGGTTGGCCTTCTGGGCTGCAAGTGCACCGAAGACCCCCAGATCCTTCTCCTCAGGGCTGCTCTCAAGCCATTCTCCACACAGCCTTGGGACTGCCCTGACCCAGGTGCAGGACCTTGCACTTGGTCTTGTTGAACTTCATGTAGTTGTCATGAGCCCACCTCTCAAGCCTGTCCAGGTTCCTGTGGATGGCATCCCTTCCTTCTAGCGTGTCAACTGCACCACTCTGCTTGGTGTCACCGGCAAACTTGCTGTGGGCTCACTCAATTCCACTGTCCACATCACCCACAAAGATGTTAAATAACACCAATCCCAGCACTGATCCCCATTTCAGAACCTTGGCCCCTTCCATTCTGTGTTTTGATGCTGAGGAAAGCTGTCCAGAGGCCTCTGTGCTCAGTAACATCTCTGAAGCTGGAGATGGTGTTGGATGCAGGAATTCTGACACCCTTCTCCTGCTGCTTGACCCGGCACATCACATGCTTGCCAGCATGAGGCAAATAAAGATGCTGACCTACAAGTTACACTTGTCTACAGGTACGTTGGGACATAAAGCACATGCTGCTTCTCTAAGAGAGCTCATGGGAAGTGGTGTCTCCAGGCAGCTGTGTGCCAGATAGGGCTGCTATACACTGACCAATAGAGACGTAACCCCATAGCAGTGCCCAGTCTCTGGGGGGGACTCTGCAGACTGACTGCAGACAGAGCCATGAGCTCTGTACACCACTGCGGAGCCCCACACAGCACATGCTGCCCTTACCAGCAGCGCAGCCATCCCCTAAGAGACTTTCCTCTGACACTCGGATAATTCTGTCTCTTCTGGAAGTTCTGAGATGTGAGAAACTGCAGCTGGGAACATCAAGGCTGATTCTGGTTTTACTTTTCAATCACACTGAAAATCTCTGGCCTTGTTGATATTGCGGATTTAAGAGCAAGGAAGAATTATTCCCTGTGTATATTATATCACTCTAATGGCCACTGAAGTGAAAACCCTCTTTGCTGAACGACCCCTCAGGATAATCAATGTGAGCTGTGCAATAATAGATAATGAGAGAGCATTGAGCCTCTGATGACATTCCCCAGCACTTGTCAGGTGCTGGCAGCTTTTTTATTGCAGAAAAATCAGAGTCAGTTGGGAGCTTCTTTTAAAACCCTCATCTGTGCAATGCTCTGTGCTGAAAATATCCCTTCAGATACCCACACAGCCTTCATTAGGACCTGAGTTTCCAATGGAGATAGGCCACATTCTTTCTAACAATTCTCATTTCACAAAGCCACATGTGAACAGTTCCCCAAGCCCTTCCCAGCCCTACACAATGGAGGAACAACCTCCCTGGATGCATTACTCTCATCTCCCTCACCGCTGTGCGCAGATGTTGGGCAGCATAAGCCCCAATGTGCTTTGAGGTTGGCTTCCTGCTGCTCACTTCCCTCTCACTCAGCAGCCTTCTTACTTCCTTTTGTTGTGAGCTTGTTAGCAGAACTTTCCTTGCTCACTGCACCAACCTGTTTGGATTCTCTAGAAAAGAATTATTCAGTTTCAGAATATAGAACAGCACAGGCTTATCCTCTCTAATGTTTCAAAGTAAGCTGTTCCTACAGCCCCAGCCATGCCACCTTCCGGCACATAAATAATCCTGAATGTAACGAAATAAATCTAACAACAGAGACTGGAAAAAGATCAAGTGTACACAAAATCTGCTATGCAAAATTAGGCTTCTTTACTACTACTGATGGGCAGCTGCAAAGGTCAGCACTAAAGCTCCATCCACACCACAACTGCAGGCTGACCACCAGCTGCTTCATCTTGGAGGCAGTCACTTGTTAACGTTCACTGCTTTAGGTAATGGGTCTGTACTTCTGTTTTCCTGCTATTAGTGGTAACAGCTTTGCTGCAGGAACTGACTCTTTTTCACTCTCATGAAGGAACCTGTTGCCCCTTCGCAGCTGAAACCGGTGAAAAGAGTTAGAAAGACGTTGTACTTCTGCATGAAACTGTTGGTTAATATGTACTCACAACCCATCTTTCCACCACAGACATATGGCAGGATGAGAACATCAGAGCTCAACGGTCTGGGTTCACACAGAAGCACCTTATGTCTGGCAGATCTAACTGGTGGAGGTGAGGGATGTGCAGCAACACCCTTGTCCTGTGACCCAAGGGTCCCCCACATCAGTCAGGGCTAACAGGATGAGCAGCATGTCCTTGTGTGGACATACGGAGCACCATGTAAAGGCCACAGAAACGAGCTTCATTTTCTGGACTGATATTGAAACCAGCTTTTGTCATGAATGTTCCTGCACTTCTTAAAAAGCAGATAGGTGTTGTGGCAATTAGCACTTGATAGCTTTAGGATGATTTTTAATTCTAGGCTACACAAGGGTAGGAATAGATTCCTTAATTCAAGTATTTTTGTTACATTAAACCAGAAGAATAAACTGCTCAAACAACCTTTACTGCACTATTCAAAGAGTGGGAAAGCTCGGATGTTACTCACCACAATGAGCAGCTCCTCCTCCAGCTGAGCACTAATTTTACTCCAGGTAACACTCATTTCTCTAAAGGTGAGGAGGACAGAAATTACTCTCAGTCACATCCATAAGATTAACACACGACCTATGAATGCAGCTTAAAGGCCACAGCTCTCACTTTTAACAGATTCCTTACGTGGATTTTGAGGCACTTAAAGCTCCATCACCTCGAGTCATCCAACAACTTTTAACCGCACCACTGAAGAAAGTAAAGCAACTTACCATAAGAAATCCTATGGGAGGGTGGAGAACATGGGCTAAATCTCATTTTCCAACATATTTTCTTATCCACAGAGCTGCTCTTCCCTCTTCCATTTAGAATCTAGAAACATTGGCTTGCCAGGACCTTGATGAGGGTCTTTCAAGCAAGCCCTCAATGCCAGAACACTGAGTAAACTGAGTAAAAGTATATGAAAACCTGCTTGCCATAGGAGGTGGTTAATTGTTCACATGGGAAATTATTTCCATTATCAAATGCTGTGGATCACTTTCTAGCAGTGGAATGTAGGAGATAAAGATTCAAGGACAAATCTTTCATGGTATTTAAAAGATCAGCTTAGACACCCCGATAAGGAAAGGCTTTCAAAAAACAGAAACCCAGTGACCTTTTATGTAAAGGCTCCTTCACATTTAATGATTAAAGATGAAAAACACTCCTTATGCTATATTCCACTGGTGCCCATTTAGTCACATGCTTTTTAATTATGGATTTCTCCAGATACATGGGATAACTGCACAGAACCCTATTAACTCAGAACTTTCTTAAACAGTTGGTAAAAGGTTAATAGAAAAACAAAGCAGCAATTTCAGGTCAAGCTATTGTGTATAACTTAAACATATAGAGCACGCAGCTTGGAAGTGCTTTCAGCAGGCAACATCTCCATGAAGGACTTCCTAAGAAACACAACCCACAGGATATACTAATTCACCCCTACAAACCCTTATTAACCTCTACCCCCCATATTCCTTCTTCCTGTTCAACAGATTCTGCTTTTTGTTACCTACAACAGTTAGTTCATTAACTTTCCATTCTGGGAATGGTTACTATTGTTCCTAATTACCTTTATTTTAAAGCCTAACCCCAGCCCCCCTCTTCTACTAACCTCAATACTTCAATTCTGGGATAGAGACTCAGCTGTTTCCAAGAACAGACCATCACACACTGAATGCAGTGATCAAAAGTGTTTTCTCAGAAGTGTTTTCACCTTTTACTATTAAAAAACAAAATAAAAGCAGGAAGAAATCTGTACTGAATTTCTAAGAAGTCTGACCTGTAACTTAAGTCCACCCCATGCACAAAAGGTTAAGGCAGTGTTGTTCCCTTTCAGCAGCTTGTTTCGATCTCATCCCTCCCAGCAGCAAGACGAACGTGCTGACACTAAGGTAGCTTCCCCCCAGATGTAAGGTAGCCAACATTACAAAGTACTTAAATCTCTGCTTACATGAGCAGCTCAATCAAGAAAATAAGAACAAAAACCCACTCAAGCTCCCTTTGTGGCAATTGCATAAATACATCCCAACAGGAAGACTTGAATGAAGTTTAACCATTTTCTAACAGTTTCATCTCCTGACGGATGTGATGTGATTTGAAAATAATCCACTTTCCTGTTATTTTTTCAGCTTTAAACTAAATATCCTAAAACACCCACAGTTATTCTGGGAATCCCACCAGTGCAGACATCAGTGGGGACAAGGAAAGGAAGAACGCCACTATTCCATGGAGCCTTTTTTCTTGGCTGAGCTAGTTAGTCCAAACCTCCTGAATGCTATGGAGGCTCCTGCTCAGTTGCACTCTGAAGAGCTCAGAGAGGGAAGCTGGGGGCTTTCCTCTGGTTAGAACTGATCCACAGGTCAGCTCTTCAATTACTGCGTATGCATTTTGCCCTCAGATATGGAGACTGAATGTTTAAGACCTCTCCAGAGCACCAGCCAAACAGTCAGAAAGCAACAGCCATCTAAAAAGCCGTGAATTAGAGCAATGAAACATCTGATGTGAAATATTCAGTGTTGATTCCAATGAAGTTAACTTTACTCTCAAGTGTGCATTAAGATTCCCCTTAACAGAACCGCTTCCATATTTAATCCACGTATGATAAAACTGCTCCTGCTTTAAGAAGAGTGGAAAGAGATGACATGAAATCTACAAAGGTAGTTGAAAAGTCCATTCATAAAACTTTTATTCCACTTACATCAACTTAATACACATGTTCTGAACAGTTATGCTTGGATTGTTCATGAAAATTTCATAAGACATTAAACAAAGCTAGCCATCATCAAGTTATTTCCCTGTTAACTATTTTTACAGCACATGCATGTTAGGCAAGTATCAAAAAAAAATAATCACAAAAGCAAAAAACCTAAAAAAGTTAAATACATGGGTTTTTGTTTTACTGCTGTGCTCGATATACAGTGTCATTATGGATATCAAGCAATTCATTTTTACTGCGTCTTTACTTGTACATTTGTTCTTAGGTTGCTTAAACCATTTAAATACAAAGAAAATGTGTAGCAAAAATAATGAAAGCAACAGCAGGTAACTTTACAAATAATGGAATGTGAACCGTTTCTCTGTCCTTCTCTAGAGATAAGTTGACTGGGTTATCAAACTGTCTTAAGGAACACTTCAGCTGCAATCAGAGATGTACACTTGATTGGTATATTCCACAGATTTCACATGTTTACTCCACATGCAATATCTATGGGACATCAGTTTATTCACAGCCATGTGTGTTCCAGCTTGATTATTCATGCTAACTACACCTGTGGCTGCAACCGATGATCCCTTTTTTCCACCACGACAGACCAATATACAAGCAGTCTTCCTCGCTTGACACAGAAAGCTGTTTTAACACTGGCCTTGTGGAAGCCACAATGTACCAAAAGTACTATGCCAAACATGTAAAACTTGTATAAAAATTTCACAACCCTATATTGGCCACCTCAGATGAAGACAGATAAATTCCCCCAATGTTAACTGGCTCTATTCCCCTAATATTAAACAAAACCACATGGGAAATATAGAAATCCAAATAGAAGTAACATAAACCTGTCAAATCGTAAACAAAAACTATGTGTGGGACAGCATGGATGACGAATGGTTTACTGTGTAAATTTCAGAATGAGGCAGACGGAAGTTGGAAGGCTGGTTAATTTTCCCCTCCTTCTCCTGCTTCAGCTTCATCTCCTTGGGTATCCGATGTCCACAACTGTTTGGGAAAGAAAAGAGTGAAATATGCAAGATATTAATATTTACAACAAACAATCATTATCCAATCTCTCTTTGGAGGTTCAGCAGCCTTAACCGAGTCCTTCATGTTCTATGGTAGTAAGCAGTAAAGCCAAATAACTTAATTCTTTGTCTACCCACATTCCAGCATGGTTTGGGACCTACCCTTTTGAAGGTCTCATATGATGCAAAAAAACCCAAAAAATTAACACCAGAAACACTTTACCCTTTTTGAAAAGTACAAGACCATAGAGTGTCTTGTACAAGCCCCATAGCCTTGTTCTTACTACAAATAACAAGCAGTAGCTGCACTAAACACTCCTTAGTAAAATTATTAAGCAACAAGTGAGCCTACTTGTGACAGCAATACACTTGTTTCTAACATTCAAATCCATTACTGTCTATTTCAGCACCACTCCATGCATTTCTGAACACTTCTCTGCCTTCAGTCCCCAATAGAATTCTTCAGACAGATGAAACTCAAGCCAGAAAGAACTAACAACTGAGAAAAAGCTGCTACTACATGTAAGTGATCAGCATGTTGAATCACTGTCAAAAGCCTGAGTCTAAAAGATGAGAGGACTGCATAACTAGCAGAGCAGACCCTTTTACACTTAAGATACTCACTGCAGACTTTGTCAGAAGTTGCATCAGAAGTAGTGTAAAAAACATGGAATTAACGTAAGAGCAATACTCATACAGATCATGGTAAGCATCTAAGAGAGGATGTATCCATCTGACAGGGACATGGAATCTTGCAGCTATCTAGAAAAAGGTCCCTTACAATAGAAATCCGATATCAAATCTCAGGCCCTGCTAAGGTAACACATACACTGTGGCAGCTCAGTCCAACTTTTGCTCCAGGTTGAGGCAAAGCTCTCTCAAACTTATGGCAAGCTGGATGTTATTTTCACTAGGAAGCTGGCAATTAAAGTTGCTTCTATTCTCTACTTCTGATCCCTCATTCAAGGGACAGCTCTTGAGCAATCTCACCCAATTAACAGCACACAGTGAGTGAAGCCAGTGCTGTATCTGTATCCCTTATAGACATTGAGAAATCTCTGCCATTTGTTTTGTAAGCAATAGCTGGAACTATTGCAAGCAGTTCTCCAGAAATATATTGTGTTGCCATTCTAGTGGAAAAGGTTCCAAGAAACAGGCAAACACAGCCCTACAAACAGAAACAGAAAATATAGCAGCTCCAGTTTTATGTAACTGAACAACTTCACTTTGGTTACGGTAAGAAAAGTCCAGATATTTTGCAAAGGTTTCCAACACCGGATGCATCTAACGTATGAACAAGGAGTTTCATCTGGCACCAAAAGAAGAGCTGCTTCTTTCTCTACTCTTGCTTGTAGTTCCCCCTTTCCTCCACAAGATGACTGGGAAGTGAACTATGTCATTAATTACAGCACTGCATGCTTAAATTCACTGTTTCGTTTAGATGTTTGTCTTTGCCTTTTTTACAGTTCAAGGTAGGTTACAAAAACTACAAGATGAACATTTTGTTTACTCTGAGTGACAGTCCCCATCTCACACCACAGACAGCTGAGTCCTATAGAGAAAGGTATACACTCAAACACAATGTGAACTTGTCTGTAAGTGACAGGCCGTCTCACAGCTAGGGATGAACCCAGCAGCCCTGAGTGCTGGAAGGACCAGTTCTGCTATGAACAGCCTGTGAAATGGAACGATACTCACTGTCAAGTTGTCTCTCAGTAACTGCATTATTAGCGTGCTGTCTTTGTATGACTCTTCACTTAATGTATCAAGTTCAGCAATTGCTTCATCAAAAGCCTAGAGATGAAAGAGACGCCCAAAGCTCATTAGCCACACAACAAAAGGTTATGCAAATAATCAGTGGAACTCCCTCCCAGCCCCCCCACAAACCTACCGTTTTTGCAAGGGAACAGGCTTTCTCTGGGGAATTGAGAATCTCATAATAAAACACGGAGAAGTTTAGAGCCAGACCTAATCTGATGGGGTGTGTTGGCTGCATCTCCTTTTTACTGATTTCAAAAGCTTCTTGATACGCCTGTTGTGATTGCTCCACAATCCCTTTAGGATAAAACAAACAAAACCCACAGCAAGTAAGTAACTCAAATACTCTGACATATAATCAGTTCACAGTTGTGTGAGTAAATTATGTTAAGAGTGAACACTTATAAATAAGGTATCTTAAATGCTCATTAACATTCCACTTTTTCTAATAATCTAAAAATTTAGTTATCACTGAGTATGTTACAGATTTAATTACCTCCATTACCCTGTGACTGCCTGTATTAACAGGTCAGATATTCACAACACTTTTACAGTGCTTCACCAACATAAAACCCACAATCTACAGGAAAGAAATACAATTTTGAAGGTTTAACTGCACACAGGTTTGATGCAATGCAATTTCAACGTATTCAAATACTGCAAAGCATTACAGATGCACATTTGAGTCACAGAAAGTCCCAATGACCTTTGCCTATCCTGTTGAATCCTTTCCTTAAGTCACCTGTGACGTCTCATTCAAATTACTTGGCAAAGGTAGCGTGTAACATACCTAAACCTGAAGTAAATATGGCCCAGCACAGCTCAGAAGCTGGACTATGCCCTTGATGACCACAGGAGGTAGACACTCAGAACAAAGGGACCATTATTCTGCACTCTCAAAGACTGTTATACTATCTGAGAAGGAGGTGGGCAGGAAGTAATTCAATTCAGACAAAAAAAATTCATTCCCTATTCACATCCTGATGTTTCTGGATCAAACCAGAAATACATGCAGAGCAATTTCTAAGTGCCAGTCAAAAACAAAGAAAAAAAATCTTCAGGTTAAGTAACTCAAAAATAACATATTTGCTTTCAGATTTTGAGTGCTTCTCATACACAATATCTACTGCTTCAGCTTTGAAGAGTTATAGACATTAAAGCATCCGATTGTTGTCCTCAATGTGGAAGAGGGAGGACACACTCTGCCCTGCGTGTTCAGGCAGGGCTCTGGCTCTCTTAATTCACTGTTATCACATGAGCACTTCAGAGAAGTCAAACAACTGCTGTTCTGCCCTGAAAACGACCAGCGCTCTGTACACTACGGTTGAGAAGAACTGGTTTTACAGGAAGTTAAATTTAGAAACAGTGGGAGGTGTTTTACTACTTCCATAATGGGAAAGTCTTAGAAAATGGTGCTGCTTATGAAAGGCAAAACAAGCAGCATGAAAAATAAGCAGCTTCAATTAACTTCAGCATTTTATTTCAATACCTATGTTTGAGGAAAAGCTCCCAAAAAGTGTGTTCTTACTTGACAAGGTAAGAATTACCTGGAGAGCACTGTTTCATGGAATTTATAGCAAAATTAGGTATATTCTGTTTATTTTGGAGTCATCAGTGTAAGAAACCGGCAGGATTTTCAACCTTGTCCTCCTCAGATAGGATCGTACAGCTCCAGAGTTGAAGGCTGAAGCAGCAGGGTGAGGCTACCTGCTCCACATTCCTGCCCACCAGATTGCCATAAGAAAACTCTCGTCAACATAATAAGCCAATTTACAGAGGCAAAAACCCAGTTCCTATAACTGAGAGCTTTATATAGACACTCTGAAAAAAAAAATCTGCTTAACTAAATGGACGTTATTTGCTACAGTCATTATCAGTTGCTACATTTCAAGGTTAGGCATCACAGATAGCATGAAGAAAAAAACCTCCAAGATGAAAGACTTGAGGAGCCATAGCAACTGAGAGCCAGATGGGCTTTCCAAATTGTTTCTTCATCTGGCAAGTCAGAACCCACTGGTAACTGCTGAGCTGAATAAAAATGAAGCTTAAAGTTACATTAAACAAAGATTTTACAGTCAGTAACTATCCTTATGAGAGTGTACCTTCTAGTTTGTAAATGAGAGATTACTGAACAAAAATACATCTGCTATGGTACACAGTAACACATTTATTTATTACACATGTGGTTCTGCAGTCACCAAGACTAGGTCAGCTTGCATGCAGCAAACACTAGAAGTCAAATCAAACATTGTTTATTAAGTCTTATCTTACTCATCTTCGTAACCTTACTATCCAGCAGACTGTGGAGACTGGCTCCAGGAAACAGCTTGGAGTTTGCTGTGAACAGTGCTATCTAAATGTAATAGATTCTCCTGAACTGAAGATGACTGCACAAAGACAAGGTGTTATTTAGGTGCCTCTTCAATACACTAGGTGGCTTAATGGCTGCAGTTAAGTACATTATTTTAACTTTACTTACCAAACACGAGTAAAGGCAACTTACCTGCTATTAGGACGAGCTACATGAGAAATTTAGGAAATAAAAGCCATTTAGAAATCAAACTACCATGGTTATGGAAAAAAATTACTGAACATCTGTTTTATTAATCCTTTCCTTCCCCAGGTGTATTCTAGTCTCTCTGCTCACTAAACTTATACAGACGTTCTTATGTGCTGCAGAAACGCAGGAGAACTAGCACTAAAGCACTTCAGAAAGCTACAGTGACTCCCTACGAAGAGGTAAAAACAATACTCAGAGAGCCAGGAAAAAAAGCATTAACTGGTATGTCAGTGGTAAGGCACATTCTTGTATGCATACACTGGATCTGATTTCAAGATTCTGTGACAGCAGAATCTGAAAAAGAAGTATTCCAAAAGTTACTGTAGTGTTGCTGTCCACTAAACTGACCAAAGATTTAGCGACAATTGACATACCTTTCTTGTCATCTCCAGCAGCAACCTCAGCCAAGTAACGGTAATAGTCACCTTTCATTTTCAAATAGAAAACTTTGCTTTCTGCTTGCGAAGCATTAGGGATCAAGAACTTTTCCAACAGAGACTAAAAGAGAAGCAAAGAACAGCGTTTTGAACATGCATACTTTCATAGCTTTTGAACCAACAGTTTGATTATGCTACCATCTATTTCAAAGTCAAGACAAAAATAGGCAGAAGTAAAGCTGTCACATCCTACATAGCATATTTGGCTAAGGAAAAAATGTGTTCTGGATCATAATTCCGGGTACTAAAAGGAACGATCCATGCTGGGACTCTATAGGGAGAACAGGAAAGAAGTCTGTTCATTTAGCAGATGAATGCTGAAGGGCCAAAGGAACGGTTTCTGTAGGCCCTGACAAAAATAATGTCATCCAAAGAGTCTGGGCAGAGTGTACACAATGGAATGAAGTCAGCATCCACAGATGATAAAAGGACTCAAAATATCAGCTGCCAAATCAGAGACCCAAATACCTTACATACACAGGCAATGGGAACTAGGCCAGGCTAATGAGGTTGTGGGTTTTTTTAATTAGTGTTAAGTGGAACTCTACATTTGGATCACCAAAGAGAAACTGCACAGTGAATCTGGATTCCTGCCTTTCTAGACAGTTGAATCAACAGCTGTTCAGCTGTGTGACTACATGCTGCCCATCCCTTCCAAAGCAACGGCAGCTCTCTGGAGTCACCCCACCAAATCCCCACCCATGAGCTGCCAGTTAAGACCAGGTGTTTTTTCTTTTCTAGATTGTTCTAACTGCTTATTAAATCAGCAATGCAAGTCACCAGCTGAAGCAGTCATGTAATTTAGCAGGAGTTCTATTATGATGAAAAGAAGAAAAAAAAATCACTAGCTCCAACACATTTAGTCAAATTAAGGCACAAGCCTGTCAAACTTCTTGATAGTGAGTTCTTGAAGTCAGACTTTGAAAGAAAAGCCAGTTATTTAAAAACCAGAATAAGTGCAGAAGTGCTGTTGAGTACTCAAAATGAAATTAGAAACTGTTACATAAACTTTGCTAAGGCTATGTAACAATTTAATGTTTTATTTTTCTCTAAGAATTTTTGGATGTCTTCCCCCTCACCCCCCACTTCCAATTAGATGAATGACATTTCAGTTTCGCTGTTTTCAGCTCATCTTTCCAATGACACCACAGAAACGCGTGATGTAATGCAGGTCAAGCTCACAGAATTATGGCCACCTTACAGTGCTTCCTTGCAGATAGCAACCTCTGTGTTAACTGCATGTCTCCTGTATTCCTATTCACAACAGGAATACGGCACCGCTGTGTCCCAATGGCACCTGTGGCACTGCTTGGGCCAATAAGCCAGCTGACATCAAGCTACAGAAAACTTTGTAAGAGACAGGAAGAAAAGGAGTGAACAAGTTTAAGTACTGCTGATTTATTTATACAGATCATGAATATTTAGTCTAGTAGACTCAAACTTGTGAAAACTGTCAAAGTGAAGTGACCTATTGCAGTAGATCTCTGTCAGCAGACAGGGTAATGAAGAAGTTAGGCTGCCAGAAACAGGAGTTAGACAAGGTTCAGCCACGCTTACACTCCAGTTAGATTAAAATAACCCATACTAAGTGGGCTTCATTTGTTTCAACATAACGGGGGAAAGAGACATCTTTACTAATTGCTATTTCCTGCATGGCAGGGCTGGCCTATAATCTCACTTTATAACAATGCAAGGATACATCAAGAAATACCATGCTCTTGCTTCCTGTTGGAGTGACAGCAGAGATGATCCTCTGGCAGCAAAGGGAACGTAACACAATCAAGGCAGCAGCAGCACAGTCACACAGCCAAGCAGGCTGCCCAGCTGCCAGAGGCATCATTCTGGAAGGCACAAGCTATACCAGGAGGGCTTGGTGCCACTGCTGCCACAGCACTACTGGCACAAGCAGAGGGCTGCCAAGTACACAAGGCACGCATTGGCTCTCTGTAACTACTTACAGCTCTGCTCTTACCCTTATGGAACTCCAGCGTTCACAGCTATGATACTTATCGTCCTTGCCAAGACGGTGACTTCAGTGACAACTGAAGGGTTTTTTTTTACTACTGAGAGTAAGTCTTTTATAATTAGGCTGTCTCTGTAGGACTGCAATTAAGGCAGTTGCAGACTGCACCCACCACCCTCCCAGCACTGTGGGGAGCTGCCCTCCTTCCGTACACTCCATTAATTGGCCTGATCAAGGTATTTGCACTGATCAAGAAACAAATTCTCCATTTCTAAAGGAAGCTGACTGAAGAGAGCAGCTCTGCCCAGTCCCACTGCAGCAACCAGCTTTCCAGACCTGAACTTCACTTAAGTCTCAAGTGAGTTAACCATACAAGTAGACATGGAAGAGAAAAGGCTATCAATTAAGTCTTAATTATCAGATAGATGCTAGCAGGGCAATAGCTGCTATTGCTAATAGGAGGATAAGAATCCTAGCAAAAAGTGTTCTAAGCCAACGTTGAAGACTGCTGAGCTAGGAAGAACCCATTGAACAGTTGTTCATTCACACAGCATAACCTATGTCAAGTCTAACTCCTGGACTGCACATGCAGCCCATTCTTATCTGGATGAAGGAAGTCTCTTCTACCTTGATACCAGGTAGGACTGGTAGGTCACATACCTTCATGAGCATGCTGAATTCAAAGATCACTGAAAGATCCTTCTCCTACTATTTATCTATTAGGATTTAGTACTACATATTCAATTTCTCGTACCAGTGTTTTCATTTCAATGCTGTACTCAACCATTCTAATATACAGCTACCTTCTTTCTCCCTTACCAGTTAATATGACAATGTTTATCAGCAGAGCTGATCACCATGTGGGTCACTGATGTGGTAACAACCAGTCCACAATGCCTCCAACATGCTCATCTGTAACTACAAAGCTTGTTAGGTAAGCCACATCACCGCAATACACGTGGCATCCCAACCACTAAAGGAAGTCCATACAGGAAGGGTGATTTACACCTACATGGTATCACAGAATCACAGGATGACCGGGTTGGAAGGGACCTCAAGGATCATGTAGTTCCAACCCCCCTGCCTGGCAGGGCCACCAAACATACACATTTACTAGATCAGGTTGCCCAGGGCCCCGTCCAACCTGGTCTTGAACACCTCCAAGGACGGGGCATCCACAACCTCCCTGGGCAGCCTGTTCCAGGGCCTAACCACTCTCCTAGTGAAGAACTTCCCCCTAACATCCAACCTAAATCTTCCCTCTATGTACCCAGGCTCTCATGCTCATTTAAGATAATCCAGCTATTGTGCCAAGCTCCTGTCCATTTCTGATACAGGTATTAGTATGCAGTAACTACAATGCCATGGGCAGCTACAATGCCAAAACAACAATATAGCAGAAACACCTGCACAGGGAAAAGCCACCCCTCTTCCAAACCCATGACTCCTCAGCCACAGCTTTTAATATGTTTTTAATATGGCAGCAAAATTAACTGCTGTAAAACAAACCATGGCATTGCAGCCACGCAGACAAATGCAGCAACAACTCAGAGCAGCTAAAACCTGTAACAGCTTGTGCAAGTGCTTCAAATACTTTTCATAGCAAAGTTGAAAGCGCTCTTTCCAAGAAGATTTTCAATGAAAAAAATTCTATTTTCCTATCTGTTTAACATACGTGCATTAAATTTGAATATCAACTCTCTTATCAGTATGCTAGCAATGAAAAGCTCAAGCTTCAACGCTTCCCAACCGGTTGCAATCACAATTGTGGATAATAGGTTTTGTTATGCTGGCCTGGGACAGACAGCGCTTTCAGATGCCAGCAATGCTCACACATACCACAGATAAGCAATGTCACAAATGCAGTGTGTTCCCCCACTAAGTACGCAGCAGAGAAAGCCTTTGTCTCAAAAGATGTAACAGACTGAATCAGCACAATTTTTTTTTATTCCACCAGTGAACTTCAATTCTGGCTTATATTAAACACTAAATTAGAAAGAGTTCACTTTCCTACTTTCTTAATTAAGTTCTTGAGCCAGAGCAGGACATATTCAAGGACATTAGCCATAAGCACAATGAGTTCTGAGCCTATTTTGATGGAAACCTCTATGGACTTGCTCTGCAGTTTTGCAAGCCAGCCTTAAGAATCAGACTCAGTATAAGAGAAATACAACAGAGGTCATTCAGTCTTTAAAAGAACAAAAACAACCCAACACCCTCTACAAAATGCTCGCCAGCTTTTACTGCAAATGAGTGTTCCAGAACAAATGTTTCCCGTTTTATTATGATAGCCCACAACATCAGCAGATGTTGGCTCTATGGCAGTAGAAGCAGAACCTTCCCAATAGCACACAGTTGCCTGTTGTTGCTGTCTGACAGATGGCAGCAGAGGGGCAGTCTGATTGAACAGCATCTGACATGGAAGTCTGTAAGGAGCAAAGGCACATTAATGAATTCCTCCACACAGGGAAAATGGCACTCGATGACATCCACCAACACTTGCTGAATGCTTATGGAGACCCAGCAGCAGATGCCAGCACAGTGAGGTGGTAGGTGGTACATTTCAGCAGAAGCAATAGCAACATGAAGGACAAACCATGTTCTGGATGGCTGTGCACAGCTGTGACACCACAAGATGAAGAGCAGCTCCATCAGCTCCCCCAGGTGAACTAGCTAACAGCAGTGACTATACAAAAAAATACTGTTTTGAAGCTGAGAATTTGCTCAAACTGTGTTATTGTGCTCTTTACATCTGCTGTATTTTCTTTGGAAACAAATAGGTGTTATTTTTGGAGTGACATATATGCTTCAGTCTGTCAAGCTTTTGTGAGGACTTCTGGTAAATGACTTGTTTGGGCCCAGAAGACTATTCCCAAATCCACTATTCAAGCATTAAAAAAAACCACCCAATACCTCAATTTCATTCTATTACCTGTAGTTCTGTGCATATTTCCCTTTATTAAAAGCTCAGTTTCAGTACTGTTATTGCCTGGGAGCTTTATATAATTACTAAAGTGCCTGAAGATTTCAACAGCTCAGTTCTCTGTTTAAGATATTCCCCTCCTGACAAACAAGTTGTAACAATAAAATCACCTGATTCTACAGTAATACAGCTGTAAATGAGCAGGTAAGTGCTGTTTAAGTATTGGGAACATGCAGCTCTCTAATTACCAAGAATTAACTTCTAGCAAGACAGGTAGTTGAGTGAAAAATTCCAGAAGGTGCAAAGAAAAAAAAGAATTATTTGCCTGCAAAAATTGAAAGGAATACGTTCAGAAGCCTATTTAAATGGTTATCAGTTTGGCTCAGAACTAACATGGCAGGGCTTCTTTTTTCAAGCAGCATCAAAAGCCATGTGACAGTTCTGCCATTATTTCTACTTTAGGAGATAAGCTAAGCAGGAGTATTTGCAGAATTTTAATTACTTGTCATCAATTTGTGCTATGCGACATAGGGAAGAGCTCTTTTTCTCCCCCGATTCACCCAGAAGGCATTAAAAAAAACCAGCATATCTTTTTTAAGCTCAGCCTGAAAACCCATTTCTTTGACATTGGGCATTAAGTGACAGTGGCCTAATATTTTCACGATGCAGGCTGCACAACATTATCTTTTTTCAGGACATGACATGAACACCACTGTGACTGTACTGGCCAACAGGACTATTGTCTACTACCTCACCTCTAGCAATGCCCCACAGACACTTCCATTACAAAAAACACCATGCTGATCTACATCTACATGTAAGGATGCACCTTTACACCCAGGAGGGGAGTAAACTCTTTGAAAGGGCTGACAATAGCAGAACACGGGGAAATGGTTTTAAGTTAAAAGAGGGAAGATTTAGGTTGGATGTTAGGGGGAAGTTCTTCACTAGGAGAGTGGTCAGGCCCTGGAACAGGCTGCCCCGGGAGGTTGTGGATGCCCCGTCCTTGGAGGTGTTCAAGGCCAGGTTGGACGGGACCCTGGGCAACCTGATCTAGTAAATGTGTATGTTTGGTGGCCCTGCCAGGCAGGGGGGTTGGAACTACATGTTCCTTGAGGTCCCTTCCAACCCGGGTCATTCTGTGATTCTGTGATCTGTATGTGATACATTATTCCTTACCTGCAAAGCTGAGCTCAAGTAGTTTCAAGAGCTATAAAGTATCAGGTATATATAGGCAGACATTCAAAATACTGATCAACATTTCAGGCACACACATTGCAAGAACTACATGTACTTAAAGCAGATCCAACTACTTAACTAGAATAGTAGCTTACAAAGGTTTTCTGCACTTATTTCCTTACATGCTTCTATTTTGATGACAGAATCAAAGCAGATCACAAGCGTTGGACAAGTTAAAGACACCTATCATTCCTATAATAAGCCAGCATTTGGCTTCCCATGCATGTTTTCTGTCAGCACCACAGCCAAGGAAGTTACACAAGCTTTGAAATGTTACATGCAATTAGCCACACTGCACAGATCTGCATACTCACTACAAAGGGTTGAACCAAGCCATTTGTGGCCAGCAGAAGTTTTATTTTGACACACCTATCAGAACAGTAAGAGGAAAGTGACAGTTACTTTTAAGAGGGATGTTTTCAAACAATCCCTTCCCAAGTATTTTTGAAGCAGCCCATTAGGATGCTTTTGATGACAATTCTACTCAGAGTTGAGGATCAGGGCTCTGGGACTGCTGCCTCATGGATGGCCTCCAACTCTCTTGGTTGGGGGGGGGGGGGGGGGGGGGGGAAAACAACCCACAGATGCCACAAGAGGACCATTCTCCTGCCAGCCTTCTACTAAGGCCAAAGCCAAAAGCAAAGTCTCTTGTTTAAAGCCAGCTGAAGATTCTTTTACCCACTAACTCACTCAGCAGAACAGGTATATGAGAACATCTGACGAACACCAGAAGCTGCTATTGCATTGGAGATCTCTGATGGAACAGCTGAAAACAAACCTGCTGCCTGTTCTCAGTACCCATTATCCCTTTTCCTATCAAACTGGCTGCCCACACAGGAAGCAAGCAGCAGCTTGAATCAGGCAAGGAGAGAAAAGATGAGCCTGAGCAGGAGAAGAATTTAGATTTGGGGATGATAGGACAAAGGAAAGCACAGCCCATCCTGTACGCAGGGATTCATCTGCAGAGTTCATGCAACAGCAGGACATGCAACATGCATAGGGACACCTGGCACTGGTGAGCAGGATAAAGGTAAACCTGATTATGGCAAAGCAGCTGCTTATCTGAGGAAGAACTAGAAGGGGAAACATCACAAAGCCTGAGTAAACAATAAAGGAAGGAAAGAAAAAAGAACTAAAGGATTAGCAGAGAAAAAGGAATCCTGTGTAGCAGGGAGAACAGCAATAAATTTTAGCTCATGCAGAAGATCCTGTTAAAACAGTCTAAATGTGTTTCTGTAAAAAGAGAACAAAAGCAGTGTCACACATGGGCAAGCAGAGGAAGACATGGGAGAAATAAGTAGGACACCCAGAAAAATCATCCTCGTGCTCACACGTGCACCAGGGGCTAGAATGAAGTCACTAAGTAGGTGTATGCACTAAAACACCTAGGGGTGTTCAGAGAAAAATCCAGTATTTATGGCCATGTTACCCATCTGCCGTGAAGGGAAGGCACTGGAACTTAGGCAATGACTAACAGCATCTTTCACAGCAGGCTTCCACAGCCAAACATGGAGCAATCCTTGTGGACCTGTTTTCCCCAGTGCAACCTTCACACCTGCCACTAGCTCCTTCCTTCTACCACTGTCTTCCAGTTAGAACTGATGGCATAGGAAACAGATGTACTTAATATCAGGACATAAGCTTAGAGGTTATTCAGAAGCCTAACTCACCCAAACTCATTGCTACAGGCCAATGAGTTAAAGCACACTGAAGAACACATGACAGTGAAAGAACTGAATTCCGACTCTTAAGCGAAAACACCTTTCCTATTCAGTGCAATCTGCGAAAATACATATAGAAGGCAGCAGCCAATAAGGAATTTACTTTAATCCTAATTATTTTTCAAGGTTTTATTAAGGCATTAGTAGGTACTAACATTCAACAAGAAACAAAACTAACTGCAGCATTTCCCTGTGCTTTTGGCAGTGCAGTGATTTCTTGAATGCTATGGACTTGCAATAAAGCAGTAAGAAGCAGTAAGGTGCCAAAAGCACGAAGTGCAAATAATCAAAAAGCCACAGAACTCCTCCTAAAAAACTTGTGATAATCCAGAATTGGAACTGCTCGAGTAGGATGAGAATTTCTGCAAGGCAGGTACATCGACATGAACAACCATGGCTGTACTGCAAACTGGAACACGCCATTGAAGCTGCCTGGAGGTTCGGCAGTTTTAATCCCTGACGAGATACTAATAAAACCCCCTAGAAACATGACGTAACACTATCCTTGCTAAGAAACAAAGTAAGAACAACTTATACTTAGTAACTGTTTCTCTGAGGAGACCTGAAACCTGCAGCATACTGCACTAAGCAATGTATCCATCAGTTCTTTATGGCATACAGTACTAATAAAAGCACTTTACTACCAAAATTCCATTGCAGTGATGTAAGCCTGCTCTGCCCTAGGAGAATCTAATCAATTAGAGTCTGAATATCAGATCAATTACAGACTAAAGAACGGGGATTCCTGCCGTTAAATATTTCTTTACCTGCATAATTACAAGGGGTAATGACATCCAGAAATAAAGCTTGCTACTCTATTTGATCTGCATTAAATCTGATTGAAAAATGCACTGGTTTCTTCAGCAGCAGCATGTCTTACCACTGCTGATTAGTAGAGGCACCACAAGTCTTCTGTCAGACTTCAATAAAATAGAAGCAACTACACAAGAGCATTCAGTAAAAAACAAGTTTAGAAAATAATCATGATCAATTTTACTGCTTCTTACTGTATCACTTTCAAGTATACGAACACTCAAGATTGCTTTCAAGTAAATCAGCTGTTAGCTGGAAGCTACTGGACAGGACAAGCTCTACATGTAGCTCTTAGGTTTTGCCATTAAAAAAACATAATCAAAGCTGTTAGTAAGCATTAACATAAAATAAGCATTAACATAAAGTGAATACAGCAGGCTGCTGTTTAAAATATAGATTTGCTCTACTTCCAACCAGTCCAAGAAGATATGGAGGACACAGATACATGTGTACACACATATCAGAATCAGCCCTACGAGGAGAGGCTGAGGAAGCTGGGGCTGTTTAGTCTGGGGAAAAGGAGGCTGAGGGGAGACCTTATCGCCCTCTTCCAGTACCTGGAAGGTTCTTACAGTGAGAGTGGGGCAGGTCTCTTCTCACTAGTGACAAGTGACAGGACAAGGGGAAATGGCCTCAAGTTGCGCCAGGGCAAGTTTAGGTTGGATATTAGGAAGAACTTCTTTACAGAAAGGGTAGTTAGGTACTGGAATAGGCTCCCCAGGGAGGTGGTTGAGTCACCATCCCTGGATGTGTTTAAGAGCCATTTGGATGTGGTACTCAGGGATATGATTTAGTGTAAGGTTGTTAGAGTTAGGGTTCTGGTTAGGCTGCAGTTGGACTTGATAATCTCCAAGGTCTTATCCAACCTGGGTAATTATATGATTCTATATGCACAGCAAATACAACTATCAGAAGTAAGACTATACTGAAGACTCCATTAGCATTTATGCAAAGCAACTCATCCAATTTTATGATACATGGGTGCATTAGAAAAAAAGAAACAACCCAACAACATTATAGACACATTTCTTGCTAAGACTACTAAGTACAGTCTCACCTTTACTCTCAGGACCCATCCACCAGTCAGTTACTTACATAAGCTGGAACTGAAAAATCCTCCCAAACATGAGCTGAAGTTTCATGCATTTACAGATAGTTACACAATGTAAAATGAACAGAAACCAACAGATAAATTTTGCATGATTGATATCTAAGAATCAGTTTCATTTGAACCAATCCATGGGTGTTTAAATTCTGATTCAACAGCTTCTCAACAGTTTCAATCATAGAATGGTTTGGGTTGGAAGCGACCTGTAAGATCACACAGTTCCAACCTCCCACTATAGGCAGGGACAACATAATACACCACCCGTGCTTCAAAAAAAGAAGAAAAAGCACAAAAGAAATTGATTAAGTTTAAGCACTGAAAAAAAAAAGACAACAAAACCAGAAACACCTGAAGGGGTGTAACTAAAGCCAGGAAAGTGATTAAAATAATTAACAAGGTGAAATTATGAGGTTGATACAAATCATCTCAGCCTCTTAACTTCAATGTGCTTGAGTAATTATATCAGCAGAACCTTAACTTAAAAACTTGGACTTGGAGAGTTGACTAAAAGCTTTGATCATCCTGGGCAGGACAAAACCCCAGCCATACTCTGCTCTGCAGCATCTTAAAAATAATCGTGCAGATACGCAAATTTTGAAACAGAAATACTGACTTATTTTCACACACATCACTAACACGTTACTCGTTAACATTTTTCAATATTACATTTAGAAACATCTGGAGTTCTATCCTAGGTTTGAGCTCCACAGTGCAAGGGAGACATACTGAGACAAGCCCAGTGGGGACCCACCAGGATGATGATGAGGATGGGGCACATGACACAGGGAAAGACTGAGAGCTGGGTTTGCTCAGCCTGGGAAATACCAACAGTTTATTGCATTGGACTGGACAGCTGCTTAGAGAAGATGGAGCCAGATTATTCCTGAAGGTCTGTAGTGCAAGAGGAAGCAAGTGAGCTGGAACACAAGGAATTCTGATTTTACAGATGGATATGGCTTTGTTTTAAATGCAACTATAACCAAACATTGCACAACCCCTCTGGACAGCCTACAGAATCACAGAATGACCCGGGTTGGAAGGGACCTCAAGGATCATGTAGTTCCAACCCCCCTGCCTGGCAGGGCCACTAAACATACACATTTACTAGATCAGGTTGCCCAGGGCCCCGTCCAACCTGGTCTTGAACACCTCCAAGGACGGGGCATCCACAACCTCCCTGGGCAGCCTGTTCCAGGGCCTAACCACTCTCCTAGTGAAGAACTTCCCCCTCACATCCAACCTAAATCTTCCCTCTTTTAACTTAAAACCATTTCCCCGTGTCCTGCTATTGTCAGCCCTTTCAAAGAGTTTACTCCCCTCCTGGGAGTAAGTTCCCTTCAGGTACTGAAAGGCTGCAATGAGGTCACCCTGCAACCTTCTCTTCTCTAGGCTGAACAAGCCCAACTCCCTCAGCCTGTCCTTATAGGGGAATAGCCTATTGTAATCTCCATCCTCCCAAGATATTCCAAATTTGACCAGACAAGATTGACAAATGATCATAGCATACCTGTTCTGAGCACAGTTGAACTTTCCAACTTTCTTCCTCCCCACACCTCCTCCCCCCGCACCCCAAGGCATCAGTTATATAGCACAGGTCTCTCAAAGACAAAAAAGTATAGTCAAAAGTATAATTGACCATCAAGAGGACACTGTCACCTTTAGGAATGACCCACATGTACATGCCTGCAAGCATCAAAAAGCATATGGCTGCCTGCAGGATGGAGAACAGTCCTTATTCTGCGCAGAAGCAGGTTTTACAGATGTTAAAACAGTAACATATTTGCTGTTTGCAGGCATCTAGAAAATAGACTCTGAGGAATTTGTCAGTACGACAGCAACAATCATTAATTCTGTGCTATGTTCTTAAAGAAGCCATTTAGATGCACTCTGAATGGAATTTTGCTCTCAGCCCCCAGTGAACTGCAGTCCCATAAACTGGCTACTTAAGCCTTCCCCCAGCCTACCCTAAAAAAAGTATACATGAAAGTCATTTAGTTGAGATTTAACTTCACTTCCTCTTCTCACAAGAATAACTACTATTATGGCTATTCCACTCAGAAAACAGCAATTCTTACAGGCACACAAAGAACACCATTTTATGCTTTGGAACTTGATGTTAGGAAGAATGACAAGGGTAAGTAGTTTTGAATTAAAAGAAGGTACATTTACACTGGACATAAGGAAGAAAGCTTTTTTATTATGATGATTACAATAAAAGCAGTGAGGCACTGGAACAGGCTGCCCAGAGAGGAGGTGGATGCCTCATCTCCAGAGACAACCAAGGTCAGGCTGGATGGGGCTTTGAGCACCTGCTCTAGCTGTAGGTGTCCCTGCTCACTGCAGGGGAGTTGGACTAGACAGCCTTTAAGGATCCCTTCCAACTCAAACAAATGAAATAACAACCTAGCAACAAAAGCAAACAACTCATCTTATTTAGAGAGTCCTCAACAGCACCATTATCCTTAAGCTTCCCTGGCAGGGAGGGGGGATGTCACAGAATCACAGAATGACCCAGGTTGGAAGGGACCTCAAGGATCATGTAGTTCCAACCCCCCTGCCTGGCAGGGCCACCAAACATACACATTTACTACATCAGGTTGCCCAGGGCCCCGTCCAACCTGGCCTTGAACACCTCCAAGGACGGGGCATCCACAACCTCCCTGGGCAGCCTGTTCCAGGGCCTAACCACTCTCCTAGTGAAGAACTTCCCCCTAACATCCAACCTAAATCTTCCCTCTTTTAACTTAAAACCATTTCCCCATGTCCTGCTATTGTCAGCCCTTTCGAAGAGTTTACTCCCCTATGTCACATAGCACCTACACAGACAGTTTCAGGAAGACACTTTAGACAGTAAGAGGAAGAACCCAGAGAGAAAAGAAATAGTGAAAGTGTGATTATTCACAGCAAGCCAAGAGCCACTCAATGTGCAACTGTAGGGAGCTTGGGGGAGGAAGACAGATCACCCAGAAGACTGGGCATGGGGAATAAACGAGACAAATCTCACCAAGTATTTTGGAAGAAATACAAGGGACTCCCGTTGTATGAACAGAAGGTGGCCATTTCGAACTGTGTTCATACTAAACCAAAAAATGCTGGTCATGTTTTAAGTTTTTCATTTACATTTAGCTCATATCAGAAACTACCTGAAGGCCCGTAGTATTTCAGACCTGAAAACCAACACGTGAGCAGTAATAAATATCAAATAGCAGCCATGTAAAGATCCCTCTACATATTCTCTGTATTTCATAATCCTCATTAGTTGGAAGACTCACCTTACTGTAAGTGTAATGCAAATCACTTCAGCTACAGTTGATTCCCACTAACTGCAAAAAAGCATTTGGAAGAAAATCCACAGCTGCTGATTAACATCTGTTGTTTTGTGTTTAAATATGGTAATGATAAATAAGAGGTTATTATACAGACATATTTCAGACATACTTTCTACTGTAGAAAGTGAAACAGGACGTGAAGCACACACACTTAGCTAACATGAGGAAAATTACTTAAGAGTTTATTACTTAAGAGTTTAATTTCCTGTATAATATGAAAAACTACTGAAGCTGGAAATATTCTGTAATACTCAAGTAAATCCATCATGCATTGCCGTACTCAAGCATCATCTGTAGATGTTCCCCCCACCCACCCCACTATTCTTGAAGGATTTGGAAATTCAGTCTTCATTACACACAAGGTGACAATTATCTGCAGTTTAGCAGTGCTACCAAGACAACTGAAAAACTGGAGTTGGTTATAATATGCCTGAATGTACTACAGCACACATCTGACACAATTGGTGCTGGATTAAGAGTTTCGATGTCTCTGCAGCAGCTAACAGGAGGATGAGTTCACTTGCTTAGAGAGCTGTAAGGGTTCTCCACATCAGGCTCAAGGAAAGGAGAGTTTAGGAAGTGGCAAAGGCACAAATGCTGATTTTGTAGCAAGATCAGCATAAATCAAACCAGCTGGATCAGCCCATGTAACTACCAATATTTCTTTAATCGCTCCAACTTGTAGTCACAAACCAAGAAAGAAGTCCAGCATTAACCACTCTTATTTATTCACCCCCTAAATTAGTGGCAGGGCTGGAAACAGAACCCAGAGCTTGGTATATATTCCACACCAGGTGGGTTAGAAGGGCTGTTTCTTCCAACCCACTGGTGGTTTGATTCCAACTAATGAGGGAAGAGTGAGGAGCTGTACAAGAGCCAGCCCTGGCTGCACCTCACTAGTGACAGCCTCTTCATTGCTTTCCACCCCTCAACACAGAGGTCTGAGCAGCAGTCACTTCCACACTGAGCCATGATGTAACACTCCAGGGTATTAAATATTACTTCAGAGCCTAATAAGCGATTGAAGGCTACAGCTCAAACAGATATACAGTCTTAATAAGGGATACAAAAGTCTTCAAGCCATGTTTGTACCAAAATGGATAGGTTTGGTGACTGGGAACTGAAAATTTAACACTTCTGGTTATGCTAATGGCATACTTTGTAAAAACTATAATTTGGTAAGCATTACTCTTTGGTCCTGTGAGCTGTTATGCACCAGGCTACACTATGCAAAACTAGAGAATCTTGGAAATAAATAAATGAAATCCTAGTTCTTCCTTTGCATATGGCAACATACAGACTCCTGTTCATAGGGGAAAAAATAAATTACTACTTGCCCCTCCATTAAAGCAAAGCAGCTTTCAAGTACAGCAATACAGTCAGTCACATTTCTAGGCAGGTAAGAACATATGTGAATAGGACAACTCGACCAAGAAACAAGTGCATTTTAACATATAATCCAACCCTTGACTGCAATTCTCAAACTTGGTGCATTCTGTCTGTCAGCATTTTGAAAATTCTATCATTTTAATATCACATTTCACCCCACCCCCATTTTAAAACAGCTCTTTCAATTTAGGTTTAGTTACAGCAAATCACTGCCTGAGGCATTGCTTCAACCGGACAGTGATTTTCCCCTTAACCTATTAAGAAAAACTGGACTGGCAACACTGAAAACGAGCAAGACATCAGCTGCCTAGAAGTAGTAACAAGGCAAAGAATATTCATTTCTTTAAGTGCTTTACACTTCTCTTGGTACACACACGAATTCAAGTCTTATTGAGATGGAACAGATTAAAACAAGATTCTCCTCCTGCATTCCCCTCTCCCAGATCCTACTACTGCAGCAGACTCAACAACAAGGATTTTGTTTTAGGCTTGTATTTAGCATGCACAATAAAAGCAAGCCAGCTTTGCCTCCATCTGGTTTTCATTATCAGAAAAATCTAATTGCAAACACTTTGTTAAGTTCTGCTAAAAAAGGTTTCTAAGCCCAACGGCATCATTGAAATTATTCCTTCAACACAAGCGGAGTTTACAAGAGAAACTCAGATCATTCTAAAGCACCCGCCCTCAAGGACTTTCTCCATTAATAAAATAAATTAATAAAATATATTAATAAAAATTGTAAAGAAACAAGGAATTACAATGTCAGATTATAATCTCTATTTCCCAGGCTTCAATAGATGAGTTACTACTTCACATAACAGGCAGTAAACCAGGTTTTCCTCCTGTACGTGTGTTTGGCACTTTGATTTCTGGAAGAAATTTAAGAGCTATCCTCACGAAATAAAGAAACCTACATTCATGGTGCATTACCAGAACCGTGGAAGACAAGGCTCAAAAGTTATCCATACTGACTTCCACACGCCCCCGGAGAACCAGCCTCCTAGAGGCAATTAGCACCCATGGCATTTAGTTATCCTGTACAACATGTGAAATTTATGCTATTCATTGATGGTAATTTTACTTTGACATCAGGTCTTCAAGCACGTGCTCAGCTACTTAAGACTCCCCTCCTATCACACACCATGGTCACGTCCATGTATATGACCTGGATGCACAGGACACACCAGTAGGGTCCGTGTCCAGCTGACAGCACCAGGTACCTCCCAGCTGGTGGCAGGACAGGACACCCTCTGCTCGTGTGCTCACTGTGGCACTATTGGTACTGGCAATAGGAAAAACTGATAATGTAGTATAAGCATCTGGAAGAGATTCAGATTTTATGACACCATTTCCCACTGAAAAGAAAAACATGTATCTACCAACAGTGTACATAGACTTTAACATATCTACAAGTCACAGCAAATCTTAGCTTGGAACTCTCCTTTTTTGTTTACTTCTGAAAGTCTAAAGTTTAAGAGGCTATCATAGCATTGCTACTGCCTCTTCCTGCAGGCAGCTTTCTGCATGGCTGAGTCATAACTAACATTACATCATCTTAAACAGGGAGGGGCACAATTTCCGTAGAGTAAGAACTACCTCTTACAACCAGTGCAGCATTTTAAAGTCACAGAAATCAGTGTGATCTGGGACACAATTACCATGTAGGGGAGGACTGGAAAACCCCAAACCAAACCTTCCCCTCTTCAGTCTCAAATAAATACTGCATATAAAGGAATAGTTACGAAAAGTTAACACAAGGTTTAAACATGTCTACAAATATATTGGTGCTTGTAACTATACTCCCATATAAAAGAATTGATACGTTAGATGGAAAGAAAAGGGAGGTTGTAGTGAGCTGGGGGTTGGCCTCTTCTCTCATGTAATCAGTGATAGAACTAGAGGGAATGGTTTTAAGCTGCGCCAGGGGAGATTCAGGCTGGACATTAGGAAGTATTACTTCTTAGAAAGGGTGGTCAGGCATTGGAATGCACTGCCCAGGGAGGTGGTGAAGACTGACCATGGGAGTGTTCAAGAAACGTTTGGATGTTGTGTTGATGAATATGATTTAGCTGGGAAGTATTGGTAATGGTTGGACTAGATGATCTTCTAGGTCTTTTCCAACCTTGATAATTCTGTGAAAAGTTAGATAGTTTTCTAACCTTGTCCTTCAGAAATGCTGTAGGAAACCATCTTTAAAGGTCAGATAGAGGCATCCCTAACGAGACCCAGCACCATTCACCCTGCAACCCTAAGGTAAAACACAACAACAGTTTCGTTATTTCTCACCAGCACATCATTGCAGATGTCTCTTAGCTCAGTCTCAATTTTCTCTCTGTATTCTCGAGCCATCTGCTGTTTTTTCTCAGCGCCTTCCGTCTTTTGTTCGATACTTGAGACGACTCTCCAAGATGACCTACGGGCTCCTACAACATTTTTATAGGCAACAGAGAGAAGATTCCTCTCTTCATTGGACAGCTCGGCTCCTTGCTCGGTCACGGACTTCATGCAACTCGCCATGTCATCATATCTTTCAGCCTGCTCAGCCAGTTTGGCCTTTTGCACTAGCTCATTTTTATCCATGCTGAGATTTCTGAAGAGGAAAAAATAGCGAGGCGTTATTAAGACAACGGTTAAGGACAAAGATGTTTCAACCTCACACGCAGAACAGCCATCCTTTAAGTAGCCTGGAATTAAGAAGTACAGCTGAAATCTGGAATGCAAGGCACACAAACACTCGAACACACAAACTTAAAAGTCCTTTTTTTTTCTTTTTTAAGAAAGAAGCAAAGTTAAATGGTTTAAGTCATTTCTGAAATGCAAATAAAAGCATCCAAAGAAACCAGAAGCAAATAATTCCCATCTTAAGTGGGCACGCAATCCCAGTTCCTTGCCATCACTCTCTCTTTAGAGCACATTCAAGCTTCGGTGTCAACTGCACCTAATTATGAATGCAACTAAATTGATAAAGAAAATAGCCAACTGTATTTTTGCCAGAGGAACTGACAAAAAGAAGGCCAGGCAAGCAGTACCATACAACTCCGTGCCTTAAAAGAACCTTACTGCTCCATCCAGAAAGGACTGGAAGAGGGATGTGCCAATCAAACCCCACATCCGATGCTCTAGAGCCAGAACAGAGCAGAGCCCTAAGCTGGAAGGACCGCACCTCCCATGGTGGGAACCTCCCTTCTCCAGTCAGGCTACGCTGGCCTTCTGACCCAGATACAGCTCCTGGGCCTGAGGGGTTATACTCCAGAGACAAAAAGAGATTTTTACAATTGGGAAGAAATATGACATCGATGTCAGTATTTCACTAGCACAAGCTGGTTGGGATGCTTCATAACCTGGCTTGGGCTCCTGATAGAGACCCTTGTGCCTATTGGGGGGGGAAGGGAGAACAACCCTTCCTCCCCCCACCTTTTTATGTACCTGGCACGGTCCTCTGGTGTTTGGTGACCTATCATCCTTCAAAGCTCGTTTAACCAAAACCCGCTTTGGTCAGGATGCTTTATTCATTCCCACGCGTTCCACACACAAAACCCCGCACCTTACCCTGCAACCTATTGTCATTTTACACCAAGAAACCACGAGTTTCTTGGTGTAAACCTCCCACAGACGACAAAACCCGAGCGCGTTTCAGCCGTCCGGTCCCCCGGCCCTTTCTGCAGCCCGAGGCTGGAGGCCGCAGCACGTCGATCCGCCCCGCTCTCAGGAGCCATTTTAAGGAGCTCCGAGGCCCGCACTGCCCGCACCGAGCGCCGAGACCGCGGTTGGGCCGCGCTCCGCCGTAAGATGGAGCCGCGGGCGGCGGGCAGGGCAGCACGGCTCAGCACAGCGCAGCACAGCACAGAGCAGCGCCCGGC
This sequence comes from Coturnix japonica, assembly GCF_054131305.1. NCBI lineage: Eukaryota > Metazoa > Chordata > Aves > Galliformes > Phasianidae > Coturnix > Coturnix japonica. Next base: position 18,742,333 of record NC_140664.1, on the reverse strand, counting down.
CCCCGCCTCGGGGCGGCTCCGCCCCATCCGCGCCCGCCGCATCCGCCCTCCGCCGAGCCACACAGCGCCGCGCCCGCGCCTTTGTCATGGCGGCCGGGAGCCGCAGCCCTGCCCACCGCCGTGCGCCCTAATCCCGATCACCTCCGCACGGCAACGGGGGCGGCGGAGCGGCAGTAGGAGGAGGAGGAGGATGCCGCCTGCCCGGCCCGAGGCGGCGGCAGGAGGGAGGAAGGGGGGGGAGCCGTGAGCTGTGAGCCGTATCCCCCCGCTCCGCGCTGAGGGCCCCGCGCTCCCCGCCCCGCCGAGCCGTGTTCCCCCCGCCGCCCTCCCCGCCAGCCCCCCCCGCCCCGCTCGCTGCCCGCTCTACAGGAGGGGCCGGGGCCGTTGGCTGCCCGCCTGCCGCCCGCTGGAGCCGGCGGTCGGTCGGTGTGGGGCCCCGTTACCTGCTCGGTGCGGCTCGAGGCGCGGTGTGTCGGGGCTCGCGGCGCTGTGTGTGTGCGTGTGTCGCGGCTCGCGGCGCTGCAGCCTCTTTCCCAGCGCCACACACGGCGGCTCCGCCAATCACCGCGCCGCTCCCGCGCGGACAGCGCAGCGCCCGTGACGTCAAGCGGCGCCATGGCAACGGAGAGGGCAAGAGCGCGAGCACGCGCCTCCCCCGGCGCAGGCCGAGACCGGGCCCCGCCCGCGGGAGCGCGCGTCCCCCTTATCCCCGCCGGCCCCCGGCGCTCCCCGCTCTGTGTGTGTGTGTGTGTGTGTGCCGCCTTTGTGTCTCACACCCGGGCCGAGGAGTCACAGCGGCCCCGCCGTGCAAGAGAGCAAACCCCGCCGGGATGGGGTGCGGAACGAGGGCCCCGGGGCCTGCGAGGGGGAGGAGGAGGAAGAAGAGGAGAAGAAGGGGGGGAGTGGGTTGGAATGCTGAACGCTGCCCGTATTGGAAAGGCTGGTTTATTTTATATCGAGGTGCTGGATGGCCGCATTCACCTCAGCCCGCACCGCCTTCCTTCCCTCGAGCGTGTGGGGCGGGGAGCTGCCCTGTGTGCTGCCTCACACAATGCAGGGCTCGGGGAGGTTCCCCCTTAGAGACCCGCACCGAAGAGATCACGGAGCAGAACCATCCTCGCTGGAAGAGGGAGATTCCTCCCTCCAGGCGTTCATATTGATGGAGATTCCAGCCGCAGCTCCACCCTGCTCCTTCTCGGTGCAAGATGTGACACAGCCTTACCCGGCTGTCACGTGGCACATTGCCGCATCTCAGCTGTGGGGATGGGAAGCAGCAGCTCTGCCCGCTCACCGACCACGAGAACGAATGGTGCGGGACACACGGTGTGTGTGTAGGCAGAGCCTCCACATCTCTTGCTAGGCAGCGTGTGGGATTAGCATAGGAGGAGCGAGGTGATTCTCGGAAAGCAAGAGGAAGTTGTGAGCACGCTTGTGGGCTCGACGGGTAGCTGGACAGGGCTGGGCTGGAGCGCTGCTAGAGCACAGTGTGAATAGGAGCGCAACTTCTGGGCAACCTGATCTAGTAAAGGTGTATGTTTGGTGGCCCTGCCAGGCAGGGGGGTTGGAACTACATGATCCTTGAGGTCCCTTCCAACCCGGGTCATTCTGTGATCCATTCTGTGATTCTGTTATCTCCTATGCTGATTTAACACTGAAGTATTTCCCCCCCCTTTCTCAACCATTCTGGTGCCTTCCATCTCCTCCAGCATTTAAAGAATTTCACCCACTTTCACATAGAAAGGTGCTGGGATGTTTGAGGAAGGAGCTGAAAAAAACAGTGTTCAAATGGTCTGGGCTCACCAGACTTGGCTGGGACAATCTAACACTGACAATCTAAACATGAAGGAGAATATAACCTTCATTTTTATTTCCCTAGGGATGCTTTGTTGCAATATGTGGATACAGAGTTTGTTTCTGTAACAAACATGGTAAGGCTCAGCTTCATCGTGTATTCCAACACACGGTGCTTCTCCATCATATCTGTGTTTATTTTTTATCATTACTGCTTTAGGAAGCAATAGGAGGAGAGCTCGAGAGCTGTACGTGAACACAGATGGTATCACAGCACAGCATTTGCTGCTACTTGCTTCGAGTTATGTTTGAGAGTTCAGTTTTGACATGAGCCTTAAACCTTTATTTTGTGGCAAATTCTCATTGAAATGGCAACCGCCCAAATATAGAATATACACTTTTGGAGGTACTTGAATGTTTTGCGATAACACAAACGCTGCCATTTGAAACCGATCCAAGGAATTAGGCATTACTCACCTTTGCTCTCAAACAGACACTCTCCTGCTGTCTGCTACCCTTATATTTCCTGCCCTTTTCCCCTGGTGTGGAATGCTACGTTTTGTCTTCTTGCTGCCGTTTTGACCAAGGAATTCGGCCTCTTAAAAAGAAACGCTTTCAGCAGTTTCCCTTTTCTTCAGCAGCATTTTCAGTGCTGCCTTCCACACAGCTCTTTGTTCGGTGACTTGCACTTTCACTATCTCAGGCTGTCAGGCATCCTTGTCAGCAGCTGGGAGCTACAACTCATTTGTGGAGTTAGACACATTAGCATATAAAAGTATATATATCTATGCTTATTTACAGCGCTTCTCGCTTTACTTTCTTCTTACACGAGAGGAAGAAATGGAATGGGAAAAAATGAAAACAGCCCCAGATTTCTTTCCTTCTCCCTGGAGCACAGCATTCAGTTCTTCTTCCCTGTCATCGTTTTTCCCTGGAAGTGTTTAGTCATTCTGCTCCGTGCTTAACTGTATCTGATTAAAAGTGGATGAGTAGCAAGGGAGGGTTATCTGCTTAGTAGAGCGGGGATTTTGGGGGAGGTTACCCTCACTCCAGTCAGGAAGTCGGCTGGAATAGCTCCTACAAGTTGGTGAATGGGAGGCACGGTGCTGCTGGATCTGCTGCAAGGAAGCAGCAGAAAATGGAGATGTTCTGACTGTTGTTTTTTGGTTTTTTTTTTCGTGGGAATGGGGACATGAGGAAAGGCATCAAAGGGCACTTCTCTGGAGACCAAGAGATGATCCTGCAGATCTCTGGCCTCTAGTGGGGGTGGGAAGGAGAGATGGCAGCTCTGTTTTGTGGGGTCCTTCTGTCTTGAGCCACTTTTCTAATAGCTGCTGCTCAAAATCTTTGCTGCTGTGAATTTGTTACACGCTCTTATGGCCAATTCTCTGGTTATTATGTTGTATATAGGAGTATCCTTTTGCCATCTTTTTTAGCTTCTGTAGGGCTTTCAGCTCCTTGCCCTCCAGTTATCAACAGTAAAATCTTCAGAGTATCACTACCTCTATGGAATAAAACTTACATCAAAATTTGTTTAGGAATCTGTCCTAGGTACCTTCATTTCTTTCCATATCCAAAGCCTGTGATTCACAAGTCAAACTTTAAGCTTTACTGATGGCGTTAGTAGATGAGATGCCTCATTCCTCTCTAGTGCAGTCTGTATGGGCTCTTGAATCTATTGCCGCACTTTGTCCTCAGGTCATTCTTGTAGACTGACCAAACACAGACTTTACTGTAGGGTGAAGTTTGGACTTCTCATTTTGTTCCTTTTTTTTTTTTTTTTTTTTCCCTTGATGGTCTAAAGTGAGTCAGATTTGACTCTGTGTCAGGTGCCAGTGATAAAAAACATACATTGTGGATAAGGCTGCTATTTTCCATCACCAAATGGAAAGCAGTTAAAACTGCCGGGTCTCACGTGCTCTCTCCCTCTGCTTCATCAACAACGTGCTGAAAACCTTCTCTAAACCCCTCACCTCTCCATCCACAGTCCATTTTTTATTAAAAATGATGCGTCTGGCTGAAGAATCAAAGTTTTGTTCCATAATCTTGTACACTGGGTTTAAATCTTCAAACACTTTGGGTATGGACTGATGTTATGGGCATTGAGTTAGTGCCCTTCCAGTTTGCTGGGAGTTAATGTGAGAGGCCTGGCTGGCCATGTGTAAAGTATACATGGGTGTGCGAGTGTGTGCCTGTGGCATTTGAGCACCTACATATTGAGTATAAAAATTACAAATTCTTGAATGTCTGAGAGCTTATTTTCAGAACAAATGTCTTGGTGCTGGTGCATTCACTTTCCCATGGAAAATTCAGTTTGTTTCTGCGTTGGTACCTGGCTTGATTTTGGATCATTAAATGCAAACCAAAAAGCTACACGGAAGAATAAAGTACAACATTTTTGAGTAAGATTGATTAATCAGACTATTTTGAGGTATAACTAAGGACTGTTATAGGGATGCTGCTGCACTTATCAGAGCTGTGAAGAAATCAAGTGAACATCTTCAGCCAACGACAACAAAAAGGTTTGGTGTGAGTGTATGAAACCACTTGGCTAGACAGAGACCCGCAAGTGAAATGTGTATGGTTTATGTACCATGATTTTATTATGTGCTCATTTTTAACCGATTGGCTAATGCTGAGGTTTTTGTGTCTTCCAAACATATACTGAAAGAGATTATCACACAGGTTTTCTTCTCCATTTCGAGAAGGGTGGCGTAGCAATGAGCACATTTTGTTCTGCGATGTGCTGGGAGCACTGACTGGACCTGGGTTCTTTGGGGCCAAAGGTGAGAGTTCAAGTGAACGTGATACAGAATTGATGAATTCACCACATATTGATCTTGTCCTGGTGTTCTCCATGGGCCTGAATTACACCCTGAGTCATTAAATCCTGAGTAATTCTGTTGGTTTACAACTGAAAACAGTTCTTTGCCTTTTGCAAACAATAGCCATTGAGATTTGGGAACCTGGGAACTCTCTTTAGCATGTATTCATTTCCTTTATGTGTAACAGTTCTTGAGTGAGCAAGGTAATACTTATAAAGTGTTACCAGAAGAGACAGGATGTCTTGAAGCAAACTTGAGACTAACATCATTCTATTATACTTACTTTGATTTATTTTTGGACTTATTTTTTATTTATTTGAGCTTACTAGCTAATGTTATTTTAATGTTGATTGTCAGGAAGAAGGCTCCATACTGTCTTGTTTCATATCTGTTCTGTCACTTAATTGCAGTCATTCTTGTTTGCATTTATTCAGTTAGTTTGCCTGATATTTTTAAGCGATAAATTATTTATTTTATTTACGTTCTTTAGAAATATACGATGGCTGCTACAGATGAAAAATGCTGATGTGCTCGTAATTCATAACAGTCTAAGTTGCCAGTTTCACAGGGTACTCCTTGAGGATCTCTAAAGGAACTTGAGAATGAAGTAGTGTAGCTGCTACGTGATGTACGCCAGCTCTCACTGAACGCCTATACTCTCATTGAAAACACGTTCTCTTCAAAGGGTCAACAGGCAACATGTTGAACCTATGTTTTTAAAAGGTAATCCAAGGAATTATTGATACAGGAAATTTGTTTATAATTATACTAAGAATGGAATGATAGGGCACCTCAAAGATCATTTTGTGACCTACAGTTTCTAGAATAGAAAAGTCTTGGAGATATGGATAAAGGACAGTTTGCTGATACCCCCAATTTAGATTTTTACAACCCTTTGGTAAAATCATCACAACAGACTAGGGTAGAAATTCAGAATCTAGTTCAACAAGGGAAGCTTGGGCCCCTAAGTGTGTATTTAAGGAACTTTATTCAAGTTACAGGCATTAATAGCATTTATAACCTTGAAGGTTTGCGTAATACTGTAGGAATTTACATTTTTCTCTGGTAAAATCTCTTTGTTCCCTTGTTTTTGCTGCCGAGCATGTGCAAAACCATCTTGACAGCTCCAGGCTGCTAAACCCCAAAGAAATACATGAAATAAGCATTTTCATGCAAGTTTCCTCTCGACTGCCTGTCAACTTCAGTTTTGCATCCCAGCAACCAATTTCAACTCATTTGGTTTTATACTGACTACATTTATCACAATTTATTTTATATTCTTGATAGAGTATTGAAAGAGGCTCTCAGGGCCACAGATTGCTGCTGAAATGTTAGACAACATTTGGCATGAACAGGATCAGAAATTAAAAACTGGCAGTTTTTTAGCGTGGTTGCCTTTGAAATTAAGTTTATGAGGTTGTGTTGTTTATCTCTCTGTGCATTCAGCAATTCCCCTTAAACACTTTGGTACTTGATTTCAACAAATTTGAAAGATGAGCTGCAATCTCAAGATAAAAAAGGTTTGTGAAAAACTACAGCTGTACAGAGGACAAGGAGCATAATTAAATGCCAGCGCTGTGGAAAGGCAGGTGGAAGCTGGCCTTTATATAGCAGTTGAGAGCAGCTAGCCAGCCAGAGTATGCTCAATGATTTTGATTGAGCATAGCACGTGCCCTACATGGAGGGTGGGTTTCAGAAGAGAACCTGAGGTTAGAATCATAGAATTACAGGGTTGGAAAGGACCTACAAGATCATCTAGTCCAACCGTCCTCTTATCACCATTACTTCCCACTAAGCTACTAAACCAAGTTACTGAAAGGTTATTATGGCAAAGGAGATTTTAGGAGACAAAGAATACAAGTCCATGAAAACAATAAACCAAACCCAATCAAACTTTGGTTTATTTCTTGCAGAGCAACTCGGCTGTCTTTTCTTTCCTCTTCTTCCTCCGTCCCTTCCCAAACACCTTCTTTCCTCCCAGAATCTCCAGAGTCTGTTACTATCTTCGTATTCCCCCTTGATCTCCTGGCTCACTATCAACTCCTGTAACTTAACAGGCATACGGATTTTGTCTGATTTAGTAATGAGGTCTCAGATATACCCTGTTGGGAGCCAGTTAATAGCTATTTTTCATCCAAAAAAGTTCAACTGGGCAGTTAAGATGTGTGTGTCAAGAGCTGTAACAAAACTAATTGGTACTGACCCCTTTCCATCCTGACTGGAGAATCTCCTGCTCTGCTATACACACTCATTAAATATCTATGGATTCTTGTTGCGCCCACTACCAGCTACCCAACATTTTAAAGATCCAGTCGTGTGGTGGGTCTAAAGAATCTAATTTAGAGGAAGTTAACTAGAGTTAAGCAAATGCACTTTTTCTTTCCTGTGCTCACAAGTCAAATAGTAAATCCAACCCAACACTACAAAGTTTGCACTATATTCCTGTATAGTATAGAGGCTTAAGACTGTCTTGCAGTCTCTTTAGCGTTCTATAAACCAACATGAGAGTTGTATTCTTTACAAATGAGTTTAACTTAGCAACAAAGAGAAACTGCTTGTCTCCTTTTGGTCTTTTCCTTAGTTGCCTTATCTAGATGAGAAAGTTTTAGAAGATCTTCTATGTGCAGTTATCTTAACAGGACAACACAAATGAGTTGATGTCAAAACAGAGAATGTGTACACACATAGTACTGTCCTGTGATAAAAGCTGCTCCTCTGCAGTGTCCCTGCTTGTGAAACCTGCCTGGTTTTACATCATAGTAAAACCCCAGGAAATATAAAATTAGTGGAAGTGCTTGCAGTGTGACCACGTTACCCTTTTACAGCTGTTTGAAGGTCAGCAGCAAGTCAACATTTACACCCAGTCCTGCATAATAAGGTTCTGTAGGAACAAAGCTCTCGGGCAAATGCTTTTGGACGTATATAAGAAACCCTGGAGTGAAGAAGGGACTGAGATCCCACTCTGTTTCTTGCAGGCCATGGCCAGAGCTACCAAACCAATCTTTCTCATCATTTATCTAGCACAGACTGAGCCATAAGCTTTGGGGAAAAACACTGAAGTAAAAACTCCTGGCATAAGGTCTGGAGGAGCTACACTTTTTTTTCTCCCCTGACTTCTGGATTCTTTTGTTTTACTGAGGTTTTTATGTGAAGTAAGTTAAACTGCTGAAGGAGACTAACAAGTTTATGGGAGCTCTTACCTCCCAAATAGTTAATGCCTCACTTCTGAGTTAAACATTCATTTTTTTCGAACTTGGTAGGCCTCTGGCTAGGCTAATTAAGAGAGCTGCTAGGCTGTAATCAAATGATCTCTACAATATGATAAGCAGCAGGAAAGCAGCAATTGTAGCTGTACAAGAACTTCAGAATGCTGCAAATACCTCACCAGGTTCACCGAGCAGGTCATAAGACTGGGTAGACATTTGGTAAAGCTATGGCTGCTGAACCTGCATGAGGTTCTATGCTTGAATGCTTGAATCCATGAGTCAGTAATGCTACAGCTATTTAGCACCAAACATAACAGGTATTAGCACCAAGTCATTGCAGGGTCTGTGGTGATAGAACAAGAGGAAAGGGCTTCCAGCTCAAAGAGTGTAGATTTAGGTTAGATACAAGGAAAAAGTCTTTTACAGTGAGGGTGGTGAGGCACTGGAACAGTTTGCCCAGAGATGTGATTGATGCCCTGTTCCTGGAGACTTTCAAGGTGAGACTGGATCAGGGCCTGGGCAACCTGATGTGTCTCAGTTCGTTGTTGGACTAGATGGCCTCCAGAGGTCCTTTCTAACTCTAAGGATTCTATATGTGTATGCCAAAACAAGAAGCTCTCCAGGCTGTTTATTCTGTCTCCTACGGATACAGGTGGTGATGAAACAAACGTGATTAAGAATTTGATTTTTTTCTGAAACATTTAAGCTCCTGGTGCACTTGTACTTGGTCTGCAGTCCCAGAACTTCCCCTGAAAGAGGCAGCCATGAAGTTGGGGAAGGCTTTTCCTCCAGATTTTCTCCTTTCTCGGGGAGAAAACAGGCTGCCATGCCTGTACCTCAGCTGTCATTTGAGGGCCTTTACTGCAGCTTGTGCAGTGTGAGATTTGGGCGTTTGCTAGGCATGCCCTTCTCACACAGCCCCTGGCACCACTCCTGCATTCACAGAACAGCTTACATCTCTGGTGTGTCACCTCTCCAATGTGATCTCACCTAAGAAACAGCAACTCAAGGGGGACGTTCACAGAGCTCTGCGAAGCATTCATTTAAAGAGGCGTTCAGCTCACTTTCTCCACGCCTTAGTGTTTATTCACCAACCAAAAACTCCGCCCCCAAACCCCCACCCCAATGATCTTCGTCCCGCAGCCCAGCCTCTCTGGTGCTTTTGGGCTGCTCCTCCCTTCCCCAGCCAGCTTCTTGCTCTGACAAATTCTCCCTTGGCAACAATAGCTCCCGCTTGGTCCCTCCCAGTCTGTGGTCATGGCTACTGGGGTGTGCGGTGTTCTGCCCACCTGAGTCAGAAATGCTGAGCAGCTCCGCCGACAGCAGAACAAAGAGCAACTCATCGGCTGGCTGGGGCTCAGGGCTGGCTGTGCGAATTGCTGGCCTCACAGCTGCAAACTCTCCGATTCTGTTTTGCAGTTCTGAAAACCGGTTCAAATTAGGAGGCTTAAGATAGAAACTGTACCTCCATGTTGGCTAAAAAATCTTCCTTTTCTGTAGTTCTTTTCAAAGGGCTTCCTAGGGAAAATGCTCTTTTTGTTTGTGTCTGGGGGGAGAATCTTCAGTGAATCTCTGAAATGTTTTCAGGGAAGGCTGACTGATGAGTCTGCACTGACACTGCAAAAACAGGGCCTTGAGCAGCTCTATGCGTGTGCATGTGCTCCTCCAGCATCACACATTGTGCTGGTTTCAGTGCTGAAGGGAATATCTTTTATCAGGCTGGAAGGGGGGTGGGACACCACGATATGTATTTTTTGTGTGGAGGTGAAAATGGCAGATTTCTGCATCGCTTTGTTTCTTCCCATCTTGTTTTTATGATGAATTCATGTTGATTTGCTGTCTGTATGTTGGTTTCAGTCTTTCTCCATATCGTTTACTGCTTCTAGGAAGGTGCTATGGAATGCTGATGTTCTTTGGAAAGCTAACCAGAGCTTATTTGATTTGCACAGTATTATTCACTGGATAAGACACCACAAGGTTGTGACCCTGGCCAGCATCCATCATTGCTCTCAGCATCGATATCCTGCTGTTTGTTTTTGTACAAATATAGAATCATAGAATCATTTCATTTGAAAAAGACCAGTAAGGTCATCTCATCCAGCCATGGACCCATTCCCACCATACCCACTGACCACATCCCTCAGTGCCACATCTACACATCTCTTGAACACCTCCAGGGATGGTGACTCCTCCACCTCCCTGGGCAGCCTGTGTCAATTCCTCACTACTTACAATTGTTTTTCCTGATATCCAACCTGAACCTCCCCTGTCACAATGTGAGGCCAGAACCCCTTGTTCTATCAAAGTTTAGCTAAAGGTCTCCTTATGGGGCCCAGTAAGAAGAGCGTACCCTATAGAAATTGATTTCTCTTTAGTAAGATGGTGTGAATTGAATCTGGGTCTTCCACATCCTGGGTAAATGCTCATTTAATTGAAGAGCTGAGTTAAGGTAATGGGGAAGATAAGACAGGCAACTTTCTGAAGGCATTCAAGGCCAGACTGGATGGGGCCCTGGGCAACCTCATCTAGTGGGTATCAACCCTGCCCACAGCAGGAGGTTGGAACTGGAGGTTCTTTAAGTCCCTTCCAGCCTACGCCATTCTATGAATCTATGATTCTATGGAATTCCTTCACTGTTTGAAAGGAAAATGTGACACCCACTTGTTCATCTTCCAGCTCACTTCAGAAGAAGCACCTGGCTCTTAACTCCGGGCAAAGAGGGTCTCTTTCCCTCACGCCAGGTTGCAGGCAGGACTGAGGCTGCACCACTGACTTTGTGCAGGGGACCTGGCAGCAGCAGCATGCTCAGGATATGGCTGGCATGGCTCTGATGGGGCTGTGTCATGCATGGAAGGCAGAAGGGATCTGTCTACACGTGCCTGCACCAAAATCGTTCCAGAACTTGATAAGAGGTGGGTGGGAAGGGAGGTGTCTGTGCTTAATGCTGAGGCTACATGCATACTTAGAAGCTTCCGTGTCTGGGGTCTTTCTTCCTGTACTGCACATAAACAGGAGCCTGCTCCAGTTAGCTGGCAGCTGCATATGGGGACGGCTGTGGGTTGTCATTGTTATTGCCATAACACTGTGTGTAAAGATGTCAGCCTGTACCGAGACCCAGTTAGGCTGTCAGCACAGCATGCTGGAGGCCCCTGGAGAAGCAGAAAGACAGATGACTTGCCTGCAGTTAAACATAAGTCAGTGGCAAAAAATAGTACCTGGTCTCTGGAATGAGCAACCAGCATGGGATCAACCCTCCTTGTCTTGTGCTTCCCGCAGCTCGCAGATGGATGTGACGGATGGAGAGCTGAATAGGGATCTGTTGGGTCTAATTGAGCTTTAATTATAATACATTAAACAATTAGAATAATGAAGATCAGGCACAATCAAATCTCAAAACAAAGAGATTTAGCAAGATTAGGCTTTTAAAACTGTACAGATGATGCCATTAATCTTGGAGGAGCTCCAGCATAAACGATACAATCCCCAGACAGCTGGGAGGGCAGCAAACCAGAGGTAAGATCAGATTCCCAGCAAAAAAGTGGAAGGGTAGATGGATTTTCAGCCTCCATTTTACAGCTTTTACATGAAAGCAAAATACTGTACATATCAAAACACAAATAACACAACGTGAGTAATAGGAATTGTGGATTTCAGAGGAGCAGCTTGTAACGCGTTGTGAATAATATATGCCACTGAACTTCCCGTTTATATGTTTGAGAGTTGTGCAGTTATTTATAGTAACTTTGGCATGGAGGAGGATGGCTCCGGCTGAACCCTGGGAGCAGAAGGTGCTCTTTGTCCGTGGAGAAGGTAGAGCACTGTCAGAGATGAGAGGGGACTTTGGGCCCTGTGCTCATGCCTTTCCTGACCTCTCCGGGGATCTCATAATCACTTTTATCAGCAGGAATGCATTGATGGCACTTTGTCATTGGTGAGAAAAACCTGCTGGAACCCCAGAGCTGACGGAAGGAAGGTCCTGGAGCCTGGAAACAAAGCAGCCCTAAGCAGTTTGGTGGAGGCAGAGTGAAGTGTGACAGCTGTAATGGGAGAGTGGGTAAATGTGACCAAAAGCCCGGCCTCAAGTTCACAGGTAAAATGAGTTTACCAGAAAAGGAAATTCTTTCAAAAAAGCCAAGGAACAAAGACATTTGAGGCATCCTCTGGGAAATAAGGATGAGCAATCTGACTGTGGGTTTTCTTTGTATAATCGAACACTGTATTCCTGGAGGAATCTTTTTATTTGGTTCTTTGCTCTCTCTGATTCCTCTTGACAGTGTACACAAGCTGCAGCACAGAAGAGAGAGGTAGTCAGAGGGAGATAGCAGGGTACTGAGAGAACGTAATTAGTAAGTCCTTGTGGGACTGGGAGGAGGGGAGCTATGGAGGGCAAGGAGCAAAAAGAGATCCCCCTGATGTCTGAATGTATTAAACATTTCATCGAAGGAAGACCAAAGAGGCACCAAAAGCAGTCTATCATTTTTGGAAACCTACAAAAGAGTGTTAGGCGATACATTCTCTCTTTCATTTTCACCGTAGCAAAACTTAGTGCTGCACCACTTTCAAGGAGGAGAATTTGGGCCAAGGATTTAGCAACGGACATCTGAAGAACTCAGAAAAATCAAGGGATGGGGAAAACAGAACAAAGGAAGAGACCGGCTCCCTCTCACAGCAACCTCCTTCTCTTACAGCTCCTCAGCAGACGTGGGAGCGAGCTCCTGCCAGGGTGGGTGCCACACACACCGAGACCAGAGTGCTGCAGACCCTGCTCTGAGCTGGCTGCAGATGGACAGGAGCAGGGCTGCCTGACTCCAGGCTGACCCAGGAGCCCAAGATTTTTGGCATACTGGTCTTGACCTCTCCTTTCTGTCCTGTCAGCTGTTATTTCCCAGTGCCCTTGGATAGGCTGGATTTGCTCTTCCTGATGGCCTTTATATAGTTCCCCCCTCCCCATACTTACGTTAAGCTTTTAGATCTTTGGGTGAATCTTGGAATTGCAGATTAAAATGCCACATCTCAGCTTTTTATTAAAAGATTTGTCCAGATGTTGCTGGAATCCTGATATTCTGCACCATTTACCAGCTGTGAATTATATAGATACTCATATTTTTAATTTCCCTTCATTTAGTTGTGTGTGCAGGACCTCTGTCACAACCAGCAGGGAACTCTCCTGGGTACAAAGAGGCTATTCAGCTCCTGTGCCAACCCTGCCTTGTAAAAGCCTGACAGCTCTCAACAAACAAAGCCTAGAAATGTTGCTATTAAAAGCATTTATTGAATAAATCCATATGTGACAAAATGATAGCTGCAAAAAGCGGTGGAATTGTTTTTTAATGGATAAATCTTAGTTGAAAAGTAAAGCAGAGCTGCAGAAGCTCAGAGAACAGTCACCTGAGGATAGAGCTTTGAGCAACGTGGGAAAAATTAGAACCACTCTGAACAATATAGGAGATAATAGTTTGCAGAACACGTCTGCTTTGAGTGGGAGCTTTTATGTAAAGAGAAGAGAGGATAAGCCTGGCTTTAACTTTTGTGTTTGAATGCTCTCACAAATAGAGGTGGGAGAGCAAATCTTCGTTCCCTTCAGCAAACCCACAGTGGCTGGAGACAGGAGGACCTCTGTTCTGCACAGGGTCGGTGGGCTGCAAAGGCCACTGTGGGCAGACCCTTGTCTCCCAGCCAGCTTTGTGATGGGCTACAAGGCCTTATGTCTGCCTTTGCACCATGTGTCAAGACACCACTGCAGTATGCCCTGTCTGATGCTCTCCCTTCTCCTCTTCCCTTGAGAGGAAAGGAAGAGGGGTGCTTGCCAAGGAAGGGGCTCTGTAGGGTTCTTCTCATCCCTACAGCACAGCACCAGCCCTTTGCTCTGTGCGCAGCCCTTGTGCATGAGGGAGGCAGGGTGCTGAGTTCAGGTGGCTGCAATCTCCTGAGAGGGTGGAGCAGAAGAGCAGCGATTGTGTAAGGGCTGTTATAGCAACTGAGGAGCAGCTCTGCTGGAAATCCAGAATTGTCACGGGAGAGGATCCTATTTCTGTGCCTCTCTGCTCAGACCTTTTTTGCTTTGGTCTTGCATGGGTTCTCTGTATGCAAAATAAAAGGAAAAAGAATGCCATTCTTTGAAAAGAGGCATCTGGACACTATTTAGCCACAAAAATAAACTAAGAGCAGCTATCTCAACTCTTTCATAGGTTGCTGAAAAGAATCTGTTGCGATGGGCTCTTGGCAGGTGACGTCTGGGGGTGGAGAGCCCTTTGCTGGGACTGGCAGAGGCAGATGCCGTGACCTTAAGGGGCAAGAATGTCTCTCTGGGAGTGGGGGGTCTCCAGCGAGGGCAGACTGCTCCCCAACTGCTGCTGACATATGTGAATGCAGGATGGAAATGCTCACACCAAGGGAGGAATTTCTTGGCGCTTGTCATGTCCGCATTAGGGAAATGTTTTACATCACTCTGGGGATGGTCTAGTTTGTCTGGTCTCTTCAAAGAGATTGCTGGAGAAACTATGAAAACAGCATATCAGGATTATAACGGTTTACTGGGGGATCAGATAGAAATGAAAGGGAGGACGGAAAAATGTTATGGAACAATTAAAACAAATAACATTGGAAAACATAATAACTGAACTGATCCTTCAGAAATCCTGGATGAACATCACAAGAAAACTTGATTTAAGAGGATATTCGGGAAGTAATGAGTTCAATCTAGCGAGGAACAGATTTTTGAAGTCAAACATAGGAAAACAAGCAGAAGCGCCTGCTATGTTTGGAATATTACACATGCAGGTGCAAGTGCCCAATTTAGAAATGAGTTGCTGACATTTCTGCTAGGAGCAAGTGAACGTTTGTGTGCACCTATTGCTGCAGATCAGCATCGTCACATAAGGCTACCCTGCTTTTGGAAACATCCAGATTTAATGGGAAAGAATGCCCTCTCCTCTGTTCTTTCTCAATATGGGATGCCTAATATCAGTAACATTGTAGCCCTTTTATCTAAAGATAAATCTATGCTGGCTTTTCTATAATAGCAGTTTTCATATCTATTGCTTCCCAAAGTGGCTGTGATATATCATCAAAGAACGTCTTGTGCTCAGTGCTCACAAGCCACCCTTGTATCAGAAAACATCTAGGTGAAAAAGAACAGTTTTACAGAATCAAGGCTATTTTTAAACTTTACAAAGTGCCTGCGATCCTTAATTTCTGCTTTACTCTTCAAACCAAAGAGATGAGTAAAAGTTGAAAAACTCAGTTCAACACCTTGTCCATGGAGAACAGCTAGAAAACAGCCAGCAGAGACACTTTGTGTCTACTACACCTGCAGAGTCTCCCCCTTGCATTACTGAGATGCTCTGGCCCCAGACTGCAGCAGCTGCCTCCCCATGTCAGGATCTCCTCTCTGTGCTGCATGCCTTTCTCCCCTCCTCTGCTCAGGGGACAAACACCATGGGATACTACCACTGGGAAGAGCAGGAGGGCTCCATGGTGTCAGCCAGACTTTCAGCAGTAACACCATGGCTTGGCTGGAGGAGGAGAGCTGACATCCTGGGCAGCAGCTGCTGCGTGGGGCAAAAGCAGGGCCCCATCCCACAGCAATACTTCTTCCTATCTGCAGCAGAAGCAGCAGGCCTGGTTTTCCGCCTCAGTGCTGCCCTTCCTTCCCCTTTCCTGTGGCAGGAGCAGCCTGAGCCTGTCTCCTTGTCCCTGGCCAGAGCAGGGTAATGGGTGCAGGACTCCTACCATGGGGCAAGGCCTGGGACTGCAGTGCTCACTTTCATCTCCAGATTCTCCTTCCACATCCTTACAAGCCAAAAAGAAGACGTCTAACAGAGAAAGCAGAACTTGAATCTCCCATGCAAAAATCCTGCCTGGATCTCTGTTTGCAGGCTGCTTTCTTTCCTGGCCTGTTCATGTGGAAGGCTGCTGTGTAGTGTTATTTATTAACCACCCACTGGGAATGCAGCAGGATTAGTTATAATTTTTGCTTGTATTCTTAAATGCATTGCACCTGATTTCACCGCCCCTGGCAGACTCAAGGAATTCAGCCTTGTGGTGCTGGTCAGCAGGGTGAATGCTCTGCCTATGGGCTCTCGGTACCCCCAGGGTGTCTGGATGTCCCCTGAGGTAGATCCTAACTTTGGGCTCTCCCAGCCCTGGGTCCGTAACAAGGCCAGCAGAAAGAGAAGTGTGCAAAGGATTCTAACATCCCAATTTCAGCAGTTTTTGCATGGATACAGTGAGCTTTAAGCAGAACTGGTGGGTTGCAGGGGCCTGGACCTGTGTCATACCTCAGTCATTCCTACCCAGGGACAAACACTGCCACCAGCTATCACAGAATCACCCAACGCTGTGTGGCAGAGCCCTCAGTGTGACCCAGGTGATGTATTTGTAGCACAGCCAATCTCTTTTCAATCAGAGTCATCCTTCCTTCCACGCCTCCGTGTCACTTGTTTCAACAGCAGTGGTGTTTCTCCAACACGATGAAATAAACATGTGTAATGTAATTATTATTTGCTTTCCTCAAGCTCCTGAATTTATCTACGCAAAGCATTTTTAGGAGCTGGATAACAGAGTAGAAAGCCAGCCTCCAAATTGTAACTCTTAATGTTGGGTGAAAAATTAAACCAAATTTAAAATAGATATTAAATTTAAGAGAGGCTGAAAAAGTTCTGCTGGAACTTGGAGGAGTTTCAGATGTTATTTTTAACCATAGACATTCAGCTCTTATGGGAAACAAAACTTAGAAGGACAGATATAATTAGGTCAGATATTGAGAAACTTATTATGCTTTGCTACAGATGATCCCAGGAGAACGTAACTTCAGCCCTTTTTTTTGCATTAAGATTCAATCATGGTTCTTCAGGTTTTTTATGCGGAGTTCTGTTCAAAGAATAAAATAAAGTAGGATAGCAATATGCTTTGTATTGCTAACTGCTTCAGCATGCGAAGCAATGAATGTTTGACAAGAAATCTAGGGACAGAAGGCAAGATTTGTATTTCATTTTGCACCAAAATACATAACATTATGCTGGCATCTGTGCCTGCTTTTGTTCACTGTGTAGATACATTGGTACACTGATGGTACCGGTATGTGCTGGGGTGCTTGGCATCTCCAAAGCACCATCATGCGAGAATGAACTCTGCCTAGCAGCATGATTGCAACACAGGCAATATTCATGCAATGAATGGGATAAACTGAGGCAAAGAGACTGGTGGTCAATGCCGAGTCTGTTCCACAGTCGCAGCCAGGACCCCAGAGCTTCTGCATTTTGCTCCTTTTGCTTCTGCAGAGAGATGCGAAACGTACAACTCATCCATAACCACATGAGAAAAGCCTCTATCAAAAGAAGAAACAAGCCAGTAGGTGGCTGATACCAGGTACTGCTAACACATGGATCCATCATTACTCATAGCATTCATCATGCCTGTTACTGAGGAACGCTGTTCCTTTCAGTAGGTGTCTAATTTGCGGGATACTGGTTTTCCCAGCAGCTCCAACGATCTGGGGGAAGCTTTGATGAGTTGCCTGAGGTGAGACATTGCACATCACTCATTGACAAGCCTGCTCAGAGACCAGTGGAAGGACTGGGGCTGTGGTAGGCAGGACCTGAGCACCAGGTTTTCCTGGCATAGCCCCTCTGGCTGAGGAGCAGGAAAATCAGTACTGTCACTGACACAGATTTGCTGGCACATCTCCTGGAACCCACAGCCAAGGTAGACACAACATATACAAGCAAGAGAGCCTTCTGGCTACATAGCTCACATGTTTAAAAAGATGGTTCCACTGTATCGGCAGCAGGTCTCCGTTTGCTGGTATGAAATGTTTCTCCATCCAGCAGGGAATTCATGTGCACAGCCATTAGCAAAACTTCTGCCTTTCTACACGGATATTCAGTGGGTACTGAAATGCAGTTTTTTACAGTTAGGGGTGTATGTGGGTTTGGAGTTTGGGTCCAACGCTTCATAGTAGGTGAATGAAAATGAAGGAGTCTCTTCCTGATACCAGCCCATGTCCAGTCCGGGAGTGCTGAGAAGCCACTTTTTAATCCACCTTGAATCTGAGGTAAAGGCTGTCAAAACATACAGTTTTCTAACATCTCTATAAGAAATCATCAGGAGAGGGTGGTGGAAGGTAACTGATGCCTGCACTGCATTGGAAAGTGTCTATTTGTGGAAACATCAGAGTTCTCTCCCCACCGCTGTTGCCAACATTCAGGACTTTTATTTTGTGTTCTGTACTTGCAGACAGTAGAGATTACAGCCACAGTTTTCCTGTCTGCCATGGGAGGTATCAAAGTTGATGAGCTGTTGCTAATTATTGCTTATGACTAGAAGGTAGTGATATTGCTCTTCACCTACAAGGCAGTAAGTGGCATCAAGATAATTCCCCGGAATAAACGTTGTATTCTTACTTTCCAATGTAAATTGCACTCCTGTTGATGCAATAGACCGCAACTGTTTCTTCGAGCTATGGAAAATGTGCAGTAAACAATAATAGCCTCAGTCATGTACTTCTGTTGGCTGCAAGCTCCTCCCTGTATTTTGATTGATTCCCTATCAGCAGTGTAGGAACTGTACTGAAAGTTCTCTTTTTTTCTGTGTGGTTCAGGTAGACCTGAGCATTTCCTGTGTGCCAACACTGAACCTCACTGCTCTCCAAAATTCACATCACTTGAGTTACAACTCAAAGCCCAGAAGCAACCCATCAAAAACTGCGCACCTCTTGGTAACGTCCATACCCTAAACTGACAAATGAAAACCTGTTGACATTAATCCTGGCAGAGAATACATGTACCTTCCTATGCTGAGTAACTCTTCAGTCACACTTGTACAGTAAGCCTTTCTTTCCCAGCTGCTTCTCTGCTCTCAGTCATCTGTCGAGTCTATCTCAAGTCTTGGCTTGTACTGCTTGTACAGTTCTGCAAAGCAAGTAAATTCCCTCACTCAGTGTGTACTGGCTGAAGGAAGGTGGAGTCTTTTTCTCCTTTGGTGTAACTCTTCTCAATCTACAAAAAAACTACCCCAGCTAAATTACTGTTTGTTTGTATGTCTGTTTTTCTTCTGCACCCAGACTCAACTTCTTCCATCATGCAAACATAATCTGGCTGTGTGACTCTGCACACCAATGGCTGGTGGAGCAATAGCAGCTCTCTCCTGGCACAATGGCCAAGCTCTGAATTTGACATTTGGGTGTTCCCTGCTGTAGGCAGCCCATGTTTCCGGAGTAGTGGCAGAGGAGCAGACTATACAGAAAGCAAACTCTGCTTAGGTTTTCAGGACGCTCAGCTAGAAGATGTAATCAGGCAAACACAGAGCTTCATCCTCAGGCTTTGACAGGTAAAACTGTCTTCCTTTTGATCCTTGAAACATCGTATTTCTTCTAGTATTCAAGGCTACGAGTAGGACAGCTACTTGCCTTTTCTATTTTTCAGGAGAAAGCAAAACCAAATTCTTCCTGATTTGATACCGGAGAGATGCTGCCTATCTGAAATAGAGCCAGCTTTTCAAAACAAGTTAAAAGTCATCTCCTTGCCAATTTTTGTGGGTGTTCATCCTGCCCGGATAGCAAGAAAACTCCTGCAGGGAATCTCATGAATGTCAGAGCAAGCAGGTAACGAAGAGCTAAGCTCCTGTGAAATATCTTTCTTCCTTCCTTTGAGGAGGAGGAGGAGAGGGGAAGGCAGATGGTAAGTCTTCACTGGAGCACTGTGCGTGTGTCTGTTTTTGAAGCTTTACCTCTCCAGAATCGATGTGTTTGACTAAAGAACTGCATTCTTTCTGCAGAAAACAGAAGCAAGATCTCAGCACGTTGAATGGCTGCATTCTCCTGAATGGAGGAAAAGTGTTGGGGAAAGCAGTGAGAGGAGAGATGAGGAGCTGCCTGCTGCAGAGAGAACTGCTGGCTAGAAGAGAACCTATCAGGACAACTGCTGGCGTACTGAGCAAGAAGCGCTGGGAGGGTTTGTTGTTCACACTTACCAACCTGATGTGAGTTACTGTGCTTTTATTTCATCTCCCTCCAAAGATATTATGTCTGTTTAAATACAGTTTTCGCTCTGTTGCTCACTACTGGAGATGCTTCACTCAATTAGGCCTAGGTAATACAATGCAGCTTCTCCCTGGAAGCCCAAAGTAATGATTAAATTATATTCTGCAAAGACTCTGTAAAAACTGAACACAACCTCTGCTTTGTTAGTCAGTTTGTGGCAGAACAGCAGGAAAGCCTGTCTGAACTTGAATCTTATAGCTGCATTAAGTCATATTTTTTCACAGTAAAGACATAGCCTCCATCATTTCAGAATATAAGAGCATATTAAAAACACTTGTAAGGTATTATTTGTTCATTAGTGCCGGATCATATTCTAGGGAAGACAAAGCGGTACATCCTCTTCAATACAAGGGGAATATTTCCCATTTCCTAAATTTGGGGGTATACACTGAGTTTATTTCAGCTAAATGGGGAGTCCATCACACTGCAGGGGCCAGCAAAAAAGCTCTTGGTGCAGAGCAGCCACAGGCCTTCTGGCTCTTTATCCATTGGGTGAAAGCAAAATCTCAGTAATTTGAGAAGCTGGGCAGAACCAAGGGTGTTCACACACTGTGGGCAGGCACTGCTTCCCTCTCAGAAGCAGGTTCAGGATAGGAGGAAAACTGTTCCATTCAAGGCGCATGGGGTTGGGGCTAATCCATGTCATGGCAACCACCTGCCCAGACAGTGTCCATCACATTACTGTGGGGATGCTGCTTAATGGTTACACAGCAACAATGTGCAGAGGCTGTGTTTTGTCCCTGGCCTTCCCCCCACAGTCCCAATACCTAAGGCCCATTCTGCCCCTATGGCATTGATTAATGCCAAGTAAGGCCAGCAGGTGTCACTTCCATGTGTTGCTTCAATGACCTGCAGCAGGACGATGTTAACACAGAAGAGAGTTTTAGCCAAAGCAAGCAACCAAGGGTACGTGAGGAGCATTATGTTTGGGTGTTACCATCACCCCATCACATGTGTCAGTGGGAGTCTCACAGTCCAGGCAGCCCAACTGTTTACCAGAATCAGTTTTCTAAACAGTTTGTGTCCATGTGGCTGCCTGGCTCCCGTTCTGCAGCAGAAAACAGAGACGGATGGAGGGGGGGAAGGGGAAATTAAGCTGGTGTGATCCAGGGAAGAGCAAAGTGGTCTGAAGCTTTTCTTCTCCTCGCTGTCTCATGTTACTCCAAGCCAAGGACGTGAAAGGTGAAGGAAAGAACTGCTGGAGACATTTCATTGCTTCAATTTTATGGCGAGGAGAAGAAAAGAAAAAGAAAAGAAAAGAAAAAAAAAGCAACCCAATTATTTATTTAATTCTGGCTAGTCTGAAATAATTGACTTCACTTTCCTGTCTGTTATCCTGCATAGGAAGCCCTCAAAGCCCTTGCCTGCTCCTTTCTGTCGGGTATAGCTAAGGACGACTCAGGGCAGTCCCACTGATTCAACACGTAGCTCTGCTGACTCTTTGCTTCTACTGAGATCTCAGCAACACACGCAGCAGTTGTGGAATGCCTCTCCTGCTTTACATTCAACCCTTAGCTTATTCTAAAGCAACTTTCATGTGTAGACAAGCCAGGGCAAGGCTGCAGTGCTAGCTACCCTTCCTTTCTGTCTTCAGAAATCCTCCCATGGGAAGGCAATGCTTTATTTCCTCTTTAAGGCAGCGATTTGTCTCAGTGTACTCCACAGCTGCATAAAAGGGGGAGACTAAACATCAGGATTTGTTCAAAATGAGATGGTCTGGAACTGGAATAAGCAAATCAAACTCCCTTCCCATGAACATACCACCTTCCATTGCAAGATGGATCCAAATCAGAACACTGAATGCAGCTCCTCTAATGCCAGAGAAATTCAAATCCAGGTCTAGCTTGGAAACCTAGGAATGAGAGGTGAGGTAATACAACACTTCCCCTTGGGATGACTGCACTAAAGAATGCAGGAAGGAGGAAAAAATTAACCCCATCTGCACACAAAGTGAGCCACATCCCTCCTGCTCTCCAATCCTGGGGGAAATGTTCAAGATTTGAACATTATTCCTATCCTCCAGGCAAGAAAGAGCACGACACAGTTCTAATGAGTGGGATCTAGGGGAATGTGGAATTCATTATGAATAATGATTATATCATTATGATATGATGATCATCTTTCTATGATAACAACTTTGCAATACTGGCTGTGCAGTGAGGAAGAGGCATGAAGCAATAAACATTTGTTTGCTTTCATTTGATGGAAGGAAGATGGTTTAGCAAATAGGTTGTACTTGATATTTATGGCATTTTTACAGGTGAGCCTCACCTACACTTGGGTGTTCAGTCAGTTGTGTAGCACTGGATTCAGAGTGAATGTCGTATTCTTGTCTGTGATGAATAAAGATGATCCTAGAATTCAGCACCACTAGCACTTGCTGTACTGTTCCTTTTCTCATTGTTTCATAGCACTTACAATATGATGTAGAAACGACAACGTGATTTTGGAGGCAAATGCAGCAGCAATAACACCCTCACTCAAAGCTTTCATTAGAATCTTTTTTGGAAAGGAAAGAGATGAGATTTGAAGGAGATGAAATCTGAAAAAGAGCCTGAGGCAATGGCTGATTTCCACTTCAGCAGATATCAGAGATGGGCAAGGGAATCTCAGCTCTGGTTCCACCTGAACAGTGACACTTTTAGTTCAGCAGCACCTAAGTGTCATCAACCATCAGCCAAAGTTTTGTTCAATATTTGTACAGAGACAGCACCTGTGATTTCCTGGTTGAGAGGCCGCAGTAGTACCAAACAATGTGGAGAAGTAGTATCTGCTAATGCAAACAAACTCACTACGCATACACATATCTATTTGCTTGACAGTGCTATGCTTGCTGATAAAAGGCCAGTATTTAGTCCTGAGCGTGCAGATGTACTTTGTCAAAGCTGAAGAAGTGGAAAGATCAGGTGGGAAGCACTTACGGCATTAAAAACAGGACTCGCGTTCTGCACAAGATATTCCATTATAGAAGGTTTAAAACATGCTGTGACTTTACTTACTCCTACCTTTTGGATCAGTGACTGTTGAAGTTAGCTGGAAAAAACCCAAGGCAAAACGCAGCCAAAACCACGGAGCTGCATATGGTTTTGACTCCAAATTGTGCAAAAATGCAGTTTGTCAATGATTTTAAAGTTGAAATCATCATTCCTTGCCCCCCCCCATTATGTGCTCCATGGTTCCCATGGGCAAGGATGCCCATTGGGAGGCTCTGCTCTGCTGCCCCCCAGATGGGCCTTGGTTTGTCACAAAGGGCTGTGGAGCAGTCAGGGTACTCAGCTCAGGTTCAGTGCTGGAACAGTGAAGCCCACAGCTGAACTCTGGAGAGGTCTCAGCTAGATCTATTTAGAAGCTACGACTTCCATCAAATTAGTTATTGCCCCCCGTGGGCTTAGATCTAGGCCAGTTTTTAAATGATTGCAGCTTATTATATTTAAATACTTACACCCTGCTTGTATGGTGGCAGTGCAGTTTCTAAACCAGGTCGATGACTAATCAAGGGCAGTTTGTGCTAAAAAGGAGACAAGAAATTGTGGCAGAGGCCTTGTGTCAAATGCGGGCTCTGCAGCTCCTCCCAAAGTATTCTGGGCATTATCCTGGTGAATGCTGAAGGGGAATCTGGTGTTTTCACTCAGTTTTAGGCACTAAACTGATACGGTGTTCCAGCTATCCCACTGTGGGGTTAAGGGAACTCTTCACATCATCTCAAGGATGATGCATTCACATGCACTTTGGTATAACGTTGCACACGCAGGTGTCTCACACAGAACTGTCTCCACACCTAAGGGCCCAATGTCAAGACCCCGTGTGGAACTGCCATCATTTCTAAAGATGCAAAGGGATTAATTTCACTTAACTTCAGTGCTTACCACATCTCTTGGCTCAGATAGCCAGTGGGGCTCCCTCTGTAACCAGAGAGAAGGAGGCACATTACTTTTTTACCTGATCTTGAGATATCTGCACAAGGACAAGAGGAATCAGGTTCTGGAAGAGCTGATTTCTCTCCAGGAGTCTGTCACTTTGCTTTGGAACTGCTGCCCCAGCACTGCAACCTCCTCCCCCTGTGCCACTCATGTGTCCTGTGCCTTGACTGACTGCTGCTTCGGTTGGACTAGATGATCTTATAGGTCCTTTCCAACCTTGTGGTTATATGGTTCTATGATTCTAACTGCAGAACACCACCTCTCCAGGTGCTCCCCATCACCCTGTGAGGATTGCAGCCTGCACAGACATTCACAACCACAGCTGACCCCACCTGTGCTTGCTTTACCCTGCCTGGCCATAGCAGCCTTTTGCTGGAAGCTCACCACCCCAAGATGCAGGGAATGCCAGGACACAAGGAAGCTGGCCAGTAACCCAAGCCTACCCCGGGACTGTGTACAAACAGATCTGGCAACGAGCCTGGCCTCCCATGAGCTCTGAGGAGAAACAGCACGATGAGCAAATGTAAAATACCAAGAGAAGAGGCTGAGGGAAACAGCTGAGCTTTTCAGATGATCCAAAGCAGAATCTAGTGGGTGTTTCATTCCTTTCAGTTCCCTCTGAAAACCTTGGCTCGCAGCGACAAGATCACATGGGTGCACAAGCCACTGATTGCACAATCTTGTTCCGGACTGCTTCAGAGGCACTGCGGCTGTTTTTTAATATACACTGCCCCCTCTGGCTTCCCTCTTTGTTGCTTCTCTGCTGCTGCCAGGTGCCAATCTCCTGCAGGAATCAGGGGGCAGGGGCGCAGAGGAGGTGGCAGAGGTGTGGCTCTGTGGCTCCATCACCAGGCTGTGCCGTGGGGGTGGGGATGGAAGGATGCTGGTAGGAAATCTGGCGAGCAGCTGGCATCGTTTCTAGGGCACAATAAGTGCACGAATGCTTTTCTGCCTCCGAGTGCCATTCCCGCTCCTGCAGCTGGCACTGCGTGGTGATAGGGTTCACTTTATTTGACTTCCATTTATTTTTGTTTCTTCCACGGTTTTCCTTAGCAAATTTAGCGCTTACATAATCTCTATCAGCCTCTGATATTAACACCTCATTAAAATGAGCAGGGAACAGGATTCGCACGCTCCTGTTGCTGTATCTGCTTGGAGACAGGTGTTCTCTGAGATGCCTGAAAGAAAGAAGGTTTTTGTGGGGAAAACTATCTTTATAGGAGATAGGGCTAAGAATAGAATAACTCCTTGGCTTGGACCCATCTCTCAAAGAGACATCCAGATGGGAATCCTGAGTCCAGTGAGTCAGAGCGTCTGTGCACGATGAGGGGGCAGAGGGCCCCTTCTCTGCAAGCCTTCATGCAAGATTTAGGGAGGATTTGCACCCCACAAAAGCTCCCTGTGACACTGCAGGGTGCTGTGGGCACCTATGCAGAAGGTTATGGCTGTGGATAAGACCACTGCCATGCTATTCCCAACCCAGCACAGCCACCAGCACCTCCCTCATGGGAATACCCTTTTAAGAAGGCAGAAAGGGAAACACTGGCACTGCTCCAGCAGAGAAAATGATGTAGTGAAGCTCTCAGAACAGCTGAGGAGAAGAGGCTGTTCTTCTATGGGTTCAGAGAGGACTTTGCTCAAAGGAGAGGAAGAAGAAGGCAATCCAACCAGGCTGTCCCCATTGTGAGATTCCCTGTTGCCTCCCCCTTGCTGCCAGTGGAAAGGGTGGACAAAGGCCAATATTCCTAAGGCAAAAATGGGCAAGGAATGGACTGGTGAAGGGAATTTTGAAGCTGCCTGTTAGATATTTTTTCCATTGTAAAAGTCACTAACCCATATTTGATTGGACATGCCAGGAATGAACTCTCTTTTTGGTGTATGGCATTTCTGAGCCAGCACAGAAAATCTGGCCGGATAAATGCAGTATTGAATTTGGTGTTCAAAGTGTTTTTAAAGATGTAAGGATCACTGCCTCTGCATGAAGTGATTTCAGGAATCATCCCCTCAGGAAGGAATTGGGTCATTCAGAAATGCCAGGGAACCACTGCCCGAATGAAGGTCTTCTAAAGGCAGCCCTTGTAAGAGTGAATATAGAAATATTCAGTCTTGCACCTGCATGCTCACAGGTGACTGAGATATCTGCTGAGGTTCCACTGCTACAGTAAAATGCTTCTCCTGGGATACATCAGCAAGCTGGATATGCATTAACCCCTACATTTAGATAAAAGATCTACAAATGCAGCCACATTGCAGATGTTTTCTTTATACCTATAAAAATAAGCATATATGTTACATGGACTCACCCATTCTGAAAATCACAGCCTAAAGGAATATCTTTGGTGTTCAAAGAAATGGCACAATGTGTATCTTTTCTTCACTGGTAGCTTTCAGTATTGTGAACATTTCCAGTGCACAAAGCTAAATAAAAGGTATTGAATATCTCTTTGTGTGTGGGATTCACTCTCGATTCACATGGCAACTTAAATTATACTGTCTTTGTTACGTGAAACAAATCAGATCTGCTGCTCAGCATCAGCAACTCGAAAACACAGCTTTGGGGATCGTAGGAAGAAGTACTGCTGCTGTAGTGTGCCATTATGAGCCCAATGGGAAGATCTTTTTTATGGTAGGGAAAAATAGTATCTCTGTTCATCATTTATCCTTAATCATTTTACAGGGATTTCTCTAAAACAAATACAAAGAAAAGCAATCGTAGAAGGGGTTGTTCTTGTTTCTTTCCTATTGCATTTGCTAAGCAGGAGAGCAGCAGTGGTTCTTTGTCAATCTGCCTGAGCTGATCTTGTTCTTGGCATACCATGCATCAGGGAAAGATCACTTTTATTTGTAAAGTACCTTTAGATGCTCAGAGAGAAAAGATATTATAGGTTGAAGTGTGACTTCTATCTCATCTTGCTGTTATTTCTATAAATCCCAGAGGCAAATAACACCAAACACAGCAAATCACTCCCTATCTATTAGGGATGGCATTTCAGGGTTTGGTAGAGCAGCAAATTAATACTGCATTCTGGATGACTGGTTGAAAAGGTCTGATCATCTCTTTAGCTTCTGTGCTCATAGATTTTAAATGTTCAGTGTTCAAGGATGCTGACATATTTTTCTTCCCCCCAAAGCTACTCCTTTGTAAAGCCATCTGTGTAACTCAGTGCAGTACCATGAACCACATGTACCTCTTTTGCATACCTAACCCTTTTCCTTTTGCTTGCTTTCAGCGTTAGGAGTGACTAAGGTCCAACATGCCCTAATACCCAGAGCAATGAATGGAGGTGAGGCATCTGTCTTCTTTGTCATTTTTGAACTTTTTCCTTAATTTCCAGGTAATCTCATAGAGATCAGCTGCTTGTATGAGAGGGAATGACTGTATGTTTCTGGGAGCATTTATGCAGGGAACAGAATCAATGTTCTGAATTAAGGCAAACAAGTGCACTCTTCCACAGGAGAAGTAAAGCAGAGAACTGCCTAAGCATACCTAAGCACGACCAGATGCAGATGCTCCCTGTTCAGATTTTCCCCTAACCTTTAGAGGCCACTTTTGCCTGTTAAGGGCGATCTCTTAGACATGAGCACAGACTTGGGCTGCATCAAATGGCACCTGAAAGATCTGCGTTTATGGGAGCCAGCAGATGGAACATGTTTAGATGTTTCCAGAAGCTCTCACAGAAACCTCCCTTAGAGGCAAGCCGGAAATGTTCATCAGCTAAAGATAACTGCTATTGGAAACCAGTTTCGTTGCTGGTGAGGCCTAGCATGTACCTGGCAGGTCAGGTAAACAGAGTGCCCTTCCTTCCTGAGGCACTGAGTCACACAATGGATCTGTCTTTAGGAATGGCTCAGGAATGCCTTTGCCAGGCTGGAGCAGTTGATAACAGCTGGTGGACTTTAAACTCAGATTTCACCTGCGTGCTTCAACCTCTTCAATCCCCCCAGGTGCTGTTGGCTGTAGATGAATGTCCCTCCATTTCCCTTTGGAAGTGTATGCTGAACCTTTCGCTCTGATTCTGAGCCCTTCACAACCTTATCATGCCACAGAACCAGCAGGGCTAACCTCAGGAACAACCTCCTGCCTTGTTTTTGGAGGCCAGTGGACCCAAAAACACTGCACTTGTACCCTGGGAAGAACTACCCCAACCAATGGACTCCATCCTCTACCCAAAAGAACAGGTCCTTCCTTCAGTCAGTGGCCAAAGCAAAGTCATCCCCTATGATCCCAATGCCATCAAGTATGCTTTAGTCTCTCTGCAACACCCCCTCACCCATATGTAGCAATACATGTATGTCAATACACTGTGATGTATTTACCAACAACATGTTTACCAGAAGGAGCCACGGCCTACAAGTAGAACCAACACAGCATGAAAGAGTGGAGGAGAGTTTGGTTTACTAATTGCAAAACTGCATTATATTCAACCATAAGGAGTAAACAGAACTTGGCACCCAGCACAGATAAGACAGTATTAAAGAACTGCACACTCTCCTACATAGATATTATTAAATGTCAGTAGATCAGTCATGTAATCCTCTTAATTCTGTACATTAGAAATGAGGCCCTAATTGCAAGAGCTCTAAACTACATCAGAGTAAAACTATGCCTGCTCTGGGCTGACACTTTCCTTTAGTTTGTACAGTGAATGATGCCTAGACAAAAAACTATACCAAGGAGCCAAGTGGAACCTGCCAAAGCATCAAGATATATTTCATAGGAAGAAAATGTATAAAATGAGTAAGATTTATGCATAGTTAAAACATATTTGCCAAATGCTGAGGAAATGGGAAATATTAATTGATAGTGCTTTTTTTTTTTTTTTTTTTTTTTTTTTTTAACAACAGAAAATTAATTGCAATAATTCAGAGTCCAGTTCTGCTTTCCTTGTGCTGTGACTAATCTAACAGAGATGAATAGGCTGCTTGTGGAACAAGAAACTACTCAGCATGACTAATGGTGGTGGAATTGAGCCCCCCGTGAATATTATGAACCAGTTCTGAAACAGTGCTCATTTTGTGTCCCACTGAAAGACAGACGATTTTGTCCCATCTTTAGGTTTCTAAGATGCCCAGAAAGGAGTCCTTCCAAATCATACTAACTAAAAAGACTGTCACGAGAATGCAGAATGTATTCTTACAACTGCAAAATAGCGACAATAAGTGATATCAAGGTTCCAAATGTTAAGTCTCAAGAGGGCAGGACCTCTGCTGGGCTGTTGTGCTGGTAGAAGTTTAACATCGTCAGTGTCAAAATGATGCATTGGGCATTCTGGAGTCAGCTGAAGGCAGGTGGTCTGACAGCACAGCTCAGGACCATCCCCTGCGCTTCTCTGTTCTGCAGCCATCTGCTGCACAGAGCTGATGCTCTCGGCAGTGTTCATTACGAGACACGGTTTTAAAGCATTCAACATAACCACAGGCTGACAGACAGGAAGATGTTTATCCCCTCAGGGAAGATAGTAAAAAAAGTGCATCTGGAAGCAAAGCTTTTGGATCCCGTCTTTGTGGCCTGACTCCATACATGATGAAATCAAACGTTTTTGATTTGTAGGTGAGGTGCTCCAGCTCTCTCAGCAGCTTCATGGCCCTTCTCTGGACCCGCTCCAACAGATCCACATCTTTCCTGTGCTGGGGGTCCCAGCTCCCTCAAGTGGGGCCTCCTCAGAGCAGTGTAACAGGGGAGAATCACCTCCCTCAGCCTCAACCTGCTGGCAGTGATTCTTGTCACTGATGAGCACCTGGCTGCCCGTACAATGTTAAGCAAAAGGTCTGCACTCATTTCTTTCAAGTGCCCTGATACAGGCCTGGGACCTTTCCTGAGATACTGTTTTGTTGAAAGGTGGAGCTTAATGGCTATTAAACTGGGCCAGCCTCAGTGCCTGAGGTTGGTTCAAAGAGCACCTGATGGCCTGATAAAGGTCACCCCAGATCCTCCAGTACCAGAGAAACAGAGAAAACAAAACGCACAATATAAGCACTGTTATTTGAGAGGCTGATACTTCAATTGATTGCACTGATAGGTGAAAAAGTCGTGTGGTTAATGCCGTACATAAACATGCACACATCACACTTGGAATATGAAATCATGCTCACTGAGTCAAAAATACACATTGAGACTTGGTTGGTTTGAATGCTACTCTCAGGCTTTCCTGAATGTAATTGTTATTTGTAAGTGTTCTCAAACACTTGAGGGGAAAAAAACACACACATTTTTGTGCTGTGGGTTGTCTGCAAATGTTCATTTTGACAAGTTGCTGTCTGTTTCTGGTATTGGACTCATCACACACAGTATCTCATGTTCCCTAACGGGATGACAGGCTTGTAAAACAGAAGAATAGCAAGTGACAGATACTAGCATGATTTCTTGTTATTTTTTGTAGCTCCTGATTTCACGGGCACTGGAAGCCACGTGAATACCTTGAACGGGATATTAGGAATGAGGAGGTTATTGGAAAATAAGCCAGCACTCACTGGCCTTGCCAGAAAATGAAAGGCTTAATGATGAATCAGGTAGCTTCCCTTTGTGGAACTGGCATTTGGCCGTTGATGTGTACAAAGGAGCGTTGGGAGGAAACAATGGATAGGACACAGCTAGGTCTGACACGTGAAAGACTTGTTTAAAAACTCCTGGCACACTGTAGAGAATGTTTCACAGATGTTTCACGCTTATATGAGCAGAGGGGAGAAGAAGGGGAGACACCCTTACAGCTCACAGCATCAACTGAGCAGCTTGAAGACCAGTCGTCTATCTTCTCACCTTCTCAGATGTTCTCCATACCACTGTTTCTAGCCTAATGAATTTAACACAGTCTGGGGCTAGAACAGCAATCACACAGAAGCATCTTGTTCTCAGCATCTTCTACCTAATGTGTGCCCAGCAAGCACCTGGTGTCCCAATTAATTCTTGCACAGAACCTCAACAATTAACCATCTGATTACTGGATTACGGTCAAGTGCAAATTACCACTCTAACAAACGTGTCATCCTTTAACAGAACAAAATTCACAGTGGCTCTATGAGTACAAAGAACTCAGAATTCTGTTTTATTTTCCCATCCCTGAATTAAAATTATACTTAAAACATTGATGTTTATCTGGCAAATGTTCTAATTTGTTCCAAAGGGAATTTACAGTGATGGATATGTGACTTTGGTAGCATTTGTTAGCCATAAGAGGAGCATAAGAGATCAGGGGATCAGAGTAAGAAAATTAGCATAACTGGAAGGCAGTGTCCATATTATCCACACAGAACATGAAGCATTCTGTCATTTGTGCAACCAGGTTTTCTGGAACACAGACTTTATTTCTTTTTGCTGATTGATGGATGATAAAAATCAGGTAAGTACATCCATAGATGTCAAGAAGGTATTCAAGTAAGTAAAATTGTGACCACAGGAGTGAACAGCTTTGAAGAATCAAAAGCAAGCTAGCTGAAAGGGCAACGCGAGGCCATAGGAAACTCACCATAGATAAATGCAAGAAGGTACTTGTTAAAAGGAAAAGTCAGGGCCTACCACAAATTACTGGGACCTAAATGAACCAACTGAGCCCATAAATACCTGTGGGCATGATGCTGGCTCTTGACAGAGGCCAAATAAGCAACGTGTAAATGAGAAGAGTTGACATGTAGGCAGAATGTGGTTTCCACACAGTAATGTGTCCTCTGCCAGCCCCCAGGCAAACCACGCTGAGAGTGAAGGGAGCCAGGACGAACAAGGTCCCATGGCCCCATGTGAAGGCTCCCTCTGTGTTCTCAGTAGGCATCTGCAGTTTAGAAAGGGCTTTTGAGGCTCCAGCAGAGAGCTGGTCTCTCCAGTAAATGCTTGATAAATGCTTCTGCAGCTCTATGCTCCAGAACCAAACTCCAGCAGGATGAGTGAAGTGAAGGGGCTCACATTCATACACGACTTGTGAGCAGGAGTTCAGCGCAGAGAAGAGGTTCCCTGAGGAACCATTTCAACCTCAGTGATAGCAGGAAATTCAGTTCTCATTAGTTGCTATGCCAGCCACCCTGCTTTAAAGGCAGAACATCCCATTTCTGATGGGAGGTGGTAACTAAGAGACTGCGTGTCATGCCCTCCCTGCAAAGGAGAGACGAGGATGCCTGAGTATCAGCTTCACCTGAGTTAAGGTGACTCTGAACCTCATTCTGGAAGCTGGGGCTGCTTTTATCACCCCACACGGTAAACCACAGACAAGGTGGAATCAAACCTTGTTCGACAGGAGCAGAATTCACCTAGCCCCAGTCACCCCGAGGCTGCTGTGTGTCAGCTGTCTCAATCTCCTCTGCAATCAATGGAGAAGAGAGAGGCACTCATGGGTGACTCACTGCCTCCTCAGAGAGCTGTCTGGAGTAGGTGGGATGACTCATCCTTGGAGTGGTCCTTTCCACGCAGGCTCCGAGATCATAGCAGAAATCATCCGCCTGCCTTTCAGATGGCTATGGGAAGCAAAATGAACTCATGTCTTACAAGATGATAAATTACCTTCTCTGTTTTCTTGCATGTACTTCTGACCTAGGACTTTTGGATAAATGCACAATGTCATGTGGGACTTAATGTATTTTTAAGGCCTTTCGCAAGCAGAAGGCTAAAAATATAAAATGGTTTTCACAATTTTAGACAATTTGTACTTCAATTATATTACACTGCGTGCCCATTCTGGTCCAACCATCAGCATCGCTCAGATATGGATCATCAGAAAGCCTGTAGTCCTGTACAAAAAGCTGCTGGTGTAAAGATCGGAATGAAGTAAATTGGAATAGCTGAATAAGTAACCACAGCATTAGGATATTTTGTTGTGAACATGCACCGCATACTCAGTCTGCATGGGCTGCTGCCAGGTGGGTGCCTTCTTTCTGCTGGTGGAACTGCTGAAAGGCC
Source organism: Coturnix japonica (assembly GCF_054131305.1). Classification (NCBI taxonomy): domain Eukaryota; kingdom Metazoa; phylum Chordata; class Aves; order Galliformes; family Phasianidae; genus Coturnix; species Coturnix japonica. The sequence goes on along the minus strand of NC_140664.1, from coordinate 18,709,670 downwards.
AGAATGGGACACAGAAAGCAAATAAATGGCACTCAGATTAGGGTTTCCTTCTCAGGAAAGAGCAGATAGTGAGAGGAGAAGTGGGAAGGGCCTTAAGTTAAAAGAGGGGAGATTTAGACTGGATGTTAGGAGAAACTTTTTTACTTAGAGGGCGGTGAGGCCCTGGCACAGGCTGTGGGTGCCCCATCCCTGGAGGTGTTCGAGGCCGGGTGGATGGGATCCTGGGCAGCCTTGTCTGGTGGTTGGCAGCCCTGCCCATATTGTTGGGTTGGAACTGGATGATGTTTGAGGTCCCTTCCAAATAAAACCATTCTGTGATCCTGCACTTCTGTGCTCCTATCTCACTGTCAAAAAATGAGGCACATGATATCATGGCATCCTGCTCCCAGTCTGGAGGGGTGTGGAAAAGCTCAGATCCCATGCTCTGAATTCATAGTACTTCTTTAAGCTTATCTGTTTTTCCAGATCACCTGCTTTTGTGTTGGCACAACTTCTGCAGGGCTGCAATGGGGCAATCCCCTCTGTGGGACCCAGGATAGAACACTGACCCTCTGAGTGGTCTGTGTGATGTAGTGGGACGCTGAGAGCAAGGAATAAACAAGCACTCCCTGGCCTAACAGACATGAGAAGAAAAGGGGGCACGACTGTGCCTCGTGCTCAAGCTTGCACCTCTCATCCTCCAGGCACATTCATGGACCAGCCTGATTGCTGCCATCTGAAAGGTTTTCAGCAAGAAGTCACCTCCCCTTTGCCCCAGGTGTTGCCATCCTCCTGGAGGAGACCATTTCCCTTGCAGGCAGAAGGTTGCCTGTCTTTCTGACACCTCTCATCACCTCTCCTCTCTTTTCACTTGCACTGCCTGTGGGAAAGTCTTATGGACTTCCACATGTGCTGTCCCTAGCCATTAGTCTCCAGGGTGAACAGCTGTCAGCTGCATCCCTCAGGTTCAGGTACCTGCTTCAGCAAGTGGCAGTAGATATTTAGGTCAACTGATTGCCAGTGGTTGCAGAGCTGGGGCTCTAACTGCAGGCTGGGTGTTCAGATACAGCACTATGTAAGCCAGGAAGATGAAGAGTTTGTTGGAGCATGGCATCACCTAAAAGCCTCTTCCTAGAGGTCTGTGAGAGCAGTTTGTGGCCAGGCAGGAGGTCTAGGTAAAACCCAGCTTATTTCTCACTCTCTGAGGATAGCTAGTTACATAAACAAAAGTTGTCCAAATTTACACTGGCATAAAATGGCAGGAAAGACAAGGAAGGTGTTGAAAACCCATGGGTGGATACCACAGCTGTACACGCAGTCACTGCTTTGCATGGAGGGAGCTGAAGGTGGGCTGGGGCTTCATTTCCCCTTCAGGCTGTGCAGTGAGTCAGCTGAAGCTGTCCCTAGGCCCTAACTGCAGCAGGGATCCAGGAGAGGACTGCTGGAGCTCACTACTCACCCCCATTCAAACCCTTTGTAATGATGGCTTGTTTGCTTGCACAGTCACTCCAGGACTTCTACATTTTATGGCAGTGGTTAGCATTATACCTCTGATTGCTGCAGTTGGTACGCTGATGACGTAAAGCGTTATACAACCACTCGTGTGTGTGCATTGCTAAGCACCCAGAAAGAGACCTTTTCTCTTAGCACTGAAATGCAGAATATTAATGCAGGTCTACATCTAAACACTTTAGTGGTAACAGGAAAGAAATCTCATTAATGGTGTGGGAGATCACAGCTGAGACCATGGGGTTGCCTCCTCATCCCAAGACGAATGTATTCAGGCTCTGGATGGAGACCAGGCAGGCAAGCAGCAGTCAGGACTCTGTGCTTTGGTACTTCAGCTTGTTTGCAGAATGGCTGGGGAGAATTGCCTTAGAAGCTGCCACAACGGAAGAAGGTGACCAGGAGAGCAAATTGATTTCTAAACTCACTGGCAGCTGACGGAAATCACATGCAAATCCTGCTCCAAGGTCAAGATGCTTAAGGGCCTTAGTTTGGCACCTGCCAAATAATAAAATAGGTGTGAAGTTACTACAGCCAAAATTGGTCATTTAGTAAGATTATTTTTTTAATAATAAAACAAAGAGGACTTCAGCACTATTGAGATACTCATCATAGCCGCGTCAGTTATAAAAGCTTTACCATCTGTTTTATTTTATAAACCCTAATGTTAGCTTTCTACTTTGCAGCTTTCAGAGGGCACAATGGCAAATCCACTGGGATGACACAGGATTAAGGAAAGGAATTAACCTCCAGAGAACCGACAAGCTGTGGTTAACACCTTGGAATCTCAGGTTGGCTTGCCTGGTAGTCAAGCATGCACGTCACATCCATTTCTCCCTTGTTGTACAGATGGGCTAACACTGCAGAAAGGGGAAAAAAGGTGGTAAATATATGTATGTCTATGTGTGCAGCATTACTTGCCTTAGCTTTTTCTGATATCACTGGCAGCTGAGCTTTCACTGGAAAAGCAGAGATTTGCAGGCCTTGAATGCTTCCAGGGATGGGGCATCCACAACCTCCTTGGGCAACCTGTTCCAGTGTGTCACCACCCCATGGTGAAAACATCATCTCTTCTGAACAGCACAGTCACTCCTGCAGGAGATGCTTATAGCTTTGTGGGCCTCTAATACTCAGAGCTGTAACTTTTGCACTCAGTAGCTGTTTAAAACAAGTGTGTAGGAGGCATGGCTTTAACCTCTGGATGTAATTAGCAGCCTCACTTTGATGGCCCACCTCCCCACTCATGGTGCCCTGGACTTGCTGGATGGTGTCTCAAGCACAAGTAATCTACATGCAGCAACAGTCCTGGAAACAACAGAACTAAACATGAAAGTCACAGCCTGGAGTCCTGAGCAAGTTCCTCAGGACTGGGTGTGAGCTCCCTACCATCTGGCTTTCCAGGACACTGGAAAGTTTAATTCCTGGAGTGTCTGGCTCAGTCTCCAGGGATTGTGTAACAAACTGTGCTGTCCTCATCCTGGCGGAGGGAGAGATGCAGTTTTCCATACTCACACCGGGATGAAGTTATTTGTCATCTGTGTCCCCAGGTGGGCTGGGGCTTGTCCAGATCCCCTTGGGCTGTTAAAGCACGAACACAACCACCTCGGGACCACTTTGTTACAGCCATGTGGGATTCATCATGACAACATCTGCCTGTACTTACTGCTGTCTGTTCTCTTTCGCATTGCCCTCCCCAGTTCCATTTTCTCTTCAGACTCAACTGCTGAGTTTAACCTGCTTTCCCATTTAGCTTCATCCTGATGTGAATTGCTTGCAGAACTTTACTGGGTGCCATCAGTGAAAGTTTTAGGAGGTGCTTGGCAAAACTCCTGCTGGGATCAAAGCTGGGGTAAGGGTTTCTGCCTTTGGTTTATGTCCACTTGCAGCAGTGTGTGTTGCTGGCTCTGCAGAGGCTGAAGCCAGCACTTGTATGGGCTGCCTTCACTCAGCTTAGATGGGCAGCAATTAAATTCTGTGTCCTATAGGAGAATGAAGGGCTGGCTCTCAGGCAGGAGGCAGAGGATGCAGGATGCCCATGGAGATTTTCCTTGGTGTCCATCTACAGTTCACAACACTCCATCAAGATTGCCTTTTATCTTGCTGCTCAGCCTGAGAAACTGCTAATAATCTCAGGGATATGAGTATAATACATACACAGTGTCCATGGAGACGTTCTAGAGCTCTGAAGCATCACTACCTTGTTTTATTCCAGCTCCAGCTTGCTTATGAAAAATGTGTATTTAGGAAAACTTTCCTTTTAAATGGGCGCATCTACTTGCTTTTAAAGTGGTGATGACTTAAGCAATCCAAGTCAAGCAGTCTCAGATGACTTTTGGATCCTTCTCATGGAAAAAGAGTTGGCTTTCCAGGCATGTGACCCAAGCATCAGAATCTCTCTTGATGCAAGAGAAGTTTGTCCTCCCTCTCAGAGTGAGCCACCTGGAGTGAACGATAACACATAGATGCTTATCCTGAAATGACTGTGAGCTGCTGCTTTGTGCCAGAAGCCAAAATTAGGCTTTCAAAAGAGGTGGAAGGAGATGAGGGAAGGGGAGAGGAGGGAAGGAATGGGAAGAAGAGGCGACAGATGGGAAGGAGATTCAACCACCAGCATCTTGGGGTAATGATGCTCTGCAGCATTGGTGTCTCGTGTGCCCTGCAGAAGAGCTGCCACCTCAGCAGAGAGGCAGGCTGAGTGCTGGCAGCATGGTTGGTGTCTGTACAAGGCACATCATCACCAGGGGGTCACAGGCAGGGAAATGAGTGGTGAAAGACAGTCCACTCACAACATGTAGGAGGTGCTCAGCTCTTCCTGCAGCCAGCATCTATATCCTGCATGTCGTGCTGAGCCTGCCTGAATAGAGCCCAAAGCTCACAATCTATCACACCTTTCCCCATCAGTATTCAAGCTGAAAACAAAGGAGAGTCTAAGGGAAGGATAAGTACGTGCTTCCAACAAAAGTTTTCAGGAAAGAACCCTTCTATAGTGGTTCCCAGGTCTTGAAGGGCACCCATCAATTTACAGTACAGTTTCAATAGGCCCTGAAATATAGGAGTTAGAGTTCAAATACCCTCACTGGTTGCTAGACTGGGAAAATGCTACTTTTATACACTATTCACAAGGCTGATGCCTGTGAATGTTGCCACTGCTCAAGCATTAGTTAATTAATTGCAGTATGCAGTAGCTGTAGCAATAGCAAGAGTGCCGAGGCTGCGGATGGCTGACCTTGGGACAGCTCCCTGCACTGGAAGGACAGTAGGACAAGAGGTAATGCATTACATTGCACCTTCCCCCTCAGTTGTTTAATGTTTTAAGTGGTTTCTGGTCACTCCAGGTTGATTCAAGCTGGTCGAGAAGATAACTAGATCTTGCAGACTGTGTGTAGGGCAGATCCTCACATCCCTCCGATGGGTCTGTCCTGCTGCTGATGAGCAGACATGGCCTACTCGCAGCATGCACATGGTGTTCCTGCTCTGACAGGCCCCCTGCACCATCACGTTGTTCCTTGACTTGCAAATACATCCTCCAGGAAGCTCCTCATGGGCTGTCAGACAGGGTCCTGAACATGGGCTGAAGTACCAGGGTACTTGGGGATGAAGCAGAGTGTGGTTCAGTGGCAGTGCCACCATGTAAGGCTCGGCCTTGTCACGTGTACTAAGTGTTTTCTCTTGGGGAAACAAAGGAAGATGATAGAATGGCTTGGGTAGGAAGGGACCTCAAGGAACATCTAGATGAAACCCATCCCTGCAGTGGGCAGGGTTACCAACCACTAGATAAAGCACTTCATCAGGCTGCCCAGGGCTTCATCCAACCTGGCCTTGAACACCTCTGGGGATGGGGACATCCAGCTGTTCTGGACAGCCTGTGCCAAGGCCTCACCACACTCCCTGTGAAAAACTCTCCCCTGACACCCAATCTAAATCTTCCCTCCTTCAATTTAAAGCCATTTCCCCTTGCTCTATTGCTATTTACCCATGTAAAAAGTTGCTTTCCTTTCTGTGATGACATTGAGATTGTCATTGAGGGTACACACCAGAGCAAGCTGCTAAAGGACGATGTTTCCTTCCATTTAATGGCAACAGAGAAAGGCAAGTCAGAATTCCCTAGGGCACAGGTAGAGCACAAAAGTGAAGCTGCTACAGAAACACACCACGATCCCCTGCAACAAACCCAAAATCAAGGGATCGTGGTGCATAGGTCTTGTAGGACCCACAACTCTGTGCCCTACCTGAGCCCTTCTGCTTGTCCCAGTCCCAGTGCTGGTCCACTGCTGGCATCCCAACCTTGGCACTGGTCACCATACAAGGAATTATGAGGTACAACAGAAGCCTGTTCCATTTAGTCAGAAATGAAAATCAATATGTTCCAATTGCCTCATTGGTCAGGGAGTGCTGGGGCTGAATATTGATTTTCAGGACCAGCAGAAGGTCTCGCCCTGAATGTCAGACAAAGCTGCAGCCCCCAGATGACAGCCAGGCAGGTCTGTTGTGAAAGAATCCATGTGGGGTCCCTGCAGCAAGCACAGCCAGGCAGCACATGAGTTTGCACATTTGAGAGATGAATCAGCAGAACAGGAAAAATGCAGATCTAACCCGGCACCATCTGCCACGCAAGGCACCGTTTCATATAGAAACCTCATTAGTACCTGATGAGAGGGAAGCTGGGTGCACAGATACTTCTGTTTGCAATACAAGGTGTGTGCAGTGATGCCAACATCCATGTGGCTCCTCAGGAGGGGTGGCTCATCCCCTGCAGCCGCTCTGCCAGGGCCCTACAGGGACCAGGTGCAGCCTCTGCTGGGTGTGCAGATGCTCACGCTCAGACATCCCAGGGGACAGCTTGGGAAGCCCTGCAGTCCCTGACCTATGGCAGAGGAGGATGAGGCCCAGCCAGGCTGAATTTATGCTCCGTAGGTCCATATTGATCAGAGGAAAAGCTGAAAACGAGAATGGTGAGGAACCGAAATAGAAACAGCCCCATCCAACACACTGTCCCACGCTGGCAGGGACATGGGGACACGGCGAGCACAAGAGATGCTGGCTGTGCCAGATGCCGAGCTTGTGACCTACAGTGGGCACTGGAGCGAGGCCCAGGCTCATTGCTAAATGATCTATTGCTGTCTTTTAACCGAGCACTCCCACAAGGAGGGGCTGGCTGCGCTGGGGGACAGCCAGAAATGGCGTGGGAGGAACAGGGCACAGAAGTAAAGGCCTCAGAGAGCTGGTATGATCCAGAGATAAAGAAAAGTAATTAAACAGAGGGAAGCAGAATTAAAGGGTCACTTGAGGGCTGTCATGTGACAGCCGTGTTAAAGCTGTCGTGCCAGTGCAGCCTGGGATGAGAGCGTGGTGCTGACACGGGTACTGCCCTACAGGCTCTGTTCTTTCCTTCTCCACATTGCAACCAGATGTGGTGGGTGATGTCCCTGCCCATGGTGAGGGATTGGAACTGGATGGGTTTAAGTTCCCTTCCAACCCAAACCTTTCCACGGCTCTGTGATAACTGCAGCCTGGAAACGCTGCAGCAGGCAGACTCTTATCCTACACATCTCTACACAACCACAGCGTTTGCACTTATCAAATGATTCTGTTGATTTAGCATTTTAAATTCTAGGCAATTTCAGATATGCAAGGGGATGCATTAGGCTAAATAATTCCCTGCCAAGCAATCCTGCCCTACCAAACAGCAGAGAGGCCCGGGGAGGTGTGTGCTGGAGGTGAGAACGCAGCCCAGCGCAGTGTGTGGAGGAGGAGTTTCTATGGTGACATTTGCAGCTACAAGCGTAAGTGTGGCTGCCTGGTGAGGATGCTGCAGCCCGGCAACCCTCCAGGGAGCCCGCTGTGTTTTTGTCAGGGTTGTGATGCCCTTATGCACCACCCTCACAAAGCACCCCAGCCCACATCCACAGCAGCCACAGGGGCTGTCACCTGGGGCAGGGCAGCCAGGAGTAAAGTGTCCTGGTGCTCCTGGGGGATTCATTGTGAGGAATCCCTGCTCCAGGGCTGCTGCTGCTGCAGGAAGCGCTGTGTGGCACCATGGACTAAGGCTAACCCCGGCGGTTTTCAGAAGGAAGAGGAGGAGGGTTCGGGGCACACATTTCATGAAGGGGGATTTCCTGAGGCACAGAGAGAAAGGGAAGCAGGCAGCCCTGTGTAGAAGGGTATTGGGGCAGCTCAGGAGCATCTCTGGCACAAGGGCTGTGTGAGGGAGAGGGGAAGAGTTGGTCCTGAGCAGCCTGTGGGCAGAAAGGCAAGATAGCCCAGAGGGAATGGGATGATGAGGGCTTCCCCAGCAGGGGAGGGAGCTGGGGAAGAAGGAAGCACAGGGAAGGAGGCCAGAATGCCAACATAATGCTACTCACCGCAGTGCTGTGATATTTGAGGAACGTGGCCAAATCTTAGAGTGGTAAGGTCCAGAAGAGCAACTCTACTGAGTTGGATTTGGTTAGTAGTAAGAGCAGAAAGCTCTTGGTACTCTGAAAATTAATCTTTCAAGAGTGTCATGCATCCAGCATCAATGGAAGCAAACATTACAGCAGGAACAAATTAACCCCGCTGTGCTAGTTAGTAAATCAGCCACAAGAGCAGCCCTGTGCCACTGTGTGGGGCTGGGCACTGTCTCCCCACGGCCCCACAGCACCCAGGAGCTCCTCTGTTGAGCAGCACTGCTTTTAGAAATGAAGCACATCAGACAAGGCATCACTTACATAAAGACATCACCTCTTTCCTCATCTATTGTCACCTTCTTTCCTCTATCTCAGCCATTCCCTGACCCCTGCCACATCTGTAGGGGGCCAAAGGACCTTGGTGGAGTCCCTTAGCATTGCCTAGGGCTTGTGCAGAGAAGGAGACCCCCCACATCTGCTGCATTTTAGTGTGGTAACCACTATCAAGTGCTGGAGACCAAGGGACTGGCCAGGCGCTGATCACAGTCAGCAGCTCCTGGCTCCTGTCTGAGCCTTTCTTTGACAGGTGGAGGTGAGCAGATGACTCACCTGCCTGTGACAACCTTCAGCACTAACAGAGGAGTTTCTGGCTTCATTCTGGAGACACAAAAAGCACCAGGTATGGTAAGATTACAAAAACCACCCAGAGAAACAGCCCAGTAATGAATAGGGAGGAGTGCTTGGGAGAAGCTAGGCAAGAACATTATGAATTTGTTTTAACTACAGCAATCACTACCAAATGGCTGGAAGGATGCTACAAGTGCAGTATTATTACACTGTGCAGAATCTGAGGTAATTTGCTGCTGGAGCTTGTGTGTTATTGAATTCACTGGATAACATCTGTCTGGAATTCCTAGTGTAAAAACAATAAACACAGTGAGCAAGGCAGCACATCCAGACCGAGGAAAAGCAAAGCCCCACGAGATGCAAAGCGGAGGCAAACATCTCGTTACTGCCAGGGCAGCTCCAGAGGGGACCACCAGGGAGGAGTGGATGCTGCAGGTCACGATGAACGTTCCAGGCATGAGAGAGCCAGACAGAACAATTCTGGCTGCAGACAACTTCATCTTTGCCATGAGCAGAAAACGGAAGGAGACAGTAATACACCCCAAATCTCCATACTTAATAGCAGAACAAAACGTACTTTAATGCCTGTGCAGTTGGTAGCACAGAGCCGGAGCTTTCATCCTCTTACCCCAGGGTGCTTCTATTTGTTCTGCCAGCCCCTTCCCTGCCAGCTGAAGGACATACATTATTAATGCACAGCCTAAATGATGTTCTCACTCATCCCTTTACTATTAAAAAGCTTTGCTTACATGAAGAGAAGAAATAGGATTTGGCCCAAATATCTTAATTGTGCCACCCTGATGGGTTGTCTTAACACAGATTGAAACAGGAAGCTTTGTGTTCCAATTTTTGTGAGTGTTTTAATTACTCAGTTGGTTATTGTTGGGCTAATGTACATCAGCATAGAAGGGGAATACCCTGAGAACATCTTGGAGGAGTATCGCTGTAGCTCTGTCCAAATGGCAAGAGCCTGAGGCTGAAAACATTGCTTTATAAACTATGATCGTGAGCAGCTTGTCATTGTTGTTAAGGGAAAGGATCTGCACAGGAAGAGATGCCACCTGCAGAGGAAGCTCTGTGTTTGGGGCTCATCCTGCTCCGGCTGAGATGAATCAGCACCTAGCCCGCATTGCTGACTGCTCATGGCCCCATAGCAAATGTGAATTGTGGTTATGCAGAACCACAAACAAGTTGAGCAAGTGTAGCACCCAGTTGTTCATGCACAAAAAGTACTCTGGGAAACAAAGGAGAAAGCAGAACATAAATGCAAGCAAAACCTTTGGAAAGCTCTCCTATTACAATGACAGGTATAGAGGAGCACAGCACATTAAATAAATGAGAGGCTGCAGAATCTCGCCACAAAAGGCCTGGATGAGGGCTGCAAAACAGAGATGAGCTTCTTGCTCTGATGAACAAGGCCCAGGGGTGACCTGGACAGTGCTGCTGCCCCGACTTGTTGGGTATTTGCTGGGTACGTGGCCAGTCACACAGATGTGTCCTCATTTGCACTGTGCCAAAGAGGAGGCAGGTCAGACTTGCTTTTTCTAGACAGAAGGACGTTAAATGAAAGCTAAATGATTTGAAGGCCAAGGAAAAGGGAGAAGCAAACAGGTTGGGCAGGAGGTGCTGGAAATTCAGCAAGGCAGACCTGCAGTGTCAGCCGGGCAGGGTTCACCTAAGGTGAGCATGGTGTGGTGAGCCTTGGCCCAGGAGCTGATGATGTTACATACTAGCAGGGCTAGACATGCAAATGGAAAATGGAAGAGAGCAAGACTGCAATTTATTCCACAGCTAAGAGGTAGACACAGGATTTACTGGGAGCAAAAACAGTAGCTGGGACGTTTTTGAAGATGAAAGACTTGTACAGCTCTCCTAGAAAACTGGCTGGAAAGATGGAAACGAGGATGAAGAAGAAACCACCAAGTCCTGCATTCACTCTCCAGGAGCACATTAATGCTTTTATTTAAGAAGCTGGATGCTGACCTTCAGAATGACATTTCAGCATTTTGTCTTGATCAGTTTTAACAATTAAGGCAATGAGTTGTTGGTAAAGATTGGCAGCTGCTTGAGAATCACAGCCATTGGTAAAGAAGCTCTGGGATGCAGCACTCCTTTCAGCTGTTGAGTTCATGGCTCACCTTCCTTTTTTGATGGTATTCTTCGCTGTCCCAATTCCTCTCTTCTAGTCTCCTCTTGAGCAGTAGCTGCTTCATTGAGTTTTCCTGCTTGTTTCCTCCCTTGGAGCTCACTGGAAATGAAAGGACTTCCTTTCTCTCCCTGCCAGCCCTCCAGTATCTGACCTGCTGAAGTCAAATTCTGGTCAAAGACAGTTCATAAACATCCCTGCTGACAATGAAGTCTCAGCATCAGCTTTGTTTAAATTTCCGTCCAGCTTTCTCCCTTCCTGAGACACCAATTCTAAATAAGTCTGCTCAAGAGTATTTGGATAGATGAGTACCTGGGTAAGTGTCAGCACAGCGTGTGGAGGTCTGGTGTAGGCAAACACACAACAAGGAGGGATGGAAGAGGGAAAGGAATCAATCAAGGCCTTGGCACATTCATTACCACATTAGCAAGGGGAATGATGCGTCAGTGATTGCTGAATATCTGCTGCAGGTGCCGTATAAAGCGCAATCTCTTCCAGACATTGTTAGTTTATTGCCTTTAAATGGACCTTGGCCATCATTAACAATCAATCAATTCTGCGCCAGCCTCAAGTGTTCAAACACCCCATGCAAGCAAAGGCTGAGTGAATTGCTTTTGCAGCCTCGCTGAGATCCAACCTCTCCCTCTGCTCCTCCCCTCGCACAAAGCAGCTATCAAGGAAAAGCTGGTTTTCTTTGCTGATCCTGTACAGAAATACAGACTCCCTGGGAAGGAGTCAAAGCTCAAGTAGCTCAAGATACAATACAGGGACATTCAGCATAAGATCTGGGACCCCTCAGCCACAGTTCACATGCCAGGTTGAAGAGGAAAGACCCTTCATCTCCTATCTCACACTACCAGCCAAGCTCACCCTGGTTACCCTGCACCAGGACTTGGCAGGCTCTGCCCAGGGCTGACTTATCTCGCTTGCCCAGCAAAGTCAATGGGATCATTTTCTGTCCGACTGCCAGCTTGAGTCGTCCCATGGAAGTGCCAGCAAATACCCTATTTGTGTCAAAGGTGATGGCAGGGCACACAGCCGGCAGCAGGAGAGGGAAGCCAGATCTCCAACACTGAGCACATTTGGTGCAGTTTTCACAAAGCCCACAGCACTGAATTGCCTTTATAATACCTCCCTTCTTGCAAGATTTGGCTGTAATCAGCCAATGGGCTTATAAGTCAGCGTCCAGGGAAAGCAGGATATGACTCTGGTGTAATTGTGTGAGCCTTATTTCAAGAGGAAAGCATGTCTGCAAATGTCAGGTTGCTTTACCCCATCACAGCAGCGAAAGGTGAAGTCAGGCCACCACCAGCTAAAAATAGGCAGTGCAATCAAACCCCCATTAGCAGCCAGTAGCTTCATGGACACGATCGCACTCCTCCCCATTCACTCACCCCAGCTGGGAAATGGGAGGAGTGGCACAGAGATGTTCGAGCCCTGAGAAAACAGCCCAGAGCCACACAGTGAGCAAGAGACAATTAATTACGCAAGTGCCTCAGACAGAGGTTTCCAAATCTCTGTCCATGGGGCAGCAGCATCTGAGGTCTGCACAGACACGCTGCCCACATTGCCTTTGATTACACAGTAGGGAAGAGAAGATGAAATTTTGAGGGCTGAGTGACTGCAGCCCAAAAACATCTTATGGTTTTAGGAATTACGGTGTGTGAAGCCTGTCGTAGCCGGCACTTGCACTGCACGTGATCCCTACATTAGCCTGGTGCACCTCCTATGCACATATAAACTGTGTTGCCATGTTGGTCAGTGAAACTGACTCCAGTAAGGCATCAAGTTAGTGGGCTTCTGCACACGCTTATGGATGTCTATCAAATAACAAAACCAGGTTCCTACCAACTTCAGCACACGGAATTAAATTTGTGCTTGAGGAAAACAGAGGCGTGCTTCATCCACTTAGAAAGCAGCCTAAAAGCTGCAAAGGAGGAGGCTCAGGGGGGACCTTATTGCTCTCTATAACTTCCTGAAGGGAGGTTAGCAGGTACGATTAGCAGGTAATGGCTCCTTGAACTTGAAGGCACAAAAGGCAGAAGCCAAGAGTGAAGGCCCATCTAGTAGGCCTGAAAATACAAAGTGTAATTAACATGCATTTCTTCTCCAGGCATACTTTAATCTTGCAAGCAACAGGTGGGACACAAAGGAGGTTTGGGTTGTGCCCTATTACCAGTACACAAAAGGTACTGTGAGAACAGGCCTGGTGCCATGGATGCACGGCCTCTGACATGGTCATTGGGTGAAGGCCTCACAGGTGAAGCAGTAAGCTCTGATCCATACTGACCACCAGTGCTCTTGGAGAGTCAGAACCAAGGCTTGCTGGGAGCCTGGGAAGATACCCCAGCAGGAAACTGAAGGGCTTTGTGTTGGACCAATCCCATTCTACATGTCTACACACAATTCAAACTGCAGAGTGAAAGAGGTCCTCTGCAAGACCTTCGAGTGAAACCATACTTGGATGAGCTACAAACAGTACAGGAGACAGGACTCGGATGCTGTTGTCTTGGTAGATTTGACTGAGACCCACTAAAGACAGGTAAGTATGCATTAAATACATAGGCAGAAAGAAGAGGTTATTAGGGTGGCCCCAGTGTGATGCTCTTCTAAGAAGACAGATACAGTTCCCGTGTGTTGTTGATAGAAATGATGTCTGCAAGTCCCAGTTCTACACTGTGCTGGCCTCTGTCAACACTTCGGGTCACATTTCGGACAACGCGAGTGAACATGGTCAGACTGGAGGACCCAGAGAACACAATCTCTAGAATTAGAAGATGTACTATGAAGAGCATGAATTACCTGGGTTTACAGATAAGACTATAAAGACATAACAGCCTGATAACCTGCCCTGATAACACAGCTCCCTCATGCTGTATCTACTGTACCTCAACCATGTGAAGCAAAGACAATGGAGAATGCATTAACACGATGATGAAAGAAACTCCATCCATTACCTCATTTCATCAAGATAGGAAAACACTTCAGTAGAGTTTACAGAAACGCTACAGATTCCTTCATTGCTATGTGGTTTGCAAACAGCCCCTGGTCATTAGCTTTACTTGAAGTGTTTTCATCCTAACAGCAAATAACCACAGGGGATGGTCTCCAGGGACATTCATGTTGTACAGCATTACTTGTTTTTAAAAGCAGGCAGAAAATATGATATTTTACATTTCATTTTTATTCTCTTTAATCAGACACGTTACAACGCACAGCTGTGTCTTTAGCCAGATAACAGGGTGCCATTCTTCAGATCAGGAAGAGGCGAAGGACTCCTAGCCCTTCCTCTGACTTTTTAGGTTAAAGGAGTATCGCAGATATCCTAAATAAGAACTATTCCCTCATTTAATAGAGCATCCCCACTACACTCTTAAAGCATTTAAAACAGTTCAGTCATAGATTTCACTTGTTCCTGTATTTGAGACTGCAGCTACTGTAACGAGGGGCATTAATGACCCGAGGATCACTCTTGCTTTCTACAAGCTACGTGGAGAAAACATTAGTTCATAAGGTGGTTTCTAATTGAGCATCATACAGTCTTGAAAATACAATTCTAACTTCACCATCCCGCCACTGATGTAGCTTCCCAGCTCTTCAATGCTCATTGAGAGAGAGTGTTTATGAAACAAAACCTTTTTATTGAATGCTACACAATTTGAATGGAAAGAATAGAACATATACTTCACCTCAAGACCAAACTATAGGGATACATCCCAGAACATTTTCCAGAGTAAAACCAGATTACTGATTGCCAATCAGTGCAAGAAACATCTTTATCCATTTGCACTCAGTGTATCTTAGACAAATGACAGCATCAGAACATTGAAGTACCTCTCCTCCATACAGCAGATCTCTGTGGGAACCAGTTTGTCGGGATATAGTTACTGATAACATTAAAGAAAATAACGAAGGGTTACATTCTGATGTCAGGTGTACAGGTGCAGTAATGGATTACTCACAGAGGAGAACAACATCATCTATAAAAGTTAAGTGGTATTCAGGTTATCCTGGGGTGACTATAATACAGAGAAACTTCATGTCAAAGTAAGTATTTACACAGAAACTGTCACAGCAAAGAGGACAGGAAGCTTGTCTCGCTGAAGTAGTTCATTAAAAAGCAAATGAGTGGACAAAGACAAAGGCTTTGACTTTATATAATAAAATACCAAGTGCATTCTTTTAAGTGAATGAGTCTTTGAGACTATGGTCCTAGACTTTAGGAAGCCATGTGAGGGTCAGATGTACAGCCCTGCTGCGTAGCAAGGGTTACTTGGACTGCCAGAATTCTTACGTCTCTTGTAACCGCAATAAATCACAGCAGTTCTAGTGGTGCTTCTTACTGTGAGATCTAAATGAAAGCTCTTAAATAAGCCCCCTCCAGATGCCAAAGATAGGTTGTTGTTTCTTTGTATAGCAGATCCTCCAGAACAAATCTGATGTTTTTCCACTACTTCTGCACCGTACATCTGGGATTAGAACTGAGCCCAGAACACTTAAAGGCTAATTACGTTTAGCTTCTCAAATGCTCTTGGCCGGAGAGTTATTATCCAGCTTTTTCTTGTCAATGCAACTTTAATTGCATGCAATTTCTTAAGCTAGCCATATCATTTCAGTTGCTTTGGCTCTTTTCCAATAGGCTTATTTTAGTCTCGTTGCAAATTAAGGTTATTAATGGCTGGCTATTTTACGTATTTCTTCAAGAGCCGCTGCTAAAATAACCAGATGCATTTGAGGGTGAACACTTGTGGCTGACTGCTCAAGTAGCTTCAGAAATCATCTCAAATCAGATTTTCAACTAAGAGTAGAATTGTTTTTAACTAATATTCGTGAGCATTTTTTAAGCCAGCATACCCAAAAAGCATTAAACTTTACCACCTCTCAGCTTCCTCAGCCAACTACCAACTATTAAGGATCACAAGGCTAAGCAGAGTCTCCGGTGAAAGACTCGAAGGAACAAGCTTGAGCCCTCACAGTACAGGAATCCCATTTGAAATGGCTTGTAGTAACAGACTCCAATACACAGGACAAAACCGTAGAATAAAGTCTCACGATACTATTGCAGCCTCTTGGGAGCTTGCTGTGCCTCTTGAGTCAGTAACTCGAACGTTAGTGACTGAGCTCAAGCAGGCACCACACTGAACAGTCAATCTGAGCAGCTTCCCTCTTGCGTTAAAATTAACTTACTGTAATGTACATTACTTTCAGTGGAATGATACTGCTCGTGTTTTAGCAGGACGGGGAAGATTCCACTTTGTCTTTTCTTGTTTTATAAGGCAGATAATGCAGAAAGTTAAAACAGAACCTCTACAAGCGTTTCATCTGTGATATTGTAAAATCAAAGTACTACTTTATTAAATGAGTTATTTTACACAATATGAACATCAATATAATTACAATTGTAAAAAATTTTTTGTGTTTTTATAACAAGTATGGACTGATTTTTTCAGGATTTCCAAAGAGGGCACAACTGTACATTTACACAATTGTCTTTGCGTGAAGCCCGAGAGGGAACAGCATAAAAATATGAATGTTTCTGTAGCCCCTTCATTTTTGCTGATCAACAGTTTTAGAAAAGCAGCTGCAGGTTTGTTATGTAAGGTCTGACAGTAGAAGAGTCAATAGGTGCCATGATTTCACCTATAAGAAATAAGAATAACTCAGTTAAGCTGATCCATTACACGATGCCATTTACTTTAGAGCGAAAGAAATACTGCAACTGTTCTTCGCTTTATTTCGGCCTTTAATTGTAACTTGTTTCAGTTACAGTCTAACAACAGGCTGTTAAGGAACCTTCTAGAGAGAAAACGGAGGTTAAATTCTGTATTTGAATGCAGAAAAATAATCTGCATCCACTTGCATAACTTCAGGAACAAAAAAAGCTGAATCATTAGAAATATGCTAAACAATTCGGCTTTCATTACATGGTTTCTAACAACAGGCACACTTAGTACAAATATCTTCATCCAAGCAAGAACTGTGGAAGCTGACATTTCAAAGCACTAACTGAAGAATGAAGTATTCCTACAGCTCTAAGGACGACCATTTCAAATAATGTTAAACACCCTCCTTTCAAAACATCTTCCATGCAATGACAACCATTTCAGCCCCGTAACAACAGTTCAGGGGCATAACTTTAACCTATACTTAATTTGTACATTAAAAAAAATAAAGCATCTTTCAAGTCCAAGTGAGCAGGGGGAAAAAAAAAAAAGCACCAAACAAGTGATAATATACCTTCATTTTTAAATGATTATCTGATAAAAGTAATGACCTGTAGATATCTTTACGCCTGAACATCAGCCAGTTCTGGAGGAAGTGGAGTCTTAGGATGTTTGCTTTCAAAGTGCTGTTTGAAGGTCTTGGGATCCGGCATTTGTGTCTGATTAAAGAGAGACATTGAACTTTATGTGCAGTACATGAGCTACAGGATACTACAAAACCTGCCACCCCCCATGTTTTATTTTACTTCTGAATCTAATTTGGAAACCCTAATTAAGACCCTCAAAGTAACAAATCTATCCTAATCTATCCAAAAACTGACCATTGAGGTTAAAATGACAAATGAATCCCCCAGCTCCAAAATGGGCACACACAGGAGAAACAACCAGAAGGGAAGTATAACCCAAACAGCACTCCAATTTCTGATTTCCTATTAAGACGTCTATGCTAACTGAAGTTAGTGTATACTGAACTTGCATTAAAGCTTTTGGCATCATGTTATATCACTTTTCCCTCTCTACGTTAACACTGATTTCCGCAGATGTTAAGACGTTAGACAGGAAGATCTATTCTGTATGATGATCTAGTAATTGTGGAAGTTTGGTGGCCCTGCTAGGCAGGGGGGTTGGAACTTCATGATCCTTGAGGTCCCTTCCAACCCGAGTCACTCTGTGATTTTGTGTGATGGAACTGGCCTATCTTGAGGTTGATCAAGAAGTATTCTCAAACCTTCTATGCTTTAGACCATATACTACCAGTGCCAACCTACCCTTGCAATTCAAAAGGCAAGAAAACGATCTGAAACAGATCAGTACGTGGCATCTTATAATTTCTTGTATCTAATTATTAGTCTAGAAACAGACCCGTGTACAATAATACTTAGCCTTCAGTTTTTCTTACCCTACAGACAGTGCAGGTATATATCAAGGCAGCCTTGGCTGCAGCCTTCTGATCGTGTCCTTGCTTCTTTTTCTGCTCAGCTTGCTTTTTGGCATTTTTCTGCTGCGACTGAATCTTCTGCTGTCCACGAGCCATATCTACAAGCAGAAAGAAGATATTTAGTCTGCAAGTGTGAGAAACTGCTAGCTGACTCAGGAGTCATAACTATGAATGTAAGTAGTCATGCGCTCTGACCCACAGCTCCCATAATTCATACACAACAGGCATCTGTTTGAGCTTCTTACTTTGTGAAGACCCTCTGGTTTCAGTAGTAAAGAGACACAATAGTTCAAGTCCATTCTAAGGCTTCTTCCTTTGAAAAGCTTCAACATATGACTTTGATAAATGTTTAACAGAGACGCTCAATTTGTATCTCTGGAAGTTTGAATAGGTTTCAAGAAAGGGAAATGATCGCTATTCCCCAAGCTGTATCAATGTCTTGTGGTGTACTTGTTTGTAATCTGCTCTGGAATCGGGAATGGTAAGAGTGATGAATCATCCTTCTTTATCAAAGGCTGTTTGTAGAGGTGGCCACCCTTGGCAATTTCCAGCTGATTTTACAGGCATTCCTACATGCTCCTTGAAAGGACGTAATAGCTGCATCCACCAGAAGCCACTATTCTACACAACCCAGAAACACAAAGGAAGCTGGCACCACTGCCATTAGAAGGTCCACCAGGAACAGAATCAAGGTACAAAAGCCTTATTTCACAGAGAAGCAGAGCAGCATAATCTGCAGCAGGAGCGTTCCACCTGCACGCAGCCCACGAGGACACCCAGCTCAGCTCACAGCCCACCCCCACAGCAGACGCCAGGCAGGATTCGGTCACACCAACACAACAGAATTCAGCATGTGGTTACGTAAAGCAGCAACCCACTTCCACCTATTATATCTCCTCCAGTTCCTCGTGTCCTACGCCTAATCTAGTTGTGGGGCTCACAGAAAAGCAAGGCTTACTACTATACAAGTACAGGACAGCTATTGAAGTCCTGTTTTTTGAGGACAACTATTAAGGCCTGCTGCTCCTAACAGGCTGGCTGGTTATCACCCCTCTATGCATTATGTCTGCTGCTCAGGAGAACACATTGCATGGACACAACTGGCCTGCCACGCAGTCCTTCCCACAAGGGCAGAGGCCTTCCACCTTCCTGGACACAAAGCAGTACGGTGATCAACGCTGAGTAACACAACCCTGACCCAAAACATCCTGCAAATACCACAAATCCAGGCTACAGTCCCTTTTTCCCCTATGGTATCTAACACCACTACCCAGCCCTTTGGAGAAGGGTCACACCACAGCTTCAGTGCTCCCTCACATTTCACTTTTTCTAAAGAAATTCCTAAGTTCAATTAACTCCAAAAGAGAAAGAAGGCATTGCCAATTGCTTTGCATGCGCTAAATGGAACAGCAGAATTTATTATGCTTCTATTTTGTTGGTACCATAGAAATCCTTCAGAACTCAGGGGCTCCTGACAGACAAATTTCCATAGAGCATTTGTGTATTACTTTGTATGTCGGCCCCTTGAAAAGAGCATAACTCATACATTGCAACAGCTCACAGGACCCTGCATTGGACAGCTCTGAGTTAAGATATAAACAAGGAAACACAAACAAAATATCTGTTCAAATATATCATAGTCTCATGCGGGTTGGAAGGGACCTTAGAGATCATTGAGTCCAACCCCCGGGATTCGAGCCTCTGTGTAGCAGAGCGGCACTTCTACCACTCTCTATGATCCTACAAACAAGAAACCAGCAGCATTTGAATACTGAAGTTACATTAATGAAGCTGGAACACTTGAATGAATACTTAATTACAAGAAAATTAAGATTACTCGAATTATCGGCATACTAAGAAAACAACTAAAATCCATCCTAAAGTTGGTTTACAAAGATACAAAGAGGAGCCATCAGTCTCCCCGCACAACACAACACAGCGCTGCCCCCCTGTCAGTCACACCGCCCCATATCGCTGCACCGACCCGCTGCTTTCAACTAAACCCCAATTGCCGCGGATGGCTGAACCTGGCGGTGCCCCACGCGGGCCGCTCCGTGCAGTAACCGGAGCGGAGCGGCTGGTCCGGCCCGTGTCCTGCAGCAGCACCGCTCCCACGGCCGCCCTCGGTACCGCGGGATGGAGCCGGGCGCGGCTGCAGCTCGCTCTCCACGCTCTCGGAGCCCGGCCCGGGGCCGCGGCCTGCAGCACTGATGAGGCCTCCGCGCCTGCGCCCAGGCCACCCCCATCCCCTTGAGGCCGCGCCGGCCGGTCAGGGCGGCCGAGCGTCCCGTCCCGCCTCGCCGCACCCCGGGCAGCCCCCATCCCCGTCCGCCCCGCTCCCCTCACCCGGCTGGGAGCGCGGCCTGGGGGCCCTGGCGAGCGGGAGGAGACAGCAGCTCCGCGCGGCCCCGCCGCAGCCGCCGCCGCTGCCCGAGAGGAGGAGGGAGGAGGAGGGGAGCGAGCAGCGCGCATGAGCGGCACCACCTCAGCGCCAGCACCGCCCCACAGCGGCGGCCAATGGCGGCGCCGCGCCGTTACATAACGCGGGCAGTGCGGCAGCCATTGCTACCGTCAGGAGGGGCGGTGCTGAGTGTAGGAGGGCTGGGAATGGGAGCAGGGCGAGTTAAGGTTGAAAGAATGGGCTGAGCTGAGAAGGGTCCAGAGGAGGGCCACGAAGATGATCAGGGGGCTGGAGCACCTCCCCTATGAGGACAGGCTGAGGGAGTTGGGTTTGTTCAGCCTGGAGAAGAGAAGGTTGCGGGGTGACCTCATTGCAGCCTTTCAGTACCTGAAGGGAACTTACTCCCAGGAGGGGAGTAAACTCTTCGAAAGGGCTGACAATAGCAGGACATGGGGAAATGGTTTTAAGTTGAAAGAGGGAAGAGTTAGGTTGGATGTTAGAGGGAAGTTCTTCACTAGGAGAGTGGTTAGGCCCTGGAACAGGCTGCCCAGGGAGGTTGTGGATGCCCCGTCCTTGGAGGTGTTCAAGACCAGGTTGGACGGGGCCCTGGGCAACCTGATCTAGTAAAGGTGTATGTTTGGTGGCCCTGCCAGGCAGGGGGGTTGGAACTCCATGATCCTTGAGGTCCCTTCCAACCTGGGTCATTCTGTGATTCTGTAATACTCCTTGAAGGCAGCTGCTGTGGCTTGGCCAACTTACATGCCAACAGGAATATTTACACATACACATGCAGGGCAGCAGGGAGATGCGGGGTGGATATGATGAGCTGGTGCAGGGGCAGAGCTGGCTGTGTGCGGGATGCTTGGCATAGCTGTGTCGGAATGAAGCGCTTGTAATTGCAGATTATCTGGCTCGTGGACTTCCTGTGCTTTGTGCTACTCCCATGTGAGGTAAAGCAAGCCAGGGTACATGAAGGAAAGTTAAAGAACCCTTTGACTGAAATTGCATGTAAATAGAAATATTCTGTTTTTCTGTGCCCTTCTTTAATTGTTGGAGGGTTTTTTTTAGCTTAAAAGAAACATTCTATGTCCCCATCATTTTCTGTTCAGGGACAGAGATGCTCTTTCTGGCATTATATCAAAATACCCATCCTGCTCAACAGCGATCTGTTGGCATTGACTTTTGTTGCCAGTTAGTCTGGGCTATCTCACTTCAAAGTGACTGGTGTCCCCAGCACAGTTCCCTGCTACAAACCACCTGACATTTCGATATACGTTATTAAACCCACTTTGAAAACAAGAGTTTGCTTATGGCAGAACGGGTGGGGCTGCATCTCCCTTCTGAATCAGTTCCTGCTGCCATCTGCCAGTCCCTCCCAGGGCCATTCCCTGCCACATCATTTTGCTGCTTGCTTTCTTGCGTGCTTGCTATCGATCCAGTGCTGCATTGATTAAACCTCATCCCAGCAGCCAGTCGCTGGCTGGTGGCCAAGGGCTGCCTTTTACTGTTTGCTTGTGGGGAGCATGCAGGCTGACATCATGAGTGTGGCTACCAAGCAATTTCTTTTGGTGCTGACCATGACCCCTGGCACATCTAACAAGTGAAGGAAAGGGAGTGGGACATGCTCCAGGCCTGCCAGTCATGGGTATATTCTCAGTAATTTTGTGGATGCAGACCAGTATTAATAGGGACGTGAAAAAGAAGAGATTGGTTCTGCAGCTAAAGGTTGAAAAGCTTTGACTTTGAAGCCAGTATCCTTGGGAAGGATATGCAAAGCTGGTGTAAGAGTAGATCAGAGCCAGTGCTGCTGAATTGCATGGCCAGGTGACATGGTGGCCTGCAGAGCACCAGGCAGGCTGGAATCCTCCTGATGTGATAGTGCAGCAGTACTTAACAGGGCTGAAGGTCCTGACAGGATAGTGTTCTGCTCACTTACCCTTTCTCTGCCATATAGATTTTTCTCTCCTACATGCATTAGTACACCATTATTTTCCCTGTAAGAGAATTCTTCACAGCCACTGCTCCAGCTCTCATGCCTCCAGCTCTCATACCTCCAGTCTGCACCTACCCAACACCGTGTTGACTCCTGTTCCTCCTTTGCCCCCAGTGACCGTGTGCTACTCTTATCCAGCTGGGATGTTGACATCTCATGGGCTTGCCCAATATTGCTACTGTGGTACATATAAGAAGAAATTCATGAGATCTAAAACAACTTCTTCACTTTTCAGGTTGCCTAGTTGTTTAGCTCTGCACCGGAATGAGATGATACCAACTCACAATACGCACGTGGTGCAGAAAG
Organism: Coturnix japonica; assembly: GCF_054131305.1. Lineage (NCBI taxonomy): Eukaryota > Metazoa > Chordata > Aves > Galliformes > Phasianidae > Coturnix > Coturnix japonica. The sequence goes on along the minus strand of NC_140664.1, from coordinate 18,687,165 downwards.
AAATGTTCTAAAGCATGTGAAGCTATGCCTCTTTCTGCTTGTTTCTGCAGAACCAGCTATTTTTTCACTGCACAGTGTGCTGATCTACAGGCTGCTTCAGTAACACTCGTCTCTGTTGGAAGGGGGAGAGAAGCCCAAGGAAGGATGTGACACGGAGCTGCCCACATCCTCCGAGAGGCAAAAAAAAAGAGAAGGCTTGAGTGGAAAAGCTCACAAGGAATGACAGAGGGGGAGGCAGTCGGCAGCTGTGAGATCCAGTAGCTCAAAGGTTGGTGAGGCTGATGCATGTCCTGGAGAGCTCAGGCAACGACTGCCTTGTGACCTCTAAGCATTTGGCAGGTTCTCCTCTTTTAAACCCACATTTTTTTCTGCTTAAGAAAAAAAGAATACAAGGCACAAATGCCTTTCTCAGCATGTCACAGCTCTTCTGACCAACCCACACAGACGAACTGGAGGCCTTGAGAACATACGCTTCCGTACTACATAAACAGTTTAAAATAGATTTGAGCTGTGCGCAGCATTATGGACTGTTACTATTTTCAAATGCACGCAGTTTAATCTCTTGCATTCATTTCCATTTTGCACGTGCTCTCCATTCATGCTTTCGGGTCTCCTTCATGCTGAGGTCCTTGCCTTATCATGAAAGCCAGTTCATCTGTAGATTTCTCAATAAAAATACCAATGTTTCCCTCGTGTTTTAAGGATATATTTTAACACCTGTATGAAACATCCTCACATTGAGCTGTGCTTGTTAAAATGCACAGCAATTGTATTTAAAATCTCTTACAAACGTGCCAGCCTTGTTCACAGCTCTGTTCTAGCCTTGAGGAGGGTGGTACATCCCTCTGTCTGTGCTCCTGAGCAGCTGCACATCCTGGAGATGCCTCTCCCTCTGCCCTTCAGTTATCCCTGAGCGGATTTCATTGTTTCATCTTCCTGCTGTCCAAATAGTATGTGAATCTTGCGGTCAGTGAAGCGGAGAACAAGGATGCATCCCAGAATGACACATCCCAGAATGAGCACTAGGGCACAGCGTGCAGGAATGGACTGTGCTGCAGGATGTTCCCCCTGGAAGGAAGCAGCCTCTGACATCCAAAAGCGCTACATGCTGCAGGTTTTCCCATGTCTGCTGCTTCAGGAAGAGCTCAGTGAAAAACATCTGTCAGATTTCAGCTTTTTCCTTCTTAAATACCCCATTACTTGCACTCTGAAGTCCCTGTATGACTTAAAGGCAGGAATCCAAAGAGCCTGCTGCAATCTGAGCTGTGAGGATTGCGGTGATTGTCAGTGCTTCCTGCTAGCTGGAACATACTGGGGTCTAGCTCACAAACACTGGTGAATAAATGGGACCTGGCAAGAGAAATCACAGGAGTTATTTGGCATATCTGTTTTCTTGCTTTACGGCTGGTGTTGAGCAGCACCGGCAAAGGGCTGCTATTTCACTCTGTCCTTTAGCCTGGCTTCTGCTTAGAAACTGCAGGAGAAAACCAAAGAAAATGAATTATGCTTCTGTGAAAACCCTCGGTGCATCTCTCTAGTCAGGCAAGAGAGTATAACACTTAGAGGAGAGTCTCAAACCTGGAAAGAAGCAAGAGCTGGTTATGCGGTATCATTAGGTACAGGCTTCATACAGTGGTACGTACTAAGCTATAACAATTTAAATGTCTCATTTAAACTGCTTGATTTTAAAAGTAAAATTTAAAAAAAAATCAAGACTTAAAGGACTGCTGATCTGTGAAACTAATTTGAAAGGTTGTGCTCTTACAACTTGGCTGAAAAATTACAATGAACTGAACTGGAAATGCCTGAAACGGAGGCTTACATGTCAGCTCCAGCAGGGAAATGTCTTTTACAGTGCTGCCATAGGCAAAAAGGCCAAGTTAGAAAACAAAGGCCTGATCCTATCTATGCTCAGCCAGAGGTGCAGGCCCCACATCCCCAAACCAAAAGCACAGCCCCTGCTGTCCTTCACATGAGCCTCCCTGCTCCCATGTCTCTGTTTTACCCTTTGCCACACCAGCTGTCCCCTGTGTCCCGGTATGCACAGCTGTGCAAAGCTCGTAGTGAGGGCTGCCAGCACAGTGCATGCCCTTGCTCACTTCAGCTGCTCCCTATTTGAAAACATACACCTTTAAGGAAGATAAATTTAAACTGTAAATAATCTCTCAGGCCTGTTGCTTCTGTGTTCTTCTCTGATACCAGAAAGAGTTCTTTGATGTGAGAAATCTTTTCATCACGTAGGTAAAGATCACTATCAAATCTTTTCTTTACCTCCCTCTTTGATAAACTGAAGAGCTTGATCTGGAAGCATAGGATCACCAAGGTTGGAATAGTCCTCCAAGATCATCTGGACCAAATGTCCACCTACCAGCAATATTTCCCCTCTAAACCATGTCCCAACATCTAAACATTTCTTGAACATAATGGTGCTGTGCTCCAAACAGTTACTGGCACCAGTACAAAGGCTGACACTTAGGATGGCTTTCCATTTATAATTACTGTTTGAGATTCCATGTACTCGGGTCCCAGTCTGTTGTCATGGTTTCCATCAATTTCTTCAAACAGAGAGCCTGTATCTTGGCTTTCTGACTGTGCCACAGACATGTGCGATGTGGGCAGACATGCTGCCCTATGCAATGACCATAGGGCCCAGGTCTTATGGTGCCCAGATGGAGCCTCTGTCCCGTCTGAGTTATGAGGTGCCAAGAAGTCCTGGAGGCTTCCACCAAATCTTTCCTTGGATCCCTCTGAAGCTCAAATCCCTTACACTAACCTGGCAGCCTGGTACAGCGCTAAACTCCATTCATTAGACCTTAGCCTGGGCCAGGCAATGACCTTTGTGCACTGCGCAGCTGGAGGCCTGCAGCTCTCCTTGCTGGAGGTGAGGCAAACAGTGGTGATAAGGGAAGGAATGCACAGCCCTGCTGGCTCAGCACTGGAGGTGGTTTTCTGCCACACCTGACTGTAAAGAAGTTGGAAGTGTTTTTCTTGGGAAATAGGGGGAGGTAGAAGGATCCACCTTCATGTGTAGCTTACTCAGCACAGGCAAGAGAAAAGGCTTTGGTCAACTCCTTCTGAATGTGGAAGGAGTTACAGGACAGCCCTGAGGAACCAGCAAAGGGCACATTTGTCATGCTCACCATCACCTGTTTCTTCTGATACTAAACCTGCTGGAATACTTGCACGTTGTGTCTCATCTAGTGTTAGTGAATCCTGAAGTGTTTTAGGTGGGATTTACTGGAGCAGAAATGATCCAACTTGACTGCATGGGAGAAAGCCCAGTTGCTCCCACATGCCTGCAGCTCTTGTGACAGGGGGACAGCAGATTGTGGCACTAAGGTTACTGGCCTGGCACTGTTGTGTAGTGGCCCTTCTGACCAAAAGGTGTCAGGTGGCTTCCAGACAAGGCCTCAAGATCCCATTACTCAGACCTCAGGGAAGAAAACAGCTGTTCTGTTGCACCGTGGTGGAAAGACCACAGAAAGGATATGCAACACAGTGCCGGTAATCCCCACAGAGTATCTGATAACCATAAAAAACATTTTACAGCCTTCAAAGAAAGGGCTGACACCAGGCTGGACAGTCCTGGTGTGAGTGACGTTATTCCAGCCTGTCATGAAGGCCTTTACTGGAGAAATGGCAGAGACCGGAGGAGTTAAACCCAGTAACATCCCCACTGCTGCCCTTCAAGAGCTGGCTTTGAATGGGGCTGGCAGTGGCTGGAGGACACACATCACAGTGTGGTCTTGGCCATCCCCAGTCTGAATAATGACAGATGTATTATGGAAGATAATGCCAGCTATGAATAACATCATTCCTTAACATCTAAGGAAGGTGGGACTGGGAATTTCTGACCTTTGATTTGCTCACCAGGCTTCTAAAAGGAGATAATCCCATGCAATGCTGTGGGCCACGCTCCACTGACGCACACAGCTCCATTAGCATCAGGTACAGGGCGAGCACTCAGACAACAGCTGTACTTGGCCTGCTGGGGTCTGCTCTCCATTTATGTGCTAGACAGAAATACTGGAGGGAGCCCAGCCCAGCTCTGCTGCTCTGAATGCCGCTGCTTCTGTTTGACTCTTCCCAAAGGGCCCACGGGTGAATTTAAAAGAGGTGCAGTCGTTCATCTGCAGCTTGTACACCACACAAGAATGTGGTACCTGGTCCCCGAGCTCCTCATCCGCAGGACATGTCATAGCTGATGACTGTGCTTTTCCTGCTGGCCTCCCTCTGTGGTCTGTGTGCTGCTGTTCTGGAGATCAGTCCTGGTCTTCGGCACTGATTCAAGTTATAAAGTCCAATTTATTCTGAGCACATCTCCTGGAACTGCCGCTGCAGTGCACTGGCCCAGCCCATGCAATCTCACTATCTTGGGAGCATCTCTGAGTCCTTCCCTGCTGTTAGCAGGCACAGGCAGCAGTTAAGATGATGGTGGTGTTAGGAGGGCTCTCTCCTCAGAAGCGTGGCCCCAGCAGCCTGTCCCTGCTCGGGGGCCTGAGCAGCATAGCAACGTGTCTGCCATGGGCAGCGGGGAGCTCGGCTTCAGCCTCAGATCTCACTGGGCTTTACATTCTTTCCTCTGCTTTATCTTAACTTTTCTGTTCCCTACACAGCGTTATCACAGCTACTTGGGCTCTGTTGGCAGGTCTCCTCTATGAGCAGTTACACTCTGTTGGTAACAGCAGGCTGGTCAAGGTCAATTGGTTTCCTCACATGTGTCTTGCTGGATATCAGAGAATTCAACTGTAAGTGCAAGGGAAATCAAGCATCCTAAACTCTGCTGCTTAACCACTTTTTAACATTTAGGGGTAAGGTTTTGTTTTATTACAACCAAGAGCAATAAAACCAAAGAAACTCTCAGGTGCCAATGAACTCTCAAGTCGTCTTTTTGTTGGCAATATCTGCATTAGCCCAAAACTGCAGCATGGGAGAAGCAAATGAGGATTGGAGCAGATATCTGTCATCAGCTAATAACAGCAACTGTTAATTATGCGGTGCTGCTATAAACGTACCGTGCTGTGTAGTGAAAAAAAGCACCACTAGGAAGGACTGATGGCTTCCATAGGCAGAACAAACCAAGATGCTACCCAGGAGAAGGAACATTTCCCAGTGGTGGGGGCTTGATGCTTGCAATGGGTCAGGGAGTAGCACCTCCAGTTTCCAAGGAGGTGGCACCAGGCTGCTGGGGGCAGCTTTATGGAGATTTAACAAAGGGAATACAGAGCAGAAATAACACAACAGCCCCATAGCGAAGGGAACCCTGTCCTGAAGGGGCAGCTCTGCCAGCCAAACAGCAAAGCTCCAAGGGTAATTGCAGCGAGCCCAGCTGGTGGTAAGGCGGAACGTGCTGCATGGGAGTTAATTAAGATCTCCAATAAAGATGGTACAAGCTGACCTCACTCATGTTATCTGAGAAATGTGATGGGGCGTGCAGAAGTGGGGGCAGGCAACACAAGCAGCTTTGCTCAGATGTCATGCGTTGCACTTGGGTGTATCAGCACAAGCTCCAATCCCACATTTACCTTTGGGGCACAGTTGACTTGTGCAGGCTGCAGGCATACACAGAGTCTTACGTGGAGCTCACGTTGCCTTTCTCTCTTCCTCACCTCACTGAGTGTGGGAATGATCATTCTTCCTCTTTCTTCGGTTCTTTTGCCAGCAAACCAATAGAAATGCCATATTGCTGAGCTATCAGACTGGGCAGAGTAGCATCTTACAGCTGTGATTTAAAGTCCTTTGCGAGCACAAGGTCATCACATAAGGAAGGTGAAACCGGGTGCTTGCAGGATCTTCCTTGCAGTCCCAGCAGAGGTGGGGCACCCCAGCAAAAGGGCACCCAGGAAGCTTGGTATGTATATAAGATCCTTCTACATGAGGAACAGCTCTGCCAGGAAGCAGCCCCCCTAGTTGCATGGCTATAGGGATGCCCAGGGTGCTGCCTGCCTGGGCATTGCTTTGTGAGCTGGGACTTCCCCAGAAACCTCACTGGAACCCAGTGAAGTTTTTCTGCGGCATGAGAGGATGATCACTGATTCCTGAATAAATAATGTATTGCTTTCCTTCAAGGTATTAATATGCATTAGCCAGAAGAGCTGAACAAGCTCAATTTTTTTAAGCAATCCCCACTGGATTTATAGCAGCTCAATAAATACTCAGGTTGGGAGGGCTTGGGAGGGAGCTGGTTTGATCAAGTGCCAATCTGCATTGCAATAGAGCTGTCTGTGGGCACCTTCTTGGCAGACATCATGAAGAGACCTGAAATAATTTCTGGCCATTGCTATTATTTGCCTTACCTCCTTGAAAGATGGAGTGCTAAAAATTAGCTCACATATGCACTTTATTTTCCGCACTTCTCTTGATTATTTTTAATGTATAAAAATAACGCCCTTGACAGCTTACCCTCTCCTTTTCAGGAAGGTTCTTATATGAAAGCTGAATGTGCTTCTATTCTCCATCTGCTTCGCCTTTTGCCCACTGCTTTGCAGGCTGCAGCCGCAGTAAGGGCATGCACTGCTTTCCCATTGCATTTAATGAAAGATCCCAAGATAACAGGAAACGTGACACACCGCCACTGCTGGGCATGTCCTGGCCCTTCCCAAAGGAGTTTCCCATCCCTGCGTCAGAGCTGTCATAACCAGAGGCACCTCTCACAGCACTGATAACATCTTGAATGACTTAACATTTTGCAACAGAAGATTAAAGATTCCTCTGGTATTACTGGTTTTATTGTATATATATATATATATTTAGTTTGGATTAATTTGCTATATGTGAAGCCTGCAAAAAGAGTGCTACTCTCTTAATCTGAGATAGCAAGTAGGCACCTGTACCCAAAGGCTTGTGGCCAAAGGACCCTTCATTCTGAGGTGAAGGGCTCAAGAGTTATCCAAAATCCTTCTTAAAGAAAACTTTGCCTCAGAGCCTAAAGCAGAATTGCAAACTAAGCAGCAAAAACCTTGCTGGAGGGAAAGATGCCAGCTTCCCTCTGCACAGTTCTCAGCCAGAAGCTTAGTCCCACACCACAGTGAGACCTCAGTTGTGCATTTGTGGGCCAGCTCCTGCTGTCATCTGACCCTCCGCTCTGGAAAGAACAGAGGATACGCCAGTATGAGACAGTCTGTAGCCACATATAGGCAGAAGAAAGGGATGAGGAAGGAGAGAGGTAGGAGTGTGGCCAGCAGGGGCCATGTCTGGACATCTCAGTTCAAGAAAGATGGGGAATTTTTGGAGAGAGTTTCTTGGAGGACCTCATCTCCTGTATGAAGGAAGGCTGAGAGGGGATCCCATCAATACTTATAAGTATCTAAGGGGCAGGAGTCAAGTGAATGGGGTCAGGCTCTTTTCAGCTCTGCCACCCATTTACTTTGCCTCCTCCAGAACCTCATGACCCAAAGAGGAGCGTTTCCACAGGGTCACCCAACCACTTGACCATGGCATTGGTGATGTGGGGAGCAGCTGTGGGGCTCAGTGACCTTCTTTTCCCTTCTAGGGTTTCTTGGCCTTCTGTCTTTGTCCAAAGCTCACAGCCTTGTTCTGGAGGAGATGGGCACCTGGCCCAGGGGTCGGACAAACAGCAGCCATGCAGACAGCTTGAGAGTGTCTCTCGGAGCAATTGCCAGCCAAGTGGGGAAGTGCCTTCACTGCAAGGAGACCTTTCCTGAAGGCGCCAGAGGGGCTCCTGGTGTGCTCTGTGTGTCCTCACATGGTGTCAAGGAGTAAGGGAGGAGAGAGGCCTGAAAGGGAGCAGCAGGAAGGATGAGTGTAGAGAGCAGAAAGCCTTGAGGAATACCTAAGAGTGTGTGACTCACAGGGAAGGGAGCTGCCTGGTAACACGAACTGACAGAGCGCTCCTTTCACGGAGCATGGATTAGCTGAGGGCTCCATCTTTCTCTTACACAAAAATACTGATTTCTGAGAACCAGAACTTTCTAGGGCTGTCACTAAGCTTTACATGGAGGGATCACATGTAGAATAAATATCTCATTAAGCTTGACAAAGCAGTCTTTCTGTACAGCTCGTAGCAGAAGCATGAAGGCTGGGATAAGAGCAAACCAGCCATATGTGTGCTGCAGGCTGGCACCTGGCACGGTGAGCGGCCCCTCCTCTGCCACACACACAGAGGAGATGCTCTCCTGGATTCTGCCGCTGTGGGCCAGCAAAAGGGAAAAGAAACGCCCCAAACCTTCACAGCGGAGTCTTTTTAAGGGTACAGTAGGGTTAAGCTGGGTGTCAGCTTCTGAAATTAACGTTCCTATGCAAATGGAAGCTGAATCCTTGATAAAAAGAGCCGCTGTGCCAATGGAATGAGACAAGACAGGGCAGGAGCTGGCTAGCATGAGGCCAACCCCTGCTCTGCCCATTGATGAAATAACAACAGCTGAAAGGATGCGGGTCGACTTCCTCAGACTAGTGTAACTCGTCTCTACCAGCGTGAGGCAACTAAACAGCATGCAAGAGCTGCTTGGCGGCTTTGTGGGAGTTGTCATTTAATGAGACAAATAGAAACATTTGTCTAATGGAAACAAAAGCAAATACAACTAATTCAGCATATTCCTGTTGGGAACTTGGCAACTGGATCCTCAGGAACTGTTGCTCATGTGAGGTTGGCTCAGAGGTTGCTTACACACACCGCTCACTGCTCATATTGATGAGGGCTTGGATGTGGGCTGCTTCTATTTGTATACAGAAAGTTGTGGTGCATCAGTGAATGGTGCTTGCATGGCTGTGTATAGGTTTGCATGTTGTGGAACACCTGCCCCCAGGGCTGACCCTCTCTTCACCTTCCTTCGCTGTCCCTGATGGTGATGAAGTGCTACCAGGTGTCCTGGAGCCCTAACCTAGGAGCTGCCCCATCAGAGCTGCAGGATGGGCTGGGGCACAGGCACAGGCTCCTCAGCATGGCTGGGCTTGGCTACACCTGTCCTGCTCCCATCACTATGAGGCAGGGAAAAGGAAGCTCAGAGTCTGATCTGAAGGCAAGCTGATGTTGGCCTCTGTGGGAACAGTGCCATGACTTCCCAGAGCACCAGCTGAGGATGGAGCCTGAAAGCCACCTGCTGCAGGGAGGGCTGAAATGCTGCTGCTCCCTTCTGCTTTCCTTCGAGCTCAGCAGTGTAAACGGAAGATGTGTCTTTTCAGAAAACCTTCTGGTTCCATTTTTCCCACGTTTTTTCTCTCTCCAGCCTCTTTTCCATGACCACACATGCTTCAGTCCCCTGCCTGCTCTGACTTTTCTCTGCCTTCCCAGCTCAGCTCTCTATTTTCTCATCCCTTTGCTCCCTGCCATCTCACCATTAGCTGCAGCATCTCCCCCAGCGCCGGCACAGGCTCAAGCCACTCCACTGACTTTTATCTCCACTCTCCTTTTCATCTTTCCTCTGTCCTAGACGTTTTCCAGTCTGTTTCCCTAAGTGCAGTCTGTGGCGTACAAAGCCGTAACATTCTCTCTGACCTCGTTTTTCATTTCCATTAGTATTTTACAAGCAAGGTTGGATCTAACACGTATCACCTTTTGTTTTTTCCAGCTGTAAGGAGATCTCAGCTAAAGCAAACTCTAGGAGTTCCCAATAGCTGTCACTGAGGTATGTTTATGATACTGCTATTAATTTTTCCTAAAACAGAAGCTCTGTTTCTTATTTACTCCTCTTTCAGCTAAAAATATCCTCCATGCAGATTATGTACAAGGCAAATGAAAGGCCCTTATTTCTCTCGCCTTACTCTTATTTTTCACTGTGTGAGCTGCGGCAGCTGACTGCAATGACAGCATCATGATGGGAGCAAGTGGATCCTCCTCCCCAGGGTGACCGTCACTTAACCCGGCAGCCCGTGCTGTCCCGGCTCAGGCGTGCTGTGAGAGCAGCGTCAGCTGTTGCTCCCTGCTGGCAAAGCTCGGGAAGGCCCAGCAGGAGGGCAGCAGGATTGGTCATGTCTGCTGCTGGTCTGCTGCAGCTGCATCGGGGCTGCTCTGCTTAGACAGAAAAGACCTGGAAGACAGGGAAAAATCCCCCTCTTCTAATAGGATGTACGTTATTTTTCAGTTAGATGTGAAATTGTTGAAGCCTTTGGGAAAACTGCTTGCAAGCACGGGCTTGGATCCATGCAGTAATTTGCTCTCCGTGTGCCAGAGGAATCCCACTGCCTTCAAAGGAGGTGCAGACAGGGATGATGTGCCCACACAGCAGAGCTGATTTCTTCCTTAGGCATCCACTTGTGCAATTGCCAGCTCTTGGATGAGTTACTATGGTAATAAGAATATATCATGGGCATTACACGTGCTGTCACCAGGGTCAGAGGAGAGGACGGAGCTTTGTGCTCAGTGATGCATCTGGGAGGGCTTTAAAGACAAGGAGCAGGGTGCTGTCCTAGAGCTCAGCTGGCTGCCAGCAGGCACCAGGCCGCTCTCATCAAGGAAGGAGGTGACACGGATGCTAAATATCTGCAAGAAGCTGTGACCTGGACCTGAACAGACAAGCAGCCTCTGAACTGGCTCTGCAAAATGAGGTACAGGATCTGGGTTCCATTGCCTGAATGCAAACACTATTAAATCTGTCCTTTCTTCCAGGGCCTGCAAAGTTTATGGGAAAAAAAATGGATCTACTGGTGCGGAAACCCTGTTTTGTGCAGCATGGAGTGTTAAACAGCACCTTGTGCAGAGACTGTGAGTGCGTATGTGGGAGGAGCACTCAGGTCCTGCTCTGGCAGCCCCAAGCACTGCTGCCTTCCAGCTCTGCACTGCTTCAGCTTCAGCCTATTTTTATCACTTGGGCTGCAGTTTTTACATACTATTCTTATCCTTCATTACTGATTACACCTGATTATGAAGGAACTTAAATTTCCTCAACATGCATTAATGACTGTGTTGCTCAGCATAAATCAGAGAGCAAAGTTGGCAGCCAAAGGTGAGGAATGGGGGTCTGCACAGGGGCTGCGGTTGGGTGCAGGAGAGCATTGCCTTGTGTTGGGACCAGGCACTGACAGTTTTTGTAACAGAACATGTAAAAGCCCGTGATTTTATTCTTCCTTTTTCCTTCACTGAACAGTCAGTCAGGAGAGTTCTAAGTCACCCGCACAAATAGCCAGAAGAAGCAAATCCAAGCAGCTGTCAGGATGGATTTCCCTGGAAAGATGAGCACAAACCCCTGCTCTGATTTACATTATTCATGTACATTTTTTTCTAGTTCCGAAGGATTCACTAGGGCATATAATGTACTATTTCCAATCAAATGAGATAATTTCTCGGTAATTTTTCTGCTTTGCTGAAATCCACTGGCATTTTTTTTCCCCCTTGCATCTGTTGGAATTATTATTTAACCAATCCCTGCAAAAATTTAAGCTGCATGGATCTATTTACACCATTTGAAAGAGGAGAGGAGAGGAGAGGAGAGGAGAGGAGAGGAGAGGAGAGGAGAGGAGAGGAGAGGAGAGGAGAGGAGAGGAGAGGAGAGGAGAGGAGAGGAGAGGAGAGGAGAGGAGAGGAGAGGAGAGGAGAGTGAAAGGCAGGGGAGGGGAGGGGAGGAAGGAGGAGGGGAGAAGAAGGGAGGGGAGGAGAAAACTACATGAATTACCCACACTCAGATATGAAGATCCTTTGGAGCAAGAATAAGCATGTCTGACTGCAATCTCTAGCATCACCCTGAGGGAGAAAAGAGCAAGACGCTTCTAGAATGAAGAGCCACTTCTTTGCTGTACTCTGCACAACAGGCCTTGAGAAGCCCAGCAAGACCCCTGCAGAGTCAAGCTGCTCCAAGCACCCAGCATCGCCTAATCCCCAGCACACGCCTTGTGAACCTCCTCTCCACAGACGAGAAAGGTCTCAGCTGTGCTTTAAGCCACCTCTTAGACGTTGGAACAGAGGCAAGGGCAGGCCAAGGGGAGACTGCATCCACTCCAAGGAATGCAGCTCAGCTGCTGGTTGGTGCAGCAGACAGAGGTGCCCCACATTTACAGCAAAGGACAGACCAATTTCAGAGAGCAGATGGATGGCAGGAGAGCCTGAGAGCTGGAGACCACTTCAAATGCGCATTCCGCCAGCAATGGAAAACTATGAGCTGACAGGCCGTCATCAGACAAGCTATCATTTATCCTCCAATACAGCCACACTGTGCTCTTTAATGTGTTTAACGTGTAGTTAAGAGAGAGAATTTCTACAGTCATAGGGACTGCATTTGCACTTACATGAATTTTTAAACATCTTCTTGTTTAACCTTCCTGCTGGAATAGACATGTCTGCCTCTGGAAAGAAGAAAAAAGAAAACAGCCCTGAAAACCAATAAATAATATATCCAGTGAATGCTTCGCCCAGGGAAAGATCACACTTCACGCATCAGCCTCTTCATCAGATTAAAATTTCTTTCTGATGAAAGGGAGATTACCTGGATTCAAGGACTCGTGGCAGGACTGCCTGTGTGACAGGTCTGTGAGTTAAACGGCAGCACCAGAAGCCAGAGCGGCGCTGCTGGAGCAGCCTCCTCCTGTAGGGAACATACTGCATGGGTGTTCTCAAACATTATGAACATAGTTGTAATATGGCACAGTGATCAAACCTCTTCCAAGCTCTGGAATTTCTGCTGGCTAAAATGCTCTGTTTTTGGATTGACCTCCATGAAGACTGTGGCAGTAATGCAGCAGAGCTGAGGAGGTGCACGTGAATCCCCTTCTTCTGCAGTGCAAAGGAGTTGGGAGGGTTCCCATTCCCTTTTTCCTCAGCTTTACCCTGCCTGGATGCTGTGGCCCTGTCAGCTGCCTCAGCCATGTGTGCAAGGATGGACTGAGCAGATCTCCTGGAGGATTAAATTCATGCCCCCATCAATGTGCACGTTCACAATCCAGGAACAGCCGAAAAGCAATCCGCGATTTAACGTGATTTAATAGCAAGGTGCTGCTTGCATCGGTAGTGGCACAAACACACATACATCACAACTGTGGATTTCCTCAGCGCATCACTTTTCTTAGAGGCAAACCATGAAGACTATACATACACTGCATTTATACCATTCCGCTGTCATAGTGCAAGACAAAGCTGGAAAAACGAGGCTTGTGTTGACTCACAGCACAACCGTAAATTCTAGGAATGCTTCCGAGGCAAGTTAAAACAAATCAGTAATTACCGTGACTGACAGGTACTCTGCAGCCACCAATGAAGAGCCTGCAGATGAATACTAAAAATCTCTTAGCAGAGGAGTTACAACTCTGGCTGTCAACACAACTATAATTAGACAGCGCTAAGTGAAACGGCTCCTGCTCAGATGTACTCCCTTGAGAATCTGCAGATCTGGATTGTCTCATACTGCAAGGAGATAAAAAGGGCTGTATGGCCTCTATGTTGTGGGACCTAGAGATGCCAGACAAAATGGGACCCAAAGGCAGTGGTACAGGACTTGAGCAAGAGTGGGGTGAGAGAACCCAAACTATCACATTTCGCATTCCTCTTGTACCATCTTTTCCAGGGCCTCCAAGCACCTCACGAGCACTAGAGCTGTGCCTCTCGAACACCCAGGAGCATTAATCACTTGAAAGATGAGTTAATAATCTCTGAGTTGTTGAGACATGCTGAAGGACAAGCTGATAAATTTTCATTGCACAGTGGGGAAGTGTTCCTCTGGCTGGGAGATCGGGTTGTTGACAAGTTCAGAAGTCTCCAGGGACACAGATGAAGAGACAGAAGTTTTCTGTGTGAGCAGGAGCAGTCACTTACAAATAAAAAACCTCCCGTGGAAAAGTCAAGCGGTGTTAAAAGAGACCTGTATCGCTGCTTAAGGATTAATCTTTATATAAAAGCTAATTGTCGTAGCATAATTTCTCCAGTGCTTACAACAAGTAGGTCTTTCTCCTGCATCGTGCCTTTGATTTTTACAGCTTAGAGAAAATAAACACCCATGAAACATTTGTGGACAGAAATAGCTCTCCAATTATCATTGAGTTCTAAGGTATTTTTCATGCTGAACATCTCAACCCTGATCTCATTCATCACTTCTGGCAATGGATATATCTGAGCGGGGCTCATCTTTGAGGACTCCATACCAGCTGAGAAGAACTGGTGACATCCCCGCCAGGGTGAAGCAGCAGTGATGACAACAGCAACTGAGATGCATATTAAACTACCACTGATTAAATCACCTCTATCTATGCTGCTGAAACCAGCCCAACTCAAGCCTTGGTGCTGCAAACTGTACTGCATTTCCACAATAAAATATTAGTTTTCAGCCCTGCTTAGCACTGTTGTCCAGAGAACAGGAAATTTCCACTCTGTTCTCAAGACGCTGATCTGTTGACTCATTTTTCAGGTGAACTGCCATTAAACCTTATTGGGTGTGTGCTGCCACATCCTGTTTACGCAGAACTGAGGGGCTGGGTTTTGTTACCAGCTCCTGGTATGTCTGTTTTGTCTAACAGCAAAAGACCTTGGGTTAAGAAGCAGGAATTTGTAATTCCAGAGATGCCTGGAATCCCTGCTTCTCATCTCCATACAGGACTCGATCCATCATGACTAAGCACTGCTCAGAAACTTTCCAAGCAACAACAGACATGAACAGGTTGAAGCTTCGCACCAAGACTTCCTGCAGATGATGTGCCCACAGTCAGGATTTAAGATCAAAACAGTTAAACCTGGGCAGCTCCAGACTTCATGTCATGTGAGGGCTCAGCCACAAAATCAAGCTGCGTTCATCCCACTCCTGAGGAAGGCAGTGGAAAAGGTTTGCAGAAGTTGCTATTTCCAGGTCTTTTTACTCCTTCCCCTTGTGCTTCAGAGAGGTGTCACCTACCTGGTGTGGCAATGTGTTGTCACTATCAGTACATCTGTGTGGAGAACAGCTGATAAGCAGTGCCTTCCTATAAGTCAACGTGCCCCCCATCTAAAACACTCTTGGTACCATTATGCGTTGTAGGTACGCCTTTTTGTTCCATCTGGCAGTTTGATCCATGTTTACCTGCCACCACTTTTCCATTGATTCACACTGTTTCACATGTACTGAAAAGCTGTCTCGTGGAGGCTTAAAAGGCAGCAAATAGCAAGGTGGTTGCTAGCACTCCAAAGCAGACATTCAACCAGCAGCTCCACTGCCTGTTTTTAGTTACTGTATGGTAGGAGGATAATTCACCTAGGCAGCACTCTTAGTCCTTCTGTTTGCTATGGTGGAAACATTTTTGACGGCACAAATGAAAGCACATATTCAATGGTGACCACCACCAGAACAAAAGAGCAGGGCTGAGCTCCCCACAGTGTTTTCATGTGCTAAGCTAGCACCACCCACGTGTGCTTGCGAGAGAAAGAGGTACAGGGGTGATGCCAATACTGGTAGGGACATCTATAGTCACAGGTGGGGTAGAGGTTCATTTTCAAATGAAAAGTGGGAGTACAGCTCAGATGAGTCAGTAAGGAAGAGCCCCCACAGAGGAGTCTCACACCTCTTGGTGTCTTGCAGAACTGCTCGATGCTGCCTCTTCACTCCTGTCCTACTTTCTAGAAAAGCTTCAGAAGTTCACTGCATTCTCATGATGCCCCCAACAGCAATTCTCAGCAACCTGCACTATCACAGCACTCATTAAGCCATCAGCGACATGAAGAGAAATCTAAAGATGACAGATAATGCTTTTCACTGGCACTCCTCCTTATATGAGTAAGAGCTGAGCCTGGGCTGCGTGAAGTTCCTGGGGAAGGAGCATATCTGGGAGTCTCTGTGAATCACACAAGAGTGCAATAGGCAGAATCTTCTTCTGTATTTCTGCACAGAAAAAGTAGGGAGGATGTAGAAGTACTCTGGATTGTCCATTATGGCCTCTGTTATTGCTCAGCGCCCACACTGTCATTGTGCCACCAGTACTTACCCAGAAAAGCTGTTGGCATCAACAGGAGATCCATCAAGGAAGACACTTAGAATTTGAGACCCTAGCCTTTACATGGCCTCCCTGTCCCGAGTTGTTCTACATCTTGGACTAGGAGTTGGAATTGATTGGGCTTCATCTGCTCCGTCTTCTCTTCCTATTTCAGATCCATGGCATTCCCTGCTGCAGCAGAGAGGACCATATTGCTGGGAGGGCACCAGTCCTCACTTCCCAATCTGTGGCAACCACTCTGAATTCAAACCTCCAATTTGTTTGCATATTTGATTTTTATCAAACATCAGGCACCACCTGTACCACTGAAATGAAGATCTTTAAAGCTCACAACAAAGAACTCAAATGCAGTTCTCTAATGCAAATCTTGAATAAGCTTTTCTTCCCCGTACTTTATTTGCACTTGCAGATTTCCATCTGAGAATGCTGTAAAAATGCCAGTGCAATATGAAGTAGCTCTTATACACCAAAGGCAGACTGCAATGATGTAGGGCTGATTCCTAAAGGCAACCACAAGTTGGCATGTTTGTAACCAGTCAAGAAGCATCACTCACTTACTCAGCTTCCACCACAGGCTTATTTATAAAGCATCTCCTGGCTGTTATGGTAAAGGAGAATCTAAGCAGACTTGAAGTGGAAAAGGAAGTACTCCTTTACATTTATGTTGTCATAGATAAATACCACTTTGCTGCCTACCGAGTATTTCCTATGTCTGTCACTTTGCTATTTCTGTAGCCCCAGCACCAGAACTCCCCTGACAGCCTCTTCTGCACAGCAGTTCCTGGCATTCACCCACTGGTATTTCTTGGGTATCTCAACAGAGATACCGGCTGAATTTATCGTTATAACTTTATCTTCTATCATTTCCTACTTACCTGCAAGTCTTAATTATTCTTCTCTTCAAAACTTGTTCTAAAGATTGCCCACGATTGCAAAAAGACTGATGAGCCTTTGACTGCCAAGACAATCTTAGTCTTTTTAATAAGCATGGATACGGTGCCTACTGTTCTGCTGTCAGATTGGAGCAGTGCTGGCTTGAAAGATTTCTAAATTCTCTGGTTTTGGAATAGCAGTTTTATACACCAGTTCTTCCAAACTCTTGATGTAGACGATTTTATTTCTTCTCTCAGTCTGAGCACACCAAATGCTGTTTCTCTCCCACTTCATTTACAGCTACTCTTGTGTCTACACCTCTTTTTTTTCCAATCAGCCACTCCAGCTTTATTTTCTAGTGCAGCAAGAGTGGAAAAATAAGTATTCCTTCTGCCTTGGGGGTGTGAGTTTAGAAATTACTGCAGGTTCCCTCTGAAAAGAGGAACATGATAATAAAATAGTGAGATAATAAGATAAGTGCAAGACCACCTTTTGCTACTTTCACTCACCTAAAGCACTCCAATGTTTTACAAATGCATAGACCTCTGTTAATAGACTTTGAAGGCAAAAGGAGGAATCCTGCCAATCTGAGGCTGAGAATGGTACATTAAAGTCCAAGAGAACTGTTGGCAAGGATTCTGAAGAAGCACTTATGTGAGGGAATGAAGGTAAAACTTCAGTTAAAGCATCTGGCTTAGGCAGAGGTTTAAACATGTGAATTTATCCAATGTGAACAGCAGGAGATCTCCTTCTTTTCACTTCAGAGTGATTCTTCTATGCACAGGGTCTGTTTTTACGACTCTCAAGGTCAACAGCAAAGCCCCATTTGGTTTTAATAGCATCCTGTGTTTTTAGAGTGCTTTTTGCTTGCTTGGAGCTGAACTGAACTGCCTACATGAACTTTTGCACAGATTTTACTGCCTGTTTGATGCCAAAAAAATGGACTTGGTACCAAGGACTGTCACACAAGATCTTATCCAATTACTAATTACACTGCAACAGGTTTCTAAAAGCACATAATACTCTAAATGCACATAGTGTATTTCCACGTTCTGTACTCACTGATCATACTTACAGCTTTAGAGAACTTGGCAAAGGCTGCTAGGGCAAGCATCTTAGTTGAATTTTCACTGAAAAGGGCAACCTATACTTTACTTTCTTGTCTAGGCTGTTTAGCCATGAGGTAGCAGCGCTCCCAGATCGCATGTTCTGTAGTGTCTTCACAAGGTGTGAGGGTCTCTTCCTCAGGTGCAAATTTTCTGTAAGACAAGGTGGGAGTCCAAGTCATCCATTGCTACTATAGTGGAAAATTACATCAGCTGGCTAACTTTTCTAAGAATCAAAGTGGTTCTAAATTTGTTCCCTAGCTTTGTCAGTCTTTGGCTGTATAACATCTGTGCACTGTGAAATCTTGTACCACCAGCTGGACATCCTTACCAATATATCTGGGAATAAATTAGTTGTTCTGAAAAATGTCAAAGTCAACACAGAGGTTCCTAGATGAGTCCATCAGTTACAGCAGCAGAATTCAAGCACCTTGGCACCAACCCCTGGAGCAAGTGTGCAGCAGTCCTCGTGGGAGTATCACTGGCCTCAGCCAGCTGGAAAAGGACAAGAGCTGGATAAGGTCACACACACAGCTTTCCCAGCAGCTTGCTGCCTTTATCTACAGTATGCTCTATTGCACTCCTAGGCTTAATTTGCTCAGCTGATTGTTTAATGTGCCGTGCTCTGTGTGAGGCTTGAGACACATAAAAAAGGACTGTAACAGGACCGAGTGCACTGTCATTGGTGACCTCTTGTGAGCAGCATGCTGGCTACAGGATGGCACAATCAACATGCAGCCATGGGTTACAGTCATCATGGGTCTGTTCCTCCATCACTATTCAGCAGGACCAGAGACAGTGAACAGCAGATGGGAACTGCTGAAGGCTCTGAATTAAAAAATACCTTTTGGGTATTGGAGGAGTCCCAGTGGCTGATGGATATTTAGCCTGTCCAGCGAGACATCACAGCTCTGTAGGGAGGTCCACTTCATGCTTATGTAGGTGAGCTTGCTGGAGTTTGCAGTCCCAAGCAACCTTGCTAAGATACTTGCTAGTAAAACTGGTAGTAATGGGGTAACAAACAGAAATCAAGGATGTTTTTGGAAAGTTTTGCTAAAGATTATTTTGCTTTCTATATCAGAGCCATCATTTTTGGAAGTAAAAGAGAAATAGGTGTGTTTCTTTTAATAAAAGGAAAATCAGGTGGTTCCTGCTGGTGGAATGAAAAGATTATTTAATCAGGGATTATACACTAGTTTTGCGTAGTTGTATACCTAACTGAGGTGTTACAGCACACTGCTATAGAATATGAGTGAAGACAATGTATTTGTAAAGATAATTTTTTGCAACCCTACAGAACAATGAATCCCTTACGTTTGCACTCTTTATTGAAAGCCATCTCATTGAATTCTGCAGCTGGATGGGTGATTGATTCCCTGCTTCTGTTCAGATGGGGGATTTGTTTAATTGCGTTAACTTAGCAACATAAAGGGCACTTGGACACACGCTCTGAACAATAAACATTTTACAGTGGGATATTGAATTTTCTATCAACCCGGCATCTCATCCAGATCTCCTGCCAGATTCGTAACACACTGTAGAAACTGGAAAGTTCCGCAGTTCAGAGAAATGTGCTTTATGCCGCTTTCCAAACTTACTGAAGCTGCTTAACAGCATGCAGGAGTTATAATCAGGGAAAGCCTACATCTGGAGCAAGCTGTTTGTCTTGGCCATATTTCCGTCACAGCCCACATGGCTGTCAAACACTGAGGAGGGAAGACAGGGAGCAGGCCATTCACATGACATCTCAGAAGTTAACAAATGTTAGCTGAGCGGGGTGAAATACCTGCGTGCTAATTTACAAAGTGTGTATCTTACAGTAGTAACGCAGGATAAATCTCAGTGCAGTAAAGGGAGCGTACGGTGCTCAGGAATCACATAATTCAACTTTACTGCTTCCATGGCTTATCACTTATGGTGGAGATGGAATGTAATGTCTTCTGATTTACATCATGGCAGTTCCCTGAAGCCCCCTCTGAAGTCTTGCCTCCATCCCACCGGGATATAAGCTGAGCATTGCTCATTATCTATGTTGATATTATCTGTTCCTATCTATGCACAAGCATCCCCGGTCTGAGTTATGTACCATTTTGATTCTTGCTAGCTGTCCTGGCAGGAAGTGAAGTAGAATTTAATGTTTTGCTTTTATTAAAAATCAGAGGCTGAAAGTAGTACTTAACCACAGAATTGCCAACATTCATTCCAGTTTTAATTTACATTCTGATTTGACCTTATTTTAGTGCAGGCTGGCAACTGAGGCTGAAATTTTACCAAAAAAAGCTGAACGCTGCCAAACCAGCAAAATCAGAGCATCTGGAATGAATACTGCAGGCCTCCTGACTGCATATGCAGTCACAGTCTATGGCTCAGACCAGCCCAGCACAACCAGTAATTTGGTGCCAATAAAGAAACCATCACATAGCCCGCAGGCTGCTTGGTCATATGGCACCTCTTGCCCCAGCTAGGCTTGAGGGTTCCATGTGGTTCATGTATGTTAATAAATCCAGAAGTCCTTTTGTTTAAGCCTAGGGAGTGGGATTCTTTGCTATGGGATGAACTCAAGGTAAATTCAGCTCCCATCCCAAAGATACTCCACTCAAAAGAGCCTAAGATGAGGACAGAAATAAAGTCAGGTGAGTCCTACAAGTGGAATTTCCTCACTACTGCTACGTCAACCTTCCAGGCACTGCACAGCAATGCCTGACATGGGAGCTCCCATCATTTATTGATTCATTTCATAAAAAAAAAGAGAAGCTTGTTTATTTTACCAGAAATTATAATGTATTGGTCTCAGAGATGCCAGAAAAGCTACAGTGACAAGTGTATCAGAACTTATATCCTGTGGGTCCAAAAAAGGCACAAGCAGAAAATCTGTGCAAAATGACAGTCAAATCCTTGCAGGGTTTCCTTTCAGTAAGCTTGCCTGAAACATGGGCATTGCTGAAGCTCACTGCAAACACAGTAAAGCAAAAAGCCTCAGTCTGCTTGGGTAGCTGTTCTGTGGGATCTCCTCAAGCAGCAGTTCCTCCTGTAAGCCTTGTTTCCTAGCCAAGCTACAGTGCAAATGGTCTCCCCACCAGATACTCCCAGACAGATTTCTTATGCTATTGAATAGACAAGATGAGAACTCTCAGGAGTTCTCTCCACAGCATGTTACTCACTTGGCCTGAAAACCCCATGGTAACATGATTATATGAATTCGTTTGAAAGGAAACTGGTCAATTGACAGCATTTTCTCAGCTGTTATTTTGTTGCAGATATAGAATTAGTAAGATCTTCATTCCATGCTCCATGCTTCTTATGGCCAATGATCTGTTCTTGAACTCAGAGCCCTGTGCAGCCTGACCTTGAATGTCTCCAGGGATGGGGCATCCACCACCTCTCTGGGCAACCTATGCCAGTGCCTTACCACTCTTGGTGTAAAAAGCTTCTTCCTCATACCCAGTCTAAACCTCCTTTCAGTTTGAAACCATTTCCCCCTGTTCTGTCAACAAAGACCCTGGTAAAGAGTGTGTCCACTTCTTTCTTATAGCCCCCCTTTGGATACTGAAAGGCTGCTACTGGGTCTCCCTGGAGCCTTCTCTTCTCCAGGCTATTCACCTCCCAAACCTGTAAGATTTCCAGTGACAAAAAGAAGTGAATTGCCTCGGTGTTCTCCTTTCACTGAAGCAAATCAGAGAAATCAAGCTGACACTTTCCCAGCCTTCCAATAAGATGTTTCCCTGCCAGAGGTGTAGCAGTGCTGTCAGATACATAACCAGGGAACTCCAAAACTGCAGTAGAAATACGTAGGAGAAAAACACACACACACAGAGAATGCCACAATTGAGTGCACATAACAAAGACTGTAAGAGAAGGATTTGTCTGATCTAAATTTAGACAAAAGTTCTCAAAACTAATGGCCTGAGGAGTAAGGAAAGCTGGATGTAACAGTAACGGTCTCTGCCTGCTTCTTGCTAGAGGCAGTAGAGCATGGCTGGGCGTAGGAAAGCAGCATGCTGTCAACCATAAACCGGGTATTTGTTAGTCCCAGAGAACTGCTTGCTGTGCAGAAGGGAATTGTGTGATAAGGATACAAATGTAGTGAGCCTGAATAGAGGAAGGCTGGAAGAGAGGGCTGGCGGCTGCAGTAGCTCAAGCAGAACTGAGCTGAGCCCCCCAGCAGGTGGTGGTCTCTGACAGCGCAGGGAAGGAGCTCCTCAGTTGACACAGCTCTGGGAGAAGTCGGGTCTGCTTCTGAGACAGGGAAATCCAGAGACAGGGAAATCCATGCAGGTGTCTGGTCTGTTTCCTGGTGGAAAAGAAGCAGGACGGACCTGTGTACAGGATGCATGACAAAGCTGTCAGCACAGACCAGGCCCCTTGAATACACCTGAGCATAGTTACTTCCTGACTGACTGTCCAAAAGCTTGTTTGTAATTTGGGGTATTAGCATTATTCATGCCAGGAACTATCATGCAGCAGGGCACATAAAGCCTTAAAGACTGAGGGGCAGAAGGGACTCTGAAACAACACAGGACAAAGCCTAAATATTCCTTCTATTTCCTTTTCTCCCTTCCCATTTTCAGGGGCCGGGGGTCCCACAGGCCTACTGCCCCCTGTCACAGACATACATTGATCTAGGTAACTCCGTGACACCTCCTTCCCCTTTGGCTTTGCACAGTGCTGCTCCCAGCACTCAGCCTTATCCTTCACCAAAATACCCACTGACCTCTGTACTTAAATAAAACAAGCCTCCTGTGACATCAGTTACTTCAACGCACATGTACAAGGGGTGGAATGATGCTTGCACAGTCATCTTCTGTGTTCTGCAGCAGCTTATGTGGCTTTGTGACCTTAACGTTAACTTCTGTGAATGTTTAACTGTTCAGGATTTCAAAGAGCAAATGGAAAACACATCTACCACATGCCCTCATACCCACACCTGTCCGTACTGTCCTTCCCACAGCCCTTTCTGTACCTCAGCAGCGCTGCCGGCAGCTCTGCCATCAGGTCTGATGTTTGGTAACACAGTGGCCCAGAGCAGCCCAAGTGTGAGAATTCAAAGAAAAGCATTTAGCGCTTTGTCTCAGTGAAGCACAGCTCTCCTCACACGCAAGGTGGGCACAGCCCTCAGGTACGCTCCAATGGCGGAGGCCATTTTGGCGGCGCCGTGCCGCGCTCCCAGCCGCGAGATGGCGGCCTTGCGCCGCCCGCTACGAGCGCGGCACTGCCCTCAAGGCCTGTCCTGAAGTAAGGACAATATCTTAAGTAATAAATATTTTCGGTGGCACAGTAACACTCAACTCGCTGGCTTTTCCGTGAAGAAGAAAAATCAGTCACTAAACTTGCACACTCTGCCATTTGCTTTTAATGCTTTGTGCATAAATTACTTTCCCATAATCACCCGTATCGCCTCATAGCTTGAGTGTGCAGGTGCAGAATCTCTTGTGAATGGTACGAAGTGGCAACATTCCAGCTCACGTTATTACAAGCTGGAGATTAAAACCTGAACAAAAAAAGGTTGTGAGTAGTGTGAAGCAGTGGTTACTCTGCTCTGGGAGATCTACCATACACTGCTTCGTTTACCTGTGCAGTGTATTAACTGTGGGAAGAGCTGAGTCGGGGGTGTAGATTCAGGCTCTGTCAGTCAAAGCAGTTCTATTTCAGAACTGAAAAAGGTGTGTGGACATCTGAGATAAACTGAGCTACATCATGCGCAGCATGAATAGAAGTGTAGTGCTAACAGCTCCTAGAAAGATTTTGTTGAGGCTGATGTGAATAGAAGTCTTACAAAGAACCTACTTATAAAATAAGATGGCTTTTCCAGAGTATCACATTGTACAACAAGTTATCCTACATTAGTAAGCAAATGTATGCATGCATTTTTCATTAGGAAGGTGTATATAAAGTTGTACAAACTTAAGAGCAACCGGTTCTATCTTATTTGGCTGGAGAAGTGATGGAAGGACCTTCTGTTTCAGGATAAGCAAACAGAAGGTTCTCAGCAGTGGTGATCATCTGAGTGTCCATCTGAGAACAGAAATAGCCCTTGACTGTGGTCACTGGTGTATGATGCCAGTATGAGTTGTTACAAAGCTCTGACATCCCGGTCTGTAAGTGACTGCTTTTGTTAAGGGATGAAATATGTCAGATGAATCATGACTTTTATTTTGAATGGAGCTGTTATCTCACTGAAGTTCAAGCGGTTGGATGAGACACTAATTGGGTGGCTGGAAGGCTGAATGAGGCACTATAAGAAAAAGCACTTTGCAAAGAAAATGTTACACTATCCCCATTTTAAATGCACTGATTGTGTTTATACTAATCAACAAAACGTGCCCAGGCTCCCTGTTGGGCCCACAGGCTGATGGGCACGGAGCAGTTTGTGTTCGCTGTGTTTCCCTCCAAAGCAGAACGGCTGCCATCTGCACGTCTATTGGGAACGTCCTGGGGTTGTGCTAACTCCTGAGCAGCTCTGCCAGTTGGCTTCAACAAAGCCAGTGCCAAGGATTATGTCAACTGTTTATGGAAGATTGAATTCCAGTGCCCTGGAACATCCCCTGACAGTGTTCCATTTATGCTATAAATACAGCCAGAGGAAGACAGTGCTTTTCTCAAGGTTACATAGATTGCTATAAGCCTGAATCTTGGAGATTCCTTGGACGATGCAGTTCTGTAGGCCATGGTACACTAAATACACCACAGATCTTGTGGGTGTGCCTGAGTTTTAGCATAGAGGTGCTGGTGCTGGGACATCCCTTCACACAGAAAGACTTCATTTTATTTCTTCAGTCTTTTCATAGTCTGGAAGCATACAGTAAGCAAAATAAACTCTTGGGATTGGAAGCAGCTGAATTATACAAGGGCTAAATTTGTGTTGAACCACCTTTTAGAAGAGGGGATTTTCTGAACTGTCCTGTGGCAGTGGATAAGAGCTAAGCTACAAGGAATGAAGCACACTATTTGAAGCAATCTTTAGAAGATTTAGAATATTTGTTTTCCCATGTTTAGTTTGGGTTCACTTAAAATTCCATTTAATTCCAGTTGTAATTCCTATTCCAATAAACCAAGGCACTTAAATGTTATTGTGACATAATGCTCTTGGGTATTTGCTTTACTAGCAACTTTCAGAGAGAGTCAGAATGCTTGAAACAGGATTTTGATGAAATGTAGGGACCTTAGCTTCAGAATGCAATGAAAAATACCTTCTCTTGAGCATAGCCTTAATCTAAAGTACCTATATTCCCATTGCATGCGGGGAGTGAAGGGAATGCACACTTAAAAGCGTGAAGAACACTAAAATCCACCAAGTTTCACTCTGTTTTTGCCTATATGTCTAGCTCTGAGTTCATCACGAAGCACTGCAGCTGCCATCACAAGAATGTGGCCCTTAAAGGCAGTGACACTTCTGCTTGCTACTGGAAATGAGCACAGCAGCTGGCCCTCTGCTTTAGCTTTGGGAAGCACCTAGATCCAATGCTCTGCTCAGCCCAAGGGCATTCAAACCTACAGTTTTCATTAATATTTATATTCTCTAACCACCAGGGCTGGGGCTGTCAAAAGGAGAGCTGGGCAGACAGTAACACGATCTGGAGCAGGAAGAGAGAAAGCCTGAGGGTATATCTGGGTGGGTGAGGGAAGCCTGGATTATCATCATGCTGAGGAGGGAGCATTTAGAGGTGTTCTCCCATTTTGAGGCAAGTGCATCAGTCACTGAAATATCACATAACGGGAATTGTCATCTCACCTGGATAGACTGGATTGATAGGCCAAGGCAAACTGTATGAATTTCAATAGCGCCAAGTGTTGAGTCCTACATTTTGGTCACAGTAACCCCAGGCAACCCCACAGGCTTGGGGAGGTATGGCTGGAAGGTTGCCATATGGAAAGAGACCTTGGTGTACTGATGGACAGTCGGCTGAATATGAGCCAGCAGTGTGCCCAGGTGGCCAAGAAGACCAATGGCATCCTGGCTTGTATCAGGAATGGTGTGGTGAGCAGGACTAGGGAAGAAATCCTGCCCCTGTACTCGGCATTGGTGAGGCCTCACCTCGAGTACTGTGTTCAGTTTTGGGCACCTCAGTACAGAAAGGACATTGAGGTGCTGCAGCAGGTCCAAAGAAGGGCAACAAGGCCTGTGAAGGGCTTGGAGAATATGCCCTATGAGGAGAGACTGAAGGAGCTGGGGCTGTTTAGTGTGGGGAAAAGGAGGCTGAGGGGAGACCTGATTGCTCTATTCCAATATCTGAAAGGTGCTTACAGTGAGAGCGGGGTTGGTCTCTTCTCACTGGTGACAGGTGACAGGATGAGGGGAAATGGCCTCAAGTTGTGCCAGGGTAAGTTCAGGTTGGGTATAAGGAAAAACATCTCTACAGAAAGGGTTGTTAAGCACTGGCATAGGCTCCCCAGGGAGGTGGCTGAGTCATCATCCCTTTGGATGTGGTGCTCAGGGACATGATTTAGCGGAGGGTTGTTAGGTAGGGTACTATGGTTGGGTCATGGTTGGACTCGATGATCTTAAAGTCTTTTCCAACCTGAGCGATTCCATGATTCTGTCTTTCTTTGGCTGCTTTGGCTCAGCCTATGTGTCTCCCTTAGGAGAAGACTCTGAACTTAAAGATAACAAAGAAGTACAGGAAAGAGGAGAGGGTCAGGAGCTCATACTGTGCCTTGTGATTCTTATTCTATGCACAATTATTCAATGTGTGAGGAGACAGCTCACCTAATTCTAATGCTGTTAGTTGCTGTAATGGCCATGTGCACATCTTTTAGGGATATATGGTCTGCCGTGGGTGCTGAAATGTGGCATCACAAGGTGACCACATGCCTTCCTTAAGGCACTGGGGTACTTTACTGTCATGCAGTTGGAACAGGGGCCTGGCACTCTAGGTGTGCCCTGAAACTCTTTATGAGCTGCCGTTCATTATATTTCTAAAGCACCAAAAGAGAAGTGTGCTGCCTTGAGGTAATACGTAGTGGTGGTTCCACAGAGATCTTCAGCTTGCAACTGACCCTCTTGGAGAACAGAAAACCCTTGGCTGCTCTGATATGCCATGAGGGCAGCTGTTGATTCTCTTTTCTGACATGGGTCAAAGGTACAGAGCTAGATTCATTTAATGTTAATTAAAGGTGTGGGCTTTGTGTAATTGCTGGAAAAAAATAATAATGGATGTCTTTAGACATTATATTATTTTCTGACTTTATTTGCCTTCTCCTTCCACAGACAAGCATGTACATGTTCACATAAATACCCAGGTGCATCTCTTCAGTGTGCCTCAGTAGGCTGCACCTCACTATCTGTGTCAGGATTTGGACTAAAAAAGTCCCAAGAGACAATAATTGCACTGAACTGTCTCCATCAAGCCCTCACAGCAGTGCAGGACAAATGATTCTTGCTCCCTCTGGATGCTTCAGAGAAAAATAAAAAAGACTCTGAATTCTTTTTGTCAAGACTTGTGTCATTCCATCTACTGGGACAATGGCCAAGACCACATAGGATCTGTCCTAGTTTAAGTTCTAGGGAAGCTCCAACAGAAATGACAGATAACATAATCGTCTTGAGAACATATCAGGTGTTATTCCCCATTCAGGTTTGTGGAAGGGCTCTCACAGATGTGTTTATGTGTTTGGTACTTCTCAAGTTGGTTGATTTATTATGCTTATTGTGCTATCTGTCTTCTTAATTGGGTGCTAAAAGGCAAACAAGATTAGATTAAGCTAGAAGTTACTGGCGTATGATTTGTTGAACTTAAAGTGAATTAACAAGCATATGACTGCTGATTCTAATGGCGAGAGGAACTTTTTGTGTCTGTTGCTCTGTCATCAGTGCAGTTGCTGTACTGAATTCTGTTTTTCAGCTGTAGGTGTGTGACTGAAAGGGTGCAGTCGGATGGTCAGAACATTTGGTTTGGTGTCTTTGTGTTGGTTTAGACAAACTGTTTCCAAGCCTAAGGGAAAAAAGTCAGTAGAATAAATGAAAAATGGCAATTATTTTCTTCTGTACAGAAGAGCTCTCCCTGGAGGACTCTTTGCATTCAGTAATTCAGTTTGATTGGTTTTACTTGAAGACATGGTCTGTAAATCTCAGTCTTACGCTTCTGGCTATTTTGTGCCTGATAAATCATTGAATGAATCCACCAGAAACATATTGGCACATTGAAAGAAAAGGTCTGGAGAGAGCGAGGGAACAGTTGTGTATTAGCTGGAGTAACAGTGTACAGCATGCACAAGCGTGGAGAGTGGTGATTTAAGTCCCATACAGAGGCTGTAGGGGCCCATAGCTTCAGCAGTCTGTTGAGTCCTTACACCATGCTGAACTCAAGTAATCCTTTGCCCTAATCACACAGGATAACTTCCACTTCTTCCAGGCTTCTAGAACATCACTGACGCCAGCAGCCAGAGCCTGTTTACTTCCCTTGTCTGTGCACGTGTAAAAATATGCTGCTGGTGGATCCTTGAGTTTGCAGTTTGGGCTCCTCGCTGCTTCCCAGCCCAATCTCTTTACTATCTTGTCAGGAACTTGGCAAGGGGCTGCTTCAAAAGCTGCTGTGCACTTGCAGGGGTTCAGATTCATTCTGATTTTAATCTTAGTCTGTGGACAAACTTACTCGGTCATTAAAAACTAATAGGGGAATTTTCACAAGCTGTAGGTTCTGAAACTATGGAACAGCCCTACAGTCTAAGAACAGCTAATCCTGCTGCAAGGTAAACCTTTAGGCTAGCTGATTTCCTGAGGCTCCTGTTGATTCTTTTATCTATGGCCTTCTGGTCAGCTGCAAAAGCATGTTAAAGGAAAAACACCATTCTGTGCTTTACATAATGGCAATAGTGCAGAAGGATGCTAGTTCCAGCAAAGTGCGGGAAAAGAAGTGACACAGATGCAATTTGTGGAAACCAGAGATTAGCTGTTCAATTACCTTCTGCTCTAAATAGTCCTATTAATAAAATCTGCTAATTAATACCAGCTGAGAGTCTGGTCTCCAAAGTTTTCATCTGCATTAAGTTCCCAGGGATGAGATATATTCTGGGAAGGGCATGACCTGCACTTTTGGTAGCAGGCCTGAGTGATCTGACCAGCCTCACTTCACAGCTAAGTTTTCTTCTCCAGAAGCTTTCTCTTCACAGACTGGGTTCCATATATATGTATATATATATTTCATCTTTTCAGCTTAGGACATGCTTTTTCCTTGCCACTAAATCCTATATTGACATAAACGTCTGTTACTGTCAGCATGGACTGGGGATTGTTACTGAAATGAAGTGCATTGGTTGGGGTCTGCCATGCAGGGTAGTCAACGTGTGACACCGGCCCACTTGGAAAGTATTCAGTTGAGTAGGACTTGGCCATGAAATATTTTCTTACACAGAAGTCAGCCCGACATCTTGACTGGGAGGCAAGAAAGCCACAGGCAGTTGGAACTTTGGAACTCCCATGCTGTTATCCATCCTTTTTCAGCATAGCCAGATGACATACAAAAATACAAGTTCTATGCAGGCTTTATTCTCTTACTCTTTTCTCTTTGCAAGGTCATTCCTAGCATATCATCTAGCTGTTTAACTAGCTCATTTTACTCCAAAATTCCAGGCTGTGCAAAATGGTGAGGAAAAAACATGACTGTCCCTTGCTACTAAACACAGTATGTACGGGGATAAGATCTTAACAATCTAAGGTTGAGGAGTCACAGTTTATATGGAATGACTAAGTCCTGATTGCCGGGGGACTGGAACAAACTGAAATAAACTGGGGGAGCTATCAAGATATTTCAGATGAGTCTTCATGGAGATGCGTGCATTTTTATGTTCTTTTGCTAAAAGTCATAGTCAAAATGTCAACAGTGGTGGGACTGTTTGTTCAGCCATTTCATTTAAAAGCTGGTAAACTGAGATGTATCTCAGTGCAGTTGTTTAAAGATAAATGTTGTTAAAGAAACCCAGAACTGACTGTTTTATTAGGAGCTCTGCTCATATTATTGTCCTGCCTTATTTGAAGTCTGCGTGTTCTGCCTCATTATTGTTTGACATCGTCTGAAGGGAAGAACACTATGAGTGATGCATAGTCTCTGCTGAACAAAGTGCAACAGAGAAAATAGTATCTGGGCAAAATCACTCTTACATTTCTTTATCACTTGACCATGTAGGAGACAATACATTAATTTCACAGCAGGGAAGGAAAATACTCAATACATTTTATATCTTCCTTGTCTAAATAAGGAGTTTATAGATTTTGTTCTTGTTGGAATTCACCAAATAATAGAAAGGCTTGTGCTAATAGGAAGTCCTGTTGATTTTAGTCAGCCAGATAAATACATGTCCAGTAGTTTTGAAGGGCTAACCAGTCTTATACTGTTCTTCCCAGGCATTTTGAGTTCCACTGCATGCCGTATGCACAATATGCACACAGCTTGAGACTAGGAAACGTGCACAACATGCCAGATGAAAGGATTGTGATATCACTGTTCCCAGGGATCTGCTTCCTGGGAGGATCCTGGCTCCAGGAGGGGCCAGGAGGTGCTTGAAAGCAGGTTCATCATCTGTTCCCCAAACTGTTGCATCCACAGCTGGCAGGAGAACTAAGTATGTGCAAAATGGCAGAAAGGCTGGCATTAGCTTTTCTGTTCCAGTTGCTGGGAGGTTGTGCTGGCCACTTAGCTCTCTCACATGCCACTTTTCCATTTATTAAGCTCTTTCTGAGAGCTTTTTTCTCTACCTGCTGGCCTGCATCTCCTTGTAGTGTTGCTGTATCTTCCTGAATGTCGATGAAGATTTGGAGTGGAATGGGAAGAAGGGAGAACAAACTCATTACAGTGAGGTTTTATTGCCTCCCTCACAGTTTCAGAGAGCCCAAGTTACATACAGAGCTACCTGGGAACAGGTAGCAGCCAAGACAAGAAGCCTTTGGGGCTGCCTTGGCTAAGGGAAGGGCAGCCTGAGCTCTGCGCTGCTGGAGCAGTGGGGAAACACGGGCTGTGACAATTACAATCCCCTACCTGGTGCCTTATTGTGGGACATGCAGGATTTCTCTGGGCTGCACTCTTACAGAACTCCCAGCCCCGGGCTCCTCCAGTGCTGGGGAGGCTGGCGGTGTGCTAACCACCGGCGCCTGCTGTCTTGGCACTTCTCTACACTGCTTGTGCCTCACGCCTGCCTGCCTCCCCGAGGGGCAGAGTGAAAAGGGCCTCCCTGGTGCACCGGTGCTATACTTATTTGCAGAGCTGGCTGAATGCATGCTATGTTCACCAGCTGCTTTCTCACAAGCAAGCCACTCCTAGCAAGCTGCAAATCCTTAAATTCTGCTCCTTGTCTGCTCCTCATCTGCCTACGTGCCCTAATCAATAGGCACCATCCTTTCTTTAAGCATCAACAAGTTGATACAGAGCCTCCTTGCTCACTGAACGTAGCACTTGTGCCACACAGGCATGCTCTTGCCTGGCATGGAGTTTACACAAGAACTTTCCCACGCTGTCTACTTCCAAATGCAGTATGTGGAAAGCCAAACTCTATCCACACACCCTTAAACTCCCCAGAAACAGACTCTGCCTGCAACAGAGATCTGCAGGGGAGGCAATAATGAAGTTAAAGCCCTGGTGGAGAAAAGCACTACTTCTTCTGCAGTGTTATCTTCTATGGGATGGTGGCCAAGGAGTACAGAGGAAGTTGTTAAATTTATGTTGTGCGCATAATCAAGAGCTCTTCAATCTAGGAGGAGTTCATGTCCTCCTAGCCTACACAGAGAACAGTTTATGGAGGTTGAGGAAAGATAATCCTGTTAATTGTCTTTTAATAATTCTTAGTGTTTCATCTCTATCTGAGATATTTGACTAAGCCCCTCGGGCTCCAAGTTTCATGAGGCTACAGGTTCTGTCAGGAAGGATGCACAGTCCCTGCTCCATGGGAGACCTCCATGGGAGAGCTCATGATTTGACTCCTTGTTTGGTTTCTTCTGCTTTAGGCTGCCTGCATGTGCATCAGAAGCCGCAATAATCACAGACACAGAGTGAAGTACAGAAGGGAAATGAACACCAGCTCTCCTGTTTTTTCCCCTCTTGCTTGTACATCAAGTATGTAGATTGTTTGGACATAAAACCCATGCTGAAGGAAAGGAAAAACTGGAAATGGGATGAAACACACAGGAATTTGTTCAGGGTAGATTATGCCAAATTAACATAGTGGCTTTTTCTTTTTCCTGTAAGATAACTGACCTTTTCAGACAAGTGGTGGTCCCTCCCCTCCCCTCACAGGCTGTTACAGCAGTAGCTGTGGCTCAGGCCTTTGCTGACATGTTACCTTCCCCCTCAGGTGCCATGAATGAGGCAGAAACTCCAGCCAGGTATGACAATTGGCTTTTGCCAGTTTCTTCTTCCAATGCATGAGGGTGGATCAGTGGGTTAAGGCTCAAAGCTGGCTGCGTAAGAGGGAAGATGTTCAGTTCTTGGGCACTATTTGCCACCAAAACAGCCATTTCCTGTGGGGAAGAGATGACTGGATGGATGGGAGTGTGCTGTGTGTTGTGATCTGGAACACAAGCTGCATCACGCTGTATTAGTCAGTCATGGTGTGACTGTGAGCCACCAGTATATGGGAAGCATAGTTCTAGCTTGTTACAAGATATAAGACAGCAACAGAGAAGGTGGGTTTCATGGCTTGGTACAGGGATTCTTTGAGATTCATCTGGAAGGCCGTGTTCACTATGGATTTGTTCAAAATGCAAAGAAGGGTGTCATGAATGAGCATGAGACGGAAAAGCCATCATAAGAGGAGATTCAAAAGTTCCAGGCTTGTTTCAGTTAGCAGGAAGAGGTGAAGGGGAATATGATGTCTGCCCATCAAAGGGTTTGAGCATTTGGCAGTCTGGACAGAGGTGAAGTAAAACCATAAGTAAAAGAGCTGACCACAGATAAATTAAGGCTTCAGATTAGCAGGTGTAGAGCCCCATAGGATTGCTTTTTAATAAAACAGCGTGGCAAGCAACTTGACATATTTTAAATGGTGATTAATTTGCTCATGAGTGTTTGTACTTCAGCTGATAGGTGAAGGCAGGGCTCAGGACAGAGGTCCCTTCCTGCCATACATGCTCTGGCTCTTTGTGAGTTGCTGTTATTCCAGCTGTGCATGTTGTTGAAGATGTGAGGTTTCAAACAAACAGGTCTCATGGCTGAGCTCAGCTAAAATGGAGAAATATACCTCTCTTCCTCAGACACCAAAGTCACAAGGAATATCACAATGGCAAAGAGAAAATGCATCTCCCACTTTAATGTCACTGAAGAAAAGCCACATGGCCATTAATTCATAAATCCCATCCCATGTTCAGCCAGTATTGTCTGGACATGTGTACATATGTAATGGCCTCAAGTTGAGCCAGGGCAAGTTGAGGTTGGATATTAGGAAGAACTCCTTCACAGAAAGGGTAGTTAGGTACTGGAATAGGCTCCCCAGAGAGGTGGTTGAATCGCCATCCCTGGTTGTGTTTAAGAGCTGTTTGGATGTGGTACTCGGGGATATGATTTAGTGTAGGGTTGTTAGAGTTAGGGTTCTGGTTAGGCTGCGGTTGGACTTGATGATCTTCAAGGTCTTTTCCAACCTGAGTAATTCTATGATTCTATGATTCTATATGTACCCATGTATGTGTGCAAGACTGGTAATGGCCCAGGACACACTGGATTGTCATAACAGCAGTAAACCAGCACTTAAGAAATAGAAGGAGAATACCATGTTGTTGTTTTTTTCCATATTAATTCTTGCTCATACTCACTCTGGTGCTTCCTAAGTCCCAATTTGGCCAGAGTGTGTATGTATCTCTGTGTACATGCATCTTTGTGCAGTTGTATTTACATGTATAGATATCTACAGTGAATGATGCTTAGGTTCAAATATAGGTACACTTATTTTACATGTTGACGTTACAGGTCATTATATTTTCAAGAATTATGCTACCTCCCCATCTGGAGACACACTGTTTATGGGATGGGCTGGAAGAGCCGGGCTTTCCCAAAAGGAAGGGACCTCTGTCCTGATCCCTGTCTTCA
The DNA here is from genome assembly GCF_054131305.1 of Coturnix japonica. Taxonomy (NCBI): domain Eukaryota; kingdom Metazoa; phylum Chordata; class Aves; order Galliformes; family Phasianidae; genus Coturnix; species Coturnix japonica. The sequence continues at coordinate 18,653,345 of NC_140664.1, read as the reverse complement.
GCTATCAGCTGAACTGTAATAAGGACATTTACCTCAGTGAGATGGACTTAGATTTAATAGATGGTATTCACAAGCCTTCACACCTGCAGAAGCTGCAAGGCTTTTACAATTACTTATATCAAATCTTGAAAAATTCGGGTGTGCTAACTTTTTTCCTCTTTCTGCCTCTCTTGATAATCCTTGAACTTTTTTGGCTGACAATATAAAACCCAGATAAGTGGAAAAGCAGATGAAACAGCCTGAGGCAGCATAGAAACACTTCAGCCTGGAGAGGCAGATGTTGGCAGGGCTGTTAGAGAGCCATGTAGGAGGAAGTTGGGAGCAGCCTCTAATGAGAAGATGCTACCAGGCATCTTATCACGCACATGCATCTGGGTGTGTGCATGTGTGTTCGCCTGTGTGTGCATGCAGCAGAGCTCGCTTATGCCTGTGTAAGAACAGCTACCAGACCAAGGCTGGCATTTGCCTAGATTGGACAGAGCTCAAGAGTACTGCTTATGTAACTTAATTATTTTGCCAATACATTATGGATTCTCTCAACTGGGAATGGCATTTCCAAGTAGCTGAAGTTTGCTACACACAGTAAATGTGTGACTTGTTCCTCCAAGATTTTAGCTGAAGCACAGAAAGATGCAATGTGAAAAGAGAAGATGAGAGACACTCTCTTGCCTCTCTAAAATCCTTCTGGTGGGACAGGAGCTATAAAAGGCAGCATGCACATCTACGGTCTTTATTATTTAAGTTCACCGGGATTTTGATAACTTCAATCCCTAATTTCTTTCAGCACATATTAATACTCTTCTCCCCAGAAATTCAAGTAGATTCCTATTTATCTCCTTCCTCTGCTGCTGGAGGTGCTTAGGCTATCTCCACACAACTCCTACGCAGACTGCAGAGAATATTTACAAGCACCCTCTCTCACACATGTCTTAGTGCATGCTCAGCTCTTGTTTCTGTTATAGTGGGAGGTTACTATTTTGGGGAGCTATTTAAGTAGCTCCCAATAGGCTTTGCTTTAGCTCAAGCTACATCTTATGTTTTATGTTGTGGGCAGTCTTGAAACATAACTGATATGACAGTGCAAAATGACAATGAACTTTACATTCTCAAGGACACACTGACCAGGGCTGTTCATTTCAAAGCTGACTGTGGAAGCAACTTGACCATAGAAATAGTTTCTTGGCACCCCAGCAAGCAAGTAGAGGGCTTAAACTACTATTCCTGTGAGTGTGTATGCTAGAAAGACTGCATCAGAAAATATGAACTTCTTTTCAAGAGACTGAATATTTATTTCCAAACCATAAACTGTCAAAAAGCCATAGGCAATTCCTATTTGTAAAATTTGCTGTCTTTGTGGGTTACTGGGACACATTTGGATGTAGTGATGGTGCCCATGTAGCTCCAGAAAGTTATTAGGATGGAGGAAGACAATGCCATGATGTTACCTCCCCTGCTAGGACAAAGTGTGATGGGCAGGAACACCAGGGCTGTGTCCTGATTACTTTTGCAGACAGCAATTTCTTGTGTTTATAGCTCCATCAAAATGCATTTAGGTGACATATACTCTATGTACATACATGCTTCAACTAGAACTCCCAGTGATTAGATGGAACATTGTTTTTCTATATTCAGTGGCACCTGAACTTGTGATTGAAGCAAGCCATTACTGCCTTGAGTGTGTCTGTTGTGATACAATGCCCCTCCTATAGGAACTCAGTGCAGACTCACACATTTTACACAGGCTGCTGAGGTGGTGTTTGATGTAATGATTTATGGCCTGAACTCCCTGGGTGGATGAATGACCTTGAGTTACTGGATTTTGGACTCTCTTGCCAGTTCCTTGAACTGTCCCTCAGATAAAGTTTATTGTGAGTATATGTCTTACCCAATCCAGAGGCAGAAAAATGTGTTTAGCTAATGAGCTGCAAGATATTCTTGACATTTTTTTCATTGCTTGACTGAAGCAAAATATGACCTTAAAAGCATCAGTAAATACTGCAGTTTTCATGTAAACACATCAGATATACATCTGTGTTTTCTTTGTTCTCTACTGATAATGGAGAAGTTGTAGAAGGGAGGTGTGTGCATACTTTCCACTCTGTGGGTTCCTTTCCATCCTTTAAGCAGTGGCCTTTATCTATCAAGAAGTCTTTCAGTGAGCTTCTTACAAAGAAAGGGGATAGGGCACAGAGGTTTGGAGAAGCTGAGTGCTGATCTTAGAATGACAGAATCATAGAACCATAGAATCATTAAGGTTGGAAAAGACTTCTAAGATGATTCAGTCCAACTGTCCACCTACCACCAGTATTTCCCACTAAACCACGTTCTTTGGTACAACATCTAAATGTTTCTTGAGCACCTCGAGGGTTGGTGACTCCACCACCTCTCTGGGCAGCCCATTCCAGCGCCTGACCACTTTCAGAGAAGAATTATTTCCTAATCCAACCTGAATCTTCTCTGGCAAAGCTTGAGGCCATTCTCTCTAGTCCTATCACTAGACACGGAGAAGAGGCTGACTTCCACCTCAATACAGTCTCCCTTTGGATAGTTTCAGAGACCAGTAAGGTCAACCCTCAGCCTCCTCTTCTCCAGGCTGAACAACCTCTGTTCCCTCAGCTGATTGATCTCAGCACATAAATTTTGACAGATTTGTGAAGTTGGTCTAGGAGGACTAACCACAGATACAGTAATGTAACTTGATTTGTTGGCCAGATTTACCTGGATTCAGAGCAAGTAAGAAACATGCTTTAAAAATGTATGGAAATGTTTGGATGTTGGAATTTGCCTTAGTCTGAACAGAAGAGACGTGTGAGGTCTCAGAAGGACTGCTGGAGGAATAAGAAGCAATGAGAGAAGAGGAGAAGTGCTGAGAGATTAATTTCTTCTTGGTGATATCATGTGAAGAAGCAGACCACGGAGCAATTTACTACTTACTGTGTCCTGCTCCTAAGGTGATTGTTGTACTCTGAATGAAGCAGGATAAACATGATCTTCTGGAGGATAATCTCAAATGTGATAGTGATAGTGATAGTGATAGTGATAGTGATAGTCATAGTCATAGTGATAGTGACAGTGATAGTGATAGTGACAGTGGAGTATTAGCCAAAGGCTCTGAAAAGTGGGAAAAGCAGAGTAGGGTAGGAGGAACAGGGATTAGGTAAGAATCCCAAGCTGGTACTTGGTACATCTCTTAATTTTCACCCTAGAACTCATTACTAGGTCAAAGAGAGTTTATGCTATTGATAAACTGGGGGCTTCAGCACCACCAAAGCTCACGCTTTCAGGCAGGCTGTATTGCTGAGGTGGAAATTGGGCAGCCTTCAGTAAATGAGCAACAGGTTTGTCCTTTGGGTGCTGCTGTGTGAGTCTGCCCACAGCAGTCCAGATCCTCAAAGCTGCCACAACAGCTTGATATCAGGCTGGAGTTCATGACCTGGCAGCTGATGCCACGTGCTACTGAGCAGTGTGACAAGCACGCTGGTTGTGTAGAGTGTGTCCATGAATGTGAAACTCAAACAACCTCTTGACCCACGATCCACCTATGGTTCAATCCACTCCACTCAATCAGATAGAAACCGCATGCAGCTATGCAAATAGTCCATCCTACCTGTCTTGCTGGCCTTCACTCTGCCTCACCTAATTAGTGTGGTGAGTAAATAAAAGAATGAGGTCAAATACAGGTCTGGATTTTCATTGAAATGGCTCCAGATAGGGCCACGCTACTTGATGCTGTGTTGTCCAAAGAGCCTGCTCAGAGATCAGTGGCTGTAGCTCCCAGAGACCAGATGAACCAGAAGGGGCCGGAATAGTTATCAGCTCCTGGAACTTTGGGCTGAGGGTTAAAATGAATAAAATACCATCTTTATCCACCGATCTGTTTAGCAATCAGTATTTCCCCTTGTTTGAGTTCTGGACTTGTACTCACGCATTCCTTTGCTTCAGATGCATTTCCAGGGCAAATTACAACAGCATCTGACATAGCAGGGGCTTTTTAGCACTGCAGCGGGCGCCAGGCAAATTTTTTTCTAAGTATTAAGTCAAGACAGTCTGCTCGGGAGTCAGGCAAGCCTGGCCAAGTTCTCATATACTCTCTCTATGGTATGCAGCCAAACTGTGAAGTTTTCCAAGTATTTTAATGAGACCGTTTCAGACTTTTTTATTAAGTTTTAATGCCTCTTCTGGCAGTTGTAGCTGCTCTGCTACAGGAAAGGCCAAGCTACCCTCCCGTACAGCTCCAGATGAATAGGCCTTAACCACAAATTAACGCATATATCTTGTACTGCTTCTGAAGGCAAAGGCTCCATGATCTGTCAGAGATTTGCTGTTTGCAGTGTAAAGTTGTGATTTTGCTCTATAAAGCCCTTATAAAAGAGCCTATTCTGATCCAGGCCTTTAGTTGCTCTCTTTTTTACCTAGGAAGCAACAAGGATATAACATCTACTTCTCCAGAACGCCCCAAGCCAGACCTCTAGACATAATTTCAACACGTGCTTCCAACAGAGACACATCGTGCTGGTGATACGTGTATCCGCTTATTCTGCTGAAAACCTTCCCCACACTGGAGGATAACTAAGCTGGACTGTTGTAAGGCATCTTCTTCCTGCAATCACTTTATCTGCCTAGGATTTTGTCTATGGAAATCACCTCTTATCTGAGATAGCCACACAGACATCAAGTCTGCAAATAGCATTTAAGGACATGTTTTTATGGTAGCCACATCCACCCACAAGATGCTCCTGTAGTTTCTCAGCAACAGCACAAATAGCGGCATGACACTTTCCCAGGCAATACAGGTGCTTCATGGGAAGCACTCACACCTGATGCTGGCACCTGATGTAACTCTTGCTCTCTGCATTGTAGAATCGCTCAGGTTGGAAAAGACCTTAAAGATCATTGAGTCCAACCATGACCTGACCATACTACCCTAACTAACAACCCTTGGCTAAATCATGTCCCTGAGCACCACATCCAAATAGTTTTTAGACACATCCAGGGATGGTGACTCAACCACCTCCCTGGGGAGCCTATGCCCTTGTTAAAACCCTTTCTGTAGAGATGTTTTTCCTTTTACCCAACCTAAACTTACCCTGGCGCAACTTGAGGCCATTTCCCCTCGTCCTGTCACCAGTGAGAAGAGACCAGCCCAATCATGAGTTGTTCTGGCCTCTTGTGGTGTGGCTTACGCGCAAGAGCTGACTGCATTTCAGAAACCTGTTCATCTACAGTGCCAGCACAGAGATGCAGGACTTGCTTTGGATTTGAACCAGCATGGCTGAAGGACAGCAAGGCCTTGTACCACTTCAGTCTCTTCATCCCTGTGTCCTAGATACAAAGTCTTCTCTTGGTACTCTGCACTTGAGAAACATCTAACAGATGGGCTTTCCTGATATCTGCTCCATGCCTTCTGCTCGAGTGGCACAAAAACAAAGTTCCATCTCAACCTGCGTGTGGCAACTGGGGGAGGATCCTGGAGGCTGGAGGAAAGCAAATGCCACTCCTACCTTCAGTAAAGGTGAGGAGGATCCAGAAACTGTGGGACAGTCATCCTCACCTCAGTGCCCAGGATGGTGATGGAACAACTACTGAAACCACTTCCTGAAACTGTTTCCAGGCATGTGAAGGACAGGGAGGTGACTGGCAGTCAGTATGGATTTATGATGGTAAAGTCATGCTTGACTAACCTGATGGCCTCCTACCCTAACGCAAGTTTGCAGTTCTCAGAAACCTGGAGGAGTGGCTGATGCACAGGAAGGACATAGCAGGTCCAGAGAAGGGCAACAAGGCTCATGAAGAGCTTGGAGAATCAGCCCTACGAGGAGAGGCTGAGGAAGCTGGGGTTGTTTAGTCTGGGGAAAAGGAGGCTGAGGGGAGACCTTATTGCCCTCTTCCAGTACCTGAAAGGTTCTTACAGTGAGAGTGGGGCAGGTCTCTTCTCACTAGTGACAAGTGACAGGACGAGGGGAAATGGCCTCGAGTTGCGCCAGGGCAAGTTTAGGTTGGATATTAGGAAGAACTTCTTCACAGAAAGGGTAGTTAGGTACTGGAATAGGCTCCCCAGGGAGGTGGTTGAATTGCCCTCCCTGGTTGTGTTTAAGAGCCGTTTGGATGTGGTACTCAGGGATATGATTTAGTGTAGGGTTGTTAGAGTTAGGGTACTGGTTAGGCTGCGGTTGGACTTGATGATCTTCAAGGTCTTTTCCAACCTGGGTGATTCTATGATTCTATGATTCTATGCGCCAGCTGTGCTGCCTTTCAGAGCATCATGGACCACTCCAGAGAGCTCAGAGCTCACCCAGCTTCCGTACCTGCAGAGAAGAATGAAAGAAGATGGCAGTGCTAGAGTGTTTACTTCCAGTGTTTTGTCTTTATGTGTTGAGCAAGTAACAAAACACTAAGAGAATTTTCCAGTGGTGCCCCTGAAGGATTTAGAAGAGTTTTTTTGTTTTTTTTTTTTCTGGTTTTGGTTTATCTTGAAAAATCAGTTCTTCTTCCTGGATATTCAATACTCTGATAGATAACGCAAGTGTAGACATAAGTATGGACAGTCATCATGTTTTCCCTTCACTTGCCAACTTGCATGCAAGACTTGTAGTAGTTCCTCACGCAGGAAATCATTGATGCCAGCTTCTTAAACAGCAAACTTACGTGACCAAAGCTGCCCTCAACTGTTTGCCTCTGATTTCAGTATTTGAAGTGGAGCATTTATGGGTTCTCTCACTTCCTGCCTCATGTCTCTGCTGCAATTGTAGGCACACTGGCAAGCATGGCAGCTCTCTGCAGCATGACAGTGTCATTTGCAGGACATGAAGATGGAGTCATTGGAATCACTGTTTTGTAAGATTATGCTGTCCAATGAAATGTATGGAAGTACAACATCAGTAGATTTGTTCCCCCTTTAGTTAGCTACTTCTGAAGTTCTGGCACAGGCAGAAGAAGTTACAAAGCATGATAACAATGAATACCAAGAATATGAAGTGCAGTACTTTATTTGAAAGAAATTAAATAGGAAAAAAAAAATCATACCATGGAGAACATAGATAAAATAAACCAGTATAAATGAATGATACATCAGCAGTGGTCACTTCCTGAGTATTGATCCTAGTGAGAAGGTTGAGACAGCAATGTCAAAGCAATATCACCTGGTTCAGTATTTTACCATTATTGAAGTGCTTCAAAAAACATGTCGGTTTTGATTTGTAGGTCGCCTTTATTTGTTTATATTTCTACAACCAGAATTTTCTATATTTATTAGTGGATGAATCACGTTTATTTAATTAAAGTGATGCAAGTGTATCACTTACTTCAGGTTTTTTAAATGATATGGCAGTTGACCAATTGCAGTCCCCGTTGTGTCACTCCTGCTGTCATCCAGGTAGACGTGGCGGTTTCTTTCCACATCCAGCTAATCCAACGGGCAGAGCCAGCCCAATATTGCTGCGTGTGGTGTAGGGCTGGATGTGCACCTTTATCTCTGTAATATCACAGCATTGTTACATTTGACATAACTTACAGCTGCTTTACAAAACTCCCATGATGACACTTGGATTTGCCACATAACTTGTCTTGGGGCTGAATGTGAGAGGACAACTGAGACAAATCCATTTCCATGAGTGTTTCATAGAATCAGAGAATCACCAAGGCTGGAGAATACTGGATGTAGCCACCACTTGCCCTCGGATTGCTTTCTGCAATTGCTTTTCATTACGTTTTCCAGTCCTAAGGAATTTCTCTCAAAATTCTGACAATGTTTGCTAAAGCGTCTCTAATGTCTTTGCCCATTTCCCTCAGCACGCCTGCATGTGGTCCTTCCTTTATTCCTGCTTTTATGGATCCCGAGCTTTTTATTAACTATTCCTGATCTTATCTTCAGGTTTCATAATTCCTCTTCATCTACTCTCAGTAATCAGATCCCTGCTTAAGAAAATATGTGTTCTCTTGCAGGCAGAGATGCCAAGTGTTGCTATTTTCTTTGCCCTTATCATTTCTCCCCGATTATTTTTTTAATATCTTTATGAGAGAAAATGCCCTTTCTGTTGTCTTTAATTTTTTTCTCCTTTCTTTTTCACATGTTCCAGGCTGATCTAAATATAGTGCAACACACTGGTGTCTCCCCACTTACTGTGTTCATCTGTGACCGAGTGCCTTATTGCTCCCCTGCCTATAAAGGTGAAGTGCATTGGCAGAGGCCACTCACGCATGGCCATGGTGAGGCCCTCCCAGGTCTCCAGCTAAAGTGTGTGAAGCTCACTGGGGTCTATCAACTCGGTGCTTGTGAGATCAAAGCAACCAAGGCCACCTTGAAAATGTGTTGCCCAACTTTGTTTTTCAGTTATCAGATCAGTTTTTCAGATCAGTTATTAAGAACACAAAGCCCACAGGAGGCCAGTTTTGCTGTGCAGCTGGGGGCTGCTTTCAGGTTTGTACCTTGGCTGGGTTTTCGTGGGTTTCCACATGGGAAGAGACAACATCTGATGCCATTGGCAGCAGCCATGAGGGAAGTCCTCAAGGAGAAGGTGCTACAGCCCAGTGCTCTTCATAGTGGCTGCCACAGCCATGGCAATAGCAGAGTACATGGATGCCCAGCATGGAGATGTGGAGCAGCACCATAGGGCTCCTGTGGCTCATCTGCTGCTAGTGAGGAGCTGGGGAACAGCAGAGTGTACTGGGGGGTGAGAGGAAGCAGGGGCTGTGCTGCAGCATGCTAAATCCTGCTCTGCATAATAAGAAGGAAAATTGGCAGACAGGAAAATGCCTGTGAGCAATGGAGGGAGTGGGCCTAAGCTGTCATGGGGGGGCATGATACTATGCAGAAGTATTTCCAGAATAGCTCTACTCAGGTCCCTGAGGGTGGCAGCTCCCTCAGCCCATCTGCCCCACTGCAGGCTCTTCTCCATGGGCTGCAGGTCCCGCCCAGGGCTGCTCCTGTGGTGGTATCCATGGGCTGCTGCTCCTTCACACCACATCTACAGCTGCATTGCGGGTTCTTCTATGGCTGTGGATGGAAATGTGCTCTGCACAGTGCCCATGGGCTGCAGGGGGATGGCCTGCTCCTCCATGGGGCTCTCTTGGGCTGCAGGGAGCTGCTGCTCTGCGCCTGGAGCACCTGCTGGAACAGCTGGGATGTGACACACACTTGGCTTCCAGGTGCCTGAGATGTGTCTGAAGCCTTGACAGCCTGGCAGGCTTCACACATCTGTGCGTGCAAATGCCCATCATTAACTTGACACAAAGCGCACCATGGCGCCAGGGCCTATGAGAGCGTGCTTGCAGGGATGGGTGTTGATGGATCCCACATTGGTTCTGTAGCTGACACGCATCCCATTCACATAACATGCTTCAGCCAAAGTCATCTCCTGTGCTGCGGAGCCTGAAGGTGACAAGGGCAACACACCTTTATGGCCAGGAGCCCTGTGCTACCTGGCAGCGGCTGGGAGCTCTCTGTCCCCTTGCCAAAGGAACTCTGCAAACAGAGGCAGCCACCTGCATGTTGTTGGCAGCTTGCAAAGCATGGACACAGCCAGGGAAGGGGTTGGAAGGGAAGGGGCTGCTGGGGAAGGAGCCTCCAGCTGGGCCACAGAGGCCAGCATCACAGCAGTGCACTTCTAAGCAAATCCAGCACAGAAACTCAGCATGCTCTGCACCACTGGAGCCTTGTAGGAGTATGTGAAAGTAAGGAGGTGCTGAAAAGCACTGTGGTTCACAAGGGGGCCTGTTTGCAGCATTCCTGTCAGCCAGGCAGAGCTATGTGATGCACCATGGCTGATAACTGGCCCCAGAACTACAACCTGAGGCGCAGACATGCAGCTGCTGATGCTGCTTATCTTGCAGATGCTGGGAAAGCAATATCTGAGAGATTGGATCCAGGACGGAAGATGTACAGTCAGACTCTCTGCTGACTTCATGATGAGATGGCACTGGCACAGTGGGAACTGTCACCTGTGATGCTGCTGTTCAAGAGAAAACTGAAAACAAGCCTGCTCAGCTTGTTGTGAGCTGAAGTTGTACTCACTGGGGCTTTGCAGATTTGCAGAATCAGATGTAGCAAGAAGCTCATCTCACTGAAGAACTACAGTGGAGGTACACAAGAAGCCACTGTGGACCAAATGTCCTTCAGAAGAGATCCCTTCCCTTCCAACCCTAACCATCCTGTAAAACATGCTACAGGAGATCCCACTCATTACAGCCCAGGCCAAGGTACAACCATGGCTGCTGCCAAGTGCCATCATGGGGTTGAGAGATGGACAAGCTATGGCTGGATGGCCATAACTCAGGCACAGGCTCTTCCCTCCACTGTGGGAGAAGACAGCAATAAGTGCACTTTCTCAGGTGACAGCAACTCAGTGCAAATCCTCACCACCCTTTTACCTGGAGCTATTTACTCATCTTGAAGCACTGTGCTAACACAGCCCGCTGCCAAAACCCAGCTCCTCCTCCAGCTCCCAGTGGGGAGAAATAGCCCTCGGTCTTACCCCGACATTTACTGTAAAAACAATCATTCTTCCACCTTTGGCTACATCTGTTCATGGCTGCCACTTCCACAACCCTGAACGGGACATGAGAACAGAGAGGAAACAAGGACAGGTGGAGCAAATGAATGGGCTTTAGGAGAGTGAGCTGGGATGCCTGAACCTGTCCTTTCTACAACTTATGGGGCCTACAGGTGTTGTCAGAGCTCCCTGAGCAGCACTGGCTGTACAAGGCCTCCTTGAGCCTCATGTGACCACTCCTGTGTTGGATTAACCACAGCAGCTTGATTTATGCCACCTGTGCATCCGACCCAGCTTATTTAACAAGCTCTACAAACCTATTGCACTGCCAGCAATAAAAGCAATGGGCACCCATGTCTTTCACAGGTTGAGTTTAAACAAGGCTGTTGACGGGTTTTACAGCTTTCAAATTGCTTCTGTGTACTCGTAAATAAGTGTCAGGTATAGCATTAATTATTTGGGGCTGCTTTTTGTTTTACACCGCAGTAAAGTTGTGACTTACTGCAGAGCAGTCCTCTCCTCTGAGGCTCTGGCTGTGCTCCTGGGCACAAGGAGAGATGGGCTGCAAAGATTTAGTGCCAGATCATTTACAAAACCTGTCTGAAAAGAGCTGATGTTTCGCTAAGTGTATTTGAATCATTAGGTCGTGAATTAAAACCTCTCGGGATTTGTTTTTCACACCAAGATAAAAACATTATAAGCAAGAAAAGCATTCTTTAAAATCACCCAGCCCTTGATCTGGGGAAAAAAGATGACATTCTCAAAGTGACCTTCATAGCTCAGATCAGCTGCACAGCTCATGGGGCTTCATTCTGCCTTTCACAGACTGCACTGATAAAGACCACAAGAAGCTTTAATGGGGTACTCAGGACAAACACAGCTGAGAAAGGTTATCATGTTCTGTATTTCATAGAACCAAGCCTTGATTTACACAACAGCACATGAGAAAGGGGAGGAGGGGATGATGGAGGTGTTCACCAGTGTCACATTACCATTGGCTTGGGATGGAGGGCGAACCTGATAATCCCGCAGTGTGTTTGTGGGTGCTTGTGATATTGGGTGCACCTGGTTTACTGCCCAGGAGCTCTCCTTACATAACTGTCCTTCACGGCTGCCTTGGGGTTGGCAGAGGCAGGAAGGGAGGCTTGGGAGGACCCGGAACATGGGTCTCTATAAAGAAGCACACACACAGATTTTCCTCCTCCAAGTATTTGCCATCTCCTGAGCAGAATAACCTGTGCAAAGCTTCTCATCCTCAGGAGCCTGGTGCCCTGGGTAAGCATCCTCCAAGTGAGTGCAGTGAGATATTCCATGACCAGCTAAAATTTCTTCTCAAACCCAGCAGACTGCGTAGGACCTCAAATATCTGCTCTGCCTGGTCAGGCTGTCCATGGGGACACGCTGTAGTTTCACAGATAATTGCACGTATAGAGGGAAGATGTAGTTAAATGTCTGCCATGACTTCTTTCAGCCATTGAGGAAAACAGGCTGGGACACGTCAGGTGTCTGCTCAGGCCTCGCAGGAAGCTTTCATCCTGTGCTGCTCAAGTAGGATGAACTATGAGATCACTGGTTGCTAAACACTTGGTGTGATTTCCCAAGGTTTGCCTGCGTGGTAAGTATTCTGGTAATTTGGGTAGTGTTGACAGAAGCATTGAGTATTACCCAAAGCACTTAGTGATTTCTTTTTAATGCTGGCTCCAACAGAAAAGTGCTAAGAGGTTCACTCCTCCTTCATGGCATTGTTATGCTGCTAGTGGTCTGCTGAAATCCACCTTTGTGTCCAATGTCCATCATTCAGCCTGGGCTGCCCTATTGCTCCTCTTCCAGCTCTAAGGATGCGATGGGAACAACCAACTTTCTGGACAGGGTCATATAGCTGCCAGCCCGAGTGAACTGTGCTGAACTGGGCTCTGTTTCTTCAGCAGTTTCAGCAGCCTGGGAATGGATCAAACTCATGCCCCTGATTCTTGGGTCACCTCCGTCTTTTAGGTAAATATTTCTTAGTTTTTTAGCTAAACATTTGAAACACTATTTCAAGTTGCGTTTTAATACAGTATTCTGAGGGTGGAGCAGTGAAATCTAAAAAAAAAAAAGCATAATTTATTTTATCCTTTATGACAAAGAAGTCTTTGCATTTATAAATCCATACTTTGGAGTCTCTATATTGGCTTGTTTTTCCTCTCAAGGACAGCGCTCTATTAAACTTCCCTGTACAACTGACTGTAGTGCTGCTTGCCAAAGGGCTCACAGAGGCATGGATCTGTTCCAGGATCAGCTTCCCAGTTGCTGCTGGGGAGAGGACTCAAAACCAGGCCAATAGATGCTCAACATCCCCATGGCCTTCTGCACTTGTAGAGTAGAAAATATTGCAGAAGCTGCTGGGGCACCCATAAAAAGGCATGGGGGTTCCTGAGAGAATCGAAGCATCATTAAGGTTGGAAAAGACCACTGAGGTCATCTAGTCCAACCATCAACCCATTGCCACCATGTCCACTGACCCATATTCCTAAGAGGAGCTTGGAGGGAGAAAGAAATACAGGTGGTGGTGGTTACCTGTGAATGGCCCTTTCCATTTTAATGATAAAGAAGGAACAGGAATTAATTGATGATAATTGTCATCCAGCTTTACACTCTTATACAGGGTCCCAAATGTTGCTAATAGTCAGAAGGAATATTTATGAAAGTGTTATTGATAATTATATAATAAAACTTCTTAGCTGCTATTGTTTTCACAAAATCTTGCACAGCTACTACCAACACCTCCACAACTTTTGTAATGAGATGGGTCTCAGTGGCTCCCATTCGACAAGGTGTGATGCTAATAAGAGCACATGCCTTTGGAAGACCCAGGGACCTGCCACTTTAAAAGGAAGCTCAGGTTGAGGCTATGCTGAGGTGTTACTGAGTGCGTCTGTCCCAGGATTTTGTTTAAATTAAGTCATTGCGGAAGTTGGCAGAAAGCAGCCGCAGGGGGTGGAGTTGCACAAGAACCTATCTGTGTGTTTGCTTGGGTGTGGGGACTCATGTTTGCTCTTTATTTCACAGAATTGAAAAGATTTAATTAATTATGCGTGTCACTTGGAGTAACAAATCCTTTACAACCTGAACTCTTCCATCACAAACTACTCCTCGGGAAAGCTTTACTCCTTCACGTTAATCTGTCCAGGCCTGAAGGAGAGGCTGTGCTTCTGTGACCATCCTGGAGATGCTTCTCATCCCCCCATAACCTCTGTTATTCCTGGCAAGGAAGGAACCCACTGAACCAGGGTGCTGGTTTATTGGTTTATTTCCCACAAACGCTTGCCATCAATAGCTGGGCTGCAGGCAAACAGCACTGTTTGCTTTGTCCCTACAAGCCTTGGGTGAGACACGTTCTGTGTGTCAGGATTTAACCACTGGTGGCAGCGTATTAGTCTCGTTAAACACAGATAGCTTCTCTCTTCTGTTTCTCTTCTCAGATAATCATAGGATCATAGAATCATTCAGGTTGGAAAAGACCTCTAAGATCATCCAGTCCATCTGTCCACCAACCACCAATACTGCCCACTGACCACGTCCCTCAGTGCCACATGTGCACATCTCTTGAACACCTCCAGGGATGGTGAGTCCCCCACCTCCCTGGGCAGCCTGTGCCAATGCACTACACCTTTTCCCGAGAACTGTTTACTAATATCCAAGCTGAACCTCCCCTGGTGCAATGTGAGGCCATCACCTCTCATCCTGTACCTGTTATGGCTGAGAAGAGGCTCACCCCCACTTCACTACAACCTCCTTTTGGCAGTTGTAGAGTACAATAAGGTCTCACTTGAGCCTCCTCTTCTGAACAATGCCAGTTCCCTCAGCCGCTACCCATAAGACTTGTACTCCAAACTCCTCACAGCTTTGTTGACCTCCTTGGGACACATTCCAGGTCCTTGTCTGTCTTGTAGCGATGCACCCCAAACTGGACACAGTACTCAAGGTTTTCTACTACTGATGCTAATACTTGGCCTACATGAGTCACCGAAATAAAACAACAGATGCTGCCGAAGACCTGCTGTCACACTCCCCAAGTGCCCTGAAAGAGTGGTGGTTCTGACAGCTGGGAGCTGCCAAAACAGAAGCTGATCAAGCAGGTGCTCCTGGAGGGCTCATGTACTCACTGAGCTCCAGGCAGTGCTATCAGGGTCTCCCCTCCATGCTGCATCTCAAGCACCTACACTCCCATTCCCATTGCTCCTCCCAGGGATCTCTTCCAGTAACTTGCTCATCTCCTGGCTGGTGGCCATCTATTCTTTATCACCTGGAATATGGTGAGGTTGGTATTGTCCTGTGCTACCACTACTCTTTTAATTGAAATTGTTCTGTTTGCTTCCTGGTAGCCACTTCCTTGAGGAATACCTCCTCTGCTCTCTGCACCAAGCAGACCCAGGACTCCCCCTAAACCTGGCTTCTTGTGCTCTCAGTCTTCTGGTGATGGCCAACTCAAACCAAGGTCCAACAGTGCGGATCATTTAGTGTCCTTACTCTGACCAGACCTGTGCTCGTATGGGATGACCACAGAACCACCTGCTCTCCTCAGGTGCCCAGAATAGCTCAAAAAGCTGCTGAGAACTGGGAGTTGTTTGCAAGGCACTGGGAAGAGCGAGAGGCCAGTGAGTGCTTAGCACTACTCCACTCAGCTGCCACCCACCGGCAGAGCGAGAAGGACTGCAGAAAATAGCAACAGCCGCTGTGGGTTCAGTTATGAATCATGGGAGGGACCTTTCTGTATTTGGTGACTCAGTGCTATGGTGACAAAAGCTTCACAAACACTTCGCAGAGAGTAAAGTCGTGTTTTCTGTTACTCCTCACATAGGGCAGTGCTGCCTGGGAATAACCTGTGGTGGTGAATTCCTTCGAGTTGGTCCTTTCTCAACACCGCTCTTCAAGAATATGATTTGCTGGGGTAAGAGACTTTCAGATGCCATCTCTGATCCACTTCACCTGGTAGGCTCCTTATTGGTAGTTACCTGTGAGCAACACAGCCCTCATCATATTCTCTGGAGTCCCCATATCCCCCTGAAGCAGTGTCAAACTTTGTCCAGAGCCTGAATAGCAGCTGGAGCCATCCTGCCTTGTAACATGCAGGGGCTGACTCACTGCAAGCTTCATGCACTGGTGGGATGATGGCCCTTCGAGTCAGTGTGTGCTTCCACACAGGACGTTTAGTCACTATGATTGCATAGCTCAAGTGGGAAGGGTAACTCCCAAACCATCCTCTTCTTCATCCTTCTAGGTGTCTATATAGCAAAATATTTGGCACACTGGCCGTTCTTCCAATCTTTCTGAATTCTTCATATCACGTTTGCTCCTGAGTCACCTCTAATCGACGCCACTCTTCAAATGTTTACAACGGCTCTGGCGGCTGTGCTGATACAGCGGAGAGCAGCAGTAACCAAATGGAAAGATTAAATTCCTCATGTGAAGGGTGAAGAAATACCCTTTACACAAGGCTGCCCCCGAATCTGGTCTCCCTATAAGTACATCTCCCATTTCCAGACACCAGAGGAGCACAGAGTTCAGCACTGACCACAGCTCAGCATCTCTGTGCAGCTCCCTTTGACATTAACAAGGGATGCTACTGGGACAAAGTGATTTTTCTAGGTACCTGTCACATCCTGCAGACATACAAAAATCATAATGGTCTAGATGTCAGAAGTAGAAAGGAGTTCAATTGGTGATCAGACAGCTTGGCAAAACGTGTTGACTTACAGGTTTGAAATGTAGAGTGGAGGATCCAGGCTCCAGCTGAGGACATCTGGGGAGATGCAGGGAAGGGAATGGCACTGTTCACTTCTTGCCTTGGTGCCTGTGTGCCTTTTACTCTTTCCCTCAACAACATCAGTCCTTGCCTTTGTGTAAGTCCTTGCCTCAGTGTTGCTTGCTTGTGGTATGAAGAGCTTGGGAGAAGCAATACAAACCCTGCTGTTGTGTCAGGCTTAATGACCACTTACTGGCCCATGCACTGTTGAGCAAAGAGACTCCCTCTTAATGAAGGTCAGAGTAAATAACAGTGTACAAATGATGTTTAATGGCTCAAAGTGATGCTGAGTCCTTTAAGATCAAGGTAAATGGTCTCTAATTACACTTGGATTTCTTCTTCCTCAAATGAGATCAACCAGTACACCAAGGATCAAGTCCTTTCAGCCAGGGAAGATATTTATAAGTAAAAAGATACATCATTTTTATTAAAAATGAAAAAAAAAACCACTTTGTAATCTTTGTGAAATAGAGGTTACAACGAATGGCTGTGGGGATAAATAAATAGAGATCAGTAATACGCATGTAACTAGCAGTACTTACCATCCATATCTCCTTTGGTTAGGAAGATGGGACACACTACTCTTAACTCTGCAGATGGAACTACAGAGACCAGGAAGAAGGATGTGGCTTCTCCAGTCACACAATGGCTTGCTTGTCAAGTACGAAACACCTGAGTGGAAATACACAAACACAAAAGCCTGTTCATAAATGGGAATAAAATATGAAAAGAATCAGCAAATCTTTCTGCTCCTACAACAGAAGGGTTACCTGTTGTGAGGACGAAATATCAGGTGTTGTATAACAACTGCCATGTCCCTGACAGCCAGCATCACTTATCCCAATGGGTCCCCCTAAGGACATTGGAGGGGCTGTTGGAAGGAGCTGGAATTAGGGCTGTTTGTCAATAAATGGTTTTATTTGATAAACTCATTGGCATTTGGATTCCTGCTAATGGCAGAGCAAGCACATCAGCAGTGTAACTGTTTCTAAGCTGACTGCCAAATGGTTTCCCCGTTTCACATTTACACTGTGCCAAGTGAGCTTCTCAGACCTGCTACAAGCCCTTTTTGCTCTCCTATTGCTGGACAACGGGAAAAAAGAGGCAGCTGCTTCCCCCAGCCTCTTTGTCAGCTCGCCTTCTCTCCCACTATTTACCTTACTTCTTTACCTTGCAAACAGCTCACCTCTCAGAGCCTGAGCTAAGCCCAGCCCTTTTGTGCCCTGCAGTCATCGCTCCATCTTTAGGGGAAAGCTGATTCCCAGGAATGCTGTGCATGCACATACCTATCTGGGCGCTGCACCCACACCTGCCCACCCGCTAACCCAGCACCCGCTGGCCCTCGCAGCCACATTCCAGCCAGCAGAGCTATTGCTCGCTAATTGTTACCTGTCAAACAGGTAAATGAGGCTGTTGGGCCAAGTCCAAACAAGCACATATTCCCACCGAATCCTAAGCTTGCAAACCTTTAACCTTTTTGCAGCCCCACTGATGGTTTTCACTGAGACTGATTGGAAAGTATGATGGTATCTTCCACAGATGGAAAAAAAGCACGGCATTTGGCTGTTTGTTGTGACAAAGCTCTCCTACACGTCCATACCTGCAGCACAGCACAGCAGGCACCCAATACACAAGGTGTGTGCAATGGCTCCCACACCACGCGAGCGGCCTTCCAAGATCACAGAATGCTGCGCCAACCTCAAAATGGCATCTGGATGGTGAAGAGATTATGTACGAACTCTGGGGGCTGGAAAAGTCAGTGTGCGCGCAGCGTGGAGCCACGTGGGAGGGCTGTGAACTGGCATTTCCTGCTCCATGCGCCCCGTTCAGACTTGCTCTGCTGAGTGCAGCAGGAGGGTCTGTGCTCCTGGGCGCAGGCAGCGGCCTGTTATGGTCCCAGTCTGCGAAGATGGCTGATGTGAGCTTCCTGCACAGGTCACAGAGGGAAAATGGTGCCAACCTGCTCCTACCCAAAGCTCAGTCTCCATGTCTAGCTCTGCAGAAAAGACATTGCCCCACAGAAGCACTCACAAGAAGGCAGCTGCTCCTGTGGGAATATATATCATGTGCTTCCATGCCAAAATGCACTGAAAGAAAATGTGGGTTCTGTCAGAACCCTGCAGCTACAAATCCCATTAAAAACAGAACAGGCTCAGACTGCCGGCACTCTGTGACCAGGGCCTTGGTAACACACATCCCCCCACACACGACTCCATCTGACAGCATTTCTAAGCCTGTAACGCAACAGCTTCATGTGGTGCATCGAGTCTCTCAGCCATCAGGGCCTACCTAACAAAGAGGGGAGAGTAGATGGTAGAAACCAGTTATTGGTAATAACAGAAACACGATCTCCCCAGCAAGATGGTAATCTTTCCCCACAAAGGCTGCAGATACCTCCATGGTACACCTGATTCTGACCTGTCTCTCACCTCAGATTTATCCCAGTTATACAGAATGCTTGCATCGCTTTAGACTGCAGGTGAATTCTATATTGGAAGGAACCTGGAAAAAGCAGTCATTTAGACCACTGGAAAAGCAAATGGGTTTTTAAGAAGCACTTAAATACATATTTTTCAATATAACAGAAGATGTGGCACTGAAATGTGGTCAGTGGGCATGGTGAGGATGGGATGGTCACTGGACTGGATGATATCAGTGGTCTCTTCCAGCTTAAATGATACTATGATTTAGCTTTTTCTCAGCAGCTGGAGAAGAGAGTTAGCTGTCTGGAGGGCTGGTCAACTGGAGGGTTAAAGAAACCAGTCTTCTGATGGCCAGAAGACTTAGCCCACGCATTGCAGGTCACTGCCTACCAACACAGGTTCCTCATATTACCCACTTCTGACTCCAGTGTGTGCAAAACAGTATTAGTCAGAGCTGGTTAACACAGGAATAAAGCTTTCCAGCTCCTCTAATGCTCATAAGTGAACCTCCCTGCTATTGCTACTTAGTGTCTTTGTGAAGTTTACTGGTTAATTTAATTGAGAGGGTGTGTAACAGTTTAAAGCTGTGTTTACAGTTGTTTTAGATTTGAAAAAGCAAATGTGAGGACAAGAAAACATGTCTTTAATGTCTGCTGTGGCTCAAGACACAGCAAGCATCTCTGACATTGCTTCTATGCATGATGGGAGAGCTCCTCACACCGCTAACACTGTTATCTTCCTACCATCACACTGCCTGCTGCCCACAGCAGTTTCTTTATTGCTGGTATGGAGGGCAAGAACTGATTGCATGGGCCGAGGTGCCAGTGCTCGGGGTGAGATAGCTCCTAGCCACTAATTAGCCGCTAATCTTGTGCACCGAGGTTCCCACAGACCGTGAGGGCTTCCTTTGGTGACTTTTCAATTAGCATCATAACACCCCGAGCTTTGAATGCTTTGTGCATATTTATCTTTGCTCCCAATTGTCAGGGCCAGCCAACGGGAATTAAACCAATTTAAGAGCATCTGTGTGTCTATTATTTGGCAGCTATTATCCTAAATTGACATAATCCTCCTCCCTGCTGAGATAGATACATATATATTTAACCTCGGTGTGACTCGCTAGGATTCTTCCACAGAACATGCGAGAAATCGTGCAGATACCGCTAGGAAAGTAGAATTGTAGCACGTACAGCAGACACGTGCCCTCATGGCACTGCTAGCGGTAGCAAGCTGGGCTGGCAGAGGCAGGCAAGCGTTGCTACTGGCTACTGCCCCATCGCTGGTGGAATGTTAACGACCGCTTTGTCATAGCGAGGGTACCTAACAGCCATCCCGCCCAGCTCAATAGGCACCGCCGCCCAACTCCGCTTAACGCAGCCCAGGGCTGCGGCCGGTGCAATTCCCTGCATTAATGGCACTCTCTAAGCAGAGGCACTTCAAAGCACCCTCCTCAGGCTCAAAAGGCTCTCCCCATCCCGCTACGATGGGCTGTTTACACTGAGGTAATTGCCGTGTGTATAATTGGCCTTGCTTACAAAGAAGATGCTCAGATATCCTCGGTCTCCCTTCCCCTCTCCCAGCCTCGCTGGAAGCTCTGGAACCCAAAGAGAACAACAGAGGGGAAATCCTGCCTCCCTGCCCTCCCTCATCACGTCAGGCTGGGTTCAGAGCGCCAAAGCATCTGCTTTAACCCCAGGCACAGCCGACAAAGCTTGAGCCAGCCCTGCAACCACTTCCAAAGCACAGAACAGTGATGCAGTGCAAGGGGTAAATCAAAAGACCGACATTCTTCATGGTACTGACTATAAAAACCAGACACGTCTTCTATACACGTATCTCTTGAAAGAAAGACGGCTATTTAACCTGCAGTGTAGAAAATACCTTCTTGATTGGATAGTGCTCTCATTCATAGGCTCCCACAGACTCGATGGCTTCACTGGGACTACGGCGATGCAGTGCTGCGCACCTGCAGAAATGCACTGCTACTCCAGCCACTGCAGGAGGCTGACAGGCTCAAAGAAACAGCCGCTGCCAGAGCTGTGAGTGATGCCACGTCTCTGCAGTGCCAAGAGACATCACATGAGGAAGCCACGTGTCAGACTCCAGGAGAAGAACTGGGCCTGGTGAATGCTGTAATTAATTCCCCATGCTTACACCTGGAAGGCTTTCATTCATCCTAAACAAAAAAAGAAAGATTGCTTTCCATGCACTTTCACAATGACTAAAAGCAGAAAAAAAATATGCTTTGCTCAACTTCATTGTAAGAATGGGGGCTGAAGCTTGTTGCTACCAAGACATTCTCATCCCTTACCTTACAAACAAGGCTGCAGGACAGCCAGGGTGACGGGACCTTCTGACATTCTCCCATGTGCTTCTTTTTTCCCAAGTCGCTGCATGTTCATTCCTGTGACCTTGGGGCTATCAGGGAATTCCCCATTACTTCCTGCTCCACTGTGCTGTGGTGCCAAGCTCAGTGCTCACTGCCCACACTACATACAGGAGAGAAATAATGATGAGAAAGTAAAACCTTGGTGGTTTTACTCCATTCTGCCTCTCCTTGAAGCCAACTACAACACCGCATCATCAGTTGTCCTGTGTCAATACTGGTATTAGCTCAGAGTTACTCGTGCAACATTTGAATTCAACCTGTGCAGCACAGGGGCTAACCCAATTGTCTCTGATAGGACAAGATGAAGGCATTTGCATTTAAAATCCTACATTTCACATGTGGGTTGTCTATCTAGTGAGCACTGTTCATTCTGAATTCCTTCCCTTTGCACTCTATCTTCATCTCTGCTATTGATTTAAGCTAAAAAGGACAAGGCCAGGCTGAGAAAAGGCACCATGTCCGACACTGTCCGACAGGAGTCCACAGGAGGCTGAGGTGATGCTTTCAGTGAGCAGTCAGGGCTGAGAATCTCCAAGGCACTCAATGCTCTGGTGTTAGTTTGTCAAAACGTGTAAGCTCTGCCTGTACAGTTTAAAAATAAATGCATTCTAAAGTGGGGAACTTGCTGGTTTCAGTGGGAATGCAGGCATAAATACTTTCCAGGAGTTGGGCTGAAGCATTCAGCAAACTACCTGTCTGCTTCTGGCACCAGCTTGAGAGATGGGCAAGGGGTAATAAATTCCTGGCTCTACAGATTCCCCACAAACTCTTTGGCAAGTGTGTTGCTCAAAAACCTCACGTACAGAATGGAGAGGTGCTGTACCTACCTTCTCACGTCTGCCTTGTGCTCCTCCTTCCAGAGCTCCACAGGTCAGGAACTGTCCTGGACAGCTGGTATCTGGGTCAGAACTTGGGCAACTTCACCAAAGATTGAGCAACTTCATCCCGATACCAACCCATGTCTCAGCCCCAGGGCACAGAGCCTGCAGGCTGTCAGTCTGGCCTCCCTCTCATACAGATTTACTGGAATGACACAGTCAAGGCGTATGAGTTTTGCCTCCCTCTCCAGGCAGCTTAACTGTGGTGTTAATTAGGAGTGATTTATACCTCCAGCAATGGTAAAGCAGGGCTCGTCTTCACTGGAGAAGTCCTAATCAGAGTGAAGTTTATAGCGAAATAAAGAGCAACACACATATCTCACCCCCACCCTACCCTGCAGGGCAATTGCTCATGTGTGGGAGCTCCAGAAAAAAGCAGTAAAGAAATGTAAATGTAAATCTGCCTGCTTTGCCCCTCACACCCAAGCACACCATATAAACAAACAGCCTTCACAGGATACTCTGTTTTCTAGTCAAATAGAGAGAAACAAATACTCAGCATCTCTGTGGCTGGAGCCACATGAAACTTCTCCATGCAGGATACTTTCACCTTGCTTAAGAAGAAGCTAAGATTTCCATCCACTTGGGAAAAAGGCAAAGAGAAAACTAAGAATGTAAAGAAAAAATAAAGCTGTTGCAAATCTTTCTATTAAAGAAGGGTCTCAGAGAAACAAAGGTAAAGTTCAAAAGCAGCACGTGCCACAGTCATGGGACACAGGCGAAGGAGAGAGAACTGCCTGGCAGGGCAGTTCCACCAGCAGAAATCTACACGGCAGAGACTCCGCAGTGATAAAGCAGGCTTGTAGGTGCATGCAGGGTGTGTGTGCTGTACAAACACGGTATTGCTGAGATGCTGCGCCTGATAGTGCAGGCTGATGGAGTGGCTGCAAGGGATCTTCAACTGGGGTCTTCCCCACACCACAGCCTGACTGATCCTCAGGCTCCTGAGCAATGATGAACCAAACCCAGACAGCAGAGAAGGCCAAAGATTATGTTGACAGGCTCTGAGACCTGAAGCCTGACAGAGTAACACTACATACTCACAATGCTGCCTTCATATTTATGACCAAGATCAGTGGGAGTGCTTTCTTCTGAAAAATTGCTCTATTTCAAAAGAGAATGACAGCAAATACCTATGCGTGTCTGTAGAGGTGCTTATCAAGAACAGAGACATGCAGCCTAGTGACCCTTCCATAGAACAAGGCACAGCAGAGATCTCTTGGCTCCAGCAGGGGCTCCTTTTGTGCCACCAGACCATCCCCTCTGGCCTCTGTCACAGGGACAACTGAGCAGCAGCCTCAAGGCAATCAGTTGCTCCTCTTCTCAGCAAGCCTGGAAAGCTGCCTTTTCCATTCCCTGTGATTTCTTAAGCAACTCGCTCCTTAATGAAGGCATTCACTTATTTTGAGGAAGAAATGGGTTGCTTCTAAGCAAATCCAAAGCTTTATTTCCCAGTTTCCATTGCCCCACTTGGAAGTGTTTCTGTGGAATCTCTGAGCCGAATTTACTCCAATTCCTGAATGTAGGAAAAGTAAACAAGCAATTGCTTATATGCCATCCTTCAACCTTCTGCACGTTGGAACCCCAGAGCCTATTTTAGGACATACCGTTACAGCAAGAAGAGGTACACTCTGTGTTTTTGAAAGCAGTTAACTGATGCAGAGACATATGAAGCTCTCGGGGATGTGTTCAACATGTGAAAACCTATTTCAGATTCCTTTCAAATGATGCTCTGCAAATCATAATGATTCAAGAATGGACTGATGGGGGCTGGGAGCAGAAGCCCCAGCAGCCAATGCAGAATACCAGTCCTGCTCCCCTGTGAGAGCCCATCAGCCAGGAGCATCCATCCACCCAACTGTTGGTTCAACTGTGACACTGACAAGAAAAAGAAGCTTTTAATTATGGAAAGAAAGATGGTTTTCTCTGTACTACGGCTGACAACCAACCAAAAAACCCCAACCATAGTTTCCTCTTGCCTCAAGCTTGGCTGAATCAATGGAAAATGCTACCAGAGATCAAAGCATGTGCAGAAAAGTTATCCCCATGTATTACATTCTGTTGAATTGGTATCAAAGCAATGAGTAATCTTTATGAAATGGATTGGCACTACTAATCAAGAAGCTAAAATTACAATCTATTGTCAGACTTAGCTGCCTCCTCAGACGCCTCCGTGTCTCAACCCAGAAAGGACTACCACACTCTTAGGTATTTTCATCACTAAAAATGACTTCTGTTTTAAGTTGAAACAAGGTTCTGTGTGCCATACTGCCTAAGACAATGTGGATATGTAGGATATTTACATTGTAACTCTGACTTCTTTCAGAATTTTGAACTCTATGCTCACTATGAGCAAACAACACTCCTTTAATTCTTATGTGGTTCCATGTTGCACTGAGGGCTCTATAAGACAAGCAGATCAGCATTTCAGATGGAAGTGGCACGTGCAGCCCCATGCCCTGCCCTGCAGCCAGGAGGTGCTCAATCATAGAATCATAGAATGGCCTGTGTTGAAAAAGACCTCAAAGATCATGTAGTTTCAATGCCCCCGCCATGGGCAGGGTCCCCAAGCGCTAGACCAGGCTGCCCAGAGCCACATATTCCACGGTCCTCTGTGCTGCTCAAGTGCTGTTGCCACGTATGATCTGGAGGAATTGGAGAGCTCCGTGTTCTTATGGAAATCCCAGCTGAGGTGTCTGGGAAGCACAACTAGCAGTTTCCAGGCAGTAGATACTTGTCCCTAGTCACAATGACTTCTGTTCTGATAGCACTTCCATAGTTTCATTGTGAAACAATACAAGTAACCTGTTGTTACAATCTTGTTACTTAAGATTACTTTATTTACGTTAAATGTTAACAGTGTAACATAATCCACTATTAGAACATAGGAACGATCCATTTGGCGTATGGGAGAGCAGTGCTAAAATCTATTTATTTTGATGTATGTGACGGTGTCGTTGGAGTCAGTTGAAGATCAAGGTCTGTACAGATTCCAGTAAATACAAAGGGAGGGCTATGGGGAGGATTACCAGTAAATGCATCACAAAATTAGTAGGTAGGTGGTTGGCTTTGAACTTACTGCAAGAGAACATTTTATATCAACAGCCATCAATGACACAGAAACACACAAATAAAAATACCTGGTAATCGCTGCCTACTGCAAACACTTGTTTCCAAACATCTGCTCTCTCACTGAGCTGCCATGCAACACTGTTTTGACATAAATACCTCTCTAACATCTTTTATCGCACAGACTTCTTTTAATAGTTTTCTGAGAGATATTTCAGGTACCTGCTGCAATTAGTAAGCTGAGCTGAACCTTGTTTGTGCACCCTACTTCCTCTGCCCGCTGCTGGCAAGTCCAAACAGTGCTGATGCTGGCTGCTATGGAACACACCATGTAAACATGAGGTAAAGCGTTAGACGGTTGAATTCTACGCCAAATCCTTACAACAACAAGCAAAAAAGGGGAAGAAACACCCTACCAGCTTCTATGCAAAGAAGCAAACAGCATGAAAAAGTGATCTACTATTTTATATTGCTCCTGTACGCTCCAAAGACAACTCCAGGACTTATAAAAATGTATTGCATGACCATTTCATTTTTGCCCTACACAGCCTTTATTCTATGAGAAGCAAGACTGGTCTGGCCTGAAATAACATTAGATGATTTTTTCAGTGACTAACAGATTAGTTTAAAACAATCCTGGAGCTCATAAAGAATGAGCACGGGGCTGGATGAGGCAGGACCTGTTTGACCTGCTCAGCTGGACGCTCACAATTGAATTCCACTTTGCAGTCTGGAACAAAATGCTCAACCAGAAAATGATGAGCCCAATGCCTACTATATACTTAAAATAATTTGCAGGGTATATTTGTTCACCTAAGCAAGTCTCAACTAAATAAGCTGTCATCTTCAACAACCTCAAATCAGGAGTTAATTGCTGCATTTTCCACTTCTGTTCCTAACTTTGACCTTGAAAACTTCTGTAGTCACTGAGCAGTAATTCAGTCTCCCAAGTGCTCCATTGGAAGCAATCTCTCCTGAGAGCAGGCTGCTAAAGGTGGTTTTGTAGCCGACCCAGTACTAGAACAACAAATTCCATTTCAGTCTGAGTTACAGTTTGGGCTTTGTCCAGGACTGCAGATGGCATCAAAAGCTGTTTTCTTCCCTGCAAAATTGCACATCAGCAGCATTGCTAACTTGGGGAAGGTGGCATTTTCAGAAGCGCTCATCACTGACCTTCCTTTCCTTATTCCTGTACAGTTCATAATAAAGGAAAATGAAAAATAAAATAAAAAAGTGAAAGTCACACATCCAAATGTTCCCCATAATTTGAAAAAAAACAGTAAAAAGGGAAAGAGGATACCTGAATTGAGGTTAATCCTATTTACAGCACTCAATTAGGCAGCCTTTCCAGGTCTCAAAAGCTTCTTTCAACATAATATCAATATTTGTGAATGAAATCTTATCATTTCTGCAGTTAGCAGTAAGGTTTCATTAATTTAATCTGCGATAGGATTCCCATTGTTCCTCCAGAACAGCTCACAGTATCTCACAGTAACGTGCCTGGGAGACTCAGCCTGTTTTAAGATGACAAAGTAACTCTTTATACTAAACAACTGCACTGCTTGTAGTGAATAAATCACACTGCTTCTCTATGCTTTACAAAGTCTTATGGCTTCCTCAAAATGTATTCTGCAAACCGACTTATACAGGCATTGTTATGTATAACGGCCAACAGACTGAGAAGTTCAATACCAGTATTTGCTATCCACAATTCAGGCCACATCAGCAATGTCTGATGGGGTTTACAGATTGCATAATGATTCCTCTTTCCTGGGACTGAAAACAAAGGAAGGCTAAGTCATACTCTGTGCTCAGTCCAAGTGTCATTAATCTAGCTAAGCTACACTTCTAACTCAGCTTAGTTAAAAACATAATGGGAAATCCCGTGGTGGGATTGGACCAGACGATCTTTTGAGGTCCCTTCCAATCGCTGACATCCTGTGATCTTCATGGGACTACACTTGAGCTGACTTAGAACTGAGCTATACCGATCAGGCTTTATTTGGTTAGTTACTATGAATATAGACAAGGGCTGAGAGACAGTAACAATCATTTGTGCCTGACAGTGATACAGTAACATCGGAGACTTTAGAGTCAACATTGATATCCACTGCACTGAATGATCAGAGCCCCAGAATGCAATTCTGTGAGTCTCCCTGTGCTCACACCCACTGCTTGGTCTCCAGAATCACTCAGTAAGCATCAATGAACGTCAGTGGGTGCCATTTGTTCTGCATGGAGGAATTTAATTCCACACCTTTGCTTCATATGGACTTCCATGTCAGATGCCACTTTGTCACACTGCTGCCATCTGTCACACAGCAACAACATGTAACGGGTGTCAGTGGGAAGGTTCAGCCTTTACTGCCACACCAACAACATCCACCTCCGATGCTGTGGGCCAGCAAAACCAAATAGAATCCCAGAATCCAAAACGGGAGGCATTACTTTTGGAGCAGCCCTCACACTTGGTTAATTTTTGTGAATACCTTTTGCTAAGTCCTCATCAGCCGGAATCGAGGGTAGAAAAGTCCTTCTCCTAGGACAGTATAAACTCGTTCTGCTAACTAACTTTTCTGCAGAGCTCACCGTGCAATACAGCGGCCTATTTCCCCTACGTGCAGCACTATTTGTAACGCAGAGACGAAGCCAGATGCTCGGGAAGATGCCTCGATGTGAGGAGCAGGAAGGAGCGGCGCTGGGGTAACGGGGACTGAGCGCAGACGCTTCCTCGCTTCTCTGGCTTCCGAGCTGACCCGAGGAGCCCTTTTCCTACCCCTCCCCACCGGCGGCTGTCGGCTGCCGCCCGCAGAGCTCCATCGCGTCCCTTCGGACGGCACTGAGCCCCGGGCAGCCGCTACCGGCGGCCGCGACTCACAGCGCGCAGCGATGGGAGCGGCACCGCCGAGCAGAGACGGAGCCGTCGGAAAAAGCCAAACAGCGACACAAACAGCGACACAAACGCCCCGAACCGGCCCCGAACCCCGCGAGGAGCCCGGCCGACAACTGCTTCCCCAAGTGGCCGGGAGCTCGGCCGCCACCTGCCCGAGCTCCGCCGCCCCGTCACGCCCGGCCGCCCTCGAGGCCCCTCTCCGGCCTCTCTCCGGTCCCGGCCGTGCCTCCCTCCGGGGGCCGCCACCCGAGCGCCATCGCGGCGCCGTCCCTCCCTTCCCCTCTCCCTCTCCGTCCCTCTCCCTTGGCTGTGCGGCCCCGCGGTGCCTCCCGGCGCGGCTCGGCGCGTTACCTGGAGCTCGGTGGCGCCGTACCTGCGTTCCTCTTCCAATGGCAGCTCACCTGCCCGCCCGCCCCGCCCAATCAGCTCCGGGCTCGGCCCTCTGCCCCGCTCCTTTAGTGGAAGAATCCGGCTCCGCTCGGGAAGTTACCTGCGCTGCCGGCCCGGCCGCTCTCCGCGCCGCTCCCCACATGCTCGGGGGAGGGGGCTGGGCCCGTACCTGCGCGGCGCTGCGCTGCCCCGGCGGCGGAGCGGGGCCAGGGGGGCACGGCAAGAAGAATTACCTGTAGCTCTGGTTCTGCAGCGCCGGGCGTTTCGCGAGCACCTTCACCTGCACAGACCTGAAAGTCCAGTTCCACCGGGGAGACCGAGAGCCGGGAAAGGGGAGCGAGTTCATTGGAGCAAACATGTCACAAGAGACGGACAAGTAAGTGCGCCCGGCGCGGCCCGACCGGTTGGATGTGTTGATGTGTTCCGCCGGGCCCCGCAGCGTGCGGAGCCGGTTTGGTTTGTTTCCTTTCGGCTTCGCTTTGGTCCTTATTTTATTTTATTCTTTCTTTTTTATTTTATTTATTTATTTTTTTTAATGGGGGTGTCTTTCCTTCCCCTCACCTCGAGGATCCCCGCTCAGGGCACGGCCGTGTGCTGCCTTCCCGCACGGAGCACGAGGCTCCTGCCGCCCCTAGCCCTGCCCTGCTGTGCCCACCGCCCCTCGGGCAGCTCTAAGAGCCGCGGGCCCGGTTCGTAGCCGTGGGCACCGCGCTTTGTTCTCTCCCCGCTCTCCCGTAAGGGGACGCCCCGAGGCCCAGGCGCAGGAATGCGGCGCGGGCCATCTTGGGTGGGTGCGGGCGTCGGGCGGGTAACGGGCGGAACATGGAGGCGGGAGGTAACGGGTGGGAAGATGGAGGCCGGGCACGGCGGGACGGCGGCTCGGTGCCTGTCCGGCCGTGGAAGGTGCGAGGCTCCCCCGCCGCCCGCACGAAGGGGCCTTTGTGGAGGAGGAGGCGGAGAGGAGGGGCCTGCGGCGCGGTGACCTGCGGAAGGACGTGGGGCCGCCCGGTGGGGACGGAGGGGTTACGGGTAGAGGGCGGCATTGGGGCCGGCTGCTGCGCCACGGGAGCCAGGAGAAGTCGGCCGTGGCCGCTGACGTGAAGTGAGGCCGATGGCGGCTGGAACTGGGAGCAGAGGTCGGAGCTGTGTGAGTGGCAGCAGAACGGACGCCTGCGGAGGCCTTGGTGAGGGCAGCAGTGATTGAAGTGCGAGGACGGAGCTCCGAGGGCTGCCCCGGGGCAGGGAGGAACCGGGCTCGCTGAGAACTGAGCGGCACGGACGCGCATCCCTATGGGCTCATCCAGGAGCAAAGCCTGACTCATGCATAAGACTACAGGAATGAGGGTGAAAGTGCTTTTCCCCTGGGTCTCGAATGCTACCAGTCCCATGACTGGCCTTCATTGCACAGCATGGTAGGGATGTAAGCTACAGATGGGAGCATCAGTCCTTCTGTTCCCATTCCCCCAATGGTGTCACCACCAAAGGGATTCCCAGACAGCAGCACTGCCCCTGTGCGGGTGGGCCCATGCTCTGCCTCTAGTTGGTTGGACAGCTTGAGAAAGTTTATAGGTGATGGTTTGGAAAGGAAATGAAAAGTAAAGAAATCCCCTGAGCTCTCTGTGTACAAGTGTAATGTGAGAAGACAAATAGATTCATTTTCAGAAAGATGACGGAGTGGAATGAGGGCTTAGGTTAAACTGGGATGTTGTATGGGTAGTTGTGTTGTTGGTTGGTTCTTGTTTTTTGTTTTTAAAGACTCTTATATTCTATTATAACCTAATCCAAGGAGTACAACGCTGTGCTCCTCCACGTGGCCCGTTCTTTAGGTAAAAAGAAGCCTTCCCTGCGTACAAGGCTGGATAGGGAAGTCTGTTATTTCAAGGTCAGTTGATTTGTCAGTGTTGGTGGGCATGTTTTTGTGCAGTCTGTGCTAGTAAAGCACTGCTGCAGGCAAGTGGTTGATGACGGCCACAGAAGGCATGGAAAGGCCATTGGCAATGCTACCTGCATCATCCTCTTTAAGTGAGAAAGATGGTAGTGGAGTGAGAATGCTAAAGAGCAGGTCACTGGATTCTAATGCTAACTGAGGGGCTTGGAAGGGGAGATTATCCCTGAGATACTGTGCGTATCTCCCATCTTTCCCCTTAGCTGTGCTGCTTAAGCTGGGTCTGGCCTGCTTTCTTCCCTAAACTCCTATCAGTCAGAGGAGATAAGACGTGGTTTCACATGCATTTCTCAGTGGTAGTACTGACTTAAGCAGGCTGGGACCACTTGCTGCTGCCTCCCTTTGACCCCTCTTCCCCCCCCCCAATGTCAGTAGAGGTATGTATGCAATGGCAGTGCTACAGACAGAGCTGCTAAAGCTTTAAGCTCTTCAGAACCTTGGATTAATGGCTCCAGAACACAGCTAGAGCTAATTTGGCAACCTTGGTACTTGTGAGACTTAACAGGGTGCTGAATTGCCACTAGCTCTGTGAATGAGGAACAGTATTCCCACCATAGCACTGTCCGTTCCCAGTGTTGGGTGAGTGGCAAGTCCCTCAATGGCTGGCATTGATGCTGCATGAAGAGTGGGGTTGGGAGCAGGCCTGAGCCTGCTGACCCTGTGGTTTCAGCCCCAGCTACTCAGGCTCCAACACCTCCAGGATGCAGAGGAGAGACTGAGGACAGGGGGCAGATATGGGGGTTGGGGTGTGCTCAGACCAACCACATGAAGGAGGGCTGGGGGCAGCCCAGGTCCACACTGAGCATGTCCACGTGGGCAAATAACTGAGTGGAGGGGGTGATACTGGATGTGGGAATGGGTTCAGACCTGCTCCCATGTGTCATTGGAGATATGTTCCCATTCTGCCTGCTGCTTGGCAGCGTCTGTGGCTGAAGTCCATCTTGGACTGTTAACAGAGTAATTTTGTCCTGGTTTTGTGTTTCTTCCTGGTTGGAGTTGCTGCCTTCATTCTATTTAGCTTAAGCATCCAGTAGTGTAACAGCAAAGGGTGTTTATGGTTTTCTGTGTGGTTCTGGGAATTATACTTAATTCCTTCTTTGAGGGCCAAACCTGCTCCCCATCATGAAGAATGGCAATTAGGTTGCAGACTGCTATGTTTTTCTTTTCCACTGCTGAGATTCTGGATAGAGAATCTATTAAGATGAGATTTTCAGTGTTAGTCGTCAAGGAAAGAATTTCACTAACTTTCTAATTGGCGGTTGGGACAGCAGTAGCTAATTGAAAGGGAAGGACTAATTGGTTCAGATGGCCCAGTGTACACACGGGCGCTGTCCTGTTCATTAACAGCACCAGCTTCATAAAGAAGAGACCTGTTGCTTATGAAATATTTAACCAATGAAACCCTATTAAGTGCATGTGAACTGAGGAGAAGACAAACATTGCAACATACAGGTAAGCTGAGAATGTCTCCAACCTGAAGATTACACATCTGCATAGTTCTGTTCATTTTCCCAGTACTTTGAGATGATGGCTTATTCCAGTATTTTATTTGCTCTGTACAGTGTACTTTTAGGTTCACTTTTTGCCTCCCAGGATCACTCAGCTGTTGAATTTGTTTTCCTCCTGGCCATGTAAAAGGTTTTGTGCTCTGAAAATCCAGCGGTCTGTGCTGTCGATGCAGCGATTCCATTTCCATTAACTCTCATGGGAGAACTGAATGAGTCAGGGCTGCGGGGTCAGTGGGCAGGTTAAACTGCGGCAGGTCAGGGAAGCTTTGCCGTGACCTGCTCTTAATTTTAAAGCCTGCTGCTATTTGTAGGCAGCCAGAACAGCCCTGTGTGCTGTGCATGCCTGAAATACGCTACTGAGCAAAGCCAAGCATGGCCTGATCCAAAGCTGCCAAGTGCTACTTCTGCTCTACTCTGTGCTGTGAGCTCCAGAAGGATCATTGTTGTTTGAGGAGATGTCACGATGTTGGGCATTTTTTACCTCTGCTTTGGCATGCATCATATCTCTTCCAATGTTAATGAGCTGCCAATTTATTTTAATCTTTTAAATCAGTTTTACACGCTTAAGATATTTTGGTTTTGAGTAAAAACAGAACTTCTAGGCAGCATCTAATTGCTGAACTAGTCTTTTTTTTTTATTGTTATTATTTTATTTTATTTTTTCCCATTGGTTTGTACTTGCAATTCATTTTACTTCCACTCTGAGTGTTTTTTAAAGGAGGAATCACAGAAATACCTGGGTTGGAAGGGACCTCAAGGATCATGTAGTTCCAACCCCCCTGCCCGGCAGGGCCACCAAACATACACCTTTACTAGATCAGGTTGCCCAGGGCCCCGTCCAACCTGGTATTGAACACCTCCAAGGACGGGGCATCCACAACCTCCCTGGGCAGCCTGTTCCAGGGCCTCACCACTCTCCTAGTAAAGTTTTAGTCATTTAACCCGCTTGATCTTGCTTAGGTTGGTCTTGCACTCAATAAGAATGATTGCCCTGAAACTGTGAGGGTCCCAAACCTCCTGCAGTCAGCAGTAGGCAAAATTACTCTGCCTCTTTAATGGGAGCTCTTTGATATGGGTGGCTGCTTGGGCCAGATGTTGCATCTTCTGGGCTGCAGATGTTCTCCTTGCTGTGGTTCTCCTTCACTCCCAGTCATCTGTGTATTGATAACAACCCTCCTGGATTGGGCACAGTGCATTTTGGAGACCTGTTGATGCTTCTGGGGAGGATGTGATTGCTGCTTGTGGAAGATGAAATACCGAGAGATGTGGGCTGGGATTTTCCCGTTCGTTAAACACTTACCTTCCTTTGTAGCTTAAACAACTGTCTAATTGAAGTGAAGATGTTGCTGATGTTTTAATTATGACTTTGGCAATAAATCCTGAGGAGTCAACACTTTCTTTTTTTAATAAAACTTGTAGTGAGACAACTGTGGATATGTTTTTCTTTTTAACCCTATGTGTAGGCAGAGCAGTATACAGAGGTAGGTGTATTTAGGCTCACCTCTTCCAAACAAATGCTTTTAAGCACTAGTAGGACTAGGACTACATTTCATTTACACATCAGAGCTGCCTGGAGACTTGTGCAATTATAAGCTAAGCTTACAGAGGCCTTTAGGCCTATTGAAACACCAGTAAATGACCACGCTCTTCATTATGTAAAAACAAAAGGAGGAGCATGTTCTGACTCCTGCATGTGACTGAAGTGAGTTCCCACACCCTTTGTTGTAGCCAACAAAACATGGGTGCTGCTGGAGACCTCTGCCTCTTTGTACAGGAGGAAAGCTGAAGCAGGTAGGTTTTCCTTCCATAAAACCCCCAGTCATAGCATTCTTCAGCCTGGTCTCTGCTCTGGACAATTAAGGGATCAGGAACCTGGGGTGCAATGTGAGCTCCCATGTAGCACCTTGCAATCATGGGTGGGGAAGCCCTCATGTCTTATCTGGGGGAATAAACAAGTCTGTAAGGATACAGAATAGAGCTCTTTGATTCTTATTTATTTATTTGTTTGTTCTTGGAACAAAGATGGTGTCCAAACAAGCACTCAAACCCCAGGAAATGGCTGAGATGGGTCTGTTTTCTGTTTCAAGAGTGGATTTCCTGGGTAAGACAAAAGCTGGGGGCATCTAGAGGAGATTTTGTTCCCCACAAGCACTGTTTGGAACAACGTGTAATGCTGAGCATATGGTAGGGGAGAGTGGGATGGTTGCACAGTTCCTGCAGGCACACTGCATCTGAGTCCATTCATGCACTTGTGTTCAGGGTGGCTCTCAGCCACCCCTGGCATCTGTGTAGACTGAACTTAGGAAAAAGGAGATTGGGGATGTGTGAACTTTGCAAAATGAGTAGGAAGCTTGTGTTCATCAGAAAGGGGGAGGAGACTGGCAGGCAGGAAATCTTGCTATTCAATAAAAAGCAGCTGCTCACCAAGCTGCCTTTCTTACTGCTTTTCCTGAATGTATTGATGAACGTTTATGGTTCCATCTGAAGTTAATTTACCAATTGCATCAAGTTGTGTGAGTTTCACCTGTAACAGGACTTTGTAGCCCCAAGTGATGGCTGCTGAAAGTTGTTCATCTCCAATCAGGAGGACTTGAAAGGCCAAGCCCTTAATGTGTTGCCATGGGGATCATTGGATCCTATGCAGCATTCCTCACCAATTCATGCTGTGGGACTCCAGATACAGCAGTGAGACAAAGCAAGCACAAGTATGGATGTCTCTATTTATATGCCACACTTGCAGAATCTAGTTTCATAAGCTTGATGCAAAAATGTTGCTACTAAGCAGTTTGGAGAAAAGGATTTTGCAAATTAAGGGTTGTGTGAAATTCAGTTTTGATATAAACACTGAAGTGTCAGGGCAGTCTGGCACCTCAGCTATACATCTATAAGTTTAGATACAGAGCTGCCTTCTGCTGTTTAAAAAAGACAAGAAAAGTGCTTGGCATTCAGTAGGAGCTCATGGGATAGCTGGAAAGGAAGCTTGTGGCTTTCACCTACTGGCTCTCCTCCCTCACTAAGTTGCATCTCCGCAGTAGATGTGGTGTGATGGCAGAGTGCACAGGTGTGCTGCTGGCTCTGGCTGGTTAGTGTGTGTCCTGGCTGTGGGCAGGCCTGGATGTGGGGATCATAGTTGTGGTTGGGCTCCTTGCACTGGTGGGCCTCGGGAGGCTTAGATGTGCCTGGTACTTGTTGCTCTTGTCCTTTCTAGCCAGGTGAAGGGGATGTTATAAAGTACGGCTCTTTTGGTTTGGAGGAGCTGGTCTCCTTGGAGCTGTGCCTCTGTCACATCTGGCCGACCCAGTCCTGGATGTTTGGGAGCTGTGGAACAGCAGAGGGGACATGCGCACACACAGCAGCCTTGGTTCTCCAGGCAAACATTCCCTCCTTCCAAACGACCTTAATTAATAGAGAAGTTTTCTTAAAGCGAGCTTGGTTGTTTTGGCTGAGTGCTTTGCGTACAATCTTTGAAATGATTGACTATGTTAAATCATGATAATTAAGTCTGACCATTAACCTCCCACAAAGCTGATTACAGCAGGAGGCAGGTGGGGGGGGTGGGGGGGGCGAGGAAGAGGAAGTTTTCTATTTTTCTTAGTGCTTTTGTTTCAGTCTGTTTGCAGAGTAAACACAATGAGCGTGCGGGTCGATTAGCTGCAGACCATCTCTGCAGTCAGAGGAGGAGGCTACTGAGTTTTTACATGTGAAAACCTGGGGTGTAGGGAAAATGTGCTCTGGGAGGCCTTAGGCCTGTACACGTGTGGCTTTGTGGTGCCTGCCTGCTGGCATGCAGGCTGCTTTCTCTGGAGCTCCTGTACCTTCACTTCCCAATGACTTCTATGCCTGTGCTGGACGGCAGTCTTCTGATTGCTGTAGGAGCAGCTCCTCCCCTCCAGCATTTCTGTGTCTGAGCTCAGTGTGGCTGTTAGATGGTGCTTCCAAAGGGTATCTGCTGTCTGCCTGCTGCACTCGTAAAACAGTTAGGACTGTTGTGTCGGTGCGACCAAAGGCAGCGCTGACTGTGAACCGCTCCGGGTGAGCGGGACGTTGTGTGCTGTGCGCTGTGCAGTGCCGGTGCTGCAACTGAAGGGGAGCTTTGTTGAAGAAAGGAGAATCCTTGCATGGAAAATGAGCAGCGAGCCAGAGAGAATTGGCTATTCCAGAGCGGGGACGGGCCTTCAGCCACCCCTGGCACGAACAATGGGGCCGCTGCAAATCTGATTTGAGCCGCTAACAATAACGCATTGAAAAGGAAAGCAGACCTCTCAGGTCTCTCTGTCTTTCTCTGGGTCCCTACTTTGTACTTCAGCTTTTGTTTGCTCTAGCAAACCCACAGCAACACAAATGTATGTGTGAGTACAGGGAGGGTGAAAATCCTTAGAACAGACGGCAAAAGGTCAGGCAGCAAAAAAGGCCCTCAAGAAAGGAGGGGAGCTTCCAAAACTCCAGGTATTTCAGATGAAAGGAGAGTATAACCTGACCTGTAATCACTGCATGTATTTGTGCAGCTATGACATGCGCCCTTCCCCCCAGAATTCATAAAATTCTGCTCCATGTATCACGTAGATTATTTTGTTTTCCACTAAATAAAGAGGCCTGTAGCCAGTGCTCCTGCACCATGGAGATAGTGATCTCAGCCACCCCCTCCTCTTCCCCGCAGTCCAGGGGTCACGCTCTGCTTCACGTGGAGCCCATGGCTGTTCCCATGGCTGAGGTCAGGCAATGGGCTGTTAGTCCTGGGCCTCCCTGTGAACAGGAGTTACTGCACGGCCCTCCCCTGCCACTGTGCAGCCACCATGGTGCGACCTGCAGAGCTGGCACTGTGCTAACTACAGGAGAGCAAAAAGAGGAAGCTGGATACTGAATGGCTCCTGTGTAGGGGATAGCAAGAAATGGTTTATAAAAAGCTACAGTATACTCAGATATAAGAATATGCATATTCAGATATAAAAGCAGATACAGTTATCTTCATTTATGTTTCCATTACATTGGAAATTCCAGCTACATCTGCAAAATAATCTCTCTCATTAGACTTGCTGGCACTGGTCAGTTTGTACTACTTTCTGGATGGAGGAAACCGCTCTACTACTAATTCCACTTACTAATGGTCCTGCATATATTTACAATGGATCTGTAACTACATCTGATGAGTGATAAAGTGGGAACTGAGCTCAAATATGTTGACTCATTGTGTTCCATCCACTAGACCCTTTGCTCATACCTTTGTTATTGGAAACCTGTCTGAAACTATTGACAAATTGCATTCCACAAGCAGAAAATAGCTCAGTTGTAGGGTGTACCCTGTTATTAAATACTGAACCAGGCCAAGTTTAGGTAACACCAGACTAGCATTACAATACACATTTTAGTGTTATTTCCATTTGTGTCTTATTGTAATGAATTTTAGTTAATTTCATTTTTCCCAATGAAGGTGTACAGCTAACAAAAATATTGGTGCAAAATTGTTCTTGCATTGTAACTTCCTTTTTTTCACAATTAGTTTTAAAATATCTCAATAACTCTGACTGTAAAAATACATTTACGTTATTATCAGGGGTTAAGTTCTTAAGATACCAAATACTGTTAAATATTTGTGTCACCAAGTTTGTTACAGGGGCACTTGCTTGATATAATGTATCACTTTCATTTAGCTATGTGATGTTCTTTAACATGCCTTGTGAATTACGAATAAAGTAATCCCTCCTGGATCACTATTTTATTCTTCCTGTCTATGCAGTAACAAGCGACTTGTGGCCTTAGTGCCAAATGACACTTCATTCAACACCAGACGAGCCTACACCAGCGAAGATGAAGCCTGGAAGTCGTATTTGGAGAATCCCCTAACAGCAGCTACCAAGGCCATGATGAGCATAAATGGTGATGAGGACAGTGCTGCTGCCCTTGGCCTATTATATGACTATTATAAAGTAGGTAACTCCATCGGTATTCCTCCCTGCTGCACTGGCAGGGGTCTGCTCTAATGAGGCATCAAAAGAGACAGTTTTCAAGGACAGAACTCGCTACACCTTGTTTTATCTCTGATACTGGCATCAAGTGTCCTTTCCACTTTAGGAAGCCTCCCTGAAGCTGTTTTGATGAATTTAGTTCTGGAGAGAAAAAACAAAATCAGAATTCTCATATCAAGTGTACAGGCATGATTTCTTCTACAGTACTGCATTCTTCCTCTTACCTTGGAAGAACCTTGGATCAATAAGCCCCCTTTATTTGGTGCTCCTATACTTGCAATGCTAGTTTAAAAAGTAGAAAAAAAGGAGACCTTGTCCATCTCTAGGTTTGTCTGCTTTTTTGCTTCATTCCACAGCTGTTTTATTTGTTCTTTGGCTGGACTATCTCTCATCTGACAGTTTCCCATGTTATTTTTATTTGTACAATGATTGCAGTAGGCTGTGTATAAACATACAGTAAGGTCTAGCCCTCGCACTTGAAGTTTGTGGTCTAAATAGAAAAGTGGAGAACAGAAATGGAGCTGGACACTGAGCTGACTCAATGTACAGGGTAGGCATTTACATGTAATTTCAGTCTGTTATCTGATTTTAAACCTAGGGCTTTATCTTCTACTTCGATACCACCTTTTTTTTCATATATTTCATAATTTAGGGCTATACCAAAGGATTCTGCTGAAGTTGGAGGAGAGCCCTACAGGGTACTTCTCTCTGTAATGCAGAAATGTCACTCTGAAAACCAGGCTGACCTCCTTATGCTCTGGAAACAAACTCCGTGATGCCTACTAAATGCTCGAATCTGAAACTGGGCTTTAATCTACCTCCACTTAATCTACCTTCTTACTTCCCAAGCTGCTGATTTCTGTTGTGAATGGATGACCTTTGAAATCCAGCAGAATAAAGCCAGCTCTGCTCTTAATTCATGAAGAGGTAGCAGGAATGGAAATTGAAAATGAAAGAACTCTGCTGCTAGTATTTATTAGCATAAATGCTTTTAGAGAATGGGTTTCACAGTCTCTGCTACAAATGTTAGATAAGTGTTCAGGACAAAGTTTACAGGCAAGATGTTATATGCCAACATTAGTGCTAATCATTGTTTTATTTCATTACTGATTATATTTCAAGAGATGTTCCATTCTTTTGTCTGAGTCTGTTTGTCAAGGAGTAGAGAAAGGTTTTTCCCAGTAAGAAAGAGGAACAGTCCTTTTGTCTTTTTGGCAGAATTAGCAGAGTCTGTGAAGTTAATGTGGACTCATACAATTAGGATGTGTATGACCATCTGGAGTACTGGCTTTTCTGTCCTAGCCTTGTATATACCCTTGTATCTTGAAGTTCATTATTCTGCTCGATTTTTTTTTTTTTTTTTTTTTGGTATAAAAACAGAAAACAGGTCTTTCCCTTCCCAAAACAGTGTTTTGGTGAACACACCTGTCCCCAGTTCCAGACAGTTGCAAGAGCCCCTGGGGGGCTCAGATGGAGTAAGCTGTGTTAATGTCAAAGCCATTTCCAGCATTCAGTAATGGTCACTTCTGTCTTAAAGTGAGAGAAAAGGATTGCTCTTGATGATGCTCTCAAACAGGAAATTAAAACCTAGCTTCGAGTTCTGTGCTGCACTGTGGAATTGTAGAGGAGGATTTCCCATTCAAAGGACTCTTGAATTGCCCTTATTTATCATCTGGTTCATCTATTCTCACGTGCTGGTAAAGGTGGTTTTTTTGAAGAGCTTTTCCTAGTCAATAGGAATTATTAGAATATACCTCTCTCTGTCTTTTTTTTTCCTTTAACCTTCTCCTTCTTTTTCTACTGATATTTATCTAAAGACCGACCCACCTTTGAAGATGAATATGAGATAAATATGTGAATAGGAATTAACAGGTGTGAGCTGTGGTTTAGATCCAACTTCTAAAATACAGGAAAGCTTCTGGTTTGTTAATGAGAAGGACACAAGGTAGGGAGAGAAGATGTCCCTAAGAGGAGGAAAGGCTTTGGCTGGCACTTCTAGACTCTACTGTGGTCTTGCAGATACAGCTGATGTTAACGTTAGGTACTGTAGTATCATTTTTTTCCCCTCTAAATCCAAGTGTTTTCCTGATCTTTTAATAAAGTATTTGAAGATAACAGGCATGACTTTAGTCCATCCTTATGTCTATTCTTGCTCTTTAATCATGAATTAACTGCTGTGATGGCATGGGTGTACCATCTCTTGGAAGTAGTAGGTGAGAAGTGTTTGTTCCAAAATTGCTGGTTCGGCAAAGAAAAACACAGC
The DNA here is from genome assembly GCF_054131305.1 of Coturnix japonica. NCBI lineage: Eukaryota > Metazoa > Chordata > Aves > Galliformes > Phasianidae > Coturnix > Coturnix japonica. The sequence goes on along the minus strand of NC_140664.1, from coordinate 18,613,352 downwards.
CATGGCAGCAACTTTGCCCTTGGTGATTTCATTTCTATTCTGACTTCAGAAAACCAGTATGTGGGAATCTGTAAGCTATTTAGAGTCAATCTAAGTCAGTCTTGGGGTCATATTTGACTTAATTCTCATGGCCACCATTGCACTCAGCAAAGCAGAAGTTAGTGTTCTCTGATGACATGCCAGCATGCCCCGACCATGCTTGTGAAGAGAAGGGTTTGTATGCTTTCCCTGGTACAAGTTCTGCATACTTCTGACTGCTCTGTAACAGGTGGACCTCACAGCTAGCTCTTCTGGTTTAACTGAAACCCCTACTTCCTCTGAGCTCAAATGTTCTCCGTGCAGTGCTCATCAAAACATCCCCTTTTCATTCTTATCATTTGTTAAGCAGTGAAGAGTGTGTGGGTCTGCGTGTTAGGGAATGTAAGCTTAGATTCTGACATTGCTTTAGTCTAGTTTTATATTCCAGAGATAGACATGCAGGAAAGAGCTTTCCTACAGATATATTTACACAAGGACTAGAAAAAAAGCTCCACAATCTCTACATTTTTTCTCTTTGGAAATTATCTTGCTCACAATAAGTCTCCCAAAGAAAAACAGCTCCTTGCATCAGTGTATTAGACAACGCTGATGCATTTTGGTATTTCTAATTGTTACAGTAGAGCTAAATGAAGTTGCAAGTACCTGACAGTTGCATTTACCTGACCCCATGCCTGATGTTGTTCTCAGGTTCCCAGAGATAAAAGGCTGTTGTCTGTTAACAAAGTGAATGATAATCAAGAAGACCAAGATAAAAGGTACAGTATTATTCAAAATCATACACCCAGATACGAACAGTGTTGATCAGTTGTGAACTGTAGGAGCAGGGATAGCTTGAAGATCTATGGTTGTCTTCCAAAAGACACAAGAATGAAGACTATCTGGAGAAGCAAACTTTACTGCTTATTACTTTTAATTTATTAAAAACTTAAGCAGGATTATTCCATATGCAATTTCAAAGTAGCAGAAAGTTTCATGACTTGTGTTTTGTTCTTTCACTGCTGCTGAGATTAGTAAAGTCAGATTACATTGGCAGTTGGCTATTGACTGCTTTTCCTTCAATTTTCTTAAGGCAGAAACTGAGTAGATTGGCTTCAGTAACCCAGTGTTTATAGTTTTATTTGACATAATTGAGTGTCTACTCATAAACAAATAAAGTAACTATTAAAATGATTCCCCGAGAAGTTCTTGTCACTCTTCTCAGATTTCAGCCCTCCTCAGCAGGCTGAAAGTTGTAGAGTCAGAGGAGCCTGATTCTTGTTTTTATTTAGACCTGTGCACAAGGGAGAGTGTATATTTAAGGAGATATATCTAATTTTTTGCTAGGCAGAATTTCTCAGTGTAGCTAAATTGATTGTAAATTGTGTTTAGCTAAATTGTAGCTAAACACCCTATGCATGTGTACTAGTATGTGTTAGGTGAAACTTTAAAACAGGTCGTAGTATAAATCCACTGTTTCAGAACAGAATGTGAAAGTTTGTTGAGGAACAGTTTTAATGACCCCAGAGAAATTCCAAAGTTGAGTATGGTTGGCAAAACTGGCCTCAGGTAGAAAGCCTGAAGAGAGAGGAACTCTGATGTCAGAGCACATTTCCTGGGTTGAAGACAAAGCAGAATGTTAGACCTATTTAAAGGTTTATAGGTTAACAATTTTATGTCAGTGCAACTCCTGTGAACAATCTGTTTGTTTTCAAAAGTGACCACAGGCAGAGAAGTGGGAATGCTGCTGGAGGTTACCTTGCAGCCACAATCTTGTTACTGATCTACTCTGATACAATAGGATTCCTGTGCTTGTTCTTTCAGAAGAGCATTGGTATCCAAGTCACACAAGCATAGTGTCTAGAAAGAGCATACGGCATGTGGATTTTGCTGTTCCTTCCTACTTGCTATTTCACATGCAAATTATCTACTGTTAGTAGTCCATACCTTGTGTTACTCCTTATGCCTTTTTGAGCCTAAGGGTTGTTGCACTGGTAGATTGACTTCCCATCCAAACTATAAGCCAGGGTGAGTGTAATCCCAGATAGGCAGAATTTATCACAACAAGTCCTACCAATTAGAGGTCAAATCGAGTGTATCGTCTTTCCCAAGCTGTTGAAGAGTTCGGGACCTCGCCTGCTTCACCATGTCGTGTGCTTAGGATTTGTTAATGTACTACTTGTTATGGCAATGGCTTATCAGAGTCGAAAGCGCACAGATCTCCTTCCCTGCCATCTAAGGTCATTAAGCTATTTAAGGAGGAGATTTACTTTATCAGGACAGTTCATAATGTTTGTGTTTTTGTCTCGCAGAAATTGTCTCAGTTCCACGGAAGCTCAGAGTAATTTGAGTGGGGGAGAGAACCGTGTGCAAGTCCTGAAGACGGTGCCAGTTAACCTTTCCTTGAACCAAGACCCATTGGAGTCTTCCAAAAGGGAGTACAACACAAATGTGTCTGGCAGCTCCACGCCAATTACGGGGACTGCAGTGACTGTGATAAAAGCAGAAGAGTTCACTCCTGTTTTTATGACCCCACAAGCACACTATACAAGAGGAGAAAATGAGGAGCACCGAGGGGTTATCTTTGAACCGTATGAAGTGTCCAACATTGCTCCCCACACCAATTATCTCAAAGATGACCAGCGCAGTACTCCTGACAGTACGTACAGTGACACCTTCAAAGACGGAGGAACAGAAGTAAGTTTTTGATCTCAAATTAACATCTAAGAACTCAATGAAAAGCTGTAAGTGAGATAAGGGGTTTGAGCTTGTAAACGAGATAAGGAGACTTGAGCTGTCCACAACAGCCATTAAAAGAACAGTAATGTTAGTTTCAGCACATTCAACACTCCTCTGTGTTGCATTCATGTCTGTTTGTGCTGATTGTAGGGGAAAATCATGAGGTGTTTCAGAAGTTTTTAAGTTGTTTAGTGGAAACTTGAAGAGTAACAGATACTGATCTTCTGTCTTGGATGTTATTGTAGCAAGCAGAGGATAGATACCATTCCCAAAGAAGATCAGTTGTCCATTAACTAGCTGTGCTTTCAGACCTTTTCCTAAATGTAAGAAACAGCACCCATTTTGTAACTGGGAAATTCTTGATGTTCTTCTAAAAGTGCAAATGAGCAGCATCCATCTCTGCTGCTAAATAAACCTAATTTTTTTAAAAGCTGTCCATTACACTAAGTTCTATTCTTCAACATAAGCAAGGAGGTGAAACTAGTGGGATTAGGGGAATAAAGGGATCAACAGGCAGGGAAAGACTCATATGCTTGTGTATGTAGGGGAATGATGAGGAGGAGAGAGAGAGGGAGCTGCCTGGTCACTTTTTTACACTGTTTACTGAGACAAAGTAATTATAAAAGTAGCCTTAGTATGGTAAATACCCCCTGGCTGCTTTTGCCTGCAGCAGAATAGTCCAAACAAGTCAGAGCAGCAGAAGGGTAGAAATGGATGGTTTAAGAGTGACAATGCTTGTGTGAATAAGTAGATGTATTAGGTGGTAAAACTCTCCTCAGATTTTCTCCTCCTCCTCTATGAAATTGTACAAGTAACAAATGAAAATATGAAACCAGCTACATTAAGGATAATTTGCTCTTACTGAATGTTGGAGAAATTTGTTATGTGCTTGTGTACACGGCTGTTAGAAAAGTAAATTGTCTCTACACAAGCATTGTGGATGAGGACATTTAGAGGTGACGTCCATTTCAAGATACAGAAACCCAGTTAGGTCAACTAAATGAATAATTAATGAGAGAGTTTAGATTGCCAGTGAAAAATCAGTATTTCCCCTGTAGCTGCTTTAAACTTAGATGGGACAATTTTCACCGTAATGATCCCATCACAGCTTAGATTGCTTGTAGTAGTTAGTGCTTGTGGATCCTTGATTTCTGATTGTGAGGAAATACTCCTGACTGATACATAATAATTTTGCTCTTCAATTCTGTCATACTGGATATTTGTTGTTATACTTCTGGAAACAAAACTGCTTTTTATTGCTGAGCAGCAATCACAGAAGAAGTCCTGGAAATTAAATGTAACGATCCATCAATGACTGAGAATCACTGAAAATGTGTTACTACTCGTATAGTAGAGTATAAATGGGCTCGTATGTTCAGGAAGGTGGAGTATAAATCCTTGCTTAGCCTGCACAAAAAGACTTCATTTTTGAGAAGCATCTCTTTATGTAATTTTTGTCCTGACAGATATTTTCATTTTGTAATGAGTGACTGAAAGTTTTGCTTCACCTAGTAAAGTGTGCATTTCGCTCAAAGGAAATATTGTATTGAAGGCAAAATGCTTTCACAGAGACACAGAACAGCCCACCCCTGCTCCAACAGGGACACCCAGAGCAGGGGGCCCAGGCCCATGGCCAGGAGGTTTCTGAACATCCCCAAGGAGGAGACCCCACAGCCTGTGGGCAACCTGTGCCAGTGCTTCAGCGCTGCAGAGCACAGCAGTGCTGTTTAGTGCTCAGAGCAATCCCCTGTGCTCCAGTCTGTGCCTGTGGCCTCCTGTCCTGGCACTGGGCACCACTGAACAGTGCCTGACTCCGTCTTCATTGCCATCCTCCCTTCAGTTATTTATGGACACTGATGAGATCCCTTTGAGCCTCCTTTTATCCAGGCAGAGTAGCCTCAGTTCTCCACCTCTTCTCACAGGAGAGGTGGTCTTCATCACAGGAGAGGCCCTTCATCAAAGCTTTAGCCTACATCACCACACCTATTCATAATAGCATATACAGCAATCTAAATCTATATCAACATTTCTTTGTAAACCTTTACGACGGCTGGCCACATGTAATTTTAAATAAAGCAAAACAAAAGAAAAGACAACGTGAAGTCTTTAGGAAAACTGATTTTTCCTGCAAGTCTGCTTATCTTTGAGATAGGGTATGTTTTTACAGGTTTGTTTTAGAATGGATCAATGTGCAAGCAAGGAATACAACAAGGCAGATGCTTTTCAGCTGCAATTCTGTTGGTTATGAAAAGCTCTAAAAATGGAACTTGATCAATTCCAGTGTAAAGACCATTTAGTTTTCACTTCAGTTTATAGGCATTTCAGTTTTAAATGGCTGATGTTTTTTTCTGGAGGGGTTTCATGTAAACACAGTTTTGCTTTTGCTGCTATTTTCTGTTTGTTTGTTTCAAACTGTACCTAATTATTGTTTTTGTTTTTCAGAAGTATCGCAGCGTGTCAGTGGGGGCTGAAGAATACATTTATGAACAAACAAGGTATGGCATCAGCTTTGAAATACCATAGCAGGCATTGCATAAGTGTTATCAAGGAAGTGCTCCCTTGTCCACTTTCCACCCTCCTTTTTGTCACCCTGGGGCACTTGCAGGCCTCTCTTGACACTGACCAGCATTGTTCTTCCCTTCTCTGCATGTTAGTTTTCAAATCTGACCTGTGTGTATCTTTACCTGTTATCTTACCCTTGGTTTGGGTTGAAGCTTCTCTTGAACCCCTGAAGTTACGTGTGATTAAATCTGCCCAGAGGAATTCTCCAGATAAAGAGGGAACGGCTTTGACAGCGGAGTCATGGAAAGTCTTCCCCACATTTTTCAGGACGGCAGGATGCACAGCTCAGTTGTCTGAGATGGCAGAACTAAACCTACCCAAATTTCTGTCTTCTGTTTTTCTGTCTTCTGTCTTTCCAGTTTTCTTAGTTACTTGTTGTAGGTTTTCTGGGAAACCCTCTGTCTTTTTACAATGCTCGCTATTATATTTTAGGTTTACTTGTAAAGTCAATAAAGCAGTAATTTAAAGCCATGTAAAAAAAACAAAGAGTTTTTATAAGTTTTGGGAAAAAAATTAAAAACTGAAGTTTGAAAGGAACCTCCCTGCTAAGAACAGAAAAAATGTGTGTGTAGAAAGGGCAGATGCTGCATGGTCACTTAACTATGAGAGGTTGTTATCAATAACATTTATAAGCTGATGCTTAATTTTAATCTCGTGGGTAGTTCTGTTTATATCTGAGAGATTACACATGTTTTAAAAAACAGGAACATGCCTCCATTACTTTTTTTTCCTGGAGTAGGCACATGACTGCTTCTGTAGGAGAGGTTTCTTAGAGCCTGATCTTTTTTTCTGAGCAATATTAAAACAATCATTAACTTTGGTGAGCTTGGAACTGAATTGTTGTGTGGGCAGTACATGTGAAGCAGACCTGTAGCAAGGAGTTCTGACATACACTGGGTGTTTATAAAATCGAATCTCAAAGCCATGGCCTCGCTAACAGTTCTCAGGCGTTTAGTCTTTTCTGCTGTGACACTGGTCCACTTTGTAATGTGACCTCCAAATACACACTAAGGAAAGAAAAGACTTCTTTCCTAGGAGTTCCATGGAATCTGTAGGTGCTCAGACATTAAAGCTTCAGACTGAAAGTGATGAATATGAAAGTAACTGAATACTTTATATGAGAGTCCTTAACTACACGGGTTTTAGTTAAAAGCCATGGTGAGATTTAGGGTAGTATTTTAACCATTTGAGTAGCTGAAGTGAGCTTAAGGTGTAATAGCAGTCCTGCTATAGCGCACACTCTGGTTTGCCAGCTGGGAGCAGGAAGAAATTTCCCAAGTAGTACCACAGGGAGCCTTCAGAACTGGCCAGGTGCAGCCTATCTGGGTTTTACTGTTAATGGAGCTTTAAACTTTGTGCTTTGAGATTTGCTCCTGAAAGTGAAAAGTACTAAAGCTAGGTGTTTTCTTCTGATTCATTTTTAAAAGAAGACTTGTAAAACCTTCTTTGCATATTTTCTTTTAATAAATGAACCTCTTGTCCCTCCTCTTTATATTGCTTCTCTGCCTAGTGCTTGAATATAGCAGTTGGACTTCCCATTCTTCATGTGCATCTTTTGCAGCAAGTGCTGTTCTGTTCTTACTGAATTCCTGTTTCTGTGGTACTAATAAGTATAAATGTCTGTGGAGATTGGTGATTTCCTGATTAATACTGTAAGTTGTGCTTCATTCCTTCTTGGCATTTGACGTTTACTGTGGGATATATAGCCTCATTCTTTATGATGGTTCTTGGTTCTCTACAGAGTAAGTAAAGATGAGGTCTTTGATCCAAGAGACTTACAGTCCAGATAGTTCTATGCTCAATTGCCAGAATCAATGAACTTGAAAGAAGAAATTTGCAGTTTTCAATACTTGTATGACATTTTTGAGGCATTTTATTTGTTTCCTTAACCCTATGACGTGTATGTACTGTATGAAATATGTAATGTGCAGAGACAGAGAGAAAAGGAGAAAATGATACAGATTTTGTTGTTGTTTCTTTCCCTGTCTTTTCAACAGCACTTTTCAGTATACACTAGAAGCTACCAAATCTCTGCGTCAAAAGCAAGGGGAGGGGCCTATGACCTACTTAAACAAAGGACAGTTCTACGCCATTACACTGAGTGAGACGGGTGACAACAAATGTTTCCGGCATCCGATCAGCAAAGTCAGGGTATATTCCAACTTCTTTCCTAGATGGGAATGGAGCTCTTCATAGAAATATAGTTGTGGTTGGTTGGGTTCTAGTCTTGTATGTCTGTGTGTGTGTGGACAGAAAAAGCGTATTCTTATGCTTGATTTAAAAGTGGGTGAGTGAAATTGCTGGTGGTCTCAAGTACTGAAGTTAATTGATGAGTTAGGAGCTAATCGATTTTATATGTATATATCTGCCTTAGTTTATGAGTTTAGCAGAATGATTATTGCACTGATACTGCTGTTGATGTTGGTGAACTTATCATTGCCCAGATTAAAAAGAAAAATCAGAGAACTTCCACATTTGCTGTGTAAGTCCATCTTGAATTGTGTACTTCAGTAGGTGCTCTCCAGTGTAGTTCAGATAAAATGTGAAGAACTGAAGCCACCCTTTGTGACACCAATTTTTAAATAGTTACACTATTAGTGAGCTTTCACTCGATGTTCACTTAGGAATATGCCCGAATGGATGATTTGCATCTCAGATTCTGAAAACAAAACTGAAGCCGGGTGTTCAGCAACATCTGCCTAGTGAGCAGGCCTCCTCATTTCCCTGGTGATGTTTTTGAGTAAGCAAATCCAAACCCAGTAACCTTGAAATGAGCAATGAGCCTCAGAGTTGATGCCCTGCAAATTTCACCCTGAAGCTGGAAGGGCTGCATATGTATGAGGCTGCAGAAGTGTTTCCATCCAAATAAATGTTCCTTAAAAATGTTGTGACTTTAGTCACAGGAACCAATGAAAATCAACATGAGCAGTGAAGCAGACAACAACCTATATCATAGAATCATAGAATCATTTGAATTGGAAGGGACCTTTAAAGGTCATTTTGTCCAACACCCTTGTAATAAACAGGGATATCTGCAGTTAGGTTGCTCAGTGCCTAATCAATCCAGACTAACCTTGAATGTTATCAGGGGTGGGACATCCACCACATCTCCAAGCAACCTGCTCCATATGCTTCTGTCATATTTTCTAACAAGAGACAATAATTTGTAAACCTGAACAATAGTTAATTTTTGGCCTGGTTTCCTAGGGGCGTGAGCTTGATGATGTTGAATAAAGCAAGTATAAGATTTCCCTACTGCTGAAAAGTCTCTGCCTCTGACATCCACCCTTTGTGGTGCCAGCTGTGCCATTTCTACAAAAAAGGAGTTGGGAATCTCACTGATCTGGCTATAAGCCAATCCTTGTAGGTCTGATTCACCACATATACACGAGTTTTGAAGCAACAGAAGAGATGGAATTTGTAAAGGAGAGATGAGACCATTTCTTCTAGCAGATGTGTGGTTTAAAGAAGATCATGAAATCGCATACAACTTTAGCTTTTATAGGCCAGGGAGCACATGAAGAGTTACAGTGGTGAACGTGCATAGGGACTTAGGTCATGAATCAATTGTGATCCAGTTCCTTACTTATGTAACAGTTTATTGTTATTTTTATGAGCTTGGTGACTCAGGGTTAAAGGAAGAATGGGAACAAAAGAAGATGTGTGAAAGAGATTTTGTTGTTTTGTTCTCCGTTATTTCTTTTCTTTGCAGGTTACCTAGCATGAGCATTCTTTCTTTGTTTTGTGTTTTTCATTTTCCTTGACTACAGCAGGGCTTTTTAAAAAAGCCTCTATTACTCATGTGCAGTTCTGTATAGTGTTTCAGTCTGTTTCCCTTGAACGATAGTTTTAAACAAAGGGAATTCAGAACTAGAACTGAAAAGCTCAGTGAAATCCAGTAAATATTCACACTGAGTTTGTCATTACGATCATATATGCAAGAGTCTTGCTCCTAAGAGGAACATTTGGACATGTTAAAACTGTATATTCATGGAAGAAGGTGAAGAAAAGCACCAACATTGTCACCAGTCATGCTCCAAGACTTACATTTTGTGGAATAAAATTTGCTTGAGGTTTTGGTTGTTGCAGGAACTTACCTACTACCTTTTTTTCTGTCAGGACGTAATTATGTTACTCACAGAAAGCTTCTCCTTTTAACTCCCCAAACACAAAGATACCAAATGAGACTTCTCTCTGAAGTTTTTATTCCTCCATTGCATTGTCACCAGTATCCCATGCACAACTAAACTGCCCTTTGAAAATGTCCTCCCTTTCCTCCCAGTAATCCAGAACTCCAGAAAAACACAACCATTATTTTAAAACTACGTTTCTTTAGCTGTGAGATTTTCCATGCAATTGTAGTACCGGACTGCAATAAAAAACAGTGATCTTTTACAATCCAAGCACTGTAGAAGGGCAGGGACTGAGTCATCATTAGAACTGTTGTGTTTCTGACTATTAACTACAGATTAACTATAATGCACCCTCTGCTGTTTATTTTCTTAGAGCGTGGTCATGGTTGTTTTTAGTGAGGATAAAAACAGAGACGAGCAGCTGAAGTACTGGAAATACTGGCATTCCCGGCAGCACACAGCAAAGCAGAGGGTCCTTGACATCGGTGAGTATGAGAGGATATTTTGGAGAAGACAGTGTGGAATTCTTTGGTGCCTTTCACAGGGATGTGGTGAAATATGTTGGCTATGGCTGCATGGGTTACAACCAAACTTTTAGCAGTCACTTGTCCCTGCTAGGAAAGAGTGTATGGTCTATGAAGCGGGAAGGAGACCTTGCAGATGAACAGTACTTGGCAGTCACGGAATAAAGCTTCTTCCTGCAGGTGTTTTTAACAGTGTTCCCCCTTGGTGGGAAGTTGGTGTCTGCGCCTTCTCAGGCACAGGGCATTTCCTTTTGCTTCTCAATGATTGATCCATTCTTCAATCCACTACTGGCCCACATAACAGTTAAGTCAGCAAATCTGATAGAGAAGCTTCCAGGAAGATGTAAATGTTTCAAGTCTGTGTTGCTGCAATGACCTCACTGTTGTGTACGGGGAACCTGAGTCTTAAGATGCCATCATTATGGTGACTGCAAATAAGCACCCAGGACTACTGCACCACCTGTTTTTGAGCCTTGTCAGTGTCAGAGAGAAGTGAGGGAGAGATGCTGAGCTCTGGTGAGCTATACTGGGAGACCTGTTTACTGTTCATCCTGTCTAATTTGCAAGCCCATTTTGATCAGAACTGCTCTATCTGCGTGCTTGGGAGATTTGAATGGAGGAAGAGCACGTACCTGCTGCAGAGGAGCCTAAAGTTGAAATGTGTGGGAGTGTCTAGACATTAAGCACTTCTCCCCTCCCACATGCAGTTTACACTCTCAGCCATCTGCAGCTGATCCCAGTCAAAGGAGATGGTGAGACCAAAGCAGACAAAGTCTATCTTGTTTTCACTGCCTGAGGGAACCAAACCATCGAATGGCAAGAATGAGAGGGAGCGTTGGGGGGGAGGGAAATGGAGAGAACACTCAGGAGTGTATTGTAGGACTTCATGGGGGACCAAATGCCTCCTGCACTGGGAAGTGGTCCCAGAACAGTCCTGCTCATACAGTGCCTCTTGACTTTCAAATGTTGCATCCTCTACTGAGGTTGACATAAATCAGGTCAAAACCACTGGTCTCTTATTCCAGCATCTCCTCATTACCTCTTGTCTTCTTATGGTTCTGGCTGAACAGTTTCCCCTGAAGAGCAAAAAGGATTCTGCACATCACCCCAACTTCTGTTTATCACCTGTTGGGGTATTTAAGGCAGTGAAACCTCCACCCCAGCCCAAATGACTCCTGTCATGACACACAGTAAAAGAGCCAATATATCATGTCACAGCTGTTTCTGAATGCTGCCTTTGTGCTAGTCCCTACAAGCTTACGGTACTAACACATACCTTTGAAGGGATGTGCCAGAGGGCTCCTTCCATTACTATGCCAACACCTTCTGGCACTGCCACATCAGTGTTTCATTTGTGGTGTGCAGCACACATCAGTCCCCGTACCCAGCAACTCAGCTTATGATATATATTTTGTAAAACAATGCTCTGAGCTGTGTGTTTACCCATGTTAAAGCGAATGTCTTTTATGTTGCCATTAATTTGAGATTAAATAGATCTGCGCTGACTTTTGAGGCACTGTGGCATGTTTCCTTTATTTGGACTGCAAACATGAGCAAAGTGCGATGGAGTAGGCGTTCCTGATTCGGCACTCTCTGTCAGACCTGAGAACTGTAAGAGCACAGTTTATTCACTTCAGCTCTTTCAGATGAAAGGCTTGAATGCTGCTCAGGTACTGCCATCTTGAGAACATCTGAAATCCAGCTTTAACTTAACCACGTACACTGTTTTTAAAGCACATTTCGTTTCACTTAGGACCTGAATTGTGGATGTTGTTAGGATATGATGTCCCCAAATGCATCTCCCATATAAGCATCAGGCACCATTTAGCAAAATCTTCCATTTTGTCTTATGGGTTGATCTAAACTGACTTTGCTTTGGAGGACAGGCTTGATACTGCTAACCTCCAGAGTCCCTCCTAGCCTAAATTGTTGTGTCATTCTATGCAGATTTTCTTTTGAGTTAAGAATTCAGCCCAAGGTACTAGGAGAGCTTCTGTAAAGGATCAGTGCATTAATGGCCACACCCTGTGTAGTAACCGGGAGAATTAGGTGTTCATGAGCAAGATTAGCAAGTAGCAGGATACTCCCTGGGGAACCATTTAAAGGGCGCTGATGGAGTTTTGCTAAGGGCAGGGGTGTGCATCAGATCTGTCTCATCCTCAGAGGATGACCTGATGATGTCTGCTGGTAGCCCCACTTCTCTGTTCTTTGAGCTCTCACTAATCAGCAGTACACACAGGGTTACACAGCTATTAGGCACCTTTCAAACTACATATCTGGGAATAGCCATTAACATGTATACTTTATTTCACAAAGTTTATAAACATTGATATTATTTTAACTTAATATTTGTAACATATGTTTAACATCTGCAAGTCCATTTTAATTGTTTATGAGTGCACTTCACATCCAAAGCATGACTTAGCAGAAAAAGGATTAGATGAATATGAAATATTCTAGTTCTGGAGTCCAACTATTCAGTCCTTAGGCAGGAATGATTCTGCTGCTTGTGCTGTTTCCTCAGTGGTGCAGGTCTGCTAATCTTCTTTCTGTGTACCCTGGAGACAGAGGCAATAAGGAGGTTTATTCCCTCACTTTGGACATGCAGGAGTTACTGCTGTATTTGTTTTGCATACTGTCTGGGGCTCTTTTTGATAGGAATGGTAGTTGAATGGATTAGGTTCTGTGTGGATCTGCAGATGCACTGATATTAATAGGTTAAGTATGTATTTAAATGTAAGTAAGTCCTCAGTGCTTGGAGACTTAAGCAAGTAGGAAAGTTGTTCTGAAGAATTTAGGCTTTTTGCTGGTACAGATTTTTGTGAAGAGAGCAGCACTTCACTCTTGTTACCAGCAGGAGTGAGAGAGACTGCTGAATTTCCACACTGCTGTGCTATGGTGTTGGATCTCTTTTAAAATGAGATGAATAAAGAGCGCGATATTAGATTACATCAAATCAGAGTAACTACTGTAAACTGACGAATACTGGAGCAGCTTCCAATGTGAACATAAATAGTGATTATGGAAGCTTTAGGTTGGGATTATCTGTGCTCCAGAGCTGTACCTATGTATTTTCCAGGAAATAATGTATAATTTATGTGCTCAGTAATAATAATAAAAAAGCTACTACAATGGTATGTAACACATGACTGATATTAGCCATTAATGTTGAAATTTGTCATTATTTAAACTGCAGCTTACCCACCGAAATAGGAAATAATTCCTGTCAAGCTGTTTTCTTTCATACTAAAGAACCTCAATTTTCTGTTTCTGGCAACTCGTAGCAGTAGAAGATGAAAAATGTAGTCACACTATTAACTTTCAAATATCCTTGAGTGTAAATGCTTTCTTATCTATTGAGGACTTTTCTTTGCTGATCTGCAAATTGAAGGAAATGGGAAGGAACTTTGCTTTCAAGCAGCGTGTATGTCACATACACAGTCCATGGGATCTGTGTGTGCCAATTGAGGAAGCAGGCATGTGTGCTGGGTGTAGGGAAAGGCTGGTGGGATGCTCTGCTCTGAAAACCTTTTATGAGAAGAAAACATGTGTCTTTACAAGACATCTTGTTCATGTCTTTCCAAAGTGCACCTACACAGCCCGCCCATATACAGCAGTCAGTTGCACGAGATACTTTCTGGTGAATCATAAATTTAAGGGGTGGGTGGATGTGTGCACATGAATATTAAACTACTGATGTGTCTTCTAATTCATCTCATTTGCATTCCTACACTGAATTTAGATAGTGAAGCCAATGACTTTGGTTGGAAAGGGGATGTGAGTTCACAATGGGAATGAAGAACACTTCAGACCTCCCAAACACCGCATGCAGTTGCTGCATCACCAAGTGTTTTATGCTATGCCTGATATCAGAGCCGTGAACTCTCACCATATCCAAAATCCCTCGTGGATCCCAGGCACGGTTTCACTTGCTCACTGAAATGCCAGCACTTTAGATGAGAGAAAGTATGGTAGCTGACTGGCTCCCATGTGTTAAATCATTTTCCTTGCAACAGTATTTTTGTTATAAATGCTTTAAAAGCAGTTATTACCTATATATTGTTTTTAGAGACCAATAGTTCATTTTTGGAAGGGCAAAGGAAATTAATTTTGAAGCTACTTGACAAATGCATTCCATGTGTAGAATACAAAAATATTCTTAATATAAGTGAATACAGAACTAAGAATCAGCATGCTTCTGAAGCACAGATTTGGGCAAATGTTAGAGTGACTGGGATTGCCAGGTTACACAACTTCAGCTCCTCAGTGCTGAGTCTGATTAAAGCCCTCAAGGGATTCTGAGGAAATGTGTGGATCCCAGAGAATCTGGAGGTTCCTTAATCGAGTAGACTTTACTTCTTTACAAACAGGATCTTTCTCTTAATCTGCCATCGAAGAGAACAAAGTGTATTAAACTGGCAAACGGAACACAAAAGTGGACTTGTCTTTGTTTTCAATTCAAGAAGAGTGGCAAATTTCTTCCTTACATACTTTTCTCACTGTTACTGTTTGGTTTATTATTATTATTTAATTTTTATGTTCATCTTTGAATTTCAGACTCCCTCCCTCTTGCTTGTTATCCCTTCTTAGTTGGTAATGTAGCATGAACTGCCACTTGGAAGTAAGCAAGGAGAGGGTACAGATGGTTGTATTCAGACAATACACCTTGTACATTTTTTTGTTGTCTATTTTAGTATCACACATACTTTGGAGAAAGGATCTTCGTTTGTTTTGTTATAATAGAGGTGCAGCACCCAGTGCAGTAATTCTTGGGAAAGCTGAAACTGTTGGGTGAGAAAAGCGCACTACTGTTAGCTTGTTAGAAAGCTTCTTTAAGGATTCACCATGAGGTCATTTGTTTATAGCAAGCCTTAAACAGTCCTTTTAAATGTTTTAAGAACTTTTAGTTAATTTTGAGTGCTTGGCCCTTCCCTCACCAAGATAATGAATGCAGCTACTCTTTCCTGCTGCAGTCACAGGTTCTTTTTAGAAGAATCAGTGTTTTGCAAGGACAGTAGCAAGTAATGTATTCTTGTTGTAGTATATTACTTCTTTGCAATTAAGCTTATTAATAACTTGATGTAAATAATGCAGTAGATAGTTCTGGTGCAACAGAAAAAACAGCTGAAAAAGCAAAGAGCTGTTCTTCAGTTGTGCTATGAACTGCAAAAGAGAAAGTCCAAAGCTTTTTTTGTGAAACTTTGTTAATTCTTACAGCTGATTACAAGGAGAGTTTTAATACCATTGGGAATATTGAAGAAATCGCCTTCAATGCTGTGTCCTTTACTTGGGATGTCAACGAGGAGGCAAAGGTAAGGAAAATCCATGCAGATTATATCCCTTTAAAAGTATCATCCGTCCTCAGTCACTGATGCACTTTTCTCCTATTAAACAATTGTTTGATTCCTAAGAAGGGAGGGGATGGTGGAGGTCTCCTTAAAGCCAGTCAAATGCTCTTTCTCTGACCAGGGAGATTCTGGCTATCCAGAATAGGGAAGATGGTTTGTCAGAGCTGTCAGGATAATGTTGTTAGACTTGTTTCACTGTCAAGTAAAGGGAGATGTGGTTATAAGAAAAGCCTGCAGAGCCCTCAGAGCCGTTTCTTATTTTGGCCTCATAGTGATTTTCCATTTAAAATATATCTAGCCTGAGAAACATTAAGTTATTTTTCCTACTTGCAAAGTCAGTGTCTAACAAAATGTACATTTATCCTTTCTCTAAATGATCATCTTCTTTTCTACACTTTTAACATCTCCAGTAATCAGTATTCTGTAAGCTGAACTGCTTTTCTCGTGTCTGCATATTTTGATAGTGTTACACAGACCGTCCTTGCAATATGGAATGAGCGTATTTTTGAGGACTGATGCACTGTGTCTTGTTTTGTTTTGTTTTTAATAATCAAAAACCCTGCATTCAGGATTGTGACTGCTACCGTGAACCTGTAAACCAGACCAGCAAAGCATATTATTAAGCACCCTATAGGTAAGGCAACCAAAGAGTAGCAGTGTTTCAGCTGCATGGACTAATGCAGGAGAAATGAAAAGCTGCAGGTAATTATAAGAACAGGTTTTCCTCTAGAAAGCAAATAGCAAGGGAAATTAGACTGTGTAAAATGAATGGGGCTATTGCAAGGCTCTCAGGGACTTAGGCATAATTAATTGACGATACTGTCAAGCAGAGCAAACTCCTGATACTGTTTTGTGTTTAACCCTGCCTGTGGTGGTGGAGTTGGAACGATGTTAGATGTCCCTTCCTACTCAAGCCATTCTATGATTCTATAATACAAAGTGCCCAGCATTCAAGTTGTGCTGAGGATCTCTCAGATAGAGACATCTTCATGCAGTCCCCCACTGAATGTCTAACAGCAGTGTCATCCTTGTGAGACTGCAGAAAATGCAGTGTGGTAGAACTAACGCTCACTATCCTGACATGCTGACTGAAGGTGCTGAGCTCTGTACTAACAGGGATTTTCATTGCCAATGTAAATTTTGTAAGAATAGAGCACTATGTAAAGAAAAGACAGCAGTTCTGAAAATCACCTTGCTCTTTCAGAAGGTAACATTTATGGACAGTTGTACTTGGCCCAGTTGCTAATAATCATGTATTTACTCACATAGTGATTGCATTTTCACCACCCTAGACACTCCCCTACTATGTGATTCCACTTCAAAATACAGAGGCACATTGTCTTCCAGTCAAAACATATGACCATTGTGTGCATATGGTCATTATGCCAGCAAACGCAGCAGTTCATTTGGGATTTCCAACATGACTGACTTTCATAAGGACCTTCACAGAAGCACTAGCAGGGCTAAAGCATGGCAGTGCCATCTCTTCCTCCCACCAGTGATCACCATCCCATTGCCAGGCTGGCTGTTTTTAAATACATTTGCATTTGCAGCCTCCAGATTTAGCAGAAAACTGTGCTGGTCCAGAATCGAGAAAGTTACATCCTGTGGTGTCAGGTATTATCCTCTGCCATTTTGTTCTAATACTGCACTGTTCATTCCTTCCTCAGCTGCCAGAACACAGCTCTCACTATGATCACTGAAATATAACATTGGAGGATTTTAAAACAATGACTCGTATTGTTGCTGGAGTAAAAAAGCGTCAAGTAAAATTTGAGAGAGCCATTTGCATTTCTGCAGGAAATAGCGATTAAAATGCGTATTGGCTTATGCTTTTTTATTTTGAGGGCTTGCTATCAGATACTTAATCTTTTAGGTGCTCGAACTGGAAAAGTCATGATAAAATTAAGAGGATTCATTATATTATTTGGTTATCAAGCATAAATCAGGATGTACCAGTAAGCTTGTCGTCATCCTGCACTGAAGAGTTTCCCTGTGCGCATACAGACATGCATGCTCTTGTTGGAGGCTTCAATAAAACAACCAACAGCATTCAGTCTGGGGTTTCCCATAGGATCCCCCTGCAGTGTTTGAAAGGTATGGACTTGGAGTCACGTCACCGAAAACAGATTTTTCTCCAGCAATTACCTCATCCAAGAGAGATGAAGAATTTCAAGCCCTAATTACAGACTCTCCTTGCTTAAGCATTTTGAATGATGATCTTTAAACTGGCTCCATTGTTTCTGCTCAGTGTTGTTTTCCCTTTTCACCACAATTTTCAGATTAAAGGTAACCTCACAGGCACAAAGGCCTTTCTCTTCTGAGTCAGACAAAAGCGGCACAGAGCAGTTCTTTCCAGGGCCTCTGAGATGCGATGTGATGAAGCGCTCTACTGGCCCGGGAAGAAATAAAAAAAATAGAGCAGGCTTTGGAACCGCACAAGGGAGTGATCTTAAAAAATCAAACAGCAGGAACAGAAGTCATCTAGCCAAATATCCTCCCTGCTCCTGGGAGAGCAAATCCTGTATCTGGGAGGACTTACCTCAAGCATCAGATTTCTCAGTGCTTTACCTGGAGGGCAGTTGATTTAAAGCCAGATATTTTTCTCCTCCCACCCTCATGCAGAGTTGTACCTTCCTCCTGGAAATCCCACATGATGATGGTGACAACCAGAATTTGCCTGTTAGCAGTCAGTCTGTTTAGGAGTTTTAAGGCAGCATCTCAGTTGCATCTTAAGTGAAGAAAGAAATGTGTGTTTAATGAATTCAGGCAGAGATCTCTCTATTGCCTCAGTAGCATGGAAGGAATTGGGGTATTACCTTTTTCTAGAAGAGGTAACCTCTTTCTAGAGGTTACTGTGGGGCTTCTGGTTCAGACTTGGGGCGTGTGAAGGATCTACAGCTGTCAGGCTCTTCTTTGAGACAGAAATACTGTGCAATAAGGAAACAATGATAGGAAGTAAAAAACATT
The DNA here is from genome assembly GCF_054131305.1 of Coturnix japonica. Lineage (NCBI taxonomy): Eukaryota > Metazoa > Chordata > Aves > Galliformes > Phasianidae > Coturnix > Coturnix japonica. The sequence goes on along the minus strand of NC_140664.1, from coordinate 18,595,061 downwards.
TTTTGCATGGTCCATCTTTGTTTCATTTATATATTTACTTATGTATGCAAGTCCTCAGCATTTATGGGTGCAGTGATTTGTTGGTTCCCTTTAGCTGAACCTGAGTACCATGTTTGTTATTTTAAAAATAATTCTTTAAAGGAAAGTGAGGAAACAAACAGCAGTTAACGAGAACTGGCTGACTAATTTCACTGTCTTAAAAGTCTTTTTATGATATGCTTAGAGGTAGGTAGTTGCCTTGCTGTTGCTGTACTGAAGGTTTTGCTGCAGTGTTTGGCTGCTTGACAGAGTTTTAGTGGAGGCTTTTGAACAGAGAGCTCAGCTTTCTTTTTGACAGACATACCTCTGCCTGCTTGAAGTTTTGTTGCTGGCAGAATTTAGTTTGCAAGGAAGGTAATTAAAAAGCAGAACACTACTAGCAAAATGAGGTTATTTTTGTAGTAAATCATACCAATTCTTTGAGATATACCTTCTTTCTGATTAATTCTTTCCTAATTTAAAATGGCTGGGACAATGTAACCTTTGAAACACTACATTATTTGTATATTTTTCTGGACAGTGCTTTTTCAGCCTTTAATTCTGAGGTGTGACTTTAGGGTACAGCTGGTGAAGAAAACTGTCACTTACAGCAGATAAAGAATACTTGTCAGTGATAGAAAGAAATTACTGATTTGTTCCAAGACATCCAGCTTGGACATGCAGTGAACAGATATATTGGTGTATATGTTATTTGTGTAGGTGCTGGCACATAGCTTTTGGTAGTTGTGTGCTGTGCAGTTGTATTGAAATGTAGTTCTCTAATCCAAAACACACTGAAGGCCCTGGGAACCCTTCCAGTTATTTAATGACTTTTATTGCAGCTGATACAGAAATAAGCTGTGTTTTCAGTGAGTGGGTGATTTGCAGGATTGGGTTCTTAGACATCGTGGACTGCAGTGATCTGTGATTCCAGTGGGTCCAGATGTAAAATGAAGTTGATAAAATGGCACAGTCAGTAGCAGCAATTTGTAATGTGAGAGTTCATCTAACTTTAACATCAGTATGTGGGAAAAAAAAATTCTTAAAATTATAGAATGTCTTAGGCTGGAAGGGACCTTAAAGACCATCTAGTTCCAACCTCTCTGCTGTGGACAGGGTTGTCTCCCAGTATGTCAGTCTTCCTGAGGCCACATCCAACCTGGCCACAACTTCCCTGGGCAGCCTGTGCTAGTGCCTTTCCCTTTAACATCTATTGTAAAATTCCCTTCTTTTAGTTCAAAACCATTCTTCTTGTCCTGTCTCTATCAGACCATGTAAAAAATCAGTGACGTTTTAGTTTTTTGTTTTTTTGTTTTTTGTTTTAACCTTCATATAAAGTCCCTTTAAGTACTGAAAGGCCACAATGAGGTCTCTCTGGAGCCTTCTCCCAGCTCCCTCAGCCTTTCTTCGTAGGAGAGGTGTGCCAGCCCTCTGATCATCCCTTGGGTCTCCTTTGTACCCATTCCAACAATTCCATATCTTTCTTGTGCTGGGGGCCCTAGATCTGGATGCAGAACTGCAGGTGGGACCTCATGAGGGCAGAGCAGAGAGGGACAGTCCCCTCCTTCCTTTACCCTGCTGCTACACATGGACATAGAGCTGTTGACTGCAACTCTCTGGCTGCAATCATCCATCCAGTTCCTTATTCACTGAATATTCAGTCCTCTTCAAATCCATATATCTTCAATTTAGAGATAAGGTTGTAGTGTGGGACCATATCCGAGGCCTTCAAAAGACCAGGTAGATGATATTGAATGATCTTCCCTGGCCCAGTGATGCTGTTACTCCATCATACAAGGCTGCCAAATTGATTAGTCATGATCTGCCCTTGGTGAAGCCATGCTGGCTATCTCAGATCACCTTCTTGTCTTGCATATGCCTTACCATAGCTTCCAGAAGGATCAGTTCCATAGTCTTCCCAGGCACAGAGATGAGGCTATCAGCCTGTATTTTCCTAGATCTTTCTTTTTACTTTCTTAAAAATGAGAGTGATATCTCCCTTTTTCCAGTCCCTGGGGACTTTGCCTGAGAGTCATGAATTTTCATACAAGATGGAAGGAGGCTTGACAACTATATCAACCAGTTCCTCCAGGACTCCAGTGTACATGTTGTCCAACCCAATAGATCTGTACACATTAAGTCTCATCAGATGGTCTCAATAACACTCTTCTCTCATAGCGGGAGAGATTTTGCTCCCCCAGAGACAGTTTCCCAGGGGATCTGGAATTCACTCTTCTAAAGTTCATCATCCTGACTTTGCTCTTTGCCAGGCCCATGTTCCTCGAGATCACAAGCTCAGCCAGGGTGTGGTCGCTGCAGCCCACACTGCTTCCAATCTTAAATGAGTTCATCTGCATTGGTGAGCACTAAGCCCAGTAATACTTATTCTCTGTTTGGTCTATCCAGTACCTGTATCAAGAAGTTATCCTTAACAGACCCCAGAAGTCTCCTGACTTACATGCAGTCTACCATTTTGCTTTCCCAGCAGACATCCAGGTGGCTGAAATACCCCATCAGGATGAGAGCCTGCGAGTGCAATGCTCCCTGTTGCTGAAATATAAAGGATTTGATTAGTAGAGGAGAAGTTAAAATTTTTTTAGTCTCAAAATTTGAAAGCTGGAGAAAAAACTTGACTTGTGCTAGCAATTAATGTTGAAATTTCACTGTAGTCAAAGGGTTTAGTAAGTATGCATCTGGGATTCAAAGCAAATGACATTTTTATGTAGTTGCCGGGGTGTGGTGTCGATTGAGGAAGCTTCAAAAGAGCAGTGTAAACATTTGCTAGAGACATTTGTATTGAAATAAAACAAAGATCTTACCTTTGTATGGGATTTATAAGGTAACGGCTGGCGGGAGAAACTATAAAACCACAGTTTTTGTATATAGGAGGGACGATGGGATTGATGTTAGTAATTAAAGAGACAAGTCGTTTAACCTCTTCTTGTTACAGTCTAGAGGGATGAGCCCTTTTAAAGCAGGGCCATTAGGATTTTGCAGAGACCGGTCACGAGCCATAACTCCTATGTATTATCAGTATTTAGTAGAGAAATTGCTTCAGGTTTCTGATTCTGTGGATAACACTCTTCCCTCTCTTCTGCCCATGGCTCTTTCTGAGTTGATGGTAGCCAGGAATGTAAATAGTAATAAAAGATTTATATTAGAGATTTTGTAACTGCAGACCTTTAAGGTGTGTAAACAGAGACCACAGCAGGAATCATGGGCACCAAATGTTTCTCCAAAGCACTTTTTCATTGCTAATGGCGTGTCTGAGCTGGAAACTTGATGGGAGGAACTCTATCATTAATTGCTCTAATCACAGAAATGCTGACATAGTAAAAAAGACATCACTATAGTGACAACCCAAACTTGCTCCTGATAGCGAAACATTGCTAAAATCCAATTTACAAAGGAGAAAGAAAAAAAGATTGTAAATTAATTCAGGTACAGCCATAGTCGCATCCATTTAAATAGTTCTAAGTCAAGTGTAGGCAGGGCCCTGGAGAAAAAGAAAGCAGTGATTGCTACTCCTGCTAGTGTCACTTCTACTTAACTCTACACTCTAACCACGTAACCCTGCCATGCAGCAGGCCAAAGCAGGAAGGTTCTGAGAGCTTTGTGCCTCCCCAGAGCTGAGGTGGGCTTTTCCCTGCTTGAGGCTGCCCACGGGGCCACGTGCTGCTGCTGCTTGGCTGACTGTGAGCTGGTGGAGGGGCTGCACTGGAGGGTGAGAGGAGGGCGAAGTACAGCAGGCAACACAAATACTTCACACTAGTAAAATGACTTTTGTCATCTTCCCCTTCCCTCTGCACTCTCCCTCCCCTTCCCAAACCCTCACTCAGTGTTGTGCCCTAAAGGAAAGCTGATAGATTGTGAGGAAAATGTTTCCAGCAGTAAATGATATGTGCTAATTCGAATCCATCTGTCTTTCCATGTGGCACAAGTAATATGACAGAAAGTAGTGTACTCTTCGTGCACATGAACCTACTGTGATCATTGCTCCTCAGAGAGCTCCTGATGTATTGTGGTGTCACAGTGAGGATATTGAATCTCACAGCACCAATCTATTATTCATTATGAGTAATCCAGTATATGAGGACTCTCAAAGCCATAAAGTCAGCCTTGCCCCCATCACTCCTACTGTGCTCCATATGCCTGGAGGCAGTGGGAGAGGTGACACACAGAGGATGTGGTTGATGAAGGTGTGACAAGGCCTTCCTTTGCCTTTTGGCTGAGTGTGCAGTAAGGGTGGTGGATATAAAGCCTATCTGTCCCCTCACACTCCAGCGTGTGATTTGGAAAATCCCTCTGTAGAGGTATGTGCTAAGGCACAGCAAGGCCGGATTGTTTCATGCCAGACCTCATTCCAGTGCTCCGTGTTCACACACATTTTAAAGCACTGCCTTGATGCTATAAAGGAGTCTCAAGGCAAATGAAAATTCAGGCCATCGTATTTCAAAGGCATATGCACCCATATCCACACTTACCTTTGGATCTGGAGGAGACCAAGTTGTAATTTGAAACAGAAATAACGCTATCAGTTTCAAAATCAGAGTTTCACCTAGGGCCCTTCCCCACCTCCCTCCTATCCCCACAGTTAAAGTTCAACTATTTCATTTGTAAATGCAGCTCTGCGATACAATCTGAAGCAGAAATGCGGAGGTGCTATTAGCTCAGTCAGGCAAACAAGCTGCTCTGGCTCCATCGTAAAAACCTGCCCGTAATGTGCCTTCTGCCATTAGGGTAAAGTATCCTCCACCAGCTGCACCAAAGACCTTTATTCTGAGCTCACCTTTCTTTTGGGGATGTTTGCATTTTGTTCATTCGTTTTTGGTTTTTGCCCTGTTTATAGCTGAGAGGAAAGACTTCATTCTTGAGTCCTCCCAGACCCTGGGGGCTTTTGGCCTCACCTCTGCCTGGCAGGGCGTGCGTTCACAGTGTTTGGGAGCCCTTCTCACTGTGCTCATTCTGCTGGAGCAGCTGCAGATCATTGTGGTTCAGGGAACGCACACTGGCTGTTTTTTCTGTCCTTTTTCATACTTCCCAGTGCTTGGGGTTGTTTGTTGTTTTGGGGTGGTTTTTTGTTGTTGTTATTGTTCGGGTTTTTTTTTTGTTAAGCTAAACACAAGTGGAAAATAGAATAATTTTAACACACATGGTAAAAATTCCTATGTGAAGCACACATTCCTCCATGGGAAGAATGACGGCTTTTTAAATACAGTTTCATCTCTCATATTTCATGCACACTGCCCTGACTGAAAGATCTCAGTGATAATGCAGATCACAGGAGCAGCTTTCTTTACACCAAAATAGTCTTGGAGGTGGGAGACCCTTCTGCCAGGCTCTGTATGAACATAGGGCAGAAGCTATAGACCTTACCCCATTGTATGTTTTAGAAAGCAGGAGATAACTACTGTTTATCTGCAGACATATGTGTGTGTAATAGTAGGAAAGCATGAGGCAGGTTTCTGAAGAACAGACAGGCAGAGTTTGCCAGGGATCAAAAGCATTGTTAGGGTTCATAGATGCTTCGTGGAAGTGGTGGGCTTCTGAGAAGCATTAGAAATGTTTGAGAGTTGAGCTTTTTCTCAGCTTTTTCTCAGTTTGACAGAGAAGAAGAGATGCTTTTTGGACACCAAAGAGAGGCTGTGAAGGACCCTTGGAGTGAAGATTAGGGCAATATATTATTGGGATGGAAGACAGAGTTAAGAGCATGGAAAGAATCTTTGAAAAAGTTTAGGATTTATGCTTGGCCACAATGAATGTGAGTTGTGAGATGGCAGAAGAACAAAGATGTCAGACCCAAAGATGGCTGGGAAGGACAATGCAAGGTTATCTCACTGTGTGTGTTAACAAATAGTATAAACGTCCAGAGCAGGTTTGTAGGGTGGAACAAGTCAGGGCTAAAGGCCTGCCACCCACTTGAGACATATTTTAGGAGGTTTTATCTTAGATTATCTTTACTCAGTTCCCACAAACTGAGCAGCCATTAGCAGCTGGTGCATCTGGGTGTGCTCCTGGGTCACTTCTGCTCTGACTCTCCCCAGAAGAATCCATCTTATGCACACTGGCTCTTTGAACCAAGGCCTGGTAAGTTGGTGCAGTCAGGTGATTCACCTCAGATGGGAACTGAACCAAACCAAAGCACTGATACATGCCTTAAAAATCCCTTCCTTCTCAACATGGGAGCATCTTTGCTGGACATAGGACAGAAGTGGAAAATAAATAAATGTGTGAGTTGTCAGAATGGAAATACTGTCTGAATTAAATTTTTTGGGGGGAGATCTGCTCTTCCCTATTTGTTTCCAGAAGGTTAGTGGCTGTTTGCACCTCATTTAAAGTCATCTCTCTGTCACACAGATTTTCATCACAGTGAATTGCTTGAGCACAGACTTCTCCTCCCAGAAAGGTGTGAAGGGGCTTCCTTTGATGATTCAGATAGATACATACAGCTACAACAACCGCAGCAATAAACCCATCCACCGAGCCTACTGCCAGATCAAGGTTTTTTGTGACAAGGTAAGTGGAGTGTACAATTACCATGGATGAAGGAGGCACCTCATTTGACAGTTTGCTATTACTGATGTGTTATAGCTCTAATAAAAAGTTTTTCTCCCCAGTGAATTATGTTTCTTGGTAGAATTTGGACCAGCTGTATCACGAATCTAGGTTTTCACCCAGTTATTTTACTGCTTTGCAGCCTCTTTGGCCCTGATTCTTTGGCTTGTGAGCAATTGTTGGACTATGCAGAGACAGCACACTATAGATCATGGCACATGAAGATCAAAATAGTCACAGAATGCACTAAGGTGCATCTCTGCTTGAAAAGTCAGTGCTGACCATAGGCTTATGCCAGTGCCATTCTGATGGTGTTATATCTTCTACCTCTAACAGTCAGGATAGGCAACTTTGTGGAGAGGTCTGTGATAGAGAAATGTTTTATTCAATAAAGGCTTTTATATTGAATAAATTTGTCTTTAATGACACACTGAAAAGTCCCAGTATGTAACTGATGGCTTCTTTACTGCTTGATTACAAACAGTTATTCTGAGAGCTTGAATTAAACTTTTCATCACTAGAAGTTTCTTATTAAAAACCAACTGAAAAAGATATGTTTGGAAAACATAAAACATAAACATTTAACATGAACATTCTCGTGTAATGTTTCAGTATCTTTTGTTTCTTACTCATTTCTTTTGCATAATTTATTTCTTTGCAGTGGTTTTCCTCATTCCTTTGCAGAGATTGGTAAAATTTGGTGGGATACTTTTCAATATCAAAATATAGATCATGTTTTAGTGAGTCTGACAATGTTATGGTCAGCTGTTTGTATCACCAGATAGAAACAGTTGCTCTGAAATGTTGTCTCTGTGATGATGATTCTTTAATGTATAGCATGACTACATATCATTTGTGTTTAACACCTGGCATCCCTGCTGGGAAGGATCTTCCAGGGGTGGGTTGAAGCCTGGATACTTGTCAAGGTTCAGGGATTCAGAAGCTTGCATCTATTTATGTGACTTGGAAATGTATCCAAATTAGTCTTCCTGTCTTACAGATGGGAACAGAAAGGCAAAAGGCCTTGCCCCTGGCAATATGTGGCATTAACTTTATAATGGAAAGGGCAGGAGTTCAACTGTTCCAGGTCTCTGCTACTGCTCCTTCCCCTTTTTCGGTTAGTTCTGCTCTTGCTGTCTTGACAACAGGATCTTGAGGGCGAATTGGTCAGTTGTATTACTGGGGAAAAAAAAATTGAAAGTAATGAATGTAAATGTATGCACCGAGGTCTTGCAGTCCAAGTGTTACACTTTTAATTGCAACTCTGAATGTCAAATGTTTAGAGATTTGAAGCCACAGATAGATATGAAAAGCTCCGTAAATATCAAAGTAGCAAGTCATTTTCATCTACCTGTTTTTGAAAAGCAATTAGAAAAAAATTGAATTATTAAAAAAAAGGAAGGAAATTCGGAGTGCAAACTCATCAAGGGTGACCTACAGACACAACTGGTGGGGATTTTGAATAATACATGTTCATTGCATCTATTGGCTTAATTGGTACTTCAAACATACAGATGAGGAAGCAGGAAATTAATGTTAAGACTTCTAATCAAAACTGTCTCAAAGCAGAAGAAGAGATCACAGGGGTAGTTAAAGCATTATGCATATCAAACTATTGAAACTGGGAACTGGAGGGCTCAAGGGTATTGATAATGAGATGTGTATCTATATAAAATGTATACATGCATGCACACACACAATGCTTTTTAATTTAATGCAGGGCTGAAAATGAATTAAGTGACTAAAAATGAATGAAAATTATCTAGGTCAATTCATTTGACGGCTTGTGTTCATTCGCACTTGGAAAGAGGCTGAGGCCCAATTCTCCTCTCACTTTACGCTGGTCTGTCTTTACTGACATCAGATTGTCATTATGCTTTTGTCAGTCAATAGATGGCTGGAGAATCAAAACTCCAGTGCCAGCTCAGTGTGGTGATTACACTCCTGTCCACATGGGAACCATCCTGTGTTTCTCACAACTGCACGTTGCACTCAGCAGAAGATACCTAGTGGGGCTGGGCACAGCCATCTTTTCCTAGCAATGGTGACATGGTGCTGGGCAGAGGGTCACTCCTCCAAGTCTGTTACTCGCCCTCTAGTGACATGACAGGACTTAGTGGCTGCTTGGTGGAGGCAACACAGCAAAGACAGTTTTTTGCTCAACTCTGTTGTGTTTAATTAAAAAAAATATTATCATAGAATAGAATCATAGAATTACCCAGGTTGGAAAAGACCTCAAAGATCATCAAGTCCAACCACAGCCGAACCAGTACCCTAACTCTAAAAACCCTACACTAAATCATATCCCTGAGTACCACATCCAAATGGCTCTTAAACACATCCAGGGATGGCGATTCAACCACCTCCCTGGGGAGCCTATTCCAGTACCTAACTACCCTTTCTGTAAAGAAGTTCTTCCTAATATCCAACCTAAACTTGCCCTGTCGCAACTTGAGGCCATTTCCCCTCGTCCTGTCACTTGTCACTAGTGAGAAGAGACCTGCCCCACTCTCACTGTAAATGTGGAGTGTAAATTATGGAGTGATTGTGAATGGCATCAAACATTTTCGTACACTTGAAAAGTCTGAACTGCACTGTTATTCCCCAATCTGGCAACCACAAAGAGAAGCTGATAAGAAAAGTGCTTGATTTATTAAAATTATCTGAATTAGGGGAACTGCACAGTAAATTCCTCCCACTGAAGTGCTGAAACGTATCATAGTTTGAAACACAGAAGAAGAAATATTTCTGTTTCTGACTGCTTTTACAAATGGTCTGTCTGCAGCTGTGGGGCCTCTTTCAGAGCAGTAGATGTGTTTATCTTAGTTAAATCACAGGTAGATGTGTGAAGGTTTGAAGGAAAACATTGCTGATAAACTATTTCTTTCAGCTGAAACACAGTGTCCATGCTGTGGAAAGAGTATCTCTGAAGAAATAGAACGACATCTAGCTAAGTAGCACATCTTTTCTGTCCATTAGTATTCACTTGAGCACTTGCTGAAATTTAGTATTCTTTTACATTTTTAAACTAGAAAGCCAAACAGATCCAATGTATTCTTTATGTAACATAAATGTATGCAGATAAGGGCTGCAAATGTTGTAATCATTTTAGTTCCCTATTCATTCTCCAATCTTTTTTCCGTGTGTATTTTCTAGTAGACAGTCTTGAAAGCAGCTGTTACAGTGCACGTCTTGTTTTCTCAGTGCTAATCTGCTTTGCCCTTGAGGTCTTTTTTATCACATGCAGATCTCCTATGCTACATTAAGATAAGAGAATATAATTTTTATTCCTTAAGTATGTTGTCAAGGAAACTTGCTGCCAGCCCTATTTATATACTGCAAGATGCTTTAGCCACTGAGTGTGAAGGAACTAGTAATTCAGGGACATTCTGATTTTCTGTATGTGATTAGCTTTGCTAAAGTGAAGCAGAAGCACTTGATGGGGCAAATACTGTAACATGCCAAAGTAAAATAAATTGATCTTGTTTTCCTTATTCTGAAAGACTGCATGTCATTTTGAATATATGCAGTGCCTACCATCTTGTCTTCAATTCAGATAGCAGTAAAGGAAATGGATTGCTAAGGGGTACTGAGCAACTGTAATTACCTGCTCATTTTCAGCTGCAGACAGAAAAAAGCTGGAGTCTATGGGTCTGTCCTACCAGGTGTGGAATTCTTTGGCCTTAATCTAGAAAAAGGTGTACATGTGAGCTTTGTGGTGGTGATGGGAGTGATCCTTACGGTGGTAAAGGCTTTGCTGGGCTGGAGCTAGAGTGCTTCACACCTTGCAAGACATAACCTTAGAGGAACTGAAGATTGGAGAGGGAAAAAACCAAACATTTTGAATCAGCTGAAATTCATAGCCTGGGTTTTGCTAATTGTTGATACTAGAACTAGTTGCATTGTACACAATCCAGACATCAGTGAAAAATGAAAGACTCCTTAAGTAGTTTGACTGGTGATAGCCTGATTTATAGTCCCCTTGACAGGGTTATTTCTCGTTGTGTCCTGATATGCAAGGTCTGATTTATTAGATATGTCATATGGCTTAGCTGTGAAAATGGTCCAGCAAAACTACTGGTCTGCAAAAATCATGTTGTGGTCCATTGTCTCAGCATCTGTAGCAAGGACAGAGATTGTGCAGGCTTGTCTGGCCCTCCACAATGCCTTTTAGGCTGCTTTTAGCTCAGAAGGGCCAGCAGGTGGTTTTGGGGTCCAGAAGCAATTCCAGCCTGTCTCACCTCCCACTGTGCCTCCTAATGGTGGTGTCAGGGAATTATATTATGTAGATCTTCTAAGCAGCCAAGCACTTCTCTATCTTATCCAGCATTTTTGGTGAGGACCTTTCCATTTATGTCAACAGGCTTCATGTCCACCCTGCCTTAGATTGTTGGCTTTCTCAGGAATCACAGTCACTGCATTGCTGAAGTGGCTGTGACACCAGTAAGAACAGTTAGGCAGGGAAGGCTGCCATGCTTGGGCTGCCTGTCCCATAGGGGACTTGGGTGTCTCATCTTAAGCATGTGAGGACAAAGCTGCCATACTTTTCTGGGCTCATAGTTAAAGAGGCAATCAAGGACAATCTGAAAACACACATTCTTAATTGTGTATAAAAAGCCAAATCCTCCTCAGCTTCTGCTCTCCTGAAACACCTGCTTGCTGCCATGTGAAAAAAAAATTACTTTTGAAGTCCATCCCAACACCTGTGAGCAGTCAGATGTGACACAGAGGCAGGGCTGAGGCCTTTGGGACACTGGCAGTAGGGTATATTTTTGCCTTTGTCAAAGAGCAGGAAGCCTTGTAAGCAATTTTGCTAGGGGCAGAGCTTGGAATCCCTCTGAGTTCATGCAATACCCGTGGCTGATCTCTGCGAGAACTGGGCTGGGGTCTGGGTCTGAAGGCAGTGTTTCTGTTAGACACCTTCACGTTTTTTAAATAGATGTTTCTTCCTCCAGTCTTCACCTGGAAAGTTATTGGTAGATCAAAGCCAGGAGCAGATATTTTCTTTAATCCTTTTTGAACTTGGTTCATTGGGTTTATGTGTGAATTTTGCCTTCTTGAGTGAATATTTTTAGCTTTCTTTCAAAGAAACTTCTAATTTTAATTTGTAAAACATCCTTAAGTTTTGCATGCCGACTGTCTGGAAGCATATGGATCTTTAATACAGTTCACAAGATGACTGTATTCATATTTATAAGGTAAATCAGGAGAACTTCAAAGGAGGTGTTACTTCTTCTTATGCCAATAACAACTTATATTTTCTAAACTTATCAAGAAACTATTTACACAACAGAGGCCTGCAACTTCCCATGAGTTCCTAGGACCTAGTAGGGTAATGCTATGATGCTTTCCAGTTTCTCCAGGGCTTCTCCCTGTTTGAAATGCCTGCATTATTCTGTAATGAGCCTCTGCACTGCAAACAGCTGTTGGTATAGTGTTCTTGCATTGGCAAATCTCAAAGGACTTCATAGAGCTGGACAGCACAATGCAATCCTGCTCCCAAACAAGGTGGGTGGAGGGGAGTTTAGGGAAAAGTGTAGCATAGACATGATCTAAGATGACAGCAAACCTGCAGGTGCTTTATATACACACATTAATTATGTGGCCTGAGCGTTCCATCCTTTGCTGAGGTGCTGGGTGCACAAAGCCCTTTGTGCTGGGTGTTGACAGCAGGCCTCCTCCAGACCTCTTGGCCATTGGTCCCATCTCCTCCACACCAGCAGCAGTGATGGGCACAGGTTTATTCCTTTTCCTGGTTTCAAGCCTGGGGGCTGCTGGATGTGCCAACCCAAGTTTCAGATACAGGTGCTTAATACAGAGTGTGCTGACCTTCCACATTCCCCAACAGTGTGGCTGCATTTAGCTGTAATGGGATAACCAGCCTCCATTTGGGCATTTTTGATTGCAGGTCATGATACTTATCGTGGTTAGTTCCTCTTGGGCTAATAATATCTGTGGGTTGTCTTTTTTTTTGCATCAGGGAGCAGAAAGGAAAATCCGAGATGAAGAAAGGAAGCAGAATAGGAAGAAAGGCAAAGGCCAAGCATCCCAAGCCTCCTGTAATAACTGTGAGTAAGATGGGTCTCTCTGTTTTGGGCTAAGTCATGCTTCGCGTGCCCTCTCTCACAGCTGCCTTTCTTTGTGATCCTCCCAGCAGCTGAAGGAAAGCTGAGTGCACTCCCTCTGCAAAAAAAGAGTGATATAACCTTCTTCAAAACAATGACTGACCTGGATTCCCAGCCAGTTCTCTTCATACCAGATGTTCACTTTGGAAACCTACAAAGAACTGGACAGGTAGGAAATAATAATGGGACAAGCAGGTGCCTACCTGCCATCTGACTGCATGTGCTCTGAGGCAGATTGTATAAATACAAAGCACTGCTATTGGTGGTTGCTTGTTTCAGCTCTTGGTTTTGGTAAATGCAATTCTTGGTGAATAATTCAGCTTACAGAAGACAAATGCCTTAGTTCTGGGTGCTCAAAAATGAAATCTATACTTCACTAATAACAGACTATTTTGTGTTTGTTATGATTTTGTCATTCTTTTGCTAGTAAGATGTGGAACAAGCAGTCAGGGATTTTGAACTAGAAGTATGATTTGCGACTAGAAGTCTGTTTTTTTGAATGTTCAATTTGTCCTGATGAGATGAAGTGCCACCTGGTGGCAGAAGAGGTCTCCCTGTCTGGAACGACTGAAAACAAAGCCTGAGCTCATTGCACAGGAGTAGATTCAGGAAACCCTGCTGCCCATTCACTGTAGGCATCACCTGGAGACGTCGCAGTTCTTTAGAAGGAAGTATACAGTATAATATGGGAAGTAAAATTCCATCATACTAATGCCTAATAACACATCTTTAGTATTGGCTTAGTGCTGAAGTCGTGAAATCATTATGAGCAGTAAGTATGAGGAAGTCTGCTGACCTGACTTTTTAAGACCTACTTTATTACTTGGTGGGAAATTGCAAACCTGAATTTTCAGGCCAGCTTTGACAATTTTTTAAAATATGAGCTTGTTATTCATTAGCTTCTGAGGAAGTGGAATGAGACCTTTCTGTATGTGTTCATAAGGATAAATAGCAGATGATGAAACTTTACAGACTTCTCACTGCAAAATATTAAAATAATGAAGATTAACTGATGCTGTATTTGAATTGTCATTTATTGTAAAGCTGAGAGGATTGTGGTAGAGCAGAGCACAGAGTGCAGACTTTGCAGTCACAGCTGTCACTGACTCGCTCTCCCAAATTGGAAAGACGCCCACTCATGTATCAGTGCTGGTACCTTCTGTCCTCGTGGCTTTCAAAACAGAGCATGGATTTGTCTCATAACAGAAGGTGGAAGCATTCTTCAGTGTATGTCATTGTGTAAATAATTTTCCATATAACTGGAAGATGCTTTAGGCAATGTTCGGCCCTGTCTTCTGCTCTATAAATTGTAATATCAGTGTTCTTTGCTAGTCTAAACTTTTAAAATTGTATTGCATATTGGTTAATATTAGAATGGTTTATTGTGACAGTGTTTTGTAGCTCCTGGGCTTAAAATGGTTTTCAGATGCTGTAGAGTTCAGCTTTACACACACCTCTGAGTACCAAGCTGTACTAGTTGTACAGGCTCAAAAGTCAAACCTTCAAGTGAAAGCCAAGTGTGTGCTGCATTTCATCAGGGCTCCAATGCCCTGCCTTCACCCCATGCTGGCTCAGTAGTTCAGCAGCTGAAATATGGGTGTTCTTGGTACAGACCCACACTTCAGGCATATTATGAGGAATTTGGCTGACTGCTGTGTAAAGCCTTCTGTCATGGGCTGTGATTTTATACCACTGCTGCTACCACTGGCCACACTTACTGCTGTTGTAAATCTGGTCCTACTGAGCTACGCTGATGTACACAAAACTGTGATCTGGACTTGTTCTCCTGCCCACAGCCTGTGCAAAAAGATCATCTGTACCATTAGCAATTGCATTTCCATTTGTTCTGTGGTTTAATATTGCTCCTGCTTGTTTAATTAGGTTTTCAGACAGTATTAAATACATATAAAAAGCTTTTGAGTGTGGTGGATTAAGGATAATTTGAGTGATTAGTGGTTGATTTATAAAATTGTAGCATAAATGAAAGAATTATATAAACCAGAGGAGAGGACAATGTCTGTCAAAATACTTTGAAATATTTCAAATAGATGATATTCAACAGCAGTCTTTCAAAGCTGCACTCTATGCTGACCGAAATTAGAACCGCAGATGTGTGTGTTTCATAGAAGATGGATTTTTTAACAGATTAAGAACTGCAAACCACTTGCCATTTCTCCCATTTGAAGTTACTTTGTTAAGCATGTGTCAGTGTTTTTGGAATAATTCCTTTTCTCTCCTTCTAGGTTTACTATAATACAGATGATGAGAGAGAAGGGTAAGACATTTATTGTTTCATCAGCTTTGCAGTTAGCAGTTCAATTTCACAGAATGCAGGCATAAAAATATGAAATAAAACTCACTCCTCCCTTCCCCCATGTTCTCTCATCACTGATGGTAGGTGAATAATTTGTGTAGAGAGGAGGTTTAATGTATAGCAGCTTTCTTTTCCTTTACGTGAACTGACTTCTTTTTATGCCTATTTTTTCTTACATTTCCATGTAGAACAATTTGAAGAGCTGTAAGGTTCAACACAAGGTTAGGGCAATATATTTGATAATAAAGAGTCTTTTATGTAATGGTCTTCAAATAATCATAAAACCATGAATTGTTTAATGAAGCACTAAAATTCACTCACATTCCTGGAAGCTGCTTAACAGCACTTGTGTGTATGTGACAAATAAAGCAAATGCAGAGAAAGCACCCCAATATCAGAAGAGAAAGGAAAGAGAATGGGAGATCCTGGGAAAAGACTGGAAATGGGAGCACTCTCTGTCTGGTTTCGAAGGGACTGGAAGAATTACAGAAAGTCTCTAAAACAGGGAGTCACAAAATAAGGACTTGAACATGTGTGGCTGAAATTTAGCCAGTATTAACTGTGAGCCGTCCATCCCTCACGCTTTTCTAAGTTGGTTGAACCTCGAACCAACTAAATATACTTCTCCCAAAAGAGGTGAATGCACATGTATGTGTGAGTTCACCTCTTTACTCAGTAGCTTCTTCGTCACCAATTCTTCCAGCGTTTAAATACATATTTAAACAGTCAAGAGTCTTCAGTCTTTTCTAAATAATATGTCACACTGGACATATTATTTCCTGTCACCTGTCCCAGCCAGTCAGTCTAGGCAACTTGAGAGGCTTGGATTGTTTAGATATGCATCAAAAGCTAAATCCATGCAATTTCTGGTCTGTTACTTGAGTAGCTAGCAGGGTTTTTGCCAGAGTACCTTTGTACTTTGAGTCATAACTGCTGCTGTTGTCTCTTCCCTGTTGGTGGGAGCACAGTTTTCCATGACATGACCCCTGTTGTGTGTTTTCTAGTAGCAGTGTCTTGGTCAAGAGGATGTTCCGACCTGTGGAGGAGGAGTTTGGTCCATCCCCTTTGAAACAAATGAAAGAAGAAGGCCTGAAAAGAGGTAATGGTCAGTTCTTAGTGGTTAAAATGAATGCTCTGAGAGTCCTGCTCTCACGCAAGAAAAGATGCATCTGGCTTAGACCAAGTCAGTTGTGTGTTGCTAGCACAAACATGGTACAGATGGGAGAAGATACCATCACACCAGCCCAGTACACAAGGTGGCACTTCAGCAATTGCTTACAGTGATGTAAAAGCTGGAAACAAAAGGAGACAGAACCATGTACTGTCTCGAGAAGGGGTCAGGACACAAGTGTATAAGATGCAAAAAACTTAGAAAGTTTCATGGCCCTTGGCCAAACTACAGAGTTCACGAATGTTCCAGTAGCGAGTCTGTGTTTGTTTATTTTTAACTTTTGCTCATCTTTTCTGATCTGGCTGGGGTCACAATATGCAAGATGCACTGGGTCAGATACAGAGACATTACACAGGCAAGCTTGTGCTGTCTGCAGAATGAGATTAGCCTGAATGAAATCTCAGAACTTTTCTACCCAATTCAGAATGTAAGGCATGGAAAAACATCCTCAAGTTGACATAGCTGAATTATTTATAAGTTTGTTTCCCGTAACTGTTTTTTACTGCACTGAGAGAATACTACCACAGTTGCGTTCATTTCATACACTCTGTCTGTCTAACCCATTTTCAAGTTCATATCAATGCAAGTTAATGTTGAATAACATTTAAACAGTGGTTTATGTAGAGCTGTCGACTTTGCATGAAGATAAGGATGAATATATGGTGGTTTTGTCCACAAGATGTGCTTTCTGAGCAGTAATTTACAATACGGAGTTATATGTGATAAAGACCTACTCTGCCATAGTTAGGCACTCTGGAGAATATTTGCTGTTCCTTCAGTGTCATGAGTTCTGTCATGTAAGCTTATTGGCGAATCCTGGGATTTAACCAACCCACATAGATCAAGCTCATGTGTTTTTTTTAGGTTCACCTATCAGTTTGTGAGACAACAGGGCAACAAGGTGTAGAAGTGAGCTTGTTTGTTCTCAGCTACATCACCTGTAAGACTCAACTTATCGTAATCCTGTATTTGCAAATTTTCTCTGTTGGTGAGGGTAGTGTGCTTGAAACAAGGGAAGCATGCAGAATTACAGGATGGAGAGTGGTGTTTTCCTAGAATAAATGTAAACACATTATTCCTTTAATTAATCCTTCAATGAATAATACGAGATCAGCACTGACCACAGGCTTGCATCTGGTTGATTCAAGGCCTTGACAAAACTCACATTATCAGTCAGGGCTACATCAAATAGAAGGGGACAACCACAAGGACTGCATAAGAAACTGTCTTTTACTGCAGTTTCACCTGGGTTTCCCAGCTGGAAGCCTGGAGAGGTGCCTGTAGGGAGATGATATTGCTTTGCTTTGAATATTGCTGTCCTTTGCTGTGGTAAGTTGTTTTAATATTGTCCAGGAATTGCAACTATTTCAAGGGGAAGATGTGAAAGAAAAAAAATGTTTTTCAGCTGGTGACAAAACTCTGCTAAATAATTAAATCCAGGAGAGGCACGAAGTCAGAGAAGCTGGAGGATGCTCTTTTCATATCCCTTTTCCTGTTCACTATTTGTTGCAACTTGGACGATGCTGGCTGGAGGCCAGACCTCCTCCAGCACGGCCTTTGCTCTGGTGAACTTCCTGCCATCAGGAACCCTGCATCTGGGATTGTACCTATGGAGAGCTCCAGCTGAATCTGCCCACTTGACAATACTGTTTTTGCATTAATGCTCCGCTGCTTTTTCCAGGCCCAGCATTTCTAGAAGCTTGGGCTCAGTGAGGGGTCCAAGTACAAATGAAGAGCTGGAGTGTCAGTGTGTCATTTCACCTCTGCCTCCTGGAGCTAAGTATCAAGGGGCAGCCCTCAAGAGAAAAGGGATCTGAAAGGGGTTGCAAACCATCAGTGAAACAAGTTCTGTATTCTTGCACAGATAGCTGCATCTATTTGAATGTATCTTTCATGTCCTTGGTCTCTGTGGAAAGTACAAGTGCCCAACACAGAAATGTAGAGGATGTTAATCTGCACCATCTGTGCAGATTTCAATGGAAGTTTCCCATTAATAATAAGTCCAGCAGCCATGTTACAAATCAGGTTGGTTTTCAGTCCTGTCATTCTCAGTCTGTCATATCTCTTTTCTCTCTGGAGAGTTGTGTTAATCATTTCAAACCATTTTCTGTTCATAGAAAATGAGGTTTAGCGAACCATCCTTATGAATACATTATGTAACTGTTAGCCGAAGAATTGGTATCTGGGCAATCAATGAAAACTCCAAGTGCAGAAAAGGAAAGCCTGGTGACAGCTACCAGCTCTGCTTCCCTTGTCTGAAATGTGCCACATCTCCATCCAAGGATGTGTTGACAAAGTGCCCTGGTTGCTCAGAGTGAGGCTGGGTATTGGCCACACCTGGGCTCAGCTTGCCAGTCTGAGTAGAGGACTTCATGTCTCATTATGTTCCTAGTTTCCTTTTTACCATGTCTGCTGCTGGTGTTCTGCCTTGGCAGGTTTGCCAATTGAGAGCCAAGCTGCTGACACTTTCAGAAGAGCTGTCTGACATTGTTCTACCACCTTCATATTTAAACCCCCTGTTGAGTGGCCTGACTTCCAGAAATCACCCAGATACAACAGCCTGCCTTGCATTCAACAAAAGCTGCTTACTGGTGTGGAGTTTTGTGAATCAGAGCTACTTATGAAGATAAATTTGTCACCTCTGCCTTTTGCAACTCTTTTTAACATCTAAAGAGCATTAGGGAGTGCCGTGGGCTACACTGAAAGTCCAGGTAGTGCAGAGATTAGGAAAATCTGAATTTGTCTTACTCTGTCAAAAATAACTTGCTGCCTGATGCAAGATATTTTCCCCCCCAGTACTGCAGTCTCTGTCAAGGTGGCATGGAGGTGATGACAGTAGGTTCAGAGGCTGTTAGTGCTGGTTGAGCCACATCATCACACAAAGGTTTGCTGGGCTGCTTTGGCAACTGGAAGAGGGGGCAGACTGAAGAACAGCTCACAGAACTGGGCTATTTTTCCCCATGCATCCGCCCTTTTTGTTTGCAGTGCAGGAGGATTCACAGGGGCCAGAATATTGGAGCACAAGGGCAGGGAGGAGACAGGATCTTTAGGCACTGCTGTCATCAGGAGTCATTTATAGAAAAGCGTGCTTTTCACTCCTGTTATGGGGAAAGAAAACCAACACCCCCCTTCCAATATGTTTACAGTAATCCCAGCTCTCTGTGTGTATAATAGTGATTCAAATTGCCTGTTATCCTTGCAATGGATTCCTCATTCAACATAATATTCCATGAGATGCCAAACACAGCAGAGTAATTTAAAGCCGAGTGCTTGGTTTGTATCATGACCCCAACTTTAGCTTCAGACTGAGGGATTTTACCTCTTTTCAGACACGTTCTTAATTATTAAGGCTGGCAGATAGTTCAGATGTTTGAAAAGCTGGAAGTTACCGGACAGCCCTCTAGTTGCAAGAAAAGTATTACTGAAACAGTAAATATCTCAGTACAAGTAAAAATAGCATTTGACATGAGTGCTTGCTTATGCAAGTAGGAAGATCAAAACCAACCAAGTTTTAACTACTACTGTGAATTTATTTGTTCCTTTATATTTTGACCATTGTTTAATTTGCGACTCAAAGTTATCTCTGCTTCTCTGACATTCAAAAGGACTCTTTCAAATAGGTTCCAATGAACTGCCAAAATGTGGGCGAAAAGACTGCTACCACAGTCATGCAGAGCCAATTTGTGGCTAATACTTGTAAACTGAAGATGCAAAGAAGTGCTGTTATCCCTGGTTTTGTAGACTAAGACATAAAACTGGTCTGAGCAGCCAAGTTTTAAGCCTTATTTCAATTATTCGAAAGTATTTTTTTTGTTGGAGTTTCTCTTCTTTAAGTAAATGGAAATTTAAATTCCTGAACTCCTAGACTTCCCACATTTAATTAAATTTGCTGTGTTTTCCTTGTGTGTTTTCAAGGCAGCCATGGTGTGTCTTGCTGATGATAGGAAATTCCTTCTTTTCTTTTTAAGTGGAAACCATTTTCAGCATTTCATTTTATCTGTCAAGGATCAATATTTGTTTTTCCTAGTCAATGTGGGGTGTTTCATCTGTTCAGTTGTCTGGACATGCTCCAAATTTGACTTTTTTTTTTTCTTTTTCAGTGCTTTTATATGTGAGGAAGGAGACAGATGAGGTGTTTGATGCCTTGATGCTGAAATCACCCACAGTAAAGGGGCTAATGGAAGCAGTAAGTATCCGATGTCCTTACTTTATCTTTCTTACTAAGAAAAACTTGAGACTCATATGTGTTGCTGAGGTAAAATATAATTGACAGACTAAGCTATTCTCAGATATAATGAAAGCATTTCATAAGGGCTTTTTGGAGCACACCTCTGAAATGTTGGCGTGTTCTAAACTGAATGCTGTCAGCAAGTTGCTGAGATAAAATAGACTCACAGATCTGATTTATTGGAGAGCCGACCCTTGAGGAATGGCAGTAATTAACCAATGTTAAGGAAACGGGGAAATAATAAAGGCTCCATTTTCTGAAGTGCTTCTTTCTGAAGTGCCAGTTCAGAACCTGTTGAATCTTCTCATGTGTTCAGAGCCATCTTTTAAAGAAGAGACCCAAGGATGCACTGTTTCCATGCACTGTTTCCATGTTTCCATCTGGCTTTTGTGCAGTGCTGTCTCAGCACACAAGGGACAGATCATGAGCCAATGCAGACAGGTCATTCATACTCCTGTCTCACACACCTTATCCAACCCTAGCTCCCAGTGTGACTTGCTGCAAGCCTTCTCTTTGTCAAGGTGTGTCTTTGACTTGAGTTTTTACTTGTTACATGTTATCTGTGATTGTGAGTGGAATTGTGTGCCTCATTGCTTAGGTAGGGAACTAATATAAGACTGACCTGTAGAGAGAAACTGCCTGGCCTGAGAAGATGGAAATGGAGGAAAGTGCCTCTAGAGAGCTCAGCTGAGTAGTAGAAGTATATATATTCATACTCTTATAAAATCATCAGTGTCTTGTAGCACATATCAAGCGCAGTGCAGTAAGGATTGAGTTATTTGGCCAGAAGTACAAGACAAAAAGCTCTTGTGGTTTTAGAGACAGTCTCAAGCACCTATGCAGATCAGGGTATCTCTGAGGTGAGTCAGCTGCAGGAATGGCCTGATAATTCTTTTGCTAAAGCTGTTTGTTAGTGACTGCAGAATGCACATGTATAATAATAGGCAGGCTTCTCTTGAAGGGGTTGCAATCTGATTCATGGTGAAACTGGAACATGATTTTATCTTGTCTTTGTATGAAAGTTAAAAGTAAGTTTTAATCCTTCCATAACCCTTCATGCTAACATGAACATTTTATTTTCAGCATTCTGTGCCTCTTAATGCTGGTATCCAGATACTCTGTAACATAAAAATAAAGCTGGTCCAGAAACAAGAGAGGTTTTCGTGTACATCTATCAGCACAGCTGTTAACTCAGTGGCATGTTTTCAGCACCAGAGAAATCTGATCTGTTGTAAAATGTCCCAGATCACTGGAAGGAATACATTCAGAAAATTTTAATTCTCTTTGGTAGGATATAGTGGATAAGTGCATGCCAAAAAGCTGTCAAGTTATGTACTCTTAACTACTTTCTCTGCAATCTTTTCAGCAAATAATGCAATTCTGTGATTGTACACATCCTAAATATTCAAATCTAAGTTCAGTGCAAGGATTCAGGAAGCTGAGGATCTGGTGACTGACCGGGTCCAAATCCTGCTTTCAGATTCATCCGAAGTCAGGTTAACTCTCTGGATCTCGGTAGATGCAGTAGTCTAACATGACTGAGGATGATCTAAACTGGGAAATACAAGCATCTTCCAGTGTCTTTCTAAAATTAAAACCAGCTGAGTTCAACACAGCTTGCTTAGACCACAGGTTATGGTACTTGTCTATATATGTATTCTTCCAATCTATGTAGAGCAACAGAGAAGACTGCTCCATAGGAATAAATTGGCAGAGATATTTTCCTGCATTCCTTGACCAGCCCAGGTGTTGTCTTTTGTGTCACAGAATCACAGAATTGTAGGGGATGGAAGAGACCTCCAGAGGTCATTGAGTCCCATGCCAAAGCAGGTTCCCTACACCAGGTCACACAGGTAGATGTCCAGGCGGGTCTTGAATATCTCCAGAGAAGGAGATATTCACAGCCCACCCTGGGCAGCCTGTTCTAGTGTCATCCTGACTTGAGCAGAAAAAGCAGTTCTGGTGGCTTGTACAATCAGATGTGTGCTACGAACAGAGTTGCCATGCCAGGGGGCTGCAGCCCAAAGGGAGAACAAGCCTGTCATTTCAGTACCATTCTGAAGGATGTCCCACAGCTTCAGGCATCCTAAAGGAAGTAGAGAATTCTTTGCTCAGAATATTTCAAAATAGAGTTGATAAAGGAAAATATTCCAAATAAAGATATACTTTGTTACTGCATTGTAGCATGCTTGGGATCAGATAAAAAAAATAATTCTATTATATATGGAGGTTGTTAGTTGCGTTTTTCTCCCCAAGCTGGCAACAAACCTGTTTCAGAAGAGGGTGTTAAGTGAGATGCCCTAGCAGATGCTAGCTCTCTGCTTTCTCAGATTCTGCATTAGGACTTAGCACATTTGTACTGGAGACTTGCTTTCTGAGCCTGTGAGTGGGAGGCTTTCCCATTCCCCTGCTTGAAGCCGTGCTTCCACAGCTCACCATTTAGTATAATTGGTTGAATCCTTAGGGGTTCCTGAGAAATGTGCTTAGTCAGTTAGCTGGAAGTCTTTCCCAAAGCTCTCTAATCCCTTCATATCATATAGATCCCACACCTGTCACAGGCACTGTGACAAGCACGACTTTCTTGGCCCTATCACTCATAGCTTGTGTAGGAAGTGGTGTCCCAGGGTCCCAAACCACTTTGAGCAACATTTGATATGCATGAGTGTTAGGCATCCCAAGTATCCTAGGGAAGTTTGATGCTGGAATGTGCAGAATGCTGTATACTAACTGCTAGTAAACCTCCTTGAGAAAAGAATGTTTGCATCGAGTCTTCAGCTCTGATCTTTACAGTATCACTAGGTTTCAGAGTTAACATGCCAAAGAAGGTACAGCATTTCCTCATATTCACACAGGAGTTGCGACATTTTCACGTATCTCCAGCACCGTATCCAAAAGGGCAGTGAAACATGCTGGTGTGAGTAAAACTGAGGTATGGAGTGAGTGGGTCTGGTGAACTTACCAGATGCTCCTTAAATACATCATCCGCTGTTAGCCTCAGGTAGAAACAGCAAGCAGAGGAAACTGTTGGCAGAGTCCAGGTTTCATAGGCTCATCACATCTTGGAGTTATGCTGTACTTCCTAAATACAAAATTGTGTCTTAGACAAGATGGCAGTTATACAAGTATAGGTGATGTAGGAAGGTATAAGCTAATTAATTCTCTTAGCTGCCCCTGGCTGTCTTGACGGGAGCCGTGATTTAGGTTCAACCTGAGAATATTTGAATCTGTCCCTGGTGCTGAGTGTTATTCATTGCTTGCTTTTCATTTTCTGTTTCATAATTGCTTTCATTTACTTTTCCAAAATATGACTTTTCTCAATGGCAGTCTGAGCACAAAGGAAATGATTTCACAGTGACTGATGTTTGACAGGTTTTAGTGGATTTTTAATTGTACTTTTCAGTTCTCTGATGCAGAAGAAAAGAGTCAGCTATTTATCTGCAACCTCGTTTAACCTGAGAAGAGCAAGAAGCTTACTTTGGTTAGCAGTAGCATACCACAGTTCATTAATCACTGACTGGAAGGTCCTTTTTTCCATAATTCTTCTGCCTCTTGGGACAATCCTCCTCTGAAGTGTGAGTGTTGAGACCCATTCTCTCAAAGAAGAGTCGTAATTTGGAAAGGAAGCACTTAGTTCTCAGGGACTTCAGCTCTATGAATGCTGCAACACAGGTTTGCTTAGGCCAAAACATTGCCATGAAGAGTGCTTGCTGATTGTGGCAATTTGTTGGCTAAATTCTTCATTCAAAGTTTTGCTATGTTTTCTACGTTATCGTGTGAGTGGATGCAAAGGGACTGATTTTAAAAGTCCTTTGCCATGTTAACAGACTTCTCTGAGGCATCTCATCTGGCTATGGGTACATTCAGGTGATGCTTTGTGATCCAGTGTTCTCATTTTGCAACTCTACTAACTGCCTCCCCAGCAATATATTCTGTGAGGTACCATGGCTTCCCACAGGAAAAGGTACCCAGAAGATACTTTTCATGCCAAAGGAGTGTCATGAAGGAGACTATTAGCTTAACAGATGTTGGAACGCCATTGAGAAATAGTAGATGTCCTGTTGTGTTGCTGCTCATCTGCCTTTTGCCTTGGGTGAGGAGTCTTTGCTTCCATGAGTCCAGATAATTAGAGTAAGGAAAGGGAGAAAGATTGCTGAAATTCTCATATCTGTGAAAACTGTAGTCTCCAAGTTTTGGATAGAAACTTAGCATTTTTAATGAAGATTTCTAGGATCATTTCTCCATCAAATCATTCTTAAATATAGATACAGTGTGGTTGTGAAACACTTTTTTTTATAGTTCTGTCAAAGTTTGCAAAGATAATGTTTAAATTTCCTTGTGTAAAGGGAGAGGTGAGGCCGTGCCATTCCTCAGTAGTCTTTATTAATTTTCTTTTGATGATTTCAGATCTCTGAGAAATATGGGTTGCCAGTGGAAAAGATTGCAAAACTTTATAAGAAGAGCAAAAAGGGGTAAGTACGCTATAAGTAAACTAACTATGACAGTCAGGGATCATGACTGTGCCTGGGGCATCACTGTGCTACACAGTATAAACACTTTTAGGAGACCTGCCCACACCCCTAAAATCTTACTGTCTATGGAAAAAGCAAACGGTGGCAGAAGAGGAAACATCCAGCCTGTATCTGACCAGCATTCATAGGCTTACTGTGAAGGAGCAGTATTTATGTTTGGAAAATGTTTTTGCGTAAAGCCTGTTTTATAGGTTTTATGCTTACTTAATAACATCATGGAGAGTGGTATGGGAAAGGCACAGCCTTTGCTGTGAATGGAGTTTCCCTGCAGCATTAGGAAGAAATGGGCCGCTGCCTGAATCTGAAAGGCAGGCAAGCACAAGGGAGAGCGCTGTTTGCTGCAGGGCTTTCAGCTGAGTAAATTTAGACATGAGCATCACAGCTGTGGTTTTATAATAGCTGGGCTGCTATGCTTGATCATAAATCTGAATCTCTCTGTTTTATCTTTTGTTACTGCTAAATAACATCAATATTCTAGCAACATCATTTTTAGTCAGTCTTTCATTTTTGGCCCTAACAGTAACTTAGGACAATGTTTTGTCTGATGATTTCTTTTGCTTTTGAAAAGACAGGTGAAACTCGTTGTGTTTTGCTTCCTTCTAACACTGTTTCTAAGTGACGTGTTTGTTGGAAGAAACCCTTTATGGTAAAGAGAGAGGAAAACACTCCTATGCACTTGTATTCTTGAACCTGAGCTGAGTTCTGTGAGCTGTGTGCACAGCACCAATTCCACTGCTTTCCCGTGTCAGTGACTCACATCACAGAGGAGGAACAGCTTGTGTGGCATGGCTGGGGGGCAGAAAAAGATGCACTTGGGGGATCTGACACTGCACATAGGAAATGCTGGCTGGGTCTGCACAAAATCTGGAGTGCACCTGCAGGTGATTCCTGAAGTGGGTAAAGACCCAGCCCTGGCATGTATCTAACTACTTTCACAAGCTGTTACCTATAACACAAAGGCTAGAAGGGACTATGGGGCAGACCCTGATGATAATTTCCCATCTTGTCCCTGCACTGGCACATTCTGGAGTTTCTTATTGTTTCATGTTGAAGTCAGTGGAGCGTATGGATGTGGTGAAGTGCATGGCTTTCCTTTTTGCTGTTCTGGTGTGTGAAAATACTGATTTTTGCCTTTGTCACCAGTATCCTGGTAAACATGGATGACAACATTATTGAGCACTATTCCAACGAGGACACATTCATCCTGCACATGGAAAGCGTGGTTGAAGGCTTCAAGATCACACTGACTGAGATCTAACCTCAGACAGAGCCCTTTCATAAAGAACCCACAGCATTTCATTCTTCTTGGAAAGCAGAAGATGCCTTTGGAAGTTGACAGGCATTGATCAGAGAAACTGTTACAAGACTGCTTTGAAAATATTGTCCGTTCTGCACATGCACACCTACTGCATACGAGCTTGGGTTCGTCAAGCATGAGGCCACTCATTTTAACCTGGTCCCTTATTTATTACTCCCCACTCTCCACTGTACAAGCAGTTACCAGCCCCCAGATTTGTAACCAGATGACCCACTGCAAATGTGAAATGCGGCATTTTAGTCCATGCCTTAGTGTGGATGAGCTCATTCTAAAATATGGTGAGGAACCATGCTGGTCCATTTTCAGAAATCTGATGTAAATCACTTTGCCAGTAGTTTTCTCCTCTTGCTAAAAACTGGTGCAGTGCTAAAGGTGGGGAAAGAGGCTGACACAGTTCACTTGCTCAGACCGGTCCATCTCGCTAGTGTATAGTCTTGCCAAATACCTCTGGTAGTTCTCAGCATGTAGCAATGAGGACTTGTAAGTAAGGCGTTCAGCTACAAATGTCACTTGTAAGTAAATGGTAAAGAAACCATTTTAACCTTGTATATAATGTTTATAATATGCAATAATATATTTTAACTACTGTATGTGGGCGCGTTTATTGCCACTATGTTTTTGTACGTATTGGGTTTAGGGTTTAACAGAATTTTTCCTAGAAGATTAGATTTCTGCATTCTGTTAAGGAGTATGTACTGAGAATCTGATAACTGCGTCTGCATTCGTGCACTCCACCCCTGCCCACCCAGTTTTATACCAGAATATTGGAGCAAAAAGTGCTACAGCATTTGGAGTGTACTGTCACTGTGGGACCCACCTTTGGTTCCCAGGTCCCAAATGTGAAATGCAGCATTTTAGTCCATGCTTAAGTGTGGCTAAGCTCATTCTAAAATATGGTGAGGAACCATGCTGTACCTGTGTACTCCATCCAGCTGTCACCAAATCATAGAGGCAGCCCTGTGTCTGGTGTGCCTAGAGGCACACAAGGGATTTTTCCCTGGTCTCTTGGTGAAGTGAGGGCTCTTGAAATGAGCCTGTCTCAAACCTGTGGAGGAAAAGGTTCTTTCCCCAGCAAACTGCTCATTAAAGAATTCCTCTAGACTGCAAGAAACTTCAGACTCTTCTTCAGGGAGCTTGCTCTTGTATCTCCTTTGAATGATTCTGTTTTGATTCCTAGGACAGTTCAATGAGGTAAAAACTTGGGCTTGATGTAAATATTTTACAGAAACTGAAACAATTTTTACCAGTGCAAAGAGTGGCCCACACCCAATTTGCAGAGTTAGGCCCCTCTCACACAGGCTGGATCTGAACTATGCAGTCACATCATCAAGTTCCATATCTGTCTCAGGAATTGAGAGAGAAAGGCTACAGACTAATCATACCAGGAATGGAGTCCGAGACATGATCATCCCCAGCACACGCAAACTTGGCACCTCTCTCTCTCCTTTCCAGTTCCTCTGGCTGTCTTAGATTGCTTCTCACACAGTGCACAGTCCTGTGGTTTTCAGTTGTAAGCATTTCATTTCCCATGCATTGTGCGGGGATCCCATGAGACAGGCAGAAATGGGAGACCTTTCCTACAAGCAACCTTATTATTATTATTAACTTATTATTAGTTCTTCCTTCTAAAGATTCCTTTTTACTTAGTCACAGTATTTTTTTCATTAGCTGGTTAATGACGTAAAGAAACGCTGCTGAGTTTAATGGGGCTCCTTCTCTAGTGGTTTGAACTGTGGGGAGCTATTTACATCCAAGCAAAGCAGTTGGAAAAGCTGACCAGTCTGATTTGATCCTGTTTTTGCATGAATTGTCTTGCGAACTCTTGCAGTTTCTTAACTTCATCAGTGAGAGCATCCCATTAGAATCTGATCTTCAAATAGAAATGTCAGATACCTGTCAAAGCTGCTGCGCTACCAGAGCCTGTGAAAACTCTCTGCTATTTGTGTCAGGGCTATCACATTCAGCATCCATATGCATCTGGAAGGCAAAGTGTCTGTTTTGTCTGTCTTCTCTCCCTTTCTACTCATCTGTTGTGTGTTCTTTCTGCTCCTGATGCAGATGTGTGTAGTAATTCCATTGTCTTTTTATGGATACATACTCCAGTAAAGATGCTTTTGCTACATTGCTTAAGGATGGACATTTTGGGAATACAGTGGATTTCGGGTAATTTCATTTATTTCTGCTTGGCTCAGATAAAAAGTCTTTGCTGACTTAGCCCAGTTACTTTTCCACTCCCAAAAAATGGGGCAGTTTTGGCAGGTGGCATTAAGAACTGGGGCCAGTACACAGGACTTGTGAGCAATGCTGTTGGTTCTTGTATTTATCTCTTATTTAATGGTGTTTGGGATTCCAAGGAGTTTAACTGAGATTTCTCAATTGGTCACGATGTCCCAGCAGAGGCTGTGAGCTAAGCACAGCAGTGAATGCATGCAAGATTTGAGCCCTGCTTCTGCCCCTATCAGTGCCTGTGGTGGCTGGGATTGGCTTGTGGTGTGCTGCAGTAGGAGATGTCAGTGAGAATTTGAGCTTGACAGAGAAGGACGGGACTGTCCTGGCAGCACCAGCACCCTTGTTAGTATTTTATTCTTGTATTACACAGAGGTGGATCTCTCTTCTTTGGTAATTAGAGCTAGATTCTGCTGCATGCTGCAATGTCCAGCTCTGAGGAGCAGTATCATAGAATCACAGAATACCTTGAGTTGTAAGAGACCTCAGAGCACACCCATCCCCAACCCCCTGCCATGGGCAGGGCTACCACCCACCAGCTCAGGCTGCCCAGAGCCCATCCAACCTGACCTTGAGCATCTCCAGGGATGGGGTGCCCACAGCTCTCTGGGCAGCTGTGCCAGTGCTGAACACCAGCTCCCTCAGCCTTTCTTCATAGGAGAGGTGCTCCAGCATCTTCACGGCCTCCTCTAGACCTATTCCAACAGTTCTGCATCTTTAGTGTACTGGGGGCCCCAGGCACGGAACCAATACTGCAGGTGGAGCATCATGAAAGGAGGGCAGAGGGGAACAATCCCCTCTATCGCTCTGCTGGCCTCCCTTCTGTTGATGCAGCCCAGGGTACAGCCCTTCTGGGCTGCAAGGCACACTGCTGGCTTGTGGCAAACTTTTGTCCACCAGAACCCACAGTATAGGATCAGCAAAAGCTGCAGTGCTCCAGGAAATACTGGAGCTTAAGGAGCAGAGCTGCCTTTCCAATGCCATTTTAGGAGCTTTAGGTCAGGCACTGTCCAGGGAAGGAAAGTTGTTTCCAAGATTAACTGAAAGCTTTTCTAAATATATCTCTAAGTGTACAAATTCCTGGTCAGTAGCGAGAGAGCTGATCCTCCTGCCTTTAGCTCATTCTTACGGTCTCACTGGAGAAAGCAGGGCTGAGGAGGATGGGTAGGACTTATCCAAACACTAAGAATATTTGAGAACAACGACTGGAGCTAGTTGGGGATGATCTCCATTAACTTTATTTATCTGCCAGGGCCCGAGGACTTTGTTTTTCTGCTCCATATGCCAAATGCATCACAAGCATCTAAATAATTGTGAAGAGCACATCACCCTGCACCCAGTCAGTTTAGTTACAGCATCAGCTGCCACAGAAGCATCGAACCTGTGTGCTGGTCATGGCGAGCCACAAGCTGTCTGGGTTCACCGCCTCTGAGGGTTTGTTTGTTGATCAAAATCAAGATATTGGTGCTGGGGAGGGGCCAGCACCAATAATGCAAACTTCTGAAGGAGGGACCCATTCAAAGGCCACAAGGAGCATGAAGTCTATTGTTTAAAATGTATGTATTGCTTTTGTTTCGTGAAGAAGACCGATTAACGCCGTGTCTTCCAAGTATGAAGTAAGACTTGGCTATTGTTTAGCACACAGGAACATCTTAGTTGCCTCCTTTTGTGGCACTGCTCTGGTTGTTTACTCAAGAGAACAAAACTCATTTCCTTTCTCATTTGCTTCCATACAAAGAGTGAGAGCAGTGCAGTGTCTGTAGATGCTGTGTGAAAGACTATGACAGAGGTGCAAAAGGCAGAGTAGCCTTCTAAGCTCTGGCCGTGGTTCCTGCTGCAGATTTGGCACTATGTCCGTCCATTTGATCGTTTGCTACGAACACCCAGATCTCAGTCTTTCCTTTTACACACTCAGCTGCTTATGTCCCCTACGTGTAGCACATCCTTGCAGCAAAGCTTTGTTGATGTATGGCCATGTTCCCATCAAGGTATTTTGGAGGACTTTTTATCACTGGCTGTTAACTACAAAGAAAGTAGTTGCTTTTTCATTTTGTCCTTTTTTTCCCCCCTTCTTTTTGTTCTTTCTCTTTCCCGTGTGTTCTCTCTCATTAAGTCCCTGGTCATTGGAATTCAGAGATCAAGAGCCCTTTTTTTGCACGTTTTCCTCTTTCAGTCTGTGGATAGATTAAATGCGATCAATGAATTAAAACGATTGGTAAAAACTCAGCCCTCCAGCGGTCAGAGGAGCTGTATGTTGGTTGGTATGAAATTGGGAAGGAGTATCTTAGGGCCTTAAATGTAAAGCTCATCAAATGTTTATATGCTCTTCCATCTCCTATGAATTGAGACAAGATACAAACGAGTGTTTGTGCCAAACTTTGTAACAAGCCCTCGCTCTGAGAAACAAACTCTGTATAAATAGCGTGCTTTTATATTAAGGAATAGCTCATGTAACTTAATAGTGTTGCAACTGGGAGAGGGGTTTGATAAACTGTAAATACAGTTATTTTATTTTTTGTACATTTTTAAGAAGGAAAAAAATAAATATTCCTGCGTATGAGATAATATTTCTGTTGCTGTGCCATGGGGATGCAGTTCCTATGTGTGAACCCAGAAAATGTTCCAAAAAGAAGAAAGTAGGAATCTACGATACAAGAAAACAAGTGCAGAGACTGAAAAGAATAATCACTAAAAGCTGCATGTAAAAGCATGCACGTTTTCTTTCTCCCTCACCACTTTTCTGCCAAATACTGAAGTGTCAATGTGAAGTTGTCCAGCCTCAGTGGAAAAGGACTCTTAGAGTGCTGGGACAGCATTATCGCATTCATCTTAATGATTCAAATGCAAAAACTCTCAAGTGGAAGGAGAAAACTGATCTCAAACAAGTGGGTAGGAAAGAGGATCCCCCGTGATGCACCAGATCTGGATCTTCAGGCAAAGTAATCAGAAGAGTTGAACTCCCAAGAAGATTTAGGGCACAACCTCCCTCCCTGGCAGTCTATGGCTAGTCTAGAAAAGGCATAGGCTGGGCTTGAGCACCTCTCTCCTTTATAGGCTCCTCCATGTCAGCAAGGTTTTGCCTCAAGGTGCAACCAGAAGAGATGCAGTCACCTGCTCCCTTTGGTGGCTGGACTTTGCAGCCTGTGTTCATGTCACCAAGCAGAAGCACCTTGTTTAAAGGAAACTGGAATTCTACAGTCAGTGGAGAGACACAGAGGTGGACATCTTTAATGGAGGCAAAGGTGAACTGCTGACTTTCTCCAGTCCTGATCTCCTGGCATGTTGGAGTGTTCTGGGAAACCAGTGGTAATTCTGACAGTAGCACCTTTGTGAGCACAGGGCACCCCATCTACTCACACTGTGCTCTGTGTGCCCAAAGCACAGATGCATACTGGCCCATCCCTCTTCCAGTAAAACACTTTCATCAACCATTTTGATTCCCATGATTTACCTTTGTATTTTTTACAAATGAGAGCCCAGGAGGCAGAAACAGCTAAGCTGTGAAGGCAGCGTGGAGCAGCCCTGTTGTGCTACGGGGTGGCAGAGATCAGAGCTGATACCTCCTGCTCAGGGCAAGTCCTGACCAGAATGAGCTGCCATACAAGAGCCAACCCTGACATCTTGTTTTCCAGGCAGATTCCCAGGCCATGAGGGAAGAAGTCAATTCACCAGCAATCTCAGTGTAGAGCCTGTACTCCAGCAGCAACCAACAGGGCTGTGATGCCCTATTTCTTACATATTTCACACATTGACCGGGCTCTTCAGAGTAATCCCATTTCCTGGGCGCTGCCTGTGATAGAGGTTTAATAATGTTTTATAGGAAGTCATTTTACTGAATGGCTCTTGAGATGTGAATGCTTTAGGGCTAAGTGGCTGGAAGTGCTCTGCCTGATGTGAGAGTAGTGGCGAGAAGTGCTGCAGCAGGTGGGAACCACCGCAACTGCAGCAGTGCTCTGTGTTTCTGGGGCAGCTGGGTGTGCTTTGGCTGCCCCTTATCTGGGAGAGGGTGAAGCATTTCCCTCCTGGAGGGCTTGGCTGAAGTTTTTGAGGCTGATGGTGGCCTACAGCTCATGTCTCATATAAGAAGCGCTGAGGCCGCCGTGTCAGGGGAGGGGCGGCTGGGGGTGAGGGACAGGGTCTGCACCAGAGGGCGGTGGGCATGGAATGGGCTGCACAGGGCAGTGGGCACAGCCCTGAGTGCCAGAGTTCAGGGAGCGTTTGGACACAGCTCAGACACTGGGTTGGAATTTGGGCTGGGCCATTGAGCAGATGCTCCATCAGCCACCACCCTCCGGCCCCTTTCAAGCTGATATTAATGTGCTGTTTCACAAATTGGCTGGGTTTCATTAATCTGAGGTGGAAACAAGCAGTGGTCTCAGTTACCTCCCAACGGTATTTAAACTACTTTTAGCATCCTGGTGCTAATCCCAGCTCCAAATTTATCCCAGGTAAAAATGCGAGGAGCTTAAAGCAGATGCCTGTGGCTGCACGAGGAAACAGCCGCCCCTGGAGCCAGCAGCCCTCCCACTGCAACGTGCTGCCCGCGCCCATGCATGGCTTAAGCCTTCAATAAGCTGTGGAAATTGACTTAGCTGGGCACAGCCTGCCCGTGGGCAGGAGGGGGCCGTGGAGTTCCAGGCTGGAGGAGAAGAACAGCACATCCACGTAGCTGGCTGCAGCAGAATATTTATTAGTAGGAAAGAACATTTAGGGGAATTCAGTAGGAGAATTTGCGTGAACCTTCAGTATCCACCGTACATTGGTTGTCATTGAGATTGTTCGAGGTTACATATTTATATAAGAAAACAAAATAATTCATATTTAGGTGCAATCAATAATTCCAGTATGAAAAAGCACCATGTCACAAAACAGTTTACAATACAAAATTCTTCAAAATCTAACATTTAAAAACAATATTTGTTCAACAGTAATAACAATACAGTAAAAAAATTCTTATTATTTCCCTTCAAACAATACTGCTTATATATTTTGGCACTGGAAAAGAAACTATCACGAACGCGCCTTTTAACCACACAATGCTGTTTTGTGAGTGCCTATATAATGAGGAAAAACATGCTTTTGAAGTCAGTCACTTTGTCGGGTGCAGTCTGAGCTGCTTTCTCCTTCGTAAAGTTAAAAAAGAGAGGAAAAGGGATCGGTAAGCTGCAGCATGTCTTGCCTTTTGGCCCAGGACAATATCGGGAGAAGCATCTCTCTCAGAGCCAGCCTTGCCCACAGGATGGGCACGAGGCCCCCTGAGCCTGCCCAGAAATGTGGATCAGGGCCCTCAGATGGACCTATCCCACAGGAACTGACCCCAAACTCTATGCTAAGCTCCTCAAGGAGATTCTGACCTCACACTTGCAGCTCAGGCTAACGTTTAACTAAGTTGCAACTTTAGTCCCAACTGTTGTCCCAATGCAGCCAGCAGCATCAACCCAACCAGAGGTGACGACAGTAGGGCTGGGTGCTGCTGGGAGGGACAAGGGCTGGGGACCGCCGTGTGGGCCTCACCTCTGCCCATGATCCAAAAGCCTGAGTCTGAGAGAGAGAGAAAGCCAGAAGCACAGACTTCTTGGGAAGTTTCCTCTCAGAACTGACCCTGTGAAAATGAGAATGCGATACTACACGTCAAGCAACGGCGCCATGTGCAGCTACGGCCCTTGGAAAGGCTGATCCTAGTGAGCATGCAGTCCTTGGTGCTAGCTCTAAAAGCCAAACGAGAACAAAAAAAATTATTTTCAATAGTTTTTACATCTTACATCAAAGATGCCACTACAAAAACACAATAGTATCACACGTCAATTAGTACAGTCTTAAAAATGCAAACCAACACTGGAAAGACTTCCATACATTCTGCATATCATATGTACAGAAGAGAAGAGCTTCTCGAGAGGAGAGGGCAGTCAGAGAGAGATCATCTTTGGGGTGTTTTTTCTGAGGAAGTTGCATGATACAAATACATTTCAGCATAAGAAGACTTTTGCTGTGACACTAAGGATTCAGACAAGTCCTAGCTGGCAGCGAGCAGTGGGGACGAGGTACATGCTGGGCCACAAACACAGACACGGCCTTCTGCCACACCGTCTCCTATGACTTGGTCATCTGCTCTCCTTGTGGGGGTGGGGTTCACACGTCACTGCAAGTACACCTTCCTATAGCATGCAATGGCACAGAGACAAACCCTGAGCGCTGCCCACAGCCTTCCTGCAGGCACCACTGCCAGGTGTCCCTTCAGCCCTGCTGCCCAGTGAGCACTGGTTGGAGCCTCAGAGCATCACCGCAGGAAAACACAACAGAAGGGGAGAGAAAAGTGCGAACATCATGATAGCTATGGGCAACCACACATGGGGCACAAACAGTTTGAGACAGTCGTAAGAAAACAATGTGAGCCAAATTTATTGAACTCATAGTTATCCCTCTCCTTTCTGAGTTGCAAAAGTCTTTCTTAGGATATGTAAGTTTGCTTACAAGAATTCTTCTAGAGAGGTATTTGATTTTGCCAAGACACAGGACGTGCTGAACTCTGTGCTGCTGCAGTGAGTCTGCCCGTGGCAGCTTATTTAAAGGAGCGGTTTGGGGGCACTGGTCAGAGAGCTCTCCCCATGGAATGGCCATGAAATCAACGGGAATGGGACATTTGGGCTCCTTCAGCTATTGGCCACTCAATAGCCTCTGCAGCATCAGACTTATTTGTCCAAATGTACACAGCTGAATTTATATCTATTTAGTTTTCCATCCATGATGTCACCCACTGAGCAATATTTAAAAATCAAAAGATCAAGTGCTTCTGTCAGAATGTACTCGCAGCGGTCACCTCGGGTTCAAGTGCAAAATAGCACTGAATACACAAATAGAAACCACCAGAGTGCACGGATGGAACTGGAGTGAGCAAGTGGTAGAAATAAGCATATTGAAACGCAATTCAGTCTTCGTGCAAGAAACTTGCCAACAATAATAACCCCTATCTTCATTAAGCCCTTCATTTTTAGTGGGCACTGTGAGCCCACATTGCTCGTAATGCTCTGACACCAAGACTTCTACCAGTGTAGGGGCTGAGTGATAGCAGGGCTGAATTGGGGAGGTCCCAAAGTAAATAATAAAGCAAGAAAACAACTGAAACACGAATAAGGAAATCAACCAGAAAATGCCAAAGAAATGTAGGCCACTCTAATGGCTCACATGCTGCACAATGGCAACAGTGAGCTCCCTCAGACCCTCGTCATGCCAAAGTTATGGGGTTTGGTTTGGTTTGGTTTGGTTTGGTCTGGGGGGGGGGGTTATTTTTTTGTTAGACTTTGCTTTCAGATCCTAATGAAAACTGTTTGGTTGTCCTGGAAACAGGAAGAAGTTCATGATAGGGAATGAAAAGGTGGTGCTGATGGCAAGGAACTCTGTGTTCTCCCCCAGACAGCCATGTGGGATCCATTAATCTTCCCTCTGAGTGCAGCCAATTAACAGCACAATCGAAGATAAGAATTTAAGAGGATTTTCTCAGGTGGGTTTACTAATCGCCATCATCCCGTTCAGTGGGGGAACGTGA
The DNA here is from genome assembly GCF_054131305.1 of Coturnix japonica. Classification (NCBI taxonomy): domain Eukaryota; kingdom Metazoa; phylum Chordata; class Aves; order Galliformes; family Phasianidae; genus Coturnix; species Coturnix japonica. The sequence continues at coordinate 18,559,034 of NC_140664.1, read as the reverse complement.
GGCCAGCCCTGAGTACTGCTCAGACCCAGTCCTGGCAAGGAGAGGAGCGGAGGTCACACCCTCAATATGTGCTTTGGACAGGCGGCAGGAAGAGTTTCTGCCTGACCTTATTCTATTTTGCCAGAATTATCTCTTGGACCTCAGCATCTGGACACTCCAGGCAGCATCAGGGCAGCACTTGCTGCACGGTAACGCATGGGAAGACACTGTTCCTGCTGGGAGAAACCAGCCCTCTGTGGAATAAACCATGCTAGCAGAAAGCAATCACTGGTCAGGTTCAGCCTGCAGTGCCTCAGCAAACACATCAGTGGTAATGAGAACCGCATTGTTCCAGAGGTGCGGCATGTTCTTGAAATGTTTAATACCACCACTGCTTAATAAAAGTAAATAAGTAGTGTGGTTAGCAAGGTGCATGCAGGAGGGACAAGGGCTGGGAACCAAACAGAAGCCGTTCTATCTGAGTTCAGCCTGGCTCCTGCAGCTGCCATGGGCATGTGTTTGTTATTCATTTGTAGACAGAGGGTGGGGATGGCAGCTGAGAGATGGGGCAAGGCTCAGAGAGCCTGAGTGCCTGCCCTAGGGGGGTGGGTGGGAGCATCTCTGCTACCAGGTCAGGGCAAGAGGGGAAGATCTCAGCTGTGTGTCAGCCATGCAGCAAGTGAACACAATGGAAAGGGTGGCTGGATGGCATCCTTATGCCTAGATCCCAAGTCCCCAGCCTCAGCTTGTGGTGTCCTGGGGCCTGAGAGGTCCCGCAGGCTGGAAAGGGCAGAGGAGCTCTTCTGCGCTGCTTGTAGCTAATGGGGAGCTCTGCCCTGGGCTTCAGACGCAGTTCTAAAGGCAGTGATGCAACTTACTGTTTGTCGTTGCTCTTGTCTTTGCATATTGCTCACTGCAACCCAAGTTCTACTTTTTTTCTTTGCTTCTTGTGCACTAGCCAATATTTTACAGGTGACATCTTGATCCCAACTACATATTAAATGGCAGCATGTGGGAGCCATGAGGAAATTTAACCTATGTATTCCCAGAAGCCACTCACATCTGGCCTGCTTGGCTGGTTCTGGTTAAAGTATGGATAGTGTTTCTCATCCTGTGAAAATCCACATCCCTGAAACAATACCTGTCTTGGTATGAACAATTTGGAACAAATTGGACAAGGAGGTCCCTTCACATCTGACATTGTTTTGCTGATCTCAGTGCTAGAAGGATCTAACAACCACTCCACTGATGGCCCTGATTCCTAACATCAGTGCCTTCCACAACTATCTACAGCCCCTTTTGTTCCTCAGTGCACCTGAAACAGCTGTTCTCACCTTCACTTGCCTGCAGACTGTTACCCCAGCTCTGAGAGTTAAATGGAGTTTCCCCCTTGTCCGCCATGGCCAAGAGGAAAGCTCCTGCCCAAAAGGTTTGCCTGCAGTTATACTTAGAAGCGGAACCAACAGCTCCCAGGAGGAGCATATGGCGTTTCCTAACTGAGGCACAGTGAACAGCTTGGCTGCTGCCATGCAAGGAATAGCAGAGCTACTCTGCTTCTGCAGCTGCACGTTCGTGCTAAAGGTGCTCAAAGAATATTTTGCTAGCACCTCTGACTCCATGCACACGACAGTGTTGCTCAGTTAGAAGATGCTGTGTTAGCCTTGTCTCAGAGCTGTGGAGCTGGCATGCTGCTGCTCTGTACCCTATCTGCCTGCTGCACAGTCAGTGGAAAACTCGGAGCCCTTATCAGCTGCCTGGAGCTTGCCAAGTTTCTCCGTGTTTCTGAGTGCAAGTTCTGCCTGCGATACCAAGGAAACTGCCTTCCCCCGCTTCCAGACTCCTACATGAGATTGCACCCGGTATGGCACACGTCTGAATAACTGTGCAATGGCAGGTAGAACATTCTTCTCCACTGGCCTTGCACCAGTTCCTGGACAACGAATTCCTGAGCCCAAAGACCACCTGGTTGCATGAAACCTAAGGAACACTGTGAGAGAGAGACACAAGGAGGGGCTGGTACAGCCACACTGGGGACAGGTCTCACCCAGCCCTCTGTCAGCTCACTTTGCACCCCTACACCAAGTTTCAAAGGGAAATGTTAGGAAGATGCCCCCTTTATCTCAGCTGTGCTACACTGCTACACGTAGGGGTTCCCTACCCACAAGCACATGTCCCCAGGGACCTGCCACTTGTCACCGTGCCGCCCTGCTCACATGTGCCGGGCAGTCTGTGGCCAACAGCCACGCGCTCAGCTCAGCTCAGTCTGCGGATTAGGGCTCGCCATCAGGTTACCGCTGCTCACCGAGTTTCCATGAGTCAGCTCAGCCCAGGTTTCTGCCCAAGCATGTGCTTTCAGCCCACAGCAGATGCAAGGTAATACGTCTTAACTTAGTCTGCAGTGCAAGAAAACCAGGCTAAGTCCCAGCACTGCACATTTTCCATCAGTGAGGAGGGCGCATCTCAGCTCATGGGGGCTGGGGATGGGTGAGCACATTGTGTGCCCCCGGGCACTGCTTCTGCACACAGACCTCTTCCAGACACAGAAGCCCTGTGCTTCTGGCTTAATGTTTTAAGTTACAGCTGTCCTGAAAATGGGGACATCATGCTTTCTAGCAGAGAACAACACAGGACAAAATGCCTCGGCAATAACATAAAAATCCTAATAGATCCTAAGAGGAACAGCACAGCACCATTATCCCAGGAACATTCACTGCTTTGCACTCCAAATAATGTCAGAACGGATCTTTGTTGGCCCCTCTCAAGCTTTAAGTGCTCACAACAACAAACATATGCTGGTTTTACAAGGGTTGCAAGTAACACAAGCCATGGATTTCACTTGGCAACTTCTGACTCAGAACCTGGTAAGCTGGGAATGCTGGAAAAATGGGACTGGTGTTTTCTGTGGATAAAGTCTAGAGGCTGGAAGTACTCATTCATTTATTTGGATGATGCACCAGTGAAGGTTGCCTTCTCCACACACAAGTACTACTTGACAATGTATCTACAAAACTGGGAGGTGACATGCAGTCTGGTAGCCTTCCTGTCCATAAGTATTTTTAACTGATCTCTTGAAAGCGTCTTGCGGTGTTATTTTTACAGTGTCAATTTGTTTTTAAAAGGGTTATGAAAGCAGCAATGCCTGCAAATGTCAATGGCAGCAAAGCAGAAAGCCCCAACACAGTGTGCAGCACCGCAGTCTCGCTGCTCTGAGGCCTGCAGATGCTCCCCTAACAAATTCAGCTGCTGCTCACTTTGAAAGTGCATGCAGATACAAGGCAAGAAAGGGACAGTAAATAGTTTAAAACAATACCAATCATCACCAGTAGTCAGGTAAAAGAATAACCATAGTTCAATCTGTAAATGTTTATGCAATACTTTTATCTCCAGCTAAGTCCTCTGCAGCTGTAAGCTGCCTCCCACTCTTCCAGACCTTGTGAGCTGTGGAAAGCATTACATCTCCACTGGTCTGCGGTCACACCACAAGCTGTGCTCTCACACACGCTGCACAGCAACAACATGTGAAATCTCAAAACTACCAGGAAAACCAGACTGAGATGAGGCTCTGGGCCAGAAATATCTCATCAAACTGGAAAGGGATGATGCAGACACTTAAGTAAAAGGCAAAGTTTTAGAAGTTTCAGTCAGATTTTCAAATTCATCCCCAGTAAGTGCCTGCTTTTGTGGGCCTGGGCTGCTCTGGAGCTGGAGGCCTGCAATGAGCCTGGAGGTGCTCTGTAGCATCTCTGCTGGTGCCTGCAGTGGGGATGTGATGGACACAGGCTTCTGCTTAGGAATGGCAGGCTCAGGCACTCCTTTGCAGGGTGAGATTTGTTCACAGGATACCTGACAAGGGTTAGGGAGCAAGAGCTAAGGAACATTTTCATCACCTGTAAGAATCATTGCCAAAATGTGGCTATAATGCTTGTAACACCTGACAGCACTAAGTATTGCAACCTGTTCATGTCTGTGCACATGTGTGCTTGGGCCTCTTCTACCTCCTCACTTTCCCCCACACACCTCTGCTCAGGATTTTAATTAGTGTCACAGGAATAAGGTTTCTGGCTTTCTGCAGTCATTTGAGACAAAGGTGTGAGCCTGGAGATATTTACTGAGTTACCCACTCATGGTCGTTGTGGTACAACGGATTAACAATGTCATCTTTAATTTATTTTCATTTTATTTTAATATGCTTTGCATATTAAACCTGGCAAAGGAAATGATCGTGAGAAGTCAAGTCTAGGAATTTCTTTTCTCTTAATTGTACATGCTACCTAGTGTTCAACAGAAGATTATTCACACTCTGCTACTTTTTCACAACTTCTGTTTAGTGCTTCCTTAGTGAATCATCATCTGCAAAGCAGACTTATTTTACTTAGTTTATTTTAAATTAAGGCTACCGGGGATTAGCATCTACAAGGTCACTTGACGAAACGCCAACCTCGCCTGTCAGGCAAAGGTCACACTGCCGAGCTCACGGCTCCCCATGGCTGTGGATTGCCCACATGGACACCTCGCCAGCAGGATCACAGAACGGCCTTCAGCTAATGACAGATTAATGCCAATTTAGTCAGCATAATGCCTCCAGTCACTAAAGCTTTTCTGTTGCAGCAGCACTTGTACAGTTACCAAGAAATCCCGTGTCTGCAATCCTAGCTTGGAAAGCAGCAACTCTGACCGAAGGATAAAGGTTTGCAGCAACACATTTCAGAACTCCTGCATCTAGGCGAAAAGAGAAACATTCAACATTTCTTTCAGAGCTGATGGGTTGATTGTTGGTTGTTGTTTTTTCTGTTTTAATTTTTATATATATAAATATACCATAAAACGTACAATTTCCTTGTTTTAGTACAGACTTTTGAACTTCACTAACATGAAGGAAATATAAATGCTACAATTTCATGCTTAAAACAAGTTTTGATGACAGCCTTCCCCTGTTACTGCTTACAGGAGCAGGCCTGGGAACTGCATTAGCTACGTGGAGAGAGACAAAAACACCCCCAGAATGTCGTACAACACGAGAACATTCAGAATAGCTGGTTTACTTCGGTTCTAGCCGCTCGCAGGTGTACATCAGTTCCTCGGCTGAATGCCCGCTCTCCTTAGCAGAAACTACTTTATTACTAACCTGAAAATTTCACATTCAACGTGTATCTCCCTTGAATTCATCATCAATACCCAGTTTTTAATATCCATGTCTGCCTTTGCTGACCCCAAATGGCAAGAGGTATCGTCAGTTGTGGATTTTGGGATCAGGACTGCAAATTGCTGGATTTTCAGATAAAGCCGTGTGAAATCAGCCACTGTAAACCAAGTGAAAACTGTTGATTGCATTATTATTCTTTTTTTTCCTCCTCCTCCTCCTCCTTTACAACCTTGAAAATGTTCACAGCATTGAAACAATGAAGCGTAGGTGCAGGGGTGCAGGCAGTGCAGCCCTCACCAGTCGTGCACATTCGTCATCCTGTCTTTGAGCTTCAATGGCGCCTCATGGGCAGGAGAGGAGATCCCAGGAGAGTCCTACCTCATCATAACCCTTTTGCTTCAATCTCTGCTACACTTTCAGGTCCTCTGGGTGAATACTCAGCTACTAAAGCAGCAACCCAAAACCTGTCATTATGTCTTGTTGCCAAGGGTTTGTTGTTGGTTTTGTCCTTCTCAAGTGTACTTTCCAAAACAGACACATTAAGAAAAAAAAATAATAATAATCTTTAAAACAATGATAACACCACAATATCTGTTTAAAACAGTACTGCTTGTGCTCTGGACAAATCGGTAAGAGCAATTCAGCATTCTTATAATTAATCCACAACAAAAGAAGCTATAAGATGCCACAAAAGAAGGCATAATTGGCCATACAGAGGCAACACTACCATGAATGTTGTTTGGCAAGGAAAAAACAAACAAAAAAAAAAAGCGGATACATAATTCATCCAAAGACTGGGTTCAGAATTGCCCGGCGCTGCTGGGATCACACTGCAGGAGTCTCACTATTGATGGGTCACTCTTGGCGCCTCGGATGAACTCTTCTAGGGAGAGTTTTCCTAGAAAAGAGACACGTTGACTTAGCATGCATGGGTGGTCGCTGCACACCTGCCAAGCCTGCAGGGAAGAGTGGTGGAAGGAAAGTGGCAGGGAGCAAAGGAAATCCCTGGGGGTGCACGGCAGATGGGTCACTTTCTCAGAACGCTGGTTTGGAGGAAGGATGGAGAGAGGACGGTGGCTGCACCCATGGATGAGCACTTTCTGTGGGGGCCTGTGCTGAGAAGTCAGAAGTACTCTAATCGGGTGAGGAGACATGGGGTCACATCTCCCCCAGTAACATGTGATTCCTTGTGCCTTGAAGAAAGGCGAGAGAGTGCCAAAATCCTCCAACTCTGAGGTAGGGTCGAGCTAAGGCCAAACATTCAAGCCCTGGTTATGACAGAGGTGAGACTGAGTCACATGAGAGTCTCACACGGGGCTTGTGCTTGCTCCCAGACCATGGAGAAACCTTTTGAAAAGAGGCTACAGCCACATTGATCTTTTTCCATAGTTCAATAATTCCTTGAGGTTTTTTTTTTTTTTAGGAAATACAAATTACTTTAATACGAAGTACTGAGAAGATGGGGTACATGGCAGAAGTGCAGGGAGGTTTCACTTGTTTTGCATTCAACAACCACCCTACCAGGTGAGAGCAGACAACAAGGGCAAGGGTTTTTAAAAACCTAAAATCCAGGCAAATCAATGCTCAGTTCCACAGTGGAAAAACATAAGTGTTTATCCTGAGACTACCATCTCCTAGTGTGAAATTAATGACCTGACAAGAAAAAAAAAATAACTTGTGTGAAAAATTAAAGACCTGAATATGGGTTTCTGAGCAATGTTTCTGAGCATCACACACATCTAAGTCCCAGAGACAGCAGGGCAGCTTGCCTGCAAAGGGATGAGGAGGGATCCTAGGCACCATGGCTTTGCCCATGAGGCCGGAGGAGGAGCAGGGAGGTTGAGGGGTCTCCTGGCATCTGAAGGGAGCTTACCATCACGGTTGGTGTCCATCTGGCGGAAGATCTTCTCTGTCCTTTTCTCTGGTGTTGACTCATCTTCCGGCATCTTCATTACAGAAGAAACCATCTTATAGATTGCCTGTGTGATATGACACGAGCAAAGAGCTGGTAAGAAGCACACTAGGTCAGCGTAGGGGTATGGTTACCTCCTGATGTCTGAAACAGGTAGAAAACACTCTGGAAACATTAGCTGGGACTTGTTCTGTGGTTGCTGAAGACACAAGTATATGCAGCTGCTCTCTATGGTGGGATACTCATTTAGGAAATAATGTCTTCCCTGACTTAGTCATAGTTGAACACAATCTCAGTTTGGACCGAGATTACATTTTCCCTTATAAGAACAGTCTTTGGATGAATTTATCACTTGGAGAGCACTTAGGCACTGGCAGCTCCTGGGACCTGGGGAGCAGAAAGACCACCACGATCTTGTTCCATGCTCCAGCATACCTCCATGCTGTGGCCTGCCCCAGTGCTACAGCCTATCTCAGTCCTGCAGCCTATCTCAGTGCTGCAACCTGTGAGACCATCTTCAGCTACCCAGGCTCCATTTTCACCTCTCCTATCCCTCACCCCACCTTGTGTACCCATCTGCCTTCCCCACCCTCAGTCAGCATCCTGCCTGTGGGAGGGCAGTGACTCATCCCTGCCTTTGCTGAGTCTCACAGATAAGGAAGGCTTGACCAGCAATGAGGTGGTCATCTTGTGTGCCTACAGAGCTAGAAAACACCATTCATAATTTGTCCCACACAGAATGTCTTAGTCCCACCCATTGTGGTTCTTTGCATGGACAGTTCCGTTAGTCACACATGATCCTAGCTGCCCCTAAAAGAGAGCTGATGTTAATTTTAAAGCAAGAAGCAGTGATCGTCTCTTCACCTCATTCTCTTGCTCTGCAAGCTGAGTTGTTGTTGCAGGACCCAGGAGGCTCATTGAAGTTCCTCTGCCTCCCTTTCTATCCATGAAATCCACTCTGCCTGGCACACACCAACATTCCAGCCCAGGATCCTCAGGGGACAGCCCTAGGAGCATCTCTGCATAGGTTCACCAGCTGCAGGACAAGGCTGAGCAGCATGTTCTACATGCAGACCGATGAGCACCCATTGCCTCAGCCATCTCACTGGCTTTCCCTCTGAGGGCAGAGCCAGCTCACCTTTCAAATCACCTAGCCTTTAAATAACTTGAAGCATAACCACCCTAAGAAAAACATTTATCTGTTTAATTAAATATTCATCACTTATGCTCAGTGCAGACAAACATCTGCTCTTTCAATTATGTCACCAATGCCGAGGCTGCAGGTTTCCTCATCTGCCATCTCCTGAGACTGTAATGCTGGTTACAGACTGGAGTGGAAGAACTTTTCAGTGTGGTCAGCTGCTGACTGCATGGGAAGGTGGATTCTTTTAATCATCATAAGGTAGGCTGTGGGAATGCCCAGGGTGTCCCAGGGGATTCAGGGTGCAATAGTGTGAGATGCAGAACAGACAGGGATGCTCTCCACTCAGCCTTGACTATCAAATGACCAGGAGAATAAGTAGAAGGGATGAACATGGGAACAAGCAGACATCAGGATGGGGGAGATGCAGGAAGGAGGGAATAGAGTTAGTGAACAAAAAAAGGAGTAAGAATCTGCACCTGCCTCATCCCAATCAGCATGTGAGCCTCTCAGGGATTAGAGCAGAGAAGAGGCTCATAAAGCTGCCACGTGTAAGCATCTTAGGCTGTCTAGCTTTTGTCTGAGGGAGGGAGGGGTGGAGAGGTCATTCCCTTGCTCAGGGTGAGAGGACAGCAAAGCAAAGAGTCTGCATTGAAAGTGTGGATGGAATGCCCTGGAGCAGCAGAGCAGGCATGTTTACTCTGGTCAAAGTAACCATAGTAAGAATATGCAGATTTTTAGGACAAAAAAAAGCTCTTCAAGATGACTTCATCCCACAGGGTCCTTTTCACAGAGGCGTGTGAAGGGAATAACAGATGAGATATTCTAGGAAAGCCAGATGGGAATAACATAGTAAGCGTTCCTTTCATGCTGAAAATGGTTCCTCTGGACAAATTCTTCTGTCCTTACTCAGAAGTTCAGTGGGAAGTTTTCCCAAAGTAAAAGCCAGCTAAAACTGATTCAGAATCTAGAGATTTGCCCCAAATTAATTCACTGCAGCTACACAGAGCTCTTTATTACTGGTTTGAAAGGCAAGTCTCAAAGGAAGCTGGTTTCATGCAATAACCCTGCAGAACTTGGCTGTGCCAGCCCCGGGCTGCATAAGCTGGCACTGAAGGGCTGCGGGAGCTCCAGTCCACATGGAGAACAATTCCTCATCCTCACAGCACAGCAGTAGAAAGCCAATGGTAACACTAAACAGTACAAGGTTTGGAGCTGATCATTTATCAGTTCCCAGGTGGACTTCTGCCAGGAAGGCTTCTTCAGCTCCCTTGCACCCCTGAATGCCACTATGCCACTCGGAAAGGGTTCTAAGAGTGAGCACAGGCTCCAGTTTCATCCACTCTGTCTGGTTCTTCCCTGAGCTCTTCCCTGTCACGTTCCACCTGTGTCTATAATAACTGCAGTGGGTGCTTTAGTGTAAGGTTCACATCTTTACCCAGCTGCTGCTCTGTGTAGCGTTAAGTGGCACTGCTAAGCACTGTCCAGAAACCTTTGTGAGGTCTATGCTTCTTTGCTGGCAAAGTGTCAGAGTGCTCCTTACAGTGATGGCAATGATGACAGCACAAATTTAGAGGCAATCCTTTTTCCTCAATCAGAATTAATTTTGACAGCTAGTGGTCTCATAAAGTGAATAAACAACCTGAAAAAAAATTGCTCTCCTTTTAATCCCATTGGGATTGGCAACCCTTCACATAGCACGGAGGTTGAAACTAGATTATCATGATGGTCCTTTTCAACTCAGGCCATTCTATGATTCTGTGATTTTTTATACCATCTGCACTGAAAGCTGTATCAGCTTCTACTTCTTCCCATATCAGCTTTTGTTTCCTTTGGGCCCAGCAGGTGAAATAGGTGTGCTCCATTAGTATTAAGCTGAAAGCGTTATTCTCACATCTTGGCTTAGGACTCTTAACGTGAATCCCATGATTCCACACTGTGAAAAGCAATACACCCCTAACACAGGGCTTCCATATTTTATCTGAAGTTTTAGTGTAAGAGATTTTTGCCAAACACATCCACTTCCATCCAGGGGAACAAAAACAAAGCTTCTATCTGGTTTGCAGTTATTTTTGAATGTTCTGAGCTATTTAGATTATGGGCAAACACATGAGAAACGTGAAAACCATTTCTAGAGCAGGAGAACCTGAAGCCTCTTTCTGCAGCACTTTGCAGATGTGCTGTGACTGGCAGTACTATTAGAGTTGCATCAAAATGTTTTTCTGAACTATTCATTGTGCTGGTGTTGGTACTAAGAAGGAAAATGTACGTAACCATTGGTATTAAAGAGAAAATGGCTGTGGAGAAATGGCTTTCCAAGCACAAAGGAAACAGTCTGAAAATGGTGAGCAGCTTGCCGTGCTTCTCTTCCACATTATTTCAAATGCAGTAATCCCAGGGTACCCTGGGGCTGTAAGAAGGGGCAGCATTTTTGAGGGAAACTACTTTTAAATTGGTTGCTTTTTTTTTTTTTTTTTTTTTTGGTGTTCATTTTGATACATCATCTCAAACAAGAATCTAAATGAGAACACAGTAAACTGCTATATCAATATGCAAATGTATGCTAGATAAGGGACGTGTGATAGGTTCCTCTGAGACACGTATCAGAGATATTACAGAGTTCAGTTTTTCACAGTCAGCAGCTGAGGGCATCCACAAAGACATTCAACACAGAATCCTGTCTTTCCATATTAAAAAAATAATCATCTTCCGTAAATGAAAGTGATAGTTTCTAACTGCTTTTTTATAAGGCTGATCACTGTACATCAAATGGGCACTTCTTGCCTGGTTTCAGATCACAGCTGAATGTACTTTCAGAAACCATGTGACAAATCATAGAATCATAGAATGGCCTGGGTTGGAAGGGGCTTCAAGGACCATGAATATCCAACCCCCTACTGTATGCAGGGCCATCAACCTCCACATTTAATACCAAACCAGGCTGCCCAGGGCCCCATCCCACCTGGCCTTGAACACCTCCATGGATGGGGCATCCACAGCCTTCCTGGGCAGCCTGTGCCAGCACCTCACCACTCTCTTGGTAATCCTACCCAACAGGATGGATCTAGGGGCTCCCACTGCCTCCTATACTGCAGGTTCACTTTGTAGTGGCAGCATGGTTGTACAAGATAGTGCTATAATTTGGTACCAAGATATTGACAAAGGTGGCCAAGCATTTCAGCCTCTAAGCATGCTGGTGAGCAGGTCTATGGTCACTGGGAAAAGCTGCTATTTCTGCTGGTCCCTGCTTGGAGCACTGCAGAGATCCCAACCATCGAGACTCTAAATTTGATATGAACACACCTGTGGCCTTGTTCTCTGTATCTGTAAACCTCCTGATTTGGGGATGTATGTTGCTACTGAGCACTTGTGCCTCCTGTAAACAGGAGGCAGCCTTTGATGTCTCCTCCCAGGGAGAAGTCATTTGCTAGAGCTGGGATCCCTTCGTCTTTGCTTTGTGTTTTCTTTGTTCCTTAGGGATTCTCTTGTTATTTTTCATGACAAGAAGTATAGCTAGAAAAAACGTACTGACAGCCTGTATCCTGGCCCATGGGGGTGGAAGATTTGAAGGAATGGAGTTTCTTCTAATGCAAATATGCCACTGCACTGAGACTGTGTGGTGTCTGTTTGCTCGGGGCAGCCCTGCTTCTTAGTCCAGAATTTGGAGCACAAAACAAAATTGGTGGAAAACAACACAACAACTCAACATTTGCAACCGAGCCAAGTATCTGCTCTTACTGAAGGAGTGTGTTTGTTACTGTTTGGAGGACACAGAAGACCCCTGACAGAAAGACAAGGGCATCACACATTACACTGATTCCATACACACAGCTTGACATCACAGGCTGTAATTTGTATGTGTATTCTTTTCCCTTCATTTCCAGTACAAATACAAATCTGCATAATACAGTACATAGCAAGCACTGCAAAATTACCAATGAAATGAAGGATCTGATAACAGGCTTTTTTTTATTATTCTTTCTTGAACGATGCTGCATTACACAGACTCAAGCTGTGTAAATATGCGACTGCACCAAAAATGTTTTAAAGCTTTGAGTAGAGTGACGTACCTCGAGGGTAAAAACATGTTAGAGAAAGACACAGAATGAGGTGGGACTCCTATTAACAGCACAAGAAAATGCATCCAAAGAAGTAGTGTATGGAAACTTCATCTATCCAATGAAGGTTTGTCTGTACTGGCAAGTTAATACAAAGATAGCTGGTACGGTATTAAGTATACAGACCATGCTGGAATTAGACAGATGTGTTTTAAAATACATGGGCTGTTTTTTCATAACAACATGATTTCAAAGCAGATTTCTTATTGAGGGAGCCTCCCTTCCTTAAAAGTAGGCTATCTGGCTAATCTAAGATGCCTGCTTGGTCCAACTGTAATTAACTGTAATTAGTTGGCAGTGATTTCCCAGAGGGCAGAAGCACACTAATCAGCAGGCTAACTGCTCCACTCCAACACAGCACAGCTCCTGGAGGAGAGCTTCCTGTGCAGTGTATCACTCAGAAAATCATAGACTGAATATCAAATGCTGGAGGATGAATTGTGACAAACCTTAGCCAAAAGAAATAGCATTTTACATTCGAGTATTATACAGAGAATCAGAACATCAATCCCCAGTGCCGCCACAATTTTCACCCAGCTTTCATTCTGGCATTGCTCCATGACATGTTTGGAATGAGTGAGGTGAAGGGGTGCCTTTGAGCAGCACATACCTGTACGATTTCCAGCATCTCTGACTTACTGATGTAGCCATTCCCATCGAGATCATACATGCTGAATGCCCACTTCAGCTTCTGCTCCAGTTTACCTCTCGACGTCACGCTCAAGGCTATGATGAATTCTCTGAAATCTATTGTTCCATCTCCATTGGCATCAAAAGTGCGGAACACATGTTCCGCAAACTTAGAAGCGTCCCCATAAGGGAAAAAGTTCCCATAGATTTTTTTAAACTCCTCCATGGATAAGTGTCCACTCGGGCAGTCTCTCAAGAAGCCCTTGTACCACTCCTGGATCTCGTGTTCTGTAAAGTCTGTACTTTCTAGCAAATCTTGCATGACTTCAGGGCGTAGCTTGCTGTTCTGCTTTCCCATGTTGGTGTCAAAATGTTACCTACAGAGGAAAAAAAAAACCACATTCATTTTAGTTATAATAGTTATTAACATTCATAATTATTAATAACAATTAGCTTGAAAGCTGCAAAAGAACAGCGTACTGGAGTTTTCTGACAACTTGGGAATCAACTGAAAGTTTTGACAGTGTCTCCTGCTACAAGCACACTCTGCAAAAACTAACAAGCCTCTCCTACATGTTATTTATTTTACCCTTTCACAGTGTGGAGAACTGTCGTTGCACTGAATTTATTGCCATCCTACTTTCCCTTTTCAATCCCCATGTAAGCAATGGATGATATGAGGTGCAGGCTAACTGGTAGCTGTGTGCCACAGCACAACCCCCAGCCAACCCAACCAGCTCAGGGACCTCACCCCAAAAAGCTGCTTTTATTTAACTTAATTAATGGTATCAGAATGCATCTACCGTGGTCACAGAAACTGGGAGCTCCAAAGAACTTCTGGATACATCTTCATGAGTCAACTAGAGCAACCCATACTTTGCCTCTCTTGTTTGTCATGGATCAAATCCCATTTTATTTTGAATGCAGATAAAATCTGGGCAGATTTTATGAACGGTGGATTCCCCATCCCCAAAATATGTGGGGGTTGTTGATGGTGGATTTTTTTTGTTGGGTTTATTTTTGTTGGTATGCTTGTTTAAAAATCTCCTTGTTGCCAGAAATTGGAGTTCTTAGTAAGTAGCAGTAGTCTGGGTGGTCACGACTCTTTGAAAACAAAACCTTTTTAAGAAAGGGAGAAAAAAAGGAGAAAGTATCCAGACAACAACACTGAAAATTCATTTCACTGAAATTACCAGTTAAGAAAAATTCCTTTACCTCCACCATCTCAGTTAAATCGCTTTAATTATATTTTATTTAAGGCAAGTTGCTACACACTGTGCAGCAGATTTACTAACTATTGGAGCTGTTTTAAGGTTCAGAGCCTGGGTGCGTTGGCTCCAAAGTACAGCACCATCATTTGTCCTGGAAGTTTAGTGTTACACCTGAAATGTGGGGAGGGACGCTTTGTCGACAGAAACCTGCCTGAGAATTCATCAGGGGAACGACAGTCACAGCTGAAATCTGATGTGTGGACAAGTTAAGTAGAACTGCAAAATAATTTATACAAGACTCCCACGCTGTTGTCAGAGCAGAGTCTCTGAGATGCCGAGATGGATTTATGAACGATGCCTGGAGTGGCAAATGAATGTTCAGTAAAATGTCCTTTCCGGATCAAGGTAATACTTTTAAAAAGCACAGAATAAAACAGAATCATTAAGTGACAGCAGCAGCTACTGAGAAACGCACTACAATTTGAAGCTCAGCTCCTGCCTCTCCTATATGACACTAGGAAAGAGAAACAGGGGCTCCCCCTAACTGATGTTTATTGTTTCCTGTGGAAAGAAGCTGAATTCTCACAGGGAGAATTTGAACTCCTCAAGGCAGTTGGAGGACTGTCTCCTTCATCTCCTACATTCTTGAACCACAGCAACCTGAAAGCTTTATTTCTCAGAGATGAGATGGCAGGATCCATCTTAGATCTGCCTCCACAGGCTCCACCAGCTGCATGTCTGAGTTCCTAGAGCCAATGGAGAGGATGCGCCCTGCTCATGGACAGGAGGCTGACACACTGACGAGTCCTGTCCACTGGGAGCTCCTGCATCTCCTGCCCGCTTCAAGGGTCTGCACAACTAGCTCAATCCAAATTATGTCTTTTCTTCCCGAAGGATTTCCTAGACACTTGGAAAGTGGAAGATGCCACCTCAAAGATAATTTTTGACAACTACACTTCCTCCTGATGAAAACCTACCATATAGTTCTTCAGTCATCCAAGCTCTTACTACCCTGAAAATGTCAGAAATGTCCCTGTTCTATAGACCCAGTTCAACAGCTGAGTGTTGCATTGCCTTCGGTGGGTGTTGGTTGGGATTCCCAGTAAACAACATGGGTGCAAGCAGAGTGCACAGATCACATTAGACACAATTGTGCTAAGCAAAATGGCAGGAGTGAGGTCTTCCAGCAGGATGGAAAAGCACTTTGGCAAGTGAAGCAGCAAGGCTTAGTTTAAAATGGCACCATTTTAATAAAAGCAATGCAGCAAAATCCCACAGCACTTAGTATCTACCCATGCCTGCAGCCTGCAGCTGCCCCACAGCCCCTGCTCTGCAGACACTGAAGGAGGGAGGGAAGATCTCTGAACCACGCACAAGCCAGCTGCAGTGGGAGCAGGCTGGCATTAGCAGCATAATCCCTTGCTGCTTTTTAATACCTCAAACATTTGGGAATGCAAAGCTCAGCCTGTGCACTTCCAGTCTGGAGTCTTATGAAAATAGTATTCGGTCTCTGGCCTTCATGAGATAACCAACAATGTGTTTCAGACCAAAAAATGATGCATTTATAGCTGCAGATAGCTGCAGGTTTAATCTATTTTTACCAAGGAATCAAAAAAAGACAGGATAACAGGATGCACTGCATTTTTTTGCTAGCTGCAAAACATTGCCATCAGGAAAAATTCTGTGTTCTCCAGGCACGAAGGGAGAACCAACCTTATGTGGTTCAGCAAGGGGCAGAAACTCGCAGCCACTGTGATACCAAGCAATGAAGTCAAAAGCCATAGAATTTTTCTTGAGCCCACTTGCAATGAATTTGTATCATGGTCCTCGCCCTCTGACTTGTTCATTATTAATAGGTGCTGTTCTAGGAACCACAACGAAGGGATTTATTGTGCCCATTCCATCAGCAGCAGATCAAAATGCCTTCGCAGCCAAGTACAGAAAATCCTTGAGGACACTCAAAGATCCTTATAATCACTTCGTAAACTGCTGCCTGCCTCTTCAGGATAGACTGGATTATGTGCAGAGCACAGTGAGCTGAGAGACTTCCAGTCAGCAATGGCAGCAATAAATGCAAAGAACAAAACGAAGCTGAATCTGCTCAGGCATTTTCCCCACATTTTATCACCTCCTGTAGATCTCTCAAAGTTCTAATAAATTGTGAGGTGCAAATAATAAAAGCAAATAAGTAGTGAATGCCAATCAGTGGCAAAGGAAAGCACTGACAATCCTGAAAAATAACTACTGGAGGTATACAAAAGAAATAGATTTGTTTGTTAATGATAATGTTTACTTGCAGTTTCTTCCACTGATGCGACAGTGCTGGACTTGACTTGATGGATATGAATGGCTTCGGTGAGGGACAACATGGCAGAAAAATATTGTGATGCCTTCTTTCTGAGGACAATATTATTTGGCAAAGTAAGGTATTGATGATGCATTTACAGATGGAAAGGTCAATCTCATTTCAGCCCGCAGACAATCAGAAAGGCAAACATCTCTGCTGGGTGGTTGCTAAAAGAAGAATCTGTTTGCTGGTTATTGCAGGAAATGTCACAGGGAATGCTCCATACATCAAGTATTTAGAGCTAGGTCTAATCAGGCCTAGGTGTGGAATTTTTCACGAGACCAAAGGCAAAGCTTGTCAACCATCAGAATGCTATGGCGATTACAAGAGGACTAACAAAAGTAGTGACGGGTTTCTCCAGGACCACCTTTCCGAGCAGCGCAGCACACTGCACAGATGGACCTCGGCACTGATTCAGCCTTCCCAGACAGAGCCCTGACTGGGCAGAAAGGCAACGAACCCTTATTCTGCTGCTTTTATTCCTTTTCTCTTTTTTTTGGAGCAGTATCTCAGCACGTGTTTTTGAAAGAAGATACAACTCACTACAAATCACACAAGGACTTCAGAAAATATTCCTGCAGATTAAAATTCTCAGCATTGCCACTCTCAGTTTATCTGATGATATTGGCAAACAGCAGAAAAACCCACAAAAAACAGATAAAATTCACAAGCAAGATTCATTAAAAAAAACCTGACATCCTCTTATGAATATTCACAAGAGCAGCAAACAGATTTGCAGTGCAGTATAACAAGTACACCATGTCTGAAACATCCAGCATGGGGTAGATCTTCACTGTCCTCCATCCCCCTCGAGGGGATCTTCCCCTGAAGAAAGTGCCGATGAGACAGCACTTACTCCTGGGTTTCCTGCTACAGCCCCCAGGTGAAACCAAGGACAAGAAGTGACAGCAAAACCTTTACAGATCTTCTTAAAGTGGGGTGGGCAGCCCAAGCAGGAGCAGCTGCACGTTTGTGAGTTGCAAACTTGGAGACGCTTATGGATATTGAACATCAAAAGCCCAGGCTCTTATCCCTGCAGATTTACCCTTGCAGAGAAATGTTACAGCTGCTCCACGACGTCTCCTGTTTCTTTTTATCATAATTCCTTCATGCATTTTAGCAATCAGAGCTGGAGAGGGGAGTGGAATAGGACAGGGAGCAGAAAGGCACTGCCCCTGTCAATATATGCACTACTACCAGGGTCTTCAGCGTCAGTGGCAGATGTTAGATAACATCTAGATGTCTGCTTTCAAACTGCTTCCTGCAAGGCTGAGTTCATGGTACAGGATTATATGACTAGGCGTATTTCTGGTATTAGGAGCTGAGAGGAAAGATCACATTATGCAGATACGCACAGTGTAGTGCAGTAACTCCACTTGTGTTCATGGTCAGTAATGCTTTCCATTTTAAAGACTTGCTTGTATAAACTTATCTGCTGAAGAGAACTATCCCTTCCATTGCTTGTATAATGGGCTTTGTCTCACCACCCCAACCCATCAGGTTTGGGTTGCACAGGAACATCAACCAGGTCTGCTTTCCAGCTGCTGGCAGTCAGCTGCTTGCTGCTGCCCAGGGAGCAGCCAACCCACACAGATGGTGAGGTCACAGAATCACAGAATCATTAAAGTAGGAAAAGATATCTAAAGTCATCCAGTCCAACACCAGCACACTGACTATGTTCCTCAGTGCCTCATCTACACTTTTCTTGATAGTGACTACATCACCTACCTGGGCAGCCTTTTCCAATGCACTGCCTCTCTGAGAAGAAATGTCTCCTAGTACCCAACCCGAATCTCCCCTGGCACAACTCGAGGCCACCACCTCCTGTCCTATCGCTGTTATCTGGGAGAAGAGGCTGACCTCCACATTGCCACAACCTCTTTTCAGGCAGTTATAAAGAGCAGTATGATCTCCCTGAGCCACCTCTTCTCCAGACTGAACAACCCCAGTTGCCTCAGTCATTCCCCATAAGGCTTGTGCTCCAGACTTTTCAGTCTCTACCACTTCAAAGAGAAGCTCAATGAGAGCTGTCTAGGAAGGTTTTCTACTCAGGCATAACCTCTGTTTTCACATAGGCATAGACAAGTAGTGAGGACTTCCAGAGAAGTGACTACTGGAACTGCACATAAAGAAGTCCATCTTCCCAAATCCTACAATGACCTTTCAAGGGATAAATAGAGAGCTTGAACCCTATGCTTCCCTGTGCGTGTGAAGGGACACCAGCCTCCAGACTTGTTGTGTGCCTGGGATTTATCCAAAGTGCTTTGGGAAGTGAGAAGAAACCCATCACCCTACGAGCTGTGTGAAAAATAACGCAGTATGTGCTGATTAGTCATCCTTCAGGGCTGCCCAGCAAAGGCTTCACCCACCCAGCACAGCTTAACAGTAATATTTCCCATGCTGAATGAGAAATATGGAGATAAAAAAGATAACAGGAATCAAATGAAAGAAGACCTCACACAAATTTGGCTAAGCCCTCTTCCAAGGCTCCCAAAGAGTCTCCCTATTTCATTTCATTTTTTTTCCTCATTGTTTAAGAACTCTCTACAATAAAAATCATGATGACATGCCTGTACTTTTTGGTTCACAATTATCCTTTTATGGAGAGCTGAGGAATGGCAGTTCACCGCAGGCTTTGTGAGAAATAAAATACTGATTTTTTCATTAATCCTGGGTAGAGCCATCTCAGGTCTTTAAAATGACTAACTCTTAGTCTTGGCAGGCTTGAGACGACTCTTTTGTGCATTGGATATATGTATATAGATTTGATTTCTTCAGTCTCTGCAGAATGACTATCATTGCAGAAGTATGTTTGCCTTTGCCCAGTAATTCAAGACCAAGGACAACAGAGACTTTGCTAACACAGTACGTTAGGATGACCATCCTTAGGAGGATGTTTCTCCACCCTTTGCTGCATTCAGCAGTTTCACTACACACAGAACACTTGCAGCGTTTATAAACACTGGTGCTGAGCTCACTGCAGGGGAGCTGTTGGAACATCTCAGCCTGTTCCAGCTGGGGTGGCTTAATCTCATGGTGTTCCTTCCAAAGGAGACCATATCTCAAGATCTGAATGACACACATTTTGTACAGCGATTTTGTCTTCTTTTATGAGACCAGCTTAGGAGCCTGAAGTTTCTTTGTTTAACAACTCTGTTTAGGAACATATTTTCCAAAATGCTCAAGGTCACATTTTTCAACCACAGTTTACCTCAGGCTTCTCAAAAGAAGCTCCTCTTCTGTTTGGACACCTGTGTAATAGGCAGCTTCTCAAGAAGTGTCTGTAATAAGCAAGCTGAGATCTCCCAGAAAATAAGACCATTTATTTTGGTACCTAACAAGGGCCTGGGCGCTTTAGAATAGCCCTCCTCCTCACCCACCTCGCTGCAATTTGCTTTTATCCTGATCCTCACATCTCAGCTATGTCGAGCGCAGTTTATTCTCTTCTTTTCTGAAGTGCTCCTTCCCTTTGTGTAAGGCACTCACCAGCAGTAACATAACCCTGCCCGGTGCACCCAAGCAGACCCGTCATCAAATTCACCTAGCAGCAACTTTATCGGGTTTCTAATCTGTCCTACATCTCGCACAGTCCCTTTATGTAACCATATATGCAATACCTTGGTGGGAGGGAGTGGAAACTGAAGCAGAAAGCTACTGTTGCACAAAGTAACAGGAGAAGCCAATGTGAATTCATGATCTCGATTTTTTTTATCTTTGTAAATAAATAGCATGTGACTCCCAAAGAGTGACATTTGTGCTTACTCTACCCTTAAAAGAATTGCTAACAGATGGTCTCCTATCCCACAGCAGAGACTCGGTGTTGACAGATAAAATGAAAGCATGATACTGAAAAACCCAGAGCCATTAACTGCCAAACACGATGTGTTTAACGATGGAAAAAAAGGAGCGATGTTCTACCTGGAAAGCAACTGAGGGTTTTTGTTCCACATTGAAGAAATTTCATGGAACTTTCTCAGGGAAAGTAAGCAACAAGAGAATGGAAGTGGGAGGTTTTGGCAGCCAGGACCAGAACCTTGTTAAGGAGGTGGAAACATGATGCACTGAGTTAATGCTGGAGTTTACTACTTCATGAATATGAATGTCCATGCCAGCACCTAGCACTGTCAGCCTGTCTGAACACGGGGGACCTGAGGAAGAGACGAGTTTTAAGGCCAAAGTAATTTTGTAGAGATTGTAAGAATTTTTGAGAACCACTTTGAAAGAGACGTTTTAACTGCAGAGAAAGCGCTGATTTTTTTCACTGTGCGTGTTGTTTCTAAGAATTCTTACATCCCTGTATCTGCAGGATGAGCCTGTGAGCAGCACTGGCTGAACATTTTTTCCAGTAGAAACCATTTCCATCCAACAGTGCAGCAGAGTTGACATCAAAATGCTTTGTGGAAACGTGTTGCATTCAGAAAAAAAAACATCTAGAAAAATGTCAGAATTATTCATTTTAACTTTATAGTTTCATTTTAACAAAGATTAAGGTTTGTGACTTTATTTTATTATTAATTTTGTTTTGACTTTTATATTGGGTGTTAAATTTTGTACCATGATAGTTTTGACATTACTGATAACACAATTTATTACCAGTGCAGTTAAATAACTTGGTGTTTCCAAATCATTCTTAACTTCCATCCTGCTGGGAAATTTTGATGTTTAGTTCCAATTTGTTGTGAAAATAAATATAAATGTCAAAATTTCCTGTGGATCAGGAATTTCAGATTCTAACCAGCTCTAATCAACAACAAAGCCATCTGCTTCGTGTTAATGACTTGGGGCAGTATGTAATACTGCAGAACAGGGTTATTTTCTGTTGCTCAGCATCGCTTGTGGAAGTCAATGACATATGGCATGGTTTTAGCTCCTCGTTGTTTAGGGAAGTCTGAGGCTAGCCACTTTTATTCTTCATTCTATATTGCTACATTAAAGGAACTCATCAGTGAAACCCGAGATTTTCCTGTGAATGTATGAGAAAATATCCTCCCAGTGACATATGGCTCAGCCTACAGCCCCGACATCTGAAGGGATCCTGCTTAACCAGCTAGATCCTTTCCAAACCACAGCACAGAAAGTTACTTTCATTTTGCAAAGATTTTAAATCGATAATTTAAATAAAACACGCTTCACAATAATTTCACATTTTTTGGAAAATTAGGAGGAAGACTTTGTGTCTTGTAGCTTCATTCAGATGAGAAACAGCTTGATTTCTATTTGAGAAGTTATGTTGTCATGATGAACTTCAGCACTAATGGAATAAAATAGTATGTTGACAGTAGTTTGAGGCAACACCTGTGCTATTGTTTCCTAAAAACTCTTCCCTGTGTTCCCAACTAAATTCTTCATGCTGCAGACAAGGAATTGAAAAAACAGTTGCCCCTAAAGTGGTCTTGAAACCCAGACTACCTGCTCAGCCGTAACCCTAACTCATAAAATCTGCTGCATCTCCTGAAAAGTTTCTTGTCAACAGGAATACAACCAGCTTTAGTGATGATGATATCCTCTCTTGTTCTTGATGATACTCATGCCACTCACCAGGCAGATGGTCGATGTGACTCTACTCAACACGCCCAGAATTAAAATATCACCAGGGGAGGAAACGTTTTCAGACTAAAAGAGGGGAGATTTAGAATGGATATAATTAAAAGTTTTTTGCAATCAGGGTGGTGAGGCACTGGAAGAGGTTGCCCAGAGGGGAGGCAGATGCCCATCCCTGGAGACATTCAAGGTCAGACTGAGGGGCTTCGAGCAACCTGATCTAGCTGTAGGTGTCCCTGCACATTGCAGGTGAGTTGGACCAGATGATCTGTAAAGGTCTGTTCTAACACAAACAATTCTGTTTCTTTGAACCTGTAAGCATGAGGTGTACCCTTCATAGCCATTTCAGCATAAAGAAAACTGTCATACGTGTGAGGCCTGCACTGCTCTTGCTGACAAGTTTTAGAGAAGCCTATGTCCATTTTTAGAAGACAGCCAGCATTACCAGTGCTCTCCATGGGAGAGGTGAGCTCTTCACTTAGCTGTACTCATTTGCACTCTTCAGGCACCTCATTTCTCACACATGCAATGGAAAGAGGGAAGAGGTGAAACTGAGCAGAGCTGGGCTCCTAATGACATGTCCTTGGAGTACCATCTTCTCTTCATTCTATAAGGCAAGTGGCCTGGAAGGACACCCCAAGGTTCTGGGGAAAACAACTAGCATTTCATTTGGACACACTGCTTTCTCTGGCTCCTACAAGCACAGTTTGTGTTCTGTCTTTTTGGAACACTTAGTTTGGGTATGATATGACGTTTGCAAGAAGACTTGTGCTCATTTTGTAAGTAAGAATGATGTCCAGTCCTGACAACATGCTGTGAAAAACAGGCCCATGTCATACCCGACTGCTATTTCTTGTAAAACACAGTGTGTTGCCTGATTTTAGAAATTACTCAACAGGAATGAATTTGAAGCTTGAACAACATGGTAAAGGTCGGTAAGCAAACTGCCTTAAGAGGCATAGAAAAACATTTTACAAATTAAGTGCAAAAATAATTTTCTATGTTCTGTGTCCATCTCTCTCACACACGTATGGACGTCTTGTATAATCTGTATCTTCTTACTATTACTTTTATCTGGAGGCAAAACCCTAGCAGTTCTCTGTATTAAGTGTAAGCTGTGGCAGCTCACATAAACAATACTGTTTTGGGAAGGAACCCTTGTGATGATATCCATCATGTAGTCACAGTATAGATAATTTAATTTTCCTGCAGTGAAATAGAAACAATTGTGTATGTAAAAAGTCAAGACGTCCATATCCTTACATAAGATGCAGAGGGAAACACTGTATAAAAATAGACCGAAGCTAGACTGAAAAATCTGAATTATCTGTTTGAATGTCTTTGTGCCACCACTGAAAATCATTTTCCATAAAACTGAGATGAACTCCTCCAAAAATGAATGGGTTAATAGCAGTTCTGCCTTCATTATTTACATCCTCTGAGGAAGTAAACAAAGTTAATCAGATAATTGCTTTTCGACAAGTGAATTTTTGTTTCATCATGTGATCAACAAACAATTTGTAACGCTTTTGAAAAGTCAAAGTCAAAACGAGACAGCTTCTTTCTAACGTTTAACCTCAGGAAAACAGATTTTACACATCGTGAAACAAACTCTCACTTCCCAGTGACTGTTAATAAACAACAATCCTGTTGTTATTACATTTTTGGACCTGCTTGCTTTTGCCCTTGTTGTCCTCGTGATTTCAGTTCTCTGAGATTTCTTTTTGCAATTCTCTTTTCTTGTACTTGACTTTCAGCACCTCTACCCATTTTTCTTCTCTTAAGAATTCAGTTTATCATGTTACTGTAGAGAGCTCTGTTCTTTCTTTGATGTTTTCTCTTTTCTCTTATCTCTTACTTTCTCTGCTATTTCTTAGCTTCTTAGAACAAAACTCAATTCTTACATTCTCTATTATCTTTGAAAACATCCACGCCGCATAATTTCTTTTTACTTCTTCTGTTTCTCTTTCCTCTACTGATGTTTCTTGGCACTGATGTTTCCCACACCATGTAGTGTGCAGAAGCAGTATACTAAAAATGAAGCATGTCACGACCAAAGCAACAGGATTTGGAAGCCTTGGAAGGAGGGCATTTATAGCACAGATTCCACATCTCACTCTCTACTGAAATAATCCAAAAGAAATAGGCATCTGATTCCCAGCAAACTATTACCACTTCATCCAGAATAATTTCATCTTGCCCTTTTTGTCTTAATGGTGGATTACCAGTAATGCTACCACTAGGAGCAGCTTCTGAACACTTTACAGCACCACCACCAGCATTTGGTTCATGTATTGGTGATCTGATTTGTTTTCTTGGGAAACAACACTTCTCAGACATGGGTAGAAATGGAATTACGAGTGAGTGGGAGAGATTAGATTTTTTTGCCTGTAGCTAATGGAAATTTCATCTGTTATATGATGGTCAACAATACAGACCCATTCATGCAGTCTGTGCATTTATGCAATCAGAATCTCAAATATAGAGATTTCAGTCTTTATTGGTTCCAATTTCTTGTGGTGTACCCCAAACAGTCTTCTTTCTACAGTAACATTAAGCTCTTGCATTCTTGGTATTGTGCCTTAAGAAAAATAAAAGGACTCATATTTGAAATGTCTGCCTCTTTCTGTGTGTTACATACAGCTTTTAAGATGTCCTGAAAACATCTTTAGTTGACAGTTCTCTCTTCACCAATAATTTGTGTCCCAACCCACTCCCTGAACACTCCCCAATTCCACTCATTTCAGGCAGATATATTTCCTAATTCTCTTCTCTACTACCAATGTTATGAAAATCAGTGAAGATCCACTGCTCAGAAACAGCACAAATGCTGAAGAATCAGCCCACTGTTTGCAAAGTGCCATATAAAATCACCATACAAATTACTTATTCAATAATAACAGCACATCCTGTTCCACAAAACATGTCTCATATCTTAATGTTCTAATGACTTCACTGGAAAGAGACTTAAATCAATGAGCAAGGCAGGGATCCTCCTGTGAATTGCCAAAAGGATCTTCCAAAAAAGATTAAGAAATTGTTAACTATGAAAGCATACATAGAACTTCAGATTTTCAGCTTGTTCCTTTTCTGTATTAAATGAAGGGTGCTCCCCATGAGACCTACTGCTTTTTAATGAACACTCTAGGAAAATGAGACATTCATGAAGAAGCAGAATATGTGTCATGCAAGGTGCTCTACAATCTGTCACTTAGTTAAATTCAAACAGGGATGTTTTCACATTAGTCTCTACAGAATGATAAAACTGTCACTTATCACCAGTTTACCACCCAGCACTTCATTAGATTCATTTGATCTCAATCTAAATGAAAGATGTAACTATCATCGTATCAGGAGCACAATTCAAACCCACACATCCTTCATTCATTTGTGATCAGATGGGAACTGGTTGCAGTGATCTCATAATGCTTTAGAGATCACTACCTCTTATCACCGTAGCTTGTCATTCCTCTGATTTTTTGAAGGTTGGCAATAAAATTTACATTGCAGTTGGTTTCCAAGTGTTAGAAACAAGAGAGAAAGAAGGAAAGAAGGAAAGAAAAAGCAAAAAGGGAAAGAAAAGAAAAACCACACACGACAACCTTGGAGAAATGCCAGAATTTTCTTGGAAATTTCCTTGATGAAGGAGTAGGAGTGAGATGGAGCAATATCTTTGATTTTGGCAGCAAATCTTTCTTCTGGCAACTTCATTAAACACTCATTCCCACTTTATGATTTATCAGCACAGAGCTGGCATTTCTGAGTGTGACTGATGATCCTCCCTCTGCTAACAAAATTAGAAACATCAATAATTCTTAGATTAATTGCTCAGAAAATTTCCAAGAGGCAAACATTTCCTTATTTTTAAACCCTTGTTTTCTGCTGTAGTCAAAGCAATAGAGGCCAAAGTTCAACTGCATGTACTCCACTTAAAAGATGGGTTCTCTCTACTCTGAGATTTATATGTGTGCAGAAATGTGTGCATCAGTGCTATGTGGGTGGGGGAATCTATGGTGAGCCCTCAGTTCCCAGACACTGAATATATTCTGACATAACTCACAGAGGTCTGGAAGCAGTCTTGCCCTTGTATCTGTGTTTTCTTTCAAGCGAACATGGGATGTGTATATGTTAGGACCTCCAATGAAGATTACCAGGTGCAAGAAATATTAGTGCATAGAATTCCTGTGTTCCCAGGTGCTGGCTCAGCCATAATGGAGTTCTGAATGTGGCTACTGAGTGGTAAAAAAAAGAAGTCTGCATTAGCCAAGAGGTGAGTAACCATGCTGGTAATGTCATGCTCTGCTGGTGATCTGGCACAACAGCGGTAGTCACCCCAAACACGGAGCTGGAAGCTGTGGAGATGCCATGAAATAATGCAAGTCTCCCCACTTTTTCCTTGTTGATCACACAAGGAAATAAATGTCTTTCTAAATAAGATCTGTGTGCACTTCTACACTCACTGTTGAGATATGCATATGGAAATCTTGGTTCAATTTCTGACTGGAAGTCTATTTTTGCACCTCTGGAAGGGTCCTCATGCTACTCCTTAGTAGAGTACCATCAGGTAATTCTCAGTGGCACAAAGGCATGGGTCTTCACCTTCCTTTGCAAATTAAATGGATAGAAAGGAATCAATACCACAGCACTGCATAAAAAGCCATGAAAGCACTGTTAATGAGCTGAACTTGTGAAAGAGGTTTAACCAGATCTTTGATTTGACTTTACCTAATAAGGTAAAAGTGAATGGACTTTCACAGATACCTCGAAGACTCATACAAAAGCAGTGAGCACAAGTAAAATGTTACATTTAGATTTCAACATGTAATCCTCACCAGTATACATGAAAGATGCACTTGATATTTTCCCAGGATATAAATTAATCTACAAAAACCTTTATCTACCTTACAAATCTCTTAGGGCAGAGATATCCCTGCACTCCTGTGTTCGTTGACTGGTGACAGTGAGGTACAGCATAAAGAAATGAAGAAGGCAATCCCTGAAAAGGTCTAAACACAGACATCTCACAGCTAAGGGAATGCTCGGTTTTCATAGAATCATAGAATCACAGAAACATTTGAGCTGTAAGGGACTTTTAAAGGTCATCTACTCCAACTCCTCTGCAATGAGCAGGGACACCTACAGCTAAATCAGGTGCTCAGAGCCCCATCCAGCCTGACCTTGGCTGTCTCAAGAAATGGGGCAATAACCACCTCTCTGGGCAACCTGTGCCAATGCTTCACCACCCTTAGCACAAAAAAAAATTCTTCTTTATATATGATCCATTCTAAATCTCTTCTCTTTTGGTTTGAAACCATTTTCCCTTGCCTCTCACAACAGACCCTGATAAGAGTCTGTCCCCTTCTTTCTCATAGCCCTGCTTTAGATACTGAAAGGTTGCTCTCAGCCTTCTCTTCTCCAGGCTGAACAGCCCCAATTGTTACAACACATTATCTGTTAAGAGGCTCAAGTTATTCCTCTATGCACACATCCAGGGCATGTTTTCCTTTTACCCCAAGGCAGAAGGTTGACAGCGCTGGGCTGCCCAGGCCAAGCACTTGACTGTGACTTAGGGACGAACCCTAAATGCTCTCTGCACCAGGCAGGACATGTGGCCTTACTCTGAGAATGGCATGGGCTGTCCTGATCCTCATGGAGCCACTAGCACAGACAGCTGGTTTGTTGCACATTCCACCTAGAAACCAGTTTTATTATTTGTTAAATAAACACAAGCACTTTTAGACACAGGTTTAAAGTGGATCCAAAGTAAACAAGGAGTTTCAGAAAAGATGAGGCAGCTCAGGGTTATGATTGCATTATTTGTTCTTCAGAATAAGAGTGATGCTCAAAGAAAGCAGCCTCCATACGCAGTAGTGGGACTAGAGAAACAATTAAAGGACTTACATTTTGGATAAAAAATCTTACATTCAACAGGACTTGATATGATGGATAAATAGAATGATTCTGTCTGTTATTTCTGAGATATTCTAAATGTAATATCCTGAATTACCAACATTACTAATGGTCATTGTGATGAAATAATAGTGTGTTTAAATTTGAATAACCTTACTCTGTAACAGACGTACATGCTACACAACAGGTACAGACTTTTTTTTCCTATATTGCTTCCAGACTTCATATTCAGAATTAAGCAAACAACTGATGCAAAGAGGGACAAAAATATCATCACCAAACTCATTAGTATCTTGCTTTCTAATACAAAGCAACATATTAGCTTTGCATGCAGTCTACACCAAAAAGCATAATTCTGTTGACTTTTCTTCTGTCTCAGTGGCTTGCCATTGCATTCTACCTTCAATGGCCACTTGAGAAATCTCATTTTATATGCCTCTTATATTTTCCAAAACAATTCATTTCCAAAGCCAGCTGATAACAAAAGTGAAATTAATTAAAGTTAGATGATAGAAAAATATCTAGAACATCATATTCACAGCAGAAATTAAGGCTCCTCAGAAATGCACTGAGATCCTACTTAAGGTGCACGGTAATCACCACAGAACAAGAATGCTCAGATGCAACTTATCATTTCCAGGAATTATACACATGTAGGATTATCCAAAATAGGAAGTTTTACAGATGTTTCCTGAGATGTTCACGGACCCAGCGTTGAGTAAATAGACAAATATGAACTTACGAATCAGTAATATGTGTAAGTCTTTTTGTACACTCACACATACACCAGCTCTTTCTGACTCCATGGATATTATATTCCTGGTTTATCTAAATAACATTATTTCTTTCCTACATCAAGGCTCGGTAGCATGGCATTAAGCTCTGGCAACAAAATTCACAGTAAGTCTGCAGCAAGATGCTATTCCTGTAGAAAGAATCAGTTCCTAAAGACCTCGACAGATGGACTCAGTGCCACCAGGGAAACAACACTTCCTCTGAGAAACAGGTGAATGGGAAAGAGTATGGAAAATTGAGTTTTGGGTAGTGTGCTATAGGTGTGAAATAGTGGGAAAGGATACATTTAATTACATAGACTGTATGGACCAAAGCACCTTTCACAGTAATACAATGGATTGGAACTTAGCTAAACAATTGTGCAGCCAAAAATAAAGCCCTGTCTGACATTCATCCCATGCCTGCTGAATGCAGCAGGGCCTGCTCCTCAGGTCCTCTTCCTCATCTGCTCCCTGCTGTCCATGGCAGCAAGGCCAGGAGATGCTATAAGTCTCTGTTGCACAGATATTGTGAGGAGCAACTTTACACAAAGTGCATTTCTCACTGCATGGCTCTCTGCAGACAATGACCCTGATCAAAACACCCTATGTCAGCACCTCCATTTCCATTTGGAGTTTAGGTGAGAATCCCATCCCGGGTTTCCCACTGTAGGCTGCATTCTGCTTTTGTGGAAAAGGAAATGCTGTCTGCTGCCCTGTTCTGCAAAAGCATCAGATGAATACATCAGTATTCATCAAAATAATCACTGCTGAGATTATCGAGGGCTTAATTTAAGTTAGCATCAGCACTGGCTACAGCAAATTCCAACGTCAAGAGGAGCCTGGCTACAATTACAAGACAACAAAAACTCATCACTCATCAAAAAAGTGATACCTGGAAGCTTCAAGTTAAGCATATTTATACTAAAGGGTGGCAAGTGGCTTTGAACTAGGGCAGCCATCTTCAAAAGGCAACAAGAGGGCCTTCTGAGTGGAGCAACTGGCTTCAAAGAACAGGGAGCCTGAATACACAGGGAATCACTCTTTTAGGGCATTCATCTTCCCAAATCTTCAGTCCATCAAGGAAGTTTTTGATGGAGAGCTCGGGCACAGGTCAGTAGGAGACAGGCCCTGTTCATTTAGGCACTGAAAACAAAAGCAAGATAAGAAGTAAGGTCTCTCCACTGAAACCTGCTCAAGTCAAACAGCTGCAAGTCCCTCTTCCAGTGCTGTTTGACCTTGGAAGTGCACAGACATCAGAGGCTGTCTTCTTAACATATTTTTTTTTCAGTAGAATTCAAGTTGTACAGCAGTATCAATAGGGCTCATCACCTACCTCATACATACCACTCTGGTGATGTGGGAACTAGTTGTTCCTTTGGCTTGAGACTCTAATGGGGAGGTGTGCACAGGGAGAATACAAGCTTCCCACAAAATGCTGCAGTCACCAATACTTAGAGAGTGAGTGTTACACGCTGGTCTTATGGTACTGCCCACATTCATATTTCTCCTCTCATTAGCTTTGGCTGTTAGGAATATTTCTTTAATCTCATAGGCAAAAGAAGCATAAATGATTAATCTGCCCTGAAGGCAGAATGGTCCTGTGGGACAAGAAATTCTGATTTCATAAAATGAACCTTGCAGAAAGCAGAGCCCAAAGATTTGGCTCTTTATGGTGCAGCACTGTATGCCCAGTCTTCCTGTATATTATATCTGAATTAGGGGTTCCGTGCCTTGTGCTGAACCTTTTAGACAACCTTTGTGCTTGTGCACGAGGCCATCACAGTCATCACTGTGTCTCCAGTGAAGCTCAAGGAGAGATTTCTTCTCTTAAAATGGTAACATTCCCTGTTGTAAATCCAAAACAACCGACTTTTCCTCAGACTTCCCAGAACTGTGTGTTCCTGGGCCAAGAGCAATATCAGCATCAAGGAAGGGTCTGAGGAAAGACTTGGGCACTCCGAAGGCCATGGTGACTTTACTGAACAGACCAAGTACAACTGAGCAGACCACATGCACTGCAGTCCCACTGCCTGAGCAGCTTCCTGGGCACCTTCTTTTTCTTCGCAAACCAGAAGTACTGTGATGTGGTGGTGAAGAAACTTTTTGTGAGGTTTAATGTTTTGATATATTGTCATGGTTTATCCACAGAAATCAGTCCTACACCTACAGCATCAGGCAGCTTACCAGGAGAGTCTGAAGGACTTGCTCCATCCTATGGGACAACAATTCCCTTGGTCTACTTTTCTGAAGGAGTGGTTAGATGCTGGAATGGGCTGCCCAAAGAAGTGGTGGAGTCACCAACCCTGGAGGTGTTCAAGGAGTGTTTAGATGTTTCGTTGAGGGACATGTTTTAGAGAGATAGGTGATAGATGGATGGTTGGATTGGATGATCTTGTAGGTCTTTTCCAACCTTGGTGATTCTATGATTCTATGTATGGCCAGGATAAGCATTGGAAGGTCCCAGTCTTTCTTCCTACAGCATAAATTTCTCCTGCTCCTAACTACTGCTGATAGTCAGTCTTCTGGATGTAAAGAAACTGTTTTCCTCACCCTACTTACATGTTGTAGATTTATGGCATGCACGATGCACATATTAATTGTCTTTTGTTATTTTTCTCTAGGAAAACGATAAACAATAAAAAATTGATTTTCTAATGAAGACTTTGAATGTCATCTGTACTTCAGTGAATGGAAAAAGAAGAAAATAATTAAACATATGCTCTTTAACTCCTATTAGTGACTGTAAAATAGCCAGAATATTCTGGAGGTTGTGGCCATGGCAACAGACAGTAGCTTAGGAAAAGGAAATATCTGCAGTTATAATTCGACGTGAAGATTGCTCATCTCCTTCCAAGAGCTGCAAGTTTGCAATCAGAACCTCAAAGGGTGCTATGATTTCTTCATATTTATGTTTATTGTGACACTCTACCATTGATAAGAGCACAAAGTGGCTCAGGTATCAAATTCAGTCTTACTTCAAGGAAGAAAAACTACTGCTTTTTGGCAACAGACTGAAGGATTTGCTGGTAAATGTTTTTGTAGACAATGACAAAGTGCTGTGGTGGAAGTGGACCAGGTCTTCCCTGTCATGGATCTGTCTGGCTCCCCTAGGTCAGCAAGGTCACAGCCGCTTATACCAGATCAAATCCCAGCTGCTGGCAGCAGACTCCCTGTAGGATCCCAAAGAACTGAGCATGGAGATCTTGGTTTAAAGAGCAAAGCCAGCACTGAAGAAAAGGGTTTTTCTGAATGCAGAGGTTATGTGCAAGTTTTACGCAGTTGTGTGTCAGCTAGATGAATTGTAAAAAATGTTCGCATTGACCAAAGAGTCCAGGCAAGAAGCAACAGCTTGATATCAACCACAGCTCACAAAGAAATCGCTGACATTCCTTTGAAATGCGCACATGATAAAATGTACAGAAGAAATGTCGGACAATAGGCAAAACCCTGGGGAGCTGGTCATGGTGGATTCAGTACAACAACCAACTGGAGGCTCCCTGAAAACCTGATCTGGGGCTACACCTACAGCTTGGTGAACACGAGCTGCTGCCAACAGGTAGTAGCTGTTTTCTGTGTGAGAAATAACCAGGGACAGGACTGGAGAGCCTGAAAATGACATATTTGTGTGTGGTTCCCTTTATGATGCACTGCAAGCCCCCAGAAGGGACAAACAGAACTAATTTATTTGGATTTAAGTCATAAAGAAGAAATGTGCATTTGCTTCTAAGGGTTTTCATGATAACAGGATTCTACCGTCAGGTAACTATAGATGCTTTTAGCAAACCATTTGGAGTACCACACATTTAGATCTTCATAAAGGAAGACAACCTAATCAACACAATAATTTATTCTGACCTGATCAATTACAGCCCCCAGATGATGTTGAAATAGTACACACAGAGCACACGTTAGAGCCTGGAATGTAAATATTACCTTTTAAAATACGAAGACAACTAAAAGCAAAATCTGGGGCAGCCCGCAAACTTCCCTAGCATGACCAAGAGAAATAAATCTACTGCTGCCAACTACAGTTGGTAGAATAGACTTCATGCCTGTGGATTTTAACCACACCATCCCTGTAGCATGGCCAGATGAACAACTTAATTCAGCTAAGTTGTGTAAGAAAGTGTATCCCATTAGCAACACAGGGCAGCTTAATCTTGAGTGAAAAGCAGTGGTGCATTAAGAACTGTGATGCTTTGTGGGGGAACACCTGGCTGTCTCTTCACACAGCCACCCCATGCAACACAGCCACTGCTTTCCCCAAGTCCCAGCCACACCATGGTGCAGCCATCACCATCTCTGAGGCTGCAGAGATGCACAAGGTCAAAGGCTCTTCCCCTGAGATCCAAGCTGTCATCCAACTTGAAATGACCATCCTTTAATATTTCCTCATCAGCTGCAAAATCTCTCCCTAAATTGCTCCTACATCAGGCCCGTGGGTACTGAGCAGTGTCCGGTCACCATCCAACCTCATGCCATGCTGTGTTTTCAGACATCCCTTTACCGCATGTACATGCATGAACGAAGTCCTGCTAGCTGTCTGCCTACTACAACCATGCCATGGGGTGCTTTCTTCCTCCTGTTCCTTATCAAAGAATTATAGAATGGTTTGGGTTGGAGGAAACCTTAAAGCCTACCCAGTTTCAACCCCGCCACACTGGGCAGGGCTGTCACCCACCAGAGCAGGCTGCCCGGGGCCCATCCAGCCTGGCTTTGAATGCCTCCAGGAATGGTGCATCCCCAGCTTCTCTGGAC
Source organism: Coturnix japonica (assembly GCF_054131305.1). Lineage (NCBI taxonomy): Eukaryota > Metazoa > Chordata > Aves > Galliformes > Phasianidae > Coturnix > Coturnix japonica. Next base: position 18,525,568 of record NC_140664.1, on the reverse strand, counting down.
AGCTTGTGCCAGGTTCTGGCTTGTTCTTCAACCTGTTCTTGCTGCCACAGCTCACAGGACTGAGCACTTCCTGTGCCACCAGTACTTGTTTCCTACACCAGGAATAGATCTGGGCTCCCCAGAGCAGAGGGAGAGGGGGATACTCCTTGTTACTCTGTTCAAAGCTTCTTTCCAAGCTCTATTCCACATGGCCTTTCACGTGAGCTGCAAAGAGTGGCAGCAGATGCTCATACCCACAGGGAGGGGAGTTTTAGTGCTGCTCTATTTCCTTTCCTGCAAGATTCACATTGAGAGAAGGAGAGATCACCTGTGGGAATGCTTTCTTTTCTGTTCCTCCAAAGCATTGGAAATCGAATGGAGTGCACCACAAGGCCTCACTTTACTGAGCTTTTATCTTGCAAAATTAGGTTAGCAGATTTGTTGCTAAAGTAGCTTAATATCAGGAAACATCTGTACACATGATGGACTGGAATATGAACTAATTCTGTCAATGCAATGACTGCCTGAATCTTACTGCCAGGTAAAAGGAATTCAGTTCTTCCTTTGAGATGCTAAGCAGCTGCAGGATGGCACAGTTCTCTTTCCACACTTTTGGTTCGGGTGCTTCTTAGATAAAAGTTTTCTCAGCATGAAAGAATGATCAGGGAAGAGAGGAGAGGAGAGGAGAGGAGAGGAGAGGAGAGGAGAGGAGAGGAGAGGAGAGGAGAGGAGAGGAGAGGAGAGGAGAGGAGAGGAGAGGAGAGGAGAGGAGAGGAGAGGAGAGGAGAGGAGAGCTGGGGGTCCAGCTCACATTCAGCCATCCCTTTACCACAAACATGTCAAAGCCCTGCAATGGGTCACTCTGTGTCCCATGTCAGCTGAACTCAGGGCAGCACGGAACTTCCTTGAAGAAGTCCTCTTCTGGACATTGATACTCAGAGCCTCTGGTGTTGCCTGAACAGAGCAATGGGTCTAGGCTGGGTCAGAGCAGGTGCACAGAAATACACCAAATGCTCCAAACCTAGAAACAACCATAACAATTTAGATCTCATGATGGGAGTTCAGGAGGTGACCATTTTAGTATCAGGTCCTCTACGTTACTTATCTACACAAAGCAGCAGGGATCCAACTCCAGCTACAGGATCCTGATCTCCATACAAGCTGTGGAATCTGGGGAGTGACTGAGCAAACCCCACATTAATTGGCTGATTTCATTGGCAGAAGCAGAAATATTGAAGGATGGTTTCACAAAGCAGCTTGGGTAGAACACAGTCTCAGTCTGCTCTACACCCAGTGTCAAATGAAATATATCATTTATTGTCTTGGAGTTCCTTAAATTTAGCAGAAAGAACTGGAAAACACAGCCTTGTGTCACATTAAAGCCTTTTATGCCTGACTGCTCTGCTCAGGACTCAGATCCTCAAATCAAGTGCTCCCTAGGCTGTGCTAGGGCAACTGCTCACCAATAGAGTTAAATGGAACCTGGAGTGCCAGGGGAGCTCCTGCCCTTGGTTTCAGATCAGCTTATACATAGGGGCACAAGGAGAAGGACTGTGAGCCAGCCCTCCACATGCAATGGTGAAAGCCTGTCCTTCAGATTCGCGAATACTCTGATGTTTAAAAAAAAGCAAAACTTTCAGGGAACAGCCTTAAATAAAGATGGATTTGATTTTTCTAAAGGTGTTTCCTTATTTTTCTTAAAAGAAGAATCATGCTTATTTGTACAGAAGAACTTGATATTAGCGCAGAGAGATACCCCAAACCTGAATTTTTCAAAGGAAGGAGGGCAAGGATTTCTTTTGCTGCCATCAAAAGGGCAGCCAAAGATTCAATAATATCCCCTCTCTTATTTGAGCCTAAAAGAGATGGAGCTCTGTTCTTTGGTTTGTGGGATGTCACCAAGTCCTCCAAAAGCCTCTAAAGCCTTTGGCACAGAGAAGAAAAGAAGACAGTCAGATCTTTGTGGGGAAACGCAGAGAGATGCTGGGGGAGAATCTTGCAGTCTTAATTGCAGAACTAACAGGAATGTTGTTTTAGGACTACGGGATATTTATAGTCTCACCCGTTTTAAATGTAAAGGGTACAAACATCATTTTTGCTATTCCTCTAAAGGCCAATATCTAGGCAACACAGGCCAGAGCACAAAAGAATTTTCACCCCATTCCAATTTCCCATAAAAAAACCCCACGTACTAAGCCTGAATAATGAGTTTAGTCATTTGAATCATGAATTTGGCTTTATAAGATGCTGGGAGGCCGAAGCAGAGCAAAACACGTCTGCTAACACCCTGACTGGAGCACCACAATTGGCAAGTCCCGCTGAAGAGAGATCTCAGACTAAAGTAGTAGAAATGTTAGGGGTTAGAACTGAAGTTTCTTGGCAGAAGTGACCTTATATGGAAGCCTCAAAGAAAGCGTGGCTGCACTGGCTTTCAAACCAGCACATAAGATTGTGTTTCTAATGGATATATGTGTGTATACATAAAGGTTGATACAAAACCATTTGGGTGAAATCACAGTAAATAATTCCTGCTTGAGAAGCACTGCATAGAACCAGACAGATGTAGGGTAATGGTATGAATTAAAAGGGGAATTCTCAGGTAGAAGATGGTTTTACAATAGAGTTCTTCAAGGAAGAGTCTCAGGACAGATCTTATTTTACATTTTCATTAATCATCATAACACATAATCTCAAAGTAGTGCCTTTACTGATGACACCGTGGTGGGAAACACCATCAGCTGGCGAGCCAGGCGATCACACAAGAACAATAGGATGACAATCATGTCTTGGAAAGGGATGTGAAATCACTGAGTGAAGGGCAGCTAGGCCAAATAAGGGAAAGCCTGAGTAAGCAGAAGAGACCAGGAGCACTCGGCTGTTTAGCCTAGCTAAAGAAAGGCCAAGAGGGAATATGGTTGTAGTCTATAAATACATCAGAGGGGGTAAACACTAAGGAAGAAGAAAAGCTATTTAAACTGAGGGACAATGCTGGCACGAGAACAAATGGGTATAAACTAGCCATGAATGAAGTTTGACTGGGAATGAGAAGCAAACCTCTAACCACTGGAACAGTGAAGTCTGTAGAACAGTCTTCAGATCATAAGACAGATGGCCTAGCTCATGTGAAAAAGAAGTCTGAGAAATTTGCAGCCTGAGCTTTCATGGTGGTGTTACCTTCACCAGGATGGATGCCTCAGGAGAACCCTTTCTTTATTCTCTTTTGGAAGAGAAGGGACATCTGGAAAACCAAACTTGCTTCTCATTGCAGGCAGCATGGCAGGTGGCCAAGAGCAGAGCCATAGGTTGGGTATTAGGAAAGATTTCTTCTCAGAAAGTGTGGTGAGGCATTGGCACAGGCTGCTCAGGGGGGTGGTGGAGTCACCATCCCCTGCAGTGTTCAGTTTGGGTTCAGTATTGATAACGCAGATGAGAACCATTTTACTTTTAAAGCCAAAACAGACCTTCTACAAAGCTTTTGTTTGTTGTTTTTTTTTTTCCTTAATGTGATCCCTTCCTCTCCTGCAGACAACACAGACACACTTTCATATCACACAGCTTTCTCATCTGACCATCTCTGACCACTCTACAAAGGCTGCAGTGCCACATCTGCATTGCAGTGTTGGCAGAAGGGATTAAGAGGTAGGAGAGGATTTTCTACAGCACCTGCATCAGCTGGTGCTGTGTTCACAGATCCTGTGAGATCTGTTTTTGAGGATCCCAAGGAGCTCATCATCTCCTGGGGCTGGATCTGGAGAGACTCACAAAGGGACAGGACACAGGAGGGACACAACTGGAAGCTACTTTCTAGGCACTGCAGCACGACAGGTATGTCAGCAGAATGACATAATAGAGACACTTTCATGTGACTTCTCTGGATGTCTCAAGTATTATAAACGAGCACTTTAAGGAGCGTTGACCCTACAGTGAACAGCACTAGTCCTTGGGGTGCTGCAAGGTCTGTGAGATGGTTTATTCTGCTTTTAGCTATCAAGTGCTTCTGTGCATAGAGCCAGCAGTTTAGCCTGTATGGAAGCTGTCAGCTACCTGCCTAACACGGCAGCACAGAGGTGTAGGGGAGCTGTTGATCAAGGCTTTGAGTTGAGTTTTCTCTTTTCCTCTCCTGGAATTGCTACTCTGGATGTGAAACAGCAATAAAGGACAAAACAGTAATGAATGGCACCAAAGAATTTCACTTTGTGAAATGGAACCCGGCCCTGCTCATGGGACTGCAGGAGGAGAGGGGCACTGCTGTCCCCTGCTACCTGCTGAGCTCACCAAGGGCAGCACGGGTGGAATGGAACCAGTTGGAGAGAAGATCAGCAGCCAGAGCTCTGTCCACAATTTGGTATTACACCAGTATCCTCAGGGCAGGAAAAAATAGCTGAGAACAGATACCACAATGCCTCACAAATTCATCTGACGCTGATTTCTCTCAGGGGACATGTAATGTAGTTAAGCACTGTTCCCATTAGATGCCCCAAACCTAATTAGTTTATGTAACTGCATTAGATGGAGAAGGTGCACGTTGCTGATAGCTGTTCAGTGGGAGTGTGCTGTCGATCTTCCTTTAGCCCACTTTAATTTTAAGTGATCTTTGTTCTATATTAGATTCAGCGTCTTATAATGAAATGCAATAAAGATTCCTGGAGTAAATCGCATTTTTCCCAATATATTTAAACATGTCTTATTGATTGGAGGAGGAGCAGTTTTGGAAGTAATATGCTTAAAAAAGCACCCGAATAGCCTGTGCTACTGCAGGCGAGCACCTGCATCAATGAGCACATCCACAAGCAGAGCTGATCCTATTGGTGCCAGGTGCTTGAAGGCTAGTGGCTGTAAGCCTGGCCAAAGGAAAACACCTGGCCTGCACACATAGATTTAGCATGTTGTGAAACCTTGGTCAAAATTGTCCATCAGCAAAATCACATGGCTGAATTTGGTTGGTGAGGAACAGCAAGTGGTGATCTTCAGAGGAGAGACTGAAGCAAATGATGGCACAGAACAATAAATGAAAGCACTGCCGCGGCACAGACAGTTGAATGGGCATTTTTGGAAGATGAAACGCCTGTGCTTTTAAACAGGAGCACATTTTGGTTAAAAACCAAGTAAAGCTGAGGAACTGTACATTAGAGCCAGATGCTCAGTGGAACTGGAAATTTAAGGAAGGTTTTGCTTTTTTCCCCTCTGATGACGCCTGGAAGAAAAGCTTGTTTTTGGTTTTGTGAAAGAAATATTTCCCATTGTCTTTCAGAGAGCCATTTCGGTTTCACTGGAGGAGCAGCTGTGTGCATGCAGGGTGGGATGCGCAGGGTGCATCTTTCATTACACCTCTCCTTCCCTGGGAGATAGTTGCTCAGGGCTAATAAGGTTTAAAACATATTCAACAACTCTGAAAAAACGCCTTCCTAAATCCTGCTATTATTCTGGGCAATACAAACATAGCAATTTCTGGTTGCAAGCAAAAGGGGAAAACTTTGCTGTTGCATGCAGACATGCACATGTTTGCGATCTAACAGGGGAAGTAAATATCCAAGCGACTGTGCTTGGAAAGCTGTGGGGAAGGATACAGGTAAATGGTCCCTGACTTTCTCAAAACCCCATAGACACAATTCTTCAAGGACAAAAATGTAGCTGTTGAATGCAACACAAATAGCATACTGGGGAAAACTGCACTGTAATGTGTCCTTTGCTTTTTTGTCTCTCCCAACACTCATGTGCTTCAATGAGAGCACAGAGACATCACTTCCCTCTTGCAGGGTCCCAAAAACAGGTATTAGGCACATTAATAGCACTGCAGAAGTGGGTGTTGCTGATGTCTGACTGAAGGAGTTAATACAGATGATGACAATTTACACATTCTGGAGAAACTGGAAAGGCACAGGATATCCAAATCTTCAATTTCCACATCTTTAAAACAAATACAAGCAAATGCCTCTGAGTGAATTCCTAGCACTGAAAGGCTGACAGGCAGGGAAATTCCCTCTTCCTTCTGCTAGATATCCTCACCCTTCCTAGGAGAGACCTTGTGCCATCTGCCACATAGGACAGGCCCAGCTGCACAGACAGGGTACCAAACCCTCCCACACAGGAGGATGGGACTTGGCCAGGAGCAGAGCTGTGCCAGGGATAGGGAGCAGCTTCAGTCCCTGAGCTCCAGTGCTGGGGATGTTCCCTACTAAGTTTGGTGTGAACACAGCCACTGCATGGCTGCTATTGCAGGACACCTGATAACTTGTCACATGCTTGAATATTAATGTTGAGACAAAATAATAATAAAAAATTAAATAAATGCCAGGACCTGGGGGAAGCAAGCTGTTGTATCTTGGTAAAGGGGTGCTGGAAGGGGATTGTGAGCTAGATAGCTTTACTCACTGCTGGTCCAGCCTCACTGCACCCCGGATTTAGCAGCAGCACCTGTCTGAGCCATGATGACTCATTTGGGCATCCTTCGCCAGCTACCTTTACAGTGACTCTGGGGCTTTCCATAGAGGATGCTGTCAGTGGGGCTGAGCCTGGGTCCTGCATGCCAAAGCTCCCAGCAGGCATCCCATCCCCCTGAGGTCTGCACAGGGACAGAAAGAATGGTAAGCTTCCCCCCTACCCCCCAAGTATTTGCATGGTTGGATGGCTATGGTGAAGGCAAACTGCTCAGACATAGCACAGCAAGCCACCACCATGAACATCTGATTTTTGGTTCTTTTGGGGTTTCCTTCCCACGTTCTCCCTCCAAGTCCCCACAGGAAGGCTGCCAGCACCCATTTCAGGTGCCTGAGAATGAAGGACATGATGACAAGAAGAAGATGCCCCTGAGTAGCCTGGGTGGAAACCCCAGAGCAGCTGCTCCTCTGGGTCATTTTTCAAGCATGAAAACCCAAAGCCACCCTGGGGCTGTGTCCCAACTCAGTGGGGTATGAGACAAAATTGCCTCAGTTGTGTGGAACTGCCACCTGCCCTGTGGTCTGCCCTCAGCTTCCCGTGACAGGTCAGCACTGGCGCAATGCAGACACATGTGGGCACGCAGCTGTCCGGCTCTGGCTGCTGATCCCCTCTGCTCCTGGTCCCAGCCGCTCCTCTGGTTAAAAATGTTATTTTAGGAAAGAAGTGAATAATGGGAACAGCCCTGGAAAAGCACGGGGAATTCAGCAAACAAAACAAAAGTGGCTATTTTAGACAAGGCCCCCAAGTGTAACAGTGACTTGCTTTAACTCCTTTCTCGCCTGTCCTGCACTGAAGGCTGTCCTCAAGCACAACTGGAAGACAATTGCAGACACATACAAAATCTGTTCCTTAGAATCACCCTTCAGGAAGTGGTATGAGAAACAAAAAGCCTTTGGTTTGTGCAGGAGGCTGGTTCCTCTCTGCACCACCTCTGACCTCCCCGAGTACCTTGCTTCCACTTTTACATAGCTCCACTTCTTGTCTCTTGCTTCATAGGTAAAACAGACAGCAGATGGCCCTCCTGAAGCAGTGCTACTGCCCCAAGCTCCCGAGCTACTCAGTGATCAAACGGTGCAGTACGAGACTGAGCCTACCCACACCAGCCCTCAAACGCCTCTTGCAGCTCGGTTTGGGGATTCTGATTAGGGCAATCCTCCAACACAGCAAGGGAGAACAGCAATTCTGATCATGTTCTCAGTCTTTGGAAGTAAAATAATTGAAAGTGAGTGATTCTGCTTGCTCTCTCAGTAGTGTTCAAGCAAGAGAAGACAGTGGTTAGGTTGCAAAGATGCATCCTTGGCCAGCCGAAATCCTGCACTCTTCTTGTTCGTATCAATCTGCACAAAAAGCCTACAGAAATGCAGGCTGTCCTTCAGATGAGGCTGTTTTAGAAGGGTCAGTGCAATTCCTTATGAAAAACCCCCCACAAAAAGAACAGCTATGAATAGGACACTTGACAGACAGGTCCAGCGGACAACAGACCGTGTTTCTGCTGAGATATAATTGCTCTAATTGGGCTTGGGCTTGCTAAAATTGTAAAGTTAAAGAGGACTCTGCAATCAAGCTGCCATTCTGCACAAAAGAATAGAGTTGTGATAGGAACCACACAGCAGTTGGGGAAATAATCAGCAGCTTTGTGCTCACTGCCCCCAGCATCTCAGGCTGCCACAAGGAGCAGCCGCACAGCGGAGCAGAGCGCTCTGCCTGGAGCTGGGAGGGTGCAGAGCTGAATTGCTGCAGCCTCTCCAAGAGGTGCCTGACTGAAGCTCATGTGTAGGATGAGCTGGGTCTGCTGTGGCAACACCAGCAAGGAGAGCATCTGGCCAGAATGCTCCCTGTCCCCTCCTGCTCCAAGCCTCACAGCCCTGGCATGCACCTGCCTCCTGGTGTCCCCAGGCAAGGCCACATTGTCTGCAAAGATCAAATTGGCCTAATTACATCCTCTCTAACAAAAACACCTTCCAACTCTGCGATGGTGTCATGCAGCTCCTGTCCTCCACTCACATCACACATACCAGGTGCAGGTGACAGGAGGTGCATCACCCAAATTCAAGTGATGGGGCAGGTGCCCTCCTTTGCACCAGCATTGTGTGGCCCCTGGCATGGCTGAAGGGAGCGCAGGGACCAACTTAGCAAAACCCTGAGGGATGTATGGGGAGAAGGAAGCACTAAACACACCTCACACTCAGAAACTGCCTTCTGCTCGCTTTGCTCTGTGCATTGCAAGCTCTGCTCCATGCACCAGCATCCCATGTCCCGGCAAGTTGGTAGGAAGGACTTGCTGCAGGTGGTTCTCTCCCTAGGAGTGTTTGCTTCCTCAAGAATAGAAGGGGATTGCTCAACATAAGCCCAACTAAAAATGAAGGTTGTGCTTGTTTTTAGCCAAGTTACCTATAAACCAAATACTACAATAAGCATAATCAATTAAACCATAAGAATTGCCAGTGCAGCTAAAACATTGCAAACAAGTACCCCAAAACATCCCAAATGTTCAAAGGAAGAGAAGCAGAGTTAAGCCAAGCCCTGTCCTCTGCGTCTTTCAGGAGAGGAGGTATTGCTGAGAATTTCAGACTTTGGACAAATTCAAAACAGCATTCAGCCCAAACTACAAGCTTCTTGGCTTTTCTGGGTGTAAATCAAATCCTTACGTTATCTCAGTGTCATTCTGTGTCTGCAAGCAATTCATCAGCTCCCAGCCCAGCCAGACTGAAGATCAGCTAACAGGCTCTGAGCACTTCAGCTCTCCGTGATTGGATGTTTCTGTGGAAATGAATCTTACACACACACAAAAATCCCAGAGATCAGCAGAAAAGTCAACAGTGCATTGGGACCGCAGAATGTCGGACTTTATAGCTTGGAGCCCACCTCAAGGATTCCAGTGTTTGGTGAAGCTGTTAAAAGGGCAGTGCTCCTTCACAGCGCTCTCTCTGGGAAATACCGTATTCAGCAAACCCCAAATTACAGTTTCTAATTATATTTTCCTACTGTAGTGCTGTCTGAAATGCAAATCTGATGACAGAATAATTCGACCCATGTAAAATAATGACAAAATTACTGTTTCTCAAACCTCAACTCATACTCCCTGCCATTTAAGAAGATAAATTTAACAGCAGTAAAAGTACAGCCAAAACATATTACATTTTTCAAACTGTTATCTGACTATAACTGTCTGCTTAGACTTTGGCTCACCGTGGAAGATTGCTTCAAAAATATGGCTACCAACGACATTCCGGAGTGAGAATTTCTGTGCTTGGAACCAACAATGAGGTCAACTTTTCTGTTGCATTCGGACTATCACACGCATGGCATCTGGCTTTAATTGGAAGAACAACTGTTGATTAAAATGTCAACTCCCTACTGCTGCTCAGTTATCATTTAAACCAGTCGTTGTTAAAGTTGATGCGGGACATTAAATTAGCAGAACGCGATGATTTTTAGCAGCGTGGAAAACAGCTTCTGCAAGATGTAATTTAAGAGCCTGAAACCCAATACGGCTGTGGCAGTTCCCACTGTTTGACAATTCCCCCCATAGGGGGGGATTCAATTCCCCAGGGAAACACTGCCTTGAGTAGCAGCTGGGATCTTTAAGGTGACAGCAGAAATCACCTTCTGAGATGAGAAATGCAGGAAGGAGCTGGTGCTCTGCACTGCAAGTATTATTTTTTGTAGGTTTTCTTATGCTTCTAGCCTAAATTTAGATTGTCACTGACCATCAGCTCAACCAGATCAAGGTAGAGCACACTAGAGGCTCGAGTGCATTATTATTACTAGGCTGGAGGCATCAACAGCTTGAGTCTGTTTTTAATTCCCCTGACTGCATCCAGTTGTGTGAGAAGTGACTCAGGGAGAACTCAGCCTTGCTTTTATCCAGTCTCACCTAGGTTCCAGCTCCTGAGTAATTAGTGGGCTGCTCACTACTTCCTGTGGATGAAGGGACTGTGGAGGAGATTCTGTCCTCCACCTCTACATGGAAGGGAGTGACACCTGCAAGTGCCAAGGCTGACAGGAGCTGTGGAGTCTATCAGGTGTCTCCAGAAGCAGGTATGATGTCACCAATCCCGTGCACATGCCATTTATTTTCTATTTGTGTTGTATTACAAGCCCAAGGAAGTTGGTGTTTTTAGGGCCATGGCACTGGGAAGAAGAGAAGGGGTGGGCTGCAACCCTCTTCTTGCTCCTCAGTGATGGGATGGAGGCAGGGACTGAAAGGCTGCTTGGTGGGTGAAGGGCTGAAGGGATACTTAGCATTCTGCTTGCTGGAAATTTCATACTCTTCCAAGGTAAAACCCAAGCATTTGATAAAAGGGTTTGTATAGAGCTGACCAACAAAACAAGAGCACAAAATCACCAGGAAGAATACATGGACCAGGGAGCGCTCTCGCACAGGTCCCTTCCCCTCCTCTGAGCAGACGCCCATGCCCTCTGCAATGCCACAAGCTTTCTCCTCGCTGTCCCTGCCGTGCCTGCTCTGGGGCTCAAGGAAGGCGGCAGTATGTCCAGAGCCCCCAGGACCCAAAGAGAGGGGACCGAGCTGCTCACCCTGCCAGGCAGATCACATCCCTCTGGTGACATGGGAGGCAGTTCATCGCTCTCAGGGAAACTAAACAAAAAACGTGCCTGTTAAATTGGAAATGATGAACAAATTTTTAAAATATTTCTAATGAATATCACTTGAGTGAATGCTGCCTTTGCTATTTTTCACCTTGCGGACATTTTTGGGGTGTCTGCAGGCAGGCAGGGGCACGGAGCATCCCTGTGGTGACCCAGGGCAGCCCAGAGGGCAGGGGCTGTCCCAGCGTGGTGCAGCCATGCGGGTGCTGTCACTCCTTGTTAAAGACAGCGAGGAAGGAGGGGGGACTTCTCATGCACTGATGCATGAGAAGAATTCGTGAAATACAATTTAAAATATTTCAGTCACCAAAACACTGATGATTTGGACACAAGTGTTATATTGGAAGGAGCAGACATTGCCAAGCAAAATGGCTTAGAGGCTTCAGCTGCAATTATCCCTGTTGGTCTGTTAAGCATGCCAAATGCAGTGAGATCCAGAGCACTAAGCCGTAACTTTCCTTACAGAAGAGCTTTCAGTTTTAATCTCTGCCTTGGCTCCCTTTCTGAAACAATTACTGCTTCTGCACTTAGTAATATTAGGGTATTTTTTTACACTGTTTTTTCTTATCTTTTATTGTGCAGTGCTTTAAATATTTGTGCAGTTCTGCGGTCATTTCAGAGTGGCAGCCGCTTTAGCAAATCATTACCATTATCAATAAACCCTTTGAACTTTGGGAGGAAGGGAGCAGGACTATTTAATTAGGGAAGATAAGAGCGCTCTAACATACTTTTCCAGGAAATAACGCACACGATGCTTCAGCTGTGATCTGTCCTCAAGGCGAATATGTGTGCTCACACACAAACTCCAGCCGTGGCACCAAACTTCAGCAGCCCTGGAATCTCCTTCTGCAAACAGCCTGCCCTGAGCCAGCAGTGTAACACAGGCACACAGCAAGATCTCTTCCTTTTTAAAAAGACCCAAATTGCATTTATTTTCCCATTGCCATGGTGCTGCTCGAGCCGCTATTCTTTTTTTAGCTGTCCATAACCCACCATGGGGTAATTACAAAAATAAAAATAAAAACCCTTGCATGTGACAAAAAGCCCTTATTACAACCACGCTGCTCTCTTGGCACACATTTCAGACACGTTCTCAGGAAGCTCCCCGTCCTTCCCTCTGTAAACATAATTGAGCTGAGCGCCGTGTGCCCCTGGCCAAGCATGGAGACCCCGAGCAGTGTCCAGAGCCTGTGTGGACAGAGCTGGCTCACAGCTCCAGCTCAGGGACCAGGCAGCGAGCTGCTCCCCATGCATCCATCGCTGGCCTCCCGCTTGCTGCACACTGGGGACCAAACCACCCATACTGAGCAGCATTAACAAATGCACAAGTTCTGACAGAAGTGCAGAGCTGTGATGCCCAGATCAACAACATAGCTAAGCAGGGTTTCTTTCAACTCCCGAACGGATTCGCCTAGAATCACTCATGTTCATTTACATTCCGAAAGTGTCAAATGAGAACAATATAATTTCATTCTGCTTTCACGGCTCATTAATCTAAATCTAACTCTGCTTAGCAGTCTGCAAGCAGAATTAGCGACTAGAAGCTGCTTTGCATCTATCTGATAGCACCGGGCTCGTTCATCGTGACAAACTTCAGCCAAAACAAACAAGTGAAAAAACACCCTCACGATAAGCTGCTTTGCATCTTTCTTTCTTTTCTTTTTCTTTTTTTTTCTCTTAAAAGATACCTGACGAGAACATAAAGCAAACGGTTACCTCACACTGCAGAAATGCAAGTTTTTAATAGTCCATGCTCTGGCAGCCCCTGAGAAACAGCAGCGGCGGCAGTGGCGGCAGCGGGGATAAATCCAGCATCCACTGGGTTCTCACACGGCTTTGGCTGCGCGGCCGAAACCACAGGCTCTGCCTCCAGCTGACGTCAAAGAGCTGTCACATGGCCAGATGAAAGCCAAGAGAGCATTGGTTGTCGTGGCAACCGCAGCACTGCTCTGAAATTATTTCAATAGGTCATCTGTCACACGGGGGGCACGTCTGAAGCGTCGCGGGTGCCCCTACAGCCCTACGACCCCCAGTCCAACTGGGGCTCACCCAGTAACTGTGTCCCTGTGAGAAAGCACGCCTCTTCCTCTTCCTCCCACATCCCCTCATGCAGCAGAACAAGCCCTTTTCTGGCTAAGCAAAGGGGCACAGGGGCTGGAATCCCCACATAGAGCACCTCTGGGTGTGTGGTCATTGGGATGTCCTGGGATGGGGATGAAGCGGAGCCCACCTCTGCCCGCCCCCAACCCAGCTCCTAGCTTTCAGCCTGCCCCCAAACCACCATGAAATACTTTTGGAAAATCGGAGTGGCCAGAAGGATGGACATACAGAGGGAAATGTGGTGTTCATCTTTCTGCTATACCATAAAGAGAAGCAGTGATAAGGGGGTTACTGCAACAGAGAAAGGCGGAGTCAACTGTCTAAAATATGTGCCTTAAAACGAAAATATGCTCCATTCACTGGAAAAACATTAGCAGTGTAGCAGAACAAGGATAATAGGATGATTTTTTTAAATCCCAACATATACTACATGTATCATGTATAATCCACCATGGAAGGCTGAAGCTTCAAGCCAACTCCCATCAGTTAAACTGTACCATAATACAGTTTCTTCACTTAAAGCAGCTCTTGTACAACACTTGCACACATTTGATGGTGATGTTTGTACAACATAACAGAAAATTTGGGATTTTGGGTTAAAAGGATCACTCAGTCTGTACAAGAATCATAGCATCATGAAATAAAATGACTTGGGTTGGAAGGGACCTGAAAGACTGTCGAGCTCCAACTCACCTGCCACGTGCCAACCATCAGACTGGGCTTCCCAGGGCCCCATCCATCCTTCCCTTGAATGCTTCCAGAGATGGGGAATCTACAACGCCATGTAGTGCACTGCAGCCTAACTGCTCTTCTGCCAAAAATGTGTGCACGTGGGGGAGAATTTAAATGCTTTGTCTGTTTTTAAACTCCATTTCACAAAACTAGATGATATGGCACATGCATTTTAACAGCACAAAACATTTCAACAGCATTTGCTCATGTTGTGGGGAGGCTGGGCAGGGACTTTTATGCCGCTTGGACACACTGAGATGAAAGCAACAGCACTTATTCCTTGCAGGCCTGAAAATCCAGCTGAAAGTGGCAGAAAAGTGGATATTTGATGTCTTAGCTTCATTTTTCCACACTAAACCCCCAATGCCAAATCTGTCTCTTTGGAGGTGTCAATCAGCCAAGTGCGCAGAAAGCGATGAGACATGGGCACTGGCTGGAAAAATGCATTAAAAAGTTGTTCAGGGACTGAAGACTGCTGAGGAACACATGTGCTTTGTCCACCTGGGACCTCAGTCCTCATCTCACTGCAGGAAATGGACTTTCACACAACAGAAGGGCTACTGGAGCTTCTCTGCAATATGTGCTGTATCTCACAACATATACATATCTATCTATAACTCCTGAACAGGTACATAGCTACCTATAACTAGTGGAAGCACCCTAACAGACATCTGGATATATAGCACAGCTTACATCCAGTCACAGTACCGCTAAATGAGACCAGATCCTGCTTTTCCTCCTGTTCTTGTTTTGACTCTGCAGAGCTAACAATAGATAACATTTGTTTGCCCATAACCCAGAAGACACACAGAGAGCAGAAATACTATCTGGCACGGTCTTTGAACCCACAGAAGATCTCCCCTGGTATCAGCCAGAGAGGCAGCCTTGCTCTCAGAAAGGAGCCCCATCGTTTTAGCAGCTGGGAATCCACTTGATGTTTCCCTTATAATAGCAGTGCTTAGAAAAGTGCTTTATCCTGGAGTCTTCCCTCAAATATCCATGACTTCTACTGCTTTTAAAAATAAAATAAAATAAAATAAAATAAAATAAAATAAAATAAAATAAAATAAAATAAAATAAAATAAAACAACCCAATGAGCAGGCATGATTTTAATATACTACTTTAAAAAACCCTTTGTGTTTTGCTGGTGACTGCAGCTTGCTGCTTGAAAGGCGGTAATGTTTCCATTGGCATCAGAAGAACAGATAAAAAAGAGACAGCAAAACGCTGTCATATTGACTTTTGCTCTTGTAGAAAAACAGGGTGGAAAAAAAAAACCCACAGGAAAAGACATTTTAGTTTTCATGCAGCTGACAGTGCACTGCAGGCAAAGGGGGGTTTGAAAGAAAAGCAGTCAGCATAAGTGGCTCAGCCCACCCCATTCACTGAAGATGGCCCAGTGAAAGAAATATTGTTCGAGCCAAATCAGGTGGAAGATGGTTTCCCAGGAATGCAGTACCATAAGAAAATCCCATGCTCTCCATATTATATGCCAGGGCTCTGAGTAGCATTAATTCCTGTTCCCAGGGATTGTAAGTAGTTCCTCATCCAGGAGCAATAATTCTGGGTTCCCATGCAACAACCTGGAGCAGATCTGGAGGTGTATGGATGGGCAGTGATCATCCCTCCCCCTGCAAGCATCTTGGGTGTGTGCACTGCACAGGGCTGCTGGAAGGCTCTTGCACCATGAATAGTAGCAACTGTGTTGCATCCACATAGGGATCCCACCTCATGGGCACTGAAGCACCAAGAGGAAAGTTCAAACACATGAGAGCAAATGAAAAGTGAAATAAATACTCTTTACTGGAAAAAAAAGAAAGCAAACCAACTAGTATTTGCAATCAGCACCTTCTAAGGGACCATCCAGAAGGCTGTCTACTGCTGAACATGAATACTTTCCATTAACGGATGTGTTTCAGTCGTCTTCTTTCTCATGTGAGGACCACACTGAAAGAAAGAAGGGAAAAGCCATTTGGATCAGAGAAGTGTGGCAACATGTGTGGGGAGAATCATTTTGGATCAAATAAAGCACTTTGAGTAAGGCTATTTGAAGACAAAGGACTTCATTTGCAGTGGGATTCAGCAAAGAGCTGTGTGGGCAGGGGAGATCACCATTGCATGCAATGCGGGCAGCGTGAGCTCCTGAGAAGCACTGCTCCCTCTGCTCTCAGGCCCAGCACAGCTCACCCATCTCCCATTTCAGTGACTTAACCACACCTGGCTCACTTGGTCTCAGTTTGCTGATTGCTTAAAATGTCCCAAAGCAGCACTTTCTGCAAAATAATTGATTTGCTTATTTATTTATTTATTTATTTATTCTTTCCCTTCAGGTGAAAGTAATATTTCATGTAGTGAGTTACCCCCTGAGCCCTCTTCCTAGGCCCTTTCTGGTCTCTCTTAATAATATTTGCTGATTGTCTGGCCCTTCTGTGTCTCTTCCTTGCTGTGTGGAAGTCACATCTGAGCAGCAGAGATATTAAGATCCTGACCCAAAGTCATCTAAGCACATGGATAACCTTAGGCTGGCTGGAACGTTACACGTGTGCTTAAGTATTTCCTGGAGGATAGCCCAAGTGCCTGACAGCCTTGTGGAAACCAACCGTGCACACAGCGATAGTGAGTGCAGGAAAACAAAGATACAAGGTAGAAATATCATTCTGCTCCCAAATAAATCCTTCTCCAGCAGGGAGAAAATAACAGAAATTTGTAACAAGAATTCAGTCATCTGTATTTTCGTCCCAGCTATATTGGAAAGAAACATTTCCAGCTTAAAAAAAAAAAAAAAAGAAAAAATCTTTACAACATTTATCTCAGTTGGCAAATTTTGTAGATTTTTTAAATTTTTTTCTCATTTTTCTTTGCCAGTGCTTCCACTCCCTCATTTTGCTCCATTTTTTAATTTTCCCTATCCTCGATCCACTGTCATCTGCTCCTGTATAACTTACCACAGAATCACAGAATCTCAGAACTGTAGGGGTTGAAAGGGACTTATCAAAGTAGCTGCTGGTATTTAATTTGTCATAACTAACCACCAGCCTGCACCTTCACATAGAAATACTGCTATACAGCCTTGCTAAGCTTACCAATATATAAATGGCCCAATTGTTAAAATTAATTTCAGAGCACTTTTGATGTAGCATCTCAATGCCCATGACCAGGAATCTTGGTGTCACCTTAACCTTGGTGGAGACACCAGCACCCTATCACAAGACATCCCATTGCCCTAAGGGTCTTTGAGGCAGATGAGCAGTGGGGAGACATGTTGTTCCTTGTACAGGATGTTACTGTTTTTGCAGTTCAACCACAGGAGCTCAGTTGGTGCCACTGTGAGCATCCCTGCACACCAAGCATGGGATAAGCCCAGCTTTGGTGGCCTTTCACCCAGAGCTATGCACACAAGTTGTGCCGTTTGTGTTAGACACTCATCAGATAACAGGGAGATGGTGAATGTGAAAAACAAGAAAACAGAGGGGATCTCAAGGAAGCAGTGTTATCTGGACATGAGTGAAAATCTCATCTGGATCAAACATGGATGTAGGGAACAGTTGTCTCCACTTGGCTTCCCTGCCAGTCTTGATCAGGACATCTCTGCCTCCATCCCTTCCAGACTGCCCAGTGCCTCCCCTGGCAGCTGGTTCAGGCTTTTTGCTTCTGGAAAGGTGTTCTCTAAATGGCCAGGTTTTGTCATGCCCTTGACTTCTTAACAGTGGACAGATACATCTTCAAGCATATTGAAAATATAAGGGCAGAAAAAATCCCTGAGTTTCACTCTCAGAAAGGGGAACACTCTGCTCCTTCATGCACTGTTGTTACGCAGCTTTTCTGGCAGCCTCTTCAGCAACTTCGTCCTCCACGGATAATAGAGAAAGGTTTCATATTGTCTGTAACTGCCAAAGAGATAATGATGAAAGCATTTTTGGCATCAGTTTTCTGGCTTGCATGAGTTGTCTTTGCCCTTTCCTTGATAGTATACACCTTTCCCCTTTCTCCATTTAATACCCACATGT
Organism: Coturnix japonica; assembly: GCF_054131305.1. Classification (NCBI taxonomy): domain Eukaryota; kingdom Metazoa; phylum Chordata; class Aves; order Galliformes; family Phasianidae; genus Coturnix; species Coturnix japonica. Next base: position 18,507,700 of record NC_140664.1, on the reverse strand, counting down.
TAAGTGGCAATAAATTAGTGATAAATGTCCTCAAGACAGGAGATGGAGCCAGAACGGGTATCATTCTGGAATGTGGAATGTGCCTGCTACTTCAGCATCACCTCTGCCAAAGCAGATCCAGCAACACCAACCAACTGCATCCCTTGGACAATTCTCATTTTTACCTTTGCCAACACCACTTGCTACCTCTGCAGGTCTCAGCACCAGCACTTCTCATGCATGTGCATGCTTCCATCCCCTGCTGTAAGACATGGGGACATCGGTTAGTCCTATATCTGTGGTGCAAGCCCACATTGCTTGTACACTGTACAAGCAGAGCTGAGGTCCCTTGGCTTGATCATTCAGGGAGTGTTTGGACAGAGCTCAGACACTGGGTTGGAATGCGGGGTGGTCCTGTGTGTAGACAGGATTTGAGCTGTCCTTGTGGGTCCCTTCCAACACAGGATATTCTGTGATAATTCCATGAAATGCAGGTGCAGGGTTGCTCTCATACCACAGGCCCTGAAGCCACAGCACAGACTCTGACAGGGGAGGTGGACACACAGTGATGGCTGTGGCCTCCCAGCTGGGCTCTGAGCCTTGTGGCTGTTTATATGAACCTGAATATAAAGGCAGGCTTGCAGAAGCCAACAAGCTTTCTGTTGGCCTCGGTTTACTCTGGGGCACATGTACAGAGAATTTGCAGGCAGATATGAACTCACTCTGCCCCCCCATTTGAACTGACTGGAAGCTGCATGAAAATTGTTTACAAGGAAAAAAAATAACAAACACACACACAGAAAGGAAACTAGGAAGGTAAGCACACTCAGGCAATATTTGGTTGCTGTAGCGCTCAAGTAAAACAGAGCCAACAAGTGCTTGCCAAAATCATGTAGAAATACCCCAAGAATAAAAGGAAGCAAGCTAGGAACAGACAGATTCTGCTAGATCCAGTCACTCTTTTTTTCTTCTTCTTCTTTTTTTCCCCCTAATATATGCTACATTTTGTGCTCTCATCTGTTCTAGTTAGGAACTAAAATTACATCATACTTGAACATCAAGCGACGGGCCTCATCGCATGGAGCACCTTTCTGTCCTTGCTGAGATGACACTGTCCAGTCACAACAGATGTCCCTGGTCTCCTCGCAGGGAGTGACGACAAAGGCAGTTTTCCCACATTATCTCTGGGTGGGATAGCACAAGTCACCCAGCTGTGCTAAATCCCAGCAACCAAGTGCAGCAAAACAAAACAAACTGCAGCAAACTTCATGCTGTCACTGTAAGGCGAAGGGCACGGCCTTAGTGAGCCAGATGATCAGCCTGGGCCTGTGCAGCCTCCATGACACATGCTGGCCTCGGTAGCTTGGGCAAGCTCAATATTTTCCAGTTGGAGTATCCAGTAAGTCATCCTCTCCTTATTCTTTTTTTTTCCTTTGTTTCCTTTTTCTCCTCTTTTTTTCTTTTCTTTAGAAGGGTGGATACAAGGAGATTCAAGTAGAAGTCTGACAGTTTATTAGTGCTGAATTCTCTGAACTGTTTAGAATCCAGTTCTATCTGTGACTAATAGGCAGTTTAGAAACAGGTTGAGCAGTGGATTGACCCAAAACACAGTTAACTTTGCAAAAGAAATTCACCCATGTAGATAAGTGCTGTGAGCACAGTGAGACAGGAATGAGGAGAGAAAGAAAGGTAGTTATTACCCAGAGTAGTGTTCAAATTAAAGATAACCTTGGTGTGGTCCCAAAACTAATTTAATCCTTTGTCTCTGTTTCCAATAAGAGCAGATGACAGTGAACAGAAGGGCAAAGACGAGGTGGCTAATTAGGTTCAGAATATGGAGAGGAAAATGTTCAAATCTGAAATGGAATAATATTTGGAGGATTTAATGTACCTGAATTGAAGGACCAGATGATTTATATTTAAGAATTGCAGAACAATGGAAGGGCTGGCAAATGAAACGGCAAATCTGGCAGCAAGTATTTTAAACTATTATTTCCACTTTGTGATACATTAGGGTGTCTGTAATAAAGAGATTCTAAATAATACTGACATACAGGGGCAACTTTATCTGATCTACATAGCATGCATAACATAAAATTTTAAGGGAAGAACACAGAGGAATAAAATACAAGTTTGTACCTTTGCTTTTACCACCTAACTACTTAACGCTATTTCCTTCAGCTCTGCTCAGGGTGTCTGAGCCAAAAATTGTTTTCTGGAAAGGCACAAGTGAATGGAGCAGAGGCCCTTACTAATCCCAAGTACATGCTGCCTGTCACACAGGTGCTTCCCTGTGGACATAAAAGGAGGCGATGATGCATCTCTCCATGCACCCTACTGCTGGATTGATCAGCCTCTGATCTGAAATGTTACTTCTCAAGGTAAGTGGAATGTCTGTCAAAGAAAGCTGTTGCCTTGAAAACACAGTTCACTATAAAGGGGAGGAACAGCTCAAGTATTTGTCTTCTTTTAACTTCCTGCAGTGTCGTTTCTCTTGAACTGCTTTATTTTTTTCCTCTCCTGGAAAAAGACAGGAGAATTCATTCCTCAAAGGCAAAAGAAGCAAGTTCCATGAGGCTGGTAACCATTCCCCATTTTCAAATGTTGTCATGGAACATTTCATAACTAGGCAATGCAAAAACAAAAACAGTATAAAATGACCCTGGATTCCTCTCCTGGAAATTCTGTGTTGGAAAATGAATTGGATAAGGGAGATTTTCACATTGCCAAGGGGCAAATTTTATTGGATTTCAAGTCTTTGGTGGATTAGCAACAATAAACATGGAGAACACACTGAGGGTACACAGTAAATTGCATCTACACAGCAAAGTCAGTGCCACCCTGACACTGACAGCAAGAACGAGATGAAAGTAGTTGATCAAAAGAGGGGAAGGACAAAACAGAAGGCAAAATGTCATTGTCTTGCCTTATGTTCATTTGCCTTTAATTTTGAAAACAGCTGGCAAAGCAGACAAGCTATTAGAAATGCATTACTAAAATGAAAACAATGCTAATGGTGGCAACAGTGAAAGCTCCTAGGATCAGCAGAAACTGTGATTCCCAGTACTTGTTGAAATAAGCCCATTTTGATATGAAAGGGGCAAAGAAAATGAAATATATATATATATATATATGTTTAACTGTATGTGTCAAAGCAATCTCACTGTTATCTGATTATTGAAGAAGTGTTATTTGGAGCTGGTGATTGAGTATTGCTGACAAAATGGATGTGCTGGAGCTGGGGCTGACTCTGCTGAGATGCACAAATCTCTTGAGATCCTAGATGTAGTCCCCAGCCTGGTGTTCTGCCATCACAGTATTGAACAGGGCAGTTATTTTCATCGGTGTTACCAACAGAGAACCTGTGGCAGAAATGCAATACAACATAATGCAGCTCCCACTCTCCACTAGTGCATTCATCATGCACAGCCAACTCCTTGCCCAGATATCATCAATAACAGAATGAAAGACTGTGGGAAAGAAGCATGGCTGCTGCAACGGGCACACTGTGTATCTGAAGGGATGCACCCTTGGAAAACTGTGTTGCAGTGCATATGGTGCCAGGGCCCAGGTGGGATGAGCTGGGATTGCTAGCAAGCCTCATCTCTCTTATACAAGGAACCAGGGATGTGAGCAGATCCACACCTCAGGTCAAGGTGAGTAAGAAACAGCTTAGAAAACCTTGCAAGTATCAGTAATATTGCACTGTAATGCCTAATCCAGCAGCTGCAGCAGCCTTTCCACTGACATGAAAAGTGGCTGGACAAGGGCCTGAGTGACTAACTAGTATAATTTTTTGAAATAGAGGCATATTTTCAAGAATATGACAAAAAAAGCTACAACTGTATTCAATCTTCCTTCAGTAATTAAGATGTGTGTCTTGTCACTGTTTCGTAAACATGCTGAGTCTGACAAAAGAGAACCAAAGTTGCCTCCTTTCTGAGCCAAAAAATGTGCATCTGAACAGAGGTGAGGCTTGGAGAGAAAAGGGAGGAAGTGCTTCTGCAAAGTAAATTCATATTAAAAAAAGTCAAGTGATGTGAACAAAGCAGAAGTTAATCAGAGTCAGAAAACTTTGTAATAAGAAGTATCACTGAAATCCTGATTTTGTAATCCCATTAGCCTGGAACTGGTATAACCAAATCTTTTCATGACCTTCAAGTATTAGAGTTCTGCAATAATGTTCTGAAATGGGATTTCACTGTATTAACTTGAAACATATTTAAAGATATGTTTAATGACAGACCCTACAGCCCACATCTAAAGGCTAGGTATGATCCAAGGCAAAGTGTCTCAGTCCTTGATGCCATCACAGACAGGCATCTGCAGGGAGCAATTTGCCCTTTCCTAATGCAGCTGCAGACATTCTGGTGTCATCTGTATCCTGTATATGTCAACAAAATCCACAGAAACCGGGATGAGGAGGCCAGGGTCTCCAGAGTGACCCCACTGCAATGACTGTGATCTCAGTTTGCTGCTGAGGAGTAACCAAGGGGTCTGTTGGCCACAGAGGTGGTGAGAGCTGGGACCAAGGAGGGGATGTCCCCAAATCACAGGCAGCAGGGGTTAGCAAAGCCAAGGACTTCTGTAGGAACCCTGGGGACACTTATCTGTGTGGTAAGGAGATGCCTATTTGAGCATGGCACCATGGTGCCAAGTGAAAGCTGCGATTAGTTTGTTTTTGCACAGGACTTCATGCTTCACTAGGAAATGATGACTTTCCTAGTCAGTGTGTTTTTGTTAAAAAATCAGAGTATAACTACATTTTTATCAGGCCCTCATGACTGAGCAGATATCACATCTTTTGTATTCAGAAGCCCTCACTGCTTTTTTTTTCTGTGCTGAAGCTACAGTCTGAAAAACAGTTGGAGACCATTTTAGGGCTCTCCAACTTGCATTGTGAGCACTTCTGCAACATGAGGCTATCAGCAGGATCTTCACCAGGCAGTGCAGACTTACAATCCTTCACAAAAAAATGAGAGCACTATAATGCTGTGTGAAACTGTGTGAACACATCAGGAATACATGCTCTATCTCTCATTCCTGAACCCCCATATCATTTTCAAACCCTGACCTTGCCATTCCTGTGTTTCCTGGCAATTGACTTCCCTGTACTTACTCCATTTATCTGAGCAAATAAGGATAGGAAAGAAATGAGTAAAAATTTGCTCCTGGTTTGTTTGTTTGTTTTATTGAGCTCAATGACAAAATTGAAAAAATAGTTTTAATTAATTTGTCAGCAAATAGAGAGACTCACACAGAAATGAAATTCTAAGGATTTCAGTGATCTGGGAGTATTTAAAATCAACTAGGCATAAAATATACAAATGATATTTAACAAATTTAACATGTACTATTAAGATGTATTTTGCACAGTTTCCAGATAGTGCTCAGGGCCATAAGTAAAAGCCCCAGTGAACAGCTTTCCTGGTGCTAGAGCTGCCCCTGTGCCAGCAGAACTGGTAGAATGGAGTGGTCCATGGGGTGATAAGGAGCCATGCCCATGCAGTGGGAGTGCTCCTAAGCCAAGAGGTGTCAGCACCCACACTATTTTGGGTAGAAAGGGACCAAACCACATAAGCAGAAGTGCTAGGAACCACCCACTCTTACACCACGATGCCCACTTAGCTGGAAATGCCTCAAGGACAGTTACAGGTCTGAGATCTTCTACACAGATGTTATCATCCTCCTGGTGGCATGGGTACCAAAAGGATGCTGCATGGAGGATCTACAGGGTCCAGGAAGCCTCTGGCAGCATGTGTCCATGTGGGATGCTGCAGTGTGTGAATATAAAAAGCTCACATTCTTGGTGGACTGTGGGCGTATTCCAAACAAAGGCAGCCCAAGGGGGATTACGAGGATCTAAATTGTCAATCTGTGTGTCCACTTTCCCTGCTTGAAGTGATGAATTCTTTGGGTGGATTTGGATTTTGGTTTATTTATAAGTAGTGTCTGCTCGTCTTATTCCTTCCTGGGCAGCTCCTGGGTACAGGAACTCAACAGATGCCAAAAGTGGTGAAGAAAGGTATCTCTGGAAAGGCTGATGTGGATGAGGCCTATGTTATCTTCTCCAGGGATGCTTCAGAGGACACAGGGAGCCCAGTGTTTGTTTACATCTTTTTCTGCCTGGGAGCAAAATTCCCTTTCCCAGAGCAAGTCTTGTTACATCAGGTGTGTAGGAGGTGATGATCAATCCACCTGTGTGATTCATGAAGTTGCCTCTAGGATTTCCTTCCAGTGGAGTCTCTGAGTATTCATCTGCTATGATGCAAAAAACAAAAGCCTTTGCAAAGCTCTTCCTGAGCATCATCAGTTCAGGATTTTGTTCTGAAGAGGCCTACAGTGCCCTTGAGTGACCAGCTGGATTTCCCATCTTCACCATCAGGTGAACCTGATAAAGATCACAGAAAGAGAGCAAGGGATAGTGGCACAGTGTCAAAGAGGGGCCACATATAGGGCAAGAGGTCACAAACACACAGATTTCTCAGCAGAAATGTGTGGCAGCTGCCAGCTCAATGATGGTTCTGACAAGAGAGAAATTACTCAAAAAAGGAAGTTGGCTCATGGACAAGCAGAAGCTGAATGAATAGTGTTTCTCATTTCCTAGGAACGTCACCTGTGGTTTTTGGTGGGAGAGAGAATGTCAGTAACAACATGGCTTGCATGTAGCACATCCTCATTCTGCTTTTCTTAGTTAACAGGGAGTGGATGGCCTGGTGTGCAGTGTCTCTATAGAAACAGCTACGCTCTGATGCCTAACCCAACAGGCTGGGCATGGGTTATCCCATTTATCTGCTTTTCCACTGCCTCAGCATAGACCTGAGGAAGAAGCACAGCAGGGTCTATGCCAATGCAGCTCTAGTGTAATGGGACACTCCGGCTGACTTGGAGCCACCCCATGAGGATGGCTGCAGGGAGGAAGAAAAAGAATAGACTTCTGCAGTGCTGTGATTCAGATGCTTTAAATGTGAAGAACATAACATCTCTGGCATACAGGCTGGTGGTGGGGTTGCTGATGAACTGGCACTTTGAGAGGTTTCAGCTACTCTTCAAAAGTACTTATAGCTTGAACGGGCCTCATACTGGCTGCCCAAGTGAGAGACAAGGGCTGCTGGTGGGGATCTGCACTTCTCCCAGTCAGGATTTGTGTGGGGAGGAATGAGAGATACCAGCAAAACAAACATGGCCATGTGTGTGTGTGCAGAGTAAAAACAAGCATGTAAACAGGGCTCGTTCCAAAACAAACACCTGCAAAATAAACACAGAATGGCCATGTCTTAAACAAAATTGAGGGGAATGTTGCAGCAGCCAGCCACCAGCCCACAGCTGAGTCGATCTGCACTACTGCAGGTGTTAACCAAGCCAGGGACACTTCCCTCCAGGAGCACCTGTGTGTTGCCCTGCACTGCTGCAGGGGCTGGGAACAGCTTGGTTACTTTGGAGTGCTCTGGGTGCAAATGCAGGGACACTGCTGGGCCCTGGACCAAATCTTAGCTCTGTTGAGGCTGGTACATAGGGCACTAGTGCTATTTTCCTCCAGCACAATGCTGACCCTATTCTGCAGACATCACCGCAGCAATGATCCAGACCAGATCCCTTCTTTCTTTCCTGTAAAGACTTTGTCCACTGTATGTTTCATGCCATGCTGGGGGTGGAAAGAGTCTTCCTGCTCTGAGCTCATACAGTAGCATGCAGTCTGATCCTTCCACCTCTTACAACCCAAATCCCAATGCCGAGACCTGGCTTGGCCTCTTCATTCCCCTCCATCTCTCTTCCTTCCTTCAGAGAGACACATCATGAAGTGAGAAGTTCTCTCCTCAGTCCCAGACCAAAAAGCCAGCATTCACAACGTATACCAAAGTATGTTCTACAATGACTGAAAGCAGCCCTGCAAAGAATAGCTGGGATACTGGCCGATGGAAAATAGGACACGAATGTGCCACAGATGTGTTCTTGCAGCCCAGAAGGCCACCTGTATCCTGGGTTACATCAAAAGCAGCATGGCCAGCAGGGAGAGGAAGGAGATTGTTCCCCTCTGCTCTGCCCTCATGAGGACCCATCTGAAGTACCATGTCCAGGCCCGGGGCCCCCAGCATAGGAAGGATATTGAACTGTTGGAGCAGGTCCAGTGATGCTACAAAGATGCTTAGAGGGCTTGGAGTACCTCTCCTATAATTGGAGGATAAGAGCTTTGGGATTATTTACCTAGGGAAGAGAAGACTCTGGGGAAACCTTACAGTGGACTTCCAGTACCTAAGAAATGGCCTGAGGTGAAGTGCCCTGTAAGCTGAGCATCAGAAACTGGGTTTTCTGCTTCTAAAAATCAGAACAAAGTACCCAAACCTTTGTCATGGGGTGAATCACAAGCTGCAGCAGACAGTTGATAAAGAGGCTGCTCTTTATTATGGTTTATATTGTAAATCTTACATCTTGGCCAAGGACTGTACAAGTGCTCATGAGATCAGCCACAGATAGCAAAACCAGGGACCACCTCTGCAGTGGCTTTTAAAAAGGAAAGCTTTCCCTGTCCTGTATTTGCTCTACATCTAGTGGGCTGACTGCTCTGAAAAGAAGCTTTACAGAAGATGCTATTATAAAAGGAAGAATTTACTTTATCACCACAGAAATGCATATTATATCTCACTATTTCCTAACTCCTAAAGTATTTATGGTTTATGGTTGGACACTCGTACTGTAAATCAATATGCAAGAAGTTTCCTTTTCATGGCAACCTCTTCAGCTCCATACTCTTTTGGCAAGCAAAGCACAAGCGCCTGCCAACCTGCTTCTTCTTTTCATATCTCGTGGCTATTTAGCAGCAGTAACTCATGCTAATGAGGTTGTACGTTTGCTCATTCCCTTAAAAAGTAACACCAGCTCTCTCAGATTGCCCCTCATCTCTGTGCAGATGCTGCATAGCCCAGAAGCAGAACGAATGAGCTTGTACACATAGCTTGGCCACTGCTGCAGACATGTCTGCCTTTGCATGGCTTGCTTAGCAGCTATCCTGTGTTATGAGAAAATATAACATTAAAATTCAGCCATATCTAATACTCATAATCCTCTGTCACATTAACTCTTTATGGTATGGATTGCTGAATTACAAACATTGCCAAAGTTGGTTCTAAATTAAGCTGATTTATATGCAGGAAATGTTCCTGTTTAAGAGCTGGGTGATGTTGGTGTGACTTTATTTGCTGTTACCAGATTCTCAGGGCTTACAATTAATTTGCTAAATCAAACACAGTGATCAAATTCCCTCAGATGGTTCATCTCCTTTTGGTCTACAGAAACCAAAGCTTTGTATACCTGGAAATAAACACCAAACTGTGCTTGCAGCTCCAGCCAGATGGAGTTATTGGCATTACCATGGTTCAATAAACCTGGCATAATTAAAATGAACATTCTGCCCAATCAGCATTGCATACTGGAGGTGCACTGCTCTATTTATTTTGTAAAATTATTCAATTTAATTAAGGACAGGAAAGTGCAATATTAAAGCAATGTTAGCATTCCTGCAGTGAAGCAAGAATTATTTTTCCTTTCCAGAGAAAACCACACAACATGGTTCTGTCCCCAGCCAGACACTTGTTTGCTTGCACAGCCACCAGCTGAAGCTGTTTTCATCAGCAGAAAAGCTACAGGTAAATCCAGCAGGCAGCACTGATCTGGGATCACCTCCTTTCATGGATTGCCTTCCTTGTTTTAGGAGAGCAGGCAAGATACCCTCTAGGGAAGGAGTTTCCTTGGGCTCTTACCAAATAACTTTACAGTACTTCCAGTACTTAAAGGAAGCTTATAAACAGGAGAGATACTGACTTTCTACATGGGCAGTGATTGGACAAGGGAGAACAGTTTCAAACGAAAAGAGGGGAGATCTAGATTAACTATAAGGATGGAATTTTTTTCGTCAGTGGGTGGTGAGGCACTGGCATGGGATGCCCAGAGAGGTTGCGGATGTCCCATCCCTGGAGGTGTTTAAGGCCAGGCTGGATGGGGCCCTGACAGCCTGATCTGGTGGGTGGCAACCCTGCCCACAGCAGGGAGGTGGATCTGGATGGGCTTTATGGTCTCTTCCAACCCTTGCCATTCTGTGATTCTGCAATTCTATGATTCCGGTGATCCCAGGATTTACTGTATGTAGTGGCATAAGGAGGTGCTCAGTCCTGCCCCTAACTTATGTGCAATGCCATTACTGGGCACCATACGTCCATCCGTCAGGAGAGAGAAACAAGACACTGTCAAGAAGCAGAAGAGAAAGCACAGGCAGTACTCTGCTACAATAAAGGAAGAAAAGGAAGGAAAGTTTCAAGCACTTTATGAAGAGCTGCTCCATCTGGGTACTCTGTGCTCAGTATCACTCATGATACTGCCAGAGCTGTGCTCCCACAGCACCAGGCATTTGTGTACACAGAGAAGCCTTTTCTCATTCTTTGAGAATCTGTTTCTAAAAAATGAAGACTATATTTCTCGTGCTCCTTGTGACAAGCCAACTTCCTCCAGTACAGAAGAATTTGATGTACAAGTTGGCTTTTCTATTATCATCCATTACAGACATTTTTCTTCCAAAGCTTCTTGGAATTGTCACTGTTGGAGACAGGTTCTGAGTTAAAAATACTTAGTTTGAGTGCACCTTCTGATTCCTGTCTTCCTACCAGTTTGTGTCTGTTTAAAATAAACACAAACTGTGTTATCTATAAATAATGGGCAGAGTAAAAAGACCTTGAGAAGAACCTAAATTCAGCATCCTTAATGTCTGTGAGTTTCTGCTGCAGTCTCACTGCGGTTCCAATGGAGAGTTTCTGTTTCTCATTTCCTTGGGGTTTTTGAACAGTAGTATCATATAATATGTCATCTGTTTACTGTAATGGGAACCAAATGTAAATATTGAGAAATCTGATAAACAATACTGCAGATTCAGTGCACAGCAAGTAGACATCTGAAAGCAAACCCTGAACAGCCTTCCACTTTTCAGGGAAGGTTGGAATTCACCCGTGGAAATTAGAACATTCATACCCAGGCTTAATCCAGGCCACAATGCTTAACAGAGGGCAGAGAGGGGAGAAACAGCTTTCGTGTCTGAATTTATGATTTAAACATGCTGCTGAGATGTAACATAAATGAGCATTTGCAGAGAAGCCTGAAACTGTTTGAATTCTTGCCGTGCCCTTTGGCCTGATGTGTTTGGGCTGTTGGAGAGTGTGTGTGACTGTATGGAGAGGGAAATGTCAATGTGAGCTTCTGGATAAACCTTTGCTTGGGCTTCTTTCTGCTGGGAGCTGAAATGGACAATAGGATGGGCCTGGGATTTGCTTTTGCTTTTGCACTGCTGCCTTGCAGACCCACATCGCTGACCTCCAGGACTAGTCCTGCAGCAAAGAAGTCTGTTGACTGAAGTAGTGAAGTGATTGTAAACACTTACATTAGAGAGAACTGCCACTGGACACAAGAGAACCCAGTCTTTTTACCTTAAAGGAGACAGGTTGGAATCTGTTTTGCAAACAGGGAAATCATTGCGAAGACCTCCTTTGTCCGTAGGAATTACCAGTGTGGGAATACAGAGAGATCTGCCATCATCACTGGTAGTGGGAATCTGCAGTTGGAGCATCTCTTTCAGTCTGTCAAACATGGAAACAGAGGTCTCTTTGTCTGTCCTGTGAGCCCAGCACCGCCAAGGTGACAGTGACAGTCTGGGCAGACCCCTGGAGCAATGGCATTTAAACCAGTACAGAAATGCCAACCAGAGAACCACAGAGCATGAGGTTATCCTTCAGCACTGATGGACAAGCAGCAGCCTGATCCATCCATGGGGCTGCACTTGAGATCCTGTCACTGCTTGCAGGGAAGGAAGAGGGACCATTTCTTCTGTACAAAGAGTTTGAATTAGAAGTTAGTTAGAAAGACAATCTTCACTCCTAATGAATTTGCCTGTGCTTTTGTTTCTATTCTGCATAACTGACAGACTGGCAGATTCATTTACTCCCAAATATCCCACAAGGATTTACAGGGAATGAGAGCTCCAGCTCAGAGCCCTAGTGCTGCAATGTTGTTTCTGTTATTGGTGCTGCAAGCTTCTGTTTTGGATAAACAGGCTTAAAGCTGTAAGCACTTAATGTGCCAGCGACAGGCTTGAGAGCAAGCGCTTCATTAGAAAGAAGTAGCAGAGCTCACAGCTCTCCTCCTCTCTTCCCTTGGCTTCCTCAGTGCAAGGCTGTACCTCCATGATACAGAAACATGCTGACTGACACCAAGGCAAACACTGTCACCACCATGTGAGATGAGAGAATGGGTTTCTTAGTCCCTGAGGTCTAAGAATGCACTATTCAGGATGAGCCCCTTCTCAATCCTGAGCAAGCTGTGCAATCTGGGCCATAAAGCAAAGTGTCTACAAGATTGAATCACAGAAAGGCTGTGGCCAGCAGGGCCCTCTGTGCCCCTCTGGCCCACCCTTGCTCCAGAAGGGGGCCCAGGCCCATGTCCAGGTGGCTTCTGAACATACCCAAGGAGGAGACCCCACAGCTTGTAGGCAACCTGTGCCAGTGCTCCAGCAACGCACAGCACAGCAGTGCTGCCTGGTGCTCAGAGGGAGCCCCAGTGCTCTAGTTTGTGACCATTGCCTCCTGTCTTGGCACTGGGCACCACTAAAAGTAGCCCCTGTGAGTTCTCTTGAAGCCAGGTATTCAGGTTTTTTATCAGGTACTTGGACACTGATGAGGTATCTCAAATCCCCACTTCTCCACACTGAGCAGGCCCAGCTCTCTCAGCCTTTCCCCATAGGAGAAGCACTCTGGGCCCCTCAGATTTTTGGTGACCCTTTGTTGGGTCCAGGTCTTTGTTGGGTCTTTCCACTGTGTCCAGGTCTCTTCTGTACTGGGGTGCCCAGAACTGGATCAGCTGTGATCTCAGCAATGTGGGACAGAGGGGAAAGACCACATAACCAAAGACAGAAAGCCCCCATTTCCATTCTCTCAGCCTTTCAGTCTCCCCTGATGTATGTTGCCCACTTTAGAGCATACTGTTCAAGCTGAAATCAGAGCAGCTCTGACAACAAACCCACAGCCTGAGGGCTGCCTTGCCTTGACTCTGCTGATCTCTCTTTTGGCTTCACCCAGGGAAACCATTTGAACACTGAACTACAAATCTAATTTCACAGTCTGGACCATGAAGTCCCTATGGCAGAGACCAACATGCAGGGTCAAAACAATTAAGCATATGGCTTGGGATTTTTCATTTTTATCAGAAAAGCTAAAATTCACATTACATGTGATGTCATTGTGGTTCTGACACTATTCTATTGAGCTGGCATTAATTATAGATCTAGCAACACATTCTGTGTTCCTGAACAATGACAAATGTGCTGTGGAAATTAATTGAAATACCGAAAGCAAAATAATAGCTGAAAAATAACCTGTTTTTCATCTTTCAGCAGGAGAGCATGTTTTCCTGAACTATCCTGCTTATTCAAATCCAAAGCAAGTTGCAAGCTAAAAGAACTAATCGAAATGCAAAGTAGCATAATTCTGAGCTCATTCTCAGAGAAAGCACCAAACATGTTTAAATGCCATTTTGCAGCCATCCGCTCACATAGCAGCGTGATGAGCTCTCACTCAGTGCTTGTATGTCAGGGGCAGGCTCTGTGCTGGGCAGCTCAAATGTTGCCCTCTGAACAGTCCTTGAGAGAAAGGTGAGGCTGTGTGCAGAGGCTGCTGGAGTTTGTGGTGGAGCTAATGGGTTGGCCAGGAGTCCACAAACACTTCTCCATGCTCATTTGAGTGTGAATTGCCCCGCGAAAGGGAGATCGCTGAGAGCTGCGGCCCATGGCTTCACGCTCTCCCAGCGGATTTGCTATGCTTCAGAAATGAAATGCTCTGTGCTTTTGAAACTGAGCTTTTGATAATGACCAAAAAATGGTGAGATGTTTGTTCAAGATGGGGTTAGCTTACTGAACAATGCAGGAGCTGAGTGCATCTGAAGAATACTGGAAAGAATCAGATCACGCCATGCCTGGAATATTCCTTTTAAGTGGCTATTTCAGCACAGTAAAGGGCTAGGGGGTATTCTTTCTTCATCAGAAGACACTGATTTTGACAATATATTTAGTAATGGGACATAAAATTATACATGTTTGCTTTGGAGTAGTAAATGGCAACCTGAATGGTCACAAAAGTAGTTTCTCTGCTTCCTTCTTAGCCAGTATTGGTGTTATTAAATATATTGTGCTTAGAACACTTACAGATACTCAAAATTACATGACATTTTTTACTCAGCTAAATTAGAGCCTTGTGCTTTATAAAAGACGTCTGACCCATATTGATTACAGAAAAAGGAGGAAAGATTTATTAAAGAGAAGAATGAGCTTTTTGTTACTGTATCTCACTGGCAAATAGAAGAATTAGACTGTTCCCTTTCTACTGCACTTAGGGGGCTCAGCAGGTGGACTTATACGCCCAAATTTAATGCTGAGAGGTTATTTGGCAGTTTAGCAGAGATGCAAACCCTACAGGTTAGGTCAATAATTGGATGCAGGTTGTCCTTGTTGCACTGAAATCTGTCTCTCCTTTGCCACCAGTGGAGCTGTAGGGTCCATGTTTTGTAGTGCAGAAGCTGAAGGCTGCTTCCTGCAAAGGGACAGTGAGTATCACCCCATGCCTCCTGGCACCCCCTGACTGCCCAGGCTCTGCAGCACAGTTTTCTCACCACGCTGAGTCCTCCTTGTTATTCTGTGGGGAGAAGGGAAGCATTGGTAACATGCACAGGGTGTGAAGGAGAAATGGTCTAGAGTTGAAAGGACAAATGCAGTTTGGGGTGATCTCACCCATATCTTGTGTGCGAGTAGAGCACTAGTGTGTTTCTCATTTTTAGTCAGCTCATTTGGCATAACTGCTGATTCCTAAGTGATGATTTCCACTGGGCAGCTGTGAAATAGAGCACTTGTGGTGTTACAGTCCCATCTCCATGTGCCAACACTTGCCCCAACAGCCGTCCATGGTATGACAACATGCCACAAGCTTTTCCAGCCTCATCTATGGAATCCAAAAGTCTGATCCTGTCTCAGTCTTCTGTAACCATCCATAAGAGGGAGCTAACTGTGGTCCCATTACGATGTCTGAGCAGGGATCCTGAGTCCCCTTCCCTCCCAGTGGCAAAGGCAGCTGCAGTAGTGCTGGAGGCACAGATGAAGGGGCAGGTCCTGAACAGGAATCAACAAGTAAAACCAGTTCTGCCTTGTGGCATGTTTACCAGAATAATGAAACAAGTGAAAGTCACCAGTTCCTCCAGGAAGGCTTAAAATTGCACCAGGAAGTCCAACGGAAAGGTCATGTCTCTCCCCAGATGGTTTGTGTGATCTTATCAGCACTCTCATGAATAGAAAGAAAGCAGACCCTGATTACCTGAGGCAGCAGCCTTACTCTGGCCATGACCACCTCCATGCATTGCCCCCTCTGCCAGGCACTGCTGCCCATGGATCTCTGCCAGTAAGCTCCACCATCATTTCCCAGTACTACCCACTCAGAGACAAGCTGGGCTTTGTGGGGGGGTACTTCCAACACCTTTATTTCACTGTGCACAGAGAAAATAGAGAGAGAAAGGAAAGAAAACAAATAAACAAAAAATCATCTGTGATGGTTGGTTTGCAGAGAGAGCTCTGATGCTGCTCTGTGGGAGCACCTGGTTAAGATTTTCCTTTTTCTTGCCTGTGGACAACAGGGTTTTACTACCTCTTCAGGTGGGATCAGATGGTCGCACTGGAGCAGAGGTAAGAGAAAAAGCTCAGAAGAGAGAGCAGCCACAAGGCTCAAGAAGAGGCTTAGGTTAATGAAGACATTGCTATTTAAAGCTGGATGGGAAGACAATCCCTGGCAGAGGATTTACTTGAATCGGGTCAAGCTAAGATTGGGGTGAGTAACCTGGCTGCTTCCAGACACACTGGCTGTTTTTCTCTTTCCTTTGCTACCCAGCAGGCATATTCAGCATGCACTGAGATGACCCGTCTTTGGCTGCAGCCACCCACATGCTGTCACCTCCCACTAACCCACCTCCTCCTTCCCTTTCTTGTTCCAAGCAACACCTTGTGCTGAATACTTCCTGCAACAAAGAATTTCTGCAATTAAAATAAAAGCTATCTGTGCTGACTGTATGCCAGGCATGGGTCCACCTCACCCCCCTTGAGTGGCAGATGCCAAGCCAGGACCACCATCATCACTGATCCCCTGTGAGCAGCACAGCCCACACATCCTGGGAGATTGTCCTCCATCTTCTCTTGCATGACATTTATGACCAAGGACTCAGCACCAGAGTCCTTGTCCAGATTTCCTTTATAAAACATAGTACTATAAACCCTGTAAAACCTATAAAATCCATAAAACACTTACTAAGTTATAAAAGTTCACTCACTAATTCCAGATGGTATTGCCGACCTCATCCAAAGGATTAAAGCACTGTGTGCCCCAGCAGCCGGGACACAAACGGAAGTTGGTTATTAGCATTTAGAGAGGCTGTTGGACAGGATTAACATGAGGGACAGGAGAACAGAGAAAGGGGCTTTAGCTCCCATGTCCTCATGTAGGGCAGCATCACGGGTACAGCCCACAAACGCCTGTCCTGGAGTGTCATATGGTTGCTCAGTGGGATCCAGGCCCTTTTCTCTGTAGATCTTGTCTGGATAGTTCTGCGTTTTCGTACCAATACCAACACAAAGGGAGCTGAAGAAAAGATGATTAATTATTTTGATTTTTGTCGAATCATAGAATGACTTGAGTAGGAAGGGACCTCAAAGATCATCTAATTCCAGCCCCCCTGCTGTTGACAGTGTTGCCAGTTGCTAGATCAAGCACTAGATTTTGTTTGATCTCAGGTGCTAGTCCACTGGAGAGTAGCTGCTAGCCTTGATGGCCATGAAGGTGGTGATCTGTACTGTCCCTGAATCACTCTGGAATTCAGGAACAGAAGATTAATGGAGGAGAGGAGGAAAGCTGTAGAAAAGCAGTTGACATCAGAGAGAGGGAGGAGACAAGGTTATGCCTTTGCATGGCATGGAGACAAAAATGGACCAAAGGAAACCACCACCTGTCTGAAGTAAGTGGTCAAGGTGTTACATTTCCCACAGAGGACGCAGATAGGGACTAGGCACTTCAGGATGAGCATTTCCTCACCAAGTCAAATGGAGCAGCTGGTTCAGAGGAGTGGGAAGCTGTGTGGGTGGACACCTGAAGTGCAGCTGTCACCATGTGACATGGCTAAGAATAAGAAGAGTCCTCCCTTCTGATTTCCCCTGCTGTATTCTGGTTCTCCAGGCCTGTTGTCTGTGTCTGATGGAAACACAAGGGAAAGGCTGGAAGCTCTTCCCAGTCATGGTGGCCACATAACAGCAGATCTTATGGTCTCTGAGGCCATTAATCACTTTGTATGGGTTCTGTCTTCCACCAAGGCAACAAAACTCTTTCACAGGTACAAGCTAAGTATCAAAGGCCAGACCTAAATTGCTAGGGGCTTAAATTACTGAGGTCTTGGTGTGATGCAGAGATAAGTGGGGTTGCTATGACAACCCCTGAGA
This sequence comes from Coturnix japonica, assembly GCF_054131305.1. Lineage (NCBI taxonomy): Eukaryota > Metazoa > Chordata > Aves > Galliformes > Phasianidae > Coturnix > Coturnix japonica. The sequence goes on along the minus strand of NC_140664.1, from coordinate 18,490,167 downwards.
GAAAGGAGGAGAACTTGCTGTGGGTCTGTCCCAAGAAAGAGTGAAGGCTGATATGATCAGAGACAATTTCCAAGACTGTCATTGCCCGTGACACCATCCAGCATGATCAGAACATGGTGAGACCTGCAGGTGCTTAGGCATGTGGAGCACTGCACCCTCACCATGTCTCTGATTCACCATCTTTCATGCCAAAATACCACCGCTACCATGTCACACACTTCTACCCCTTCTCATCCTCATCCTCTTCCTCCTCCTTCTCTTTCTCCTTCTCTTGGTCCTGCCACCATCAGCACCACATCACACTCTAGCAGGTGGGAACACTGGGCACAGCACAAAGGTGGGTGTAAGGTTTGAGTTTGGGGGGCAAACCAGTCCTGGAAACAGTGAGGAAGAGCACTGCTACTCCTCCTCTGTGCAGGAGCGGGGAATCCATGGGCACCCCTTCCTATCTCTCCAGGTTGCATTTCACTGCAGTCTATATTTGGAAACAATTGATGTGATGTTAAAAATAAGCTCTGCTTCAAAAGGCAGATTTGAGCTATAAAAGGAACTTTTACATTGGTATTAGACTGTACTGTCTTTTCTTTGTGTCAATTCCCAACAAATAGAACACAAGACTGTAATCTGTATAGCAATATATTCAGAGTTCGTACATCTGTCTGCATCAAAGGATACTCAAAAACCAAGGACCTACTTCTACTAGCTTTGTCTTGGAAAGGTTAATTCATCCTAGGAACAAATCTCCACTCTAAGACAAAACCTACTTAACCCGTCATATGACTGATTTCCTGCAGACATGGGGCATCTGCTGGCTGGTGTGGCAGGGGGACTCCTCCACCATAAGAAGGAAAGGCACCATCAAAATCAAGTGTATGTCAAAATACATTGACATTTCGATACAAGCCATACATTCAGTGTTACTTTAACAAGCACCATTGTCTCCAGAAAGATCCCTTCAAAAAGACTTATGTTTCTGGGTTATACTTTTAGAATGTAAAAAGAAATAAAGATCTTCTGAAGTGGTCGATCCTTCCTGCAGGATGAAGAAGAGAGGGTTAATTTCAAAGGCATGTGGTCCCATTCCAAGACTAAAGCCAGACTCAGTAACTCAACAATCTCAATGATGCCATTCTAAAATTACCAAAACAGGAATTACTCTAAACTTCACTGAATATATATATACATATACATATTTTACATACATACAGTTTACATATATATATATATATATATATATATATGTATATATATTAAAATAAAAAGCAAAAATACTCAAATTATTTCCAAAATGAAACCCTGTTATTTTCTGCTTCTTAAGTTTTCTTTGTATCTGTTTCTTGTTCTGATTTAAGAAGCTGTAGGATACAGAGGGACCTGACTTCACGGGCATGGTCCCACAGGGCACTGAGATTTCATCCGTGTGGGTTTTTAAGCCAAATACAACACTGTTAGTGTGTAAGAACAGCTCTACTGGTCAGAGTAAAGGTCTTTCTGACCCACCAGCTAGTCTCCAAAGTAACCAGAAGCAGAAGCTGAAGGTAAGAGTGAAAAAACCCAGGTAATCAGTGAGCACTGGGTCCTCTGGGATGGCCTTCCAGCTCCCAGCAGCTGTTAGATCAGTTTTCCAAGCTGTGGATTACATCTGGTCTATTGTGTTTAATGGCCACCTATGACCTTTTCTGAATCAAGTTCTCTAAATCCCCACTAAAAGCAGCATCAGCTTGTCTTCAGAAAAGCCTGTGGCAGTGGGTTCTTTGTCTTAAGAGGGTGTGAAAGAAAAGTTTCCCTTATGTTTATTGTAAATGCTGAATTTGACAACCCACCTACTTGAGAGTGTTAGGGCTGAGTGATCCCCTCCCATCCACTTTCTGCATGTACAGCATCACATATTCCTGCTATCATTCCACGTCCAAGCTAACAAGCCTGGATCAGCTCAGAGCCCCCTCCCTGAGATGTCCTTTTGTGCTTGCACTGCACGCACCCCTGGGATGTGCTTGTGGTTGGGACTAATCAAGATGCTTAAGCAATTCATATGATTAGCATGCCCTTTATGAATCACATTTACTTCACTCCCATGCAGAACACTTATGGAGCACCTCAGAATGCCATTTGCCCATAGATATAAAGCAAGGTAGATACAGGGAAGCAGTCCAAAGTCACGGTTTGACAAAACAAAGAATGCTTTCTCCCCACTCCTGTGACATGGCCACTTCACTGTCTGAAGTTGGTTACAGGTGTTCAACTGAACGAGCTTGCTCAGAAAGGCTTTGTGGATGAGAAAGAAACATTTTGTATATCAGTGAGGAGCTCCTTCCAGCTCAAGCAGCAAAATAGAACATGTGGGCAATCGTAGGAGAGAAGGTAGGAGGTGATCCTGCTGGGTAACACTGATGTTTTGACAATAAAAGAGACGCTGTCCAGGAAAGGAGCTGAAATACCACTGAAAAAAAAGGAGAGAAACTGATGGTTGGATGGATAGAACAGGTTTTCAAAGCACTGAGCTAGAAAAACAGCCTTCAGAGAAGGGTCTGGGAGGGTATTGGTAGGGCAGTAACATTGCAGTGATTGAGACATTTGAAAATCTGGAAAGTAATTTCAGGAGAGAATAGACAAACAAAAGTGTGGAGAAGTTGCAGCTGGCTTTCCTGAATTTGTGTTGATACCTAGAGGAGAGTTACAACTATTAGAGAAAGTAGATTTGAAAAAAAAAAAAAAATGAGAGCTCCATGCAACATCAGCCAAAGGAAGACCTTCCAGGAGCCACATTCCTACAAGAGATGTCACTTAGCACCGGTCCCTGAAGTTAGTGTCTCCACCGACCATGTGGGGAAGTGGGCACCTTCAAAACTGGACTTACCAAGGTGGAGTCAAAATACTGAGAAATCACAGAAAAATATGTCTTCTCTGCACTATCTTCCCTTCCCAAACATCTGACAGATGCATTTGTCTCCAGACTAGGTCCTGCATTCATTTCACGGAATCACAGAATCATAGGCTCATTTAAGTTGGAAGTGACCGTTAAGATCGCCCAGTCCAACCATGTTCACTCATCCCCACCCTGCCTGCTAAAGCATGTCCTTCAGTGCCCCCTGTATACATTTCTTGAACACCTCCTGGGATGGTGACTGCTCTACTGTCCTGGGCAGCCTGTGCCAATAACTTTGCTTAGAAGAAATGTTTCCTAATACCCAACCTGAATCTCCGTTTTTGCAGCTTGAGGCCATTCCCTCTCATCTTAACATGAGTTACCTGGGAAAAGTGGATGACCACCACCTTGTTACAACATCCTTTCCACCTTTCCAGATTCACAAAATGGGAAATGAGTTGTGCATCCCTTAAGGTTGCAGTGAGGTCATGGTCCCCATGTACAACAAAGAAGTGAGGCGCCAAGTGAAGGAGACCTCATTGTGGCCTTCTAGTACTTGAAGGGAGCATATAAACAGGAGGGGAAGTGGCTGTTTATGAGGGTGGATAGCGACGGGACAAGGGGGAATGGTCTTAAATTGAGATGTGGGAGGTTTTGATTAGATATTAGGAGAAGGTTTTTCACACTGAGGGTGGTGACACACTGGAACAGGTTGCCCAAGAAGGTTGTGGATGCCCCATCCCTAGAAGCATCCAAGGCCAGGATGAATGTGGCTCTGGGCAGCCCGGTCTAGTGGTTGGAGACCTTGCCCACTGTAGGAGGGTTGAAACTGGATGATCTGTGAGGTCCTTTTGTGCCCAGGACATTCTATAATTCTATGATGCAGATGTAGTGGATGTAAATCTGAAAGCAAAGTAAAGACATGGCCCCGCAGTGACTGCTGCTTCCACACAGAAGCACTCAGTGGCATGCCTGGAACTCCTAACAGGAACCACCTGCTCTCAGGCTTACCAAAGAATTATTGCTCTGTTCTGTAGCTGTTCTCACATATACAAACACTGAAGAGTCTTTTTAGAAGATGAACAAACCTTTCTCCCTTCCATGTAGATTCAGGACTGCTTTTGTTTCAGAGGAGGCAGATGAAATGTACTAAAGCTAAAGAGCATAAGTACATTTGGAACACTAACATCTTTTGTCACAGCTTCAATGGCCTATTTGTCTCCTGAAGGACGCAGTCCCTGGCCCCTTGCATTGTTGCTTCTATAACAGCAGGCGAGCACATGGGAACCCCAGAGATGTGTAGTGTGCTTCTCTTCCCAGATCTGCCCAGCTGAAAACCTTGAATGCCTGGCATGGCTCATTTAGAGTCACGTCTTAGCACTTCAGTCCCACTTGTGAAAAGCCAAAAGCTCCTCGAAAGGCAAAAAGCTTATGAGCCAGAATAATTAACATACTGAGCAGAAATTCAACTGCCCTTTAAAATTTGGGTTGTGAGAGTGATCCCTCTAAACCAGGCAATCTGGTCTGTGTTTTCTGAGCTGCTGCTTGTCATTCTGATATATTGCAGTTTTTATTTATTATGAGGTTTATATGCTCGCTATTGAAAAAAAAAAAAAATCCATTTATAGAATAACATGCAAGGAATGATTTAAAAATTCATTACAAAGGGTCATTCAACAGAGCTCAAACTGATAGGAATTTGGCTAATGCTTGTCTGCTGAATGCTGAGAATATGTTTGTGGATTTGGCCTTCCCATAGCACTGAGCATTGCTGTCTTCATCTATTCATCACATTTTCATTTTGGGAGCTCAACGCAACACACAGAACAGTTTTTAAGACTTGTATTAATACCAAATAGAAACAAATGTTTTCAGAGGAACTCAGCACTGCAGGATTGTCACAGCCCATCTTTGAGCAGCGCTGGCAGCACACAGATCGCTGTGATTGCTGCTGGAATGCACACTGGGTTCCAAACGCATTCTGCATTCTGAGGCCCATTGAAGCTGAGTAGAGCCAAGAAGTGACCAGGAAGGAAGCATTGTGAGGACTTTTCCTCTGCCGTCAACACACAGCTTGCAAAAATGCAACAGGTGTTTAATTGCATCTTTTCCAAACCTCAGTAATTGTGCCAACTCTCCCTGCCACCTACATTGACCCTCCCACACACATACATTTGAACATGGTTTATTGGGAGCTATTGGTAATAGGTGAATGGTTGGACTGGATGATTTTTTAGGTCTTTTCCAACCTTGTTGATTCTATGATTCTACATGCACTTTGTTAGGCACTGCCACCATATAAACTGATAAATGGTAAAGAAAACTTTTTTCTTCACAAAAGCTTTTTATTTTTGGTTTACACAGACACTTTTTAAAGTGCTCCCAACTCAATATTTAATCAGCAAGTCTGTGAGTCTGGCACAGGAAATTTAGAGAAATATCTTGGAAACATCGTGGAGACGCTGAAAGTGAGACTGAGGAAAAGAATATTACTATACAGTAGAAAACTCTCTCACATCATTTTGTGTGCCCAGCACAGATCAGACATTCATAAGTTTCTTCCTCTTCAAAGAAATCACACATTTTATCCCTCTTCACCGTGTCCATACTGTTACCTGCATTTTGAAGAATCAGCGAGGTGTTGCAGGCTACTTTACAGCTTTTTATCCATATTCATGAGGCTCCTCCCAGAGGACCACAATTAGGCTGGAGCTGTGTTTTACTCTGCAGCTGACATCCCATCTCTCTGACAGGTTGCCCAAGCAGAGCTGATATTATTAACGCTGCCCAAGATTCTCATTATGAGATGCCACAGTGAGATGCTCAGATGGATGGCAGCTCTTGTCCCTTCAGGCTGCACATTCCTGTTCTGACTGCTATAGAATTAAAAATTCTTCTTTCTGGAGGGAAAAAAAAAAAAAAAAAAAAAAAAAAAAAAAAAAAAAAAGCTGCTCTTCCTTTTATTTTTATTCATTTATTTATTTATTTTGACAGAGATGGGACTGTGGACAATCTGCTTTTCCAGCATTAAAATTCCTGTAAAGCTCTCTTCCTTCCCACCCTCCCAGCTGGATATGTGACCCAGCTGGAGATGCTGATACCAGCCCCATCAACTCTGGGCTTCCTGCCACCCAGGCACAAATCTGTCCTGAAAAACCACAGTGCACATCCTTAGGAAAAGCTGCAGAGTCTCAACTGTTGAAGCTTTCCTGGGATCTTGTCCTCAACACGCTGCTTCCCATCCCATCCCAGCCAGGTGTGGGTGCCTGTGACCTGTCTGGAGCACTTCCACATGCCCCAAGGGAAGCAAATATCCCAAGAACAGCAGGGCTTGGTTGGGCCCCAAAAACACAGCTAGCTGAACCATTCCTGAAGGAGCACCACCATCACTGAAAACCCTTGAGAACATGGTGAGATGGGTGGGATAAGATGGATATGATCTGAAACATACTACAGATACTACTAAAATGAGTTGAAAAGTTCCCTTTGGCTTCAACAGGCTTTGGATAGAATCCAGAGCAAAGGATCAAATCATGTCAGCAGAGGAATGCAAAATCCTGAGAATAAGTAAGAGCAAGCAGGAATCCTATCAGAAACCGATTCTGCTGACAGGATTGAAATAACCATCTGAATTTACTGTGCAAGAGAATAAAATTCAGAAATAAAAGCTCCAGAAAATGGCTGCATCTGCACTGAGCCAGGTGAGACCGCCACATGTGCAGTTAATTCACGTGAACCAGAAAGTCAACTCTGGCAACTTCTGTTGGCTGCTGCTTCAGGGGGAAGAGGCTGGGAAACTGAAGGACAAGCAGAGCTGGTTGGCCCAGGCTTCTTGCTGCTTTTGTTGCCTTTCTCTGCCATGTCCCTGCATAGAAATGTATGGCTGGAGGGTGTTGTCCCAAACTGAATGTACCTTTTTATCACCCTGACCACATAGGCCTGCAAGCTTTCACAAGGGACCCAAGGACTGAGAAAGGGTTTGAAGGCCTCACACTGCCAAAATGGGGGACATGAACAGGAGGTCAAAATGCTCATTTTAAAGAAATGCTTGCTGAGAACCTGACGCCATTCCTTCAAGCTTAGCAAATCAACACTCGGCTACAGTCCGCTCAACTGCAGTTGATTACTGTATTGAAGTTATTTGACAGATTAACAGGAACATGTGGCTTCTGTTAACTCCTACGTTTGTGCTTTCTACTGATGAGAGGAAGGATCGTATTCCTTTCTCCCAGATATCTCAGGTCGGGTTTTGTTTCCCAGTCTGCCCACATTCCTCGGAGTGACCTCTGAGCCCTGCCTCACCCAACGCAACATTCTATGTTTGTTACTGGGCTGTGTACTTCCTCTCCCACAAACTTATTCACCAACACATCAGCAAAGGCACCAGTGTAGGTTGCCCTGAGAGGGTGTGGATGTCTCGTCCCTGGAGATGTTCAAGACTGGGTTGGATGGGGCCTTGGGCAGCTTGACCTGGTGGAGGTGTCCCTGCCTATAGCAGGGGGGTTGGAGCAGCTTGAGCTTTGAGTCCCTTCCAACACAAGCCTTTCTGTGATTCCATGACATTCCCAAAATGCCAGACCTCCTTCAGAGATTTCTCTCCCTCAGCCCCTTGCTCATCTTTTCTGATGTTTTAAAGCCTGATTATGTTTCCTGTACACCAAGCGTTCTGCCAGGGGTCACAACTTTCTTTAAGCAGCAGTAGGAAAAAATCCTATTAATCATGTCTGTGGCAATCAAAATTCTGGTCAGGGAAAGTGAAATGTAATTACTCGCTTTCATCAGGAAAGCTGCTGCCCTGCACCTGAGTTTATTAACCAGACGGCATATCTGATCTGGGGACAGAAACAAAATGCCACCAGGTGTCAAAGGGGAGAAAGAGAAAATTTGCCCAGCTGGCCCAGCGCCTTCTGAACTCCTTTTTCCATTAATTCGAGGTATGCTGCCTCAAAGAGTAGGGGGGGATGCAATGGTGAAGCCATTTTTCTGGCTTCTGAACTGGCTGATGAGGCTGAGCTGCTCACTGGGGTGACCTGGTGGGGTGGCAGAGCCTGGTCCCTTCCTTACAGCACACGGCACTATGTGCACACAGCCCCCTGTTTAGCACACGAGACCCTTTATCAATTTTTGGGAATCAGGAAAAAAAAGAGCAGGAGGTAAGAAAGTCTGAACATAAAACTGGCCATTTAGGTCAGTATTTTACTTTGGGTGCACAGCTGGACCTTTTTATTTTCCTACTTAAAAGGGCTAAATCTGGTCTTCAATAAATATGAATATTTTCTTCACTACCAGAAACGTTCCCAAGGCTCAAGCTGTGCATTTTATTAGCTGAAGCTGTTAGCCTTACCATGGTTCATAACCATAACTGGGATAATGGAGCATGCAGCTAAAATACTTATTGCTCCCTTTTGGAACTGAAAAGGCCATTTCAGAAGTTTAAACAGCTTTGGATTTATCAGGAAAGTCTTCCCTGAGCTTTCCCCCTTGCCAAGAAAATTCCATCGAAAGAAACTGTCTTACAGTTTCCCCTGGAGAGGACTGTGCTGGGTAATTTCTGCTGAATGGATGCCCCAGGATGGGGGCTGGCTACAGAAGGAGGCTTTGCCTGTGCAAAAGCATCTTTATGGCAGAACTCAGACCAGTGAAAGTGAACAAGTACAAACCTTGACCAGTAATTACATTTAAGATCATTAGCACGCTTTAATGAACCTAGGAGGAAAATATCAGAATATTTGAATTCATCAACAAAATTGAAGGACCCCGTAGCAAAAATGGTGACCCCCGCAGAGGCTGAGGTATTCAGCCACCCAACCGCTACCTCATCTGACTGACAGTGAGGATATTTGGATTTCTTCATCATGGATATATATGATTCCATTATGTGCTATTATGTGCTATTACAATTTATTGACCCGGTGAAATTTAGTTATCTGTGACCCTTGGTTATCATGGATTCGCAGAGTGGTTTTCTTCATTAAAAATGAAAGCTGTTGAACAATCAGACAACACTGGTGATAAAGAGGGTATCTGACCAAGAACTGAAGCACAGAAAAAAACAGTACTGAAAGCCTTCCAATCTGATGCTATCAGAAAACCGAGTATTAAGATTTGTCTAGTAGAACAATGGACTAATTACATGTGACTTTAATAGTACATACATTATTCATATTGTTGGAGACAAAACAAGAATTAAAAAAAAACATGGCTAAATGAATTTCCTTTCCAAAATGAAATGAGCAATTTCTTGCTGGAGCAGGTGAACTGATATTACCAGGGCTTTGAAAAATGGAGAAAAAAATCAGTGGACTAGCAAGGAGATTGAAAAGTCAAATGAGTCAAAGTATTCATCAGCTTTCATAACTTAGGTTTGAAACCAAAGCATCCTAATGGCACATAAAGCACTGAGCAGAGCTGAGCACTAAGCTCAGGGATGTCTGTTTAGCACTATGAAAGCACCAGGTGAGTGGTTCCAGGGGGGCCCTGCGTGCAGCACCCCATGCTCTCATCCATGGTGAGCTGAATGGATGGGGATTGCTGCAGTGGATGGGAGTAGCTCTGTCCCCTGGGACTCTTAGGAGATCTGTAAGAGTGAAAGGAGTTGGGAGTTACTACTGTGTTGTTTTGGACTATTGGCAAGGCAAGAAACATCTTCATTATTTCCCACCTTTCATCCACCACAGTATCTGCACCAAGAGAGAGGAAAAATCTCTTCGTGCTGATGGGATGGCTCCAGGAACTGGCTTTCATTGCAGAGGCTGCTTGTGGTGGAAGAAGCCATTCACATCAGACTCAAAATGAATGCAAGCTTCAGTCTGAACTGTGCGGAGCAACCAAAGCACATCCTTGGAGAGAACCTACACCCTGCTAACAAAGCTGTGATCCTTGCAAGCACAAGTACAGCTCTACTCCGTGATCCTCCAGCTGCCAGCATCTTCTCTTATCCTCTTTTTAGTTTTCTTTTTCTTTTTTGGCCGTGTGTGGTTTGCAGACAAGAGATGTCATTTAACCATATCCACAGACAGTTCCTGGTGGTATCAAACACAACTACAGCGTGGCTGGGGAACCTCCACTCCAAGCCAGGGAATGCACGCTTTCCCTGTACACACACAATGGCTCTGCTATTTATAGTCTGCATTACTGCTGGATGTTGCTGGGATAGGTAACACACATGCCCCCAGGGAAAACGGAGATCCTGTTTTACCCTTTATGTGCTACAGGTTCCTTGCTGCTGCATGTGCTCTTTTGGGTATTGCAGATGGGAATCCCATTTCCAGAGCATTTTTGCTCAGTGCCTGCATGAGAAGCCAGCTCAGCAGGAGAGCCAAAGCCTCCTGGGGAAGCAGGACCTGCTCTTTTGTCTGTCAAGCAAGCCAAGAACAAAGGAGGTGAAGGACAAGGCCAACGTCTGCAATTAGAAAATGGGAGGAAGGAAAAGATCGACTTTCCCATAGTATTGATTTCCCAAAGGCATCACAAGCTGGGCTAACTTTCTCCTAAATTTTTGGCTTCTCACTTCCAGTCTGCTGCTTTCAGTCTTCAGCACAGGGTCTGGGCTTCCCATAAATTGGAGGAAATAAGGCAAGGGAGAAGTGGGAACAGCCCAAAAGTACCCATTTCCTTGCTTGGAAGATCTTTCCCAACCATTTCTACTTATCTATCCGCACTTAAACACTTTTCTGTCCTGGGGACTTTCCTCTATCCTGGGCATTCATTTCTATAGAAAAGGTTAACAGATTTTAAAGGAAGAGATACTTGGCTCAGACACAGGAAGATGCTGCATGAGGAAGGGCATCAATCTCTGCTGCGTCAGATCAAAGCACTTCTGTCATCTGTTACATAGTACACAAAACTGTCAGGAAAGAAGTACAGTATCATTAACAACTCAGGAGCTTCCCACAGTACTACATGTTTAATGACTCTACTGCTCATATAAGTGCTGAGCACAAAACTCAACTCCCCTGAACTAAGGAGCAGCACGAGGTGCCATGCTGAGACATCAGCAAGTGACAATTGGATCTGCTGAGCTGTCCCCAGCGACTGGACTAATGCAGCTTCTGCCCCAGCCTGGAAGCAAACAAAATCTAGTTCTGCAAGGAAAAATTAAAAAGATTTCAAATATTGTGAGACCTCACTTGGAGTACTGCATCCAGATGTGGAGTGCTCAGTGCAGGAGAAGCATGGACCTGCTGAAGTGTGTCCAGAGGAGAGCCACAAAAATGATCCAAGGGATGGAACACCTCTCCTGTAAGAACAGACTGAGAGAGCTGGGGCTGTGCAGCCTGGAGAAGAGAAAGCTGCAAGGCGGCCTGATAGCAGCCTTTCTCTATTAAAAGGGGAGCCACAGGAAAGAAGGCAACAGACCATTTGGCAGAGTCTTTTGTGACAGAACAAGGGGAAATGGATTCAAACTTAAAGAGGGTAGATTTAGATTAGATATAAGGAAAAAGTCTTTTACAGTGAAGGTGGTGAGGCACTAGAACAGGCCATCTTGTCCAGCTCCCCAACCATCTACCAGATGTACCCCTGAACTTTGCAGAAACCTTAATTTTGCAATTAAAAAATGGGACTAGCTATTGTAGGTGGACAGTGTGGGTGAGAAAAACCCAGGCTGAACACAGCTGGCTTTTGGCTTAAGCCTTCAGCCCTGGACCTAACTATTTGCTGCTCTGCAAACACAACAGCTCTTTTCACTGCTGTGTAATGCCACTGGAGTAAGATAAATGAGCTCGAATCCTTCTACAAAGAGCATAATGCCATTTTTCAAGTCCATAACTCTAAAAGAAAGAAAAGGAAAAGGTATCAGGCTGCCAGCAGCACACAGAACTGAATTTTGCTTTGTCTGGAAACAATATAAGATTCATATGCAAAGCCCAAAGAGGACACAAAGCTGAGGGCCTGGTGCACAAAAGGTCCTGCAAAGCCCTGTGTGTGATTCCTCTGAGCCCACATAGACACCATAAGGACTGCTGGTTGAGGAAATCCCAGGGACAGCCACGGCTTGATAAGATAATCCAGGAGAGAGGGAGGCAAGCAGGTGTCAGACAAAGGGCAGCACGAGATGCATCATGCTGCAAAGCGCAAGCTGCGGCCAGCTGCTGAGGGCAAGCCACAGACAAAAGATGAAGTGAGCCTAAATAATAGCCCTTGGGGAGAAGCAGAATCACCACGCCTTGAAGAGCAACACATTGAGCTTGTCAACCCCCTGACAAATGTCAAATGCCAGTGATTCCCAAACGTACAAGAAGCAAGCAGTACTGGCTAACCTTCTGGAAGATAAATAGGGATTTCACGAGCTCAGCTTGAAAAGTAAATCTTCAAAAAGCTTTGGTATCCGAGGTGCGTGCTGGATACCTGAGTACCGACCTGACAGCAGCAGAGCTGAGAACTGAACAAAGCTTCTTTGACAATCTGACATGGGCTCATCAGGTCTGGATTTACTGAGACATGGTGAAGTATTTGCAGAAGGCCATACAACGGCCTCTCCCTACCTACAGCCCTGTGTTTAAAATTCAGTAACTCGCAGACTGAAAGGTTAGGAATAGCTTTTCACTACTGCTGAGATATGGTTTCACAGTACCAACGGGGCTGGCACTTTGTTTCAACACAATTACCTGCAACCTCACATGCAGAACAGTTCTAAAGAGCTGAAAGTCACCAGCAGCAGAGAGAGTTTCAAAGTCAACCCACACCATCCAGCACCTGCACTCTGAAAATGGTGTGCTTGCTTTTGGCGCCTAGCGCAAAAGGCCAACCTGGTAACCTTGCATACTCTTGCAAGGTTACCTTGCATAACTTTGAAACTCCTAAACTAATCTGCACGCACAGCTGCTTCTTACGTCACTCTGGGATCAACAAAGTGAAGCCTGTGAATCTCACATCAGCACTTTTAGTGCTAAAAAATCTTTGAGCATACATAGGTTTCTCAGATGTACAGTTCTCAGCTAATTTTGATGAAACTTACTGAATTATTCAGCATGAGCACAACCCCAAGAATAGGTGCTATGGAAAGGTATGGATTTCCAGTGTCCAACTTTGTCTTTTAAAAGAATTCTGCTGTGAGCAGAGCATGAAAGCCCACAATCATCAAAATCGCTTCAGTCAAGTTATCCAGAGACTGCAACAGCAGAATACTCCGAATTTGTGGATGCTTTCCATGGCAGTAGCAGGAAAGCACAAGGCTGAGAGCTGCAAACGAGGAGGATATGGCCATGATGAATTGAGAGACCAAAGTCTTTGCAGTGCCTTTCCTATAAATAAGAGTCGCAATCTGCAAACCCCTGACAGTGAGAGCTTTGAAGTACTGATTTACTAAAAACAAAAAGAAAAGAAAATGTACCTCTTCCTGTGATGAATTATTCAGCTCATCTAGAAAGAGGGGAGAAAAGAGTAAAGGAAAAAACAGGAAGCACATAGGTGTTGCTCACAGACACTAGAATAAATCTAATAACTTTTGGAATTTCTGTGGAAATAAATTTAAAGGTAGTTTTCAACACAGGAAGTGTGGCTTCAGCTCATGTAAAAAGAATGTGCAAGAAATGCATACTGAAGGTGCCTGTGTAGCAACAACTCAATCAGCTGCAGTCATCCACCATGCCATCACTGGTTTCTGCACTTATGACCACAGTCTGTGTACACAGTTCTGTGGGTGGATGTCTGGTCTTCCTTTCCATACTTTCACTTCCCTGAACAAAGTGCAGGGTGTCTGCAGGAAGGGAACCGTGATGTCAAAATTCATACAGAGGTGGTTGGCCCTCCCATTGCTGATGTGCAAGCTGATGCAAAATAAATAGCTAAAGTGATACTAAACCCCTTGAGGTTAAATGCTTTCACTTTCAGCAGCTTAAGAACAAGACAGAGTTGTTTATATTTTACTATGCTGATAAGGATGGCTTGGATGGTTTTCTCCTTCACTGGGATGGCAGAAAGAGTTGATTGTAATCACTGTAAAGTACAGTATCACACAGCTCCCTTGATACAGAGTAATGCTATATAGGGGTTGATGCTTTCTCTAATATTATGACCACATTTAATTCAAATGTATTTGGAACACAGCAGGAAAGTGCATTACTTCAAAACTGAACTCCTACTGCCAAAGAACAGGTTAAGAAACTCAGCTTATCTTTCAATTAAAGCAGATTGGGAAAAGTGGTCAGTATATGAGCAAAAAAAATGGGTGAACCTCAATAGCTTTTCTAAAGTTGAAAGCTATTTTCTGTCCATAGGGTGCTGCTGGATAGGAGAATTTGTGAAGTGGTGCCAGAAAACCTCCTGTGGTGGTGGGAACATACCTGGTACTGCAGGGGGGGGAGCAGGGGCTAAGGAGGAGAGGAGTCCCACAGGCCTTGCCAAAGGCTGGTCTGAAACTCTGGAATGAAAGCACTGAAAGAAACCAAATGGTGTTTTATGAAAATATGTAAATCATAAGGAGGTGGCTTGAATAACTTTTGGAAGCACAGCTTCCCCGAAGAAGCATTGAAAAGTGCCATCATTTTGAAGAATGGAGTATAGAAGCCCCATTTCTTGGAGGTCCATTTCAATCATATCAGGTAGAGCAAGTTAAATATAGCTGCAGAGACAGCTGCTGTACTTGAGCCCATCAGATTCACGGTGAAAATCGTGCTCAGTCTCTCTTCCATTCTCTTAGAGCTGATATTTACAGTGAATAAAACACATAATTAGGAAAGCAGTTGGCAAAAGCCATGATTTATAATATTAAGTAATTAAGCAGCACTGGACTGATTTGGCTGCAGCTCTGAAAAACCTGCATAATGAAACAAAACCACTTGACATTAAAGACAAACTTTGCTGTGGTTTGATTTCAGCCACTGTTCATGGAGATACAAAATTTCTTCAACTGACCATTTTGGGAACTTGGGCCGGATGAAAGCAGACTTCCTATGTCTACCATTGCAAACAGCAGCAGGGCTGTGCCTGCCTAGTTTGACTACCTTGGCACTGTTGGACACTGTTACCAAAAGCAAAGTAGTGTTCCAGCTCACTCACTCCCGTCCTGTAGTGGGAGAGATATGTCACCTGCGTGGTTCAATAGCTTACAGGTACCTGGGGAGGGTCCTTGTGCACCCTTTGATTCCCTATTATGAGAGGTGTCACAGGATGGCTGAAGCTGGCAGGGCCCTCTGTAAGCCGTAAGGGCATGTTGCTGGCTCCTGTTCAACTTGGTGTCCACCAGGAAGGAACTTCAGGTCCTTCTCTGCAGAGCTGCTTTCCATCTGGGTGCCTCCAGCATGTGCTAGTGCCTGGGGTTGTTCCTCCCAGGTACAAGACTCCGTACTCCTTGTTGAACTTAATGAGGTTTTTGTCAGCCCATCTCTCCAGCCTGTCAAGACTGATCTAGATGACATTAATAATGATGTTAAACAGGACTGGTCCCTGGGGAACACTGTTTGCTGCTGACTCCAACTAGAGGATATCCCTGCAGGTGCAGGGATGGCAAGGCTCAGTCCCCAGCCTCCTCCAGGTTTGGGGCAGCGTAGATAAGAGGGAAGGATGGGCCCATGGGCTCTGCTGCTTGGTGGCTCAGGTGTGCTGGGTTAGCTTTAGCTCAGCAGCAGCCACCCCAAACAGAGGCACAATGGATCCCACCACAAAACAAGCCTGAAACCGTCTTCTCTTAAGATAGGGAAAGAAACAGACACCAGCTGAGATGATGGAGCAGCCCTACCACCACAGTAATGCATCTGTTTGCTTTTTATCTTTGTTCTGTTAGTGAGCACTGGCATTTAATTCTAATGTAGTCATTTTACCTCTTTCCATGGTCCTTCATGATTTTAGAGCAGAGAGAAGGAAATCAAAGCAAAAACAAAGTTGCATGCATATCACACACACATGTAGAGTGCTACAAACAATTTTCCTTTTAAAAGATCCCAGCTTTGATGTCTAACGTCTTCTATAGTTAAAAAACGATGCATTAATTGTAAGTCTCTACTCATGTATTCCCTTTATTTCCAGTCAGTTTAGATAACCGAAGTGTCTGGTTTAGGTTTGCTTTCTGCTTCCCCACGCTAACACAACAGTGCTTTGTTTGCGGACTCCAGCCCTGCAAGCAAAGTGTTCAGATAAATGGTTCATGCCTGGAATTGTTAAACGTTTGAGGTGCCTTCTGTACACAATAGAACTTTGAAGTCTTTGTAAACATAAAAGGTATTATTTTAATCAATAACTCACTGGTACCGGCAGGAATGTTTAAAAGTTAATGCTTATTCCAAGGGAGATGCTGCAGTGGGTGCTGAATTGCAGGAACTGGATCTTCATTTTGGCAAGCAGGTTTCACAGAGTGTTTCGTATCAGATTCGATCCCACGGTCACTCCTCACGTCCCTTGGTCATTACTCCTCAGATGAAACACCAAGGAGACAGAGAATCCCCTGTGCTTTGCCTGCAGCGGGCACACATTGTCAATACTGCTATTATAGCTACCTACACAGCCAGCAAGGGTTTTTTTGTGCTGTCAGCGATCTGCACATCAAAACATGCTCAGAGCAGGAGTGAGAGCTAATGAGCTGCCTCCTTTGTGCAGTTTTATCAGAGATCAACAGACCTGGGTGTTTGAAAGGCCGCTGTGTAACTAAAAGCAGCAATGGAAATTTTCTGATGACATGAAATATCAGAAAAGGAGCTGCTTTTTTAAGCAACACTCCTACTGTAGCTGTTTATTTCTACCAGCTGTTTCAGGGTTCTGAGGTGAGATAACAAACATCTTTCTGCTCAGTCAATGGAAAGCTCCTATTTTTATCTTCCTTTTTTACCTTTTATCCCCAGACTCAGCAATTAAGCAACAATGTCTGGAGTAGTCAGGGGGAAGTGTTTAAAAAGAATAAGATGAAGGCCAGGCCAGGAAAACACACCCAGTTGCTATCGTATTTGCTTTCAGCCTCCTTCTCAAAGCTCACCTTGCTGCAATGCTTTCAAAACCGGCCATGCCTCAGCACTGATACACTAAAGTAAACTTGTTTTTTGTCCTTCTTGCTCTTTTTTTTTCCTACTGTCACCACTAATTCCAGGTTAGATTCATCCCTGCTGCCCACCACACCAGATCTCTGGTCATCAGGCTGGTTCTCAGGGCAGAAACGCCAATGGGAATGGAAACAGAGGGTGGGTTCACTACCCTGAGACTGTCTGACCCATTCTTAAATCACTTCTCGCACTATTTTGCTTTTCTGTTCATCTGGGTATTGGTTTCCTCCATCCCACATGTTCCTTTCCTTGGGTTCTGAAGGACAAGGAGAAGAGGGAGGGATGGTGGAGGGATGCTCCAGGGCTGCTTGGTTTCTCAGCAATGTTGGATGCTTGGCAGCATTAATTGGACCCATGATTCTGTCTGTGCTCCCCATACAGCTACCGAGCCAGGGGGAAAGGTGGAGAAAGCCATGGAAGAGAGAAACACGTTCCACTGTGTCTCAGCTTTAAACTTGGAATTCGTTTCAATGTTGTGGATGTTTGAAGTGGCTAGAAGAAAGAAATCAGGATTCTGCAATATTTCTGTAGCTCTGACATTGCTCAGAGGCTCTTCTTGAAACAAAGCCAGTGTTCTGGTGAAAATGCTGACATAGCCTCAAAGACAATGTCATCAAGTTAGAAGCATTCAGATCTCCATGAGTGCATTTATTCCATGAAATCAGAGCCGAAGCTCAGCTTGGGAGGAAGCAGTTAAATCTCTGCATGTTGAACCATACAAAATGTAAAAAAACATCACTTCTTTGGAAAGAGATGAGCTGGTTCTGCCTTGCAGACTGGCTCTTCCTTAGAGCAGCTCTGGGAGCTGTGTGAAGAACACCATCTTCTCGTAACTATGAGAAACCCCTGTCCTCCGTGTGTCTCATTGCAGCAGGCAATGTGAGACTAAATAAAAGCTGCAGGCTGGTGCCACTGGAGGTACATTCAGTTTACAGCACAAATGTTTTGCTGCCTGGATTTCCGAGGCAGCATCTGGCATGTAAGATGCACCAGCAGAAGGAATTTTTCCACTAGCAGAGTTGCCTAGAGGACAAGCATGAAGCCTTTGGACACTCCAAATCTCACCTGCATCCAGGATCAAGTCAACACAATGATATATGTGTATAATATATATATATTCCTCCAGGAGCTTGATGCTTCCATGCCCTGAGCACGTGGCCCTGCAGGCAGAACCGCAGCAAGCACCTGATCCAGAGAGGAGGTTATCCTCTGCAGGCTCCTGTGAAAGAGCACACTGTTCTCACAGTAAGTGCCTGCTGTTTGCATATCAGTTACTTTTCTTGCGGCCAACCATGCAAACTCAACCTTGAAATGAGAAAGATGTTTTATTGTTTCTCTTCCTACAACAAATACCTCCCAGGCCCACAGGTCTTTCCCACACGTCAGTGACACCAGGGATTGAGATAGGATAAACCACAGATCTGATTCAACTCTCAGCAAGCTGTAAACTAGACCTAAACTGCCTTCCATCGTGCACGCAGCTGATGCTTCTGTTGTTCTACCTTGCTGAGTCTGCACTGCTGAGAACCAATCATTGCCCTCACTAAGGACTGCCCTGTGGCTCTTTATTGGGCTGCCTAGGCCCTGTGGGCTCTCCCCCTCAGCTCCTCTGCACACTGGCTCCTGCTATTTTTTGTTTTGCCACTACCCTTCTTCCTAGTCCACTCCTTGAAGGAATGCCTTACCGTCTACCGAAGGTAATGGGTTCTTCTCCCTCTCTCCCCAGTGTGTGGGGTCTTGTCAGGCTGTTTCCACTAAGTTACAGTTGATGATAAGAGTGAGGCATTTCCTCAGTACAGTGGTGTTTATTTGTCACACAGCCTATAAACAGAATTGTGTTTCCCTGAGCACAGAGCACACACAAATAGGAGCAGGTTTCTTGCTGGGCAGCCCATGGACCTTGCTGGGAGTGCCTTGCCCAGCAAAAGCTCTGTCTCCTGGCTCGCTCCCAGTAGCTGCATGCTCCCAGGTTTCCTACTACAGCCTTCCAGTGATTCCATAATAAATACATTCTCCTGGAGAGATAGGGAGTTATTTTTAAACACACACACACTGCAATCAATCCATCGCCCAGCCCCACACTACCAGGGCCTCTGGGGAAACCTTCCACCCACACGGTTTGGCTTCTGCTCAAGCCTTGTAGGCACGGCCAGGTGCTGCACTGCAATTACACAGAGGTGCATTAATTGTGGCTGCCACTTAGTAATTGTGAGTACCAAACTGCCTTTTGCTTTGGCTTCTGCCAGAGCAAGAGGTTGAGGATATGTGTCAAGGCATAATTAATGCCTTGTAATATGAAATACAGCACAGGTGAGAGGCAGCAGCGTGGACCAGGTACCATCTCATCTCTCATCTATTAACACAGGAGCCCACAAGTCCTATTTCAGGCTGTTCTTCAGAACAAAATCCTTATATCTTTGGTGGAGAGTAATATGGACACCATCCCACCAACAGATTGAGCACCAGCTTCTCCCTGACTACCTCGCAAGAGTTCCAGCCCCAAAGCACATCTACTGCCCCATGAGCTAGGGGCAGATACCTCCAGGCTCCCATTGGAGCCAGATGTGCTCCACTCGGCACCAATTTCATTTGTGTAGGCTGCCACTCCATTTTATAGGGCTTCAAATTTGTTATGGAGCAGAAAATGGTTTTCAGGGAAAAGCAAACACCCCGTGTACTTTCACACTGATTAAAATGGACTCTCCAAGGCAGGTCAGCCAAGGTATAACAGCGAGTTGAAAGCAAAGCAAAACATTTCAAAGCAGAAGAGACTGGGAAAGTAGGAGTGAATACCTTCTAAAATGTAAGAAAAAAGGTACAAATTATGCTGTGGTACTTTTAACAAAGTGTTTTCCCATGTCAGAACAGAAAAGAGATTTGAATAGAATATCCTTCTTCAGAGCTGTAGAAGGAAATGAATTTAAGAAGATGAAAGTGAAGTGTCAGTATTAACATATAGATCCACAAGGAACTGCTCTGCAACAGAGCTTCCAGACCTAAGAGAGGAACACATCGTCTGACAGGTCAGCAGTCAGACAGCTGATCCCTTCTCCACAGCAAAGACTGTTAGAATGAAATTGCTAAAAACACCCAAACACAGTATTTTAATATTAAACAGATACTGGGGCCCAAATGCCCCAATCATATATATGGGATGTGAGGGGTGCCATGGCTGCTGCTGGATGGACAGTACCTGCATGGGGACAATTGCACTACAACCACAGAAACAGAGACACTGCAAGGCTGCTTTTGGAAAGAAGGCATCAAAGCATTAAAACTGTATGCTTTCAAAGTAGGCAAGGTTTCCTTGGCACTGATGCCTTGTCTCTCCAGCCTGCTGTCTTTTGTGCTGGTGCTGTGGAGGCACAGAGCAGGAACTGTGGCTCTCCATGATGGATATTTGGCACTTAAAGAGCCACTGCCAGGAAAGGCAATCCCAGACAGAGTCTCTATAGGGGAGTGCTGAACTGGATGTTCAAAGGAAAGGTTCCCTCCACCCATCACGCTACTGATGCCACATGGAGCAAGTAAATTGCATTGATTATACAACAAGCTTGGGTGGGGAACCTCAGCTGTCCAGGAATCCTAGAGGTGATCATGGACTGGCCTGAAGGCAAAAAGACATATGCCCAGTTTTTGTCCCACTCCTCTCTAGAGATGTCCTATAAAAGGATGAGTACAGCAGCCAGGTCACATACAGCACTGCCCTGCTGCAACCTGCTATGCCCCTCTATGCACTCAGCCTCATTTTGCATGCTGGTCCACTCATTCTTCCATGCTATCCTACCCCATGAAACTACTGCATTAGTAGAGCCGGTTGAGGGACCCAAAGGGGCAATTTTTTCTTAGAGGGCAGCAAGTGGCTCAGACAGTGGGAAGGCATTTCAGCCACACAACTGGGATGAGAGTTGTGCTGCCTGGCCCCAGTGGCATGACTTTAGCAGAGACAGCATTGCTGGCCTTTTCCTCAGCAAACATCCATGTGAGTCCACATCCCAAAGGCAGTCATGGGGGTGACATTCCCCCTGCCAGTGTTTCCTGGCTGGGACATTAGCTCTTCCCAAATTTTGAAATGTTTCTTACTTATCTGATGTGTGAAAGGCTTGAAAACAAAGACAAGAGAAGGAACCAAGACAGAGACATAGACATGATCTCAAATAAATAAATGAGTTTTTTTCTTCTCCTTTTCGAACAAAATTGGAGTTACTGTCAACAACAACAGAAGACATTTCAGGCAGAAATGGGATTTGTTAGAACTTAGTGGCATTGCTGGGTGGATCCTTTCATACATACTAATGGCTAATCCTCCTTGCATCCCTAATCCGCTCTGTGTGTCTGTTGTATCTGGTCACAGCACACTGCAGGATGAATAACATTTCTTTGTCAATTATAAATCTAGAAATGCTCAGACTCCCTGATTATTTTCTTAGATTCTTGCACAGGGTGAACAGAACCTTCCCCTAATGGATACACAGTATATATATTGTGTGTTGTTTTGTACATACATACAAAAATTGTTATACCATTTCCTATTTTGCTGCACAATGCAAGAGAAGATCCTGTCAGGGTGCCTGCATAAGGTGAAGGGGAGGAATTCTGCTGTGTGGAAGGAGAAAGCAGGGAGCCCAATGGAGAGCACATATCCAGCTCATCCCCAGAACTCCTACTGGAGGGAACTCAGATCCCACACAGAGTCCCAGTGCCTTATGTGTCCTAGTCCCAGCACTGTGTGGTACAGAAACATGGCTGCATCCCCACTGCCTGGGCTGCAGACCCTGGCACAGCTTTAGGGCCAGCACCCAGCTGCGCTGTCACTGTGACCACATAGCATGTCTGGCAACCTCCCCTTAAACTAACAGCTAATTAGATTTCTCTAATGAGACAGCATGCTTTAACTGGCTGGAAGAGGAGATGGGATGGCAAGTCTTCTGGCTTCATTTTCAGGATCAACCAAAATGAGTCATTGTCCCGGCTTTCTCACAGCTTCAGACGGATTATTTATGCATTTGTTGATTTAAAGTTTGTTCGCTTTTCTGGTTTAATTCAAAGAGAATGAGTATAATTTCACTAGAAAAAAAAATCCCATTTTAAGTATTCTAGTCTAGACACAGTGAGACTGACAGCAAGAATGTGGGTGCAGGGATATCAGAAAAATTATTGCTATTGCAAAACGTTGTTACTAGCTGTTTTTGCTATGCTGTTAAAAATGAGTAAACCAGCAGCTGTTATTTTTGGATGGGGTTTATTTAGAAAAGGTCTGAGTGCAGAAAATTGAAGCCTGGGCTTTTGTGTGATGTGGATTTGCTGGTTGGAAGCAGCTACTGTCAGCCTTAGTACTCTCAGACTGATGTCTGCATCTGCAGGCAGGTGTTACAGACGTTAAAGGAGATGGATGCTTGGCATGGAGGCACTTTTCACAGCAGGCATCAGTGACCAGAAAGAACTAACAGGACTGAAAGTCACAGGATCCCAGAATGGATGGGGACCTCAGTGTCCCTCTGGCCCACCCCTGCTCCAGCAGGGACACCCAGAGCAAGGGGCCCAGGCCCATGACCAGAAGGCTTCTGAACATCCCCAAGGAGGAGACCCCACAGCCTGTGGGCAACTTGTGCCAGTGCTCTGGCACTGCAGAGCACAGCAGTGCTGCCTGCTGATCAGAGGGAGCCCCTGTGCTCCAGATGGTGCCCACTGACTCCTGTCCTGGCACTGGGCACCACTGCAGAGCTCGACTGAGTCCTCATGGCACTCACTCTTCAAGCATTTATGGACATTGACAAGATTTCCCTTGTTCTCCTATTCTTCAGTTCCAGTTCTCTCAGTCTCCCCTCATATCAAAGATACTGCAGACACTTCATCATCTCAATGGCTCTCATCACTGTAGGACCTTCTTCTTTATTTACAGAGCATTTAGGGAGCCGATGGCTCCCTGAAATCCCAGGGACAACCAAGATACTGTATCACCCAGCACTCAGGCAAACAGCTGAAGCTCAGTTGTTAATAGGGCCTCCAGCAGTGTGAGGAGACACATAGGGCTGAACCCATGTGAGGAGTGCAGGAGTGTCAGAAAGATGCCTGCTATAAGCCAGATTTGGGGTGAATGAACCTCACCTCCATAGCAAGCTCTGGCCTACAAGTGTGTAAAGGGGCTGTTTGTCAGAGCCACAGCACAAGGAGAGCTTAGGACTGAGAGCATGTGGGATAGCTGCTTGTCTCGCTCACCACTGCAAAATCCAGGGCTGAGTGGCATCTTAACCCTTTCTTTCAGGTGCTGGAGCAGAGTCCACCCATGATGTCATCCCAGCTCCACAAGAGGTCTGAAGGCCCAGCATCTCTCCTCCACCTGCAACCCAGCAGCAAGAAGTAGATGGGAAGAGTGTGCAAGATTTCTGAGGGATACCTGAATTCCCTTCAGTCTACTGCTGCTCCCACCCGTCTCTCTGCTAATACACAGCAGTTACTTTCCACACAGTTCACTTGCCTAATTTCCTATCTGCAGTGGGAGCAGCCATGGTAGGAGGTTCAAATAATTGTTTTTACAGGACCTGGTTTGCACAGAGCCTTTTGAAGGTCACACTGATTATTTCCTCTGGAGCAAGCAAAGTACCATGTAATTATTGCAAATGCCACCTGGTGAAAAATCGCTCCTAGTCAATCACCTTAGCATGGGGACAACTGCTGTAGCCCGTCGCTGCCACAGCAAATCAAGCAAAAGCAATGATGGGTCTCGCATGTCTCCCATCTGGACTCTTGTATTCCTCCAAATACAGTAAAATGGTGAAATGATTTCCTGAGAGGCCAGCAGAAGAGCATCCAGCTCAGCAGGGAATGCAGAGCAGATGACACAGTGCTGAGACACAAAATTCATCCTTGTCGGGAATGTCAGGTATAGAAATCGGACCCATCCCACCAAGCAGCCCTGGCTTAATGGCTTTTCTTGTAGATCTCTGCTTCCATTTAATGAAAATCTGTGATGCTTACAATTTGAGGTGAGTTCTTTCAGTGTTGAGGAGGCCCCCGCACAGGGCCCAGTAGAAGGGTGGAATGGCGGCCCAGCCACACCGGGTGCTGAGAGCACTGGCTCTCGTACGGCACAGCGTGTGCAGGGACGGGGCGTGAAGGGCAAAGTGTCTGGAAAGAGACACGAGGAACAGCACGTTTGGTTTGTAAAGCTTGGTTTGTAGCTTTTATTACAAAGCTTGGCTTGTATCTTTTATTGTGAGCCCCGCTCGGGGCGCCTCTTGCAGGGCCGAGCAGCGCGCTGGGCACTGCCGGCCCTCCTCTTGGTGGGGCGTCGGGACCCCCCAGCCGAGCGCTTCGTGCCTCGGCCGCGAGCGGAGGAGCCGCGGCTGCAGCCCTGGGCGGCGGGACCGGCCGCCTCGGGACCCGGCTCGCCAGGACCCCCTCCGAGGGCCCCGCTGGACGTGCCGGGGAGCTCCTCCGAGTCGGGACCCCCGCGGCTGCCGGCCGCTGTGGCGCCGGGGGCAACGGGCACCTGCGGGGAGGCAGCGGGACCAGACGGGGCTGCGGGGCCATCCTCCACCTCCTGGGTGCCGCTGGGGTCTTCGAGGCCCAGCAGCCTCCGGGCCTCCTGGCTGCAGCGGCTCTCGATGGTTCCAACAAGAGCGCCCATGAGCGGAGCGGCGACGGGCCCCAGGGCGTGCTCCGTGCACTGCGCCAGGATGTCCCTGTCCGGCCCCACCTGGCACAGGAACGCCAGGATCATGCTCTTCAGCCACTTGATTCTCCACCAGCGCAGCTCCCCGTTGCGCCGCAGCTCCTGCTCCAGCCAGGGCAGCACCGGGTCCAGGATGTCGCGTCTGACCCTGAAAAGCGCTGCCCACGCCTCTGGCACGAGGCCGCCCACTCTCTCCGGCTCCGCGGCCTCGGGCTCGGGGGACGGTGGCGCAGAGGGCGGAGCCGATGCCGCGGTGCCGCTGGGGCCGGTGGCGGTGCCGAAGCCGACGGGCACGGGCACCGCGGGCGGGGACACGATGCACTCCACGTACTCGTCGTCTCCCCGCACCGACACCCGGATGGTCTTCATGGCCGTTCTGCACAGCGGGCAGCTGTCTCTCAGCATCGCCCAGCGCTGGATGCAGCCGACGCAGAACGTGTGCTTACAGGGATTGGCGGACGCCACGTCCTGTCTCACGTCGCGGCAGATGGAGCACGTCCACGCCTCTTCTGCGGCCATGCTCTTCTCACTGCAGCGGGATGGGAGAACCGAGGATGACAAGTTGCTCTCCGTCACCTCAGCTGCAGAGATGGTGTTGAGCTCTGCAAGAGGAAGAGAAGCCACGGTCACTCGCTGTCCCAGGGGGTGAAAGGCCTCAGCGGTCTCTCAGCACGAAGCCATCCCTAAGGGACCCTCGTGTCCCCGCACCACTCACCTCCGCTGCTGCGGGTGCGCTCCGTAGGGCCCCGGCTGGCTGCTCTAGGCAGGGCCAGGGAAACACAAGCGATGCCGTGGGATCGGGCACTGAGATGCTGCAAGCAGCCCCAGGCACGACCAGCACAGCACAACCAAAAAATCCTCGTTCGACCAACAAGCCTCGCACAGCTGCTCAGCAGGTCCAGGAACGAGCCAGACTGAGCCGGGCTCTGCCGGCACCCCACTATGAGCACTGAGGGCTGAGTGGTCACAATCCGTCATGCGGTGATGTCACAGCCTGTTGCTCAGGGACGTCGCCATGGGCCGTCCGCCCCCACAGCCCCCACCCATGTTTCAGATGTTACCTTCTTTTCTCTAATTAAAACAACTCTAATTGATGTACTAAATCAACTCTACTTGTTTATACATTTCCTGTTTTTTCGCTAGTAAGCTGTCGATTTTTCACTTACATGTTATGTAGAAATTGGGTTTGGCATTCTCTTCCTCTTGATTTCCTAACGCCCCATCAATCTTTCTCCATTCCTCTTCTGTCAGCATTGCCCCGCTGCTTTTGGCAAATGTCTTCCATTATCAGTTTGGAAATACCTTTCTTTCTGAGTGTTGTGTGCCACCTGTGGTGTGGGGTCTGTGAGTAGCATTCATTAATTCCTTTGGAATGGCTTGTGGTGAAATAACACTCGTGGCCCATACATAATCATCAGCTTAAATGGGAAGTTTCTAAAGAGCAGCTATCCTGTTGGCCCTCTAGCAAGGATCTGCCTATCCTTAGGTTCTAAAAAAGCACCTAAGCTGTGCATTTTTATGGGAAATCAAAGAAAGCCTTGAGTTACAGAATCACAGAATTGTAGGGTTGGAAGGGACCTCTAGAGATCATCGAGTCCAGCCCCCCTGCCAAAGCAGGCTCCCTACACCACGTCGCACAGGTAGGCGTCCAGGCGGGTCTTGAATATCTCCAGAGAAGGAGACTCCACCACCTCCCTGGGCAGCCTGTTCCAGTGCTCCGTCACCCTCACTGTAAAGAAGTTCTTCCTCACATTCATGCGAAACTTCCTATGCTGTACTTTCATCCCATTACAGAATCACAGAATGACCCGGGTTGGAAGGGACCTCAAGGATCATGTAGTTCCAACCCCCCTGCCTGGCAGGGCCACCAAACATACACCTTTTCTAGATCAGGTTGCCCAGGGCCCTTTCCAACTTGGTCTTGAACACCTCCAAGGACGGGGCATCCACAACCTCCCTGGGCAGCCTGTTCCAGGACCTAACCACTCTCCTAGTAAAGAACTTCCCCCTAACATCCAACCTAAATCTTCCCTCTTTTGACTTAAAACCATTTCCCCTAGTCCTGCTATTGTCAGCCCTTTCGAAGAGTTTACTCTCCTCCTGGGTGTAAGTTCCCTTCAGGTATTGAAAGGCTGCAATGAGGTCACCCCGCAACCTTCTCTTCTCTAGGCTGAACAAACCCAACTCCCTCAGCCTGTCCTCATAGGGGAGGTGCTCCAGCCCCCTGATCATTTTTGTGGCCCTCCTCTGACCCTTTGCAAAATCTCCATGTCTTTTTAGTACTGAGGGCTCCACACCTGGACACAGTACTCCAGATGGGGCCTCACAAGAGCAGAGAAGAGAGGGACAATCACCTCCCTATCCCTGCTGACCACCCCTCTTCTGATGGAGCCCAGGATCCCATTTGCTTTCCGGGCTGCCAGAGCACACTGCTGGCTCATGTTGAGTTTTTCATCCATCAGGGCCCCCAGGTCTTTCTCTGCCGAGCTGCTCTCAAGGACCACTCCTCCCAGCCCGTACAGGTGCCTGGGGTTCTTCCGGCCCAAGTGCAAAACCTTGCACTTTGCCGCGTTGAACCTCATTAGGTTCACCCGAGCCCAGCTTTCCAGCCTGTGAAGGTCCCTCTGAATGGCATCCGTTCCCTCCACCGTATCGACTGCACCACTCAGCTTGGTGTCGTCAGCAAACTTGCTGAGGGTGCACTCCATTCCCTCATCGGTGTCATTAATAAAGATGTTAAAGAGCACCGGTCCCAAGACAGACCCTTGAGGGACACCGCTCGTTACCGGCCTCCACCTGGACATAGAGCCATTGACCACCACCCTCTGTCTGCGGCCTTTCAACCAATTGCTTATCCATCTAGTTGTCCACCCATCAAATCCACCTCCCTCCAATTTGGAGATGAGGATGTGATGGGGGACCATGTCAAAGGCCTTGCTCAGGTCCAGGTAAATGACATCGGCCGCCTTCCCTTCATCCACCAACGCCTTCACTCCATCATAGAAGGCCACAAGATTAGTTAAGCATGACCTTCCCCTGGTGAAGCCATGCTGGCTGTCTCGGATCACGTGCTTGTTCTTTATGTGGTCAAGCATGTTGTCCAGGAGGATCTGTTCCATAATCTTCCCAGGCACAGAGGTGAGACTCACCGGCCTGTAGTTCCCCGGGTCCTCCCTGCTCCCCTTCTTGTATATGGGAATGATGTGACCCTTCCTCCAATCATCCGGGACCTCACCTGACAGCCACGACTTCTCAAATATGATGGAGAGCGGCTCAGCAACCACCTCAGCCAGCTCCTTCAGGACCCTGGGCTGCACACCATCTGGCCCCATAGACTTGTACTGATTCAGTCTAAGGAGACAATCCCGGACTTGCTCTACCCTTACAGTGGGGAGGGATTTACCTCCTTGGTCCCCACATAGAGGTATGGGGGTGCAAGACTTAGGGGCGTGAAAAAGACTAGAATCCTGGCCACCAGTGAAGACCGAGGTGAAGAACTCATTCAGCACCTCAGCTTTCTCTTCATCTGTTGAAGCCAGTTCTCCTTTTAAATTTACCAAAGTAGGTACGCCCGTTTTGGCCTGTCTCTTCTGACCAATGTACCTGTAGAAGGTTTTCTTATTGTTTTTCACGTCCCTCGCCAAGTTTAGTTCTGCCTGTGCTTGGCTTTCCTGATCCCACGTCTGCAAGTCCGGACGGCATCCCTGTATTCTTCCCAGGTGACACAGCCTTGTTTCCAGAGCTTGTACACCCCTTTCTTCGCCCTCAGCTCTCTCAGCAGGTCCTTACTGAGCCATGCCAGTTTTCTACCTCTCCTGCCCACTTTCTTATTCAGGGGAATGGAGACCTCTTGTGCTGCCAGGAGGGCATCCTTGAAGAGCAGTCAGCTCTCCTCAACGTCCTTGTCTTTGAGGGCAGCGCACCAGGGGATCTTGGCCAGCATTCCATTGAGTAGCTTGAAGTCTGCTCTTCTAAAGTTCAGCGTCCTGAACTTTACCCTAGCCCTATCCCCACACACTACTGAAAAGAGACCAGACTCACCACTATGGCTCCCACACCTCAGGTATTTATAAACCAGGATCAAGTCCCCTCTCAGCCTTCTTTTTTCAAGACTAAACAGACCCAGTTCCCTAAGTCTCTCCTCATAGGGGAGATGCTCCGAGCCCTTCACCATCTTAGTGGCCCTCTGCTGGACTCTTTCCAAGAGATCCCTGTCTTTTTTGTACTGGGGAGCCCAGAACTGGACACAGTATTCCAGATGAGGCCTCACCAGGGCAGAGTAGAGAGGGAGGATCACCTCCTTCGACCTGCTGGACAACATACTTAACAGCTTATGGGAAACCTTGTCTTAGCAACTTTAGGAGGAAAGAGTGAAAGGGGGAGTTGGGAGTGGAGAGAGCTCCTCAGTCCTGGATCCCACGTCTGACCTGATAATGGCAGGGTCAGGTGTGGAGGGATAGGGTCCCCCCAGTCTTGTACATGGCCTTATTTATAGGCTCCAGTGCATGGACTTCTGGAGCCTCCTCTTGTCCCCGTCGTTCCACCCAAATGCATCAAAACAGCTGTCCTGCAAATCTGGCTGGTAGGACTGAAGTTTGTCAAGTGGGTGAATTATCTCTAGCTTGGTGGGTTCTGTTTAGTGCCTAGGAAGAGGTACTACATAGAGAGACTCGGAACTGAGAAGTGGACTTGAACATGGATGGTTCTGCACAGTTTATCCACAAGTGTGACTTGTGGTTGTTTGACTTTTGTTTCCGGTATTCCACATAATAACATCATGTAGAACACAAGGAGTTAAAGAATCAGTGCTCCAGTTCTGTGGGCTGTCGATACTTTCTAGTATGCATGTCTCAGAAGAGAAGAAGGACATCCCCCAGAGGACTCTGTGTTACCCTTTTCTGTTCAGAGGGAAATATCAAACTGTTTGCAGATCATGGGGTGCCTCTTTTCCTCCTCTGCTCGTCCCGGCAGCATGTGTGCTCCCTAGTTGTCATGCCTTCATCATTACAGTAAGGCCTTGGGTTTTGGACATGGATGACCGTGCTGTCAGTCTCCCTGACTGTACTCTTCATCATTTCTCTCAGTATCTGTATCAATAATATTTTGCGGACACCTTCCCCAGAGCCAGAGAGTACTGATTGGCAGGGAGTGAGGAGGGACTTGGGAGAGACACTAGAGAGATGGCCATCCCTGGAGTCATAGAATCATAGAATTTCCCAGGTTGGAAAAGACCTT
This sequence comes from Coturnix japonica, assembly GCF_054131305.1. Lineage (NCBI taxonomy): Eukaryota > Metazoa > Chordata > Aves > Galliformes > Phasianidae > Coturnix > Coturnix japonica. Next base: position 18,460,421 of record NC_140664.1, on the reverse strand, counting down.
GAAGGTCAAAAAGTCCGACCACAGCCTAACAGTAGTACCCTGACTCTAACAACATTCTGCTAAATCATATCTCTGAGCACCACACCTATAAGGGGTAGAATGTTGTGGTTTTGTGCCTTTTCTTATCAATATTCGACATCATAACAGCGCATGGTGCGCTGGGGGTTATTGCTGAGGTCCTGTTGATTGTCAACAGTTCCGTTTACCTGTCTCAGAAGAAAAGAGATGTACAGCAGCTCCTAGAAGACTTAACTGTTTCATTTCCATTTTCCAGTTGGTGGGAAAGACATGACTGACTGGAATTCACGAGAGCAGTTCTCTCTGCTCCGTGGTGCATCAGAGTAAGAACCTCGGCCTACAGAAACTCTTGTTGCTTTGCCGTACTAGCTTCAATCCCAGCAAACTTGTATTTTTGCTATTTAATTAGTAAACTAAGTTTCTTTTCCTGCTCAGATTGTTGCTACAGTGTTTTTCCCCCTCTCATTCCCTTCTGCTCCCTTTCCCCTTCTCCCCTCCTTTTAGGCCCAGTGTGCAATGGCCCTGCTCTGTCTCCCTGTCACAGACGCAGACATAGCGATAAGGCCGCGGCAGTGTGACAGCCGTGCTGCAGTTGATCAAGACGTGTGAACTGGGAACTCTGGAGTGTTCTGCCTGAGTGCACAGGTGGCTGTTCTACACAGTGCCTTCACCTGCCGCAATTTGGGCGGCCTTCACCCGCCGCTCACAGGATCCCGGTCACAGTGGCTCTGCGCCTCACAGCCCGCACAGGGCCCAGCAGAAGGGTGGAATGGCGGCCCAGCCACACCGGGTACTGAGAGCACTGGCTCTCGTACGGCACAGTGTGTGCAGGGCTGGGGCGTGAAGGGCAAAGCGTCTGGAAAGAGACATGAGGAACAACACGTTTGGTTTGTAAAGCTTGGTTTGTAGCTTTTATTACAAAGCTTGGCTTGTATCTTTTATTGTGAGCCCCGCTCGGGGCGCCTCTTGCAGGGCCGAGCAGCGCGCTGGGCACTGCCGGCCCTCCTCTTGGTGGGGCGTCGGGACCCCCCAGCCGAGCGCTTCGTGCCTCGGCCGCGAGCGGAGGAGCCGCGGCTGCAGCCCTGGGTGGCGGGACCGGCCGCCTCGGGACCCGGCTCGCCAGGACCCCCTCCGAGGGCTCCGCTGGACGTGCCGGGGAGCTCCTCCGAGTCGGGACCCGCGCGGCTGCCGGCCGCTGTGGCGCCGGGGGCGACGGGCATCTGCGGGGAGGCAGCGGGACCGGACGGGGCTGCGGGGCCGTCCTCCTGCTCCTGGGTGCCGCTGGGGTCTTCGAGGCCCAGCAGCCTCCGGGCCTCCTGGCTGCAGCGGCTCTCGATGGTTTCAACAAGAGCGCCCATGAGCGGAGCGGCGACGGGCCCCAGGGCGTGCTCCGTGCACTGCGCCAGGATGTCCCTGTCCGGCCCCACCTGGCACAGGAACGCCAGGATCATGCTCTTCAGCCACTTGATTCTCCACCAGCGTAGCTCCCCGTTGCGCCGCAGCTCCTGCTCCAGCCAGGGCAGCACCGGGTCCAGGATGTCGCGTCTGACCCTGAAAAGCGCTGCCCACGCCTCTGGCACAAGGCCGCCCACTCTCTCCGGCTCCGCGGCCTCGGGCTCGGGGGACGGTGGTGCAGAGGGTGGAGCTGATGCCGCGGTGCCGCTGGGGCCGGTGGCGGTGCCAAAGCCGACGGGCACGGGCACCGCAGGCGGGGACACGATGCACTCCACGTACTCGTCGTCTCCCCGCACCGACACCCGGATGGTCTTCATGGCCGTTCTGCACAGCGGGCAGCTGTCTCTCAGCATCGCCCAGCGCTGGATGCAGCCGACGCAGAACGTGTGCTTACAGGGATTGGCGGACGCCACGTCCCGTCTCACATCGCGGCAGATGGAGCACGTCCACGCCTCTTCTGCGGCCATGCTCTTCTCACTGCAGCGGGATGGGAGAACTGAGGATGACAAGTTGCTCTCCGTCACCTCAGCTGCAGAGATGGTGTTGAGCTCTGCAAGAGGAAGAGAAGCCACAGTCATTCGCTGTCCCAGGGGGTGAAAGGCCTCAGCGGTCCCTCAGTAGGAAGCTCTCCCAAGCCCACAACTGGGCCGTCACGTGCTCCCCGCTGGCACAAGGCCGGGCTCCCCACAGCTGCCCTGAGGGACCCTCGTGTCCCCGCACCACTCACCTCCGCTGCTGCGGGTGCGCTCCGTAGGGCCCCGGCTGGCTGCTCTAGGCAGGGCCAGGGAAACACAAGCGATGCTGTGGGACTGGGCACTGAGATGCTGCAAGCAGCCCCAGGCACGACCAGCACAGCACAACCAAATAATCCTCGTTCGACCAACAAGCCTCGCACAGCTGCTCAGCAGGTCCAGGAACGAGCCAGACTGAGCTGGGCTCTGCCGGCACCCCACTATGAGCACTGAGGGCTGAGTGGTCACAATCTGTCATGCGGTGATGTCACAGCCTGTTGCTCAGGGACGTCGCCATGGGCCGTCCGCCCCCACAGTCTACACCCATGTTTCAGATGTTACCTTCTTTTCCGTTCCCTGCTTCCCTTTTGTACCATCCCCTTCATTCCTGCCCACCTTTTATTCTCCACTTTTGGCATGAATGCGCCAGCCTTTCTTGTTCTCTAACTAAACAACTCTAATTTATGCACTAAAACAACTCTACCTGTTTATATATTTCCTTTGTTTCATCACTAATAAGCTGTTGATTTTTCACTTACGTGTAAAGTAGAAATTGGGTTTGGCATTCTCTTCCTCTTGATTTCCTAATGCCCCATCAATCTTTCTCTTGTTCCTCTTCTATCTGCATTGCCCCGCTGCTTTTGGTAATCTCTTCCATTATCATTTTACAGGGAAAAAGTAAAATTGTTTGCAGATCATGAGATGCAGCATTTCCCTTTCTGCTTATTCTTGATCCATGCTCTTAATACATCTGAAGGCTCTGATGAGATGCAACTTTAGGCCAAATCTCTTTTTTTTTCAATGCAGCCTCCATCATTTGATCACATAAACCCCTACTCTGCATTTTCTGCTTATAAATGAGGAGTACTGCTTCAGCTCATTTGTTTCCTTAAAGTCTCAGCTCTTCCAATGCAAACTTCTGATACGGATCTTCCTGTTGCCATGAAGGCTAAATTGCCCCAAACAAAACAGTGGCTGATTGATAAGTGTATGTTTCCAAATAAATCTCGCAAAGCAAAACCAGTTTAAAGTGTTTGCTTCTGACTTGGTTGCATTTATCTTTAATAACAATTTGATGGCTATGTAACTGAAGAAATATTCTAATGAAGGCCACAGACACTTAAAGGCTCCACATAAGATCTATTTGACATGACTCTGGCAGATGCAATAAATCTCATGTAAGTGCTTCGGGGATCTTTGATACTTTAAATGGCCAGGAGCGAGCCACCAGTTGTTACTGCACTCATTAATGTCTCTACTCTCCTTCAAAAGACAGAAGCCTAAAGATATCATCTGACATGAAATCTGATTTTCATCCCAGCTTTGCCTGCCCTCCTTTTGTACATCAGTGTATGCTTCTTGTAATCGTCATTTTTGGTCCATGAGATTTAATTCTTCCAGCTGCAAATTGTCACTGTCACCCACAAACTGGGTGTCCAAGTCAGACAAGCACCTGAATCCTGCCCACAATTTTTGTCAACTGTTTTTTATTAAAAATAGTTTCTCAAGCATACATGTATTTTTTGAGAGCAGCATCTGTTCCCAGGCATGTTTAGTATTGTAAACTGCACATTTTGTTCTGAGCTGACAGGTGTCATGCCTTCACCTAGCCAGCAACCAGCTCTCCAGTTATGTGCTTTTGATATCTCTTCATAGAGTGATCAGTCTAAGATGAAAGTGGAAAGCACTCACTTGTGAGCAGCTGAAAGGACAACAAAAACCAAAGGTAACCTGCCCCTTTGCCTGCTCTTAGCATCGTGCTGCAGGTTGTGTGCTTTTTATGCTGAAAATAAGCAAATGTTCCCATTCCCTACTTAGTCTCTTGGTAAACCCTTTGCTGATATGAAAAAAAAAAAAAAAAAAAAAAAAAAAAAAAAAAAGTGGGGTAAAATAACTGGGTTGGAAATTGGGTTTGTACACCCAGGGCCAGGATAGAAGCAGCCAAGGCTGTGCCTGCTGGTGCCCTGCTGGTGCTGATGGTGCAGAGGAGCAGGGGGGGGCTGCTGCCCTGGCAGGGTTGTGGCCTCTGGGCTCATTTCTAAGCTCTGCTTTGCCCTGCCTGAGTCTTTTTCATCATTCTGTGAGTGCGATGGAGATTGAAACCTTTTCCAGCCCCGTGCAGGCAACCCTAATAGCACCGCTGGGCTGAGAATGATGTCCTGAGACCCAAAATGAAACAATCTAGAAAATGATTAAAAGGTTGCTATGATCGCTTCAATTCCAGCGTCAGAGCTGCATGACACACTGTCAGTCCAGGAATGGTGTGCCCAATACACAGAAGCTAAATTGCATTTGAAAGTGCTTTCAGTTCTGGTGATAAGCTGTTATTGAATTGTGGCCAAGGAATTTAAGAGCTCCTTTTTAAACAGTTTTTAAACTACTTTTCTTTTATTTGCTAATAGCTTTTGGACACGAAGCACAGGATTGTGGTGATGTGAAGAGCAGGCAAGAGGGAGCACTGGGAGGTGTGTGTTGTGCTGGTGCTAAGCTCCAAGGGCCAGGTCAGTACCAGTAAAAAGGGAAGGGCCATATTGGGGAATCCCCAGGATGTCTATGAAAAGAATGAATTGATTTGTGCTAGCAAATTACTCTGTGGAAGCAGGAACCAGTTAAAGAAGCATAAGCAACTCAATCAAAATATTAATGATTTTGAATTAATATAACCTAATCCTCTATTCCCCTAAGTATAGCCTTTGGAACTTCATCTTCGTTGGTATCCTCTGACACCACCATGTCATCTCCATTCTCTAGTGGTGAGCAGATGGGTTCACACCTTGGTGGAAGTGGACATCTTCCAAAACCCATGTTTTCCAGGGAGCAGTGACTCAGATCAACATCTGACCTTCTGTTTTCCCTTTCAAATGGCACCACACGTGAATGCTGCTCACTGGCACACAGCAAAAAGGTACTGGTGGAGAGCTGCCACCTCTTGGATCTGGGACACGGGAGCTGCCCAGAGAAAACCCTGTCAGTGCTACTTAGATGGTCAGCTTACCTGAACACTTCTGCTACATTTACTGTGTGAATGAACAACTCCTGCTGCTGAAATTTTCCAGACCTTCTCAGCCTCAAGCAGACACCTGGTCTGCCAAATGTTGGCCAAGCACTTAAGAACTGGCAAAGTCAAATGAAATAGAAGCTGAATTGCTGTAATGGGAAAAGTTTGGCAGCTTCAGTCCCACACAGCAGTGCTACTTTAAGGTTTAGGACATAAGCACACAGGTCAAGGAAGTGTTTAGGTATGTTTCTTAACAGCTACAGATATTCCTAGTGTAACATTGTCAATTTTGCCCTAGGACTGGGGTAGGTTACTCTCATCTTGCAGAGTACATGAAGTTGGATCTAAAAGAGGGAATGCAATTGGAAAACATTATCACACTTGCTTTTTGGCAAGGCTTTTTGCCTTATTAATGTCTCAGAACATAAACCCCAGGTTTTGGTTCCCTGGCTCACTTCTTTATCCATTGAACACATGGACAGTTCATCTCTTTTTCCCCAGGAGGTTCAGCATCTAACAAAGCCCCACACTGCAGTGGAGCTGCTCCAAAGCCCATGAGTTGCTGAATGCTTCACATGCTCCATAGTAGGAAAGCACAACTCTTCTTCAAATGAGCGTTGCAAGGAAGAAAAATATATTGCTAGGTCATGTGGGTCTTGCAAACCCAACTCCGCATTCCTAAAGTAATTTTCAGTGTTAATAACCCTTTGGACTACAATTGAATTTAACTCCCTGCAGCAAAGACATGCCAACTCTCACCTTGGGGTGTCAAATTTTTTAAGCCTCATCCTTTGGAATCAGATTACTACCAAAAAAAACCCCACCAGAAACTCAAGAATCCTCTTAGCAGATGGCTTCATGAGAGCAAATGTAAACAAACTCTGCAGTCCTATATGAAGCAATGCTAGGGTCCAAGTGCTGCCAATGCTTCCCTCCCTATATAAAATGGAGTGGGCTGGTATTGTCTGCAAAGGAAGTCAAGCGAGCTGATAAATATTAAAGCTTTTTAAAGAAACAGGAAGCCTGGCATCATATCTACACTTACAGCCCAGATTAAGCTCATTTAACCATTTACTATCCTAGCAGTAAATGATGAGAGAATTATAAGTTGCTGTATAAATAATTAGACAAGGGACAGCGATTCTAAGATAGTGAAATAATGGTCTAATGACCAAAAGCATCCAGATATCAAAACCAAACACAGCTTCTCTACTGTCTCACTGCAGGCCAGACCTGAGATTTTCTGTACATCATATACATATTCCGGAGAGCATGAGCCATGTCTGCCTGCTAATTAGGAAGAAAGTTTGGCCCAGAGAAGAGAGCACAAGGCTTGACATGAGAGAGAGAAACATCACTCCCAAAACGTTTGTGTGATCTGGAATAAAACGCACTTGTTTCCTCATCTCTCCAGCCAGGCCATTTTCAGCCTGCAGGGAATTGCTGTGAGCATGGTACAGCAGCCAGCATGGTTCAGAGCTGCATGATCATCGCTTGCTATTTATGAAAACAGTACCAAATAGCAATTGAATCAATTATTCAGATCAAAGCTCTACCCTGCAATACTCTGAGCACCTTGAGTTCAGACTGATAGGAAGTGAGAGTGCTCAGCACCCTGCACCACTGCATCCTGGCAGAAGGAGACACAGTAACCCCTGCCTTGCACAGAGCAGCCAGAGACAGCTCTACTGACCTCATGTTATACACTCACACATTCCCTGGGGCCTGGGACACTTCAGCCCAGAGGAGAGCCTTGCAGAATGGCAAAGCATTGATATAGGCTATGCACATCTCCTTGCACGGAGGGTGAGTTTGTGTCTCTGTGGTTCTATGATCATGCCAGCAGGGAGACTTGGCGTTGTCCCCTGCCACTGGCTTTTTCCAGAGCTGACTGTGATGAACTCTCCCTGCCAGGGATGCTGTGCAGCCCCAGTGGGACTTGCCACACCTGAGCAAGCATCCCTGACTCTGAGCAACTACTCACACTAGAAACCCACTGGAGAAAAGCCTTCATCAAGCATTAAGCTCATCCTCTACAAAAAGAGAAGCACCTTCCTCAGCCCTCTGGCCAGGACTGTGCCTAGGCTCTGTCACCTGATATTTGTCATTGCATGCACTGAGAGGGGAGTACGTGGGTGTAAAACAACACAATGACCTAGATGAAAAATGACTTAGTGAAATGCAAGCTTTAGTCCATAGCAGGGCAGCCCTGCAGAGGACTTTGCTGAATGGGGTCAGCATGTGCCTTATGGGAGCAGAATGGTGGGCAGCCACCTCCCTGCTGGGCACAGTGATGAAAGGAGCATCGGTCAGATCTGGGGAGGAGGAGGCCTGTTTGTATGGGGGCTCAGCTTTGTCTGGAGGTGATAGCCAGTCTGTTCCTAGGAAAGAAACAGGAGTGGGGGGCCTCAGTATTTTGGTCTACGGCAGTGACTTAAATGTTATACAAAATTTTGCTTTCTGCCCCTATTAATCACTTTTTACAAGTTAAAGACCATGTCATGGTTTAATAATTTTGTATTTTTTGCTATCAGTATTCCACATCATAACATCATATTAAGCATGAATAATTTTACTGAATCTGCAACTTACAGAAGAAGACTACATCTCCCAGGGAACAACACGATAGGTCACGGGACCTGGACTCTATATTAACTCTGTCGCAGAACAGACTGACGGTCTTTCGAGTTCTGGCGTTCAGGGGAGTGTGTGGGAGCCTTCAGCCGTTCGCCTAGATTTACAGTAGGCCTCTCGGTTACGGGACTCATTCTCTCTCCTATTTTGCTTGATTCGTTAGCTCAATTTTCAATTATATTGTATTATATTGTGTTATCCTGTATTTCGATATAGTATTTAGTAAATAAGTGTGCCTCCTTAGATCGTTGCCGCTGTTTTCTTTTCTTAATTAACTTTTTTTTCCTTTCGGCCTAGGGCCCCTCCGGGGCCTACGGCCCCCTGTCACGGACGCAGGTGGATTTTTAGTTCAAACCGTGACAGATTTTGGTGGAGAATGCGGGCAAATTGAGTTGCTGTTTTTTCTGTGTTTTCTTCTGTTGCTCTTTTAGCTTTTAACAGAGCTACGAGTTTTTTTTCCCTGTTAAGGAGCTATCTCGTGTTTGCGATTCTGCACCTGCGAGCTTGACCTTGAAAGTCCAGGCGGACTGCCAATACTCCGGTATATTTTATAAACACTGCTGAGCTTTGTTTTCTTTTACTTTTTTCTCTCTATTGGAGGGAAAAAAAATGTTTTCTCTACTAAATTTGTTTTACCAGGGACTGTGTGCCATTGGTTCTTTTTTTGAGACGCTCCGAACATATTGGGCCATGTTTAAGCTAGCCACTTTTTCTTATGGAGCTATACAATTGTATAATGGATTGAAAGCATGGTTAGCAATGCTCACTTCGTATCTGTATACAGCTCCAGAGGGAGCAACTAATGCAACTAATTATACAGAAATGGTGATTTTTAAGCGTGCTCCTCTTTCTTTCTATGAATCCTTTATGCAGTTTTTGAATGATCAGTGGGCCACACTCTTAATCTCCCTGATCTTACTGTTGATTATTGTAATAATCTCACTCAGTATCTGGATTTATAACATCCGGAGGAAGTCTTCCCTAGAACCAGAGAATACTGAGTGGCAGGGAATTGAAGAGATTCTCAAAGGACAGACATCTTCAGTGTTATGGAGCTTCACTCCTGAACACTTGAAGAATCCTGAGAGTTTGATTGCATATTTGAGGCAGGAATGTTGTGGCTCAGGCAGATCTCAGGAGGCACAAATGATTTTGGGCCTAGCTAATGCTTATTGGGCCTTAGTCAATACCATTCCTGAGAGGGAAGTTTTTGAAGCTGAGAGAGAGAGTCTCAGGGCCGAGAAGGAGAGTCTTAGAGCTGAGGCAGAAAAACTTTGGGCTGAGAAGGTAGAGAGAGAAAAAGCTTTTGAAGCTGAGAGAAAAGATCTCCTGTACCAACGAGACTCAATCTGGTACGAGAAAGAGAGTCTTAGAGCTGACGCAGAAAAACTTTGGGATGAGAAGGTAGAGAGAGAAAAAGTTTTTGAAGCTGAGAGAAAAGATCTCCTGTACCAACGAGACTCAATCTGGTACGAGAAAGAGAATCTTAGAGCTGACGCAGAAAAACTTTGGGATGAGAAAAGCTCCCTGCAATCCCAACTCAACACTCTCCAGTCCGAGCACAGCGCCCTCCGGTCCGAGCACGACACTCTCCAGTCCGAGCACAGCGCCCTCCGGTCCGAGTACAACACTCTCCAGACTGAGCGCGATGCCCTCCGGACCGAGCACAATGCCCTCCAGACCGAGCACAACACTCTCCAGTCCAAGTATGACGCCGTCCAGTCTGAGTGCGGCACCCTTCAGGCCAAGCATGATGCCTTCCAATCCAACTGTGACACCCTCCAGTCCGAGCACAACACTCTTCAGTCTGTGCATAATGCCCTCCGGTCCGAGCATAACGCTCTTCAGACTGAGCACAATGCCCTTCGGACCGAGCACAACACTCTTCAGTCCGAGCATAACACTCTTCAGACCGAGCACAATGCCCTCCAGACCAAGCTCAACACTCTCCAGACTGAGCGCGATGCCCTCCGGTCCGAGCACGACGCTCTCCAGTCCGAGCACGGCGCCCTCCGGTCCGAGCATGACACTCTCCAGACTGAGCGCGATGCCCTCCGGTCCGAGCACGACACTCTCCAGTCCGAGCACAGCGCCCTCCGGTCCGAGCATGACACTCTCCAGACTGAGCGCGATGCCCTCCGGTCCGAGCACGACACTCTCCAGTCTGAACACAAAGACCTCCAGTCCAGGTACGACAATCTCCGGGCAGCGCGCAGCGCCCTCCTGTGTAAGCACAACGCTCTCCAGTCTGAGCACGACGCCCTCCAGTCTAGTTATAACGTCCTCAGGGCAGAATGCGACACCCTCAAGTCTGAACCGTATGTACTCCAACTTAACCAACCACCGGGGGCACCAGATACAATGTTGGTTGCCCCTGTAAGAGGGCGAAAAACAAAACGAGTTTCAACTCAGATAGAGAAAATGCAGAAGGAGTTAGAAGAGCGGAGGGAGTTAGGAGAGCAGGACTCAGGAGAGCAGGGGGACTCAGGAGAGCAGGGGGACTCAGGAGGTCAGGGGGACTCAGGAGAGCAGGAGGAGTCAGAAGACCAGAGGAAGTCGGCGGAGCAGAGGTTGTTAGAGCAGTATAAGAAGATGTTAGAGGAGGAAAAGAAGTCAGAGGAGCAGAGAAAGTTAGGAGAGAGAAAGTTAGGAGAGAGGAAGAAGGAGGAAGGTCGCCTGGAGGAAATAACACAAGCGTCAGAGTCAGGGTCAGAGTCAGACGAGGAGCCAAAAGCTAAATTTTCTTTACAAGAATTTCTCGAGTCCAAACTTATAGATGGGGCAGCCTCATCAACACAGCTGCCAACATCAACACCTGGGACTCTTGATAGAGCAAAAGGTGAGCAAAGTATTACGACCATTATTGATCGATCTTTTAAACTGAGTGAAATTCGAGATCTGAGAAAGGATTTCACACGTCAGCCAAAAGAAAATATGGTCACTTGGTTACTTCGCTGCTGGGACAATGGTGCCAACAGTGCGTGGCTCGATGGCAGTGAAGCTCGCCAACTGGGTAGCATTTCCAGGGACTCACGTGTGGACAGAGGTATAGGCACATGCCAAAGTCGGTCCTACACCCTCTGGAAGCGGATGTTGATAGCGGTAAGAGATAGATTCCCCTTTAAACGGGACTTGGAGCCTGAGAAAAAGAAATGGACTGATATGGAGAAAGGTATCCAATTTTTGAGAGAAAGGGCTCTGGTGGAAATGCTCTACAGCCCCCAGTTCAATCGTAACAATCCAAACCAATTACATGATCCTGAAGCAGTCCACGTTCCACGACAAATGTGGCGTGACTTTACAAAGGCAGCTCCAGAAAAGCATGCCAGTGCACTTGCATTGGTATATGGCAAAGGGGAAAGAAAGCCCCCTGTAAATGAGCTAATTAGCAGACTTCAGGAGCTTGAATTATTTATAAGCGCTACAGAAGTTAAGCTTTATACTTCAGCCATTGTCCAAATGGGAAAAAAAATAGTGGAAAGGTTAGACAAAGTGGAGGAAACACAAAGTGATATTATTGACAAATTGGCTAATGTGCCTGATGTAGATGAATCCACGGTGGTACCAGATGATGGAAACCAGGATTTCCACGATCGCCTATTGAGAGAGCTAAACAACATGAGTTCCTCTCGACCTGTATCATCGAAAATCTCAACCATAAAAAAGAGACGTCCTCGTATTCAAGCAAATGACAACGATAAGTCACCTCGAATCAACAATGAGACTACACGTCTTGCCTTGTTGCTTTTCCTCTGTAGTCATGGGGAGGACATGAAGAAGTGGTGTAATTCATCCACTTCTGCACTTCAGGCACGAGTGAAAGAATTACAAGGTGAAACAACTACCAAGGTGAACTCTTCCAAGAAGGGGAGAGTTCCAGTTGCTGCAAGTCAACGAGGTAAACAATAGAGGGGCCCTGCCCCCAGCCAGGGGGGGGAAAGGGACAACAGAGTATACTGGACTGTGTGGATTAAGTGGCCTGGCACATCTCAACCACAGAAATATAAAGCCTTGGTGGACACTGGTGCACAATGCACCCTAATGCCCTCAAGTCACCAAGGGACACAACCAATATATATCCATGGAGTGACTGGGGGTTCCCAAGAATTGACTATGTTGGAGGCCGAAATAAGCCTCACTGGTAAAAACTGGCAGAGACACCCTATTGTGACTGGTCCAGAGGCTCCATGTATACTGGGAATCGATTACCTTAGGATGGGATATTTCAAGGATCCCAAGGGGTATCGATGGGCCTTTGGGATAGCTGCTGTAAACACAAATGGTGTTAAGCAGCTGTCAACTTTACCTGGTCTGTCAGATGATCCTTCTGCTGTGGGGTTGCTCCAGGTAAAAGACCAAGAGGTACCAATTGCCACCAGAGTGGTTCACAGACGGCAGTACCGCACCAATAGGGACTCATTGCTCCCCATTCAAAAGCTAATTCGCCAATTAGAAAATCAGGGAGTGATTAGCAAAACGCACTCGCCTTTTAACAGCCCCATATGGCCAGTGCGTAAAACCAGTGGGGAATGGAGGCTGACGGTAGATTACCGTGGCCTGAATGAAGTTACACCTCCATTAAGTGCTGCTGTACCAGACATGCTAGAACTCCAGTATGAATTGGAGTCAAAAGAAGCTAGGTGGTATGCCACTATTGATATTGCTAATGCCTTCTTTTCCATCCCATTGGCTGCAAAATGTAGGCCACAGTTTGCTTTTACCTGGAGAGGTATTCAGTATACCTGGAACCGTTTACCCCAGGGGTGGAAGCACAGCCCAACAATTTGCCATGGATTGATCCAAGCTGTTTTGGAACAGGGTAATGCTCCTGAACACTTGCAGTATATTGATGACATTGTAGTGTGGGGCCATACAGCAGCAGAGGTTTCCAAGAAAGGGAAACAGATAATCCAAATTCTTTTGAAAGCTGGTTTTGCCATTAAGCGCAGCAAGGTGAAGGGGCCTGCCCAGGAAATCCAGTTCTTAGGCATAAAATGGCAAGATGGACGTCGTCACATCCCAGCAGATGTGATTGACAAAATCACTGCTATGTCTCCGCCCACAAATAAAACAGAGACCCAATCTTTTCTGGGAGTAGTGGGCTTTTGGAGAATGCATGTCCCAAACTACAGCCACATAGTGAGCCCTCTCTATCAGGTAACACGGAAGAAGAATAATTTCTCATGGGGTCCTGAGCAGCAGCAGGCTTTTGAGCAGATAAAACAAGAAATAGCCCGTGCCGTGGCCTTGGGGCCAGTACGGACGGGACAGGATGTGAAGAACATCCTCTACACTGCTGCTGGAGAGAAAGGTCCCACCTGGAGTTTGTGGCAAAGAGCCTCAGGAGAGACCCGAGGCCGACCCCTAGGATTTTGGAGTCGAGCATATAAAGGGTCTGAGGAGCGCTACACTCCAACTGAGAAGGAGATCTTAGCCGTGTATGAGGGGGTTCGGGCTGCTTCTGAAGTAGTTGGGACAGAGGTTCAGCTTCTTCTAGCACCTCGCTTGCCAGTAATAAACTGGATGTTTAAAGGACAGGTTCCCTCCACCCATCATGCTACTGATGCCACTTGGAGTAAGTGGATTTCATTAATTACTCAACGAGCTCGAATGGGAAAACTCAGCCGTCCTGGAATTCTAGAAGTGATCATGGACTGGCCTGAGAGTAAAAAAATTGAAACACCACCTACAGAAGAGGTATCACGTGCTAAAGAGGCACCACCATACAATGAGCTACCAGAAAACGAAATTTGCCCTATTCACAGACGGATCATGTCGTATTGTAGGGAAGCATCGCAGATGGAAAGCTGCTGTATGGAGCCCCACACGACAAGTTGCAGAGGCCACCGAAGGTAAAGGAGAATCAAGTCAATTCGCAGAGGTAAAGGCTGTTCAGCTGGCTTTAGATGTGGCTGAACGGGAGAGGTGGCCAATGCTTCATCTTTATACTGATTCATGGATGGTGGCAAATGCCTTATGGGGATGGTTGCAACAGTGGGAAAATGATAATTGGCAACGAAAGGGTAAACCTGTTTGGGCTGCTGAACTGTGGAAAGACATTGCTGCCCGAATAAGGAACATTGTTGTAAAGGTGCGCCATGTAGATGCTCATGTGCCTAAAAGTAAGGCTACTGAAGAACATAAAAATAACCATCAGGTTGATCGAGCTGCCAAAATTGAGGTGGCTCAAATAGACTTGGACTGGCAGAACAAGGGTGAATTATTCCTAGCTCGGTGGGCCCATGAGACTTCAGGTCATCAAGGAAGGGATGCAACATATAAGTGGGCCAGAGACCGAGGGGTGGACTTAACTATGGACGCTATTGCTCAAGTTATTCATGATTGTGAAACATGCGCCATAATTAAACAAGCCAAGAGGATGAAACCTATTTGGGGGGAAGGGCGATGGCAAAAGTATAAATATGGAGAGGCATGGCAGGTTGATTATATCACCTTGCCACGATCTCGCAATGGTAAGCGTTATGTACTCACCATGGTGGAGGCAACCACTGGGTGGCTCGAAACATACGCAGTACCCCATGCTACCGCCCGAAACACCATATTAGGGTTGGAAAAGCAAATCCTGTGGCGGCATGGCACTCCGGAAAGAATTGAATCAGATAATGGGACCCATTTTAAAAATTCCCTTGTAACCACTTGGGCCAAAAATCATGGCATTGAGTGGATTTACCATATTCCCTATCATGCACCAGCTTCTGGTAAGATTGAACGATTCAATGGGTTATTGAAAACTATGTTGAAAGCAATGGGTGGCGGAACGTATAAAAATTGGGAGAACCATTTAGCAGAAGCCACCTGGTTGGTCAACACTCGAGGATCTAGTAATCGTAATGGTCCTAACCAATCCAGCTCCCTACGTACCGTGGAGGGAGATAAGGTTCCTGTAGTACACATAAAGAGTGTGTTGGGAAAAACAGTTTGGGTCCTTCCAGCAACTGGAAAGGGCAAACCTCTCCGGGGTACTGTCTTTGCCCAGGGACCTGGGTGCACATGGTGGGTGATGGACAAAAATGGGAATGTTCAATGTGTACCACAAGGGAATTTGATGTTGGGGGAGTGCAGCCAATGATTTTCCTGTAAATATATAGGTAGAGTCTCAGAAAATATTTCAATTAGGTACAGAATAGTTCAATTAGGTATAGGATTTAAGATAGAGTGGATTAATGTTAAGGAAACACTTTTTCTCTATATACCTTAATTAGGCATTCTGTAAGCAAGTTTTCCATCTGGACTCTATATCCTGCACTGGCCATGCATGTGTAGAGCACACATGGAAAGAAGTATAAGTCAAAAGGAGATCTGCTGTGGTGGCTGGGAAAGGATGAGTGCACCTTGATGTGGGGGACGCCCTACTAGCGCTGCCTTTCCCCTCTACCGCTGACATGTTTTCCTTTTTCTGGCAGTTTTGCCATTTTCTCAAAATTAATAAGTAGTAGGTTAGGTTATAGAGTTTTGTTCTCAACTTAGGGATTTGTATGGAATAAATATAAATTGTTGAGAAAAATAAGGTTGCTGATTATTCACAATTATACATATGAGTGTGTATGTATGTATAAACATAATGTAATGATGTAGAATAAGGGGTGGAATGTCATGGTTTAATAATTTTGTATTTTTTGCTATCAGTATTCCACATCATAACATCATATTAAGCATGAATAATTTTAGTGAATCTGCAACTTACAGAAGAAGACTACATCTCCCAGGGAACAACACGATAGGTCACGGGACCTGGACTCTATATTAACTCTGTCGCAGAACAGACTGACGGTCTTTCGAGTTCTGGCGTTCAGGGGAGTGTGTGGGAGCCTTCAGCCGTTCGCCTAGATTTACAGTAGGCCTCTCGGTTACGGGACTCATTCTCTCTCCTATTTTGCTTGATTCGTTAGCTCAATTTTCAATTATATTGTATTATATTGTGTTATCCTGTATTTCGATATAGTATTTAGTAAATAAGTGTGCCTCCTTAGATCGTTGCCGCTGTTTTCTTTTCTTAATTAACTTTTTTTCCTTTCGGCCTAGGGCCCCTCCGGGGCCTACGGCCCCCTGTCACGGACGCAGGTGGATTTTTAGTTCAAACCGTGACAGACCATTATTATGGCTGCTCAGTTCAAGGTCTGTAGTTTGGTAACTGCTACAGTGCAAAATGATCTGGAGTACTTCAGTGAGCAGCGCTTCCAGGAGGGATAAGCAGACGGGTAGTCAGCATTTCAGCAACAGACATCTGCAGCCTCCTCGCACTTGCCAGGCATGCTTTATTTCAGTAAACAAAACATACCTTCCCCACCAAACAAACAAACCAGACCTCAGTGATGTTTCTTCCGCCATTTGAATTTTCTTCTTGTTCTCCTCTAAGACCAGCTCACAGAAATATGCCCAAACTGCCAGCTCTGACAAAACACAGAGGTGTCTCTCCTCCCTCGTTTCCCATGGTGAATGTAGGGTGCTTGGTACCTGCAGCCATGCTGTGAGTTGTACCTCTGCCTCCACATTGGACATATCCCTCCTCCTGGATCTCCCCAGCTGAATGAGACTGGAAATCCACATACTGGATGTGGGTACTATCCAGCAAGGCTTGGGCTCTCCTCATATTGATATCTGAATATTGCTCATGAGCTTCTCGAGACCAGTTGGCCATACACAGTCCCAGTCCATGTGAAAGGAACTGCAAACAGTTGTGAACCAGGACACTATAGATTTGTTTTCTGCACCACCCTCATTCCCCCTTTCCTCTAACATCCTATTTTAGCAAAGCCCATGCAACAGTGTGCAACACAATCCTCCAGAAGAGACTTTCAAATCTGTCAGACTATTTAAAAACAGTTGCATAGATTTCATAATGTCATTCTGTATCCACATCTACTTGAACTGGTAGAATCTGTGCATAAGACAAACCCTTCATTTCAAATGCTATTTGAAGGATGAGCAAGAAAAAGCTTTTTTGGATCTGCAAAGATACGAACTTGTACCATTCCTATAAATGTATTAGAATTCAGTGCACATCATTGAGCTAAGAAAATAATATTGCATCTCTATGGCAACCTGCAATGAGCAGCATATTGACCATCTCTGAAGACACTGGGAATTGTATTATTCTTGTGTTACGATGATTTCTACTTTGAGCATGCCTTGTAATGCTATTTCTATAGAATTAGGAAAGAGTAAGAACTGTGTATAACTGACCTACCAGCCAAATGTTTGATGTGGTAAGCATTCATTTTTCTCTTTTCACAAAAACATTATAATTCCATTAATTCCATCAACATTTCTCTACACAGCACCCAGGAAAACAGAGTCAAAGATGCAGTGTACATTCTTGATGGTAGCAAAGAAGTAAGGCCAACTGCTTCTCTCCCCCTTCCACCTTTGATCACTTCTATTATTCACATCTCCTCAGCTGTTACAAAGCTAAACTTCCAGATCAGATGTTCAATGACAGGGAGAAGCTGTAATTTACAAAAGAAGATGGGTTTGGTGTAGAATGAAATACAAGGGGAGCACTGTAAAGAAAAGGGCTTGTAGAGAGGCAGTGAGGCTCGAAGGTTGGCTGTGGGGAGATGAGGTTGCCTGTGAGGAGAAAGGAAGAGCAGGCAGAGAGTATCTTGGAAAGAGATGTGAATAGCAGGGCAATGGAAATCCATCTTGCAAGTTCATTAAATGCTTTTCAGTGGTTTCACAGCAGGCTCCCAGAAGAGCAGTGCCTTCTGATTCAGTAGTCAGTGCTGCTGGGGCTCCTTGGCCAGACATGGTGATGTGACCATCTGCTTGGAGAACTTAAGCCCTGGCACAGGCAACACAGTTTTCTCCCATTCTTTGCGCACATACCTCAATAAAGCTGCAAGCTTTAGGACATGCCAGCCATCATGAAACAACAGCTTAAAACTCTCATTCTTGGTGCATGGATATTCCATTTCTGATTATTTCATATTTCTTCATTTCCCAGAGACTCATCAGCCCAGGAGAGATGGTGCTGGGATAGAAAGACTTGGAGTTGTGCATGTGATATAATCCTTTATCTTTCCTTTCTCTGCACATTCAGTGGCTTTGGAACATGTTTAGAATTAGTTATATTACAGAACGCTTCCCAACAAAATTAAGAGACAAAGAGCAGAGAATAAAAGATATTTTTAGTGATGAATTAAAGAAAGAGATCATGTTTTAAATAAAATAAAATAAAATAAATGTCAATGCTGGAAAATGTTAGAATGCAGTGTAATTACATGTCCTCGGATGAGGATCAGTGCAACTCTTGCTATCACGCCTGGCCAGCAGTCAGCAAAGCAAACTTCCCAAGCTGCCTCCTCATACAACAGATGACCTACTTTATGTGTATGATGACTGCTGGTTTGGGCAGCCTGCCTCCCCCGGGGGAGGAGGAGGAGAAGGGCTGCTGGTGTGTTAGCAGAGCCTGTGCAGCTGGGACTTGGTTGGTGGCTGACGGGAGAAGCATGGGATGGAGCTGCTGGTTTGGTTCCATGGGAGGTGAGAATGTAATCAGCCTGCAATGCTCAGTCCCAGCACCCCACCAGAGGAAAGACTGTTTACAGAGTGAGAAATGAGTAATTCCTGAGCTACTGAAGCGACTGACTGAGATGGGCTGCAGGGGAAGGGCTGAGGGGTTGAGTAGGTGGCAGTGGATGATGGCTTGAGTGCATGAGCAAGAGGAGGACATGTGGTCTTAGGGAGAGGAAGGAGAGGGCTGGCTGCTCATGGGGATGGGTCTTTGGAGAAAGGGTAGAGGGGCTGAGTATCAGTAAGTGTAAGTGCATGTGGGAGTAATGCAAAAGGACAACATGCCTGAAAAATGCTTTTGCCAGCGTAGACACATGGGAAGCTCAAACTAAGCTTCCATGGAAATGCACAATCCCTGCTGCTTCTGGGTAAATCCAGCTTCGAACAAGAGCTGTATTTGCTGGTCTGTTGTGGCTGAGACCTGGTGTGTGAGTGTGAACCTTCATCCTCACCACGTGTCAGTGCAGTCAGAACTTGAGGGGTCCTGTAAGAGAAACAAGGGCACCCAGAAAACCCAGATCACACACAGGTGGATGAGAAGTGCCAGAAGTATAGGAGACCTAATGGGATATCAGAGAGTCAAACAGAAGAAAGGGAAGAGCTAAGAATATACCTTGGAGAGAAATCAAGGCAAAGCAAGGAAGCTCTCCTGCTGAAGAGCTGCCAGTGGCCAAAGACAGACCTGCAGCCTCTGCTTCATTCCTGCTCCCTCTGGGAATAAACAGCCCATGTATATGCTCTTTGTATGAAACAAATTTTTCATCAAATACCCAAATCCATCATTTTAATTGCCTGACAGAGAAGAGTCCAAATGACTGCAAACTTCACTGGCCAAAGTGAACAATAAGCTCTTCTCATCCTTAATGCATCTGCACCCCTTTGGGCAATGCAGGGTAAGGCTTTTGCTGCTTCTATAACTTAAGCAAAATGCTTCTAATTAACCCCGGAGTTGAACATTTATAAAAATGAATGATCTCTTTGGGAAGAGCAGCTCTGCCACCGCCTGGAGGACTTTTCTTGCCCTGTGCCCCCGAGGATGCTGCACATCCCATGGAGGTCACCAGCTTCTTCTGTGCATCTTGCACATTGACTTGTAGGAGCAATAAAGTGATTTGATGAAAATCATTCAATTTAGTAAGGCATCTGAAAGTGGTGAAACAGCTTCCTGTAAGAGTCTGGGCCATTAGATGAGCAAAGGACTGGAAAAGGAAAGCTTATTTCACACTAATCAGCCCTGAGTGGCCCAAAGCAAAGATGTTTTAGGTGTGAATTACTCTGTATAGCCCAGCAACACCTGGCAGCACCAGAGCTGCTCACCGGAAGGCTCATCACTGCTGCTTCCTGAGACTGTTAAACACTTGGGCAAAATGTATGGTAGAAAGGTTTTTCACATCATTAGCAGGCAGAGGAAATGTGCTTGAAGTGTCCCCAGAAACCTATCACAGAGAGTGACTTTCACATCCTGACTTACTGAAGGGTGTTCCAACGCTAGTGAAGGGATTCCACACTTCTGCCTGCAGGAAAGCAGAGGGTGGCATTTTCAGCCACACCACAGCTGTAAAACCACTCAACATGGGTTTGATGCAGGAGCAGAGTGGCTGCTAGCTATTTATTATCCTGCAAGGAGCTGCTGCCTGTTGCCCTGAGCTACAACAAAAGGCCGATGAGAATTAAATTAACATCAAAAGAAGCAGAGCTGAGCCATATAAGCCTTCATCAGAGAAGCAAAGCAGACATGTAATTGTGTGCTCAAAACAAGTTAGATTTCTGCTCCCTCACACAACCCTGCAGTGGCTGGATTGGTGCTCTCTGCTTTTGTCCCCAACCCAGAAGCAACCAGCACCAGAGATTTCCTATTCAGCCTCCTCCTTGCTTCCTTATTTTCAGATGTAAAGAAGCAACACTACCCTTACAGCATCAGCACCATCATTTGCCATTCATCTTCCCCATGGCTCCTTATCAGCAGGAATAATTACCTTGAGCACCAAAAGGCCATTGGTGGAAATGAAGGGAAGGTCCTGTGTCACTCAGCACAGAATAGAAACTCATCATCTTGCATGAACTCCTAACATGATGCGGACTAACATACAGCATATAGCCTTGCTGCATTTTTCTCCCCAAACAAATAGAAAGAAACATATATATATTTGTTGATCATATTCAGAAAAAAAAATCATTGGAGATTTGGAACATTTTTTTTTATGAACTCTGTATTCAGCATCTGTGCTTCATGCATTAAAGAGAAAATTCAATCAGCTTGGTGTAATTGTTTTATTTACACCATTTTAGCCAGAAAATAAATGGCTACAATAATCTTCTGAATAAGAAATTATGCAGTTCACACCAGGAGGGTAATCAGCAGTGAAAAAAAGTAATACTTTCCTGACAAAGCTGGAAATTCGTGAACGCTCCTGTGATGGGCAAGAAACCAAACATGAAAACTACCTCAAGCTACTCCACATGAGAAAATAACAATGTTTTATTCATCCTCCCCTTTGTTTTTCCCTTCAAACACGATCTGCACAGGTGATTAACTCACTCCAAAAACCCGACCCAGAAGGAGCAGGCTCTTTCCTGTGGCTCTGGCAGAGCCCAGAATTCTCAGAGATGTTCCCCCTCAGTTTGAAGCTGAAATCATTGTAGTGGACCCAAATGTCAGCTGTATCTCCTATGAATGTAGTCCTATGAGAGATGAGTTTGGTTGGACACCACCTAATGATACTTCACCCACTTTAGCACCTCCAGACCTGCACCATGCAGATGGTGCCCAGCCGTGCTCCTGTCCCCACACCAGCCCCAGGAGTGTGATGAAGGCTCATACTGATTCCACAAACCAGCTTTCACAGCGGATACTAAGCAGGTTACTTACCAGGACCTGTGATCCTTCAAGAGCTTTGCCTGAACCTCTCAGAAAAGCATCCTTGAAGAGGATATGTGGCACAATGCACTCGGCGCTGCATTTGCTGGCATCTGTGTTGTCCTCAGATGCTCCAGTTCCACCCATTCTGCACCCCTTCCTGGCAGAAGCCCTTCAGGGTGCTCTCTGGCTCTTGCCTGTGCCTGTGTGCCTGAGCTTGGTGCTTTGATATCTTCTCTCTGCCTCATTGCCCTGTTTCTTTCAAGAGCACAACACCCAGCCCTACACAACAACAGAGCTCTGCAAAGCAGCTTCTGCACCTCACACTCCTAACCATCACCCAATGGCTTCCAAATCCTCTGAAGGTGTGCAGGTAGAGCCTTGAGTCTCAACAATACTGACCACATCCATGGTGTGTTGATAGTCCCCAGTCACTCACAGTGGAGCTGCAAGGACAGAAGGACACGAGGATTTTATTCTGGCATGTAATGGCGTTGTACACACTTTTCTCCTGGCTCAAAATGCTATTCCATGGAGGCATCAAAGGGACTTCAGTCCAGGCAAGCGGGTCATGTTACCTCAGAACCATCCTCCAACTGGAATGGTCCAGATCAATGACAGGAAGGATGTTCATGGCAGAACATCCTCAGCCCACATGAGGTACTTCAAAACCTACACAGGCCCTTCACGAAGTTAAAGGTCTTCCTGATGGACCTGCAGCCATCCAGGGCACCACATACTGAGAAAAAACAGAGGCTGAGTGTCCCTGCAAAAAGATGCATCACATCTCTGAAGCCAGGCTGCCATCAGCACATCTGGCTGCACAAACAGGTGTTTCATGTCAAGGTATTAGAGTATTATTTGGGGGGGGGCAGGGAGGGGTTCTGTGGTAGAAGCAGTGTTAACTAACTAGGAATAACCTGTGCACTGAGGTAAACTAAAATAACCCACCAAACATTTGTATATAGCACATTCACTCAGCACCAGCCTCCTTTACTCAGAATATAGTTCTGCAGGAACAGAGAAATAAAATAAACCTGCAACTGCCCACTGTGAAAAAGGGACACCATCCCCTACAGTGCTACCAGCACCAAATGTCCTACACTACAGGAGGGCACTTCTTCAAAAGCAGCAATCGTCCAAGTGCCATTGCTGAGGCTCCAGTGCAAGGTCGGCATCATTCCAGGGCTGGGAGGTGGCAACAGTCAGGTGGATACAAACCAGATTCCTGGACACCAATGTTTTCCAGTGTCACTCCCAAGGGAGACGGATGGCTTTGCCGTACTTTTAGTTTTCAGATAACAGCTCTTAAGGAGCAGCAAGAAAATTCAACATAAGACACTCAGTGGTACTTCTGGAGCAGTTCTAAAACTAACTCATCAATATGCCAGGCTGGATGTTGCTCCAGGCATCCTGGTCAGGTGGTTGGTGACCCTGCACATAGCAGGGGGGTTGAAACTAGGTGATCATTATGGTCCTTTCCAAGAGAGGACATTCTATGGTTTTATGAATGTTATGGCCATGGTGCTTTGCTGTTCCTGAGATGGGATGGATTAAACACAACACTTAAGTAGCTTAGGACATTTCCTTAGTGCAGCAGAGAACAGTACTGTAGAACAGAGGTGTGCACACGTTGCCAATGCTATAAAAAGGTTTCCATCTGCTTTGTTAAAATAAGGTTGTTTACTCAAAGTGACTTTGAAGCAGAGATGAGGAGTATTGCAAATTGCTCTAGAAAAGGAGTGCCACTATTTATAATAACTGGAGGAAATGAAGATGATGATAAACGCTGGTGACCACAAGCTTGATTCTACCTCAGTTTTATCAGATAAGCACAAAGCATATCATATTGTAGATTTACACCACATAAAAATTTAGGAACAGTGAGTCTCATTGGAAGATTATGTCTTCCATCTCTCTTCCAGACAAGCTTCTGAATGGGAGCACCTCATCTTGGATCCAGAGGCGGATGCTTTTGATTTTAATCTTTAAATCCCCTTAGCACTGTCCTACACACAGCTCATTAGCTAGCAGACACGCTCACACAGATGAAAGATATTGTTAAATATTCTGCTGATTTAGCAGTACTCTCTATAGCCATGGGGCTAAGCACTGAGCTTCATCCTGCCCCATGCTTTCTACAGCAGTGGCCAGTGCTCCTTGACCTATCAGTACACACCACTGAAAACAGTCTGGCCTCTTCCAAAGGCCTCCTGCTCTTTTATATTTAAAATCATTAATCAGATCCCCTCTCAGTCTCCTCTTCAGCAGGCTGGACAGTCTCAGCTCTCTCACTCTTTCCTCATACAGAAGGTGCTCCAGGCCCTCATCATCTTTGTGGCTTTTTGTTGGACTCTCTCCAGTAGTTCCTTGTCTTTTTTGAACTGGAGGGCCCAGCATGAGGCACAGTACTCCAGATGTGGCCTGAACAGGGCAGAGTAGAGGGGGAGGATCACTTCCCTCAACCTGCTGGCCATATTCTTCTTGATGCACCCCAGGGTGCCATTGACCTTCTTGGCTACAAAGGCACACTACTGGCTCATGGTCACCCTGTTATCCACCAGGACCCCCACGTCCTTTTCTGCAGAGCTCATTTCCAGCAGATCAGCTCCTAACCCATATTGACACATGTCGTTATTTCTCCCCAGGTATAGGACCCTGCACTTGATTTTGTTGAACTTTGTCAGGTTCCTCTCTGCCCAACTGTCCAGTCTATCCAGGACCCATCGAATGGCAGCACAGACTTCTGGCATGTGAGCCACTCCTCCCAGCTTTGTAACATAAGCAAACTTGCTGACGGTGAATTCTATCCCATCAACCAGGTCACTGATGAAGATGTTGAACAAGACTGGACCCAGCACCAGCCCAGCACTAGCTACAGGCCTTCAGCCAGACTCCATGTCACTGATGACAACTCTCTGAGCACTGCCAGTCAGCCAGTTCTCAACCTACCTCATCTAAGAAAGATGATTTAAAGCCACATATTAAATAACAGATGACAAATATCCAACACACTGCATTTTTCACCAGTCAGCTAAAAAGGAGATGAACAAGAAGAGGGTACTCTGCCAAGTTTTTAGTTCCCAGCACCTGCTGCAGAAACACAAAGACTGTTCAAAAAACATCTGTGAGAAAAAGCTTAACTTGGAGCCAGAGGAGTCCTTTTTCCTCACCAGAAAATCTTTGACTGTACCTATGGGATGTTCTCACACTGCAGAAAGAACACCCACTCCTAGGAAAAGAAGCAAGTATGCAGTAAAATATAAATCAATTTTGAAAGGATTGAACAAGGAAATAAAGAGTGACCTGCTGGGCTAATGACTGATGGCAGCATCTAAACCTCACAGAGACCAGCAGGTGGAAAACCACTGCACTCAGCAGCACTTATGGTGCACACAGTAAAAGTCATGCAGGATGTGGCCGCTTTCCCTTGTTCTTAGCTGCAGTGTTACATCAAACAAGAATTTATTACTGTTAAAACAAGGACACTAAATGACGCAGGTAGGGGTTAAAACTGTGATGTTAATTATAGACATATAAACACTTATGGATGTGGTATCCTTCATTTCTCCTCCTGTCTGTATATATGTGCACATCTATACACAAACTGACATATATGTAGAAGGAGGGCAAGGGATGCAGTCATATAGCATATGACAATATATCCAAATATATTTGCATCATTTGCACTTAGCTGCATGTATTACTTGAAATTTAGATACAAGCTAAGCCAAGACCACTATGCAAAATCCTTGCAAAAACCTCTATTACATATTAGAAAAACTTAGGTTGGTTGATACTTCCTGCCTTCCTCCCGAACTGTAGGCTGCTTTATTTATGGCAGCTTATGCACTTGTGCCTTTGGGACAGCTTTGCCCTTTCCCAAGTAGCTGATGTTGGCCACCCTCCCTGTCTTGCCTAGGAGCTGCCAGGCTCTACCACATCTCATCCAGCTCCACATCATGTGTGATCACAGATGTGATGCTTTCCCTGGTGCTGACCGGCCTTCAAACAACCCTTGCAGCCTGGTGGGTTCAGTGTAATGCAGTGTTTCAGGCGCACAGGATGCGCACACATCTCCCACACAGTGTGAAAACAGATCACACTGGGCTTTGTGCAAAACACTTGAATCAATATAGCTCAAAGCCTATCAAAGCCTTTTGCACTGCTCAGGCAGACTGAGCAGAATCTCAGTCCAAAGCCATTCTGAAAAAAAAATTCATTAATCATAAGCAGATGAGTTTCTTCCATCCACACGTGGATGGTGGGAGAGGCACCTTACTCCCACTGAGCTCCTTCACGACCCCCAGCAGCAGCTTGTAACATGGCAGGTGGAATTGCTGCATTGAGCACAGGGAATTTAGCGTGAACATCAGCCTCCAAAATGGGGTCTTTCACTCAGCATGCTTTCAACCCTCTCACAGCTCGTGTCTGGGAACATGGGCCGCTGGTGCTTCAGGCACATCACCACCTCACTCTTCCAGCGCAAGAGAAATTTCAACATTCTCTTGTTTGTTTTCTCTGTCTCCTAGCTCTTGGGAACAGCTGGAACCTTTAAACTTCACACAGAAGACACAAGTCTGAAAGGATTGTTTGGTTGCTTCGTTTTTGTTCCCATAAGGCCATTTCCTTTGCAGACATTCGGGATGAAGCAAAAGCTGTCTTTCTATCACCAAGCAATGCTGACAGCCTTGGATTCCCACCCACCTGAGCAGCATCGTGCATATGTCAGAGCGTATCCCCTCCATATGGAGAACAAAAATAAGTGGCATTTATGTTTCATTATTATACCAGAGGAGGTCCCAATTAGATTTGCCATCTAACTGAAATAAAAATGCCATTTCAAATACTGTGTTAACAGCATCACCCAGTAGCCATGCTGCAGAGCTATTTGCATGTCGTGGGATACAGACAGCAAAGAGGAGTCTGGCTTTGGGAATACATCTCAGCTGAAGGGGAGTGGCTGTGAGGCTGCTGGCTGGTCTCTACCAAAAGCTGCTTTGCTGCTTCTGACAACTACTGCAGGCTGTGCTCCTCTTCCAGCCCCACGGCCACTCTGTAAAATCAGACTGCTGCACCCAGCTGCTGGGTCTGCTGGGTCTGCAGCCTGGCTCCCAGCGAAATCAGAGTGTAATGGGCTTTTGTCCTCACAACCAGAATGCTCTGGAGTGCTGTATGAAGTATCATCTGGTCATGCTGTGCTGCTCAAGAGCACTTTGAAAAGAGAAAAAATGAGATAAACGTACAGAGGGCTGCAAACATAGCTCTAGTTTATAAAAAACTGCAAACTACAGAATGCCATTCTTTTCTGCTAGGTGCTGCCAACTATAAAAGAAACAAAGGAGATGTTACTTCTTCAGACATGAGTAAGAAAGGGGGATAATCCAGGCTTGCAGCTTTCTTCATGTATAGATCTCAAATGCACCCCAAGGGGTGGCCCAACACTGTTTGCTTCGTCTCACTCTGCATACTCCTGCCGAAGCTGGCAGGTTGTGGCTCAGACAGATATGCACTACTATGGGTATAAAAGTGACTGGATGGCTGGGACTACAGAGTGGTGGTGTTAAATCTAGCTGGTGACTGGTTGCTAGTGTTTGTTCCTTGTGGTCCATATTGGGACCGGTCCTATTTAATATCTTTAGTGATGACCTGAATGGGGGTATTGAGTGCACCCTCAGTAAGTTTGCAAATGACACCAAGTTGGGGAGGAGTGCAGTATGACTAGGAGAAGGAAGGCCCTCCAGAGTGATCTGTCCAGGCCGGATCACTGAGTAGAGACCAATGGGATGAGATTCAAAAGGACCAAGTACACAGTCCTGCACTTTGGTCACAACAGCCCCACACATTGCTACAGGCAGAGTGCCAGAAGGCTGCACGGAGGAAAAGGACTTGGAGGTATTAGTCAACAGCTATCTAAATGTGAGCCAGCAGTGTGCCCAGTGTGGTCAAGAAGGCCAATGGCATTCTGGCTTGTACCAGAAATAGAGCACAGGCTGCTCAGGGAGGTGGTGGAGTCACTGTCTCTGAGGTGCTAGAGAAATGTGGAGATATGGCACCAAGGGACATGGGTTAGTGGGCATGGTGAGGAGGGTTTGATGCCTAGAGTAAATGGTCTTAGAGGTCTTTTCCAACCAGAATTATTCTATGATTCTGTGATGCTACAATTTTGTGATTCTGTGAAAGCAGCCATACAAGGGCTTCTCCCCATCACAAACTGTCAGCAGCAGGTTTCCCCTGCTCTGTACCTCCTCATTTATAGCATGGAGAAAAATCCTTCTATTGCTTATTGTGATGAGACAAATCTGTCCTTCATGCAGTCACCTGAATTTCTTCCAACCAGTGGGAAGGCCTGTAGGTAACCAGGAGCAGGACTAGGGGAAATGGTTTTAAGTTAAAAGAGGGAAGATTTAGGTTGGATGTTAGGGGGAAGTTCTTCACTAGGAGAGTGGTTAGGCCCTGGAACAGGCTGCCCAGGGAGGTTGTGGATGCCCCGTCCTTGGAGGTGTTCAAGGCCAGGTTGGACGGGGCCCTGGGCAACCTGATCTAGTAAATGTGTATGTTTGGTAGCCCTGCCAGGCAGGGGGGTTGGAACTACATGATCCTTGAGGTCCCTTCCAACCCGGGTCATTCTGTGATTCTGTGATTCTGTGAATGCAGCCAGGTGAAGCATGGGACCGTGGGCATGGTGCTGAAGTGCTGTCGTTTCCACAACACTGCTGCGGCTGTCATAGCTGAGCTGCCAACAGCACAGACAGAGGCTACATCCTCTTGTTTTCCCTTTGCCCCCCTCTCTGCTTTGTCTGCTTTCATCCTGAGTCGTTGTCCTCTTGAGAAACAAGGTCAGAATCAGCAAAGCAATCTGAGAGCTACCAGCAGCACGGAGCACCCCTTCCTGCCCTCATTTCTTTATTTGCCTCACATTCCCTCTCCAGCAGCACTGGATGCCGGCTGTAATTATTGGGTTGTCTTCTTTACAAAAGAGTCTGTATAAGTAAAACTTTGAGATAGGAAAAGAGGATTAGGTCTTTGTCGTTGTTAAAGCACATTTTATGGTCTCAGCTCTAAATCTCCCAAGTTTCTCCTTCCCGACATTGCTCAGTGAATAGGTACAAAGTAAGTTTCTGTTTGACGTGGGAACTTGGTTAGACTTGTGGGAGCAGCAGCACAGCCCCAGCATGGCAATGGCACAGAGGCAAGGACTACGTCTTGAGAAGAAAACGGTGGCAGAAATTACAAACGTCTACAAGTGCTTACAATCACAGCCTGTTCTCTATGTCATGTAGCAGCAGCTGTTTGAAGCCTGCCCAAATGGAGCGTTTGAGGCATTCCATTAATTTAGGGGAAATTAAGTTGTTATGGGAAAACAAAAAAAGAAGCAGATTACAGGATTTTCTCAGTTCTCTGAACTCCACAAATGAGCCCGATACTGAGCTGTGCTCTGAATGCAGAAGGGGAAAGAGAATGTATTTCTGATACACACTTCTCATGTACAGGCAGAGGAAACTTTGCCAAGGAGAACAAATTACGCTACTGTTTAGTTACTATAAAAATAAAATAATATATAGCAACAATTGTGTGCAACCACCCAGGAAGCACAGATATATAGTGCTAAGGAAAATAGCCTTAAAATACGCAGGAGCCGCTCAGAGTCCCCGCGCACACAATGCCATGGCACTCACTGCACTGCAGTCTGCAGCAACAATTACTGAGCTGTGATGGGAAAAGTCTTACAAGAATACAAATTGCATTTCTTTGCCTACCACAAGAAACAAATAACCCTTATCAAAGATCATTCATCCCCTGTCACGGCCACAGTGACTGCGAGTGAAAAACAACTGAAATCAAACAATGAAAACCAAGAAAGAATAAATTAAGAGATGTCACAAGCTTTTCCAAAGCAACCCTTAGCCAAGTCTGGGATTGCCCTATTATGTGTGCTAGGTCAAGAGCATCTGAGCCGGATGGTGCTTTGGCCAAGGCATGCAGGAGCACCCGGCTCGGGGCGGGCTGGGGTGTGTGTGAGCACAGTGCTGGTGCCATAGTGGGGGAGAGGGGAGGGGAGAAGCCCTCTCTGGGCACTGGAATGCTGTGTTACTAAAACATTGCAAGCCATACTGTGCTTTAATAAAAATCACTCCTTTCCTAAAATGAAACTGAGCAAGGCAATCTGCTGCACCATTAAAAGTGGTGCTTTCCTCCCAGTTCTGGAGATATGCTGTAGGTTATGAGCAGCATAAATTCTGACTTTTTCCATTTAAGCTATAGACATTTAATCTCAAAATAAAACAGCTCTGCAGCTGCACTGTACCCCTATGCAGAACCAAATGTGAGACACACTCTTGTATTGCATAGGAACAAGATGTTCTGTCAAAACTATTAATACCAAATCATGCAGGAAAAGGTGGACTATTTTGGCAGAGAGTCCTCATTTCCAGCAGAGAATAGTCCAAAAGGAAGTCAGAGATCCGGCCTCTGAACACAAAACAAGGAGCACTTGTAAACAGTCGAGGTGTATTTCCATGCAATGGTGGGTGAACCTGGGGCATTTTTTAAGCTTTTTCTTCCTTCAGTCATACATAATCATATAAACAGCAGTCCATTGAAAGCTTAAAACAAACACTGCAAGTCTTTTTGAAAAATGTTCCTTTGTTAATAATAGTTGAAGATCTGGATGGATGCCTTTCAGGCCAGGCAAGCTGTGCTTCAGTAATCCACAGGCACTGGGGTTGCTCCTGGGGACCTTCTGCCACCCTCATTCATGGCATCAGACCCACAGGAGAAGGCAGCAGGGATGGCTGCTGTCTCAGGACACAACAGTTTGAGGCCTCTTTCCATTACCTGCATACTGCCTGAAGGAGCCAGTGAGTCCATGTAGAAGGTAACTGCTGCTCATGCAGACAGAAGCAGTGGCAGATGTTGGCTGCTGGCTTGGACAAGTTCTTAAATACAAAATAAACACAAGGATTCTTGGGTTTGTGTATTGCCTCATCCCATTACCATCCAAAACAACTACATTACTCAGTTCTGGAGACTTCAATAAACAGAGGTTTTTATGAGCTAAACTGAGCAGGATTCAGATGAAGCAACCAGAGGCGGTCAGTCAGCAAAGGGAAATATGGGTGACTTGCCCATGTCCCACTATTGGATTTGCAAAACAAAGCCCCATTTTGAGTTCTTGTGAACACCACCAAAAAATATCCCAGGAAGCCATCACTAAGGCAACACAAACATCCTCACTAACCCTAAATCGTCACTTACGCATCACGGCAGCCAGGCACCCTCACCCCCACAACATATTTCCCTTCGGTTCCACTGCGCAGCCACCCACCAGAAACACAGTTGACTGCTTTCAATAGCTTTAAAGATCACAAGGTCACAAAATAGCTCACTGAAGTTGTTCTATAATTTACATTGTCTTACTTTAAATTTGCATTACTGCCTTTAAAAACAGGGAACTTTCAGTATGTTAAAGATATCCCCCCCTGTGGTGAGATTTCAGTGAGGTTTTACTTTTCTTGAAGAGAAATCAAATGATGTTTTTGCCTTTGCTTCAAGTTTAGTGATAAACATTCAGCTGGAATGAATGCTTTTTACTTTAACAAATTAGGACACTGGGAATGAAGCATCACCTCATATTGCCCCTGATTCACATTTTACTCTTCTCATCATGTTTTTAATTTGATACTATCTTCTGGAATCTCTGAACCATTACAGACATGAATGCATGTGTGAGCTTGCAGTCCTTCACTGCAGCCGTGCCAGGCAAGATGGACATGCCCACTGACATCCCACGGACCTGGGAACAGTGTCAGCAATGTTAATGTGTCATAAGCTGTGGTGATAGAAAAGAGGAAAGCAAATGGCAGCTTGCAAAACTTAAGGAAATTCACCCATAGCATTGAGGGGTAATACGGCAGCCTTCTATATGACTGTGTGCCAGAGAAGGAGGAGGATTTGGGACCACATTGTTATTTTCTACATGATGACATTCTGGAACTTCACGTATAAATTGAATTCTGGTTTTATAAGCAATACAGAAATGCAGCTTGGCAGAGCTGGTCTGAGCACAACTCTCTGTCAACGCTCTGGTTTCCAGTCTGTTCCATGAACGGTGCTTTTCCACTGCGCTGCACCGTACATCAGCAGGGCACCGCAGGGGGATTGGCTGCAAACACACCCATCTGTCAGCTGCACTTCTAAGCATCCTCCCGCCAGCAGGAGATTGGACCTGGAAACTGTTAATTCCAATGCATGAGTACCACAGGCCTCGAAAAATGAATCTTCTTAAATAACCATTCAACCAATGCTTCTCACTGGTTAGCTATCTCTTCCTCAAACAAAATCTCCCTTTGTGCTGTTGGCAATCATAATACTTTGAGAAGGAGAAGAAAGAGAGTTGCCATCTTTGTCTGCTCTTTTTCCTAGTGGTGGTCAAGGTGGGACAACTCCTGGCTCAGGGCACATCCACTGGATATCATTTGGGACTTAAGAAGTCTTCCATTTCTGTCCCCAAAGCATTAAGATGCCCATCCCATCCCTTGTTCTTACCTCACCAGCAAAGCCCACAGGAGCTCTCCTGCCCTTCCTTACTGGCTCTCAGACTCAGCTGCACCTCTCTGTTGCTCCACCAGTCTGTTCCCTCACTCTTCCTCCTCCACTTCCTTTACTTTCATAAATTCCTCATCGCTCCTTATCAACTTTGTCTATTTCTTGTACTCAGACCCTCTCTGTAGCCCCCTGAGCCTCGCTGAAATCCATCTGCCTTCTCAACATGTCTATGGCATGGTCTTTCCACACTGTGGACTCAAGAGAGACGTGGAGGCACCGAGGCTGACAGTCATGGGCTGGGAATGGGTTCAGCAACTAGGAGCAGGAGAATGAGAGGTGAGGGCAGGGTTGAGAGCTGGAAATGACTCCTGCAATCACCAACAGGACTGCACTGCTAGGAGGACATGCAAACAATTACACCAACCTGCCTAATGCAAATGGTGACACACATTATGAACGAGGAAATGTCATCTCTTGCTTTGTGTATTGTATATCTGTCTTTTACCAACAGCAGTCTGAAACTGAATCCTCCTCTCAGCAGTGCGATGAGTACTGGCACCTCACATCCCTCCTTATACTGCTGCAGAAACAGTATTTGTATACAGCCACAGACTTCCATTCATTGCAAAGACAAGGAAAGCTGGAGATGGATTTCACACTGGAGAGGGGGAAGAAAGAGAGGCACAAACTAAGGGCACAAAGCACGTTCTGACACATCAAGTCACAAGCCCAGTACCAGCTGTCTGGAGAGAATGCAGGAACTGAAATCACTCGCTAATGTGCCCAGATGACAGGCTTCTACCCACTCCCAGCAGCAAGTGCTGAGAATGAGCTTTGGGATTTCTGCCATTTTTACTCTTTACTTTCCACTCAAATTCTGACTTTTTGCAAGTCATCCTTTCAATAAATTCACACCGAGTTGCACATGGGATATCGTGGTTTCCCTGTTTCCACATGGTCTGAATGGCCATAAAACACAACCAGTCCCACTGGCAGCCTATTTCTGCTGCAGCCCTCATGGCTTAGTATGCTGTTTTTCTTGCTCTGCTCCAGGCTGTGTTCTTGTCAGCTGGGGAAAGCTACTCAGCCAAAAGACAGTGCTTCTTGTCCATGAGCATGCAGCTAAAATTGATGGTCAATGAGAAACTTCTAGTCTTCCTGCAGGAGTCAGCTCTTTTGTTGTCACTGCTGACCCCCAGAATCACTACTGCTAGCAGGCACATTTAGGCAGGTGTGTCCTAACTCCATCCTCCCCAGAGCAGGCTCAAACAGAGCTGTGTCCAAATGGGTGTCCCCATGGAAGGGCACCCTGCAGCCTCTCTGCAAGGCTGTGCCAGCACCTGACCACCATCACAGCTAAAATCCCCTGTTGGCTTGCCAGCACCTCCCACATGATGAGTCCAAAGCCAGATGGGAGTTCTTCTGGTAGCTCATATATGTGATGTCTTCGCCAGTTCATAAGAAGTCAGTGTTTATTAATTAGGGCTAAAGATTTCCACATTTCCTTCAAAATGTGAATTGTGAAAAGCCCTCACAAGCTCTCAGGGAGCCAGCCAGGACAGAAAACAGCTGCCCATGGTCCGGCAGTGTTGCAACAGCCTGAGCAGAGGAGCTGCACCAGACGTTGGAATTACATCCTACTATGTTCAGTCTCAAAGCCTAACCTTCTGCACTGGAAGTCCCATGAAATTCTCAGTGGTTCTCAGGGCTCAGGAAGCCATCCTAAAGAGCAGAAGATGCACCCAGCTGTAGGCAGAGCTCCAGGCCTGGGAAGATCCCTCTCCTACAGCTGCAGACCGTGGAACAGCAAGATCTACTTCAGGGCAGGTTACATGCCCTGCCACCTCAGGAACCCATCTGAGGGCCTGACTGCAGGCAGCATGGGAGCCCCAGCAGGAGCATCTCAGAATGAGTGCATGCAGATGGTTCTGGTTTCTTGGCTTGGAGCCTGGAAACACTGTCAGCTACCAAGAGAGGTGGGCTAGGTGTGATGCACTGGCTTTCCATGAAACTTATCATGGTTTTAATGCAGCACTTCCCTTTATTAATTTTATCAGAGTTTTATCAAATCAAAGGTGATGTAAGTGAAATAATTCAGCTAACCATCATTTTCCAAGGAAGATTCCCTTTGTAATCAGCACTGATGAGGCTGCACCTCGAGTGCTGTGTTCATTTTTGACCCCCCCACACGAGAAGGACATCAAGGCCTTTACATCGAGCTGATGAGATATGGGCTAGTGGGCATGGTGGGGATGGACCAGATGATCTTAGATATCTTCTCCATCTTTCCTGGTTCTATGATTCTGAAGATCTGATAGATGAGATAGAGTCCATTCACCTGAACACCAAAGACTTGTCACAGACCCGCAGAGGAAATGTACTTGTTTCCACACAAGAAATATTTATACGCACAGTGAGATATACATACGCACATGTGTGTGTGTGTGTAGTAGTAGTCCACAACTCTGTTGGATTGTTGTCAGCATTAGTCTGCAGACTCCTGTTGTCCCCATAAGGAGGTGTTTGGTGAATGACTCATTTCTAGATTCATTCTTCCAGAATGATCATTTCAAACTGTTTTTTCCCTTATGCCAGTTTAGTTTTCAGACATGAGCCCTATTTAATTTTTGGCCCACCTTTTAGTTCTTTTATTATTCCACGAGTAGGGGAATGCAATGCCTGCTGAATATCATGTGACTGCATAATCCTTCAAATATTTGCTTTTAATTACGATGGAAGACATAGAGGAAGATGAAACTTCAGTCCCTTTGGCCATTCCTTGCATCTCGATTCCCTGCTGTTAATCACTACACATTGTTTACAATTTCTCAGCCAATTTTCAATCAACACGAATCTGCAAACTGCTCATATGAAAGCCAACCCGAATTACTTCTGCAAGCGAGCTTTCCTCAGATGCCCAGCCAAGCTCAGAGCTCGCAGAACTCCGCTGAGGATCGACTGTTTACCCTGGGGATGCATTTGGAGAAGTGATCGCAGTCCCAGAGGCTCCGACAAACTCCCCACAACGCAGCAGTGCCGTGCACAGGTTGCTGGCTCCCTGCAGTACCCAGCAGCTGGCACTTCTGCCCATGTCCTCACAGCAGCCGAAGGCAGCAGAGAGGAGAGCACCACGTGCTTCCCTGTGTGCTCAGAGTTCTGGACTGCTCAGTGGCAACCTCAGCTGTTTTCAATGTCCTGCCATAAAGTCCCAAACCCCAAATCAAATGCTTTTGCCCAGTAGAGTCTGCTCTGATAAAGCCTGTCTGGGCTCCATTGTTGCTCACAAAGCCTCTTCCCAGTGTAGTCCCTCACCAGCTCTGTGATCTGGGGGCTTCATCCTAAATTCCTGCATCAGTCAAGCCAAATTAAGACTTACAGACAGGTCTCCATGGCAATAGTGTATAAAGCAAGTACTAGAGATACCTCTAGCCATGCTCCTCTATCCAGTAGCAGCAGCTTGCTTCACTCAGATTTGTTTAATCCAGTCACCAGCACATTAATAACAATCAAAAGAAAGGAAAGAAATCACAGGAAAGGTGGCAGATACAAACATCCTTTAGAAGAAATAGCATGGAGGGAAGGAATCTCATCCCTGGAGGGTGTTCTTTTATAAAAACATACAAACCTGGAGCAAGTCTTAGACCCATGTGTCTTCTGAAAAGATGCACTCATTACATATCATTACACAACTCGCAATTAGAAGATATGTGCTTCCGGAGGCTAATTCCTTCCTTGCATAACTGACCCATTTCAATCAGTTTATTTACTTGCTGAAAAAGTACCTGTCATCTTAGCATATTTCCTATTGCCCTTTTCTTATAGGAAGCTAAGGATCATGTGTGATTTTGTTTTTTTTAACTTAGCACATTGTAATCTGCTAAGTTCTTATACATTTGTATACAATATTATCCTTATTAGATAAGAAATCTGTCTTCCTCCCACCATGCTCATGCTGCCAGTGAACATCAAGAAACTGCCACATCTCTCTTGCTCAATGACAGGTCCTGGTCAGACAGAAGGGATGCGGCAACCCATAGAAAATGTGCAGGGAACTTCAGCGCAGGAGCATCGCATTGCTAGGATCAAACACAGCAGGGAGAGGGAGGTGATTGTCCCCCTCTACTCAGCTCTTGTAAGGCCCCATCTGCAGCACTGCATCCAGGCCTGGGGCCCCCAGTACAGGAAGGACATGGAGCTCTTGGAGCGGGTACAGAGGAGGGCCACTAGGATGATCAGAGGGCTGGAACACCTCTGCTATGAGGAAAGGTTGAGGGAACTGGGCTTGTTTAGCTTAGAGAAGAGAAGGCTACAGAGAGACCTCATTGTGGCCTTCCAGTATTTGAAGGGAGAGTATAAACAGGAGGGGGAACAACTGGTTACAAGGGTGGATAGTGATAGGACAAGAAGGAATGGTTTTAAACTAAGACAGGAGAGGTTTAGGTTGGATATAGGAGAAAGTTTTTCACTCAAAGGGTGGTGATGCACTGGAACAGGCTGCCCAAGGAGGCTGTGGATGCCCCATCCCTGGAGGCATTCAAGGCCAGGCTGGATGTGGCTCTGGGCAGCCTGGTCTGGTGGTTGGTGACCTTGCACATAGCAGGGGAGGTGAAACTAGATGATGATTATGGTCCTTTTCAACCCAGGCCATTCTGATTCTATGATTAACAGCAAATAACACTACTGTTCCTGCTCCCCCTACTCACAAAGCTCTTTCTCTCTAAAGTACTGGGAGGTGGGGAACAGACATTCATAATAAAACTCCATCAAACTCCTGACAGAGGTGGTGTAGGGGAGGCAGCTGAAAGGAACAGGTTATTTCTGGTGGGTCCAGGTCTTGATTTTGCTGCATTAACCAACCTTGTTGGTTGATTTAAGACTGATTTTGACCTTCAGGGATGTGAAACCCCTTCACACCCACCAACTTCAGATGGGTTTCAGTTCAGTGGTCACTCCATATTTTGTGACCATAAGAGACAGCACATGTCAAAGCATTTCTGACAGGTAACCTCAAGTCCTCTGGCAGTTAGGACTCAAGTTTAAGGCTGGAATACCACTGCCACCAACCTGCAGATACCATGCAGGAACACGGGAGCAGGAGCAGAGACACCAGCACTGCAGTAGGCAATGCTCATGGCCATTACCCCTGTCCAGGTCATAAAAATACAGACACACATGTTCCCGATAGAAATACAGCTATACAAGATGTCCCACACAACTGCAAAGTGTGTGCTTCTGTGTACCTGCAAATGACTTCTTAGATTTCTCCTCCGACCAAAGTAAAGAAGTGGGAACATTCACTGTCAGTATTACTAACTCCTACGGGTACATTTACAAGCATACGTTTGGGCTTGAAAAATACTTTGCTTACATTACAAAAAGCACTCCCCTAATATGACGCTTTCTTAATACATCTCCTTGTACTGGCATGTTACTTTAAGCTCTCTCGTTTCCTCACTTTAATTACTTTCTCTTAAGCAGCTTTGCTTCTATGAGTGATGTCAGAGCTCTTGTCTATGGTACAAGTGAACTCAGAGTCTGGGGATCGTAGATACATCCTCCTTGGACATTTAAGCAGCACAGTAGCATCACTGCAGTTTGCACCTGCAGACATGCACCATCCATACTGCAACTGTTTCTGCATCCTCTTCTCCCACTACACATCTTTTCCTGAAGGCAATGAGTCCTGGCAGTTCTGTCTATAAGCACAGATAAGTCTGGGCAAAGCAGAACTGCTTTGAAGGCAGAACCAGCAGATGCAAAGGTCCTTCCAGTAAGTGAAGGGAGCTTCCAGGCAAGAAGATAAGGGACTTTTTGTGGTTTGATGGTGGTAATACAAGGGGGAATGGCTTTAAACTAGAATAAGGCTGGCACAAAAGGTGCCATGAGTTAAGGAGCACTGACAACAAGGTAGAGTTGACGTCACATTTCAGTTCAGACCCCTAGTACTTGGAGTACTGTTTTCTTTCTCCGTTTGATCTAGTTCAACAAGCTGAACAGTTTCAATGTGGACCAAGCTATTTTCCTGTATTATGCAATCCTACTTATAAAATAAAAAAATAAAAAAATTAAAGAAATTTAAAAAAAGAAAAAGAAAAAGAAAAAGAAAACGAGAAGAAAAAAAGATCCTCTTCAAGCTGTTTAATGATGTGGCAAAAGCACATTTTAAAACACATGTCACTTCAGTGGAGGGTTATTATCTCTTTCATTCACCTTCCTACAGGTGCTATCACCTGGTGCAAATATAGGTAAGTACAAAAGAGGAACTGGCTCCCGTTTTATGATATAACAACAGCCAGCAAAGTTTTACAGTGATGTTTTAATGCACAAAATGTGCAACTTCTGTCTCACCAGTCACAACACTCAAAGCTGTAATTAATACAGCCCAACTGCAAATTAAGAAAGGTGGAAATAACACAGTGAAATGTATTTAACTTGCACAGAATCTGGATGTTCATTCTACGTGTTCATTCTCAACAGTAGTTACCTGAATATAAATTAAGCCATCAAAAGAACTGCCAGTCCATTCCACAACGGCCACACTGTTTCATTTGAAATATGAAAGGTGACACTTTTCTTAAAAGACTTTTTTTTGGTAGGATTAAAAAGCCACTCTCTAATTTCTTAGCTGTCTTGACATGGTGATGACAACTCCATAAACCTGAGTAATTATAGAAAATGAAGCACTGAAGTTTGATATTGAACATGCCATTGCAGAGGAATATCGAGGACTGTCTTTCAGAAGTTTGCTTACATCAACCACATACAAGTGTCTGGTGGGCATATATTTATCACGCTGTTGTTTAATAAGCAATGAAGAGCACACCCAAGGGTATACCACTGCCACATGGAAACCTGCATGATAAGTCTGGGGTTATTTTATAATTCCTGCACTTCTACAACCACCAGAAACAGAGCAGTGAGACATAGTGGTGGCTTGGGGGAAGCACCAGCCTGGCCAGCTGTGAGTCCCAGGCAAGTATGTAAAATGGAAGGTGCTCATAGTCAAAGGAATGCTAAGGTTGGAAAAGACCTCAAGATCACTTCGTCCAACTTCACTGCTGGGAGATGTAGATGTTCAGGCACTGCACTGAAATGAACTTAGGAGCTCTTTCTTCAGTACTCAAATACCAAAAAGATTTACACATTTATTTCAAAAGGCTTCTCCATGAGAACTCCTCAGTGCCTCATAGACTGAATGGGAAGGAAGCATTCTCCAGCCCCAAGGTCTCAGCCACATGACTGGGAAAGAAGTTTTGAAGGAATTCAGAGTCAATTGCTCCAGCATCAAAGAGGACTGTTTTGCATGTTTGTTTTTTTTTCCTTTGGAACAACAAGGGGAGCAAGAAATATTTGAGGAGAAATAACAAAAAGCCACAGAGGCGCCAATCTGAGAAGAATTTAAAGGAATGTATGATATAAATACTGAACAAGTCATCTATGTTTGGGGAAGTTGATGAGGTACATGTGTGGGAATACAAAAGATGGAACATGCCATCATACTAACATTTGTCCACAGGTGTTAAAAATAGTGACTGTAAGTACCTCCTCTTCATGGCAACAGGAGCTGTCTATGTTCACATGCAATCCAACAAATACACAATCCCGAACCAGTGCAGATCCTTCCCACAATACTTTTCTATTCCACAGAATCACAGAATTATCAAGGTTGGAAAAGACCTAGAAGATCATTCAGTCCATCCATCACCAATACTTCCCAGTTAAATCATATCCCTAAAATCATTCCATCTGTCCCTCCTTCACCCACTATGGCTGTTTCTTGAAGCACTGTTGAAACAGGACTGGGAGCACTGTTTGAAACAGGAGCTGTTTCTGTAATCAGTTTTGAGCTTGTGTATAAGCCAGCTTCACCTTCATCATTCAAAACACTCCTCTAAAGAGTTCAGAACTTTCTACAAACCTAGTTCTTCTCTGATTCTGGATGTAATTTAAAGCTTCTTTCAGGATGTTTGTTTCTCTGAACTGCATCCAGATTAAAAGCAATCCATCTGAAGGAAAAGGAAAACCAAGCACAAGTTAAATCTACTCACTGTTAAGTCTCTATCTCTATCAGGTGCCTTCAGCTCCTGTAATCCCTGTACTTCAATCTGCCATTCTCTATGTTTTCAAATCATAACTTCCTAAGAGATTTAATGAAGATTTACCCTACAGCCTACATTCCCCTTCACAGAAATGACAAGTTTCTGGTTCTCTCTCTTCGGAGTAAACAGCGGTCAAAGCAATCATAGCCAATTCCAGGCACGTTTAACTCC
Organism: Coturnix japonica; assembly: GCF_054131305.1. Classification (NCBI taxonomy): domain Eukaryota; kingdom Metazoa; phylum Chordata; class Aves; order Galliformes; family Phasianidae; genus Coturnix; species Coturnix japonica. Next base: position 18,420,377 of record NC_140664.1, on the reverse strand, counting down.
ACCAAGGACTCTTCCCTAATATCCATTAACTGTCTGCACTGATAGATGCTGTAAATAGCCAGAAAAAAAGCCACCTCATGTTTTAAGTTCAGCAGCCAGGCAGCTTTGTCCCAGTGCAAGACCCATGGGCTGTGGATACAGCTGCCTCCTGGCATTGCTCCCTGCAGTTGTGCCTCTTTCTATGACATCTCTTCTGCAGAGTCATTTATAACCCATGCATTGGCTGAAAGAGTCGGGGTAGAATTGATTTAAATTTAACATTTAACAGGTTTTTTCACTATCAAACTACTTGGTAGGAATAAAACTACTCACAACCCTCCAAAAATTCATGATTCTTCTTTGCAAAATATTCTGCTTGCATTAATCGAGCAGATCATGTATCTGGATGTGATACTCAGCTCTTTGAAATGGCCAGGACAAAGCCAATGTTAACACAGCTCCATTCAGCGCTCTCTTCCAACAAACACAAACAAATAATGTTTAGATATTTACCACTTCATTCACTCTGCGGATCCAGGGGATTGTAAACAAAAAATATTAGAGCACAGCACAGCTGCCATGATGGTGCTTCCTCAGTCCTCATACCAATTAATTCATCCTTATCCAGAGCAGCAAGCTTGAAAAACTTGAGCTGCACTATGCTCAAAAGTACAGAGATTTTTTCCTAATGAGCCGTGACATACCCAGCAGTGTCTGTCTGCTGGCATGCATGAAGCTGCCTAGCAACAATGCAAAAAAATCCTATGATAAGCCCCAGTGGATCTCAGAGTCTGTTAAAAATGGTAATCTCTTGTCATAGGAAAGCAGAGATGGTTTCAATTAAGAACAGCAGTTCTCAACTTATTATTTATATGCAATGAACTAAAATAACATTCATAAAGTATAAATACAATGTGAAAAGGCCATGCTTAACCACTTAAAGCTTTAATTTGAAGTACGTAGTTCGCCATTCACATTTGTAAGCCTTTTGTTTCACTTAATGGCAAAAGCATTCCAGCTAGGTCAGACCTACACTTGAGTTTATACAATGTGGAAATCAAGCAAACGGGGATGGAATGGACTCAATATGTCTGTTAGTCCATCCCGAAGCACCAAGGCAGGAGAAATTTCATACAGACCATTCCTGTCTGACAGTGCTTTACTTGCCAGCCTCCCCAAAGCTCCATACACAAACTTTGGAGCATCTGCCCTGGCACTCCACTCAGTAGTGAGGCTCTCCGGGAAGCTGGAAACCAGTGAGGAATCTCTGACCTAAACCTGCCTTGTTCCAATCCTTGCTGCACCTGAACAGACATAATGAACAGTGCACTGTATTGCTGTGTTTAGAAATGGCTATCCTGTGTTCCTTTAGACTCATTTTGAGTAAATAACCATAGCTTTTCTCAGGCTTTCTTTACAGAGATCTTATTTTTTACCTGGATTGCTTCCTGCCTCCTTTGGATTACCCCTCCAGCTCTTTATGATCCGTACTGGCTTTCACACTCCACAAATGCACTCTCCCATTGCAAGGCAGCAGTGACAGTGCTGGGGGTGCACCCACCACTTTTCCAGGAAGGCCTGATCTCATAGGACCCCAATGACCCAGCTCTGCAGGGCATGGTTAAGGGCAAAGCATCAGCTTCAGCTTTGATTGCCTCAAATGCAGGAGATGTCCATGAGCTCAGCTGGAACACAATCCAAGAAGAGGCTGAGGTGTCACACACATGACACTCAGAACAGGGCAAAGCCCCACAACATGCCCCATGTTAATCAGGGCATCTCTCTTTCAAACTTCTGTTTTTCTCTTCTTTCTCCCAGTGGACTAAATTATAAAAGAATCATGATTAAATGTCTTTAGGAATTGGATCCTGGCAAAAAAAAGAGTCTCTGGCCCATTCCCAGAAATAAAGAATTGCTTTTTCTCTGATGAAACAATGCAAAGCTTCAGATTCATACGGAGCATCAGCATAAACATTTATCCTAACTTGGCAGAGCTGCGAGCAATGAGGAAAAGAGTCCAAGAGAATAAATAACATAACCTCAGCACCTGGGGTCAGAACACAGGGAAAATGCTGCCTCTGCTGCACAAGCTAAGAAATTCAGTATGTTCAAATAAGCACTTTCAAATTTATGATCAAATGCCAAAGGAGCAACTTTAATGCTGTTGGCCTGATTTTTGCATTTTATTGGTATTTTCAGTGATTACCTGACAGTGGGTAATTCAGTACTTTGAAGACGGCATCATTATGTCACCTCCCATTTTTGGCATAATCACAAATGGAATTTAAAGTAAAGTCTGGTAAATCAGGTTCCTTCTGGCTCCTAAGCAATGTGTGCATCACTATTCTGTGGCTGCAAAGTCTTGTTACATAAGAAATCAACTTTCTTGTACATGTCTTAATTATCAGGTTCCTTGTACAACTGCAGTTATCAGGGGTACAGGAATATGTATATGCTTAGTTGTTCCGGGTAGTCTGTTTTCACACATGAAAAATTCCTTAGAATTCTTATTTTTCATCAGATTTCCACTTTGATTATAGGTGTCATTGATTTCTTGCCTTGCTGTTTTTGTTCCTCTGTTCTTGCTGCTGAGGATGGAGTTTTGACTGTGGCACACTGTGGAAGCAATAAGAAAATACAATCATTCTCAAAGGTCTAAGCATTATCATCTACAATTAACCAGTCCAGCTGAGACCTCTACATTAAAATAAATAAGCAAAACTTTCCTACCTGCTCCTTTCATGCCTTCTCTTTCAGCAAAAGGCCTCGCTGTGTTAACTTTTGGTCTACTCCTAATGGCTTCTTTGTATTCACCAAATTGGGTATTTTGGTTTTTTTAAGGCTGTTTAAGCAATGGGTTGCAAAGCACAGTTCTCCTGTCTGCATATTTATTACAGCAAGGGGAAGCTGTACACTCAGGGGCATTCTTTTTTGTTGCTGGCAACATAATAACATTTGCTTAATTGTGTTTTATTAATGTTAATATGCCCAGAGGCTCAGGCTCTGCCCACACATTTTGGTAAATTGAATTAAAGGAAAAATGAATCAGAGTTAAAAGACAGCTGATTAATTTTATCCACTTGCTTAAGGGGTTTTAAGCCAAATGGTCTCCACATCTATTTTTCTTTAGAGAACAGACCTCATAGCCACAGGGCCAGGAGAAACTTGTCAGTAAGCCATTTTCATTGCCATGTGTCAAGGAGAGCTATTTAAAGGGTTGAAAGGGATGGCCATCAGGGAGAGGCACTCGCCCCCTGCTCTGTGCAAATGGGGAGGTTAGGCAGGGCTGGTTGCTCCCTCCTGCTGCCCACATCACATCATTTTCATGCAGTATTTTTCAATGAAGCTCTCAGAACACCCCCTGCAACCTGCCACTCATAGAATAGAATCATAGAATCACAAGGTTGGGAAGGACCTACAAGATCATCCAGTCTGACCATCCTCCCGTTACTGTAGCTACCACAAGCCACTAAACCATATCTCGTAGCTCCTCATCCAGATGCCTCTTGAACACTGCCAGGGATGGCAACTCCACCATCTCCCTGGGCAGCCATTCCAGTGCCTGACCACTCTGTGAGAGAAAAAGCTTTTCCTTATGTCTGATCTGAATCTCCTCCGGCACAACTTGTGGCCATTTCTTCAGGTACTGTTTGTTGTCTGGGAGAAGAGGCCAAACTTCTCTTCATCACAACCTCCCTTCAGGAAGTTGTAGAGTGCAGTGAGGTTTCCCCTGAGCCTCCTCTTCTCCAGACTAAACAATCCCATCTCCCTGAGCTGTTCTTCATCAGACTTGTGCTTCAGACGCCTCACCAGTTTTGTTGCCCTTCTCTGGACATGTTCCAGGGCCTCAATGTCTTTCTTGTAGCGAGAAGCCCAAAACTGAACACAGTACTCGAGATGTGGCCACACCAGAGCTGAGTACAGGGGGATGATCACCTCTCTGCTCCCGCTGGCCACACTATTTCTAATACAGGCCAGGATGCCATTGGCCCTCTTGGCCACCTGGGCACACTGTCGGCTCATGTTCAGCCGAGCATCGACCAACACCCCCAGGTTCCTTTCTTCATCATAGTCATCCAGCCACTCAGCCCCAGGCCTATAGCGCTGCATGGGGTTATTGTGGCCAAAGTGCAGGACCTGGCACTCCAGATGGATGAGGACACAGTCACAGTGCAAACCTGCTAAAAAGGGCCATTTCAATTCACACAAAATCCACCCCATTAGCAGGTCTGTCTCAACGCATGTGGTAATTTAAAGGCCATTATTGCACCATTTAATAGGCTTTCAGCTAGTCACAGCAGAAATCAGTTCTTCTGACAGATTTCTTGTTAGGAAATAAACATACTTCATTAGGGAAGCCTCTGCTGGATGTACATTGATACAAAGCCTGAGAGGGAGCATCAGTACAAGTGCAGAATTGCTCAGTACTGGGTTGTAGGAAATCAACTCTATTTCCCAGTTATTTTGAGCATCTGGTCAGAAGAGAATTTATACAGAAACTTGGCAGGCCTTTCTGACAACCATGTTTTCAATGATTTCTTCAGGACTGCTTATTCAAAATGTCAATGAAAAACGCAAGTCAAACATCTCAAGAAAGAAGGATGTAAATCTGACTGCTCTAAAACATGGGGATCATGGCCATAATGAAACAGGAAGGTAATTGGGAAAGGTTTTGGCGCTCCTGGGCTGTGCCTGGGAGTTCTTTGGGTTGCTATGTGGCATGGCTGGGGCAGAGACTGTGCAGGCAACTGAAGCAGCAAGCATATGTGTTCCCGTATCACTGGAGTTCATATTCGAAGACCTCAAATCCTATTAAAACTGGCAAAAATTCTGCTCTGATAAGCACACAGCTGGGCCCTGATGATATGGCAGAGGCCTCAGAATGGTGCTGCGCGTCAGAATCCAATTGTCTGTTCCATTTCTTACTTTTGGTAAGGAAAATAATAGATGAGTGGGACTTAGCGGTGACCCTTGCAGATCTCAGAAACTCTGCTTTGAGGTAAAATAAGTACAGAAAGTTTCAGACCAAGCAATAGACTTGACAGACTATTAAGACAACTTTTTTGGAGAACACTGCCATTCCATGCTATGCCGTACTGTGCAGTGTAGTGCCATGATGTGCTTTTCCTGCATGCCACAAGCAGAACAAACACCAGGACTGCTCCATATAAGGCAGGATGGGTACATGGAAATGAGGGAATGCTGGCTGCTACTTTGAAATTAAAATGGTCCTTTTGAGATTTCTATATTCAGAAACAGTACAAAACTACAACTTTGAATTTTTATGGGAATTAATTTGTAGAAATTTTATTACTGATGTGCAGAAATATTAAATTCACTCTCAGCCACAGCCCCATGTCCCATTCTTGTCTCCAGGATGCACCTAATGTATGGGGCTGGGGCTGCCCCAATGTCCTCTCACTGCACTCTGATGCCATATTTTATTTTATGACAGGAAAGACCAGACTTGTCAAGAAACTTCAACAATCTCCAGAGGTGCTTCAGCATAAGGAGTGGCACCCATCTGACCTTTCACTCTTACTATAGAAGAAGCTGAAAGTATGTGATATTATTCAAACTGCACTTTATTATGGGCCGCTCAAACCTTCGTCTCCCAACTTTCACAGGTGTATCTCTATAACATGTTCACCTTGATGTTGCTAAATGAGAGTGATCTCAAAAAGCACAAGTTATTTAACAAAGCTGTTGTCTTGGGTACACTGATTTTGCCTCCAAACATTAATGCATAAGTAACAGAATCTGAGTAAGAGGGAAATACAGCTGCCACCCACATTTCCCTCCTCTTGGGATGGAAACCTTCAGAGCCCACTGTTGCTGGATGGAGAGCAATGCCATGAACACCCAAGGAAGAAAGCACTGGAGGGAGTTGGAGCAGCTGGTGTTACCTGGTGCTTCTTCCAGAAGGCTCAAACAGATCCCAGTATCAGCCCATTGCCCAGCTTGGAGGAGGCAAAATGAGAGAGGAGAAGAGCTGTCCAGATATCTCTTCCTCTTTAAATTTACTCTATGCTCAGTGCCATGCAGGCAGTTGTTTGTTTTGCCCTATGATGAACAATGCAGAATACAAACACACAATGTTCAAAATTCCATTTTCAGCACTGGAGAAGAGGCAGACTGAGATTTCCTGCCCTGCATTGGAGGCAGCCCTGGGCCTGCCATGCTGCCCATGTGGCTGGTGAGGCCTGCAGCTGACAGGCCAGGCTCAGTCAAGCAGCCAGACCTTGGTCTGGTGGGGTTCTCCAGCTTGGTCCCCATGCCCTAACCCCACAGGGGCTGAGAGCACTTCCCAGGCCCCTCTGGAGATCCCTAAGGATGCCTTCACAGGGGTGCCTGAACTCGCCCTGCCAGATAGAGGAAGGGCCGTCATTTAAAAATAGAAGTAACATTTCTACGAGGCCCAAGCATGCATCTCCTGTTTGCTTGTTTAAATTAATTCCAGCTGAAAAGGCAGTTCCCCCAACAGCTTTGAGTGACGGGAACTTCATGCTGAGAAGCCCATGTGAGCTTTGGCAGCGTTCAAAAAGATGGTATAAAACTAACACAGTGTTGATGTCTCGTGGGAGCAGCCTTAGGCCTTGTCTTTACAGAGGGAAAAATGTGTCACGGCTGTGCTACTGTGCACACTTACAACACAAATGTTGCTCAAAGACAGAGTGCAGCATATGCACGTGCACGGGGAACCTGAACTGCCTGCCAAGCACTGCCTTCCTCCCTGAGCTGCACCACAGCTGCAGAGGGACTGCCCTCTGCCTTAAGGATGTGCCATGCAGCAAAGGCTGCTACAGTCAGAACGGTCAGCTGAGCCACTGCCTGCCTAAATTTGTGTTAGCTGTGCTGCAATCTTGACAGTGAGTTCTCCATCTCATGAGACAGCGCTGTTTTTGGTTGTGCACTGGGAAGCTTTGATCCAGAGACTCCTTGCTCTCCCTGTACCTTCATTCAACAGCAACAGGACATGAGAAACAACACAAGATTGGCCCTAAGGGGTGCATGCCTAGCAGCAACATAACTACATCACTAGCAACATCTCTATTCTTAATAAAACATCAAGGATGGGTCCTGGAGGCCCACGAGAAGAAGGAAATGCACGCAAAATTTTCCCTTAGCTCCCAGAGGTGTATGTGTGATATACTGTAACCTTCACCTGCACACAACATTAATAGTTCCCTGTGACAGATAATCTTACTAACTCTTTGGGAAGACCATTCCCTGTATTCCAGAAAGCCCCCCATCTGCTTGGATGCCCTTTTCCAGCACTGTAACATTAATCAGCTGTAAAGTATTCCACGTGAAAGTGGGAATTTGGGTTTTTAATTGTCATTTCAGACATTGTCTGAAAAAGGAAGGAAGGAAGGAAGGAAGGAAGGAAGGAAGGAAGGAAGGAAGGAAGGAAGGAAGGAAGGAAGGAAGGAAGGGAAGGGAAGGGAAGGGAAGGGAAGGGAAGGGAAGGGAAGGGAAGGGAAGGGAAGGGAAGGGAAGGGAAGGGAAGGGAAGGGAAGGGAAGGGAAGGGAAGGGAAGGGAAGGGAAGGGAAGGGAAGGGAAGGGAAGGGAAGGGAAGGGAAGGGAAGGGAAGGGAAGGGAAGGGAAGGGAAGGGAAGGGAAGGGAAGGGAAGGGAAGGGAAGGGAAGGGAAGGGAAGGGAAGGGAAGGGAAGGGAAGGGAAGGGAAGGGAAGGGAAGGGAAGGGAAGGGAAGGGAAGGGAAGGGAAGGGAAGGGAAGGGAAGGGAAGGGAAGGGAAGGGAAGGGAAGGGAAGGGAAGGGAAGGGAAGGGAAGGGAAGGGAAGGGAAGGGAAGGGAAGGGAAGGGAAGGGAAGGGAAGGGAAGGGAAGGGAAGGGAAGGGAAGGGAAGGGAAGGGAAGGGAAGGGAAGGGAAGGGAAGGGAAGGGAAGACCTCATGTGGTAACTTTCATGTGAATCTAGAGTTCCTTGAATGTGTTATGAAAGCTAGTTACGTTAGTTGTGAAATCATAGGTGAAAATAACTAACACCACAGCTCTGTGATATGAATTCATTCACTCTGACAGGGCATTGAGTGCTGCTAAGAATCACTGTTGACCATTCCATCAGTGGTCACAGGATGAAAAGACTGAGGTATCTTTTTGATGTCAAAAACACACAATGTTTGGGAGAGAGAACCACAACGTATTATCAGTTTCTTGGAGCTGAAAATCCTCAACAGAGACACAGGTATGGGGAGCATCTGACTCAGAAGCAGAACATTCTCCACCCCACCTCCAGCTCCATCCCACAGTAGCTTGTAATAGAGGTTTGGTCTGCCCACACTATGCAAGCTGTCCCAGCACACAATCAAAATGGAGTTCTCTGACATGCTGCACCAGAGAAAGGCAAAGCCCCAACAAGTGAAGAGGTCTAAGACCTGTCAGAACAAGCAACCATTCCATGCCAACATGAAAGTGTGGATGTTGATGGTATGCCATGATTTACAAAGACAAGGTCATAGGCAAGCTGTCTGTCACACTAGGGTTTCAGTCTCTCCCAGTCTGTGAGAGGTGATAACATGGTTGGTTGACCACAATATGTCCAGCTGCATTTGTACTCTTGAACCCTTGATCTTCTAGTCTCTATCCCCAAAAGCAGTGGGGCAATGCAGACATAAGAGGAATGAGGGAAAGATCGACGGGGCATTCAGAAAACAAGAGGAACAGAATGTCAAACCCAATTACTATGTAACACATAAGTGAAAAATTGACAGCTTAATAGCGAAGAAAGAGTAGAGTTGTTTTAGTGCATAAATTTGAGTTGTTTAAATTAGAGGAAAGAAGGTAACATCTGAAACATGGGTGGGGGCTGTGGGGGCGGATGGCCCATGGCGATGTCCCTGAGCAACAGGCTGTGACATCACCGCATGACGGATTGTGACCACTCAGCCCTCAGTGCTCATAGTGGGGTGCCGGCAGAGCCCGGCTCAGTCTGGCTCGTTCCTGGACCTGCTGAGCAGCTGTGCGAGGCTTGTTGGTCGAACGAGGATTTTTTGGTTGTGCTGTGCTGGTCGTGCCTGGGGCTGCTCGCAGCATCTCAGTGCCCGATCCCACAGCATTGCTTGTGTTTCCCTGGCCCTGCCTAGAGCAGCCAGCCGGGGCCCTACAGAGCGCACCCGCATCAGCGGAGGTGAGTGGTGCAGGGACACGAGGGTCCCTCAGGGATGGCTTCATGCTGAGGGACCGCTGAGGGCTTTCACCCCCTGGGACAGTGAATGACTGTGGCTTCTCTTCCTCTTGCAGAGCTCAACACCATCTCTGCAGCTGAGGTGACGGAGAGCAACTTGTCATCCTCGGTTCTCCCATCCCGCTGCAGTGAGAAGAGCATGGCCGCAGAAGAGGCGTGGACGTGCTCCATCTGCCGCGACGTGAGACGGGACGTGGCGTCCGCCAATCCCTGTAAGCACACGTTCTGCGTCGGCTGCATCCAGCGCTGGGCGATGCTGAGAGACAGCTGCCCGCTGTGCAGAACGGCCATGAAGACCATCCGGGTGTCGGTGCGGGGAGACGACGAGTACGTGGAGTGCATCGTGTCCCCGCCCGCGGTGCCCGTGCCCGTCGGCTTCGGCACCGCCACCGGCCCCAGCGGCACCGCGGCATCGGCTCCGCCCTCTGCGCCACCGTCCCCCGAGCCCGAGGCCGCGGAGCCGGAGAGAGTGGGCGGCCTTGTGCCAGAGGCATGGGCAGCGCTTTTCAGGGTCAGACGCGACATCCTGGACCCGGTGCTGCCCTGGCTGGAGCAGGAGCTGCGGCGCAACGGGGAGCTGCGCTGGTGGAGAATCAAGTGGCTGAAGAGCATGATCCTGGCGTTCCTGTGCCAGGTGGGGCCGGACAGGGACATCCTGGCGCAGTGCACGGAGCACGCCCTGGGGCCCGTCGCCGCTCCGCTCATGGCCGCTCTTGTTGGAACCATCGAGAGCCGCTGCAGCCAGGAGGCCCGGAGGCTGCTGGGCCTCGAAGACCCCAGCGGCACCCAGGAGGTGGAGGACGGCCCCGCGGCCCCGTCTGGTCCCGCCGCCTCCCCGCAGGTGCCCGTCGCCACCGGCGCCACAGCGGCCGGCAGCCGCGCGGGTCCCGACTCGGAGGAGCTCCCCGGCATGTCCAGCGGGGCCCTCGGAGGGGGTCCTGGCGAGCCGGGTCCCGAGGCGGCCGGTCCCGCCACCCAGGGCTGCAGCCGCGGCTCCTCCGCTCGCGGCCGCAGCACGAAGCGCTCGGCTGGGAGGTCCCGACGCCCCACCAAGAGGAGGGCCGGCAGTGCCCAGCGCGCTGCTCGGCCCTGCAAGAGGCGCCCCGAGCGGGGCTCACAATAAAAGATACAAGCCAAGCTTTGTAATAAAAGCTACAAACCAAGCTTTACAAACCAAACGTGCTGTTCCTCGTGTCTCTTTCCAGACGGTTTGCCCTTCACGCCCCGGCCCTGCACACGCTGTGCTGTACGAGAGCCAGTGCTCTCAGCACTCGGTGTGGCTGGGCCGCCATTCCACCCTTCTGCTGGGCCCTGTGCAGGGCGTGAGCCGCAGAGCCGCTGTGAGCGGGATCCTGTGAGCGGCGGGTGAAGGCCGCCCAGATAGCGGCAGGTGAAGGCACTGTGTAGAACAGCCATCTGTGCACTCAGGCAGAACGCTCACACGTCTTGATCAACTGCAGCACGGCTGTCACACTGCCGCGGCCTTATCGCTATGTCTGCGTCTGTGACAGGGGGACAGAGCAGGGCCATTGCATTCTGGCTCTAATAGGAGAGGAGAAGGGGAAAGGGAGCAGAAGGGAAAGAGAGGGGGAAAAACAATGTAGCAACAATCTGAGCAGGAAAAGAAACTTAGTTTACTAATTAAATGGCAAAAATACAAGTTAGCTGGGATTGAAGCTAATACAACAAAGCAACGAGAGTTTCTGTAGGCCGAGGTTCTTACTCTGATGTACCAGGGAGCACAGAGAACTGCTCTCATGAATTCCCGTCAGTCATATCTTTCCCACCAACTGGAAAATGGAAACACAACAGAAAAGACTTCTAGGAGCTGCTGTACATCTCTTCTCTTCTGAGACAGGTAAACAGAACTGTCGACAATCTACAGGACTGCAGCAATAACCCCCAGTGCACCATAGAATCACAGAATCACAGAATGACCCGGGTTGGAAGGGACCTCAAGGATCATGTAGTTCCACCCCCCCTGCCTGGCAGGGCCACCAAACGTACACATTTACTAGATCAGGTTGCCCAGGGCCCCATCCAACCTGGTCTTGAACACCTCCAAGGATGGGGCACCCACAACCTTCCTGGGCAGCCTGTTCCAGGGCCTAGCCACTCTCCTAGTGAAGAACTTCCCCATAGCATCCAACCTAAATCTTCCCTCTCTTAACTTAAAACCATTTCCCCATGTCCTGCTATTGTCAGCCCTTTCGAAGAGTTTACTCTCCTCCTGGGTGTAAGTTCCCTTCAGGTATTGAAAGGCTGCAATGAGGTCACCCCGCAACCTTCTCTTCTCCAGGCTGAACAAGCCCAGCTCCCTCAGCCTGTCCTCACAGGGGAGGTGCTCCAGCCCCCTGATCATCTTTGTGGCCCTCCTCTGACCCTTTCTAAAATCTCCATATCATTTTTGTACTGAGGGCTCCACACCTGGACACAGTACTCCACATGGGGCCTCACAAGGGCAGAGTAGAGAGGGACAATCACCTCCCTATCCCTGCTGACCACCCCTCTCCTGATGGAGCCCAGGATCCCATTTGCTTTCTGAGCTGCAAGAGCGCACTGCTGGCTCATGTTGATTTTTTCGTCCATCAGGACCCCCAGGTCCTTCTCTGCTGAGCTGCTCTCAAGGACCACTCCTCCCAGCCTGTACAGGTGCCTGGGGTTCTTCCGGCCCAAGTGCAAAACCTTGCACTGTGCTGTGTTGAACCTCAGTAGGTTCACCCGAGCCCAGCTTTCCAGCCTGTCAAGGTCCCTCTGAATGGCATCCCTTCCTTCCACTGTATCGACCGCACCACTCAGCTTGGTGTCGTCAGCAAACTTGCTGAGGGTGCACAACATTTCCTCATCGATGTCATTAATAAAGATGTTAAAGAGAACTGGTCCCAAGACAGACCCTTGAGGGACACCGCTCATTACCGGCTTCCACCTGGACATAGAGCCATTGACCACATTGTCTGCGGCAGAGGGTGTTATGATGCTGTTCATTGATGCACTGTTTTGATGTCGAATATTGATAAGGCACAAAACCACAACATTCTACCCCTTATATCTGTGGTGTTCAGAGATATGATTTAGCAGAGGGGTGTTAGAGTTAGGGGACTATGGTTAGGCTGTGGTCAGACTTTATGACCTTCAAGGTCTTTTCCAACCTGGGTAATTCTATGATTCTATGATTCTATGACTCCGCGGATGGCCATTTCTCTAGTGTCCCTCCCAAGTCCCTCCGCGCTCACTGCCAATCAGTACTCTCTGGCTCTGGGGAAGGCGTCCGCAAAATATTATAAATACAGATACTGAGAGAAATGATGAAGAGTACAGTGAGGGAAACTGACAGCATGGTCATCCATGTCCAAAACCAAAGGCCTTACTCTAATGATGAAGGCAAGACGACTAAGGAGCACACACGCTGCCGGGACAAGCAGAGGAGGAAAAGAGGCACCCCATGATCTGCAAACAGTTTGATCTTTCCCTCTGAACAGAAAAGGGTAACACAGAGTCCTCTGGGGGATGTCCTTCTCCTCTTCTAAGACAGGCATACCAGGAATTATGGACAGCCCACAGAACTGGAGCACTGACTCTTTAACTCCTTGTGTTCTACGTGATGTGGAATACCAGAAACATTTATCATGTGGAATACCAGGAAGAAATGTCAAACAACCACAAGACACACTGATGGATAAACTGTGCAGAACCATCCATGTTCATGTCCACTACTCAGTCTTGAATCTCTGTAGTACCTCTTCCTGTGTAATAAACAGAACCCACCAAGCTGGAGATAATTCTCCCACCTGACAAACTTCAGTCCTACCAGCCTGATTTGCAGGACAGCTTTTCTGATGTATTTCGGTGGCAGAATGGGGGCAAGAAGAGGCTCCAGAAGTCCATGCACTGGGGCCTATAAATAAGGCCATGTACAAGACTGGGGGGGATCCTTTCCCTCCATACCTGACACTGTCATTAGCAGGTCAGACGTGGGATGCAGGACTGGGGAGCTCTCTCCACTCCCAACTCCCCCTTTCACTCTTTCCTCCTAAAGTTGCTAAGACAAGGTTTCCGATAAGTTGTTAAGTAACTCAAGGCTTTCTTTGATTCCCATAAAAATGCACAGCTTAGGTGGATAGAGGTAGATCCTTGCGAGAGGACCAGCAGGATAGCTGCTCTGTAGAAATTCCCCATTCAAGCTGATGTTTATGTATGGGCCACGAGTGTTATTTCACCACAAGCCATTCCAAAGGAATTAATGAATGCTATTCACAGACCCCACACCACAGGTGGCACACAACACTCATAAAGAAATGTATTCCCAAACTGATAATGGAAGACATTCCCCAAAAGAAGAGGGGCAATGCTGACAGAAGAGGAACGAGAAAAGATTGATGGGGCATTAGGAAATCAAGAGGAAGAGAATGCCAACCCCAATTTCTACGTAACACATAAGTGAAAAATCGACAGCTAACTAGCGAAAAAAACAGGAAATGCATAAACAAGTAGAGTTGATTTAGTGCATCAATTAGAGTTGGTTTAATTAGAGAAAAGAAGGTAACATCTGAAACATGGGTGGGGGCTATGGGGGCGGACGGCCCATGGCAACATCCCTGAGCAACAGGCTGTGACATCACCGCATGACGGATTGTGACCACTCAGCCCTCAGTGCTCATAGTGGGGTGCCGGCAGAGCCCGGCTCAGTCTGGCTCGTTCCTGGACCTGCAGAGCAGCTGTGCGAGGCTTGTTGGTCGAACGAGGATTTTTTGGTTGTGCTGTGCTGGTCGTGCCTGGGGCTGCTCGCAGCATCTCAGTGCCCGATCCCACGGCATCGCTTGTGTTTCCCTGGCCCTGCCTAGAGCAGCCAGCCGGGGCCCTACGGAGAGCACCCGCAGCAGCGGAGGTGAGTGGTGCAGGGACACGGGAGTCCCTCAGGGATGGCTTCGTGGTGAGGGACCGCTGAGGGCTTTCACCCCCTGGGACAGCGAGTGACCTTGGCTTCTCTTGCAGAGCTCAACACCATCTCTGCAGCTGAGGTGACGGAGAGCAACTTGTCATCCTCGGTTCTCCCATCCCGCTGCAGTGAGAAGAGCATGGCCGCAGAAGAGGCGTGGATGTGCTCCATCTGCCGCGACGTGAGACGGGACGTGGCGTCCGCCAATCCCTGTAAGCACACGTTCTGCGTCGGCTGCATCCAGCGCTGGGCAATGCTGAGAGACAGCTGCCCGCTGTGCAGAACGGCCATGAAGACCATCCGGGTGTCGGTGCGGGGAGACGATGAGTACGTGGAGTGCATCGTGTCCCCGCCCGCGGTGCCCGTGCCCGTCGGCTTCGGCACCGCCACCGGCCCCAGCGGCACCGCGGCATCGGCTCCGCCCTCTGCGCCACCGTCCCCCGAGCCCGAGGCCGCGGAGCCGGAGAGAGTGGGCGGCCTTGTGCCAGAGGCGTGGGCAGCGCTTTTCAGGGTCAGACGCGACATCCTGGACCCGGTGCTGCCCTGGCTGGAGCAGGAGCTGCGGCGCAACGGGGAGCTGCGCTGGTGGAGAATCAAGTGGCTGAAGAGCATGATCCTGGCGTTCCTGTGCCAGGTGGGGCCGGACAGGGACATCCTGGCGCAGTGCACGGAGCACGCCCTGGGGCCCGTCGCTGCTCCGCTCATGGGCGCTCTCGTTGGAACCATCGAGAGCCGCTGCAGCCAGGAGGCCCGGAGGCTGCTGGGCCTCGAAGACCCCAGCGGCACCCAGGAGGTGGAGGACGGCCCCGCAGCCCCGTCCGGTCCCGCCGCCTCCCCGCAGGTGCCCGTTGCCCCCGGCGCCACAGCGGCCGGCAGCCGCGCGGGTCCCGACTCGGAGGAGCTCCCCGGCACGTCCAGCGGGGCCCTCGGAGGGGGTCCTGGCGAGCCGGGTCCCGAGGCGGCCGGTCCCGCCACCCAGGGCTGCAGCCGCGGCTCCTCCGCTCGCGGCCGAGGCACGAAGCGCTCGGCTGGGGGGTCCCGACGCCCCACCAAGAGGAGGGCCGGCAGTGCCCAGCGCGCTGCTCGGCCCTGCAAGAGGCGCCCCGAGCGGGGCTCACAATAAAAGCTACAAGCCAAGAAGCACGTGCTGTTCCTCGTGTCTCTTTCCAGATGGTTTGCCCTTCACACCCCGGCCCTGCACACGCTGTGCTGTACGAGAGCCAGTGCTCTCAGCACCCGGTGTGGCTAGGCCACCATTCCACCCTTCTGCTGGGCCCTGTGCGGGCTGTGTGCTGGCTGGGTAAGGAGCTGGCTGGAGGGCTGGGCTCAGAGAGTTGTTGTAAATGGATTTAAATCCAGTTGGAGACCAGTCATGAGTGGTGTTCCCCATGGGTCGGTGCCGGGGCCTGTCCTCTTCAACATCTTTATTGATGAATTGGATGAGGGCATTGAGTGTGCCCTCAGTAAGTTTGCAGATGACACCAAATTGGCTGGGAGCGTGGATCTGCCTGGTGGTAGCCAGGCCCTACAGAGGGATCTGGTTAGGCTGGAGAGCTGGGCTGAAGCCAATGGGATGAAGATCAACAAGACCAAATGCCGCGTCCTACATTTTGGCTACAACAACCCTGTGCGACGCTACAGGCTTGGGGAGGAGTGGCTGGAAGACTGCATAGAGGAAATGAACCTGGGGGTACTGATTGATGCTTGGCTGAACATGAGCCAACAGTGTGCCCGGGTGGCCAAGAAGGCCAGTGGCATCCTGGCTTGCGTCAGAAACAATGTTGCCAGCAGGAGCAGAGCAGTGATTGTCCCCCTGTACTCTGCACTGGTAAGGCCACACCTCGAGTACTGTGTTCAGTTTTGAGCCTCTCACTGCAAGAAAGTCATTGCGGCCCTGGAACGTGTTCAGAGGAGGGCTACAAAGCTGGTGAGGGGTCTGGAGCACAGGCCTTACGAGGAGAGGCTGAAGGAGCTGGGAATGTTCAGCCTGGAGAAGAGGAGGCTCAGGGGAGACCTCATTGCTCTCTATAACTTCCTGAAGGGAGGTTGTAGTGAGCTGGGGGTCGGCCTCTTCTCTTGTGTCACTAGTGATAGGACCAGAGGGAATGGTTTTAAGCTGCGCCAGGGGAGATTCAAGCTGGACATTAGGAAGTATTACTTCTCAGAAAGGGTGGTCAGGCACTGGAATGCACTGCCCAGGGAGGTGGGGGAGTCATCGACCATGGAGGAGTTCAAGGAACATTTGGACATTGTGTTGAGGGACATGGTTGTTTAGTGAGAACTACTGGTGATAGGTGGATGGTTGGGCTGGAGGATCTCGTAGGTCTTTTCCACCCTTGGTGATTCTATGATTCCTTCTGCAAGCAGCATCCTCATTGCAGGGAATTTCAGAAAACAGTGCTGCTCCTTTTCATAGGAGCTCCATGGTTATCACTACATGATACAGGTGTGTCACCAAGTGCCACTTCAGCCAGGGTCAAAATCTGGACCATAAAAAAGATGTTACTTTCACTAAACACTCAATTTCTGCAGTTAAAAACTTTTAAGACAATTTATAGGTCTTTGGCTCCAGGAGCAGCTGCAGATTTGACAAAGACTAACCCCTACTGACAGCAGCAAACTGATTCCTGTGAATTCCTGCCCATCATTAAGGAATAAAATGTCCCCAGATTACAGATTTCACAAATCCTTATTGATTTGATGGGAGAAACGAATGGCTCTGCCTTGGGAAGCAGAGCTGAATGATGAAGTGACACTTCTGTGGGTTAACGAGAAAATCACCTGAAGCAGAAGTGCAGTAAGCAGTCAAATGTGTTGCCTTTCACTTCTTCCTACCCTGTTTAAGTTCTGATCAAGCACTGCACAGAAGAGAACACCCCCAACATTCACCATCTGAACTCAACTGTTCAGACCATGCAGCCCTTTGGTTTTGCTATACTGGAAGCCAGAGAGACAGCAGCTGGGCAGGCATCCTGCTAGGTAAAAATGGAGCTCGGTTACAACCCTGTTCATTCCAGTGTCCCAGGCATGTGCTCTCCATGCCTGTGATGGGTGGTGACCCCTAAGAAAGGTGCTCTACTCTTCCCTCCACAGTGAGGAGCTGCAATTTGAGTCCTTCCCCATGTTATGTTTGTTTGTAACACTTTCCTCTCAACCCCGTGATCACATACATATGCTCTGCAAAACCCTCACAGCAGGACAACTCTGTGCTTTGCCTTGGGGGCATGAGACAGCAAAAGGAAGCTTTTACATCTCTTCTTCAGAGATGAAATTGGTAAACTCCTCAGGTTAAGAGCGTTAAATGACATAGCTTTGAAAGATGCAGCTGTTTTTAAGTCTGTCTGTATTAACAGAGGCTTTTGAACAGTGCAGAAGTTGCATAAGTGCTTTATAATCCTGCTTTGTAACTATTGAGAATGTATGGTACATTTTTTCTTGTATGTTAAGATGTTGCTATGAACTGAAAATAAAGAAAAAAGATCCTTCAAGTGTTTTACTGATGACTGAGACTGCCCCATGAGACTGCACGTGTATAAGCCCATGAGGCCAAACAACGTGCATCCCAGGGTCCCAAGGGAGCCAGGACTTAGATGGTGGGACTGAGAGCACCCTCAGCACGTTTGCTGATGACACCAAGTTGAGCAGTGCAGTTGATACAGCAGAAGAAAGGGATGCCATCCAGAGGGACCTTGACAAACTCGATAGCTAGGCCCACATGGACCTAATGAGGCTCAACAAAGCTGAGTGCAAGGTTTTGCACTTGGGTCAGGACAATTTCAGGTGAAAACTGGAAGAACTCCTTGAGAGTAGCCCTGCTGAGAAGGACTTAGGTGTTCATCTGATAGATGAAAAACTTAACATGAATGAGCTGTGTGCACTCACAGCCTGGAAAGCCAATGGCATCCTGGGCTGCATCAAAATGAATGTTAGGTGGCCAACAGTAAGAAGAAGGGGATTATTCCTCTCTTCTCTACCCCTGTGGGACCCCAGCCCAGTGTCCAAATCTGGGGCCTCAAACACGGGAAAGATGTGGAGCTTTTGGAGTAGGTCACAGAGATGCTCAGAGGGCTGGAGCACCTCTTCTACTAAGACAGGATGAAGAGTCTGGGCTTGTTCAGTCTGGAGAAGGCTGCAGGGAGAGCTCATTATGGACTCTCAGTATATAAACAGAAGGTTAACCAATTTTTTAGACAGGTAGATAGTAATAGGACAAGGTGGAATGGTTTTAAACTAAAGGAGGGGAGATTTAGTTTAGATGTGAGGCGGAAGTTTTCACTGAGAGGGTGGTGAGGCCCTGGCACAGGCTGCTCAGAGAGGCTGCGGATGCCCCATCCCCAGAGGTGCTTAAGGCCAGGCTCAATGGAATGCTGGGCAATCTGATCTAGTACTTGTTCCAGCAATTGGCAACCCTGCCTGCAGCAGGGAGGTTAGAACTTGGTGGTCCCATCTAACCCAAGCCATTCTATGATTCTATGATTTACAGCATAGGGAATATTGACATGTCAAGATCTGAGAACAAATGAAGAAGCTCCAGGGCATTTTAAATAAAAAATCACTGAAATAATTGCAGTTTGATAACATTTTGAAGTAAAACTGTAAATATGTCTTACACAGTTGATTAACCCCAGTGAAGTGATGAATGCCTTGAAATCTTATTAAAACCATAGCAGTTTAGACTTCTTAGCATGACTCAGGATCACTTTGTACTTTGGCCTAGAAACACAAGGCAATTTTCATACAAAACAGCTGGAGAAACTGTTCCTGTACCGAGTATTGGAAGAGTTCTGTCAAAGGTTTAATGAAAAGCAGTGGGTACAAATAAAATATCATACTCAAATATAGTGTTACTTTCTGAGAACAAACAAATCCAAAAATCAATACAGAGTAGCAAATAGCTATAATCAGAAAAAGGAAATATAAAAACCAACTTTCTTTGCTAACGTGTTAAAAAAGCAGATGCACCCATCAGTCTGGATTAGCCACACACTGCTAGGGACAGGGCTGAAATACTAATGAAGACAGCTTTGCCTGGCTTTGATTGAAGTCTAAAAGCAGTTTTGACTTGAGGAAATCAAACTCTATAGCCCGAGAGATATAGAGCAGGTATGTTTACTTTTTTATACACCAGGTGCAAGGGGGATTGCTCCTCCTAACTTGCACACCATAGGGCAAAAGCTTGGTACAGATGTAGGAAGAACTAATACATAATCAATGATTTTCCTGGATTTCATACACATATTCATTAACTGAGAACCCCGTAGCATATAGTCCCTCCCCCTTGTGCATGCATTGTGAGCAGTGTCAGTACCTCCTGGTTGTGGTAGGATGAAGGCTCATCATCTTCCTTGTGAAGGCTCATGGTCCTCCTCGCTGTAAACTTTCAACCCTGCAGGAGGGGTAGCCCCTGAGCCAGTTCTAACTTGCTCTGTGAACATTTTATCACCTCCTCTCCGGGTGTCCTTGAGCTGTTCTCAGACCCTTATCTTTATCTCTTCCTTCCCCTGCATTGTCCTAATCCTATCCCATTCTTCTAGCGGCCTCTACATATTCGCTTCCGTAAACTATCGCTATCTCCCTTCTACCCTCAATTTATATGGACTTTTTATTACCCTCCAATTTCCTAGATGCCAAGAATCTTTTCTTACTCTTCAGTCTACCCACAGGATTTGGTAAGATCTCCGACCACATGCTGAAAGCAGTTTTCACCATTGCCAGTCCCAGGTACAGCTCTACCTTCACTATGGATTAGAAGCAAGAATCCCCACATTTGGAACCACACTGAAATCTTCCAGTAGATTCTGATTCTAGATTTGTCCCAGAGCCAATAACATATTACTTATCTTTTTTCTTTTCCATATCTTTTTCTTTTTCTTTTTCTTTTCCTTTTCCTTTTCCTTTTCCTTTTCCTTTTCCTTTTCCTTTTCCTTTTCCTTTTCCTTTTCCTTTTCCTTTTCCTTTTCCTTTTCCTTTTCCTTTTCCTTTTCCTTTTTCTTTTCCTTTTCCTTTTTCTTTTTCCTTTTCCTTTTCCTTTTCCTTTTTCTTTTTTCTTTCAGCAAACTCTGCAGTTTTCCAGCAGCACTAAACTCTATTGAAGTTGCCACTAAGGCTTCATTTCCCTGTATTTCCACTCCATCTGAAGACAACAACTAAAATGGGAAATAATAGAAGGCTCTTGTACAGGCTGGTCTGAAATAGCATTCCATCTTCAGTGAGCAGAATGAGATATAAGAAAGAGACGCAGAGGGAGGAGGTCAAAGCAGTTGATAAGAGGTGAAGAAAAGCAGCATTAGTCAAGATCTGGAAGAAGCTGCCCTGCACAGTGGGCAGATTGTTTGCAGGTGCCTTCCATGGAGGAGTGCAGATCTTCAAGGCAAGCCCTGTGAGCCTCGAACTGCGCTGTTGAATATTTCTGTATTGTCAGGGATGTGCTTTGATTTTTCTGTTTGTCTGAAGAAGCGCTCAAGAGGAGCCCGTTCTCTCCTGCAGCAGGAGCCTTCCTCCACCCTCCCTCCTCCCTGTGTCCTCCATCCACATCCCACAGCTTCTCTCCCCTCAGCCTGCCTCTTGGCAATACATCACTTACCACATCACCCCGTGAACCTGCTGTGCAATGGTCAAGAAGGGCTGGCAGTGCCTCATGCTGCTGCAAAGCGCTAATGAGCACCACCAGCTCCTGCAGACATCAACAGGGACGATGGCAAAAGGCTGATGTGCCCCGGACAAGGGGCAGAGGGTGGTTTGCTCTTCCCTCCCTCACTTTGTGATGTGGTGCCCTCAGCAGCCCCCACGCTGTGGCAGCTGGCTGCCCACCCACAGGCCAAAGGCTTTGTTCCGTTCAGGTGGGAGGTTTCTATAAACCAGCAGTCAATGACCAGGTCTTTAAAACTTGCTGGAGGAAATGTGGATGGGAATTGGTGTGCAAACACAGAAGGGGCAGCCAGAAAGATATCACAGCATGTGTGAAAAACTGAGCTGTGACCAAAGAAAAGAGCAAATGAATGAGAGAAGGATGATAACACCAAGGGACTGTGTGAAGCGAAAGACACACAGGCAAACAAAATGAACATTGATTTGCTCAAGGAAGGTAAGGATTGAAAGAGAAACTGTTGGGAAGAAACAGAAAAGAGCAGGAAGATGACACAAAGATAGAGACTGAGAGATAATGCAGGAAACCATGAGTGGGCGAGCATGTGGTGCAAAGAGAAAACAATCCACATTCAGGAACCAGGCACCAGAACAGTATGAAAACTGGTGCTCCAGCTGAGATAATCTTAGAGCTTTACCAGAGACCAGATGAACTGTCATGAACGGGAGGAGGAAAGATGTGGAACAGACAAGTCAGCCTCGCTGGTTGGAAAGCACTCTGCCTCATGGCACAGTAACATCAAGATGCATTTCCAGTAAAAATTAGCATGGAGCATAGAAAAGGAATAACACGGCCAACCAGGTAGCACAAGAAGCAGCTTATTTGTGTAGATGTCAGACTGTTTAATACTTACACTGCTCTGGTATGCCCAAGGGAAATGGAGATTGATCCCTTCTGGCCACCACTCTGCAGAACACTCTGACCTCATTAATCATCAGGACTTTTTCAGTAATTAAAGCACTATCAACCCTCCTTCAATTATAATGTTTTTCAGACAGTCAAGAAAATGGATCAGCTGAATGGAAACAACAATCCAGGTCCCCTGATTCTGGGGACTGAGAAGATAAGCTAAACAGACATTTCTAACATAGCATGAAAATCTATCATAGGGAAGTACCTGTGGGCACAAGAGGGCTTTGATAAACTTTGGCACCAAATATGAGAGCACAACTGCACTGTCAGATGGCAAGTGAGGACCATCAGCAGGTTGGCCTGATCTGGTGCAACAAATAGGAACAGGTTTTTGCCATCACTCTCCTCCTTGGTCTGTGTTGTGCTTGTTCATCAATGCTAGAGAGGCCTTGGGGCCTGGGCAGGTGGGCCTGGGGTAGAAGGGCCAGGCAGCACTCAGCCTTGGCACCTTCAGACCCACTACATCACGTGCTTGTAGAGCTTGCCAAAACCACATCAATAACAGTTTGGTCTCACTTAATCATCACAGCTCTCCCTTCTGATCAGGGCATGCTGAGCCTTTGTTCAGGGGAAGAGCCCAGTAACACCAGCAGAGTTTCTCTTCTTTGCAATGGTGTCAGTGAAAATGAGTCTGATTATTGCTCTGTGACAGACCTCTGCTTTACCAGTTATGGGTCCAAGGAGTTCTCTCTCTGATGTCTTTTCAGATCTCTGCATCTTCCAGGCAGATAAGGCAGGCCTGCACATCTTTGCTTATCAAGCACAGTGTTGCTCAATAGGGTGTGGATTTCAGATAATGTTTTCACAAGTTCTGATGGCTCCAAGGCATTTAAGTTCTGCCTGTGTCAGATTTACTGCCTTTTTCTTTCTTTTCACAACCCGAGCCTAGTCTCAGAGATGGATGTATCGACCTCACAGCAATGAACGCTGCTGAGCTTACTTTGGTCTTGCTGTTACATGCACAGCAGGGTGCAGATAGGCAGCACCTTAAACCAAACTCTCCTCACTCTACAGCAGTTCCAGCTGTCTGTTCAGCCACATTCAAGAAAAGGTGTTCAAAATGGAAGTGGTGCAAAAACATGAATTTCTGGGGAAGCTGGGAGTGATTGCCTTGCTTAGCCTAATGGAGCAAAAGAAGAAGGTGAGGGGATAGCCTTCTGTAAGTATCACTGGAGGAAGAGGAATATCAGGGACTGAGAGAAGCTGCTAAAACTAAAAGATAGCTTTATCACAAGAGAAAAAAGAGACAGAAACCGATCCCATGTGTATCTAGGATGGAGATTATTTCTTTATCTGCTGGAGCAATGAGGTTCTGGGACCAGTAAGTCTGTGAGCTATGGACTGAGGTGAACCACTCGCTGCCTGTGTGGTAGTAACATCCCTCCTGTCCTTAACTCCTTCTGACAACTTAGATTCAAAGAAACTGGGGTGGGATGGAGGGGCAAGGACAAGAGGAATCTCTTTCCCTAAGTCAGTCGGGAAAAAAAACACTGTGGTCCTCAAACAACAGAAATTAAACTGCTCTATGACTTCTCCTTCAGGCACCCATTCTTCCCAAAATCAAAGATGCTGAAAGAGTAACATCAGCTAATATGACTATGGATCCAAAACTCATTTAGCCCTTACTGGGCTTAAATATTTTTTCCTCATGCTTACACTCATAATTTCAGAATTAATGTTTAATGCCAAGTCTTTTTTCACCCCAAGAATAATAACCTTACCCAAAGTTGCTCACTGCTGCTTCCAGTCCTTCTGCCAACTGCTCTTGAATTGGCCTCCATTTTTTGTAAATATTTGAAGGGCAGCTATCTCCCTGTAAACAAAACACAAGGCTTCCCCTGTTTGCCTTGGCGAGGCTAATTGTGTTTATGAATGCGGTTAATCCTTGCTTTATGACTAAATAATATCCTCAATTTTAATCTTTCTGCTGATAAACAATGTTTTTATTTTTTGGAAGGACAACAGGCAGACACTGCCAAAACAAAAATACTCTGCAGTTGCGTCTTCTGTAATTTCCCTAAATTTTTTATCACTTCTACATTGCTTCCATCCATTTCTAAGACAACTCTGTGTAACTCTGAAGTTGGCAGGGAATGTGCTTGAAAGGTCACAATATGTCTTGCTAAACTAGAGATGACTCTTGATTTACAGCCCTTCATCCACATTCCAGAAAAAGAGACTTGCACGGCTGGGAATTGGTTTTAAAAGTCAAGTCTGAAAGCTTACGTGTGTTTTTCCTTCTCTCCCCCATAGACCGCAACAATACCCCGACTGTTCCAGGAGCTATTGTGCTTTATCAGGAATTGTGAAGTTACTTGCAGCATTGCTGTGCGGTGATCACTGCCTGCAGAAAAACACCAAAATTAAGACACCTACATCAACATTGCTGTGCTCATCAAACTGCCCCCATGCACAGAAGCCAGAGTGTTGCCCTGTGACACAGCATTAAGGGCTAGTACTGTGGACCAGGCTGACGGCTCTGCTCTCTGGAAGAACAGCATCTGTGTGTGATAGAGTAGAACACCAGGGATCCAGATGAAGTAGCCATCTTTGGGACTCTGAGAAAGCTCCTGATTTCAAGCTGGAGCACCTCAAACCAACGAGCTCTGTGTGGCCATCCTGTGCTCCTCCAACTTCAACTGTTCAGGCCATGTAGACAAATAGATGCCATGAGCATCTCTGAGTATGCTTCTTTGTGTGTCCCTCCATATACCCATGAACAAGATCAAAACAGAGGCTCCAGTGACAAATCTACGTTCTTTGGGAGTTGGAGCTAGATGATCTTTGAGATCGTGAACTCCTGCCAGCCTCCAAAGCATGCCAACCACTGCAGCTGCATGCAGGGCTGTCCCAAAATATCATCAAACCAGCCTGTCTTTTTCTATGAACAACATATCTACACAGAGGGGAGCATTTCTGAATGCTTATTGGGAAGTTGTGCAGCTGTATGCTATTGACATGTTCGGCAATGGGAAGAGTCCATAACTGGCCAGCCAAAGAATTCGTAGGAGTCATTCACACTTGCAATGTGGTATCTGTGCTTCTCCCACTTACAATGAACCTTTCCCCACAGACCCCAGGCTGGGGATGTCACCTCCAAAATCCTCCGTAGGGCAGAGCACCTCCACTTCATGACAGAGTGAAAATGTAATGACTCTTTCTGATGGTTTATTGTGCAGAGTTAGATTTAAAAAGCGCTCCTTGGAAGCTATCATCACATCATTAATACAGTTCATCTGGGTAATTCATTAGGTCATTTCTGTCACTTCCTGTCACCTTTAACAGCTTTCTACTCCAGACCTTAGCAGTCTGAACAGCCACAATAGTCTGATCAGAGGTTTGAAGATGTAAATGCATCTGATGGACCTGCTGTGAGCAGCTTGTGATGGACTTTTGGGTCTTCTTTGCATTTATTCTGCATTCCACATTCAGCAAGTCCTGTCTGTAGCCAATACCCACCGGGGTCATTCCCGACATCCACAAGTAGTTTTTGGGGCAGTTTTCCACCAAAAATTCTTCACGTAAAATATTCTTGTAAGTATTTTAAGAGGGGAAAAAACAGAGCTTGTGCAAATGCAGATCTGTAGAAACAAAGCCGTCTTCTTTTTTTCCCTGAATCAGTACAGTTAGAATTCGTCTGTAAGCAACGGAACTGCCAACATTAGGAGCTACTTTTGTACGGAAAGACCTTTAACCAATGGTTCTGGGTTTACTTGTTTAAATTTCACTCCACTTTTGCTAGCAACCAAATATCCATAAACTAAAGGAAAACAAAATCACATTGCTGCAGCCATTAAATTTTATGATAGCAGTTTTGAGTAGTTGCCATCTAGGGAAGGGGAGATGCTTAATCTAAGAACTGAAATTAATTTATTTTACATTATCCTTCAAACTGGAAAACTACTTTGGCATACCAAGATTATTATCACATTCCCAACGCGCATATAAATGTCACTTTCTGAAAGTCAAAGCTGGAAATGTAAACCACAAAAATCCAATACTGCTACCACAACTTTTATTACAGCCACATATCTTTATACTGCAGTTATGGCTGTTACGCGGTTATTCCCTGACTTCCTAAACATCTGCTGAGTGCAGGAGGCACAAAGGAAGATGAGGAGTCTGCCTTCGGGCAGCCATGCATTTAGACAGATACCAAATCCCACCAGGAATGCAAAGGAAGCACATTCTGAGTCCTGTGATTATGGAATCATGAAATCATTAAGGTTGGGAAAGACGACTAAGATCAGCAAGTCCAATCATCTACCCATGTCAGTACCACACCTACACTTCTCTTGAAGACCCCCTCCAGGGACGGTGACTCTGCCACATCCCTGGGCAACCTGTGCCAATGCATTCCCAGAAAGTCATGAGGGGAAAGACTGCCCTGCTGCATTGTAGCTGTTCTGCTGTAAGCCGCCAGTATAAACACTGGTGTGACATACAGGCTTACACGGGGAATTGTTCCAAAATCTCTTTGAGAAATAGTTATTAATAAATGGTTGGCTTGTTCGTTCAGCTCTGCAAACTGCCTCTTAGTGCATGTGTACACATATGTGAGAGGAGAGTGAGTCTTCTCTACTGACCCAGGATATCCCGAGAGAGCAGGGAATGAGACTGGGAGCCAAGACACGAATGTAGATGGCAGTTAATGCTCTTCAAGTTCTTTAGCTAACATCTGATACATAAATAATTCTAATTCCTGTAGCAGATATCCAGGCTCATAGATGGCAGAGGACTTAGAATAAGATTCTGAGCTTACAGCATGGAAATGTCACCAGGGCTTTAAAGGTGCTGCTCCTCTTTGCAAGACGGGCAACAGTTAAAAGGGTTTTTCGTGCAGTGATTAAGGCTTCTCTGTCATCTCTTTATGTAACCGTACTGCCAGGCAGGGTGGGCTGTTTGCACAGGAGTGTGCATAATCATTTCCGCGCTGCTGCAAGAGTACATCTGACGTGTGTGGGAAGAGGTGCCATGGGGAGCTATCACAGTCACCGCTGAGCCGGGCACTGCAGCACGGTGGGGACAGGCTAACTGCGAGGGGTTGCAAGGCACTGAGATATGTGATAGCATCACATTCTCTCCCCTGCAGGGAGGGGACGAGGAGGGTCTGCACTGTCATCTCCTGCTTCATGTCTAGGGGCTGCTTTTGGTAACAGCTCCTTTGCTTCGGCTATATTTGTCAAGCCAAAAGGAAAGTAAATTGCAAGTAATTTGCATTAGGACAGAGCTATGAGAAAACTTTCACCTACCCAGGCAGAGTTATGTAAGCCTTGTTTTTCTTCAAATCATCTGCCAGAAAAACAAACCATTTGGAAAGGGCTTGGGCTCTTCCTTCATGGGCTGCAATCTGCACTGAATCCACACTTCCTACCATTATTCCATGCTGTGTTTTCTCAGCATAGCAGAAGACAGGAATAAACATCTGACCTGGCTGGAAAGGAGAACGCATGGCTGCACCAGGGGTTCAGTACTGGTGTGAGCAGCTCCTGGGGGGCAGCTGCAATGCTTTGACTGATGAGATTTCAGCAGGAGGGAGTCAGGCCCCTGCACCAGTTGGCACTGGTGGGAGAGGATGTGCCTTGGTGGAACTCAAGAGATGCCCAGCAGGGGAAGGGAGCAGGAAGGAGTCTGCCTTGCAGGAGCACACCAACATGAATCCTTATAAACCTTCAACACATCTGCCATGGATTCCAGCATCACACTTGCTGTACAGAGAAGAAACGGGTCCTCCCATCCATGCTCATGACCACACCCACAGCCATATTCATGTCTGTGTCTATGCCCATGACTATGACCATCCCTATGCCCACATTCCAGTCGATGTCCATCCCCATGCCCAGGTGAACCCCAAGCCCTCCAGTACAGACATTTCAGGCAGGGAAGGGCTTCTACCTGTACAGGTTTTATCACAGCACAGAGACATCTTTGAGATGGCAGAGCAGCTGTATTGTAACCCCCACTTCCCACCTTTCTAAACATTCTCCCTGATAAAGAGATATTTTAAACCTGGAGCAAAATCTGACTTGCATCTGCTGTAGAGTGAGGTTGGGGAAATCAAGCTGGGAAGGCCATATTTGGACAGTGGAAAAGGGTAACATGAAAACCTCTTCCTGAAAACAGGGAAGGAATGAGTGATGGCCAAAGCTGCCTTGTGGGCAAGGTTGCTATCTGGTTATGCAAGAAGAATGTGGTCAAGGACAGGCTGTGAGGACTATGCAGGAACATCGTAGGTGTGCTGAAAAATGCAAGGTGAGAGTCGTACCGCTTTTGGATGGAGTTCTGCCGTCTGCTCGCTCTTCGTGTACTCTGAATCAAAGGCTTGAGAGGAGTCCATGGCACTGTGCAGCCCATAGTGCCCTCTACACCTGTCCCCATTGCACCCCGTCAGACTCTGCAGTCAGAGGGGAAGGATGCTGAAAGCAAAAAACAAGCAACATTAGTATGAGAAATAATGACACAGGGAATCCTGGATAACGTGAGGTAAACACTTAATGCAAAGACAGAGCTGCCTCCCACTCCCAGAGACCGTATCTCACACTGCATTGACTCTAATCATTACCCAGCAGCTATAACATGCAGTAATCTACTTCTTCAGCTTCATTTAGGATTTACATGACAAAGTCTTATCAAAATAGAACTACAGGGAACGCAAAACAAATACTTAATTAAAGCAGAATGTTTCTAATTAAATCCAGTAGGATGAGCACGTTACATGACTGTCATTTCCAATGGTATCCTGAGAAGTGACAAAGCAAAGTGGCTGCGAGGTGCACATCCCATGGAGCACCACCACGCGCTGGTTTCTATCAGAGATGTTTCCAGAAGCTGCTGGCAAAGCACAGCTGGCAGTGACCTCTGAGAGCAGCACTTCCCTGAGCTGCCACCGTCACGGCCAGCTTCATTCCATGAGAAGCTGGGTGAAGGGAGGGATAAAGAATGGGGAAGTAACCCACAGTTAATTCTGTAGTCATATAGGGAAACTTACTGGGGAGATCACAAGGCTCCAGGAAATCCTATTTTTCACAGAATCACAGAATCACAGAATGACCCGGGTTGGAAGGGACCTCAAGGATCATGTAGTTCCAACCCCCCTGCCTGGCAGGGCCACCAAACATACACCTTTACTGGATCAGGTTGCCCAGGGCCCCGTCCAACCTGGTCTTGAACACCTCCAAGGACGGGCCATGCCTTGCACTTGTTATTTTTCTACCCCTTGTGCCCAGATGCAAGAAGACAACATCTTTCACTGCTGCTCACCTTATGCTGCTGTGTTTCTCCATGCTGCATGTGAACTGCACTGAAATCACGTCTCTGCTGATGACAGATTTGGCAATGGGACTTGAAGACTCTGTATCGTGGTATTTGTACTGTAGAAAAGACTTGCAGCAAGATAAGTATAGTAAGTCTATATGCAGAAGAATGTTGTAATGCACTGGAAATAGATTGCTGACAGAGAAATAGCCTTTATTCACAAATTCTCTATCGCAATCTTTGACAATACTGTCAAATGTGACCAACCCCTTTATTGCATTTGGCCATCAGCAGGCAGTGATGCTGTGCACCCCGACCATAAGGAGGAGATTGGGGCCACCATGGAGCCTGGGGTCAGCATGGGGTGAGACATTTTTTGTTAAGTCTGAGTGAGGTATCAAACCAACCACAGCTTCTAAGGGAAACACATGGTGAAGACTTTGCAAGATTAAAGAGAAAAGACCATAACTACTGTTTTCATGTTGATTATCTGCAAGACACTAAGAAGTGTCCAAAAACATTCTTCATGCAACAAAGACCTTGCACACTAATTATTTAGAGGTCTTTTTGTGATACAATCAAGAAGTGTTTGGACAATGGTCTCAGGTGTAGGGTTTGAATTTCAGGTGCTCCTGTGTGGAGTCAGGGGTTGGACTCAATAGTCCTTGGGGGTCTCAGGCTATGTCATGGTTCTCTCTGTGACTTGAAGACCTTCCCATTGGCAACTGGAAAGGACCGCTACCAGTTACAGCGTGGTACCAATGTGCTCTCAGCTCAGCAGCTCCAGCTCTGTACCACCACCCTGTAACACCAAGAACAGGCCTGGACTGTAGGCACACCAAATGGAACCATAGACAAACCCAAAATCTGACTCACTGTATAATTACTTCTAGGAGGTAAAAATCTGCTCTCAGTGCAAAATTAACCTTCAGTGACACACGACTCCATTGAAGCTTATAGGAATCTTTGTGGTGGTGACATTTATTACCAAAGTAACAGACATCACCTTGATTATTTAAGGCCATTTAGAATAATCTTAATGAGTGCTCTTGTCAGGATTTCTTGGATAAACTTCTCTTCTCTGCACAAGAGCACTTCACACTTGGAGACCAAAATAGACCTCCATCAGCCTACAGATTCCAATTATAGGCTTATGGGTTTGGACACTGCCTTGAGGCTCAGCTATCAACAGTTTTATTAGCAAATTGCGATGATAAACCCACACCTGTGTTGAAAGTTTCTCTTTCCATGTTCTTCTTTTCTACCATGTTATTTCCTTCAAAATAAAAGCTATCATTTTCTCTGTTCTTTCGCAGCACATTGTTCTACTCAACGCTGTTTACCTCCCCTTTCATCTATTTGCACCTCAGAAGATTGGTGAAAACAAAAACTGTATTTTAGCAGATAACAACTGACAGAAAATAGTTTTAATGTAATACAAATGTGGCATTATTAGTTCTGTACAGGATAGTTCAGCACCACCATGTTCTTACCCAGTAGGGTTATTATGGACAACAACTTTGAAAGTTGTTACGCATGAGTAGAAAATTCATTTGAAGTCTAATGAGAAATGAAATTATGACTTGTTAATGCAATTTCATCTCGTTACCCAGCACACACAGTTCTTCAAAACTTAATCAAATACAGGTATTGAGTTTCTAAAATGGATGCTACTTATAACAGCTAATTTGAGATTTCACTTCAAATTGCAGCAGCTTTGCAACCTTAAAACTCATCAAGAAAGGAACAGTAGATCTTAGATGCACTTCAGTTTCATTTTCCATTGTTTACATGGCTTGAACTGTGTCAGTGATAACGAGGATGACTCTAAAAGCAGGAGCAGACTGCCTTGTCCTTTAGCCCATAGGCAGTGAGGAAGCAGGCAGCCAAAGCTGAGGCAACCAAAGCCTTACTGTTAGGTGCTCCTCTGTTGCTCAGCAGCTTACACTTACCGAGACCCTTTTCAGCTTACTGAAGTAAATATACTTCTGCAAATATCAAAACACTGGAATCGCTGCACCTGTCCTCCTCATGCTTGTCTTCCCATGTAGCACGAGGAAGAGGAAACTGAGCTGGGAAAGAAAAGAGATGCAGATATACAAAATTCTTTAGAAAAAGGATGTTTTGGAGGCAAGAAGGTCTATCAAAATGGCAATAACAACCACCTTAGATTTCAAATATGTATGAAGTGCAGCATTGTAGTCTTGTAAAATTACATACAATTTAGTTAAGTAATGCATACAATAAAAAGACTTGGATTTTATTATGGTGGTGAAATGGAAGCTCTGCATGGAAGAAGTAAAGCTCTTCCGGTATCCCAGAACATCTTCTGATAGTAGAAGACAGATAGTAGACTCCTGGTGTGGAAACCTGTGCAATCCAAAATAAGCTCCCTGAGCACTTCCTCGGTGCAGAGACAAGTCTTTTCCATGCAGCACATCTAACAGACCAGACGAGGCTGATGCGACAGAGCTAATGAGTTGAGATACGCAGCAGGAAATTGGGGATAAAGGCATTGCCTTGAATGAATCAGGGCAGAGCTGTACTGTAACAAGAGATTTGGGGCTTTATTTTTTATTATTACTTTTCTTCTTAAAAAGCATTTTCTGCTGTGCATAGCAGAGTAGACAAACCCATCTCCTTCCAAGCAAAGCCAGGAGACACACAGAGCTGAAAGTGAATTGCTCCATGTACAATGGAGGAGGGAAGAGTTTGGTCATACAGGCATGAGCTGTGTTTTCTCTCACCCGTGGAAGAATATAAAGAGAAAGAATGTGTTAAACAGATGACAGCAATGTGACGAGTATAGAGCAACCATGGCTGGTGTACTTGACACCTACAGCTCCCAGCTGATGTAGCACTTGGCAAACATTTATGATTCCTTCTGGATCTTATACACAATAAACAATTGACTGAACTGGTCCCTCATGCCACTTTCAGGAATGGCAAAGTTCTGCCAGTGAACACCAAAGATTCTCTCAGAAAGACCCAAAAATGCAACAGTTTCTCCCCAGTGGTGAACAGCACCAGTCTTTCAGCAAACCCAGGAGATATATATCAACCATTCTGTGTACCCACCAGTGCCCCAGCATCCATCAGGCTCTTGCAGGATCCCTCAGCCTGGAGCTTCCACCGCAGCTCCTGGCCCAGAACTCACACTAATTTGGCTCCTAGCGCAAGATTCTCTACATGATCCTTGAGGTCCCTTCCAACCCGGGTCATTCTGTGATTCTCTGATTCTGTGATTCTCCTTATCAAGTGGGTAGGAATACAGATGTAGCCTGACTTTGCCCCTGCCCCCAGTGCTCTCCATAGCTCCATCCTCCCCCCCACAGCCCCATCTCTGGCTGCCCCCTCCTGACCAGGAGCACTCCCTGCCCTAAGCTGACAGTGCTGTGTCCCCAGGAAAAAAACAACCAAAAAATAACCACCCGTCAGCAGCAGGGCCACTGAGACACTGCTGCTGCGTGGGAGCAGATGCCAAGGAACAGCTGAGCAGGGGGCTGGGGTTTATTTTTAATTCGTAAAGTAAATTTGCCTTCTGCATGATTCTCTCTCTCTCTTTTTTTTTTTCTTGCAGGAGATGTAAGCAGAGCCAGCAAAAGGCACAGAAGGAGCCCTAGCACAGAGCTGCTGCAGACCGCACTGCTTGCCATCCCCACCTCACCCACAGACTGCAGCTGCCTTCATGCTGCTCCCTGGGCTGACACCGTGACACCCTCGGCCCTGCTCTGCCCATAGGACTGCGCTCGCTCCACAGTGCCCAGACCACAGAGCACGACCCCACACCGTGTGCTTGGCCAGAGGGAACCCTCAGGATGCAACACTTTACCAGACAGAATCACGACTGCAAGACACCTGCAAAGTTTATTGGCTAATCTAAGCATTGCTCAGATACATTTATGAGCCTGTAAATTCCCTGCCACAGAAGCAGCTCCAGGAGCCAAGAGCAACGTACATGGGGTTTCCTGCCAGCCTGCTCTGCAGGGCTGTGTGCTGGCAGCCCCGTGAGATGGACATAGCCCTGGTCACCCCCAGCCAAAGGCCCTCTCTACAGCCTCACGTTTCTCCCTTTCATCCCAGCCACCATAAAATCAGTACAGCTGCTGCTGACAATTAATCAGCTTCAGATGGGATCTTCAGGGTGGCCACTGGGAACTAAAGGAACCCCGTCCCAGCTGTGCAGCCCCTTTGGCAGCCACCTGCCCTTTGTGATCAGGGCCCACACGGCCCAGGCCTGCTCGCTGACTGCAGGCCTCCTCATGGGCTTCTGCTTCAAAATAAACTCCACACCTGTGCTCTGAAACACTGCTGGGACTTTGGAAGTTGCATTTTCAGCCACTTTCTCTCCCAGAGCACCAGCCCTGGAGAACGTAGCAGTTGATAAATGATTATTTACTGACTCGAGGGCTCCACCAGGAGGAAAACCAGCCCTGGTCATCCCTTAGCCTACCACGATGGATAGGAGCGGTGTCGGCTTGCCAGGGCTGGCTGCAGCTCCGGGTACAGCTATGCATACTGTCCTCACCCCATCACTCTGTTTTTCTTTCCAGCTAGAGCTGGGAATTATCACCCACCTACTGAACTCCACAGCTGTTTCATGATGGCTGGGGTATGCTTTCAGCTCGTATTAAGCATCTGCGGCTACTGTTGATCAGTTTATCCATTTTTCCTCAGACCCAGGTTCCTCTGCTTGAAGGAAAGCACAAGGAGTTGCAAAGGTGGCTGTGGGGATTATAAAAGCAGGGGTTGTCCTTACTCAAGGCTTCTGAACAGCTGCACCTCAGCCCACAGAAAGCGGCTGATGCGGGGCAAGCAAGCAAGGCCTCATGTGGAACAGCAAACAAACACTTTCCCAGCCACCAAACAGGGGAGGAGTAACCAATCACCTTAGAAGGCAGAAGGCTGCACCCCCAGCATACAGGCACATGTAGCTTTCTCCTAGAAACCATCAGCTAACAACACCAAGTTTCTCTGGCACAGCCTAATTTTATCCCTTTGGGCCACAATATAGCACACAACTAGCAAACAAAGGCATGTTCCTGTCCATGTTCAAGTGTTACAGAAGCTGAGCACAGAGCAGTTTCATCTATAAACCATTCCCCATTGACAGCACTCAAAAAATTTTTTAAAAAAAGCTTTTTATTTCTCTTAGTGACATCCAAACGTTTTCCATTCCTCCAACAACTGAACTGTTTACAGCAGTATTTGCAAAAGGCGCTGGATTTTAGCTCTGCATTCCACAGTTCTCTTGCAGTTACAGAACATTACTTAGCGACAGCAGATCTTTTGTCTGTATTTTCCAGGTCTCCCTCTATCCCTGCAAATGATGCAAGCTCTTCTCTAGCAATAAAACCAAAAGCTGTGCTGTTCATACGCTCACTACGTATCCCATGATTTTACTGCAGCCAAACAAAAAGTCCGTGTTGCTGCTAACATTCACAGCAGAGAAAGCTGCTCAGTAGGAACTATGCTGCTGCAGTGAACTCACTTCATGGAGCGCAGCTACCTGGGGCTGTGGCTAATCCGGGCTGGTGGGGAAACAACCCTGTACCACCACATCACCACTAAACGCTGCCGGCTCATCTCATGCCAGGTATACTTAAAGCAGCACAAGATGTTTGCAACAACAGAAAGGATTTATAAAAGCTCTCGTACAAATTGCTTAATCTTGTGAAAAAAAAATCCTTGGGTTTAATAAAGCAGAACTCTTTGTCTAGTTCATTTACCCTTATGACATCCTGAAGGGAAAAAACAAGCTCTCTATTTGCAAACAATCCACCTGTACTTAAGTAATATCCATTCCACCTTATCACTGCAGTATTTTAAGGTCTTCTTCAAATGCTCCATTCTCAGCATGCAGTATAAAGGAACTTCAGATCTTGGGGTCACAAACTAGAATACACTAAAAACCCAACAGCAGTCCTTTGCAAGATGCTGCCATTCCATGCTACTTCAAGATCTGATTCTGAAAGGTTTAACACCTTACTGCAGAAGCTCCGCTGTGACAATGCTTTTAATGGGTTGCATTAAACACACAAACTGAAGTACCCCAGTAAATTACTGGTGCTTCTCCAGAGCTCAAGCAGCATGTTTGTAGCACCTCAAGGAACCATCCCTTGCAGCAATATGCCTTCTCCCTCTCATCAATAACAGAGAAAACAGAGACAATACCCAGTGCTCGCTGCTCCAGCTGCGCAGCAGAACCACAAACTGTGTTATAAGGCACTTGTTCATAGAAGCAATGAAAAACAGCATAAGCCAGAGAACTACAGGATGTGTTTTGTTTCCACTATTAACAGGCGTGCTTTGTCAAGGACCATTCAAGGTCTGCTGACATGCTTGATAACAGCTGCAATACAAAACTCATACAGTTTCAGGTAGAACCCAGGTTAAAGAAGAGATCAAACTGTATCCCTGGGTGTAACAAGCTCCTACCTTACTGAACTCATGTCTTCTCAGAGTAATAGGGGACTATTACTCCATCTGCAGCAGGACAAAAGGGAAGAGCTTTTACTGTTGATCAGATTTATAAACATGAAAATAATAACCATGAAAATAATTTAGAGCAACATATATACATAGAGCGATACCTCATCTGTTTTTCAGACTAAAGTACTACAATAGGAGGTAAACAAGCTGCTTGCTTTCTTAAAACACTACTGAAGTCTTCAAAAAAGTAGCAGTACCCAGATCATCCTTAAAGACAGCAATTACAGCAGATTAACCACAGGAATCTTAAAAAGGCCATCCTTTTAAAAAGCCTTGCCATTTGTTTAAAAAGAACCCCTTGTTCTTGTCCTTTTTTTAATGGCACAGAGCAAAATGCATTTACTCTTCAAAAAAAAAAACAACATGAAAACCCAGGAAAAATTCCCAGTAGACTCCAACTCCAGCAGAGGAAATGGAGACAACTTCACAGCAGAGAGCGAGATGGGGAGAGGGAGACGGTCACTGTTAATTTGCCAAGGCATCAAAAATCTGCATCTAGAGTGAAAACGTTGTCCATTGTTTCTGCCATCACAGCAAAACGTTGATACTCTGAAACCCGCTTCTCAAAGAAATTGGTTTTTCCTTCCAGAGAAATATTCTCCATGAAATCAAAAGGATTTTCTGCATGAAAGACCTGGGGGAAAAAAATACATTATTACACTGCTGATTCTGCAAAGGTAACTGTGTGTAACAAAAATATATACATATTTCAGATTAGGTCATCCCTCATGTATTATGCTGTAGAATTTATGGGCACGATGTAAGTAAGTTCAATACTGTGTGCCTCCAGGAGTTTGAAGCTCACCTGTGCAAGGCGCTCATCAGCCTCCTAAGGGCACAGCATGTGAGCGCAGCATAACTTCCCAACACAAATCTGCAGAACAACTCAAGAGAAACAATGGCCTGAATTGTTCTTGCTCTTTTAAACAGGG
This sequence comes from Coturnix japonica, assembly GCF_054131305.1. Lineage (NCBI taxonomy): Eukaryota > Metazoa > Chordata > Aves > Galliformes > Phasianidae > Coturnix > Coturnix japonica. The sequence goes on along the minus strand of NC_140664.1, from coordinate 18,384,019 downwards.
AAGCACATATATTAATGTTGTGGTTTCATATGTCGCTTGCAAAAGTGCAAGCACTAAATGCAACCTGCTTACAGGTGCATCAGGAAAGCACTTTGTGCTGACAGCTTTCCTGGGCTGCTCCAGCAGGCCAGTGTTTCTGCAGTTTCATCTCTTACCTTTGAGAACCCCAGCTCCATTAGTAACCGATCTGCAACAAATTCAATATACTGCTTCATCAAAGTGCAATTCATTCCAATCAGACCTACGGGTAATGCCTCTGTGAGAAACTCCTGGAAGTTAAAATACAGATGACATTTAGAGAAATGAAATTTAAGAAGAGAAAAAGAGAGAAGACACCTGTGTTTCACAGTAACACAATTTGTGATATTCCAGGCTCCCCAGGCAGTTGTCTGAATAAATAACTTGCATCACTAAATTCAACAAGTGCCTTCTGCTTTCAGTAGTTGCTTGTATATTCCTGTATTTTTAGCACATTTTTCTGGAAAAAGAACAAGAATTTTTATGAGTGCTCCTCTCCTTTTCTTTTTCCCCACAAGATCCCGAGCTTCTATGAAAGCTTGAGTTCCAACTTCAATAAAACCTACAGACCAGAGGAGTGGGAGAAGGAATAGATCCAGAAACCTCCAGTTTTCCTTGGCTTGCAGCCATTATAGAACTACAAACCAGAGGACAGTGATACACGAGCACTCAGCTCAGCCATGTGCATGTTTAGGTGCTGATGTAAGACCTTGCATTGCAGTAAGGCAAGGCCAGGGCATTTGTCATCATCACAGCAGTCAGATGACAACAGAAAAGAAAGGGTAAGCTGAAGTCCTGCAAAACACTCAGCAATGCAGAATTGTGTAGCTGAAGTTGGGTAGCACAGTACAGAGCCTGTGCTCTCAGAGAGGACTAACAGGTGCATGTATACAAGTAGGGAAAGACAAAGATCCTAAAGGTCAGAGGTAAACTCCTCACCAAGAGAGAATGTTTTCTTCTTTTTGGCTTTTAAGGAAGAAAACAGCTTCAGCTTCTCACAGTTACTTGACAGCTGTATCATAAGTGTCTGCTTTTTACTGTCACAGTTAAGGAAGAGGGAAAGAATGGCAGAATGCATCAGGGATCCAAGCATTAAACGTGAAATTCCAAAAGTTGGAATTGAATTTGTTTATTTTGCACATACAGTCCCTGCTGCTGCTCACGACATTGACCTGGCCAGGCTTACCTGTTCAATTTCAACAGCATTAACAATGATCTCCCGGACCCTCTCTTCTGATGGTCTGTTCACTAAATAATGGAACATTAGACAAGCAAAATCACAGTGTAGACCCTGAAATAACAGAGAACAACAACAACATAGTTTTTCCCTACTGCACACAGTTTGCTCTTAATTAGAGGCAGCCTCAGTTTAGATTTAAGCTTCCTACATGCTTGATTCTTGACAGTCCTTATGTTATTACATGTAACAGAACTGTAAGGGCATTCTTGGTTAAAAGCTCCATTAGTAACATCTGAAATCCAACAGGTTCCATCTATAATAACAATCAGCACACACTTTATCCAGTCCCATTTTGAGAGCAGCTCAAAACCATACTGAGCATCAACCATTTGTCTGCTCAGATGCATCAGAAAACATTCATGTTGTAGTTTGCCAGTGTAGATTCTTTTACTGTCACTGCTTTTATAACAGTATTTCCTGTTTTTTTTATGCAGGTGCCGTGTGAGCCGTGCCTTCCTCCTTCTAATTAACAGCTTTGCAGATGGAAATATGCCAGGGGAACTCAAAAAACCCTCCATCTTTCTGTGTTCAATACTGCAGAGGAGCAGTTATACTCCTCTAAGGGGGAACTTGCATCCCATTCATCTGCAAGTCATCTTTCTAACAAAGAAATACTTCCTTATTTGAATGGATCAGCTCGTGATGACTCACAGAAACAAAAGACACGAGGAAATCAAGGCTGAAGAATTGTTGGGCTTTATTTCCCAGCCATAGCATTTTCTTCAACAGAAGCCTTTCAGATTAAAGACGTCTCACAAGATGTCTCCTTTCAAATCAGTTTATCTTACCCACTGAAATTACCTCCATTCTGATAAAGCTCTTTATTCTTTCAGACCTTTAGAACTCTGATAAGTTCAATCGTTAGCAGATTTATCTTGCAAATAAAACTGATCTTGCTGCATTTTCAGTGCTGACAGCGCCATAAATTGTGTGCTACCTTACAGACAGGCCTCAGCCATAGGGAACTGCTGCCAACTAGTAGGTAGCAGTGAAAAGAAAGGGCACTCATGAGGACAGCCCCCCTTCAGTGTGTTGACATGCACCCCTCAGATACCTCACTTCTGCAGCTGAAAGGCACTCCCCTGTAATGCAGCCCTGTAACTGCTCCCTCCCAGATTTTATTCCTGTGTAGTAGGGTAAGGACACAGAGAGGAACAATATCTGCAGGTGATGGATGCAGGTGGCCGTCTGTGAGCTCTGGGATCCATAACTGGGGGAAGATGGGGGTGGGATAAGAGACCTTGACCTCCAGCACTGTCAGCTGGGTTCCACCACACCCAGCCATGCATCCCCTACTCACTGCTGGATTTGCTTTTTGACCCGTCCCTGCCCAAATACTACTTCTACACCCACTCACCTGCTTTGTTCCCTTTCTGCTTTTCAGCTTGCTCCAAGCTTACCCACCTCCACAGAGGTGACCTGCACTAGCAAAACTACGGGTTATTTACAAATGCAATCTGTCTTTCTCCTTAAAACTCACTTTTCTTCAAAGACAATATGTGGGACACAATACATTACCTCATCTCTGCTAATAAGTTCATTGGAGAAAGTTAAGCCGGGCATCAGGCCCCTCTTCTTCAGCCAAAATATCGCAGCAAATGAACCCGAAAAGAAGATGCCTTCAACTGCAGCAAAGGCAACCACTCTCTCACCTGTTTAACATAATATATTTTCCATTAGACATGAAAGAGTGCATTGCCAGACAGCACAGTGCACTATTCCCATCAGACTGATGCTGGAAGAAAAGTATCTGCTGCCGCACCAGGTGCTGTAGCCAACCACATCTTTCTGCAGATCCCACAGCAGAGAAGGTCAACAGGTGCAACAGAACTTTGCCACAGGCAACCCCAACAGAACAGAAGCAGGGCACACACTGAAACTACTGCAGGAAAAGCAGAAGGGAAAAGCCACAAGTGGCAGAAATGGTTGAGGTATTAGTTCTGCTTATCTCTTTCTCTAAAGAGGCAGGAAAACGGCTGTGTAACCAACATACGGAATGTAAACGAAAAACATTCACCAAGTCACAAATATTTGTCTTATCCCACCTTTCATCCAAGAAAATCACAGTGTTTTCAGTCCCATTTTTTTCTGTTCTCTACATGAATGCAGAGATTGCTGATTGATCAAGATTGTATATGCTCTATTTAAGCAACTCCAGAAGATTCTTGAGTATATTCCAATATGCAGAACTTTTGCATTAAACGCTGCTGTCCTTTTTTACCACTGAGAACTGCACAGACTTTTGTTTGTTTTCAAAAAACAATAACAATAAACCCCAAATTCCATCTGTTCTGCTGCCTCAGATGAGATGCAGATGCCACCTGCTGGCTTATCTGAAGAAATTCAGCATGAACTTCAAACTATCACAGAAGTTACTAAGGAAAGAGTTTCTCTGACAACACTAAAACCTCTGAGGTTAGTTCTAGACAGGAGGGGAGATGTGCTGCATAAACACCTCCTGGACACCAATATGTTTTTTACTGCACTCCATCTGACTAACATTCAGATAAATGAGTTACGCTGAAACAAAATCCCCTGTCAGCAGCACAACACGATGTCTGCGCACACTGAGAGGCTCAGAGTCCACAGAATAAACACAGCAACTACACCCTCAGTGTAAGAAATCAAACACAGTTACCCTGTTGAAGGTAAACAGTCCGGAAGGAAGCACTAACTAAGCATGTCGCTTTCAGATAACACATCTCACAGTCCATCTGAGTTAAGGGCTGGGCCCCCAGAATGTTTGAAGATTGGGTAACTTTGGGGGCTTGCAAGACTTCAGCTGTTCAGCTCTTAACACTGGCATACAAAATAGGAACCAACTTCATGATGTGCAACAGGAAGGAGCTTTTAAGAAGATACACACCAAAAGTGGATTCTCTGTCTTCAATCCACTTCAGAGCCCAGTCTGCTTTCTTCTTGACACAAGGCATTGTTTCAATGGCATTAAATAAGAAATCCCTGCAAAAGAAAAAAAAAGAGAACACCAAAGTAATAAAGCAAAGAATGGATTTACATATATCTGTCCTGATTATCTCCACCAGAAAGTGGAATCCATTATGCTACAAGCTCTGAACTAACCCAAGTAAGAGTTCCTGCCTTGAAGAGATACGATGTCTGACAACAAGAAGCAGAACAAACGCCAGTTGCAAGTACCTCTGCAGTACAATAACCACAAGGAGGCTGTTTAATGCTTAACAGAGTTTCACACAGTCTGCACTGCCTGCAGTCACAGCTTTATACAAATATTAGCCAGCCTTTTGAATACTCCTATGGAAGGTCACCAGTCAGTAATACTTCCACCCAGCCACAGTGCCACCAGACTAGCTAAAGGATTTCCCTTGGCTCTGCAGCACATGCAGAAACTTACCTTTTCTCAGGGTCTTTGATGTAAGTGTCTATAAGCAAGCTGTACATCTCGGAGTGAACGTTCTCAATGAGGATCTGGAAGCCATAGAAACAACGAGCTTCTGGGATCTGCACCTCCTGACTAAAGCGTGCCACCTACCAAAACCAACGAGCATGACAGTGAGCACAGCAAAACTGGCCCTGCACGAGCCAAACAGGAGAGACAACAGACCTGAGCCACAGAGAAGGGAAGGGAGCAATTCAGCCCTACTTTATTAACAAATATGTCAATAGGATATGTGCGATGCAGAAGCAAACACAGAAAGCCAGCCAGAAGTAAAGACACCTGCTACACACACCATGTAAGAACTGCACAGATGTGCGGTGGCCACACAGGAAGAGCAAAATGCTGCAGCAGTAAAAACTTCATAGCAAACAAAGCCTCACTTTTTCTGTTCAGCACTAAAAAGTGAATAGTATGACATCTTCATGCATTATCTATAAATGCATTATCATATAATCTGTGTTACCGATACTCAAGATCTAAAAACGAGCATTTCTGGTCTAACAACAACCTGCAGTGAGACATTCTACAGCCCAGATTTCAGGAGACAGGTTTCCCCACCATTTTAATAGTACCCACCTGTAGGGCTGAAATATTCCAGGATGCCACTTAGTGAGAACAAAATGAGTTTTACCTAAATAAAGAACACGGACCATGGCACAGCACAATCCCCCTGTTACTTCCCATCTAACACACGTATGTGAAGAAGCATGGGTTCTATTAATACACCAATAACTGCAGTCGGGCAGAAGGCTGAGCTTCAAAACTGTGTTCAAGAGACACCATTTGGAGCCCTGCTGACAACAGTGGCTCTGACATATCTCAGACAATGAGCAGAACAAGCTGCTCACTTCCTTTGGCAAAGGTGAAACGATGGGAAGGAAATACACTCATTTAATATGCATTAATATGAGAAAACCCAAATGTAAAGCTAATAGCTAATAAAGTAAGTATTCAAACTGTAAGGCTTTCTCACCAGGTTTTCATTTACAATCCCATCGCTGGCTGCAAAGAAGGCAAGAACGTGAGAGATGAAGTACTTTTCATCTGCTTTTAGCTTGTTCCAGTGAGGAAGGTCCTTTGATAAATCAACCTAATGAAAAGAGAAAAGACAAAGAACTGTTACCATCCCTTTGTGCTTGTTATTCTGTAGGAACAAAAGTGGCCTCGTAAAACGACTGAGACAGAGCTTTGGCACAATCTTTGCATGTAGAGAATTTAAATACATGCAAATATCAAGCACGATAAACTACCACAGTACTGCACTTTCTCTGCAACAGCAACACCCTGTGTTTGCTTTGCAGTTTACACTATTGTCATTCAATATATATTGTTTTAATTCCATGTTATAAATAAACCAGATTTCAAAAAGCATCAGCCTTACTGGCATCAGTATGAACATGCATCTACAGGCAGGTCTCTCTCTGAGACATTCACAAACTCTGCTTGAAATAAATGTTTGTACTGCAAGAAATGTGTACCTAAGTGTGTCAAAAGAGGCATGGAAGGCCGTGTTGCTTTTGACAGGTGTTCAGCCCCCATGCTACCCAAGAACAGCACGTGTAGATACTGTGTTTACTGTGTAAAGTAACTGCATTGCCTGTGACACTAGGTTCTCACCATGGTAGAAAACCACAAGCTCCTTAGCGTTGCCCATCTTTCTTTGTCTGTTTGTTTCTGAGGCATTTCTGAGCCACAGCAGCAGTTAAGCGGGGCCAGGTGGGAAAACTGCAGCTTTTAGACTTGTGTGTGTGTGTGTACAATTTATGTACAAATATATATTCAACCTCATGCATAAATACACACACAAACCAATTTTACATCTAACTTTCCAATTCATTTGGAAATGTGCTGACAAGTGGTGGGACAGTGGAAGAAGGAAGCAGTGACACAGTAAGAGTAGTGCTATTCAGGCAGGAGTTTCAGTGTTTCATAACTGTTTAAATCAACTTCTCCTGACACCAGACAGCATCATCACCTTTCTGAAAAATAAGTGCCTAATATTAAAGAGCAGCATTCTCATGTGCTCCGAATCTTTAACATGAGCAAGGAGGTAGCTGCAGACAGTGACCGCAGCAGGTCACAGCCTCTATACCTCTGACACCGGTTCCCCCTATACCCAGAGAAGTGTCCCAGGATACAGTTCCGCTCATCCTAAACCTAACACTCAAACCAGTCCAGCTGAACCACCTGATGGAAGCCGCTTTCCTTCCACTGACCCTGAAGGGAGTCCTACTTCAGCACAGGTACCTCATGATCTATAGAACTAACCCCAACCCATACAGATCACAAGCCAGCAGCAGGGCTAGCGATGACACTCCAGGCTCCATGCCCCAAAGCTCACCTCTTCTGCTGTCCAAAAGGAGGCCTGGGCCTGTTTGTACATCTTCCATATGTCCGGGTGCTGGATGGGGAAGATGACGAACCGACGGGGATTCTTTCTGAGAAGAGGCTCCTCGTGAGGTTTCAAGCCATTTTCAGCTGCACTCAGAGAGGAGCTCTGAAGATAAAGCACAGTCCTGGTTAAGGCTGCTGTTACTATTCCCTGCTTTTCCCTCTGTCACAAAAATACAGCCCAAAAGCCCACTGTCGCAGGCAGACACTCACCCTCTTCCCACAGGCGGCTGCATCACTCTTCCCTGGGGTGCTCGCCCCTTCGCCCTCCATCCGTGCCCTGCTCAGGCAGCAGCACTGCCTTTCTGCCCTGCTCTGTTCCACACCCCTCACATCAACCAGCCCCTGAGCAGCTGCACCTCTTGAGCACCCAAAGGAACACTTTTCTGCAGTACAAGGAGGAAACTGCAGCTGCACTTGCACTGCGCCCTCAAAAGATGCCGTCAAACATGGTGGGGACGCATGCAAGGTGACAGTGCTGCTCAGTGGTTCCTCAAGGGCAGCCTGCACCTCAACCCCACTGTGATGTACCTGAGCCTCTAAAAAACAGCACACGGGGCTCATCATGTAGAAAGATAACCTGGAAAACACTTCTGGTGTATAGAAGAAGTGTTTGACCACCCAAACAGCAAGAAAGTGGGTTTTTAATGCACAGGTGGAACCTCCTGTCACTGGCACCACAAAGAAGAGTCTGGCTCCATCTCCTCTATTCTCTCCAAGCAGGCTGAGCTCTCCCAGCCTCACTGTGTACGACAGAGGCTCCACTCTACACCCCCAGCTTTCCTGTAGGCCCCCTTCAGGTACTGGAAGGCCGGTATAAGGTCTCCTCAGAGCCTTCTCTTCTCCAAGCTGAAGAGAATGGCACTCTCAGCCTGCTGGCATAGGGGAGGTGCTGCAGCCCTCTAATCATCTCCATGTCCCTCCTCTGCACCTGCTCCAACAGCTCCATGTCCTTCTCGTGTTGGGAGCCCCAGACCTGGACACAGTGCAGCAGGTGGGGTCTCACAGGAGCACCTGGTGGTTCTGCACCCCAGAGGGAAGAGCAAAGCTCTGCTAATTGTTTCTGTCAGGTCAGAGCAAATCAGCTGCATTAAGGGAACAGCACAACACTGATTAAAGACATAAGCGTGCGTGTATATATGTATATTTAAGGCTTGTACTTAATACAGCACATCCCAGTTTCCATCAGCTTGGGTACAGCTGGAACGCAGCCTTGGTAAGGACATGGTGTATTTCTCCCCCGCACACCTTTAGCTTCACGCCCTCAGGCCCGGATGCGCTGACCGTGCCCTGAGGACGCAGCAAGAGCCCCGGGCAGCTCCCCAGCAGCGCCCTTCAGACCCAGGGATAAGGAGGGGAGAGAGGATTCTACCTCCCCTTCCCGACACGGAGGCGGGTTCTGCCTCGCCCGCAGAGGAGCCGGCCCGGCCCCAGCCGTGCGGGGCGCACACCGAACCCCGAGGCCGGGCCGGAGCCTGGGGCCGTTGTGTGATCACTCCGCACTCACTCCGCTCTGCCGCTGCCTCCCCGCCCGACTGCGCTGGTCGCCCCGCCCGCCCTTACCCGCTCCGGCCCGGGCTCCTCCTGCAGGCCCGCTCGCCCTCCTTGTTCCCCCATGGCCCGCGGTTCTGGGCCGCAGGAGCCGCCGGCTGAGGGCGGAACGGCCGCGGCCGCCCCTCCTCCGCGAGGCGGGGCCCGGCGGGAGGCGGTGCAAACTGCTCCGGGCCCGGCCCTTAGCCCGGCCCTCAGCCCGGCCCTCAGCCATTAACCCGGCCCTTAGCCCGGCTTTGGCCCGGCTTTGGCCCGGCTGAGCCGTACCTCACCCACCGGGCTTCGGCGTTGCTACAGCACTACCAGCCAGCAGAACTGAGCAAGGCAGCGTTCTCAGCTGGCTCTGATACATCGCCTCAAAGTGTCAGCGAGATACAAAGCACACGACGGAACCCAACCAAGCCATGCGACAACATCTCAGAATACATTCGAGCAATTGTGTAACAGCCGTACTTCCAGATGTAGAACTCTCAGCCCTTGCCCTGGACTTGCTTGCAGGGTCTGTGCGAGCAAGCAGTGTGAGTGAACGCACTGCTATGATGCTCGTCATTTATTGCAGTCACTTCTTACCAACAGAGATTGCTGCGAGACTGTAATCGCCAGAGTTCCTTTGTTTCCTCTTCCTCGTCTCCAGACCGGCCCGGCCCTTGGGCTCCAGTTCATGTGGATGCACGGGGTCATTTGTCAGCACAATCAAAAGGGGGGTGGGAGAGAGTAGAAAAGCCCTGCTCCATACAGTAGGGAGTGGTTTGGTACAATGGTTTGAAACTGGACAAATCTGAAAGCAAACACCAGTGAGAAAGGAAAATAATTTATGAGCACCAAGACAGTTTGCTGGCACGCATCCAGGATTGAGACGCTCTGTAGAGAGGAGCACTCAGAGTGCCAGGAACAGACAGTCGAGGAGGAGGAGATAAGGATGTGGAGGTCTGATGTTCCTCGTGGAGAAGAGTCCGCACTCACCGCACCATCCCCATCATGTGTGAGAACTGGGAGCTGAAACACGTGTTCAGTTCTTCTGGACCGTATCTGCCCTTAGAGGCTTTTATTCTTCAGGCCCTGTAGGGGAGCTCAGGGATGGTGGTTAGGAAGCTTTGGTGACCAGACCTGTGCAGCAGGGTGACTGACTGCTGGTCCCAAACATAGAACAGGTTTGATTTCCTTAAATGGAGTTTTCTGACAAGAAACACATACCTAAGAGTCACACTACTAAACAGCGTACCAGAATATATTACAGGCATAAAAGGAGAAAATACAGTCTTATACAAGCATTTGCTGTTACCTGACTACCGCTCTTTTTGAGCCACTTTCATTGCCCAAACGTACCCTTACATGCTGTCTAATGTCCACATTCAACTAGCGCTCCATTCTTTCACATACTGAGTACCAAGGATTCCATTTCTTGATCCAGAGCAAATGATGAGAGGAACCCAACTGACCCAGCAAACACCAACAAATTACATTGGTGAACCCAACACAGCGCTGATATCCCAGGAGCTTCCCCCTCAAAAACAGCAAGCACCAAAGCTCAAGGACCCATCCATCACACTATTTAGTAACACTGACCTGCACAATTTAAGCTACAGTGCCTCTTCGCTCCCTCCCCTTAAAGATCCTATTTACTTTGAGAATATTTGTCTGTATTAAAAAAATACATTTATAGAGATCACATTTAATATAAAGAAGTCTCCTTGCACAGAAGCTCACACGGCTGTGGCAGCAATGCGTTTTCCATTAAGTGCATAATGACTATTGGATTCAAACACGCGCTATGTTAGATGCTGTCACGGATGAAGGATATTTAAGTTCCAACATTATGGAGAAGTTCTGAAAGACCGGGTAGAAACCAGCTGCTTCTTACTGAACCCCATATTACAATGGCAACTAGAAATGAGCATCACATCGAGAAAATCAGGGACAAAGAGACGCTGTGATGCAAGTCACCTTTGTTTACAAAGCATATCCCGGCTCTCCATACAGAGCACACATGAACTTCTAGCACTGAGGGCTCGAGGTGCTCAGTGGAGCTGTTGCAGGACTGATGTGCTCCCACATTTGTGCATGTGGGCATTCAGAGCTCAGGATAAGGAACATCACAAACACTGAAACCGTTATTAGGATTTACAGAGCATCGTGTTTCAGTTTGGCAGTCTATGTACTAAAAGGAATTAGGCCAACTGAAGAGTTTAGATTAAAAGGTCGAATAATCCAGGTTAAAAAGAGAAAGCAAAACAAAGCTAGGAAGCTAGAAAGCTATTTGCCATGGGAAGAGGAAGCTAGAGAAATGAAAGCGTCAATGAGTGCGTGTAATTTCTCACTTCTGGTAAGGTAACCAGCCTGAAACTAGCAATCTACCTTCTGGACTGCACAGAGCGAACTATGCAACAGAATCTATCACTGAGCACCAACTATGGGAAGACCATGCTAAGGAGTTGGTCCTCCCTACCTCCAGAATAGGAACTGGAACTTGGTGGTAACGTTTTGTTAGTTGCTACCTCTATGTCCTATTTCAGCAGTTACTAATGTAAGTAATTGTCTGGACTACATAAAAAGCATATAATAAAATTATTTTTGCTCTAACTTGTTTCTCTACCACATCTTGGATGTGAACTAATAGAAGGGCTTAAGTCAAAGGGAGACGAGGTGTATGATTTTAATAAACATTTTTTTTCTTATTAAAATCTTGATATAGTTTAAATATACCATACAGAGGAAAAGAGCTATTTATACACATTTCAAGTCAATGACCACAGCATAAATCAAACTAGATTCTCTCTCCACTTCTGCCATCAGAATGCCTTGTGTGTATATATGGTGAGCTACTATGAGTTACCTGCATAATTTTTGACTAGCTATACATTACAGGACTTTAAAAAGTTTAAGCTATATACAGAAATATATATACATATAACATATATTTATATGTTATACATACACATACACTTATATACATATACACACAATACATATATATATATATACACACAGTACTTTACATTTATATATGGCCTTTTATCCAAGGACCTCGAATACTTTTTAACACATCAAAGTCTCACAAAGCTTTGTGAGGGAGGGAGCTTTAGTTTTACAGACTGTAGGACTGAGGCCTATTCTAGACAGGTTCCTGTTGTTCGCTTTTGTTTATTCCTGCTTTCTACTTAGGTCACAACATTCTCATTAGAGGCGTTTCTGGTAATGAAATAATTACACCGGTTCAAAACCCAGGCAGAAGACACTACGTCCTGTAGTTAAGAGTACCTCTCTAACTATATTCCTTAGTATATGAGAACAGTCATGCCAGTACAGATTTTCTCTATGCTGATCCTTAAATTCAGACTTGCGTAGCTGTACTGGGTTTCTTCTTTTTAACAAACTTATCAGCATCGTGAAATCAGATCTGATTTTGAAATTAAGGTACGCTGAAGATCGCAAAAGAAAATCGAGAACAGACTCCAATCCCCACACACTGAAACTGTTCTTTTCTAGAATGAGTGATTTAGGAAGCATCAGTATATACAGAAATAATCCCATATCCGTGTATTGATGCATCTGCAGATTAACTACATAAGCCTGAAACAGCCAGTTTTAGCTAGTAAATAAGATTTTCAGCATCAGCTGATTGTAACTTTAGCAACTGGTGATTGTGACTTCTGGTCTCAACCACGTTCTGCACCTGCAGGTACTAAATAATGAAAACTGGAAAAAAAAACCCACCAAAATAACCAGCTGTAGCCATAGGTACCTTCTGGCCACCCTCAACCACCTGACACAAAGGAAAACCTAGTGGAACTGCAGCAGAATCTGAGTCCACTCAGATTTTAATGAAACATCAATTAACTTTCCCCAGCAAAACAAAACCTTACTAACAGAATGGTGGCATTGAAAAAGCAGCAAAGACCCCTTAAGCTTCAGTTCTTCAGTCCGCTAAGCCTTCAGAAATCTATGGTACAGAAAAAAAAGCAGCTCTTGCCTTTAGTTATCACTCCAAATCTCCAAAGTCTCGCATGCATTGGGAAAACCAAGACCTAGGTCACATTCAATGACTGCCCTCCCCCAAAGCAACCACTTCAAAAGTGAAAATAGAGCAGAACCCACTACAACACCGTATGAAAACTTTATTCTAAACTAATAACCTCGAGATTTTTCAGAACACGTCACCTTCCCTTCAAACCAATACTGTCAGAAGAAGGGGTTGCCTGGCCCATTTGATTCAAGATTCTCTGCTAACTGTAAAATGTGGGTCGAATATCTTCTGGAGGTTAATTTTTCAGTTACAAAATTGAGATTTTGATGAAGGACTGTGCTTGGTGCGTGCTGTCAGCTACAATGTCAATGGCTAAATAAATAAAAACTATTGTTTCTTCAGTATGACTTGGTATTTCGTCTGTAATTTCTTTATTAAAAAACTGTAACAAGATACTTAAAAAAAGGCTAGATACAAAAGAAGTGAAGCTGCTCACGAACATTAAAGTTTTCCAAAAAGTATCTTCGATAATCATGATCTTATAAACATTTTACAGTTACCAGAAAGTGCCCAGGCTGAGTTTACATAGTTAGATAATGTAGTACAAGTGATGGGTTAGAACTGGGAGTGGAACAACCTCCTGACTGCCTGTTCACTGAAACGGGGATACAAAATGTTGATTGTGAACTACGAAATACTGTGCATTGGCCTCAGCATATGTACAAAAAAAAAAACCCCAAACCCAAAACACTGAAGGTACAGATTACATGCAAAGTATTGGTGGTGGCACCCGATGTGCCAGAGTTCAATGCAGCTAGAACGAAAATTGCAATGAAAGTGGTTTCAGAAGTGAATGATCACAACTCTGGGATCTGAGCTGTCAGGAACTTTTTTCTTTTTCTTTTTTACAAGTTCAATATACATGGTACACAACCGCAGCCAACCACAAATTAAACACCATAAAAAAAAAAAAAAAAGTTAAAATAAACCACAGAACATACTTAATTTTTTATTTCGAAATTCCCTACTCCCTCTATACAAGAACCTTTGCTGAAACACTTTCCACAAAGGCAGCAGTGAATTTTCAGAACATTTTACATATTTTCCCTCAGCAAAAAGATAAATCACAGTGTAAATTATATTGTTCTGCTGTCATCTTTGGCTGGGGTTAGTCCAAGGAGTTATTGACTAGCAAACTGGTGCAATCAGATATTGCCAGCGCTCCTTAGGCCTTTACATTACAAATTTAGTACAGGAATGTTTGCATTTAAATCTTTAAAGTACCACCAGGGGTATGACAGCATTAGCTTTCATAAACTTTTATAGACAAATGGAAAAATCTACAAAACTTAGCTAGTAATATTACACAGCAATACACACTTTTTATACTCTACACAAAACCAAAATTCTTGGTCTTAATGGCGAGTAACAACTTCTGTTTCAAAATCTGCTTAGAGGAATAGAGCGGGACATAAAGGCGAGAAATGCAAGTGTTTGCTGTAGGAAGGTGTTGGTCATCTGGTGGTCTTATTGTGATTGATGGCATGGGCTGGAATCCCTCCTCGCTGGCCGGCAATGATGGACTTGAGGTCCAGAAGTAAACCTGATAAAAAGAAGACAGCATTGAAAATTGCATTGGGCAAGGCTACAATTCACACTGCATACAAATGACTGTTGTGGCATGGGTTAAAAAAGAAAAGAACTGCACAGAATAGCCGCAGTAAAGTTCCATCACAGTACAATCCTCTCAGTATGCCAGCTCAACTCAGTGGTCATGCTATATGCTTCTGTAATAGCTTCCTTCATTTCCTTTCCTGTGCTGCTCATTATGTTATACACTTCAGCTAAAACTAATAAAAGCAGCGTTCAAGATGATCCTGCATCAATAAATCCTCTATAAACATGATGCCCCCAGCTCCATTTGGGAAGATTTTAACTGTCAACAATATGAAACTCAAAAAACCCTCTCGCATCAAAAATGGCTCCCAAGCCAGTTCATCAGCAGGTGATACAGCATTTGTACAGACAGAAATCAACAATGGAGAATACTGAGATTATAGGCTCAAAGGTGAAATACTGACTTGCAGAGCAGAATCACTACCAAAGTGTAATTAAAGATATTCCTTAACAATTACGCTCCAGACTTTCCACTTTTCAGATCAGTCCTTGTTTCCTGTTAGCAAATCGTAAAGGAAAGATAGTACCTTAAGTAGTAAGTTAAATGCAAGTAGTTTTAAGAAGCGAATGGATACAATGTACAGGCAAGTTTTCCAAAGTGAAACAGAATCTTTTTCTTTCATGCTTCTCATCAGCTATTCTGAAAGGGCTTTGAGAAAAAGGAGATGATATCATTACTGACATCTTACAGACAGGACACATGCATTGCCCTCAGGATACACAGAAGTTAAGAGAGCAACTCATCCAGGGAAAGACATCAATCAATCTCAAGAAATCTAATATACCAGCCCACAAAACAGTTGACTAATGACAGTAACTTAAGCTTAAGAACTACTTTGCAAAGACTGTGAGCATGCTTCCACATAAGAGATTTGTAAATAAAGGCAAGGAAATACCACATTTACTTCCAGCTGCAAGGTCTAGGATTCACACCTAATGTTTTCCAGAATTCAAAGTTTAACCAATTCTTACTACTACAGTCTTCCACCTTACTGTGAGTATACAAAAGACTATGCAGGTATAAGCGCTGAACAGTAATGATACAAAAGTAATCCCAGATGTTCTGCATATTTCCACTGAGAACAAACAACTTACCAGATCTTGTCTTTCTGTCATACTCATCTTCTCAACTATGGACCAAAACCAACGCTTGAACTGCAAAAGCTTCTCAGCATTTTCTCCTATATGAGAAAAATCAATACTTGTTTTGTAGTTATGTAATTCAGTTGGTGCACTGAACAATAAATATCAAGAGATTTTTTCTAAGTGTACTGCATGCAAGTTGGATCTCAGCAAGTCTCTGATACCAGAGACAGGACTTGCTTCAAAACTAACATATACACTTCTGAATATAAAGGCTAAGTCTGTCATACCTCAGTGTTTCATACCCTCCCAAACAAGAAGTCCGGTAAAAGCTAAACACAGTTTAAAAGAATTATTTAAGACATTAAGCTGCATCCATCACATTTATAGCTCTAATGTTAGGTCAGAACTTCCAGAAGGAAAGACAGTACCAGTAACATAATTCTTTTATTTCACGCCAGTATTAGTTGGAAAACGCACCTATTTTTCCCCTTGACTGAAAGTAAATGCTTTAAAAGGTATGTAAAAGTTTTATCATCAATTTGAGTGACTGATGACAAATTTTCAGAGGTAGTTTCAGCTTAAAGCTAGTAACAACTTCATGCAGAACAGACAGTGTTATTCAGAGTTGCAGAGGTAAGTTGTTTCATACCTGACTCATCATTGAAAGAGGTAAAGCTGATTAGCATTTGCACATTGACTTCACCACAGCCATTTACCAAAAGTCGGAAATCTTCCGCTGTCAAATCTTCTAATGAATTCTTTGGAAGTACATCCAGGAGACCCTTCCTCATTGCCTTAAGTTAAAACCACAAGATTCACATTACAGACATATCATTTACTGACAAGTTCCCCGTCCAATTCCCTAACAATCTGAAATACACTATACTCTTGGCTGTTCTTTTCAGACAAAGCTTTATGATCTAAGATGACAAACAAAGAACTGCAGCAAGTTAAGCAGCAGAGCAGTACAAGTATACGACTGCAAAATGAAACAGTAATGGTTTGAGCCAGTGCTGCACCAACTACAGGAGCAGAAGCAACTTACATACTGTTACTGAAAATAACAGCTATTTTGCTGACCTATACTGAAAAAGAGCTTCAAAACTCAATGCTTTTAATATAGCTTTACAGACAATTAATAGATTTTTTGCTACACCAGTAAAAAAGAACAAACAGTTGTGTTTCCTAACAGACTCTTCCTTTTAAAGCAAGAATACAATCACATCACAAGTTCAAGGTGATTTATATACATTTCTGCCCGCAAGGCTAAACAAATCAAAGCTGATGCAGATTATTAGCACAAAGTAGCTGCTAAATCCAAAGCAAGAATTCCAAGAGGCCACTTAAACCCAAGGAGTTATACTTAATTCCTTTTAAATGTGATCTCGTTGTTTATCTTTCATCAAGTTACAAAAAAAACTGGTCACTCTTCACAGCACTGCAAAACTAGAGGTGCAACTACAACAGAAAGAGAGATTCTTTCAAACTAAGCTGTCACACTTTAAAAAGAACCTGATTAGCAATACCATAATGAGGAGAGAGGGTGAAAAGAAAGCCCACCACACTCTACCAAGAACTTACGTGCAGAGGCTGTTCTGCCACTACCAGCATTCGGTGTTCTGCGTATTTCCGGACATATTCATAAACATTCTGAGGAGTGACTGGTATATTTACACCATTGGAAATAAGTTCAACCTATTGCAAATTATCAAAGATGATTGGAGGAAAGAAAGACAAAACGAGAGTGTTACAACAGCCATGTATGTTGAACCATGATCTATAGTTTGACATTTCTCCAAACTGAAATAAAATGTACTACCAGAACCGTTACTGCTACACAGCCACTTTACAGATCTCTAGCACTGATTATTCTCTCCAGGCTTTATGGTAGGCTCTACTTACACCATCTTCAAGGAAAGACAGACAAAACCAACCAAACCAAACCAACCACACTTCAATGTCTAAAGAGAATGCTGCATCTGAATCTAGAAAAAGGTAGAAGATCAACTTTGAAACCTTGCAAGAGCCTACATTACAACATGCGTAACAGCATTCTGGAGTTACAGTGGGACAGCTTTTTGTCCTTACCTGCCCTCCACCCTCCTCCTTACACAGGTCTATTGCAAATGCTAAATCCATTGCTGCAAACACTGCGTCGGCATCTGTACTTTGGGAAGCAAGTATAAGTTGCCGGAGGCTTTCATACATAACCGGATCAAAGAAAGCAAAGTCATGCCAGTTCACCTATTGAAAAACAAAACAAACACATACCTTTTGTTAAAGAATATACTAAAAATTAAGTGACACGTGACTAATCACTAGCATACAACAGTGCACATGTAACAACCCAAAATAACTCATGTGACAAAGGACACAAACATTTAAAAATAACAGCAGTCAAGCTCCTGTTTCCACCACGCTGTTGAAGATGCTTAAGAATACTCAATTCAAGTGCATGAGCAGAACATACAGACTTGTAAAGCCTTTCCTGTTATTATGGGCATAGAGCTTATAAAGTAATATAATAGTCTGAGGATTTTTTCTTGTTTATTTGTTTTTGGAGAGGTCTGAGGGGACTTTGTTTTTAACAGATTCTTCTACATATCACTTTGATCAGTACAGATTTGACGGTGACTGGTTGAAGTTGGAAACAATTTGCATCAGTGCTCCAAAACACTGGAAGACTATTCTTCACGTAAGTACGTAATGCTCTTATACATTTAATGACTGATGTATACTGCAGCTACCACAAATTAGTATACCACCACCTATTTTTTGCTGTTTCTTGCTTTGCGCATTATCAGGCTGGAAGGAAAAGTAATCCACTATTCACTAACTAAAATATCCTTGGATGTATTGAACATTTAACTGGAAGGAATATATATTCAAAAAGAAAACCCTCGGGGCAACCTTTCTTCGAAGGAACTGTGGAGATGACCTATCTTGTCACTATTTGTTAAGATTATACATACACTGCATAACTCATTATCTGATCAGAATTGTTTTTTGTTATAAAAGACCAACATTAACAAACTTTGGTTTAAGTTTATGCATCAGGAAGAACTTACGGAGCTCTTGACTAATGAACAAAACGTGTACCACAAAAAGTGGTGGGGTTTTTGAGGTTGGGTGGGGAGGGGAACAGGAGGGAAAGGCATTTTTGCCAAATTTTAGATCACAATTAATCTAAATTATTTTATCCCTACATGAATAAATCAAACTCAGATTTCTATGATCAACTTACCTTTCTGCCAAGAAGAACTTTGATTACATGTCTATTCAACGTTATAGGACACAGCTCATTCTGCAACAGGCACAGTCCTAAGATTCTGAAAATAAATATGATTTTTCTTTTAGTATGACACAAGTTATATTGGGGATTTTTTAGATTAAAAAATTTAAAATAGAATTATGCTTCCCAGTCCTATCAATCCACAAAAGAAAACTGTGGACACTGTATTTTCTGCAGTATAAAACCTTCAGACTGTCAAAAAAGACAAATTATAACACAGAGAGAAATCTGCAGGTGTGTGAGTTCTCCACTATTCAGCACCCAGAGCAAGATACTGAGCAAATAAAATATCAGTGAAGTTCCTGCAGCTTGAATCAATGGCGCTCTTCCTTGGTACTCTGAATACTCAACTTTTACAGTTCTTTCAGACAAGTAAGTTAATCACATACCTGCCAATATTTCTGAAACAATTCAGCCTTGCTTCTGTGTTTTTACCAGGTCTTGGTGTATAAAAGCCTCGTTTTCCAGGTTGGTAGAAAAGTGGTGCATTATCATCCCCATCATCTGTATCATCTAATTCCATATCTACTACACTGCGGCTGGAACCATGTCGCTTTCTATTCTCCTGTTTTGAAAGCCAGAATAGCAGTTCACAAATGTACTCCTAGCTACCAAGCCACTTCAGCAAGCTCCTGCAACCAGACTCAAAGATTACATTTCCTAGTGCTAATGTTTTACTTAATCTTTTCAAAGGCATAAACAAATAGGAAAAAAAAAATCTTTTTTATCTAAGTAAAGGTATGTTCTTGATAACTCCACAAGATAATTAGGTAGAGCTTTGTTTTGCATGATGAGAGAAGGCTCCACCCAGTTTCTAAAATTAACTGATAATTGGATCTCCCCCCAACTTTCTATTTACGCATCAGGACGTTACCTGCACTTTATCAGATGAGTCTAGCAATCCAAGATCCAATATACTGTCAGCACCATTCTCCCTTGACGGGGAAAAAAAACAAAGGTAAATAGTGATTTAATTTCACAGTAAGAAATATTCTGAAATCAGACAGATTTAATTAAACCAAAGTCAGCAAGTCACTTATCTAAAGAGAAAAGTCTAAAACAAAGCAATGAGTAAAGTGGATGTATCAGTTAAATTCAGCACCATACAAAGCACTTTGACCACAAAATCAGATTTCATCTCTTACAGAACCCTCAATACTTTACCTGCCATGCGCAATAATGAGTTCCATTGCTTCATCAACTCTTGCTCTAAGAGAATCTTCACTAGCTAGTAACAGAAGCAGCTGAGCAGGGGACAATTCCAACAACATCCCTGTGATCTTACTTGCAAATGCCTGGAGATACAGAATGACATGTCACCACTCACTGCCAGTTCTCTCATTTTCAAATACAGTTTTATGGAAGTTTAAGGACTTAAACTACATAATGCATTACAAGATACCTCACAGGCTACATGACAAATTACAGAAACAAAATCTGAAGAATATCCTTAAGAATACAAAAGCAGGCATACGCATTCAACTATACTCAGGTAAGTTAATAATTGAGTAGGAAATTAATTTGTCAATTAAAAGATGCAGGAATACTTGACATATCATTTAATGTACTAGCTAAGACATACTGGCTGCATTGCTTGCACTCGAGGGTAGAGCCTTTCTCCAAGCGCTTGTCTGTGTGCTGGAAGCGGATCAGGATCATCGCTAGGATTTCCTTCTGATGCTGGTCTAAAAGGCCTTGTGTCAATGGAAAGTTGTCTTCTAAAGTCCCTTAAAAGAAGTTAGAGCAGTTTGTACTAATTTCAGAGGAAATAAAAATACTCTCAACCTTTTTTTTCCCTCCTATTTTTGTCCCCCCCACACAGCGATTCCAAATAGTATTAGATTTCACACCAGGAGTATTTCTCATACCTATACAGAGAGAATGATTCAGAATCAGAGAACCAAAATGAAGCAGATACTTTGATACTATCAGTACTTCAGGTGAAGCAGTCAACTGTGTCACCAATACTGTTTCCAAACCACCTCACAATTATTATTACACAAGTTCCTTATTATTCTTATAGCAGAGAGATTTATGGCACACTGTTAAGACTATCAACACTAATATCAACTTCATAATTTTCTAAGAAGTATATGTGTCTATTTCTTTACATTTAATATAATTTGGTCTTGATAGTAAAAAAGACATTTGAGTAAGCAAATATCTTTCTCAAGATAACCAAGGTAGTTATTCCATTTGACAAATCAGCTCCAACAAAGTAAAAATATAGCACTTACCTGTCCCTGTCTCTCCGAGAACCAGCTCTTAAGCCACTGCTTCTCCGCATTTCTCTCTCACGCTCCCTCTCCCGATCTCTCTCCCCCCTGTTTCGCAATCTCTGCATCAGACCTTAAGGAGAAGGAAAAAAAATCCATCACTTTCACTGTCTTTATACTTCTCTCTCCACCATCCAGTGCTTTCCTGATTATTATCTGTTAATTAACTGCAGCATTTCACTTACTTGTATGGGTACCCTTGTTGGCATTCTGAATACAATCCAGATTTGGCAGTTTCTCATTTGACAGAAAAGCCTGTGCAATGGCAGTATAAAAGCTCCGTGCTACACCACTGCCTTCTCCTGGCTCATCTTTAAAAGTAACTTTTACTCTGTGGACTGCCATTGGAGTGGTGGCACACCTGCGACCAAAATGATTGTTGAGCTGCCTCATGGTCTGCTGAATTAGAAGATCTCTGTCTCGATCAACCTAGTAAAAAAACAAAAAAGTTTTCCTGTTCTTTATCAATCATCATATTGAGAGAATTTCAGCTCCACAATGAAGTGCCTGGACACTTCTGCACAGATTCAAATAATACCTAATAGGTAGTGAAAAATTACACCATAATCGCAACACAGCTCATATAGTAAAGTTTAAGACAACTGCTTGTAGATTCTGAAACACAGCTTCTTCTATTAAGTCAGTGCAATGTCTTATGGTACACTTCTAATGAGACAAATTTGGAAGAAAAACTAACATTTTTTACCTCCAACGTTAA
Source organism: Coturnix japonica (assembly GCF_054131305.1). NCBI lineage: Eukaryota > Metazoa > Chordata > Aves > Galliformes > Phasianidae > Coturnix > Coturnix japonica. The sequence continues at coordinate 18,362,391 of NC_140664.1, read as the reverse complement.
ATCCCTGGATTGCTGGTTTCTAAGTTTTTCCATCTCCCTGCGGAACTTCGATTCCTTCACTTCAAAGCCACCTAGTTCAGTCAGGATCTTCAAATAAAAAAATTAAACCAAAATCAGCGTAAGAGAAGCTCATGGTTAACTGGAAAAGTAATTCTTCTCATACTGAAAAATACATACCGATCCAGGCTCTGCTCCAACATCTTCCATGAATACTCTACCAAACAACTCCAAAGAAAGGCGCCAACGTCCCAGCAACATGTCATGAGATATCACCATGCCCATGAAGCTACACTGCGGTCTGGTAAAAGAAGGTTAAAAAAACAAAATTAAATTTCAGATACATTTGGCGTACTTCTATTTTTACTTAACATCTTGCCTCCAAGTTCTTGATTTCTGACAAACTGGTCTATCGCTCAACTACACTCCAGAGGAACATGTAGAGCTCAGGTGACTATGGTTAGTTACTTGATTACAAGAGCAGACTGGACATTCATACTGAAGTGCTAATTGTAAACCGTCAGATTTTCAAGAAGTTAATACTTTTCAGTTCTATGTTATAACCTCCAAACTTGCAAATGTAACTCCTTGTTCCTACAGCTGTGCTTGAGAATCCTCTATTGAGACTCAGGACTTCGTGTATCGTACCAGCTGCAAATTTTAGCACTGATTTTAGCAGTTCTATGTTTTAAATATTCACAAGTACTTCAGTATGTAATTTTTATGAAGTCAGTCAAATGAACTTTAATTTCATAGAAAGTAATCAAGCTGGATGTCTACTTTCCATGATAACTTAATGGATACTTACTTTAATCCTTCCAATCTTTATAAAGCCTTTATTAAATTATCTGTCTCCTACAGTACATGTTGACTTAAACAGAGAAGTTAAATTTATGCTAGCTAACAGTGGCTGAAATAGAACGCTACCACAGCTGAAATTCAAATCCTGCTTCAAAAAGATGAATTACTCCAAAAGCAAGTAACTCCATCGCTACTTGGAATTCATTCTTCTGGGGCTGCCTTCAACTGAAACCTTTGTTTAAAAAATAAGCACTAATTCAAAGTGAAGACTATTCAGTCTCTAACTGCATAAAATGCAGTCAGTATCTCAAGACGCAGATGGGAAGCTGTCAATTCCCATTTTTCACGTGGCTTACTAATAAGTCATATTATGTATGCAAAAGAAAGTCAGATAGTAAAGGATTTTTAGTAGTTTGCACAGACTTCCAGACTGTTCAGCTGTTCATTTAAAAGCTACGGAATACAAACAACATATTCAAACTCAATAAAACTACCCATTTTAAACTAAAAGATTTTAGAGTCCTAAATATCCTTTTATCAGCTCAGTAACATTTCATGTAGTAATTTTAAGTCCTGCTACCTGAAAGATGTGAGAGGTGGCCCTTCGCTTTCTGTCAGTCCTATCTCTGCCAACAAGCTGCTTTTTAGTTGTGCTGCAAGATCATGAGCTGAAGGCCCTGGCTTTGAACTTTCTGATTCTTCTGTAGGCACATTTTGTTCTTCTCCTTCTCTCTTCTGCCGATTTTGCATGCTCATAACATTTTTTAAGTTGGCTGCATAAGACATTTTAGTTGGAAGAACCTAAACAAGGAAAAGTGAAACTTAATTACAGTTTATTGAAAGCAGCCTAAAAGGCTTCTTCAGGAAACACATCATTCTTAAAACACAGAAACATTAGTACTGCAACTGCTTTGATGATACACAATCTCAATGGTTTCAATAAACAGGAAAAATAGTTTCCTGCTTTACATTTGTATTTCATATACTTGTTTCATAATGTTCATTCTACAGGCATGTCAAATCTACCACATACAGTAACATTGCTTATTACAAATCATTACTCAATTGGCATTTCAAAATTAACATAGATCATACCATAGCCTTTAAAAATATTGCCTGAAATCTGCTATTAATCAGTAACCATACAAATTCTAACCTTTCAAAAAAAATTAATACAAAAGCAGAAATTAAATAGAAGTCCAAGTTTTCACACGTAAAGTGCTCTTGAATTACTGTTCTGAAAGCGACTTAAAATTTTTACTAAAAATTAAAGCATCTTTTTTGGGCATGAAGGCACTAGCTTGAATTATCTACAATGTTTAAAATAATAAAAGCTTTAAATCTACCTCGAGGCAGTTTCTATCCACTGTAACTTCCATTAAGCACTTCCCACTGTTGGCAGAAGATGAATACAGACCCTGGCTTGGTCGACCAAACAGATCTTCTTTGCGAGCATTTGGCTGAAAATTAACAAAAGCATTCTGGGTAAATAATATACTTCAGTTAGAAAAGAAAAAGTGAATTTCAGTTATCTTCCCAAATACTATCTCTGGTGTCACCTGTAATAGGTGGGGCTGGTCTGCCAAGGGAATGGCTTCTGCCAGAGGAACCTCAAAAGGATTGGGTGGAATGCAGCCAAGGAATGTCATCGAGTCTGATCGTCTGAAAAATGGATGGTTTTGGCCAGTCTCTGCTGGAAGGGAGTCATCATCTTTGTCATTGAGTGCAGCACCTGAACAGAGAAAACGCCATTTCAATTTTCAGTATAAAAAAAAAGAAAACAAATTACCAAAAATTAAGCACCCTTCTTAGCTATCTGACTTGAGGAACAGGAATGCAAACCACCTCCCAATAGTTTTAACAGTTCTATAGGATGTTTCCACTAATTAACACCCCCTCCTTTTTTTTTTCTTTTTGTTTTCTTTTAAAGTTGTTTATTTGTCATTTTTATACCTTTTACTGCAATAAATTTTACTGAAGTTGTACTGCTCCTCTGTACACACTTCACTACATTTAGCAACATTTTCAACAGATCAAAACCTGTTATAGTTCAACTCAAATTTAAATCCTGAATTTTACAACTGTCAGGACACAAAATGCAGTTTCTGCAGGAAGCAGATGAAATGACAAGTATCAAAACACTTCTCCAAAGTCTCAACTAGCCAACTGGAACAAAAACACTACAAAAGCGTTCTATTTTAGCATACTGAAGGAGCATTTATGTGTACTAACTTTGATTGGTGTCGTCATCATTCTCATGCTCTGAATCTTCGTTGTCAAGTCCCAGTTCTAAAAGTTCCCGAGTTCTGAAAGAATAAAAAGCATTTGCAGCTGTAGCAGTCAATAAAAAGCCAGACCCTAAACAAGAGTTATATCTGCAAGCTATAAATAATAAGAACTCTAAAATGACTGTTGAACAAGTAAAGCTGTTGCGTGAGGAGGTGGTGTTCAGAGCTGTAGCGTACTTCTAATTACATAATCACTACATTACTCACACAGTTACCCCATTTGACCACTTCCACAGCTTGAGCTGGAGTTAAAGCTTAAGGCAGCAATGGGTCTGTTCCGTTAAAGACTATGGCAATTTTAAAAAAATCTGGGAACCTTGAATTAGGGGAAGAATTATAGGTGCAGAGCAGTCCAAAATATATTCATTTGTGTAGAACATGCCAGATAACCAATAAATATAATGCCACCAATCATATAGCAAAAGTAAGCAGGTTTCTGAATTGTTTATTAGAGACATGGATTCCACTGTATTATAAAAAGGATCAAGAACTTTCATTAATATTCATTTGTGGCAGTGCTCGGATTCTGAAATATGTTCTGGAATTATGAGGACTGTCTAAAAGTAATGCCTCCTATTTCATTATGCCCTTCTGGATTTCCTGGAATCCAGATAAACCATCAACTCTGAATGCTACATTGTGATACTGACTAAGCTGAAGGCTTCAGCTTCTAGAGTCAGGCCACAGAAGAAAACCTTTCTCTTGCAACACAGTAATTCCAGGCCTCACACCATTCTGAAGATCATGGAGCACACTGCCAATCTTGGCTGGACAGTCCTTATCATCCCACAGTATAGTCTGGATTTGGCACCTTATGACTTCCATCTGTTTGGGCCAATGAAAGATGGGTTGTGTAGGCAAAACTTTCCTAGCAATGATGCCATCACAGCAGTTGTGAAAGTGTGGGTCACCTCCACTGGTACAGATTTTTACAAGTGTGGCTTGCCAGCTCCCGTTCACCACTGGTAAAAAGCACACAGGTAATGGCGGCAACCATGCTAAAAAAGCATTCTGCAGCTGAAAATCTGCCCTATCAAATAGCAGTACCGTGCTCTTTGTATCTGTTGTAGTTTCCATGGAAATAAATAGGAGGCATTCCATTCAGAGTCAGCTATGTATACAGAGAAATGTATTTATTTGAGCTACTGATTAACACCTCCAAAGATGGAAAGATGGGGGCATGTGCAACATCTACAAAAGTTTGTTTCTGTGAGTCAGACTTGTATGATACCTTTTCCGTTCCAGCTGAGGAGTATCCAATGTTGTCTGTTGATTCATCGCTTTAATCCAATAAATAAGCGCTTGAAAAACATAGGCTACGTGCTTTAGTGAACAGACATCGAGAACAGGAAGAACATCTGAATGCTCATCATTGTGAGAACGCATCAAAGACAGTGCGTAGTTGAGGAAATCACCACGTGCTGACATCATTCCCTGACGAGCACTGAGTAAAGTAGCGCGCCTGGTGAAAGAAAGGAACACAAAAGAATTAGGCACCACAGGAATCCTTTCCATTTCAGTCTCTGCATCTGAAATACAGATGTCAAAATTCAAAGAAGTGCAATAAGAGTAATGATCATGATTTCATGGGAAATCAGAATAAACAAAATTGTAGCAACAACACAAAAAGCCACTTTAAATCCAAACAACTACTGCTATGTTACCAAAGTAAATCCTTAAATATCTGTGAATGTAAAGATTTGACTGTAAAAATAGCACTCATAGCACATGCAGCAATCAGACTATTTTCATACCTTCTTCCCTCGAGTGTTCTTAAGCTGGCTTCCTCCCGGGCTGTCATCCTTTCCCTTCTAGCTGAGTTCTGAGAAGCATGGAGAGGATGATTTGGATGCCCAGGATCACCAGCAGATGCTAATGCAGAACCATAACGCAGCTGAGCTTCTGTGGAGTCCATTATACTAACCATCCAATTCCAAGTAGGAATAAGCTTTTCTTCTACATAATTCTATACAGAACGAGATTTAGTGAGTTTTACCAACAACAGATTTAGATTATAAGAATGCAATTTCAACATAAGCCCCCACCCATGGCTTTTACATTTACATCACTTCTCCCACAAAGGGGCTGTAAAAGCCCATTCAAGAGTGAAAAGTTTAAAAAATAATTCTGAGACCTTTACCAAGACAGCTAGTTTACCATTAAGGTGTACAGCTCTCATCACTTACTAGCCTGAGGTCTGTAAAGCTTTCTCACCATCCCTCTTTTCTTTGGGCACCTTTTCTAAGCCTCGCCTTATGACCACACAGCACCCCCAGATGCAGAGATTTGGGGGATTTTGGTCTGTGAACATACAGCCAGTAGAGATACCTCATAGAACAACTACAATTAATTACTTCATTTCCACATCCCAGAATACAGAACTATAAACAGAAGATAAATAAATAAATAAATAAATCACTGCTTGAATTCCTGAACTCTCCAAACCAGCAGTAATACCCCTAACAGCTGATTTCTGTACTAACTTCTGTATAGATTATTTGCCTCCATACACTATGCCCTTATTCAAAGCTATAAATACAGCCAAAACCCTCTGAAGTTCCTCCTTCAGATGTTTTTACTGTCTGAGATTAGTTTCTGCCTATGCATGCCAGTTACTAATCCTCCCTTCCAGTTATTTCTCTAAAGGGGCATTCTGCATTTCACACATACTTTTTAAGACCAACAGTCAAGAGCACAGTACCAAAAACATGCACATAAGAGGGAAGGGATGATTATGTGCCTGCAAGAAGCAACAGCAAAAAAGTAAATTTGGAGAATTCTTTACCTCAGTTATTTGGACCTCACTAGCTTTTGTATTTTATGATACTCAGGTCAAAAAGAAAAGGGCAAGAGCTAACATATCCAAAGCACACAAACTCCAACTATTAATCAGGTGCCAGTCAAACTTAAGTAGATTAAAAAAAAAACAAACCAAACCAAAAAAAAACCACAGGAATTTCTTTTTTTTAAAGAATAGTTATATTAAAATACAAACAATTTAATCGGACTAGTAAAGTAGAGCTACTTCAGTCTACATTCTCTCTCAAACAAGGGGAGCCCAGGGGAGCTGGTACCACTTAGCCTCAAGAGGCAAACTCAGTAGGTTCTTAATGACTCTGTACCTGGTGAAAAGGTAGAAAGCCAGAATATTCTCAGTGGTATCCAGTGAAGAGACAGAGAGCAATAAGCACAAACTGAAATACTTAGTAAACTCATTTAAACATAAGGAAAAAAATGTTTTCACTGTGAGATCTGTCCAGCACTGAAATATGTTGACCAGACTAGTTAAGAAGTTTCCACTCTTTGAGAAATTCTAAGTCCTCAAAAGCCTTACACTGCAGTGAATTTGGTCTAATTAATCTCCAAAGGTCCCTTTCAATCTCATCAATTTTATCATCCTACCTCAAAAAAAATTCCACTGCATTGAAATTATGTTTATCTGCAAAGTTTTGGATATTCTTACCTGCAAGTTAACTGCATCTTGATAAGTCAGCTTCACTGCAGCTGGGATCTGGGAGTACACTAAATGATTGTACTTGGGAATGAGACCCATTAGGTCAGATATCTGCCGTATCACTATACTGTATGCTCGTGCTAAACTGCTTGCAGACGTTAAATAGCTGCTTGCATTGCTGGCTTCAAGTGCTGCAGCTGCTGCTGCAGCGCTCGTACTGATGGTACCACTCCGGCGTAGGTTTGATGGATCAATGTAAATCAAGCCTGCTGAACTTGCTAAATATAAAAGTATGACATTAATGAATTTAAACTCTGTCATGCATTTTATGTATTAACAAATATAATTAACATTTCTAGGAAAGAAAAAAACTTGTAAATATTACTGACCCTAACAACTATACCTATTAATAAGTTACTATCTACAAAAAAGAATTATAAATATGCTTAATATAGATAGTAACATCTCAAGAACTAGTCTAGACCCCTGCTTTTGTTAAATTCAAACCCAGAACTGGAACAGTCAAGCCAAATCATTGCTATCCTTCTTAAAGAAATATATAACATTTCTTATACGAACAGAAGAAAACAGAAGAGAGCAGAGCCAGGAGTTAAGTGACATTCACACATGCATTTTACTCATACTTGCCTGCTGGGGTCGATGTGCTAGAAGGAGCAGTGCTAGTGGTTCTCTGGTTCTGGGTATTACGTACAGCCCACTGCATCGAACGGGGTGCCTGGGCAGCACCAGTGGCATGTGAGCTATTTGTGGTTCGCTCCAGAGGCTCATCAAGCATGAAGGTCTCCTGTTCCATGTCATCACTCTGACTGCTGCTGCTATCCGAGTCACTAGAATCATTCGATTGAGAGTCATCTTCAGAAAAAAATGCTGGAACACTGCTAGCCCCTATTAAAGAAAACAAGCAGTGAGCAGTAATTGACAACTACAGCTGTATACACACATGCATATATCGAGTAAGCACTGTAAACAGTTTCATGAAAACAAACTGCACACACTATGAAAGTTCAGGCACCACAATTGCTAATTTAACAAGTTATCCTTATGACATACCATACATTTTCCATAACAGGTTCAAAAAAAAAAACAAACAACACACTAAGATCCTATGAGTTTCAGAAGAGAAAATAAGAAATGATTCAGTTCTTAAAATCCTCACTGATTTTGTCCCCAGGCAATGAGTTCTAAAATTGGGCTTTCAAACAGGACAGCACAGCAGTTTATTTCAAAGAAGCCTTAAAATGACTGGCCAAGTTGCACATTTTGTTTTAAACCACAGCTAACAGCTACACTAAAAGTGAGTGAAAACATTTCATTGCCCTTCACAGTGATACTAGGTAATTTCTAGCTAACACAGGCAGAAGCTTCATAAGGCTAGAGAAAACAGGTCTAATTTCAAGCACATGTTCTGAAAAAGTCTGCATAGCTTCTTCCAACTACAGGCAAAGGAAAAGCAAAGGAAAAACAAGAAAGATGGAAAGATGGAGGTGGGAGAGAAGAAGGTGCATGAAGAGGAAAAAGAAAGGGAAAATAAGATTACGAGGAAAAGGTATTTGTTATGAAATGTCTTAACCAGGTAATTCTCGCTCTGCTCGATCTAACTGCAAAGTAAACAATTTCTCCAGGGCATCTTAGGAGTACCAGATAGAGCCCAGATCCGAACGAGAAGGATAATGTGTTTCAGATGAACAGCCCCGCCTTTGTTAAAGCTGAATTAAACCACTAGCATTTCTTTTTCCTGTGTAACTTAGTTTTAATACCTCAACAGCTAGATGAAACACGAGATGATGTGGCATACCTGCTTCTGACCCAGCAGTAGCTGCAGTGACAACACTTCTGCGCCCACTAGCATTGTCCTGATTACTGTGGTTACTCTCACTGTCACTTTCTGTTTCAGCAGCAGCTAGCAAATCCAACTCCATATCACTGCCTACAAAAACAATATTAAAAAAAAATAAAAATCTCATGTTTAAAAACGGAAAAAAACAGAATGGCTGTGGTGGATCAAAGACATATTAAACTAAACCCAGAGCCTCTTGCTATAGCGAAAACTAACAGATATGCAGGGAAAGAGCACAGAGAGAGTGCAAATATGCAGTAATACTTGTAGCTTATTTCCTCATTTTCCAGCGGTTAGCGATCCCTGGCCTTCTTACTCAGTACTGTGCATTCAACACACACATGCTGAAAATTAAGGCTTGAAGGATTCACAGCATCACTAAAACCGAAAGACTTAATGTCTTTTCACAGACTTGTATTAGGACAATTAGCCACACGCTGTTTCAAAAAAACACCCAAGAAACATCTGAAAATAACTAAGTAAATCTAACTAAAAATGCAGGATCTATTCAATTTTAAGTTTTGAGATTAAATATTCTAAGTATTCAGCAAGTAAATAAACTCATTTCCTGCCTTATAAATTAGTTGACTGGAAACACAAGGCACGCTAAGAAAGAAGGTCATTTTTTTTTCTTTATCACAGCTTTGGGCAATCTAATCCCAAAGTGACTCATACAAAATAAGTCTCATTAACGGCAAAAACATTTCACACATAATGGATGAATTTTGTCTATTAAAAATTTGATCCAGAATTTAGTGTTACGTGATTGATTTGAAAACGAGCTCATGATGCTTCAGATCCCTTCTGAGAACACCTTCTATAACCACTATTCTACCATTAGCCATTTGAGAATAAGCTCTTTTTCAATCCACCAAAGAGTCTGTGTAAGAAACTGTACCAATACTGTCAGCAGCAGCAATTACAAGAAGTAAAACAAAAGTTGTTACTCAAACATAGCTTTTTTGTTGTTCTTTGATTCTTCAATACTCTCTCCTCACACACGAAGGAAATTAAAAGTGCTTCTGCACAGTCTTAATACGAATTGTACATACTTTTGTCCTAAACCACCCCTTAAGCCCCTCTGCTCATGTCAGTCTGATAGATCATGATCACTGGTAGCAATGAAGACCTCGTTTTTGATGCAGTTTGTTAATCCAACCAGCAGTGTGCACAACGTACACTGTACTTACCATCTTCATCATGCTCATCATGCTGCCCTTCTGCTTCAGCATTTTCTTCACCATGTTCTTCCTGCTCATCGTGATGGTCTTCCTCGCCAGCCACCCCCTCAACAACCTCAACCTGGAAAGAGTATTTTAATTTTATGTTACAATGAATTCCATGTAAAAAATGATTTACCTACTTTCAGAAAAAAACAAGTGCAACATTTGATAGAAAAAACTACTGAACAAGAAAACACATTGAAGAAAGATGACCTCACAATTGAATTGACATAAACAGAAAGCAAACTTGTTTACAGTTGTTTAGGCCACAGCATCATTAAAAAAATAGAATCCATGCCACAGATGAGAAATAGCTTTGGACATCAGATTTTTAAGCTGAAAGAGTAAAACTGACTATAAAAACTAGAAGTCATTTCAATACACTGAACAGTTACCATCCTCTAGTAACCATATACCATCATAATGATGGTATATGGTTACTAGAACAGGGAGTTCTAATACAGAGTAAAATTACATACAAAGGATACTACAGATGCATTTATCGGTAGACCAAAGCATATTCTGCCAGACTCAAGGCACATCTCATACTCTAAAGAGACTACTGTTGAACGCAAAACAGTGTTGATTACAAAGTTCTGTGAAAGCAAAATGCTTATGGCATTTCATGGACTCAACAGAACTGTAGGGGATAATTTCAATTTTACAAAATGGAGGTCCTGATGTATGGATTTTTGGGCCAGGTGCTAATGCATCAGTGCATCAGGTGCCATGCTTAAGAAGTAAAATAATTAGAACTGACCTCTTCCACATCTGCTGAAACTATATCATCTTGCTCTTCATCCCTGCCACGAACAGGCTGCGACTGGCTGATTCGTCTTTGCTGAGGATTCCTTATGATGTAGGATGACTGAGACTGACTAGAACTTAAATTAATAAACAAATAAATAAACAAAATGGGGAAGAGAGGGAAAGTGTTAGAACAAAACACCATTTAGGATAAAACAAAGCAATGCTTTTAGATATATATATGTATATATATATTTTTTTAAAGGAAATCTAACAACCTTCTGAAATAGCTCTACTAAAAACTGACTGAAGCAAAAAAAACTTCTGTAGGTTTATCACAAAAGTATGATCAACTTTGTTCCTGGATGGGTGGGTAGGAGGTCAGATAATTTGCTGATGGTAAAGCCAAACTGAAATGGTAAATTAGTGCAACTAGAACAACTAAAGCCAGTAAAATCTTTTAAACTAGTAAGAGAAATTCCAAGCTTCATGTGTAAATACATCCAAAGTCAGCAGACCAATTTCACTGAGATAAAAGCTGGCAAAAACATTTTTTGCTATTTCTCAGAGTTAAACAGTGGAATTTCCACTCTTGGAGAGATGCAGAACCTACATGGACAAGGGCCTAAGTGGGAACTTTGGGGGTACTGGTGGGAGAAGGGGTGGGTTTACAACTTACGACCTCTGGACATCACTATCAACCTAAACCACTTTAAAGACTTTGAGAGTAAGAAGTACTTCCAAAATACTTGGCCAGAGGCAAAATGCCAACAGATAAATGCTAACACTAAAACATAAGCAACAAAACCACTCTGAACATTCTCTGAAAATAAATGAACAGTGAGCTTTACCTGCTAGACTGGTCAGATGATGGTCTTGGTGGTAGAGGCTCCACAGAAAACAGTTCTTCACTTCCCTGCATGGCATCTATACTAGTGCTAGCAAGAGTAAAGGGTGCTGTAGGACGTGCAATTCCCATCCTGACTGGAATAATTAGAGATTCTGCTACATTGCACAACTCTTCAACAGCATAAGGCAACAATGCCTGGAATACACGCTTACATTTTCCAATTGGCTGTGGGATAAAATTACTGGAGGGGAAAAAAGCATTTAAAAAAAGGAAACAAAGGTTAAGTAGGTTGTCTTTTCAAAATTCTTTGTATCATTTTCTTTAGAAAGTTGAAACAATTATCTTTATAATCATATATAAACAATGCTACTGAAATCAGTTAAAAACACTCATCATCCAGTAACTTGAGATTAGGGCTGGATATTTAAATTTCCACTGACAAATAGCCATAGATTGTTTTTTATTTATTTTTTATCAATTTGATTAAAAAAACCTACTACCAAAAATCCTAAAGTTTTAAAACAGAGAAGTTCAGTATTTCTGTTAATAAGGAAGTAAACTTAAACTACATGATGGCAATAGCTATTATGCAGTTCAGACATACACACATCATCAGAAACAACATTGTCTACAGACTGCAAATTAATTCAAATGTTTCTGTCCCTTGGTGATTAGTATCAACTCATGTTGAGAGAGAATTAAAAAATAAATAACAGCAAACAAAAGTGAAAACAAACACTGTTCAAACTTACTTTTTCTTTTTGGAAGAAGCCATTTCGACGCTAAGAATGACAAATACTCTTGCCACAGAGCGCAGGAATCTCATTGTAACAGCAATAGCTTCTTCTCTGCGTCCTGGTGTATACTTGTTTTGTAATTCTTTTACAAGAGTACCCAGTAGAGTATCTAGGAGCTGCAGAAACAGATCGTTAGAGTCCAATAACGGTATGTGTGAAACAAGCCAGATTCAAGAAAACAGACCACAGCTGTAACAGTCTGATTTCAGAAAAACACAACTCATTCCAAGTCATTTTTAAATTAGTCTCCGAGTGTTTCACCCAAAACACCCTGGAACACCTTATTGTATCACAGGGAGATTACAAGAAAAATGGAGAAAGATTTTTTAGCAAGCTCTGACACAGACGACAGGCAATGGCTTTGAACTGAAAGAAAGCAGATTCATGTTGGATATAAGGAATATATTTTTCATGATGAAGGTCATGAGACACTGGAACAGATTCACAGAGATGTTGCATACAGCCCATTAATGGAAGTTTCTGAAGTTACAAAAGGCTATGAGCAACACAATCAATAGAAATAGGTCTGCCCATGGCAAGCAGGTAGGCTACATGATCTTCAAGGGTTCCTCCCAACCCATACTGTTCTACAATTATGTAAGATATGGCTATGCCTGCTTACCAAAATGTCTGCTGTGCATTTAACAATAAGGCAGTGTGTAAAACAGTCCAAGCGAATAGTTCCACTTTGCTGATTGAGGTAAACTTGTTCTTCAGGCAAAAGGTGGCCTATCCTACTGCTTGCACTAAGACTTGGAAAAGAAAAACAAAGAAATGAAACAAAACTTATGTAAGTCATCACGTCTCAAACATTAGATCAAATTTTACATTGACGACAATTTGTAAATACACACGGGTCTTTATTTTCTTGGGAGCCAAACATTATCATAGATTTCAGTGCATTCCAGTCTTGCAAAACGCGTTCCAAAGCAAGCTGGGCAAATCGAGGAGGTTCTAAATCATGATCGGGCATATCAGAATCTAAAGAGAGGAAAAAAAGCAATATAAGAAGGAGGTACTGGAATACAGAATTTTCCATTTATTATAAATACCATTTATAAATGAAAGCGCTCTTACCCTCAGGATTTGCAGTTTTGCGATTGCGATCCTCCCTAATTCTAGGTGGTCTGTATTGGCAGTGTTCCACAGTTTGCCTGGCAACTGTCTGTACTAAAAACAGCAGAAGATGTTCTCCCCTGTAATGAAAAAAAGTCAATTAATGGAGATATGATATACCATGATTTTAAAATAATGAAGATGAATCTGCCCCAGTCAGTGCATGTATGAACTTGCCTGCTATTTGGCATAGTTACAAGATTTGTGGTGGTAAGAAGACGATAAAGGAGATCAAGGCGAGCAGATTTCTGTCCTGCAATTAGCGTTTTACACTTGCACTTTTCCCAGCAATCACAGTAAGCTGTGGGGGATGTTCGTTTCAGCCTGCAAGAAAAAAGAAAAAAAAGCACAACAGTGTTACAGCAGTCCACAAGGTATCGAGTATTTTCTACAGAGGCTGGGGTGTTACCATAGGTATTAAGATTCCTGCTACAGTTTTCCCTTATTAGCAAAATGCCAAAATATGGCTTAAAAGAGCAGTGTAGGAACTGTGCAGTTCTATACTTTGCACTTCCTTTTCTTGTTTCTTATGCTCAAGCAGTTTCACTGGACAGCTTTTCATAGTGCCTTAAAGCTCACCCAAAAAAACAGACTCATCCAAAACAGCATCCAGCTAAGAAAGGTAGACCGAGAATCCCTTCTACATGCAGCAGAATCTCAGCAATGTTATAATGTTGAGAAAATCTTTATAACCGTGTCTGTCAGCATCACTATAGCAAGGTTATTAATGTGGTAATGTTTACATACAGTAACAGTATTATAAAACATCTGCAGCTTCAAAGCTTTACTAGGCTGATCAGATATCCTGACTGCTCACATTTAACTGCTGGCTCATTTCTCCCTTTTCTCATCTGATTTCAGGGATGAATATACTACACTTCTTTCTGAAAGTTCACTGTCATTGGGATTCACCAGCTTCAGAAAACTTTTGGAGTTGCCCAAAATGAAGAATATTATTCTCAGATAATTAAGCACTTATGGATGTTGGACTTACTCTCTTACTCTGAAATTTATTAAGTGGAAAATAAAAGACCACCCTTTGTTACTATTTCAATTCTGACCCATAAGATCAATCTTACAGAGAAGAATGGAAGGAAAATAAAGGTATTTTAAATAGTTTATTAATCTTATAGTATCTGAAGACTTTAACCAAGGAAAAAAAAACCAACCTGAAACTATTAATCTCAGAGAGAAATGAAGACACAAGATTAGTTTTATTATAAGAAACAGAACAAAAGACTTACTTGCAGTCATGTCCTTTGTGACACACCCTTGCACACTCTGTGCAACAACAAAGAGATTCTAATAGGCCACATGTTCGGCATTCAAATATATCCTAAAAAAGTTAACCAAAATATTATGTAGTTCTTTCAGAACAACTGAGGTTAAGAAAAAATTGCACTTGTTCAAAATGATGCCCTCACTTAGTCAGTTCTAGGAACTGAAACTGTTGCTAGAATATTCAGTTTCCAAAGAGCAGCTTCCATTAAAAAGATTTTGCTAAAGTTAGTGAGGGCAAAGCCACACTCATTAACAGCAATATTCTGAGCAATTCTGCCAGCCTCAAGAGTAAGGAGCAATTAAGGGAGGCAATGACAAAGTACAATTAAAAGTTACAATAATTAAAACAATACCACTTTAATCCTTTGAAAAATCAGATCACTGGATTAATACAATACATGGTTGAAAAATATAAATTACATTTTGTTTTTTTTTTAAAAAGCCTTACTTGGTTAATGTGCTCTGCACCAGTCCAGGTAAAACTGCACGTATCATTGCAACACAAAACGTACAAAGGAGAGTCATCTGGATTTGTACCAGAAGGACAAACCATTCCCATAAACACATCGTCTTCTTTTTCACTTGAAGTTGCTTCGGCTAAAAGAACAGTAGAACACCAGTGTTAAAAGAAAAACAGAACACACCACAATAAAACCCACCAACAGCACCCATACAAAACAGCTGACAGTACAAAATCACGTATGGAATTTGAAGTTCCACTGAAGTCTTCTACACAGATTTCTGAGAAAACCTTTTTTGTCACTGTCTTAGTTTCAGCTGGGACAGAATCATTTTCTTCATAGTATCTGCTATGATGCTACGTTTTGGTTTTAGGAGAAAAACACTGATGTTTCAGCTGTTGCTGAGCAGTGCTGCACAGAGTAAAGGCTGCTTTATTTTCCTCAGCTTCTCGTGCTGTCCTACTAGCAAGGGGTTGAAGGGGCACAAGGAGATGAGAAGTGACAGAATCAGGACAGTTCATGTTAGATGGATGAAGGGATATTCCATACCACATGAGATTGTGCAGAAGATGCATAAGATTTTAAAAAAAAAAAAGAGGAAAGAGTTCATCAGGCTGACTGCCACAGTGCAGGAATTAGTGGGGCATCAGTGGTGAGCAATTGCTTGTGCATCATTGTATCTATGTATATACAGATACCTATATAGGTATAACGCTGGGAAGTGGGGGGAGTGAGCAAATGACTATGTGGTGCTTAACTACCTTCTGGATTGAACCACAACAGTCACACTGCAGGTATAAGAAGCTGCTATCACCAGCAACTCTTTCCCTGTTTTAGATTCACTGATACTCAATCAGTAGAAGAGACCACTTTGATAGAAGCAATATTCTTATAAGGAACACACTCAAACATTGTCACACAACAGTTCTAATCTGCTTATGACCCTCAAGTTCAGCTTCAAATATGACTAATTAAACACTGCTGCCTAAGTCACAAAGTCTGTGTTTGCATAGAAGTGTCTTCTGTAACAGCACCTAACCTGGCATGACATAACAAGATTTCCAAAACGTACAGCAGTATACACCATTCTGTAGAGGGAGTTCAACCATCAGTTGCTCAGACACACAGAATCTCACATGTATGAGACTCTGTTAGCAATGAATCTGAATACACGCTAAGGCCAAACTTCAGAAGGAAACACACTAACGATTTGTGAAACTAACATACCTTTAGCAATTTTTTGTGCAGTTTCTAGAATTGTAATTGCAGCGGGATATGCCCGGCCACTAACAGCTGACATGAATGGTGTCATGCCTCTTGCATCCCTGGGTGGTGGTGGCGGAAGGAAAGAAATCAAACAGATCAAAACACTGAATTTATTTCATTTTAAAAAAAAAAAAAGTACAAACTAAATACAAATGCTCAACCATGCTAACCTCGTGCAAACCAGAAAAACATTCAGTGAGATAAAGTACTCTTACTCATTTTACTTCTATGAAATAGATCTAATTTCAAAGGATGTCAGGGTACAAACACCGACAATTTTGCAGCATTCTCATTTTTAGCAAAATGTGCCTTTAAATAACCTTTTTTAAAAGCTTTGTGCAATAAATTTAATGTGATATAACATTAAAAAAAGACAGAGAGA
Source organism: Coturnix japonica (assembly GCF_054131305.1). NCBI lineage: Eukaryota > Metazoa > Chordata > Aves > Galliformes > Phasianidae > Coturnix > Coturnix japonica. Next base: position 18,345,870 of record NC_140664.1, on the reverse strand, counting down.
ATTCACTTGAAAACACTTACTTGGCTGAGAGCAATTCTCGAAGATAAGGCTGTAACACAACGCTATCGCACAGTAACTTCAGTATGAAATGAGCATTTGCCTTCCGATCTTTTGATTCCACTACAGATGGTTCAGTAGAAGGCCCTGTAATGACAAAATGGAAGTGCACAGAAACTGTTTTCCTTCAAAAAATGACTACCTATTAAATGCAAATAATTCAGCGCCTCATTTGGGTGATTCATCAGTAGGACTATTGAGCAGTTTGCTAGGTGCAGTAACATTTCGCTGAAGTACTGAGAATTTCAGTTCCAAGTTACATTCCTAAACAGAGACAGCAAGCCTAATTTTACTTAGCTAAGAATAATTTTTGCATAAAACTTCAAGTATGCTGCACGCTCATGAAGTTCTGCTTCAGTCCAATCTTTGTTTGGTAAGAAGCATTTGCATATGTAGAAGGAGTGTGCAAGCTTTCAGCTCATTTTGCTTCTGAGGCATTATCAGATAAGCAAAATGTTCTCACCTGGTATCGTGGAGGTGCTCGGTCCTTGGCCGGTGCCAGTCGCTGCTGTGGTAAGAGATCCCACAGCGGGGGCCAGGATAAAATCAATGTCACCATCTTTCAGTAAACAGAACAGCAGGATGTATATCAATATATCAAGACATCCCTAACAACATGCTCTTTCTGCAATGTCTAACAGCAGGTTTTCTGTATTTAACTGGTACTCTTTCCTACAAATGGCCACATTCCTAGACTAGCAATCAACTACAAAGCATATTTTACTAAAGTCTGATATCAGCACTAGAAAGACACATATTGGATTTTAAAAGAACGTCTAAGTCCTCAGTAAACTCTTAAAGCACTTCTTGCTGCCTCACTAACATTAAGCATTTAGGTCTCAAAGTCTAATAAATTCACCTTAAATGCCACTGGTTCCTTCAGTAAATGACTCGTTTTACAGTTCAATTTATTACAACAGCAGACTTGCCTGTATCTATCGCAGGAGGATCTGGAACCCAGCTGGGAGGAGCTATTGGTGGAGAAACTGGGTCCTGGTGATCACTCGACGAAGCGCCAGCTTCCTGTCTGCCCAGCCCAGCAGCTCTCAAGGATCTTCTCATCATTTCTCTTAACCTCAGACTGAACAGTAACAAGTAAAAAGAGTAAAAATAGTAAAATCGTGATCTACAATTAGAATATCTTAAAGCAAGCTTTCATGCTGGAAAAGGAAATCAAACTCTTCTTTAGAGAAGAAACGGAGTAGAATGATGCCTCTTATAAAATATGGGAGGAAAACTTCAGTTCTTCCCCTCTTATGTTCCATTTATCTGAACAAGTGACCACCTTTCCACAGAAATTCTCTTTAAAGGAAACAATTGGCCGCCATTAAAGTACTTCCAAGATACTTAATTCATCTTGAAGAACATGAGAGCTTATCCTCAAATTCTCTTTCCCCATAAGGAGAAACACTTCCACTTTACTACTGAAAAGGCAACGCCAAACCTCAGAAAATAGAATCAATTTAGAAATATCCCACCATTAGCTACCAGTCCAAAAATGCTCTTTGAAGGTGTGAGATGCGACTTCAAACTAGTAAGAGAGCATATTTTTGAGCTCTGTGGAAAATAAGAGGCTGGTAATAGTACCAAAAATCAGAATACAGGAAACAAGAGGAAAGCTTCAGTCTGTTTACCTTCTGCTACTTGATGATCCTGCTCGGCTTCCTGGACCATTACTTGACACAACTGAAATTGCATTTGCGATTGCTTCCACAGCTGAGAGCCTTTCAGCAAATGTATTCCTTTCAGAGCGCTCTGCTTCTGGAAAAATAAGAACAATTTTAGGGTCAAACTTTCACTTTGGAAAACAATAAGGAAGGAGAGTAAAGTATTAAATGCCTCTAATCATAATATGTTCCCTGCAATTTATTTTATGAAGATTTAGAGAGGACACAGTGGGTTTTTTTTCTTCTTTTGATTTTTTTTTTTTTCTGTTTTTGTGTTCTGTTTTTTTAAATGGACAAAAATTAACCACGATTTTGAGAGGGTTTGATTTCTAAAAGGACGGAAACACAAAGTACACACATTTCAGAACAAGCTTTCAGTATCATTAGCAGACAGGGGTCTAATATGGCTGACTTGTAGACACTTCCTGAGTACAAGGTTCCTAAGTAATGGCAATTAAAAAAATTAAGAAACAGAACAAAATGAAACAAAAAAAATAAAATACTTCACAGTGAGCAGCAACACACAGTTCTAGGACTCTAAGATATATGCTCTATTTATGAGTATGCTTAGGAAAATTAACTGTGGTGAGAATATAATACGATATTGCAAGCAGTTTAAATTCAAGTATGAGCATTATTTCTGATATCTAAAACCTAAGCACCACAATACCTAAAGTCCTAGGCATAACCAGGATTGAGTTGTGCCAGATGCTGTACAAACAAGAAAATCCTGCCTAATTGTATAGAGTACAACTTGAAGCAACCACTTGGACAAGAAACCAAATTTCATTGCAAAATAAATACACAGATAAAGTGGTAAAAGTCAGCTGTGCATGACTAACAGCCATCCCTTCTTTAGGACTATAGGCAAGGATGACCAGCCATTACATAGCAAATTACAAGTCATTGTCACAGTGGACCTAAAAAGAACCAAAGGAGAAACTACATTCAGCAGGACAAAGGCCAGGAGAAATTTTCGTGTCAGCAGAGCTGACAAGTATTTTTATTACAACCTAGAAGGAAAGGGCATCTTTCTGACTAAAAAGGAGATCTCTGAAGTGAATTTGATCATTCTTTCAGAACACTTCTCAGAGTTGCTACAGCTACTGGTCACTCAGAAAGAAAACTCAGTTCATAGGTACTCATTAAAGTTATCTGGAATTCACTATCATAAGTCTTGGAACATTTTACCTACTTTGGACACTTCCTGCAGACCTGTCTTTCCTAAATCACTTCTACTGACTGGACTCAGGAAACATCAAATCACAGAGAAACACAGTAGCCTGTCCCCAGTTTTGTACTGGTCTAGGTCCACATCTCCTGCAATTCTTTTATCCAAAGCATGAGCTGTGAGACAACTACACACAGGATCTAAGACAAAAAGCTTACCCCTGCCCTCACTTATTCCCCTTCCAGCACTTCAGGAGGTAGAGAAAAGGGTCTCAGCCAGGCACAACCTCAGAAGGGACCTTAGGTTCCATAATTGCCAAGGGACATCAAATCTAGAGCCTGGAACTGAAGCCTTTACTCCTACATCAATCTTCTTTCAGTTCAACAAATGGCTGTCTAACTTACAGACAACAGCATTAATCACCACTGCCCTCCAGATGATGCACAGAAAATAAGCTTGTCCTAATATCACTCGCTAGAAGTTACAAGCAGAAGGTGAACGCGACTTGAATATAAAGACATGAATACCCTTTTATAAACAACATTTGTGAGAGAGAGGCAGAGGGGTGTTAAAGTCCATTGGGTTCACGTTTTTTGTATTTCAGAAAGTTAAATTACATCCAAATGAAGTTACCGAAAGAATGCCAAGGTTGCAAAGACAAGCACTCAAATTAGGAAAAGTCAAATTAAGTTTGCCCATGCATCCTTATTTCAGCTTCCTTGTGTGCTTCAAATCAAAACAGTCTCCAGCTACGTGGATAGATTTTTGGTGGTGGTAGTTTTATTTTCTTTATTTTTTTTGCTTTGTTTTGTTTATTTTTGCCCTCAACAAGACCCCTGCCTCAATCAGTGCACAGGATGGACGACACACTAGAGATGAAGGGTTGTACAATGAGCAAGCTGTTTGTGCCTTGTTTGCTGCGGTATCTGATCAGCACGTAGTAAAGCATTAACAGCTTGGAAAGGAGAGGGGAAAGCACCGTCCTGTGTTTAACACCACTGAACACCTCTTGGAGGAATGGGATCCTATTTCCATCACATCTAACAGCACAGAGAGCTTTAAACACATTTCTATCAATTACGGTGATACATTTTGGACATGTAGAAGGTGCCTGACTCACAGAAATAATTAACATTCACAGAACAAATAAAATTACTAATGAATCCATCTCTGGAATAAAACGTTTTAAAATAACACCTACACAAAAAGGTGAGATTATGCCCCGTGTTTCTCTAACAGAACTCTCAAAATTAGCCAATAGCTTTGAATGCAGAAAAACGTCAAGCTATACCACCTTTAAAAGATGAGAAATCCGTTCCATTATCCCTATCTTGTAGATAGGGATACTGAGAAACAATTGAGATCTACAAATGACTAAAATTCAATGACAGCACCATACAAAAAAATCTCACCAGAGAGTTCATTCATTATTCAGTGCAGGTTTGTATGGTGTGCATAAGTAAGGAATGGGGCCACACACTGAATGATGAGGATAAAAAGAAATATTGAATAGCTACCCATTCGGTGAGCACCGTCCATCTTGTGCACTGAATGAGGTAGTCCTGTGGAAAAAATAGTATGACGGTGTAATTAAAGACCATTTCACAATGCATACCCACGTATAGCACCTGGGTCAACCTAATTCTGCCATCTCCTGATTTTATTTTTTGAGTGCTTGACTTAGCAACCTTGTTGTCCTGTTAATGTGTTTTATACATAACAATATTTAACAAACATTTTTAAGCGGTGTCAGTGACTAGCAGTAACAAAAAGTCTCTTATGCTTCTTAATATGTCAACTGCAAGTAACATTGAAAGCATCCATATAACACTTGAAAATATTAAATATTGTTCCTTTAAAAGCTCGCTGGTGATATAACAGGGATACCAGCGACAAAGCTGAAAAATATTTGCTGTCATTTAAAATTAATAGAGATACAAAGAGCTTGCCTTTTAGAATGAGTAAAAATAGTTCAGTATTCCCAAGTATTGAATTCCTATAAATCTTTAAGACAGTAATAAAAATGTCATCTCATCACCTTTGGCGGATTCAGAAACATTTTAGGTGCTAAATTTTAAGCTACTCATATCTGAGGAATGCAGATTTTAAAACAAGTTATCTGGACAATGCATAAAAGTTTGTTTTCAAACTATTTTCATGACTCTGTTGAGCTCACCCTCTTCCTCTTTTGTTTCTTTGTTGCTGGTTGGAAAGCACACAGACACACAAGCATGCAGAATATTGCGATTTCCATCACATCTGTGGCCAAGGAACGTCTGCAGCACTTGTGGGTTCTGATCCAAGACAACTGCTTGTTCAAGATTCATCAGGTATTGTCTGCAAGCCTCAAAGTCACATCGGAGAATGTGCTGCATTAAGGTTTGTTTCTGTACTCAAAAGAATAGAGTAAGTTAAATGAAAATACAAAAACCACAGGCATATAAGTTTCATAGGTACATCCTGTCTTCCATTTTTTAAGTAGCCCAAACAAAGGACATTCTCAGCAGGAATGTCTGAGAACACATATAATCTCAATTACAGCACTACTAAAAACGCAAAATGGGCACAGGAGTTAATAGCAAGGGCAGGTTCAAGCAGCAGAAGTTATCGTGACTTGCAAAAGCACACTTCTGGCTTCACAGATATGTTCTTAAGACAAATTACTTCCATTTAATTTAACATGGGAAAAGTGGTATGACTGGAAAAAATAAATAAGGGGTCAATAACTACCAAAATGCATCTTCCACTCTGCAACATCAATTTGTGCTTTCATGTTTCTATGATAATTTTCTGCTGAAATTAGTTTATGTGGTATAAACACAAACTAGTATCCAAACACAAAGTTGCCTGAAGCATAATTTCATAGAAGCAAGAGAAAAATAGCATATAATTCTGTATTACAGAAACTATTTTACCTCAACAGCCATAATAATAATTGCAGCTTTCTTTTTGATGGTTGAGTTAGCAGGAAGATTTGTTAAGGAATGAACACCCATTCCGAGACTACTAATAGGTGGAAGATCAAGCCAGTCAGGGTCTCGTATCCCACCCATACAGTCTTTTGCCATTGGGTAGATTGTACCATTTCCATCTCTGAGAATAATCGGAGATTCCTATGTTGGGGAAAAATATTTTAGAATTAAACTCCACAATTTACAAATATTACGCTTCACAAGAGGGTCCGTTTCATGCTTTATTGCCAACAGAGTCAACAGTTGACCCAGAACACTCATTTATGCCATTGTCTCCTATACTTACAAACAGGGCAGCAAAAGATAAATTCCCTTTTTTAAATGCCCAAGATTTGCTTAAAACAGTAAACATTATTTAGAGTACTTATTTAATGACAAGTGTTCACAGAGAAACATTACTAATGACAATACCTACATACACTTTGATTACTTAAATACTCCCAAAAAAGCTGAATATGCTGAAATACAACAAAAATTCAGTCCCCTTACCAAGAGTTTCTTTCAACTACCCTAAACAAAACTGATCACTGAAAGACTTCACTATTGTTTTCTAAGATCAACTCATGTAATCAGCCACATAACCAGATACAATAGGATATTTAACAGATAGTTAAGAGTTGTACAAAATCTTAACGTATCATTTTTGTTAGATTTTTTGTTAACACTTTAATCTGAATATTACTGAACTTCCTCCTTAACATTTCTATCCATCTCACTTCCAAAACTTAGTTGAATAGAGTTTATGCTAACACAGCAGCCACTGTCAAGTTGCTTTTCTCCCTTCTTACTTTTTATTCAAATAATATAATTAAAAAGTGCTTAAAGCTTGTTGGACTGCTATACCACATATCCCTTCAAAATATTAGTGGTAGTACCAAGTTTTTCATAATCTACTCATTCAAAAGCTACTCTTCACCAGTATTTATAAAGGCCTTACAGAACAGATTATACCATTTCACTTAAAGATAACAGGAGTGAGATACAGTGAGGTTAAATGACTGAAATGCAGAAAACAAACCTGTCCAGCTGTAAAAATAGCAACACTTCTCTCATTCTGACCCAGGAATGCAATGCTGCTAGTAGGGAAATTGTTTTCCTGTTCAGCCTTTCCAGTAGCGAGGTCAAATATGCAGTATCGAACCCAATTCCCAGTTTTCAGGACTGCATGAACTCCTTCAGAGATGCATGAGAAAAAAATGTTAATGCCTTGACAGTATTCAGTAAGAACTCTTAACTACAGCATTTTTACTAAGGTCAATGAAAACAACTATTTAACTGAGTCTGACAGTAACAGTTTCCCACTAAGGAGAAGCGTAGTGAAGGACATAATGGAGTAGTATATTTAAGTGTTAAGTCCTACTTACCTTTTGAATCTACATTTACTGCTAGAATCTCTGTTTTTTCAGGAATACACAGCTTCTTGGGTGTCCTTTGAAAACAGTCCGGAACTTTCGGAGTTCCCCCAGTCTTTACGACCTAAAAGCATCCACAAAACGATAAGATGCAGTAAAATACACACTGTTCATATTTCATAACACTTCATTTTTTCAGTATGTCTCAAATACGCACCTGTAGTTCATCTATCCTGAGCAGCCTGCAATCCTGGAGAAGAGAGGAAGGATCTGGATCTGAATTAGAACTGCTCTGACAATTTGCATTACTGGAGGTGCCTGGAAATTTGACAGCAACATAAGCACCATCCACTTTTAGCACCTACAAGCAGAAAACATAACAGTTTTATAATAAACTTTTTAATTTTTAATATAATAAAAGCTTTGAATAGACACTGTTTAGCCTAACCTTCTTCAAAATAAACTAGACCTTTGTTAAGAAAACAAAAAACTTGACCACTGGTGATCCTACAGCTCTTGGTCATTAGCCTGGATGTTCTGCTAAAGTTTCTGAACACTTTAGAACTGTATTTCTTAATTATTACACAAGCAGGTTGAAGGCCCCTTCCCTTCAGCATCCCACCTCCAACAGAAACCAAAAGAACTGACTGAAGAAGTTCCTACTGTTATTCTCTTAGTACATCATCCCATCTACTGGAAGCAGTGGAACAACTTCAGGTTTAATAGCCTGGATACATACTACTTCTACTGATTTGTTTAACCAATTTTGGAAACAAACAGCATCTTCTGGCAGGGAATTCTGAACATTTCTTAACAGCTGAAACAAAGCTGATGTAGACTTTAATTGCCTATTAGCTCCTTTACTACAGGAACCAGGAAATCACTGTTTTTCTGCCACATTTTTGAGCTTTTATTCTTACTCTGTTTTGTGCCTTAGTGCTCAGTCTTCAAGGTGAATGTCTTATGAAAAAGATTGTTCATGGGTTTACTATCTATTGCATATACTCAGTGATAAAAGTTCTGCACTCAGTCCCTTAAGACTGAAAGATAAAGTCCATCCAGAAACACTTTATATGTATTGTGTCTTCTCTCCTCCACAAGGAAATGAAATTTTTCAGCCCTGCACCTGCACTGTTATTTCTGCTACTGTAAGCCTCTCTGAAGAGTTGCTGCCACATATATCTAATCAGAACTGTTGGAATAATTTTCCTTGACAGCTTAGACTATCACCAAACAAGGCCCTTTGAGTTTCCACTTGAGACCATAATCTTCTCAAAAGAAAAAGAGAACAGGAGGAGGGACAATGTTTTCATTCAGAGAAAGAATTAGATTTCAATACGTCCTCAGCTTTTAACAGAACAAGATACAAGTCACCACCAGTCTTGACTAGGCTCTCATTTCTCAATACTTCCTACACAGAAAGTGCCTACAAAGCAATAAAAACCTAACTGTAATAAGATTACCATCTTAGAGGTCGCCTGGAATAAAAAGTAAGTTTCATACTTTCAAGATATCAAAAACAATAAAAATACAGGCATTTCCTTGCTTTTTCCCAGTTTCTCTAGTTAAGTGTAACTTACCAAGTACACTAGAGAGAAGGATTTATTGATAATCATGAAGGTGTTAGAAGTTCTCTACTAGAAAGAGTATTACGGATAGTCAGACCACTTGCTAGCTGCAAGAATGCTACCGAACCTTTGAAAACTCAGACCTAGTCACAAGATTCCTGAACATTAATTCTGGTCTACGACATACAGACATTTGTACTCAGACTAACAAGACTGCTAACAAGCAATCCAAATCCTCAAAACGTGTGGATAACTTCTGTGGGCCTTCCCGTTTTTCTTGGTTTGGAAAAGCTTAGGAGTGAACTGCAGAGATGATTTAATTCCTGTACCACTTCGACAATTAGCTTATGTAAAGTAATTAAAAATCACTGGCAGATTTTAGACAAACCTTGCCAACAGGAACATTCTTAACGTCTTCCACAAACACAACTTCCCTCAGAGACCACTGCTCCTCATTCACTTTCTCCTCCTCCTTTGGAGCAGGAGTTGATCGTCGTCGCTCTGAGACAAGAAAAAGTAATCAGTGAAAAATGAAACTTGAAACATTTAATCACAGTGCCAAAAAGGCATCGTTCACCAAACTCTGTTTCCTCCACAAAAGAAATCTAGAAATCAAAGAGCTTCAAGCTCTAAAATCCAGAACATTTTCAAGCTTTCAAATCTAGAAATTGAAGAGCTTTGAGACCTTTGCAAAAGCTTCTTATCTATAGAAATATTTAAGTTTACTATGAACTATATGCTACTCACTATATGGCATTGATGCGCTGCTTGCTATTGAAGATGCATCACTGCAAGTGGAAGCTGGGGAAGGTGGAGGACCCATCTCAGTTTTCACTGGTTCCTGTTTACTTTCAGGCCTAGAATGAAAATTGTTACTTAAAATTAAGCCATGAAAACTACCTTTTTAAGCCCTCAGGTTCCATAAACAAAACCATTTTCAGTTATTCAAACATAAAACTTGAGACACATCAGAGGAAAAATTCTCATCTAACAGTCCTTCTCTGCATTTCACTTTCCCATAGTGCTTTTACATGACTGACACACCTTTGAAGCAATGATCATTTCTGCACATTTAGCAGTTTGCAAGAAAGCTAGAAATTGAGAAACATGACCTCCCTTAAGGCTGCATCAATCAGCAGCTCCAAAGAATATCAAATACATGTTCTGTGTGCATACATTCTCATTCTGAACACACTTACTTGGCCTCTGTAGTCTTGCTGGCTTTCTCCAGATTTTTCAAGCTCTCTGGTGACCGAAGCTGAAATCGACAGCTGTCATTCATGTTCCAAACAGATTCCATTAACACACCTACTTTCGGAATTCCAGCACTGATTGAAAAAGCAACTGCTCCAGCATGGTATAGGGGGTTATTTCTTAAGCACACCTACAAATAGAAATATTTATTTCTATGAGAAGAATGTATTATGTCAAAAGGAAACCACATGTGTCTGTACTTTCTTGGTAACATATGTAGTAATCAAAAAATAGGAAAGAATCCTTATGGAAGCGGGTGAAAAGAAAAGTCAGCATGATGTACTATGCACTTTGCTAGAAGAAAGAGACTACAGTGCAATTCACAGCTGAAAACAACAGCTTCAGCTGTGTAACTGTTTAATACACAATATTCAGATGCTTAACAACAAAAGGAATGATTCATTCAAAAACAAAGACTCATCCCAGAGCTGACTAGAATGGATTGGGAACCAAAAGAAACGGGCTCCTGAGGAAGGGATTGTTTTCTCTCATACTTGTTCTAATAATAATCACAAGAAATGCTCTCTCTCTGAATCAGCTATTAACCATTTTGGTAAAGGCTTCAAACCAAATGCATTTTCCACTGAACATGCAATAAATACCAGCTCTTGATTTTGCAGATACCTGAAATGCAAAAAAAAACAAAGAAAACCCCAACCAAACAAAAAAGAACAACAACCACCACCCCCACAGAGCCAGGTACCTCATTGAAAACCACGGTATTACTAAAATTCCACCTTCTCAAAACACAAAGTTGGTAGTTGAGTTAAAATCCAACAAAACCCCCCACTCCATACAGGTACAGTTCATTCCTCCATGTTTGAAGCAATTAACACAGAAGCAAGAAGTAACATTAATAGGACACATCACCTCACTTTAGAGACATGTAATTGAAGTATACCACCTTAATACCAAAGTTACTGATATACTTGTACACAACAAGAATGGAACCTGACTTTTACATTATTCCTACTTATAAGCTCATCATACAACGCTGTAAAAACATCACGTGACAGCTGCACTTGCCTGGGTTCCAACAGTTATATTTGGCATGGAGGAGATACCAGCACTGGACTTGGGCTTCTTATTTTTTGCTCTGGCCTTTTCTAGCATTTTCTTCCTTTGGCTGAAAGGAACAACACCCCTGTGGAAAAAATACATATTATTTTTATTAAGGCAGAGAAATAAATTTTATTTCTATCTTTGAACAACTTGTTCCTTCTGCTTCATATACTTATGATTCAATATACAAGCCTGTGTCACCTTCCCCAAAACCTAAAGAACTGCAAAAATGACACATTTCTCTCTCTTCATCCTCGCTTTCCAAATTCACCTCCAACAGTCACTGTATTAGAGGTAAATGATAAAATCATAGATTGGTTCAGGTTGGAAAGGACCTTAAAGCCCAACCGGTTCCAACCCCCCTGCCATGGGCAGGGCTACCAACCACCACATCAGGCTGCCCAGTGTCCCATCCAACCTGGCCTTAAACACCTCCAGGGATGGGGAACCCACAGCTCCTTCAGGCAGCCTGAGCCAGTGACTCACCACCCTCTGAATAAGGGTTAGCAAGCCTATATAAATTGGACCAACTATTCTAGAATCTAATGCTTTTACTGTTTCTAACAGACAAGTATCTCCAACGTTATCAGAATAACTTGGCGGAAACTAAGTGAAGTATGTCAATGGAGACATAACAAAAGCACCAAGAACCAGAGATGTAATTCTGTTATCTGAGACCAGAAGTTAGAATAAAATATAGCTGTGTTTAACTACAAGCTTAGCTAAAATTGTGCAGATTAATGAGAATTTAGTAAGAAAGCTATTTCCTAGAATCAATTTTCAGGGCTCCAATTTCCAACTTATCTTCGAGCACTTAATTCAGTCCATGTCTAAAAAGTTATTGAAGCTCAGTGTGCTACTCCAAACAACCTGACAGAAATAATGCATACTGACAGTGCATTAATAACATTCAATAAATGCATTCAAATTACAAATAAGTGTCAAATCTCATTTGTGTGTGTTATTATGGAAGATTCCATTGGAAATAAGCCTTTTTTATTATTAAAATATTTTAACATTTTATATATTACAATGTTTATGAGTTAGATACAGTTTCGAGAGGGAGCATTTAATGTTACTCCTCTACTCTTTAGAATTCAGACCACAAACTAACAGACCAGAATTTCCAACAGAACCAGACAGAGGTGAACCTCATGCTTGGTTAAGTTTGTTGCACATTTTTAGTCACGCACAGAAAATGCACAGAAAGCCTAAGAAGGTTATTTTTTGATATTATGTAGTACTAATACAACTGAATGTTAAAACACTCCTAAAAGTATAATCTTGTTCTCTTGAAATTGTTGTAACCCAGCTGAAAAGCAGGAAGAGAATAAATACATTGTTAAAAGAGGATCTAAAATCAAGAAGAGTTTCAGAACCCAAAAGAAGTGCAGTCCAGTAATTTTGCAACATTCATCAGAAGCAAAGTCATTAAGACAGACACTACTGCAAGTGGACAGAATTTACTCACCACCAGTACAAGTTATTCTCTAGCTGAGCACATGTATAAAGAGCACAACAATGTAAGGAAACAATCCGTTCTCCCTGAAGCTCCGAGTATGTCTGTGCAGTGTGTTCTAATTTAGATGCTACTGAGCTTAAAGTTTCATCCACCCAGGTAGCAACCTAAGGGAGAAAGGAAGATTCAGAATCAGTAAATCTCACAGAAAAAAAGGTGACAAAAAAAGCAGACAAGTATCACAAAAACACAGCAAATGGCCGTAGTTCACCAGCTCAAAATTCACATTCACTCAACTAGGTAGAAAAGTGAATTTAGATAAATTCATGCGCAGTGCTGAAAGCTTCAACATGCTTAGTTTTTCCAGTAATTACATACAGAATGCTAAGCATTTTGGCTCCAGACTCCACATCAGTTTCTGCTCTAAGAGCAAGAACTCAAGCGTTTTGGGTAATGAGATTAAATGGATACACTTCAGATATTCTCTCAACTGTTCAATTGCAAATCACAGAATCACAGATATCTATCAGATCTGAGTGGTTTGGGTTGTTAAGTTGCGTTTTTGTTTAATTGTTTCTTCCTGACTGTTAACTTTGCATGGTTACAAGACATCAATTGGATATTTGCTCTGGGAACATAGGGGAAAATGAAGAGATGAATGAATTAGTGAAGTATTTTCTACTACTGCTACTACTGCTGAAGATCAACTTCTCTACGATACACTGAAAATAACTGAAAAGAAAAAAAAATGAGGAAAAAAGAAAAAAGAAAGAAAAAAACTCCCAAGCACTATCAAATTCAGAAACCAGTGCACATCTCATACCTTGTTATTTTCAGTGGCAACAGTTGCTCTAATACTATTTGCAGAAAGGAGCACAATCTTCTCGTTGGTTAATCCCAAGAACATGGCACGTGGATGGTGCAAGGAAGGATTCTTTGGAAACAATAAAACAGTCTTTTAGATATGCAAAGCATATAAAACATTTTGAAGGTAGGACTTGAAGATGAGTAGTACCTGTGCATTTCTATAAGGCTCTGATTCACTCCACTTCCATTGATAGAGTTCTCCTTTACTGTTAACTGCCACAAGCTCAGAATACAGGGCTCCAATAGAGATAAACTTCGTTCCATCCTGCAAATACAGATATATGAAGTCTGCTGAACTTGAAAATGAAGATGCATTCAGCTCGTCTAAAGCTCAGCACTCCCTCAAATAACAAGAAAACCTGCAGTATTGCTGTTGATAGGGTGAAGGAGGAAAGAACGGGATATAGATATATTTTGTTGCTTTTTATTACTTGTGAAGGGAAATAAACAACAGCAAACAAGGTCAAATTAAAAAAAAAAAAAAAAGTTAAAAAGTCAGTGTGCTAAATATCACTTTAATGCATCACTAATATCTAGCAAGCTGGAGAAGCTTCCAGTTATGGGTTACTTTTCTTCCCTCTCCATTTTTGTTTATTTTAACAAATGTCATACAGCATCTTCCTGCTACTCAGACAGCATCACTTTGCTCAATGCTTTGTACTGTACACCACCTGGATCCTACAGGCCCCTTTTTCTCTTATGTTTGGTTACATATCTGTGTTACATCAACTGTTTGACAGTTATAACCACACTTCTCCAAGCACTGAAAAGGAATTTCAAATGACAGACCTGTGAACACAGATAACTTCACAAAAAATTTTCCTCTGCTTATTGAGAAATACTTGCAAGGCCGAGTGTTTAACACTGCTCAGCAATTGCAGCCATAAGAAAAATACGTTTTTTTCTGAATTTCTCTACAGGGAGGAAGTAAAAACTCACTTGGGGAAAATACAGCTCTTGAAAATGAAACAATAACCTGGGCTGGTGTAAAATCAAGTGTTAGGAAATTCTGTCTTTTACAGCTTCTAAATCTGAAGGACATGCACATGATAAGTAGTGTGTGCAATCTGTAATAAGAAGGAGATCTTACACATCAGCATATTTAACTGCCTTTCTCGAATTGGAAGATAAGACATATAAGCAATTCAGCCATCTGATGGGAAGCTGAACCCGTGTCAGACTACTAACAAAGCCCAACATTCAGTACATTCATCTGTTCCCCTAAATTACAAGGCTCACGTTTCAGCTTCAGAAGTTTACAACTGGGTAAACAAAAAAAACACCTATTTTGGCTTTTCATAAACCTCAATTTGCTTTTTTTGTAAAGGATTATTTACTTATTTTACTAATTTCATATGCAGAAATACAGACCTTTCAAGAGGTACGAGTGCATCCTTCAATAACAAAATTGATTATGTCTCTTATCAGTAGTTCAAAACGCTCAACAGTATTTTGGGAAAGAAGAGAAAGATGGCAACAGACAAGGATGGAAGAAATCTCAAATAACTCTCTTATAATATGATAACAAAATCTAAAATTAGTTAAGTCATAACAGTTTTGCTCCAGAGGGCATCTCCCAGTGCAGCACATAGTGTGCCATAGGTGGCACAAGGTTTTCACTGGTAAGAGACACAGATTAATAGTTCTCACGTCCAGTAAGATCTGATCTATGAAAATTCATTTATTTGAATTATTGGATATCTGACTTTACTTATTTGGTGGAAAAAAACTCCGTATGCAACACATTTCACTACATTAGTGTTTCGTTGGTACTCTACCCCTCATAAACTCACATCTACCATCCATCCTTATCACAGGCACTAAATGTGAAAGTAACAAAAAATGAAAGAAAACAAAACTGGTTATTTCGTAGCAATTCTTTATGTCCTTGAATCTTTCATCTAACTTGCTTTTAACTTCCATTAATATCTCCAGCATCTCCTTTAGGACTCTCAAAACGGAAAAAAACTTGGGATGGCGTTTCAACTAAATCATCTCCCTCACAATTTATCATGAAGAAGTTCTGTCAGGCAATATCACCAACGGAACTTAAAATACAGCTATGAATGTTCAGCTGAAGGACAGAATAAGAGGTTTGACTAATGCTGCACAAAGATGAGATGCCCTTCCAGTAAGGCACGCCTCCATTTAACTGGAAGCTAGGGATTACAAGAGAGCATATGCAAAAATGTCTGTGGGAAGAAGTTCCATATACTTAAATTGCACAACCATGAAATTACATAGTCTAGCAAGTTAATTCCATAAAATACACGCAATAAAAGGCTGCAGTAATTATCCTTGGGCATAACTTGCTGAGTCTGCAAATTCAAATAAGAAAAAAGAAAAAAAACCATCTTGGGTGGAAAAGAGGGAACAAAAATATACAGGACAAATATCCTGAAGTAGCACAGTAATAGGAAAACAGCAATAATGATGATAATAATGTGCTGTAATCAAAACACAGTAGTGTTTTATATGGAAAAACACAGTGTAGTATTCCTAACGTGAACTAAATTTATTCTGTTAGGCTAAAAACCCTAAAATCTCTCTTCCCAAGCTAGATGACCTTTTCATTCTACTATCATGACAAAGGAAGAGGGACAAGAGCTGCTAATTTTCACTGACACAGAAGTTCAAAACTAATTGCCAGACAAGGTCTGGCTGAGAGAGGAAGCATTTGACAAAATACTCTTTTTTGGGCTACCTACATTACTCAATTTGAACACCAAAACCCAGACAGGGATTAGAGGTGAATGGCTGTAAAAAGAAATAAGGTTTGAAGTTCATGTCCCTCTTCAGTCTATCTATATTGTATCTAAAAGGGGGAAAAAAAACAAAGGAAAATAATAAAGCACTAAACTGAGTCAATTGTTTTATGAGTTTCCTACTGCCTACTAAATTTTTTAATACCTATGAAAGAAAAGGGGGGAAAAAACAGCCTTATGACTTTAATACAGAATTCAAAACAGAAGAAAATAAAAACAGAATTAAAGAAGAAGCATTAACTATCAAAAGGAATAACTGTTTATTTATAATCTTCCTAAGCTCCTAACAAAGAATACACTTTATTGCACTATCTCTCACAGACTAAAATGAAATACTCAACAAGAAATTACAGTATTTATCTAGGGAAAAAGAAAGACAAGTTTATTGCAAATGGCAAATACAACAGACAAAAAATGTTCAGTACCTTATCTGGCCACCACTGTAAGTCTTCTCCTAGAGAAACAGGGCTTTGAACAGGTGCATTCTTCTTGTCCAGGTTTGGTTCCCCCTCCTTACTTGTAGAGCCTCTTTCATTATCAAATGAGGCTCCATCAAGCCACCTTCGTTCACGCAAACGTAAAACGGACTCACGTTCACGCAACAGCTCAGAGTCTCTCTCTAAGGGAAGAAGGAGAACTGGTATGCAATTGGGTCACACCAGTGGGATAAAAGTAAGCCACTCTCTAGTAAAGACCCTTCAGGATGCAACTAACAGCAGTTAAATCTACTCACAAAGATTATAAATAATGAAGTCCTGACATGCAACATTCAGTATGATTAACCCTTCCAAATGTGTACTTTAGAATTACTAAATATAAAAGCAATAAGCTAAAAATAAAGAAATCTCATAGTTTTGTGTGCTATCAAAAACGCTACAGCACTTTTACTTGCATCATGAGGCCAAATCCATGAAAAATAGCAATTTAAAGTTTTACACTATAATATGCAGTTTTTGTAGTACTGTTTTTAATCAACAACAAAAAAAATCTGATCTATACTGTCTGTTAGATTCATTTACGCAAACCAAAAAGAGTATTTATTAGAGAGTTTCATTACAATCTTCCCCAAAAAAAACAGTAATTTGAAAAGGTTAAAGAACACAAGCATTAAAAAAGCTCTTGGTATATAGGCTTGATAATCCAACCCCTTTTGTTTAAACCAATATTCTACAGGACTGGATTTAATAAATTAAAGTGCATCTATCTTGTAGATCAAATGAAAACTTTTCAATAGTCAGACAAGTTGTAAAAAGGATCCTTGTAGGAAAATGTTCCTTACCAAAATGCTTCCCCTCCAATTGGCCTACAAACTGTCTAAAGCCAGTACTCTGCAGTTCGCTTATGCAGATAATGTTTTTAAATCAGGTAATCAACTAACTTTCCAAGAGTCAACTATGCATGGAAAATAAGCATTACAAAATTCGTGGTAACGTCTTATATAGAATAACCTTAGGAAAGGGAAAAAAGAAAAAAAAAAAAAAAAAAAGAAAAAAAAGGAGGAATTTAGAAGGAGTTATGTCAGATGCTGAATATTTGTACATGCACATAATGCATTTAACCTACTAAATATTTCATTTGTGATTACAAAAGTCAACTGGAATTACATGTATTACTGTATCATATTTTCAATAAACTACGCCAAATCTTGCGTGTTTTGCAGTATTAGAAAACTGGCAAAGTTTTTACATAAGCTAAACACAACAGCTTGTCTTATAGATATATTACATAAAACATTCTACTTCTCTTCTAGCGAGCATCGCTCTGACCCTTGACTAATCACTTTGGAACTGGAACTTACTCATTCAACAATTAACATACTGAAACAGGTTCATGAAAGGCAATAAAACGGTACTAAAAAGAACACAGGAGAGGTTGGATTAACAGTTTGGAAATACTCTAGGCATTTGTACAACGGCTTCAAAGAGCTCCAAGTTGCTGCATATTCTGTTTAAACGTTATAACTGATACATTCTACAAAGCAAACAAAAAAACACCTTAACACCAATCAAGGCGTTGATATCAACTGCCAATAGTTCTCCCGAACCAGCTATAAAAATGCTTTCAAAAGAAGAAAAAAGTGGAAAAAAAATTAGGTTTCTTCTCCCTCCCTGACAGTTAAACATATTTCTCCTCATTCTACAAAATTAACTTCTGTCACAGATTACCTCAGGAAATGTGAAAAAGCTCTGTGTAAAGAATAACCAAAAACAGTAAAAAATAGATTAAGAATGGTGCATGTCATGAGTTGTTGCTTTTTTTGAACCAAATTAAATATTTCTATCACATAATATATATTAGCAAACACACTACAGAGTTTAAAATAAGATTTAGCATGCAGAAGTTTTACACCTTGTAGTATCAACAGTCAGATTTTTAATTATACATGATGATCAAGGTTCTTATAGAACTTACCTGCCAGGGCTCAGAATTCAATAATAATTTTGATGAGTAACAAAAAATCTACTTGTCTACTCTATATCTGACATCGCATGACAGTCTACTTTCAGGTTAAATTGGAATCTAAACCACCACTGTGTACTACCACTAGCTTTGCACAGTACACTACTTATTACAAAGAAAAAAGGTGCAAAATTACCTCTGGATGAGCCTAGCCTGGAAAGTGATGAGCGCCGAAAGGATGGATAACCAAAGTAACTAATATCTTCTGAAAACATAGCATCAGCATCAATAATGACACTTGGGTGAGCAGAATGTATGTCAGCATCCAGAAGAGACATAAGATCCTCTATAAGAGGAGACAAGGGTCTTAAGTGAATAATCAGCTACTTAAAACATCAGCTAGAGAGACCATCAACTAAATAAACATAAGAAAAAACAAACAACCTATCTATTAGTTGAATTTCTGCTCTTCAGATTCACCAGTTCCAACTCATGTGCCTCCTACACATTCACATTTACAATCACGCATGGTAGTCTAGTGCACAAAACTAGTTTCCTTACAAAAACTGCTCTGTCACTTATCCAACCACATTTCACAAACAAGTCTTGCCCCAAACTTTTACTTTTTTGTAACCTAGGAATTCAAATTTCAGCCTTTCACTTGGAAGAACAAAGACCCTCAGCAAGGTGGACACAAGTATAAAGATGTGTACATACATTCTTACACGTGTAACTCTTAAAATGATCTAGAATTAAGGAAGAATGGTGAAAGCCAACCTTTGACGTCAAAGATGTGGCTTTGCAAAGACTACAGTTCCTCCAATGAACATTTCTTTCAGGGAATTACATACTTAATTCCCAAACTATCCGCTCTTGGTACAAATCTTCACATGGTAGCTACATTAAGAACAATAATGGTTATCCAGAATAAAGCATTTATTTCCATTTTTTAATACCACGCAGTTAAAAAATAAAAATAAAACAAAAAATACTCAGGAGGAAGAAATGTATGATTTTTATGACAACCCGAGCTACTCGTTTAAAAACCCAAATTTCTCTAAGTACTGAGTTTCACTGAATTATCAAACAACCTCCTTCTGCTTACTAACCAATAGATAACAACCACATGAAGCTACTGAAAATGCATGTAATTTAGCCGAGTCCAAGAACACTGCCCAATAAGACAAGTAAACCAGACAACCATCTTGCTGCTACACAAGGAACAGTTCTGTTTCCCTCCTTTAGCTCGATGGCAAGGAATCTCCTTGGGCAAAGGTGGGAAATCCAAACCTAAAAACAGCTATTTCAGCCATAGACTTGCCAAACAAACAAGCCCAACATACAAACAAGAGGATACCCAGAAACAGAAAATTTGCCCTATGTCCTCCCTCACTGTGAGAAATCACTCAGTTGTTTCCTTTAGTGATACAAAAGGCGTTAGAGATATTCACATCCCTGCAATTCACAACACTCCTCCTTACATTTTTCAGAGAGAGTTTAGAGCTTTAAGAAATACCAGCCACCAGCTGTTCCCGACACAAATGAGTTCACATAAGAACAGAGCTATAGAACTGAGTTCTGTGGGCTTCAAAACAAGCTGGGAGAGATTTTTGCAAAAAATAAGTTTCCCACTAAAAGCATTGCCTGTGCTAGAGGCACAACATTTGGAACTGAGTGCTCCATGCAGTACATTTTAGAAAGTCATCTTGCTCAGGAAGCCTAGTGAAAGAAAAAAGTCTCATTTGGCCACATGCTCTGTCTTACCAGAACATTTCAGATGCCTCAGGGTGGTCTTACCCTGCTGCCTGTTTTATCCATTTTACATTGAAACACTTAAGTGGCAGAACACCTCACCTTAAGAGCAACAACTTGTAAGAACAATAGCTCTGGAGCTGGAAAGACAGCCAACATTTTGTTGTATACTTTGGTATTCACACCCTACTGTTCTTTCCTCTTCCCACATTCATCTGTACCACCTATTCCTAGGTAAGCTCCAACCTCCATACAGTCTCACAACTTGTTCTTATACCCAGGTATAAACTGAAAAAAATCTTGATCTCTATGAGAAACAGAATTGGCCAGCACAGAAAAGAACTCACCAACCTAATTTAATATGTATGGAGTGTCCTTTAAATTAAGCCAGAAATTCTCTTCTAAGAAAATACACGCTAACTTGGAACACTAACAAACACATACACCCCTGGAAGCATTTTAAACATTTCGAGGTTAGCCTTGTTGCCAAACAGGAGAGTTAATATTCAATCAGATCCAAGAACCAAAACTATGTATTTTTGGCTATAAATGCATTGACACCAGCGAGGAAAACAAGCCTCTCTTACCCTCTTCTTTCAGCTTCAAATCAGATTCTAAATGTCCTTCCGATATTTCTGCAAGAGATCCCCCTTCTGCCACTCTCTATACCAAAGAACAAAGGTGCTGAAACCAGTAGGGATAAGAGCCTGTGCAGTGGAAGACTAGAACCAAACTCCTCAAATACCTATTTCTATGTGACAATTCCGACCAATCTAGTTACGTAAGGAAGTAGTTATGATTTCCTAAGTAAACCTGACTGAAAACTGGCAGTGGAAATGAAAAAAGAATAAGGGAATGATACTTCCAATAAGTATATAAACACCAATTCAAGTACTGAAAATACTTCTGTTTTCCAATAGCTCCATAGGCAGCATTAACACCATTTTCCTATGGATGCATTAGTTGAATGCATTGCTGAGACTGATGAGGACATCAAGCAGAGCTCAATTCAGCTCTACACATATCTACACTTAAGTAGGGAATCATAAGGTCTTCCTTATTTTCAGCTGCATGTAACTGTCCTACCTAAAAGAAAGCCACTGAACAACCAGGTTTTAAACCAATCCCTACACTGTGCTTTGATTCCAACCTCTCCATACAGAATATACTGCTGATGTAAGCCAGTCTCTTTTCCAGAAAAGCAGATTTGTACTTTTTATTTTGAAACAAATTCATCTCAGATTCCAAAATTCAAAATAGCCCTGATACTGCTAAAACCAAGTTTCCAAACTCCACTAGTGAGAACCCAGTATATGAAGCAGGAGTTACTGAGCAAATATTCACACATCTGAATTCTACAAAACCAGAGACCGATAACACAAAGCCTGGAAGAAGCCTCTGGCACAATTTGAAATGAGCAGGAAATTTATTCTACACAACTTTGAGTCTTTCCTATGAAAAATGATTTTGTTCTATGCAGCTTCCTCCTCGATTTTTCCCTCATGTATTTATCAAACAAAACCCCACTCCATTCAAATAACCACTATAAAACAAAAGTAACAGGACTCATCAGAAAAGTCAGAGTTCATAACGGTCTAAAAATAAAATTACTAACAGAACTTCATTAAAGCTATTTGTACAGAAAGTTCTGAAGACGTTTTTGATTCTTAAGACATTTGTGAAGAATTGTTTCTTTTAGAAAAAACAAAAATCAGACAATAACCCTCACTGATACTAACTGGATCTATAGCACAACTGATGACTATATGACATCCTAATGTATTAAGCGAGAACTTATTTTCCAGCCACAGTGAAACTTACTTCTTTCGCTCCATTTATTTAAATCAAGTGTAAGTATAAAAATAAAAAAGCATAACAACCTTCTCTGCCTGGGGATATTTAGAGGAGCAACCTAAAGGGCTTCGTTTAAGAAAGGCACCAGACTTGCGGAAGGGATAATATATAAATTAGCATACTCTTCTTAATAAAAATGCAAGAGCTTCCAAAACCCTGAGGCAAGGAGCTGCCTTGTCATTTATTTTTGTTGTGTTTGGAAGGAATAAAGCCTTTTCATTTGACATCATAAAAAGGAAAAGTTCTTTATCTTTCAGAATCATTTACAGATACCTGACTAAAAATAGAATGCACACAGCAGTTCTTGATTATCTACAGTTTTCCTTCTATGAATTACAGGTCCCAAAAGAACATCCAGAGGCAAGACCTCAAGAAGAATGGAAATGTATAGAGCAACAAAGTTACTTGAGTTCTATTGGCAAAAATAACTAAGAGATACAGAAAGCACTGCAAGTTCTACAAACTGTGAATTACATCTTTGCAGACTGGGATTAAGACATAACAAATTTCATTTCAATTGAAACTCCAACTCTTTTCCCATAAAAACTGGGAAAATTTAGCTCGATTTCTTTGTGGGATAAGGGGAGAAATACTCATATTAATCTAATAATATAATAATATTCATCTCTTACAGGAAGGATTAACCTACAGAGGTGAGATGCTTTAAAAATTCAGCCACGAACAAAGTCATTTTCTAGACAGCTACCAAAGACAGTGAAACTCTGTACACTGGTTTAACCTATCATCTCAATTACAAGAGACAGTGCAGCGCAGGCACCTTAAAAATAAAAGCAGCTAGTTATAGGTTGTCAGACAGTCCGCTATTAACTGACCCCTATGATCCCAAGAAGTATTAAGAGAACAGCTAGTGCTGTAGAATGCTGGTTAGTACAATTAAAAGGAACATTTATTGTGAATCATTACTACGGTCATTAGTCTTATGAAGGCAGGACCTGGTACATCTATAGTAGGAGCTACTGCTTTGAATACATGCAAAGCATTAAGAGAATTCAATTACACCAATGCACCTAATGCTATGAAACTGACTGCTAAAATAAAGACTAAAGGATTAAGAAAGCTTGCCAGAGCTGCAGGTTTGCTGCAGAACAAAAAACCCTTTGTCTAATCACATGATGAACAAGATAAAGATGAAGGAAGCCCATGAACCTTCCTGGTGAACCAGATGAGCAGAAAAAAAATAACTATTAGAAAAATAGCAAAATGTCACTCTGACACACAGAAAGAAAACTAATACGTAGCCAGAGTTTAGTTATTCTCTTATCACGCAATGCAACTGGTACAAACATTAGATTTGGCTGCAGTTTTCAAATGTTTGCTTGGCAAAAGAGTCAGATTACCTTATTTTGCCAATGGAAAGACTCAAAGTCTTTCATTGAAAAAAAAAAAAACAAACCACAACAATTGCATGGGACAGACAATATTTCAAGAGCAGCTGGACTTCAATTATAGCATTAAATCTGTATTGCCAAATAGTACAGGATTTATGAGAGGTGCTTGAGATGACAAATAAATTCTCAGTCGAACTGTAACAACTGTAAAGCATTTTGCCCTCACTTAACCACTGCGCCTTAAAAATATGTGTTAGTAGTAAAAATAACATGCAGGTGACTGGAAAGTGTTAAAATTAGCTTTTACAAGCCACAGAGCAGTCTCAGCATCTCATCGAGCAGTAAAATATAAACATAAGAAATGCTCCTGTTACAAACCTAGGGTTCTTAAAAATATAAATCGCTTTCACGCCACCCAAGGAATCAACAGTTATTCTTTAATGCCTAATCTAATCCCTCAAAACATCCCACTGCATCTTTTGTTTCGTGCATCTTTACACTTTGCTCCTGAAATAACTGTCTTCATTGCATACCCTGCACAACATGGAGCATGCTGTGAGTGTTTAAATAAGAACATACTGACATTTCCTTATCAAAAGTCACAGGATACAAACCTCCAGGAAGGTATGATTCACTTGCTGTGTCATCCCCATCATCTCCATCTTCATCGTCACGACTTAACAAATTATTTACAGCAAGATTTACATCGAGATTTGTTCGCTGGAGTTCCCGAATGATAATACTTCTGGACTTCCCTTGTAAAACAACTTGTGCCTGTAAGTACAAAGTATAATTGATTACTAACCATGGTCAGTTCTTCCCTAAGATAAGGATGCCCATGTTCCCTAAGATAAGGATGCTTAGTTCTAAAGGAAATCTACCAAAACCAAGAACGTTTCAGAAGTCACTGACGGTACATACATGCAAAGGTTCATTTCTCAGCACCTTGTACCAGATATTCAACTTTCTATCATTTTAATTTAGGCTACCAGACTCCAACCTTGGTGCTGATTTTCCTTATGGGTCACCTTAGGATTTCCTTACTGAAACACTTAATGTCTTAGGCACGGAATAGTACTGAAACAATCCATTTCCAAGAATTCCCTGTATGTCTCTACAGTAGTGTTAAAGTATGACAATCAGCACATTTCTGCATATCAACTGTTTTCCAAAACTATACTACAATCCCTGGCTCTTTGACACAGGGTTCCCTATCCAGTGTCCTTCAATATATAGCCACCTCCTCTGTTTTTCTCATCATTCTGTTCCTAAAAGCCCACCTTCAGCAGTTTCTGAATCTTCTGGGTTTATACTAGAAAAGTACAAACATTAAATAAACCTCCCAAATATTAAACAGAAGCATTCTGGATTCTTCCATAAGCTTTAGGCCCCAGAGCATTTTACAGTTCCAGACTGACTACCTGCAAATGAATGCCAGAAAAGAAGACAAACTTCTGGAAGGTTACAAGCAGTGTGAAGGCAAATACGGAACAACTATTGGATGTTCGCATTGTAAAAACAAGGCAGCAAAGAAAATAGTCTGGTAATAAGAAAAGAAGAAGAAGGGAGGGAGGAAAAGGAAGGAAAGAAAACAATATTTAACAGGGTACAAAGGTAAACTCTGGCTTAATATTTGGTGCCAGAAGTTATTTTGGTATACATCAGAATGTATGTTTTATAGACCAGCTCTGGAGCTCTCCCCCACTAGTCTGTTTTAGATATTTTTGTATTAAAGACAAGGTATGCTTTTTAAATAATAAAATATACAAAGCAAAAAAAAAAAAAAAAAAAAAAGAAAAAAGAAAAAGATGATAGGAATGGAAGCAATGCTAAGACTTTACCAACGGCCACATATTAAAATACAGAACAGAGCAGTGTTGTGTTGGTTTTTTTTATGTAAGGTAGCAAATACATCCACAAGCACTCAAAAAAAAAAAAAAAAAAAGAAAAAGAACCCAACACCTGAATACGAACAATGTAGACAAAACAAAAACCACAGCTTAAAGAAACATCTGGAGGTCACATAACTTGTTGAAAGCAGGGCTAAGTTCAGGGTAACTAACACCTCCAGTATCTTGCTGCCGTGATGACAGAACTCCCAACTTTTACTAGGTTTGCAACTAAAGAAGAGACAGGAAGCCAGTCTGCCACTGGTTAGTTAGAATACATAAACTTAGCTTATGTATTCTAATTGCAGCAGACCAGCAACTTGTCTTGAACTAAGAAATAAATGCACTAATCTGTTGTGCATTTTGAACATATTTTCTTGAAACATGGAGGAAAAAGTAGTTTCAACAAACAACTGTATCATGAATCACACAATATCCATCAGTTTATCCAGGTTGTGGTACATACAGGTAAAAGCAGAATAAATTATACCAGAAAATAATCAGTTGTGTTTAGTTAAAAAAAAAAAATTAAGTGCAGGTTTTCATGAAGAACAATTATTTGTAAGATTAAATAGATTGAATGTTTTCAATTCAAATCTAAAATAGATCACTCTTTTCATTAAAAAAAAACCCACAAAAATCAGCCTGCCCCCTTTCCTTACACTCACTCAAGAAACAACTTTGTTATCTACACACTTGATATAACTTTCAAATATTTGACTTCTTCCAATGAAGAACACGTGACATTCCTCATCAAGACTAAACAGACTACAAACAAACCTTGTCTTAGTGAAAGTTTGGGAAATGAAAATGCAAGCATCCAAACAAAACAAAGTCTGTTATTCATATTACTAGAGAAAGTGAATCTTTTCACTTGTATGCCATTAGCCCTTGGAGAAAGCACAGTACTATTAAAACACTTTCCTGCTCAAGTTGTTGAAAACAAGCTCAGTACCTGTGAAATGAGTTCCTCTGGAATGACTGATGCCGGAATCACTGGTTGTGGTTGACTCCCCAGCAGTCCGGACCCTCTGTCTCGCCCTGTGCGTATAACTCTTGTCTGCCTTCGAGAATCTCGAGCTCCGGCAGATGACCTCCCAGAAGATCCTCCTCCACTTCCACCAACCCCTGAACTCCAGCGACTCCTAGAAGGATTTAGATGTATTTACTTTTATAGCACCATTTCAAGAAATATGGCGTCAGTTTTACTATTAATAATAACTTGTAGACTATCTGAAAAGTACAGGCGATCGACTTCATAGGCAGACTATTAAAGTCTCACAAAACTAATAACAGCACGAGGTTATTTGATAAAGTTTGAATCAGACAAGAAACATAAAGCAGGACTCCAACTGGAAGATGTACTTTTTCCTACTTATAAAGGTTTGGGAATGTTTACACAGATGTCCAGACCTTCCCTAAGCTTCTAAAAGCAACAGTATCAGAAGCATAATATCTAACACTCTACTGTTAACTTTTTACTATAAAAGCACAACAGCAAAGCTTCAAGGTCAGTGGATTGACATAAGGTCTCTATACTCCTATGGCTCTTTAAAACTCAGAGACATGATTCACATTAATAAACTGACTTAAGACTACACTGAAAAAGATCAAGTAACCATCTTGACTGCAAGACAACTCTGTCAGCAGATAGTTCTTTAAATTCACATAGGTTTTCAAGAGATACTCTACTCTATAGCTGATCTCTAGGATCAACTCTACAGCAAAGTACGTAGAAACTGACTGAAAAAGCAACTTTTTCTTCTTAATATTGACTTAATAACACAAGATAAAAGAGCAGTGATTTGTGGAAACAGGCATTTCACTAGCATTATAACTTTCTACTGATCTTAACACCATAGAACTGAGTCAAATGAATCTGCTCTGGAAGAAAGATTAGATCTTTTGTTGTCCTGAAAATCTAAAGAGTCTCTGGTTTGTCTTCATGGTTATTGCACAAATCAACTGTAAAGGGTATTGCATATGGTATTATTGTTATTTTAAATATATATTTATGTATATGTATATTTTTATATATATTCTATATATATATAAAAAGATCTAGCACAGAAAATCTGTCAAGAGAAACATTCTTTGAAACAATATCTAAAATTCACATTAAAACAATATCACCTGTAGATGTGAAAGCTAATTAAATAAAAATAACTAACTTACATTTTGCAGTTTAACTTAGTAACATCCTCTTTCCTTCTTTCAAGACCATACAGAGTAACTCAAGCATCTACCTAAGGTAAGGCCCTTTCATAGGCACAACCACATTTTCAGGATTCTAGTTCTCAAACACACAGACAATAGCTCAGTACAAGACAATAAGCAATACAACGATGGCATCAGCAAAAGACTTATCTCATGACTTAGAAAAGGGCTAAGGGAAGACAAGTCCCTTCTAAACAAAAATTTCCATTTCAACTCTTGGCAGGGAAGATGTAGATTTAAGAAAAGCTCACATATGAGATGTTAATACTTAACTACAGATGCACCTCTCTACCTCAGTGTTGATGACAGTTGAGAGATCTAACAGTTGAAAATATTTATATATATATAATGACTCAAATATCCAAAGTGTGTCCTGTCTCGACAAGTAAGAGGCATCAGAAAACTGTTTTCTTTAAGAATCACACCATACTAGCTAGGTACTGTACTAGCTCAAGTCAAATCAGGTCTGGGGACACCTACTGACTCAGTATGTTGCCATTTACAGGCACTAATTTTAGTGTAACTAAAAGATAATTAAAATGTGGGTGAAACTTGTTCCTTAAAGAAAAAATGACAAGAGACAGGCTTAATTCCTTGAACTCTCTGCAATGTTTAATACACACTCTCCTTTATATAACCTTGGTACAACATCTTCATAAAATTCAACTCCCTTTTGTTTGCAAAGCTCCTTTGTTTTTTTCCCCTCTATCCAGACACCTTTCAAGTAAACTTACATTCACCTGACATACTCTAAATCCCCTGCTATATACCTTTCTTTAGCTTAATAAGTCTGTGCTTTCAAATAGTAATGGAAGAAAAAAAAAAAAAAAAAACAGAAGAACACAATTCTGACCAAAGCTCTCTAAACCTAAAAGATCATTGATGTTGAACTGCAGCCTTCCTGTTCTCACATCTCTCCACTGCCCACAAGAATGACGGCCATCTTCCAAATTCCATGATCTAATTTAAGGACTCAACCATTTCAATGTTTTCAGACTCAGTTTATTATGACAAGCACTCTAATTTAACAGAGCAGTCACAATATCCACTGTCACCCTATGAGTTTGGTGAGTTCTAAAGCACGCACAGGAAGAAATAGGAACCTAAGTACATAGCTTCAAATAATTTTAATGGTTATGGGCGTAAAATGGTTATATATGTAAAAATAAATCTGACACATCCCTGATCTGAGGAAAAATACCTTACATCAGCAGGTTTTTAAATATGACAGTATCAATATGCCTTTACAGCTTAACAAACAAATTTAGATTGAGATGTACGGAAGTTTCACAGAAAGCTGGGGTATGGGGTATCTTTCATGTAACTAATCCTCCAGCAAAACTAGCTTCTGTGGTAACAAATTCATATCAAGGGAAAAGCTGAAGTTCTTTGGCCCCTGTAGCAAGATGTTCATATGCAGAAAGTACAGTTTCTAAAAGCAAATCTCTTTATTATGGTTAGTTACCTTAGAAAAGCATGTTCAACTTCTACAAGTATATAACAAAGAATTCACTGTGATTATGTACAGAAGATTTATTTAAATTGCTATATGGAGGGACACCACCAATTTTAACATTCAACATTAAAAAACTGACCCTGTAGAGTTGATTCAGTACATAGTAAAACTTTAAAGGCCCTGTGTGATAACCTTTTTAAATGTTTCCTTCCTATTAATATGTGTAAAAACCCCAACTAACAAAATGCAGTTTATTACTTAGGGCAGGAATAAGAGAAAGCGTGATAAACTGAGTACATGAGCCCATAAATATATAGAATGAAGACTCTCCCTGCAGAAATGCACTCCTTTTACTTTACAACACAGTCCTATTGGATATCTTGAATTGATTGCATCCCTCTAAAGAAACTGTATTTCACAACGAAGTAACCAAAAGAAACATTCAGAAGAAGACAACACAGCCAAAACAAGTTATTCTCCACACATACACGAAGAATGCTCCATATCCTAAGTACTGAAGGGTCACTTGCATATCTCTCATTTTAACCAAGTCAATAATGTTTATTATACCCTATCTACACAACTGCTGTATAATTAATGATACGTTCCCTGCATACATACTGCATACAATTTATATATGTGTATACACATATACTCAAATATGGAACAAACAGATTGCAGCCTCAATCCTATCAAAACTTACCCAAGGGTGTTGCCTGCCAGTCTGCCCAGAGTTTCAGAACCAGACAGAAACCATGGGGAGTCACTAGTCCTGCCTGGCCTGGATGTCCTTCCTGCCCCTGAGCCACTGCTCAACTTTGAACTGAAAGTAAAAGATGGTAAATCAGTCACAAAACAATCCCAAATGGGTTAAGAACAAAACCTGGAATCCCAGGTCTAAATTCTCAGGGACTTAGTCTGGTAACATACCAGCTTAAGCAACACCCTTGGGGAATAATCCAAACTAATCTAACTGTATATTAAGAGAAAACTGAAGAAAGAAAATGGAAAGAAAGTCTACTAGTTTGTAAGTACACCAGCACAGCTGCAAATACACATTAAGCTAATCAGTGGTTTGAGATAGCCATTGTGTTTTCAGTTGGAATTGGCAATTATAATTTGTACATATTTGCGATTTGTAGACCTGAGCCTGAATTTGCTCCTTCAAGATTAATAAGCATTTTACATCCAAACAGTAACTGTTACATAGTCCTGTTGAGGAGAACTTACCTGGACCTGAAATTAGCAGATCTAGAAAGTAAGCCTTTCCAGATGGAGCCGCTTTCAGATTGGACTCTACATTGGGCTTAACACTTAAAAACAAATTCTTTCATGATGATTATTTTGGGTGAGGTATGTTTCTTTAATTTATAGACATCCTGTCTCACTTGTGTTTTAGAGCCAAATCTAGTGCTTACTCCTACACCAGTTTGTCAAGCTAGGCTGTTTGGCTGCATCACCGTAACAATTATGTATCTATTTGAAGTACCCATTCCAAAGGCAAACAAATATCAAACCAAAACAGCAGTCAAGCTGCTTTTCCGCTTTCAAAAAACATTTAATATAAAGAAAAGAGTTTCTTACCCATCGCTATTATCAGGTTTACCCAATTCCAATCTGTCTGGCTGAACTGAAAAACCAATCCTGCAGACTCTACCATCCTATATTTAAAAACAAGAAAATCAAGTGTCCAAAATTGAAAGGCAAGACAGAGTTATAGGGGGAAAAAAACAAAAAAAGGGAAGCAAAAATAAGTTTTCAGTTGCTGAAGAATGTTTATCTATTTGATGTTTGAAGAATTAGTTTGAACTCTACAGTATCAAATGTGTTATCTGAACAGATTAAGTCATTTACCTCAAGAAGAAATGCAGCATGATTTGGTCCCACCACACACTGTTTAATAGTAGCCTGTTCCAATACATTCAGAGGGGGGTGGCTGAAAATAAAAAGTGAGCATATATAATACTTTTAAACTCCTGAAGTCTGGAAAAAAAACAACAACAAAAACACAACAACCAAAAAAAGCAAACAACAAAAAACAAGTGGCAAATGGAAGGAACAACGTGCAGCAATGGTTGCTGATAACAGCATTCAAGAATGACTAAACATGTGTATCGCTTGAAGCAACTGTGATGTGCTTCCGGTTATTAAGAACAGAAAATGCAGAACAAAATGTTAAAAGATGACAGACTTCTCATTTGATTTGATCACTAATAAGCAGTAAGTGCCACACTTCAAGAGTCACTTGATAAAGCAGGTATTTAATAATTTAGTATGTCAGAACTGAAAATCTAACATATGTACCTTAATAAGAATTCTTTTACATAAGGCATTTCTGAACTTCAGCACAAGTACTGAAGCTCTCAGGCTACAGATACAATACAGGCTTAATTCTTGTTGGAAATATCGTATTTTTACAGCATCATGTAATATACCTTACCTGTTTAAATTATATTTGTTCAGCTTCTCTGATACTTCCCTTAACCTAAAAAAAAAAAAAAAGAAAAAAAAAAGAAATGAAGTTGTTAGACATAGCTGCAATTAAGCTTAATATAAATGCTACTCACTGCTCGGATCCTACACCAGAAATGACAATACTCGGTTTCAAATTAAGACTTTGTTTTGAATGCTTTTTGTTTTAGAGTGTTACCGCTCTACCTATTACCTTGCCATAGAACCCACGTTCTCGCACATTTTGTTATCTTTTACAAGTCACTATGAGAATAGTGCTCTGTTACAGTCATCTATAACTTCACACACAAGCACTAGCTCTAGATACGTTTATGTTTCCTTCTACTGAGTTTCAATACAGTATCCCACAGCAGATATCAATTCCCCTTGCTAAGGAATCCAAGTACATGGCACGTCAGAGCTAAACCGTGACAGTAAGCTCCCCAGAACTGAATGGACAGGAAAGTACAACCAGCATCAAAAGGGAGAAACAAAAAGATGTGATGAGTAGAAAAAATAACTCAGAAAATTCATCTTCTTATTTGGGATTGTTAAAACTATCACATTTATTAAAAAGGAAACTGCTTCCAAAAGAACCTCCAACTCACTTGTATGGTACCTCACCAAGATGGAAGACAAGAAGCTGAAAAGTTGCTCAATCCACAGCCAGTAGTAGAGCATCCCAAAATAGAAACCAACACGGTAATTCCTACCCTTACCACTGACCTAGAAAAGATTCTCTCTTGGCAGCAAAGATGCTCTCCTAATACCAGGTAGGTATTTCAGGTAGATCTTGGGCTTCTGCCTTCACACAAGAGATCTGAAAGAGCCCTTGCAGAGCTTCCAAACTCAGCTAGAGTATTTGCATTATAGAAACTAAAAAACATTCTAAAAAATTAATAAAATAAAATCAAGAGATTAAGCCTGTTAAAAAAAAAAAAAAAAAGTCTTCCTAATGAAATGGAAAATCCTGTCTTCTTCGTTGTGTTTATTTTAATGCCAAGATTGGTTATCAAGTAACCAACTCCACAGTACCTGGGGGGAGGATGGAGAGGAGAAGGAAACAACATGTCTGTTAGAGAAACAAAATAACACACGCTGATAGAACCAGCTTTACACCCAATACAAGCACAAAATGGAAGCACCCCAGTAAAAGGGGAGCAAGGCAGGAGGCAAACACTGGCAGCCACGCTCTGCTGTCCCAGCCAAGCTGTTGCTCTGTAAGGGAGCACTGGCAGCATCCCGACTACCAGCCACAGCTCCTGCACACAGACAAGGTATAAGATCCTGTGGAGGCCATGTACAAAAGGTGAACACTGAACATGAACTTCATATTCCACCTGTGTAGAAGGTACCCTATTCAAGTGATGAATTACTGCAGGATACTGAATGAAGTCCTAAAGATGAATGGCACATAGTCCACAAACACCACTACAAAGTCCTATACACAAGCAGGGATGTAATGTAATGTATGGCTAGATAAACATCCTTGAGGTTTCATGTCTTAAGCATATCACCAGGAGTTTCCAAGGAATGCTGGACTGGGTTTCCATTAGCATTCCTCCTCTTGGCAAGCAGGAATGGGAAAACCACCTGTAAGTTCACAGCACTGCCTGAAGAAAAGCTGGCAGCACATAAAGTAATGCGTCGCTGGGAACAGTTATTAACGGACTACCTGCAACATCGAGCTTCTGTATCTGAGCTTTATGTCATGACTATAGTGAGACACTTATCCAATTTGCAAAGAATCATCTTCACCCTTTTTTAACTTGTTAAAAAAAAAGGGATAGGGAAAACAGTCAGCAAGGTAAAAGCTGCATGCTCTGTGAGGCTGTCAGTAATGCCAGTCTGAAGAGAACATCGACCTGCAACAAGCCAAGATCAAAAGAGAGCTGATGTGACTCGGAGAGGTTGCTGACAACACCTCAGGTGAGAGAGCAGAGGAGGTTATAAGCTACAATACTGAAAGTATTACACTTGCACATACCACCTCATCTGTTATGCAGCTGCTGTAACAGACCTGAACCACGAGGACTTGAATTTGATACAGAACATCACCGAGTTCAAAAAATATAAAATACAAAAGCCCCGACCAAACCAAAAGCCAGAAGGAGGTCAGTGCTCTGTCCCTGCAGGGACTCGCCTCAGCCCTGTGCTGCCACTGGGGTCTGTGCCAACCACAGTCACAGCACCACAACCTCCTGAAAGGTAAGTACAAAACAACCACGTTGGACGTTCTGTGCAGAGAACATGTTTGTGCAATTAAAATTCTACATCATTTCCCACCAACTGCTTCCTGCAGCAATCCATTAGTCTGCATGCAGAGCTGCTGGGTATTGTGCTACAGAGCCTCTGCAGGACAAATCCTAAGTGCAGCGTTAAGATGGGGTTAACTGTAATGGTGAGATTCCATCATCTCCACTGATGGTGCTCTGGAAGCAGAAACAGAGGCAGAGATGATTTAATCAATTCTTGCATTAAGGAATGCCAACACCGAGACCTTTTATTCAATCTTTCTTATCTCTTATCTCCGATACGAACATCCAAAGAGGTTAAGCCTTACAAAGCAAAATCTCATTAAAGGCAGTTAAGCCATTTCAAAGGATAAAGGCGGAAGCACCATGTGTTTGGCTCTCAAGCAGATTTTTGGAGAAACACACCGGACAAAATGGTAACATCAATGGCTTCTGTGTTAAGATGCACATTCTCTAAATAGCCCAGGCAAAACTGATGCAAAATCAGTTATGAAGACAAGCAGTCAGCCCACCCCAGCCACATCTGGATTTCCTATATTTCAGTTTGAGCAGCTACAACCTCCAGCTTCTCCAAACTGATGAGAAGAGAAAGGAACTACACTGACATCAAGCAACTCAAAAGGCTCCAGGTCAGGACCACAGGAGCTCAGCCTTCACATGGATGGGGCACTTTATGGAACAGGCTGCCCAGGGAGGTTGTGGATGCCCCGTCCTTGGAGGTGTTCAAGACCAGGTTGGACGGGGCCCTGGGCAACCTGATCTAGTAAATGTGTATGTTTGGTGGCCCTGCCAGGAAGGGGGGGTGGAACTACATGATCCTTGAGGTCCCTTCCAACCCGGGTCATTCTGTGATTCTGTGAATTAAACAATTTCCACTATCTCCAAGATGAACTTCTTTACTAAAGCAAAGGAAGCACCTTTTCATTTTTCTCTGTCACTCTAGCCTAAATTTGTAAACATCAACTGGATATTTAAAGAACACACTGTAAAACTCACTGAAGTAAAATGACCCAAACATGGGATTTAAATACAGAGGAGTAAAGATGTTCACACACTGCACATCTCCAGAAAGAAGAAAGTCTTTCTGCACTCTGCAGTAACACTGTGGAGTCCCAGACACAGCATCAAAGGATTCTCTTTGCCTTATTCCTGAAGTTGTTCCTTTGCAGCATTACACTATAGGTGAAATCCCTCCACAACAAACTCGGCCTTCAGAAATGCACAGCTCAACACAGCCCCTTTTCTGCATTGCCAGTAAGCAGATTCTCTCTTCTCCACCCGTACTGCAGGCACAGCACTCCGGGTGCTTCCCCTCAGAGCAGCCAGCATTCTGGCTTCTCTACAAGAGCTCTTGAAGCAGCACAGTGTGTACCTCCTCCATCACATCTGGCCTACAGCCATCCTATTTCAGGTCACAGCTTCACTCGATACAGCTGCAGTGCTGCAAGAGAAGCAGGCAGCCACCAGCCGCAGCAGGAAACCCTCACTACCCCATACACCCAATGCAGGGTGGGCAATCCCCAACACAAGGCCTGTCCCCACAATATGGCTCACATCACTGGAATGCTTCACCAAGGACCTTTAAATCCCTGCTGTAAAGATGGATACAGTTCACCAAAGTCAGCAAACTGCGTCAGTGTCTTTTGGTAGCAGGGAGGGCTGCAAGTAGTGATGCTTTAAGTGAGGTCAAAGCTGAACAGAAAGATCTTCGTATCTTCACTGAAGGTCAGGCAATGCCTCTGCTCACTCAAGACGCTTTAAAACGAGCTTAAAACAAAATATTAAAACCTATAAATTCTCTTCTCATTTTCCCCTTTCCTTTCTTGAAGAACTTCTTGGTACTTACCAGAAAGAAAAAGATGTAGCTCTGATCATTTCCACAGCTGATAGAGAACAGCAAAAAGACACAGATTCCTTACAGTGGTGAGAGCCTCCAGCCTTCATGCAATCATCTGCTGAGTTACACTACTGCTGCCACAAACTCAGTTGGCAGACCTCACGGCTGGCAACACACCAACACTGAGAGTTGGTAGCTCCAACACAGTCGGCTTCCAAAATAGCGTTAATCGTCTGAGTGTTTTTGGGTTTTATTCCACATTCTTTATTAAAATGTCCTAATGTAAAGTTAAATATCAGAAACACGGGGGATCAAGGCTATTTTGAAGCATGTTTTCTGGCAACAGGTTAGTGACTGGCTCACTGAAAAAGAGCTACCCAAATTTCATCTCTTTTTGGAAACACACAATGTGAGGAGTCTCCAAGAGACACCTTATGGTGTAACATAACAGACTTGGGACTACAAAAATAGCCACCGAGCACGTCTGTGCTGCACAGAAGGGGCAAGCTCCGTACCTTGGTATGGGCACAACTTCTGTCAAACGTAACAAAAGATCTTGAAATCGATACAAAACAGCTCTTTTTCCAGATCCTCTAGCCACTGTAACCAGGCCTTGGCCCCACTTGCTCTGGGACGCACAGATGCCCACTAACTGCGGTCTTCTATGTGCATTAATCAAAACCAAGCCCAGACAGGACTCCACTGAATTCAAGCATAAAACAACCAACTGAAAAGCACACGTAGTTTTTCTACGTGATTTTCTTTTCCTTAAAGTTGCTGTTGAGCTGATGCAGGGAGAGACAGAATATTTTTACATAGAATATATTGTAAAATTAGCTACCAAGACAGCAGACAGTGTAATCGACAGGCTGAGGGAGCTGGGCTTGTTCAGCCTAAAGAAGAGAAGGTTGCGGGGTGACCTCATTGCAGCCTTTCAATACCTGAAGGGAACCTACACCCAGGAGGGGAGTAAACTCTTCAAAAGGGCTGACAATAGCAGGACACGGGGAAATGGTTTTAAGTTAAAAGAGGGAAGATTTAGGTTGGATGTTAGGGGGAAGTTCTTCACTAGGAGAGTGGTTAGGCCCTGGAACAGGCTGCCCAGGGAGGTTGTGGATGCCCCGTCCTTGGAGGTGTACAAGACCAGGTTGGACGGGGCCCTGGGCAACCTGATCTAGTAAAGGTGTATGTTTGGTGGCCCTGCCAGGCAGGGGGGTTGGAACTACATGATCCTTGAGGTCCCTTCCAACCCGGGTCATTCTATGTGATTCTGTGTAATCACCACAGTGGAAAGGACTCCGAAGCCCCCTCCCCATTATCAAACACATGCCACATTCTATTTGGTTTAGTTCAAGAACAGCTACCCAGAAGTGTTACAGTACAGTCAGAGCACACTGCAGAGCTTGCCGTGCTCCAGTACGTCTTCAGTTGCTTTATCCAAGAATTAAGTAACTTCTTACATAACTGCTGGGTACTCCATCACATTTATCTACTCGAACTTCAGAAAGTTTAAGGAAAAAAAAGGTATTATGCACATTAATTAAACCCATGTGGCTTAATTATATATTTATGATATATCTCCTTTGAGTTTCCACAAAGCATACTCCTGCAAGATTTAATAAACACACTCACTGTACTAGAATTGCCTTGGAAAAATGCAATTGATCACTGATTTTAACCTTTACAAAGTAATTAGAACATAGACGTTGACTGATAGCTTAGATTTCTCAGAATTCAAGTGTTTCTCTGACAGCTCTGACATACGCTGCCATCCCTAAAATACAGCTATCAAGATGTTATCCCATTAATCCTTATTTCTTCATTGGTAGAATCAAGAAAAATGCCCGAACTGCACAGATAAGTTGAGAAGGGAACAAAAAAAGCCGGCCATGTTTGTGTCTCAACTGCTATTTTCCTGAATTCCTCGTGACTGGTCACTACTCTCATCCCAGATCACATTCACGGTGCAGTTTCACATTACAGTAGCCAAAATAAACTTGCTGCTTTCAAAATGGAAGGAACACAATCTTGTTTCCTCTTCCCCCGCTCTTCACTCCCATTCTCCCTTCTGCAGCGCTTTCCAAAATCCTCCCCTTTAGTCCACCTACCCTGACGTGCACCCACTCAGGAGTTATACTCACCAATCCAT
This sequence comes from Coturnix japonica, assembly GCF_054131305.1. Classification (NCBI taxonomy): domain Eukaryota; kingdom Metazoa; phylum Chordata; class Aves; order Galliformes; family Phasianidae; genus Coturnix; species Coturnix japonica. Next base: position 18,308,067 of record NC_140664.1, on the reverse strand, counting down.
GAAACTGTGCTTACCGTGCAGTTTACTACTAAGACTGCGGGATCAGACACACAGCTGATGGAACTTGAGAGGTAAGACAAACAAATGCTTCCCATTCTGTGAGGGCAGTTACTTTGATTTACACATTCTCATCAAAGTTCCAGCAAGGACATTCAGAGCCAGTCACACCTGCACTCAAATGGAACAGCCTTTGGGTGCAGCACAAATTACAGACACAAAAGGACCCTTACTCCCTTTTTAGGGGAGTAAACTCTTCAAAAGGGCTGACAATAGCAGGTTAAAAGAGGGAAGATTTAGGTTGGATGTTAGGGGGAAGTTCTTCACTAGGAGAGTGGTTAGGCCCTGGAACAGGCTGCCCAGGGAGGTTGTGGATGCCCCGTCCTTGGAGGTGTTCAAGACCAGGTTGGACGGGGCCCTGGGCAACCTGATCTAGTAAATGTGTATGTTTGGTGGCCCTGCCAGGCAGGGGGGTTGGAACTACATGATCCTTGAGGTCACTTCCAACCCTGGTCATTCTGTGACCCTGGCAAAGCAAAGTCCAAACAGGCACCACAGTCTATGTGTAAGTAACCTCAGACAATCAGCCAGGTAGCAAAGGATGCTCACAGGAAGAGTGAGAGCAGATAGTGAGAAATTGGCCTTGGAAGTTATGAAATATATATACGTGCAACTTATTTAAGCTGTTTAAGCAACAGAAGTTCCATTAGGCACAGTGCAGAATAAACCACATTCCTATTTACCAACTAATTTAGAGCGCGGCTGCCCAAAGATAAGTCAGATCTACAAGGAAAAAGAAACAAAAACGCCTCGTGCATTTAAGAAAGTGAAGAAAGAACATGCAGGCTGGATTTCCACTGAACCTACTCTGCCTCATAGACGAAGATGATGGTAAACTGAAGAACATGCTCAAGTTCCCAAATTACTATCTTTAAGCAACACTGAAATCAAGAGATCAAACCTGATTACCCCGTTTCCTGCTGTATGAACCACACCAGTGGTACAAACCTAAAACCTGGCAATAATAACACCATGACAGCCCTGCCATACCCTCACTCCAGTCTAGAAGTCAGTTCAGAGAGGTCAGCACATCACCAGTCACTGAAGCTCTCCAAGCTCTCCAATACCTCGTGGAATTCCAGCACCACATTAGCGATGTTTCCCCACAAACAAACACACCTATTTCTGTTTGAGGTAAGCTAATTTCACTTGTGCTACATTAGATTAGGAAGCAGTTTAAAGCACATCAAAATAAACCACTGTTTGGAGCTCGAGTAATTACACAAGGCTGCAGTACTGCAGCCACCCCCCCCCCCCCCTTGGGCAAGAGGTCTCCCCCTGTAGGCCTGAGGACACAGAAGATGGAGCTCTGGACTACACACACGTGGAACATTCCCTCTCCTAAAAGCGTGTGGGGCCAGGACACAGCTCCTCATCCCTGCTGGCTCCCTGCACAGAGCCACACCACACCCTGTCCCAGCTCCTTCCAGCAACATCTGCTTGGGATTTTTAACCGATTTGCTCATCAGTGTACACAGAGGGGGTAAGAAAGTCTGCTGGAGCAGCAGCCCATATATCCATTCATCACTTGCCCGTTACTTGGATAGGATGCCATGAAGATGATTAGGGGGCTGGAGCACCTCCCCTATGAAGACAGGCTGAGGGAGCTGGGCTTGTTCAGCCTAGAGAAAAAAAGGCTGCAGGGTGACCTCATTGCAGCCTTTCAATACCTGAAGGGAACTTAGACCCAGGAGGGGAGTAAACTCTTCGAAAGGGCTGATAATAGCAGGACACGGGGAAATGGTTTGAAGTTAAAAGAGGGAAGATTTAGGTTGGATGTTAGGAGGAAGTTCTTCACTAGGAGAGTGGTTAGGCCCTGGAACAGGCTGCCCAGGGAGGCTGTGGATGCCCCGTCCTTGGAGGTGTTCAAGGCCAGGTTGGACGGGGCCCTGGGCAACCTGATCTAGTAAAGGTGTATGTTTGGTGGCCCTGCCAGGCAGGGGGGTTGGAACTACATGATCCTTGAGGTCCCTTCCAACCCAGGTCATTCTGGGATTCTGTGGGTACCCAAGCAAGGAGATACACAGGCACAGGCTGAAGGAATACCTCTTGCCAGGTACCTTTTCCACGGAAGATGACTGTCAGAGCGTATAAACAACAGGGACTGGGTAAATTTAGAATGCAAGTTCGTTTCTCAATTTAGACACGGCCCAAATTAAGTAATGTTCAAATAATAGAAAAAGGTACTGAATGTATTAAGGGAGAATAAACTCACTTAGAAGCAAGAGACTTTCTTCCCCCAAAGCTGACTGTGCATAAATACCCGCAGAAGCCCAGAATGAGCTTTCTCAGTCCCATTACTGACTTCAAAGAGCTTACTGTGAGAAAACCTTCTACACACCACTCACCTTACATTCCGAATACCCTGTTTAACTAAATTCATTAGGTCTCATCTTCACAGGGGAGAAAAAAGCCCATTAACCATGCGTCAATAACCACTTGAGAAATGGCATCTTACCCTCTTCTTTATGCTGGAACTTGAATGGCTCAGCCGATGAGACTTTTTTTATTATAAAGTAAAAGCAAAGGCAAAGCCCTGAGACAAATCCTATTCTTAACGGGAGATCGCATTCAGAAAACCACAAAGCCTAATGCAAGGTGAGAGACTCCCCTTTTCACACAGCAGCAAGTTCAGATGCTCCTGTGAGGTTTCATAACAGCCAAGAAACGGTTATTCATCACCATTACCCCCATTTCCTACCCTAACATTAAATTAAAAAAGAAGAAAAAGAACAAAACCCAACATTAACTAACACTCGCTATCCATCCATCTGTGCGCCAGGCTTCCTTTACAAAGTGCAAAGTCCCCAACCCTGAAACATACATGGAACAGGTGGATAACCAAGAAATATATTTAACTCGCGCTGCAACAGAAGCTGGGCATCTCTTTTTCAAAGGTTAAAGTAATTATTTATGTCCCAAACGCTTTATGGAGTTGGTTCTTAATCTGTGGGTCATCCTGATTTTTCTCACCTTAAAACTTTCATATTCAGTTCAAATAGAACACATTGCTAACGGGGTGCGGGGGGAGGGAGGAATGGGGGGGAGGAAGGGGGTGAAACCTGAGGTTGCCCATCTTCCCCAATAAACCCACCATAAAAGGCTTAACTACCTCATCCAAAACCCAAGTGCAGCCTGTCACTTATTTCAAATGAATGAATCCTAACAGCTCCAGAAGCAAAGCTAAGGGTGTACTCTATGGGCCTCCTCCAGTGCAGCTAGTTTGTTTCTGGGCATCTGAATGAGCACCACAAACGAGCAAATGTTGGAAGCAGAGAGACGTCTAATGAGTATCAAGGCGCAATGTGAACCATTCCCAACAATGCTCATGAAGGAGCACTGTCCCATTACACTTGTGCCATCAGCCAAATTGTAGAGTTCTAACGTTACTTTTTTTGCTGCAAAGCATTTCCCTGTTCTCCAAGTTGCTGTACGAGCAAGAGGCACAAATAATTACACAGAAAATGAGTAAAAGCTGCAGGACAGAATGACACAAACTGCACCAACCCAAGCTGAAGAGAACTGCCACCTCATGTTGTGCAGACACCCCAAGAGCAGAACAATACTTCAACAGAACCATGCCTTCCAAATTCAATTCACCCACTTGCCATATCTACACATGATTAAGCATAGTGTTATCAAATACGTTCTTATAAAATACCGAAAGCCATCAGGTATCCTGAACACATCAAGATCACAGGTTTGAAACGTGATTACTGCATCCATGAAAGGAACACAGAATCACACAGAATCACAGAATGACCCGGGTTGGAAGGGACCTCAAGGATCATGTAGTTCCAAACCCCTGCCTGGCAGGGCCACCAAACATACACATTTACTACATCAGGTTGCCCAGGGCCCCGTCCAACCTGGCCTTGAACACCTCCAAGGACGGGGCATCCACAACCTCCCTGGGCAGCCTGTTCCAGGGCCTAACCACTCTCCTAGTGAAGAACTTCCCCCTAACATCCAACCTAAATCTTCCCTCTTTCAACTTAAAACCATTTCCCTGTGTCCTGTTCTGTATGGCATCCCACCATACAGAAATAAGTTCCAAGATCCTAAATGCTACCTGCATAAATATGAAAACTCCCTAAGCCCTCTTGATCGTTACCTATAAGGACAGAACAGCTACCAATAACACTGACCTGGTATTTCCAGCACCCTATCTGTTAATCACTGCAGCTTCACCACACTACAAGTTCTGATGCACAGCCACCGCACTTGTTGTCAAATCCCACTTATGAAATGGAAATGTTTGCCTTGCAGCTCAGATCAAGAGCTACCGGATTTTTTTTCAGAACAAGACACTTCAGGGCACTTCTGCTGCCTTTTCCATCTATTAATTACCACACCTGATGAAGCTTCCTGTATTCAAGCAGAAGTCATAAGTGCTGCTGCAGCAGTATGGAGTAGAAACAATAAATAACCTGGGAAGCATTATGAAGAATTCAGGGCCACCATTTTAAATGGTAAGTCAATACAATACATGACATTAAAGAAAAAACTGACAAGCTCTCTCACTCCAACCAAGGCATGATAATTACATGCTAAATATTTTCTGAAGGGTCTATCAACATTAAAAAATAAAAGATATGGGAAAACCACTGGGGTTCTTTCAGGTTTAAAGTCCTCAATCACGGCCCTAAGTCAAAACAGCCCAAGGAGGAAAGAGAACTCCTAGCACAGCATCACCTGTCTGTCACTCTAAGGGAGAAGGACACATGCCAGAGCTGTGTGGCATCCACATTCTTCACTAGGAGAGTGGTTAGGCCCTGGAACAGGCTGCCCAGGGAGGTTGTGGATGCCCCGTCCTTGGAGGTGTTCAAGACCAGGTTGGACGGGGCCCTGGGCAACCTGATCTAGTAAAGGTGTATGTTTGGTGGCCCTGCCAGGCAGGGGAGTTGGAACTACATGATCCTTCAGGTCCCTTCCAACCCGGGTCATTCTGTGATTCTGTGTGATCCAGCAGGCAGCCAAGAAACCCCCTTACAAGTGGGCAGGCCTCCTTAGGGTCAGGTCCTGCAAAACGCATCAGCAGGTTAAGGAATAGACACATCACATCAACACATTGCAAGTCCAGGTCCCATTTTATCAACACGAGTTTCCTCTCCCTCTGAAAGGGCAGGGATGATGCAGTTTGGCAGAAGTTTTATCTCTATGCTGACCTATTTTCCTTGCCACGAGCTCTGGGACCTCAGCTGTGCATTAACAGAGATGTCTCAGCAGAGATTCCTCGCTTCTCCTAATGCAAAGTGCCAACAGCAGCAAAGTTAGCTGGACCCCGACCTACCCTGCAGCCTGGTGAGATGAGAAACCAGAGGAACGTTACTAAGAGCCAACACTTCCAGAAATTATAAATATCAGGAAGATACTATAAAAAACAAGTAACGTTTTTCAGCAGTGTAAAAAAAAAAATAAAAACGTCAGTCTCTATACAGAGACGATTAAAAAACCTAAGTTATTCGCACATATATCCCTGAGAAACAAAGATTAAGACCTACACGTTCTTAAGAATGCCGAGATAAGGGCAGCAGTGGCATTTACAAACTACGATGCAGGCTGATCGCGATTACTGCAGGAAAACACCGGGCTGCAACACACAACGCTGTCAAACCCGCACCAATCAGGCAGGAGAACTCGCTTCCAAGATGTATTTTCTCCCGAGCGCTCCGCTTTCCCCCCATCCGCAGCTACAGATAAAGTTGCCCACGAGGTCTCCGGGCCGATCGTCGCAGCGGCCATCAGGAGGAGACGGGCCGTGCCTTTATCAGCTCAGCAGGCGCACGGCCCGGCAGGCAGCGAGGAGCAGCGGAGCACAGCAGAGCACAGCGGAGCACAGCACAGCGATCCCCATACACCCCTCTGCCCACCCCGCATGGCGCTCCCCCGCCCCCCCAGCATCCCGGAGCTCCTCTGGGGAGCGGGGGGGGGCAAACTTTGGGGCCCAGGCTGCGCAGACACGGGGGTTCCGCTCGAGTCGGGCGCCGAGCCCCCACGGGACGGCAGCGGGGCGGCAGTACGTAGGGACGGGGGATCCCTCGGCGCCGCCCGGAGCTCCCCGGTCCCTCCCCCGCCCCGCCGGGGGCCGAGCCGCGCCGGCGGCCCCTCCCCTCCGCCCCCCGCCGCGCGGGGCCTGCCCCTCACCGGTCATTGAGCTGATCCTCGGTGCCCGGCAGCGGGTGCACCACGAAGTGGATCGAGGTCATGGTCGGCGCCGCCGCCGCCGCCCCCCCCGGCGGCGGGAGGGAGGGAGGCGGGCGGGCGGGGGCCGGGCACACAATGGGGGCGGGGGGGAGGGGGGCGCTCGGCCTCCTGCCCTCCCCCGGGGTCGCTCGAGGCCGTCGGCGGAGCGCTGGGCTCGCTGGGAGACGCGCAGGACTCGAAGGAGGGGCCGGCCGAGCTACGGCGCCGCCGGAAAGAGGCTGGTCCCACACCGCGCTCACACACGCGCCGCCATCTTAACTTCCAGCGGGCCCTTCTCCCTCCCTCCGTGCGCCGAGCCGGGCGGGGCGGGGCCGCGCCGCGTCGCCACGCTGCAAGGCTCGCGCCGATTGGCGGGCGCGCTGCCGGGCGGGGCCGTTCCACTAAAACCGCCGCCGATAGGTGCGAGCCTCGCGCCGTGCGCGGTGACGTCATGCGCGAGGGACGTAGTAGATCACGTGAGGGGGGGCGATGAAAGGCCCGGCCCGCGCCTCAGGGAGCCCCGCTCCGCCCCTCCCCCTGCATTCCCCCATCCCTCCCCCATTCCTCCACAGCCGCCTGGTGCGCAGGACGCGGGTGAATCCACGGCCGGGTCCGGGGTCTCCTGCTCTATTTCCCCTTACGTCCGCCCTCGGGTGTCTGTGGTGCTGGAAGGATACGTGTAAGTTGTGTGCCCCGGTGGCGCAGTGGTAGGAATGCCGCGTTGCAACATCAGAGGCCCTGGGTTCGAATCCCCCTGTGGCGCAAGTGGTAGAAGTGCCGCTCTGCTACACAGAGGCTCGAATCCCGGGGGTTGGACTCGATGATCTCTAAGGTCCCTTCCAACCCGCACCAGACTGTGATCCCTGCATCCTTGGGGATTTTTCTACTATATTTAGTAGAACTTGGGAAGATACAGTCAATTTATGTTTGCTCCCAGGATTAAAACCTAGTTTCCGAAGCACTGACATTTCCAAATAACACGACTTGTTCAATGGAGTTCTATGAAGGGCTGGATATAAGGGTGAGATTTCAATTACTTTCAATTAGTCTATTCCTTCCGCCCTTCACAAGCAAGTTTTAAAAGTTAATGGGGTATGGAAACCTATTAGATAAAGGACAGGAAAACAGCTGGAAAGACCCAAATGAAGCATATGTCTGTTGGGCCTCAGCAGTCTGCTGCTGGCATTTCTAAGCAGTCGTTTTCTGTGGCTTTCTTTACATTATGACAACCTCAGCTTTAGCCGTTACCTGTGGCTTTGCCAACACAAACACTCAGCATAGGGAAGAAAAAATTGATTTCACTGGAACTCATGCTCAGAGCCAGAATAAACTTCAGTAATGCAAACCTCAGCTTTATTGTTCGCTCCAAGAGTTTATACCTTGTCTCAAGTGGCAGGTAATCTTAAGTGTAGATGAGGGGACATCGATCCTAATGTTTAACTGACATTTGTTATTCTGATGTGAATGTGTAACACAATGGAAGGTTCAGCATGCTGTCAGAAGCACCCCATGACAAGGATGAAATCCCCCCTGTGGCGCAAGTGGTAGAAGTGCTGCTCTGCTACACAGGAGGCTCGAGTCCCAGGGGTTGGACTCTGTGATCTCTAAGGTCCCTTCCAACCTGCACAAGACTGTGATACTGTGACTACATTTTACCAGCTGACCTCTGGAGTACTTCCCACTATCCACTGATGTGATTCTTACATAAGAAATACATCAGTGATGCTGTTTGTTGGACCTCTGAATCTTCTGAAATGAATCCACGTAGGGTGGATTTCTGATGACAGAGCTGCTCGTTCAGTCACGTTTGTTAAGGACTTCAAAATAAATGACTTTTCCTGAGACCTTTAGAATGCCCAAGTCTGTTGGGTGACAACATCAAAAAGTTTGTACTTACGAAGTCATGAAAAAACTCAAGAACACAGCCACGTTTTCTTGCTTTACAAAGCATGTAGATAAGACAGGACTTACGTCTTGGCCTAAGAAATTCAGTTCCTTTTGTTGCATGACTCTTCTGCACACAAATGCTGCCATTTTCAGGCCTGATGATACCAAAGAAGCTTCCTTGTGAAGGTGCAGCCATAAATGCACCAACACCCGACCAGCAGAACAAGTTTCTTGCTGGTATTTTTGTCTCATTTGAATTTTTGTCAGCTTGGAAACGTCACATAAATTAACTCCTGTGGACTTATTGTGGTCATGTCTGAAACTGAATTGTGATAATTGTCAGCATCTGAAGTTCTTGGAATCAGAGAAGCGTGTGGTGTGGAAGGACTTCTGGAGGCCACCTTGAGAAGCTCCCTGCTGAAGGCACGTCCATCTGAAGTGGGTGGTTTGGGAACTTTCCACCTGAAATGTCCTGTGAAAAACATGCAACATGACAGGGTTATTCCCCACAGCTTGCTCACCTCATTCCACAGCTGCAGGTGTGGTGTTTCCTACAGCTTTCTGTTGCAAGTTTGTTAGTCCTGAAGGGAGAGGACTCGATAGAAGTGGGAGGATTGGGGTGGAAGGGCTGCGAAGGACTTTGTTCTGTAAACAGTGGAAGCAGATGGTGGCAGGTGTGCCATCGGCAGTGGTACCCATGGCTGATGTGGCACCCTGATGTAGGGGAAGAGGCTCTGAACAAAAGCAAAAGCCTCAGGCATCCATGGAGGACCCTACTGTGCGTTTTCCAGGCTGTTAACTTCAGACGTCAACAAAGATGACATCAGGCTGGCAGCTTCACATTATATTTTGCTGTGGAAGAAATGAGGCCAGCATTCTTGGAAATGTCAACAAGAATGCTCTGTATAAAACTTCAGCTTCCAGATTATTCCCAAGGCTGAATAGAAGTTTCTAGAGTGATCAGCAAAGTGCACTACAAAGAAGGAAATCTTGTTCCCAGCACCTTGTGCTACAAACCCAAGCAAAGAAAGTCCCTCTGTACTTCTGTCTAGGTACAGAGTAGGAGTATTTTGTTTGGAGTGGGAATATGAAGCTTTTAAATCACACTGGTGTGTTTTGCAATACTTAAACTTGTTGTTTGAGGCCACAAAAAATAAGGTGGCTTAGTATGGCTCAGAGTTGATGAAAACTTGTTTCCCATAATTTTTTTCTTACAGTGGGTCTGGTAGAGTACATGCCATGGCTCTCTGCTCTCTGGATTCTCCAGTAACCAAAGAACATTGAAATCTGCTGCAGCCTTTCCCTTTGTGAAGCTTGCAGAGACCTCTGAGACCAGCCTTATGCCAAAACTTGGCTGAAAGAGGCTCAGATGTTCAGAAATTAATGTGATGAGCCAGACACATCAGCACAGTCTGCTCATGTAGTGCTTGCTACCGCACACAGACTATAATGCATCCATTTGAAAGCAAGTGATAATGCAGATACCCAATCTCCCCTTTCTTGTCTCATCTGCTTGGCATTTCCTCCCCCAGCTCTGCAGTGAAGGACTCCTGGATTAGAAATCAGAATCCTGCACCCATTGTTTCTTTCTATTGTGTGCTGAGAGTTACTTTCTCTCAGTTAGGGACTGTGTCCGGAATTGAGGTGAGGTTTCTACCAGTACTCGGTACAATTTGTAGATCCACCAGTATATGGTAGACTGCACTTTTCTTCACTGCCCCTGAGCCTTCACTTGGCATTTCTCCTCACCCTTAGTAATGGCCCCAGACCTGTATCTCCCTCTGCCAGCTCCCACAAGGACACGTCTAAATACCTTTTCCTTCTGAGCAGGTAGCCAGGATGTCCTCTTGTCCAGGCCCAGCCACAAAGTTCAAGTGATGGCTTCCATATATGATGAACTGACCCATCCACCAACCATCATGACTGAGCATATGAGGAGCTCACCAGGCTTCCTGGGCTTTTTGCAGAAGCTGAACTCTCCCATAACAGTGGCTGCAGACAGCAGCATTTTGAGTCTTGGGAGGCAGTGTGTAGAGAGCACACAGACACGGTATGTGTGGTGGGTATATTTCTGTGGTTGTATGTCACTTGGGCAGATGCTTCTATGCAGGCAATGGAAAAGTGGAGTTTAGCTAGTTGGCATCAAACTGGATCCCTCTAAGCTTCCATTGGGTTGGGTTCATTACGTTCGCCTTAGCCATATTTACCTTCAGAAATGGCACCCTTGAAAAAGAATCACCTTGATTCATGTACTATCTTCAGAAATTATTGCAGTGTCAGTTTGTTATTGGCAGTGGAGACCTTGCAGTGCAAAATCAAGTGATGTATTCCATGGGCTCCAGTGGAGTCAGGATTTAACTTTCTGTGTGCTAATCTATTTTCTGGCTTCTGGTCCTCTGTCATCAAACAATTAGCCACTGACAGCTAATTGTAATACAGAAAGAAAAAGGAGGTGATTCTCACATTTGTTTATGATTCCACTTTAAAAATAGTTGAGATTCCAGAGTTCCAAGAGGAGCCAACAATAGAGACCAAACACCCACCCTACATGCGTGTTGGGGTGCTCATGCTGAGCAGTCTGGCTGTGCCACCCGCACCAAAGACCTGCCAGTTTCTCCAGAGCTTTAGTTGCTTTTCTTAAGTATGGGTTTCTGTCCAGTCTCACCCCAAAGGAGGCCAGGCTGAATGCTCAGACCAATTGAAATGGCAGCAGAGGAGTGAGCTGAAGGCCAGCTTCAAATGGAGACTCCTGATGTAAGCGATAACACAGGCGCACAGAGAGGAAGCTGAGCTGCTTGTGGAACAGCTCCCAAGCAGCCTCCGTTTACAGCTGGCATTTTAAGCAAACCAGAGCCTGTGTCATTTGAGAAGTGATAAACAGTGGCTGTTCGGGAGAAATCTAGCCTCTGTAGAGTGAGAGTACACAGAGGCTGCAAATTTGCATGCCCTTCTGAAATAACACTTCCATATTTGTCAGCCAGAGGCTTTGGCTGAGGGCATACAGGTATGGTTTTGAACACAGCACTCCAGCAGTGAAAAGCTCATCTCTCTGACCCGTCCATTCTCTTTAAATGATGGGCTTTGCTTTCGGGAAATATCTCTCTATTCTGCTAGCAATCTTGTGTTTTCTTTCCCCTTAAATCACCAAGCACATTTACACAGAACAGGAAGGCTGGCTTTTGAATGTTCCTCTATCCCAGTAGCATATTCCCAAGCTGAGAACATAATTGCACCAGGTCATCTCAACCAGTTGTGCAAGTGATTAAACGTCAGAAAAATATATGTTGATTCCTGTGAAGAGAGACAGCTCTAACTGATGGGAGTCCCATGAAATGAAGCTTTAGGATTTCTGTAGTAATGATGCTGAAGGGAAAGTAAAAAAAGCAGTGGGGGCTCCAAGCAGAAAGAGAGATGGTACAGAGAAACCTACGCTGAGAACTGCTTTTGCAGCTACTGAAATGAATGGAGTAAAACAAACCTGAATAAATACTCTGAGAAGCTTCTTTTTTTTTCCCTTTGCAGTGGGGAGGGACACTGTTAAGTGGTGGATGAACGTTTTATTGTGGGTAACAGCAATTACAACACCTGTCTGTGGTTCTCACCTGAGCACGTGTTGGGCGTAGACGGGTGCATAGTTAACAGGAAAAGACAGGAAGATTTGCAAATACAGGACTATCTGCTACTACCTGAATATACAGGTGGTTTCACCTGCAATCAGTGTTGCCTCATGCTGTAAACTGAGATGAACCGGGGTGTTTATAGTTGTACCAGGCTTTAATTTGGGCTGAAATTCTTCACACTGTGTAATGCCTTTAGCTAGATTTTGGCTGAGGTTTCAGTTGAAAGGGTTGGCTACTGCAAAAGGTGATGATAGACAAAGGTGTTCCCAGATCATCTCTGAAACGTTTTATCAAAAATTGCAATGCCACTGAAGTCTGAAGGAGGGCATTCAGAAAGGAGGGCATCGCACGGAAGGTCGGAGTTCACCTGAATTTGGGTTATGAGCACCAGACAAAAGGAGTGCTGAGCTAAACGTGCTGTGCGGAAGCTTGTTAGCGTTTGACAGATCTATTCACTCAGGATTACTTACATTCTCTTGTCCTTTTCCCCATGCAGCCTGCACGTGCTGCCCAAACCAAGCTGGATCTGCCTCCAGCTCTCCCAGGAGCTGGTTGGTGTGCCTGCAGGGAGGGGGCTGAGGCTTTCCTGTCCCCGGGTGCTCCTCCAGGCAAAGCACCAGAGGAAGAGGAGTGGCACAAAAGAGGTGAGAAAGATAAACTGAGAATATTTTTCTGGTGTTGCCTGGCTTCTAGGGCTGAAAATGCATTTGTTTGGGTACAGTAGGCACTGAGGTGGGATCAGCTGTGCCATTCCAGACAGGCTGAAAGTTAAATGTGTATTGGACCATTTGGATTTCCTAGGCTTTCAGTTAACATGCTGAAATGCCAGGTAAGGTTAATAGTCTCCCCTCTCCTACACAGACGTGTGTCGCTGCAAGGAGAAGTTTCCGTGTTTTACTGTCTCCTAAAATAAGGGAGCAAGGAGCTTCGAGGCACACAGCTCAGCCAGCAGCAAGCACTTCGTAACTGCCCCCCAATCTAGGGGTGGGAGTCACAAGAGACTGTATTTAGGTGTCTGATCTTCCTTAGAGCCAGCACACACTCTGCCTCTGCTGTCAGCAGAGCCAGTGTCAACTGCACTCCTAGGGAGCTGTGTCCTTCACTGGGGTCTCCAGGGCACTGCGGAACACCTCGGTGTGAGCACAAGAACTGGCTGCGGGCAGCCAAGATGGCACCGGGGAAGAACGCTCAAGGCTCTGCACTAGTAAAGAAACAACAGCTCCCAGTAAAAAATTGGTTTTGCAAGCCCGGTTGAACTTCAGACAAACACACTGAGCTGAACCTTCTTATTATGTGAAACGTTAATATCTACCACTTATTTCTGAAGCCGTGTTTTAGATTTTATTTCCGAGACAAAAGAGTCATTTTAAATTATGCAAATGAGCTGCCAAATGCAAGGCATTATGCAGATTTCTGGAGGCATGCAGCAGGGAGTTAACTCTTTGTGCTACAGCTCACTGCCAACCGCCTGAACAATAGTACTGCACTAGCACTCGTCAGACCTCACAGCAATAATTACAATTGCCCTGCAACAAGACTTGTGACACGAGGCTAACCGTTGTGCACACGATGATTAACTATTGGTTTTACATTGACACAGAAGGTAAAATTGCTGCAGTGCTCGCCTTGAATTCCTGCCCAGCACAGACTGTATCCAAAGTCAGCCTGGAGAAGCGTCATGACTGTTGGCCATCGTTTAATACGAGTTGTTTGCAGAGTATTTGAAGTGGCTGTCATGGGAGAAATATTAAATTGCCTTTTCATGTGTCAGCAACTCTGAAAACAACTGGCAGTATCAAGAAGTCATCCCAGCTCTCTGGATTGGCAACACAAGATAAAAGAGCAACCATGACTTTCTGGAAAGGAGAGCTGCATGTCGTGGTGGTTCATAAGTTCAGTAACTCATCATCCCTCCCAGATATAGAGGAAGTGAGAATGACTCTCAGCCAGTAACAGATGGGTTTTGATGGAAATCCAGGTCCTGATCTGCTTTGGAATCTTGCCCCGGTCTCTGCAACTGATAGCAGCAGCTGACATAGCTGCACTGGTGCAAACATTGGTCTTAAGCAAGAAATACAATGGTTTAGAGCACTGAAGCATGACAAATGCCAGGATTTGGCAAATTCTCAATGCACACAAGGGTGTATGTACAGCTAATCTCTGGTGAGGATGCCTGATGCAGAGGTAAGCCGGTGTAAGAGGCCATGCTTTTTACATTACTGTCTCAAAGTTTGCTGAAATGGACAAGTTCAGGCAAGTCCTGGCCAAGGTTCCAGGACTCCCTTTATCTGAGACACACAGGAACCAAGGTTCAAGAAATCCCTTTGTTCAAGAGATGGACAAGTCCAGGAGCTACAAAAGGGAGATAAGATGCTGATTAATGGCCCTTAAGTGGTCTTTTTGTGTGGGCCTATCTCAAGGATGATGGCCATCTCCAAGGAATTCACATGACTCTGACCCGAGCCTTCCAGAAATGTCACGAAGGCTGGGAAGAAGTAGGATAAAAAGAGCACGTACAAACCCCGAATTTAGGTTTTCTGATACCAGATGCCTCACTACAGAAACAAGGAGGTTTTCTGTCATCAGATGCCTCACTACGTGAGCGCCTGCATGCTGAAGATGCCTGCGTGCTGAAGAACCTTTTAGGTTTCTAGGTATCTGACCTCAGATTCCTCCACCATTGTCCTACTGCTGCCTACTGTCTCTTCCGGGATCACTGCTCGAGACTCTGCTCCGTGGGACCTCGCTGCCCGAGACTCTGCTTCTTGAGACCACGGTACTCTGACCATCTTCTCTGCGCCGCACCGATCTGCTGCTTGCGGCCTGCTACTCCGCTGCTGCTCTCCCCTACGCTTATTTTGCCCCGGACCAACGTTAACAACGTGCTATGGGTCGCTGCTGCATCCAGGAGGTGACTATTCCCCGCTTTAACGTAATTCTTGCTCTTTTCTACCTTTTTCTATCGCCTACTTTCCCTTCCCCATCACCCTAATTTTGATATTTCGTCGCTCTCCCTTCCCCATCCCCTCAGTTGTCTATCATTTCTAATAAACTGGTCAGATCAACATTTGAATGCTCTTCTTCTTAATCTCACGCCGCGCATAACATATCAAAAGAACCTTTGCCTCACTCCTAAATTGGAGCAAGACAGCCGGTCATAGCAGCAGCCCAGCCTGTTTTCATACCGGGTGGCTTTGAAAGGACAGCTTCCAAGCCCAGCCACGCTCAGGTGGCACAGCGAGCTCCACCAGCACATGTGTGTTCAGCGTCAGGCAGCCGCAGTTCCCATGGAGGGCTGCATGCAGGAGTACTTGATCTCACTTTTCCTGTGGCACAGCAGTTGTTCACAGCTGAGGGAGATCTCCCAGAAGAGCACAGGGCTAATGAATACACAACAGCACTTGCCATTCATCTTCCAGCTGCTAAATGATGCAGGGATATTTTCCCCTTTTGTTATCTTTGAAGAAGCATGCATTTTTTCAGTGAATGACTTCAGTAACAAACAGTGTCTCAGAGCTCCTCAAGGAGACTGGGGCAGTTTGGGTTCCTCTCAATTTGCATGCCCTCACGTCCAAACTCAGCCTTGGTGTGCTCGCCAAACTGCTCTCTCACTTCCTTTTTAGCTCAGGGTGTTGGAGCAAACTGTTAGAGCTGGCACAGCGTCCTGGATAAACACTCCAATGTCTTCAAACCTGGACGCTATCAGTGCATTGACAGACTTACTTAAGTAAAACCTACTGACAGTTTTAAACTGAATACACGTGTGTGCACAGAAAGGTTAGCAAGGGTTAGCTGCTTTGCTTCTCACATATTTGGAAAGAGCTGCCCAAAGCACAGAATGAACATCTGTTATTTCAGACAGGCAAAAGGAATAAATGCAGAGATGGGAGGAGATATTGATCCTATGTCTTCTTCTTTAACAAGCAAACAAAACTGGAGTTTTTCAATTTCAATTTGAGCAATAGGACTGGTTAGTGAAAAAAAAGCAAGAAACCCACCACCTCTAATAAATAGTTTGGGGGTTTGTTAGTTTCGGAGGGAGCAGCTGAAAAGGATATAAATCAGACAGTACTGCTGCTACTGTGCTTGCCCTACCAGCTGAAAAGAACTGAACTTGTTTAAATAGCCAGAAGTGCTGTTTTATGAAAGCCCACATCTCAAAACAAATTTGAGCACAAAGACCATGAAAGGAAGTTGCTAGGAAACCTCTACAATGCATTTATGAAGTCTGCAGTGCAGGCACCTGTAGGAGAATTGTAACCACCTGCCAGCCTGCGTCTTTCCCAAAAAATAGTGTGCAAAACTGCGGTCCGCATTCATTTCCTTAAATGAAAACCTCAGGAAATGCCTCACAGTCCATGTTAAATCCGTGCAGCTTCAAGGGGCTGTAAACCATTCCAGAAGCCATCACTGATGACCAAACATGAAGGTCCTGCGCACATTGCTGCGGAAGCCCGGACCCCTGTGCTCAGGAAGCTTTGCTGGCTCATGTCTGCAGTCATCTTGTTTAGGTTCTTAGGAAAGATCCTTGTTTCCTGGTAAATTATGCTGTAATCTTGCCAGTACTGAGATTCAAATGAGGTAGCTTTCTGTCAGGACAGCCCTTTGGAGACAAGCCCACGGAGCCCCATCTCTGTGGCACTTGGCCTCAGGATGGTTTTTGCCAGCAAATGTTTCATGTGAGCTTGTTGCTACCTCTGGCATGGCTTTTTCCTGCACAAGGATGCTCCAGAAAGCCAAGGAGAATGAACTGAAAATGTTAAGGCTGCGAGTCCACTGAGTCAAATGGTTGCCCAAATTTCTACAAAGTAGCCATAATTATGATATCTTATTTGTCTTAACTCTGGATTACTTTCCTGTGGCTACATATTAGCATCATGGTCATTCAAGCCTGTTTTTTCAAGGCAATTGATATCTGAAAGATGGGGAAATAATCAAGAACATATTTTTCATTCATCATTAATAATCCATCAGTACGACTCGTGACTGGGATAAGACACATTTGTAGCTCAGGTATTGCTAGGATTGCTCATCCGTGCACTTCCTCAACAGACTTCCAAAGATATGAGACGTGAGGCACAGTGAGAGAATCATAAATGCTGAGAGCACCATAAGCAAAACAGGATGAAGTCACAGTGAACTTCCCATGTGTGGGACTCTTGTGATGCTGCAGCCCTGGCAAATCCCCTCCTGCCAGCATCCATCCTTTCTATATCACCACAGCCTGCCCAGCACATTCCCCAGTCCTCCATTTATTGAGATGACCTGGTAGAGTTAAAAGCTCTTAGCATACAAAAGCTGAGCCTTGGGATCTGCGCTCCTTCAAAGAATGCAATACATTAAGAGAAATCAGGAATGTGTGCTAGGCCTGAGGATGCTGCTTTGAAGAAAGATTCCCTTCAAAACACAGAGATTCACTTCACAGCAAGGGAGGCACCCTGGAGGAGATGTGCTGATATGCAGGATGTGAAGTGCAGCTGTTAAAGGATTCTGCATTCTGCTCTGTGTAGTCCCTCGACACATAAAAATAAAAGATCCAAAGCTTCAGTTTAACTTAAAAAAGGAAGAAGAAGAAGAAGAAGAAGAAGCTGTTAGGAAATCCTTTTTTACACAACATATAATTAATACATAGAATCAGCCTTGGATATTACTGACAGGTTTAGACTAGCTTTGCACTCAATGGTCTAGCAGTGCTTGTTTGCTGTGTGACTGTGTTGCTGGGTAGGAAGGGCTCGAAGATGTTCTGTAGTGGCAGAAACCCAGCTGTTAATTCTAAAAAGTATATATATTTTTCTTACAATGTATCTTCTGGAACATCAACATTTCGCAAGATCTGCAGAAATATCTGGAGCTTTCCTAGTTCATGGCAGGTTTTCTGCTTGTCAAAAAAGGTTACATACTTGCACACAGAGCTTCTCCAATGGTGTCTGCTAGAGGAATACTACATCCAGAAACTCTCAGCTCTCATACTTTGTGATGCAGAAAGCAGAATTCATTTCACCTGTTTTGCAGTGTAAGTACCCACCCCTGAGCTGCCTCTCAGCACCTTCCTTGCAGCCAGCTGGGAGAAACAGGGACCTGACTGGCTTAGCTGCACAGGAATTAATCATGCCCTGGGATCACCACTCTTTCTTCACTGCCTCAAAGGAAATGCAGATGGGAATGGATGTGTGTTCTATAGAGGTTTGATGGGGACTTCGTGGGCCTGGTCAAGGTGATGGTTGGCTGCAGGTGGGAGCCATCTGTCCCTGCCCAGCTGGCTGTGGTGCCCCTTTGAGAGGCACAGCTGCCCTACAGCAAAGTTGTGCGCCTGGTGTGAATCACCTCTGCAGCCATCTGGGAACATGCCACCACACACCTGCCAGCTCCCCTCATTCACCTGGTGCTGAGCAGCACCCAGGCAAGTTCTGCTTCCAAGGCAGAGCTGCTGAGAAGCCAGGAGAACAGGAAAGGCAGGTTAAAATGCAGGTGTTGCAGAAGAAAGAAGTGACTGATGTAGCAGCAAGAGCTGCTCACATAGCCCAGCGACGCCCATCCAGCTCACATCAGGATGCAAGCCAGCAGCACGGTCCTCCTTGGAGAGACCCTTCCCCTGAGCATCCAGCACAGACAGCAGCCATCAGAGGCAGGATGCCAGAGCATCCCCAAACCCTGTTCATTGCCACAGCATTAACATGCATAGGCAGCATTACCTCTTCCCTCAGAATACACCGCGGTACTGACACCAGCGGGTTATCTGGGAGATCAGTGCTGCCTCAATTCGCTGTGATCACTGTGGTTCATCAGGGTGCAAGCTTTATTTTAAACTCCTCCGTATCATGAGAGGTTGCACTCTGGCCCTGCCTCATGAGCCAGTAGTGTTCCCAGGTGGACAAGGCCAATGGCATCCTGGCTTGTATCAGTAGTGCAACCAGCAGGAGCAGGGGGGTAATTATTCCCCTGTACTGAGCCCTGGTGAGGCTGCACCTTGAGTACTGTGTTCAGTTCTGGGGCCCTCACTACAAGATTGACATCAAGGCCCTGAAACGTGTCCAGAGAAGGGCAATGAAGCTGTTGAGAGGTCTGGAGCACAAGTCTTATAGGGAACAATTGAGGGAACTGGGATTGTTCAGTCTGGAGTTGGAGGCTCAGGGGAGACTTGTTGATCTCTACAATTGCCTGAAAGGAGGTTGTGGAGAGGTGGGGATTGGCCTCTTCTCCCAGGTAACTAGCAGTAGTATGAGAGGTAATGGCTTTTAGTTGCACCAGGGGAGATTCATCTTTGATATTAGGAAACATTTATTCTCAGAAAGAATGTTGAGATATTGACACAGGCTGCCCGGGGATGTGGTGGATACCGTCCCTGGAGGTGTTCAAGAAACTTATAGATGTGGCACCAAGGGACACGAGTTAGTGGGTGTGGTGGGGATGGGTCACAGTTTGGACTAAGTGATCTTAGTGGTCTTTTCCAACCTTCCTGATTGTATGATTCTGTGATTCTGTGTCCCAGCAGTGCTGCTGCCAAAGGCAGAAGGGAATAATTAAAACTGTACGCGGTGTCAGATAGAGGGATTCAGAATTCCTTGAAAGTGGAGTTGATCAGAGCAGTGGTTTTATCTGGTCTTTGATCTGTCCCACAAATAAAGCCCTCTGGATGTGACTGCAGAGGGCTCGTGCTGTGAGCTGGGATTTTTATACTCACAGGTGTCTGGAAGTGCTTGTCAGCCTGATTTGTGCCTTTTTTCCAGCCTGATGTATAATACAATTAAATTATAGTTCTCGTGTTACAGAAGAGACTTCACAGGTTTCTTGGGAGAAGATACTGAGCTCTTCTTTTTGTCTCTCAAAGAATTTTTCTAATTTCTATTCTTAAGCCAGTTAATTTGATAATTACCCACAGAGGAAGAAAATCAATTCATACAAGTCTGGGATAACGACACTTCATGGAGACGTCTTGTGCTCTTTGTCCTCTGCATCTAACTGCAGTTCAGTAACGTGTTTGCCTGTAGTACCACTGCTGACGCTCCAGCCTGTTTCTCTAAGTTCCACAGCATTTAGAACCTTCCCTTGTACCTTTGGATCTGGCTGCTTTTGGGGATGATTCAGTTTTTGTTTATGCAGGTGTTCCCAAAATTAGAAGCCAGCAAAAGAAATATATATATATATGATGAAATAAAAATCCATAAATCGAGGAACCTCTTCTTTCATGGTGCTGAATCTCTCAGAGCCCAGCCTGTGCCCAGCGGTATTTCCACAGCCATCAACCAGCTGTTCCTTCAGCTCACTGCTGCTGCTAGCGCTGCAGAAACAAGCTGATAAGGGCTCCTCAGCTTAACCACAGGGTTATTTACAGCCGCTTTCAGGATACCATGGGTAAAATCTCTGTGGCCCTGGGACAAACTCAGTGGGGAAGGTAAGGCTGATACAGCTTCCAGTTCACCACTAGCACGGACGTCCTTGTCATGAGATAGGACGTGTACTGCTGCACCACTCACCCTTTGTCACTGCCATCACTACACCTTGCTGCAACAGTCCTTACTTCCCGTGGGCAGGCAAGAGCTGCTCACTCTTCTCAGATCAGGGAAGAAAATTTGAGTGAATGAAGGCAAAATTAGGGTGTCTGTTTATTTCTTTATGTTGCTAGAGCCCATGCCTCTTCCATTCATAGTGAGAGAAGCTGTCACAGGAATGACATGAAATAGATGCTGAGATGTGGCCACCAGCAAAAGACGTCTTTGGTAGTCCGGAGTGCTCGGTCAGTGTTGGTGAATGACATAAGGTTATTTCATAACTCAGTTCTCATTAGAACTGGTTGTTTGGTTTCAGTCCTTAATGGAACAGATGAGATTGGAAATGTTTCACATAATCACAGCTTTTACTGAGATTTAACAGAATTATTAAGCACCTTCAATGTTTTTCAACTTCATCTGAGTCACATAAAATATCAAAACACTGGCATCTAAGCAAAGGGTTCAATAATCTTGTTTTAGTATTTATACTGAATTGCAATTGGAGTGAAAGGAGGTTTGAAATAATCAAATTTCCCCAGAAAATACAAGTTCTGAGACTGCCACGACCTCAAGCCTCCTTGTTTGAGCCTGGAGGAGCACAGTAATGCTGCTGGCAGGCACATCTCTGCCTGCAGTGATTGAGGGCAGCCAGCCCAGCCAGCCTGCTGCAAAGGGAATACCTATGCACATCCCATCAGATGCTCCTGGTCCTCTTCCAGAAAACCCTGATTGAAATGCAAAGGACTTCCCCAGCATTCAAGTAACCTTGGCATTTCTCTAACAAGTGGCTTGGCCTTACCTTCATCATGCAGAGAGAAAAACAAAAGGTGGCTATGCAAGTATGTACTCTTTTCCATTGAAGTAATCACGGGCATTGTAGAAATAAGGGTTCTTTCTTATATGACATTAGCACATTAATTTCTACACCAGCAGCAATCTATTTCATTTCTTGAGGGGTGTCCTGAGTAGAAGCGGATGTCAGAGTGGATATCGGACTATTAACTAGCAACATAAAATGCATTTTTATAGAGAATAATGTCTTCTTTATTTACATGCAAGCAGAAAAGATGCCTACATAGGAAGAATGAGGTCCAGCAAATGTACTTTGTACTAAACCCATTGGAGGCCACTGGCTCTTGGCACCTGTTACCAGTCCTGAGCTCATGCCTTGCAGGGTGAGCTGTGCACTGCTGCATAGCACCCACACATCTCTTCTGGTTACCTGAGAGCTGGAAAGGACAGGCAATGCTTGTCTTCGTTTGTTCTGCACTTTAAATTGCTTCTGGGTTCCAGGCTTGCTGTTTTCTGAGCTATTTGAACCAAATGGGAGCAGCTGGAATACTGAAATGTTGGCTGAAAACAAAACTGGAAACAAGGGGATTTTCAGAGCAGCTTTAGGGTCTGAAAACTACTGCTGTCCTTCTGTTTGCACTACAGAAATGTTGGCAGCCTGGGTATGATTCTGTTTGAGGCAGAGGGATGGCATTTCAATGTAAGCAGCAGGCTGTTGTCTTTAAGCAGTACAGCGCCTTTCAGATGCTGCCTCTGGGAAGGACAGGCTGTCTGGAGGGAGAGTGGGGAGGGAGAGCAGGGAGCCTTTCTGTAGCATCGTCCCTAGGTCCCCGTGATGTGTCAGCAGGAAGCTGTTGCTGTGAGTGTATATTCCAAATGGCCCACACTGCACTACAGAGACTCATAGAATCATTAAGGTTGGAAAAGAACTCTAAGATCATCTAAGTCCAACCAAGCTGAGTTGTCCCAGAGGCTACCACAGTGAACCAGCAGAACTGGAGCTAATATGGGGATACTGAGACATTTGGGGTTAGAAGAGGCTCTAAGGGCAAGCTTAGTGAATGAGTGCAGATGCCATGACGAGATGGGCACACTGCTGGCTTCTCTCCAAGGCACAAGGCAGCAGGGTGTTCCAGTCATGATCTCATGAAGAAATGAGATAATGCATCTTTAGCACAGATGCTGGATTCTGCAATGACCTGAAATCTTCTGGAGAGAGACTCGTCACTCCTTTAACTGTGTTCAAATATGCAAGTGTAGACTGAAAATACCATTAGCAAGGCAGCAATTAATTAACTGCTTTGTTATAAGTAGGAAAGGTAACACTCATTTTCTCCTGTCTGGTGTCTAGACCTCATCAGGAGGAAGAATTGGGTTATGGAAGGGTGCCCCTGCTCTCAGATCCTTGCTGCTAAGTCCCTGTGGGAGCACAGAAGTGAAAGAGAGACCAAGATGTCACAGGAAGTGTTGTTTAAAGGGAAGGAACCCTAGGACAGCACTGAAAAAGTCAGGGAAAGGAAGCCTTTCTAACCCTGACCGAAGTTCTTTTAACATTGGCTGAGCAGCAGAGTGATAAATCACTATAAAATATTCAACAAATCATTTAAATTTGAATGGAGGGAACTCAATTGCTCCATTATGAATTTCAAGTGGAGAAAGAATTCCTTGAAGAAAAGCAGAAAAAAAAAAAACCAAAAAAAAACCAGTTCTTGATCTAACAAGAATATTTTTTCTCATGAAGATTAAAGTGTGTTAAATACGTTGGTAAAACCAAGAGGATACCAAGGGATTCTCCTGTTTCCGTAAGCAGTGTATTGGGAATCCAGAAATAAACATCCCCAGGACATCATTCTGTGCAGGAAGTCGTCGTCCCTCGAAAGAGGAGCGGATTGAGCCTGAGAGCTGCCTGCCTGGGTCTGCTCCAAGGCTTTCAGCACCGCTTGGCTGGGCACAGAGGTGCACAGTTACACGGCTAATTACTTCCATTGCATATGGAAATCAGGAGAGGGGAAAATGATCATTATTATCCATTTGAGCATATGGTTACCTGCTTTCGTTGCGTGGCTGCAGTGCCCTGTTTGTGCTTTCACTCTCAGTTAAACTACATTGCGCTTTCCACATGAGGGTTATTACAGACCAGGCTTAAAGAGAGAGCCCTAAAGCACACTTAATAACGTGGCCGGAGTTTTAAGAGGTTCTGGTTGATATTTGCAAATCAGTATGTCAGACATGCTGTCAGAAGCTGGTACATCTAAAAATATGTTGACCAAACACCATTTGAATTGATAAGTACTTGATGTACTTGATCTGTTCTTGCTCAAAGGAAGCCGAGAGATGCTTTGAAAGATGGGGTTAATTTAGGCATTGTGTTTGGAAGAGCAGTGAAGGCAGTTTGTTGCTTGGTTGGTTTGAGTTTGTTTGGGTTGGCTGGTTTTTTTACTGCAATTTTCAAGTCATTTTGAATATCTTAAAATCTCTATGGGCTGTCCTGACGAACTGGGCTCTGAGGGGTCTCCAGCTCCTCACTGAGGACAGGGAGAGGCCGAACGGGCCACAGCATTCTGAAAGGCACCTTTGACTTTCCCTCAACTCTCCTTTTAAATTTTAAGAGCAAAGTTCTCATCTTCATGGGTGTCAGGAAGATTCTGAAAGGCAGGGACCATAAAAGGCTCTGAAACAAAGATACAAAGAACCTAAATGGTGTTTGGCTTAGTCGAGTTGGAATGCTATTGCCTTTATTATCACAGTGGGAGTGAGTCCAAGACCACCCGTGAGACTGACAAGGGCCAGATCAGAAGCGGATGCTGTGGGAGATGCGCTCCTTCCTCCTCCCACCCCACTTCCTCCCCATGCCAGGCCAGACATGGCTGCGCAGCTGCCTTGGTGTGCAGTAAACTTGAAGCAGGAGGATATGTTATTCTGGTTTATTCTGGCGGTAAGAACAAATGATCTCAAAATAGCCTTTGCAAGTTGAACTTGATATCAGACTTGACAGCTCCAAATATATTTCATTGCCTGACCTTAGCAGAAGTCAAAATTCACCTTGACTTCAGTGGGCATCACCTTGATTTCATGAAGTTGATGTCTTGAAACACCACAGCAGATTTAACCTGGTAGTTCTCCATTTCCCAGTGACACACAGCACTCACACGTCAGCATGTCCCCAGCAGCAGCCCCCACATCTCACCCACGGCAGTACATGGCACACCATAGAGGAATCCTGGGAGAACACACTGTGCTGGGTCTGCCACATGAGCTGCTGGGGTAACAGATGGGGTGACAGAAGCATTCACTCCTATCTGGGAAAAGGAGCATAGCTGGTTCTTGAAATGACAGGTAGCACACCTCTAAGGTGGACTTAACCACAGCCAGAAGCAATTCCCATCCATCACGCGCCTTCTCAGCCGTGTCTGGTGCTCTTCTTTCAAGCTGGGCCAGCTGGGCATGCCCACAGGAACTGGATGCCATTTCCCTGTGCTGAGAAGTCCCCAGCTCTGCCGGAATGACGCAAGCCAGGCTGCCTACAATTACCCAGAGGAGCAGGCGGGTTCTCCCTCAGTCACAGGAAATAGCTGCGGCACTGCTTCCCTTCGTGCAGCACCCATCTCTGCTGACACAACCCAGAGGCACTGCGGCATTACTCACGCTGCCTGGCATTTCCTGGATGGGTTCTCACAGCCCAACCCGCTGCCAGCAGGGAGGAAAGGAAGGAACAGACATGGCTCCGTCCATTTGGAAGCAGCCCATCAAGAAAGACTTGTTTGGCACATGGCAGGTCAGCCTGCGTCAGGAGTGAGCTGGTTCCATGAGTTAAATGCTCCCTGTGAGTCAGGAGCTTAACCGTTCATTACAGAGTTGTGTATGTTCAGAGATTGCTTAAAAGCAGCAGGCACAAGCTGTTTCAAGCTGGCGTGGCCACACTTCCCATCTGCATCGTCTCTTGATGGTTCCTCTGCTGCCTCCACAGCTCATCTGCTCCCTAGGTGGCCTTGCAGGCTGAAGGTGCAGTGATGGTGGCTGGCCACCCTGAAAACATCTGTTTACTTGCATATGAGGTCACTGCAGGACACAGTTGCTGCTGGCTGGGAGTTGATCTCACTGGGAGAGCATGCATGTTGTCCTTGTCTGGTGACACAAGGCTGCCCTCATCTTGGCCTGAAGGTAGGCTGCGGAGAGATGGGAACTGGGACCTTCATCTTCCACCTGTTCAGGCTTTGTTCTGTGGGATGAGTGAAGCTCCCAGCGATGGAGGGCATGGCCACAGTTAGCTCTGCTTTGTGGGAAGAGGTGAAGCTCCCCATGATGGACACTGTGGCTTCCCCACAAAGTGCACAGAGGTGTCTGTTCCTCAGCAAGCAGGTCTGGCCACAGTGAACTCCACAGTGTTCCTCTGAACCACTTTGACCATATAATGCTGTGACTCAAAGGAAGGGAATCTTGAGAGGGGGTACCAGGCAACCTATCCCCTGCCAATGTGTGCCAAAAGAGCCAGAGCTGGCTGCTTTTGAGGTTCTTTTCCTAAAGATAACATCTGCAGGAGTAACCTATATGGAGACACTGCTGAAGAGAATCATAGAATCGTAGAATGGCCTGGGCTGAAAAGGAGCATAGGGATCATCTAGTTTCAAAGGGATGGGATATCCACAACCTAAATCACATACGGCTGAGGCAATGCTGAAGCTAATTTTGTGATACTCAGCAGCTGTAATCCGCAAACAGAGCTCAGCGCTTGAAAGAGGCAGCAGCCTCCTTGCAGAGCCATTGGAGGCTGTAACAGGTACAGACAGTCAGGAGATCCCCTTGTTTCAGCCAAGGCGGGTACACACTTCTGCTCTTAGCTTAGGAAGTAGCAGTGAGGATTATTGTCACCATCACGTTGATCTTTATCCAAACATCATAAAACGTAAGATAAAAACATAACCATTAAAATGTCTGCCCTTGCCAGCCAGCTGTTGCTTGTAAGTGCCAGGTGATTCATTTGCAAGGGGGGCTGTGGTGGCCCGCTGTCACAGAGCAGCCTACCAGGACAACAGAGCAACAGGAGAAGTTCTCTCCATGCTTGCTGTGTGGCCCTCAGATAGGACTCAGCAAACAAAACATCCTCTGTGAAATATGTGATTGAGGCTCCTGCCACATGAGAGGGACCTCCTGAAAGGCTCCTTCATGTGGAGCTGGAGAGATCAGTAGAGCCAATGACATAACACTGCAGTAAATGCAAGCAAACTGCTTTAGGAGGGACTCTTCACAGTCTTTGAATTCAGCTTTTAAATAAAACATTCATCCCGGGACTAAAAAAAGGCAATGCCTTTTGTGAGTAATAAAGCATAAAGCAATTCTATATATATTTTTTTTTAGATGAGACAATTATTCAATATAAAATAAGCTGGCTTTTTTGATTTATTAAAAAGCCAAACTCATACTTTGCCTCGGGAAATCAACTCATCATCCAGCTCTGTGCGTTGCAGATGCCTTGGAGGCAAGGATGCTGCTGCTCTGGTTGGGATTAGCGTCTGTGTGGCTGTCTGCAGGAGGATGGTTTGTGTCTCAGCTGTGGCGCTTATTGGAGATGACGGGACAGAAGCTGCTGGTGAGCATCACTGCTGGGAACAGTGCTTTGCTGAGAAGTTCTGCCCTCAAAGTATGTATGAAGCATTTGGCTTTTAACAACTGTTTGCTGGCATATGTGGATGTAATTAGGTACCTATCAATCAAAGTTAGTTGAATGTTTGAATTCACTCTTGCAAATGAAACACCAGCATTTTGGTGTGTGCTCTTTGCACATCCTCAGCAGTCACCTGCTCCCATTTGCTTCTCAGGGTCCCCGCCATCCTCCCCACCAGTGGCAGTGATGCGCTTCAGCACGGCACAACCTGGGTAAAGGATTTCACCGTGCAGTGGTGGAAGCTCTGTGCCCACTCTGCACCACACAGGCTGACTTTTTGCACCACGCACAGCCAGCAGCCCGCCTGCCCCAGGATGACTTCTTAACTGTCCCTGCCTCTGCTGAAGTCTTCAGTACATGCTGATGCAAAACCTGCTGTAAGTCCTTAAAGCCCAAATTTCCCAAAATGGAAACCATTTCCCGTTCATGTCATCTCCTGTGAGTTTTTTCTGGATGTCACACAGGACCTTTTGGGCCAAACGCAAGGTGCTGCACAAATACAGACTGGGAAGTGAATGGACTGAGGGCAGCCTAGCAGAGAAGGGCTTGGGGGCTCTAGATGAAAAACTGGATGTGAGCCAGTAATGTGCACTTGCAGCCCAGAGACACATGGAACAGCTCTCCAGGGACACCAGGGAGCTGTGACACGTCAGCAGGTCCATGATGTCACAGGGTTCCCTCCTAAGTCACAAGACTCACAGGAGCACCTGCAGCCCTGCTCTGCAGCTTGCGCCTGCCCGCAGCTTTACGGACAATTTTTTACTCTCCCAAGTGCAAATAGCACTTGGGCACTGATGCGGTTTATCGCAGCCTGAAGATGTCTCTATTCAGTAGCTTTTTGGAGGACCGTGAGTGGGATTTTAGGCAAATGGAGAGAAAGATGCAGAGGCAGATGCAGCTGCTGGACGAGCACCTGCAGGAGCTGCGGGAGGAGCTGCTGCCCTGCTGCCACTGCAGCCACTTCACACCAACTTCCTGCCTCTGCTCACGGGCCCACACAGCTCCCAGCTGGGCTGTGATGGCTGCACAGGATGTGGAGCGAGACCTGGCCAGGTAATGGCTCCGGGGGCTGTGGCATGGTCTGGGACAGCGGTCAGAGTGAGCCCCTGCCGGAGGATGCAGGTTGACACTAGTGTGCATGGAAGGGGCAAGGTTTTCTAAATTGACCACCATTGTGGTGGTGTGAAGGCTGTGAGTAGAGATGAAGGTTGTACAGATAAATCCAAAAGGCAGCCCTGCAGGAAGGGATGAAGCCTTTCAGCTTGAGCTGAGACCTGGCTAAGCCCTGAGAAACCAGGAGGGATGGGAGGTCCATGGCCATTTCACACACACTGCCCCGCTGGTCACTGCAGGCTCTAAATGCTGATGTTGAATGTGCCACGAACGGTGCTGGGATCTCTGACTGCAGTGGCCATGCCTGTTTCCCCTCTTGTGGCCCCATTTCCTCTTTCACCAGGTACACTGTCCTCTTAGTGTGGTGCCTTCTGTCCTCTTCAGCTGCAGTAAGAGAGGCAACCCTTCTGTTGTGCATTGCACACGTGGTTTGACCAAGAGCCTCGCTTCTGGTCAACAGACTTGATGTTTGACAGTGACAGAAATCATTTTAACAAGTCAGTGAGCCTCCAGACCAGCTCCACAGCAGTGTTCTTGTGATTTTTTGCCAGATGCGTCTCCTCTCCCCTTCTCCTATCTAGAAAATACTATCCATTGCAACCACTCATTTGCAACATAGGACAGTGCATGACATGGGCGCACACAGCCCAGAAGGCATAAAAAAGAACATTGGGCTTTGTGTTAAAGTGAAAAAAATCTCAATTTCCCAGCTGTCCCATCCCAAGGGGACACACTGAAACGTGCCCAACCACCACTACCTGCAGATGTGGGCCAACACCATCATGTGTGCTGTGCATCACCCTGTGTTTGAAGATGGAGCCAATGGTTTATATTTGCTTCTCTTGAGCTCATAGTGATCCACCTATTCCTCCATGAGCTGGACTGAAGGGTTCTCTTCTTGTTTTTATTGTAGTGTACGGAGAAAACTGAACAGGTTGTGCAATGCTTCCCAAGAACGCAAGGTTTTAGCAGTGATGGATGTGAAGGGCTTTGACCCAGAGGAGGTCACCGTGACAGTGAAGGACAGGAAGGTCCAGGTGCTGGCGGAGCGCGAGGAGGCCCACACCTCCACACGAAGGAAGGAGTATAACTACAAAAAATACAAGAAGGAGATCACCTTGCCGCCAGGGGTGAGCGAAGATGAAGTGATGTACTCTTTAGGGCCTAACAACGTTGTGAAGATTGAAGCAGTACACAAGCACTGTCCTCGTCTCCTGAGGCTCTGAGTTCCTGGGGCGCAGCTGGATGGGCTGAGCTGAGTAGTCCCTCTGCTCCTTTATGTTGATCTCTAGACACTACCAACTCTCCTCACCATTCCCAAAACAAAACAGAGCATTCAAAAAAAAAAAAACAAAAAAAACCCATGAGAGCCTAATTTCAAAGGATTTTGGGGATCAAAAAGCGGGGGTTGGGGGGGTAGGTAGGGGGGAGGCGAGAGTTGTGCCAAGAGCAAAAACTCATTGAAAACTCAAAGGTACAGGTGAACACTTGGCTGGGGACATTGCTGGAGATGGCATGATTTAAAGCAGGCATTGCTGCTGCTTGTAATCCCGAAGATTTCAAAAGCTGAATGAAACCATGTAGTAAGAGCACTGCTCTCCATCCCGTCACTTCCATTTGAGCTATGGGATATTTTCTAGGGCTCAACAGAAATCACCTCAAGGGAAGGAGAATCATTCCAAGGCAGCACCATGGGCTGGCCTGCTAGTGAGGAATAGTCCCAGCTCTTTGGAACATGGAGTGCCTTGGTTTCTTCTCTAACTTTGTCTGCATTTCCCTAGATCTCACCCTATCCTTCCCTGTGAGATGCCACCTGTAGAAGAAATCTCCTCACTCTGTTAGTGAACCAGTAACTTCTTCACACCCTCATGGAGAGGAACACCAGCAGAGCTTTCTCCTCTTTCTCACAGGACTACTGGGCTTCCAAGATTATTTAATTACTCCAGTTAGATGAAAATGCCTCTGGACACTGGAACTGCACATGGGAGCCTGGGGAGTAGCAGTATGGCTGCACCGTGTCCCATGTTCTCTTACAGAACAGCCCTGTGGACCAGCTCTGTCTCTTGTGGAATTTCATAGGAGGTCCCCGGAGCTGCGTGCTGGTGAGAACAGGCTGTCCCAGTCCATGTGGGGCTGCAGCACAATGAGGTGCTGCTGTGGGAGCAGCAGACAGGAGCCCTGCAAAGCCAGCTTTCCCTTGGAAATAGCAAAAAAAACAAGCAGTACCATTTGTCCACTCAATTTGGCTCTTTCAGATGTTGCACTACTTGGAAGAGCCTCGTTGGATGGACAGAGGGTTTTAATTTAGAAGGTGTCGCAGAGCATTTCCCATTAGACAAATGCTGTAGCACAGGGCAGAATCAATAGCTCAGGATGTTTACAGCCGGGAGGGAGTGAATTGTCTGAACTTTCTTCAGCCGTACTGAAGGGTGTTGTTTGCTGCCATTTGGGCCAGGCTGGCAAAGTCAGCAGTGCTGAGGCCTCTCCTCAGAATCCTCATGGAACAGCTCCATCAGCCTTATGTTCCAGCAAGAGGCTGAGGATGGGTTTGGCTGAGGTCAGGTGGGTAATTCATCTCAGTGCAAGATGTGCTGCTTCATGCAGGTGTTCAGCATCCAAGCAGCTCTTTAATATCTGGTATAAACTTCAAGCTTTATGGGTTTGGTGTGTATCTGGGTCAGCATGCACTGCTGCACAGGTAGCCCACTTTTCCCAGTGCTGTTGGAGAACATATAGAAACGTGCCTTGCCCCTGCAAGGAGGCGCCTGGGAGACTCCTGCTCTCACCAAGATGAGGAGATCCTGATTTCATTGACCAGATATGATGTTATTCCCTCATTTCAGGACCAGAAGGCACTATCAGATCATGTGTCATCATCTCCTGTTATACCACCGATCAGCACCCAAAGTGTCACTTCCAGAGAAGAATCTAGTCTTGATGTGGAGACTTTAGGTGGCAAGCTCCAGCACTTCTCTTGCATTTTGCTCCAGTGACTAATTCCCTTGTAATTAAATGTCATGCCTGGTTACTAGCGTGAGAATGTCTGGCACCATCAGTTCATGAAACACTCAGAGGAGGATGGTATTGAAGCAAGATGTAGGGGGGAAAAAAGTGTTTTCTTACAGCAATGAACCACAGTCAATTTTTCCCACTGATAGGGGCTCTTAGTGCTTAGCTGATTTTTGACAGCTGATAATGAAAGAATTTTTATTTCATTGTATCTTTTTGTGTGGAAGAACAATCTGCTCTATTTTAAGTTTCCCATTCAGAAAATAGCCACGTGTATGGCACTAGCAGGGACGTGGCTAACCAGGTGGTTGTGTGGGTGGCAAAGGAGGTGTTTGCCCTCCCCTAGCACACACACAGTGCTGGCAGCAGGCAGCCCAGCTCCAGGCTGAACAAACAGCATCTCCAGTTTGCAGGTGTTGTCTGCCCTTGGACTCAAAACCCTGTCATAGCACATTTGCTTTTGTTCCTCCCTTCAGTAGGTGCAAAGGCTCAGACTGAACAAACCTATCAGCAGCATTAAAATGACTAATATTTCCATATAACCTGTATAAATGTTATTTTTCTTTGCTGTCCGTTGTTTGCCATTTTTGTACCCAAGGCACAAGCTTGCTTTTGTACCACTGGAATCACTGCATTCAGTTCTGAGGCTCCCAGCATAAGAAGGACATGGACCTGTCCAAGGTGGGCTAGGGGAGGAACACAAGGATGTTTCTCTCCTATGAATAAAAGGTTGATGGAGTTGGGCTTGTTCAGCTTGGAGAAGAGAAGGCTTCAGAGAAACCTAATAGTGGCCTTCCAGTACCTAAAGGGGGCCCTACAGGCTCTGCAGCTGAGGATGGACACTTTATCAGGGAGTGTAGTGATAGGACAAGGTGTAGCTGTTTTAATGTAAAAGAAGAGAGATTTATAATATATAAAAGGAAGAAATTATTTGCTGAAAGTGTGACAAGGCACTAGAACAGGTGGTCCAGAGAAATGGCAGATGCCCCATCCCTAGAGGTGGGAATGGCCTCAACTTGTGCCAGAGGAGGTTCAGCTTGGATATTAGGAAAAGACTTGGAAAGAGTGGTGAGGCACTGGAACAAGCTGCACAGGTAGGTAGTGAAGGTGTATGCCACCTCAAGGTGTTCAAGAAACGTAAAGATGTGATACTGAGATATCTGGTTTAGTGGGCAATACCAGTGGTAGATGGCTGGACTGGGTTATCTTAGAGGTCCTTTCCGGCCTTGAAGATTCTGTTATTCCGTTATATGTCTTAGGAGATGAAGGACATTCCTGGTCCTGCGCAGTGCTGGAGCATGGGCCGGGCAAAGCGCCCTGCTGACCTTTTCTGTAGCAGTGCACAGTCACTCAGATGATAGGGTGATCTGTGAGCACCCGTGTGCTACGGATGTTCCAAGGCCTACCCACGAGTGTGCCTGGAACCAGAATCCTCCAAACACTGCTTAGAGGAGAGCTTGCTAGATGAATACCCTTGTAACACAGCGCGGCATGCCCGGGAGATCATCTCCCTCAAAAAAAGCCACATTGCCACTAGGTGGCAGATTTATTGCTGCTGCTACTGCTGCTTCTGCTTTATTTTTATCATTATTTTTTATTATTTTTTAATTTATCCCCATGTAAGTATTTGTTAAAAGCAAAATCAACAGCGGTGCTGTTCCGGAGCAGGAAGGCAGGTCCCTGCTGCAGCATGCATTCGTGTCTGCAAGGCTGGCAGCAGACGGAAGGGACAGCAAGAGCCCTCCTTTGTGCAGCTGCAACGTGTCCATGTTCAGCTCTGCCACAGCTGCTCGCCAGCTCCCGCGTGTTGCTGTGTTCTGCAGCACGGTGTCACACAGGGTTAGTCTGAGGGCCAGTTTTGGCCGTCCCCATAGAGCAAATAACCTCTCTGAATTCCCTGGCACAAGGAGGATGCATCGGAGGGCAGTTATAGCTCCATACGCTGCAGCATTCCTGAACTCTAGCCTTATCGGGGGCACTTATAAATAGACAGAGCTCTGCGGTGGGAGGTCATCTGAGGATGCATTCTTCCTCCAGCCGGGTGCTTCCAGGAGCACGTTTCTTCTCAGCCTACTGCCTGGGGCAGCCCTGTGCCAGGGCACCGCAAATGGCAGCTGGGGGGGTGGGCTTGCAGCTGATGGTCTTGCATTTTTAGCGTATTCCTTTGATTTATGCAAAAGGAAGGGTAACTAAGTGTGCTGGAAGAGACAGAGGCTCTCCTGGTATTAGCATAAATCTCACTGACACTGTGCTACTTTTCTCCTGGGTATGGGGGTTTAGCTGGATTTCAAACATTAGCACAAAGACTCTAAAGGTAAAGGGCTGACATTTTTACTCTCGCTGGAGAGACTGGAATGGGTTTTCTTCAGGCTCTTTGCCTGTGATTATAGAGACACTTCTCGCTCCCTGAAAACAGCGGTAAATTCAGGAGTGCTCACAAAACCCCATAAAAGCAATTTATTGTGCATCACTGAACACCCTCAAGAGGCCTGAGACAGCATTAGCATTTTTATAGGAAGCGCTCCCAGACCCTTTTGCACACACTCCACCTACTCCTCAGTTCCTGCTGTGTCCATGGGAAGCACGCAGCTGTGCCCAGCCCCACACTAACAGCTGGCAGAGGCTCAGCAGGATGTGGGCTGCCCAGCTCCCACTGCAGTGCTATGGGACAGTCAGCTCCTCGGTGCTGGGGGCTGAAGTCATGGCACCAGAACCCAGCCGGGCTGTAACACAGCTGCATTTCACCTGAAATAAGGGCAAACGAGGTAAGAAAATAACCTTCAGATGTCTAAATAAAGAACAAAAGTGATCTCGTGCTTTCTGCCAGCTACATCAGTAAATGCCGCAGTCATTCAAAGCTCCAAGACAGTTGTTTGTTCTTTAATTATCAATTTTAATCAACAAAGCAGTAGTAAAAGTTTCCTAAGAGCTCACGCAGCTGGTGCACATTGACAGTCACTTGGAACCAAAGCGGAGCGAGGGAATTGCTTAATCTTGGCTGAGGCTTTCTGGGCTGTGGGAGTTGTAACAGCAAATGGATTTGTTGCCTTGTCAGCTGATGTTCCCTCTGATGTTCCTCTTCCCCTGCATTTTATTTATTTATTTATTTATTTGCTTGCTTTAGGACAGCTGCATGGAACGAAGGGGCAGCTTGAGGGGCTGCCCATGGGTATAAATAAGCACAGCCCGTATCCTGGATACAGGAAGAGGAGTATACAGAAACATCTGCAGCACAAGATCATTTTCTGCTTCGTCTGTGGCCCTAAAAGAAAGTAACTGAATCTGTTGCTCCCCCCAGCTCCAGCCTATGCACTGAACAGATCCAAGCTCTGTAGCATGTGGGCTACGCAGAAGGGTGGGTCAGGAAGCTGCAGGCATCCAGACACTGGGGAGCTCCCTGTCTGCACAGAGCTTGGCCCAGGAATCCCATGTCTGTGAAGCAGGACCATGAAATAACACCACCAGTGCAGGCATCCATGTGACAGACTGTCAGTGCTCCACACGTCTGTGGGGACCAACCATAGCTTAAAAACTCCCTCTGTAACAGACCTTCATGGAGGCAATTGCAGTATTTTTGATCCCTTGGAGATGCCCCTGGAAACTCCAAGAGAATGATCGGAACCGTGCCCAGGTCCTGGTATGATCCAAGTGAAAAGCCGGCCTTGTGAACAGAGCGGTGCTGAGGCCACGTCCCACACAGCGAGGTCTGGCGTGGCTGAGGTTGTGGGCTATGGCTTCAGCTTCAAACCAGTGTGTTTGTCTTAAAGGAGAAGAAGTATCCCCCTGGGCCTCCTCCATTCTGAGCTGACCTCCCCTCATACAAAAGATATTACAGGCCCTTCAACCATCTCAGCGGCCCTTCACTGGGAGAATCACAGAATGGAAAGGGTTCTAGCCCCTATGCCCAAATACTCAGCAGTGGTAACTCAAGTTTGTTCTCTCTTATCCCCAAATTAAAAATAGCAACCTGCCTAAATCCACACCCTCAGAAGGAGATTTACGAGGCCTTAGAAAACAGTGTCTCCCACAACACCACGTGCAATGGCTGTCCCCGCCAGGAACCCCTCAGCAAGGAGCCACGCATGTGCTTGTTCTGACTAACATCTCCGGGCAAAGCCAGAACTATTCTGGACATTCTTCTGGGGGTGGGAGTGAACTGCTCTTGAACTACTGCATGCTTTTAATTTGGAACACTGAAATACAAGCTGCTCTGTTAGTCCTGGTGATTCAGGAAAGTAAAGAACTGTAGAACCATAGAAGCTACCACCCAGCAGTCAGGCTGCCCAGGGCCCATCCAACCTGGCCTTGAATGCATTCAGGGAAGGTGCATTTACCACCTCTGTGAGCAGCCTGTGCCAGTGCCTCACCACCCCCTAAGTGAAGGATTTCCTCCTAACAGCTAATACAAACTTCCCTTCTCTTAGTTTAAAACCTTTCCCCCTTGTCCTATCATAATCTACCTGTATAAAAAGTCAGTCCTCATCTTTTATAAGCTCCCTTTAAGTACTGGAAGGCTGCGGTGAGGTCTCCCTGGAGCCCTCTCTTCTCCATTCTGAACAAGCCTGGCCCCCTCTGTCTTCCATCATAGCGGACTCTGAGCTATGGTCTCTTCTAGACTCACCCCAACAGCTCCTAAATAGCTCAAGTGACAGCCACCTCTTGTTTGAAGGAAGTTGTGTGGGGAAAAAGAATAAAAGGGATTAAATCTTCTTCCTGTGGCCCTAGAACCAGCGAGTTTTCCAGGCTCTGCTCAGCACTGAGCAGTAAGGTGGGTTGTGAAGTGTGGGGGCACTTCAGGGGCGTTTTTGCCCCAGCTGCTGTCTTGGTGCACCTTGTTGCAGTTTGGGTCATATCCAGGTGGTTTCAGCTGCCACCTCTGGGCTGGGACGTCTACAGCAGCACCAGGAGACACCTCTGCAGTGAGAAGAACAACCCAGAAGATTGTGCTAAGAAAAATAACTTGTTGGGCAGGAAAAAGAAGAAGAAGAAAACATATTCTCCAGGCAATGACATTCATTTCTCCAAACTAAGAGCTGCTGTAAATCTCCTCTGCAGTCAAACATCTGTTTGAAAGGCAGCTGGCACTGCAGAGCTGCATTTGTTCCTCTGGAAGTGAGCTGTGTTGTGACGGGGCTGTTGCCATGGGAAATATCAGTGTTTGTCAAAACTTGAAGGAGCAGCCCAGCACATGGAGGCTGTCAGCCTGAGCACAGGGCTGAGGGCGACGGGAAATGGTGGCAAAGGGACTGCGGCGCAGGTGGGGACCTGCTCAGTAAATACTGAAGAGAAGGAAATAGGCAGCAGTCGGGGAAATGGAGCGTCAGTACTGAAAGCACTACTGAAGTGCAGGGCGAGAGGAGGCGCACGTCATTGGGAGCACCATTTCATTCCGCTTCAGTGACAGCGGGAGGGACATCACACTCAGCCCTGCACTGCACACTGCTGGTGCTCAGGGCTGTACCAGCACAGCAGAGCAAGACATGACTGCACTGCTCAAGCGAAATAACTGCTTTATTCCACAGGCTGCCCTACCAACCAATGCATTGGCGGTGTGTGGACGTGGAGTGAGCTGATTCCTTGCTGCGCTGACGATTTCAGTTCAAGTGATTCAGGAAAACCCCACCTTTCAGGACAATTAAAAATGTGCTGAAGTGTTGGAACGGTTTCAACGTGTGCTTGAATGGCTCCCATAGCCAGCACTGTGCTTCTTAGGCAGAGCCAAAGCAGCAGAGACCCACCGGGGCTGAAGAATCCTCTGCCTGAGCAGCACTGTTGCAAAACTAAACCCACCCTTTTGTACCTTGGCAAAATTTCAGCTGACAGTGGTGGCATTTTTGATGTTCCTTCCCTACACCTCCACCCCAGCACGTCCCACAGCGGCCGCAACCACCACAGCTGTACAAAGCAGAGCCAGGAGAGCTGCCACTGTGCTGTGGGATCTGAATCCAGGCTGTGGGCTCAGTGGTGCCTTCCTGACCACACACACGGCATCACCACCACCACCACACAGTCTGCTCCGCAGGCGGCAGTGATGCACAGCCCTACTGCTGGCCCAGCCTGAGGCATCAGGCCCACCCAAGGCCCTCCCTCCATGCCTGCAGCAGCGCTGTGTGCTGGGAGCACTCCTCACACAGCCCAGGGACACACAGTCCCCCCCAAAAGTTAGGTTGTCCTTCTAGATCTCTCTGCATCTAGAACAGATTTCCTCTCTTTCTTTTGCTTTTTATAAATAGTCCGGCCTTCCTGCAGCTATTTTCCTGGCCTGGTGACTCACCATAGACTCATCAGGCTCCGTCGCTCCAACAGGGAAGTCTCCGGCACAAATAGAAAAAAGAAGTAAAGAGAGAGATCCCCCCAGCTGACATTAACAACTGCTTATGAGGTGTTCCTATGGAGGACCTGGAACATGTCCTGCCTCCCCAGCGCCAGAAGGGTTAGTGTTAAGATGGATCTGTGCAGGACAGAGGCGATGCCACCTGGGCCTCCCAGTCTGTGCTGTCCTGCCCTGCCTCCTGCTACACTCGGGGCACTCACAGACAGAGCAATTGCTTCTCCTTAAGTCA
This sequence comes from Coturnix japonica, assembly GCF_054131305.1. Taxonomy (NCBI): domain Eukaryota; kingdom Metazoa; phylum Chordata; class Aves; order Galliformes; family Phasianidae; genus Coturnix; species Coturnix japonica. The sequence goes on along the minus strand of NC_140664.1, from coordinate 18,270,689 downwards.
CTGCTGAGTGGTTTTGAGCAATTTAGTACACCAAGAATTAACACAGCTGCCAAGCTTTCCATTCACTTCAGAGCAGGGCAGGACACTGAGCAGTCTGCATGTGATGCTCCCTATTTTTCTTCCCTGTTTTGTGGAAGGGGTTGGAATTACCAGCTGCCTTTCAGGTAATTAAGCACCAAGAACTCTCCTTCCCAGGCAGGAGCACTGGGAATGGCTGAGCTCTGCTCCTGGTGCCAGGCACCCAGCTATCGCTGCGGGGATCACGGCCTTTGCATGGATGACAACTGGATGGAATTCAGCCCAGTCCACACTCGTGACACGATGACTTTGCCTTTCATGGTGGAGCACACAAATCGGTATAAAGTTCCACCAAAACTCTGGTACCCTAGGAAAGGTTCTGAGTTATTTAACGTATGGCATCATTATTACCTGATTCATATTGCAGCACAGCAAATGCATCTGCGGGCTGTCTGCGCATCCTCATCACTGCGATGAGGAGACTCAAGATGTGTGTTATTCTTGCTGATTAAGTCCTTTGGAGCAAACTGGATGCAGCCCCGGTCAAGGTATCCCAGAAAAGAGAGCACTGTGTGACATGTTCTGCCCCACTGGGAAACATTCGCTGTGGCCGTATATGATCCTCCCCAGCCCTTTCCCTTGGAGAACAGCAGGTAGCGCGAGCCCTCAACACTCCTGTTCATTCATCCAGCATTTCTCCAGCCCTGATTGTGTGTTATAACTTTTCTGACAGCTTGTAAGTGTTTCCGTGGCGACGGAGTTATGTTGCCAAAGCAGACAAGTGAATCATCTATTTGCAGGAGACGCGGCGAGCTGCCACGGGGATACCTTGTGTCCCTGCATGCGGAGCAGCCCTGGGCTCAGCGCAGCCCTTCCTGCTGGCGCTGGGGCACACGCCACGTCTGCAGGCGGCAGCGCCCAGCTGGGCCATGGGCTGGCTGGACGTGGCCCTGCAGGATGGCAGGGAGGAAAGAAGCCTCTGGGCTCAGCGCTCTGCTCTCCCTTCTTAGCATCTCAGCCCTGCCAGCGGCCGCAGCTCCCAGCCTGCTGCCCTGTCTCAGGACCCCTCCTGCAAAGCTCGCATGAGTTCACTTGTCTAGTATCCAGGCCTCCCACAAATGCTGTAATGGAAGTTATTGTTCTTGCAGCCGCAGGGGAAATTCTGACTTTTCCAGCTTTCTCCTCATGCTCTCTGCAGAGATAAAGACTTCGTGCACCACACGGACTCACTGGGTGTGTGGTGGGCGCTGCTGCAGTGCTTCAGGGCATGACCAGCCCCAACCCCCATACCCAACCATGGTAAAAGAAATAAGCCCCCACCCCAGGCTCCTCTTTGGGTCCTGCAGCTGCAGGGCCACATGCTGATTGGTGGGGCAAACCTTCACGTGGGGTAAATTCCCTGTTAGGACCCTGCCTTGAGCTGAGGGGGGCACTACCTTCCTGTTACGTCCTGAGAGCGAAGTCTTTCTTTCATTTGGCTCCCAGAGGTGCCTGAGATTTGCCAGCACTGTTCTGGTGAGCGATCCCAGCTCTGAACAGAGTCCCCCACCCTCCTGCCTGCTCCATGGGTGTGTGATTAGCACTGATTCACCAGCTTAAACAGGCCCGCCTCACCTGGAGGTCTGACGCTACATATGTACCCAAGAAAGAAAATGTGACCACCTTAGGAGCTCTGTGAAACTACTAGGGTCTGGCAGGCAATGTGATGTTGGGATGGATGTGCTGGTGATGCAAAGAAGCAGCACGTGGATGTGTACATGGTGAGACAAATTAATTGCTGTGTCTGGGCCAGGGCTTGCAGAAGGCCACCTGTTATGCTAACTCTTCCCCTAAATCTGCCCTCTTCCAGTTCAAAACCATTTCCCCACACCCTGTCACTACATGCTCCCATAGGCCCCTCCATGTGCTGGAAGGCCACTGTAAGGTTCCACTCCTGGAGCACAGGATGCAGTGCTGGCTCACGGCATTGCTGACAAATGGAGCTCTCACCTGGACACCCAGGTTTACATGCAGCTCCCTTGAGCCTGGGCTGCACCAAAGCCAGAAGGGAGCATTGAGGTGAGGCCTGTCTTTCTGCCTTATCTATGTACATGAGAGCTTTTGGATCCTGCTTTCAAAATGTAAAATACAGCATGTGAGGCAAGAGGGAAGACTGGGTCTCTGTTCATGGGGAGGCGTCTCCTGCACTGGGCTGCAGGGCCGTGCTCCCTCCTGGAGCAAGAAGAAAGCACGATGACTCAGGGTTTTACTGCACAGGGCAGCGCATCAATCAGGGAAGGCAAGGAGTGCCCCAATCCCGGAGCTACTTACCCTACAGGGAATGAGAGTGAGTCAGCAGCCACACAGCCATGAAATATGGGAATCTCTGCAGGCAGAGGAGGGAATCAGAGCAGGACGTGGAGGAGCTCACATAAACAGTTCCAAGCCACTATCTTATGCACAGAGCATTAGAAGGCAGTGAAAGCTGCTACTTTCCTACTGCTGGTTTCTGGGCGGGCAGGCAGGCCTACAGAAGGGCGAAATTCAGCTCGCAGCTCTCTTGGTGTTGCTCATGATCAGCTCCAGGCAGCATCACAAAGGAATCCCCCATCCCACGCTGCACAGGTGGTGGCTGCCACCTCCACCTGATGGCTCGGCCACAAGTGACGTGGGCTGCATGTCAGCCTGCAGGGACGGTGCGGTTCCACCAGCCTCAGAAACACAATAACTTGCAACCAGCACCGCAACAACCCTTAAACATAAGGATGTTTATTTTTGGGTGCCTGGTGGAAAAGCGGGGGAAGGATGAAGTGTAGGGAGGGGAAAAGTATTCCAAGCATTAAGTGCAGACTTCAAATTCCACTCCTGTTTGCCTCACCGAGCTCATAAATCAGAGGGTGAGGCAGATGGGGCTCAGCAGGCAGAGCAAGCGCTGATGGGCGCTGTACTTCCCTGTGAGGGAAACCTCCCCCAAAGGGGCGGATACGACCAAGGTCTGATATGAAGAAAAGAAGTCTGTGTTAAAGAAAATTGCTTTTATTGTAAACAAAGTATAAAGTACAACATAAGAAATGTGCAAATCTTTAAAGTAGTCACAAAGAGCGTATCTAATCCACTATTTTCAAATGGTTTGCTTTCTGATAGGTGTCCTCGGCGTAATAGGATAAAATAGAGTGAAACTGACGCGTTATTCGTCACAAAATATACAGCTTCAGTTCTAAGGCGTGTCTTTACTGCCTCGTGGAACTCTGCAAATCACAACTTTCTAAGGTAATACAATACGTAACACACCCTTACCTCATTTTTAGTATAAACCATCTTGCAAAGGATAACACGGCCAAGAAGCCCAAGGCTCTTGTTTGTGTGTCTCAGTCAACCCAAGCAGCTCACAGTGTCACTGTTTCTTTACCAGCACACTGGATCTGCTTAAGAAAGAATGCAGTGCTATGGAATTTTGAGAGGGCACGAAGGAAACTGTAAGCAACACAAAAGCAGAAGCACCTTACGATGCCTCAGTGTAACCAGTTGTAATTATCACAAAGCTTTCAAAAGAAGACAGGAAAATATCACAAAGCCAATGAGGATTCACAGACATTTCCCCACCTCCCACCTCGCACTGCCCACAAGGCGCCCCTGGCACCAATTGCAGGCCAGGCCCCACAGCTCGCAGAGCACAGGACCAAACCAGCTGTACCACTGGGACTGGGAATCTAATGAGCCCACCTGCCAATAAAAGGCAGCACAAGTAGGAAAACCCATCTGGATTTCCTCCTGCAGGTACACCCTGTGCTTTCTAGCCTGTGCCTGCACATTGCTGTCTGTCTAATCTGCGTTGTACTGGAAATTCGCAACCAACACTTAAAATCTGTGCTGGTTTCAAGCATCAGCCGCAAACCTTCAGCAATGCTGATGCCTGACTGATATAAATATATATATATATATAGCATATACGAATAATCTGCTGAATTCAAAACCTGCATGACATGCTGCTCTGCTCTAGAACCTTCCCTCTCTCCTCACCAGTGCAAACGACACCCGCCATTCCAGCCAGCCCGACTCTCAGCCCCACACTGTGTCCCTGCACACAGACCTCCCGCGCCTCCCTGCAGCGCAGCCATCAGCAGCTGCCACTGGAGGCCCTCAGACCTGCAGCAAAAGCTTTTTTTTGATTCTTTTTTTCTTTATTTTGTGTATATACTGGCATACCCCAGTGACAACAGTTACTCGCCATCCTCTGACTGAGTCCCTTCACTGCGTGGCCGCCGCTGGAGGCGGTGCGGCGATGTCATTCAATTTGCTCACTTCCATCTGCCAGCTGGGCAGCTTCTTGGCCGAGAGGTGCCGCCGCGCGTGCTTGGTCAGGTGGTCGCTCCTCATGAAGCGCCGCTCGCACATCGGACACGCAAACTTCTTCTCCCCCGTGTGCGTCCTGCGGTGCCGGGACAGCTCGTCCGAGCGGGCAAACCTCCTCTCACAGCCCTTCCAGCTGCAGCTGAAGGGCTTCTCTCCTAGAAGGAAAGCCATGAAGACCCACTGAGCAACCAGCGCTATTGGCTTGGCCGTCAGCAGATGACTTACAGAGAAAAGCGTTTCTGTTACAACCAAGTGCCATATAAACCTTCATTACTTTTATACATATGAAATGCTCATACATCTTTTGTCACATTCAAACACCGCAGACTCACTATCATCAATACTAAGTAGTACCGCAGGTGTGTAAAGTCCTCTGGAAAACAAACTGAGATAGAATCATAGAATCACCAAGGTTGGAAAAGACCTAAAAGATCATCCAGCCCAACTGTTCACCTATTACCAATAGCTCCCACTAAACCATGTCCCTCAACACAACATCCAGTCGTTCCTTGAACACCTGATGCCCTCAATGCCTCCACACAGGGCTGATTTCAGCTCTGAGCTCCACGGGTGCCACAGATTATGGTGCCTCAGCGTGACCAATATGCTTCCCCTTAATTCAACCCGTAACAACGTTGGCCCCATTTCCATGTAACAGCCCTGGCAGTGCACTGTGAGTCTCTTTTTTGCTACTGAGAATAAGAGCTGAGACACGGAGAAGTTGCTCAGAGATAACCAAAGCGGGGATAGCTTTGACTGGACACTTGCTTTTGCTCATAGAAGAATCCCTTCTAAGTTAACCTTAACCTACTTCTCACAGAGGCATTCTTGTGTAGAAGCCTAATAAGGAATCTGTAACTACAGAAAAGCCCTTTCTACATTTGGGCAAGGCCCTGCTCGCAGTGCTTGTAAGATCCACTGCTGTCTGCTGCTGACATGGAGCAAGGCCAGCACAAACTGCTGAATCAACTTCCCCCCCGGGGTGTTTCCTCTCGCAGATTAGGTGGCATTAAAATGCACACAATGGGAAAGAAGCCTTTCATTGCTGCCCCACAATATGCTCCGTGAACAAACCCAGCATCTACGAGATTCTTAACAAGTGGTGCATACAGCTGCACCCTCACATTAACTTTAACAGCCAGAAAGAGCGACCAACCTGTGTGTGTTCGGACGTGAGCCTTCAAATGGGAGCTCTTGAAGTAAGTTTTCCCACAGCCCGGGTAGTTGCAAACGTGACTTCTTATTCTCGAAGAATCAACTGGAGGAGTGACTTTGGCTGCAGAAGGTACGAAGCCAGGAGCGGGGGCAATAGGGGACAGCCTTGTGCCGTTGGGGCTGAGGATCGGCGCCTTCGCGCTTGGCACAACTGGCTGGGGCACAACAAACATGACGGCTCCCTTGGGGACCTGCGTGCCCATGAGCACCATGGGCTGGCAGAGAGCAGGCGGCCGGCTGGCTGCAGCGCCGGGCACCACGGCAGTCACTACAGAGTTGCTGGTGGGCAGTGGGACCATCTGGCAGATCACCGGCACGGGGGGGGCTCCGTTTCCAGGGGCAGGGCATGGGGCTGCCAGCGGTGCCAGCTGCTGCGCTGACCCAGAGACAGACGGATGCCTGCTGACCGCAGGCTTGGCTGAGCACTCCGGGCTGGCAGCTGGCTCTGCAGTTTCTGCAGCAGGCAATCGTCTGCTTTCATAGCTTGCTCTGCTCAGTGCCATAGCCGAGCACTCTGCTTTGCTGTCCCGTTTGCTATCGGTGTCCCACGAAGCACCATCCTGGTATTTCAGCACGCTGGCCGTTCTCACCGGGCAGGTTTTGTGATTGCAGAGCTGAGCATCGGCCGTGTGGCGAATAACGCTGGTGGCCTGGGCCTTCAGGGCTCTGGGTGCACGCAGCTCAGCCTCTCCGCGAGGTGTGGGGGTGGTGTGGGACAGCTCCAGGTCGGATGGGCTGTACGGGGGGGTCAGGCACTGCAGGAAGAGGTGAGATCAGGGGAGACAATTAACAACCTGCTGCCACGCGTTACCAACTACTGCCTCACAGACACCAAGAAATGAGCATGTACATGGGAAGCACTTACAAATGTGGGGATGGTGCTGAAGTCTGCCGCTCCAGGAAGCAGGGTCTCATCGCTCTCCTCCGACATGTCAGAGGCCGGGGTGATGGGCCTCACGTCTGGATGCTTCTTCAGGTCAGACTTCCAGTTGCAGCTCATAGAGATCAGGGCCTCGACGGCCTCGTAATCGCCTTTCTCAGGGGTGTTGTTCCAGAAGTGCCGAGCATCTCCCTGCTTCTCAGCCAGCAGCTCCATTTCTTCTTCCTGTTTGGGGCAGAGTTCAATAAGCCTTTAACTCTGTGGTTAAAGCAAACAGCACCGAGAGCCTCATGCGAGGAAACCTGCGTGGTGACACAGGGTACGGCTACACTGCCCTCTGTACAGGATGCTTTAAGTCATCAGTGTGGAGATGTGCCCTGCCGTGAGGATGGCGCAGCGCAGTGACACTTCACAGCTCCCACTTGGTTTCATTTATCCCATCCTGTTGCGTTTGAAAGCTCGGAGTAACACAGCGCAACACGGGACGGAGCCCACACCCCCCTCCCGCCGCACCCTCCTTCCCCCAGCCCACCCCCAGCCCATCCCATCCCATCCCATCCCATCCCATCCCCATCCCTACCCCCATCCCCATCCATGCCCGGCGGCCGTTGGGCGCCCGCCACCGTCACCTCGGCGCACCCCGTCCCGCCCCCACCCCGCCCCCATTGGCTGCGCAGGGCGAGGCGCGGCCGGGGCGGGGGCACGCGAACAAAGCGTGATCGGCGGCTGCTGCCAGCAGCGCAACGCGACCTTTAGCACAGTTCGGCCAGCGCCGCCCCGCCCAGCGCGGAGCGGGAACGGAGCGGGAAGGGAACGGGGCGGGGAGGGAGCGGAGCGTGGCCGTGGCCGCGGACACAGACACGGCAGTGGAGGGGCCGCTCGCTCAGCCCGACCCGCTGCCCGGCGCGGGGCCGCCCGACCCCCTGCTCCCCCCCGCAGTGCCGGCAGCGCCCCGCGCCTCGGACCCGCCGCTCCCCGCTCACAGCCACCTCGTACCCGGCTCACACCCGGCTCACACCCGCCGCTCCCCCTCCCGTCCCACCCCGTATCTCCGCCGGTTCCCCGTGGCTCTGTGCCTCTCTCCCGGATCGCCCCGAGGCGCCCTGGCCGCATCTCCGTTCCCGCACCCCCCGCACTCGGTGCCATTGCCGTACCGTTACCCGCTCGGTCCCGGTTCCCCTCGCTGCCCGCCGTCCCCGCTCCGCTTTCCTCTCCCCGCCCGCCGCTCCCATTCAGGTGGCGGCGGCTCCGTCTCCCCTCGCGTTCGGGCGGAGCGTCGCCGTCCCGGCGGCCAATGGGCGGTAAAGGTGTGTGAGGCGGCGGCCAATGGCAGCGGGGCGCCCCGCGCGTGATCGGCGGCTGCCCCGCGGCGTGGCCCGGCTCTATGCGCGGCGTGGCCCGGAGCTGAGTCAGCCGCCAACGGGCGGGGGCGGCCGCAGCCTCCGAGTGAGGTCACGGCGCCCCGGGGGATGGGGAGGAAGGGGGGGGTTGTGCCACAGGGGACAGGCGGTGTGTGACCACGGCACTGTGGAAACGTCGTCATGGTGCTGTGTCCTGGAGCCACTGAGAGGAACAGTCCTGAAAATGGAGAGACCGAACTGCTCTTTGGCTCCTGCGCTCTGTGGTAGCGCTGGAGCACCGACCCTGTGAGGACAGGCTGAGGGAGTTGGGTTTGTTCAGCCTGGAGAAGAGAAGGTTGCGAGGTGACCTCATTGCAGCCTTTCAATACCTGAAGGGAACTTACTCCCAGGAGGGGAGTAAACTCTTCAAAAGGGCTGATAATAGCAGCACTAGGGGAAATGGTTTTAAGTTAAAAGAGGGAAGATTTAGGTTGGATGTTAGGGGGAAGTTCTTCACTAGGAGAGTGGTTAGGCCCTGGAACAGGCTGCCCAGGGAGGTTGTGGATGCCCCGTCCTTGGAGGTGTTCAAGGCCAGGTTGGACGGGGCCCTGGGCAACCTGATCTAGTAAAGGTGTATGTTTGGTGGCCCTGCCAGGCAGGGGGGGTGGAACTACATGATCCTTGAGGTCCCTTCCAACCCGGGTCATTCTGTGACTCTGTAGCGCTGTTCCCCACCCTACACAACACCATTACCTGCCGCTTACCTTGGCTTTGTCGTATAGAATTTGCGAGGAGCCATAAGCAGCTCCTTTATTCTGGAGACTGGGCTTCTACAATTCTACAATAAGCCACATTGTGCTGATGAAATTGCATGGATGGCTATTTTAAACCTCCCATGGGTACTTCTATGGGTGTCATGATTGAATTAACCATTCTGAATATAACCCAACAGACAATTGAAATTACTGTTAAAGAAGAAAGAAATCAGATCCTTAGACTCTGAACTAAGATGAAGCACTGTGGAGCAAGCTCGTGCAGCTGACAGAGCCACCTGTTCATGCTGTGATAAGTGCTTCTCCCGATGGAAGCATCACACATTTGTTGGCTTTTCCCTGCCCAAACTGATGTTACTCGTTACACAGTGCCCCAATAGCTGCTGCATCTCCAGGATGAATTCGAGGCGAGCAGATGGTGTGAGCAGGGCGTCCCATTGACATACTGATGTGGCATGGAAGTCAGCAGGGACTTAACTCCTCCTACCAAAGGTAACAGCATTTCTTCACCTCCAAATAAAGAGGTAAGCAATCATCTCGTTGTTAGTAATTGATTATTTTCCTTGAGATGTTCCAGAACTAAGGGCATGCGTTAGGGAGCTCAAGGCCTTGTGTCTCATTTAAAGAGATGTCATAAGAGTCACGGCTGTGCCACGCTGATAGCTCAGATAGTCTCTAGCAGCACAGCAAGAACTGAGCCTCCCTGCGGCTGGCTTCGGTCCTGCAGCCCAGACTGCAGGGCACACACCTCATCCCTGAAGCTCAGCATGTTGGAGATGTACACCCTGGTCTCACAGCTCACTGTGTCAAGGTTTAAGTTCCTCTGTCCCTCAGCATCCTTGGGATCACACTGCACCCCAGTCCCACCACGAGTCGCTCTGCAGGAGCTGCAGCAGCAAGGAGGGGGCTGTGAGAGCCATAGCGAGGTGCAGTGATACCCTGACAACAGGGAAACTGAGAGCAGTGCCTTGTCCCTACTTGGTGAACACGCATTACTGGTGGCATCTGCTCCTGTGGCCTCAGCACTCCTCATCCATCTCGCCCTCCAGACCCCTCCCCATCTCTGTACCCTCCTTTGGATGCGCTCTAAGCTTTATCTCCTTCCTGCGCTGTGACACCCAGCTGCACCCAGTGCTCCAGGTGAGGCTGCACAGCGCAGAGCGGGACAATCCCTTCAGTCAACTGCTCTAAGTCCAAAGTCTCCTCTCCCCAAGGGGAAGAAGGGACCGCAGATGAGGTCAATGCCTGGAAGGCTGCAGGTGTCCGTACACGTATCTGTTGCAAAACAGCAGCTGAGGGCTGTGTGGGGAGGCCTGTGCTGGTGAGTGTGCTGGGCAGGGAGGCCAAGGAGACCTGGGAGTGGGTAGAGCTCCGGCACAGGCCTCGTGGTGCTGCTCATTTCATGGGTGCAAATCATCTGCTCCAGAGGACCCTTATTTGAGCAGCTGGGAAGCAGGCCAGTCTGTACCACATGGCCCTGAGCCCCAGCTTGTTCTCTGGTTCAGACAGCAAAGTGAATGTAACTGTACCCAGCCACTTTGGGGGTGGGATTCATTTAAGATTGGGTGCTTGAAGGCTGTTGTTGTTTATTTGATGACACCAGACGTTTGTAAAAGCAACATCGATGTTGTAATGTTTATACGTGCGTGTGTTTTGCAGCTGGAACGATTATAATCACCAGTCAGAAAACAGCCTCATTCCACTGTGAGTGGTCAGGACCACGTGCTTACCAGGAACCTCCAGAGAGCCCTCCCCAAAGCAGACAGTTCCCACACGGTGTGAGTGTAGGTGGAACAGAAAGCAGCAGATGAGCTCAGGAGCAGCCCCCAGCCCCTTATCTGCAAAGCCTTTTGTGAGCACATTGCCTTGTTTTGTTCTGCTTATACATTCAGCCTTGTATGGAGATGCACAAGCAGCGAGTGTCCTCTTTATGGGCCCTGCTCACATCAGTGAGTGCTGCCTGGGACTGGGGCTGCAACACAAACACAGACAAAAGGACAAGTGCAATTCTATGCTGTCGGAATGACTATAAATAGCCCAAAATCACAGTGTAGGTGGGTTTGTTTGGTTACGGCAGTGCTGTGTGGTACCTCTGGCTGGATGCCCCTAAATAATCCTACTTGCCATGTGTACTAGAGAGCTGAAGGCTCTGGGTCAAATTTACTCTTGTTAAATAACCAGTATTGATCAGGTCATAGGACGCACTGTCCGAGCGGTCACTCAATACCCTCCATCAAGCTGGAGTTCATTTTGAGGTATGATTCAGAATCCCTGGCACAGTAATTGCTCTGCCCATAAATCCATGTGCTCATATACACATAGAGCCATGCACGCAGGCAGGAGGGATTCCAGGGATGTATAGAGGCTTTGGATGCTCACCTGGTTTGTTTCACTTGGACACCTGAATTCCTTGGACAATCTGGAAATCTCAGCTCTAACTCTGTTTGTTTTGGTACATCGAGGCAAGGACTTTCCCCTGCTGGAATTATTTCTAAGCACACCTTCCTTGCTGCCATAAAATACAAATGTTTGAGTGCATTTTCTAATAGCATCCGTTTCCCTCAGCCTGCCCATTTATCATTTATGCTGTTCTGTTTAAGAACAAAACTCCATGATCTGCATCAATTTGGACTGAGGGGTAGCAGGGAGGTCGGCAGCACTAAGTGTAAGTTTAAAGATGCCTTTTTGTTGTGGTGGTTATTTATACAGATCAGACGTCACACACAGAATCACACAGAATCACAGAATGACCCGGGTTGGAAGGGACCTCAAGGATCATGTAGTTCCAACCCCTTTACTAGATCAGGTTGCCCAGAGCCCCGTCCAACCTGGTCTTGAACACCTCCAAGGACGGGGCATCCACAACCTCCCTGGGCAGCCTGTTCCAGGGCCTAACCACTCTCCTAGTGAAGAACTTCCCCCTAACATCCAACCTAAATCTTCCCTCTTTTAACTTAAAGCCATTTCCCCTTGTCCTGCTATTGTCAGCCCTTTCAAAGAGTTTACTCCCCTCCTGGATGTAGGTTCCCTTCAGGTATTGAAAGGCTGCAATGAGGTCACCCCGCAACCTTCTCTTCTCCAGGCTGAACAAGCCCAACTCCCTCAGCCTGTCCTCATAGGGGAGGTGCTCCAGCCCCTGATCATCTTCGTGGTCCCGGAAAGTTATTCTCATCTGCAGCCTCTCTCAGCTGTAGCATGACAGAGCTGAGCTCCCATATACGTCAGGAAAACACCATCTGGCTGTGCCAGCTGCAGTGCACGCACAGAAAGGTATCGGTTTGCAACCAAAAGAAGGTGAGGAGTGAGATCTGTAAACACTGCTTTATAGGTGAAAGGCTGCACTCTGCTCTGTGGCCCCAGCAGGAAGCTGACACGCAGCAGCAGCGTGCAGAGGCCGCTTGGCTCCTCAGCTCCCTGCTCCCACTGCACTTTGTATCTCAAACGGTGCCCCCGGGGCTCACAGGCATTGGCTCGGTACTAAAAGCCATGCAGCCAACCTGAGACCTCACCTCAGTGCACGTCAGCAGGAGGCTGGGACGTGCACTGAGGTAATGAGAGGTTCACGGAGCACCTGCAGCTGGGTGTGCCACAAGGTGCTGCAGGGCCCTGCTGCGTATCAGCACAGCACACTATGCAGGAGAGGAGAAGCTGCCAGGTCCCAGCCCGCCCCATGCTCCTGCCTGCCTGATTTCAATAGGAGCAATAGAGCACTGCACCACACCTGCACTGCACTGGTTCCCCTCCAGGGAGGACTTTGCACTGTGGTGGCAGAGCACTCATTGAGTTCACACGTTCACGGGAACAAAGGATGAAATGCTAAAGTGGAATAAGAGGGAAAATCCATCCTTCTCCCACAGTTGCCTCCACTGGAACCAGACAGAGCGTGTGCTCTTGTAGGGCAGATGGTGGTGGTCCAAAACAAGGAATGACTTTCTCCAAACAAGGGATGGGTAATCGTGCCCCTGCTGCTCCTATGAGGGAGCTCCCAGGCCGAACCCTCACCACTCCGGGCACTGTCATTTTCATCTTGGTTCTCAGAGTGAGGCAAACACTTGTGAGGAGATTCAAGAGGTACATGGAGGCTATGAATGAACAACCACCTGCAGATAACCCAAGGATCAATGAGTGTGGTAAGAGGCTGGGGAAATACCCGTTCCTTAGGGCTAGATAGGACAAAAGACTTTAGAACATGTTCACTATCTGCCTGATATGGACTTGGAGAACTGACCTGGAAGGAGTGACCAGAGCTCAGAGTTCCTTCTTCCAGAGAGCAGCTGAGGAACAGCATGGTGAACGGCAATGAAGCCAAGCAGCTTTGTTCTGTGCATCTGTTTCCATTAGGCACCAGGAGAACATTGCTTTGCAATGAGCTGGAAAGGGGAATTCCTCTCCTATTTCTGCCCATCCCCATGCCAACGGAGCCCTGCCCAGCATCTGACCTAATGGAATCTATTCTGGTCCCACAGCCCTGTTGGGGCATCAGGTACCGGGTCCCAAACCCACAGGGAAAAGTGGATAAACACACAGTGCTGCAAGGAGAGCTGCGCACACACCCCAGCACAGACCCTGCTGGCAACAGTGGCTGCGAGTCCAGGCCAGGCAGAGGGCTACAAGGACTGAAGAAAGCCGGGGGGGGAAATGGGTTTGTTGGAAAATAACTTGTTGAAACTGGAGCTTTTAATGGGAAAGTCCACACAAGGAGGGTGCAGGCTGCGCTGAGGCCAGAGGCAGCTGGTGGCGGGAGCTCCCTGCTGGCCGCTGCCTCACCAGCTGCATCCAGAGCTGGGCCTGCAGCCTGCACGGATGGCTCCAGGCCCTACCAGCGCTGCAGGGACCCAGCACATCAGCTCCCATCCTGTCACCACCCTCACTTCAGCTCAGCTGTGCACTGAGCAGAGCCAAACTGCTGAGGTTTTCCTGACAGCACAAGAAAGGGTCATGTTCCGAGATGAGCAAAAGAAGTGTAATACAACCAGGATCTGAAGCCATGCTGCACTCACTACACCATGCTGAAAGCTTCAGGAGCTCACACCACTTGTTCTGCTTTTCCTTGATACCAGGTCTCCATTCTGTCCTGAGGTGGCAACAGCAGCAAACATCACTACACAATGCGTGTCCCGCAGGGGCTGGGCCCACACTGCAGCAGTCCAGGCAGAGAACACCACAAAGCACTATGTTTAATAACTCATGTATAGGCACAGCAACATGCAGCCCTCAGGGGCCACAGCCCACCTGTGGCTGAGGGACTGCAAGGCTCACACCCCCAAGTCCCTCTTTCCTCTGTAAAGCACCGTTGCCTCATCCTCTGCAGCTGACCTATTAACACACCTAACTCAGATTACAGACTATGCAGCTGCAGAAGGATTAAAGTACCAAGTGAAGCAAAGCTCATTACACTAAGGATACAGCCTGCTGGCAGGGTGCACGTCACCCTCACACCAACCCAGCTCCTGGCTCTGCATCAGACAGGCACAGGTACTCTCAGAGGACAGCCCACAAGCCTATTACAAAGCACATCTGCACACAGCCACTACCTACCTCCCCCTGCTGTTCCCATTCCCAGCACCACAAGCAAACACACACCATCTGCCATCAGGAACTGGGGCCTGTTGGGCAAGAGCTGCACGTGCTGACAGGTTGGGCTTTTCCCTAGCCCCAGGGCAAGCACTCCCAGTACAGGACTCTTGTTAGAGCAACCAACAAAGGTAGCGATGCATGCAGTGAGGGATCCACAGCCCTTCCTTGCATTCTGAGTCAATGCACACCAGGTGTGGAGCTGCTCAGTCACACACCTCAAAGCTGGAATCCTTTCAGCTGCTCCTAAGGGAGCTGGCACAGCTTAAAGCCAGTCGTAACCCCATGCTGTCTCAAGTTGCTGTTTTTATTTTGTGGATATGTTCAAGTCCGGTGCAGAACAGCACTTACATTCCTGAAGACCTGCATGGCCCTTCCGATGAGTTAGGACTACACAGAGTTAGTTGAAGCTGAAAGTCAGACAATTCATTGAATGCTAAAAATAATAATAACAACCTGCTACAGAACTTCAAGCGCCTGTAAAGCTGTACAAACCCATGTTGCCCTGGGGGCACTACACATGCACCAGCTACTTGACTACTATCTCCTCTGTGTACATTTATTATCTGCTGCAGGTTTGCTACTGGCTGTCAGAACTGAAACTCAAGTCACGCTACAAAATCAAACACCACGACTTGCATTTTAGCCTTCCAGAAATGTACTCACATTTTCACTTTATACAGATGTATCAAGCTTAAATTATTTACAGTTTAATGCCAAGCTGCAATAAAGGCCTGAAGAGAAGGCGGCTTCCCAGTCACGTAGCCATCTCTATCTGCTCTACAGCTACCTCTGCTGCCTGCCCCCTCCCAAAGGTAGCCTGAAAAACATTAAAATCTACACAAAGTTTTATTGCAATCATACAAGGATACATCAAGGGTCAAATACAACAAATACTATGATGCAATTTTACATTTATTAAACTACAGTTCAAAGCACAAATTTACACATTCTAAATACACTAAACATCTAATGAAGTCACACTGGTCTCCCACTGACATTTGATATATCCGGGCGAAAGACGATAACTTTACAAGACTTTTCTAACAGGAATCCTTAGTATAAAAACTGTGTACTTGTATGTAAACTGTTGAAGAACCCAAGTGATGGGTTTCCATCTCCACTAAGTCATCCATTTTGTTGCATATTTAAACGCTCAGGGGTTGAATAAACAGAAGTTTAAATTTGGATGCCATTATCTAACCCTCCCTCCCCCCGGTGAATTGTAGCTGTAGCTTGTTTTGCCTGGTCCCCATTAGCTATTACTATTTTTTTTTCAAGTTTTGAAGAGAATGAATTGAATTCGAGATTGTTCCATTTCTTCCACACTGGAATGTTGACCAGACAAACTACAGACTTGCAACTGCAGGTCTAAATGAAGCGTTAATGCCTGTTTAAGCTGCAGTGGAAAAGCGGTCTTCTGGGCTCAGCTGAATGCAAGAAGGCACAAAGAAGAAATTCTTCATCAATGTGTCTGAAGCAATTCCAGCATCTTGCATCTCATCCCTGCAGCAGAAAAGTAGGAGTTGTAACGCGGAGTTTTGAGTACAACTTAACACTGGATATGGCATTTGAAGTTTACTGCCTCTAGATATGTTGACTTTAGTCTCAGCAGAAGGGAGAATCCCATATGCTAAACATGGCTGACACAGGAAGGCTGTGACTTCATCAGATATATGGGAACATGGTTACTTCAGGATTGGAACAGTATGTAACTCGTACCATCTCCACGTCAACACTATGACCCTTCCTGCCAACAGCTACGCTGCCAAAACCATATGCAAGTCAACATTAGGAATCGCATGAGGAATTTCATAGTTGTTCCTAATTGCAAGTTTGCAAATGCAAAGTTATGTAGCTGTACAGTTTCCTAATCCTATTAGGGTAACCTCAACAGCTGCTGTCCAGCAGCAGGCAGCTATAACTCAGGAACAACCACCACTAAACATACACTCCACATTAGATATGTTGCTTTCCTTTGCCAACCCTAATGACAGGTTGGAGTTTTATCACACTCTCAAGAACATGCAGCCACCTGTGGGCTCATCTCCACCTTCCAGTATGTGCCATTCTAAACATTCATGCAAGAGTACACTCCTGGAATAGGTGAAAACAACCCTGCAACTGCTGAGAGTTTTCTTACCAGTCACTGAAGGACATCATGTAGTAAATGAGTGGCCTCTGATAGTCACTGAAGGTGGACTGTTCACCTAAGGTACCAGAACCCATGTTATCAAAGATGAGCCAATCTCCAACACTCAGCTCAGGAAGAAGACAGTTTTCCACAATTTGATCAAGCTCATCACAGGATGGACCCCAAAGGCTGCTTGCGAACAGAGGCTCATCTTCCTTGTATTTCTGTACAGAAACGTACCAGCAATTCAGGATTTAGGATATCCAATAAGGAAATGTTCAAGTATACATAAGGATAATTTTATAAATATATAGTTCCGTGTATATACAGTATGTACAACATACACAACATACATATAATCTATAAATTGTAACAACAATAAGGTCTATCCTCAAGGAATACAGAAGGACTCACCTTGTGAACCTCTGGGTTAGTATTCAGTTTCTCAGACAACTTGCTTGCAAAAGAACCATAAACACCATCATTGATGTAGTATGTAAATACTGGTTCATCATCATTCCTAGCTTGCTCCACTGCAGGTTAAAAAAGTAATTAAAATATAGGTTACAAAGAGTCTATTTATCACTAAAAAAATGCATGCAAGCCAACTTTAATCAGCTGTTGTCTCCTGAAAATGGACTTCAGTGTATTAGAATGGGAAGATTACGGACAGAGTAAGCAGTATGAAACAAGATTATTGATTCAGTTGTAGCATTAGATGTGAGGCTTAATAAAATTACTTTCTTCAGTAATAATCACTGTGAGTAATATAAATCCAATGTCTACTTTAGCAGAGAAAAAACTCACTCCATTTTATGTTTTATCATGTAATTCTAGTAAAGAACCTTCCAATACACCTTCTGTGAAGTACAGGATCTAGGCTTTACCACTAAAGTCAAAATCTATTGAGTAAACTAGAAATGCCTAATAATCTCCCTTCCTTTGTTACATTTCGCAGATAACATAGGGCCAGAACAAAAAACCATGGATTACATGGCATAGAAGGGTAAGGCATATATTAAATACACACCAAGACAAACTAATCCTTTCTTACTGGAGAGGACAGTTATCTCTGTCATTTCACAGCATGTAAAACACATTGCTTACCTCCAGAAGGAAGAAGTTTGTCACAGTCAACAGCTTTCTTTGCAATTACGTTAACTGCCAGTGTAAAAGCAGATGAAACGTAGTAACATCCAGGCTCTGCAATCACTTCGATACCAGATTCCTTAGGGAAGTAGACATCCAGCAAAGGCCTGATGACATGATTAACCTGGGAAGTTGAAGGCAGGTAAGACACATGAAACTGCTTACATGTATAGATCAGATACAGTCATACAATGAGTTGGAAGGCAAATAGTTCTGAAAAGCATGACACAAAGCTATTTGACCCTCTGTAATGAGGAGTGTCCTTAAAGAACAGCCAAATTTACAATGACTGTTTCAACATAGGTCGTTCCACTGAACACTGAGGACTGAGCACCACAAGGGAGAATCAAGCAGCTCCTCCTCCCAGCCAAAGTTCAAGCTGCAGGATAACACTCAGATAACACAAATCACTTCAAAGTTTCTTCCAGCACGACACAAAGTTACGTGTTGAAACAGAAGAACATCAGAAGTGCATTTTTGTGATTGGTTCTGACAGCTTTTGTATGAGAAATAGAGTAAGTTGTTTAATACCGATGCTCAGGTCTTCAATAAGTACATGGCTTAAGTTTAAGAACTTGTAACAGAACAGTCAAAGCTCCCAAAGAAAAACTCTGATTGTCATACACTGATAAGTTTCTATTGACTTTCACTGTCCTACAATCAAGAACATTGTCTTTCCAAAGACATAACAGTCAGAACAGGTTATTCTTTTGTCTGCAGAACTGAACAGCACAGCCCCAGTTTGTCCAAACCCACACTGAGAGTTATTTGAAAGCAAGATTGTTTCAGAACTGAAGATGAACCAAGTGTGAGGAGTTTTTATGGCAATGCCCTTTATGACCCAAAGCATGAACAATCCTCGTGCAAACCATGCAACAGAATGACCAGCTACGTAACTGCCAACCAAACAAAACATTTATTATTAACCCAACCCACCCTTACAAAAGTTATCTCAAAGAATGAATCATGGAAGTCAGTGTTCAGTTGTTGTGAATAGGAATAAAAAACAAAAGTAAATACAAGATCTCCAGTAATTTGGATCTCAAGGATTACAGCTTAACACAGAATTCAGAATGAGTGTCAGCTATTACTGTTAACTGTTGTTTCAGAGCGAAACACTTTGACTTCCTAAAGTAAAACAAATATCAACTTCCAATACATTGCTTACCTCTTCCAGCTGAAGCTCTGAACCTGTGAAGCCCCCACCAATATCCAACATGTTCATCTTAAAGCCAAATTCTTCCTAAAATGCATAGGCAGAACATTATGTCAGTACATAACAACTGTAACTACAAACTTATTGCTTTTTACCATAGTTACTGCCCATGTAGAATCATAGAATTACCCAGGTTGGAAAAGACCTTGAAGATCATCATGTCCAACCGCAGCCTAACCAGTACCCTAACTCTAACAACCCTACACTAAATCATATCCCTGAGCACCACATCCAAACAGCTCTTAAACACAACCAGGGATGGCGATTCAACCACCTCCCTGGGGAGCCTATTCCAGTACCTAACTACCCTTTCTGTGAAGAAGTTCTTCCTAATATCCAACCTAAACTTGCCCTGGCACAACTTGGCGCAAGTTTCATGTACTTATACTTTGAGATACTCAGCAAAGAATAGTCTAGTGAACAAGCTGTATCACAGTAACAATTAGCATCATGCCATTAAAATCAGTAGTAATAGCACGAGGATGTCAATAGAGGCTGGTCACACAGCTCTCAAATAGAAGAACCACAAATGTCAACTCCCATCTCATGGGATTTGTTATGTTCAGTGTTTGCCAGTCAGGGTGGTAAAAAGATCAGTGAGCATCTCAGTTCTATTGCCCTCTGTGTGCAGCCTGCCATAGGTAACACAGTAACTGCAACATTAACAGCAAAGAGATCAACTCATATTCGCTCTGATTCTTCTCTATTTAGAATATGAATTGCTTATTTATGCAGATACCTCCAGAGATGGGATCTGGGGGTTTTGCAAGATGGAAAATGCATATAGAGCACAGTTATTTACATGAGCCATCTGAAGCACCTAAACGATCCACTGGTCTTCACCCACATTCAGATGCCCACCAAAATACGACCCCCTTTAACATCTACGTGCCATAACAACCTCAGAAACCACACACACACCAAGTTACTTCCATCACAGTAACTGCCAAGATCCCAATGCTTCCCATTTTACACCAACTTGAAAAGGCCAACTGTGCATTTGCAGGATTGAGAGCTGAATTTCAACTAAAACTTTATCAAAACTAGGAAATTTTTTTGTTTTTAAAATGAAAAGTAACAGCTGTTATTTATTTCAGCCATTTGCTTCATTCTTCTCTAGGAAAGTAGGTCATCTTAGACAACAAAGATACTTGCTATGTGAGCAAATCAACACTTCTCCCAGTGCTGCCTGTAAAAATTTAATGCTTTATGGCTACTGGCAAACTGGGTTACTATCAGGATGACAGTATTTCATTCGCTAACTTTTGTCCTCAATTTGGAACTTAAGTCTGCTTTACCTCTAGCACATGTCTCACAATGAAGCATTTAGTCCATTACTAAAAGCTTTTCCTTACTTTGATACATTGAGGCAATAATGTAATGGCTTGGTTAGCATGATTAGCAGAGTGGATCCCCACTGCAGCAAGAGCATGTGAGTAAATATCCTACTTACAGCCATGTCAAACACACACCGAGCATCAGATATAGCATGAATGTACGTTTGCAGTTCCTTGCAAGAGCCTGAAACATGAAATCTGTAAGAAGAAAACCACAGTTAGTACACTGAGCCTGGCAGCTTTCGGACAAAGCAAACAGGTTCACAATCTACAATGGCAGGGCAATTAATTCAGTCTTAAGTAGTGCAAGGCAAGTTTGTGTGACAGCACATTAACTGCGTAAAGAACGTGCTCAGACCATGACTGCCTTTCTCTTCCACTGGATTAGCACACAAGGCCCATTTAGCTTCACAGCCTCATGCTGCTACAAATGTCCTATCATGGTCTTAAAAACAAAAGCCACAATCACAGAACGTTTCAGTCTTTGCTATCAAAGCAGCAAAAGTCCTCCTCTATGTGTGCCAACACTAACACAGTACCTGATGGAAGTTGTCTGTCTTACCCTCTTTGTACTGCCTTGCTTGTGTACCCCCTCTCCCAGGCCATTCAAATCCCTCCCCAAAGCTCAGGCCCTACTGTTCACAGCATCCACTGGCCCCAGCACTGGGAAGAAGGTGTGTTAAGGAGCACAACCCACCATCCAGTTACCCTAGGCCAGGTCTTAGTCCCATAGCAAGACAAAGCAGGCCTGTGAGCAGGTAACTGGGAGCAGAGTGGTACCAATGCCTCCCACAAGCTCCTGAATCTCCTGACTCCTTGTCCAAACAGTTCAGTAACACCAATAGTAACCAAGGTGCTTAACCAAGCACCAACACTCCTACAGGCTTCTAAAGACTTGTACAGTGCTGGTCCTGGACAGACCACACACATCCCCACTTGCACCACCACACTAAGTACATTTATTCAAGGAATAAATGTAAATAAAGGTTATGATTAACTTCTTAAACTAGAAATGCGTAAGAGCTGTGTGTTCTTGGTTAAAGTTAGTACAAACATTCTGGATATTAAAACAAATGTTCATTTTCTCTGTAGCATCATCTAACTCCCAAACAGCTTCATCACTTGCAGTGATTCTAATAGAATTATAGAATTAACCTGGTTGGAAAAGACCTTGAAGATCATCAAGTCCAACCGCAGCCTAACCAGAACCCTAACTCTAAAAACCCTACACTAAATCATATCACTGAGTACCACATCCAGATGGCTCTTAAAGACAACCAGGGATGGCAATTCAACCACCTCCCTGGGGAGATGCTTCCATGGATTCCCTGGGATAATACTTCCATGCTTCAATTTACCATCAGTTACAGATAGAAGATTTAAAACCATTTCGTTTTGACTTAATCTGACTTTTGCTTTAAATACTTTTTTGCTGTTTTGACAGCCTACCAGTTTTACTTGTTTGATTGCTTCCTGAAAGCATACACTTGCATACACTAGCATAGTGTGGCATACACTAGCAGCTGAAATTAGAACAAACTCATGCATGCATTTTTTCCTTCCAACAGTGAAATCTTTGTGTCAAACTTAAAACTAAAATTCCACAGACCATCTGAACGCTCTCAGAACACTGTGATTCACTCCTGCCCCAGCACGTGAAAAATCTGAATACTGTGCCCTGACATGACCAAATTGTGACACAGGACCCAGCTCTGAAGTAATGCAGTACTGTATTCATATCGTTCAAAACCATTCAGGTGTTCGATGATAGAGCATGAGATCTGATCTGCCACTAATTGCTCAGAAAAAAACAAAACAGAACAAGTTACCATGGAAGATGGAGTATGTGCTAGAAGAAGAAAGGCTTCCAAACCCTGCTTTAACACTAGTAGTAAGATTTAGGTACTCTAACTGCTCTCATGTCAGTAATAGTTACTGTATTTCATACTAGTTTTTGCTTGGATACAAGTGCTCTGCTTGCAAGCAAAAATTCATGATCTAGAATTTTTAATTCCTTATTGAAAAGAAGTGCCAGAAGGGAAAAAAGGCCTTTTTGTGCTGTAGCTCTAAGTCCTGAGCATCACACAAACACCAGTTCAGCCAGCAGAGAACAATGAAGTTACTCACTTAACACCAACTATTTGGACTCCAAACTCCTTAGCACATTCCATGAGGTGCCTACAGTTCTTCAGAGTGGTGCCAAACTTCATATTCATCTCCTCATCAGCAGTAATGTCTTCTGTGGCAATGTGCAGTAAGAGCCTAAGAGAAGGGGAAGATGATTGGGGCAGTTGGTTTACATCATCAGCACATGTGAAGCCTGAAGACTGTCAGAAGTATGTTGATTATGTTGTCAGCACTCCAGCTCCATCGATGGATGAGTCAAGTGAACCTAGTAAAAACAATCCTGTACAGAGAAAAAACTAGCAATTAGGGGCTAAAACATGGAGCCAACAAGGGTAAGGGATTTCGAAATGCAGCAACTAAGACTCTTTTGTAGCAGCAAGAGTCTGTTGGGTGCTGTAATGAAAGAGAATGTTACCTTCTGATATTGTAGGCTTTCCCATTAAAACCACGAGTGACTGTAATATGCTTTCCCCATCTCTGTCCTCTTTGTAGCCCAGGAGAAGAGCACATAGATTATCCTTCAGTCAGTCATTACTCAGATGTGGTTAAACACAACATCTGATGAAACCAGGTCTGACCCAAAGCACATTGTGGATGCATCCCTTCTTCCCCCACTCCCCACTTCTGGCTGGGTACAGTGACAAGGTGGGTCTGCCCCCGCCATGCTCCTCATAGGGTTCTTGTGCAGCAGCACTGCAATGAGCACTAATGAGCACTAAGCAAGAACACCCTTCCACTGCTCAAAGCTGACAGCTGGGCAGCAGTGGCAAACTGCTGTGTCAACCATTGACAGTTTGCTGTGCTGAAGTAAAACTGAACATCAAAGGCACAATCGTATCAAAACCTCTTCAAGTATAGCCCCAACATTTGGGAAATCAAACTGCTGCTCACTAAAAATCTGCAGCCTCCCCCACCCCACCCAGCCTTAGGAAAGGGTCATTTTATTAACAATGTGGAAAATCTGCACCATGATAAAGACATACAGACAACACAGAGCACATCACAGTTAACCAAGAGGGAGAGCATAAACCAAGGGTAAAAGCTCTGCACCCAAAGTGAGACGGTTCTGTGAACAGACACAGCCTGGCTGTAACTGCCACACATCAGAAGAACACGGCTATATAAAGACTTTGACATTTTGGAACTACAGCAAGAAAGAAAAGGAAGAAAAGCCATAGCTGTCACTTCAGTATTCAAGTTTTAATCAGTGTCAAAGTTTTATGTGAATTTCAATTAAAATGACGACAAAAAAAACACCAAACCAAGGGCGTACAAACAACTCTCTACCAAGCAGGAGAACTGGAGTTCAGGTTTTAGAGAACTCAGATGGCGACCTGCAATTCTTCTACTGAAGTTCTTATAGAATCAGGAACCTTTCAAGTACCCTAAGCTGTGGGATCCTTGGGAATTAGTAAAGCCTGGGCAGCTCCTTCATTGCATTCTCCCATTTTGCAACTTTTCCTGTCTCAAAAAAAACATGCATCTGAACTACTCTTGCTGTGGCCAGTGAGATAAAGAGCACCCGGTGAAAGAGGCTGTAAGATCACAGAATCACAGAATGACCCGGGTTGGAAGGGACCTCAAGGATCATGTAGTTCCAACCCCCCTGCCTGGCAGGGCCACCAAACATACACATTTACTAGATCAGGTTGCCCAGGGCCCTGTCCAACCTGGTCTTGAACACCTCCAAGGACGGGGCATCCACAACCTCCCTGGGCAGCCTGTTCCAGGGCCTAACCACTCTCCTAGTGAAGAATTTGAAGATTTGAAGAAATGAATTAAAATACCCCTAGTGAAACACCAGCTAGAACAGGTAGATCGCTAATGACAGAGACAACAGCCTTAGCATAATGAAGGCACTCAAATGCACCAAGTATGTCAAAATTATACTCAAATTATTTATCAGAGACTATATTCTTTGTGCAGTAAGTACTCTCCAGCATGCAAAGCACTGCCACACTGCCAAGAAGATGAAGTGTAATCATCACCAACAGCACTATTAGCTCCTGAGATAAAAAACAACAACAAAGCCATCAGAACCCCAACCATGCAGTGTAAGCAGTCCCCTGAACACCGGACTCAATAAAATCTTCCCAATTCCTCAGCTATGGCCACACTTTTGAGATGATGTGAATCTTTAAGGACTGTCTACAGTCAAGAATTCTGTTAAAAATGGAATTCCTGACATTCTAAGTGTGTTACCAGGAAGTGATATAACATTCACTTGGGCTCTTGTTTACTTTAAATAGATGTAGACCAGGGAGGTGATGCCTAATGACTTGAGCAAGCTTTTATCAGTCCAAAGTGAGCCACCACGCACTGGGAGCAATGTCTTAACAGTCAGAATATCAGTTTGCATGATCTCTACTGAAAGTTTTTGAGTCAGTAACTAGAAATAGAACTGGAGTCATTAATTGCAGGGAAGTATCTGTAGGTTATTTAATAGACTTCATGGCACATCCCAGCCAAAGGTGGGTCTCAATGTACAAGCTCATTTGCTCATAATCTCCACCTGGACTTTGAAACAGAATATTCTAGAAGAACATTAAGCCAGCATAACATAGAATAAGAATGGACTTGCAGATGACAAGGTGTTAAACCTGTGAAGCTTATCATCTGACATTATCATATGAATTATATGATTCCTCTCAAAACAAGGGGTTTATGATTGTACACAAAGCTGAGACCCAGAGGAAAAAAAACACTGAAGAGAAAAAAACTCTGCCTTCAAGGGAGGTATCAAAGAGAAGATAAATAGATGTAAATTGCATTAAAGACCTAAATATCATCGTTGCAGCTCAACAAACAACCCAGAACAGTGGTAAAATTAAGTTTCTACCACATAAGAAACAGAACCAGAATTCTGACACTTACTTTGCATTTGGATGGTTACGTGCAATTTTCTTCAGCTCAATATCACTGTCACAAGTCATGATGTTTATTCCAGCTTTTGCTGCATACTTTATCTGAGAAGGTTGCTTGCAAGGATTTGTAAATATAATGTTTTCAGGAGAAATGCCCAGGCCTTGCACCAACGCCATTTCAGACTGAAAGACAGGAACATACCAAGCTTCAACAGTCACATGTACTATCTCCCCTGAGTATTTATTACATGCATCCCAGTACCGTAAGAAATAGTTCAAATAAGCCAAGAAGAAAACTGTTCCTTGGATAGAAGTTTAGAATTTCAACAGCCAGTTACATAACAGTTTATACTTTAAGTTATACTATGTAACAACACGGGAGTTAATAGAAGCAAACTGATTTTAAAGCAGTAGAGGGGTGGAAGGAAATAAGGCACAGACAGAAAATGGAAACTTACCTTACTGGAACATGCAAATCCAACCCCAAGTGTTCCCAGGATTTCAAGTACACCTGGAGTAGAATTGCATCTCACAGTATAAAATGGTTTTATTGGTGCCATCACGTTCTGCCATTGTATGTTTTTCTTTACAAGCTTTCCAAGATCACCAACATAAAATGCTCTTTTTCCAGTCTAAAAAACAAAATTAGGAAAATAAAATGTCTGACATTGTGGGTTTGCTGTCAAGACACAAACAACCTATGAAAGTCATTAAAAAAATCCATGTATTTTTTGTCCTCCTAATAAACTTTGGTTCAATTCTCATTCGAGATTTTACCTAACAATTTGAACTAGCTTTGAAATCAAAGGGAATACCTACCACTTCAAAGACACTATGAATGCTTTCTAGACAATACCCTGAAATTCCTGGACAAAAGGTACTACTTTGAAAGCCAAATACTGATTTTATTATCTAAAAATAAAGAGTAGGTTACAGATCACTTCCAACTTTTAGGAGTCAGCAATGCTTTGGAGGAAGAAAATCCAGTAGGATGAAAGCATCCACAGTCTCAACATGATTTGCAGCTTATTATACACAGGGAAAAAAAATATGTATATCTAATGTTAAGATAATGGCATTACATCTAGCTATTATTAGTGAGAAATTGTTTGATAAGATCCAATTCATGTATTCAAATGCATTGAGACTGTTTTATCCACATTTTATGGAGCACAAAGTTGAAGCAGAACTTCAAGACCCAAGTTCAACGTGTTAAGGTTGCAGAGTCAAGTACGTAGCCTTAAAGAAAATGCACAGAATACTCTGGAAACTGCAACAGTCCCTCTTGTGCATCTGTCACCATAACCTTGCTTAATATCACGATGTCGATGTAGAGGACCTAAATCCAAACTGATCATTCTGTATTTGTTCAAAATGTGCGCTCAGTAACAATCCTGTAAACAAATGCCTCCTTTGTATTAAAGACCAGCACAAAATACATGATCAATCTGAATTAAGACTGTACATCACACGTTCATTCTAGCACTTGACTTTTGCAGATACAAAACTTTTCTGTTGTGGCTTATTGTATACAAAGTCTTTATTTCTGTTTTAAAAAAAAAACACAAATAGAAATTCCATCGGGTGGAAGCATACTGACCCCCTGTACGGGTCACCAGCAGGAATGGGATCTGGAGCTTTAGATCCATGGCACACGCCTTTACCCCTTGAGCTAAAGGAGTAAATGAAAGCAGCAGGAGGCAGCTATCCTCTGTGAGCCAGCCAGTGGTTGGAGACATGACATGTTGCCAGTAGTTTACCTATTTATTTGCTAGACAGAAAAAGAATATTAGGAATCAGGATTTGGGAATCCTTTACCTGAGTTCAGAAGGCCATGGGATTTAGCTATTTGCTTTACTATAATTGAGCACTTGCATTGGAACATTAGTTCTGATAAACCAAGGGAAAAAGCGAACAACTCATAGATAAGGCATATTAAGGATACAGGACTTGCTTAATGAAACTTCATTCTTCATAAAGCTCTTTCTTTCTACAACCTTGTCTACAAAACAAAGTCCATAACAACCATAACCAGCAGGTTACTAAACCTTAACAGTTTTCAGACCAGTTTATTTCCTTAGAAGAAAAAAGCTGCACCTCACAATGTTCCCTTGTACCTTCTACCTGTGCTTCTTACACAAAGAAGGAGATGGGGAATGTATATAACCATATGAGTGTGTCTGACCGCAGAAATGTTAAACATGGCTTAAAGCTGGCTCAGCATATGTTATTTGCCCAAACTTTGGCACAGTTTCAGGGAATAAGCAAAAAAAATGGTTTAACTCTGTAATATCTACTTGTCAGACTTCAGGTTCCTGGTCTAAACCCCACCAGTGGTAACATCTCTTGGAGGAATGAGATAGGAACGTACATTTAGTACATCAGCAAGATTACTTTCCTGCTAGCCATGCTAAAGGAGGTCACAACTGTTGCCCACATTTCCCCAGCAGAACTCAGCCTTCAGCAAACAAACAGCAAAGCAGAATCAGAACAGGTAACTACTCTGTAAGGTGAGTTTTGCCGACTGCTCCTCTGCTGCTGTCAGCTTACCAGCGCTAAATGCCTTGACCTACTTTGAAGATTTAAAGAGAACTAAACCAGAAGACATGGAAGATGTACAAAACTTACATGAGTATGTTCATAAATACAGTTGTCAATAACATCCGCGAGAGTTGCTCCTTCATCCAACAGGCCAATGGAGTAATTTGCATCCTCGAGAAATCCTTTCATCTCAGCCGTATTCCGCAAAGCCGACAGTCATAAACCAAGAAACACAAGGGATGGGCTTCCAAGCCTTATATCCGGGTCCTTAAATTATGCAACAAACTATACAAAAAAAACATAAGTCAATGAGAAAAAAGGCACAAAGAATATTCTTCACCTCTTGACAGAAACAGAACAGTGTTTGTTAAACAGAGCTGATTGTTTTCTCAGCACATCTGTATTTGCCTTCAGAAAAAAAAATAATCACACATTTCTCTAATTCAAAACATTGACAGAAACATTAGAGATGAACCTTAAAAAAAAATACTTCACTATGACCCTAAAAGTGAAAACAGTTCTGGCTTCAAGTGATCCCGAGGCCACGACAAGAGCTCTGGCACATGTTTGTTCCACCGCCGCTCCAGAGTAAATAAATAAAAACACAATTTGCAACAGCACTTTTCTTTATATTGTCAACAATGATGATGAAGCTTCTTTTCACTCAGCTGATAGAAAGAAAACCAGCTATGGAGCAGCTGCCCTTCCTTCTTGTCATTGTAGACAATAGGAAGGAAAACTCCAGCACAAGCTTTGTGTACCTTCTGCACAGAATCACAGAATGACCCGGGTTGGAAGGGACCTCAAGGATCATGTATTTCCAACCCCCCTGCCTGGCAGGGCCACCAAACATACACATTTACTAGATCAGGTTGCCCAGGGCCCTGTCCAACCTGGTCTTGAACACCTCCAAGGACGGGGCATCCACAAGTTCACTTTGCACATGCCACCTCTGCTCCTCAGGAGAACGACTTACTGACAGGTGCATTGAACTCCGTGGCAATGAGAACTTCCAGTTGCATTCAGGAGATGAATGATACAGACAAGTATGCTTCTTACTCAGCACACTTGTGTTAGGTGAGTCATACACCTCAGTGAATGCTGGAGATCCAAAACAATCGTGAAAAAGTAAGAAATCTTGACCAGTGTGCTAAGGAAATTATAAGTATGAAATTGAGTATTAGAAAACTAATAGTAAAATAACAAACATGAATCACAGAATCATAGAATCATAGGGGTTGGAAGGGACCTCTAGAGATCATCGAGTCCAACCCCCCTGCCAAAGCAGGCTCCCTACACCACGTCACACAGGTAGGCGTCCAGTTGGATCTTGGATATCTCCAGAGAAGGAGACTCCACCACCTCCCTGGAATATATCTAAAAGGTTAAAAGCAGAGTTTAGACCTCTTAGAATCACTCCTTCCCACTATGACTTAAGCAGCCCAATATTTAACTAAGTTTTAAAGTCCTTCATGCATCCTCAGGAACTTGGCAGTTGCGTAACAGAACATTAAACTTTCTTTCTCCTACAACAGATCTTTTGTCATCCAGCTGCAAGAAAAACACCCAAAGAAAGGAATAAGTAAACAACCATCCTGCACACATGCAAAAGCAAAACCATTTCCATTTTTAGCAGATTATTCAAATACAGTAAGCAACACTAGCCGTTCAAAAACCACAAGTTTCTCATTTTGTTACACTGTGGGGTGGTCACTTCAGGGAAAAGTCTATTTTGTGTTACACGTCAATCTACAGCATCCTTTGGACATGGTCTCATAACTTCTTCTGAAGTTCAACAAGGCTCAATGGCAAGATTGTAGCAGGGCAACCCTGTAAAGGATGACCTGCCATGACTCCAGCTTCTCATCACCCCTCCTGCTCACATCTGATCTGTCACAACTCTACCTGGCTGCAACCAAATGAATACACGTGAGAAGCAACTGGGCTGACAGAAGCCTCATAACTGAGCTGGGTTTCTTCCCTCACACTGTTGGGCAAATTTCACATTTCTGACCATAAGCTCCAAATTCCCAGGCACTTTGTACAAGCAAAGCTGAATTATTTTAAGGACTACTTACATAGAAAAGGGTACTAACTAGATTTTCTTTTCCCACCTCTCTGGTACTATGAGGCACTTCCAACACTCCAAAGCCTGCAGACAGTCAGAGCCCCTTCCGCTGCACTACTGTGTACCTCCATTCACCCCTCTGGGACAAAGCACAGATCTGCACCGTCAGAAGGTCTGAGGACACTCAATGGCACCAGTAACAAGCACTGAATAGATTTCAGACTCAGCAGACATGCACACACCCTGCAGGCTAATTGCTGGTGCCTCTGACTGCACACCAAGCTTGGTCTCCTAAACAATAGCTGCCTTTTTTCTCTCCAAGCCCTTGTATTTATTGAGTTAGATGGGAGTGGATTCAGACTAATTTTATAGTACTTTTAAAATAAAGATTTTTGTTGTTGTAGTTAATGATTCTGGTGTCTAGAGTTTACAGAGACAAGCTGCCAACTTCTCTCCAAAAACTACCTTTTAACTTCTAGGGAGATCCTGTGGGGAAGAAGGAAAGAACAGGTTCAAAGAAAGCATGGAGGGGGATGAAGCCTTTCTACCACCACTAGTTACTCAAAAGCAAAAGCAATAAGAACACTGGTAAATTAACTTAAGATCTAAATTAATTTTCCACTTAAAAGTTGAGGAAAAATATGTTTCAGAGCAAAAACGAATGTACTGATTTCAGACAAGCAGAAAGCTCTATGAAAGATGGTGAAAACATTTGCGTTTCACTCAACTAATTGATCACAACTTTAAACCAGAGCAAGGATTAACCAGGCAGCAAGAGCTTGTTGGTAGTTTTGATGCAAGCCACTTGCTAAGAGGCTGCCTTCTATACTTCACTTTACCAACAGCAGCTTCCGGTCAAGAGGTAGAGAGGAAAAGGAATTCATACACTTGTAGGTAAATGAAACAGCTTGCAAGAAACCCGAACAACTCAGTATAACCTTCCCCAAGCTGCTAAAGAGCACTTTCTATTTCTAAGCATGCCTGTGACATTCGAACTTCCCGTTTTGCAAAACCCACACAATAAAAAAGAGCTAATGTTAGCCTACCAACTTGTGTGCTCTGCCTCAGCTCACCCCTCTCCTCTTCTGTGTCTCCTGCACCAGAAGAAATTACTTCTCTTCAGTCTTGTTGAGAGCAAGATAGGAAAAGGGAGACTTCACAAGGAGAAAACAAGGAGAAAACTCCTACCAGTGCTGTCAGCAACACCACAAGATGGTGCATACTGAAGAGATTTCTTTTTTCTGTACCAAAAGCAGAGCTATTAGGGATCACGCTATAGAACCTTACACTTGTTCTGCCCCCAACCTCCAAAGAAGAAAATCAAGAAGGTGTACATAGTGATCACACGCAAAAAGGAAATCAGAAGAATGACTTCAGACTTCTATATCTGTAGCATAGAGTCAGGAATGATTAGAGCACAAAGTTCAGTCCACGTTAGGAATGCTGACTTATTGCTAAATCATAGTTTTTACAAACTTCAGCAGCTGTTACACTCCCAAAATGTCAGCCTGCACCATGCTCCAGGATGTGTACTTCATAAGGGCAAACAAAGCTGTCAAAAGGTACAAGATTTCTATGCAGGCACAAAACTGCTCTCTCTAAAGGAAGCAATACATCCTCAGGCCCCTCAGGATTTAACACGATGATATCCCAGATATAAGAACTTCAAGATAAAAGTCCAAATGTGTAAACACTGTGATTAATGCAAACATCTGGAACACAAGATAATTAAAATACTCCAAGAAGTGCCTAAGCACGTGCTTGTAATGTGCAAAAAACTCATAACAAAACCATCATCTCCATTGTTCATTACATTGTCAGACCTACATGTTGGTTGATCTGAAGTTTTCTTTTTCTCCACTCAAAGCTTCCCCTGTAAAGAATAAAGTCTCTGCAAAGCAGACAGGTTCCCAATAATGCCTCTCAGCTACGTGTCTTATTAGGCAATATAAATATTTATGAGATTAATTACGCCAATGCAAAAATCATAAAGAGGTAGGAGAGTTTCAGCTCACCTTCATTACTGTTCCAGTTCTTTGAGAGTAGGAGATTAAAAAGTAGAAGCATTTTCACTAACACAGCCAATTAGATACTGAAGCAGGTGCATCAGAAAAGTAGAAACATGAGCCCTTTGTTTTCAGTACCAAAAAAACTTGAAACAGTATCTTGAAAAATTACTCTAAGACAGTTTCACTCAGTGAACATCAATCACTCACAGTTGTCAACCAAGTCACAGGTTACAGGTTTCTCTGTTTACAATGATGGTGGCTATTCTGCATTTCCAATTTGCCCCTCAGTAGGGTCATGGCAGAGCACCACTCAGGTGTTAGACTTGTGCAAGAGACACTTCTGAGAACTTTTTTCTTCTTCATTCATGTTCGAGTACATTATTGGAAGCTGCACAGCTTACCAGCAGGAATAGCCTTGGAAATGCACAGGTACTTGCACTGTAACATCTTAGCACTCCTTGCCTATAATACAAACAGTGATTTCTTCCCCCTAATCCTTAGTCCATAGTCATGTCTCTTCTCCCCACTGGTCCCAGCCCCTCACTGCCTTCCCAGCTCTCCTGTTTCATGACTGCCACCCAGCCCCATCTAGACAGAAAGTCAAAAGAGCCTCTAATGTCAGTCGGTCCAAATAACAGCTACTTGCACTGGGCATAGGCAGGGATGGTTAACAGGTTGTATCTCCATTGGTAATTCCCCCCATTTCTGATCAACCAGACCTGGCAATACAGATTCTTCCAAGACCAATACTTCAGGCCTCAGCTTCCAGGTTGTTTGCTCAGGAAGTCAGAGCTTCAAAAGCAAGACAGAACTAGATCAAGTTCTTCCTTGTTCTCTAGCATAAGGACAGAAGTAGGAGGGGAAGAATTTAGAAAGGAAGCAAATTTAATGGGAATATAAGTACACCCTCAGACAGAAGATTTTTTATAGAAGTCCCGTCATAACGTAAGATTAATAGTTACATTTAAAAGCTCAGTTGACCTTTTCCCCCCCCCATTAAATCACAAGTTGAACAGGACTCAAACTACCAATTAGCTGCTAACTCAAATACTTCCCAGCTGCGTTTGAAGCTGTTTCCCCTGCTTCAGCACATCAAATCACACTGACTTACTGGCGAACATTTAAAGAGCACTGCTACATACATCATCACTACATTAAATATTGAACTACTTACATTTATATACGGTTTACTTGTATTGAAGACATAAGCGAATCTAGAGCAAAGCAAGTGCACAGAATACAGCAAAATCCAGTGGTATTTCCATTCTAGGACAAGCTACATCTCACCCTATTTGCTGCAGTCTCAGTGAAGAGAACAGCCTTCTCCATAAAGAAGGAAACTTCGGAAGCAATATTGACTGAACAGTTTAAGAAACCCAAATTATTTTCCAGTACATCAAGCTTTTATACTACATTGCCTCCCTCCTCCCGACAATTCTGCTGCCTTTCCTATCTTTTAACTGCTTCTTTGCTTTCTTCCTGTTGAAGTAGAAACCATCATGGAAGACTGTTCTACCCACACACTGAAGCTCAGAAGCTAAGCAAGAAAACTTACTTAGATCTTCCACTTACAAAACCTTAATAATCAAGTTACCAATAAAACAACTGCGATATTCAGAGAATTTTCAGTGCTAACTATATTTACTCAAAAAAGAACAGTGCTCTATACAGAGCCAGCTACATTTGGCTAATTCCATCATGGCTTCAAACACAGCCAGAAGAACCCCATCCCCGGAGAGAAAAGACAGAACTAACGATAAGCTGTGCTCACCCTGTGCTGCCATTGACACATTATTTTCACAGGGCAACGTCAAAGTAAGTCCCTTATTAAGGGACACACTACCATAACCAGAAGTTAAACTTGCTATGGACTTTAAGCAGTACCTTGTTCAGTTAATCACACCTAACCATTGTCATTCTTAAGTTTTGCATTAAAAATACCAGATAATCTGGAGAGAAGTAATACTGTTGCAAAAATCAGCTCAATGCAGATGCTATAAATGCATTTCCAGCCTTAATGATTCTGTGATTTAAGGGTATTGTTAAAACTGTATGAAGTTATTGTTTTATGTTAACAGAACAGAATAACCTCACACATTCCAGAGTCTTCTGTACTCCTTGAAATCAGCTACATGCATTTGTTTGCTTTAATTTGCCATGGGTTTTGTTCTGCTCTAGTAACTGCTCGCCTATTAAAACTTAAAGGCCATTGTAATTGGTGTATGATATCCACTCAGCACGGAATTCCATCTTCTACAGCAGCTCAACTACAACTATTTGTGGAAGTGAACAGCAAGCGGCAAATAATGGAGACAGGCATTTGGGGAGACACACCCTTCACAATCAGCAAGTTACTGTTTACAATAGCAGATTTTAACTACTTTAACCACTTCAGTACAAAATGCCCTCAGAAATCACACAGTACTTAGAAAAATCATGATTTGATGTTAATAGCCAAGCGGTGTCAAGTCATAACACTGAGACTGAAGCTACTGCATTTTATTGTAGGATCTCTGTAGCTAGTGGTCCTAGCTCAGAAAATAACTATTTACAAAGCTTACTCATACATGTTTAAGTCCCACAGAAACCAGTAACACCATTGAGAAAAGTATTCCATACCTACAGAAATCACAGAGCTCCACTGAATGAAAGCCCAGGACACCACATACACTTTTATTTTTCAGTTTTCAATAATCTACATAAAGAGAGTTATCTTGCTGATCAGAAAGGCAATACATACTATTCACAGTTTTGGAAGTATTGATCCGCCTGTATATAGATGAAGGGCAAGGAAAAAAGACTTACATGGACAAGTTAGGAGATGGAACCCTACTATCATCAGCTAGGTTCCCAAGGTGGCTCGGCGTTGAAGTCGAACTGTTCTCTATAAAGCACTTCTCCTAAGCCTTCTGGATAGTTGTAAACTTGATCAGAGATTTTGCCCTGCGGGAAGAAAAGCATACAAAGGTAAATTTGATAGCCAGAATAGCCAGAAACTTCACCTTCAAACATGGAGCATTTTCAGTTCTGTATATAAGGAGGTCTGTGGCTTTCCCTTAGGAAAGCCTACAATCACCCACAGTGCCATTTCCAGCAGTGAACGTAAGCTCTGAGAGAGACCAGGTCACACGTATGATGCACTGTTAAGATGTACTAACTGGGCAACTGAAACTGCCTGCTTGTGTCCATCTGCTGCTGCCTGAGCTGGCAGATCTTCAACCTGGAGGCAAAGAGATCCTGCTTTAAGGAAGGCCTCAATGTCTGACCACCCTCCCAGAAATACTTGTAACTCTGTAACTGTTATGGTCTGCCTTCACTTCCTTTCTCTACTTTGTAATTCCTTTGCCACCTTCCCTTTCTCTGCTGTGAACCAAGGTGGCGTCTGGGCAAAAAAGCTCTGCGGGTGAAAACAGTGCTTTAAATAGTGAAGCTGAACACCATACATACAAATCCAGAGACGAGCAAGACATGAAAAAGAAGCAAACCTATGTTGGCCTCCAAGAATGAGGAAACATTTCAGCTGGCCCATAGAGACTAAGGCTGTTACACACAACAGCAAAGCAGCTTTCTAAAGTACACGGCTAAAATTAAAGCAAAGCAATGACAGAACAGTATGAAGGCCACAAAAAGCAGTCAAGAGACACTAACCAGCCGTGCCGAGAAGTTATTCCTTCCAAAAGAAACCATCGCTTTCACAGAAATAAACTAAGTACAGAAGAAGTGGTTGTATGAAAACCAGCATATGCTAAATTTTCCACAAATTTGTTGTGGTCTATGGCACGAAATCCAGAATGCACCAATGTATTGTTTAAAGAAAAGGAGTCTTTGCTGCTCTCATTATTTAAATGAGGCTACATGTGCAGACTACAAAGAACTGGCTTCTGGGAATCTCCTAACACAAACAATCATCTTTTCAACTCCATTACAGTCAAGCAAACAACCAAAGTATATTTCTCCAGTTATTCTTGCTACTGTTAAGATAAACTACTGTACTCTAACTTGAGAGCAACTTTTCCCACAGCAAAGAGAAATCAGCTTTAGCTATAAATTAGCATAAGCATTCTGTAGCATATAATATTAAAAATAAGCCTCACTGCTCAACATTATTTGAGATATTATCACAGAGTCATAGTGGTTGGGAGGGGCTTCTAGGTATCACCCCGCCAAACCCCTGCTACAGCAGCTCCCTGCAGCTGTCATACAGGGAAGCATCCAGGTGAGCTCTGAGTATCTCCAGAGGGAACCCTACATCCTCTATGTGCAGCCTGCACCAGTGCTCTGTCAGCATCCAAGTAAATATGTTTTTCCTCATGTTCAGACTGAACATCTGTGCTCCAGTTTGTTCCCACTGCCCCTTGTTACGCCACTGGGCACCACCAAAAAGAGCCTGGCCCCATCCACTTGACTCTCATCCATTAGATATTTATAAGCACTGATGAAATCCTCTCTCAGCCTTCCCTCCGGGAAAAGCAGCCCCTGGTCGCACCTTTTCCTCATAGAGGAGATGCTCCAGGCCCCACATCATGTTTATGGCCCTCTGTTGGACTCTCTCCAGTCTTCCTTGAATTGAGGAGCCCAGCACAAGACACAGTACTCCAGATATGGCTTCACCAGGCCAGAGTAGAGGATCACTCCCCTCAACCCACTAAGCACACTGTTCTTGATGTGCCCCATTGGCATTCCTAACCACAAAGGCACACTGCTGGATCATGGTCCCCCCTCTGTCCACCAGGACTCTCAAGTCCTTCTCTGCAGAGCTCCTTTCCAGCAGGTCAGCCCCTAACCTGTACTGACACATTGTTATTCCCTTCCCAGGTCTATGACTCCACATTTGCCCTTGTTGAACCTCATTAGGCTCCCCTCTGTCTAACCCTCCAGCCTGTCCAAGTCTTGCTGTATGGCAGTACGGTCCTCTGCCATGCCAGCCACTCTTCCCAGCTTCATATCATCAACAAAACTGCAATCGAATTATGGAGCTTATGGAATTCTGCCATCTAGAATTAACGTATATGCAATGTGTTTTATCAGCCCTTTCATGAAGCAAGAAGTCGATAACATTTTGTTTTCAGATTATGCATACAACACCACTTTCTTTAAATAAGCCAGGAGCCCCACTGTACTGTCGGAATGCTGTACTTACTGTGCTCAAGAACTTGTACAAATTCCAATGATTTTTGAATCAAGTTTACCTTCCTAGTGCATTAAGTCACTGAACACAGGTACTTCTAAGGGGAACGCGTGACCTTTAGCGCAACACATTAAAGGACACGCTCTGGATAAATATAATCAGCAGGACTATTCTGATAAATGTTCTCACATGCCCAAGAAGAAAGCATCCAGAAAAACAGCTTCCATGAAGCTGGAATGAAACACAATCATTTTCTGTAGCAAGTTAACCATGAACGGCTCTAAGTTCCAAAAGGCCTTTGGAATTTCCTTTAAACAAAGATTATTTGTCTGAAAAATCTACACGAGCGTATAGAAAACAGTCTGACTTATTTCATATTGGCAAATCTGCATGAAAGAGACATTTGGAGATGGAAATATGATTTCAAAGCATACTAATTTTACTCCATAAGGCAAGTAATTTAACTAACAAAGAGCTAGTTTGCTCTGCTGCAGTAGAGCAGGACAACCATTTTAAGCCACAGCGGCACAGCAGATGCTCATAATTCATATGGACAATGCCAATGTTGTCTATGTGATGAAGCACAAATGACAAGTCCCACTGTATAAGAGTTTTAAAGTAGGTATACAAGTGTTCTGCACTTCACAGTGAGCTTGAAGTTGTGGGTATGCGCTTTGCCTTCTAATGTTCAAGTGACACCTATATGCATGTATTTGTGTACCATCTGTAAATACATCAGCAGGTGCCTAGTGTCTGACTGCACGCAGCTTGATCAGCAGTGCTGTACTTCGTACCAAGCAACACTATCCTGCTGAGGAACAGAAAAAACCCTACCTGTCCAAAGATCATAGCTTTTCCAAAACAACTGTGTCAGCATGATGTGCCCTATGAGCATCAGCCTGAGCCATTTCTAGCCGATATGGCCTTCAGATCCTAAGCCTGACACACACACAGGCCTACAGAATTGAGTATAACTCATTTTCTTCACTAAAATGATCCGCTGCGTCTCTCAAGTCCCAAAATAAACAACAAAAATAATAATTAAAAAGAATAATCTAATTATCTGAAATAAAATATCTAAGAGCCAAACCCTAAATATCTAGAAACGACCTCACACAGGCAGACAGACAGACTCAGAGGCACCAGCTCCTCAGGTCCACAAATAACACAAGCTATTCTTCTGGCACAATAGGTCTTTTCCAGGCCAGTGCCAAGGCATTTCTGTGAGGCAGTGTGAGGGAAGTGGGGCTGTGCTCGCTGTCCCAAGGAGCACGCAGGTCTGCCAGCAGTTCTCCCATCAACTCTCTCCTGCACTAGATCAACTGCATTTCATACTGAAATTTGCCATTAAACCCGAATTAGTCCATTACATGATTAAGCATCCCTTCAGGAAGAGACAGTATAAACTCCCTGCCAGAGCACACTGTCTCTCCTTTAATTGGAGAGATTGAATCATTCTCAAATCATACCCTC
This sequence comes from Coturnix japonica, assembly GCF_054131305.1. Classification (NCBI taxonomy): domain Eukaryota; kingdom Metazoa; phylum Chordata; class Aves; order Galliformes; family Phasianidae; genus Coturnix; species Coturnix japonica. Next base: position 18,232,511 of record NC_140664.1, on the reverse strand, counting down.
CAGCTGAGCATTATTCCCAATATACACCTGCACCAGCTTTTTCTTTCAAATACAGCATAAAAAGAAACAGCCACCAGCACCAAACTAACCCAAACACATAAGCAGATCGCCTCCATGAAGCTGCAGCACAGGAAGATGCAGTAAACCTTCCTCTTGCCTCCAAGTAAAGTAGGAGAAAATCTTGCATGGCTGTTTACCAGCAGACAATGCCATCCCATGCAAATTGTTGTGGAAATCCCTCTTTTTCATGAGTTTTACATCCCAGGAGCTAGTGGCTGTCTGCTCTTCCCTGGCAGTGAGAGGGAGGGAGGTCAGTGTGCTCAGCCCACCCCAGGCAGAGGGGTGAGAGAAGAGAGCACCTCCCTGCACTCACCATGGCCCCAAACACATGGGGAGGGGGCTGCAGTGGTGCAAGCATCAGCCACAGCGGCAGCAGCATTGTTCGCAGGGTGACAGGAAGAGAAGAACTAGACTGGACCAGTCCAGACTGGAACAAACCCCTCCTACCATTACTATTATTCACAACCCCCCACTGTCGTCCCCCCCCCAGCACTGCTGTCTCTCACATTTATCAAGGAAAGAATGGCAGCAAGTGCCGGGGCTTCAGAGCCAAAAACCCAACAGCTGGGGTGGGGGTTGAAGCTGAGCAGCATCCCCCAACACACCAACATGAAGCGCAGAGAGCAAGCAGTGCTGCTGCCTGGGAGAGGAGGCAGACCCCAGCTAACCTGTTCCGTGGGACGCTGTGTTTTGGTGCCAGGTGGCTATTTTCAACTGGGAGTACACAACCAGTCACTGGAGACTGCTGCAGAGCTCTGCAACTCAATGCTTCTCCCATCTGCTGGCATGCAAGGGCTGCGCAGGATTCAGAAGGGCTGGAAGGAAGGTTTTAGCTCACTTTCCTCTTTGCCATAACCAGGTTCCCTGGCAAAGACTTGCGGCTCCTTGGGCTCTGAACGGGTCTCTGACATCTGTGGTGCTGCCTACTAACAGCTGCAGTGCTTCCTTCAGCCATCTCAGATGTCCAATGGCTGCAGCCCCCCTATCCACACGTCACCCCCACCCCCTACACACACACTGTGCTGGCAGCTTGCTGTGACCAGCAGTGTGGGCCATCCTGACACCCAGGCTCAACACTTCACTCTGGGCCACAAATCGACCCTCTGCTCTACGCTTCCCAAAATCACAGCCAGCAACAGCCGGATGGGCCACCACAACCAGCAGAGATAGACACATTGAGGAGGCTGAGCCCCAGAAAGGAGCCTTCCAGAAGGACCTGCAGCACCCAACCTGCAGCTGTGCCCACTGACCGAGGGGAGGGGGAACGGCACATCCCTGAGACAAGCGTTTTTCTGCTGTCTTCTTAGGAGAAGGCACAACTGTGGCCGCCGCCAGCTGACCCGGAGCAAAGGACTCCCCTTTCCTCCCGGCGCTGAGGCAACGTGCCCCGTCATTTCTGCTCTTGCGCCGGAAAGAGCCACTTGTGCAACACCGCATGACTTGTGCCATTACCCTCCTGCCTCGTGCTGTCACCGCGCTGCCACCAGCCGCACCGAGAGGGACGGCCGGGGTGACACCGGGCCAGCCCAGGAGCGGCTCAGGTGAGGGGAGGAGAGGTGTGACAGCTCGGGAGGGAACCCGGATGGATGGCCACGGTTCCAGACACACAACATGGCCTCTGCGAAGCAAAGGAGGAGAGGCGCCTCGCCGTGCCGCCAGCACTTCTGCTTCCCCAGCTCCCTGCTCGGCAGCCGGGCCCGCCCGGCGGCACCGCGTTCCTTCCCGGCTGTCATTTACCGGCGGGACCGCGGCCAGCAGGGCAGCCCGCAGCGCTGCGGGCGGCTGACAGGCCGAGCACGGGCCGAGCGGCCCGTTCGCCCCGAGGGACCCCGGCCCAACCCACGGTGCCGGGACCTCCCGCCGGCATCGCGCTCCCCCCGCCGCCCCCGGTGCCCCGGCAGAGGAGCGGGGTAGGCGGCACGCAGCCCCTCCGCGGGGATCCGCCATGTTGGGGCCGCCGCGGCCGCCGAGCCCCCCGCCCGCTCCGTTAGCGCCGCGGTTCTCCGCCCGTTCGCTTCCGAGCCCCGCGGCAGCGCGACGCCGCTCCAGCGCGGTCCCGGCCCCGGTGCCCGGCCCGCCCCTCCCGCCCGCCGCTCGGCGGGCACGGCCGGCCGCCATGTTAGCGCGGCGCCCGCTGACCCTCCGCCCGCCGGGGCGCGGGGCTCCCTTCGCCCACCCCATCCCCGGGACGCGGCCCCGGACAGGGGCGACCTCGGCCGCGACTCATCCCCGCCACGTTCCGTTCGCCGCCGCCGGCAGCGATGGGGGCAGCCGGGCTCGCTCCGGCGGAGAACGGGCAGCATCACGGCGGCCTCAGCCCCCGCCCCGGCGCCGCTTCCCCCCGGTTACCCCGCGCGGGCGATTCGGCTCCCGGCCCCGGTACTCACGTGAGATAACGGCCCGAAAGATTTGGTAAATCGTCTTCTCTTTTTCGGCGGAATTTTTAAAGAGGGATGTGGGAACCTACAGCAGAAATACAGGCGGCGGCAGCGGCGCCTTCCAGGGCCATAGGCTGCGGGGGCGACCGGCGGGGAAAGCGCAGCGCAGCGCCGGTACGGGAGGGCACGGACACACAGAGACGGGACGGAGCGGGCCGGGGCGCGGGGCTGCGGCGGAACGGGAGCGGAGCACGGGCGGCGGAGCGGCGCGGCGCGGCGGGCAGAGGAGCAGGGGGCGCCGCCGGCTCCGCTCTTATAGCGGCGCGGCCGCGGGGAGGGACCGGCACCGCGCGTCACCGGCCGCGGGGCGGGAGGAGCCGCCGCCGCTCCCGCCTTCCCGCCTCGAGCCCGGCTCCCGGCGGGCATGGCCGCCTGCCCGGCCGCCCCGTGCGGGGGGAAGATGAGGCGCTGCCCCGCCGTGCCCGATCCGCCGGCGTGGAGGCGGCCGACGGGGCAGGTGCGGGCCGCGCGCTGCGGCCGCTTCCCTCGGGGCCCGAGCGCCGCGCCGAGCGGGGCCCCTCACACTGCGGCGCCCAACCGTCTGCTGAAGGGGGGTTTCTTTGAGCGGGCAGTGTTGTGTAATAGCCTGAATCTCTGTTCTGCTAACAGCACCCACAGCGATGAGACCAGGCCGGTGTCATGCTGTTCTGAGCGGGTGGCAGAGGCTGGGTCCTCACAGCCAGACAGGAACCTTCTTCAAGCAAGAGAATAGGAGCCCGCTGCCTGCTGCTGGTACATGGAGTGTTACTCCTCACTGGAGGAGACCGAGCATGGCATGGTTTGGGTTGGAAGGGACCTAGCATGCCTCGCTCTTAGGTGAGTTTCAAGACAAGTAAATACATGAACTATGGGATTTAGCTGACCTGCTTAGGCACTTGTACATCTGCACATCCTAAAGTCCTTATTACTTCTTAGCATCCTTGTGAGGAAGTGCAGCTTGTGCTGCAAGTGGAAAACAGCTGCTCAGAGACAGGGAGCTCAGGTAAAGGTCACTAAGGAGTTTGATGGAGGAGCTGAGGACCAAACTCCGATCCCACAGTCCTGCCATGTTAGTTATAGAAGCACACAGGGTTGTCAGGTTCTTAAAGCTCCTTCAAGCATTCATAGTCCTTCCAAGGCACTAAAATCTACTGAACCCCATAGAAGAGAATGGGAAGCAATTGTTTTGGAAGGTTACTGCTAGTCTAAGAACATACTAATTTGTTAATTAAAACCAAAATCCCGTGGGTTAGTGCAGGTTGGATTTTTTTTTTTCCTTCCAAAGCAAAGCTGGGTTTGTTGAGTTCTATAGGACAGAGAATGTAGGAAAGTGGCTAATAGACACACACCTGTCATCTCCTCAGAGATGAAACGAGACAGAAAGTTCTGCAGCACGCAGTGATGGAGTTTGTTTACTCTTCATCCGTTGTCACCTTCTCTTTTGCGAATCGTTTTAAATGAGGAGGAAGTGAGCTGACAAATGTATGCAGTCTCAGTGCAGAGTCTCATCTTTCCCGATAAGAGCACTAAGAGGATACAGATCAGCCAGTAAAATCAGGCACTTAATGCTGAAGTCAGAGGACCTCTTGCATACATTTGCGCCAAACCCTGCATTTAGGAATAAAAACAGAGCAGTTTGCTGTTTTCTCAAGTGTATTTCATGCTACACCCCTCATTGGTGACTCGCCTGCTGTTTTGAGTTCCTATTCTGGGATAGTAAGTGCAGGAGGAGGAAAGGAATCACCAAGAAACCAAAAATATAACCCACACACTGCAAGGAAAAAAAGAAAAGAAAGCAAGCTGTAGAGAGATAGGAAGAGAGACTTGGACAGATATGGACAAGGGTACCATAAATGTGAATCATTAACAGACAGAAAGGGAGGAAGGATTAGAAGGGAGGACAAAGGTTATAGGGATATAACCAGAGGAGCCATTCAGATTGCTGTATTCTTAGGGAAGACAGACTTTTTAAAATGTGTTTTTGGAAAGGATTTAAACCAGGAGAAGGGCTTGGTTTAAAGTGTGGAGGAGTTTAAAAGTAAGTAAGTAAATAAATAAATAGGTCAGCACGAATTCCACATAGAACTATTTATTTTATCTGTGTTCTTACCTTGTGATGGCAATAGCTGAAGATGTCTCAGCAGTACATGAAGGATGTGACTGTCACATCAGCTGCTGCCATTTCATCTCCATGCACCTTCCCAGAGGAGTTCTTGTTTTGCTGGGTAGGGGATGTTTTTAATATTCTTACCGTGAGCGTGAAAACGGGCTGACTGTTGAGGAGGGGAGGACAGTCACGTAGGCCAGGAAAAAGAAGTTCAGTTTGATATGCAATTAATTGGGGGCACTGTCAGCTATTTTAAAAACATATGGAGGGAGGGAGGATTTCCTGCTCGTGGAGGAAGCAACAACTGAAAACAGAAACATAAACTTCATCCTCTCCAGTCTACTGAAAAAACAAAAAGAAGTGGCACACGGTTGAAGAGTGAACTACAGACAGAATGAGGACCCGCACTGCATGCAGTGTTTCCACTTTCACTGGTGATAATAACACAGAAATAGAAAACTGATGTCCCAGCTCAAATGTGTATGTAGTGTTAGCACTGTGCTACACAAAACTAATGCTGTTTTGTACGTATAGGCAGAGTGTAATAAGTTCAATAACAGTTCCTTCACTTCATTAACATTTGTCTACACTCAGTTCTGATCCTTCAGTTAGTAACCTTGTGTGGCTCCACGTGCACAAAGTACTTCATGGATTACTAGAGTAACAGCTCACGTTATGTTCTGTAAGATGAAAAGGCAGCAGAGCACAAAAGGCAGGTACAGCCCTCACTTCCAATTGCGAGGTGCTTATACTACATTTCCTTTCCTGCCTCCACACGTGTTGTTTGCCGCACTGCTGACAGTTGGATAGAGACAAAATTAGGTTTTATCCTTGTGACTCAGATAAACAGGAGCAGGAAGGACACCCTTCCCCACCACTCATTTTGGAATGCAAAAAACACTCAGCGGTGAGGTAACCCCGTGGTCAGGAGTTTCAAACTGATTTGGACAGATGTCTGAAGGCTGTGTAGCCTGGTGACCTTCTCCACTAACCCAAAGTATTTCCTTCTCTTTATGTCTTCCTATGGGCTACCTCTTCTCTCCCCCGGTTCTCCCATTTCCTTTCCCTCTCCGATGCACTCTCTATCACCAGACATCAGCAGGGGATCAGATTCCGCTCCTGCAGGTGAGAGAATGAGATTATTTCCTCCTCCGTCTCCTCTTCCTCTTCCCTCTTTGCTGCCAACTCCTGCAGTCGTCGGTGTTTTTTCTTAAAGCCTCAGGTGCAGGAATTATATGGGTATGCAAGAATTTCAACTTCCGTTGAGAAAAAGATCACGATCATAGAGAAGAGTTTGAAATATGTTTGCTGAAAACACGGAGCAACAAAAGATAAATACAAATAATAACCCACTTTTTGTCTAGGGAAAAGGTTACTGCAGTTTCAGAATGCTTGGACCTGACAATACGGTTCCTCTCTTGGCTTCTTGGCTTCACGTCCATGCGGAGGCATCCGGTGCCAGGAACAGTTAGCAATCTGTAGCTGTCCAGCAGGAGCACCGAGCCATTGCGGTAGGAGGAAAGAAGCAGTCAGAATTTCATTTTGGTCTGAGCTGTGTATAGGAGGAATCGCTGTGCACAGGGCAGGCACAGGAGGAAACAAGCACAGATGACAGGACCCCTTGTTCCCACTGTGCTATAGAAGTGCCAGAGTTCCAGCAGCCTCTATGTATGTCTGTATAAATAGGATCTTCTGGCTGTACTGTCCATTCAGTACTTGAATCATTGTGCCTTTCTCATTGCTGCATACTTCAGAGTTATCACTGTTCCTGTCCAGTGGAAAGAAACACTGATAAGCAGCTGGAGGAATGGTTCGTAATTATTAAAAGCCCAGAGGTGGTGGGAGGAAGACATCTCTGCCTTAGCACACAGAGCAGTCGCCTCTCAGCTATGTTTGCTGAAGTATTTGCTGGATCAAAATAGCTGCAGCAGAAATCAGATCTGGTCTTGGATTAGCCTGGTTTACACAGTGAATCTTTACAGAATACATCTCATACTCAAGCTAGGTCATTTGAACAAAGAAAAGGTTAAAAAATGAGTATATACTGGCTCATTGCTTTGACTGACATAGCTACTATGGAGGTGTGTGGGGTGATCTGACACGTGGAAAATTAATGGAAACAGTGGCTCAAAGGACTGTGTAAGGGTATCATAAATAAGTAGCATTGAATTTTGGTTGTTTTAGAAAAAACAAAAGTAAAAAGGAATAACAACAACAAATAATCAGTCTTGATTTAGGAGTACCTAGCAATATGCTATAAACACAGTTTTGCTTTTTACAGATATAGCCTTCTGTCAGTCCACTGCTAAAATGTTATTCACCTCTATGAAAACCTAGAGTGGATGACCAGAGGCTAAAAGAAAATGCCTGTGAACTAGATATCTTAGCAGCTGAATAAGGGTTATCAAAGAGAATATTCAAATATGAGCATTACTGCAGAGTCCAGTAATGACTTCATGCATACATTGTATTAACTAGTAAACAGCAGGAAGATTCAAAAGCTTTAAGTACCTGCAAACCTGCAACAGAATATGGACTTCCTACTATCAGGAAATAGTCCTAAGCCCAGCCCAAGTTAGAAAGAACTTGGACTTGTTATGTAGTAGAGATTTAGTTGCGTATTGACCATTTACATTCTAGTTACTCACATCCAGGTAGCATAGTTCATCATGAAAACCTGCAGGATCAGCTAGTGGCTCAGGGTTCAGCCTCTGTGAAATTCATCTTTTCTTACTATGGATGCCTTTAGATTGGTGAAGAGGTATGAAGTTTTCCTTTCTGGATAAACAGGAGGCATCTGTTCCCAGAAGAGGGAATTAATCAACAGTGCTAAGGCTACATCAACTTTCAAATGCAGCAGACCAAGTGCTGAAGTGAGATGAAGTGTTCTATGTGCCATCCAGACCTTCTGATGAGAGTTAAAGCAATGTGTATCGTGCTGTTACTAGTGGTTACATAACAGAGGGAGTCTTTTCTGGAGTGGAATCATAGAATCACATAGCGGCTTGGATTGGAAGAGACACAAGAGATTAATTCCCGCAGGCTCCAGCCCTCTGATGATCATTGTGCCCTTCTCTGAACCAACTCCAACAGCTCCACATCTTTCTTGAGCTGGGGTCCCCAGGTCTGGACGCAGTGCTGCAGTGCTGCAGGTGTGGCCTCATGAGGACAGAGCAGAGGGGAACAATCCCCTCCCACTCTATGCTGCTGTCCCTCTGTTGATGCAGCCCAGGATTCAGTTGGCCTTCTGGACTGCAAGAGCATGTTGCTGGTTGATGTCCAGCTTTTTTGCCATACATTTGTTGCTGTGTATTATACTTGCAAGAATTTTTTTTCTCAGCCCTGTAGGTTTGGTATCAAACCAAATTTGATTCCAGCTCCACACAATTAGGAGTGTTCTCAGGCTCCTACGCTTGCTGGTAATTCTTGTCACTCACCTTTCAGCTTGCCAAACACACAATGTGTTCTTCTTGTGTTTTCCAGGCAGCAGATGCAGCGGTTTGGCTGAGCTCCCCTGGCTGGCAGGGCATTTTGTCAAGCACGTTCCCTCAGTTTTCAGAGAGGAAGTTTCCCAACTGAGCCTTGAAGTAACACTACACTCATCAGTGTCCCCCACTGCCCTCCTGTGTGACCTGCAAGCAGCGAGGGGGAGAGTGTCTATCAAGACTTCGTGTCAATCTGAGAGGCCTCTGATTATCTTCGTTTTCTTTTCAACAAAAAACATTTGACCCACTTAAGATGAATCTTGTTTACTTGCATGAATAGATTTACTAATGTTAGCAGGAGTAAGATGAGCAGACTGGCACTATTCAAAGTGCTCTACATCTGAAATTTTGCACGCATTAGAAGTTAAGACAGGCTTCCTCAAAAAGAATTCTTTTTTTTCCGTAAAGAAAATAAAACCCGTATATGCCATGGATGGCAGCAGAGACCAACGTGAAATAATTACTCCTATAACACAATGAGGAGCAGACAGAAGGATCTGCAGGATCTGCACATACAATGCAAGGTAAGGAGCTGCACAGCTGCAACCTGTGCACTGAATTGTCACAGCACTGCTGCTGGCACTTGGGGCTTCTAAAGACATTGTCTGTTAGCAAGATTTTGAGTCCCTATTTGGATGCAATCAAGCAGGATTTTCATCTCTAGCAAGCTGTGTTAACATACCTGATGTTCTCTTGAGGCTGGCCCCGATCTCTAAGATTTGTAGCTTGTAATTTCTGTTTCTGTCTCATCCTTCCTGTGGTCCTCAAAATCAGGGAAGGAAGTCCCTTTTTAATTTTGTTACCATTAAGATCCCCTGAACCAATTGATTTATTCAGGACTTCAGCCACACTTTGCCAAAGAATGTGAGGAAAGTTCCTGGGCCAGATGCGAGATGTGAGTGACAACTTAGTACCCCAACATCTGACCATCATGAGAATCACCACTAAAACTGGTCCGCAGCTCTGAGAACAAGATCTGGTTTTTTGTTAAAAGCTGTTTGCAGAGGGGACAGATAATTCTGTTCGTGCTTGAAACGGTGAGAAAAAAAGTAACAGTGAGTGCTTTGCAGAATACGTTTTCCTGTGAGTAAAAGATTTCAAGGCACCAAATTGTTTAAGATGGGTTATTTTGAAAGAAGTAGAAGGATGTAGCCTCACTGAGATCTCTGCAAGCACTGACAGTGCCACAAATGCATTGATGTGGCAGGAACATGTTCTCTGGGTCACAGGGACATTTTCAGAATTCCACACTTTTTGATGCCACTCAGCAGACAGCCTTGAAAACACATTTTGTTAGTAAAAGCACCACCATCCTCTCCTTGCCAACTTCTTTCTCTGCCCTTCTCCATTTCATATAATTTTCCTGTGCATTTCAGAATTCACTACCCCCCTTCCACAGTGCCCAAGGCAAGGCAAAGCAACAGCACTACACCACAACTGGTCATCCTCATGGGGAAGAGCTGTGTAAAGCAGTGTGTGTGCAAGTTACTGCCTCCAGACAGCACCACATCCTTCTGTCATTTTGAATGTCCTGATCTCTTTCTGGGTACAGAACAGGGCTTCAGGCTTTTTCTTTTTTCTTTCCAGGTTTGCCCTCAGGAGCCAAAGCAATGCTTACCCTTTTTTTTTGTAACAGAAGCAGAGTTCAGAAGATTGATTATAATAATAAACTAGAGATTGTGTTTCTGAGATTTTACATGTAAACACAATCTTAAGTGTAATTAGTTTCAATAGCTTCCATTTAATTCATGGACAAAGTTTGCTTTTAAATACCACACCAGATTGGACATGGCCAAAGATAAATTGAATGCAATTAGATCTACTATTTGCTTTGATGATATGCTACATTATTTCTTACAACAAACCATTTATTATATGAAGCTAATGGTCATACTCATGCATTTAACAAATCTATTGGAAACGGTGGTGAAATGATAAGTTCCAAATTGAGTTATTCAAGTCTGGGGGAAAAAGAAACAAAAAAAGACTTATTCTATGAAAGAGTTTCATCTACGGTTCCATCCTTGTCAATGCCCAAGTCATCACTTTCACAATGAATTCGTAAACTAAGAATTTCATGTGCATTTCTCGTCATTACACAAATCAGAAATCTTAATTACACCGCCTCTTTGTGGTGACTTTAATTTACGTTTGCTTAATGAATGCATATTCTTAAGTAGAATGTCTGAATTTAAATGTTCTTACAGTGTTGTGAATATAACGCTCCTTAAAACTGTTAATAAGACCTCTAAAAAGACTTGCTCTCATCTATGCTGAGCCAGCTGTTTCACCGGGCTGCCATGGAATTATTTGAATACTCATGGAATTTACTGAGAATTAGCCTTTTCTCCATCATCATCCCTTCCAACACCAATAACCACAATGTGATGTAACAATGACGAGAAAAGGAATCCGTAAAATGACACCCTTGTGGCTGTGGCAAGAATTCTTCAGTGCATTTCCTGGAAATTTGTAAAATCAAGATGTTCTTCTAATGTTTAACCCAAACAATTCTTACTTCCCTCCCCACCCCTCTTGCTGAAATTTACCATGACGACATCACGACAACTGCAAATTAACAAAGAGAGAATACAGTCCCTGAGAATATAAATATTTGACCGTAGCAATTGTTAGCCTTTGAAATGCAGTGCTGCTAACCACAGAGCTAATCCAACTACTCTGTGTTCTGAATTTCCACTTCAACCCTTACCTTCAGTACTTGTCTTGTTCATGCAGCTGAGGAATGCAAATACCACGCCTTACAGAATAAAAACTAAAAACAGCAGCAGGTCACCTGCCATCATCCATTGGCCTAAAACAGAAGTGCTTAGACTTCAGGGAAAAGGGCTTGCCCAAATTATACCAATTCTGTGATGTATGAGGGATAATTTATGAATACCAGACTTTGCTGTTTTGATGTCTATTGAAATTCCATGGTGGCAAAAGCAGGACACACATAATATCTCCGACATTGTGTCACTGAGGAATCTTAAAACATGGATTGTCCTTTCTGCCAAGTGGTAAATAGAGATGGGCTTGTAAGGGCACCTTGCCATTTTTCTCTGAGAAGAATTAATGGACTAGACAACCAAATCATCCTTCTTACTCTGCCGCACATATCATGTGTTCATGAATCTGTTCACCTTGAATAAGAACGGCAAACACAACAGAAGATTTGGCAGATGCAAGCCTTCTTGCGGCACCACAGCTAAGACATTGTTGTGTTTGGGGCCCTTTATTCCAAAGCACTGTCTCGTTATTGTCTTTTTAAGCTGTCTGGTTTCTAAATTCTGATAGGAAGAATGCTCCCATTGTACAGATACCAGCCTGCCTTGTGCTTGCCTGTTGGCCTGACTGGTGTTTCCTTGAGGTCTGTGGTCTCCAGAAAAGGGGCCTGGTAGGTTGAGTATGGCTGGGCCGGAAGGCCTGGGGCAGCAAGCTGCACTACACAGCCACACACCTCAGAAACATGTGTTCAAAACCCCACGTGTCAGAAAGTCACAGCATATCCTGAGTTGAAAGGGACCCACCATCCATTCCTCCATCTTTTTTCCCAGGTGGAAAGGATCCAGCAAACAGAGCCTTCTTTCAGTGGAAGGGGACTGGATGCAACTTATGCTCTGCTCTTCCTGTATTCCTCCTGCAGTAGGGAGGCTTCTTGGTGCCCACACAAGTAAAGGGATCAGCAGGAGGCCATGATCACTTCTGGGGCCAGCCTTCTGGCTCTTGTACATCTCTGGTAAAAACATGTAGCTAAATGATGGTGACTACTTTGAAAAAAAAATATTTTGTAGCGGAGAATTTGTTTTATCAAATGGTATTATTATGCTCTTTGTAGCTGTTGTAGTTTCCACAGAAATAAATAAGAGGCACTACTTACAGAGCAATCTACGTTCATTTGCTTGGCACTCTGAATGAGCAAACAAGCAACATATAAGGCAAAGGGAACATTTGCAGAGCATTCCAAGGAGCCGCTGGGCATAGGGCTGATGGGAGCACACGCAGCTGTGCTGCCTGCAGGACAGGGCTGTTCTCCATGCTCGACACCATTAGCATTCCTCGTCAGCCGCAGCTCCCAGCACTGTCTGAGCACAACTTGGGAAAACCAGGTCACTGTCTCAGCTCATCCTCCTCCATAAGCAGTGTTTTCTTCCGCTGCTCTGAGGCTCCGGACAGCGTAATTAGTTGTCACTAATGTTCAGTTCTGTGTTCAACTGCTTCAGCTCAGGCCAAAAATGAAGGTTCTGCATAGCTTGCATGCCCTAATAGGGGGGTGGGAACTTGAGAGAGACCCATTTTCCTTGGGTTATAATGATGCAGCTGATATTTTTCAAAAGACCAGAAAGAATACTAATGACATGTTAAGCTTTCAGCACTCCCAGAACAGAGAATAAATGAGATTCCAATGAAAATACAAAGCTATACACCTACCCGTGCCAGATAACAACTTGTACTGCAAGGCTGTCATAACGAGCAGACTGAAATCATGCCCTCAAGCAGAAAAACTGCCTGAAATCGCATTTAACTGCTTTGAGTTTGCAGGAAGATGAGAATCCTGATATTCCGAAGAAACTGGAGGGCAGAAAAAAGGAAGAAGTCAACCCTAGTGCCAGACCAGAAATCCAGATTTCTGCAATGAGATGGTGGAGATGATCCGTCTTTTAAACCTCTGGAGAACATTTTGAGTGGAATGTATGGAGTTGGTACACGGTGATTAAGCAACAAACTTTACCAAAGGTCAAGTGGTTTTATGCTGTGGAAAAATAAATAAGCATAAACACCCTCAAAGAATGATCTGGATGATGCAGTGCAGCTTGTTTCTTGGCAGGGCAGCTGTATCAGTAATTAAGGCTGCATTAATGCGTTCTGTAGGTGTCACCGTAATGGCAGTGTCTGCATCGACCGAAACGACTGAGCAGTGTGAGGAGCCAGGAGCTGCACCAACTCCTTGCCAAAAATGCGCTTACAATTTGACATGCCAGAACACCATTAAAAATAGCATCACTTAAGTCATAAACAACAAAGCAAATGATATTAGCATCCACTACGGTAACTGCAAAATCAACGTGCAGCATTTCAGGAGATGGAATATGAAGCAGAGCATCCATTAGCAATCATTCCAAGATGGTCTTTTTGGACAGAAGAGCACCAACTTCAAAGAACTGCTTTCTGTTTTGTGTGTGCTGGGAAGCAGGGAATGAGAAGAGAGGGGCCATGAAATTGCAGCTGGAACTGATGAAATTCCTCTTTCACAGTGATTTGGGTTAAGAAGTGCTAAGCATGCAGTACAAGCTTTATACAACCCTGCAAACAACCATAGGCCAGTTCATGTAGTTAGGTGGAAGTCAGAAAAGGAAATACTTCTGAACAAAAGAAAAAGTAATGTTTCTGTGTAGCAACCCATGTAGTTTAAGCTTAGGTGATCCTTGCTGCCCCAGTCAGCAGAGGAATTTTATAGGTGCTTCAAATAAATTAAAATACATCAATTAAATGCATTAAAATACTTCAAATGCATTTTACTATCATCATTATTTAAGCAGAATTCAGGCCCGGAGGCCACATAACAGTTAAACTTGTCATAACAACTCCGAATATAATAGGAGCACAAGCTCAAGATATTCTTCAGATGTGTGCTGCTAATTGCAGTTACAATGGTATTATTTTCCAGCTTCATCTCCTGCAAGCCAACACGTTACTAACAGATGGAGAAGTAACTCATTTTGGTAAGCCCAGTCACACGTTACCTGTCTTCTGGAGTGATCCGTGTAATGAAAGCTATTGCAGTGGTAACCACAACCAGCACCTTGCGGTAATGCCTGTTCAGTCCTCTGCGCTGTATTCCATCCTTGCTTTGGCTCAAAACAGGGCAAACACAATGTTGCATGCATATCTGACCAGTACTGAGGAGTCGGTGATTACAGATGATGAACACGAGATTAACGTAAAAGCTCTGGGTTGGAAATCCTCCTTGGAAAACATTTCCAGATTTGTACGTAAGTATTAATTGTGCTTAATGCTTAATTTGCAACAAAGAACACCTTACTGTGACTGGATGTGTGCATTGCGAAAAGTAAGATAAAGGAACGTCTGTGACGCAGATTCTTGCAGCTGACGTTCTTCCGCGATATTTAGACTATGTAAATATGGGCAGTGTAAGTAGTGATATTATTTGCAGTGTGGCTGCTGAATTCTTGGGAAGAAACCCAAACCTTGCACTTGCCTCCTTCCACAGAACAAGCCCCACAGGAGCACAGCAAGTACTCTCTGTTTAGATGTGGTACAGGGGAAGATATATGTGTAAAAAGCCCCGCTGTACTAATGAACTCTGCAAAGGAAAACATAAAACAAGATGCCATTTTTATTGTTTTTAAATATATGTCTTCCAGGACGAAAAAAATAAGCAAATAAATAAATAAAAGGTGAGATTTCCACATTCACAAACTGTGGCACATAGGTTGCTCCAAAAGTAATGCCTCCCATTTATTTCCATGGAAAATACAACAGCTATAAAGAGCACAGTAGCACTGCTTGATAGAGCAAGTTCTCAGCTACAAAACACTATTTTTCAACAGAGCCAGCACCATTAGCTGATTCATAGAGATGAGCTGGTTGAGACTCTTCATTTTGTGGTGTGACAGCTGTGCATGGCCATCCAAAACGAGGCTTACATGTCAGTGTTACCACTGCTGAAATGCACCACCCAGCACCTCCCTGTGCTCACAGCCACTGCTTTGGTCTCCATAAATGTTCAGCAAGCATCAGTGAATGTCAGTGGGTGCCATTTTTTCCTGCATGGAGTTATTCAATGAGGTCTCTTTGCTTCATCCGCACCTCCATGTCAGACTCCATTCTGTCAGACTGTCCCTCTGCTGCCACCTGTCACGGCAACAACATGTAGCGCAGTGTTGGCTGGAAGGTTCAACCTCTACTGCCACACCACCACCGTCTGCCTCTGACAGAATAACAAAGGGCACATTGGTTTTGGAGCAGCTCTCATAATACAGCGTCCCTGCAGAAAACCTGCAGCAGCTCTGCTTTGACTCCTGCTCCCATATGCCTTGGGATTTTCCTCACTCCCACTGAGTGGAGGACTCTGTCTCACTGTTGGAGTGACCCTGGGTCAGCACTGCCAGCCGTAAGCTAAGAACCCAGTTACCCAGCAAGAGCAGAGTGGTAGACTTTTAACATCCAGGCAGAAGCTGTAGCAAGTATTGGAGCACAGATTGAGTTTGCATTATATTAGCATCGTTGTCCATCTCTAACAGACGATACTTCTGTTGCATAGTAAATAAGTGTTGTTATTTGGTATTTAAGCCCAAGTCCTCTTCCCATTTCTTGGACTTAAAATGTTCTCTGCTCTGCTGCACTAATATTCTCAGAAGAGTGTTAATACACTGGTGGTCACATAGCGTGAAGTGGAGAAGCAGAACACCACAGCTCACTGAGGCTGTGCAGGAGCCAAGCAGAGACCTTCTGCTGGCAGCAGTGCTGTGCAGAGCCCAACTGCACTGTCACAGGAGATGAAAGCATTGGTCGTGGAGGGAAAGTAGGTCCGGGGGATTACAGAGCATGCAGTGCAATGTGTTGCAAATAAGAAGCAGCTCTGTGCTGGCACTTTGTCCTGCAGGTGGCAAGAAGACTGTCTGCAGAGTCTCATTTATGCTGATGTCTCCTTTAGGAAGAATGGGTCCTGGAGCATTTATTTCTTATGCAACTGTTGCAGAAGGAGTCTGTGATATTCTTTGGGACCCTGATAAATGTGGCTGTAACAGAGCAAGGCCAGCCCACCTTCATCTGTGTTCTCATGAAGAGAACATATTGCATGCAGATCAGCTTTGTGTGCCCTGGGCTGAACACAGCTCTACATCTGATGATCCCTGAGCTGAATGCTATCCATACAGCCATCCCAAAGGAGGTACAGCACTCACTTCACAGATACAACCAGACTGAGAAGGGGTATCTATGGGTCTTCTTCAGTAAGAAAAACTGATGAAGACATTTCCAGCCATCTCAAGATACATTTCAGTAAGACACCACCCTGATAAGAATAATCTACATGGTCCCAAAGCACATGCGGCTAGGAAAGCTGTGTTTGCTAGCACAGGACAATTCTTGTGTTCGTTTGCTTCTGGAAATAACAAGGATTTAGATCGGTGCCTGCAAGTCTATGGACAATCCTTTAGGGACTTCATACTACCCAGGGAGCAACTGGCCAGAAACTGCTGGGCACATTTCCCCTGAAACTGGCCCTGTTATCCATTGCCTTCCTCTCTCAGGGAAGATGGGATCACAGCGGAGGGAATTCCCAGGCATGAGAGGATGTGGAGCTGGGTGGGTGCTCAGACACTGAGTCTTCCTGCAGCCTCTGCTCTCAGTTCTTCCCTTTCACTGGGTTCAAGGAGAGGATCAAACAAATCTCAAATTGAACAAACAAGCTTTGTGTGTCTCTACAAGCTTATCAGCAAAGCTGGAGCTTTCCTTTAATTTCTTGTTTGCTTGTTTGGGAGAGAATTCTGCAGTGGCTTGACAGATGGGTTATTGTGTGCGACTCCCTGCATGCACAACTAGGTCAACCGCCAGGCAGGCACTGTGCAAGCGTGAGGCTCCCCCGGATCAGCCAGAGGCTGCACATTATATATTCAGAATTAGCTAGGTAGGAGAGAATGTCCTTCCTGGCATGTGCTACCCTGAAACTGTAGTCCCTTTGCATGAGTCATCTGAAACCACTTCTCGGTCCCAGCTGCAAAGAGTGTGACATCCATGGCATTCGTTTGCACCCCCATCAGCAAAGAGAGACTGGAGCAGTGCGACATCAGGGATTTCTCTTCTCCTTCCCTTTGAACTCTTAACTTCAGCACAACGCAGCTCTCCTGCCATCAGAGAGCGTCACCTTTTCAAAGCAATTGGAATAAATTTGCGGTAAGATAAAAGAGAAGGGATAAAGACCCAGGATATTTTTATTGGTACTGTTTCTAATCGCCATATGTACATAATTCTTATCACTGCTATGGGCAAAGAACAATAAGACAGCAAAAATGATGGCTGCCCCTGCTTCTATGCAGTTGGAGTTCAGGGTTCTGCCAAAACATGGTTTCTCCGACTCTGTCTGTAGTGGAGCTGACTCTGTTGTAGTGCCATCAGTGTGGAAATGCTGCTGCAAGAACATATTTTTGGCTGTTGCTCAGAAACTGCTGCCAGCCCTCTGCACAGCTTGCGAGACCTTTAATGCTGCAGGCTTGCCTTTAAGGGGAAAGTCCCTCAGAATAAATGTTTCCACATCACTCTCAGCTCAGATGTCCAGCTAAGCTGTAAATGAAACTGGAATGGAATGGAATGGAATGGAATAGAACAGAATAGAATAGAATAGAATAGAATAGAATAGAATAGAATAGAATAGAATAGAATAGAATAGAATAGAATAGAATAGAATAGAATAGAATAGAATAGGAATACTAAATCAGAAACTTAATCTTCCACCTTAACCATAGAATTGCAAGCAAGAAAGCTCTCTCTCTACAGCCTGCTCTTCCTTTCAAATTGCTCCAAGCCACCACACACCTTGACTTAACTTGGAGCTGTTTCAGTGACCAAGTGAGGGCAGTGCAGGGGCTTCCCAGAGGGCATTGGCTACAAGCAATGGGACAGAGCTCATTTTACCAACAGGAAAACCTTTGTGAGGCTCAGCAAGGGCATGGCATGAACGAGATCATGCAGAGTTGCAACAGTTTGAAATTTTGCAAGCAGTCAGGTTTTACACCAATCCTTGGCTAATCGGGATTAGGACATTTCTTGCCCCTTCTGCTGACTACACTCAGGGAAAGGTTACAAGGCTGTGTAAGCCGTGTGGCTAATCCAACAAAACAGCTGATACGACACATTTATGTGTGTCACTTTAAAAACTGGTGTGCCTTTGTCATAATTACAGCCCTCATGAGAGTGTCACTCCTTCTGAGCAGCTTCTCGCTCACTCGTGTGTTTTACGTCTTCTATCGAGTCAGGAATAACTTGAAATTTCATTTGTGAAGAAAATTCCACAAATGTCAAACCCTGTGAATGAGCTGCCCCATCCCTGCAAAGAAGCACTTCTGAAAGTTGCATTTAGACATGCATTATCTTTCAACAAAAATTACTTACCCTAGGATTAAGAAGACAAGTTAAAAAACAGCCACCTGAGCAGAACTATCCAGCAGTTCATGAACATCACGGGCTCAGCAGAGGACTCACCCAGCACCACGTCTCACCCAGATACCGTTTCCCTGCAAAAAGCAGCACTTATCAGATCAGAAAGCCTGGGTTAATGCTGCAGCTCGGAGGCGTGACATTAAGAATGATGGGATGTGCGAGCTGCAGAAGCAAAAGGTCTCCACAAATGTCTAAGCCAGCTGCAGTGTTACAATACTTGCTAAGCTACGGTGAGAGCTTGTGATATTACACGTTTTTTCTGCCAGGTTGCCTTAAGGAAGCGGTCTGCGTGTTTATTAAAGGAGGAAAACCAAGAAGGACCATGGACAAATATGTGAATGTGCAATCTTGAGGTTTTGCTTTTTGGTGTTGGGTTGATTTTTTCTTTTTAAATTCCTTATTTTGAAGGATTTGGAGCCCACAATGCAGCATGAGCCACAAAGCACAGCAATACACGCTGCTCCCTCGGCCAGTCCCAGCTTTCCTAATGCCTTCAGCAGGACAGCAGGGAGCTAGGCACTGGGGTGGTCTATATACATATGTATATATATGGATAAATGCATATCTATATACCTATGTACATGATCAGCCATGGCTGACCCCATTGCAGAGGGTCAGGTTTTCATGAGCGCTCATATTCTCAAATGAAATAACGGGAGCCGTGGATTCTGTTCACATCTCTCCATGCCCTGAGGCATGCCTATAATAGAAAACCTGCCCTACTTTAACCAGATCAATTCTAAATGCAAGGTTTTAACAGTGAGATTTTTGCCACATAAGTAGTTTAGACAGAGCTATATGTTACGTATATGTAATGGAACTATAAGAAGGACCGTTTCTACTGAAGAGGCCACAGTAACACTTAACTGTGTGTAAAGCCCATGTGTTTTGGTTTTTTTTTTTTTAATGAGAAAAACCTAAGTTTTCCATACTGCTAGTGTCCAGCTGGGTTATCCTCCCTTCTGTCATGGCCTAAGAGAAGACCATCCGTTCTATTTGCGACCATACCCTTCCAGAGCAGACTTTTACCTGAAACTCAGCTACTAAGATCATTTCCATCCTTCTTGGGGTTTGCCTCCTCTGCTCTCTTTCCATTCTTCACTGTCTTTCAGGCAGCCTTTGCACCATAGAAAATAACAGTCCTACGAAGAGACCACATTTCAGATGCAATGCTGAATTTCTGCTGTGGATGTGAAAAGACAGTCTGGAAAAGGTGGCCACTCTCCCAATGTGGCCATTGTAGCACCCGGCTCATGGCTGAAGGCTCTGCAGGGTGCTCTGGAGTGAGCCCCTTCTCCCAGTTCTTCATCCTCCTCACCCACACAACAGAGAAGGCAGCAATACATGTCACTCTGAGCTTTCTGAGTGAAAGCCATATTAAAACACATATTATTGCTGTTAAGATTTGTTACTATTCAAACTTGTATTTCATTTCTCACCTGCAATGTGTGAGACATTACCTGGCATTTAACTCATAACTGTGTCTACAAGAGTTGATTATTTGGCATCCAAATTGTGCTTTAGGCAAGAAAAAGCTCCCGCTTGTCTTACAGCTGCCTCAAATCCATGTAACGAATGCC
Organism: Coturnix japonica; assembly: GCF_054131305.1. Lineage (NCBI taxonomy): Eukaryota > Metazoa > Chordata > Aves > Galliformes > Phasianidae > Coturnix > Coturnix japonica. The sequence continues at coordinate 18,212,680 of NC_140664.1, read as the reverse complement.
AACAGCTCTAGCAATCTATCTTGTTCTTAACACATGCCTTATCTTAAGGTCATGTTTCATATTGAATTTTCCAAACCCAGGGAATTCATAGCAAGCTCCTGTCTGATTTTCACCATTTAACTAAAATACAGTCAATCCATTTTACATGATCAGAATAAACATGATTCACAGGAATCTGACATGGAAGAATCCAGCACATTATTCAAGCCAAACTCAGAACAGACCAGTAAAAAGAAGACCTTCAATATTTTCAGCTGCAAAATAAACTGAAGGTACAATGATGCAAAAGATGGGGATGGAATTAACTGAAAGATATTTGTTGTGTTTCTATTTACCAAGAGCGAGAGAGAATAAAATGTACTACTCCTTGTCTGAACCTTGAGTATTCTTTTAGAATAGACTAAAAGATGAAATATCCAGAAAGCCACTGCTGGGTGATCGTTTAACTTTAGTGAGGAGGGCTACAATGAATTCATGTGCCTTCTGTGAGATCATTTCATTCTGGTAAAGGAATGAATACCCAACAGGCAATGTTTTACTGGGAACAGATGTCGTGTCAGGACTCCTGAACTTTGCTGCTAACACACGGTTACCTTTGCAATCCCTTTTACCTCACATTGCGCAACATTCACAACCTGTGTTTCAGGTCTCCTTTTGATCGGAAAAATCAATACAGTTTTATTCTGCAGCCACGAAGCAGGTCTGGGATGACATGACTTGCAACTGTTAGCAGGTTTGACAGCATGAATGTTTGTTTATTGGCACCCTGCTGCTAAAATTCACCTACTGCACACATGCTGATTGCAGTTTTAAAATGCTTAAATTGCATCCCAAGGGTGTAGTCCTATCCCATACTTTCAATGAGGCTGATTCGGTGTGGCAGGATTTAAAAGTGTATTTCTTCAAACACAGCAGAGACAACAGCTTTCTCGTAGACCCAATCACCATTTTAAAGATGAGGCTTTGCTTCCATGCCTAAGACTTAACTAAAGACCCATGCAGGTCACATTTGCCACCCCAGCCTTATCCCCCGGTCTGAGGGATCTCAGCGTGAGAGAACTCAGAAATTCAATGTGCAAAGTTATACTGATGGAATTCACTTAAGTGCTTTTTAAAAAAATTAATAATAGCACTTACACCAAGCACCATTTTCTTTTGAAAATCAGCTTAAAACTGAGGCTTTCTCTGCATATTCATCAGTGAGCAGCTTAACAGCTGCTGCACCTGCATCTTCTCTTTGACTGAAACAATAGACATTTGTGGGGTTGTTAGGTGAACAAAACCCCTAAATTATCTTTCCTCTCTACAGCCAAACCAGAAAAAACAAAGAAACTCCTGTGAGAAAGCAAAGGTGAGATGGAGGAATTGAACTTCTGAGACCATAAGACTGTGCTACAAAACACTTTTAAGTTTTGATCATTCTTGCTTTTAGGTCCAGAAACATCAGCTCCAAGGAAAAGGAAACAGCAGCACTTTTCATGATTTGATCACTGAAGAAACCACTTGCGTAGTCACATCACACTGAGTCCAGCGAGAGCCTTTTCCTGCAAGTTTTCTCTTTACTGAACAAGACCCAGAAATCCTGAATATTGCAAAGACAAGCAAGGAAACCACAAGTCATCAAGTCTGCTGGGGATTTGGTTGTGCTTCGGACAGTGGCCTGGCTGGTTTTAACAGACTGTGCTCATTCCTACTGTATTTCCCATATCAAGCATTTCCAGTGCACTGCCAGGATTTCAGCACTTCTTTAGCCTGCTTGTTTGTTGGCTAAAATAAAGCTGTGAGAAAAGGTGACAGATTTTCCACTATCACTTGGGGAATATACTTAAATATCTAAAAGTACAAGCAGGTAAATCTCTGCCCTTTTGGCAAATTAAAAATAAATATGCAGTGTCACATAGTCCGAATAGTTGCCTTGGAGGTATGCTGAGCAAAGTGAGACTTCAGATCCCAGGAACCCCGAGTGAAACACGAGCTTTACAGCACGTCTGCAAAACATGCCATCATCCTCAGGCTGTGAGAAACCAGGACAGGACTGGGAATCACAATGATTTATGCTAACATTGCCCTCTATCAGAAACTTTAAGCAAAGATGATCAAATGATGCATTAATTTTGTATTTGAACAAATTTATTGTTATAGTTAGGATAAGGCACATACATCTACATAAATCATAAACAAATACAGAGTTGTATTTCTTTGAAGATGTGGTTAGGCAGTCAGTGGAAAGACAGATGCATCATTTTAATGGCTCACTCCTCCTGTGCCCTCTCGGTCTCCCATTCTCACACCAGCTCTGTCCTTCCCAGTGACACATTTGCACAGCCACTGAGTAAATAAGGTAGAAGAAATGATTCAACTGAAAAACAACAGAGGAAAAGGGGGCTGGTTTTCAGCTATATCAGCACAATGTGTGGCTGCAGGATGCTTGTACTGGTGCAGCCCTGGGCAGAAGGGAGGTGATGCAGGTTAGGGACCAACAGCCAAAGGCACAGGAGGGAGACAGTGACTCTTTAGGCTGGTGCAGCTGCCAAATTTTCTTATCAAGCTAGGCCCTAAAACCTTTTCTAACACAGTGCTGTGACATGGAAAATATTTTATCGGGGTTATAACCAAAAGTTTTGAATAAAAACAAAATGAAAATCAAAGCACATACAGTTGGTCAAATTGATGGGTTTTTAAAAATAATTGTTTTGAGAAAAGTTCCTCTGGTCAGTCATATAGTGATGAGACAGAGTTATTGTTTTTCCTATCAAAAACACCCAGGTAGTAACATGGATTATCGCTACTCTGGACAGCAACTTCTGTGTTCTAAGGTCCCACCTACAAAGGCACAGGGGTTCTCCTGCTTCTTTAAATGAGTGCTTACAGCCCTGGGAGTAGAACTAAATTATCACTTCTATCTTTGTTTTTAATATCTTTCATAAAATGTGATTGTACGGCGCTTCAATTTCTTGGAATACACAGAGATATAATTCACTGAAATACTCCTCCGTGACACTGAATTTACCTGATCCAACATTATTTAATAAAGATTCATCATAGGTTCAGGCATTAAACTCCAGTGAAGTGACACTTGGAATCACCAGTGTTTACACAGCCCACTTTGATTGCTCAAACACATCTCAAAGCATCCCACCACACTGCTCACAGAAAGACATGTAACTGCCTGAACACAGTGCACCCACAAAGGTCTGCTGGCATCTCCAGGCCAACTGAATGCTGCTGCAGAAGCAGGCATGGTGGCCAAAAGGCACATCTCCTGGCCTTGTGTTACATGAGAGCAGGACTGACATCGACCTGGTGTGCAGATGAAAGAGCTGCACAGATCCATGGCTGAAATGTGTCACAGGCCTTGCCTTCTCTGAAGCCTTTCTAGTCTCCTTGGATCAAAACAATGAAGCAGCAAGGGAAGAATCACTCCGTCTGCTGCACAAAGCTTGGCTGAAGAAAATATACAGTTTGCAAATATCTTTTTCAAAGGTTTAAATTTCAATCTTAAGGCCAGTGTCTCCCAGGCAACACCAAGAAAGATTAAAATGCAATCTGCTTTCATACCTTTTTTTTTCTAAACTGCTTTCAGAGCTTGTATCACCACCTCAAGGAAAAAGAAATGTAAGTAACAAAGTCATACAAGTTTGCTTCCTCTCCACTTTCCAGTCTAACTGGAGATAGCAAATCAAACAAACAAACAAAATAAATCCTACAAGCGCCAGAAAACCAAGTCACCATTTTTATCTCAAAACTCTTTGCATAATATTGGGCAATATTATGCTGGAGCAGGGTGGCTGGATGAGATGAGTTCCAGAGATCTCTTCCAAACCCTGCAATTCTGTACTTTTGTACTTCTATACAGTATCTGAGAACATCAGAAAGTGAGGGAAACCTGTACCTCTGCCAACCTATGTTGCACATGTCATCTACACACCAAAGAACAAGCAGCTCTGCAAAGATCACTGCAGAAAAGCTTGGTACAAATCAAAAGAAATAAATGGAAAGAAAATGGGTGAACAGGCACAATTCAAATAAAATCTATATTTCTTGAAGGAATGCTTGGAGTTATCAAGATTCACTGCGGGAGAATGAAAAGGCAAGATCTTTTCACCACGTTTATTTTGAAAACATTCATCTTTGAAAGGGAACACGCAGTAGAAATCTCAACTCACTATGTAAATGACAGGGCTTTATGGGAAGAGTCCTTGAGTGGCTTCTGACCTCAGCCTGCATTGGACTCTCTGGCCAAGGCTCCCGCATAGCAGGTGTGGATTTCCAATGAGAGTGCTGGTAGCTGGGGACTCCCCATTGCTGCCTGGCATGGCACACATGCTTTGGGTCATTTGAGCACTGTGGGGCTATTCTATCTCTGGGTAGTGTTATTTCCATCACTATCCATCTCATGTGTTCTTATTTTCACTCCAAATCCAGAAATGCACTCACTGTGTGTAGCTGTAAAAGATCAGGCCTAAAGGGCAACACTGCCACCCTGCTGTCTCTTGCCTAACTCCTAGGCTAAGTCTTCTTGATGATAAAGGCCCAGTAATTTTATCTGCAAATAGCCCTGTGTGCTCTTTGGCACACTCAGGTCAACTTGTGTTTAGCCCGTGCATAAGTGTTATTTGGATGAGTTATTCAAAACTGAACATTAACCTGTGTGGAGAGTCAGTCTTCTTCGACAAAACATTGCATTTGTTTGCCATGATTTATGGACATTATTATCACATAACATACAAAAGAAAACAAGTGAGGACAAAAAGACCCACGACAGTTCTCCATGGCATGCAGGGGATCGGGCCAAGCAAGCACAGCTACATGAAAGGCAGGTCGTGCTTTCCTCATAAGGGAGGTGCTCCAGGCTCCTCATCCTGTTTGTAGCCCTCTGCTGGACTCTTTCCCGTCACAAGCCTCCAGATGTGACCTCACCAGGGCAGAGTAGAGGTGGATCACCTCCCTCAACATGCTGGCCACGCTCTTCTTGATGCAGCTCAGGATACTGCTGACCTTGGCCACAAGGGCCAACCTGTTGTCCACCAGGGCACCCAGGTCCTTCCCTACAGAACTCCTTTCCAAAAGGCCGTACCCTAAATCCATATCAATGCACGTGGCTATTCCTCCCTATGTATTGAGCTCTATGCTTGCCCTTGTACTTCATCAGGTTCCTCTCCACCCAGCACTCCAGCCTGTCCAGTTCTCAATGAATGGCAATACAACTTTCTGGCATGTCAGCCACTCCTCGCAGCTTCATATCAGCAGCAAACTTGCTGGGTGGGGGGCACTCTATCTCTTCATCCGGGTTGCTGGTGAAGATGCCTGAACAAGCCTGTTGCCATTATACAGATTGCTTGCTATTCCTCTGTGCTACTGAACAGTGTAGTTCACTGACTACTCTGTTTATTTATAGAGGTTAATGCCAACTTTCCATCTGATATCTTGGAGCTATGGATCACTCAAAAAAAAATCTTATCTTGTTCCAAAAATAACATAGCTATTGACTTGCCTTTGCTAGTTAGTGTCAGTATGTGGCATATGTTACCATATTCACAGGAAATAACTTGGAATAATAATGAGAAAATGTACTTATTGCTATGTTTCACAACAGTTTCTACTGAAAGCTGAATGAATGTTAGTAATTCAGCCACTAAGACATAATTCTTGATGGAACTCTTCCACTGTCTGCAAGAAGGCATACTGTCTTCTTTTTCCAGCTCTTTTACTGTAGGACAGAAGCAATAAAGCAATTAAGTACACATATACTGCAAGTATTCAGAGAAAGGCAGTGAAGCTGTGAGGGGTCTGGAGCAGAAGTCTTACGGGAAGCAACTGAGGAAACTGGAATTGTTCAGTCTGAAGAAGAGGAGGAGCCCATATTGCCCACTACAACTACCTGAAAGTAATCTGTGGTGAAGTGGGAGTCAGCCTCTTCTCCTGGATAACAGTGACAGGAATGAAAGCTGATGGCCTTAAGTTGAGCCAGAGGAGATTCAGTTTGGATATTAGGAAAAAATTTATTCCCAGAAGAGTGGTGAGGTATTGGAACAGGCTGCCCAATGGAGTCACCATCTGAAATGTGGAGATGTGGCACTGGGGGACATGGTTTAGTGGGCCTGGTGGTGATGGGTTGATGGTTGGACAAGATGATCTTAGTGGTCTTTTCCTACCTAACTGTACTATGATCCTATAGTTTTCATCAGCAAACTATCATCATATTTTTCCAAGTCTATATTTTCCAAGAGCTTATCTGACAAAGTCAGCCAGCCATAGCAAGAATGAACCCATACAAACTGACTATCTTTCTCTGTCCTGCAGGCACGGTGCTACACAGCCAAGGCCATTCTGAGCCACATGCATGTTTCCCACAAGCCCAGACCTAGGGGAAGACGTCAGCCCACTCCCAGTGTACTTGCTGGCAGAGTGCAGCCTCTCCCTGCCTCACCTGGAGGCTGCAGCTGAGCCCTGGGCCCATGCAGGGCCTTGTGGCTGCGTGCCACATGGTGACTATGGTTATTCAGAGCCAAGAGATGGGCACAGGATGGGACATGAAGCTGCAGGATGGTCTTCCCAAATGGAATGGATGAGTTCAGACACATTTTCAGTCAGGAAATGTCATCCTTTTCGTATCTCCTTCTATTTTCCTCCTCTCCCTGTAGAAGCGAGATGGCCCCAGAAGCCTCAGCCAGGAGATGGTTCCCTCTGCCTACCAAGTCTGAGATTGGCATTGACCAGGACTGGAATTGTAGTAATATGCATTTATATATGTATCCACATCCTTCAGAATGCACACATATATACGAGAGGGCTGCTCTGAAAGTAGTGCCTCCTGTTTTATTATGTCAGCCCACAACATCAGAGGCTCGTGTTGGTGTTACTGCCGTAGAGGCTGAACCTTCCTGCTGATATTCTGTTACATGTTATTGCTCTGTGGCAGGTGGCAGCAGAGGGGCAGCCTGACAAAATGGCATCTGACATGGAAGTGTGTATGAAACAGAGGCGTGCTACTGAATTCCTCCACGCAGGAAACATGGCACCTAATGACATTCACTGATGTCTGCTGACCGTTTATGGGGAGCAAACAGTGGATGTCAGATGTGGGCGGTGTATTTCAGCAGTGGCAACAGCAACAGTGGGTCACCGCTGCTGGTCTATCACAGAATCACAGAATGACCCGGGTTGGAAGGGACCTCAAGGATCATGTAGTTCCAACCCCCCTGCCTGGCAGGGCCACCAAACATACACATTTACTACATCAGGTTGCCCAGGGCCCCGTCCAACCTGGTCTTGAACACCTCCAAGGACGGGGCATCCACAACCTCCCTGGGCAGCCTGTTCCAGGGCCTCACCACTCTCCTAGTGAAGAGCTTCCCCCTAACATCCAACCTTAAAATCTACATAGTATATAAGCTCCTCTTCATTGCCAGTGAAAGTGCCAAGCTAATAGTGGTGACTGTGCAAAATATACAGTTTTGTAGCTGATAATTTGCTATATCAAAAAAATGTAACCGCGTTCTTTGTATAAGTTATATTTTAGCGGTAATAAATAGGAGGCATGACTTTTGGAGCACCCTCCGCACACATCCTATTGCCCGCCCGCTCTCTGCCAGGCCGGGATTCGAACCCGCGTCTCAGCTCCGCGCCCCGCCCCGCTCCGCCGTCTCGTGACCGACGCTGCGGCGAGATCAGCTGACCCGGCTGGTCACGTGACAAGGCGGAGGTTGTGCGGGCGGCGCGGGATGGAGCAGTGACGGGTGAGCGCCGCGCGGGGCGGAGGGAACGAGGCCGCGGCCGGGCCCAGGCGGGATGGCCGCAATCCTACCCCGGGACCCGGAGCTGCGGCCCGGCCTAGCGAGGACGGCACAGCAGGCCGGGCCCGGGGCTGCGCGGCCGGCCCTGCCGCCGGTTGTGCTTGCGGCTCCCGAAGGATCGCGGCTCGGAGCTTCCCCTGCCGCCGCGGCCTGTGCAGCGCCTTCACTTCCCTCTTTAGTGTCGTTCTCGAGAAGGGCGGCGTGAGTTTTGACATTGCTCCGTGTGTTCCCGGCGATGAGGTGATTGCGTTCGGGGCCTTGTTTCTTCTGTTGGAGCATCCTGAACAAGCCGCTTTTCTTTGGAAATCTATTTCGTACAGCAACTAAGCAGGATCAGTTACAAGTAGAAATGCAAGAAACATTAAAAATACCATTTATTTACTAGGAGAGTGGTTAGGCCCTGGAACAGGCTGCCCAGGGAGGTTGTGGATGCCCCGTCCTTGGAGGGGTTCAAGACCAGGTTGGACGGGGCCCTGGGCAACCTGATGTAGTAAAGGTGTATGTTTGGTGGCCCTGCCAGGCAGGGGGGTTGGAACTACATGATCCTTGAGGTCCCTTCTAACCCGGGTCATTCTGGGATTCTGTGATTTCCAGCTGATGGCAGCTGCTGAAGTAGCTGGGGCTCAAAACAGCTGCTCTGGAAGAAAACTTAAGGGGAAAGGGGCACTTCAAGAGTATTTTGGAGATGAGCTGTGCTTATTTGACAGGCAGAGCATTGTGGCAGTGTGGTTTTGTTACCTGAACCTCTTTACAGTGGCACATGGGAGGCTTTATTACCCTCAGACTCCTGCTGTAGACACGGTGAAGGCATCGAGGAATTCACAGAGTGTTGTGAATCTGAATTGAGAGAAGTGTGTTCTCATGGGTTTGTGGTATTATGGCCTTACAAGCGAGGGCTGCATTTTTTGTGTTAGGCAAGGCTGAGTCAGATCAGCGTTACTGGTCTTGCAAGGTGAAGCTATTCTATTGTCATTAACTTTTAAGATACCAATAGTCCCATTGATCAGTGTCGCTCCTTGACAGATAGTTTTATCCATATCCAGCAGAATTAGGACTATGGTTCCTACCTGCTTAGAATCACAGTGTGTGGGCGTAGTACTGAGTTAACAATGTGGAGAAGGCTTGAACATTTGATTCAATGTGTTGGTGCTGTGGCATTGAGTGTTCTAAGCTGATATGTCTGTGTGGTGAGCAGTTCCATTTAGAAACGCGCTTATCTGTTTATAAATGTTTCTGCTTTTTTATGAGCGTGCCTCAGGAATAATAGGAACAGCAAAAATAGCTGACAGTAATGAGGTGAGGCTGTACTCTGACAGCTTGTGCTCAGTGGGGTGTCACAGCAGTGCTACTTATACAGGTACAGGTTGGAAGCCAAAGTTCTCATCAGCTCTCACTGCTGTTTCTCAGTTCTGTACTTGCTGGATTCGTGGCTTTTCCCTGGGATTGTTGTTCCAAAGCATGAAAGCAGACAAGCTCTTGTTTTTTAAGCAAAGAAAAAGATTTGCCAAAGTCTGTCAGATGTTTTGAACTTCGTTTTTGTTTGTAGAAAACTTGAAATTGGAATAATTAATCTTTGAAAACTCTTTAAAAGGCTTTAAAAGTTTAAAAACTCATTCTTTGCAGTGGATCTGTTAACATCACTTCCCAGAATAAAAATGATCAAGATTTTTGATGGTGTTTTTCTTTTCCAGCCTGTGAAGCGGTGAATGAGACAAAGTCATGGTCAACACGTAACAGTTTCCTTAGATGATATGAGCGGTGGAAACTTTAAACATTTTCCTGAAGGTCTATTTATTTTGTAGTGGAAAGCTTGAGAGCGTGTTGTTCCATCTGTTTTGCTGAACAGGAGCCCTGGGCTTCTGTGTTACAGCTCTTCTATGAGCACGCTGCTGCTACTGCCACCTGAACTCGTTCCTCTTATTTATCCAACATTTGTTCCAGAGCCTCTTCAAGTCCTGGTGTAGCCAATTCCCAACAAAAACCAATCTTAATTCACATATAAGCTGCAGCAATGTCTCCTCGTGGGGTGAAGTTGACTGTAAACTTGGTGATGTTCACTAAGTTTGGCATGTGTTAGGGAAGATAACGCATCTAAGTGATCAAAATAAGAGAAAATCTTGTCCCATTCCAAAACGTTGGTTGTAGATCTTCCGTGGGAGCCCATTAGTACATGTAGTGTTTCCCTAAACAAGCCCCGTAAGATGATTTGTGTTTAGTACGTGTAACCACTTGAATATTTGCATTACTGTGATCTCATTGAAGGTCTGTGATGAGGGCAGGGGTACCGAGGGTAAGAGAGCTCTCCTTCATGTTGAAATGCAGTCATTGTCAACCATGTAGACAATCCAACATTGTCTGCATGGTTGGGAAATATGTTCATAGATTCACAGAATGGTTTGGGTCGGAAGGGACCTTTAAGGTCACCTAGTTCCAACCTCCTGCTACAGGCAGAGACACCTCCTATTAGACCAGTTTGCTCACAGCCTCATCCAGCCTGGCCTTGAATGTCTCTCAGGAGGGGACATTCAAAACCTCACTGGACTGCCTGTTTCAGTGTCTTGTGACCCTCACAGTAAAGAATTTCTTCCTAGTATCTAGTCTTAATCTACCTTCTCCAGTTTAAAGCCATTTCCCCTCATCCTTTTGCTACATGCCCTTGTAAAAAGTCCCTCCCCAGCTTTTCCTGTAGGCTCCCTTCAGGTACAGGAAGGTCTCCTTGGAGCCTTCTCTTCTCCAGGCTGAGGAGCCCCAACTCACTGAGCTACTGGGTCTATGTTCAGTTAGATTCCATATGATCTTTTGTAGGAGTTGCAGATGTTAACGTTGCAAATTCAGTCTTTCACGTGTTGGTTGGGCAGTTTAAGACTGCAACTGTGCAAATGTGTAAGACAGTAAAAACAATCCTGTATGACAGGAAAAGAATATGGAACCAGGTGAGTAACGTCAATAGAATCTCATCTGGTGGCTGGGGCTGCACTACAGCAACGTGGAACAAGATGTTTTTCTTCCAGCAGAGCTTTGAATCAGGAACTAATGGCAGATATTCTTTCTCCCCCAACCCTCTCTTTTTTCCTGCTAGCATCTTGCCTCTGTCTTCAGAAGCAGAAAGCATCACAGCGGAGACACAAAGATGACCGAGTTCTGGCTGATTTCTGCTCCTGGGGAAAAAACCTGTCAACAGACATGGGAGAAATTACATGCAGCAACTACAAAAAACAACAATCTCTCTACTAATTCCAAGTTCAATATTCCAGACCTGAAGGTAGGTCAGCTCCCTGTCACGTACAGGAAGCACGTTTGTTCTGTAGTGGGTTGGGTTGGGTTGGTTTTTTTTTTCCCCCTAAATCAGTGGGTGATGGATGCTTGGAACATCTTTAGAAGAGTAAACAGCTGATGTCTCTGGAGTACGTGTGGGTCCAAAAAATTAACTTGGACAATTGATTATCTTTTTAACTAAGGTGGAAATTCTTCATGCAGTAAATTTGAAATGCTCAGCAAGCTGAGTTGTCCTTATTGGCTGAGATGTGATGAAATTGGTCAATTTAAAATAGGGGGGATGATCAAACAGCTGCTGCCTTTATGTTCCAAAGTAGCATTCTTCAGGTAGAGTAGTGATCATCTCCAGCTGAGTGCTCCAGTGTGACCTGCCAATGTCTTACAGAAAAGAGGAAGAACAATGTTTCAGCTGTTTCTATGAGAAGGAAAGAGGATTGTTCCTCTAAAAGCAGGTTTCTCTTGGTTAGCTACTATTACCAGGGATGAGAAAGGTAGGAAGACAGCCTGATAAAGAAAAGGTCTGCCTGACACCTGCGTGCTTCTTGAACAAAAAGAATGGTAAGCTCAGTTCAACTACTTAGAACTGAAAGATTTGCAAAAATGAAGGGGAAAGATGCCACTCCTATCTGTATGTATATGAAGCAGTTCAAGTGATGTCATGCTGCATCCTGTCTCCACAAGGGAATGAACCCAGAGCACCCAGTGCTTTACTGCCTCTTTTGAGAGGATCTTCACTTGCCAGGTTAACATTCACTTTTAGACCATCCTGAGTTATTTCAGAATATGTATTAGTAGAAGTATAATGAGGGCCTTAAGCAAATGTCAGTCTCCTCCCCAGAATGCCTTGGAGGTGAGTCAGGGTGATGTTCAACATATAAGAAGCCAAAAGTATTTAGAAAAGTTAATACTAAAAACTTATATCTGTGGCCATTACGGTTATTAACAGTTGTTTTCATTTCTCCTCTTACATTTCCTATGAACTAAAATTATTCAGCTTCTGCCCCTTTTAAGAATGTACTTTATGAACAATGGGACGTAATCTGGCTTCTGTGTATCTCGTAAAACTATTTTAGGAGTGACAATCTTTAGTGAAAGCTTGTTATTGGAAACAGTCTCTACTGAACAACAGCCACGTTACTCAGGGTTTCATTTATCCCATGTCCTGTAAATAATCAAAACATTGGCTTCCTTATTCTTGCCTGTAGCTCCAAAGAAGGTGAGTCTGGGAAAGATCTTATGATGTTCCTTAAGTAGTTGTTCCCTTTTCTGCATCAAGGCTGAAGATAACAGGAATTGTGCCAGCTAAAGTGCAGTAAATGGTAAAAGATAAAATCTTTTAAAAGGTTAAAAAAAAAAGGTTAAAAGTGCAGCTAATTCATAACATAAAAGTTAGTTTAATATGTTTTGCATGGCTAGAATGATGAAACTGTGTGCCAAGCTAGAGTGAGTTAGATATAGTGCAGCTGAACTTTAGGGATATCTTAGGTGAATGAAGGAAAGTGTGACTTTCTTAGATGAACCAGGCTGAATTATTGGAGTGCTGTATTTTATGTAGTTCTGCAAAGCTGCCTGTTCAGGAGATTTAGCTTTTATTGTTATCTGGTTTTATCTTTTTAGGCTGACGTATGAGTGCTGACGCATTTTGATCTTTCCTTCTAGGTTGGCACACTGGATGTTTTGGTTGGTCTGTCAGATGAGCTGGCTAAGCTGGATGCATTTGTGGAGAGGTAACATTTTATTGTTACTAATGTGCAAAGCAGTAGAGCAGTTATGTTGACAGTTTACCAATCCATGAGATGCATAGATTGTTTCATCTTTTTTGTTTTCATGGTGTTGATCAAAATGGCAAATTTTTACCATTTATTCATAGCTTTATCTTTCATCTTCCAGTGTTGTAAAGAAGGTGGCCCAGTATATGGCTGATGTTTTAGAAGACAGTAAAGATAAAGTTCAGGAAAATCTTCTGGCTAATGGAGGTAAAGTGTTCACAGTAACTTATGCATTGTAAAAAGAGAAGGAGGGAAGGCGGTGATCCAGGAACACGCTTATTGCTGCTTTTCTTTGATGGTCTGAAAGCCTAGTTTCAGCACAGAAGTAAGTTTTCCTATGAGTCATTTGCCATGAAAGAAATGATAGGATCCAAAATGGCAAATAATTATAGGTTTGCATATGAAATATTCACATTCTGAGGCCTTTTGATTCTTTGGGGTTGTCATCACTAGTCTCTGAAGGAACATAAAGGTTGCTGATCATTGTAAACAGTATTGTCTGTCTTAAAGTCCTTCTTTATCACTTTAGTTGACTTGGTCACCTATATAACAAGGTTCCAGTGGGATATGGCCAAATATCCGATAAAGCAATCACTGAAGAATATCTCAGAAATTATTGCAAAGGTAAGATTATTAAACAAATAAAGGTTAATAAAGTCTTATAAGTTATTTTATGCACAATGTGATGTTCAGAGCTTGTTTCTATTTTGCCAACTTTGTTTAACTTTGAAAATAGTAGTAAGCCTTTAATAGTAAGCCTGTAATAGCATTTAGTGTTGTAGTAACCAAAGAGGTAATTTGGGATGGGGGCAGGAACTGGAGACTGCACTCACTGAAGGCTACATGCAGTCTTTGCTGGTTTTATTTCCTAGGACCATGAATTTAACAAATAGTTAGACAGCAAGTGAAATAATTTGCTAAGTTTTGTTGTACGAGCTTTACATTTGTCTGATGTTAGCAAACCTTGTGAGTTAACATTGAAATCCCAGTATTTATTTACCTTCTGGAAGCTATGTTGCCCAGCTGTGAAGGGAATACAAAGCCTTCAATGTAAAGAAAACTCATCTCATTGTTGTGGTTGTTTTCCTTCTCTCTCTTCATGCTGCTAAAGCATTCACAGTGTTTGCAGATTTCGTTTCATTTGTACCTGTTGTGAGCATGAATAAGAAGATCTTGAGTACCAAGTTACTGCATTAGAATGGTGAAAGATCTCTGTGAGCTATTCTTGCTTTAAATATCTTCTGAGCTTTTCCAGTTTCTTTTCCGTGTTTTGTAATCTTCAAACAGCTCTGGAGATATTTGCATCAGTAAGATATGTGGCCAAGAGAGAAAGGTGCAGCAGCTGCTCAGGATACCTTTGAGAGATTCTTTGGTGTTGGATATGTGGATACAAGCATTGGGAGGGGTTGCGTGTTAGTTAGATGAACGCTCCCTCAACACAACATCCAGTCGTTCCTTGAATACCCCCAGGGTCGATGACTGCTTGTGACAAAGCTGGGCTCCAGAACCTGGACTTTAAATATGACTTTTGTTTTCTTCACCATCTAATTTAAGCACCTCACTAAGTTATTATGCTGTACAGTGAACGCAGAGAACGCTGAAGTTCAGGCTGAAATCAGCACTGTTAGGTTGTTGTTTCTCTGAATGGTTTTGTGTACCTTTCACCTTGATAACTGTTATAGCAGCACCACGAGTCTGCCTCTCTTATTCTGCAGTGATGTTCTAAGAATTGCTGAATAAACAAGGGAAGACTTAAGGAGGGAAGATTAGGGGGATGTTCTTTACTGAGAGACTGGTGAAGTGCTGGCACAGGCTGCCTAGAGAGGCTGTGGATGCCTCCTGTCCCTGGAGGTGTTCAAGGCCGGGTTGGATGGGGCCCTGGGTAGCTCAGTCTAGTATTAAATGGGGAGGTTGGTGGCCCTGCCTGAGCGGGAGGGAGGTTGGAGCTTCATGAACCTTGAGGTTCCTTCCAAGCCAGGCCATTCTGTGATTCTGTGAACAAGACAGAGTTTGAAATGTCACTCTCACCATTGTTAGGCACAAGTATATTTTCAAGAGTCCCTTTGACACTGAGGTGTGTAGTTCTGCTTTTTCTGATACTTCACTGGGAAGCAAAGCTGCTTCTTGTTTACAGTAAATGCTAGTCAGTGCGAGATTTCTGTTTTAAAAGGCTACTGACTTTACAACCGAGCGGTTAAAGGGCTGACAACTGGAAAATAATGAATGGAGCTGCTTCGTAAAGAAGTTTGGTATCAGCTGTTTTGGGTTTGTCATTAAGCACTATGCATTTCAACAGCTCTTGAAAGTTTTGGTTGTTGAAAAGTGGAAAGGGGAGGCTGCCAGTCTGGGAAGGTATCCAAATGCACCTGCTGCACAGTATGTGATGCTTCTTTCCTAATGCTGGCTTCTTGCTGTAAACATGTTAGTGCTGTTACTTGTGGTACAAGAATGTTGTCATGAAGATATGTGCCTTGTGATGGCTGCCAGAATGTTCCTCATGCTTCATTAAAAGTGACATCAGTCAAAGAATCTAAATAACTGTAAAGGCTGAGATGTTTAAAGAGCAAACTCTTATTTCAGAGTGTTTTGTCTTAAAGCATTGCTGTGTATCTGTAAAAGTGTGAGCTGTTCACCTGTTATCGAATGAAACTGCCAGGATGTTGATGCTTCTTCCCGGTACAGACAAGTGAACCTGTGTTACCATAAACAAGGTTGCTATATAACAAAGTGTCACACTTTCAAGAGATTTATTCTGTAGAAATAGTTTGAGTCCCCAAGCTGAAGTGCTGTTTGTAGTATGCTGAAGTGCTGTATGCAGGCAGATGTTTTCTCAACAGTCTGGGTGCAAATAAAAGGAGAGGCTCTTAGCTTTGTGTTCAGATACATGCCCCTGGCACTTTTCATATGCTCGCTCCAATGTACTGTGGAGGAGGGAGTGGAGGAGGGAGTATGCAGTGGTACGATGCCAAAGCAGAACTGATCCAAGTTCTTACAGTTATCCAACTGTTCACTAAGTGAACTTGAAATATTTTATTGCGTAGGGCATGTGCTGATTGAAGTATGACTTGGATGCTTACTAACTGCTTACTGCTTAATTTGTTTCGTTCTTCAGCTTGCTGCCAAATTACCCAACTGGGCCACTAATACTTGCTTAGGCAAATGTTTAGAGTAAACTGTGTTTGTCTGAAATAGTGCTCATCTGTCTACCCTGCAGCTGGACCTGGGCAGAGTATATAAGCTCTTATTAAATGTAGAAATTATCTGTAGAACGGACTTTCCTGTATGTCTGTAAGCCAATGCGAATATATAAAATTGCAGCATAGAAGTTCATGAAGGGAGGTGATGATAGAATGTTTTGTCTATTCCTTTGAAAATACAGAAAGTGGGAAACAAATGACTGGGGAAAAATGTGGTAACACTTAGGAATGTAAATAATAATGGCTCCTGGGAATCAAGTATGTGAAACATTTTGGTGCTCTGTCTTTCAGAATGAGCAAGGCTGTCCTTCTCAATGAGAAGTAAAAGAAAAAACATGCATTAAGCAAATATAGTCTCTTAAGTTGTAGGTGATATGAAGCAATAACACTTTGTTACTTACTGCTTGCTTTCCTACTTATAAGACTGTGCTTTCATTCATGTTACTTAATGGGAGAAAAGTGTAAGAATAGAGGAAGCAGCAGAAGGAAATAAATGCTTGGCATTCGCCAGTAAACTTGTGTTAGCATGTGAGGGTGATCTTAAATGCTCTGTCTGCTGAGCTAGAAGGTGGTAGCACAGTAAGCAGGTGCAGCAGTGACCAGCTGGGTACAGTGGTGTGTCCATTTAACATCACTAATCCAGAAGAGTACATGTAATTCTTACTGTTGGCTCATTTTCTTTTATAGGAGTTATAACCTAAAATATCCTGAGTTTCAAGAGAAGCCTTTAAGTCCTAGAGAAACAAGCATTTTATCTTGTGTATTTTTCATCAAGCCCTTTCTGGCAGATAAAGGATCTATGTTTTGAAATTAAGAAATAATTTCTTAATGAATCGGTTCCTGAGTCACTTTTTTTTTTTTTTTTACTTAATCTTTAAGGGAGTAAACCAGATTGACAATGATCTTAAAGCAAGAGCCTCGGCATACAATAATCTAAAAGGGAACCTTCAGAATTTGGAGAGAAAGAATGCGTAAGTCCCATCTGTTGTTTGTTGCTGTTGTGTGAATAGGTTGTGGCTGTAAGCTTAATGTGCTTTGGAGGTGTTTATCAATCTTGAATGCCAATGGATGTCGTAGAATAATATTTATTACCAGCTGACTTGATGGTAACAGCTCACTTGTGATTGGTAAGTGCTTGTGAAGTATGCAACAGCATATAATATTAAGTGCTAATGTCTTTGAGAGGGGTTTGCTGTTGAAGTGGTGCGTTACGCTGCTATTTTGATGTCTAGCTAAACAAGGAGGACTTTGTCCTTACTCCATACTGTAGGCATCTCAACGTTTCTTCCATCAAAATTAACAAGCAGAGGGACAGGTGTTGTATAAATGCAAGTAAGAATGAAATAAAAAGAACCCCACGCTGTCCTGTCAGGTACATGTAATTATTCAAATACATTCAAGATACAATACTTCTGTCTAAGTATGGTGGGTTAATTTAACTTAGCACTGCCATTACTATTAATGATTGTTTTATGAGTGAGCTATAAATGCCTTCTTGAGCCACAGCAATTTGTCAGCTAAGCCTCATGTATCTGTAGGTTCTTATTCCTTTGTGAATAAGGCAATATGCCACTGCTTTAAATTTTCATTGTGGTTCTGAGTGTAGGTCTGCAGTCGCTTAGTTGTAACTCTGAAGTCCCAAATAACAAATTTCATAGGGAATTAATGGCTCTTGTGGTCTTAAATCCCTCTTTAAAAGAGAACTTGGCTTTGTAAGTCTGTGAGGTGCTGGGAATATAGAAATGCCACGCAGTGGTGGAGCTACTGAGAAGAAAAGAAAAACAGTGGAAACTTCTAGTGACTTTACACAGTGAGCTGTAATGTTCAGATAGGAACTTTTGGTTCGTTCTGCTAATAATGAATGTTTATGTGAAATATATTTGAAAAATGCATATACTATCAGGCACTAGAAACTATTGTGAATACCAGCTCAGATTTCAAACATGCATTTATTGTAGCTGTCTTTATTTCTCGACAGGGGAAGCTTGCTAACCAGAAGTCTTGCTGATATTGTAAAGAAAGAGGACTTTGTACTTGATTCAGAATATTTGGTCACGTTATTAGTGATTGTACCAAAGTAAGTTTGTTTAACAGGAGAAAATAATTAATTTTAATCAAGCAATAGATCCCACAGCTCTATAACACTGTAAGAGAGGATGCCTGAAATTGCTTTGTATCTTCCTGGATCTACTTATGAAAACATTTGGATGCCTATAGCAAATGAGCCCATGTGCATAGATTCCATTGTTCATAAGAATACTGGGTTCTCATGATTTTATTTTGAGGAACTGCAGATTATACTTCTGCTTCTTACCTGACGTTAGCTGTGACTGTTCATGCTGTGGAAGATATCCTTATGAAAATAATAATTACAGAGTAAAAACATGAGTTCTCGTCTGTGAGATGATTTGGTGATTGAATTATCCAGATTAGCTCTATGCTGGCTTTCACTACTTAATTAACCAAGGAAACCCTTTGCAACTTTACTCTGTGCTCTTTCAGGTTGGTAGGATGTTGCTTTTGTACTTAGTGGATAAACAGGATTGCGTTAGTAAAGACTTATGTCATGTCTAAGGTTTTCTGGGAGCAGGTTGTTCCTCATCCAAAATGACTGTAGATCTTAAAGTGAGAATTGTTGTGTATTTCTGACAGCCTACAGCTGGGTTGGAAGATGTAATGATTAAATGCTTCTGATTTGTTTTGAAAAACTTTTTCTATTTGGATCTTTTCTTCAATAATAGAAATAACCATAACCTGTGTATTTTCTAGGGTAAACTATAATGACTGGGTTAAGCAATATGAAACGTTAGCAGAGATGGTTGTACCACGTTCCAGCAAGTAAGTTGTTAGTGTGAAATCCCGTGTGGTTACCTTATATGTGGTGATTTTATTCATAGTGTCTTTGGTGAAGAACCAGAGATATGGACTTTGGTCTTCTGTGCATGCAGTAAGTCACTTCTTGTGTGCTAGCGAGGGTCCCCATTACCAGACTGTTGTGTAATAGAGAAAACTGACACCAGGATTGGGTTAATGCTGTTAAGCAACTTTCACAACCTTATTACCATATCAAAAATACAGTCAAAGTGTAGCAGAAAGCATTGCTGTGCTAATTTGAACTGGCAGAGTGGGGTTTTGATCAGGCAGATCTGATGTTACCATCTCTGTGCCTGTTACAAAATCAGAACTTGCTCAGACAAACTTCATGTTTGAGTTGGATCAATTTCAGCTTAGTAGGAGATCTGTTGATGATTCTGAATTGATTACTGGGAAGCCATCACCTAGACATGTATTGAGAAGAGGTTAAACCATTGTATAACGCTTGTATTGAAGACAGTGCAGCACTGAAGAACAGTTTCCTCAAGCTTTTTTCCCAAAGTGAACTCTCAAAATAAGCATTATTATATTGACCTGGACAGACTGGCAAGTTGATAGAATCCTTAGAGTTGGAAGGGACCTTTAAAGATCATCTGCAATGAACAGAGACACCTACAGTTAGGTCATGTTGCTCAGAGCCTGGTCCAGCCTGGTCTTGAAAGTTTCCACATCTCTGGGTGGCCTATTCTAGTGCCTTGCCATCCTCACTATAAAAAGCTTTATCCTTATTTCCAACCTGAATCTCCCCTCTTTAAGCTTGAAGCCATTTCCCCTTGTCCTGTTGCCACAGACCCTGATGGTGATGGTCCTACCACCCAGCCCCCTTCTTTCCTGTAGTTCCCCTTTAGATACTGAAGGGCTGCTATCAGGTCAACTGGGAGGGTTGTAGGGTACCTGCTTTAGCAGGGGCATTGGACTCAATGATCTCTTGAGGTCCCTTCCAACTCCTGTTATTCTGTGGAAGTATAAAATAGTAAATGTAGGCATCTTCTTTAAATAACTCTTGTTAACACCAGCAGTCTTTATTCCCTTTTTCTTTAGAACATGTGTTTAAGAATTCTATAGTCCAAACTTTACAGTATTAAGTAAAATCTAGTTCCTTTCTGAATAAAATAATGTTAATTTGAACAAATCCCTATGCACATATAAAGTGTTTCTGCATGGTAAAGTGTCACCCTTTACAAAGAGAGTAATTAATAGCAGTTGCTAGAGGTTTTGTTACTTTCTGTAGTGAGCATTTAATTTGGGAGCTCATCCCGTGAGACTATTTTCAATTATGTTCCTGTCTAAGTAGCAATAAAGTACAACTTAAGCCATTGTATTTCAGATCTTCAGTGACTTGAACCTTAATCCTTACTTTATTTTTCTGTGTAGTGTGCTCTTTGAGGATCAGGACAGTTACCTTTGTAATGTCACCTTGTTCAGGAAGGCGGTGGACGACTTCAAGCATAAAGCCAGAGAATACAAGTGAGTCTTATTTTTAGTGTGTGCTCTTGTGCTTTGAAACATCTCTAGATGGCCACTTCTGATTTCATTCACTTTCCAAATGCAGATTTCTGGTCCGTGACTTCCAGTATAATGAAGAAGAGATGAAAGCTGATAAAGAAGAAATGAATAGACTGTCAACTGACAAGAAGAAGCAGTTTGTAAGTCTGTGCAAGCTAGTCATTACAGCAACCTAAGATGTCACAGAATCACAGAATCACACAGAATCACAGAATTACCCGGGTTGGAAGGGACCTCAAGGATCATGTAGCTCCAACCCCCCTGCCCAGCAGGGCCACCAAACATACACCTTTACTAGATCAAGTTGCCCAGGGCCCCGTCCAACCTGGCCTTGAACACCTCCAAAGGGGCATCCACAACCTCACTGGGCAGCCTGTTCCAGGACCTAACCACTCTTCTAGTAAAGAACTTTCCCCTAACATCCAACCTAAATCTTCCCTCCTTCAACTTAAAACCATTTCCCCGTGTCCTGCTATTATCAGCCCTTTCGAAGAGTTTACTCCCTTCCTGGGAGTAAGTTCCCTTCAGGTACTGAAAGGCAGCAATGAGGTCACCCCGCAACCTTCTCTTCTCCAAGCTGAACAAACCCAACTCCCTCAGCCTGTCCTCATAGGGGAGGTGCTCCAGCCCCCTGATCATCTTTGTGGCCCTCCTCTGGACCCTTTCCAAAATCTCTATATCTTTTTTGTACTGAGGGCTCCACACCTGGACACAGTACTCCAGATGGGGCCTCACAAGAGCAGAGTAGAGAGGGACGATCACCTCCCTAAATGTCTAAGACTTGTTATTGCTATGTAGCAGTTTCATGAGCTTCTGATTCTGAGAGAGCATTACAGGGATGGCACATCACGGTCAGCCTGCCACCCAGTTAATCTTTTCAGGGATAACTGAGTTGCTCTTAACTGTGCTGAACCAAATGTTGGTATTGCAGCTAAAACTATATGAAATCTGAAAATGGGCAAATGCATGAATGAAATAATCAGATATTATGAAAATGGTCCTTTATATAGTTAGGCCATGACAAATGGGATGATGTATTGCAGAGACAACAAGTCTTGTTAGATTTGTCTTTGCTTTGTACAAAATCACCCTCGAGCCATTATATCAGTAGCAAACTACTTTTAGTTCATCTGCCACACTACAAATACTGAGTGTCTGCTTAAATGTGCTTAGTAGTCTGAATCTTGTTCTGAAGATTTTCTTTTCTCTTTTACAGGGGCCTCTGGTACGATGGCTGAAAGTTAATTTCAGTGAAGCTTTCATTGCATGGATTCATGTGAAAGCACTCCGAGTTTTTGTTGAATCTGTTCTAAGGTAATTAGACAGGCCTGAACAGAAAATTCTAGGAAGAAAAGCACATCTAGCTTGGCTCCACTTGCCTGAGTTTTGTTAATGCCACTCTTCCACAAAGGAGGAAACACTCAAGTAGGACAGCAAGAACAACTGTTGGCATAGCTCTTGTTGCCAGGTGTGGAACATTTGAGGTAGATAACTTCATCTCGTTCCTTCGGTGCTTCAGGGGACAACTCCCCTGTCCACTGTGGTAAGGCATTTCTGCTTTGCTTTTTAGCTTGCTTAATTGAGCTGCTTGTAAAAAGAGCTTATTGTATTTTTGTTTAAGTGAGAAATGTGTATAGTTCAGAAGAAAAAGTTTTGAGGCTTTGAGTAGCAATGCAGTTTGACATCTTAAAATGTGTGCTAGTACGCAGCAGTTCTTGTTCAGTACTTTAAGATTTCTCTTTGTTTTTCTTCATAACCATCCAGAAGCATAGCTAATGAGTTGACATAGCTGTAGGAGTTCAAACAGACCTGTTTCTTTAGGTTTTTTCTTTTTTTTTTTTTTTTTGGAGCAGAAAGAGCTTAGTAAGAAAACCAAAAGGTATTTTTAGGTTAGATTTGGTCAGAGTTGTTATCAAGGACACCTCAAAATAAAGTAAGTTTCAATAGAAGAAAACTTATCACTTTCATAGTTGGTTGCTTAACTTCTTCAGGTATGGTTTGCCGGTGAACTTCCAAGCGATGCTGCTTCAGCCTAATAAGAAAACAATGAAGAAACTGAGGGAGGTTTTGTATGACTTATATAAACATCTTGACAGCAGTGCGGCAGCCATCATTGATGTAAGTGTTTTTGTAATTGCTACTCTCAGGTTTCTTGTGATTAAGCAAAAGAAAAAAAAGGTTTTCTATCTTCTTAAAAAGCTACATCTCTTTTTTTTCATGCTACAAAAACCTGTCTCCATATAAAAGTGCAGTTTCTGTCTGACATTTTCGCGAAGCAGATAGAATGTAAAGTTACATCTGCTGTGTTGGAAGAGCTGTCTGGTGTAAAAGTCCTATTTCACTCCTTACTGTGTTCTTTCCTGCTACCAATGGAAGGAAGTCTTGCAGACTGGATTCACGTTCTCAAAGAATTGGAAGAGAATTTTGATCTGAAATTAGACTTAGAAACTTGAATGCATTTCCTATTTTGTTTTTGATGCTTAAAGCAATATTTAAATTGTCCGTTCTCTAAGGTAATATTGGCCTTAAAATACTGAAATGATCTTCTCTTTAGTTGAGTTCATGTCATTGTTCTTCTCTGCTAAATTGTGCAGATGGAGTCATCCGTTCCACTTTCATGTCTTATATTCATGTTTAAAACTGGTTTGTTGGTAGGCTTTATAGTACTACAGTAAATTTATATTGAAAAGCAATGCTTTTCGTAGTTAAAAATAGAGCAGAAATTATCACATAGTGGGTTCAGTTGTTACTTAAAAAGAAAATCTTTTAGTTACATTTCTTGTAATGTTTTTTCCAAAGTATTTTGAGGCCCTTTGGTGGAGAAGGGAACATGAGATGGTTGAAGTGAGTTGCTAAGCTTCATGTAGCTTCTTGGGTCAGTACCCCATAACATTATTTGCGTAAGTGGGCTGAGTTTAGTAGTAGGAGAACATAATTGGAGACCTCTACCTTCCTTTTAGCGGTAGTGTGTTTACGAATGAAATGGATGTGAATTATTGATGCAAAGCTACTTAGATTCTGGAAGATGCACTCGGTTCATTTTTTGACAAGTATATTTCAAAGCGGTTACTTTTTGTTTGTTACTTAATTTTCCATTTCCAAATGAGTGTTTAAGCCTGAAGTCTTGACTGTCCAATTGCCTTCTCAAACATCTGAACGCTTAAAACAATTTCTCAATAGGAGTCTGAGTTGTAAGAGTCTAACCAGCTTCAAAACTTTATTTGCAGGCAACTATGGATATTCCTGGCTTAAACCTCAGTCAGCAGGAGTATTACCCATACGTCTACTACAAGATCGATTGCAATTTACTGGAGTTCAAGTAAAAATTCCCTAACGTGACAATCCTGTGTTGGTGTAAACAAACAGAAGTGAGGTTAAAGTGCAGTAATACCTTTAACACTCTACTAATCATATGCTTGCTTCTTATGTTAGGTGAATTTTAACCGCAGTGGTCCATCTATAGACATTTTCTTTTTAAAGGAAAGTGTAGGTAACCTGCTTTAAATAAACGTCTGTAAATGTATATTGAGAGAATTGAAGTATTTATAAACAGAGTGATTTATTTAAGGGAAAGCTCATTCCTCTTTCGTATGTGATCTGTGTTAATTCCATTCCCCGTTGTTTATTAAAACAAAATTGTTTACAGAAGAATAGTGTAAATGTTTATGGCCATTTTGTTCATTTGATTTAGTAGATACACGTGTTGAACATTGTTGAACTGTGATGTAAAGTATGTAAGATTGGTATGAAATTGTGCTTTCTGAATGTTGTAAAATTACAATCGAAGCACTGTAAGCACACAGGAAAAATAAACATACCTGTGCAGATGTGTCACTTTGTTGTACAACATTTAATTGCAATTGGCTGTGTCTAAACTTGAAACGATGTGTTACAGCTTAAATTCAGTGCTGCATCCTGCCTGCAGTGGTACAGAAATGCCATTGACTTCAATACAGATATTGTTAAGAGCTGTATGTATTTATTTTACTTTGGGTGGAAATACGCAGGTGTGGTGACTGCTCACCAGACCCGTGTATGAATGTTTGTCTTGTTTATATCTTCATGTCTATTAGGATTTGATATGATTCTTCTGCAAGTGAAGGTAAGGTGGGATGCTAATAACTATTTGATGTGATTTTTATTTTTTTTAATAATTCTGCATTCATACACTCATAGAATGGCCTGGGTTGAAAAGGACCACAATGATCATCCAGTTTTAACCCCCTGCTATGTGCAGGGTCACGAACCACCAGACCAGGCTGCCCAGAGCCACATCCAGCCTGGCCTTGAATGCCTGCAGGGATGGGGCATCCACAGCCTCCTTGGGCAACCTGTTCTAGTGTGTCGCCATGCTCTGAGTGAAAAACTTCCTCCTAATATCTAACCTAAACCTCCCCCGTCTCAGTTTACAGCCATTCCCCCTTGTCCTATCACTATCCACCCTCATAAACAGCTGTTCCCTCTCCTGTTTATATGCTCCCTTCAAGTACTGGAAAGCCACAGTGAGGTTTCTCCAAAGCCTTCTAAAGCTAAACAAGCCCAGTTCCCTCAACCTTTCCCCATAGGAGAGCTGCTCCAGCCCTCTCATCATTGTAGTTATTGCATTCTTTGCAATCTCTTGCAGCCTGGGACTGCTTTCTGCCTTTGGTTAGATACCCCTTACTACTTTTTTCTTGTGACATCCTCCCTACCATACAATACATACGACAACTGCCATTTAGTGTATATATAGAGAGGGGTTGCTTATTTTAGTACCAATTGTCACACCTGTTATAAACATACTACTACTACACATTCTGCTTGCCAAATATATAATAACAACTGCAGTGTTCTTTAAAACTGAGATGGAAAGTGGCTGCAGTGCACTTGCTTTCAGTGATGCATCCAGGCCGGAGTTATTTGGGACTGCAGTGGTTGATTCTTGTTGGCGAGGAGGGAAAGAATATTAAAAGCTAATGGCCAACCTTGGAGTAGCAGATGTCTGATACTGCTGGGCTTTCCTAGTGGTGAGGAAAGATAATTTGGGTACAGGAACGGAAGCTGGTCTGTATTGGATTTAACTTACAAGAAAATGCTACAATAAAAACCAAATAAAAAGGAGATTTTTAATGTATTTCTGCACTTCTTCAAATAGTTGTGGCAAATGGAAGAAGGTTTAAAGTGTGCAAGAATGGAAAGCTTTCATTCCATCTCTGAGAAGCGTGCCAAGCGATTAAAACTAAGGTAAAAAGGAATCTGTGGAAGAAATGAAGAGCGTAGTCTTCTCTGGAATGTGAGTGGTATGGAAATTGGATTTGTACTGTCATAAGTAACAACAGGTGATTCGTGGCCTAATAGGAAGAGCAGGCGGACGTGGATTTTCACCATTTACATGACTGGAAATAGTTGAAATCCAAGAAGGAGGGACAGCTGCTGCACAGCAGAAGTATCCAAAATAGCAATGCACCATTTTCATAAGAATCTTGGAACGTTGATGGTCAGCTTTTGGAGACTCACAAACAGGATGTGGTAGTGAAATTGTATTAGAAAACAATACCTTCAGTGAGTTCTAGGGTCACCTGGACTGGAGAGAAACGGAGAACTGGCAGCATGGTGACATGCTGAATTTCTGGGTTTTTTATGTTAAAGTTGGTCTGAACTGTTGTAATTGTTCTTGAGCAGAGGCAGGCGTGAGCGATCCTGCAATGTTCAGGGATTTCCTTCTGGGGCTGCATTTGGCTTAAGGACTACAGCTGCTACACACTAATAAGGTAACGTGGTGCCTGGTACGTGAATTTGGTTTGGCTTTGTAGTAGAATTCACACTGCAGAAAGGATGCTTGAATTCTGCCTGTCTTTTATGTCAATAAGGGCAGTTTGTCTTCCACTTAGATTTGATTCTTAAGTTTGAAAGGCCAGCATTTGCCAGCAGTTCTGTATTTGCCTCCACACACATAGTGTATAGTGCACAGTTTATTTTACATATCTTTAACTTACATATCTTCAGGATACAGTATGTGAGATGAGTCACAAGCAAATGCCAACACCCTTCACTTGGTGGGCATGGGGTCTTTGCAGTGCTGCTTTAGTACAGGTGAATCAACTGCTGCTTTCTGTAATGCCACTGACTGCAAGAGTTATTGCTGGAGTAAATCATGACACCTTCATCTTGCGAAGGTCAGCGTTTGCATTTTGTACAGCCAAGGAAAACAAGTGTAATGTATGAAATCCTGCTAGTGCAGCTTCACTGTGCCAAGGAGCTTTGGATCAGACATAAGGAGTTTTTCATGGAGAGGGCAGCCAAGCACCAGAATGGGCTGCATGGGGAAGTAGTGGAGTCCCCATCCCTGGAGGTATTTAAGAGATTAAAGGGATGTGATTAAGTGATGAGACTTGGTAGGCCAGGTGGATGGTTGGGCCTAGTGACCCTAGTGGGTCTTTTTCAACTGAGGTTCTGTTCTATGAATTTGGTATGATTTTCTTCATTTTCTTGAGCATCATTTGAGCCCATCAGCAAATTATTGCAGCATTATACTTCTCTGAATCTTTTATCTCCAATGAGAAGAGAGTTTGTGGGGAAACAGGGCACAGTTGTTTTGTATGAGGAAAACTACAGGGGAAGCTGAATTAACTGGATGATGGAGAGCTTTGAATAGCAAATGCTGTTGGGCAATACTGTAGCATTCAGGTTAGAGCCTAAAAAAAGAAGTATAGGTCTGCTCTCTATTCACTGGCCTGTGCTCGGTTATTCTAAAAGGAAAGTGCTTTTAGCTTTGGTATTATGTAGGCTCATTGAGGACTTCTGCTGTCCTGCGTGGTGTGCCTAAATGTGCTCTTAAAATCTTCAGTGCTTTGGCTGAATAAATGAAAGCTGCTTTCTCACCTCTAGAGAGCGCCCTTGAGCTGCTTTTTTGGAGCAGGCTCAATAAAACTCACAGCTCTTACTGAGTGATTGAGGTTTGAACTTAAACATTTGACCTTCTAATTATTGCGTCCAGATCCAGCTGCGTTTTCCATTGCGTGAGTTACCTGCTCTGGCACACGGTGCTGCACAACCACCAGTGGTAGCAGAAGGGAGATGGAAACAAGCCTGGATGCTGGAAGTGTTTGTCAAGATCATGGTTTCAATGCAAAGCCAGCCCAGGAGCAGCCGTGCCTCTGTTGTTCTCATCCAGGGGAAGAGGAGGCTCCAGTCAGAAAAGGGTTTTCAACTTAACATTGCCTTAAACATGATGGAGAAAACAACTGCAAAAGCAAATACTGATTTAGAGTACATGGAGCAGCCTCACTCCAGTAGAACCTGTTCTCCACCTGGGGCAGCCAAGGACAATGGCCAGTTCCTTACCAGTCTCCTTCAGCTCTGTCACTCACCTTTCATCGTGTCATTGGCTGCTCTTTCCTGAGTCTCAGCTTTTGTCCTTCTGCTATTTTGACTCTTCTCTCTTACTGCCATTCTTTAATACTCCTTCACTCTACCAGAGGCTGCAGTTCTGAATGCTTTCACGTTGCTTAGCAATATTCCTCCTCCCTTCTCAGCAGCTTGGTTTTCTTAGAAATATTCCATGTTTGCAGCCCTTGCTTGTCCTCAATTCTGATGTCTCCCTAGTCTTTATCCCCATAGCTAAATAACAGTCTAACTTGCCGAGTTCACCCACGGTATTGCTAAGACTTGGGCTGTACTGTTTTGGAATTGCTTATATTTCACAAGATCCTTGCTGGCTGTGTAGTTGTTAGGCTTGCAGCCTGCTCGTTGCTGCTTGTCTTCCCCAGACACTGATGATGACAGTGATGAGCCTGGGCTGCAGTTTAACACAACAGACTGAATTCAGCAAGATGAAATAGGAACGTTAAAATGTTTCTTGAACATCAAATGGGTGCAATGTAAATTCTTCACCTAAAAATGTGTTAAAAGTTGTGTCTGTAAGCTCCCTTCAAGTGCTGGAAGGCACAGTAACATCTCCCTGGAGCCTTCCCTTCTCCAGGCTTAACAAGTATTCCTTGGGCTATAGGTGACCTCTGGAGGTGTGAGGAGCCCCAAACCTGCTCGTGTCAATTGTTATTTCTTCTTTTATTTTCTTCAGAGAAATGAAAAAAGAACCTGCCCCTTCAAAATGATGCATCGGCAACTGCAGCATCACAGCCATCTTCCAATGCCACCCAGTTTGCCTGCTGGGGCATCTGTTCAAGTGCTGAATAGATGGTCATTGCCATCACATCCAACCCTATGATTGCTGCTGTGATGGCCACTATTAGTGCAAATGGCAGTTTCAGGCCCATTACACAGAGTGCATTCAAGAGGGCCCCTAACCTGTGGAAACTGTATAATTAAACCATTTGGGAGCTCTTAGGCCAACTGATACCAGAATGAATTATGGTATATGCAGCTTCTTGTTTTTCTAATGAGTAATGAAGTTACCGCTAGAAAGGAGCTGTTTCTAATAATTCTCTAATTTTCAAATGGAAAAATATATTGGGATAATTACTTAAGCAGAATCTAAAAATAAATTCTAAGTTCATTAAAAACAGCTATAAATTCACTGAATACTTCAGCCGGCCTTATTAAAACACATTGCTTCAAAGAGTGGGAAATTGTTCTTTTGTGGTGAGATGAGAAAAGTGGTTTTAATAACAAAAGTACATTTTGAATATGAAAATGCAAGCGCTTCAAACCTTACCTTATAGCTTCTGAAATGAAAAAGATGAATGGGTCAAGCACTGTCCTGTCCCCATTTCAGTTAAAGACAGTCTTGCCACTTATTTCAATCAGGTACCAGTGATGCTCAAAGTGGTGAATCTAACCTATAATTTCCCTGCTGCGCTGCTTTGCTGGGAGATAATAATTCACCTCTTTCAGGCCTTTGTGTCTCTCATTAGCTCTCATTCAGGAACCCCAAGGAGTTTAACAGTGGAAACTGAACAATCATGCAAAATCCACTTCTGCTTAAGATGCCAATGTGGGGATGTCATCCCTCTTGAACTCTTTCATAGCGCAACAAATCTGTGAGTTCAAGACTTGAAAAGAAGATTATTGTAGATTTTACAAACATCTTTACAAGTGGGTCAGAACTGCTCTCTACGCTATTAATGGGATCCCCATTGGCTGTAGTAGGGCGTAGGCAGTTTGAGGTGTCTGAATCTCCTGCTGAATCCCAAGTATTGTTTCCATACTGCTGTGTCCAACCCGCTGTGGTCCTTCCACTGAGCTCTCCACAAACTCCTGTTTTGCAGTGTTATGCAGGGAAGCTTTAAAATGAAGCATTTGTTGTTGTTGCTGTTGTCGCTTCTTAACTATTCTTGAAGCTATTACATGTGTTTGGTTCTTTTTTCTCCCTCTCCTTACTATGAATCACGCAGGGAAAATGAAACAAAGGTGATGATACCACCTGCTGCGTGTGAACTCAGTCCCACACTGAGCACATGCGTTGTACGGGTGATAAATCTGCATCCAATGACAGCAGATTTGGGCTCATCACTTTGCCTCAATCATCAGAAACGCAGGCAGTAAACAACATCCAAACCCAACTGTCTCAGCCTGCCATCTCTCGGGGCCAGCTGAGTCACGCTGCTCACTTTGCACAGATGTGGTACAACAAACCCGCGGTGCACATTGAGGGCTCCCAGCTGCAGGGTCAAACTGCTAATAAATTACCCATGTGCCAAGGTGATTCCCATTGGTAGGCAACATTGCCATGGGAGAATTTCTCCCATGTATTTCAGTAGCGCAGACATTTTCTCATTCAATGCTGAGTAGATATGGATAAATTCTTAAGAGAAGGTGACCTTCAAATCTTTATGTAACACTTATTTTCCATTCATTCATGACAAATTTCACTTGATAGAAGCTGGTGAATGAGTAGATTTACGCCTTACAGGATCGTGTTTGATAACAACACCCACAACATTTCCACAGCTTAACTTCTGCAGCTGGCTCAAAATGGCGCACTGAACTGGAGCTTATCTGCTGGCAATACATGTAGCCTTAAACAGCCAAATAACACTAAAAATCATGGAAATAGAAATGGAAATAGAAATAGAAATAGAAATGGAAATGGAAATAGAAATAGAAATAGAAATAGAAATAGAAATAGAAATAGAAATAGAAATAGAAATAGAAATAGAAATCTTTCTGGCTGTTAAAAACTGACATGAAATCAGGTACTCATGAGGGAGAGTGATGCATGGAGAATGTCTAATAAAGAATGTGGAGAATCTGGGGAGTGCAAGACGCCTGTGAGATGCCACACTTGAGAGAGCACAGTCTGGGTCAGAGGGCGGGTGAGAAGAGCCTCTCTCAGAGGACTCTTCTTTGTGCCTTCAGACAGAGCTGTACCTGAGATCTGTCCATATCAATTATTAGTAACAAGGAGCAGTTAAAGCAAATTCTCAACACGGGCCTAGAGCTCTGGTGTCTCTGGAGCAGGATAGATGGACAGATGGGCCCAGCAGCTCTCTCAGGATGGGGCAGCTGAGGAGCTGCTGCTGCCCGGGGGTGACAGCAGCCCCCTCTGACAGTGCTGCTCTGTCACTGCTCCATACAGGGAACCAACTCTTGTCACTGCACAAAGGTGAAGAGCTCTGTCAGTAGTTCCTCACTATGTTCTGAGAATTTTTATACGTATTTTTGTGTTTTTGTCTTTGTTCTTTTATGCACTGTATTCAGTGTGTATATATTTACTCAGGCAGCAATCCAACACTGGAATACTCTGTTTCTCTGGATTTGAGAAATAAGGCACAGAGCCAGAATACCAAATTTCCAGCCATGTTCCAGTTCTTATTTCAGTTGATTCAAACCCAAATACTCAAATGTATTTAAATGTCCCTTTGCACACAAAGTATGACAGAGAACCAGGAAACTAATAATGGAGTTAACTTCCTCAAAGAAATAAGAATGCAATTAATTATTTAATATAATTACCAGGCCCAAACAGGTTGCAAGACACTGCACCATCACTAGGCCGCAGCTGGCTGCTCCAGCAAAGCGCTCCTTCCCAGATCTGACCCGCTTCCCCCTTCAATTTGCTTGCACAGAGCGGTAGCAAATGTCAACAGTGACCAGTGAGACTGTCTGGTCCTTCTCCTAGGTTACTGGCCTCTGAATCTTCACTGTTTACAAACTGGCACAGTTATGTTCCTTCAGTGCTTTAAGATAGTGTAGATGGACTTGCTCTTGGCAGAGGCAGCAGATCTCAACCAAAGAAGACAGTCTCCCTCATAGGAAAAGGCTCAGCCGTTCAGTGCAAAGGGGAAATGCCACTCTTAGGCTGCTGAGGTTCTGCATCCCCTCAGAGTCCCAGACAAACTGACAATGGGGAGGCAGAGCTTCCAGCCCTGTGCCACCCCCAATAGAAAAGCACACAGCCCTGTTGTCGTCAACCTGAGAAGGATTGGAAGAAACAAACAACCTGCTGAGACGGGCACAGATAACGGAGACGGATTTTGAAGCTGATGTAAATCCTGTTGGGTGACGCCGGGTGAGTCACTGCAGTGGGTGGCAACAGTTTCACATAATAGCGGTATCATCTGCCTTCTCCCATTGCGCTGACACACGCCGCAAACACAGGCACTGTGCAGCAACGGGTGACTCACACCCTGTGTACCAAACTGAAATGGCTGAGGCCTCACAATATTTACAGTTGCATTTCACATCTTCACTTAAAAAGCGGTGCACAGGGAGAACTGCTGGACCACTGTTTCCTCTTGCAGCACCTGGGGCTGCCCGCACCACACCAAGGAGAGCACATGGATAGGACTCAGGGTAAGCTGCTGTAGACTGAGCAGTGCTGGGCATAACAGAAGAAACAAGCAGCAAGCTGGGTTCTTTCATAACCACATTTTAAAAGAATGGCATTAAATGCAGAATAATCGTGCTCAGGTAAGTTTACTTACAAGTCCCATTTAGAAGCATCTCAACAGAAACATTGGAGCTGGAAGGAAGATTCGCGCAGCAGGGGATGTTTAGCTCAGTTGTGCTAAAGCTTAGAAATACTCCAAGTGCTTTCTGAGTGGGGATGATTTCTGCTGTTTTAAATCATTCTGACTATTACATTGCAGAACTGGGTTTAAAAATCCAGCATGATTACTTCTAACTGAACTCTTACCTAAAACCCTGATAGCACCAGCAGATAACATCTGACAGTTCTCCTCTCCTTTTTTTTCTACCCTCTTGGCAGAGCAGAAAATGGTGCAAAGAATAAGAAAAGCAGAGAGGAAAATGTGCAGAGAGAATGCATTCTGCATGTGTGGTGTTAGCAACTCCCCCTGGTCACATAGCTCTCCTTGTAGCATGGAGCCAACTGAGCACTTGCCTGGAGCCTTACTGATTGTATTTAGACTTCACTGTGTTGTTGCTTGGGGCTTCTGTAGTGTATAGCAAAATAAATAAATTATCTGTAACCAATTAAAACACAGAGTACCTGCTTAATGTTGTTCTATCTGCAGATGGAACACATCAGAAGGAAAAAAAAATGGAGCTATTTTAATTAAGATTTGTGTGCGAGGGCCATAAAACTTCAGAGTCATTCTGCCAGGGACATCTTCAATGATAAATTCCCACACAGGATGCTGTTCGGTGCCATAAAACACTGAGTTTATAACTATGTTTTGTGCTTTACCTTTTTAACTAGGGACAAACTGTTGTCTTGGAACAGAGCACAAAGAAAGCAGGTTATGCAGCGGAGCTGTATGAGGTTTTGGGTGTTGGGAACAAAGCCGCTGCCACGCAGTCCGAGGTCCCCATGTTACCACAGCTGGCACCCAGGAGGGCGGCTGGTTTTCAGCAAGCCCATCTGCTCACTTCTCTCTCAGTACCACCCATAAATCACCCTCATGAGCTGTGTGAAGCTACCTTGGCTGTAACTGCAGATTGCACTGGAGCTGCTGCTCTCAGGCTCCTTGGCTGATAGATGATGGAACACCCTTAAGCAACACATTGTGCACTGCTGACAAATTTGGTCCTACAAAATAGTTATGTTTCACTACCTTCATTTATTTTAATAGGTCTGGGATATGCAGTGGGGCCAAAGGAAGATAGTTCACCATCTTCGAAAGGGAGATCTCAGCTTGCCTGTCACAGTGTGACATTGCTGTGGAGGTTCTGATGCCTTTCAAAGGCTGGGCTGAAGGGAATGGCTATTGGGAACAACCAGCAGCTCTCTGTGTTAAAAAGGAATACAGCCAAAACTGCAGGAATTGTTTAAGAGCGTATTTTTCCTCAAGGAAATATGTCCTCCCATTGGCAAGCTCTCCCTGTACAAAGTCATAGAGTCATTTATGTTGAAAAAGACCTCCAATATCACTACATCCAACAATCACCTAACACTGCCAGGTCTACCACTAAACCATGTCACTCAGATACATGTCTGCATGTCTCTTAAATGCCTCCAGGGATAGGGATTCCACCACCTCCATGGGCAGCCCATTCCAGTGCTTGACCAGTGAAGATTTTCTTCCTGCTATCCAACCTTTCCTGCTATTTGAATCCCCCCTGTGGCGCAAGTGGTAGAAGTGCCACCCTGCTACACAGGAGGCTCGAATCCCGGGGGTTGGACTCGATGATCTCTAAGGTCCCTTCCAACCCGCACGAGACTGTGATACTGTGAGACTGTGATAACCTAAACCTTCCATGGCACAACTTGAGGCAGTTTCCTTGCGTCCTTGATATTTTTCATCCCACTTTTCTGAACATCCCATTTCTATCATCACCCAGCTGCACACCTCTGCTCTGCTGAGCTGTTTCCACCCACCTGCCATGCTGGAATGCCAGCGGACTGAGTTCACGCAGCACAGGGTGATGCCACCTTCCAAAGGCAAAGGTATCATACCGTATTTCCACAGCCAAGGACACACTAACACGTTTAAATGCTGGGGACTTCCCTTCGGAAAGCTGAGGTGACTGAAATTTTCAGTTCATCGTCTCAGGAAATGTTGGTAGTGCTGGGGCACAGTTATTCACAGCTAGGAACAGCTCTTCTTCTAGGGGGTTCCATCTAATTTGAAACTAAATTGGCAGGCTCAGATGTGCAAATTTGAAGTCTTTTGTTATCTGGGTTTTGGGATTTTGGAGCCATCTTTAAAGATGAAAACATGAAGAGAAGTGGAAGGACAGGATAATTAACCTTTTTCTAATTATGAGCTGTTTGAAGACATCTTTTCAGACCTTCAGATGTAGCTAGAAAATGAGATGTAAATATCTCATTTTCAGTAAGTCATGAATTGGCAACTTTCTTGAATGGCCATGTCTGTGGGGTGCTGGTTACTTAGTGAAGATGCTGAAAAGAAGTAGGATATAGCACTGAAATCTATAAGGGCTGCACAAATGGCATCAGGACAAGAGGTTCCACCTAGTTTCAGAAGTGCATCAAGGACATAACCTGAGCTGATAGCTGGCAGTCACTGGTGCTGGTTGAGACAAGGATCTTCATCACCGTCCTCCTCCTTTCTGTGCTATTTTGGCTCTCTGAGGGGAGATCTCTACCATGCAAGAGGCTACATGAGTCATGAACAGACTGGTGCATCTCTCAGGAACACAGTGGTGCTCAGGATACTCTGTACACTTGGAAATTAGAAGACAAACGGCCCTTTCCCAACTAACCACGGCCCTGAACTGCAAAGTAAGTGAGTAGAGCTGAGTTTCTGCCTGCTTTCCTGTGCAAAGGGAACAGGTTTATGAAAAAATCTGGGATCTACGAAGAGGTTTGTCTGGCATACATCAGATGATGTACAACGTCATCTAATACAGCAAGCTGAGATACCAGCTAAAAGCTGAAGACAGGCAGGACATCTTTTGCCTAAACCTCCCACTGTTCTGAACTAAACATCCAAAGAGCATCTAAAAGCTGATATACAGCTAGCAAAGTCTTTGGGGTGCAAGACTGTTAACTCGACCCTGTGATGCTGTGAGGGGAAAGTAATAATGGGTTCTGTGACACGTCTGCCTGAATTCTATGAGGAGAAGTACAAAATCAAATTATTTAACATCTATTTTAAAGAATTGTAATTGTAAAGGCAGATCCTCCCCTTGTTCATCCCCTGCCTGCTCTGCAGCTGTAGTCCCCATGCCATGGAACAGCCACAGAGAGCAGCAAATACAGAGCGGGTGTTACTGGCAGCTATTGGAAACACACTGCTGCGTGTCATGCACCAGGCAGCATGAAACCAGAACAGCTACAGCACAGCACAAACTCTGTTAATAGGATTTATGTGAGACCATACTGGTACTAATGATTAATAGGCAGAGATCACATTTTACTTCATTGCTAAGCTCCTGGCATGATGGGAACAGCACGACAAATTAAATGAGACAAAAGAATTGCATTCTCAGTCTCACTCCTGCTAGGCTGAAGCACTTCAGGTGCTGAAGGGAAACAAAAAGTCATAAAGTTTCTCCCAGTGCCATTGCTGCACATCTCTAGTGGTAATAGTAGTAACGAAACAGAAAAGCAAGCCCTGTGTTGTTCTCTTGCTTCTAAATGCTTTGGAGGCTGTGTTAATAAACCATGTCTGAAGATGTAGCCCCTGTGAGTGCAGATAGAAGTTAAACCAAAATGCTGCAAAGGGATGTGAGCACTCAGCACACTATAAGAGCTTTCCCAATGTTTAAGTTAAAGCACATCAAAGCACACCAAAAACCTCCCAGGGGGTCTGTGGCAGTGGGTGCTCTCTGGAATCACTTCACAAAATGGCGGTGTGAGATGAACACCTGAGGAACCATCAGGCTCCAAAGACACAGGGGTGGTCAGCAGCATCAGAACCCTCTGTGCCCCTCTGTACCACTCCACAAGGTGCGTGGAGCAAGGTGGCCATGGATCGTCTGAGGTGCTCAGTTCAAGAAGGACTCTAGAGAGCCCAGCAGGGAGCAACAAAGATGATGTGAGGCCTGGAGCACCTCCTGTGTGACGAGAGGCTGAGACCTGGGGCTGCTCAGCCTGGAGAAGGGAGGGCTGAGAGGGGACCCCATCAATGCTTGTAAGTGTTGGAAGGGCAGGAGTCAAATGGACAGGACAAGGGGCAGCGGGCAGGAACTGCAACATGGGAAGTTCTGTACAAACACAAAGATCTTCACTGCTGAGTGAGTAATAGAGCACTGGTGCGGGCTGCACACAGAGGCTGTGGACTCTGGAAGTACCCAAAGCCCACCTGGACTATATGACCTGCTGTAGGGAGCTGCTGTAGCAGGGGCTGGGCTGGCTGATCCCCAGAGATCCCCTCCGAACACTACGGTCCTGCGATTCTGTGATGTGTGTAAAACGAGCACGTGAAGCGGGCTGCACATACGGGCCAAGAGGACGCTGCACTGCGCTCGCTCTGCAAGCACCGGCCACCGGTAAGGTGCTGCGGGGGAGCTTGGGGAGGGGGGCAGAGGGGAAGGGCTCCGAGAGGGCGACGGGAGGGAGGGGAGGGGACAGCGGAGAGAGGGAGGGAGGCCGAGGGAGTTGATAAAGGCGGGAGGAGTGGGGAGAGCACGCCGAGCTGCGATGGGTCGGAAGGAGTGAGCGAAGCGAGAGACGGGGAGCGAGGTTGTGCCCGTGTCCGCGCTGTGCCCGGGGCCGTGCCTCGCCGCGGGGAGGGAGCGACGCGATGATGCCGGGGCGGCGGCTGTGAGCGACGGCCGCGATGGGCTGCGGGGGCAGCCGGGCCGACGCCATCGAGCCTCGCTACTACGAGAGCTGGACGAGAGAGACCGAGTCCACCTGGCTGACCAACACCGACTCCGAGAGCCCGCAGGAGCCCGGCGGTGCCGAGCCCGGCAGCAGGGAGCTGGGAGCGGGGCGAGCCGGTGAGCGGGGCCGGGCAGGGGCTGCCGAGAGCCGGGCTTCTGTGTGCGGGGTGTGGGGTGTCCCCGCTGTGGGGCTGGATGTGTCCCCTGGGGGGCTGGATGTACGGCCGGTGTGCGCCGTGCAGAGCGCTGTCCGTGTGCCTAGTTACGGTGCGCATAGGGCTGTCTGTACGCCGAGGTTCGCAGTGTGTGTAGGGCTGGCTGTGTGCTCTACCCGCTTTCCAGAGAAGGTCTTTTCTCTGCTTCTACCGAGGAATGAGGGCAGCCAAGTCTGGGTTGGAGGGCGCTGCGGGTTTGCGGCGCTGCGCACCGGAGCATCCCCTGTAGGGATGCCGCAGATACCGGATAGCCGCGTTCGGCTGCGTGCGGGAAGAGCTTCTCCGTGTCTGGGGGGCTCGGGTGAGGCAGAGGGAAAGGAAGAGAACTCGGCCTTTCTGCTGTGGAATATTTGGATTTTTTATGGTAAAAAAGCTCATTTAAGAAATAGGTTTAAAATGACGCAGACGTGATGCACCAGCCTTCCTACAGGTGCCATCAAATCAGGGTGATAAGCAAAATAGCAAACTGATCGAGCAGTGCCCTGCCAAGGTGCTGGCTGGCAAATGTGAGTTTCTCAGATCTTGGAACGTTCTCAGTTGTGCAGCTGTGGTACTGAAGCAGGGATGGGGGGGAAAGGGAATGGAGAGCTCTGGCCTGTTGTGGGGCTCCTGATGTTTTCAGAATTATTCGGTGTGTGCAGCAGTATCTGGAAATCTCAGTCTGGGTGCAGAAGCCTGTCGTGTTGGGTGCTGTACCAACACAACATTGCTGCTCAAGTAGATTGTGACTTGTGTTCAGGGCGGTAAATGCCTGTAGGCAGCTTCAGGTGGGAGAGGGTAACTTTACAGACTTCTGTACTGAGCTGCAAGGCTCAAGGGAGAGATCGTGTGCATGGCTGAAGGCTCCTGTGGGTGGGCAGCACAGGCAGCTGGAGTGGGCAGAGGATCACTCCGCACCAATGGAAATATGGAGGGATGGGGGATGGGAAAAATATGCTGTGCTCCAGGAGACCAGAGGGAGACTTCACAGCAATCCCATGGGAAACTGTGAGAAATGGTAGGTGGGTTAGAATATGAAATGCTGTATGGGAAATGTGAAGTTAGATAAGGATTTTGAGGAGGTTTGAGGTAATATTGACTGGGAAACTTGGATGGAGGCAATGGTGTTATCTCCATCATTGAAGGCTGAATGTAGGACCATGCTTATTGTTATTTTAGCTATGTTTAGTTTGTGTTGGTGGGAGAAGATCATAAAGAGAAGGCAGATACAGCCTGAGATTTGCTATTGGATACGAGGTGACAAAGAGGTAGATCAATAAGCATTCTACATAGAAACAATTGAATTTGCAGATGAGAATAGTGGAGATAAGAGGAGGACAGGAGATAACTCTGAAGTGCAGTAGTAAATGATTTGGAGATAAGAAATGCTCTACACAAAATCTGCAAAAGAGATTGAAGAATAAGGAGAGGACATACTGACAGAAACAAGGGAAGGGTGGCTTCAGAAGGGAGAGTCACCCCGACCACAGCCAGACTGGCTGCAGCCAGTGCAGGGAGCCCAGGGATGCAGGGTGGCCCCAAAGGGTGTCTGGAAAGTCCAGGAGTATTTCAGAGAGGGCTGCTGCAGGGTAATGGGTGAGTAGGAAAGGAAAGGAGTGAATCAGTGAGCGTAGTCACGAGCAATGGGCCAATAACTGCTATGTATTAATCTCAGTAATCTCATCCAACCCCAAAATTTCATTATATCCTTCTCCTCAGGCAGTGCATTTAGCTTTCTGTGCCTACTCTCATTGGAACTATGTGTATTTGTGCAGTCAGATGTTTGAATCTCTATTAAAGCATTCAGAGAGCTGTCACTGCATTACATTAAAAAGGAAGTCATACTTCAGTTTGTTGTTTTTTTCACTTTTCCTTTCTTCCTATTTCAACTGATCCTTTCTTAAAATGTTTATTCACTTCCCTATTTGGGGAGTGTGTTGGGGGGGTGAGGGGTGAGAAAACATAGGATGGTAACAGTTGTTCTAACATAGCTAAAGTAAGAGAGAACTTTTCCTGGTTTCAGGACAGGTCATCAACAGCCATAAAGACGTGACAGCAGCACAGTGCTGAGTCTCTGGCAGGGATGAGCAGGGTGAGCTGGTAAAGGTGAGTTGCAGCATAGAAGTAATAAACAACTTCATCAGGCACAGCAGGGGATGAAATGGAAAGACCTTTTAAACCATCAGTTTTTGTACTGCTCATGGGGTGAATGGCTTTCAGGAGGGAGAGAAAAAATGGAAGCTCAAATGAGGCTGCAAAGGAGCGGCTTCTTGTACAGACACCCATCAATGTGCCAGCTGAGAACTCTTTGTGAGATTTGACTGCTGTGGGAGCTATAGCTGGGGAAATAACAGGCTTCATTTCTGCCCGGCTCCCATTCCTTGGGCCCTGCAGCCCTCTGCACAAACCGCTTTCTCTCTCTTGGGCAGCCTGGTTCAGCTGAGCGGAGGTGTCAGCATGTGGAGCGAGTGCATGAGGAAGGGAGAAGCTGCAGGATCAGGCTGGTCCCGCGGGCAGACATCACAGGTCACGAGCAAACCACAAGGAAACGTTAAACTAAAAACAAAAAAGCACAAAAACTGTGAGGTGTTTTGGCACTCGTTTGCTTATTTTGCTGTGTTAATGCTGGGAGAAGGTCTGTGTGTATGCGTAGGCTGGCAAGTTAAGACACACTCTACCAATTTCCTACCAGTACCTAAGAAGTGCTTTATAAAGTGATTAAGTAGCAATAATAACAAACAAATTGCATATTTGTTTCTCAAGCAGGCCTTAAGCCGTCCCATCCTATTACGGTTTCTTTCTGTTGTTTTTTGGCGTTTTCTTTTTTCCAGCGACTAAGCTTCTGCATTCAATTATTTTTTCTTCATTACCGCTGGAAGTGCCTCAGATTGGATAAAGCAGCGTGTTGCCTCATGGGCAGAAAGAGCTCACAGCCGTGGGTTAGCTCAAGTGCTGCGGTCTCCTCGGGACAGGCTCTGTCCTTGCTGTGTTTCTGCAGTGACAGCACCGTGAGCCCCAGCCTTAGCTGGAGTAATTAAGTAATTAATTTTTTAACGACGTAGCGACTAATGAAAATGAATGCCATGTATCAGAACTGAGAAGCTGTATATCGACTGTCTCTGAACTCATTTGTTCAGTGTCTCAACTAATAAAACACTCATGTATTTTTTATCACTGCCTGGCTCGCGGCACTGGCCAAGGCTTCAAAAGCAAAGACAATTGGTTTTTATTGTCTTTGTGCTATTTCTATAGGAAACTCTTTTCTCCCGAAGCACTTAAAGAAAAACATTCTCCACAGTTCATCCCTTCATGAAGACATTTGCAAAGCAGCAATAAGGTGGGAGCAGAATGGAGTCCTTTATTTAAAAAAAGAGAGAATACCGTAAAAAAAAAATCCATCCGAAGAATTGGAGAGAAACATAGAAACACAAGGTTGGAAAGGACCTACAAGATCATCTAGTCCATCCATCCTCCTATCACCATTACTACCCACCAAGCTACTGAACTATATCTCATAGCAAAACCATATCTCGTAGCAGAAAGGCGCCATTATTATCCTGCAATCTGGCCGCTGACCAGCTCTAACACAGCCATGCAGTTATGGATAACTGGTTCTTTTCTGTCAGGTGAAAGGACAAGTTGTGCTGCTGCTCTGCAGCTGGGTGCTCAGTGCCTGCTATGGGGAGTTTGGCAGTGTGGGTCCATCTTTGCAGTTATCCCCTATATCTTTGCAGTTAGTTAGCCCCCATCTTTGCAGTTAGTCCTTTTCTATCTATCTTTGCTGTTAGCCCCTGGCTGAGGCACAGTGCGCAGGATGCCGTGCTCCACTGGCAGCCTCTCCTGTAGAAGTTTCTTAAAAGCACGTTTCCATTCTTTGCAGTAAGAGAGACTGACTGCAGTTGTAGGGAAATTCTGGGGCCGGATGAATGCCTGTCACCATGACAACACAGCCCAGATCAGTTTTGACCACAGCTGCAATCATCTCCTGCTTCATCCAGCAGGTAAACATGAAGTTAAATCTTAATGTAAATGAGTAAGCGGCCGTTGGGTTATAGAGGAAGGACGTGCTTTGTGCAGCAGATTGTTTCTTGTAATTCAGACTGCAGAGAAGTATTGCATAAAAACAATCTGTTTTGGCGTAAGAGCCAAAGAGTGATCACTTTTGCTTGTGGTAGCAGCATGTTGGGGTATATCACTATCCCTCCGTGCTCCTGTGCCTGTTAGAGCTGCTCGCTTATGAGCTGGCTGGTTCAGAGTCTGATATGCCTAAGGAACAATTACAGCGGCTGTTCTGGCATGCAGTATTTTAAGGAGATAATCTTATTGCGGCTCGGAATTGCACAGAATGAACAGAGCTTCTTCCCGGACTGCAGACACATTACAGTAACTCCATATTCTGCCTTAATCCTGATCTCAGATACAGTCATATGGTATTACTTAAAGTTACCCATTTACTTGTGATTTCTGGATATGGTCTCTTTCAAGTTCAGTTGTAACTGGAAACTGGATGGGGGACAGTACTGAAAGAAACCCTTCAAAGTCACACACACACAATAAAAAAAACACAAACAAAAACCAACAGAGAGGAGGGGAAAATACAGCACACGGTATTTCTCAGAGAAATAAAGTTTTTGCTTCTAATCTTAATCATCTAGCTTTAAGGAGGCAGGTTTCTTATGTGTCTGCTCGACTTCGTACATCAGCACCTTGAAAGAAATGGGTCTGGGAGTGCTGGTTGATGCTCAACTAAATGTGAGCCTGCAGTGTAGCCAGGTGGCCAAGAAGGCCAGTGGCATCTTGGCTTGTATCAGAAATAGTGCAGCCAGCAGGAGCAGGGAGGTGATCATCCCCCTGTACTCAGAACTCAGAGATGTTGGTAGGCGGATGGTTGGACTGAATGATCTTGGAGGTCTTTCTCAACCTTTGTGATTCCACAATTCTATGACTCTTGTGTATTAACATTTGCATGGAGGATCAGTAGCCTTTGCATACATGGAAAGCTCTCCTGTGGAGTGGGTTTGGGCAGGTGTAAAAAGAGAAATACGTTGGGAGAACTGAAGACTGGTTCTTTACAGCACAGCAAAGCTCACTGAGAAGCTTTCAGCTGGCAGTGCCATCTGTGCCATGCTCTGGAAGCAACAAACCTCATTGGCAGGGCTAGGGGCATAAACCCAGTGCCGAAGAGTCCTGAGAAATGGCTGTTTCAGAAAAACTGATCATTCACAAACACTTTGGTGACTTTAGATAAGCTTTGTACAGCACATCCACATGAAGTGACAGAAAAGAGAATGGCGTCAGTGCGCTGCCCTGCTGTACTGCTGCCTCAGGAGAGGGAAAATAACAGTAGCCTTTGCCAGTTCAAAAAGATATCTTTGCATCAGTCAGTGACTCAGGGAATTATAAAGAGCCTTAGCTATCAATACAGGAAAATGATAGAATTAAAAGGCTAATTTGTGTAGTAAGCCATAGTGGTCAACCCACTGAACTGGAAGTGCTCAGTGCTGCCACTCTCTGTTCAGTACATACATTTGAGTTCTGCCCTGCCTCAAACCCAGTCTTGGCCTGAAACAATATGTTTTTTAAGAACAAACACTAAGATACAGATTGCAAGCAGCAAAACATCTCGCTGTACTGTCAGAGAACTGAGGGACATTTTCCTTTTCTGCCCCTGGGTCACCAGACCCCTCCCCACACCCTTCCTGAAATGGATCATCTCCTTATTTTTGAGCATGGAGAAAAATCTTTATTCTGAGACCACACGTGCTTAAACTTTTTGCTGGGTTTGACTGCTACAGAATCACTGCTTGGGGGCAGTGTAGGGAAAATAATTTGGGTGGGGCTGCTGCTACTGTTGTGCACTACCGCCATTCCGTGTAATTATCTGCCACGCGGGTGCTCTTATTTGTTGTGTTCTGTTGGTTGATGTCGGTGATATTGAGCGCGTCCTGATGAGAAAAATATGCAAACTCCCCCCATTTTCTCTCAGAGAAGTTTTGAATGAATTTTTCATTAATAAATATCAACTGCCATATAAAGAGGAGAGACTGTAGCAAGATAAATTTCATTAGAATTATCAGAAATAATTGACAGACAAGAAAAAGCTCTCCATTATGAACCATCAGCCTGCTTTTTTGCTACCTGTCTGCATTAAGCATTATTGATACAGGAAATGACTGGGGCTGGATCATTCAGTGTGAATCCCAACCAAGTATGATTTTAAAATATACTGCCATGGCTTTTCCTGCAGGTCTCTTGGCCTCTGGTTAAAATCCCCTTAAACAATGGCCAAGTATTGCTAAATCCCTCCTGCAGCCTCACGCAGACCTGCCAGGAATGAACATTTACCCCAGCGTAATCATTTACCTGTGGGTAAAATAAGTTCACTAAGAAGGCAATGTGCATGAACACTTGAATTTCATGGAAAGGAGAAATCTGCCCAGCATCAGTTAAGAGGATTTGCAGCAGAAGTGGATTCGGAACCTTCTCTCTGGATGATTTTCCAAGAGAAGAAATCCTTCTTGCAGCCTTGACATCTTTGACACGAAGGATGTTCTCAGTGCTTGCCCACAGGGCCCTCATTAGCCACACAAGAGCTGCCAGAGGGATGGTGAGAGTGGAGCAGTGCCTGAGCAGCACATCCAGGGCTGGTTCTTGACCTTCAGGTGCTTACATCAATGAGACCCGCTAGTACATGGCGTAGTAGTCCAACACTTCAGTGGCAGAAACCTGCATACCTCTGGTCAAGTCTAGAATCATATTTCTGAATAGAACCAGAGCATATCACTCAGCCCAGTTCTTTCTCAGGTACTTTTGCAATTTAAAATGAAATCAACCGATTGCAATTAAAAATACCGAGATTTAAAGTTGAGCTTTATCTTCAACTGAAATACAGCAGTAGGTAAGATTTAACGGCTCTGTGATCAAAGCCATGATTTGATTACATGGCTTTTTGTTTGGCTCCCAGAAAGCAGCACTCTTTTCTAGATCATGTGGGCAATATTTCAGAAGATGCGTTATGTGATTATGCTCCGTGCTCAGCGGTGCCCCTGCATGAAACATACGGCTTGTTCTTTAATTGTACTCTGACAAAT
This sequence comes from Coturnix japonica, assembly GCF_054131305.1. Lineage (NCBI taxonomy): Eukaryota > Metazoa > Chordata > Aves > Galliformes > Phasianidae > Coturnix > Coturnix japonica. The sequence goes on along the minus strand of NC_140664.1, from coordinate 18,168,342 downwards.
CATGCTGTGCTCCTGCAATTTTGTTATCTGATGAGCACATGCATAGTCGGTTCCCCAGATTGCCACACTGCTTTCTCTGTTCTGTTTAGGAGAAATACATGTTAAGAGTAAAATGAACACGTAAATAGTGAACAACACTTTACTGGTAGCACTGACAGTTATAGGCTGCAAGGCCAGATTTTCCATTTCAAGGTTTTCTTGAGTGCACTCAGAGCCTCCAGATAGTTTTTGAGTTGCTGTTGGCTTGACTGAGCCTTAAGTTTTAAGCATCTGATGAAAAAGAAGATCTCTTCAGCCTTTCATTCTTCCTGGAAGGTTATGGGTTCGAACTGGTCTATTAAGGTGAAACTGAAGAGCAAAATAATCACCCAACCCCTCTCTTGGATGACTGATACTTTTACCAGTTTTCTAGCAGTGTGCATTGTTTTGTTTCTGTATGTTTCAGGTGGATCTTATCCTCTCCCTGTTTCCTCTCACATTGCAGTTGACATTCTTTAAACTGCCAGCATTTCCCAGGAGGGCCATCAGGAGGGTCGTCAGCTAACACTTGCTGTGCTAGAAGAATGAATTTCTGCCACTCACGTCTGAGTGATTTCTGAGTCACTGATAGGAAAAAAGGTGAAAAAACTTTCATGGAGTTGTTCAGTAGACTGTTAACAGGCGATGGATGACACTAGATTAAAACACAACTACTGCCCTTATTTTACGATGAACACAAAATGTGAGCGACTGCTTTTTTCCACACATACATCTAGATTAAGCCAAAGGACTTTATGATCACAATTGTACCACAAGGCAACTGAGTCATTGATATCCATCAGATATCCAGGCTGGAAATATCATCTGGCCATTGGTCTTTTCAGAATTAATTGCCATGTAGGACAGGTTTGTCTTTGGGACATTCAGACTACCTTTACAACTTGTCTGTTCTTGACGTTGTGTCAAAGCTATCGTGATACCAGTAGCTAATCATGCACTGTTAAAATACGTCTCATGTCTTACCTGGAAACTTCAGTCTGATTTCCTGTTGCTAAACCACAGAGAGCAAAACTGTATCAATTCAGCTCAAATGTCATGTGCTTATAGTTGCTTTTCATGAAGACTTCTATTTGATCTGTCTAAATATTTTGTTGCTCCTGGGTGTGATTAATTGAAATGATTCAATCTACTTATCTTAAGCTTCTATGCATGATTAGTTAGGCAATGATAATGGTAATAATACTTACTGTTTCTGTACTGGAAACTGTTCTAAAGCATAGCGATGGATGTTTCAGTGCCATATGCCTAAGGACCGTGTGAAGGAGAAGGACAGGCCATGAGAACATGTGCAGCTCAAAGCCAGTATTCAGCCTCCCTTCAAACAGGGTTGATGCAGTTGTCATAATTCAGTTCATTCTCATTCCAGGTATTAAAACCTGTTCATTCATCCATTCTATTCCATCACCTTTCTGTCATTCAGTTCTTTCTTAGCACTCTGATTACTGCTACTATTCTTTTCAGTTTACATTCCTTATCGTCCCATCAGGATCAGACCAATTTCCACTTACTGTTTGGGGAGTCTACTACTACTATTTTCCTTTCCGTATCCCTTGGGTTGATTCTTGAACTGATCACTTCAAAGCATTCAGATTTCCATGCAATGCGACAATTCAACAGATGTAAAACCCAGATCGACATTTTGCAGTAAGAGGCATGTTGTTAAAGGTGGCTACAGTGTGCTTTTTTTATCTGGTATAAACATGAATTTTATATTCACTTCTCATTTCGTACGCGTTGCAGAACTGTCAAGTTTGTTTACAAGGTAGTTGTACCATGATTCTGATGATAATTTAAAACAGAAACATACCAATGCTCAGTTAGCATCTGCCTGTACCTGGGAAATAACACCATTCAGGCAATATTAAGGTTTGCGGCTTTAATGCTGCCCACGTCTACTAGAATCCTGCATATTCTACAGCAGAAATCTTAATATTACACCAGTAAATCTGTCTAGACATTGAGAGCTATTTTTCATATGCTTGTTTATGCACGTGCACATTAAATTCCAGTGTTGGAATCTTTTAAAAGTTTCTTTTATCTCCCAAAAAGGGGCATCTTTCAACATAGCAGTGACAAGAGAAGTTTTGAAATGTACACATCTCTAAGAATCCCTTTTTTCTGATGCTCCATTTATCTGATGAAGTGAAAGGAAGGAGGAAAACAGCAAACTGAGGTGGAGTGCTGGATATCCATTTTATTATTCTGTGATTCTATGAAGGCTCCTGAATGTGACAAAACCATGGCCAGATGGGGATTGGAGTCTGATCTGCCCTCTGCTGTCTATTATCTGTTTGCCAAGCCCTCTAGATGTCCTAATATTCCTTGTGCTTGTTACCTACTTCATTAGTGTTGGAGATAAAGATATTAAACAGCATCCTGTGGGCAGCAGGCTGTGGGGCACAGCCCCCTAGGGCTGGGCAGGCTGAGAGCTGGGGGCAGTGCGGGGCCCATGGCTAGAAATGCAAATACTTCTGTTTGGTTTGGTTTTGTCTTGCTTCACCATCTGCAATTTGCATTGTGTTAGAGTTCAGATAAATCACTCTGGATTCTCTGAATGCCTGGGCAGTAAATGCATTGCATTATTATATTTGCTCATTCTGTAAACACAGATTGTTGTTTCTGACAGCGTGTTCCTGCCACGACATTCCGTCCCTCTGCAGATCTCCCGGATCCTTCATCCTCATGCACAAATACACTGTTATGTCTGAAAGTTTCTGTATTCTTCTTGTTGGGAAAAAAAAATCTGCTGTGGTGTTTCTGGCCCTCTGCCCTCATCCCTCAGGCTTCAGATGCAATGACTGGAGCACTTCACAGCCTCCTCTCCGCTTTAATAGGATCCGTTCTGTATTACATTTACACTACAGGAGTACATACAGTCGCGCAGATGCATATTTTTCTCAGGCACAAGTAGATTCAAATCAGGAGAGCAGACATAGAAGACAGGTATTTCAGTGTTCTGTATACTTATTATCCTTCTGTGTGTCATTAAAAGCAAGGAACTCAGTGATGATACCAAAGATGTATTTTCTCTGGAAGCAACTGCGTGTTGTGGTAGCAGCATTCATTATATTTTACTGCAGGTTTTCTCTGAGACTTTACAGTGCAGTGTGCCTGGGTATCTCATTATGCAGGCGTTTTATAAACCAGTATCTTATGCATTATTCAGGAGATAACAGCCGTGATAAACAAACCACAAAAAAAGGTGCTGCTGAACCAGAAAATGCAACCTTACTAGTTTGTCTGAGTCAGTTGCAGAGATATAAATGTGACATGCTTTGAACAGTCCTGTGCTTTTTGTTCATGGCTGTGCCACAGGACAGCAGAAGGTGCACAGAGCTGGGTCAGACCTGCAGCGCAATGTGGTCAGATTTGTGTCCAGCTGTGTCACCACCTGATGCTCTGACCCCAAGGAGGAGAACAATGTGAGAAATGTGTGGGGAATCATCTCTTCTCAAGGGTCTGAGCCTTGTGGCTAAGATTAACTTAGCTCTGTTCTACAAGGCTTCATACCCCTTTCCAAATTGCTTGGCAACATTAGCAGTGTCCTATCCCTGTCTAATCCACCACTTAAAAGTCTGAAACGCTAAGGAGCTTGATGATAGTAGCAATGGATATTTAGTAAAGAGAGACTTAGAGTTGGGATAGAACTAAGGTAACAATCACTAAGGTGTTCATGCTCTTCCTTCTAAAACCCCTTTCTGATCTTTGCTCATACACATTGATTTTATCACCTACTTTACAGTGAAGAAAGTAGGCAGTTATCCCAGAAAGACTGAAAAATCTCAGTTTTCTGCTATGAGTCAGAATACTCTGGGCTTTGATAAACTATTCAGTATGAGCAGCAGCTGTTCTTGGAGGGCTAATTTTATTTATTTGGTATAAAAAATGCATATATTGCTTATATGAGCTGCCTGAAAAGAACACTGAATTTTTACATTAACAGTGAGAAGTATGTCGTTCTCTCCACTTTGTCCTACTCTATGTGTTTGTATTACCTTTAGTAGGCCTTCTGTTCTTCATGTAGGATATATATTTCAGACAGATTTTTCTATCTCGCTGGTCTTCGTGCTTGTATTGAGACACCTTTCATTTCATGTATTTCTTCATTCACTTCATATTGATAGCTCTGAAACTGCTTTTAAATACCCTTCTTTTAAGCTCTGGAACACTTGGAACATGCACAGATATCATACAGATCAATTCCAGTTTTTATGTGACACATTAAATAACTGAAGTTGATTTTTGACTCCATCCAAATGTCTCTAAACATGTCTAAAAATGTCTCTAATCTCTCTGATTTTGGGAGCAGAGACATAAGAATATTCTAGGCTTGTCAGTTCATGTGAAGTTAAAAAAACAAGTGGAGTTGTCAGAACATTGTGAAAGGATCTACTATTTTCCCTGGGCTCAGGAAGCCCACAGGGTTCTGGCAGGGGTTGTACTGACAGACTGTAGGAGAGAAGGGAAGTAACACTACAGAGCCCATTCAGTTATATTTCTACTGAAGCTCTACAGTGAAAGTCTGTGGAGGATCTTTACTGAACCCATACTGTGGGGCTGATATCAGTAGCCAGACAGTTAACTTGCTTTAAATGACATTGAGGCAAGGCTTAGTATTACCAGCCTGTTAGGTTGCAGATTCCAGACTGTGCAGGAGAAGAAAGTCAGCCCTTCCCTTGCTGTGTACAGTCACAAACCCCAAATAGCAATGCAAAATAGTTTCTATTTAAAAAGCAACAATCTGCTCCTATCTTTAACATCATCTCTGTTTTGCAGTCAAGAGTTTCTTAACTTCAGAACAGCAAACATCTTTCAGAATAAAATAAGAAAGCTTTCTGCACAAGTGAGATCATCTAGTATTGGTGACCATGATGTCACCTTTGTTAAGATACAGCAAGTGACTGTGGGAGGCTCAGATGCTGATAGCTCATTCACTTCTGATGTCTCAACCTTGCAAAAGATGACAATTGGGCTACAAGCCAGCAGAATCCATCAGAGTCTATGAAATGGACTGTGTACACCATTTGCAGGGTTGAGATCTTCCATCAGTGAGTAAACAGACTGTGCTGTGACCACTGGCTTAGAGCTCATACTCGTACTTAGCTGCTGGCTTCTCCATCTCTCTTCCTGGAAAGTGATTTTCTGTGTTGTATCAGTCTACTGCTTCATGACACTCTTCTCTCTCATTGTGCTCTGTGGAGTGATAGGAAGATACTGGACCTCAGGTCCAAGTAGAGATGGGCGTTCTTGAGATGCAGAAGACATGGCTTACTGGTGTCTCTGAGAACTAACACATAGACATGTAAGAACAGCATTAGTTTTTATATCCAGCAGCAGAATACAGCTTCAATATGCTTCCTAAATAACCTATATAATATTTTCAAGTTTCAAATCAGTATTTTTTTCTATCAAAATTAAACAATTTAGCATTACTCTCAGTAACCACCACAAGGTAAGCTGTCTTAGGAAAACTCTAACACCATCTTCTGACTGCTTAGGGAAATGCAATGGGTAGTTTTGATTTAGGCTTCATAAACATTACACAACTTTACGTATTTTCAAAACCATGACTTTGGATATTTGGACAAAGCTTCATTGATTTCAATCATTGCTTTTGAAAGCAATGTTGCTTCATATTGATAAAGCAGCTTTTCTGACAGATCTCTGGGGAATAATTCATGCTTTACTTTGTCTCGCTTTCAATACTCTTTATTCTGTGCTTGGATTCCCACCTGATTCATGGCAGAATGCACATGATGATGATGCAATGCACACTTCAAGTAGCAATGTATTGTCCTTGGTTTATATTCAGTAGTATTTTTCCCTTAGATTCTGTGACTACTTGCTGCTCCTTCAGTTTTGATCTCTGCATTGCCAGCTAGTAAACCTATCTGTGAGTTTTTCTTATTATTTGATTTTATTCTAATAAGGCTTTTCATAAATAAGCTTTATTGGAAATAAAATAGAGAGCTCCAGTCATGCATCTCACTTGCTCTTTGTGTTTGGATTTCAGACCTGCTGTTGCAACCAGACATATAGTGCTCTGCACTCCCCATAAATGACAAGCCAGTGTTCCCTGGTGAAATATAGGAGAAAGGGCAAATAATCCAAAATGTAACTACAAAGCTTCTAAAGGAGTTAGGATGCTCTCACCACAGTACCATGAAGCACCTTTTCTGGCTTGTGCTGTCAGAAAAAGGGATGAAACAGGAGGAAGCCACAGTTACCAGTCATTGCTCAGAACTGACTGCCTGACAATTTCCCATATCCTCACTAGGTATTCTGGAGGATGGCAAATCGACTCAGACAGGAGGAACCACAACACCAGCCACCACGGGGATTCTGAGCACTGAGAAGAGGACCATCAGTGGGGCCCAGTGTGTGAACGCTGCTGGAGCTGGGCCACCACGGCAGAGCAGCTTCCGAGCAGCAGAGGTGAGGGTGCAGCTGTGTGTCTGGTGCTGGGCTCTGGCCTCGGCTTTTGTGATATTACTCCTGGTTGCAGTTAAAATGGGATAAGATACAACGACTGCACCACACCAGAGCATAATTAGGCCCAGCATCTCTGGTGGTGTCTCATGCCTGAACGGCCACAAAATTGATGATTTATTTGGCAGTTGTTATGGCAAAAAATATATATAAAAGAAAAAGCATATTGTTTTTCAGCTCAGTCCCTCTGTGTCATGTCTTGCGCAAACTGTTTGGACTAATAATCCAAAAGGGAATGTGTTTATCCTTCATTACTGCTCTGCTGAAATTGTGTGCACTGCATGGTTCATTCATGGCTGGATGCGAAGTCTGAAGGAGGCGATGGGAGTCCTTTCAGCAATGTCCCTGGGTTTTGGATCAGACCCTGCCTCTTTTTCCCCTCACCAACTGTAAGCTTTGTAGAAGGATCATCCGGTATAATGACCACACAAGAAAAAGCAAGGCTTTGAGGTCCAAGCAAATGGAAAACAAAATCTACGTTAAACTCTACCTTGGATTTTTTAACAAACACCAGATTGGCTCCTTTGTGCTTATTTTAAACCTTTGTTGTATTACCTGCTGCACTTCTGTAGAACAGAAGCATTTCCCGGTGACACGAATCCTGCTGTTTGCCACAGGTGCGTGTCATACATCAGCACGACACCTTGAACCAACCACAGGTTTGCTGTGAAGAAAAACCATAAATGCCTGTCACAAACGTTAGCCTACATATAAAAATCAATTGGTTGGGCTGAACGTGGCTGAACACAACTGACATCTTTATTAATCCATTTTGAAACAGACTTGGCCACACTTGAGAATTATAGTGTATATCTGATGTGTTGTGAGGGAAGAGGGTTTTTTTTTGATGTTGCAAGCAATTGAATAATTCAGACTTACTGGGAAATATGGGCAAACTTCCACAACATATTAATAGTGTGAATGTTAACTATAATTGGACTTCTCAGCAAAGCGTAGGTTCCTGACCTGGAACTTTATGGCTTTGAATGCATCCTCCTACCCTTTTCTAGTTAAGATACACTCAGTAAGGTATTTGTACTATTGAACCCTAGCATCAGAGAGAGCTTGTATCACTTTCAGTAGGGCTTAAACATTAAACATTTCAACACGTAAATATATATATATATCTAACAAAGGAAAATACTTTGTCTAAATTTCTTACAGCCAAAAAAGAAATGCAAGTTCCTACAGTGGGCAAGGCATGTTACCTGCATCAGGCTCCAGCTCTGAATTGCTGTTTTGAATCTTGATTTCTCAACTATTTAGGGAAGCATAAGATAACAGTTTTCCAGCTCAGACACCTAACATTTAGATGCCCAGTGGATAGAAGGCAACTATTTCTACCCGTTCAACTCAAAATGTGACAGTTTCATTCAACTGAGTAGTCACACTGACAGCTCTTTTCCTGTTATTCCTAAATGCTGTGGAAAGCAATGTGATGTGGCACATGCTGCTCTCAGGAGACTTGGGTTCTCCCATTGGTTTATGGGGCAAATTGCTTTTCCTCTGGCCCATTTTTGTAGGAATCTAGCTCTACAGCCTCCTTCTTCTTTATCTATACCAGTGGTAGCATGACCAGTTCAATCCGTGGTATTGAAAGACAGGGGATATGATGTGAGCTGTGTCTGGGAAAGCTTAGTATTCTCTCATGGGGCTAATGGCAGGACATAGTTCTTGGCACCCTGCTCTGGGTGTCCCTCCCTGAATGGAATCAACCATCCTGGGATTCTGTGATACCATGCTTAAAAAGGACTTGGAAGTAAGTTCTGCTGATGAAAGCAGTCCTAATAACAGTGAAGGTCTGTCAACCTCAGAAACAAAGGTGGAGCCCAGGTTACATCACTGTCTGACAATAACCTACTTGATTTTCATTTTATATGTAGCATTTGGAGAATCACTGTGTGAATCTGAGCACTTGGAGAGTAGACAGAAAAGGAGCAGGTATATTCAGCTTAGGAGACAGTTGTCAGTGGCTCTGTTTTGTCACTGTTTTACTCACTGTACTGTTTAAAACTTTCACAGAGTAAACGGGACAGTCAGAAAATGTCAACGAAAGAAGTCACCATTAGTGTCTCAAAAGCCATCAGACCCGGCGACAGAAGGACAACAAAGAATTGTGTCAAGTAACAAAGGAACACGAGAGTGAGGATGAAACTAAGAATCCCGTGCTGCACTTTACATGTGGTCAGTCACTGATGATTTGAAGATGTACTGTGTTGGATACAGCAGGCAGCTGCTGCCGAGTGCCTTCAGAATCATGTTTTGTAGAAAACAGCTGCAGACACTGCAGGGTGTTCAGATGGCATTTGTCTGCAGCGGTGGCACCATGCGGACAAACACCAACATTTGTGCCATTTGTTCTTTACTAAGTGCTGTGTGGTCTACTCATATGTGTTCTGCTCTGCATTGCTAGTAGGATGAGAGTGGAGGATAATGGGTATTGCTCATCCCAATTTAAAATGGCCAATGAAGAGAATGAACCTGCATTTTCAGACGTGATGTGTTGAGTGTGCACATTCAAATTACAGAATCTGCAGTGGATTTGAATGTTTAAAGAGCTCACCCTCACCGAGCTCAGACCCAGATATCTTGGAGACAGCAAGATAGGTGGCTTCCACGAAATATGTTTTAAACTATGTATATCACTTAAGTGTAGTGAGTAATGTAATACCCTTTTTATATATTAATGTTACTTGATTTTAATTTATTTTACATATGGACAGATTTTAGGTCCATAAAATGGTAACTTTCATATTGACCACCCTTGAAGCTCCTTGTTGCAGCTGGCAGGTAAAGTTCTGTCTGCTTTGGATTTTTACACACATCCCTTTACTAATGTGGAGACACGGATGGACTTCACAGGACACTGAAAATAGTGATCACCAACTTTACATGAAAATACCCTTAACTCCTAAAATAATGTTCCATCAATAACAGCTCAGAAGTGTTAACTCTATTTGATCAGTAGTAATAGATTTGGTGTGAAGAATGTATTTAATTGCATATTATGCATTCCAAATCACACAAATCCATGTTTATCATAAATATACAGCTAACAGGGAAAGAAATTTTCAGTGTAGTGAAGACCAGGAATTAATTCAACCTATTTCTCCATATAGAAATAATACTACATATTCTTTGTAAGTTTGTTCTTTTATGAAGATAGAGTAGGTAAATTTATTTGATTCCTCCATCAAACACATACGGATATCCTTAGGGGGCCACCTGAAACAGGCATTTACAAACGAAATGAAAACAGTGTTATACAAGTAAACCAAGTGCTGTCTGCATGTATCTCCAGCTTGTGGCTCTCTGCCAACTTGCTTGCAACATTACAGGACAGGAAGGGACTTGACTCACTCTAACAATAAGCAATGGCTGGAGCAGCACAGTGACATTCATGTAGGAACGGATAGCCTTTGTTTGAGGCCATGTGCTAATCTGATTGAAAGCACACATTCAGGAGTCTGCATCATTTGTGCAGAGCAGACTGTGAACCAGCCCAGATCTGTGCCAAACTTGTAAACCACCAGGAAAGCGACATGTTCTCCATCTGTGTGACAGCTGCAGAGCCAGGAAGGCCACTTGCTCTGTATTGCCCTTCTACCTACACACGGTAAGTTTCTTCAGCTACTCCAGTGTCCCATAAACATGTTTATATCCTCAAATCTAACTTTAGGATATTCAAAGACTGGATCCAATCTTCATGATACAAAGTTACAGACAACCTCATAAACTCTACTTGTAACATATTACTCTTCTAATTCATTCTGAATAGGAACTGCTTTATTATCTAACTTATCATTCTTTACTGGATGTGGCAGGGAAAGTGACCACTGAGGATAATGACAAGGCTGAAGTTCTCAATGCCTTCTTTACACTTGCCTTTAAAAGTCAGACCAGTTATCCTCTGGGTACCCTTCCCCCTGACCTGGAAGTCTCGGATGAGGAGCAGAATCACAGAATCAGGCCCAGAAAGTTGTGGTGAATGGAGTTAAATCCAGCTGGTGAGCAGACATTAGTGGTGATCCCTAGTGGTCAGTATTGGAGCCTGTCCTATTTAATATCTTTACTGATGACCTGGACAAGGGCATTTAATGCACCTTCAGTAAGTTTGCAGATGACACCAAGTCGGCATGAAGCGTTGATCTGCCTAATGGTAGGAAAACCCTACAGAGGGATATGGGTGGGCTGGATAGCTTAGATGAGTTTCTAACAACCTTGATGGAATTAAGAGTGCACTGAGGAGACCTGAATTCTGCCTCTGTATATAGATAGAGTTATATTTATGTTTTCCTTACTTTGCTTCTTCTAAAGACAACCACCAGTAGACCTGACCATTTAGCTTATGAAATAATAGACCACTCTGTATAATTAAGAGTGATAGAATCGAGCCTATAGTACTCAAGACAATTTGAAGTCCTAAAAATAGATGCTGTGCTGTTTTTAGTGGAAGAAAAAGCTCAATGAGTCACCTGGTCATCTTTACTCCCAGCGACCTTCCTAAGACTGAAGAGCCTTATTTGCAGGATCTGTTCTCTGCATTGTATCTTTAAAATAAAAAAGGCTCAAATACAAGAAGTAAAAGAACCCTGTTAGGAGGTGTACACTTCTAGATGAGAACCTGCTGACATCTCTTGCATCCTGTATGTCAGAACTACTGAAATGTAATTTTTCCACAAAAGACATGATGCCACTTCATTTGTTCCATGTTTCTTGGCTGCGCAGGAGGATTTCTAAAGCTACACTGAAACAAAACCCCTTCTGCTGATCCAGCCTTGGATGAGATTTTATAAGACACTTTAGTCGGGTTTTACATTGTTTACATTGTTACCTCTTTAAAGTGTACTTCTGTTCTGCAGTTCAGGCGTGGGATTCCTGTGGGCTTTTGAGTTGCGTTTTTAGTTCTGACTCCCAAATCAGAAAATCAAATGTAAAAGGCTTTAATATCTGAATTGAAATCTGTTTTACCTGACTTATTAGAAGAATAAGCTTTGTAGTTTGTGCACAGAAATGGCACTTGGAAAAACAGGTTTAGCTTTGTTTGAAAATAATAACTTATCCAAGTAGGAATTCAAACCAGAAAGGAGCATTTTTCTACTCTCATTTTAACTGCAAATTAATGAAGATTCATCTTGAACTTGAAAACAGAAATAAAGAAAATTTTTAAAATGTCTGTTCATTTCTCTCTGGATTTTCCACTGAAGTGTTTTTAATTGATTGACCTTCGAGACTGAGAAGTTATAATGAATGGCTTGCATTGCCTCTCTTTATGAAATACTTTTGTATCTGATGTTCTCAGGCTGTGGCTCATGGACTGTTTGGTCACATCGTTCACATAAGAAATATCTGTATTTGTCACAGAGCATTTACAAGGTCAGAAATGAGTGGAATTGTAGCTCTATAATTATAAATGGGAGAGTTTATGGTTGCTGTAATGGCAAAAGTGGGAGACACCAGGAATCTCAGACATTCTCAGTAGGTGTGTTAGAGTTCTGGGTCGCTCCATGGATGGCAAATGCTGCTCACACTGAGGTAATCCTTCCACTTTATTCATTCTCAGCAAGGCTTCTGCTAAAGCATTCAGCTGTGTTCCAGACCCCTCACTTTAAAAAGCCCAGAAGAGCCAGGGCAGTCTAAAAGACAGTCCATGGGCAAATATTAAAGTGTGCTGGCTTAGTGCAGAAATGAGCACACTGATGAGAAGCATTCCCATCTCCTTTCTTTACCATGACTTGCAAGAAGAACAGGAGTTATGGGGGAGCTGGAATGATTATTGTTAGAAAACAACAACAAAAAGGGGAGACCTCACTGCACTCTACAGCTTCCTGAAGGGAGGTTGTGATGAAGAGAAGTTTGGCCTCTTCTCCCAGGCACCAAACAGGACCTGAAGAAATGGCCACAAGTTGTGCCAGAGGAGATTTAGATTTGACATAAGGAAAAACTTTTTCTCTCGGATAGTGGTCGGCACTGGAATGGCTCCACAGGGAGGTGGTGGAGTCTCCATCCCTGGCAGTGTTCAAGAGACGCCTGGATGAGGAGCTACGAGATATAGTTTAGTGGCTTGTAGTATCAATGGTAATGGGAGGATGGTTGGACTGGATGATCTTGTAGGTCTTTCCAACTTTGTGATTCTGTGATTCTTTGGACACTCTCTAATGGTTTTATGTCCTTCCAATACTGTGGCACCCAGACCTGCACCCAATGCTCGAGGTGAACAAAGCAGGACAACCCTTCCCTCAACCACAGGCAGCGCTGGGCCTGAACCTGTGGCAAATGTGTTCAATGTCACATTACTCTGAAGAATGTGCTTTTAACATCCTGGCTGAACTGGAAAACAGATCAAAGAAAACAGCTGCAGCATTGTTTAACCCATGCCAAGAAATTAACTCATAACTTCTAAGGGTAATACTTTTTTTCTCCTAGTGTTTCCAATGGCACTAAATTGTTAAGATATTTCCCCCTAGCTCCAGAAAGGGCAACTCTTACTGAAATATCATCTTCACTCTCATTGTCTGTGCCTAGAATGTTCTTTGACAAACAGCTTGTTCTTCCTTGATCCCTGGCCAAGATGCTGACACAGCCCATCATTTGGTTCCTGCTGAAAAGGAAGAACAGTAAAAAAGAATAGATTTCAGAGGTGCCAAAAAGCAAAAACATTTGGGGACAGAAGGGTGTTGTAGTTCAGACAAGTAGAAGCCCACAGAAAGCCTGAGAACAGGATGCTATGAATTTAGGGGTCAGACAGTGCCTTAGAAGCAAAGCCATTCCTGCTGCAGGGAGTGACAGAGCGAGAGAGCTCATTGCAACAGAAGCCACCTAAACTGCCAAGGCTTAGCCAGAAAATGGCCTTTAGGACATTTCTAAAACTGAAGCTTATGAGGTGCCATGGGATGTATACTGCTGTGTTAACAAACAGTCTGTTTACTGCATTTTTGTACTCCACATTGACTCAAGCTTGACCTCACATTTTGAGGAACTCAGTACTCTGCAGTGTTTCAGAATCAAACTTCCAGTGCCCTCAGGTCAAGCATCCCACATTGCACTCACACCCAATGAAGCATCTTCTTTCCACCTCCTTCTTTCCTTCTCCTGCAGGAGAAGGGAGAACAATTTCTTTTCTTTATGAAGGACAGAACATCCTATGTGATGCCCTTACAATTCTGTCTGTATCAATCTTGCTGTAATGTTTGGAAGAACCCATTTTAGATTGCTGAGTGTGGCTGTTTAGGAAAAAAATAGGGTGGAGGGAGAAAGGAAAATTGTGGTGTCACAGATCAGGATTAAGCTGTACTGCCAGTTGTATTAATTAGCCTTGCTTGCACACTCCTGCATTACAATCAGTATAATTCAGCTCTAATTTAATTTCCATTAACCTTTTCAAAACACTTATACACTTGAATACAGGGAAATATGTCTGTGTCATTACTGCATGGATAGAAAGGCCACCAGCTCACAGCCAAAAACAGATGAAGAAAAGGCACCTTAGGTAATGAGCAGGTTGTTCACTTTGCTGACTCGAGGGACAAAGGGGAGGTTTAATCCTAAAATGCCAAGAGGTGAATCCTGCCCATGTCTCTTACCCAGCACTTCCTGCATTGCTGTGGCATCTACTTATCCTCCAATTAATTCCCCACAGAAATTTCATACAAGATATTAATGTGTCATAAATTTTTCAGCATGTGGATCTGTATGTTCTCATACTATAATGTCCATGGCTGTACACAGGTTAGGTGTAGACCTGGGCAAGCTAGAGCGTATGATCAGAGCTGCCAAGCATGGGAGCAAAGTTACTTCTCATTGAGTGAATCTATGCTGCTAAATCACATAGCTCCAATCCTTGCTCCTCTCTTCCAGACCACCTGCACTGTACCTATGCACATGTGCTGACTCCCAGTGAACACTGGAACAAAACAGTTACCTCTGCAGCAAACTCAGGCTTTGACCCAGTAGAATTGCCGTCCTTGGAACTTCTGTAGGGGCTAAGTTGTGTCTGTCTGTCCCTCTCTGTCCTACAGAAACCTCTTACACCCCACAGGCCTCCCAGCATGACTCTCCCTCGGATGCCCTCATGGACCATGGGCCATTTCTCATGGGCCCGTGTATTACAGGTAGCTCCTGTGAGCTGCACAGCAGTCCTGTAATTAACCTGGAGAAGAGACAGCTTGAGAAAAATGCATGTCTGGTTCACTAGTGTACTCATTGCTCTAGTATAAGCTGAGACCTTGACCTATTACAAGGAGCTGATGTGGAACCCATAGGTGTAAAGAGAACACACTCTGGTTGCCCTGGGAGCATGAAGACACCAAGCAGAAGAGGGACCAACATTCATAGTAGACTTGCTCAGGCACATCATATTGATGGCCTCAGAAAAAAAGGCCTCAGAGTCACCCCAGGGGTTGTGTTGATGTATGCAGCTGATGAAAATTCCAGTACAACTGTCAGCTGGTTTGGTAGTGTTTTATTTCTGGCTAAAGGTTAGCACTAACAGTTCCCAGTCTTTTAAAACTAATCTGATGGTGTTAACACTAACAGTCACCAAATACTCATGTGCACAGCATCTCACAGCTGTTGGCTTCAGCACTGTGTATTTCACTGAAGCCCAGTCTCTCACTTATTACCCATTGGGCACAGCTGTTTTTCATACACCATGAAAATCCACTGCTATCAGTTCTTCCCTTCTGCCTTCCTGGAAGAGCCATTTTGTCAGTCCAACAGCAGACCAAACCCTCATCTTTGAAATTTCTATCCCCCAACTCTGTACACATTCTTGATTCTTCCATAGCTCGCCCCTGCTGGTATCTTGCCTTTGTTCACGTACATATTTCACTACAATACACCAGTCACTCTTTTCACTTCCACACACTTCTGCCCACCTAGGCACACACGCTCAGCCATGGATGCTGTCCACTCTGATACACAGTCATTGTGCTTAAAACCTAATGCATTGTGCATGAGGTGCATTGCCCCTAAAACCTAATTCACAGGCTTCCTTTCCTTCAGTGACTAATAGCTGGCCACACAAATGTGTGATTTGTGGTTATAGTCATGGCACCTCTGATATCATTCTGCACTCTCACTTAGAGGACTTCTCCTGTCATTACAAACCTGTACTTTCAGGGGCTTCTTTTGAACTCTGTTTTCCTGATAACCTAATGAATGATTCATTAGTACTCCTTAGTCGCCCTTGTTTTAGAGTCAACTCTGACACTTGACAAGAAGAACAACAACCCTTCAAAACAGACACAAAAGACATTCACAGACACAAACACAATGTTCTGCTTTTAGTTGCTAGTTATGGCAGCATCACTGATGAATTGTTGGCTTGTAGATGCAGTGCACTAACATACATTTGTGAAGTCGAGGTTACTTTTAATTCTATATTTGAGGAAGTCAATTAATTAATACTTTCAGAAACAACCATTTATTACCCTTTTTTTATCAAAGTGGCTGGTAGAATTCACATCATTTGATGTAGAAGGAGAGTTCAATAACTGGTAACTTTGAGGTAGCCCTGTATACTTAGAAAGTTCCGTTGTCCTGACCACAGCTTGATGCAATTCCTGTAATGTGTCCAAGCCCTTTGGTGACCAGCATTTGGAGACAAGTTGTCTCTCAGCTCAGTCATGGCAGTACTGCCTCTCTGACTCAATATTGTTTGAGGTAAGCACATCTCACGACAGAAGAGCGTGATCCACTCTCACATCACAGTCTGTGTGTCCTCCATGGAAGATCCTGCAGCGATTTGAATTGATTGATCTTTTTTCACACGCCAGAGAACCCTTCATTTAAGCAAGTAGAAATCACCACAGGTATGGTCAGCCACTCTGTCTCAGATAAGAGGTAGCTTGTGCAGAGCTGAAGTATGGTGACTTTTCAGATGTACTCAGTCACTTACGGCTACTTGCTAGATTAACTGAGAACTTTTTCATACTGTCTCAACTATGTTGTGTTTTGAAAATCAACCGTCACAAATGTGAATACTTGAAGGCTACTAGATTAGATGCTTCTGAAGCAGGCGGAAAGCTGCTCTCTAAGAGGAGATATCGCTGATTATTATTCACTTCATTGATCATCACCTTGTAGAAGTCTCCTGTGGTAAACTAATGATTTGAGTCTAGGATATCCTGATCTATGTTTGCTCAGTTCTCTGAACTGTTTCTCTTTGAATTCAAATGGCGTTTACTGCACATACCTTAACAGTCAGAGCTACTGAATTCCTAGATAAATTTCTGTTCTTTCAAAAAATTACTAGAGGTTTGCTTGAGCAAACCCAAGTGACCACCTTTAGGCAATAAATGTGTATATCTTGGAACTGCTCTTGGGCTGCTTGTCAAACCCGTGGGAGAGTAATAGCACCTTTCACTTCAGCTGTCTGTGAAACAAAAGAGAAAATGACTTTCTTCTTCACTTGGCAGGCAAGTTCACTCCTTGCTTAGCCATACCAGTGCAATTCAGTGTAAACTGCTTCTACTCCATGATTTTCTCCCTTAGTTTTTTTTTTTACATAATTTTATAAAATAAAAAAACAAATTGCCTTGGTGCAGGTTTACAAGGGAAAACAGCCCCTTTCTTTATTCTAGAAACACATATTACACCACTGCTGTTCTCTTGCAACAGCCTATAATCAAAAAGCAAACACACTGTTTACTGTGAATTAATATGAAAGTAGAAAGCTTGAGTAGTGCATGTTTTCTTCTCTCTCTCTCTCACCCCCCCCCCCTCTTTTTAATGCAGCAAGAGCTCCTGAATGTAGAGTAGCATTGGGTTCTTCCGAATCAGTAGAAATATGCAAATTCATTCCTTGTTTTTGATGCTTTCACTCACACAACTTGTACAGAGCTGCACCAAAAGCTCAGCTGAATTATTTTGTTTACTCCCAGGCATATAGAAACCTTGAACTGGCTGCTGAAGGCAGAGCACAATGCAACTAACAGAGATGCAGAAACATGTACATCTCTTTGTGCAGCAAAGCGTGCACAAAGAGGAAAATGGAAAGAGGAAAACACATGAATTATGGAATTATGGTAATGTCAGACCATCTGATTAAATCCTGATGCTAGTTATGTCAGTGTAAATCCATGAATACATAATTTTTTTAATATATTATAACAGAAATTGTTCTCTACCTTGTACTAAGAAGAGTAATACCTGTTTTTAATATATATTACTCTGTGGCACTTGCTTGTACAGGAACAAATACCTGCTTTTGAGTGTAAAGAATTAAGCTCCTAGACACTTCTTTTCAGTTCTTACTCTGTGCTTGCTGTTGCGACATTTGATGCATGAAGACAGTAACACAGTATTTATGCATATAAGAATCAGGCTGAAAAACTGTACATTGCAATTCCAGTAGAAACTGAGTCAAGTTAAACTGAATTTGATCTTGTCAATCCATTTTGTGTTACTGACATTTTGAAAAGGTCCCAGGATCTCTCTGTTCCTTTGGTATGGCACTTCCATTGTCAATCTGACCTCTAAAAACAGCGTTACAGTCCTTGAATGTTTCTGTTTCCTCTTTACGGCTTGGCTTGGTCTAACCCCTTGAGTGCTATTAACATCTTTGGGTCTGTATTAGCTACAAGCCAGGATCAGCTTCTTCATCAAGACTGTTTTGCTCACTTTTGTTTCTCACCATGAAAATCATCAGTTCTACAGCTTGATATCACTGAAGAGTTGGATCAGAAGCAGAACCTCATCCCAAATGTATCCCTAATGCAACCATAAAAAATCATGTTCTAGGAGAATGTGTACTTCTAGCATATTGTGATCTCAACTGAACCTCTCAGGCGGTCATTGGCCTGCTAGAAAATTGGAGTAAAGGATCAGTGCATGAAGTGACCATTGGTGGCAAATGATGACTCACCAGTTATTTTTGCCCAAATGGGCCATTATAAATGGAATTTGCAGCACTGCAAGACTAAAGCCAAGGCTCTGAGGTAGACTGTAAGACAGTGAAAATCAATAATGAACACCCAGCCATTGCAAAGTCATTGTCCTGTGCTACTGTGAAGATGCTACTGTCAGTCAGGGACATCATGTCAGTGTTTGTGAGCATCTCAGTGGAAGGAAATACGGGCATCCCTATCATTCGAAGGCAGTTTGGGTCCTCTCAGGACAAAGATGACCATGCTGATAAGGGTGCTGTTGGCAAAGAAGGCCAGAGAAGTCTCCCTTGATTCCTAAGCATCTTTGCCTCACAGAAGCTATCTAGGATCCAAGAGGTGACAGTATGAGTGCTTTCCATTTTGATTTGTAAAAGGAAAAGCTTTAAGGACACTTACAAGACCTTTTTTCAGTTTGGAAACCAAGACCGCAGGCCTTCATGAACCAGCACTCTGAGAAGGGGAGATAGGGATTCCTGTGTCACAGTCATGTACAAATCCCACTTTGTGTCTCAAGACTGTTTAATTTTTCTGATAGTTTATATGTCACATTTTGCTTTGTTTTGCATGCAGAATACATTTCAAGATCCTTAGCTTAATCCCAGATTAAGGTTGATATGATTCATCCCCATCCAGCAAGCAGATTCTTGCCCAGCCTCCTGTGTCTGCCCAGCTTAGAGAAGAAAAGGTCTTCCTGGCCTTTTTCCTCTGCTTCTGATCCAACTGCCACAGAGAAGCCTGACTTCCCCCTTCACTCTTTACTTCTTGTCTTCCCTCTACTCAGTGCTTTGCTTTCTGGCTCTTGTACTGGATTTTATTAACCCAATGAATTAGTTATTATGTGGTGACAGTTACCATAGGTTCTGAAGTGTGACTCATTTTTGAGTTCTTCAATGATCTCAGACAAAACTCTACGTCTCAGCTGAAAATGTATTTAGCATTCTTCATGCTGTTTCTATTTTGTAATAGCTCAGGAGTAGCTGTGGAGAAGATCAGTCTGTGATTTCTGATATTAAAACCACAAGATTCAATTAATTTTATTGTTATAAACAAGATTAGAGTGACAGATTTTAATAAAAAGCAATATATAAGAAGATGGATATAGGGATCTTGATATTTTTTACTTAATTTTTAAATATTAACTTTGTCCCACAGAACTGAAGAATTTGGGAAGTCACTGCAGAACCCTGTTGTTATTATGGGAAGACAATAGACATTATCTGGGCATGGGATGGGTGTAATTACCCATATCTGGCATGGTGCTATAAATGCACTTTAGTTCGCTTTCACTGTGTTGATTAGTACCTTCAGAATCACCTTGAAGTAGTGAGAGCCTGAAATTCAAAAGCTGTTGTTTTGTCGTATCCCTGGCATTCTCATGTTTCAAAAAGCATCTTAAACTATGAACATAAAAAGCAGCATTTGGAATCCATATAAAGGCAATCCTCCTTTGATAACTGCTTATCACATAGAAAGGGACAGTTTGATTCAAGTTATTTCACCATTACGTGTATTTTTTAAGTAACGAAGAATAAAACTACAGCACACTCTGTTAAGCCAGTATTTGCTGTTTTGCAATTAGCGACTTCCCTACCTTTCTGATCCACTGTAGGAAAGTGTTTGGTTCCTATCAGTGTTAGCTGCTGGAAATGACTCATGCCCGGTAGCACTGATTTCCTTTCCCTGAGCCTTTGTGACATTCTCCAGAGTACAGAATCATGGACAGAATGAGGTAAGAGGGGCTGCTCTGGGGAAAACGCCCACCGTCGCTGCTGCTGTTGTTAATGTCACCCAAAAACATAAGTCACACATTTAGCAGGAGTGAAGTCTGCTGAAAGTCCACGAGGAACAAAATCTCCTTGATCATTCTCAGAAAAAAAAAGATCTCTTTAAGGGCGTATTTCCTGTTTACTTTGCATTGTGCTGAACATCTGAAGCTAGGTGAAGTAACCTGTTAGGAAAGGAATAATATCAGCATAATCACTGTTTTATTAAAGCAACATGGTGAATGCACGGTGCTGTCATTTACAGACAAATGAAGGATGAGATACCTCTAGCATAAAGGAAATCAACGTCTTCTTGTGCGTGGCCTGTGTGGGTGCCACAAACCACACAGCCACAGTGTTTGGAAGGACTGAAGTCTAAATAGGTCATACTTTGTTTAGGAGAGAAGCTGACATGGGTTCCAAGCACCCAGCAGTCAGCACATGGCAATGCACAAACCTTAAGCTGGTCCCACAGTGCTTCCTTCTCTGGTTTTCACAGTTGCTGTGAGGGGAACACAGTTTAAAGGCTTTATGGGGGGAAATAAGTGTTATAAAGGAAGGTCTAACCTGACTGAGCTGGATGTGTTTGGAGAAGTGCTCAGAAGGCATCAACTGATCAAAGCCTGGATTTACTAAAGAATACTGAAATTACTGTGAAACACTTACATGCTCTTTCTAAGTCTTTCTCATGAGTTTATGTGTTCAAACAAATGACTTAGAAACACATTCTGCCCATAAACCAACACATTTTCCTGGCTATTACTGTAAACCAATTAGAATAAAATATCTTAATAATATGATTTTGTGTGTATATATATTTTTAATTACTTTCAAGCACACCAGAATAAACATTTCAAGTCTCACAACAGGATTTATTGGTGCCATCTACTGGCTATTTACTCCTAAATTTCACCAAATTATGAATAATGTGTTTGTTTTAAATGCAAAATAATAAGAGCTTCTTGAACTTTATAATTGAATCAGACAACATCAAACTACGTAATTGGCAAATCCGTAATATTTAGGTTACATTAAGTCAAACTTTGGTACAGTGTTCCAACAATATAATTCAGTTATGATGCATTTAGATGTACCAGCAGAAAGAGCTCAAGCCAGTATAAAGCTTCTCATGTGTATTATCCAAGCACCAAAGCCATAAACTCCCCAATAAGCTAAATTTCTTCATGACAGTTGCTGAACACTTTAGAGCCTTCCTCGCTTGTGCATGAGCACAAAGTACATCTTCACACAGTAAGAAAATGTGGTTGTGGTGTTCTCAGCCTTCCCAGGAAAGACATCTATGATATGACCTGTCCCATCATATCAGCCCCCACTGCTGAAACCTCCCTGCTAAGATTGAAAAACATCTGCAAATTACCTGAGTTTTGAACTATGCTCTAAATGTCTAAAACTCTTAGCAATAAAAAACTGCAAGGCTATAATAATTCAAAGTGGCTCCAGAGAAAGGTCAGAAAATTAATATTACATTAACTGAAATGTTAACAATATCTCCAGAGCCAGGTGAGCAGAGTACTTACACATCTGAGCAGCTGCATCCCTAATCGGTGATATGTTTGAACACACGCTTAAAACACTTAATCATACTTAAAAGAGCTTCGTTGGGTGCCAGTGAGAATGTTCACATTCCTCACTCTGGTTAGTCAAGACCTTTATATAGCCAGAAACAAACATATTTAGATTGTGGCTCTGGAATAACTTGCTCAGCTACTAGGTTCAGAGGAAGCAATATGCATTAACAGTGTGACTGAAGAAAGGGCTTATCCTTCCTCTTCTCCGCCTTTTGCGATCATGTAACAAAAACAGTGGACTTTTTAAGGGAGGAAAACAATGTTATTTAGTCAGAGGTGTGTTTTAGAGACTTAATTTATGTATGAAAATGCATTCTGATAGCAGAAGCTAAAGCATCACTTCATACAATGCTGTATTACACAGTATGACCTGCAGAGCTCACAGCTAAGGCTGCTAAACTCCTCACCATATTCTGTTTTCAGGTGCTGGTTACTTTGGCAGACTGGCCTGGTTTTATTGAAAGGGTGCTTGGGTCAGCAAAATGTCTTATTAAGGTATCATGAAAATAATATAATACATGCTGTTTTTCCTATATTAAAATCATAACGAAAGCTTTTCTGAGGAGCTGCCAACTCGATGCACTGGGAAGCAGAGATCATTCACTTCATACTGATTGTCCTATGCCATTTTGTTCTTGTTTCCAGGAAAATGCCTCCAGATTTAGTCAATGAAATCAAGAATGAAGGAGAAGTCAGTAGAAACTTGCTCGAGTCTGACTCTGCACTGAGCTGGGAAACATCTGTCTTAGGGCATCTTCTGCAGAACCTGAGTGGGAACTCCTGCACTCTCCCAATGCTCTCATTGCCAGACTGGCTGCATATGTGGCCTCAGCACTCACAAAAAGAAAAACGCAATGTTTCTCAAACGAGAAGGTGCTACTGAGAGACAGTAGGGCAGAAGCCAGCTGGAGGATGAGAACTGGAACGACAACAGAGGGTAATGTAGGTCTTTGTAGGCTGGAGCACATTAACTTCCACATCTTGTACATAACAAGATTTCATTAACACCATCTGCAAAACCTGCTGGGGAAATGTTAACTCACCTCCCCACTCAGTTCCTTGTTTGTATAGCAAATTGAATTCCATTACTGCTATCAAGTTACTCCATTTGCTCAAATGACTGAGCTATGTGGATTGGATGCGGGTAGCTATCAGCCTTCTTGTTACTCACACAGGTGCCAAGATGGTTTTACATAGGGGAATTCAGTGAGGTTTTGCGTGTATTTTGATAGGAAGTTATGTACAGAAAATCTGCACAAAGAGAGAGATTTTGTGGTCCTCTGAATACAGCCATCATTGAATGGCTTAGGTTAGAAGAGATCCCAGTTCCAACCCCCACCCCAGGCATGGGCAGGGCTGCCACCCACCGGATCAGGCTGCTCAGGGCTCCATATAACCTGCCTTTGAATGTATCCAGAGCTGGGGCACCTATAGCTTCTCTGGGCAGCCTGTGCCAGATTTTTTTAAACATCTAATATAAATTCCCCTTATTTAGTTTAAAACCATTCCCCTTTGTCCTATCAGTATTAGACCATGTAAAAAGTTGCTCCTTTTCTCACTTATAAGCTCCCTTCCTGTATTAAAAGATTACAGTGAGGTCTCCCTGGGATCTTCTATTGAAGAAGCTTGCAGTTTCTCTAGTGTGCAGCTTCACACTCTCCACCACGCACAGATGGATAGATGGACGACCTTGATGCTGGGTAAGCACACCTGACTCTGCACAGACTATCCTGCAGCACAGCAGCAGGGATGCAGCACTGCCTGAACGGCTGCAGACCATTTCTGAGGCTGGTTTGCATGTCTCGGCATCTGGTGGTTCCTGTTCCTGCAGTGCAGAGTGAGTCAGGCAGCTGCACACCTGTCTGAGACCTGAGGAGGCTTCATGCAGTGGATCATGGCTGCCTCCCTGTAGCAGAGGCCTGGCTGTTGATCTGATGGGGCTCAGACATAACAGAATATGTGGTGGGAGTGCAATTCATGGAGCCCTGAGCTCAGCCTCTGGAAGGCAGCTTCACAATGAATGCCAGAGCCAGGTGCTCCTCTGTCTGAATATTATTGTCTTTTTTTCCTGCATCACAGCACTGCTGTTTCTTGGCAGATACCTCCTATAAATACCCTTTCATTCATGACTTCTCATGTCTAGCCTTACCGCCATCCAACTAGTGCCTGTGCTGGTCCTGGTGCTTTGAATGAGTGTTGTGTAGGTGCCATGCTCACAGAGACAGGCTGTCAGACCCCGACAGAGCACTCAGTGTCAGCAGGGCTCAGCACAGCGCTTGGGAACAGAGCTGACAGGAGGGACAAGTCTACTTCTTAACACCTGAAATTCTCAAAGTCATGGTTACACAACGCAATAAGCCTTGTCAGGGAAACACAACTACCAGATATCATAGAGAAGGGACTTTTCACTCTATTTGTGCGAGTGCTTCGCTGAGACCCCCTGAACTCAGGGCGGACGGTCGGATCGCTCCACAGGCGCTCACCACAGCGCAGGCAGCGACCTGAGGGGCGGGCAGCGCGGTGCCTCCTCAGGGGGAGGAGGGCGGGCGGGAGGGAGGGAAGGTGCGGCGCCGCCCCGGCCCCCGAGCCGCTCTTTCAAGTATCGCGTGAGCGGCCCCGCTGCCCGACGCCACGTCCTGCCGGTGCCGCTGGGGAGCGGCGGCCATCGAGCCGGGACGGGGCTGCGGACGGCTGAGGTGAGAGCGGGGAGCGGACGGCGGCAGCGGCACCTCGACCGGGCACCTCGACCAGGGGGGCGGTGGGAGGCGGTGGGAGGCGGGCCTCGCTATGAGGGGGCGGTGGAGGCGCGGCCCGGGCGTGGTCGGGCTGCGGCGCCGAGCGAGCGAGCCTCGGCTGCTGGCCGAGCGCTGGGCCGACTACCCGCCCAGCCCCGCGGGCACCGCTTCCCAGGGCGGGGCTGGGAACCGAACGGCGGCGCTGGGAGCGGCCCGCGCTGCCTCGGGGCAGGTGGACGGCGGGGGGAGCGGAGCGCGGGGCTGAGCTTGGCCTTCGGGGGCGGCCGGGTTGTCGGGTCTGTTCACTGCCCTGTGTCTGTTCACTGCCCTGTGTCGTCTCTTCCTGCGTTTGCAGGTTGAAAGAAAAAAGGATTTAATGAACGCGCGGCCCGTCGAAATGGGGAGACGCCGAAAGCAGCAGCAGCAGCGAGGTGTCTGATCGGCCTTCTGCCCCTGCTACCTGCAGCCTTTGGGATGAGAAGAGGAAGATGCGTGTTATGATCCTTGTGGAAAGACAGTCCGTGTAGAAGCCATGTGCTGAGCTGGGCCATCCTGACGAAATGGGGGTGCTTTTGTTCTTCGTGCATTTTAGTTTCCTTCTGACTGTCGTGCGAGGGCACAGCTTGTTCACGTGTGAACCGATCACTATTTCCAGGTGTTCAAGAATGCCTTACAATATGACTTTTTTCCCGAATATCATGGGACATTATGATCAGGACACTGCTGCACTCCAGATGGAGGTGAGTTCTAATGTTCCTTCTGTAGGTGTGTGAATATAAACACTGTGAAATAAATCCCTATTTGTCATAGGGATATAGCTGATAATAACGATATCTGTTGCGCTAAGTGACGAGGCAGATAAACTGACTAGATAGTACTTCTTTGTGACACACTGGGCTGCTTTAGAGCTGCTTGGCTGTGTGTGAGTGTATCAGGGAGCTATAGATGCACACAAACATGTATAACTCTTGGATTCTGTATTGCACTGGCAGAGGAATGAGCGTAGTGCATCAGTGTGGCTGTTCAGAGCTATTTAACAACACTGGTTGCGTGTAGCCTGTGTACCTCACAGAGCAATTCTTGATTGTTAGGGTTGTAGCTTATAGCATTGGTCCCCCTGAACTCAGCCGATAAAACAGTAATATTTCTAAGTCATTGTTACTTCTACTCTTAGTTGACATCTATGAAGGAGAGGTACCTAAACTTAGCCTGGCTTTCAACTATTTTATTGCTTATTTCACATGGTGCTGACATCTGGCTGAACACAGAAAATCCCGACTTCTCAAACTGAAAGCAGGCACTTTCCTACCAGAACTGACTGTAACATGGCTCCCTTCAGAGAATGCCACCTCGTGGAAAGGCTTTGCTAATTACAATAGCTCTAGTGGGTGAGAGCCTCTCTGGGTAAGAGGCTTGTAAAACAAGTTTAAAACCTGTTTTAGTAATGCCTTTTGGTGGTAAGATGAGGGGGAACACCTTAATACAGGTCTTGAAAAGCTTTAAGTCTTGTGTTGTGCAGGGAGAGGAAAAGAAGCAAGTTTGAAACTCAGAATTTTCTGGTGATTGATTTATTTTATTTTATTTTTTAATAGATTAGGTAGTCTTATTAAAGGCTACAATTGCTGAAGTCTTATTTGCATATTCATTACTGAGTTTGGGGAAGGAGCTTGATTCAGTTGCCAAAGCTATTCAGGATACTCAGGATTACCATTTTAGCCTCTAGCTGCCAATCCGGAAGGGCAGAGGCTTTTATCGTGTTTGTCAGCCCAGTGTAAATGGATGGGAAACTCCAGTATCAAATGCTAAGATATTTCTATGTGAGCAACTGAATTCAGCTGCAGGTCTCAGATTATTTGTGTCATTCTAAACTGAGAAGCAAGCTGTCACCTTGGACTCTGTGCGGTGCCCTCTGCAGTCATTGTTAGTCTGGAGCGTTCTCTTTCTACAGTGTCTGCCGTCTCATGTTGTTGGGCATGGTACTGGTTCTTGGCATGTCTTTGCTACAGTAGCTGGGGTAGCTTCTGTCAGTATCCACACCTTCTAGTAATACTGCTGTTAGAGCGTGCAGGCCACTGTCACCTTTTACTGTTGTCTGGGCACTTCTGAGCTGCTTGAAGCCTGTGTGTACTGACCTGCCTTCCTCTATTTGAGACTGTGCTGCCTGACTGGTTGGCCAAACAGAGGTGGCCAGACACCCGCTTTACTGGTGAAGGGGTTTGGAAGTTTCCCCCCTCCTCTCTTTGTGCAGCTTCTATTGAATGTAGCAGCAGCAGGAGTGAAGCAGTATGTTCAGTGCAGTTTGTGCTTGGGCCTGGAGAGCAGCGTGTACTAATGGATTCTGAAGGGATTATACGTGATGTTCAGTAATGGCATTGGTTACTTGTGAGCGATTGATTGCAACAGTGAGCTTCTCAGGCCTGCAGAGGTGCTGCTTTCCAGGGAAAGTGGTGTTGCAACAGAGGAGTTACTGACTTCTGGAATATGCTTTAATTTTATTTTACAACCATAAAAAAGCAGCTGGTTGGGAGATGAGGAGACTCTTAAAAACTCGGATTTTTCTGTGGTTGGTAGTCCAAACTTCATTCGTACCAAGGAAAGAATTTTAATTGTATGATGGTTAAAACATCTTTCTTTTGATCCTCAGTAGGAATGCTTAAAGGCTTTGGTTTTGAATTCCATCTCTCTTTCCCCTCCCCACAACTTGTTCTCAAGGCTGGGCACGGTCTTAGAATGTAAACACAAGGTTTTGAGGTTGACACTTGCTTTAATCCCCTTACTTTATTGTAGCTGAGTTTGAGCAAGTTTCTTAGTCAAAGCAATCCCAGGATGGATGGTGATTTCTTCAATAAGTTGAAGTATTTGGTGCAGGAAGTGTTTTCTGCTGTTTCGCGTTCTGGAGAGGCTGAGGGAGCTGGGGATGTTCAGCCTGGAGAAGAGGAGGCTGAGGGGAGACCTCATTGCTCTCTATAACTTCCTGAAGGGAGGTTGTAGTGAGCTGGGGGTCGGCCTCTTCTCTTGTGTCATTAGTGATAGGACCAGAGGGAATGGTTTCAAGCTACAGCAGGGGAGATTCAGGCTGGGCATTAGGAAGTATTACTTCTCAGAAAGGGTGGTCAGGCACTGGAATGGACTGCCCAGGGAGGTGGTGGAGTCACCGACCATGGGGGTGTTCAAGGAAAGACTGGATGTTGTGTTGAGGGACATGGTTTAGTGGGAGCTATTGGTAAGAGGTGAACGGTTGGACTGGATGGTCTTTTAGGTCTTTTCTAACCTTGGTGATTCTGTGATTAAAGGGGATGACACTCCATCTGAGTGTGAAGTTACCTGTCCAAAACTTCACATTTCTCTGTCGTACTTGTAAGGCTCAACAGGGGTGCTCTCCAGTAGGGATTATTTTATAGTTGGAAGAGCTGTGACTTCCAACTGCTGGAACACAAAAACTTCCGTAGAGTTCTTTCTGGATGTTAAATGGGTGTTTTTAGGGCTGGTGTCCTCCCTGCATGAGGGGATGATGTGGAGATAGTCTCAGGTGGTAGAATTCCTTTTGGAAATCAGCTGGATCACCATGGAGTCAACCAATTAGTGGTACAATATTTCTGCCTCATGTGTTGACTATTCCAGTTGATGTGCTCTAACTCAGAACACTGAACTAATGAAAGCGGACTCTGTTAATGCACTTCTTAGTTAATGATGGACTGAGATACTGAAGAGCCAGAGTTTTTCTTCTGAGGAAACAGGTGGGTATGGTTGTAATGAAGCAGACGTTCTGCTGCTCTTCTATAGTTGGAACTCCCTCTCGTGGTGCTCCTCAAAAACAGGCCACTTCTAATTTCCATGTAATTGCTTCAGCTATCTTGGAGTTGATGTCAGCACAAAGTATTTCTCCATCAGAACATAGAATGTAAATTTGCAATGATTTTTGTACAGAGCTCTCAATCTGTTGCGATAGAACCATGTATTTGTGTTGAGTTCAGTGGAGCTGAATGCAGCAGTGGCAGAAACTGAGAACTAGAGTCAGTTCATCTACCAACATTGTCCTGAACTGGATTAAGAAGTACTTTCCAAAGTCTGATACCAGAATTCTGTAGTTTTATACTTTAAATTCAGTGAGTTTTATTTTATTTTTTTATATGATCTCCTAACTTGTCTTCTATAAGTATAAATTTGCAATTCATTCAGTATGAAGATGTGTGGGAGAACTGGAAACGTGTTGTCTAGCAATCTTAAATAGTATGTATATTCTGATTTCTATAGCATACACACACCAGGAGGATCAATAAGATCAAGTTTCCAAGCTTGTGTAGGTTGGGAGTATTAGAGAATCAATTGCACAAATCCATATCACTGTACAACACTCAGATTCAATGAGTGCTCCTTGCTTTGGTGCTCTCTGCTCTTGCTCTCAGGCGTTTCCATGAAGCTGTCATTAGTTCTTACAGTAGTGAGTTGAGCTCCTGAAGATACTTGTCCTTTCCGCAGTGCCCTGTGTGATGCTGACACATAACTATGAGCTCTTGTGGTCTCTGGACCTCACTGTGCTGTTTGCTCCTTCAATTGCCCTTTTCCATGTTCACATGCTTAAGGGTGGTTGCTGGCTAAAAAAGCCTTGTAGGTGTAGGGTAATGGGCTCGGT
Source organism: Coturnix japonica (assembly GCF_054131305.1). Taxonomy (NCBI): domain Eukaryota; kingdom Metazoa; phylum Chordata; class Aves; order Galliformes; family Phasianidae; genus Coturnix; species Coturnix japonica. The sequence continues at coordinate 18,139,206 of NC_140664.1, read as the reverse complement.
CCTGTGGCTGCAGCCTGGTTCAGGAAGGTATCTGTGAATGAACAGATTGTTGCAAGCCCCTCTGATCATCACGCCCTTCTTCTGAAGAGACCACCATGGTTTTTAGGTTTTTTAGGTGTCTTCCTACAACTGGGAGATGCTGTTTGTGTACTGTGCTGCAGGAGTCATGAGGCTGTGCAGAGCATGCGTCCTTGCTGCGTGCAGGGTGGAAGTGGAATCTGTTTGGTTTTCCAGTTATGGAATGGTTGTGATGTTCAGGATGACATGACAAGCTGGTTACTTTGTCTCCCCTGCTGTTGGCCTTTTTGGACCTTTTCTGTGTATCGTATGCAGCTGCAGTTGCCTCAGTCATAGCAGCAAATTACTTGCTGGAGCACAAGATATGGAGCAGATGGATGCCTGCATGCTTCTCCTGAACTGCATAGCAGAGATAAGTGGAGACTTGATTACTTTCTTCTTAGCTATTAAAAGAAGAAGGGAAGGTGTGCAGGGGAGGATGAGGGCTGTGTGAGCCACTGCTGTGATTAAACAAGAATTGCAGAGTTTCAGAGGTACAGGGGACAGGTCTAGCAGTCAGTCTGCAAGGCAGAAGGGCTGTCCTCTTCCCGAGGATGTTTGTAATCATCTTTTATCCTAATTTTTTTCCTGTCTAGACCAACTTATTTCAGAGAATAACCACATCCTTCCAAGACTGTCCTGGTCTGTATTCACAAATGGGTCTACACAACCAGATTGCTTCAGTGGCAGTGAATATTGCTGCATTCCTGTTCACAAAGCACTCAGTGACCAAGCTCTCCACATGCTTTTCCTGCCTGTAGAAATTAAAAGCAGCTGTTCAAAGAGAGCCCGAAGCCACTGGGTATCATGTTGGCCTAGCAATACTCTGTGACCAAGACTCTTTGTCTTGTCTCCTTACTGCTTTATGCTTGCTAGGGTTAGAATTAGAGAAGGTCTTTATGGAAATTACCACATATGTTGTGTGTCTGAAAAAACCTATGTTTCTTTACCAGTTTGACAGCACAATGGCACGGGAGCAGTTCTGGACCTTCCACAACCCTTGGTGAGGTTGTCAGTGATTGTTCTGTCTGGTTTGCCACTGCAGCTGCTGGGATGGTGGCCCAGGGTGTGGGCTGCCTGCTGCAGCTGAGGAAAGAGATGTCTGGACAAAGGGATAAAAGGAAAGGGTACCATCACACATGCCCCTTGTGAAGAGGAAGCTGCATCTATCTCCTTTTCTGTAGCAGCTATGACAGAGGAAGAAAAATTATCAAATCATAGAATTACCCAGGTTGGAAAAGACCTTGAAGATCATCATGTCCAACCGCTGCCTAACCAGTACCCTAACTCTAAAAACCCTACACTAAATCATATCCCTGAGTACCACATCCAAACAGCTCTTAAACACAACTAGGGATGGCGATTCAACCACCTCCCTGGGGAGCCTATGTATGTATGTCTTTGACTTCCTTTGAGGTTACAGAATAAAAACAGCGCATATGAAGTGTTGCTTTTTTCTTGCAAGATTTTATATAGCTATTTTTGATTAAATAGCTTTTTTCTGTTGTGCAGATGACCTGCTCTTTTGAGGTATCTGCTGCATGTTGTGTTTTCAAAATTAAGTGAAGATAATTACAGAAATGAATTTAGCCTGCAATGATCTTCCCAGAAGCAGTGATGTGACAGAAAATCACTCTTATCGCCATTTACAGGAGGTGGTGATTGCTGAGTCTGTAACAAGTTCATGACATGGTCAAAGCTTCCCGAACACAAACAAAGCAACGCAGCTGCCTGGTTTTCCATTGTTCTTCTCAACTCTGTGGCTCAGACCTCAGATCGTTGTGTCTAGTGCTGTGTCTGGTTTGTGTTGACCTGTGCTTTGAGGCTTCATTCAAAGGATCCTCCTGCCTGTTGGCCTGCGTGCAAGTCAGGAGTGACTTGCGTGGATTTTCAAGACGCTAAGCTCATCTTTTTGAAGTTGAATAAAGCACTTGATTCAGCAGCTGTGTGAAAATCATTAAAAGTACTAATCCCTGTAAACCTTCCCTAATCCATTCACTTAGCTGTGTTGTAACAGATGACCTAAGTCTGGCATGCACAAGTCAGATGACTGGACTGAGTTGTTAAATTTCAAGCCCATCAAGTTGCATTTACCTCCCTTGCTACCTGCAGTTCTTTCTGTCTTCTGTGGTTTTATTTCCAGTAGGTCATACACTGGGGCACTGGCCCATGAGATGAGCTTTTTCTTGTTTCTATGCCACATGGGCAAGAAATCAAATAGTGATTACTTCTCATTTTATTGGGAGGCTGAGAGCTGCAATTTATCATTCCCAGTTAGCATGAGAACTATCATTGCAAGCCAGACTTTCCAAGTCATGCATAGTGTCTTTGCTCCCCACCTAATCAACAGAATGGCAAGCCCAGATGTGCTTGCAGTGGAAAAACCTGATGCACTCCAACAGCATGGATCCTTGCAGAGAGCTCTCAGGTCTAATAGGCTTTGAGCCCTGGGAAATTAGTGTGCTTGCAGCTCTGCTGTACTTCCTGCTGTTCCAGCAGGGCTCTGCAGGGACAACCAGCTCCCAGTGGGTGCAAAAACAGCTTTGACCTGTTGGGTCTAAGTAGCTGAGGTTCAGTGTCTGTGCAGTTATGCCATATAACTGCGTTCCTTGGGTGGACTGAGAGCTGGCTGGACTTATGCAGAACTGAGCAAGATGCCTTTACATCTGTAGAACTATCTGCATTGTCATTAGATGATCCCTTGGTGGCAAGAGGCATTGAATGGATTAGCGTGGTTTAGGTTTAGAGGAGGGAAGGTAACTGCTTTGCAGGAGAAGAGAAGGCTGAGTCTTCTGCACTAGGCGATGTGACAGGTAAAGCTGTAACTTTAGGCCTTAATTTTATGGCACAGGAAAGTATCTTGTTTTCTGATGGCTATCTGTCAGGTGATTATTAATATACTTAAGAATCCTGTTCTGTTGAGTATTTACTTTTGATAGTGAGTGTACCACTGGTGAGCAGCCTCTTTTTGTTCTTTTTTGACTGCTTAAATGACAATTTTATAGATTGGTAAAGGAACGGGGCGTGGATTCTAAGGCAGTTTTTATTCAGTAATGTACTCAGAGCATGGAATTAGTTGCCTGGTTTTGGAGAGTCATAAAATCTGATGATGCCTGCTGCTCTGAAGCATCTTCTTCTAGTTGTGAGGTTCACTGTTGCCTAAATACTGTGACGGTCATTCTTGGCTGTGTTTCTGTGGAAACACATAGGAAAACTATTGGGTGGACTTAGTCAAATGTTTGAGATGCTTTCTGTGGTCTGCCTGGAACTGTTTTACAGTGGTCTGCTGCAAATATGAATTTGGTCTGACTTTGGAACCAGAGCAGTAACTACTTCTGCTCCAACTCCCCCCACATGAGCTTTATCTTTTGCTACACTGCCTGCTATTAGCTGTTCTACTGGTAACCTTATGAACTGAGTCCTGTTAAAAAGTAATAGATAATTTGCTCCTTCAACACATGGCAAATACATTAAGGGGTTCAGATTATTTTGAGGTTTTTCTTCTACCAGAGCCCAGATGTAAGGAAGGGCTCACTTACTTAATGTAGACTTCAGATGTTTGAGGGCTCACAGTGTACTTTCCATGTAGTGTATACGGAGATAAAACTGTATGTAATTGAAAGCGTTGTGTAAGCAGTTGAGCAGTGCTCAGGGTATCTTTCATGTTTGTTTTGGATTATAAATACCAGAAGCTACAATATATGTAATTTATGTCAAGCTGTAATTTAGGTTAGAACCATAAAATGCAGTGAATTCTGCCATTTTGGTAAGTACTAGAACTTCGTTTCATAGTATCTTAGTGAGGTGTAATAACTGTTCTTATTGAATCTAATCTTTGTTACAGTTTATGTGTAGGAGTGGATGTATCTTTTATCTTGTACTTCAGAAATACTCAAAGAGAAAAGAAGCTGCACAAGCTGCAGAAAGTAATACTTTAAAAGTCAAATGTATGCTTTCAACAATGTTTTTGTCTCTGCCAAATCAATACAACTTAATGATCACTGAATCACAGAATTGTAGGGGTTGGAAGGGACCTCTAGAGATCATCGAGTCCAACCCCCCTGCCAAAGCAGGCTCCCTACACCATGTCACACAGGTAGGCGTCCAGGCGGGTCTTGAATATCTCCAGAGAAGGAGACTCCACCACCTCCCTGGGCAGCCTGTTCCAGTGCCCCATCACCCTCACTGTAACGAAGTTCTTATGCACATTCCTGCGGAACTTCCTATGCTGTACTTTCATCCCATTACCCCTAGTCCTATCCCCACACAATGATGCTCTGGGGAGACCAGGTTTCAAAGTAAAAGAAGGGAGATTTAGACTGGATATAATGAAAAACCTTTTTATAATAAGGATAGCAAAGCACTGGGACAGATTCTCCATATATGTTTCACTCCTCTTAACTGAAATAGATAGTGACTATAGAAGTGTCTAAGGACACTGAAGGTAGTATTGATATGCCTCTTACCAATGGGGATGTTGCATCCCTTGGTTGTCTGACCCTGCTCACTATCTACAGTGGTTGCCTGTTTGCTTCATGGGGTTCACTGCACATGATTTTACACTGGGAGGTTTCTGTATGGGGAGACTGCATGGGGAGCATTTCAGTCTTTATCTTTCCTCTGCTGTTGCTTTGAGGCAGTTACAGACTACATCGTCTTTGGCTTTACCATGTTTCTGCTAGCTATTAAGTGATGTGGTTTTTGTTTTGGTATTCTGCTAGCGTATTTTAGTTTGCCTTGTATTTACTGGATTTTCCGGGAAGATAAGAGTTCCTATTTCAGGACTTAAGTTGGCTTGGTGAGGCTCCATTCCTGGTTTTCAGACAACTCAGTTCCACTGTTTTGGCACTGCCACTGGCAGGTCTGCAAGCTTTCATCTGTCCTTTGTGTGACTTGGCAGTTGCTGCTATAGGCACATGCTTTGCTTTCCTGAAAGAGCCCATGGCTGTGCCAGCTTTGTGTCCTGATCTTCCTGGAGGAGAGCGGAGGACTGTGATTGCATTCTTTATGGTGAGGGTGACGGAGCACTGGAACAGGCTGCCCAGGGAGGTGGTGGAGTCTCCTTCTCTGGAGATATTCAAGACCCGCCTGGACGCCTACCTGTGTGATGTGGTGTAGGGAGCCTGCTTTGGCAGGGGGGTTGGACTCTGATCTCTAGAGGTCTCTTCCAACCCCTACAATTCTGTGATTCTGTGATTCTCAACAGCTTTGTGTGGCCGTGGGTTGAATTTCAGACATGGATGCCCAAGGCAACAACGTGGATATGTGGGCAAGTTACCCAACAAACCACTTATATGAAAAAAGCTCAAAGTTGGGTCGCCCACGTGTCAGATATTGCAGCCTTGAAGCAAGCAGTTCTTTAAGGGAACTCTTGGTCTTGGTTTGAACCTTTTTGTGTACACGCTGTCCAGCAGGAGGGTTTGAGGAGATCCTGCTTTCGTGGTCTGGGAAATGCAGACCTATTATTTTCTATAATGCAACATTTCCAAATTGACTGGCTGGACACAAAGCCTGCATTCAAAGATATGTAATTGAAAACAGAGTTTCCAGGGCTGCTTTCTACCTCTTTTGTTGTTCTGGAATGATAAAAAAGGGCATTTTATGAAAATCTGTTTTTTACACATCTTTTTCACTTGTGCTTGGGGCAAAGATGCTGTGGGGTTTTATTTGCTTTTGTTTTTAAGATTTTTTTTACAGGGTTCTTTGTTTGAAGGAATTTATTGCTGATAAAATCTATTGGAGTTCTTTAGACCCAATACATCTGAGGAAAGGGGCTGGTTCAGCCAGTGTATTGTCCTTCCTTTTCCAGAAAGGCTTTGACGTGGCTGTTTGTGAAGGTTGTTCAGGGAACTGCGATCAAGTGGCTGGAAAAGGAAAGGGTTAGATCCTTTCTAGGAATAAAGGGGATCTGTCAGTGTCTTCTAACCATGATCGTGGTGATATAACCTGCAGTTCATAGAATGCCCTGGGCCCTTGCTTGTTGTCTGCTCGGTGCTGGCAGTAACTTGCTAAAGGCAAGATGGTGGAATCCATGCTGTGTTTTCACAACATGTGTACCTTTAAATATCTCAGGCCAGTTATTTTGAAGCTAATAAAGGGACATAGGAACCTGGGCTTTGATTACTTTCAGTTTTCTGATGCTAATAAGAAAAATCAGGTTTCAGTAGTTGCAGATGAGCTGTGATCCTGGGGTAAGGGCTGCAGTAAAAGAGCTGTTGTGGCCCAGGAGTCTGGTTCCTCAGCACTCTAAGCTACCAGGTTTGACCCTTCCTCAACTGCTGAATGGTACTCTCTAGCTTTTCAAATATCCAAAGGAGCAAGCATGAATCCTAGTAGTGACAAGTGGTATTATTGACGTGAATTGTGTCTTTGAAATGACTAACCAAAGCCTTTTTCTTTCCCGAAGCCTTTTCTTACTCTCATGAATCTTCACTGTTCACCAGACGTCCATACATTTCTGTGCAAAGCCTTTGTTCCTGCCTGCCTGGAGCAAGTTCACGTGATTCACCCTTGTCGTAACCTCTGTGAGAAGGTGTATTCTGACTGCAAGCAACTGATTGACACGTTTGGAATCACGTGGCCTGAAGAGCTGGAGTGTAGCAGGTGTGGTATTTGTTCACATGATAAGCGATGGAGGTGATGATTTTCAGATGTAGTGTAGTTGGCCCAGACTGAGTTGAAGTATTAAATAGTAGAAGCTGTACCTTTGTCCTAACCATTTGTGTGTGAAAATTCATCCTTGTTTTACTTTTCCCATACTGTATGGCAAAGGTCTCACTTCCAATTATGACAGCTTTTTTTTTCTCTCAGTTGTTCAGGTCTTTTTTTCTTGGAGACAAGGCAGCTCTTATACTACACTGAGATTCTGACCTTCACTTGGAGGTATCCATGAAAGTGTAAGGCCAGATATTCTGTACAAGCAGTGCAGGAAAGCAGCAGGGAGTGGAAACTTAAATCATGTTTCTGACCCCCATGCAGTTACTAATCCATGCTGGTGGTGAGGCAGAGCTGGGACAGTAGTCCTCTGCCATGATCCTTGATAGATGTCAGTATTGGAATGAATGCGATAGATGGCATTACCTCTATTTCCCATTTGTCTGTGGGGGGAAAAAATGGATAGATCTGAGATTGAGGTCTGGGAATGCATCAGCTTTTTCTCACCTAGTATGAGCTTTTGTCTAATGATAATGCCACTATGTTTGGAAATTACCTTCCAGAATTTTGTTTGAAAATTCAGGAAAATTTCAAATAATTCTTCAAATTCCTTTTTTTTCCTTCTTTTTCCTTTTTTTTTTTTCCCCAGCGGTCATTACAGCTGTATATTATTATATTACTGCTGCTGATTACTGAAAGTGTTCTTCCTTTGTTTATGTGAGAAGTGCTGTCTGCCCAGCAGGCTGTATAGGGAAGTCCATGTAATAGTGTGTGTTGTCCTGAGAACAACAGAGATAATATTATTGGGGCCTGTGGAGGAGCAGCTGGCTTGAGGATGGGCCTCAAATTCAACTGCAGTTCTGACATTCACACTCTTGTATCCTTACAGACACAAATAATACCTTCTAAGATATGTGTTAAGAGTTTTTGCTGCTGTGATGCATAGTGATCTGACCGATGTTTATTGAAACAGCTTGCTACAGAATCAGTTTTCTCAGTTATTATCTTGGCTTTGTTTGTACAGCGTGATAATGCAGAGGAAACAATAAGAATGGGTTTCTTAGCTCAAGCTGAGCTTCCAAATTAATTATGTGGAGAAATATTTTTACATTTAAGGTCTGTACACAGTGACATTAGACAACATTTTGAGTAACAGAATCTCACTTCAGAAGCTGAAATGCAAAAATCGTTATTTTTAATTAGGTAAACTTGGAATGCAGATGGGCATCAATTCCTTTTTGAGTACATGCTTACCTGAGTTATAATTAAACAATCTTGTGTGAACATCTGGCCAACACCACTAATCCTGTATTAATGGTATTTTAAAGTTCATATTTTTTCAGTGAAGCCTGTAAGCAGTTGAGTCCTGAGCCATCTCTAACAGAACATCATGGAGCTAGAAGATAGTTGCAGAAGCAGACAGCTTTTTTGCAGTGCTTCTGTTTTTTGCTGTTTGTCTTTCTCAGGTAGTTCTGTTGCTGTAAACAGTGATTGTTGTAACACAAAATCATCACCATCATATGGCAGTCATCAGTTAAATCAAGTTACTATGAGCCTTCATTCTTTGTCCTTTGGTTTGAAGCTTGTGTTTTGACAGATTATTACTGTGTCTCTCCAACAGTCTATTATTACCCAGATAAAATCTTTACCATAAATATTCTCAGTACACACATGTAAAATTTTGGTGTGGATTGAGACTGTAAAAGAACAGTTGCAATATGAGTAAATTGTGTTATAAGCAGTAAAACAGAACAATGTTTAAGTAGCTGTGTTTGAGCCTTCTAGACTGACAAAATGTCTTGTCTGATTTTTGATCTGTTGATACTCATATAATGCACATTTTGCATTATGTATAAAGCTTAACAGTGTTTGGAATCAGACTTTTCCTATTAGTAAGAAATAACTGTAGTTGATAATGAAAGATATTAATATTTTTGCTGTTTTTTTCTAGACTAGCTGATTGTGACGAGACTGCTCCTGCCACTGCTCCTGTAACCACGGATGCTCATGGAACTCAGAAGACCCCAGGGCAGACACGAAGGGATTATGGATTCTGGTGCCCACGACACCTACATACTTCCAATGGACAAGGCTACAAATTTCTGGGCATCGATCAGTGTGCACCACCGTGTCCCAATATGTACTTCAAGAATTATGAATTGGATGTTGCAAAAAGCTTCATTGGAATAGTTTCAATCTTTTGTCTTTGTGCTACGCTTTTCACATTCCTTACTTTTCTGATTGATGTCAAAAGGTTTAGGTACCCAGAGAGGCCGATCATCTATTACTCCGTCTGTTACAGCATAGTGTCTCTAATGTACTTTATTGGATTTCTTCTTGGGAATAGAACTGCCTGTAACAAGGCAGATGATAAGCTAGAAATTGGGGAAACAGTTGTTCTCGGCTCCCAGAACAAAGCCTGCACGGTCCTTTTCATGGTTTTGTACTTTTTCACCATGGCAGGAACCATCTGGTGGGTGATTCTGACAATCACTTGGTTCCTAGCAGCAGGAAGAAAATGGAGTTGTGAAGCTATTGCACAAAAGGCCATGTGGTTCCACGCAGTTGCATGGGGGATACCTGGTTTTCTAACCATTATGCTTCTTGCAATGAACAAAGTAGAAGGGGACAACATCAGTGGAGTCTGTTTTGTAGGTCTCTATGATGTGGATGCCTCTCTGTACTTTGTGCTTTTGCCATTATGCCTTTGTGTTTTTTTCGGTCTTTCTCTTCTACTAGCTGGTATTATCTCTTTAAATCACGTGCGGCAAGTCATACAGCATGATGGCAGAAACCAAGAGAAGCTAAAAAAGTTTATGATCAGGATTGGAGTTTTTAGTGGTTTATACTTAGTGCCACTTGTGGCACTTCTTGGATGTTATGTCTATGAACTGGTGAACCGGAAGATCTGGGAAACAACTTGGGTGTTTGACCACTGTGACCAGTACCATATTCCTTGTCCCTACCAGGCAAGTAGCAGTTTGCTTTGTGAATAATATTATAGACTTAATTAGCGAAAACCTTTCTGCATCACTGTATCTTGCAGTGTAGCCTAGCAAACAATTTTTGCATTAAGTAGTCAGTTCAAGAAGATGTAGCAATAAGTTGCTTTTGAAGTTCGAGTTGATGGTATCATACTTCTGCTTTGAAACTTTTGACTGAGCAAATTGATTACATTCAGCAAGTAGGTTCCAGCTCACCAACCTAAAGGGAATGTTTCCACTTCATTTCACAAATAATGCTGAGGGATTGTTTTTCACCATATCTGTTTCTCAGAGCAGTTACTCGGTTCAGTGTTTGGATGTCTGGCTCAGTATTTCAGTACGTAAGGTGAATTTTCATCAATTTCTTTTGAGGTGGAAAAGTGAGTCTTGAAAATTGAGTCTGGAATGGATTTTAAATGTTACTTGCTACCATGGGTTTAAAAATCATTTCATCTTTTTTTCTTTGAAGTGCAGAACTATAAAACACTTGAAATTACACATTTCCAATGTATTTTTTCATGATAGCTCCCAGTTACAGGCTGATATTCAGTAAACGTAGAAGAAACTTTTAAAAACAAAAATACACTTTAAATTGCAGAGATGTCCAGAAATGACTCTTAAAAAATAAACTGATTTATGGGAAAACCTTTTAAAGTAAAGCTATCCCCTATTCAGTATTCTCAGTGGATTAAATCTTTTGTAAAGATGCAGAACTCTCTGCAACTGAAAGTAATCTGTGGTTTGACTTTCTACTTAAGAACAAATAGGAAGTAGAAACCATCTCTAGGAAACTGCAAGTTTCTCACGTTATCTTTCATTTCTTTGTACATACCATCTATGTTTTTACTGCAATAAGCTGTCATCAGAGAAGAATATAAGCACAAGCATTATGGAACGGATAAGGTGTGATCCTTCCATGTTCTCAAATATCCTCTATGTCCTCCGTAATGCTCTTAACAAGTTCATTTCATCAAGTCTTAGATGGAGCTCAGTATCAGCTCAGCTAGCTTGGAATAAACAAGGTTGAAAATAAAGCTTCATTTTATCAAAAACAACCAACCAAAAAAACCCTCAAAACATTTTGTGTTTTGTATTGCTTAGTTATAACAACTTAGCATAATAAGGCATAAAGAACATGCATTCTGAGTCTGGAATTACCCTACTGGAAAGAGTAAATAGCGACAGGGAGTGTTCTATGATAACAAATCCCAATAAGGAGTAATTATTGAGATCTGTCTGTGTACTAAACAGCACATGCTAACTGTCTAGTGACTTAGAGAGGTGTGTTTGACTGTGACTTTTCTAAGCTAGATTGCAGACCACTTTATGTTGAATCGGAGCAGAACCAAATAAAAATAAATGTTAGAATAAGTATTTGATGTTACATGGCTGACTCAAATGCTAACTTTTGTTTGGCACATAAAGCAGGTAACATAAATTCCATTAGCAGTGTAGGAGCAAAAGATTGTTACAGAGCTCCTACAATCCAGTTTTGCAAATGGGTGGTTAAATCTGGCAATAACCAGAAAACAACTATGTGACTCCCTGTGGTTCTGAGGATGCTGTCTCAACCAGATCATTCACTCGTCTTTGACTCTGGAGGGGTGACTCTCCTATGTACAAACCATCTCTGAGGAACGTGGCTACAAAAACAATTACCCTTTAAATTTAGAAGAAAAATATTTCCTTCTAACTAATCTCCCCTGCACTCAGCTGTAGAGTGTGAGCAGACATGACCAGGTCTGACTTGACTGTACATGTCTCGTGTGTGTCTGCAGTATGTGCCTCAACAAAGGAGAGCATTTGTTTTTGAATCAACAAGTATGTTGTTGACTTTGTCCTGATTAAACTTTATCTTCCAGGCAAAGGCACTCGCAAGACCAGAAATATTTCTGTTTCTGATGAAATATTTGCTGACATTAATTGTTGGCATATCTCCAGTGTTCTGGGTGGGAAGTAAAAAGACCTGTTCGGAATGGGCCAATTTCTTCAATAGAAACCGCAAAAGAGAGTAAGAGCAATTTTAATTCCTGGTTTTTAAAATGTGTGTTCTAAAATATGTTGGATTTCAGACGTGGTTCTGAGGTGTAGCTCAGGCAGTCCAGATGTTGTCCTCAGACCCTTTCTTTCTTTGGAGTCTGCATATGGGCATCAGCAAGAAGTTCTGCTGAAGCCTGTGGGAGCTGTACAGACACAATGACTCTTTGACTGCATTCTCAGAAGGCAGAAAATATTTTCCTCTGATCTGCTCTCTGCATAGAGATGTGTTACCGTGGTAATGCATTGGGCAATACATCTCTGGTTTCCAGTCCAGTCAGGAAAGATAACTCTGATCGTTTAGATCCTTTCTTGTATTTCATCTCCTTCATTTGGCACAGTACTTAGCCGCTATGTTTACTGCCATGTAATAACAACATCCTCTGCTTTTCTTGGCTGCCAGGCTTGCTTGTTTGAAAATAAATTTTCATTGTGCCGTCCTTAATCAGGTTTTATTATATTGAAGTATTGCTCCTTATTTTTATTCTGAGACAGAATAATTCAGTCTTACTATTTAATTTTAGTAAATATGTATCTATGACTTTAAAGAGGTTACAAATGTCATCTCCATTTCTTACAGCTGTCATTTTGCCTTTTTATTCCCCAGTAAGTTTTTTTAGGTGATCTGTATTGCTCATAGATTATAATGTATTTTAAGTTCCTTGTATTTCTTTGAATTTCCCAAGCCAGCAGTCTTTAAGCTCCTTTTATTTTGCATCTGCATTCCATGATGGTGAGCTTATAGCTTCCTTTCCCTCTCCTCACTTTCCATTTCCTGTATAATTTTTCCTGCATTTCAGATGTTAACTGCTTTCAGCTACGAGAGCTTAAAGTAATGAAGTCAGTTTTATAATGCCCACCATTTCTTTGCTTGAACAAAGTTTGCATTACGTAGAGTTAATTTGGTAATACAGCTGCTTATGAGCTAATCCTGCTTTCCTCTCTTAGATGGCTAACCTACTGAAGGCACTGGACCTACTTGCAGAAGTAAGCAATGTAGAAATCAGCTTTATTTAATTGTTCCATGGGCATAATTACTTTGGAGCCATTACAATCAGATTTTTCTCCTCTTTTCTCATACAGTTGTTTTCCTCGTGCTCATTAACATCCAGCTCAGATTACATCCTTGGTTGCCGTTGTTGCACATTTTGGTGTACCGAGTTATGTTTCAGGTTATCCACTTAATTCAGTTCTACGTGTGTGTTTTCTTTCAGTCCAATAAGCGAGAGTCGAAGAGTACTGCAAGAATCATGTGAATTTTTCTTGAGGCACAATTCCAAAGTTAAACATAAGAAGAAGCACTACAAATCGAGTTCGCACAGATTGAAAGTAATCTCTAAGTCAATGGGAACAAGCACAGGTGGCACAACAAATCATGGAACTTCTGCAGTAGCAATCACCAGTCACGACTACCTGAGCCAAGAAACCGTTGCAGAAATTAAAACATCTCCGGAGACATCTGAGAAGGAGATGGAGGCGGACGGAGCATCAGCCCAAAAAGCTGAGGAAGGTGAAAACAGTGGAAATCAAATGTTAAGTATTTCTAAACTGACTGTGGATCAGGTGGAAAAAAGAACCAAAGCAGACAGCATGTGTGATATGAGTAGCTTGTCTGAGAGCCTGAAGAGAATTGGTGAAGGCAGGTGAGATTGCTTTACTGTTTTCTTTTTAGTACGTCTATTAATGCTATTTCTACTTCTTCTCTACGAAAAATCAATGTGCAGTTACCCCTGAGTAGCTATTAAGTACTTTAATTCCTGCAAACTTCCACTATGTATCTTCCTCTTCTCTTGTGTCATTAGTGATAGGACCAGAGGGAATTGTTTCAAGCTACGGCAGGGGAGATTCAAGCTGGACATTAGGAAGTATTACTTCTTAGAAAGGGTGGTCACGCACTGGAATGCACTGCCCAGGGAGGTGGTGGAGTCACCGACCATGGGGATGTTCAAGAAACGTTTGGATGTTGTGTTGAGGGATATGATTTAGCTGGGAAGTATTGGTAATAGTTGGACTAGATGATCTAGGTCTTTTCCAACCTTGATAATTCTGTGATTCAGCATATGGCCCATTTGATTGGGGGGTTTGGGGTTCTTTTTCCTTTTAAGTGTCAAATGCTGGAGCTTCAGCTGGTAGGATAGTAGAGCTGTTGATCCTCAAGAGATCTGATTGAAATACAGTCATTTTTAGAGAAGTCTTGGGGTGGAGAGGGAGGCTTGAAGTAACCTACAGAAGCCCCTTGTGTTCTCTGTCTAGCTTTAGATACTAGCAGTTTATTGCTAAAAGCTCTATTTTTATATATATATTTTCCAGTGTAACGCATTGTGCTTTAAAATTGCTGGTTTTATTTCTCGTTGCTGACAGGGTGACTCCCAGGAACGATTTGATTGAATCTCCTCCATTACAAAGCAGCAGCTCCCAAATAGCAGCCGTCTCCCAGTCGGGCTCCGTGTCACTGCTCGTCTACTCGGCTGCAGACAGCAGGAAGGAGCTGGACTCAGGAAACAGTTCAAACCATTGAAAGACTGACATTTTTATATGAACTCTTTCCACGTATAACACTGATGCAGATTTTGTAACACTGAAAGCAGCAGATATTCTGTGCCTTACTAAAAATCAGTCGCATCTTCTTTTGCACTTATAAAAATGTAAGTTTTGTATTGGGGACAACTGGCAATAATGTACTGTATTTATACCCATCCCGGAATAATGGAAATAGAGGTTCTATGGGACGCGGCTGGATTGCTTAGCAGTAACTTAAGGAGATGAAAGAAATATTCCCGATGCAAAGAACACTGTAAAATAAATTGCATTGAAATAATGCAGCCAAAGCACTGTTACTTTTCAAGGCGTAAGATGTCAATCTGCAGCTTTGAGATCTTACAAGTTGTTTTTTTTACTACCTATTAAACAACGTTATCATTTTAAGAGGTGCAAAAAGTTACTCTCTAAACTGTGTCATGATGTGTCTTTTATAGCACTGTTTTATGGTAGTTTTTACACTGAATCTGAAATCGAAATGATTTACCTTGTACATAGGAATGAGTTATGTCAATAACTGACTGCACAAGGCCTGCGTGTAGAGCTGCTGTTTTCTATGTATTGTACAAATGCAGTCAGGTTCCCGTGCTTCTGTCAGATGCTACTGAAGTCAGCAGTTTTGTGACGATCGGGCGGTGTTATTTAGTTGTGAGTAAAGCAGGTGCAAAACTACACCATACCCTGTACGTTTGGGCTGGGCAGGCAGCTCTGTGTCCCTCTGCAGGGACAGGGCCTGAGGTGCGCTGTGCCAAATGGGAGTGCTTCAGATCCTGGGCAGCACGGGGACAGAATCTGAAGTACACGTTGGTTGGGTGTTGGTGGTGTTTGTCACAGAGCTGCAGTGACTGTATCCTTCCCTTCTGTCTCTACGCAAGTCACTTGGTTGTTTTTAATTCTGTAGGGAAGGTACTTCCCAAGGCTTTAATGCTGTTCCTACAGAGCCTTAATTTTCTTCGCACTCCAGCAATATCATTCCTGTAACTCAGAAAGGCCTTAAAACTTCTACAGCTTCTCTTAGGGTAGAGCAGCACAAGAGCAAGTCCTGCTGATGCTGATGTGGGTGGGTTCGGTTCTTCAGCTCTTAAGAATCCTGGCTGCAGTGAACCAGAAGCTCATTGTGCTTTGTGAGAATGTTCAGCATCTTCTGTTTGATGGCCAGCAGGCAGATTGCTCTTAGTTGATGTTCTGGTTTGATTTGATGTTGCAGTTTGTGCAGCACTCGAGGTGATGCTTTGGACCGCACAGCAAAATTGCATGGCGCAAAAGTCATACAAACACTGAACAGTAAACCAAAGTTACTTGTTTCACTGATGATGCATTACAGATGGAATGTATTTACTTTTATACTGTCCTGTGCATTTTAGCATTTGTAATTTATTGCCTTAAATAGGATGTGCTATTTCTTTTGTAATTTCCCTGCTAACAATATCTAATATTCTCACTGCTGAGTGCGGTGGGAAGAGCCTGAGCAGTGTGTGGAAATGCACACCAAGTGCTCTTCTTTCCATTCTGTTTGTAAATGGGTAACTTCATACACGTGTTACTACTGTCTGTGTTAGTAATAAAACTGTTGTATAGTGAAGGCCTTGAGTTGACGTTTCTGTTAACTAGACTCGACATGTTTGTTTCTCTGCTTCTGGGGCATTTCTGCACCTGAGACACTTTGATGTATTCTGACTTAGAGCTGTATGAGGTAATAAAGCTGAAAAATAGGTAATTCATACTAAAGGCTTCTTCTTAAATGGTAAGAATAATGTTTACCGCACCATCTCCGCCATTCAATCCAGGCTGGATATCTTCTAGAAGGTGCACAATGACTGCAAGCAGTGTAATGTTACCCTTTTCTTTAATAGACAGAAGGTTAAGTATAATTCTTATAACAGCCCTGAAGAATTTGGGCAAGTTGTACCACACCTCTGTGAGCTCCCGCTTTGTGCCTCCGCAAGCAGAGCTGGATCTGTCTCTCTGATGTTCATCTATCAAACCCGCTTCTGTGCAACAACTGGATTTTGCTTCCTATTGAAAGTAGTTGAGACGCAAAGTGTAATTAAAAGATTAAAAACATGCTGAGGCATTTATATTTGGATTCCTCATTAATGCTCATTCCTGCGTTTCAACTTTGTTCTACAGAAGTAAGACCTCTATGTCAGGTCCTGCTGGTTGGACTAATGACAAACGTGCGCCATCTTGGCCCCCATGATGATTTGCCTTCATCAAGTGGCTGAGAGGTGGTTAAGTGGCTGCCCAGAGAGGTGGTGGAGCCACCGTCCATGGAGGTGTTCAAGATACGTTTAGATGTTGTACTGAGGGACAGGGCTTAGTGGGGAAATGGTGGTGGTGGGTGGACAGTTGGACTGATGATGTGATACTTCTGTTAAGTAAATATATATAACGGTGATGGTGGTGGGGTCATTAGACATGGCCACCAATGGGATCTTAACAGGAAAAGCTTTGTTCCAAGTTGGCCGAGTATGCAGGGTGAGCAAGGTATCCTTGTTTTTCTGAAGATGATAGGCATCACACTGTGTTTTGCTGTAGAAAACTGCCAGGTGATGTCCCTGAGGCAATGGTTAGTGAGCTGTCTAATTAGTTGATGGCTTAAGATAGTCAGGAGGCCACATTCTCCCCAGACATGACCATTCACATCATACCAACTGTTGGAGTACCTGCAAGTCCCAGGCAGACAGAAAGCTTAATTAATATGAGTAACAAAGAATGCAGATCCCTTCAATAGTGTTTCTATTGTGCGAAAATAGAGTATCTTATAGTAATGGTATGAGAAACTACCAGGTGGTGCTTCAAAGTGGTTCAGCTGTCCCGGCTTAGGGGGCAGACACTCACCAACTGTGCAGCCCCCATCTCACACACACACAGAGCACCATCCCCTGTGCAGGGACACGGCATTTCCATCAGCACAGACCTGACGGGTCAGTGTGGGACAGCTGTGTGCCCCCAGCCCTGAGCACACTGTAATTCCACTCCCAGCTCCATTCCTGCTCCCTGCCATTCGCACAGTCAGCTCTTCCCCGTGCCTTGTGCAGTGACCCATCAGCATGACATGGAGGTCGAGAGTCTCAGACAGTAAAATACTGAAATAAGTTACAATTCTATGCTTCTTTTTTCATCTGAAAGGCTGAGACAGGGCATTACTGAGTGTGATAATCCCATACACAAATCTTCCTCAAACGAGTTCTTCAGATTCCAATGTTAAGTCATGGTACTGCTGCGGTTACACCACCACAGTGTTTATGTACAAGCTGTGGGAAGGTTTTTCACAGAGCTCCATCTGTACTAGCAATACAACAAGCAGGAGGGAGAGGAGTTTGGGATTAGGGTAAAATATCAAACATGTGATGTAAGTAAAATATGTAAGGTAAAAGCTGTTCAAAAGGCATCGGTCCCCTTGATTTCATGCAGCTCCATTTGGTGGTGGAAGCAGCGAGGTGGCTGTTCCTAAAGGCGAGCTCCCGCTGCCCCTGCTGCACACAGAGCCCCTTGTGCTCTGCTGGCCCTGAGTGAACAGGAGCTGAATTATGAGCTGTACTGCTGAAGGAAGGCACCAGGGGTGGCTCAGAGGGGAGGCTGAGTGCCACAATTCTTCCTACTGAAATTGTTTCAGAAGACCAGTAATACCAGTTATTTACTGGTCCAGTTCAAAACTCAATCCTATTGAACAGCACAGTGGAGGAGTTTGCCTGAGGAAGGTTGGTGCCACTGTGACCCAGAGGGCAGAGCACTGAATGTAAACCTTCAATACCTGAGATGAACAGAAACACTGGACTGTATGAGCATAGAGAATCACCGCATCCTTTGGGTGTTGGCCCTTAAAGGCCATCTGGTCCAACAGAGGAACACTGGCAGCTCCATCAGGGTGCTCAGAGCCCTGTCCAGCCTGACATTGAATATCTCCAGGGATGGGGCATCCACCTCCTCTCTGAGCAACACGTTATACATCTCCTCCCTGGACTTCTGTGGCTGGTTTTGGGGTGCAGTCAAGGCTCAGGGTTCTGTGGCTGGTTTTGGGGTGGTGTCAAGGCTCAGGGGGTGCTGGGGGCACTGCAATAAGTGGGCAGCTGCAGGGTCGCGGAGAGCAGGGCTGAAGCAGGAGGTTTGGTGTCATGTAAACAGTGGGCACACGGGCCTCATCATCTTGGGTGTAAAGGTGTATTTGAGTTCTGCATCATACAGCTCTACAGGTGAGACGAAGAAACCGCTCGCAGCACCGGAGGGGCGGGAGCCCCCGGCCCGTGCCAATGGCTGCCGGGGCCGGCACCGCCCCCGCCAGCCCCGGGGGAGGGAGCGGGGCTCGGGGCCGTGAAAGCCTCATTCATCGCCGGCGGCGGACAGGCACGGCCGGGCCCCGCCATGCGCCGCGCCCCGCTGCTGCTCCTGGCGCTGCTGCTGGGCACGGGCCTCGCCGACAGCCCGCGGGGCAAACAACGAGCGGCGCGGCCGCGGGACGTGCTGGAGGCGGTGAGCGAAGCGAGGCGGGGAGCGGCGGCTGTTCGGGCTCCTCCGCTCGGCCGGCGGCTGATCGGGCAGAGCCGGGGCTGCGGGAGACGGGGGCTCGGGGGTGTCCCTCGGCCTCTCCGTTACTCGAGGGCTGGAGCTCCGAATCCGCAGCCGGCTGCGAACCGATGAAGGGATGGAGGGCTGCCCGCTCGCAGTGGCGCCGCCGCATCCCTCCGCGTCCGCCGCCTCTGCTTCCAACCCCACCGCGGCTCCACTGCAACCGGACACCTGAGTGCCGGGAGCAGAAGGGAGGAGGGGGATTTTCCGGCGCTCGGAATGTGCCGAGCAGACGTGGGGCCGCCGCCGGGGCTGTCGCTCACCGGCGGCAGGAACCGCGCTCCGCTCGGACCCCCCCGGGGCAGCGCCGCCGTGCTATCCTCCCCGCACCCCGCAATGCGCTTCGTTTGCGCTGCGGGAGCGGAACGGCGTGACCTGCGGGAGCAGCGCTCAGCGCCGGGAGGGTCCCGCAGGCGGAGCGGCGCGGATCCTGCAGGGGAGCGAGGCACCGCAATCACAGCTCCAGCCGCTCAGAGCCCGGCCCAGCCATGACCCCTGGCGGCCGCACGGCGCAGCTCGGCCCGGACCGAACGTCGGAGAGTTCAGGGAGAGTTTGGACACAGCTCAGACACTGGTTGGAATTTGGGGTGGTCCTGTGTAGAGCTGGGAGCTGGACCCAGTGATCCCTCTGTGTCCCTGCTGACTCTTGGGATATTCAGTGATTCCATCACAGCGGGGTTTCTTTTGTACTTGCTGTTTTTATCTTGGCTGCTCAGCGAGCTCTGCCGTCTCTTTCAGTACAACGGCGTCTGCCTGCAGGGCCCCAACGGCGTCCCCGGACGGGACGGGAACCCTGGAACCAACGGGATCCCGGGGACGCCGGGAATCCCGGGGCGGGACGGGGCCAAGGGGGAAAAGGGCGAGTGCATGCGGGAGAGCGTGGAGGAGTCCTGGACGCCCAACTTCAAGCAGTGCTCGTGGAGTGCGCTCAACTACGGCATCGACCTGGGGAAAATAGCGGTAAGCCAGATCCAGCAGTACCGCAGGGCCTTTAAGGGCTGAAATAGCGGCAGGGTAACATAAGTGCCATACAGCTCCTGCTACAATTCCTGTTGCAGCCTTCAACTTTGGAGTGTGAGGGCAGACTCCTCAGAGGGTCTTTGCTTCAGCTCCATCTCAGCCATGTTGTGCTGTGATGTGCCCACTTGTCAGATCCTGTTACCCTTTCCTAAGCCCCCAGAAGGTGACCCAGCTACAACTTCATAGAATCATAGAATTACCCAGGTTGGAAAAGACCTTGAAGATCATCAAGTCCAACCGCAGCCTAACCAGTACCCTAACTCTAACAACCCTACACTAAATCATATCCCCGAGTACCACATCCAAATGGCTCTTAAACACAAACAGGAATGGCGACTCAACCACCTCCCTGGGGAGCCTATTCCAGTACCTAACTACCCTTTCTGTGAAGAAGTTCTTCACAGTTCAGACTTCTTTTTTCCACAGAGAGAAGGGCATAAAAATATTAACTAAAACCTCCTGAAAACGACCCTCGGGAGTAGGTTCAAAGTCAGAGTCTGCTACCAAAATGCTTTTGTCCCCCCTAGGAATGTACGTTCACAAAGATGCGCTCCAACAGTGCTCTCAGAGTCCTGTTCAGTGGGTCGCTCAGGCTGAAGTGCCGAAGTGCCTGTTGTCAGCGCTGGTACTTCACTTTCAATGGAGCAGAATGCGCCGGGCCGCTTCCCATCGAAGCCATAATATATTTAGACCAAGGCAGTCCAGAACTGAATTCTACTATCAACATACACCGAACCTCCTCAGGTACGTGCACCAACACTGCATGAACATAATGGGTGAGGGGCCATTAGCAGACCCAGGTACTGAATGCACAGTGCATGTATGTCTGCTGTGGTGACATGGCGTCTGTCTCTCACCAGTGGAAGGTCTGTGTGAAGGGATCAACGCCGGCCTGGTGGACATCGCCATCTGGGTCGGGACTTGCGCTGACTACCCCAGGGGAGATGCTTCTACTGGCTGGAATTCAGTCTCCCGTATCATCATTGAAGAACTGCCGAAATAACCCACCCCCTTTTTTATAATCCCTATTTTTATTTTGTACAATGTTCTACAAAGGTTATTTAGAGTTGGATGCAAGTTTTTGTCTATGAGGCACCGAACTTCACGCCTGTAGCGTTTGTCTGAGCTTTTTTATGCACTTTGCAGAGGCTTTTTATAATAATCAGTATAGAATATAAATATAAAAAACAACTTCATTAACTTTTCCTATCCCTTTTTTGATACATGAAAATATACCACCGCCGTCTTTAAGAGTTAAGTGTAATTTTTTTGTATCAAATAAATAAGACTTTTTTCCATAAAATAACACCCGGGGTATTTTATTGGTCAGCAAACTTTGGCACTGTGGCACACGCTTGTTTTAGAAGATTTCTGAGTTGTACGTAAGTTTGTGCATTAGGTTTTGAGATGTATATCTGTCAATTCTGTTCATGTGAAACAATGTGGAACTGGATACTCAGCTGTTAAAGTCTTACGTTTCCCAGCGACCTCCTGGCGCCTTGATGACCATTGGTAAGTGTTAAGTATGTTCTGAATAACTAAGTAAAAGCGGACTGTCCAAGCCTTCCTTCCACTTGAGAGACCAGATTTCAGTGCAAACGTCTATTTAATCATCTATGCAAAAAAAAAAAAAAAAAAAAGAGCACTTTTACAGTTCCAAAACTCAGGTTTAATTTCTCCAACAAATAGTTCTGAATTTAGCCTGTCAGACATACACAATCACTTTGGTGTTAAAGCTGGATATGTGAAGTGGTTTGGAAGATACAGAAGTAAGACAGGCTGAAATGTGTTGGCTTTCCTAAGGTGGAAGAAGGAGTGAGGAGTGGCAGCCACTGACCATGGTGTGTCTTGGGAGTTAGTGCAGCATTAGCAGCAGTGCTTTAAGGATTCTCTTCCCCAACACAATAAGTGCTATAATCAAATCATAAAAAAGTGCAGATTCTAAAGGGAAAATATAATCATGTTTACATTACAAAATCAATTTTACATAAATGCAATAATAAAAACAAAAAGCATGTATAACATGCAGAAATACACATTGTCCAGAAACTACATAGAAAAACCATTAAAGCTGAGAGATGAATTAATTTTAACTATTTGATACTAAATCCTAGCTTTTCTTCTGAACAGGTTATAAAACTTTCCCCAGGCATCTCTTAAATTTCTAGCTCATCACCTTTTAAATGTTAGAGGACTGGACTTGCAGGTAAGACAGCATTCAAGTTTCCCTCAATGCAAGCTTATGTGTGATGCTGCTGCAGGCCAGCATCCTGCACAACTGCCATTGTTTCATGGGGTGGGAAGATAGTTTTCAAGGTATCTGAGCACAGACACTATGAGTTAAGCCATAGTGTGAAATTACTGCACGTCAGTCAACAGACAGTGGCTGTTTGTGAATGTGCCAGTGGCCTGTCTTTCCATTTATCCTGGCTCTCAGTCCCATTTAGGTCTGGAACAAACCGGTCCAGGGAAGTAACTGCAAGACTTTTATTACTCTTCTATTTTTCTTTTCTCATATCTTCACTATATATTTTGGACCCTGCACACTAGAAAACTAAGAACAACGGGTAAAAACCTCACCCAGGCAAAAGAAAGAAGCAGCTATTAAGACTCTATGTTAATTTGCACAGTAAATTTCTACTAACTTTTGATTTTCATCTAAATGTCAACAGATGCTTTTAGAATTATAACTAAAAAAAACCCAAAAAACGTTATGCTCAGTAGACTATTTCCTTAATGAAGAACTACAACAAATAAACCCAAGTTTCCAAATAGTGCCTACCTTTGTCAGTAACAATTGGCATAAAAATAAACATCCTTATTCAAACATACTGAAATGTGCTGTAATTCAGCCTGTTGTTGTGTCAGCAACAGCCTTAGTCACTTCTGAGACTAAATGAGAAGTCATTGTTTTTAAGAAAGCCCTGTGCACAAAGCTTTTAGAAAACCTACAGATTTCTTCTCAAAGACCTGTCTTTGTTAAAGGTGCTTTAAAACTGCATCGCCAATGAATTACTTGGATTATTATTTTTTTTAAGTAAGCCTTCTTTCAAATAAGCGGTATTTAGTCCGATGTACAGTAATGGAGCTGTGGCCAGGGAGGGTGGGGTGATGAGAAATCAAATGAAGTAAGTTGCCAACAATGTGCACAACAGACTTTGGTCTGGTATTAAAAAGAAGCCAAAAACCACACTGCAAGTCTGTCTTGGCATGAGACAAGAAGTGCATTTCAATTTGCAATTACTCAAACCCAGGAATGGGCAGCTGACCATTTTACAGAACAATCTGAGTTTCCAAATCACACCCCTCCAAGGCTGCACTTTTTGTGTTGAATGACCAGTGGAACATGGAGCACTCCATAACCTAAAACCTGACAAAGAACAGAAATGGATTCCAAAGACACTGCTGTAAGCAGCTACATACATATTTTCTTCATGAGACGCACATAAAGACTTACTTAAGAAAGTTCAGACACTTCAGACACCAGAACTGCTTTTATATTAAGTTTTCTGTAGTACACTGACCAATTGTTATCTTGAGACCTGTTAAGCAGATTAGTCCATTATTCCAGGCAGGCCAGGATGAGCTGAAATGCTGCACAGCTGCCTTCACCCAGTCATAACACTACTTCACAGTTGCAGACATCTGTCTGGAGCAGACGCTGCTGATTCAGAGGGAGAGGAACTCAGCAACACAGGCAGCCTCAGCAGAAGAGATGTAGGCAGGGTTTCGCTACCTCAGAATTCTTTCCTCAAAATACCAGATCAATTCACAGTGTCAAGACAGGCTGCTATCGCAACTTAACTTCCACATCATAAATATAAAAAAATAAAGGATCTATTTTTTATGAATAGAAACTTTCACCTTTAGTTATTTTCTTTTCTAAAACCAAGTAAAAAACCTGACACGTTTTCATAAACTACAAAAGTAATGCAGCACGCAGGAGTCACTCTGAGCACATTGGGGACAATTCCTTTGTAAAATCCATGAATTCCTTCTTTCCTTTAAAGACAGAGAAAAACATTGACTTTAATATATTTTAAATAACAATCAGACATAGAACAAAGCCTGCCATTTTTCTCTCGCTCTCTCACTTCAGGGTAAGAATAATAATTCCAGAGCAGTTTCTTACTGAAGTGTTTAAAGGGTCATTCTATCAAATCTCACCTTCTTTTCTGAACAATAATATTCCATAGATGAGTTGTTTAGCTTAGGGTTTGGCTGGTGGTTTTGTTGTTGTTCTGTCTTTTTTTAAAGTTAATTCTTTAAATAGGATGCTATTCTGCCTTTCTTCGTACCACAAGAAGTGGTTAAAATGACTTTAAATTTCTGCAGTTCCAAAAAACATTTGCAGCTTTAAGCTCACTGAAGCCAACAGGGCTGAAGGGCTTTAGAGTTTTGAGTCATGTAACAGCCAGGGAGCTGAGGGAGAACACAACTTGGTTAAGTCAGCTGCTGAAGTCAGCCCTCGTTTTTATAGAACTAAAGCATCTCGTCCAGCATTCTGAATCCACTGGCCAATACATCAGAATCCAACTTTACCCAGTTTGAAGCACAGCATTCACTGTTAGGGCTGTTAGAATGTTTCAAAGACTTCTCATTTCAGCTCAATTTTTTCCAGTTTCACAGGGCCTCTGGTACATCCACAATGAACAGTCAAAGGAGATCCTAGAAAATGCTCGGCTATGCAATATACTGCTCTCCTTGGTGCCCTACGCTGCATTTGTTCATTTCATAATGAGTTAATAAGACTTAACTACTTTACAAGCCACAAAGTAGCCAACTCAATGTTGGTTTTTTAACCATGCTACTCTATAAGCAAAATTTGTTGGGGAAGATGATGAAGAGTCAGATCAAAAAACAGAAGTCTTCAGGCCAGCACTAACCATCACATATCTCTTCAATTTTAGGTAACAGCTATTAGCATAATCCACATAATGGCTTCATACAGGCAACCATTCAGCATGGAAGGCAGTAAACACGGTGATTGTGTAAGGCTCACTTTTCTAGACACAAACCTACAATTCTGTATGCCTACCTCCATGTCCTGCGGATCACATCTAACACACCAGAGTATCTATTATGCTGATCTTGAAGACGAGCCCGTACAACTTGATAGGGATACGTTGCTGTCACAGCAAATATTTTGGATACAGCTGCCATCATTATGTATTCTGCAGTGTTCTAAAATCAACAAAAATGAACAAACTTACCTTAACCATGGCTTAAAATAGACAATTTTTCAAAATCTTCTTTGATTTTTAAATATAGTAATTAAACAATACTTTTTTCCTCTTCACAATAAACATATTTAAGAATATTTACTATCTAGAGAGCTTCAGGTAACCAACTGTAAAATATACGTTTTGCCCTCCCACTCCTATCTACCAAAACACTCCTAGAGCAGTGTGCCAGGTGTTCCAAAAGCAGCAGTATCTTCACATAGTTTGCTATGGACAAGTGTTTAAAAAGACTACTTACAGTTCCACTGTTTTCTGAAACCATTTCTGAAACTACCTAAAATTCTCTAGATACTTCTCAAAACAAGGTCATTTCACTAGAGAAATACAGAACTAACCAGCTGCTTGTTCCCAAAGTGACAAGTTATTATTCTCATATACTCTACATTTCACTTACTATATCAATACTTTATAAACTTGGCTGTTGGATGATCTAACTGAATAGAATAAACCTCCACCCGTTCCCATGCCACAACATATTTTTATTATTAACCATTTTACCAGTTTTGTATCTGACGCTCTGTTTCTGTACTTGTTGTATCTCTGTTTCAAATCCTCATATGCCATGAACTGAAGTGCTCCATGTGAAGTTCCAAACAGGCCAGGAACGAATCCCTAAAGAAAAATAAAACAGGATAAAACAAGGTTGAATAGCAGCTCCAAAGAAGTAAATAACATGACAGAGTTATCATATATATATATATATATATAAAATATATAAAAATATATAAAAATAAAAAAATAGTATATATATTATATATATATATATAAAATAAATATATATGTATATATATATATTCATACTGAGCTTGGCCGCTAAGGTTAAGAGCCCTGGTGGACACCGCTCGTGACCGGCCACCAACTGGATTTAACTCCATTGACTACAATTAATTTTTCATCTTGACTGGATTAATTAATTAATTAATTAACTGACTGGATTAATTATCTTGGCTGGAAATGATTTATACAAGCCAAAAGCTTGCTGAAAACTGCTGCAAAGGGAAAATTTATAATGGGATGAATGATTAAAATGTGGGTAAAAGGACTTGAAGAACCAAAACTCCTCAAAAAATGCTGGTGTTGAGCAGTTTTATCATATTTTCCATGACCCATTTAGGAAAGACAGAGGAGTATAAAAGATATGTCCAGACACAAAACTCTGTGTTAGATTAAACTGGAAGCACAGAATGCTGAATGCGGACAGATGAGCATGTTACTAAGAACTTGGAGGAAGAAAAGGGAAGCGATCCTGGTCCCTTGGAACGTCTGCTGTGTATGAGGACAAAAAGATAAATTAGTCATAAACCCGTAACTTAAAGGAAAATTAAAACAAAACCCATCAAAAACAACAAAAGGCTTAAAAACCATACAGAGCCTCTATCACTTCAGAGATTAGCTCTCTGGAAGCTACAGAGAGCTTCAGTCTAAGGTATTACAGTCATTCAGGTATTGTTTTTCGGGCTTCTATTTGATTGAATGAGGGATAATTTCTTCTCACAATAGAAAAGAATGGCCACAAACAGTGAGGAACCACAGGAATAGACAAAGAACAAACTTATTGAAAGTACCAAGGAAAAAACTGTCTGGGTCAACAGAGCCATGAACAGTATGAAATGCTGTAGTGATAGCAGGGAAAATCTTCATAACCATATGCTCATTTTTAGGCAGTAAAAACATTGCAAGACACAGAAAATAACTGCTTTGTACTTGAAAAGCATTTGAATGATGAATGTCATAGGGGAATTAGGTAAAATTTTCCCCACTAACAAGAGAAGAATGTTAAACAACACTTAAGAGTTCTCAACTCTTAAACTTAAGCCAGCAAATCTGAATAACTTGCTCCCAAGAGTCCCAGAGCATCTACTGATGACATTTGCTAAATGAATACCAGCACGCTCCAAGTCTTGAGGTGATGGGGAAAACTTTCAAACACTGAAGAACCTTCAATGGCAAGCCAGTATTGAAACAGGCAGGAAGGACAAGTGAGACAACTGTCTGCCAATCAGCCTCAGCAAAATAAGAAGTGACAGATGGTTCTATTGATCATAAAGAAGGAAAAATTTGAATCAATGCGTTACTAAGGAAAAATGTTTCAAAGCAAAACTGATTTCTTCTCAGTAATTAAATATCTAAGTAAGTTTTGGAATGATTATCCTACTCAATTTTCTTATTCTTGGAATTTCACACAAATACCTTTTTCTTCCATAGAAGTTCGCCATTTATTTTTTATCTACAGTAAGACTGTAAGGTGAAAATAAATATATTTTAAATCATATGTCTTAACATATCTATTATTTTTAATAGTCAAAACATATATTCAAGAGGTCATATATTATATGAGAACTCAACAGGATCAATCTTTGCTCAAAAAAGTCCTACTTGAATTCCATTTTGGAGAATTAAATCAATGGACACAATTAAATATGTTACTAGACATGGAAATGGTAAAGCACTTAACTCTGAACAGTAAATGATATGGGTTAAAAAAAGATGTCTCTAAGCAACTATACGTGTGGAAGATCCAGAACAAGAGAAAAGCATCCAGTCAGTTTGCATTTCAAATGTCATTACCAAATAGGAAAAGAACCCAGGCAAAAGTACAGAGCAAAGCCTGTGCTTCTTGATAAAAGCAGGGAACAAAGTGATGAGATACTCAGAGCACTGCCAGGAGTGTTTGTGAGAGCTCATGTCAGAGCAGCGTCTGCGATATGCTTAGAGGAAATGTAGCAGATTCCCCTTGCAATCTGTGTAGCACCATCTTCAGTTGGGTTCTCAGGATCCTAAAGACCAGCAGTACTAGAGTGCCCCGCTCTGCCAACTTGTGCAGAAAGATACTGGAAGAATGCCATTACGTCCTTATGCCATCTTGATTCTTTCAAGGCAAAGAAAGGCACCATCTTTTATGGAAAGTTCTCTCTGAACTACATTTAAATCCAAGATGATCAGATCCCAATGGACTTTGCTATATGCAAAAACAAAGAAATAGAAAGTCACTTAGCTTACAAACTTCACATTTGCAAGGAAGAAAATAGTACATGAAAAAAACGGCAAAATAGAGAGAGAAGTGTTTTAGGCATTAATGGACAGGAAAAAAATATTTTATCCTCAGCGTATATAATCTTGCCTATCAAAGGTTAAACTGTTCAACAGAAGTGTCCAATATATCTATTTTCACTTGGTAATGAGCATATAGCACTGCTAGGATTTCTTTGGCTGTTCTTAGCACACTGCATTGTTGCTCTCAGTCTTGATGACCCTACATTTTTTTAATCTCCTTAAACTTTCTGCATTTCCCATTTTTATTACTGTTTTCTATAAGCTTTGCTCTAATTGCTGCATCTACATCATCAATGAAAGAAAACGAAACTGAGAACACAAAGAAGCGTGGAGGCCAAGCACAGTATTACCATCTAATGCTACAGTAGTCAGGCTACACTACACAGCTGGCAATCTGTCCAGAGCTCAACCATACATTATGTTTTTCCCAAGGTACAAATTCCTACAGTCTTAAGACTGTTTTAAAATGTTTGATCTCTTATGCCTCAAACTTGAAGAGCAACACATGCTGATGGCCTCATGACATTCAACTTCTCCAACAGATCTATCAGGTATCTTCCAATTGCAAAACCCCAAGGTGGATTTTTCTTCTTTTCCCCTAGCTTAGATGCAGCAGGGCAGCTCTGACCCCAACTGTCTCAGGGATGGAGGCCAAAGGACAAAGATGGAGGGTGTGGAAGATCACTGACTAGGTTACTGGGATGACCAGTGAAAGAAAGGCTTCTATCTCTCTTCAAATCCAGGCCAAGTTCAAGAAGCACTTCACATCAACTACAGTTTAATAAACAAACAATACCTAACAGACAGTACTGATCTCAACGAGAAAGACTGGTACAGCTTTATATTACTAGGCTTGTGCCACAAAGGACTAATCGCTCAGATCAGCATCAGTACAACAGAGAGCAGATATGGAACTGCTTGCTGGACAACACCATTCTTTGGAAAGCTAATCTCAAAGGCACCAGAAAGCAACTATTTCCAGATTTTATTTCCAGTTTGCAGTGCCATTTTCCTCATCTGCTATAACAAACTCTTCCTGAAATTAAGGCCATGAGGAAAAAGAAGACATCTGCATTATATCTCCTGCAGCTCATGGTGTCTGACAACTTCAGCCTCTATTTTTCACTGCAAATAGAATTTGATGCTCAGTAATCAGGACAAATCCTAAGATACAGTGTTCTTGTTCTATAGCACTACTTGCAAGAGAAGAGCCAGACTGAACTGAAATAGGTTTCTTCACACCTTCCAGGGACTGATGAATACATCTTGATGTAATGGCCTGAAGGAAGAAAGAGGCAAAAAGTCCAAATCCAGTTGCCATCTGTTTCCCTAAATTAAAGGGAACAAAAAACCCACACATATGCAGAACATATTTAGAAGTCTGCAAATTTTATGGATCTTGAGATGACAGATTACAGAGCCAAATAACTAGGGGGCAAATGAGCAGTTGTGAAACTGTCCATTGTAGACAAAACATTAGCAAGTACTTTAGTCGTATGTTACATCGCACAAGATGTTAAAAAGACAGAGATAAGGGATGAAATGAAGGAAAGCAATAGTAGCACTATAGATTTGACTATGGCTGCCCTCTTTATCCAAATCCTAGCTATGAGTAGACTCTAAACAATTAAAAAGCAGCTTGTAGTTTCCCCTCATTTCTGAAGATGGCTCAGACATAAAACTTACACTCTATTCTCCAATGATTTCCTACCTTTCAACACTGTAATTGCTTTCCATAAGATTAAGCCTTTTTGAGTAACCTTTGCTTTGACTAAGAATAAAAATCAGCTATTACAAAAATGACTTGCAGGGTTTTTTGAGACAAATATGTGCAAGCTCCAATGCACTACTGACTGATGCCAGTCAACCCTTGAGTTTTCCTTAAATGTTATTACCTTATACAAGCCACGTATGCCCTCTGTCTTGTAGATCTTTATAAGAGCATCAGACATTCCTGCGTACTGTCGCTTTGAGGGATCAACACCAGCGTCATACTGTAATACAAGTCGCGTCTTCGTTACCCATATTGGGTTCGTAATACAGAGAGTCATGGCTCCTGAGAACAGATGGAAGTTAGACTGATCATTTTGCCCATGCCAAAGCCTGTCCCAGTTTGTTCAGTTCATTGTAACACGGGCTTCTACAATGACAAAACTACTTATCCCACAAGACTACTCATATTACTCATAACAGACAAAATTTAGGTATTCCTCTCTCTGCTGTCAAAGTTTAAAACAAAGCGTGAACTACTCATGCAGAGAGTACCTCTATAGAGCACACAGCTTTTTCTACATTCTCGGCATATGCTCTTCTTTGCTTTGCTGTTCCACAGTCAGTAGTGCAATCTGTACTAGATAGGAAACCTCAGTGTTTTCATTCTGCTCTCTTATTTGAATTAGTCTTCACATATGCAATTATGGACAGCTCAGTCATAAGAAATTTACTTAATCGTATTGATAAGTTTACACAAGCAACCTCTTGTAGCTATAAAGGCTACTTTACATTCACATTCACATTTACTTATACATTTCAACAGTGTATTTCTACAGTTAATGAGTGCTACGACATGCAAATAAAAAGTCTTCTAAATTGCCTGCACAGAAGCACGCACAATAAAGTACGTTGGAAACAACGTTTTAAAAGTCATGATGAGTAAAACTGTACTTTTATTTTGGATCTATAGTTTCTAAGAAAACCTAGAAAGATTTTCAAAAGATCTATGGCAAATTCACTTATCATTTCAATAAGCCTTCTCTGTTCCAGATCTAAGCATTCAACATTTAATGAGTTAACAATCTAATAACAGCTAATTTACATAGTTATGTTTAGAGACTCAGCATTGTACTGAGTATGGAAAAAAAGTCAAGCTTTGTGTATAATGAAAACAAGATCAGAAGGTATCTTAACAACTGCTACTTCTGAGCAGAAAAAGGACCACACATAACTGTCCATTCATTCTAGACATCATTAATTTATTTATAGACAATAAGCATTTGAACTCAAGCACTTACACTTGCCACCTGGAGGAAAAACAGCACTGACACACAAAGAGAAAGAGCAGCATATGGACAGGCCAAAAGAAAAGATTCATCTTCTTTGCGTTTAACTCACCCGCCTCTGCAGCTGACACCAGGTGTTCGGTTGCAGTGAGACTCTCCAGCTTCCCTTCCTTCTTATAAGCTTTGATGGCATTGTAACTGTTCACAGATATAAAATATATTACGGTAAAGGTAAAAACAAACTAAAAAACAAAGCCAAAACAAACCAAACCAAAAGAAAAACAATAAAAAAACAAGCCACTAAAGCAAAACTCACTATCAAGAAAAACATTAGGTGATAGATTGCCTTGGAAAGGATTTCCAAGCTAACTATCACTGTTTGCTTGAGGAACTGAAGAATTCATGAACTATTTGATCGATAGTAATGCATATTTAAATTGATGAGGTACTACTGAAAGAATCGGTGGGACAGATGTTGAAACAGCCACTTGGTCTCAAGAATTAACTTTAAAAAAACCAGTCTTTTTATTAAAACCAACACTGGTAGTTATTTACTTTCTAATTTCACTAAGCTTTCATCTCTTGATCTGATTTCCAACAGCTGTGGTTTGAAAACATGTTCAAAGGAGAGCAACAAAGCTGGTGAGGGGTCTGGAGCACAGGCCATATGAGGAGAGGGGAAGGAGCTGGGAATGTTCAGCCTGGAGAAGAGGAGGCTCAGGGGAGACCTCATTGCTCTCTATAACTTCCTGAAGGGAGGTTGTAGTGAGCTGGGGGTCAGCCTCTTCTCTCATATCATTAGTGATAGGACCAGACAGAATGGTTTCAAGTTGGACATTAGGAAGTATTACTTCTCAGAAAGGGTAGTCAGGCACTGGAATGGACTGCCCGGGGAGGTGGTGAAGTCACCGACCCTGGGGGTGTTCAAGGAATGACTGGATGTTGTGTTGAGGGACATGGTTTTGTGGGAGCTATTGGTAATAGGTGAATGGTTGGACTGGATGGTCTTTTAGGTCTTTTCCAACCTTGGTGATTCTATGATTCTATGAAAAGTGCCCCTGGGCACTGAAGGCGCTGAACTGTCAATTGGAGCTCAAAGTGAAGGATGAGGATTGGAGTCCAGCAATAGCTGACCCTACACAACTGACATGGGAGCTTCGCATGCCAAATAATCATTCTCAGAACCATTTCAGTTCATACTGACCAGCAGCCAATCAGATCAGTCAGCTACTGAATATTTGAGAATGGTCTTCATAAGCAAAGCACATCAACAAAAACAATAGGAAAACCCGTCAAAATTATTAAAACAAAATCCAAACGGTTGAGGGTTCAACTTTAATAAAGAACCTGATCATGTTCTTTGATTCTTAACATGCCAGTTTAGGTTCTTTATTTTTCCATGAGCTTTTCAGCACAGTTTATTTGAACTTTTAAAGGACTCTCCACAAGTGATGTCATCATTTCTCAAGTTCTCAGTGTTTTCACAGCATCAAGGGGAATGCACTGTACTTGATAAAGTAACAGGTCTCTGACTCCATCTGCTCACATTCTGTAACAGCAAGTCATAACGGTGGGTAACAAGTCTGGACATACTAAGAGAACTGCATGTTTCTAAGCCATTTAGCCCATTTTTATGCCTTCTGAGAAAGGTGCAGTTTATATTTGAACATGACATGGTCCTACTTACAAGAAAAAATAAAGTCCCCAGGAAGCTCCTGCTCCCACCATGTTGGGAGTTACCCCTTGGTACAAGCCTCGTAGTCCTTCACGCTTCCAGACAGTGGTCATACAGTGGAGAATCCCATTGTATTTTGGCCTCAGCTCCAATCCATCACTCACTATGAAAAAAAGAAAATGCACTGAAAAAGCATTGCAGAAGCAAGTGGTTCAACTGCATAAAAGCCACCCTACAGTGCCACAAGCCAACGTAAATGCTTCATTCATCAGCTTTATTCTAAAACTATGCACAACCTGGGCTGATGGGCGCTTTTAGAGTCCCAAGTATTTCAATAGGTCGTGTGTCATTGATTCCAAAGTCAGTTCCTGCCAACACTCAAAGGTCACTTCCACCATTAATTCTTATGTTCTTTTCTCGTTGCATTGATTCGCAGGAAAACATCAAATAGACACAATTTTACTCAATAACGAAGCTGCTTGCCCAAATATTCACAAAATGTCACTGCCAACAAGACAAAGATCACGCAAACCTTTGCTTGACGGGTTTTGTTTAGAACACAGCCGTTCACACAACTTACAGCAGCCAGTACTGTTGCTGCTGTCACAACAGCAGTAGTGTGACGAGTGAGTGAGTGAGTAGTGCTGGACCTTTCTAAAAGACTTTAGCATCTTTATTTCTTATTTTAACCATGCTGCCATTAAATCAGGCTTATAAGCACATTAAACAAGGTAGGAAATCAGAGACACGCTTGCAAATCTGTCTGTCAATTATTTTGCCAATGATCAACAACCAATGCAGGAGCTATTAAGGCACAAACTTAAGATCTCATAGTCTTCATGAGTCTGACCAAAACCTAACAGGGAGACACCTGGAAAAAACCCAAGCCATCATATACAAGTACAGCAGAAATGCTAAGTCATGGCCTGGAACAGTGAGCACCTGGTGGGCAGGCAGGGTCAACGCAGGGGAGCTCCTTTACTAGGAGAGTGGTTAGGCCCTGGAACAGGCTGCCCAGGGAGGTTGTGGATGCCCCGTCCTTGGAGGTGTTCAAGGCCAGGTTGGACGGGGCCCTGGGCAACCTGATCTAGTAAAGGTGTATGTTTGGTGGCCCTGCCAGGCAGGGGGGTTGGAACTACATGATCCTTCAGTTCCCTTCCAACCAGGGTCATTTTGTGATTCTGTGAGCTCAGGTGCATGCAATATACATCTGAGTGTACAGAAGGGACAGAGCCAGGATCCTCCCCTTCCCAGCCCTCACTTAAAGGTTGGCAGTGGAAATGAGGGCATTTCTTGCTGGAGATCCCTACCTACCTGAGACCTTTCAAAGGTAAGCAATTCTCTTCCTTCATTTCTGTGGCCGCTGCATTTGAGCTCATTCTTATTTGCTGTAGGCAAGGACTTTGTTACCTTGCTATTATCATGGTACCTTCCATCCCATTATAGCAATACAGAATCACAGAATGATCCGGGTTGGAAGGGACCTCAAGGATCATGTAGTTCCAACCCCCCTGCCTGGCAGGGCCACCAAACATACACCTTTACTAGATCAGGTTGCCCAGGGCCCCGTCCAACCTGGTCTTGAACACCTCCAAGGACGGGGCATCCACAACCTCCCTGGGCAGCCTGTTCCAGGGCCTAACCACTCTCCTAGTGAAGAAAGACAATAAGCGTGGAGTAATTTAGGTTAGAAGGGACCTTCAGAGGTCATCTAACTCAACTCACTTCAAAACAGATCCGCTTATATAGGGGTAATGTGGGGCATGCCAGTTAGTTCTTTAATGTTTCCAAGGTTGAAAAGCCTTCAGCCTCTCTGGGCAAACTTCCAGTACCTGATCACTTCTACGGTTAAAAATCACTTTTCTTAATAACAAACCGGAATTTTCCACGTTCCAATTCCTCCCTGTTCCCTCAACATTCACCCCCAGGATAACGGACCCGGCCTCACCTGCGAAGCGGATCTTCACCAGGTCCAGCGGGTGCAGCACCAGCGTGGACACGACGCCGCCGCTCAGCCCGGCCGCCAGGTTCTCCAGCTGCACGTGGCGCAGCACGGAGCGCACGGGCGATGCGGGCGGCCCCACGTTACACGCGTGGCCGCGGGCACCCGGCGCCGCGCTCATCCCCACGCACGGCGAGCACAGCGAGCTCGGCGCCGAACCGACCTGCGCCTCGCGAGACTGCGGCGGGCACGGCTCTTCCGCTGACGTGTAAGGGAAGGAGGTGGCTGTTGGGCGGCGGGGCGGAAGAGGGTTTGAGCTCCGTGTGCGTGCTCGGGGGTGAGGATGAGGGTGAAGGTGCTGAGCCGTAACCCCGATGATTATGTACGGGAGACCAAGCTGGATCTACAGCGCGGTGAGAGAGGGGGGATGGAGGGGTGGGGGGAGGTACTGCTGCAGGGCTCCTGCGCTTTGCTATGGCCGCAGGAGCGAGCAGATCATGGCTGTGTGAAACCAAGCATGGTGGTAGGCCCACAGCACTTTGATGTGCATCTACTTTGTTATATTGCTGATTCACACATAAGTGGCTGTGCTGCCATAGCATCTCTCTGTAATTCTTTCATTGTGGCTTTGTAACTAACACACTGATTAAACGACTAAAGTCACCAGCAGGGACAGAAACTTAACACTGATTCCTGGTGTGATTTGTATGTAAGCTGTTAAAACAAATTCAGGGTGGTGCCCAATTCAATTTCATCAGATTTCAGAGATCTGAGTGTGGTAGTTTATATTATAATTACTTATACTGCAATAGAATCAGGAATCTTGATGGGCTGACAATAGCAGGACAAGGGGAAATGGTTTTAAGTTAAAAGAGGGAAGATTTAGGTTGGATGTTAGGGGGAAGTTCTTCACTAGGAGAGTGGTTAGGCCCTGGAACAGGCTGCCCAGGGAGGTTGTGGATGCCCCGTCCTTGGAGGTGTTCAAGGCCAGGCTGGACGGGGCCCTGGGCAACCTGATCTAGTAAATGTGTATGTTTGGTGGCCCTGCCAGGCAGGGGGGTTGGAACTACATGATCCTTGAGGTCCCTTCCAACCCGGGTCATTCTGTGGTTCTGTGTGCATGATCTGCTCCATTGAGCTTTCAGCCTTTTTGTACAAACCATTATGGAGCAGGTAGTACCAGAAGCACCCTGTCAATATCTGCTGTCTTTCCCAGTTATCTTTTCAGGTATCTGCATAGGCAGATGCTGTGTGGCCCTTAGTGGTGGATGTAAAATTCTCATTGTCCCAAAAAGCTTTTTCCCCCCCAGCAGGAAGGTTAATGGGAAAAGCTTTCTAATTCAGTTCGCCTTGACCTACATTTCTTATCACGATTCTAATGTCGGTGTTGCTCTTCTTGCAGTTCCAAGAAACTATGACCCTGCACTGCATCCATTTGAGGTTGCACGTGAGTACACCAGAGCTCTGAATGCAACAAAGCTGGAGCGGGTGTTTGCAAAGCCTTTTCTAAGCTCACTTGATGGCCACAGAGATGGAGTTAATTGCATGGCCAAACACCCAAAGAGTTTGTCTACAGTGCTGTCTGGAGCATGCGATGGGGAGGTAAGCTGCAGTTAGAAACTTCAATGAGAAGGTTCATTTCTTGTTTTTCATTTTTAAGTGCTCCCTACTTACATTTCTTCGCTGTTTAGCTGTGGTATTACCTTTTGTTCAGATGTGACCTTCTCTCAGAAGGTGTAGTTTACCCAGTTTGGGACAGTGTTCCTCCAGCTGTAGGTTGTGACCTCCCAGCACATACAGAGTTTCAAGCAGCTTTAGACAGTGGCTCTCAGCTGTGAGGGTTCTTCAGTCTGCAGCAGTGAATGTGGATATTTGCAGACTGTGATTGTTTTTTGCTGTTCTGCATCCACATCCTCTCCAAAGAAGGTGAGCTGCTGCAGTCAGAAGGTTACATGAAGTCAGATAAGGTGTGGGAAGGGGCACACAATCAAAAATTATGTGGAATGGTCTAGCATACTGTAAAAAAACAAACCAAAAAAACCCTCTTTATTTGCCCGATATTTTAAATATATATAAAAATTGCAATCAGGGGTACTTTAAGAGTCAGATGTGCGTGGTGGGGAGGAGGGGGAATTCTCCTGTCTTCTCTCTACTGTCTCACATGCTTCTTCATTTGATAGCATTTGTATATTCTGGGTAGCTGGTTACTTTCTGCCTCTTATAGAATGTACCCACATCATGAGGTGGGGTAGGGGAGATTAACCCTTAACCATATTTCTTATCTGCTGGTTGAGCACCTGCAGTACTGAGTGCTGACAATACATAGAAATAGAGCTCTGCTGTTTCTTTTCTTCTAAATGGACCCCAGTGTTATCAAACTAAAATAATTGTGGAAGCTGGACATCTGCATAAAATGAACTGCAGCAACTGGACTGAGAACACTTTCTTTTACGGAGGTTATTTCCTTGTATTTTTCACTTTAATGAGATGTTATTTACTAAGATAAGTAAATAAGAGCTGTTGGCTCTTAGCAAGAATTCTGGTTCAAAAGCAGGGGAATGTAACATTAAGGTAAGTGTACAGCCCAGATGGGGTAAGAAGCAAAAAGCTGCACTGTTGAAATTATTAATTCCCTTCTTGAAAAAAAAAATTCAACATCATGAAATCTGGGCCTTCCTCAAGCCAGCTGTGCCATTTTATTACAGCATGTGGGAGCTCTTGTACTTGAGTTATGGGCTGTAGGGGGGGGGGGGAAAAACTCCTTAAGAACACACACAGTATTTTTGCTTTTTTAAACAGGTTAGAATTTGGAACTTGACCAAACGACAGTGTATTCGTGCTTTACAAGCCCACGAAGGCTTTGTTCGAGGCATGTGTGCTCGTTTCTGTGGTACTTCATTCTTTACTGTAAGTATTTTATCTCTCCTAAATGCAATCTGATGTCTGCTGGAAAACAAACAGTGAACAGACAAGTTCTCTGCCGTACAACACTTAAATAACACTTAAACTTCAGTAACTCATTTATTCAGTTTGTCTGTGAATCTGTCAGAAGATGAAGTTAAACTTGTATAGTCAACTTCTTTGGCCTGCTTCCCTGGCCCAGGTCACTGCACGGTGATGGAGAAGGTTGTGGTGGTGTAGTGAAAGAGGTATTGTGGTGCTAGGCACATGCAACTGGAGCAACTGAACTGAAGTGCCTTGTAACAGTTTACATGCTTGTCAAATTCTTCCCAGAAGATAATGTGGAGTTCAAGGTGTCATCTGATTAAAAATCACGAAAAATAGCCTGAAATAACTTGTCATTTTACAGCTTGCTCTTTCTCCTATTCAACCCTGGAACCATCTACTTTAATAGTTGGAAAATATCCACAGTGACAGCTAGATCAAAGAGGGTTTTTGGGGGGCAATGTTTAAATAGTTTAAAACTTAGATTAGAACATTTAAGATTTTTAAACTTTAATCTTTTGTTGATTAAAAAGCAACAAAAAGGAAATTACTGCCCTGCTTCCACATGCAGTCTGTGAGCAGGAGCCACCTTGGGAGTCAGTATCTTTCTCACCTTTTCTTATTCCTCTACCCCAGCTTTTATTGCTGATGTTATGTAGCACAGAATACTCCTCTGGCCAGTTCAGGACATCTGGTAAAATAAAACAATATATTTTTGTAAAATCATGCATCCTTTTTACACTCTTTCCAGGTTGGTGATGATAAAACTATAAAGCAGTGGAAAATGGAGGGCCCGGCATATGGAGAAGAAGAAGAACCTATTCATACAATTCTTGGAAAGGTAGTGTAGCTGAGTATTGATTGATTGATTTTTTTCCCCCACGTCTCATTTGAATTGAACTTGAGCCAGTCGTTACCTTGCTTCTGAAAGGTGGGGGAGGAAAGAAAAAGGGTTGCTATCACCTGTTATCATAGTGTATTGCAAAGAGAAGGCATCAAATCTTTTTAATGGCACTTTTGAAGTACTTTCAAAATTTTACTGTATTTATTGTAAGTGTAACTAGAGAGGAGTGTCTCAAATGTTAGCAGGGGCTGCTTAGATCTGTCTGTAGCAATCATCCCTCTCCTGGGAACTGATCAGATGTTTCTGTAGTTGGTTTCTCTTTAACTGTGTGTTGTCAAAGCTTAAGTCTTCATTAAATAATTTTCTTTTAGTGCCTGATCTCCTAGCCCTTCAATACAAAATTCTGACTTATTTCTGACAAAAACAAATGAATAATGTTTACTTCAGCACCGTCAATTGTTAAGCTTAGTTTAAGAATATCGAATGCTTTTTATAAATAGACAACTTGAAACTCTATGTCTGGTTGTGTTTGTCTCCCTTTCTAATTGAAAGTTTGTACCCTTAAATTTCCCATCTGGTTTGAAGTTAGCTGTGCTATGTAAATAGGTTTCTAATGCACTGGAAGTTAGCAAGAAATGCATGCATTTATGTTTTATAGACAGAAAAAGCACAGAATGCCAGCCTTTTGTATAATAGCACTTCTAATAAGACTCAGTTTCCAGCAGCAACGGTAACTTGGTTCTCAATTATATAAATGAATAAAAGCATGACAGATGTAACATGTAATGATCAGAAAACACTTATACATTTGGTTTTGTAAGCTTTTTCTTTTTTTCCCCCTTAAAGACGGTGTATACAGGAATTGATCACCATTGGAGGGATGCTGTTTTTGCCACCTGTGGCCAGCAAGTGGACATCTGGGATGAACAAAGGACCAGTCCCATGTGTTCTCTGACATGGGGTTTTGATAGCATAAGCAGTGTAAAATTTAATCCGATTGAGGTAATTTTGTATAAATAATGTTTTGGAAGTCAGTATTTTTCTTGATAAGATCTAAACTGTCTTAATGTTATCTTTAACTGCTTTTTTCCAAATGTAAATTTCATTATGTATTTTAACGTAATATGTAGGGGGCTCTATACATGTATTGTCATGGGCATATTCTATTAGAAGGTGGTACTGCATATTTATATCTTTTCATCCTTTTGATGGGGGAGAGAAGAAAGAAGAGCAGGGAGGGCTCTGCTCTGCCTGCAGCTATACATGTCTGTATCTCAGTTACATGGCTTAGCATTTGTGAGGTTGTGGAGCCTTCATCTGTGGCAGTTCCTTGTGGCAGCAACTTTCCCTCTTGTGACAGAACAACAGAGTCTGATCTTCTCCTGAGGAAATGAGGCTGGCTGCACTGGTAGTTGGAGCCAGGTCTATGAGAAAGCGTGTTACTTATCAAGAGGGCTGGGTGGGTTCTGAAATTAACTGGAAAAGCTATTTAAAATGTTCATAATTAGCTGCACACAAAGAATGGTAATATATTTACTTGATTAAAAGGAACTGTTATCTGAGTACCAGCTCAGTGAAATAGAAATCTAATGTTAGTTGTTGCTTACACTCTAGAAACTTATAGGAGGCAATACACCCTGATGATTTATTTATTTGTTTATTCAGACATACCTTTTGGGCAGCTGTGCTTCTGACAGAAATATTGTGCTGTACGATATGAGACAATCAACTCCATTAAAGAAGGTATGTTCTCTTAGTTTTAACAGAAGCTTTTGGCACTAGTAATCATACTGAATATGAAGTAGTCTAAGCAGTGCTGAAGGTAGAGAAAGCGAAGCTCTGGACTGTGATCTCACTGAGTTTTCATCTTTAATATTGAGTTTTTTTAACTGAGCGTAGGGCAGATGAGGGCAGTGACAGAGCCTTTATTTGAGAAATAGTCACTACAGGAAAAGATAGCAGAAGGGATTAACTCACCCCTCCCTGTAACAGCTTGGAGAAAGGGATGAGATGAGGAATGTGACCCTCCCCTGTTTGTACAGTTGTGCCGCAGAATAGAAGAGGGGTGGGTGGAAGAGGGGAACCTGTGCATACTCAGATTGCATGGAAGTAGGGTGGCTCCAGACCCCCCTGCTGCTCCAGGACCATGTACTCTCGTAGCTCACTCATTGGTTCAGGCTGTGACCCTGGAATTCCACTATGCTGTGTTTGAGTAAATTTTTAAATCTTAAACCATGCAGACTTAGAAGAGCCTTTTCCTGCATTCAGACAGGCTGTCATGCTCACTCCATTGTAGTTCTTGATAAAGTGCCTGACCTGACAGCAATTTCACAATAAGAACTTTATGTTCTTGTATTGTGTTCTCTGTATGTGTGATTTTTTTTCTTTCTTTCTTTTTTTCCCTCCTTGCCAGAAATAAACAAGGTAATTTTTAAGGCATTTTCTTTCCACCACTAGAGAGCCTCGCTCTGCATAAAGAGAAATCTCTTTGTTTTGTATGGAGACAAATTCTTCTCTATGTATGTAAACATTTCATAGCCAAGTTCTTGGGAGCTTCATAATGTGGTCTTGTCATAATAAGGACTCTTAATTATTTAATGACTAAGCATATCTACAGTTGGTTAAAAGTAGAAGGTGACTGCTACTGGTCTAGGTGCTTCTGAAATGCTGTCATTGAAGTCTTCACAGTGATATGAATCACTCTCAAGTCAGGTTTCCATGCGCAATGCCAGGACTGTATAGAGGGTCCTCTTCTTAGGCTTTCTTTTGGTTCCAGATACCACTGCTGCAATAAACTGAGTACTGTAAGTTGGGGTGAATAAATGATGATGCAAGATATGGAGCCTGGACTTTAATCAAACCTGACCCTTTTTGAAAAGAAGCTGAATTTCCTAGCAATATTAGAGCTACTTTGTGCTATGACTTAAAAGACTGATCTTACTTGTAGTCTGGTTCAGTTTTGTGATTGTTTTGCAGTGCCTGGAAAACTTGGACAGGGAAGATTAAAGAACCCTCTTAGATTGTTTGCTTCTGTAATAAGCATGTAAGGTTTATAATTTAAAGAACAATAATGGAATCTGAGCCAATTCTAGTGCACAGACTGCTGTAAACACAAGGCTTTTCAGTGGCCTATCCTTACAGTAAATTTGAGCTCTCAAAACTGAGGTCAGTTCAGACAGCTGATGATTGCATTATACTCTGGATGCCTGTTATTTCTGGAAATTAGCAGGATTTTGCAGTACA
Source organism: Coturnix japonica (assembly GCF_054131305.1). Taxonomy (NCBI): domain Eukaryota; kingdom Metazoa; phylum Chordata; class Aves; order Galliformes; family Phasianidae; genus Coturnix; species Coturnix japonica. Next base: position 18,097,401 of record NC_140664.1, on the reverse strand, counting down.
TACTTCATATTGGGCAGAATAATGTCACCTAGGAAATGAGGATTTATGGAAGATGTGAGTCATGAGGATATGAACACGCTCAAAGGTCACAATCTTTGATTTTTGTGTAGGTTCAGTAGAGGCTGTCACTATTACATTGCGTTCATTATTTAATAATTATGATTAGTAAAACTGTATTTTGTTATATATAAGTTATGATTTTTGATATGGTTAGGGGAGAGCAGAAATGAGCTTGGAGTACCATGGCGTGAAATACCCAAACTTCAGGATTTTCAAGTAGGATTATGGCTGCAGCATTATAGAAAATGTTGTGTTTGTTAATGAAGTGCCCTGTGATTATACATCAAAATGCTGTAATAGCTTTGCAGGTGCTGGTTCAGAGCATTAATTGATGACAATATCCTCTGAAATAACCGTTTCGTAAGCATGTTTGTTTATACAGTACTTTATACAGTAATGTAACTGTAAATATGATGAAGTCAGATTAAGATGATCCAGGTTTACATGTTAGTTTCTGGATAAATGACTGGTAAGAAGTACTTGCTTCGAAGATGACTTGCAAAGTAAAATTTGATTGCAGCGATCATGTGATGAAGGGCAGGAAGTCTTGATTTCCAACTTGTAACTCTGCTAAATATTCATCCTCTCAAGTGTGTCTTCCATGCTTATGTATATAGAAAGTGTTTGCTTATCTCTTGTGGTATGAGAAGCTTTAAAATATAACCAGTATTTTACTGTCTACAACAAGGTACCAATGTGTGAATATCTTTCAGGTTATCTTGAGCATGAGGACAAATACACTGTGTTGGAACCCCATGGAAGCTTTCATTTTTACTGCAGCAAATGAAGATTACAAGTAAGTGTTATCCTGTTTGTTGATAATCCTGGTCATGGTGTTTTTCAGTCTGTTAGTGATTTATCGTGTTAAAATACATTAAAGCAAACAAAAAAAAGCCTGTAAGTTTGAACCACTGAAGTAGTAACGTAGCAGACTGTAAACTCAGTGACTTACAAAGATGAAAAGTCATAAAGCAGAATAAACACCACAGTAGGTAGTAGACTGCCTCTGTCTCTTCCAGGCAGCCTGTGCAATTTACAGAAGTGCAGTTTCACCTTTGCAAGCATAATTTACAGTAGGACCTGGAAGGGAAAGAATATTGGTCCAGTCTGAGGCAATCAATGTGAGTGTTTATTTTCTTACCAGCTCTTGTGAAGCTTGATGTACTGTACCAATCAGCTATTTTGATGAGAACATCTCTTAAAATTAATCTTTTGTGAAATGGTTCCAAAGACTGCAGTACTTACCCTTTCAGTTTCTCAGAGCTGTTTTTTACTTCTGGGCGATACGATTCCTGTGAATAGCTAATCTGGTATTGAAAAAGCTGCCTCTTCAAAACTAGGCCACTGCAAAATGTGCTCTGTATCCTTTTTTTTCCAGGAAGTCAGTGATCTAACAATAGATCATTGCTTTCTTTTAGAACATAGGATTTTCTATTGCTTATCTTAAGGCTGTTTTTCCAAGGAGATAGAATCTGGCCCGGACCTTGAAAACTGACATTGTATTGAATGTATTGCTTTTCACCTGTTTTGGTTATGGAGTGGTAAGGCTATCTAATCCATTTATACATCGCTGTTTTCCCCACAGTAAGTTAAATTTGATAGCTGTTTGTGTCAGGGGAAATTCTCCTCTTGCCAACTATGCACAGTGGCAAATGCATATATCAACAACATGCATGAAGTGTTAGCTGATTACATGAAGTAGCAGTTTTGAATGTGATGCTAGCATACTTTTTCTTGGAGAATTCAGGAAGAGAAAGTATAGTTGCCAGTAAGTAATTGAGTAAGAGACATTGAATTAATTCCAGCTATGCATTTATCTGTTGGAAGGAGGGTGGAAAGCTTACTATTAAATTAAAGAATTTTAATATAGTAGTTCTACCAAATAGTATACTTAAAACTAATTTCATTAAATGCTTTGTCTGTAAAGTACCTTTGTTTATTGTTACTGGGCAAATAAATTATGTATGCGGTTATTACACCTTACTATGTATCAGCAGGTTTTGTTGATTCACTGGAGTATAGGTAAGCCTCAACTGTTCTGCCTGAGTTCTGAAGTGCTTAATTGCAAACCAGCTGTGGCCCACCAGCTATGTTCATTTTCACTTTTACAGGCAGTGTACATGGTGCAGATCTTCAGCTCTGCTGACGTAGCATCTCTTTGTGCTGAAGGACCAAGCTTTGCTTGGATTCCTACAGACAGTGGTTGCCTGGTAAAACACAACTAGGCTATAGGAAAGGGTGCCAATCAAATGGGAGTTTCACAACAGACATTGAATTATTAGGAGATTCAAAAAAGGGGGAAGTCTAGAAACCTAGGAGTTGAAGGGCTTGCCATAATGATAACTTATTGAGAATTGCTTGTCCAAGTTTGCATGATGCATCTGAGGAGGGAGCTTTGGAGTTGTTTGGTTATTAAGCTGATGTTATGTTTATTTTACAGCTTATATACTTTTGATATGCGTTTCCTTACATCACCTGTGATGGTGCATATGGATCACGTGTCTGCTGTTCTTGATGTGGATTATTCACCCACTGGGAAAGAATTTGTTTCTGCCAGCTTCGATAAGTCTGTCCGCATTTTTCCTGCAGACAAAGGTCACAGCAGGTGAGTGACTTTACAGCTCTCTGTCCTGGTCTCCTGTACCTCAGAGACCTCCCTCAATAATCCTCAATAAGTTCTTCATTCCCATCTTCACTGAGGAATTCACTTGCTGTGGATGTTAAGTCTTACTCTGTATACAACTTGACACTAACAGGTCATGTAACCAGCAGCTAATTCTGGAGTGTGTCTTAGAATTGAACTGATCAATCTCCTTTTCTTTCCCTGTATATCTGTCTATGGTGTTTATAGGTCACTTTGTACTGTATGTGTCACCACCAAAGTTCACAGTGCCTTACAATATTGTAGCATTTGGTTTTCCAGCACTGTCTTCATCCTATATGGATGACTGGTAAAGACACTGTGAAAATCACTGTCACATGGATTTCCAGGGATAGGGTGTTTTTGTGATCTAATTCCATGCACTTTAGTACATAGTGTTCAACCTTTGTTAACCAGGTTTTGAGTCATATGACAATGTTGTGAATACAGTTCAGTTTGAATTAGACTTTCATGTGATATTTCATAAAGCAATGTTTTAAATATTTTGCTGAAGTTCAGTTGTCTCTTTCAATTTGATGAAAATCAAAGCAAGTTATCAGGTTGATCTGGTATTATTTGCTCTTCATAAACCTACCTCCATTATTCTCTGTCAGCCTTTTGGTTTTCTGGCCCTCCTTTATCCTTTTACTTGCCTTCCATTGCCTTCCCCCCTTCATCTTATCCCCAGGATGGTTTAAGTTTCAGGTGGTGTAGAGGGGTTGGGGAGTGCTGAATATTAATTGAGAGGACTGTATTTTTATCATGGATTGATGTAGTTTTGTATACATTATTTAACATGTCTGTATGCTCCTGTACCTCATTAGAGATTGAGCGGGGATGTTTTTATTTTCCTTTCTAACTAATCTACAAGTAGTTTTAATTTTCCTGCCTTGCAGTACTGTTTTAAATGTAGTTAGACATTTGGGTTTTCTGTTCTTTTTGTTTAATTTACTTATTTCTCCTACTTCTGCATTATTAAGCAGTGTGGTTAAAGTCTGTGCTTCCCAGATTTTCTGTGCTGTGAAATGTTCACAAAAGGGGTGATAGGCAGAGTTAAATCATGTCACTAAAAGAAGTGAACAGATCCCATAATGCAGCAGTAAGGGAGTGAAAGGCTTTATTTCATGTTACAGCAGATTGTTAATAAGGAAGAATTTGTTACTCATTCTTGTTCCCTGTTTCTTTTTCTCTTCTTTTCTCTCTTTGTCTTTCTCTTTGCTGTAAATCCTAGTGGGGAATAGCCTTACAAATGATGAACTTAGCCTTATATAAGCTGACTGGGGCATTCCCGGACAATTAAAATTAATTAAGAGCTGTACTTTTTAGGAACTGCAGAGTTGAAATAAATGCTATGGGGTGACAAAAGATCTCAAAACAGAATGTGTGATGCTCTTGGAAAACAGGGGTGGCACTTAAGGGTATCTGTGAACAAGAACCCTGACTGGGTTCCTGTTCCCACAGACTTTTGATCTTTCACCAGACTGAAACTGAATCTCCTGACTTCCACTGCTTTGTATTTAAAACAAACAAAAACCCCCGAAGTTGAATAGCCATGAGAAATAATATGTATGAGGAAGTTGATTTAAATTCAGTAAGTGGAACCTGATGTCCGTGTGAGGTTTTAAAATGACGTATCCAGGTTATTTGGCCATCTTCTTTTGTGTTTTTCCTTTCTCTAAAAATGGAATTGAATAAGTTGTGGTGGCAGCAAGAGAGGAGACAAAGGCTGAAAATTCAGGAAAGAAGGGAAATACTTAGTTCCTCAAAAGTGAATGAAAAAAGAGCAATACTGAGCCAAACAGTGAAATGAGAGTAAATACAGGAATGGTTATGAAAACACATATGTGCTTACACAGTATTAAACCTTAATGTCAGTAAAACCTGATGTAAGCATCAGTGTTTTGTGAAGGTACTTGTGTTCGGTCCTTTGTGGTGTTATTGTAGTGTAGAGCATTGTTTGAATGTGAATTAATTGATGGCTAAGGTTATTAAGGCTTACTTAAGGTGATATATTGATATGGTTTTTTTTCCTCACACTTCCTGCCCTGATCAAGCTCAGTCTTGTTTTTCATGTTTCTTGAATATTGATTTCATATTTCTCTTCTGTCACTACTTGTATTCTCCTTTTAAAAATAACTGGGTAGGGCAAAGAGGATGGTCTCGGCTGCAGTGCATGGCTGACAAGCCAGAGGGGTGGGTAGTAATGGGTGGAAAAACATTTTAAAACAAAGAGTAAAATATATACTTTCTTGAACAGAAAATACTATTTGAAAGGCAACACTGTCAGGAAAAGAGATCATAAAACATTTCTTTTTACTTTAGAGAGGTATATCATACAAAGCGAATGCAGCACGTCATCACTGTAAAATGGACTTCAGATAACAAATATATTCTGTGCGGCTCAGATGAGATGAATATTCGTCTGTGGAAGGCCAATGCTTCTGAAAAACTGGGAGTGGTAAGAGATTCGTTTCTTGCTTTTTTTGTTATCACAAGGCAGGATGTTTGAGGGTGGAATTTCTTATGACGGCTGGTAACCTGTTTAACTTCAAACATTTTATTTCTAAAGTGAAAATGTAAGATCGTAGCACGACGCTTGTATTTAATTTGAAAACTAATGTGTGGAATACAGCGCTTCCTGTTTACTGTGGCTTTTAGTAAGATTAAATGCATTTTTATTGCTACACAAGGTAATTTTCATCTTGTATAATTTTAACTGTAATAGTGAGTTCTAACTGAAGTTTTTTCTTGATGCTTCAGGTGAGTATTCATAACTTTGCACTAAAAGCAATGTATTTGAGTTTGCATATGTGTGTCTACTGAAGCTTAAGCTTATAAAGCTTGTAAGAACCTTGACCTGACTGATTTATGCTGCAAGTAAACTGTCTTACAGTGTATAACTGGTCATTAGCTTATGTAGCTGTCAAATATAAAGTGGGTGAGCTGGACTGAAGTCTGTGTAATACAGTCTAGTCAGTTTGGTTGAAGCCTTCCTTGTAAGAGTTGACTTCAGTCTAAATGGTTGCATGTCTTTTCAGTTACTCTTGTTCAAGTGTTCATTAGTAGACAAGGCAAAAATGTTCTATTACAGTTACCACTTGCATATGTTCATCCACACAACTGAATTAAAGTACTGACTATTGACTTTAGAGAATGAATTTGATGCTTTGTCTACTGGGAGTAAGGTCTTCACATAGCTTTACATTGGTAGGGTACCTTGGGGGTGCTTACAGTGCATTTTCTGAGCTCATCAGAAAAAGCGAAACTGTCAAGTAATTCTTGGAGGAATTCCGACTTGATCTTGTAAATGACTGAGGGGGGAGGAGAGGGAAGCTGGGACTCAGGGAAGAATATTGTACTGTTAAAGGGACAGATCTGTTCCATAGCTCTGTTTGTGTGGGAGGAATGCTAAAGTGATAATGTCTGCAGGGAGGGAAGTAAATCTGGGAGGGCTGGTGGGTCAGTGGGAGCACTGAGAATGCTGGGGCTGCAGTGTGGAATGGGAAAGGCTGTGAGCTGCTGTGCACTGGGTAAGACTGTATATGGAGCAGTGCAGCTGAAATGATGAGCATGTCTTTAACCATAGCTCAACATAGGCACTCAGAAGGCTTGTTATTTTTCTCATGCTTGCTATAAAGCAATGGGGAAAAAAAAAGGCTTTGTACCCTGTATTGCATTTGCGGTTACAAGCTGTTACATTTAAGTTGGATTTCTTTAATGGACTAACTCTCTGTTTAGGATGTTGGGTTATTTTTCTCCTGTTCTGAGCTGATTCTTGGGATTTTTCCAAGTAGTGCTTTAGTAAAATATTTAATATGTAAATATCAGCCCTGTACTTGTGAATCTCGAGGGCTTTGCAGAGCTTGTTCTGGGCTTTTTGATATGAGTTTTGTGTTGAATTTGCTTAGATGGTGCAGTGTTGGGCAGACAGGTTACCTGTTTTTTTCTGTTGGTGTATGAGTAGGCTCACAGGAACAACCTTTTCGCCTTTTTGCAGGGTTAGCTGAAGTTTTCTCTCATTAATCACAGTCTTCATAGTTAATACTGAAGGACTGTTCTGTCTCACTAACATGCTGTTCCAGAACAGAATAATCTGTGGTATTTTTACCATGCATCTGTAATCTTTTTGTGATGGACAAGTGGGTAAAAAGAATGTCAAAATAGTATTTTTGTATAGAATGATACTTATGTATTAAAATGAAAACAAAAAATTCAATCTGTTGACTACTAGATAACATTGGCTCCTTCCTATGGCAGAATAAGGATAATTTGCTCTAAGAAGTATGTGCAAAACTGACTGCTTAGCATTGGAGAATCATCAGTGTTGGAAAAGACCTTTAAGATCCACCAGTCCAACTGTCCACACATCACCAGTATTTCCCACTTAAACCATGTCCTTCAGTACAACATCTGAATGTTTCTTGAACACTTACAGGGTCTTCTGCATCACAGGAGTATTATGTACTAAACGGACTACATTACTATTGTCATTTACTTTTGCACTTGGACATTCTACTCTCTTCTGTAGCATTTGCATCAGTGAGAATTGGCAATGGATGGGTCTGGAAGAGGTACTGCTGGTTTTTGACTGTCAGGTGCTGGGTATGTTCTGCACATTAATGCTCCTGTGCTCTTTGACCTGACTGTGAATCCTACACGTAATAGGCTGTGTCTGTTTTTTCTGTTTTTAAGCACATCGCTGCTGTTTGACATACCTCTGGGAGGCTGTATGTAGGGTTCAGTTCTGCTTATGCGGGATCATATGAATGTAGCTTTTTAGTTTGCATGTTTAGGGTTTGTAAGCGCTTCTGACAAATCTTCAGCCTTCAACAGCAGAGACTACAAAGTCAGTAGTTATTTGTAACATGTAGGATAAGTTGCATGTTTTTTCCTTCTTTTACTTTTTAATTATCTGAAACTAAAGTTATCCCATTGTTTCAAATACGCAGCTTGTTACCTTGCAATATCAAAAGACATTTTAAGAAAGCAAAACTATTCAGGGAAACTTCAAAGCAGAGCAGAGAGATTATGTAGAACTGCTCTCGTTTCAGATAGATGACACAACTGAACTTACAGAAATTATGTTATAATAAAAAGTGATAATGTTTCACAGCCCTGTATCTTGCGTGGAGACATGCTCAGTCATTATGTTGTTGAAGCCCTGAATTTGATGAGTTATAGAATTTTGAAGTAGTTACTGTCTGGAGCTGCAGTAAAAATGCATGGGAGCACTATGAAATCTTATTTTTCATGTGTTCAGAGATTAATTTTAGGCGTGAAGACTCAAGGTGGAGTCTTTATGGCTTATCACGTTCTTGGATGTAACTTTGGACTAGCGGTTGGATGCAGGCAACAGTATTAATCCTTGTCTGTCTAGCTTGGTTCTTTCTGACTTTCAGTGTTGCAGGTGTTAATGGGTATTTATCAGATTCCACTGTTTTTCTTTAGCACCTGCTCTTTGTTTGTTGGAGGACCGGTGTTCTTATCTTCACGTACATGTGCTTGCTCAGTTTATAAACGTCCAGTTCTTCCATAGTCTGTGCCTATTTTTTGAACGTTTCAAATATTCAAGCTGAACATTCAGTAATTCTGTCGGAAGTGTCAGAATGTGTCTTAAATGCTTAGTTGCTTGGTCTGCTATTTTTCTTAGCTGAGAAGATTTGATTGAATGACTCATCCAAAGGTCACAGTGTTTCTGATATAATGCCAGCATCTTGAATACTTGGTATTTTGAGAGGGATTTTTTTGGGGGGTGTAGGGGATGGCAACCAACTTCCTCCAAGAGAAATAGAAATGGTAATCATCCAACATTGTTTTGTTTGGGTGCTTATTCTCACTTGGAACCTAGCAGTGCTGAAACAAGGGAGTTAGACTAAATACGGTATTTGGGTTGTGACTGATGAACATTAATCCAGTTGGAGAGTTGTACTTTCTGAACAGTGGCTACCCTAGCAGTCATCAGTTCTGACAAGCATGTTTCTTTTGGGTTTTAATGTATTTGGCATTGCACTCATTATTTAAAATCAGTGAAACACTGAAGTAAGAGCCCAAGTCACTTAAGGAGCCAGAGGCGTGCTGTCTCCACTCCACTGACAATGAAGTCTGCATGGGTTTTTATGCAGGGGTAACAAACCCAAATCTTTCTGTTTAGGCAGTTGCAGAAGTTGCTTTAAAATAATCTGCAATACTTTTTATTATTATTAATTTATAAACATTGCTTTTGGTTTTACTTTTCCCATTAACAGTGTGAAGGCAAATAAGATTTCAGAGGTTTTATTTTTAAAGCAGTAACCGTCTCTCTCTGCATGTCCTGAATTGAAAGCCCCAATGTAACAAGAGCATTAGGGTACTGCAAACTGTTCAAGTACTGTACATAGTGTGATGAGTTAATGTGAAGCCTTTGTTCCTCAAGCCTTGGAGAGGGTTGGGATTTCTGAAAAGGGGTGTACCTTTGGATTAGAGGAAAAGAGTAAAAAAGATCCCAGCCAAAAGACTGGGAAAGCAATGATGGAGTAAGTTTCAATTAATAAAACAGAATTTATATAATTAATACAAAGAAGGAGACGGTTCATTTCTTTCACTATGATTCAAAAAAGAACAGTCAGTAGAGGATGAAGTTGTGTGGTTCTTCGATACACTGACACATTAGAACAAATCTGCTCCTGCAGTTTTTTGTATTCATGTGTGTAAATGTCAGTAGCGTTACTTCTGTGCCTGATAGCTGCAGTATTTGGCTCACATACATTTACAAAGTAGCTGAGAATTAGAGAGGTTCTCACAAGATGCGGAAATAACAGCTTTTGAGTAAGGACTGAATAACTTCAGAGAAAGTACAATTACAAGTCGTGGTTCTAGTCTAGCAATGAGCATAAGATGGAGAGCATCATCAGAACAGTCCAAGTAATTGTATATCCTTTCAGCCTCCCTCTGATATACTGTTCTGTTTTGTGAGATGGGGCTGGTAACAAGAAGCACCAGATATTGTGTGACAGGGCGTTCTCTTCAGAGTGATTTTCCTTTGTGCACATGTGCACCTCTAGTTACGATTCTGTGCTCTTCATTTCTACATTACCTTTCCTTTCTGTTGTCCTTTTAGATGTTAAGAAGCTGTGAGGTTTTGATTCGAGGAAATAATGAGTAATAAACTTAATAGCAATCAATTCAAAAGAGTGTTTGCAGCAAAGCAGTGGAGGAATTACAAATAACAAACTTCAGTGTGAAGAATTGCTGGGATATGTTTGCATTCTAAAAATGTTTCACCTGTGCTCTTTCTGCCCTAACTTAGAAGACAACCTGGACAGGATAGATAAACAGCAATTTCTTATTCCCGTCCTGAATTAGAGGAGATTAATAGTGCGGTTTTTAAATACTGTGTGGTAGAAATGCACAGACTTTAAAGAGTATGATCTGTTAAAGGTGATTTTAGCTCTGCAGTCAGGGCTCTGGAAAAATGCTTACCTTCATTCTGTATGGAGGGGTCAGGAAATAACCAGCCCCTGTCATCTGGAGGGGAGAAAGAGGGCATAGACACTTTACTGAAGCATGTATTTTCCTCTTGCTGGCAGCTCGCACTTCACAGCTCTTACTCCCTCTTGTCATTGTGTTTGCTGCGTAGCCGTGCTCTTGTAGCAGCACACATCAGTTGCCTTGCATACACTATGATTTCTTAACAGAGCAGGGGAATTGGATGCTCTCTTCAGGATATATGGAAAAACCTCAGATCCCATTCCCTTGTGCTTCTGCCTTCATGGCATTTTCCTCAGCTCAAAGCAGTATGGAAGGTAATGGTGTTTTCTTCAACTGTCCATCCAGGATGGCCTTTCCAAGAGAGAATTGGAATGTGGCACCTTACTTCAGTCTGCTTTCTTGGCTTGCTTGTGTTTTTGGCAAATAGAAACTTGTCAGTAACACATGGGGTTTTTTTTTTCCCCTTTGTTTTCGTTAAGTCATCATGTAGACGCATAGCCTGGCATATTAGGCACTGACATCCAGTAACTGAATGCCAGGACACCAGCTAGCTGCATTTCTAAAAGCTATATTTCACGTAAAGATGGGAAGAGACTTGGGCATAAACACTGTTTAATCTATATTAATTTTTTAAATAAGATATCCTGGGTGTAACTTCAATCTAAAGATTAACCTCTTGTCTGCAGAATCAACAGAGTTGCACTAAATCAGCAGCATTTTGCTCTTCTTAAATGAAAATAATAATAATAATAATTGAATTTAATTAAAATAAAAGCTCTTTGATTTTGATTATGTTGGCAGTTTTTAGGAACACCTGGGACTTACTGAGAGAGAACCAATTCTTGAGGCTGGCTCACCAGAATGAATTTTGCTAAAGAGAGTGGCTTTAGTGTTGGAGTTAAGGAATTTATTCACCTACAGTTAGGGAGGTTATGATCAATGTAAGTAAAGCAGAAGGATTTCATTTTGTGAATAAGATGGTGTGGACAGACAGAGGTTAAGAATTAATACTGTGATACTTCAGTAAGAATTGAGTGATGAGCAACTCTCCATCTGATCCCTGCTTTGTTTGTTGTCCAGAAGAGGATCTGCCTTGCCATATTTTTGAGTACTTGCTATCAGACCATTAGTGGTATTTTTGTACTAAATTGTATGCATATAAAATATACCCAGAACTTATGCAATAAGACAGAAGTAACTTTTAAAGGTGACCTCTGGGGTAGAGAAGAAGTAGCCAGTTACTGATTTCAAAGGGGGAAAAATAAGTGTGCTCCATAATGTAGGGGAAAATCCAAGATTTGTTTGTTTGTTTTTTGTGTAATAAATTGGGGATGGAGTTATTGTCATTCTGGCTTTTGTGTGTGTTTCTCTGAAAGTCAGGTTCTGTTTTCTGTTCAGAAAGTAAGAAATTAATGAAACTAAATCTACTGCAGAGACAAATTAACAGAGCTCTGAACTACTGCTTTGTCTGTAAGACTTCAGGTGCAGTTAGTGATGGATTCAGTGCATGGGGAAGGGTCAAAGATTTGTGCTGCTGCTTGTTTGAGAATACAAAAGGACTTTAGATGTCTGAAACAGTGGAGCTCTGTAGCATCTTTCCAGAATAGCGGTAGGAAGGAGAAAATAGGGTTTGTTACAGCAGCATATCTACAGCTTAAGTGACTTGTGCAGTACAGGGAGTACAGGGTTTTTCTTCATACCTTTTCACTTGGTGTTGTGGTTCAAGTCTGAAAGCATAACTGGTCTGAAACTCCCAGAGATCCATACAAATCCACAATACTTAGAAACTGCTATTCCTCATGAAGCAGTGCATGCTTTAATCAGATACACCACACACAATTGTTCCTTTTAGTAAACAAGGACCAGAGGAAACATGTCTAAAAAGTCCTCCAGAGGCTGTGTGCAAGAGACACCTCTTGCTTTCAGTGTTGTTGCTGGTGGCTTAGACATCGTTTTGAATGTGGGTACCATTTATGTCTTTTTGGAGTAATAGTAGTGTTCTTGTATTTCATGTTTGTGATACTAAAATATTTTTATCCCTATGATGAAAGCTGGAATGCCCTGTGTGCCATATAGGCAAGCTAATACTTGAAATTTCATATGCATTGTGCTTCCTGATGGATCAAGGCACCTTGTAAGGCCACTTAAAGATCTGTCTGTAAAGCAGTTCATGAAGACAGTTCCTCTACAGCATTTGTATTTATACTGACTAGTGATTAAAACCTGAGGATCTTAGTTTCACAGCAGAAGTTATACTGGTTAGGAGAACAGCAGACTGAGCAAGGGAGTTTTACTGTATCAGCCTTCATCTATCCTTCCTTCCTTGTCTATAACACATTAAAACTTTGTTTTGGGAGAGTTCAGTTCTTTCCCTGAACTTTGAATCTGTGGTGTTTTATTCTTGAACAATGAGTCGTCATTGAAGTTGTCAGTTTTTATATTGATGTACAGTAATTCTTAAGTTTCTGTGCTTGTAGCCATTGGAATTAAAAGTTCAAATTGTGCTTTGTAGAGAAATTCTGGAGTTAAGTCCCTGTTCTTTTATATGTTTGTATTGTTTTCCTTGTAGCTTGCGCCACGGGAGAAGGCAGCTATGAATTACAATCAGAAGTTGAAGGAGAAGTTCCAGCATCACCCACAGATCAAACGCATCGCTCGGCACCGTCACCTGCCTAAGAGTATCTATTGCCAAATCAAAGAACAGCGTATCATGAGAGAAGCTCGTCGTCGGAAGTATGTCTTCCTGTTCCACCTTTGTTTTATCTTTATTTTAACAAAATGCATCACCACAGTGCTGTGGCAGCAATGTATGGGAGTGTGTGAGAGGGAACAAGTATGAACTACTTCTAGCATCTGAAAAGGGATTGTGAATCAGTGGATTGATTAACCTTTGATTCTAAGAAAGACACAGACGAGTGTGAGTATCAACAAGGACTTTGTGCTGACTAACTGAACTGTGTTTTTCTGCTTTCTGTTTCTAGGGAGTTGAACCGTCGTAAGCACAGCAAACCAGGATCTGTGCCAGTGGTGTCAGAGAAGAAGAAGCATGTTGTCGCAGTAGTGCAATAGTTGTTTTCATATGTACAGAATGTTACAATGAAAGAAAATATCGCTATTGAATGAATCCACTATACAAAATTTTATGGGCATGGGTAAGACAAGTCTATGGGCTCCAAAGATGTTGCTTTTCTTTCAAGCATAAACTTGTTCCGATTTGTCAAGTCATTGCCTGCTTTGGCTGGTTGTAAGAATTGGCCCTGGAATCATTTATTACCAGTCTGATGTTACTGCCCAAACTCTGTATTTCAGTGGAGCTTCTGATATAAGCTGATATCCTACACCAGCGGTCAAGCTATTAGTAGTCCAAGTCCTACCCTCTGATACCATTACTGCAAAAGAAGAGTGAAATTGATATGGATTTTTGAGAGGCAAATAACTATTCCTTATATTAGAACCATAAAACCAGTTGACTTTAGGCAGATTTTTAACAGAAACCTAGTAAAATAAACAAGTGACTTTAATTCAATGGAGTAGATCTTGATTATTCCAACTGGTAAATGTTCTGCTTCGTATTTGCTGCAGCACAATATATTGTTTCCCTTTTACGTGAAAGGACCTTTCTAAAAACAGGTGATGTTTTGTTCTGCTCTTAACTATTGTTATATGACTTGACATAACTTCAAAGACTGCTGAAGTTACTAATGTTAACAAGAGCATAGTTGAATAAATCTTTTTTACCTTGATTAAAACTTAATTTAAGTCTCACATTTGAAGTTTATATTTAAATAAATAAAAGCTTTACATTCCTCAAGGTACCAGTAGCCCGGAGGTTTTTGTTTGCTTGTTTGTTTTGAGTGGGAAATGTTTTGCCTCTTTTCCAGTGAGGCAGATTTGGCTTTTTGCTAGAGTTACTGGGGTACTTGGGAGAACTTCTGGGATTTACCGAGTCTTTTACTCTGTAACCCTCTTGTAGAAACATGAGATATTTAGTGGCCATAAATGTTGCTTAGCGTTTTCCATTCAAAAGTTTTTACAGCCTTTTACTGCTGTGTGCAGTCAGTAACTGCTTTTCTTCGAACCTTCTGAGTTTATGCACAAAAAGTTATTTATGAATTCAGTTATAATAACTTAAGTTTTTTTCCTCTTTGAAATTGCCATTTTGAGTGCTTTTTGTTTTTATTTCATATACCTGCTGGTCCCAGCATCCATAGGTGTTTGTGGCTTTTATTCTTTCACTTGGGTAGGGTTCTTGGGCCATTATGATAAAGTGATGGCTGCTTGGTGATAAGAGCCTATAATGTATCCTTTGCTGTCTGGATCTCTTACCTTATGGGGCAATGCAGGAAGAGAAGCAGATCTGAAGAGCTATAAGTAGGGTGATGAGAAGCAGTAGAACAGATCAGGGAATAGACTGATGCTGGCTGAGTGCCTGCTGTACTAATACAGTGTGCTCTGTGCCAAATAGTTTATTTCCTTCCTGAAACATTGAGAAAATTGAGGGAGAATGTGTGATGCACAGTATGGTTTGTGAAACAGCTGTAGTCAAGTCCTGAACAATTTGCAAAATCAGACTGGTTTTCTGGAATTAGAATTTTCCAGCCTTGACTGTTTAGGTTGAGTTGATGTAGTTGGTTTTTAATTCAATAAGTCATGTTAACTTTGGGTGTAAACAAGCCCTGCCACGTGGAGTTCAGTAGCTTTGGTGCAAAACTCCGAGTGTAGCTGGAGAGGTAGGTTTGTCACAGGGTGTGACAGCATAGAACTCTGCTTCATGGCAGAGCTGTGTTCTAGGCATCTCTTTATGTTCTAGTCATCTCTTTATCTCTTTTTTTTTTTAAAACACTGTTCCCACATTCACAGAATCATAGTGGTTGGAAGGGACCTCCAGAGATCATCGAGTCCAACCCCCCTGCCAAAGCAGGCTCCCTACACCACGTCACACAGGTAGGCGTCCAGTCGGGTCTTGAATATCTCCAGAGAAGGAGACTCCACAACCGCCCTGGGCAGCCTGTTCCAGTGCTCCGTCACCCTCACTGTAAAGAAGTTCTCATGTATGTTCGTATGGAACTTCTTATGCTCTAGGAATGCTCTCATAGTCTCTGTTCTGTTCCTAAATTCTCGTTCCCGTGTAAGAATCACTTTGACAACCTCCTCAGTTTGCACAGCTTTCTGGGGGGTTTCTTGCCTGATTCTAGTGGGTTTGGTACCATTCTAATCATTTTAATCTCCTTTGGTTTTAGGACCCAGTGATTCAGTATGCCTGGTTTTCACTAATAGGTCTTCTGATCCTTGCCATGTCTTTGTGCTTAAGATAAAGCAAATTAAACTAGGTAATGTAATACAGCTATATGCAAGCATCTCTGTAGTGCTTTTGGATCCTATTTATTGGACCAATAATGGGACACCTGGAGTAAAGATTTCATCTTGTTTAGTCCTGGAGGTCTGCAATACCAACATGGTATGTTTACAGCTTTGTATTCCTGAGCTCCTCTTGTACTTGGTGGAGATAAAAATGTTTTAAATAAAGGAAAATAAGTACTATAAAGAATGTTTCTATGTTAAGATTTAAGATTTTGTTGTATTTTATAAGTAGCACTGGAATACCACAGGTAGCTAGTTAGCATCTAGTATCTATTGAGATTGGGTCAGAGTCATGTACAAATTAGATTTAAAATGAACAAAACCAATAGGAAGTGTTATGTGCCTTCTGGAAGTACTTGTCTGCTGTTAAGTATCCTGAAAGTCTGAAACCTTTGCAAGGAGATGAATGTGGTTCTGTAACTGAGGAAAAAGAAATTTCTGTAGGTAACAGTTTGTGAGAAACTTGTAGAAGAGCTCTGTGCTATATGAGAAAAGGTGGGCTTTAATTAGGAAGAAAAGACCTCTGTGCTCATGTAGGACTTAAAAGGTATGTGAAGAAGAAAGTACAAAAATCAAAGATCGTAGTTCAGTGCCACAAACTAAAAACTTCTCAAGCTGGTATCTCTTATATTACATTGAAAAAATACACGCTTGCTCTGAGTTGAGGTCAACGTTCTTCAGACACGCAGCGAGACAAAGTTAAGGAATTGTTTTCAAAGGTGATGAGTATTTACTGTAATGCTACTGCCTTTAAGGAGAGCTGCTGTTTTTCAGCACCTTGAAAATTAGATCTGGAATCTTTATGGATCCTGGGATGTGAGGTGGAAGATCTCTATTTATTTATTTATTTATGAAGTTTTTCTTACATAGATAAATGCTGGCTTCCTTTGTGTTTTCATTTTGTTCAGGACTGGAGCCGTCTCAGCAGATGCAGATTATTGCATTCCCAGAGGGCAGGTGGATACGATCAGGAGTTAGTAGCATGTTGCATCATGTTTTCTGTTCCTGGGGCTTGTGTGGGCAAGAACAAAGATCTTGCAGCTGACAAGAGAGCGTTGCTGATTATTAAGAAGATAAGTGGACGGAGATGGTGTTTTGACCATCATTGTGAAAATGTCATTTAAAAAGTGCGGTATGATTAAAAACTCAAAGATTTAATATAGATTTGCTAGGCATGCTGCACTCATATTTATTAAAAACCTGCAATGTGTGTTTGAGCAGAATGGGATTATTTGAAAGTATGACTTTTTTTTTTCCCCCCTGAGAGTCCTACTGCAGAAAGCCTGAAAAAGCACATAAATTCTTGTTTGTGTGCTGGCACAAGTAATGGCGGGAGGTGGTGAGGGGCAGGAATGGGTTATTTCTGCCAAGATGGGCTGTGACTTTGGACATTTGTGTGCCACGAGTTCCCTGGTCCCCCTTGGTTGGTAAGGCCAAACCTTACCCACAGCCAGCCTTACCTCCTTGACTGGACTGAATGTTTCCAGGTAGGTGGACAGTGGAAGTTGTGCCATTATTCACCTCCATTTTCTTTTACTTCGTCCTGCAAGAATCTCAGGTAGAGATTGAATAGTATCTGCGAATGAATTGTACTTGCAAAGTTGCCTTTGTCGGAGAATTGCAGGTTTTCCACCAGTGAGGTTTTTTCCCTTCTGTTTTTTCTCTTGTCACATCCCTATCTCACTGAAGAGTGGCCCAGAAATCCTTGCTTTCTCCGTGGTCCACACTGACTTTGTTTCATCACTTAACTTTTGCAAGCCAGAAAACTCCTAAGAGGTTATTTCTACTGTATCTGGTAGAACATTGCCCTGAATCTCTTCAAAATGACGGTTGTTAAGCTCTGGAAAGGCTGATGGATGCTTTAATCATTTTCTAATGCCTCCAAACCTACAGTATGAGGCTTCTGATCTGCACAGCGTTTGGGATTATGAGGAAAAAGGAAAGCTGATATTGAAGGTGCCTGGAGGGCCACAGGAAAGGGAAGCCAGAGAAGGGCTACAACCAGAACAAGGCGGGTCCTGCAAGGGTCTGAGGGGGTGGGAGCTGGTGCAGCAGGAGCCCATTGAGCTTTGGGTCAGATGGATAAGAAAGGAGTGTGTCAGCAGCTTTCTATGTGAGTGAAAGCAGTAGAGGAAAATCACACTTGCATGTCATAAAGTATGTAAGGCAAAATAGCTTAAATGCCAACTTTTTCTTTTTTTCCCCTACAAATGGGATAATCCAGCATTTAAGTCTGAAGGCAGAAGATTCATTGGCTCAGCTGGATATCTAAAGGTATCATATTTATAGACCAGCTATTTCAGGAATGTAGCCTGTGTTCTTTTGCATCACTTAAGGCAAAATATAACCTTGGCAAACAAAACCACTGGCAATATTTGCAGTTGCGTCACTCTCAAGTGAGTACTTAAAATCAGAAAATGTGAGGACATTTGTGATAAGCCACTGTTTTTACATAATCCTGTCAGTTACAGCTGTCCGGTGGCTTCAGTACAATATCTCAAACCCAAAATATTTGCTATCAGAAGTTAAAGCGCCATGCGGTAGGTAACTGGATTATGATATTGATGTCAAACTGTGGAATGAACTCAATGCAGTAATTGCGTGCCTAAATGTGATTTGAAACTGAAGCATCATCAGAAGGGTATTTTTTTTTTCCTTCCAAGAATAAAAAGAATAAAACCAAGAATCTGGCTTAGAGACAATTCTTTAAATTGTGAACAGTGTGTAGTAATCTGTATCAAAAGACAAATACCTTTGTGGCTTTTGTGCCTTGTTCAGTGGAGAGGCTGTCATGTGAAGTGCCCCAGATGCAGACTGTCACGGCTCTGTATGCTGAAGAGACATCACAGCGGGTTTAGGGCTGAGTCAAGGCTCAGCTGGGTAGTTGAGCTAAGGGAAGTGCTTATGGGGGCAGACGGTATCAAAATGAGGCAGAGCAGGTTGGATCTAATTGTATTTTTTAAAAGAAAACTAGTAGAATTTATTGTTATTATGTTAAATAACCAAAAACTTTGTTCTCAAGATGGGAGAAGCTGAAATGGTGTGCGGAAATGTCTCAGTGAATGCATTCTTTCTGATACATACCTGAAAGAGGAAGCTGCAGGTAACGAGATTCTTGATGTATTGGGCTGTCTCTGTTCAACCCCCTTCCCACAACACCAGCAGCATCAAAGGGCAGCTGCCTCTAAGCTGTGCTAACTCAAGCCAACACCTTCATGGTTTTCTGAGTTTTGTTGTAGAACAGCTGCTTCAGTTATCGCTGTGCTGAGGATGTCCCTGTGGTTCTCCTGCCTTCGACTGCCACAGCTCGTGTGCGCTGGCACAGCTGTGTCATGCCACGTCACTTCTTGTCTGGGAAACGCCCCTGTGGAAAGCAGTTTTCCATCTGTTCCTTCCTGAGCACAGGTGTATGTTTAATGCATAGCTACAAAAGACTCCTCGCTTGCCGAGGGCGTTAGATTTCCCTGCTGGAGGCAAGCCATGGAAAAGCAAGGCTTTCGACTTGAGTCATTTTGCACAGATGCTGTCATGCAGAAGTTTGTGAAGAGAGCTAATACACAGCACTTCTCCATTATGGAGCAGTGTGACCATCTGAGGTGATACTGATTGTCACCACGTATGTTTTCTGTCTTTCGGACTTCAGGTTGCTCTGTTGCTCCTTTCTTTCAGTTCAGTAGCCATGCAGCCTTCAGGGATGTCTCAGGGAGGCAGAGGCCATCAGCCATGTCCAGGTCTACATGTGTGATTGACTACAGAAATGTGCTGTCCTGAAGATCTCTCCAAAAATAAATAAATAAATAAATAAAGGCTGTAAAATTCAATACGGTGAAGTCATTATTGAATCTGAACTCAGTGGTTGGAGATCTTGTCCCATCTTAATGAGGAAGAAAAAAGACAAAATTGTCTGGATACTGTCTGGGGACAATGAGAAGTTTTGGGGATCCTTTTGAAAGCTTTCTGAGCCACCAGAATTGGAGTATGTGCTGTTTGTTCCCATCTGATCAGGCAGGCGAAAGCAGCCTGTTGTTGGTAAAGGTTTCCAGAGATGCAGCATTGTTGCAAGCCCAATTCAGGGTAAGTGTGGAGGAGAGTTTTCTTGAGAAGGCTGTGATAAATGCCAGTTTTACAGCCTCTAAAATAGTCTTCTGGGTGCTTTTTTGAAGGTTTTTCTTCCACAATGCAGTCATTCTGTTGTGCTCAGCTCAAGATTTAGAGCACCATTTTCTGTTCCTTATTGCTGCCTTCTCTGAGCAGATCTGATCTGTTCTATCCAACACTGAGACGTACAGTTCTTTATTTTGCAAGCTACTTTCAGCTTAATGCAGTATTTTCTCACAGTTACAGTCTTATTTGAATTATCCAAATGGGTTTTTTTCTCCAGGTGACAGGGCAGTTTCACTGTGCAGTGGGAGACTCATGTTTGTTGGCTTTTTTTTTCTTGGATTATATTAACATTTCCTCATTTGTTTTATTAATTCACTCCAGCTATGATTCAAATCACCTGCAGGCTTTTTGGAGTTGGAAGAAGATTCTCAGAAGCCACTTTTTGCTGCCCGATGATGCGGTTGTTCTCTCTTCACAACTATGTATTCCCTTCTGCTGTTTCCAATGCCATTTTGCTACTGGTACTGGGGAGGTTCTGCTCTCCTGTCCCTCTGAAACAACACTCAGTCCCACTGCATGGACTCACCTCTCCTTTTTCTAGCCGCCAAAAAAGACCAGAGAATTCTTAGATCTGTTAACACATATTTTGCTTAGGGTTTTCACTGTCAGTTCATGTCGAAGCTGAAAATTACACCTGTCAGAGTGGAAAACTTGTATGTTGGAAATTACTATTTAAATTCCATTAATTGCAGTGGTAGGTTTCTAACCTCCTTCTTCTCCAAATGTATTTGTTTTACGTTTAGTTTCACAATGGCAACACATCTGCCATGTCCACTGTCTGCACATGCAATTTAGCTACCCAAACATTCAGAGGAATGGACACAACCTTCTGCAGATTATAACCCAACATTCCAGTAGTTAAAGGGAGTGCATAAACTGGAGGGCTATCAACTTTTTCCTTGGCCAGGTAGTGATAGGACTAGGGGAAATGGTTTTACACTGAAAGAGAGGAGATTTAGATTAGATGTTGGGGAAATTCTTCACTGAGGTGGTGGTGAGGCACTGGCACAAGCTGCCTGGAGAAGCCGTGGGTGCTCTTGTCGCTGGAGGTGTTCAAGACCAGGTGGGATGGGGCCCTGAGTAACCTGGTCTTGTGGGTGGGGGTTGGTACTGAGTGGTCTTTGAGGTCCCTTCCAACCCAAACCATTCTGTGAATTGATTTCTTCTTGATTGGTCTGATGTCCTGTGTTGGGAGAAAAGCAGATGCTTGCTATCAGCAAGTGATTGCCGTGTCAAAGTTGGATGAGCCATTTGTCTGTGCTGCTGTGTGAGCAAATTCCAGGTTTGGTCCATAGTTTGCTGTCCCTGCTGTGTCGTTCAGCCAGCCACGTGTTTGGGGTGTGTTGCTGTAGGCGAGGTTCCACAGGCTGCTTTGGGGGTGATTTTGTGGTGCAGTAGCACTGTGAAGTTCTCACCCTTACACGGTGCTGTGCTCTGTGTGCTGGTGCTGTTCCTCAGAACCCTGTGCACCCGCCGGGCTCACTGCACAGTGTCACTTGCTTGGAGCACCTCACTTGTTCACTCCAGCTGGGGAACCTGAGTAGTTCATGATTTTGTTATTGTTCTTCAATTTGATACAATCTGTTCCTGACCATCTGTACCCACTTGCACTGAGAATATCAATACTGTAATTTTCCATCTCCCTCGTAACTTGAGCTGATTTCCCCAGCTTGCAGCACTGTATGTCCATGCCAGAAGCTTGTATGTAGCGTGGCGTGGCTTGGGAGCAGCAGCTACCTCAAGGCTAGAGCCTCTTGCAGGACCAGACTGGTGCTTGGTGTACAGATTCATTTGGGATTATCCACTGATCCAAGGATTTGAGATGGAAATTGTCATGGAGACAAAGCAAAGACTTTACCAATCGTATTTTTTTTAAAGAGGAGGTGGTCAGCCTTGCCTCCAGCTCCCACGCATGAAGATTCAGGAGAGAAATTTCTGTCTGGCCTCTGCCACTGATGCTCCCAGCCCTGGTGGAGCTGTCAGGAGCACACAGCTTCCCACCGATGTAACTCTGGATCCTGAGTGACTTCACCACAGCCAGGTACTTCTGCCAGAAATGAGGGAAATGTGATTTTGCCTCTGTGTGGGGTGGGGGTGGTGTTCTCAGTATAGTGCTGGCAATCTGTATTATAGTGTACTCTGAATGGAGCGGGTTAAATTAGCTTTTCCTCGGTTTATTTGGAGCTGGTGCTTAGAGGATTTTGAAAATCCTATTCTCAGCCATCAGCTGATTTCATTTACAATGAAAATACCACAACTATTTTGTGTTGTCAGGTAGACTTTCGTCTTTTTTTTTATATAATGTTTCATTCTTCATATGACATTTTGAAGTGAGACGCTTCCAAGTGATATGTGATGAGAAATCTGATAAATGGGGTACTTTCTGTATTTACTTAATCCTTCAGATCCTGTGCATTCCTACATTTGTGTGTGTGTATGAGAAAGAGAATATGAAGGGGAATAAAGATGCATAATGGGCTACAAGAAGAGGTTTCAGTGATGTTATGAACCACGGGAGTGACATTCAGATAGTTTATGGTCCAACTAACAGAAACTCTCAATAGAATTAGATCTCTATAAATCAAAATGTGTCTGTTGCTTATTTTCTATATGTGGTTCTGACTCATGAATCTGTGCCCTGTAGAAATTTCTATTCCTTCTTGAGTCATGCAAATGTTGCTTCCTATCGCCCCAGATCTTGCTTTCTCCAATGATTAGCCCTCTTGCACCCTACTCTGTTGTCATGTAGTTTTTACTTCATATAACATTACCGTTTCAGGGGGGGAAAAGCATGTATGTTTTTTATTTTTATATTTTTAATATCAAAAATAGTGTAAAATTCGTTGCTTCCAAGATGGAGAAGTGCAGGAGGCATTAAATACAAGGTACAAATTAAATGGAACAAAATAGGCAAATAAATAAATAAACCCAGACTATTTTGTGCTACTCCAAGGTTGAATATCTGAATGCAGCACAATGTTGATAAAGCACAACGTAGGCATCATATAGAGGGACAATGCGTTACTCCATTGGAAAGAGTCTAGTCAGGTAATGAACAGGTCAGCTTCTTCCTCTATAAGCTATTTTGTGAAAGCGTAAAGGAAAGCTGAGGCATCTGTGTGTGTACTTGTCAGCCTGTGTTCCAGCATAAGAAAAAAGAGAACCTAAAGCAGCGTAGCTAAATAGTTGCTAGAGGCTAAACTGTAGCAGTATAGGTTTCAGGGACATCACAGATGAATACATGAAAGCCTAAGGTGCAACAGTACCTGGACACGAAGTCACAGGAGGCAACGTTCTAACCAGGAATGAGATGCAGTTCCTTCTGAGAGCAGCAAGCGGCCATGTACCCAAGTGTCCTCCTGGCACTCGGATGTGAGTCACCAGTGCTGTCCCTGGCTGTCCTGCAGTGATCTGCTACTGCAGGTCATAGGCAGTGCTTCTGTTCTTATATCTCACGCTCCGTCTGCTGAACGAGATAATGGTTTTACGTTTTTCTTCTGTAAGAAAAATGTTGAGGTGTTGGCCAAGGGAAGTGCTGGCAAATTCTGGCTGCCTGCTTCAAAAAGGGGTTGCTCAATGCTTTGCTGCCGACAGTGCCCTAAATTTTGTTCAGGAGGGTTGGCTTTGAAGCCAGATCAAATGTTCTGTCTGTTGGTCAGTATCTGTGTTGCTAAGTAGGTTCACCAAAGACATCATCGGTAAAGGAAAGAAGTGGATGGACAATTTAGCAGAGTCTGTGGTGATAGGACAAGGGGAAATGGTTTCAAGCTGAAAGAGGGTAGATTTAGATTAGATATGAGGAAAAAGTCTTTTACAGTGAGGATGGTGAGGCACCGGAACAGGTTGCCCAGAGATGTGATTGATGCCCTGTCCCTGGAGACTTTCAAGGTGAGGCTGGATCAGGGCCTGGGCAACCTGGTGTAGCTGTGGTGTCCCAGTTCATTGCAGGGGAGTTGGACTAGATGGCCTTTAAAGCTCCCTTCCAACTTTATGGATTCTATGAAAGCTTGTGACCTGGTGGCTGGGTACATGGTCTGTATGGGCAGTGGAAGCAAGGAGGAAAACTGCTGTGTCAGATTCAAGTCCTTATTTTCTTGGAGAAGGCAAGGTGGCCTATCTCAATGAGGTCAGGTAGCAAGAAGAGGAACTGGTTTTTGAAATCAGGAGGAATGCCTTATTTCCATGTATATTCTTCTATGCCTGCTACAACCAAAGTTTGCATATAGGCGCCTTACAGGCTTTGTGGTTTTTGAACTGCTGGCAGCCATTAATGCATATTACACTGGTGGTGTATGGGGGATGAATACTTGAGAAATCCATAGCATCACCAACCAAATGCCAACAATTGTTGATGGTTTCTTCATTGCTCTCCTGTGAAGTAGCTGGCATGGAGGCATACACTTACAGAAGGGCGACTGATCACCAGAAAAGCTCATGCACCAGACAAACACAGGAAAGAATGCAGAACTAAAGAATGATAATTAGAAGAACGTATTTGTACTTGTACTGCCAATACAATCAGTGGAGAATGACGGCATTTATTTCTCTAGCCTCTGCTACTTAGAGAATTACAAAAGTAGTGAGACCAGCACTGTAAGATCAAGACTGCATTTCTGAAGTAAATGTTTATATTTGAACTCTGGTACATCTCGGTACCTCCTTGATTTTCCACATACAACACGTTTATGGCCTCCCTAAATTCAAATGTAGGACAAAGTAGTTCGCTAGTATGGTTGATGCTGGGAAGTTTCCATGCCTGCTCATTTTGCTCTGTGGGAGAGCACAGGATTCACTGCGGATTCAACAGAAGCAGAGTTGGCGCTGAAAAATCTTTCTGTGCAATGTGTTCTGTTTTAGCTTTTTGGTAAATTAAGCCTGTAGCATTCGTGTGAATTGTAGTACATTGCCTATGAAAATATAGGCTGTGTAGCAGGGTTGTGTGCTTTCTTGGTGTTAGGGTAGTTACTGGTCTGGATCTTCTCCAAGCCAAACAAACCCTGTTTTTGAAACTATCATTCATTATTTTTATAGCAGATGTAGTTCATTTTAAAAAAGACAAGCCAGGCATCAGCAGCTGATAGTCTGACGTTCTGCTTCATTCCTTCAGCAATGAGACTGAAGTCAGTTTGTTTGCGTTCAAAGAAGCAAATTCACTACATTTTACATCAATGTGCCTCTTTGAAACGCAAGACAAAATGACAGAAATGTTGTCATTTTTATTCTCTCTCCCCCTCCATCCCTTCCCTCTCAAGATAGTTCTTCATGCACAGTGGGTTTTTTCCTGTCTACTGTGAAACATTCTTCTACTCCATTCTTGTTAGGAAAAGCTGGAAATGAAAGTAACAGCATGAAGTGAGCATCTGATAATGCTTTAACTATCATTTCTGTCTCCCAGCAAGCCCAGGACATACTTTTCACTTTAACTGTATGCTGGGGCAGCTAATAGCTGCACTCAAATGGCATATATTATCTAGGAGTAATATTGCTAGTAAAAATAGACAAGCTTTTGTGCAAATAAATCCCTTTTCAGAATGTTTTGGTTTCCTACTTACTAGGAAATTATTACAGATATAATATGAATGTAGCTAGTGAATGAACCCTATCTTAATTATACTTGTGCTTTTATGGATGGCAGGATCCTGTTCTGGAGAGCAGACCACAAAGCAGGCATTGTAGTGTTACCATGCATTTGCTGACTCTAATTTGGCTTAATGCATTTTTTTCCTTAGCCTAGTAAAATGCCAGAGTTGATTAATGTTGATTAATATCGTTCTTCATAAACTTCTCATGCTGCACAGTCTGATTTTATCTGAGGTATGTCAACTAGTATCATGGGGAGCTTTTTCAAGAAAACAGTATTTGAAAGTCTCAAGTAAGGGCTAATGATCTCAATACATGCGTAATAAATTGTTGTTCAATTAGACGTTAGCTTTTGTTGTTCCAGTTCCTTTTGTCTCTGGAGAATACAGGTAACTTCCTCAAAGTCCCTGCTCCTTTCTTCAGGTGCTGGAGCTAAAAATGGAATAAAAGACTGTTTGCTTGAATAACAAAAATGCTTTTAGAAGCAGTGTAGCAGTGCTACCACTTCTGCCTTGATTTATTTGTTCAATTAATTGAACTTCCTGATTAATTTTCCGGTCATTTGACAGATGTGAAGCCTAGATAGGTACATTTTTAGATAGAAAATGCCATATGTTAAGCTTTAATTATCATTCCTCTTAGGCATGTTTTCATTATCAAAGCTGCTATATTCCAGGTCTACAAGAATTAACCTTAGATGAAAACCCAAAGAACTAAAGCCCAGCTGGCTTTTGGTTTTGAGGAAAAGGAGTAAAGTCAAACCAGTGTTTTCTATCTCTTGTCAACAGATAGACTGCAATGAAAGAAGGACCTCAGTAAAAAGCCGTAGAATCATAAAATTATTTGGGTTGGAAGGCACCTTAAAGCTCACTCAGTTCCAACCCTCCACTGTGGGCAGGGACACCTCCCACCAGCTCAGGATGCCCAGTGCCCATCCAGCCTGGCCTTAACACCTTCAGGAATGGGGCAACCACAGCTTCTTTGGGCAGCCTGTGCTAGGGCCTCACCTCCCTCTCAGTAAAGAACTTCTTCCTCACATCTAATCTAAATCTACCCTCTTATTTTAAATACATTTCCCCTTGGCCTGTCACCACATGACCTTGTTAAAAACCCCTCCCCATCTTTCTCCCAGGTGCCTTTAGGTACTGGGAAGCCTCAAAGAGTTCTCCTCAGAGCCTTCCCATCTCCAGGCTGAACATGCCAGCTCCATCAGCCTTTCTTTATAAGAGAGGTGCTCCAGCTCCCTGAGCATCCTCAGGGCTCGAAGAGGTCCACTTCTCTCATGTGCAGGAGGCCACAGGGCTGGATACAGTAAAGGGCTGTTTTTGCATGGATAGATGTTCCCTTCTCTTCCGTGGGGGAAAAATTAGCTATTTCCATTTATTTATTTATTTATTTATTTATTTATTACAGTGTTGCTAATTTATCTGACCATTGTCTTCTCATTTCAACCTCTGTGTTTATGTGAGTTGCCCACTGCAGCTTTCTGACTCTGAGTTTTAAGTGACAACTTGCTGTACACTGTGCCATTCTTTCCTATAAGTACTGAGGACACTACAGCCTTTGTACGTGACTAGGTTTACTAAGAATTACTGTAGTAATAGTAATAATAAGTCAGGATATTATTATGACTTTTAATAATGGATGATGAATTTAGAGACAGAATCTTACGGTGGACATTAGAAAGAAATGCACAGTCATTTCTATCTTGTATAGAATCAGAAGGTTTGGGGTTTTCAAGCAGTAATGACAATAAGGATGAATATTTACCCAAGATCTGGCACAGGATATTCTGTACCAACTGCAGGACGGTCTTATTATTCGATGAAAAAAAAAAATAATCGTGTGAGATTTAAGCATTATGATGTTTCTTGTGCAGCAGATTGAGACTTAGAAATTTAGCAATGGGCAGGAGTTGGAAGGCAGCAAACAGGCAAGGAAATGTTATAGGAACATATAATCAATTTCTGAGCCCCTCCTGTACAGTGTGAGCACATGCTCTATGCATTGAATAGTATCTATATGCTCAACACTGCTGATTTCAAATCCTCCTTTCAGCTGACTAAACAACAAGGAAATGTCCAATTCAGGTAGCAAATACTGAGTATAGAATCTCCGATGTTCATCTATGCCCTCAACATATTGTATGGCTTACTTAGTTCAATATTCCAAGCTATCTATTTAACCAGCATTACAAGCATGAGGCATGAACAAGCTTTTAGACATGGTTGTGTTTAAAATTTTATGAACTGCTTGTATTTGCTCTTGACTAAACAGTCCAAACCCTAGAAAATGTGTCAGTCAAGCACGCCATTCAGAAAACAATCTGATCCATCCAATCTGTTCCTCAGTTTTCATCTGCCTGACCTCTGAGACAGCACCCACCCTACAGCCGTGTGTGTTCTCAGATAGAGCTTGGGCATGGGCCTTCTGCTCTGTTGAGAGGAGGCAAACAATATCGTGTCACACAAGCTGATTTGGGAATAAGGCTGAAATTCCTCTGTATGAAACCACTGTGATACCTGTGGTGAGCCCATAACTCTCTAATCCAAAATATCCATCATGCTCCACGTTGCTAATTGGGAAGTATCCAACCAAGAGCAAACTGCATAGATCACTAAAATGTTGCACATAAGTAAAAATGTGCTGGAGGAAATAAAATGAAAATGTAGGCAATGGTGTACAAGATTACTAGCTTCCTCAGTTTAGACAGAGGAAGGCTGGGAAAGGTCCAAAATAGCACTGGCAATGATGGTTCGCGCTTTGTGAGGGACCTCAGAATTGCAGATCATTGCATTGTAAAGTTCTGTCCTTCCACAGCAGGAATCTGTGGAGTCCCCTGTAAAAAGCTTCCAGGAAGAGCCCTGTAGGATGCCTTGCTTGCTTGGCCTGATATGATCCACTGAGAGTTTGAGTGCTGGGTGTTTTTACCAAGAATGTTTTTCATCTTGTCCATTCCCTGATCCACGGCGGAACAATTTTGTGTCACCTATATAAAGATGTTTTGCAAATGAGTCTTTCAGCTTGGGATGAAAATAATGGAAAGAGTGAGTTCCACTGGAATGCTCTCTTATACAAAATATTATAAAGCAGATGTTAGCTTTGCTTCTTCAGGAAAGAAATACATGTGAAAAAAGAACTTACTAAGCCATTTACTTTTGTAGCTGCTATGAGGAAGGAAATGGGAATAAGTATAATGAGACCCTTAGTGAAAGACATTTCATGGTCCTATATAAAATCAGGTTAAAATACTGCTGTTTCCTTGAACTCTTCATCTGTCAGACCTGGAAAAGAACAGGAAAAAAAGAAGGGGAAGAGGGGGTATAAAAACACATCCGTTAATATTCCTGCTATCACTAAATTAAGAAAACTTACAGAAGCCACCAAAAGGAAGTATTTTTGAGATGTGACGGGACTGCATTTTCAGTTGCAGATTGTACAATGGAAAATGAATTCCAATAGAAGAATGTAGAACAGGAATGTGAGCCTTGTTCTTCTGAGTGAGCAATGAGTCCTGAATGAGAGCTGAAATGAAGGAAGGGCAGGTACTTGGAAACACTGACCCTGGAAGTGAGGATAGAGCTTGCGGGCATTTCACTGCCAAGGGAACTGCAAATGAATGGTCCTTAGAAATAAGTTTCAGCAATGATCATGTGAAAAGATAATAATTTGTCTTGTTGGTTGATTTTAGATTGTTATTGACACAATTACTCTGAGTATGTAGGGAAGTTTGCTCTGAGTATAGTTTCATCAATATGTGTTGTGTAAATACAAAGAACAGCATGGGACAATTCTCTGTAAGATGACGGGGACATGAACAAGTAGTATTTCTATTTAATGGCAGGCAAATGCAAGGAATGATGGATGGAGCTGATGAGAAAAAGGGAACGTAGTAGGAAAGGAAGGTCAAGCAGAGCCATTTCTCCAGTGAGTCACAGAATGTCTTCTGCTAAGTCTGCTCCATCCTTCCAAAGCAAATAACTAGATACTATGTGGGGATTACAGCTGCTGTTCATGGATTTGTTTATAGTTGTATGTTTAGCGGTGTGGGATTTAGTGGGAACAGAGCAAATAGTAATGAGAAAAGAAAGCTACTAAGCTTCTATAGTCAAGCTGAGAGCCAGTGTTTGTAATTGGTGGATGAAAAATTGAAGGCACATTGAAATGATTTCATAAGCAGGCACTGTAAGTGCAGGTAGGTCAGAGGTAACTTCCCATGGGAAAGAAATTCAGGTGCATGAGACCCAGCCTAGGGAGCTGTAGTGAAGTTACGATCACAACACTGTTGGTGTTTATGGCTGGGACATGCATAAGCTATTTTTGAAAGAGCTGTGTAACCCGGCAGGGTGGAGAGGTTGCATTAAAGTGGTCTTTTTAACATCCTTTAATTATTCTTAGAAGTGACTGAGAATTTCTTTCTTTCCTCACTTCCCCGGGATAAAATGCAGTTTTCCCAAGGGGATGAATCAAGTTAATTCTTCCATTCAACATTTACAGATTGACAAGGACTTTACTATCTTTGGTAATCTGATGACCCAGACTTGTACGTTTTCTCCTCTTTTTGACTTGGGTGCCAGATTTATCTGGTGCCTGGAAGGAACAAGGAACTGGGTGAGAGCCAGCTGGCTGGAATCCAGCTGGAAAGGTGAAGGTGATGGCGACAAGAAGAGCAGAATGCTTTGAGAACTTGATGAAAATCACACAGTATATTTTTAAGGGTGTCTGCTCGAACACAGCATGCTCAGTTTCTGTACAATGGTTTGTGTAGCCCATAGTGAGGAGCTACATCCAGAACAGGAATGGGCTCCTTTCACTTAAAGATGCCAATGACATTTATTGGGCAAAATTAACATCTGATGAACATATGTGCATGATGATGGGTATGGGTTACTTTGTTTTAGCACAGCCAACCTGTCACGCTTGTCTGGTGGTCTGTTCTTCCACAACCTGTTTTCCCAAAGGAATTATGTCTTTAGCACAACATCACAGACCGAGCTCTTCAATTACTGAAACTTTCAGGAAGATTTTCACTTTCAGGCCTTCACACCTGGCTGTAAGTCGATGGTGTAGCTCACTAAAAATAGTGCCAGCTCCAGAAATGTACGTTCTGTGTTGGAGAGTTCAGACTGTCCAAATGAAACCTTTTAAAAGCACTGCAGTTGATATGAGTTGTCTCATGGTGTGGGGCAACAAGTTCGACCTCTACTGTCTGTAGATCATAGAACCATATTATCACTAAGGTTAAAGACCACTGAGATCATCTAGTCCGACCGCCAATCCATCCCCACTATGCCCACTAACTTGTGTCCCTCAATGCCATATCTATATGTTTCTTCAACATCTCCAGGGATGGTGACCTAACTACTTCCCTGGGCAGCCTATGCCAATGTGTCGCCACTGTTTATGAGAAGAATTTTTTCCCAGTATTTAACTGGAACCTGCACTGATGAAACATGAGGCCATTCCCTCTCATCACCATCACCTGGAAAGAAGTGCCCGGTCCCCGCGTTGCAGCAGCCTCCTTTCAGATAGATCACTGTAGAGAGTGATAAGGTCTTCCCTGAGCCCTGAGCATGGCTGAACCATGCCAGTTCCCTCAGCTGCTCCCCATAAGACCTTCTTCAGACCCCTCACAGCTTTGCTGCCCTTCTCTAGACACGTTCCAGGGCCTTGTTGTCTTTCCTGTAGTGAGGAGCCCAGAACTGAATAGACAGATTGAAAACCCATAGATATGGATTCACCCAGTCCCCATTGTTCCTGGACAGGTCATTTCCCATTTATTGGGGCTAGATGGCATCTTTGGTAAAGTGTGATTCATACTCCAGAAATTATTGCTTGTCATCAAGCCGACAGCTGAGGAACGGGACATACAGGTGGCACAGACACACTGGGAGGTTTATTCTAGTTTCTAGGGTGAAGGAGGGCTGAGCCTACTGCCCTGCCAGGGCTCCGAGGGCTCGGGGCTGCGGAGGCCGGGCTGCTCCAGGCCCCACCTGTGGCGGGCGGTTCCTGCGGGCCCGACCCGGCCGCTCCCCTCCCCGCCGACTATTTCGCCCCGATGCATCCCGCGTCCCGGCCCCACCGAGCGTTCATCCCCTCTTCGCCCATCCCTCGTCCGGGCAGCATCTGTAGGGGGAGCGGCGGCGGCCATACACCGCCCGCCCTGTCCCTCCTTCCCCGTTGACCGCTGGGCTCAGTCCTCCCAGCGCGGCGGCTCCTCCTTGTCCTTCCTCGCGTGATTTTTATCACGTCTTTTCTTTTTTTTTTAATGTACTTATTTAAATACAGAAGCGCCAGCAGCACCTCCCGCCGGTCCCCGCCGCTCAGCTCCGCTAGGGGCGGCAGCCGGCCCCGCGCCCCGCTCCGGGAGGAGGCGCCGCGCCGTTCAGGTGGGGGCGGTGGCGCCGGGGCGATGCGGAGCCCCCTCCCGTGACTCCGGCCGTCCGCCATGCGATGGGTTAGGCGGCCTCCCTCCCGCAGCCGGCAGGGCGGTAGCCAAGCGGGGCGGCGGCAGGAAGCGGCTCGGCTCGGCCGCGGAGCGGCGGCGGGAGGCGGCCCCCTCCATGGACGGCGGCGAGGAACGATGAGCCGCGGCCGGCGGCCGGGACCGGCGCTCGCCCGTAGGGGCTCTCCCCGCTGCGCGCCCCGGGGCGCCGCGGCTCCGCTCTCCCCCTCCGCCCCCCGCTCCGTCCCCCCCGTCCCCGCTCGGCGCTCGAGGTAATCCCGCTCGCCCCTAAAGCGCGGCGCTCCGGGGCTCATCCCGCTCTCTCCTCCCCTCCCCGGCCCTTCCCCTTCCCGCTCCCCGCCGCTCGCCCCCGTGGCCCCGCCGCCCCCGGGGAGCCGGCGGCCGGGCGGGTGGCTGCGAGGTCGGGGCTTCGGGCACCCCGCCCCTCGCCGCGAGGCTGCCGGCTGCTGACGGGCTATTGATTTGTATGTGCTTCGCCCCGCGCCGGCCGCTCCCGCCGCTGCCTCCGGAGCCAGGAGAGCGCTTCCCGTAGCGGCGCGGAGCTCTCACCAAACATGTCGGCTCCCGCCGGGCCCCGGGGCGGCCCTGCGCCTCCTCAGCCGCTGCCGACGAGTCAGCCCGAGATGCCCGACCTCAGCCACCTCACAGAGGAAGAGCGGAAGATCATCTTGGCCGTCATGGACCGCCAGAAGAAGGAAGAGGAGAAGGAGCAATCCGTGCTCAAGTAAGGGCGGGCGCGTCCCTTCCCCGGCCCTCTGGGGCGGCTCGGCCGGGCAGGATGGCGGAGCGGAGCGGGGTGGCGGGGCCGGGAAGGGCTGGCTCTCGCCGCTCGGGCGGCGGTGGGGCGCGGCCGGGGCCGGCGCGGAGCCCGGGGCCCGAGGCTGGGCGCTCGACTCGGCGGGTCGGGCGGCGGCCGAGGCTCCGCTGGCCCCGGCTCCGGCGGGGGGGCACGGCGCCCAACATGGCCGCACAGGTGCCGTCCTCACCCGGCGCGGTGCCGCCGGCTGGAAGGGGGGAGTCGGGCCGAGGAGGCGCTCGGCGGCAGCGGGCTCCGTGCGGGGGCCCGGAGGACTGCGGGCGGGTGGCGGCAGCAATGCCCCGCGCTGGCGGGACCGCTGGGGCCTAGACTCCGGCTGCCTCGCCGGGTGGGTTTGCCACAGCCGCCATCTTCCTCCGACAACGTGTCTGCCGCCCGCCCCCGCCCCGCTGCTCTTTCCAAGCGGGAGCCCGGGGCCGAGCTTCAGCACCGGGAGCTGTCCGGGGCTCGTCCTGCGGGGCTGCTGCGGGAGCTGTCCCCTCGCCGTGGTGCTGACCAGTGCCTGCTTAACAAGGAGAGATTCGCTCCTTTCGTGGGTACTGCTCTTAGCAACGCAGCGAGGCTGTAGCGCCGAGAGCCCCTTTTCTTGCCAGTCCCTAGCAAGTTAAAGCAGTGAATCAGTATTGTGTCATGGGTATGTCAGCTCCTGCTGGCCCTCTGAGCTTGGTGTCTGGAAGCTACCCCAAAGCCTGTTTCCAAGGTTCACTGCTTTTTTATCATCCTATCGAGAACTTATACTGAAGTTATCACTTACATGGCAGCTATGGAGCTGTGAGGTGATTAAATTGTTTAAGTCTGTTTCAAGAGGTGTTTTTATTGGGTGTACATCTCAAAGAATGACAGCATAATGTGAGCACTGGAAATAAAGTGCCTTACCTAGTTTTATAACTAAATACCTTTCAGCCTAATGCCATTCGATTGACTTGATATTGTGACACTCGTTTTAAAGCAAGTTGCATTTCTTGTATTTCTAAATGGTATCATGTACAAAAATAAATGCACATCTGTCTAACATCTCTGCACTCCTAGAATCATTAACCAAGAAGGAAATGGAAAAATATTCAAGTTGCAATTCAAATATATGATACTAGACTTACAGAAAGCTCCTGGCAACTTATGTGGTAACTTCAGTATCTACGATCTTAATGTGATACTAGGATCAGCTTGAACTCTTCAGCTTGCAAATGAAAAACAAACTGTTTAGAATCTTGGAAGCAGACAATCAACAAAAGAAAGGGCTTCATCACAGTCTAAAGACAAACTCAAAGCTTTAGGTGGAGATTAGGTTCCCATTAAAGTTTACTCTTGATTTCTATGTGAGCAGTGAGGGAAGTGGCTTAAAGGTTATACAGAAAGGATAGCCTGAAACAGGCTCTTACAAAAATGCTGTTCTCAGTGGAATTTGTATAGGTGGCCTGTAATATTTTATAGGATACTGAGAAGCGATCTGGTGTCAGATGAGTAAGTCATCAGTTTCGGTTTCCCTAAGTGAAGTGGCTCCTTGGTCCATCAGATGCATGTTTATTCTGAAAGTGCCAACAGATTTATTAATCACAACCTTCCACCAGTCATACATGCATAAATGCAGCATGTTCTGCATTTTTAGGTGGGTATTACTGGGCTTAATTCTCTTGACAGATGTTTTCTTTCTGTCAAGAGAAGAAAAAGAAGAAGAAAGGAAAAAAAAACAACAAAAAACACCCATGTATTTAGATGAATGGGCTACTGCTATTGCATATAGATAAATATAGAACTAAATCCTGCAGTCTTTGTTCAAGTGTAATTCTCCTCGAAGGCGAGCTCCTTTTGAAGTGGAAGGTATTTTTGTCTGACTAAGCAATAAAACTGTGTCATTTCATTCCATGGTGAAATTTAGGGGGATAAAAAAAGATGATAGAAACAAAAGTTGATATCTGGTGATCTTAGCACAATAACAGTTCAAATATTGTAGAAGGGGACAAGCATGGGTCTTCGCTAAATTTCAGATAATTTATGGTGATTGAATATCAGCATGAATGGCTAGTCCCTGGGCTCTACTTCCTTTCTCTATTTCTATTTTGTACTCTTCAAATTCTTATGCTATGCCTATCACGGTGGTAGCTGAGCATCTTCCAAAAGTGCATTAAGTAGTGTGACTCACATCTGTAATGTGGACTGTTTATTTTTTTCCTTGTGCTCCCTGGGGTAGATATGTGTGGATTTAAAATAGATACATATCTTCTTTTCCTTATGCTTGCTTTACTCTTTTTGGAGAAAAGAAATGCAGATGGTATTGAGTTGTAATCTGTAGCAACTAATAGTGATAGGTCAGCATGAATTCCTGCCAGGATTTGCTGGAACATGGCATGTAAAACTGAAGCTTTCCAGATTTGCTCTTTCCTTTGGCCTGGTTTGCTATGTGAAATATGCCTTACTGAAGTTGTGCACTGTGCTCCTGTGGTGGAGCTTCTGTGTTTAAAGGAGGACAGGCAGCAAACTGCTGCTCTGACTGCCTGTCCTCTGAAACTGTTGGGATCCTTGGAGTGTGTTTTGAATGCTGTGTACTGGGAATGTGCTTTTCTGTACATATGTTGAACATACTAACATGCGTAGTGTTCAGAAAAATCAACTGATGTCTGGACGCAGAGCGTTAAGTCCTTCTCTCATGTTACAGAAATACTTACATGTTTTCAATTTTGTATTTTGTGGGTATTTTAATTTCATGGATATTGCATAAAGTATAAGAACGTTACCCTTACATCATATGCATCCTTCCTCTCATAATTTCTAATTTTGTGAGCATAAGCTTTCTAGCGGATTTTAGGTAACTCATTTTCTCTAAGTGAATTGCTTTATGAGATCCATAGTCTGCCTTTTTACCTTTTGTTTGCACTTGATTTCTGTATCAAAGGACTGGCTAAAGAGGATGCGCACAGAGAAAACCCACTAGGTTTTTGTTTTTTTTTGCTAGGTTGCTGACGTTGTGTGTAAAGATTTTGTTTCAGTCCATATAGTTTGCATTTACAGCCATCTACTTGTAGGACCGCAGGTTCTCAGCTCCTTTACCCAAGTATTCTAAAAGTAAGCTCTGCTTGTATGCTGAGACTCATAGCTCTGAAATTGACACTTTTCAGCTTTCCAGGGGTATGGGCAGTTTGGCTCAGCAGAATGCAAGTTTTCCCAATAGGAGTTTCATCATGAAATAAGTCAGCTTTTCATTTGTACGGTGTCACCTAAATTTACCATGAAGCTGTTAAAAGCCATCTCTCATTGTATGTGCATGTGACCAGAATCAACTGGGGGATGCCATCGTTTTTATCCAGGGAGAGAGAATGGATGGAGGCAGGTCAGGTGGAGGAGACTCTTTGTTTCCCACTCCATCAGGTCCTCAGCCCTAGGAGGGTGTGGTTGGCTGCAGCCTTGTGTGTACTCAGTTGCTGTGTCTGTGGTTTCACAGCCATGGTAATAAATGACTGAAATTAAATCTCTGATGAGGAGACTGCGAGGAAGCTGGGCTGTGTAGGCTACTGTGTGGGGCAGGATATTGGGCTTGGGTGAAAGGGAAGCAATGGGATTCATGGCTGAGTGTCCCAGCAGTGTAAATAGCTCACACAACCATTATAAATAATTATCCTGCTTCATGAGTAATCACCTCTGATTTACAACGCTTTCAAAGGATTCTATGTTTAGGATTTGGATTTGGGCCTGAAGGGATGATGGGGGAGTAGGTGGTAATTATTGTGGTGTTTGTTTTTTTTCCTTTCCCCCCCAACAAAGAGATCTGTATATGGGAAGTTCTGAAGTTTAGTGGGTAATGCAGAAATATTTGCTTTTGGCCACATTATAAACTAGGACTTCAGGCAATAGTAGTTGATTGAGGCATTGTCCCATAACTTGATGCTGAGTTTTGCCTAAATTTAGAGTACTGATCCGAGTAGGCTGTTACTGCACCACTCATTATTTTTCCCTTGTTTCTATTTATTATAAAGAAAAATTTGATCAGAATGACTTTAGTAACTTCATGCAGTTTATAGTATATATGCAGCAAGTGACAGTGGAAATTATAAGTGTAGGTAGAGTTGAGAAAGTGAACAAATCTCATTATCTTCTGCTCCCTTTTGCTTCTTTTGCCTTCCTTTTTCCCTTCCTACAACCTCATTCTCTGTCTCTGTTCTCTCCCATTTGTTTTACTTTTTTTTATTTTTTTATTTTTTTATTTTTTATTTTCTTCCCTTTCTTTTATTTAACAAATTTGTACCACCTTTTTGGCCACTCAAAATTGCTGTTATTCCTTACTCTTCTCTCTTACCGCATGGTTAGACACTTTATACTGTAAGTAATACCTGTCAGGATGTTACGCCTTGTACCACTTTCTCTTCAAGAAGACCCAGGGTTTACAGTTATCCTGTAGAGCTTCTAGCATGCTTCCTTGCCCTGTCTACAAAGAATAGCAGTGGTACTTCTGCCAGCGACTAAGCAGAATGTATTTGGAGATTATACAGACTGGCAGTAACACTAATTACTGGGTTTGCTAATGTTAATGTTAAGTAAAATTTCAGAAGGCTGCAGTAGTGCTGATGCTGTTCCAGTGTTCTAAAAGTGCAGGCAGGACGGGTTGGACATAGAGAGGCCTGATATCACGTGGGGTTGAAAAATAGAAAAGCTGATACAGGATTTAGTTAATGAGGAACTCAAAAAAGAGACAGTTAACACCAGCTGGTATGTGCTTTTTGAAAAGTGTATCTTGTGAAATAAATCTGCTTTTACACTTCTTTGAAGCCAAAATACAATACTTATGTTGCGTATTAAGGGCAAGAATGTAGGCTATACTTCAAGGTATGAGGACTGTCTCCTATAAGTGGTGACTGGGTGAAATTCAGTGGTCTCTGGAAGTTGGGTTAGGGGGCTGGATGTTCTGTTCTGGGTTTTGCCCGCATACATCTGTGAACTAGACAGCATCTAAATAACCGAGAATGTCAAACAATTGATTTTTCCATTGAAACAATAGCTTAATTACTGTGTGTATTTTAAGTACAAATGACATCAAGGAGATGTTACTCTACAACTAAGGCTTATAACTTGGAATATAGTGTATTTTTACTCTGCCAACTGAGTTTTAAAATACTTGATGAATATTCAAAGTTCTATAACAAAGAGAAAAGAGTAGTGCAATGATTTGAATATTGAAATTCAATCCAGTGGAACCACTCGTGTGAGATTAGCCATGTACATAAATGCTCATTTTTTATTTTTATCTGTAAGGTAAACATGAGAGTCTTGGGAATTTTTGAAGTGAACGTCTCCTCTCATTCTGCTTTTCTGACTTCCTTAAAACTTTACAACCTGTGGAGTCGGAAGGCTATGAAATTTTCTGTGTATACTGGTCTCTGTTTTTCAAGCTCGTTTTCTAGCAAGAATTTTGTTGTTGCCTTCTTTCCTTTTTCTCTGATGGATGTTTGTTTTTCCCTTAGAAGATGAGGAACTTAGGAAGATAAAAAAAACAAAAACAAAAACAAACACAAAATTGATTAGTTATGATCTATTCTATACTTGCTTAACTGCTGCAGACACTGTAACTTAACAGTGAGTCTTGAGATGGGGACAAGTTTTTGAGAAAGTCTAGAGTATGTGGGCTGTCATAATCATTTGTCGTGCTATTTCATGGTTAAGAGCTACAAGTTATCATGGATAACAAATATACTTTAAAAATGAGCATTCGGTCTCATAAGAGAGAAGAATCTACTTAAAGACTGTTTAAAAATGGCATTCAAAACTAGTTATTCAGGCAAATTAAATGAAATACATTTATGTTGAAATCAAACTATGTTGTTTTCTATGCTGGCTGAGTTTAGAGTATGTCTCTCTTGAAAGACTGCATGTTGTAATTGGAAGATCTGTTAGAACCTCAAATTATAACTGGCTGTTGAGGCTGTATTATAGTTCATTAAGAACAACAGTTTATATATAATCTGGTACTGCTTTTTTAAGCTCAGTAAACTCCAGTGACTGTCTCTCATGTTTCATTGAACTTCTGGTGATACAGTAAAATAGTAGGTTTTTCTGCTTTGACTGATTCCTCATGTTTACCCCCCCCCTCACCCCCACCAAGGTATTGTGCTGAAGCCGCAAAGGGATTATCAGTTAGGACCAGGATTGTAGCAGGTAATGTAAGATCATGTGGGGGAATAGCAGTGTGTTTAAGAAGTTAATATCTTTCATTTTAGGAGTGTAAGATTTCAAAGTAATTTATACTGTTCTCTGCTATTTTTGTTTGAAGGTAAAATGCAATTCTTTTATATCCTTTAATTTGAATATTGGTTGACATCACTTTTCTCTGCCTAAACGTTTTTATTGGGTTATTTTAGTTGCATTTTGATAATCTGAAATCAAATTAATGCATTTTGATGGGGAGGAGTTTCAGGTAGTCCACTTGACTTGGAGTTTTGAAGTTTTGATGAGAGCCTGAGGATTAACTTTGATGTAGACTTTAAGATGTTGTTACAACAACATACTGAGATATGCTGCGTTTTAGCTGGAGTCAGCAAGAGCTGAGCTTGTGTTATGAAAAAATCCAACTGCCTCTACTTAGAAAATTCACAGAGAAAATCTTTAAACTTTAATTAAAACATAAATAAGTGATTTTCATTTTACTGTCCTAATTGATTCTTTCTTCTTGCGTCTTACATGAATTTGCTTAAACGCTTTCTCTATTCAGTATCATTATATTTAAGGTGAATGTTTTCCTATAGCAAATACTGCATTATGGTTGTACATCATAGAATCATAGAATCACAATGTTAGAAAGGACCTACAAGATCATCACCAACCATCCTCCCACTACCGTAGCTACAGCAAACCACTAAACCATATCTCGTAGCTTCTCATCCAGACGCCTCTTGAACACTGCCAGGGATGGTGACTTCACCACCTCCCTGGGCAGCCATTCCAGTGCCTGACCACTCTGAGAGAAAAAGTTCCTTCTTGTTTCCAATCTAAACCTCATTTGGTACAACTTGTGGCCATTTCCTCGGGTCCTGTTTGTTGCCTGGGAGAAGATGTGCTGTCTCACAGGCTGTCCAGCATTACTAAGTATTTGATATAGCAGGGCCGTTGGATTCTCTGTATTAGTGGGGGTAGCCTTTCTTTAGACTGTGTTCTATCATAGAAATATCTTGACTTTTTAATGAAATGGTGAGTTACAATCACTTGTAGTTTTTCGAAAATGTTTTGCAAGCGTCTTCCAGATAACTTTTCAAAAATGAGAACTGTAGTGTGTTAGTAAGAAATTTTTTTCCCTGGACTGTCCCTAACTCTTAATGTGTATGTATACATTTTTCTTTTTTCTTTATAGAAAAGGTGCACAAGAAGTAATGCTTTTGTAAGGCTGTTTAAAGCTCAAAAAAACCTCAAAGACCAATAGAAAATAGGGCTAGCTGGGGCCTTGAGTGGCTTTCCAATTCATCCTTTGCCTGCAGGTGTGACCAATTATAACAGAGCAATTCCTAATACTTATTTGTCTAATGTAGTGGTTCCCAGCTGTGAGGGCACACCTGGCCAATGCAGTAGATAGATTCCATGGCTGAAGCAGGAGAACATTACAAGAGATATACAGAGTTCAAGCTAGTTGGCTATGCAAGAGCTGTGCTGCCTACACAGGAAAAGATAAGGAGTGGCCCAGACAGATCTTTGTGTAAAACTCCTCAATCCTGATATGTATGAAGTTTTTTTGCAGGTGGCAGTGTATTGTTGAGAAGCATGGGAACAAAGAAACAACTGCTGACCAAACCAGGGATGGAGATTCCTGGATCTCCCTACGTAATTTCTTTTTTCTTAGCTACGTCATCTCCAGTGGAAATGCAGAACATTCTGTTACTCTTTGCTGCAACCTTTAATATATTTCACATCTGGGGTTGTATCTCCTTTCTTAGGTGAGAATCTACTCCTTTTTGTAGACTCAACAGGTCATATTTTATAGACTTAAGGCTGTTCTTGTTGTTGTTCTCAGTATTCCTTCTAATTGAACTCTTTTGAAATACAGTGTCCAGAATGAGACACAGCATTGCAGTCAAGGGTTTGGAGACAGTACAAGGGTAATGTAATACGTCCTGCATAGAACACTCACTTCCCTTGTACCGCCAATGTCATGTATATCTGGGTTTTTTGTCACAGTGTAGCAAGTTGACTCACGGTTTGCTTGGGATCCTTCAACGTACTCTTCTGCAGAGCTGTTCTTGAGAGAATCACTACCTGTGTTGTCTTTTGAAGTTGATTATCTCAGCTACATGTAGTTAGTCTTCATCCCTGTTGGACTGTGTTCTGTCTGTATCATATACCTCTTAGGATGTTTTATTAGAGCACTTAAATAAAATGTGTATACAGCCCATGGTGCAACAACTAGGATTTGCCTCTGGAGAGTATCCTAATGACAAGCTGTATAAACTTTATAAGACTTGCTTGTTTACACTTTCAAAGAATCGTAGAATCACGAAGGTTGGAGAAGACCTCCAAGATCTTGCAGTCCAACCATCCATCTACCACCAATATTTCCCCACTAAACCATGTCCCTCAGTACAACATCTAAACATTTCTTGAACACCTCCAGGGAATGGTAATTCAGTCACCTTCCTGGGCAGACTATTTCAGCAACTGACCACTCTTTTGGAAAAGAAATTTTTCCTAATGTCCAATCTGAATCACCATGGCAAAACTTGAGGCCATTCCCTATAGTTTTTTTGTTAGTTACATGGGAGAAAAGGCTGACCCCTACCTTGCTACAGCCTCCTTTCTGGTAACTGTAGAGAGTATTAAGACCTCCCCTGAGCCTCCTCCAGACTAAATAATCCTAGTTCCCTCAGCTGCTCCTTTTAAGACTTGTGCTCCAGATCCCTCACCAACTTTGTTGCTCTTATCTGGGTATACTTCAGGGCCTTGATGTCTTTCTTGTCGTGAAGGGCCTAAAACTGAACACAGTACTTGTGGTGTGGCCTCATCAGTGCTGAGTACAAAGGGATGATCACTTCCCTACTTCTGCTCTTAGTACTGTTTCTAGTAGAAGCCAAGATGCCATTGGCTTTCTTGGCCAGCACTTGGTCTTGTTGAACTTCATCTCACTGGCCTTAGCTCAGCTATCCATGTTCTTGACTACACAGTCACTTATTTTCATAGGCAGAATGCAGAATAATCTCTTTCCAGTTTTGCCCATGGCTTGTTGGTTAGGGAAGGGAAAGCTGTGTCCAAATCTTCTCCAGCTGAGAAGATTGTAGAACACTGAGATTGCACCTCCTTGGAAAGGCTTTTTCAACATTGTAAGGGAAAGAGTTGCTGTCCGTGCTGTATGTATTTCTTTTGTGGAGGATTTTGCTTGATGTAGAACAAATTTGATAAAGAAGTTGGGCTCCCGAAGGTATTTAATTACTAATCATCTAATGAAAATAAGTGGATGGATAGTGGAAAGAGATTATTTACATTACTGACTGAGCAAAGAACTGATGACATTTTACGAGGTGCCAAGGCATTCTTATGAGAGAGAACCACACCTAGACAGAAGAATTTGGGTTGTGAGTCCTCATGAAATTAGACTTCAGGTTCTGTATTCTGAGAACTGCTTGGTTAAAGAAAGAATTTGTCTCTGTTTTAGTATATGTTTCATTCCACGTTGACAACATTTGGAGTTTGGGATTGAGTACAGAGAATCTCTGAAATTATTCTGATCAAGTTTTAGTACCTATAGTGTAATGCATCTACGTATTGAATTGCTTAACATTTTAAAATTCTAAAATTCAATTTAGAGCCAGTGGAAAAAGGAGGTATTTTCAGGATGTGATCCATCTCAAATTAGACAGTTCATGTACTCTGGATGAACTGCAGAGCCCATTTCCAGCCATGGACTTAAAAAGATAGAGTGAGTATGTCAGATATCAAGTCTCTGTAGACTTCTTAAGCTAGGTAAGTTGAATCTCACCCTCTGAGTTCTGGCTTTGAGAACACTTCACTCTGTGGTCTAATAAAAATGCCGTAGCTGCTTCTGTACTGGAGCTGACTTTTATGGCTCTCTTTAGACTTCTTCAGGAGCCGGTCTGTCAATCTGTACCTTTAGATAATATTTTAATAAATTATTAAATAGGGCATATTTATTTATCCATATTTTTAGTTTTTGAGACTCACTCCCAGGAACCTGAGTATGCTTCCTTTTTAGTCCAAGGTTATTCTTAGGATTTGATATATCTTTTAGGCTAATTTCAGAGAGCCTTCAAAGAATGAGCTTTAAAAGACCTTGGATTATGAGATATTTCCAGTAAGTGGGTTGAAACATATCTGCTGACAAAAGTACACTGTGAAATAAATCTGTGCATTTCATTCTCTAGCATGAACGACTAGTGGATATTTCCAGCCAAAAGCTAGAAAATTATGGGTGAAGATAGTCTAGTTGCTAGATGAGTAGCTAAAAACACAGAGTATTTCTGCCATATGGAAACAAATATTTCCCTGTAACCTCAGTTTAAGGTTTTTCTGAACTCAAACACCATCTCTCTTCCATATATCAGTGTAAGTTAAGATTTCAACATATGCATTGAGTATCTTCTCTGCTTTTTCTGCCAGTAGATCATTAATTCAACAATATTTATTTAGCTACAGTGTATTTAGAAGTTGGTAGGAACACTTCTGATAAATTAAAAAAGAAAAGAAAAGGAACTGATTTGCTATTGTTGGGAGAAGCTATTGATAGGCATTCTGAAACCAGCATTTATGTGCTTTCAAAGCCTGGATAAACAGGTATCTGCTGAAGATGTTGTGTGGATTAGAAATCAAATACATTTTTGCTGAATCAGGCCCTAAGACAGTTTGGGAACACGAGTTTTGATTCAGCGTGCTTCTATTAATTTGGTTAGTCACTGCGATTATGATTCATTTCATTCTGTGTAACTAACTGCTGCACAGTAACTGACAGCTGAACCATGTATTATCTAACAGCTAGAAAAATAGCATCACTGTCACGTTTGGAAGGCTGAGGATTATATTTTTACTGAACACGTGTTTTGTACTAAAGTTAAAACGCTTCAAGAAAATCTTATTTTTTCTTAAGCTACTTATAGCATTACTGATATGAAATATAACAGTAAACATGCGGACTATTTAGAGCAAGAATTTTATTTCAATTCACGTCTGTAATGAGGGGTTTTGTCCTGTTTTTGAATAATTTCTTGGCATGTAGGATTAGTTGTGAAATTATGGCGTAGATGCTTTGCTGATAGTCTGGTTTACGTGTAAGTGGCAGATTTGCAGAGCTAAATGTAACAAAAAGAAATATTTCTTGAACGTTGGTATTTCTTCCATGCTTATATATTTCACACTAAAAGACATTTCAAGAGAAGAAGTAATTTTCATTATTCTGCTAAACATTATCAAACATGCCGGGGAGATTCAAAGTTAGCAGGCTGCAAAGTTAAGCAAACAAACAAACAAATTATTCTGTAAACAAAGTTCTTATCTAGTTTCCACATTTCTTTTTAAAAATTGCACCCTTGCTTAAAAATAAGTTTCAGAAAATCCAAATAAATGTTTTCCTGTCCTGTTTATAGAATCATAGAATCACCAAGGTTGGAAAAGACCTAAAAGATCATGCAGTCCAACCGTTCACCTGTTACCAATAGCTCCCATTAAACCATGTCCAATGGTATGTCTGAAATAGGTGATCTGTACAAGTTGATGTGAAGCCAAGGAAAGGTATTTTCAGGATAGCATACAGAGTAAGCTCTCAGTATTTGGAAAAGGTGAATTGTGTGTCTGATTGATATCTGAAAAAGAAGGGGACAAAGGTAAATGAAGTTTATGGAGGCTGTAGCTAATGAATGGCAGTATTTGTTCTACGCAAACAAGAATGATGAAAATTGTTTAATTAGAGCACAATCAGAATAACACATGCCCATACACAACCTTGATAAAAATAACCAATTCTTTTCTCACTAAGACCAGTTATTTACAAGTAGAAGATACAATAATTAAAATGAATATAGGTTTAAAAATTATCTTTTTTTGGACTTCTAATTTTGTCAAGTAATATTTTTAAAATTGAAAAGCTTTCAGTGAAACTGCACTTTTGCTGTAACTTCAGTTATAATTTAATAGTTAATTATATGTCTCTTCTTTTACAGTGAGTAACCACTGTACATATAAAGAATGTAGCATATCCATCCCAATTTACATCTACTCTTTTAATTAAGAAAGAATTTCCTGAATGTTCAACAGAAAATTCGTTAGTTCATAAGGTCATTAAATGAATAAATGCACAGTTGTATACTTTTTGTTGCTACTAATTTCAGTAATCCAATAACGTGCTCTTAATTTTGTTCTTAGGTAAATAGGAAAGAGTAGTTTAGAACTGGTAGCTTTTTTGTCACTCTTT
Organism: Coturnix japonica; assembly: GCF_054131305.1. Classification (NCBI taxonomy): domain Eukaryota; kingdom Metazoa; phylum Chordata; class Aves; order Galliformes; family Phasianidae; genus Coturnix; species Coturnix japonica. The sequence goes on along the minus strand of NC_140664.1, from coordinate 18,052,463 downwards.
GTAACCACAGGTTATTCTTTGACAGGGGCTTAGGAGTGTTTTATTGTAGTAATCCATGCAAAGCTTTACTTTCAACAGGGCTGCTGTGCTTAACCCAAGTAAGACTGAGCACTTCCTTATAAAGATGACCTGTTTCGAAATAGCTTTTGCCACCCATTGCTGCTGCTGGGCTTTTAATAAAGCTGCCCATGAGAAGGATGGCGGCTTCTGTTAAAAGGGGGAAAGTACCATGCAATAACATCTAGCTTGGATACAAGTAACTTGCGTTCAGTATTTGTAATGCTGCTGAAATGTCATTATCATGATGTGGGATGAGGTTTATACAGGAACTCTTCTATGCATTCTCATTACTTAACAGATTCAGCAATCATTAGTATTTCTTTTTAGGGATGGTTGGAACATCTGCATAATCGCTTCTATACTTACAGTGCTAATATGTATTCCAGCCTTACTTTCAGTTTAATAAAGGTTTTCTTTGGAAAACTTCTCTGGGTGCGATTCAAAGGAAGGAAAGCATTATTGAATTCTGCCCATCAGCTCCATTATCTTTGCATTTTACTTCATAACTGGCTTCATACAGGCATAATAATAATAATAAAAGATAAGAATGTATACAGAAGCACATATTTCTATAGATTCATAATTAAAAGCTGTGTCACCAGAATATCAGCAAGTATTTTGTGACTGTGTTCACAAAGGGCAACTCAAGCCACGTGACATCACTCTCACGAATACCCGAGTTAATGAAACAGAAGAGGAAGGCTCCCCCAGAGGTGGGTGTTCACGGCCCGGCTCTGTCTGTGGGCAGCCCAGTGCTGTCAGAACCCTGTGCCCACCTCAACAGTGGCTCCCTGCCTTCCCGGCACCACTGTGGCCTGGTGCAAGTGACTGGGGAGCTGTCTAGTGGAAGTGCTGCAGGGAATTTAAAAATATCCTCCTCCTCCCTATTTTGGCAGAGCTATTTTTAAGCCGCGGAAAGGAACTGATCTGGTTTACTGTACGGTCCTGCAAGCAGCTGTGCTAGTGCAGCTGAGGGGCTGGCAGAGATGAGCTTAGTTCTGTTTGCGTCGCTGGAAGCAGAGGCCTTACTCTGCTCTTGTTTCCACAGTTGGCAATGACTGTTCTTGTTGCAGTCATTGAGAAAACCAGCAATCAACTCTTAGGAAGTCATTTCCGATTTTGAAGATCCCATTTTTGAGCCTTATGAGTAAATGCAGCCAAAAATAACTTTCAGAGCGTTTTCTTGTGAAGAAAACTAGGAAAATGCTCCTAAAATTTGACCGTTGAGTAACTGGAGTTGAAAAGCCATTGCTGATGTTAGCTCGGGGTGAACTAACCTTTATGTCTCAGTGACTGCAGTTTTCTTTCTCAGACACTTTGAACTGATTTTCTGGTGAGCACAGAAGGCTGGTTTTGCTCATGGGTTATGGAAGGAAAGGAAATGCCTTAGAGGAAGCTGGGCAAGTGGATGGGCTTTGGAAAGCTGTGTTGTTCCATTTTCCGATGTGATCAGCATCATAAATAATGAAAGGTGTGTAGCAAAGATCCTAGTTGTAATTGCAGCACACACAAGCTCATGCATTTTCATAGGTGGCATAATGACCAAATACTCTTCCTATTAAGTGAACCGTGGGAGAGCCCTACTTCAGTTTTTCTATGGAGATAAGAACTTATGATTGTTGAAATTATGTTGTGATTTTGGCTCTAAATTTGTTTGCAGTTCACCTGAAATGCAGACTACTGAAAAAAGAGAAAAATTTTATTGTAATTTAATTTATTATCTTCTTAAATAGTGGGTCCTGTTGGTTGCTACAGTTATGACTGTTGGGGTCAATGAAGTACCAAAAGCTTCTAAGGTAGTGTGTGAGAGAGCACAAAGTGTGATCTGAACCTCTGCTGCTGTCTATGCCAACGTGGAAGAAAAAAAATAGACATGGTATGAAAGCGGTTAAGTTTTTATAATTGCTATAAAAGAAATAGATTCTGCCAAGTTACGGATTTGCAGATTTAGTTGTGCACCAGACGTGTGACCACACTGAAAAGAAATTTTTCTTAATGAATATTAGCCCACTTATTTTTAAGCAGTGTTATAATTTAGAGGGGCATTTCATTCCTTCAGGAGAGAAATAAATCTATTAGAACCAGGGTAGTATGTAGGGCTGATAAGAAATATTCACATATTTTGTTCTACTTGGTTGCTAATATTAGTCCAGTATTCATTAGGATCTACAGTCTCCTGTTGGCCAGAAACATTATTTATTTTTTCTTCTTGGATTGCTGTAGCAGGCGTCTTTGGTCTGCATTTTACTGAAAAATGAAACAGCTGTTCCCTTTCTTATGCCTCCCCTCTGGACTGCTGGTAAAAATTACCTCAGAAACAATATTTTAACACGCTAACACGTTACACCCCAAAAGGAGTGTGATGATTTTTTTCAGAATCAAAGCTCACTGTTCTGGAATGATTTGCTGCCCCAAAATGTGAATAAATTACACATATTTAAAAATGTCATATTCACTTACAAACCAGCAATGTCATTGAAAATAAATTCCTTTTGCCCTTTTTTGTCCCCTGTAAATATTAGACACATTTCTTTTTCACAGGTTAATATTCATACTGTCTCAGTGTCTGGTTCAACAAATTCCCAGTGTCCAACTACATTACAGTGAGTTCATTATTAGTTTGTACTGGTGGCTTGAGTGCCTGTTGCTGTAAATTTGTGGCTGTAGTAAACCTCTATGTTTTAGTGATTATGATGGGATTATTTTGAAATAAGGAAAATACTGTGGACAGCTTATTCATCTTAAACAAGATTTCGATTCCATCCAAGAATTGATACATTTATTAAAGCACTCCAGAAGTGTTTTAATCTATATTAATACAAAGTTAATATTTTTAGTTTGCTTAAACAAAATAGGATTTTCCATTTCTTGTAATTTTATATCCTTGTCACATGTAGAGTTCTCTGGGAGATGACCACTTATGTTCTGTTGGTCATGCAGATTTTAGCACAGATTAACTTGAAATTATAAACTTTGCCCAACTTGTTTTTACAAATGAAGCTTTTAAGAAACTACTTTAGGTTATACCTTGTCACTGGCACATAAAACACTTCGTGATGCTTTCCTGAAAATAATGCTTTCCATAATGAAAAGATTGAGTCTGATCTTGGTTTAACCTGTGTTCTTTCATTCTGTTTAAAGTCTACTGATGTCATTAGATCACTTCTGATGTAATCACATTGTCAAAGAAAAAAAAAAAAAGTCCATTATTCCTCATCATTTGTGTCAAAACCTATAACGACAATGAGGGACTGAGGGACTGCAGACGGCCTCTCTCCTGTCCGGTAGAATTTAAGCGATGACTCTGTAGTTCCTGAAGTAGCATTGTTGCCTGTGGAAAAGTGGAGAGAACAGTAATGTGAAGTGAGGTGTGGTGCCCATAACAGAGAAATCTTGAAATACTACCCTTTTTGTTGCGTTAGAATTGTATTCTTCATTCTCAGAGGGATTATTCTGTTCTCTCTTGGTTAGGAGGACCATTATCATACCATCATAATCACTGAAGAGCCATCCAAATCTTCTTATGTTTAGTGTTAATGCTGCTTGAGCTGGAAGTGTGTGATCTGAAAGCAGAGATTGTAGTCTGGCTTCTCGAGCTTTGTTGCTGTCTCTTTATTCTTACACAGTAAGGTGTTTTCTGGTAATTCCTTCAAAGGTTCTTGATGTTTTTCCCTTGTTAGGAGAGGATAAGCATCATAATGTCTAGTTTTCCAGTAGATGATCCATGGAAAAGTGGATGAAATCTGTAAAATAAATAAGGAAAAAGGAGACAATTTGCCCAGAATGCATTTGTAAGTGAATGAACTGACTGCTGTCCTTCACAAATACTGGCGTTAATTGCAGCTCTCTAGAAATTAACTTTAAGAGTCGTGAAGTTTACCAGCTGTTCTAGTTTCAGCAATGCATGTGTTTGTTTTTGCTTTTAGGGTTTCTTTCTTTCCTCCAATGAATAAATAAATAAATAATTCACTTGTTAATTTTATCTTTAACTACTCTGCTAATTCTGAATAAATTTGTGTAACATCACTTTGTGGGACACGCGTATATAAAGGTTAACACTTTAATGAACATTGAAACTATTGTACATTCCTCAAACCTGATAAAGCTTTTGGGTTGAAGTTCAAGAATAATCACATATATATCAAGTATTGTGCTTACGATAATGAAATGAGAGTAAAAGGAAATTGCAGTTTGATATCTGCACGTATGACATCATCTCGTACGTAGATACATCTTGTAGTTCTTCTATTTGTTTGCAGTAGATAAGGAGAGGACAATAGGCCTTTCAGTGATTCTTCTTCTCTTTCTTGCAGCCAGTGAACTTACCTTTCAGAGTGTGCTCAGTTTGAAATACTTGAATCAGTTTTTTTGGCTGTTTTTTCCGCCCTGGAATCTAAAAGTATTTGAAGAACATTTCTGATTTAAAGCTAAGAGAGTTCTTATCTATTTAGCAAGGTGTAAAATAGGGATTATGCACAGATATTCTGAATATTAAAAATCTGCAGTGTTCTCTCTACATATGGTTTTTATAAAAAATGCCATTTATCTTTGAAAAGTAAACAATAACAAGTCAGCACCCTTTGGGATCCCATTAGGCAAATCTTTCTGAATTGTTCTTGCCTCCTGTGTTACACGATAAAACACTTCTGCCTATTCTAACTTTAGTAGATAACATGTAAGAATAGTTGCTGTACTATCTTGCATTATCTTTGTCCCTACATCTTTATGTTAGCTCTTTTCACTGGCAAATCCCTCTATGTCTGCTGCTAACAACTTCATGGGTGCTGGCAAAACCGACTCCTGTCTGTAGCTAAATTTCTCCAGTTTAGTCAAGAATCAAAGTACAGGATTTGAAAAGGGCGTATTTAATTAATGTTATTTCTAACAGTTGGCATTTGATAGCTGAGGCTTATTTTTTTTTTGCTCTGTCAGCTGCACCATTTCTAACTGAAGTGCTGTTTTTCATTTGCTTGTGACAGACAGCCGTGCCAGTCAAAATGCGAGAGCCTGGGTGCTATCAGCTTCTGTTCATTTGCTTATTCACTTTCTTGTTTTGCTACAACCTTCTTGTGCTCTCTCAATCTGTCAGACACACTTAGAGTAAGTCGTAGTCTACATTCCCATGCTAGTTTTGTTTTCCCATGCTTCTGTATTTAATAAGCTGTTTTATCCCATGTTAGTTAGAGCAGATTGATCTAAATTCTTCAGAGGATGGATGGATGGACTGAACGCATGAGAGAGCTTTCTTGAATTTCTTTTCAGAGACCTTCTGCAAGTTTGTCCTCAGCAGCAATGTGGGTGTTTCCTGGGTAGAGATGGAGAGAGATTTGACTGTAACATTTTGTTCCCAAGTTTTGGGATTGCCTGCTCTGTCACTAAGAAGGAAGTGATTAGAATCAAGAACAAATTTAGATGATCCCTTTGCACTCCCAAAACACACAGTCACAGCCTTCAACAAATGTTGCCTCTAAAGCAGTACAAGTAGGTTTTGTTCCATTCTCAGAACTTTTGGCAGGATTAGAGCCAGCTCTTTCAGAAGACTTATGTGGACATCTTTCTTTCTGTGTGTTCTTTGCTGTCCTTGAGGAAGAATTCTGTTTTTGAAAGAGTTTTTCAATTGTAAGGTGAACCATTCATTTTAAGAGCCATATGAATTTGAGCTCAGTAAGAAAACGGTTGCAAAACTGTTTTCCAGATTGGAAATAGGCAGGAGATTAACAGAATACACTTCCCAGTATCTGCAGATATTAAGTTCCAGATCTCTGGATCCAGGTGTGCAACTTAACTTTGAGTTTTCAGTTGATAGCAGAACAAAATTAAAATGTCTGTTATAGTTCCCCTGTGTCCCGGCTTCTGCTAAAAGGAAGCACTACTGTGTGCAGCAGGTGAGGGTCATGGCAAGCTGTAAAACAGCTGCTGTGAGTTATTTGTGGTGAAGATATCTCAGTTGTGATGCACAACAGAAGATACGTTTAGGTTCATCCCAGGTCCTGTCCTGAATTCCATTACCTGCAGCGTGTGTTGCATTGTGGATTAATCAGCTGTATCTATAGCAGCAAAATCTGTAGCTTGCCCTGCAGCAATGTTTTTGACTATAGGAGGTGTGGAGGGATCTTCTCCCAGGTTATTCTTATTCGATAGGGAAGTTGCAGCATTTTATACGAGTTGTATTTTCTCATCCTTGTTAGAAAAAGTTGAAGTAGCCTGACCAGGAAATGATTAATGCATGAATCAAAGTGACAGTGTCCTCATTTGAAAAGAAAAAGTGCAGCCTCCTGGATACTTAAGGTTTTAGAAACACTCTTTGCCATCAGTACAGCTGTGCCTCCAGGAGAAATGAAGAATCCAGTCTGACCCCATGACTGTGCACTTGATAATCATTTCACTCTTAATAATCTAATCCGTCCATTGTAATGAAGCAATTAGCTTGCTGTGCCCCTAGCTGTACTCTAATAGTGAATAATGGCATTTATTCTCATTTTAACAGTTTTACTCTTGCATGCTATTAGGTGGGGTTTGTATGACCTGTCCTTTCAAGCCTTGTATGCAGTAGAAAATATCTTTTTGTATGTCAGGCTATCTGTTGTGAGGATATTTATGATGGATGAATTTCGCTTGCTACCATACATTTCTTTGGGTCTGAAATAAAGATAATATAACATCAGAGAAATAATAGAAAAAAAAGAAAAAAAGGAGGGGGCAAGGAAAGAAGAAACCACAACCCTAAATCTGGCTGCTATTAGTTCCTCTCATTTCATTCAAAGTGATCAAAGAAGTGATCTGTGGCAGAGTATTATTCATACCTGATCTCATCAGCTCGCCTCAGAGCCTTCCCTGCATTTTTCATTTTCCTTTATGGTCTAGTACTCCATTTCAATATAGGTTATCTTTCCAGGGCTGACAGTTTAAAATGGAAACAAAAATTCCTTGCATATTTTTAAGTGGGATAAGGAAAAGATTTTATTTGATATGTAGTACTTAAGGATAAGGTATTTTTATTTTGACTTTGCCAGAACTGGTAGCACTTGTTTTCTTTCTTCGTTCAGTCTCTTTCAGACATCCTTTCACTCTCTACATTTACTGCAACATTGTTCTGCTCTCCCTGATCCAGGCAGATTTTGATCAGTGCAGATGTTACTCTGCTCCCGCAGTGACTTTCTTCTTTGTAGGAATGGCCTGCAGGATCAGACATGGAGCTCAGGAACCATGAGAAGGAAAGCAGGAAGGACTGTCTGGATTGTGCTCAGTGTCACCACTGAAAGGCAGATCTGGGTGGAAAGTGACACTAGTAAGCTCCTGAAGGAAGAAAGTGTCTTTTTTTGTGTGAGGAATTTTTAAGGTTTTATTTATTTTTTGAACTCTTCACAAAAGAATTCCCTGCTGCCATATAGTGCACAGAAATACTACAGCTGCACGTGTCCTCTTGGGCTCCTTGGGATCTTTTCACATCCTTTGCAGTTTCTAGATGCATTCAAGGTTTCCTTGCACATTCTCAACTTTTTATTGGTATTTTCATGTGCACATCACAGAACATCCTGAAAGGAACTATCAAGCATCTGGCTCCACACAGGACCACCCAAAACTCAACTAATTATCTGTGTGAGAGCGCTGTTCAAACGTTCCTAGAACTCTGGCTATGCCCACTGCCCTAGGTTGCCTGTTCCATGCCCACCGCCCTCTGGTGAAAAATCTAATCCTAATCCTCAAGATGAATATTCCTTAATGCAGCTTCATGCTGTAATGAACAAAATCTTTCCTATTTTTGTCAGACTTCCTTGCTTTTTTTCTTTTCTTTTCTTTTCTTTTTTTTTCTTTTCTTTTTTTTTTTTTTTTTTTTTTTGGACATGTTTTCAGATTGTGCCAACATGTTGCTAGAAGCCAGATGAGTTTTGATATCTGGATTCTGTAGGAAGAAACCAGGACTCCTGCCAGCTCCTCTCCTCAGCTTGTTGGCAGCTTCACTTGTAGGCTGGTGCTGAGCTGCATCATCTGAGCAGTTTGGTCCCCAGTTTTTCAGTGATAGAGGCAGCTGGGGCTTCCATACCCTCTGTTCCAGGCTTGTAAGATGTCTTAGTGCAAAACCTGGAGTCCTGATCAAACTGAATGTCAAACACTTTGTAGGAAATTTCCAAATTTTTGATGTTCATACTTCTGTAAATTGGAGTTGCTTCCAGGTTTCAATGTTGTGTCTTCCTTTCCTTATGTGGATTTTGGACGTTCTCCTGTGTGGACTTATTGGCATCTCAGGTGTAATTCCTTTCTTTCCTGTAACTTTATCTCTTCATTCAGTTACAGAAAATTCTTACAGAACAATCTTTGTGCCTCAGAGTGCGCTTACAAATACGTAGGTTGCTCCAAAAGTAATGCCTCCCATTTATTTCCATAGAAACTACAACAGATACAAAAAGCACAATAATACTGTTTGATAGAGACTATTTTTCAGCATTGTAACCACCATTAGCTGCGTATTTTCATCAGTGGTGAACAAGAGCCTGCATGTCACACTTGTGAAAATCGGCACCAACTTAGATGACCCACTGTTGTCACCACAGCTGAAATGTGCCACCCACTGCCTTGCTGTGCTTACATCCACTGCTTGGTCTCTGCAGATGTTCAGAAAGTGTCAGTGAATGTCAGTGGATGACATTATTTTCCACATGGAGGAAATCGGTGGCACACCTTTGCTTCATCTGTACTTCCATATCAGATGCCATTCTGTCAGGCTTCCTCTGCTGCCATCTGTAACAAGGCAACAAAATGTAATAGAATTGGTGGGAAGGCTCAGTCTCTGCAGCCATACCACCAGTCTTTGACTTCATGGGCCAAAATAATCAGAAAAGAGACATTACTTTTGGAACATCTTTTGTACATATGTAAATATTCAGCCATTAATAGAGTGTTATGTGATGAATAGCTTTCCTTCCAATACCTGAAGGGGGCCTTCAGGAAAGCTGGGGAGTGACTTTTATAAGGGCAGGTGGTGAAATGGTTTTAAACTGGAAGGGGGCAGATTTAGACTAGATATTAGGAAGAAATGATTCGCTGTGGGGGTGCTGAGACACTGGAAGAGGTTGCCCAGAGGTTGTGGATGCCCCCTCTCTGGAACCATTCAAGGCCAGGCTGGGTGGGACTGTGAGCAACCTGGTCTAGAGAGAGGTGTCTCTGCCTGTAGCAGGAATTTGGAAGTAGGTGATCTTAAAGGTCCATTCCAGCTCAAATCATTCTATGATTCTATGAACTTAGCCCAGCTGATTTGCACAGGAAAAAATGAACTCTGCCTGTCTGCAGATGGAATCTCCCAACCAACACTGAAACTATGTAATCCAGCTGGGTTTCTACTAGGAATGTGTATATGATGTTAAATTGTGTCCAGTTTATCTATTTGATCAAAGTCACTTGCTCAATCAGTGATTCATAATTATATAAATGTGACAGCAGAATGGACTAAACTTCTGCTATAAAATTTCCAGTATTATCTAGTACTTAAATGTTCTTTTCTGTGTTTTCAACACAGCCAACAAACAAAATGTACCTCTAATTACTGTTATCACTTATCAAATAGCCTTCTGTTGTCTCATTTAGAATGAGAAACTTATTTAACTCTTCAGAAAACTACATTAGTCCCATGTTTAGAGTATAATAGAGAACAAATTTAATTCCCTGCCTTTCCCCATTCGTCCTTACCTAATTTATGTTGTGAACATTTGGGGGCATCAGGTAGGAATCTCTGTCTTTTGGTTAGTACGTGTCTATTCAGGATTGTGGTGGGATTTAGAGTAACTGCATCTCTGTGAATTTTGTTCAAATAGAGCTGTGCTTATTATTATTGTTGCTCTTTAAGTTCCTCTTTGCTCACTTTAATTTTGGACAATGCATAAGCAAGTTCATGCTGAGAACAATTAATGGTGGCAACAATGAAGAGTGTTTTTTTTTTTTTTTTTTTTTTTCCAATTTGTCACCAGAAATCACTCCAAGAGATGGAGATAAAAAAGTCAGTAGTATTTCACACACCTCTATTTCTTCATTTATTTGTTTTGGTTCAAGTTTCAAAGTTTTGGAACTGCTAGGAAATGATGGGTCTTTCAAAGAATCTCAAAGTAGAAATGACAGAAGATTAAGATGAATAACGAAAAATGCTGAGAATGCTGAATAAAGATTTGAAATCTCCTTATGTCCTAATTTTGAAAACTGGGCTTTTTTTCCTTAACACAAGTAGAAGATCACAGAAAACCAGTGGAAAATCTCTGAAATTCCAACAGGAAGTTTTGCATTTTTCAATTCCAGTCACTGCCCATTGGTTATGGCCAGAGAATGAAGTTGTAGTGGATATGAGATCTTTGTCAAATATTAGAATGACAGAATTTGGGAGGTTTATTTTGAGAATGCATATTGCAGTCAGGGTTCCTATTCAAGTTTGGGTTTGTCTGCTGTGCTGTTTTTGGTTTGCAGGACTTTTAGGAGAGAAGTCACCAAAATGGTTACACAGCCATCACTCCAAGTGCAATATTTATTGCATTTTATGTTGAGGTATGCACGTATGTTTTAAAAGTTTTGAGTGGTTTTCTCAGTGCTTTCCAAGAGTGTTTTAGCAAATGTTAAGGAGATTTTTTTTTTTATTATTTTATTTTATTTTATTTTATTTTATTTTATTTTATTTTATTTTATTTTATTTTATTTTATTTTATTTTATTGAAGTAGCATGTATTAGGATGTCTGTTCTTTCGTTATCTGTTGACCCAAAGGTAAGTGCTTAAGCCCTAGCAGATCACTCCCAGTTGTGTTTGTACGTCACCGTGGGTCTTTCCAAAATGCTGTTTTACCTTGTTTGGCATCCATAGAGACCTAGGCACTCTATAGGGTTTACCCCAGGGAACCCTACAGGCTTGGGGAGGAGTGGCTGGAAGGCTGCCTGATGGAAAGGAGCCCTGATGTACTGATGGACAGTCAACTGAATATGAGCCAGCAGTGTGCCCAGGTGGCCAAGAAGGCCAATGGCATCCTGGCTTGTATCAGGAATGGTGTGGAGAGCAGGACTAGGGATGAAATCCTGCTCCTGTACTCGGCATTGGTGAGACCTCACCTCGAGTACTGTGTTCAGTTTTGGGAATCTCAGTACAGAAAGGACATTGAGGTGCTGCAGCAGGTCCAAAGAAAGGCAACAAGGCTTGTGAAGGGCTTGGAGAATAAACCCTATGAGGAGAGACTGACGGAACTTCCTTAGAAATACAAGGTACTGAGTTTGCCAGTTTATTGAGAAAATGATGGACATGTGGTTCAGTGCCTTCGTAAATATTCAGAGTTCTGTACTACATAGTGATTGTTCATTGATAAATTTGCTGAACAAGAAACAGTGCTCTTTATGTTTTTAGTAGGCCTCTGATGTGTGACTTGGATATTGCAAAAGTTCAGAAACTGAAATAATGAATGAAGTAGATTTACAGTGCTTTGACAGTGATCTGAAGGCAAATTGAGGAACTAATACTAGAGGAGCCGTGTTCTCCCTTCCCATGTCCCCAGAATGGGACTAAATCATTTTTCCTGCGTTTTTCTAGATTTTCATAAAGAGTTGGATCAAAGTTGAATTAATTCCATCTTGATGGCTAAGGAGGCTGAACTGCACTTGTTGTACAGTACAGTGCAGAGTGGGAAATGGACTGATTTACCTGTACGTTCTAAATCTCTTTGAATTTATTTACTTTGTCTTACCTTCTCAACAATATAATAAACAGGCTTTTAAAACTGAATAACAAATTAATTGATAAAAATATTCAAACCCTCAAACTGGTCCTCCCAGTAGATCTTAGACAGTGGAGAGGCATGAATGTTTAGAAAAGAAATCTTGGCAGGCATTTTTGTAGCTTTCCTTTTGCCAAAAAGTATTTGCTGCAATGTAGGACTTGAGCTGTGTATTGTATTCACACCACTGGGCATGAGGCACTGATGATCTGATGCATATAAATTTATCTTAATATTTGTAAAGCTATTCATACCTGTATTTTCAGCAGCATACTACATATTGCATTGTAAACTGTGTGAATTCAGTGTGAGAAAAAACACTTCGGTTTTGTTTCTTATTAGATTTGCCTTGTGATAGCTCTGGTAGCTGCCACACAGCTCTACTATCCTGAGGAAAGCAGTGAAGCCATATCCAGCATGATATGACATGACCACATCAATTGGGATGGGTTGAATAGATTTATTTTGTAGATCTGCATTGTTTATATGATGATATCCAGGCTTTGAGAACTGGCATTTTAAAATGTGGGAATGTGCTACATATGGGATTAAATCCATATTCTTAATGAAAACTGCTTAATGACCCTCGTGAAGGTTTTCTCAGATTTATTTTATCGTAAAGACCATACAGATGAAAAATTCCTATAGTTTTATCATTTTATTAAGTTTCTGCTTATTAGATAATAACAATTCCAGTGACAGAACACTTTTGCACCTGAGAACGGCAGAATTATTACTGTAACTAGACTGTAATAGTCATATATGCAAATGTAAGAAGTTATAAAAAGTGTGGTCCAAATGTGATTATAATCGTTCTGATAAAACTATCATTTTATTAGGAATTTTACTGAAGAGCAGTTTGCTTTAAAAAGAGTAAAGCAGCGCTAATTATAACAGTTCAGAGGATACAGATGTATGTGTGTGTGGTCATAGTACAAGATTTATTTACTTAACTGGAAATCTTGTTAAAATGGTATATGTGGCTGTAATTTAGATAACAGAACAGATGGAGTGCTGTTCTTGCCAGATGTTAATGTTATAAAATTTATTTATTTAAAATTTTAATAGCTATTTCCATGTCTCTTTTTTTTTAAGGTAGCAGTTAGAAAATTTGTTGTTATAGTGTTTCCCCATAGTAGTGGGAAACGTAAAGCATTTACTGTACTACATTTGTACTGCGTTCTGCCAGTGCAGGGCTGGGAAAATGCATGGGGCTCCTATAGCCAGAGCAGTTGTGTTGTGGATATATATATTGCTAGCATTGAATCTTTGCTTCCACTTTCCTCTTCTGCATTAGAAAATAGCTTTTCCCTCAACTTGGATGTTCTCTTTCTCTCAGTTCTCTTCCTCATCCCACTTGATGGGAGATAGGGGTGGGGTGGGGAGGTGAGTGAATGGCTGTGTGCTGCTGAGCTGCTGCTGGGTTAAACCACAATAGCAGAGTGCTGAACTTGCTGTTGCCAGCAAAAGTGCCTGTTCTGTTCTTACTCAAGTGCAAGAGATTAATACAAAATTAAAAAAGAAGTCCGTGGGATAGCCTGTAGACAGTCTTTACAGAATCAGAGAATAGCGGAGACTTATAGCACCCTCTGTGCCCTCTGGCTCACCCCTGTTCCAGCCGGGACACCCAGAGCAGGGAGCCCAGGCCCAATGGCCAGGAGGCTTCTGAACATCCCCAAGGAGGAGACCCCACAGCCTGTGGGCAACCTGTGTCAGCGCTCCCGCACCACACAGCAAAGCAGTGCTGCCTGGTGCTCAGAGGGAGCCCCGTACTATCTTCCATAAGCAGTAGGCATGGCTGCTGAGTGCCCTGAGAACACTGTTTCACTATCAGTGAAGGATAGGTAACTTAGAACTGTAAGCCAGATTTCTGCGAGCATAAGTAGGTTATTAAAGATGTAGTTAACAACTTGTTGTTCTGCCAAAACTGTGAATCAAGACACCCTTAAACATTTTTAACCACCGTGGCATGTTCAGTACCAAGGAGTATTTTCAACGATAGTCTCTCCCTTATAAAACTTTTTCTTCTCCTCCTCCTTTTTCTTCTTCTTCTTCTTTTTTTTAATATTCTTTCCAGTTGTAAACCAAAGTTCCTATCCAATCCCATTCCATCCGAAACATTTCCATTGTTTTGGAGATGCCACCATTCCTTTCCTGTGTGGCCTTTGCTAGAATATAGCATTTACTTTTCGTCTCTCTTTGCCAGGAGTAAACTAATGTGTTAAAAGTTGTACAGACAACAGAACTTGGACAGGAATGTGGATTCTTTTATATTTTTCTTCATGTTATTATAGATTTAAATGATTGCTAAAGGAGAAGGGCATAGTAGTCTGCACAATTTTAGAAGAATCAAGAAGAAGAAGGTAAAAAAAAATGTACAAATTCTTGGTAAAATTATTCTGGGAATGAGTTTGCAATAGCCTTTGTGAGTAGCCTATTATAGGCAGTGCCAGAACTCTTGTTACTTGATTCTTTCAAAACAAGGCGAAGCATTGCGTCTGGAAGTACACAGTAAAGAACAGCACCCATAGGTGATGGAACAATTGCTTCTTTTTGCTTTATGATTCTACAGTTCCAGATATTGACTGAGGGACTTTTATGATGCTCTAAGGAAATTTTTAAGCCTTAGTGGTTTCTGTGCAGCGTACTCCTGTTGAGCGACAATGCAAATGTATGAAGCACATCTTAGTCTCCATATGTTTAAGTCAAAACAACTTTTCTTTGTTTTGAACCTCCTCTATTGCTTGTTTTAGTTATCTATTTGCTTTATTTATTTTTTCTTTTTCCTAACTGTTCATAATAATTTGGAAAGTTCATTTCTTAGAACTTCCTTCGAGACTTTGGTTCATATTTCTCAGGAAGCTTCTGAAAAAAAGGCCTTCTGGCTCCAGGCCTTGCTTGGCATGCAGTGTAAGTTGTCAGACAGCCATTCTTACCTTCTCTGCTGCCTGTCTGAGTGAAGACATGTTTGGAAAAACTATACTGATTTGCCAGACGTTTGAGCTCAGAAAGAGGAAAGAACTGTAAGAGTGTCTCAAAACTACTTGTTTGAGAGTTTCTCTAGACAGATCTCTTTTCTGACAGCTTAGGTCAATCTAGAATCTCATATAGACTTCTCTATGGGCTTGTTCTTGAAGAAAGGAATTTTCAGAATATTCCTGATGGGCACTGGGCAGCTTGATCTAGTGCCTGATTTGGTAGTTTGCAACTCTTCCTGCATTGCAGGGGCTGGAACTGGATGATCTCTGAGGTCCCCTCCAACCCAAGCCATACTGTGATTGTAACACTTGTGTGGGCATAGTCTATAGAACCTGTTTTCAAATGTTGTCTTTGTCTTATTACCTAGTTCTTTCCTATTGCTGAGGTAACAGAGGAGGCTCTTCCTCTTCTGCTGTGGTAGCATGACTGTGGTCAACATTTGTGCACTGACAAAGCTTCTTACTGCCTCCTCTCTTTTGCAGGAGAGGCAGAAAAACAAAACAAGGTGGAGAAGAACTGTGGATTAAGATATAGGTGCTTTAATAGGTGAAGCAAAACCTGTGCTTGCAAGCAGAACAAAGGAATTCATTCATTGCTTCCCATTGTCAAGCAGATGTTTAGCCAGTTTCTGGAGAGCATGGTTATGAGGAAAAACAAAAACCATTACCGTCAGTGTCTCTGCTTTCTTCTCCTGTTGAGTTTTTATTGCTCAGCATGGTGTCATGTATTATAGAATTCCCCTTTGGACAGTTTGT
Organism: Coturnix japonica; assembly: GCF_054131305.1. Classification (NCBI taxonomy): domain Eukaryota; kingdom Metazoa; phylum Chordata; class Aves; order Galliformes; family Phasianidae; genus Coturnix; species Coturnix japonica. Next base: position 18,036,933 of record NC_140664.1, on the reverse strand, counting down.
ATTAGCTAGTCTGGCTCTGTGTCCTCCCAGTTTCTTGACCTTCTCCAGTCTTAAGTGGAGACAGAGTGGGAAAAAGCCTTTATGTTATGCAAGCACTGTTAAGAAATAGCAGGAAAATTGGTGTTTTAGTCATGAAACCAAAATGAGCACCATAGGAGTTGACAGGAAGAAAATCGACTTGTCCCAGCCAGATTCAGTGCACTTGCAGAGTTTCTGTCTGAGAAGCTCTACTACAGATATTTGAGCACAGGGTTTATTCATGATCTAATGTGACCTCCAGATGTAATGCAGTATCTGGCAGAGAAGTTCTAAGTTTCTCTCAAGCTGAGTTTGATCTTGAGTGCTAAATGTGATTCTCACACTTGGTGGGAACACATCAATTGCTTAGATATCTCTAAGAATTGCCTAATAGTGATAAATCACTTTCCCTTTTTAAAGTTTCAGATTATGGCAGCAAGAATAACATCAGGCCCATTTCAAAAGCTGAACAATATGGTGAGAACAGAGATTGAATAGTGCACAGTAAATTTGGCACGAGGCAAATGACATCTAAAATGAGAAGTAAACAAAACACAGAATAACTGCTGCTTAGACAATCAACAGCTAACCTCTATCCTCAGTGATTTTTTTCCTTGGGAAAAACAATGTTTGATCACGTGCAATTATTTTAATACATGCAAAGAGGTAGCGATCACATAAATGACGTTAGTTTTCTAATATATTTTCTAACTCCTCAGTTCTTCATTTTGTAAAAGTGGTGATGTGTGAGCAAAGCATGTCAGGTTGCTTTGCACTGATCCTCATAGGGGTTGAACCTTTAGAAGGTTTTATCTCTGTTACAGGAGCTAATGAAGTATTAACAGTAACAGATCATAGGCTTCTGCCTGAACACAAAGAAGAAGCACAATGGGACGTGCTGCCACTGAATGTCAGCAGAATTAGCAGAGGAGCGCTTGATAGTTGTGTGTACTACTTGTGGTGGGAAGTAAGTCTGATACATATGAAGACTTGTAGAAGATTATTATACTGTATCTCCTGTAAGATCCCTGATCCCACCTAGCAGGGAGCTCAGGAGAAAGAGTCCTTGTATTCTCATTTCTGAGAATCAAAAGCTGATATGACTCATAGAAACTCAGAGCTATAGTTTCTGATATGGTTTTGTTCAGGCTAAGTTATCATAGAATTACAGAATACATTGTGTTGGAAGTCACCCACAAGGGTCATATAGTTTAACTTCTGGCTTAACTGAGGACCACCTGAAAACTGAACTGTATTTCTGAGGTGCTGTTCAGATGCTTCTTGGATTCCAGGTTAAGGGATTATCCTTGAGGATGAAAGGTACGGAGGATATGTCTGCTAAAACATAAGAGTTTAGAGTCTATTTAGTTTGTGATCTGCAGTTATTTGCAAAGTTGTTTTTTTTTCCCCACTTTGTTTCTAGATGATAACCAATGGCACATCCTTTGCATAATGTTGAGTGTTGGTCAATGTATTAACTTCAGATTTTTTGTCATTTAAAAAAAAACCTGCTTATCTCTTTCTCTTTATTCTTTGTTTTTGCAAATAGTCAAAACTTCATAGAAGTTGAAAATATTTCATAATGGCAAGTGCGTAGTTGCTCTTGTGCATTCATAAAACAAGAATATTCATTAACATATGCCTGTATAAAATCATATGTGTGTTTAGGTCACTCTTTTTTTTTCATTAGAAGTTTCTAATTGGTTCATTTCAATCTCATATAACAGGAAATGTATTTATGAGAGAGTGTGGCACACAATGTTCATAAAAAACCTCAAAATCTAATCTAAAAGAATAATACAGTTAATTTTACATTCGTTCTTAAAGAGAGTGACATGAAACAATGTGCATTTGATACAGTGTCTGAGCTGGGTGGATGTTAAAGGCAACCCAATTGTTTGTGCTTTGAAAAATGACTAAGTGAAAATCGCAGTATGGAGTTTGATGTACACGTGGTTAAATCTGTGATGTTTCAGAAAGCATAAAGAAGACATAACCACTGAAACAAAACTTAGTGATTCATAGTTATTTAACCTTAAACTTTTATCTATTTTCTCTTGATATACTTTGCTAAAAGGCTCAGAATGTCAGGAAAGGGAATTTTGGTAAAATATTCCTTTAAAAATGAATAGATATTAAATGTAACACCAAAAATCAGACAGTAAATGAAAATAAAGTGTGGTTAATTTTCAGCAGGATGCTCTCTTGGAGATAGTAGTGTAGGTGAAAATTCATGAAAATGGGCTTATTAAAATAGAAATGTGACTTAAAAGCACAAAGAGAACATTTTAACTTCTGTTTTTTGATATTATGCATTCGAAGCAGAAACAAAAGCTCTATTTATTGCATCACACATCATAAGTGTGATAGCTTTGGGAGAACTCTGGAAGAACTCTCAAGTGTAAAGGAGTGTTTTTAACGTACATGCATCTATGGGAGAATTGGAAGATTTTCTGTCTGTGAATGTGATAAAAATGTGATATGCCTTGTATTATATAAAAATGATACTTAAATTCATAAAATAAGAATTTTAAATTTTAACTATGCATTACTGACGTGTTTTCACAGAATCATAGAATGGTCTTGGTTGAAAAGGACCAGAATGATCATCTAGTTTCAACCCCCCTGCTATGTGGCAGAGTTGCCAACCACCAGACCAGGCTGCACAGAGCCACATCCAGCCTGGCCCTGAATGCCTCCAGGGAAGGGGCATCCACAGCCTCCTTGGGCAACCTGTTCCAATGCGTCACCACCCTCTGAGTGAAAAACTTCATCCTAATATCTAACCTAAACCTCCCCTGTCTCTTAAGACCATCCCCCCTTGTCATATCACTCTTCACCCTCATAAACAGCTATTCCCCCTCCTGTTTATACTCTCCCTTCAAATACTGGAAGGTCACAATGAGGTCTCCCAGGAGCCTTCTCTTCTCCAAGCTAAACAAGTCCAGTTCCCTCAACCTTTCTTCATAGGAGAGGTGCAAGGTGAAAATAGTTTTTCTGGAGAATAGCTAAGCTACTTTGCTTACCTTTCTATACTCAGTATGTGAATTGCTTATACTTTTATGTAACATTTTACTTCATGGTCCTGTGGAGTTCAGAGCAGAGGAAGTTTTATAGAAGTGGCAGTCACAGTAGCTGACTTATTTTTGTAAAAGTGCTACGTGAAGCAGATACAACTTTCTAATTTGACGCTAAGACAGAATCTGTAAGGATTGGTGTAAACCAGGAATGAAATAATTGACTTGCTAACTTAGCATTTTTATAAAATGCATCAGTTATGTTCTCCATGCCATGCTATGATTGCAAGGGCCCTTCGTTCCTTGGACATTGTGGACCAGCCCTGACCCCTTCTATCAACTGCTCCTACTTGCGAGGGCAGCGCAGTATCACAGTTGTGGTACATCACAGCATGTGTGATGCACACAGCCTGGCTCGAGAATAGAAGTGTGCACATACCACAGCTTGAATCTTTCCTCACCATATGTCTGTAAATTAATACCAACTAATGAAATCATGTGCTGTAATCATGAGTTGAAATCACGAGGAAGTAACTTAAAGCTATAAAGAATCGGATTCCAGCTATATTAATGTGTTTAGGTTTTCTCTAAATATATATATTTAATTTTTATTTTCTATACATCTCTTAAATTTTATTGAAAAGTTTTTGCAATAAATCAAAGAATAACCTCAGTTTATATATATATATGTATATATTTTTTTATGAGATGGAAGTTGTTTGAAGTTGTTGTGTCTTAACCCTGATGACAACAACTTGCTCACTTCCCTGTATTTGGACGAGGAAGAGCACCAGGAGTGTAAAAGAGTGAAAACTCAAGGGCTGAGATAAAGACAGTTGAAAGGTAAAGCTATGCAAGCAGAGCAAAACAAGAAATTCATTCACTACCTTCCATTGCCAATGAGATGTTCAGCCACTTTCAGGAAAGCAGTGATTAGTGTGTACCAATACACTGTGAAAACAAACACTGTCACTCCAAACGTTTCCCCTTCTTCTTCCCGTCTGATCATTCTATATGGCTCCATATGATATGAGATGTCCCCTTGGTCATTTTGGGTCAGCTGTTCTGGCTCTGTCCTCTTACAGGTCTTGTGCACCCCAGCTCCTATCTAGCAGGGCAGCGTGGAAGCAGAAATGTCCTTAGCATTGGCTAAGTGCTGTTCAGCAACATTGGTGTGCTGTCAGAACTTCTTTGATCACAAATGCAAAATAGAGCTCCACACAAACCACTGTGAAGAAAGTTAACTCTGTGCCAGCCAAAACCAGTGCAAAGTTGTATTTGCCATTTATATAAAAATCAAATAAGCTTATGCATTTGTCATTTACCCTGTCATTTATCAGTGTGAAAATAGATCATTTGAATCTACAATCAGCGTGAGCATTGTAGCAGCTGGTAAAGTGGGATGACAGTTAGCTGTAGTTCATGGCCCTTTCTGACCTTACATAGAACCTATGATGTTGCCTTACAAAGTAATTGATAGAGAAAATTGATTCCAGCTATTTGTTAAACTGTGTTTAACTGATTTTCTCAAACTTGAATGGTGGAGCTACTCAGTTCACCAGTTGATCTTAAAACAGAAAAAATCATTAGCAAATGTGCCTCTGACTTCATGCTGATTCCCTAACATGTATATTGCATTATTACCTTGTGTGTCATACTACTTCCTCTGCCTTTTTTTTCCTGTTCTCTGATTGCAAAGTTTGATTTGTAGGAGGGATCATGCTGTCTTACACTTCATACAGCATTTAACACCAGGGATGTTGCCAGGGTGTAGATTAATCATAGCAGGGTAGCTGAACTGCTGTAGAAGAGTGATATTCTGTCAGCTGAGCAAACAGTGTGCCTTCATAGCTTCACTGTACTGAGCAGCTAATAGAAATGCAGAATTCTTAAGAATTTTTAAGAGTTGTCCTGTTGACATCTGGTGGTTTTGTAGGTATTCCACTAGAAGAAGAAAGGAAAAGGGAGGGTGAGCGTTAGCTACTATTGTTAGTTTCATTTCTCTTCCTCTTGCAGACAAACACACATAAAGGGAAGGTGAAGGAAAACAGGGAAACAGAAAATGCATCTCTGTGCATCTTTGTGTTAGTTTTTGTTTGCAAGTCAGTGCTGAAGAAACAACTTGCAAGAAGTCAGCTCAGCATGGCGTAGCTGTGGCATTGCCTTCAGCTGCCTTATTCAGCATTGGCTCTTGGGGGTGCTGCAGCCATGAAGTTGTTGCAGTGAAGAAAGTGATCTGATGGCAGTAAGGCAGAAACAGGAAAAAGGAAGTAAAAGGTAAAAAACAGCCCCAAAACACTTAGATAACCTTTGACTCTTACCTTCTAGCCTTTGTCTGTTGTTTACAAGTAGCTGCATGAAATATCTTTTATTTAAAAAAAAATTGGTCTGGTTGGGATATTTCTCAGAATAAATGCTTATTGTTGTTTTGGTTATTGGGCAACAAGAGTTGATGGGGGGCAAATGGCCTCATGTCAAACGATGACTAAATAAATAATCCAGTGTAGCCCATTCTTCACCTGTTTTTTTTTCATCCCTCGTATAAAGCATTCTGATTAGCTTACCATTCATTGTTAACACAGAATCTGTATATTACATTCAATGAGAAAGATTGCTGCTCTGTTGCAAGCACAGGATTGTTTCCTGTTCAGCGTCTTCATATCCTGAGTTCGTTGGGAATGAAATATAGCGACAGACCAATGGTAGACATTAGTGAAGATGAACATTTCAAATGCACTGACCCAAATGGTATCGAAAGTCTAAGTTTAGGCCTTAAAACCTTGGCAGAATCCTCTGTAAGCTAGTGTTCAACTTGGGAAGCTTTTTTTAAAGTTATCATTATGGCACTGAGAATGTTGCATTAGTATCCTATTCCAAGGTGCAGAAAACCACATGATTGCACTGATGAAAACTGACCTTTTTCACTCTTGAGAATTCCTTCATTTTGTAAATGTAAAGAAAGAATAAAATGTTTATTAATTGCATAAAGTATAAGAGTATAACAGAGTTGCTGTTACTTTTCAGTTCTACTAAAAATGTTTCAAACTCTCTTCAGTATCCTGGTAGCTTGTATTTAAAGTGTTTAATCACAGGTTTTAAAGCTCTGAGGAGCTTTTTAAAGCTCCTCCTAAAGAACGAGTCGCTTTGAGCATATGATCTAACTTCTGCATCTTAGTAGCTTCCTGTCAGATACTTCAGCCACTCTTCCATTCCCTTCCCTTTCTAGCTTTGAAATTCCACCCTTGGAAACTCATTTAAGCTTAGACATTCACCGAGCACTCTCTGGATCCTACAGTCTTCATCACCCTGAAGTTCTAGACAGTAGTTTTTGTGGAGGCCAGTGTTAACATCTTTTGCCTATGAGAGTTAGCTAGATATGTCTAGTTTGCTGTATATCTTTCCAGTATTCTTGGATATCAAGCTCTGGTTTGAAGAGAGTAGTATTTTTCTGGTTTTGTTGTAAAACTAAGAAGAAATGTTGATAATAGCTGTTAGAATGTTAGTGATACACATCACATGATTTCATTTCAACGTGTACATCAAGATGATGAATTTTCCAGCTTGTATAGTATTCTTTTAATATTAGTCCACATTTAGTTATAAAGATTCCTTCTGCTGCTGAGTAGTACCAAGGCACTGGATAACTAGTATTAAAAGAAATCAGTAAAAAATTAAAGTAACCAGCCTGATTGTTGCCATGTGTGGTAAAGCTGCTCAAAAGCAAATGCTAGAAATGTTTTATTCACTTTGTCACTCAGTGACATCTTGTTCTGTATTGAACAAAGAAAGTTCAAATGCATCTGTCAGAAACCACCTGTCGTGTAGCTTGATACTGTTCCTTATTAGATCTGGTTTGCTTTGGGTGAGAACAATCACAGTTACTTCTGTTTGCTGAGTTTCAGTACAAATATTTATTGTCCTATTTAATACTTTACAGTTAGTAAGTTTTGTATTAAGTTCTAATCAGAAATATCGGACATGCACAGATTTTGTCAGCTTTTCAGAAAACAAAGCTAAATTGATAATTTGATTCTTTTTGGACAGTATTTGCTTATGTGAAAATCATAATTAATTTCCTTTTTTATACTACTACATACCTGTCATTTAACAAACTGGCAAACGTTTTGTGAATCCTCATTTGAATGTTTATTTTTGTAAACTACATTATGAATTGTAGGTGGACAGGTAGTGTAATGATTGGTGGCAAAATGTAATGTAAAGAGTGGAACTGGTTCTTGCTTGTGGAATGAGCCATTTCTGCTTGAAACAGAATCAAAGCAGGACTGATAGGATAAAAAAGTAGTGTAGTCCTTTGCTTTGAACACCCGTGCTTAATTTTTCTGTGGTGATTAATCCCTAAAAGGTGATAAGTGTACGAGCCAGAAAAAAAGAACATCTGTTCATTTCACAGTGTTATAAGATTTTACAGATTGGAAGGGACCAGCTGAAGTCATGTAGTGCTCCTGCTCAAGTTGAATCTGAATTAGCAGTATATGCTCCAAGTCCAGGTGAGGGAAGGGATTTTCCCACTCTGTGCTGTTCGTCCCTCATTAAACAGTTGTAAAGGGCATTAAATCCTAACCTTTTGCTTTCTGCTCTCAGGGAATACTCAACTCTTGTATCTACTGAAAAACTCCATGGTATTCCTGTTTGCCATTTTTCCACACTTTTTTTTAGTGTCTTTCACATAGCAGCCCTTGCCCTTGAGGATGTTGATAAATTTCTCATGCTCCTTCTCCATTGGCTGATAGAGACTTCCATGCTCTTTATAAACATGTTAAATGGTGTTGGCTTCAGGATTGATTCTGGAGGACCCAATTAATTCAATTTCTGATCACTTCTACTATTTGAACCAGGCAGTCCAACCAACCTACTTTTCATGCACTTTACTATTTGCTTGTCCAGTCCACATCTTGGACTGTAAGTGTGCTATGGAGGAGTGTGTCAAAGCTATTATCATTCACTTGTTCACCCTGCCAGTCATCTGATCAAGGACGGCAATTGGGTCTTTCTGCCATGTGTGCCTGCATGTACCCAGGCACTCAGGGAAAACTGTGTTGGCTGTTCACATTAACTTGCCCTTTTGCTGTTTGGAAGTAGCTTCCAGTTAGATTTGCTTCATAACCTTCCTGTCAGGATTTTGGAGACTCACATCTACACTCATTAGGTGAAGACTGATAGTACATTCGTTATCCCTGCTGTTGAACCTATGATGCTGTACTTGACATTGTGAGGCCTCATCTCGATTACTGTGTTCAGTTTTGGGCAATTCATTACGGAAAGGACATTGAGGTGCTGGAGCAGGTCCAAAGAAGGGCAACAAGGCTTGTGAAGGGCTTGGAGAATATGACCTGTGAGGAGAGACTGACGGAACTGGGGCTGTTTAGCGTGGGGAAAAGGAGGCTGAGGGGAGACCTGATTGCTCTATTCCAATATCTGAAAGGTGCTTACAGTGAGAATGGAGTTGGTCTCTTCTCACTGGTGACAGGTGACAGGACAAGGGAAATGGCCTCAAGTTGCACCAGGGTAGGTTTAGGTCAGATATCGGGAAAAATAACTTTACAGAAGGGGCTGTTAAGCACTGGCATAAGCTCCCCAGGGAGTTGGTTGAGTCACCATCCGTGGATGTGTTTAAAAACCATTTGGATATGCTGCTCAGGGACATGATTTCACAGAATCACAGAATTGTAGGGGTTGGAAGGGACCTCTAGAGATCATCAAGTCCAACCCCCCTGCCAAAGCAGGCTCCCTACACCATGTCACACAGGTAGGCGTCCAGGCGGGTCTTAAATATCTCCAGAGAAGGAGACTCCACCACCTCCCTGGGCAGCCTGTTCCAGTGCTCTGTCACCCTCACTGTAAAGAAGTTCTTCTGCACATTTGTGCGGAACTTCCTATGCTGTACTTTCATCCCATCCATTTGGTGGAGGTTTGTTAGTTAGGGTACTATGGTTGGGTCATGGCTAGACTTAATCTTGAAGGTCTTTTCCAACCTGAGTGATTCTACGATTCTGTGCAGCCAATTCTGAAAGATTCATTGTCTGAAAGATTCAGTGGCTCTGTAGCCCAACAGAGAAAGAGTGTTGGAGTGTAAAAATGTCTGGTTTCCCTTCCCAGGACCTTAATTTCTGTCTGGATAACCTATCTTTTATAAGATTGGTAGCACATTTATAAACAGAAAGAACCTCTTCAATCAGTTTCTGACTTCTTGGAGGTTGTTCTGTGAAAATGCCTTTCCTGGTACTCTTGGTCATAATTTCAAATGTGCAGAAAAGCCTCAGTTGGGTACCTAAATTATTGGAAGAGATAAAAGCCTGAATGAGTGGTGTTCCTTCTGCTTCTGTTGACTAGATCCATGCCGTCTCTTTGTCAGTTTTTTGAGTTTCTGGATTCTGTTTTGAGACTACTTAACTTCATTATCTGTACTTACTTCAGTGCATGATTGAGACATTTTAAGTAGTTTTCTTTTAGCCCTTGTAGGAATCAAGCAAGTAAGCCACTTTAAGTCTTATCATTATTTCTTGCCTGTGCAGAGATGGCTGTAAAGCCAAGTATGCTTTATGTTCACAAGTATTTGAAGTCTTTAAGTATGACCTTTAACTTTATTGAAAACAACTTTCCAACTCCTTCTTGCTCTGTGTAGACTATAATAGGTCAGTTGTGAGAGGAAGCCATTTGAGGCCTATGTGTGCTACAGCAAGGCAGAGGAATAATCACTTTTGTGGAAAATTTAACTGGACAGTTACTTTTTTTTCTTGAATGTTGAGGCTTGCCTTCTTCAAGGTGTGTGCATTTTCCTGCCTGGTCAGACCCATGTTATAGTTATGACATTTTGTTTATCTCCCTGAGTTAGTAAGAAATATTAAAAATATTAACCAGACGCGAATAAGGTAGTGCTCTTATTTTTAAATGAGAGAAAAACCCACCAAAACCAACAGAAAAAAAAAGAAATCTGAAGACTGTCACACTAAGTTGCTTTTGTGTCTCTGTCCATGTTATTATTTGTGTACAAGGTTAGGAGTCCTGGTATGCAGCTCCTTCCTAGAATGATTAGAGGAAATTTGCCCTTCTTTCCCAGGGGATGAATGATAATGATTTTGTGTTTTGCTTCCTTTAAAAATGACTTACAGCAGCCATAATCAATTGATTAGTCATTGCAGTCATTGGCATTCAAACTAGGATAGGTTTTGGGGAGTACATTTCTGATGGATATGAGTTAAGATAAAATATGTTAATTATAAGCATCATAACTGATACTGCAATTCTGTTCCATCTTATAGAAAATAGTTTGCATTTCCTGTCTATCTGAAATTTCATATAAGAAGTCTACATTTACAATTTAACAGATTATATTTGCATTACATAAATATGCTTTTTTTTTTTTTTTTTTTTTTTTTAACTAAAGTTGTGTTGAGGGACATGTTTAAGTGATACCTGTTGATGGTTGGTGAATTGTAGGGCTGGATGATCTTGTAGGACTTTTCCAACCCCCTCCAACTATCTGTGATAGTTGACCATCTTTTTTTATCTTCTGTTTGGGAAGGTTAACATTCACCAAATATTTTTAATGCTACGTAAACACATTTAAAGTTTTATTGCTTCATTTAAGGGGATTGTGCGTGTTGAACTCTCAGAGTTTTAAGAAACTGCTAATAATACAACTATTTTAATTTCTGTGCTTTTCAAATATTTTAATAATAATAGCCTTTTTCAAATCTTGTATCAATAATACAGAGTACAAATACTTCACTTTGTTTCAGGGAAGTCTGAGCCTGTTTTTTTTTTTCCTTTTTCTTTCTTTTTTTCCTGATATGATAATAACTATAATTAAGAGTACACCAATGATAGGAATTTTACAGTTCAGTAATGGTTTCAGTAACAAGTTGTTTTCATATGAAGTTTCTCCACTTACATCCTGAAATCATGCACAGGATCAACATCAGACCTCACAGATGAGTATTGATTGGTATAGCCACAGCGCTCTATCACCTGTGGCTGATGGAATGTTAGTTGTAAGCCATAGTTTTCTGTGTTTTTGGCATGCATTTTAATAGCAGGTTAGACGTACCAAAGCATTTTCAAGTTTTCTAAAGTTCCCAATTTAATTAATTTTAAAAAGAGAATTTTCTTTGTTGTTATATTCAACTAAGATTACCTCAGTTACAGTGGTAGTGAACAGTGCTAATCCCATTCTGTTTTGCAGAGGTTCTTACACTGTCCTCTTCAACATAGTATCTTTAGTCTCTCAGTCATGCATTAAATGACATGACTAACATCTGTTACATTGGGTTTGTTCTCTCACATTCTCTCCCTGGGGGAGGAAATTCATGTGCACTTAGTGTGGCTTGTTTTAAAATGGTGATTTTTAAAATATGTACATTTCTTTGTGTTCATAGAGATGAGAGCAGGATGGTTTGGGAGTTGAGGGTTGTTATAGAAAAGGTCTCTCTGTTTAAATGTATTAAAACCATTTCTGTCCCGGAGGAGTAAAATTTTTGGCCACGATCTTCATTCTGAACTTGCTGGTCACAAGATGCTGAATATTTTGTTGATAAGAAGTGAAGCTTTCCACTTGACACTGCACTGTTAGGAATCAATGCAGAGAGCAGAAAACCATGCCACAGCCCTTATGGTAGAAAAATGTAGTAGATGGAATTTGATAATGGCTGATAGCTTATTGCTGACGAGTTTGGCATTATCGTGACTGAGATAGCTAGACATAATGGCGGCTGATAAATGTGAGGACCAATGAAGATTAAATGGAATGTCCTGACAAACTGGGAGAGGATAAGGCAGCTGCAGGTACTGATTTATGGTAGGCCATTATCAGGAGAAATTCCAAAGAGAATTCTTAAATATTTAAGTGAGTAGATAATTTGAGGGTATATGTCTTCAACCAAATAGGAATATGGTTATTTCAGAGTGGTCTGTTCTGCCTCTTGACTTCAGCTTGTTCAGCTTCAGCCCACTTTTCTTCATTCCTGAAGCGACCTTGTGTCAGTAGCAAAAACCCTGTTATCGATATAATTGGTAAAATCATCACATCCTGATGCTAAGTTGGGCTTTGAAACATTATAGAAAAATTAGGCAAGATTTCTATAGCCATGATCAGTGTAAGTCTTGCACTTATTTGCAAAGATATAAATACATTTTATATATAGAAGGCCATTTTATTGAAATCAAAAGAGCCTGCTATTTCCTTTCAAGAACTGTGGAAGAGAGCAGAGTGCTTCCATCATTACTGTCTGTTCTAAGAGTATTCTGCAAATCAGAGTTGTTTTGCAGCATTTTATTGGTAGTAAAAAACATTGCTTGAAATTAATTAGCTAGTCACTGTATCTGTTTTTTTTTTTATAGGCTGGTATAGAGTCTCTTGTTTAATACAGAAATGAGGGTGCTTCCAGCCTTGTGTTTTCCAAGGACTTCTATTCCAGGTCTATTATTTGAGCTGTCTTATGAGCCACTGTATACATGTTCTCCATAAAGCAAAGAAGATCCTTTTACACACACTTGGTAAAATTTACTATTTTCCCAGCAATGCTATTATTAGAGATACTAAAACATAATAATTTTAAGGAAAATGAAAAAACGACCTCTATAGTCATACAACCTATAGAGATTTGTTTGAAAGTGAACAAAATCAGCATTTTTATAAGTATGTATTTTTCAAGTTATCATTATTTAAATTACTGTACATTGCACATGTGAAATAAATTCAGTTTTCACGTTGGTATTGCATGAATGGCTGCTTTAAAATGTGCCCTATGTATAGAATGCAGCCTTTATTCTTAATGTGCATTTTGTTATTTATCTTCTTATAAGGATGCTTATGTAACTGAAAATATATAATGTTCAGTTCAGTTAAATCTTATTTTTTCATTTTCATGATTGTTAATAATATGTGAATAGCACCTGATGGCTTATGTTGGAGAGAGGTGATCAGTTCACATAGGAAAACTTCAAAGTGCATTGAGTGAATATTAAGAGAAAGTAAGATGAATTAAGTAGAGTTTAAAGTTAGATAAGGGACTGCTGTGATCTGATTTTATCCACCAAGTATGTTATCAAATCTCTGAGCAATTGCTGCATCAGGCTCAAGAAGGTGGGAACTGAAGATGAATGTACTTAGAAATTAGTTCAAAACTGACTTAAAGTTGTGATTTTTCATTGCAATTGTGAGTATAATGTTTCAATACTTATAAAAACTCACCTGTGAAAATTTACATTTTACTTTTGGTCATTTTGATTTTATAACTTTGGTTCCTTGATGAACGTTCTCTGCCTTTGGTGCGAAGGGAGCGTCCATATTAGTAAGGAACCACAGTGCTTTCCAAAACACTTGGATAAAGGTGTTAAAGAGTTAAATTTTGTTTCTCCTTTAGATTTGCTGCTAATGCTTTTGAAGCCAAATTATCTGCCTGGATAGGAATTTGGAAAGTAGGTTTTCTTTTATTTTTTGTCATCAACCTAACCTGTTCTTTGTGTCTAATATACTTCTGTGAATCACAAAGTAATAATAAAAATTTTGGTTAGTTGGGTTGCATAGATTTTGTTCTAAGCTATTTAAAAAGTTGAGGTATAAATATAAATATAAATATATATATATATTTCTGGCTATGGTGTTTGTGGAGACGTAGAGAAGGGTAAACACAAAATCCATTCTGAAAAGTGGAGATGAAATTGCTGGAAGAATATCCTGAGAGTTGGAAGTGATGCAGCCCAGTTTAAATCCCAGAAAAGCAGTAGAAGAAATAAGTTCTAAGTATCTAGAAGATAATGAGGGAATGAATAATAGACAGTGTGAATTTATCAAAAGCAGATCATGACAAAAGTCTAATTTGATTCTGCAACAGGTAACAGGTTCTGCAGGCAGAGAAGTGGCAGCAGATAATGTGTCTTGACTTGAGGAAGGCTTTAAGATCATCTTGCAGAACATATTCCTCAACAAGTCAGGATAGGTGATACAAAGAAAGCTGCTGTAGAATAGTAATAAATGCCAGTGAAAGTGGAAAAGTTTTACTGTGTAGCCTTGGCTTCTTTCCTGTCTAAATGAGAAAATGTACCAAGTGAAACTTGTGGAGCTGTCCAAACACCGGCCATTCTTAATGGTGGACGTTTAGCGTAAACTTAGAAGCATGTTAGGAAATGGTCTCAGTAAACTGGTCATACGGTCTAAAGTTCTTGAATGGTATTCAACAGGGTCGTTAACCAGTAAGGACTATACTTAGATCTAACCATTTATGTAGACTGAAATTAGCAGTGGGTTGTGTGCAATTCTGAAGTGCAATATCTAGGTTTTAAACTGCAGCTCAAAATAGCAGTGGATCAGTTGACAGCATTCCAGGTGAGATCTCTAGAAAACATGCCCTAAACAGGTGCTGAACAAGTTCAACAGGCTTTAGGACAGATGGATGTGGGTGATTTTCAAATAAATGAAAGGTTGATGTTCTTCATGGTTCATAGTAGATGGTGATGCAAGAAGTATTGAGCTTATATTGTAGTTTAGGATGATCAGATGAGATGCAAAGTCCTGGGCCTGGTTCTTATTAAATGTTCTGCTATTTAATGCACTGTTCTCATTTACTCCCACTCATAGCAGTGTTTTGAACTCGTACTTGAGATAGGCCATGTTTTTTGAAAATAACTGTGACTGAAACGCAACAAACTCACCCTTCCATCAGGCACTTCTGCACTTTAAAAAAATTTAACCCCCATGCTGATCTTGAGTACATTTTTCATTAATTAAGATGTTTTATTTTCTCTCAGCCTTTTAAAGCATAAATATATTTTCTTCCTTCCTTTGAAGAAAGGGATTGGTATTTTCCTACAAAACAGAAACATAAAAATTCACCGGTTTATTAACTACAGAATTGCTTTTAAAACTCGTTATCTGTAGGTTGCCTTTACTTCTCATTTTTACTAATAATGTGGATTTAAGAGAACAGTGAATTTACATTATTTAGTTTCCTGCTACCACTAGAAATGTACTTAGAGTACTTAATGTTGTAACTCTGCAAAATGAGTTTACTATTGAGTTTTTCAAGGAAGTTTACCATGTGCTACATTTTAAATCATGGGACTATTGTTAAGGTTAGCTTGGATGTTGCTTTGTATTTACTAATTTTCATATATATATAGTATCTTCATGAATGGCAGTTCTGTTCACTTTAAATACACCCTAATTGCAAACAGACATGAATGAATGCTTATGATTAGTTGGAAACAAGAACAATGAGTGTCTGCTTTACAAAAAGGTTTATGAGATTGTCCAAAACTGCAAATCACAATTCTGTTATTAGAAGTTCAGAAGTGATTTTCACAGTACAGTTTGAATAAACTGCATTTATAAAGAATATTGCTGACAAAAATACTTTTTTCAATAGGTAGCATTACATTTATGCTTATAGTATAGATATAGATTTGTTGAGAGGATAATGAGAGATCATCCTTTTCTTCTGCTCTTGCTTTCCATGCACAAGTAGACTTGTAGCCAGTGTTTTGTAATGTAAAACTTGGTACTCTTACAAATAATCACACCATGTATATTTGGGAGAGGGAATTCTGGGTTCTTATTTGGTTGCAATCTTCAAACCAAAAAGTTTTTTTTTTTTTTTTTTCTTTTCTTTTTTTTTTTTTTTTTTTTTGTGTTTCCTTGCAATAAAGCAGAAAAGATTAAGATTCTTTGTTATAAAACCATGTATCAGACATCATTTCCTTTCAGGAAGTTCGGCTATTGACTGAACGTTGAAACATTAATCACTGAGAGAATACTGTATTTTAAATTTAATTTTATTTAATTTGACTGTAACGTTTAATTGTACATGTAAAATTTTCATCATTATTTGGTGAAAACTCACAAAGGCTACCAACCCATGTACTTCATGGAGCCTCTGACTGTAGTCAGATTTTTTGCAGCTTGAATGGGAAAGTTAATTTAGGAAAAAAATATTAAAAAAAAATAGAAGAAAGTCAGAAAACTGTAAGGCTGTTAACAGTTTCATTATAGTTAATTTGTATCTTCAAAAATCTCCATTAAAAGTAATTACACGACTGAAGTTTTTCACCATTTCTGGAAGATGATTTTGTTTATACAGAAATGTCTGCACTATTTTCAGAAATCATTTTGAGAAGTTTTTGAACCAGAAGAAGAACAAATTTAGATGTTTCATCAATTTGACCTATTGGCCTTCCCTATTAATTTATATGAGATCTCAGAAGTTAGATATTTGGCCAGCAGGAGTAATCATACTTGTGTGTGAGTAGCTGTCCTATGAAACCCAATTAAAGGAGTGCAGGTTGCTACAATAAACTTTGTTGTATTACTATGAATAACACTTTCCTAGATTAAAAAAAATCCTCCTGTTTGAAGGCATTGTCACAAAATTTGTTTGGAATGCAGTTGTTCTCTCAGTGTTGCCTCCACTCTGTAAGAAATCTCTGTCTTGTTCAGGCAGTGAGGCTTCACAGTCTAAGAAATTCTAATTTGCCGTCTGTTGTGTAGTATTCCACTTGGTGAATGTAGTCATTGTTATTTAATAGGCAAAATGACTTATCAAGACCAAGGTAATTGCTAATGCATTCCAATTAGTTATAGAGTTAAAATAAATTTTTATTTGATTCACCTATTGACAACTGAGACCAGGACTCTACATTTCACCATTGAACTTTGTGATATTATAAGCATCTGGGAAAGCATTTCCTGTGGGCAGTGCTTGGAATGCCATCTACTGTTGAAAAACAAACGGGTGGGTGCAAATAAAACCATTCCAAAATTGCTTATTTTGGAGTAATTTGTTCAAAAATTAAATGAGGGCTCCTTTCCTCTGAAAGTAATGCCTCCTATTTTATTATGCTGATATAGCAGTAGAGGTCGAAGACTGCTTTTGGTATTCCATTATATGTTGTTGCTGTGTGACAGATGGCAGTAAAGGGGCAGCCTGACAAAATGGTATCTGACATGGAAGCGTTGGTGAAGCAAAGGTGTGTCACTGAATTCCTCCATGCAGAAAAAATGGCACCAATTGACATTCACTGGCACTTGCTGAATGTGTCTTGAGACCAGCCAGTGGATGTGAGCACAGGGAGGTGGTGAGTGGTGCATTTCAGCAGTGGTGACAACAACAGTGGATCAGCTCCACTGGTGCAAATTTCTGCACCTCGTCTGTTGAAAAAGCATAGCTAATGGTGGTGATTATGCTGAAGAAGAGTGTTTTTTAGCACAGAATTTGCTTTGTCAAATAGTGTTATTATGCTCTTTTTATCTATTATAATTTCCATGAAAATAAATAGGAGGCATTACTTTTGGAGTGACCTATATATTTACAGTGTTACATCTTCACATGTATTACTTGCAAGGCCATCTTTTTTGCTGTGTATTATTTTGTAAAATTCAATTATTTCTCCAAAAGTGGATTAAATGTCTGTTTGATTTCAATAGCCTAGCTTTTGTATCAGTTTTAAGATTAGGCTTTCCACTTTGTTTTATGACTTCCTGAAATATTTCAGTTAGTCGCACAAGAAATTAACATGTAAGTTCCATTTAAAAAGTCTCTTCTTTCCAATAGGGATTAATGGAAACTACATTCAGTAAAGTCACAATTCAGACACTATAATAAATATGTCTTAAAAATGCTTCCGACCCAGTTCAAATAAAACATTTTTAGCATTTTTGCTTAATATCTGAGTAGATACACCTACAAGTGTAGAAAAATTTAGACTACTTTTAGATAAATTTTCAGTGTATTCTGAAGCTTTCTTTTAATAGAATTAAATACTCAGAGAAAGACTTCTTCTGACACTCTTGTTCTTCCCCTGCAACTTTTAAAATGACATTTATTTTCCTTTTCAAGGAAAAGACGTGTAGGACAACAACTAAAATCTGTTACTGAAGTTCACTATTAAAATTGTGCATGGAAATATCAGATTTACTGAGGCTTGAGTAGTTTTGTCTTTTACTTAGAGAAAAGAGTATGAATTTGTTCTACAAAGAAAATTAGTTCCACCCCAATCAAAACAATGACATCTTGTATGCAGAAACTTGAATTTTCTGAAGTAACATGAGACATAAGAATGGAATATTATCTTAAGGATTGTATTGTAGAATCGTAGAATCATAGAATATGCCAAGTTGGAAGGGACCCATAAGGATCTTTGAGTCCAACTCCTTGTTCTACACAGGACCACACAAAAATCAGACCATATGGCCATGAGCGTTGTCCAGATGCTTCTTGAGCTCCAGCAGCTTAGTGACATGACCTGTGCAGCTTGGTCCATGTCCACCACCCTCTGGTGAATAACCTTTCCATGATATCCCACCTCTCTTCCCCAGACCACATGCAGGAGTCCTGGGCTCTGTGCCAGGGGACAGAGGCTCTCACCCAGAAGGTTGATCTGCAGCACTCCCTTCAGGACCCTCAGCATCTTGTTGGCTTTCATTTCTGGGCTCATCAGAAAGATGTTGTGGGACATAAAGAGCTGGAGAATGTTCTTGTAGTGGGACTGGGACAGCACGGGGCAGATGATTTTGTTCAGGATGAGGAACTGGAGGATAGTTTCTTTCCTATTGACTTTGTTAAGCTGTTCTTAAAAAATAAGGAAAGTGAAACCAAAATTTGGTTAAATTCAAAATAGTAACTATAGCAAAGCAGAAGCTACTACTGAGGGCAGGTCTCATGTTATTTTTTGCTTTATGATTTTTGTTGTTGCCTGTTTCTGTATATCCTCTCAGCAGCCACCAGCCACCCAGGTGGGCAGCAGCTGGCACGCTCCACATGGAAACTGATTGCAGTGCTGACGGTTACAAACACCCACTCGTGCTGTGATAACCAAAATACTCATTTGCTAAATATAGGAGATAGCGGCATTAGCTCAATTTAGACAGCATAGTTTGTTTGAACACTAGATTTTCAACCCTTACCTTTTAATATCACCTCCCTGGTCAGGTCCTCCTGCTTCCAGTTTTGGTTAACCTTCAAGAGAGAGCATTGATCTGTGAACTAATTACTGAAGCTGCACCTAATGTGGTGGATACCATTCAATAGAGTACTTATTCATTATTACAGTTGTACTTCAGTCATTTTCCCATGTGTTGATGTGTCATGAGACACTCAATTTATGGTTTTAATATCAAGACTGTAACAGAAATGAAAAAAATTTGTCCAAGATAGAAGTGTAGGAGCTTTCTGTTAAAGGAGCAGGTGCAACCCAGAAAAATCTCCTGGAGGTCATTGTCACCGGTCTTGAAAGGATTAATTTCCTTGTTCCTTAGTGGAAGAACAAGGGGGTGACCAAAATGGCGATGTATCTAAAGGCTCTTCTATGAGCAGCTCATGAAGAAAATATTATTTAAGATAATTAACTCATTATGCTTACATGGAGCAGAAATGATTAGCTTGCCCCATATGAAGCATCATCTATAGGTCTGCTTATACGTAAAGTAGGTATGGAGTTCTCTTGTTTCCACTCTTTATTATCTCTTCAGCCTGTACTTCAGTTGTTTTTTAACCACTTCAGCATGGATTTAGATGGGCCTTGAATTTATTCACTTTTACAGGCACTGTTTCTATTGCAAGTACCTAACTTATCCACCTGCTTGCCTAGTAGTATTGAATGTCCAATTACCTCTCACCTCAGGTCTTCGAGTTGTTTTAGCAGAAGCTGCTGTTATGATCAGGTCAAAATCAGTTAGGAAAATCACCTGAACACTTCTTCAGTGAAATCTTTCATTTGAAAAGACATTATTGTACTGTTCAAACTATGATCCTTCTTCTTTCAATTAATTTTACTATCTAAATCAATTAAAAAATATATCATTGGAACAGTCATATAAAAGAAAATTTCACCTTCATAAAAAGACATTAAGCTTAATATTATAAGTTGGATTTTCTTTTAGTATCAGTGGAGTGATCAGTTCACATAATCAGTTCAGCTAACATGTAAATATTTCCAGTTTCCACTCAGGCAAATAGCGTGGCATTGAATTCAACCTTCCTAACTGTTCTTGGAGTTAAGAATACTTAACATTGTGTAATTCCAGCTGTAGAGGTGTCCTCATTCAAGAGAGTTGCTGATTTTACACATTTGTGCTGTGTTTACTAAGAGCTGATGTGAGAAAAGTCATAAATTCTGTATCATGCATCTTTACTTCAGACTTAAGTTATGAGTTGGTAATCATTGCACAGTAATCTTTGGTTTCCAGCTTGTCTCTGCGTTGAGGGAATATCACTGGGATACCATCCTGATGATTTGGAAAGAGTCCACAGTAACAAATCTAGTAAAATGTGTCAATGGACCTTGCAATCTATGATAGTGTGGTGGAAGCTTCTGAGCATGGAGGAGCAGATGACCTCTCTCTTAAACACAGTCGCTAGTTAGACCTGGAAGTGGCATCCCTTTAGTGGTCTAACTTTGCAGTTATGCTCTGAATGCCATTTTGAGTCGAAGAAAGCAGGAGGTGAGGGAAAAGGAGAGCAGAAGAGCAACAAAATGTTGTTTAAAATTTTTTTTGGGTTATTTTCCGAGGTGTGTTGGGGATGGTTTCTTTTTCTACATAACAAAAATAGCGATGGCAAATACTTAAAAAATTGTGATGTTCATGTACTATGAGAATGGGAATATATAGATTCCTGATAAAGGTATTGTATCCATTAATTGGAATTTTTAAGAAGTGCTGAAGACTGTGATATCACTTGCTTTTGATTTCCTTACCACCTTCTCATATAATTTTCAGCCCAGTTCATATTGGGTAATAGTATATTTTTTGTAAGATTCATTAAATATTCATTACTAAATATTCATTTAGTGACTGCATTTTAATTTGTGAAAAGTTTCCTGAAGGGTTTCAGAATTCTTTGTTATAGATTTACAGCAGTCCTGTCAATTAGCAGTATGTCCATTTTTTGGACAGCTGAGCAAGAAATAGCAGTGCCCAACGTAAAATCCCTAATCTGATTTAATAGTTTTGTCTTTAATCTTTGCTTTTCACTGTGTTTGCATTCACTGTGTTGATTTTCTAATTAGCCAGTCTTTTTGGAGTAGTTGACATCTGTTAATAATGGGAGAGAATTCTGAGGAAAGAGAATAATGTCTTTGCCTGAAGCCAATGCGTTGGCATCTTGACCCTTGAGCGAGCTTCTGGCTTTATAGTATTCTTCACAATAGTGGGATCTGGAATGCAAAGAAGAAAATACAAACTCAGAGGGCATTATTAAGTTGAATTCACTTTGTAATGTGTGTGGGTGTAGTAGTTGGCATTCCTGCTGTTGTGTTTATTTGAAAGATAGTTGCTCTTATAGTTTTTTTTTTTTTTTTTTTTTTAATGTATATAACTGGAAATCTATATTTAAGATAAACTTATTTCCACAGTCTTCACTCAACACTTCTCTCCTTCATTTCTATTAACACAGCTGGAGGTCAGTGTCAGTATTCTATCTGTAAAGGAAGCAAGATGTAAAGCTTCTTTTTATAGAACGGAGACTATCTCTCATTGTTCCTGTACGATTTGCTTTGGGGAAATGAGATAGGTCTCTGCATTAATATTTAATCTCATCTTAATTCTTAATCAAGTTAAGTGTAACATGCCTTTCTCTTTGAGACCATGTATATTCTGCTTTGAGTTTCGGGCCACTAGGCTCTGTGTTCCCAAAAATGAGCGTTTCATAGTTGTGTTCCATTTGCTGGAATTTAATAAGCAGTGCTGTTAATGAAAATAGCCATTGTAAAAGCATCAACAACTTCATTAAAGTACTACTGACAACTTCAATTATATCATTAATTTTAATAATAAACACTTTTTTATTTTTTTAAGTCCTGGATAAGGGAAATCCGAATTTCAGTCAATAGATTTGTATTTCCAGTCCTCTCAGCTTCATCAAAAGGGCCAGAAAAGCCTACTGTCCTAAGCTGGCCTTTCCTAGCCTTGCTGAGATGGCTGCAAGGGGAGGGCTGTGTTCTGAGTTTTCATGGTGGAGGGGAGCACAGAAAGCTTCTGTCCTACTGCTGAGCAAAGGAATGCAGCTCCTGGACTGTAACAGTGCCTATGAAAGTGGCATGGAGTGCCATGCCTTGTGCTCCACTCAGTACTTCTAGGAGATATTAGGTATGCCAAGACTGTTACTACCAATGTGATCTTGTGCTTGTAGGTCCGTGGATGGCAAAGCTGTGAATTTTGAGTGCAATATTGTGTTTGACATAGATATTGAGATTATATTCCTGGCAAGGATGGCTCATTCTGAAGTTTGGATATCCCCAGACTTCACTGGAAGAGGATTAAGTACCTGTTTAATTTTGGACATCTAGAAGGTGTAGAGTGTATTTTATGGATCATTACTGTGAATTTAGGCACCTGAATTCTACTCACGTGCTTTTGCAGTTATGCACTATGATGCATGTAAATTGGAGAAGAGGTGTGCTGGCAGAACATTCATTAGTTTTCCTGTAACCAGTACATCATTTGGGAAGAATATTGTATGGCTTTGGCACAGTGGATTTTAGAGAAGTGCTTTTCCTGTAGGTTGAAGAACAGAAAAATTTTTAGGATATTATACAGTTGAGAAAAAATGGGTCAATATATACACTTCCTTCACTGTGTTCTCTCCTGCTTTCTTTTCCCTCACTTTTCTATTTTGTCCTCTTACTCATTCTCTGTTCCAGTGAGACTAGCCATAATTTTTGAAGAAATTTTTAGTACCCAGGGAGAATCTAACGCTAAAATAAGTGTTCAGTGATACTCAAGTTCCAACCTAGTGATGCTACTATCTGGAAAGGATCAAAGGGGTCTGGCACTTGCAGTGTGCAGGCTTGCAGAGGATCACTACAGGAATGGTGCTATGAACATTTCAAAGGACGGAGGTTGCAGTCCACTGAATGCAAAGTGTTAATATTCCCTATTGTTGACAAGTAGAAAAATACTGTCTTGTTTTAAAGTGAAGTAAATTATGCAGTATATGAAATTATGTATAGATATAAATAGAATGTTAACTGATGAAGGCTTCAGATTCTTTCAGTGTTTTAGAATTAATTTGGTGCTTGTGCAGTGTTGAGTGAATTCCTGTTGTGAAAGAAATCATCAAGAATGAGAATAGATAGAGAATGACTTAATATTTTGCACTGTTGGAATATGTTGTCCCAGCCACTGTTGATTAGACACATTATCTGCAGCCTGCTGGTGGTCTTTCTAAATAGGTGCTTATTGGAAATTATTTCTAGTAAATAACTCATACTGGCATTGTTCTTCCTGGAGTTTCTAGAAGACAGATTGAAAAGATGTGGGAAGGCAAAATATAGATAAGTAGTTTGAAAGAATCAATCTGCAGTTACACTGCTTGGGTATTTTTTCATTTGGCCCGTTGAGTACATGAATGTATATCTATATTGATGTGACAGTCCAATTCTTGCAAAGAATTAATAGTTAATGATTTTTGGGAAAAAACAATTTATATATGGGAAATATGGGAGTACTCTATCTCATAAAAACCGAGTCACTTCTTCTAATCAAAGGAAGTACAACTGTATGTGCGGTGTCTGGACTGTACTTAAGAGTCTGGAGTCTTTTCAGTACTCTTTCGTCTAGAAAAAGGCAACCACACTTGTGCTAAAATGTATTCCACGTATTTCATCTAACATGTTAATATTTCCATCAGTTACTAAAGCTTCTACCCCTAATTTCCCTGACCTTCAATGATGAATGTCTGTGCTGTGCACCAGAAGGCCCCAGGCCTGTTCAGCTATGAGGGCAATTTTGGCTCAACTTCATGTGGTAGAACCTGGTTTTTCAATAGATTTTTTTCATAATTTCATTTCAAATTCCAGCTTTTGCTCCATTGTTGGAAAGTCAAGGAAGAGCATTGCCTAATGCAGGGACTGAAGGATATATGGATAGTACTCAAGGACTGCGTCACAGTTATATAATAATGGAGGCTCTTGTCCTCACATAACTGCAGCGTTGGAAAGAGTATAGTGGATGAGACACAGAATTGTAAAAGGAGAAAAGAGTATTTCATAGGAGATATGTTTTGAATTGCATAATCAAATTACATCCTGAGTTAGAACACAGTGTTCCTATAAAATGAGGGGAAAACCACTTACATGCAGGTTTTCAGGGTGTCTGCTTATGGCCAGTGTTTTTTATTTAATGGTTCTAAACTAAAAATCTGTATGATTTTCAGAAATACGAAGGATTTGCAGCTGCAGTTGAAGTCAGTGAATATGTACAATTATGTAAAGATGCTAAATCCTCTTGAAAAAAAAACACCACCAAAGATTTCAAATGGAGCACTCAGAATTAGTGTGCATTATTGCACAATTTAATCTCATTCTATTTTGGTTTCAGTTTTGGATGTGACAAAAAATGACCGTGGTCCCTAGTCCAAAGGAAAGATATAGGTTATAATCTTAATAGGCAAAACGCTCATATCTCAGCTGTTTCCTAAAACAGAAGTAATGTAATAATAGTTTAGGTGTCCAGTTAATGTGTTTGGGAGCTATGCAGTGAGTGGAATGTAAAGAATCATGGAGTAACTGTGTATTCAGTTCTCCATGTCCAGTTGCTAGGGAGGTGACACTTGCACTGTCTAGCTCTGGGCAAGTGGCATGAGTTCTGATGGACCACTTCCTTGTCACCATCCACCATAGAGCTTTCAAACTGTTGAGGTTGGAGGCTTCAAGCGCTGCCTACTGCAGATGGTATCAATGCACTTTGATATCCTCCCTGCCTCTTGAATATTTTGGGTGGAAAGACTAGCATGGAATCTCATGGTTAAAGATTAAAGTGTTCATAATTAGGATGGTCAGGTGGAATTGTAGTGTTGTGAAGAATTTTTATTTTTCTATTTCTTAATTTTTGAGTGTATCTGTGTTTTTTGGTTTTAAATATGATTCTCTAAGATGCTGCAGAGGCACACTGTGCTAGAAGACTTTTCGCTGTGTGCTGCATGTTCAGTTTTCTCTTTCTCTGGTAAATTCTGTTTTCTAAGTTTTTTGTGTATCAGTGTCCTTGTTGAGTGCTTGTCTGGCTGCTGTTTGTAGCAGTAGTCACTGTGATGCATCATATGGAGGGGGAGACATGGAGCTATTTTTGTGAGCTTTAATCTTCTGTCTGAAGTTAAACATCTGCTTAAGTTATGAGCCTGAACTCACTTTTGGCAAAGGAAGGGCGTATTCTCCAGAGGAATATTCAGAACACTTATTCAGGAACATGCTCATTTTTATTGAAGGTAAAAGAAAGCTAAATCCCAACTTGATATTTAAGACAGATTCCTGCATTTAGAGGATGTAAGTATTCTTGTATGTATGTCTCTGTTCTTGGGTTTGCTGGAAAGGAATCTCCTTTGCTTATTCACTCAAAGTAAAGCATGTATTTCAGGAAGGATAATTTCCTGAGGATGATGGACTAATTCCAATCAGTACTAAACAGACATACTGAACGTACTACCTGTTTCTTTTAGTAAGCCATAGAAAACTTCATTCAGTTCCTTAGTTCCTTAGAATAGAGTTCCTTACTTTTTCCTCCTTAGTTTTAGAGTAATGCTGTCTTCTGACACTGACATAATTTAAGAAACAGACTGAAGACTTTTACCTATTAATTCTGGCTGATGCATTTAAAATGATGCTGTTTTAAATTCAACTTGAATTATGATAGAGAATTTGGTTGTAAAGTGAAAATCTAGAAAATAGATTATAATTAACATTATCAAGACACTTTCCGTTGCATTTATAGCTGAATGTGTTGCTGAAAGTTTTCTAATAGGGTATTCTGTTTGAAGAATTAGAAGTCAGTTATAGGAAATCACACTGATTTCAATTTCTAGCTGAAACATTTAGTTTTTGGAATTTTAATCCTAAATGTAAATAAGCACAGAATGCAACTTAATACAACAAATTTTAAGGATATTCCTCTTAAAGTAAGGATCTTTCCCTACTAATTTGATACAGATTATAAAGGGTCAGGGTAGTTGTTTTACGACGCATTGCACTCAGTTGTGCAAACTTATCTTTTTAGGGTCAAAGAAGAGCAAAAACCACAGCTGACACAGTAAGTAAAATATCTTAAAAGTGCAGTAGGCTTGACTTTTCTACCTTTGCCATGTTCTGCTTCTGGCACCTTTGATGGTATTAGCTTACACTAATACCTGAAAGGCTGCAGTTAGTTTGCCTTCTGCTTCCTGACTGGCTTGTAAGAGAGCTGCCTGCAGCTTCTTACTTCATCCACATCTTAGTTGGATGTAGGTTCTTGCTGCCTGCTTGTGATCTGGTTAACTGTTAAACTTTACTTCCCTTCCACCTGTAGTGGCTGATTTAGTATTGCAGCTATAGCATTCCCATTGGCTCTAGCTTTTCCGCCTGTATATTTCTATTATCATTGGATAAGAAAACATTTGAACTAGTCTGGTTTTATTGGTTATTCAGTCACATTATTTGCTTATTTAAACAGGTGGTTTCCCTTTAGTGGAATCACTGAGCTGGTAAATAACGTTCTACAACCACAGCAAAAACAGCAAAATGAAAAGGAGCCCCAGACGTAAGTAAGCTGCTCTCTGTAGACTAAGTAATGTCTGTATAGCTTTAAAACATACTGGAGAGTATGTTTATAATAATTGCCCATTGAGAACATTCTACTGAGGGCATTTTACAAGCTGACACTAATTGCTTTCCACCCCCTTGTTGGTAAAAGGAAAAATGAAAATCAAGTATGACTCTTTGTAGCAGTAACTTAAATGATCACGTTAGAATTCAACCTGAGGAATTACTACTGCTCCATTTTCCTGTTTGTTCAAACACACGGAACTCTTAGTAAAGAGAAGATGTGTTTTTGGTGCATGCGGAGCTTGAATGGTGAGACATGCAGTATTATATATAGCATGTCTATGCAAATGCATGGTATTTGTGATATTGATCATGCATAGAATGCTATACAAATCTACATAATGTGTATGAAGAGCTTTTAAAGGACCAGGAAGGTGTCATTTCATTTTTTTTTCATGCTTCAAAAGTATCTGTAAAGCTTCAAACCTTTAGCAGATATGAGGTGAAATTTTGGTTCTGTCAAAGTTTAGGGAAGTTTTGACTTTGATGGGGCCAATATTTCATTCATGAACCTTTTACAGTGCTAAGCCACAACAAGAGCCATATGAAAAATTTTACTTTTCTTCCTTCCTGAAAATGTTATGATTTAACAGAAACTGGCAAAGTGAAGTCATTCAGTCTTAGGGTAGAACTTAAAGTATAAATCTGTAAGTATTCTTTTCATAAGGAGACATGCCAAAAACAAAGACCCTTCAATTTTTCTGCTATTTCAAATGTGACCTGATATTTCAAATTCAAATGTTTAAGTTGCTATATTTTCTTAGAAATGTCATGTAAGTTTGCTTTTGAACCCATGTGTAAGTGGTTTAAAAAATGCGTATTTGTTGTTATTACTTCAATTTCATTCAGAATCAATTTTTGTTCATTTTTAAATATGTTGCTTAAATGGAGTTTCATACTTACAGACCACCAAATCTGTTAATTACATTTTGAAAATTTACAGAAATTTTGACAAAATTAAGCAGAGAAATAGGCCTTAATATTGATGTTCTGTTAGGCAACGTATTTTTTGAACTCTGGTTTCAATTTTTTTTGTGTGCTGAAGTTAGTATTAAATTGTATATATTACTTAGGGTAGTTTTTTTCCTCCTGATTCTGGTTAGGTACTCATAATATTATTTTATTCACAGTGCCGTAATACCTTCTTTGTATTCTCAGATTCCTCAATACAGCCAAAGTTTGTTCTGGTTACCACTGTTGTGCATATGAAGCGTATGGCTTTGAAGAAACTGAAAAGACTATATTCATTGTAAACTGTTGAGTTGTAGTTGCCAAAAAGTAGTTATGAATGCTGTTTCTACTAGAGTTGCTGTTATAATGGAAGTATTTTTGAATGCTCATTCCTTGGCAACCAACTTTCTTTAGTGTTTTTATTTAATAACTAGGGAACAAACTTTGTTGTATACTCATTGATTTTACAGATACCTCAAGGCTGTAAGAAGTGTGCAATTTAATAGCAAGGTTGTATTCCAAAATTATCCCCAAAAGGAAGCAGTAGTAACAGTGTTATGGTGACATTCAGTTGGGTGTGATGCCATTCAAACATAATATTTAAAAAGCAGTTTAGGTATGGATAGTTTGTGCAGTTGACATAGAACTGAGCAGCATGGAGGTATATGCTTGAAGACCTTTTACCACTGTCCATAAGTGTCTGGGCATTTTCCACTTGAAATCACTGCCACTATCTGAGTCTGTAACAGATTTTAAGCTATGTCTGGCTGTCCAATTCCATTGATGAAAAACTTACGTAAAGTTGATCTGGGATATACAAGATATGTGAGAAGGTAAAGAAGGAATCACACTATTGGTTAAGAATACAAGGTAACCTGTTAAAATTTTTGTGTTTGTTCTCAAAATATTTCAGAGGTAGGAATAGTTGGAGATCCTTTGGACAAGAAATCTATATCATAGTGTCATGGAGTTGTGTCATAGAATGGTCAAGATTGAAAAGTTCCTCTAGCAGTCATCTTGTTCAACCCCCTCTGCTCCAGCAGGGACACCCAGAGCAGGGGGCCCAGGCCCATGGCCGGACAGCTTCTGAACATCCCCAAGGAGGAGACCCCATAGCTTCTGGGCAACCTGTGCCAGTGCTCTGGCACCGCAGGACACAGCAGTGCTGCCTGGTGCTCAGGGGGAGCCTCTGTGCTGCCCGTTGCTTCCTGTTCTGGCACCGCTGGGCTTCATCCTCATTATACCTTCACCTCCAGTACTTTCACAGTTTGATAAGATCTCCTCTGAACCTTCTATTCTCCAGTCCCAGATCTTTCAGCATCTACTTAAAGAGAGATGATCAACTCGTGGTCTTATACTGGACTCTGTCCAGTATGTCCACATCTCTCTTGTTCTGAAGAGACAAGAACTGGACCCAGCACTGCAGGTATCGCTTCATTAGGGTTGAGTGATGGGAAAAGATCATCTCCCTCAAATTGCTTGTGACACTTTGCTTTATGCAGCCCAGTGTATCATTGGCCTTTTTGGCCACAAGGTAACTTTTTCCTGGTTCATGTTCAACTTGCTGTCCAGTAGGAGCCTCACCATTTTGTCTTTCATTTGTCCAGAAGTGGTTTTGTTACCTTACCTTTCCCATGTCTGAGGTGATATTGACCAGACTGTTGTTTCTCTGTGACCTGCTTTGTGCCCTTCTTGTAGACGGGAGTGACATTTGGAGGTCTTGTATCTCAAATGGTGTGAGTGGCTCTCTCAAAAATACGTAATAGAATTTTAAAAAGCAGATGAGATAACAAGGATGATCTGAAGAACATAATGCCTTTCATAAGAAGACAGTTACTCTTCTTTGTACTTGATGCTGTAAATACCAGTGGATATTTTAGTCAGTGTCTGAGTTAAAACAGTCTCTGGAAAGACCGCTCCATTTATAAGAAACTCTAATGAATTCTAGTTAAAACAAACTGACATCTCTCAAATACTTAACATACATCAATGGATCATTCTTTTTGCATTCTAAATTTACTGTGTAAACAGTATGACTGTCAACCACTTGGTAGCTTTGAATCTCATCAGATTATCTACCCAAGTGTAATAGCAAGCCCACGTAAATAATGGTTTAATAGAAGTTGCACTGTGTATAGTCAGTGGGTTTATTTGCAGTCTGTGTAGTTCTGCTCAATATGTTTCTTAATAGGACCTGCTGAAAATAGCACACTTCACTTGGAAGAATATTTTTCTTAAAGAGAAAAATATATCTCTGTGAAATCAGAGTCAAGAGAAGTCTACCACTCCACTGTGTTTATTTTCTCAGACAGGAAGATAGAAAGAAAACTGAGAACAAATGAGCTGAAAATAAAAGTATACTTTGTGGTATTTAAAAATGAAATGGAGATTATAGCTATCTCAAAGTTAAATACTATAAATCCTCAAAATATCTCCTTAACTATTAACCTGTTTATATCTCTAATCAAATTCAATATGAGATATCCCAAAAACTTATGTGATTCTTACCATTGATTATGACCACCACTGTTAAGAGAATGTTAATGCTTACCACTCATAGCATAGAATTATATTTGACTGACTTGTAAAGATGCTTAGGACTACGTTTTAGGTTTTTTTCCTCCTCATAATATAAATTAAAAAAAGGCTTATTTGTCCTGGTTGTTCACACTGGTAGTGATAATAGTCATAAATATGGTTGTATGCTAACAGTTGAGTCATGGTCTGAACCACTGATTGATCACCTGGGGAAAGGACCTGGTCAGCCCTGGGCACAGGTGAAAGCAATTCATCTGTGTGATCAGAAGGGAGTGGAGTCTGTCTGTGCCTCTCTTAGGCCCCTACATTTAAGGGCTGACTGCCACTAGGGAAGGATCTCTGGTTGGAGATCCCCCTCCTTATGGAGCCTTTGCTTGTGAACATTTATCCTGGGGACAGGTAAGCATTCTTTCCATGTTTGTTCCCTTTGACTTTCTGCTCTTGTACCACCTTTCCGTTGCACTGATCTTTACAACAGTAATAGTGCTGTATTAGAAGGAAGACACCAGAGACAAATAGATGCAGTAATTATAAGAAATATATTTCTATATTTAACTTTGGATCTGGTGGATCAATTTTAGTCTTAACGTATACACAGAATGTAATTCTGCAGATAAACCTAAAGAATGCAATAGTTGAAAAATACTAGATCTCATATTTTTTGATAAATTAAGAAAACTTCCCAATAGCCACGGATGATGTGAGGAACCTATTGGCTAAGAAAATATCTATTTCTGAAATAAATGAAAGAAAAAAGTTATTTTAAGGAAAAGTCAGGTAGTATGGTATTGTGTGGAATTCCTTCAGTTCATAAAAGTCTTGCACATAGAGATGAATGCAAACAAAAGTACTTAGCTGGCCAACAGTTAGCATTGTGGGCAAGGGAAAAAGTGAGGAAAACAAACAAACAAATCCTTGAAGCATTCAGTATTCCCAGTGTGCATGTTTAAATCAAATTTAAAAAAATGGATAGTGAGGAAGGAAATGCAAATAATGTAGCCTTGAAATAAAGCTTATTTGAATGATTTAGTACACTAAAATCTCTCTGTATTTTGTATTCTAAAAGCTAGTATGACTGAATAAGACCAGCATGTTTCCTTATGTATACACCAAAATAATATAAACAAACCCATTGCTACCTAGACAGTGTGGATTGCAGTGTTTCACAGTGTTTTTTAACGTTAGTAGAGCAGCTCCTCATAGCTTTGTGTGAGAGGATTTTCTCTCTGTTGTATTTTTTGAGAATTTTGAGTGTTCTTGGATGCCACAGGCTGTGGTGCCACTAATATGCTGACAACATCCTGCTTTGAGCTGCTTTCCAAAAGAAATGACAGTACCCCTGGAGGGATGACAGGTTGTCTGAATGAGATAAGCAAATAGATTTAGAAAATGCTGGCTTAAGCTTAACTTAAACAAGACAGAAGTGATACTCTTGCTGTAATGAGAGGAAAGCACGTTAAGCATGCAGCTGGATCACTGACCTCAGAATCCAGTGGCACCTGCCTTCATGACAGTAGCAAAAGGGATTCTTGCAGGATATAGAGGCTAGACACTTACTTTGGCATAAAGTGTAGCTATAACGGATATTTTCTTTTTTTAAGAACAGTTGTGTTTTTTTTTGTGTGTGTGTGTGTGAAAAGCTAATAGGAAAGGTCATACAGCCTGTTCAGTTTATATGATTTATATGATTGTCTTATGAAGGACAAAACTTCTAGACAGGATTGTAGGACAGCTGCTGCACTCTATTGGCTGTGCATTATGTAAATAGTCTCACCTGGTAATACAGTGCTACTTTGTACTGGGGTAGCTTTCTACACCTTTGCATTCAGGTAGTAAATTGAAACAGCACTTCAGTACCTCTCCTCAGTATATTCTCCCACCTGACCCTCTTTGATCCTTTTTCATTTCACCTGGAAAAGATCAAAGTGGCTTTTACCAAAGTGGAATAAAACCTCCAAAGATTGAATGTCACAAATAGTAAGTACTGGACTAACACAGATGTGGAAACTCCTGTGTTTCACAGAGCAATAGCTTTCTCCCAGAGCAGCAACTGTTTCTTTCTGCATAAACCAACAGTAGGGAAGCATGAACAAAAGCTAATTTCATTTCTTTTGTTGCACATGTGAATGAGGATTGAAAAGTTTCTGGAAATAACTAGAAGGCATTTTAAACTCTACAGTGAATTAGGAAAAAGACTGACCAAGAACTTGAGCTCAGAATTGTATAAAAGGTTCTTAAGAATTTGAAGTAACATTTTCTGAAACAATCAGTGTGTCATAAATTAATAACACTAGTGGGAAGATGACTACTAGTTTGGAAAGTTGCAGGACTAAGTTTTATGATCTGTCCTTATTGAAGTTTTAAAACTATCAATTATATCAGACTTCTTAAATCACTGTTGATTGGTGATATTGCAAAGGCTCTCAAAAAGAAAGTTATAATGAATGCTTATTTGAGATGTTAAAAATTATAAGTATTTCTTTTGCCATCTTGTTTTTAAAGCAAATAATCTCTAGTAGGTCTTCATAGTAGGCGTGGTTGATTTTATGATCTGAAAAGCAAGGAATGATGTTGAATATGTATTTAGGAGGGAGGAGAGATTTAGTGTTCTTGACTGAATCAGTTATAACATTGTAATGATGAAACTACCCACAAAAAAGTTGAATAAAAATCCTAAAAATCGGTCCTGAACTGATAAACAATTTCAGAACCAGGAAGTAGGTTTTAAAATACTCTAAGTTAGCATCAGAAGCACTAGAAATGTTGGGGGCCTTCCAACTCTACCTGACTTCTGTGGTACTGAAAGATATTTGGTACTTCGCAAAGGCTAGCTGTGTGGTGTAAGCTCTGCATCCGAATGTTTGCTGCTGAATGCAAATACTGTGAATACTTTGTACCCATGTGAATGACTTCTACAAATGACCCCAGTGAAGGTAGTGCTGAGTGCCTCAATGAGGTATCGAGCACTTCCAGCTGCTGCTGATACCAGTGGAAGCAGTGGATGTTTTTCATGCTAAGTTTCACGGAACTGGGTATTTTTGCTTACTTGCAGATTGAAAGCAGAACCAGTGCTGTCAGTCATCAGTGTCAGGGGAATTCCTGTCCCCTAGAGTCAGGAAACACAATTAGGCTTGCTGGAAATACAATTAGGCTTCCCAGCTGCAGAGCTTTTCTGAAGAAAGTTCAAATGTTGGTTACGTGCTTTTAAACTAATATCTCCATTCAGTACCATTTCAATGTAATTGATAGCTATGAATCAGTATTTTGTTTGTCTTTGGAAGAGTTTATTCTCTTGTATATGCTTCTATTTTGATGCAGTCAGCTGTTGTTGATTGTATTGGATGTTTCAAAATCAGTGAGGTCGAGTAAAGTGTTTTGTCAATAATTGTCTTGTCATATTCTTTCAGTAAGGAATAGTTGAGAGTGTTTGGCCAGTTTATTAGATATAAATAATGCCTTAATTGAAGAGGTGCAGAAGGGTAGTGTGGCTAGAAAAAGTGTCAATTTGTTCTTCCTTATTTAAGGCAGGAAAGCAGACTGATTTAAAAAGGCTGCCTGTAAGATAAGGACCTTGGCCATATTTGCCCAGGAAGATGTTCTAGGTGAGGCAGTTGGCCTTCATCACCAAGCACAGTCTGTTGTGATATGCGTAGTTCTTGCTGTAGTTCTGGTTTTAGCATTTATTATGATGACTGACCAGATATCCAGAATGCTAGAGTATGTTCCTAAAAGAACATGGCTCTTTATATCATAAGACCATTGAGCAGCTCTTCTGCTTTTTGAATGAGTGAATCTATTTTCTCAGTATCTCCATTCACATTTGCTTTTGTGCATACACTCTTAGCTGGTCTTCTCTGATCATTGTTACAGTAATGATTTTACAGAAGGAGGAAATTCACTTATCTCCTCTTAGAGATGTTCTTTCTGATTATGATCTGGACAGGGAGAAAACTGAAGTAAATTCATAGTGATGTGGCTCCTGGAGTATCTTGGACAGAGAACAAACATAGACAGATGGTGCCAGGGTGAGCTGATCAGAAGCCTGGGGTGAGGATGAGTACTACTGGGTACAAAGTCTCATCTATGAATAACATTAACAGACGGTGAAGATTGTCACAGGGGGGTGGGGGGGACCCATGATCTCCTAGTTACATGCCTAAGAGAAAAAGACATTTTCTTTCTACTACAGAGGTCACCACAAGGCTGAAAAACCTGAACATTTGTATGACAAAAATCTGAATAGTGTGTGACCTCTGAAATTACACAATGTCATCTGTTTCAGCGTTATATGTGTATTTGAGGTAACGAATTATTTCCAGCCATGTTTTATCATACATTGTGATGACACTGCGTTCTTACTGAATCTTCTAGGGAAATGTAATACTATCTGTATGCTCAGAAACTATTCTGTATAAGGTTTGCTGTTGAATTTATGGCTTCATAATCAACTGTGACAATATTAATTACCCATTTACAGTAAATAAAGATTCTTTCTTTGATTAAATGTGCCAGGATCAAAACATTTATCTGCTCTACTGTTCTTTTTAGATGGTGATTTGGTCAAGCATTGGCTGTTACATCATAGCCAACTCTTTTGCCTCTCTGCCATGTAAAATGAAAGCTGTGTGTACGTAACCATGTCTTTGAGTGACTGTAAAGGAAGGTTCTGATTCTGGAAACATTGTTGCAAATATTCAGTTCAGTTATTTTAGCTCAAGGAGGAAATGGACATTCTCCAGTATTGATACTGGGATTTCTTGGAATAGTAGTAGGATCTGACCAATCTTAGATGCACAAGACTCATCTAAAATAAGAATGGCGATTTATTTTGAACATCTAGTCTTGGTCTCTTAAGATATAACTGACAGTGTCCTGTGGAAGGAGAGATTGTAGATAATTTTTCTCTGAAGTGAATTCAACACTATCTTAAAGTTATAGTTGTAGGTTTTTGCAATGCTTTAACCGTTGTAGATGCCTCAGTGAGAAGGGGCAAATGGAGGGCAACAATATTAAGTAAGGAGTTCCTTCTGCCAGAATCTGCCAAGTTTGATTTGCAGTGAGGATCTGAGCTGATTGAATTGATCAGTTCAGGTCTGTAGATCTTATTACTCAAACAAAAATACTGCTTAGCAACTTACAGGGTCACATGTATGATATAGTAATCTATGAGCCCTGCTCAGCAATAGCAAGAAGTAGAATGCGTGTAAACAGGAAGCAAACTGATTGATGAAGAGCAGTATGAAGGCTTGTTTTACTTAATTATGATTAAACAAAGGTGAGTAGAATCTACTTCTACTTACTGCTTTTTCCAAACAGAAGTACTACAGGAAAATGAGCTGAGATCACAGTCTTGGCATAGAAAAGTGTTCAGGCATTACAGGAAAAGAGAATTTCACAGAGCTGCCTCTGAGCTATTTCATGGCTATGAGCGTCTTTTTACCCTAGTATTTTACTGGGCCTGCTGTTAGCTCATGCATTTGCTATGCTGAGTTGAGAACAGCAGAGCTGTTTGGAAGGCTTACTGGTGGCCCAATATTGTTGTCTTACAGCCCTCATTTACACCTAGTAGGATTGAGGGCTATATGATTAATTAATTAATTAGCTTTAATTAGTAGGATAAAATGTTTATAGAATTGGAATTTGATATTTTCACTGCCACTAATTTTTTTTGTTGTTGTTTTGCACAAATTTGATTGTTTGGAAAAGTCAAACTTCTTTAGGTATAGTATTTTGGATACTGTGTATATCTGCAAGGTACAAATCTCTATCTTTTCAATTATTATCAAACAATGTTTATCTAATATGGAGAAGTGCTGCATTAACCTGATTAACTTTGATATATATTCATGAATATTCAACATTTTAATTCAGTGAAGTTTGAGTTCAGTTAACTTGACTAAAGGGAAGGTATAGCAGCCTTGCTTTTAGATATAATTAATATTCAAGAAACTGTAAAACACCTTGTCCATCGAGAAGATAACTTCTGTCCTTTGTGAGCTGCTTACTCTTAAAAAATATGATAATTTTCATATTTGAATGCCAGTTTTAAAATCCATTTCTGTGTTTCTAGAAAACGTTATACTAGCATGACGAATGCAGGTAGCGTGTTCTGGCACTGCTTTCTGGTGTGGTACATTGTAAAATGTGGACATGGAAAAAATGAGCCACCTGAGAACGCAAAAGGTGTTTCAGTACACTATACTGCTGCTTGCAGCATGATTGCACTAGTGGCACTTCTGTAGTAAGAATACTGATATTCATAAACCACGTGAATCCCACATCCACCATAACTAATGAGTGCCACCAGTTTGGTGGCGATAATTCCACATCATTAATGTTGGGGTAGCTGAGGTATATGATGCCCAGTATGGGAAATACAATTCAGAATTGCATATTCTAGCTTTTTCAGCATTGCTCAGACTTATTTCCTGTTTGTTAAAAAAAGGAAATTGTTCAAGATAGGAACAATCTTGTCACAGACGTAAAAAGATAGGGGCTACTTAATAATTGAAAATGCTCATGAATGTTGTAAACAATGTGGAATGAACTCGTTCTAATCATGATACTGTAATGTCAGGAGGTGTTACATTTCGGAGCCAAGACAGTCTGACCTATTATTTAGCATGTATTTATTTTGACTGCATGTGTAATTGTCTAATGAAAAAATAATTCTGCCTGTCACAGTAAGAATAAAAAAGTCCAGTGTGGTGAGTTAGCTTTTTGGGTGTTTCAGAAACTACAAGTGTGCTGTTAGTGGCTTCTTTTTGTAAGTCAACTGATGATGCAAATAAAGTAACCTGAGTGACTGTGAGAAATATTATCTCTGCTGAAGATGCCCTTTATAAATGTAATAATATTGTGGTGTGCTTAATAGTCAGTGACTGAATTAACATTATCGAAGAACGTTTGGTAAACATTGGATAACTTGAAGAGGAAATATAAAGTAAATAAAAGTGTAGCTTCTGTGAGTGAGGATCTAATAATATCACTCTGAAAAAATGCTATCTGTTATTCAGCACTTATTTAGAGTAGAATTTGGGTTTACTGATAATTTTATTCAATGATGGAAACTGAACTTTCATGTAGGTGTGATCCAACTGTTACTTGTTTGGAAACTTAACACAAACTATTAAAAAACAAAACAGAAATAGCCAAAATGAAGCACTGTTTCTAGTAATTCTAGGCTAATGCAACATTTCTGTTATGGAACATTTTAATCAAGTGAATTGGAAAGGAACATCCAACAGTAGTAATAAAATGTAGGTGATTGTATAAAAATAGATTGGAAAACTTTTTTTCTCTGATCCCTGTGTATTCCTTCAGTGATCTAAAATGTATTTGGCGACTTTTGTGTAGTGGATGAAAATTTATGTCTGTGTCAACTTTGCATGGAAAATGACCAAATGGAGCTCTTGATCTTTGCCTAAGTGCCCTAATATCAAAGGGGTATTGTAGTAACTGCAAGGTGGTCCTAATTTTAATTTGTAAAGCACTTTTCTATTATGAAATAAGCCGTAAAATATTATCTACATTCTGCTTATAGGGAGCTCTGACTCTTCTTTCTGAACAAGTAGTACAGAACTAGAACTAGTATAGCCTTTCACAGGGGATATTGAGTGGCTGATTGTTTTGGGGGATGTTTGGTTTCTAGTTGGAGTGTAAGTGAACAGTCTTGTGATTCTAAATTTATATGCAGCTTCATTACACCAAAACTCTGATTGATAGTGTTCTACAGCAAAACACACTGTAGAGTTGTCCTGTCCTTTGTGCATTCTCCTACAGACATTGAGGACAGATTTTGGTTAGCAGCAGTAGAAGACGAGTGCTGGAAGACCCAGTGCTGCTGTGCAGTACTCCTGAGAACTCAACTACCACTTGTCCAGAGTGTTTATCAACAGCAGTATGTGGTGATACTGTGCTATCAGCATATCTGAAGATTCACTTAGTACCTATTATAAGGTTGCTTTCTCAAATGAGAATTCCTTTATCCTTTCTAATGTTCTGTAGAACTTGTTCTCAGGATATTACCCTTAGACCAGACAGTTCCAAGTTCTCTTCTATCAGTACAGCTGTTTGTCCAAACTTGTAACCTAACTGTCTTTCAGGCAGATTTTCTTTCCTATCAGATTTGTTTGAAATTGATCACATGAAGTTGAAAGCATTGGAATATGTATGGCATGTACATATGAGTGACTGCTTACGCCTTATCACGTAACAAACTTGTTAAAAGCAATGACTACAGATGTCTATATATATCTATTCTGTAGTTGAGATTTCTTTAAATATAATGAGTGTACAAATTCCAAATTAAATTTCAACTTAAAGCACATGTTCCCATGCTTTGTCACATATCCTTCCTGGCAACTGAGTTTCACTGCGGGTTCAGCTGCTTGCTCCTGAACTTCATTGTTAGCTGAAGATTAGTACTTACCGTTTCAGCACTTTACCAAAGCTGCTCCTTTGGGATAGTTGGAATGCAAACAGAGGGACAAGGCCCATGGAGCCGGAGATAAAGTATTTTTAATTGAGGGAATGAAGTTGTGGAATGAATATGAAGAGTTTCCTATTATTAGTCAGGTGCTGAAAGATTCCCCTTTTTTTTTCCCTACTAGAGCTGGCATGGTTAATCTTACTTTGAATGACACCTAATATTAGCTAGGAACGGCCAGCTTTGTCATAAGGTGGGACAAAAACTGCCACTCTTGTATATAACAGTATCAATTTATCTGCTTGTTGATCAGACTTTATAAAAGGAGGTCCTAGTGATATCACTCCTATCACTCAGTGATATTTGTAGTATAGGTGGAGAAGGTAAAGAATTAAGTGGCAAAAAATCATTAGAAAAATGATGTAGGGTTTTAGTGGAGAAAGAATGAAAAGTTTAGCTAGTTGTTTTAGAAAGAAAAATAATGTTACAGAGATCTATAGACTGCCAGAGGTGTGAATAAGCTCCTTTATAGAGAGATTCCACCCTGCTTGTTTAAACCTCAATTAGACCTTGTAGCTTTTTTAATATATCCCAGATAGTGAAAAAACATTGATAAAAGCAGTTCCAGATTAATTTTAACAAACTGAAAAAAAAAATCACAAAAATATCACTTCCCTATTTAGTCTCACAGTTAGAAGACAGAATTAGCAGTACAAGCTACAGAAAAGACAGAGGTGATTGTCTGTTTTTTAAAGGAACTTGGAAGTGATAAGTAGAGCCAGGAGTTACTACCTTTTTCGTATTACATACATGTTGTCTAGCTTTAACTTGCTATCATTAAAACCCCAGAAACATCATAAGATTAACTGGATGAGCCTCTAATTGGCCATATGTTAATCTTCGTATTTACTTGCAGCTTTGTGAGAGACTGTTGTATGTTGAATGTTATTACTCACTGCTACCTTGCCAGTAAAAGAGCAGCCTAACTGCTGCTAATGAACAAATCTAATAAACAACGGCAATGTTTTTATTCAGTACTGAGCATTATGAACAGAAAAGAAGGTAATCTTTCCAATTCCAGTTAGATTTTTTTTTTTTGTCCAGCCAGCATGCTGATTTGCTCTTGGAGTCATTGATATGACTCAGGTATTAAGACTGAGCTTTTGTTTTTGTTTTTTCCTCATATTTGCTGTTATTTTTAATTAGCTTCTTAATAAATAAACTAGATTCAGTAATGCATCTTCATCTGTAATTGCAAGTGTATTTAGAGTCATCTAAGATCATTTTATTATTACACAGAGAGCGTGCAGTGAGAGAAATGTTTGCTGTAACGTAGGTGAAATAATCTGAGATCATAGAGTTTAAACTGGTGTCCATTTCAAAAAGCCCTAAGAAAATATGAAATGAGAAAGAATTAACCTGGAACAGCTTGTCCTTATCTTCTACTTCTAAGGGTTGTGTGTACAGACTTCCCAGCAGCACTGATTGTAAAGTAGAATCACAGAATTAGTCAGGTTGAAAAAGACCTCAAATATCATAAAGTCTAACCACATGCTAACCATAGTACCCTAACTCTAACAACCCTCTGCTAAATAATGTCCCTGAGGACTGCATCCAAACAGCTCTTAAACACATCCAGGGACAGTGACTCAATCACCTCCTTGGGGAGCCTATTCCAGTCCTTAACTACCCTTTCTGTAAAGAAGTGTTTCCTGATATCCAGCCTAAACTTACCTTGGTGCAACTTGAGGCCATTTCCCCTCGTCCTGTCACTTGTCACCAGTGAGAAGAGACTTGCCCTGCTCTCACTGTAAGCATCCTTCAGATACTGTAAGACAGCGATAAGGTCTCCCTGTAGCCTCCTTTTCCCCCACACTAAACAGCCCCAGCTCTCTCAGCCTTTCCTCATAGGGTTGATTTTCCAAGCCCTTCGCAAGCCTCATTGCCCTTCTCTGGACCTGCTCCAGTACCTCCATGTCTTTTTTGTACTGAGGTGCCCAAAACTGAGCACAGTAGTTGAGGTGAGGCTTCACCAATGCTTAGTACAGGGCAAGATGACTTCCCTAGTCCTGCTCACCACACCATTCCTGATACAAGCCAGGATGCCATTGGCCCTCTTGGCCACCTGGGCACACTGCTGGCTTGTATTCAGCCGACTGTCCATCAGCACACCAAGGTCCCTTTCCAGTAGCATTTCACTGTGCATTTTTTTTTTTATATTTTTCTATTTGGATCCACTTAATACTTTTCAGTAGGATTTTTTTTTTCGGGTAAAGCTTAAACCTGGGCATGTAATTTAGATGGATGGCTCTGAAGTTAAACCTATTGACAGTGGAAAACAGTTGATTATTATTCGTTTAAGGAAACCAGTCAGTTAACATTGTAGATCAGTTCTAATGAGACAGTGGAGAGTTAATTCTGTCTGAAAGTTAAAGAGTTTAAGAAATGTTATCTTTTGCATTTCTGAAGATAGTTTTTTAGAAGTGGCTTCTTTATGACCTCCACATATCAGTATGAAGGCATAAATGGGAGGTTTAGCTGCCCTTTTCCTCATGCGGAGCTAAAATTATATTGAAGATCAAACTTTGGAAGAGTTAATTTAATTAACAGCAGTCTTTAGAAAGTGTAGAGAGACAGCTGTTGTAGTACTGCACTGCTACTCTATTGAAAAACCTCTTAACATCCAACCTGTAACTCCCAATGTGCTATCAGTGGTTCTTGTCCCATCTTGGGTTCACCGTTATTGGGACTTTATCCCCTTGTTTCAGGTAATTATTAGGTTGTTTAGCTAGTTTTAGGCAGAGCTGACAGTGAAGCCTGGATTCCAGCCATATCTACGCTCCATGCCTGGGAACAGGAAATGAGGCACAGGTTACAATCAGTGGAGGGGGAAAAAAAATCTTTGAGAGAACAGGAAATGAGAAGCAGCTGCCACACTTGCATCTGGCTTCAAAACCCTGGATAGTTAGTTTTGGATATTTATGTGAAACATTTATGTGAACTTCAGTAAGGCAGCAGTGGCATTGGAACCAGTTGTCTCTATTGGGATTTTTTTTTTGAGTGGAAAATGCTGCATGCTCTGAGGACATTTCAATCCAGGCCATTCTGTGATTCTATGAAAAGGACCTACTCATCTAGTTCCAGCCCCCCTGCTGTGGGCAAGGCTGCCAATCACTAGACAAGGCTGCCCAGAGCCATTTCTGGAGGACAAGAGGAAATAACTTCTGTAAAATGACAACAGACAGGGGTGACTTGCTTTTCCAGCTTGCCTTTGGCAGTAGCTCATGGTTTGTGAGAGGCCCATGGATTCTCGCTCCTTGACTAATACAGAATTTCTTATTCTCAGAAAGGTGTGGGGAACCAAGAAGCAGAATTGAGGGAGATTTTTCCAGTAGAAAAGCATTTAATCATTAAGTATCCCTATAGAAACTATTTCTTGATCATGACAGTCCTTAAAAGTGCTTGCTTTTGACATCTGAAAGCCCTGTAAGCAGCATTCTCAGACACAAGGTTTTACTATATAGAGGTTAGCTAGTCATGTCAGTCTCATGAACTGCACCAGTGTAACTTCCAGCAGATATATGAGTGCTATTCAGCGAGCTCATTCCTAGAGGAGTTGAAAATGATCCAAATTAAACATCAGTTTTCCAGTCTTGTTGTGGAAAATAAGTGAGGCTTTTGCTTCAGGGCGCACTGATGGCATGTAATGGTGCTCTTGAGGCCATTGTACAAATAAATATCTGTAAGGGTTATGGATATCCATTGCGGAGTTTTCCATTTAAACCTTATATTTGTATGCTGATACAGCTACTTGGGTTTACAACCAGAAACACCAACATGCTTAAGATCTGTGTTGTAGAGAAGAATTGTATACTAATACGCAGATTACCTGCAGAGCACATTTTTTCAGACTTAAAGCGCAGACCTTGGCCATTCACATTAGTGGAGTTCCACATTGCAGTGCTGGGACTGGTGTAATCTTTGTTTTCCTGGGTCCAGTCCTAGGCTTTGAAGTTTACTTTAATACTGTTTGCTTTCAGTTCCCTGATGGCTGTGCACAAGTCTTATGAGGTGTAGCAGAGGGAGCTGGGATTGTTCAGCCTGGAGAAGAGGAGAGTCAGGGGAGACCTCATTGCACTCTACAGTTTCCTGAAGGGAGGCTGGGATGAGGAGGGGCTTGGCCTCTTCTCCCAGGCAACAAACAGGACCTGAGGAAAGGGCCACAAGTTGTACCAGAAGAGGTTTAGACTGGACACAAGAAGGAACTTTTTCTCTCAGAGAGTGGTCAGGCACTGGAATGGCTGCCCAGGGAGGTGGTGGAGTTGCCATCCCTGGCAGTGTTCAAGAGGAGTCTGGATGAGGAGCTACGAGATATGGTTTAGTGGCTTGTGGTATCAATGATAATGGGAGGACGGTTGGACTGGATGATCGATCTTGTAGGTCCTTTCCAACCTTGTGATTCTATGATTCAATGACTGAACTCCTAAGCCCTGTGAGGCAGCAATGTTATAGGCAGAGATATCTATATCTAAAGAGAGTTGGGAGGAAAATGGATGAGGCCAGGCACTTTTCAGTGTTTTGTAGTGATAGGACAAGGAGTAATGACCTAAAACTTAAACAAATGAAGCTCACATGTAGAAGAACTTCTTTGCAGTAAGGGTGACACAGCACTGGAACAGGTTGTCCAGAGAGGTTATGGAGTCTTCTTTTATGGAGATATGCAAGATCTGGCAGGACACCTATCTGTGTGACCTGTTATAGGGTACCTGCTTTGGAAGGGGGGGTTGGACTCACTGATCTCATAACATCTCTTCTAAAGCCTTGTGCATGCGAAATGCTAAGAAATTATTATTGATTTACAAAATAGATCAGAAGGTTTTTTTAATGAACTTTCTGAGATGGTTATTTTTTTTTCCAATTATTCATGTTTGAAGTGGTTCTTCTCAGTAGAATGCATGCTTTGTGTAGTT
Source organism: Coturnix japonica (assembly GCF_054131305.1). Lineage (NCBI taxonomy): Eukaryota > Metazoa > Chordata > Aves > Galliformes > Phasianidae > Coturnix > Coturnix japonica. The sequence goes on along the minus strand of NC_140664.1, from coordinate 17,993,431 downwards.
TAACTGATTACTTGCTAGATTTTTGTCTTCTGTGTTTAATTTTTTCTGACAGCTGTCAAAATGTGTAATATTTCTCTTGAAACAGAAAATGTTGATGTAATAACAAACTATTTCGGCAGAAAACAAGGTGTTTGCTACTACAGTGAGCTTTAGAGAACTTCCCTGTGTAACCTTGAAAAGTTTATACTTTCAGGAAAGAGTTGTGGTAACCTTTGTGTAGATGCTTGTGCCCAAGAGGAAGCAAAAGTGAAATTATTTCAGTACATGAGGCTTAGGATTTGGCAAAAGCCTTGTGCTTTTTATGCATCAGTGAGACTGGTAAGAAAATAATCATAATAACAAAGGCTGTAGATTACAAGGAAGCCACAAAACTAAATGCGATCTAAAATAAACTTGAGGTTCTGCATAGATAATATGCTTTAAATGAAGAACAGAGTGTTTGGCAAAATTAAAAGGCAAGCAAGGTTTCGGAAATTGCATGTGTTGTTGATGGAAATGGGCCAGACTACCAACTACCCATTATATACTGCTGTCAGGCTAAAGTATTGCCAGAATTTTGTTCTCAACTTCATTCAGCACTTTACTTACTAGCAACTGCTGTCCTGCCTCATTCCACAAGGAGCAGCCAGCTGGAAACTCTTGGCCCTGCCTGGGCTGATGTGTCTCCACGTTGCTCCTATTGAGTCCTCTACTGCAGGCCAGAAGGTTCTAGAAGCATGCAAGTGGAGAAGGGCTGTGCCCTGGGGGAGTGTGAGAACTCAAAATTGAGCTTAAGTGATGAGCTGGTAGACTAGTAAGAGGAGCTGTAAGTTTTTTGTTTGTGGAAGAAGGGCAGCAGCAGTAGAGAGCTGGAGGCATCCTGTCAGTGCAAGGGAGAAGCAGCATGCCTCCAGTCTCCTGCATGGGTGGCTGGATGGCCTGCCTCATTGGTCCTATGGCTCCTGTCAATGGTTGATGGGCTGGTTCAGCCTGCTTCCGTGACTAGTGGGGTGAAGGGATTTCATAATATGCTGTGATGTGAATTGTGTCTTAGGAGAGGTTTCTTGAAAAAACTAAAGGAAATACCAGCATTTACTGACACACGTGGGAAACCATTTGAATAACATTACTTGAGGTAATTTTTCATTGACTGAGTGTACTGATGTTTGCCTTGGTAAGAGCCTTTGATGCTTCCAATGAAGCCATTTTGTGTCTCTAATTTCTGTCTGAGCTCTTTAAGGACAGCTGGTCTTTCAGCCTTAGTTTTCTACAGGAGGCTGCAATTTTTGTTAGGTTTCATATACTGGTAATCTTTTGATAACCTCATCTCAGGAATCTCTGGAAAGATAATCCTAAAGAAAAAGCGATTCCTCCTGCATTTTTTTCTTATTATACCTTTCTTATGTTCTGTAGGAAATTTGTTTTGTTTTTGTATTTGCATCTGCCTAGGGAATTAAATAATGTGCTTGTACTATGTTAGTGTCAGTTAGCAAAATTAAGTGGGTTGAGCTCCATACTAAAAGTTTAACACTCAGTATTCAGACACTATAAATCACAGGGATAATGAGAAAGCCAAAGGTTTTTCATCTTTTCTTTGAGATTGAATCATTTATACTATGTCATGCTTTCCACTCTTTTTCAGCAACCATAGGAACTAAAAATCAACTTCTTACAATGAGAACTAACTCTCCTGTGACTTCTTTTGCCTTCAGAAATAGAGGCTTCAAAAAAACCCAAAAAAACAAAAAACAAAAAACAAAACAAAACAAAAAACAAAAAAAAAAAAAAAGAAAGAAAAAAAGCTATAAGAAAACATGAAATTAGTTATAACTTTTATCATAGCAAGACAGATTAACTATCATATATAGAGATTTGATGATTATGGGATCAGGAAATCAAAGTAGAGTGCCTGAAGTATACACATCGTTGTTGATTATGAATGTGCTCCTAGTCCTCTGGAAATGGAAAGCAGAATGTGTGTGGTGTGTGTGTATGTGTGTTTTAAATGGCTGTCCCTAGTTTTTACACCTAAGGTAGTCTTCTTTCTACTTTTGGCTAGTAGTCCCAGTAGTTGGTAGTACTTATTTAAATATGTGAATGCCTTAAATGAAGAGTAATAAATTATTTACTTAACTGTTGTAACTTGTTATGGGCTTGGGGTTGTGCCCAGTGTTTGAAAAATGATTGATAAAACATTTCAGAGTAACTAGTCTGTGCAGTGTTTTTGGAGTCATGTAAAACTATACTTGGAAGAATGAGATTATTTTTATTATTATTATTTTTGCTGCTGCTGACCAGTTTATTATCTAGTGCGGTGGGCTCTTGAATCATTCAGTCTGTATTTCCTGCTGTTGTATTTGCAGCTCACAGCTGGTCACATTCTAAAGCAATGTTACTACTTTTTATAACAGCTAGGATGTGTGTTGTGTGTTATCAGTGTTGGGCCAACTACTTGAGTTCAGTTCAATTGGTGAGATGGTAGTTCTTAGAGGTTACACTTCTGAAGTGCTGTAAGTGAAATGCATTTCTCTCAGACTGTTCTGAAGTTGATTGCAATTTAGTGATTGTGAAGTATTTGTAAGCTTAAAAACAACAATTAAACTGTTAATGATTTCTTTTCTTCTGCAGAAAATTACATCAGCAGTTTGAAATGTATAAGGAGCAAGTGAAGAAGATGGGAGAAGAATCACAGCAGCAACAGGAGCAGAAGGGTGATGCCCCAACCTGTGGCATATGCCACAAAACAAAATTTGCTGATGGCTGTGGCCATAACTGTTCATATTGCCAAACAAAATTCTGTGCGCGCTGTGGAGGAAGAGTATCCTTACGGTCAAATAAGGTATGGAGTTATGAAAATTAAGCAGCAAACTCAGTGTATTTTATTCTTTGCTTAAGTATGCTAACTACTGAAACAGATTTCCCTTAAGGAGGAAATGATATCTATGTAGTTTGTTCTGAAAGTAATGCCTCCTATTTATTTCCAACAACACCAGATAAAAGTGTACAATAATGCAATTTGATAGAGTAAATTCTTAGCTACAGAATGCTATTTTTCAGCTTGGTCACCATTATTAGCTTTGCATTGTCACCAGCAATGAACAAGAGCATGCATGTCACGCTTGTAAATATCTGCATGGTCATCTGGAATTTGGCTTGTCTTTCACATCTGTCAACACTGATGAAATGCACCACCCGCCACCTTAGTGTGCTCACATCTGCTCTTTGCTTTCCATAAACATTCAGCAAGCATTGATGGATGTCAGTGGGTGCCATTTTTTCCATGTGAAGCAATTCAACTCCACACTTTTACTTCATCCACACTTTCATGTCTGATTCCATATTATCAGACTGTGTCTCTGCTGCATGGCAACGAAATGTAAATGGATATTGGTAAGAAGGTTCAACCTCTGCTGCCTTACACCATCAACTGCCTCTGACATTGTGGAGAAACGCAATAAAATAGGAGGTATTGCTTTGTACAAAAATCTCAGTGCACTAACAGTACAGATTAACAGCTGGTATTATAGGTGTTTATTATGTAAGAACAGGTAAAAGAGCAAACTGAGTTTGTAAGAAGTTTGGTCATTAAATGAAACATTTGGCAGGAGTGAGGTATTCACAGAAAACTTATGTTCTGAAATTAGTTTATTCAGTGCTTTAGATAGAGTTCACATCTCATTAGGCATATATTTGTAGAATATTTTTGGCTGCTCAAAACTCATACTAGTTTTTTGTGGAAACACATTTTGTAAATCATCGAGTCATGTATTTATTACCATAATCATTTGTCAATATCATTTATTTCCACAAGCCATTTTTTTTTTCTGTGATAAATTCACTGCAATCTATAGTTACTGTCTTAATCTGTTGGAAGGCAGGCAACAGTGTTATGCTTAAATAATGGACTGAATTTCAATTGACAGAGTAGAAAATAATCTGCTATTTGCTGATGATTAAAGAAACTGTGAATATGAGTAAATATCTCAAAATGTCTTGGTATGACCAGATTTTAAGGTCACTTTTCAGTAGACTTCTAACTTTTACCTTGAGTAAGCTCATGTGTTATTGCTTACACAACTAAATTGTGTATCTATTAATTAGAAAGATAATAACTCCTGTACTAGTTCCATCTTATTATAAAAGGCAATTAGGACAGTTTTTTGTATCATCATATTAAGAGTCAAAAAAAAATGTTAGGTGGAATGCATCATTTCCTAATGAGATCTTTGAGACATTGTTTAGAGTTGAAAGAGACCTTCCTCAGGAAGAATCATATAAACTTAGCAGATTTTTGTCTAACTTCTCTTGATAAGTCTACAGTGTGATTCTTTTACATACTCTTAGGTCATTTGTTCCATTGCTTACAGTCTGATTTAAGTCTGTCTTTCTGTAAGGCCACTTCCACATTGAGCATTGTGAGTCTGTTCTGCAGTTCCTCTCAGCTGGCATTTGCCTGCTACTTTGGATGGTAATTTAGTGTAATAAACTTTTCAGGTTCTCATTTCTTCTGTTCTTGATCATTTATGAACGTGCTGGACAGATTATCTCCAGACAGATTTCCTGTGGGTCTTCCCTGCAGATAGTGCTCCATTAAAAAGCATTGATTGTTTATTCCTGATAACTTAGCTGGTTTAAGACAAAGATAAAATTTCTTGTGACTTAATTCACCCCTGTTTCACTGTAGATGAAATTCTTCAAAAGCTTGGAAGCCCAACACAGCTACATCAACAGACTCCTTTTACTCACTTTCTCAGTAACTTCTAGAAGAAATTCTAGTAAATGTAACAGCCATGACTAATACTTTTTTGTTTCTCCTAGATTGTACTATAATCTATTCAAATTCTATTCAAATACTTGTTAACATTATTCTGTATTTTGGTTTCCACAGATTTGTGCAGTGGGGATGTCAGGCTCACATGTCTGTTAGTTGATCACTCTCTCATTCTTAAATCAACCGGCCTCATACTTTCTTCTTATTAATCATCTTGTCAATGTGAGACTGTATTTTTCAGTCAATTGTTGTAAGTTTTATGCTTGAGGTGTCTTATGCTAAGCATAGTATTTGCTTTTTTTGAAAAATAATTCCTATTTTGTTTTATTGATTCACTTTGTAGCTCGTTTTTCTGAAAGATCAGTTTGGGTCATTTTATGTAAAGTAAGATTCTAGAGCAAGTCTCTGTAACCACAATGAACATAAAACCAAGATGCTTTGACTGATGCTATGGCAGCCTCATATTGCTGATGTCTTTTATGCCTATATGTGTTTTTTCACAAAATCAGTTTTGAATCTACCTTCCTGTAGCTTACAAGAATTCATTCTTTTCCATTTTTGTTACTGGATACCATTTCACCTTCTTGAAGGATGACTTGTAACAGCTTCCTGTGTTAGCTGTATCTGATTCTCTTTGTTCTTTTGAATATAGCTGTATTTAGACATATTTTACATGTCTTCTTTGGATGTTGTGCAAGATACTTCTTAAAGAATCTTTGTATTCCCTGCAAGCGTTTCACCCTTTTGACTGTTCCTTTTGTTAGTTTGTTTTTTAGATTGAACTGTTCTTTAACCTTTTCCTTTTGTTTCTGATCTTTCACTGTACAAACAAGCCTTTGTTCTCTTGCTTAATCTTTTAAAATCTTTCTCTATGAATTCATATAGGATAGAGTATGAATTTGAGAAATTGTTACACATTTTTTCCTCTCTCACATTAGTATTTTTTTTTGTAACCAGCGACAGGATGTATGTAACCTTTATTTAAATACAGATAACAAGGTGAAGATGTGCCAACAGTCCACCAGGACTCCAGGCTGTTTTAAAGATATACCTGCATATAAAGCTGTGAAGGAACATGTGGTATGCACAAAGAATTATGTTAGGGGTCTCAGAATGGTTGGATAACTTATTTCTTTTTCAATTTAGTTACAGTGCCTCAAAAAAAAAAAAAAAAGGCATTAAAATTGAGCTGATGTTGTACAAAAATTGTCATTATATTCAAGTTGTTTCTAGATCAGAGAATAATGATTATGTTAGTACTGTTGCTTCTGTGCTCTTGTTTACAACATTAGTGAGTGTTAGACCACAATAGGGAGGTTAAATTGCATGAAGGTAAGAGAGCTTTAATGGCACCTCTTACTGTTTTGAACAACTTCACATGGATTCAAATTGTGTCTGGAATAATAAATCACATAACAATCCATAGCGATATAGGACCTACTGATGTACAAGATGCACTTCATTTACAGAGAAACACTCAATGAACGAGACAGGAGGTGGTAGAATGAGGATTATGCTGCTAAGAAATCTGAATGCTAAAATGTTGAACTTATACTACTTTCAGATAGATAAAACTGTGTAGTGAATATACATTTCAACAGCTCAAAATGCCAGTTCAGTAAACGAATGTTTAACTTCTAGAGGGAGAAAACAATACTTGTCTGAAAACTTAATTTGATATCTGGAAAATACCTCATTTTAGGATGTTGAGCAACCTACTGCCCATTACAGCTGCTGAAACATTTCTCTCTTTATCTCTGAACATCAAGAGATTTTCAGCTGTTTGACAGGAGCCAGCAAATGTGTTTGAAATACATTTTCTTTAAATAAGAAAATTCTTCAGCTCCCTCTGGTTCTGTGAGAGATTTGCATTTTGATTACTTCTCTGAGGCTGTTTGATTATTTATTTATTATTCAGAAAGCCATCAAGTTCTTTTCTTTGATGAGCAAATGCATTTCTAACTGCAGGATGTACAGTGTAGACCATCCATATGCAGTCACAAAATGTAATTTATTTCATTCTGTTTGCAGGCAACAAAGAATTAGAATGTCACTATCAGGATTTCTAGGTCACTAGAATTTGGAATAATTGTAGTGATTTCCTGTCACATGCAAATCAGTTGTTTTTTCAGAAAATGATTTGATTCTATATTTCCCTGGAAGAGACATCGCATGCATATTAAGTACAGTAGAAACCTCCAGCACACCTGAGATCTGATCATGGTATCTGAAAACAACAGTGTTAATATCATAGTGAAATCTAGGATCAGCTACCTGGGAAAGCTGCATGAGAAGGAGCCCTCAGAGGCTCCAAGGGGCACTGTTTTGCTTGGGAGCTGCTTTACAGCTTGGGCACTCACCTCCATGCCACTACCTGTCTGTGCCCCTTGCCTGACCTGCATTCATAGGCTTGGCTTCCTGGCTGGCTTTGGTTCTGCCTTATCTCCATAGACCAGTTGAGCTCTATCATGTTCAGTCTTGCCACTACTTACATTCTACTGGTGTGTGCTCAGTGTTTTGTATCAACACTGGGTACAGGGCTGAGAAGCTAGGGTTAATCCTAGGTATATAGTGAAGGATGATTTCTTGTCTTTAATTTCACATTTGTTTGTAATTCATAGCCTGATTCTGAAAAGAAACTTCATCCTGAAAGTCTCAGCACATGGGTAGATTTTGTCTGAACCATGTATTGTACATCTGTTGTAATTCATACGTTACAGTGTGAATAAGAAGATTTAAAGTCTTATCTACCTTCAAACCAATTTCCAGAATTCCTGCTTTGCATTGGAAAACTTATTTTGAAGAGTTTGAGACTCTTCATTATGCAACTGTGCTTTTTCAGCCTGGAAAATGAAGGCTGTGGGGAGAACTTATTGTGGCCTTCTGATATCTAAAGGGAGTTTATAAATATGAGGGAAATCAACCTTTTTACAAGGGTAGGTAGTGATTGGACAAGGGGGAGTAGTTTTGAACTAAAGGAGAGGAGATTTAGGTTGTGGCAGGGGGGTTAGGACTTGCTGATCTTTTATATCCCTTCCAACCCAAGCCATTCTATGATTCTGTACTGCAAATTTTTGAGAAATATATATCCTGTAATGAGTTTTCAGGAAATGTGAATCATAGAATCATAGAACCACCAAGGTTGGAAAAGACCTAAAAGATCATCCAGTCCAACCATTCACCTATTTCTAATAGCTCCCACTAAACCATGTCCCTCAACACAACATCCAGTCTTTCCTTGAACACCCCCAGGGTCGGTGACTCCCTGGGCAGTCCATAAAACATTATTTTACATTTTATATTTAGCAACAGTGAATTTCTGTGTACTGCCTGCATGCATTTTTAGGATGTGTTTAGCGTTTACTTTTTCTGTTCTTTCATTCAATTCAGATTTTGGAATTTCTTGAACACAAATTAAGGTTTGGAAAAATGAGACTGTGTTGAAATAGAACAGTGTTACTGGATCATAGTTTCTAACATTAGAACCTACTGGCCTAAGAGTAATAACTAGAAAAACTATCACAAAACTCCTAGACTGTCTTCTCTTTTATATATAATATATATAAAATATTAATAACTAAGAAAATTATGTAAGTTTTAGTGTTACTGTGAGAGTTTGTTTCTGTCTTAGAATTGTTATTTCTAATACTTTTCTATCACTTGATTATTTGTTTTCATATTAATGTAATTTTCTTGTATGAATTCTTCATAGTTTTACTTCTGAAGTGTTTTAAAAATCTATTTTAGGCAAAACACTGAGTGAAAAAAGTAGATTAGAACATAATTCACAGTATGAAGAGGGGCAGATCATCTGTGCGTTTGCAGACTGTTAGAATATTTAACAGTTAAAATTTTCTGTATATAATTATCATTTTCAATTTGGATTGAGTGGAAGATCATATTAGAACAGCATAAAAATAGTCAGGACATTGGATAAATCACACTATTTTTGGAATAGAGATAAAATATGGAAATATAGTCGTATTGATGACAAAGTGGAATGTTTAAATATATGCAAGTGCATTATATGTAGGTAAAAGCTGTTGAAAAAGGCTAATATAGCTGGATTTTTCTTAATGAGTGAGGATGAGTTATTACTGAATATTAGAGAGGAACTCTAAATCATCTGGAGGTCATCTCATCCAACTTCTTGCTCAAAGAATGTTGAATTATGGGAGTTTTGAGGTCTTTATCCAATTGAGCCTTGAATCCTTGGGGCAGATTCAGCAGCTTTTTGTTCCATGCTTCAGCGTATGTCTGAGGGGAACATTACATATAGTACCACTTGTCATTCAATGAACAAATTATGACCTTTTCACTTTTTTTTAACTTGTGTAATTTTAACCTCTTCTATTTGCTATTTACATTTCTCATTCATTCATTGTTTTTAATATGTTCCCATTTTTTAGTTTCAATTTCACTGTTTGTTTCCCATTTTTGTGTTAAAACAACTATTATTTTTTTCTTCACTTTCATGTATTTAAAATCTTTGTCATTATTTACTGTTTACTGCATCTTTTAGGGATTTATATAGTTTTTGCCAAGTTCTTTTGTTTAAAATTGAGTCCTTAAGCTGCAGACATGGACGAATCTGATTCAGCTGCTCTTGTGTTCTTGTGCTGTTATTTAGTCCTTCCTGCAGAGGAGAGACACTTGCCAAGAAAGGAACTAAGTTACACAGGTTCTGTTTCAAAAATTTCTTAGCCTCTGTGCTGGGAACACCTGTTTATGGATTATGCTCCACTTGCATTGTAGAAGTATTTACTCCAGAGATGGAGATATTGGGATACTGGGTATTTCCATTTAAAACATCTCTGAGCATCTCCTGCAACTCATTGCAGTGTTTAACTGGGAATGCCACTACAAACTGCAGCATCTTTGAGAATGTTTTAAGTCCCTACACATAAGATCAAATTGAGTCAGGTGAGATGTGTGGTTTTAGGCCAGTCTCCTCCTCCAAGCAGGCTTACATTCACAATTAGACCAGGTTTCTTAGGATTTCATCCAGGTGAGTTGTAATAATCTGCAAGGATGCAGCTTCTGTAGCTTCTTTGGGCAAACTCTTTCAGTGCTTATCAACTGTTCAGGCTTTTTCCTCTTACATCCAGTCCAACCCATCCTTTGTTGCATTTTGTCCATTAGTTGCACATCTTTAAGAAAAATTCCGGCTTTGTTTTCTCTATACCTCAGCTTTAAGTAGTTGAAGTTTGCAAATAGTACCTCTCTTGCCCCATTCAATTCCACCCCTGCCTTCTTTAGGCAAAGCAAGCTTATCTTCCTCCCTCCCTTATTTCCTTGTATACTGTACTCCTAACTGTCCTAGCTGGCTTCTGTTATGTTCTCTCCTATTTGTAACTCTAGTGTTAAGGAGGACCTAAAACTTTAACAGGACAGGAGCACAAAGTTACATGTCATATGGGTATCTGTATATCAAAATATAAAATGCATTGTCACCCTTTCTTGGTGAGCAGTTTTATTTCTAACCAGGCAAAATTCATGTTAGTGTGCCTAGATTTAATCTCTGTATTGGCATGTGAAGTCAAGGTACCAGAAAATACTGCTCATTTATACATTATTCATTATCAATTGAAAAAAAGGGATATAGTTTTGACTGAAGTAGTTTTGAATAATTTTGTTGTCTGAAGTATTATTCCATCTAAACTCCTCAAAGACAGTTCCTTCAAGGAAAATAATAATAAATGGGAGCATTTGTATTAAATATTAATGAATATGAAAAAGAGTTTCATATAGATCTGATATGACATGCAATGAACCCTTGTGGAAAAACTCTTTTCTCTTTGTGCTTTAAGACTGTGAAATGTTAAAGATCTACTGAGTAACTAATGTGCAGTTATGCCATTATGCATATCCTCAGTCTGTCTGTAGTATACAGAAATTCTTCACCTCTCTGGACTCAGTGCAAGTGCAAAGGGTTGATGCATGCGAATCATTTGCGGTACTGGTGTCCAAGACATGTGGAGATAAATTCTGCATCCTTTGTATGATATGCCCTGCTTGTTTTATTAAGGTACATAGACAAGACTCCAAGTTCATTTATTTTACTAACAAATACTGTTGCTTGCTTTCAAAATGAAAGTGACTCTTTCCTTCTTTGTCTTTTCTGTCTTTTTTTTTTTTTCTTTCTTGCTTTCGTGGATGTGAACTCCAGGAGGACAAAGTGGTTAGAGCCTTTTTTCTGTCTAAAGTCCTTTTCTTTTATGGGTAGACTTATTTCCTGGCCTACATTTGCTTTCATTTACACACGTGTAATTCCTGCTGAAGGCAAGGGGGAGTTACTACCATTAAAATGAAAGCAATATATGTTATGAAAGGCTTACCTGTTTTTTCAGATAACTTAGTTACTATCTGTGAGTTGTTGTGGATGTGATGCATGATATTCCTCTCTGCAGCTTCTCTGAGCATGCCCCTACCTTTCCTTTTCGTTTGCAATATGATATGTGCACAATTTAAAAAAGAAAAAAAAAGTAAGAAATAGTCTAGTAGATGTTTCTCTTACAAAAATGCAAATGGTTTTTATTGCAGTGGCATAAGTTTTAAGGAGTACCTTTTGCCTCCTGTGGTATCAGTGGGTTTATTGTTGATATGTATGCACTCAGTGTTTTTAATTCTAGTAGTGTAGTTCAATTTTGGTTTTTAGTGGCAGCACAATTAGATGTCAGTAATGTTTAAGGAAACATACCTATTCTTAACATTTAGCATATGCTAGCAAAAAGTTGGAGGAATCCATTAGTACGCATTATTTTTAGTATTAATGTTCTATAGGCATTCAAAAAATGTAGTGCACATATCATATGAAACATAATGTTGAAATGTTGAAATAATGTCAGAAGTTATGCATGTCACTGACACTGTGTTTTGCTGATATTATATCTAAAATAAATATTTTAATCTTGTTTTATTTTATGTATGTTTAGAAAAAGTAGCATAAAGATGAATTCAAGAATAATCCAGGGCACACTTCAATATTTTACATTTTAAGTGTAATTTAAAAAAAAAAATTAGAATCAAGAAAGCTACCTGAGCTACTGTAAATCTACTCTTTCATGAAAATTTCTAATGTATGCTAAAAGGAATTGCAAAGGCAAAAGCTTGCCCTGTAGTGCTTTGAGTGTAAGTTCCTATATGAACTAAAGAAATTCTTTAGCATTCATAAGCATCTAGTGAAATGTTTATGTTGCACAGTCTTTCTCTGCTATAAATAGTTTTTTTTTCCTTACTGGTGGCATTGTCATGGTTCACATGCAACTTACATTTATTGGTGAAAAATACATTGTGTAAAGTTGTAAATCACTTGCTGTTGTTACCATTTAGGATGTGTTTTTTACAAGGGCAAATATGATCTTTGTGGTGGAACACATATGGATCCCCCAGTCTGTTACCGAATTACAGAAGACTTGGGTGCACTTGTGGATGGCAAGCCTGGTTATCATGAGCCAGCAATGTGCTCATGCGGCCTGGAAAGCCAATTGTATCCTGGGCCACATCAAAAGAAGTGTGGCGAACAGGTTGAGGGAGGTGATCCTGCTCCTCTACTCTGCACTGGTGAGGCCTCACTTAAAGCACTGTGTCCAGATGTGGAGTCCTCAGAATAGGAGAGGTGTGGACCTGTTAGAGTGCAACCAGAGGAGGACCACAAAAATGGTCCGAGAGATGGAACACTTCCTATATGAGGATAGACCGAAAGAGATGGGGCTGCTCAGCTTGGAGAAGAGAAGACTCTCAGGGGGACCTGATTGCAGGTGGTTCAATAGAAGGAACTTTTATCTCCTTGAAGAGTAAATTTCTCTTTTTCATTATAATATTGTTAGGAATTGACAGATGTTAATGGTGTTACCATAGTCAGTCTAACAACTAATGCCCATACGGTACTCCATATTGTAGTAACATCAAATCCTATGTTCTCTTGGGAGTGAAGGGGAAGAGCAATAGAGTTATGGCAATAATGTTATGTGATTATCTAGCTTTTATGCCTACCTGTGCTAAAGGAGAAAAGATACGGGAATTTCTACAGCTAATGAATTAGTCAGATTTTACCATAAGTAACAATTGTGCCTCAAGTTGCTTTAGGTAATATCTGGTTCTGCTTATTTTTCAAATGAAGGTTTTAGGAGTTAAGAAAAGGAAGAAAGAACATGTTACAGGTCATATTTTTCTTGACTACAAATATTATGGAGTAAGAATAACAGTGGTCTTCATCTTTCTATTTCAGTGATGTTAGTGTGGTTAAAACTATTGGTACATTGTTTGCAGGTACTCTCAAAGCAGGTATTTCAAAAATGGGATTTTTTAAACAAAAGCATTTACTTGTATGTTACACACGCAAAGAATCCTTGATATTAGTGGTTCTCCTTTGTTTTCTACTGTTAGCCTTTCAGAGGAAGTATGAATTACTGTGTTCAGTTTTGGGGCCTCCAGCATAATAAAGACATGACATTGAAAAGTCTATGGAGGAGGCCATGGCGATATACAAAGGTCTATCTTTACAGGAAGGCTTTAGAGGGACTCTTTGTAAGGGCATTTAGTGATAAACAAAGACGAATGGCTTTAAACAAAAAATGTATAGACTTAATTTAGCTATTATGAAGAAATTCTTTACTGTGGAGATGGTGAGGCAATGGCACGGGCTTTCCAGAGAAACTGTGGATGCCCCATTTCTGGAGGCATTCAAGGTCAGGTTGAATGGGGCTTTAGGCAACTTGATGTAATGGAAGGTATTCCTGTCCATGCCAGGGAGTTGGAACTGGATGGTCCTTAAGGTTCCTTCTAACTTAAGCCATTCTCGATTCTGTAAATTGGATCTTAAGAGGTCTATTCTGTATTTAGTAACCACAGGAGTGACAAATTCAATCTAGTGTACTCGATAAAATTATTATATATATAGTATATAAGATCTTATATAGAATTAAGATAAATATAAATAATATATATTATGTTATCTACCTAGTGGATCTCTGTCCTACTTAGATTTTTACAATTTCTAGCCAAATGATATTATTAAAAGGAGGATTTACATTAGCTCTAATAGCTTATAGCCAAATCACTGTAACTCATGGAAGGTCTGATTAAAAAGCTGAGGAACTAAGAAGTGCAATAGTTTGTGCAAAATGGATCTTCACTGCAAATATAAGAAATGAAGTAGTGAATATCTTAATTTTGACTGAATTTTAACTTGAATATAACAAAATTTTATTATACCTTTGCTTGACTTCAAAGTTGTTGTAGATATTTCCAGAGAAAGCAAGTAAAGTCATCTTAAAGGATGGTTTTGGAAACAGCAAGCAGGAGAAAACATGGTTCCTTCTGATGTGAATTCCTTCTCTTGTTGGTCATGGGTCTGACTTTTCAGAACTTTAAAAATCTCTATGTAATGTTTAGTTACAGACATTTGTGGTTTAGATACATCAATCTATGCTTTTCATGGGCTTGTTTTCTTATTCCTTCTTTAATAACTGCCTCAGGTGCAGAGATAAAAGACCAGCTTTATGGTTTGAGTTAGCTCCAACTTAATTAAATTATATGGAAATATTATTTGCAACAAATAATGTTGAAGTCAGCGCTGCATGTCTGAAGGAGAGAGAAAATCTCATTCTGAATTAGACATTGTCTGTAGCTGGTAATGAATTCTGTTTTCTCTCTCATCTCAGAAGTTAGGATGCAATTGCTGATTGTTGTAAAACTAAGTCAGCTGAAGCGAAAAGATGGTGTCTGTGTGAGTGCAATATATGGGGAAGACGTTTTTTAAAACCAAAAGAGGAGAGGCTTTAAAGATACAATGAATCCTTTATACTACTGCAGCTTGAGAGGAAGTCTCTCCTTAATTTCATGCAGACGCTTCATACTAGAAAAAATAGTTTTCTGAGTGAGTGGTGATGACACAGGAACCTGATCTGGAGTCTACCAGAGAAAGTGTAAAGACTGAACTATTAAGTATTAGTCTTACATATAACTAATGTGGACCTGTAACTCAAGCTGGAAGAATTGATTATCTTTTTTTAAGCTTATTTCTGCTTAATCAGTTGAACACTTATGATGTGAAGTGTGCAAGTTAGTGGCTTGGCATAGAGAGAATCTGATACCTCTGCTCTTTCATCTCTTTCAGCACGTTTAGGAAGTTGTTTTTAGACAGCCTCTTATCAATGGCTACAGGTTAATGAAAGCCTTCAACAGAACTGCTTATTATTCTGTAGAGGATAAACTTGAGAAATGAAACTAAGGAGCTTCCTCCTTGCTCTATCTCCAACATAGAGTGGGTAGAATGTTTAACACTTTGCTAGAAGTAGGTCTTCGATCTTTGTATTGTATGCATTTTAAAGTACTTAAAGACGCAGACAAATAACTTGTCTTTAAAAATGATATCCTCAGCCCTTAACAGTCTTAAGAACCTTCCAAATATTTTTGGATGAAATTGTCTTAAAGACTACTTTAGTCAAATTCAGAATCAAGCATTGCTACTCAGTAGCTCTCCAGGCTAATTCCCCTTGGTAACAGGTGTGGCTTTGGAGTTTTGAGCTTTAATTATTAAAACAAGGTTTAATCATTAAGATTTCTAGGCAAAGTTCAGACAATAGCAGTCATTTTTAGCAATATAGCCTCATAAAACAATTCTATGTAAGATTACATTAGAAAAGATCAAAAGCAATTAACTTTGGGCCTTGTTCTCCCTCTGTGTCTTACTGCCGATAAAACTCTGTATCCCCTAGTTTTCCTATGGTTAATTCCAGAGTAGTGAATATTATTATTCCAGTCACCAAAGACCCAAGCGGTTGTGAGGATGCTCTCATCTTTTATACGAAAATTTCTCTTGAACTGTTAACAGGAGAGAAAGCTTCTGTCATTTTTAATTCTACCACTCTGAACAGGTCCTGGGGCCTACCAAGTATCCTTGTGTTTCTAAACCACCTGTGTTGTGGGTTTCTGCCTTCACAGTGCCCTGCAGCTTTATCACCTGGGATTGCCCTGATGGGGCAAATATTTGTAAAAATCATGGGTTGTTTTATGCCCTCCTTGCTGTTTGCACACAACTGCTTGGGTTAACTCTTATCTATTCATGACGCTTCACTCTGACCTTTTCTTATCAAGAAACATGCTCTGGGTCTCACTGAGCTTTTCATGGGCTGTATGTTCTCTAAAGGATATTTTGTTTAAAACAAAGATATTAATTTCTTCCTTACTGAAATTTGGGAGTAAAAAGCCCAAAACTTTGTTTTACGAAGAGATTTGTTGAAACGGGATGTTTCCTAGATTTTAAAGTACTTTTGACAAGAGTCTCCTATATTGTTAGTTATTTATGTTTGTTTTGCTGGGTCATATCTCAGCGACAGGAAGCTTAATTATTTTCCTCAGTGTCATTTCCCAGAGGGTTGTCTTGCAGATTGGGATCTCTAAAAGTAATTCAGAGAGTTGGCAATGTAGGCCTTCTTGTCTTAGGCCAGTTATCCTGGGGTGTTCTCTGATACTATTTCTCATGTGTCCATTTGTCTGAGCTGCTCTCCTTTATCTTGTGTTCAGTCACTCTCATTTTCTTCATCACTATGGAGTGTACCTCCAGAAACTAAAGGTATTTTTAACATATGTAGTCATGAAAAGCTAGTTTTCTATTTTCTATTTCTTATATTGCAAAAGATGAATATATGTAAATACCTTTAAATTTATTCGTAAATATTTTTAAATACTGTTTTTTTATTTATTTGTAGAAGGTGCTCTGATTGTGCAATAAAATCATGTTCTTTAGTCAAAAAAAAAAATGCTATGTAGCTTCTGATTTTCATTATTTTCAAGACTGTCACAACAGCACATACAAAAAAATATGGTCAGTATATATACATCTTATTAAAGCTGCCGATTGAAATTCGCCTGAAATTGTGATGAAGAGCACCCATACTACATGACTAGTACTGATGGCTAAATTAACACATGGATGTCTTTTTCTTAACAACACATGGGAAGACTTCAAAAACCTTAATGCTATACTAGAATACTCTCTGTGAAGCTTGTCACAGTAAAGGATCAGAGAGGTTAGACTCTTATAGTTGAACTTAAGGTTAGCTTATGTTTTCTTGTATCTGAAAGTTAAATAGAAAATGGAAATAGAGCAACTTCTTGACACAATGTATGTTCAGAATAATCTTAATTAATGTACCCTAGGGCTACAAGGTTTTTGATCTTAGTCTAAGACTGTTTGCTTTTGTTAGCAACCTTTGTGCTTGGATAACACACTCTAGTGTGTTCAAGAATGTATTTAAGAATGAACACAAGCAGTAATTAGATGGGTAAGTAAGTGTTAAAGTCCTTTTACAGACACACATATACATTACTATTATATCAGATGAGGTAGAAAGTGTGTGCCTAAAAGCACGTATAATTTTTGTCACCTGCCATAATCAGTGTAAAAGATTCAAATTTCTCCTATAAGCCCTGTCCTGTGCACATACATTCTGGTAATGTAATTTTATAGTATAGGAATTAGAAAGAGTTGGTTTATTTTAGAAGGCATGAAGTTCCTGAAACGCATCACAGCTGATTTAGAGGGAGCCTGGTGGTATTCCAGGGGATGGTTTTCACTTTGCTATTGTTCTTACCTTAGAAATCTGTTTTCCACTTTCAGACTGTGAACCACTTAATGCTTAATTCTTTCTATAATCTATATTAAAATAGTTTTGTCTTTAAAATGTGTGTGAAAATAGCATAGTAAAAATAGATAATGCTACCCATAAATACATTTTCACTGTAATTTTTGTCATTCCAATTAATAGAGCTATTTCTAGTTCCGGAACCAGAAGACTAAACAGTTCTTGAGCAGTTAAATTATATTTGCCACCTGTTGCAATATTCAGAAACCATATCATGTGCTATTAAGTTCCAGGTGTAGACCTTTATCAAAGGTAGCTCAGCAGATTCCTTGTTTCAGTCCCAGGTGTGTAACAGCACACCTAGGACTCTTTGGACACAGTTAGACATCATGGCACAGCAGGGGATGTTATAAATGTTTAATTATCTAGATTCAGCTTCAGTGGCTGGAAACCAGTGCCAATATATATAAATAATGAAGACATTACTAGTGAAAGAGTAAAGCAGCAACCTTGCAAGGTGTTTTTTTTTTTTTTTTTTTTTCCTTTCTTGAGTTCTTTGCTTAGAACTTTATTTAGATAGTGTCTTCAAGGAACGTTTTTTGATAGTTTGAGGAATTAAGGTGAAATAGCCTTGCACCTGGCTTATTACTTCTTGTTTGCTGTTTAGATTTGCTCTGAGAAAACAGGAGTTTGTATGATGAGCATGTGCTGATTGATAGATCAAATAGTGGGTACGCAGGCAAGACAGTTACTCAGCATAGCATGCATGACTTTATATAGACAATTTCAGCAGATCTCGGACTTCAGTGAATTCATGGAGAAAAATAAATGTGAAAAGCCATGTGTTTAAACAAGATGCCTTTTTTGAAGCATAAGTAGGAAGTATTTGATAATTAAACATTCCTGTGTTTGAATTACTATAAAGATGCCTTCATTCAGCATCAAGGAGATCTGTGAAGGAATCTGGATTTCAGGTAGCTACTTCAATTTCAGTCAATTGATGTGTGCTAATGTTGGTAGTTTATTAAGAATTCACTGTAGGTCACAAATTCTTGTTGTCATTTTAGATATGTGGGGGGGAAAAAACATACACCTGTGTTTTGTAAATCAAACACATAAACAAAATTGAAAGGAATCCTGATTGATGTTGAGAATGATGTACTTTCACAAAATGAATTTGTAGAGTATTTTTGTAGTGATAGTATAATAGATGTGTTTTTATTGAGAGAAGATAGAGTTTTAGTTAATTAGTTTACTGTGTGTACGGACAGATCTGCCATTTGCCTTTAAATGTTTAAACTCCCTGAGCATTGTTAATAGTCTTCATTTAACCTGTTCATCTTTCAGTTTCAGTGTAATTGCTACATAACTTCAGAGTCATGACCTGGTTAATTAAAGTGTTCTTGCTCTCAGATACTTGGCCATGTGATTAAGAAAGATGATATTTATTGTTAACAATTTGGGTTTTCTGCAGTTCTAGATAGGTAATGTCTAGAATCTTTCATAGAGATTAGAATGCTTTTTCCTCTACTTTGGAAGGTAGGGCTGATACGTGCAATTTTCTGGTAGTCTGCATTCAGTGTGCGTTAACTTTGTGAACTCTAACACCATGATGATTATGTATATATTGATGGTTTGGTTTTGCTCTTTCATAGGAAATTTATCTCTCTTAACGTGACTTCTAATCTGCTTTAAATTCTCCTACAATACACATATCAATGTTGTACATGTTCTCCCCAGCTTTCCCCTCAAACATGCTATAGTTCATTGGCCAGAAGGTAAAGAATTTTGTGTAAATCCATGAGTTTTTCTGTTGCTGACCTCTCCAAAGCCATTGTTTCTCACCTCATTAGAAGCACAAGAGGTGTCCAGTACTGAATTTTGGGTATTTATGTAACTCAAATACCTCTTTGTCAACCCTGATTTAATTTGAATAGAACCTTAAAAAATTAGAGGTGAGGCATTCATTTTTACTTTAACTACTCCCTCCCCATGTACACTGTGCCCAGGTCTGGTTATACACTTTTGTATTCTTAATGGCATTTTTCTTTGAGAATCTTTGGTGTGTTTAAATAATTTAGTATTGCATCTTTTCCCTCAGTTGGAAGAGCAGCCTTTCCCAGCAAGGGGATCAGAACTATAGCAACACTGAATGCTATGGGAAGTTTTTGATGAAGGGTAATGTGAAAAAAATACTTAGATTGAGCAGAAAATTAAGGGCAGCAGAACTAGTGCCGACATTCATATGCTTGAATTACGGTTTTGTATTTAGTATGGTTGTGCTAATTTCAATGTGAGCATGTCTTCCCCTATCTTCTGCACCATGTGCTTATAGAAAATCAGGATGAAGACATAACTAAGATGTCTTGCAAATACATATGCAGTGGATGAAAAGCTCTGCTGTTACAATCATTCCACAATATACTTTGCATGAAATAGGTTTTAATTAGAAACTTGAAAGAGATCTGCTACTGCGTGATCTGATAATATGAGCAGCACAAATGTAAGGGTTTTTTTGTCATTTTAATATTAAAAATGTTGGTTTATATATATTCAGGTTTTTATTTTTATATATAAAACACCTATCACCTTACCCGATAAGCATTCTGATGGGAGGGGTAAGAACAGGAATTAGCCTGCTTGTACATCCCAATTTCTGTTTACAACCAATAATAATAATAAGCTGCCAGAGTCTTTTATTTAAATGAATCTATGATTTGGAACCAGTTGTTTTAAGGAAAACCTATATACCATTGGCATAGATGAATCCTTCAAAACAAAACGTTAGTACAAACCAAGGAGCTGTAAATATAACAGCCTTTGTGGCTGATGCTTGCTCTGTTGAGAGAGAAGACTGCAAATCCAGAGATTTGAGGATTGATGCTGTGAAGATTTACATTCACAGATCTGAAGAAATCCTAAAATGCCTACACTTATTTTTGCTTACTGAACAGCTGATTGCAACATAGGCATCAGAGAATTCTGTAGCTGTTTGGGGGGGATGGGGACAGGCAGGGACTGTAAGCTCCAAGTGTAGTTGATCTGGGAGCCTCTGAGCTCGTTAAGTTTACCAACTTGACATCAAAAAGAAAAGAAAAATAAAATAGGAACCATTAAAGAAATCTGGCTCATTTTAGGGGTTGTTTACAGAAATGACAGAAGTATTGAGGGAGGATTTCAAAGTTTCTTTTGCAAATTTCGAAAGCCTTTTTTCTGATGGTGCGTAATGATCACATTGTGAACATAATACACTGAAGCCCACTAGATGGAGCCAGAAAGATTTTACTGTGATATTGCCTAGTCAGTGTTTCAGACGATTCCCATTACTGTTTATTAACCTACTTGAGGAATGTGTAACATAATGCTGTGTCCTTTGTGCCACATACTAATCTACATATCACCTAGGTGTCATAGGTTACTGTTTGTGCCATGTATCCACAAAACAGCTTTCTGCTGTATAATGCCATTAATTGTATGAGGCAGAGAATGTCAGCTGTTGTGAACTTCAATGATAATGACCAGGGAAGGAAGGGATGGCTTGTCAGAGAGATCCAGACTGCTGTGTTCATCTTCAGTGGAGTTAAATGTGGGATAGGTCTGGTTCAGAACTGGAAATGAAAACACAACTAAAGCAGGAAAGTAGAGAAGATAAAACATCTTTTTCATGAAGACACCACTATGTCAGGATTTAATCTTAGTGAAAGTATCTGTTTAACTGCTTTTCTTTCTGTAGCCTCGAACATTTAACTGTGCCTATCTATATAGATTGCATGCAGTATCTCCGTAGATATTGATTCACTTCAGTCTGTAGTGTATGCTATAAAAATGAAGAGAGAAGCAGAAGCCACTTGGAGATGAAGTAGGAAAATATCAAGGAATCATAGAATTGTGTGGGTTCAAAGAGACCTTTAAGATCATTTAGTTCCACCCCCCCAGCAGTCTGAACTGATAAGTGCACAGCCTACTTAAAAAGATTTTGTAATGAACTATGTGCTCTTTGTTAGGCAAACTCATGTCAATTTTAAGGCACAGACATGGTTTTCATGACATATTTCTAGAAAACCTTTTATTCTTGGAGGGCTTCAAATCATGATGCATAGTTTGTCAGAATTAAATTCTCTTTATAAACATTGAAAAGTCTACTTGCTAATTGTGAGCTGCTGAAATCTTAGTGTGGATTCTTTGTCAAGAGATATTAGAATAATAGAATCACGGAATTATTAAGGTTGGAAAAGACCTGCAAGATCATGCAGTCCAGCCATTCATATACCACCAGTATTTCCACACTAAACCATGTCTCTCAGTGCAACATATGAACATTTCTTGACCCTCTTTTGGGGATGGCGACTCCACCACCTCCCTGGGCAGCCCTTTCGCATGCCTAACCACTCTATCAGAGAAGAAATAATATCGGAGAAGAATTTTTTCCTGACCTGCTCAGTTATTGGTATTCATCAAGACACTTTTCTGTTCTCTCTTGTTTGTATCCTTGCATTTTGAGTTTTGAAGGACATAAGTACGAGCCTTTGCATTGTTACAGTTTACACTGTCAGCTCTAAAGTAAACACTTCACATACATGGTGCTGTAGATACAATTATTTGAGTGAAATGCAAACAGTACTTACTTTAGAGAAGGTAGAATATCTTCCTAATCTTTTCAAATTCATCTACTTGTGGATGCTATGTCTTGCAGTAGTAAGTAAATTGTAACTACCTTGTGCTGTTCATCTACAGTCTGCAGACATTAACTGATGAATATTGTCAACACCTCTGTGTTGTAGGATCATTCAGTATTTTTATCAATTCTTTTCTTGATGAACAATTCTTTTCTTGCTGAAGCTTTTGTGTGAGTACAGAACTTTGAACAAGAAGCCACATTAGTCTAATTGAGATTTCCAGGCAATGAGAGTCGTCAAATTGTTGTAAGATATTTGAACAGTTTTACCAGTACCTTCGAGTGTAAGAATCTTTGTGAAATAAAACACCGTGGGATTGTCATTTGTATGATTTCTATTACATGCCAAATCTGGTGGAATACGGTACATGCTTTGCTTAAATTAGTACAAGAACTTTGAAGAAAACTAAGCTGGAATTCTATTATCTCTTCTTAAGAAGAATAAGAAAGCAATATTTTCAGACATCTTGGGTTTGTGTGATAGTGTTGGCATTAATGACTTTGTCAAACATTTGTGGAAAGCTGGTTATAATGTCTACTGTACTGCATTTTTCAAGCCTTAGGTGTCTGTTCTTTAATATTTTCACTAGTGGTCTTGGCATAAAGAAAAAGAAGGCAGTAATTAAATATGTTGGTGACACAAATTTGCGTACTTATCTGTACATTTGAGGAAAGGGGTGCAGCATATACTGAAGAACTGGATTATCTTGAAAGTGCCATAAGTAAAAATTAGTGAGATTACTTAACACTAAGTGTAAATGAGGAATTTAATTTCTACTCTGAAAGGAAAGTCCCTTTATTGTAAATAATAGAAAACAATATTTTCATACAGAAAACAGTTTAGGCTGTTGTACAAGCGGATGGTGTTCTTCATGCTTACATGCACAGAGTAGGACTGTTGGGATGACTGTGAGAATGAACGTGAGTGACTAAGTGCTAAGGCCAGGGACTCTTGTGTGCACCCAGTCCTGCTTGGCAGTCCTGAATTCTGCTTTCTGTAGCAGGGTACCTGTATCCAAGCTGCTTATTGGGAACAGTTCTTGCTCCATGCTGCTCCCTTGCATTGTGCGTTGGCACTGTTTGGGAGATGCTGGTTAGTAAATGATGAGTGATGCCAGGATACATAAGATCTAATCAGGAACCATGGGCTGACCTGGCCCTGTGACCTATCTCTGTCTTGCTAGAAGAGGCATAGCCTGAAAGAACTATATCTATGTGGGCCTTCAAAATGAAAGCAGAAAAGGGATGTGATTGGTCTCTTTAAAAATACCAGAAAAGAAACATAGGGAAGACAAAGGAGGTATTTAAACTAAATGCCAACAGTGGCATAAGAATAAATAGCAATAAACTAGCTTGGAATAAATGAACATGAAATTAAAAGGCATTCTTTCCTTTATAGCTATAGGGCTTGGAAAAGCTTTTTGACAGATTTTGGCCTCATTATTTCTGGTTAATTTTAAGATGGAACTTTATTAAATTGTAAAGCTGCCTCAAGCAGCTGGCAAGTTGAATCAGTATGCAGGGTTTCTTTCAATCCGATGTTCTTACTAAATGAGCTTAAACTGTAGCTGAGTGACAGCAAATGTATACTTAGTTTTCTTGCTTTCTTAAGGTTGTAACAAATCTTGACATTTAGTAAAGGTGTAGCTTGGTCAAGTGTACATTCTCTGTATATTACGTAATTATGCAATTATATTTATATGCTTAAATATTAGACATGTAATATATACTTTTCAAAGGCACGGTCAGTCATATGCCTACTTCATGCTCACTCAGTGGTTTGTTACCATTATAACTTTTTGTATGTAATACATTCATGAATTCACCACAAATTCATGATTGAATGTGTCATATAAAGGGTGACCTTTCAGTGTATTACAGTTGTGTCTGTAGATACATGTATCCTTTAAAGTATAGGTAAATACACTGGTCTTTTATTGTGAGCTTTTCCAGCTTTATTTAGTAGTACTGGTATTTAATGCATTTTTGGGGGATGTGTGTCCATGGGGCAAATGTTAATAGCAACATATATCACTGAGGAAATAGGGCCAATAAAAACTGAAGTTGGCCATGCTGATTTTAACTTTATTACTCACTTGAAAGTAAAAGTCAGTACCATAGCACAGACTAGTGGTATATCGAAACATTGGAAAAAGAAGGAATTTTTCTTAACTCTTTTATAATAGGCATAAATTCATGGATTATCTTCCTTCCCATAATATACTATATTGAATAAATGCATGGAAGAAAGTTATCTTTATACATAGGATGAATGTATATTATGTATAGTAGAATGGATAAATGAGAAGATGTAACCTCTGCTCATTACAGTGTGGTAGCAGAAGAAGCTACTGTACAATGTCAGTAATGTTTTTTATTGATTTATTTGTAGAGAATATGAAATCTTACAGATTCAGTTTGCTTTGACAGGAAAGCAATAAAATTGACTGGCATCAAATAAAAACTAAAATGTCCTTAAGGAAAATTTCACAAAAACATACTGATTACAAGGAGTTTTTGTTCTCTGTTACAGTCAAATCAATGCAGAGTAATTCTGATGACCTTAAAGCAGTTACCTAGGATTTATTTTTATGTAGGAAAAGTGTTAGAAAAGTCCTGTTGGAAACGGTAATAGAATCATTCAGTTTGGAAGGGACCTTTTGAGTCATCTAGTCGTACCTCCTGCTCAAAGTAGGATCAGTATTGGAAAAGAAGAGAGACAGTTCATAATGAATGAGCGCACATTAGGTATGATCTTCTCCCTTCACTTCAAAACAACCAATTTTAAAACCTCACTAAATACAAAAGGTGAATCTGTCATCGTAACTTGAACTCCTGGTGTAGGGTGTCCGTAGAGAAGAGCTCTAAATCATCCACTTATTATATAGAGTCTTACACTTTGGAAGAATAACCACATGCATCAGTACAGGTTAGGGGCTGACCTGTTGGAGAAGGCTATGCAGAAAGGGACCTAGGAGTCCTGCTGGACAACAGGGTGACAATGAGCCAGCAATGTGCCCTTGTGGTAAAGTAGGCCAGTTGTATCCTGGGATGCATTAAAATGAGTGTGGCTGGAATGTTGAGGGAGGTGATCCTCTCCTCTACTCTGCCCTGGTGAGGCCACATTTAGAACAGGGTGTCCAGTTCTGGGCTCTCCAGTTTGAAAAAGATGGGGATGTTGTAAAAAGAGTCCAGCAGAGGGCCACAAAGATGCTGAAGGGCCTGGAGCATCTCCCATATGAGGAAAGGCTGAATAACCTGGGTCTGTTCAGCCTGGGGAAAAGAATCTAAGAGGGATTCTGATAAATACTTATAGGTATCTTAAGGGATGCGGGAAGCAAAGGGATGAGGCTAAGCTCTTCTTGGTGGTGCTTAGTGATAGGACAAGGAGTACTGGCTGAAAAACAGCCACTGGTTAGACTAGCAGTTCTTAGAAAACACTTAATATTGTATGTTGAACAGGCAGAATGGAGAAAGCTCAGCAGAACTTGGGATAAGAAGGAAGACAGCAGTGTATCTTGTAGTAAGGCCATATTAGCAAAAGATGTGTACATTTGCTGTGTAATTGCAACTTCAGTGATTTTACAGACGAAGCTGGCTTATGTTGCCAGCAAGTTCAGCAGTGTCTAATCCAAATCAAAGCAGTGACTAATGGAGAAACTGAAGTATTTCTTCCTCAAAAAAACTTCTTTGGTACAGGGAGGCTGCAAACATTGCTCTCTGCCGTAATGTGATCCAGTTACTTCTTATGTATGACAGACTGTAAAAAAAAAAAAATTAACTTTAGTGTGTTATTAATCATAATGAGTTGCTTGATGCTGGGCCCAAGCAAAGAATTTTCTTTCTCTTCAATTTTCTTCCCCAGTCTTTTCAGTACTATGATCTTGCTACCTTGTTCAATTCCTTAAACATTCTCCACATAATATGTGTGTATATATATATATACATTTAAATAAGTGATGGAAACCCAAAGGGTGAAACAACTCTCCTACAAGGACAGGCTTAAAGAGCTGGGACTGTTTGGCCGGGAGATGAGAAGATTGTGAGGTGACCTGATAGCAGCCTTTCAAGGGAGCTACAGGGAAAAAAAGACAGACAGAGTCTAGCAGGGTCTGTTGTGACAGAACAAGGAGGGGAAATGGCTTCAAGCTCAGAGCAGGTGGATTTAGACTAGAAATAGGGAAGAAGTCTTTTATAGTGGGTGGTGAGCACTGGAACAGGTTACCCAGAGATGTGGTTGATTCCCCATCCATGAAGACTTTTAAGATGATGCAGGATCAGGCCCTGGGCAACGTGATCTAGCTGTGGTGTTCCTGTTCATTGCAGGGGAATTGGACTAAATGATCTTTAACGATGCCTTCCAACTTTAAGGATTCTATGATTCTAAGAGACATGCAATGGAAGCTTTTGGGTGGTGCTGGTAAAAATTAGAGCATGTTAAAGAATAAACTTGAGAAAAAAAAACCTCAAATTTGTTCCTTCCTTGTATAGAATTGATCTTTGTGAACTGAATGCAGCTGGAAGGTTTGATATAAATCTGTCGAATCCAAATTCAGAATGTGTCTTTTCAAAGAGAAAGCTCTGTATCTAGTAAGAGGTATTTATCTTAAATAAATAGAAGCTAAGAATTAATGTCAAAATGTCAGGATAGATATACTTTGTGTGATTATTTTCATGTTTTCCAGGAGAAATGTATTTGAGAAGAGCTTCAGCAATTCTTATCCCAGGCACTAGGTGGTGGGTCAGCCTTTCGGATTGAAATGCATGTCAGTAGCTCTTGCACTTCTGCCTCTAAACTGTTATCTGTCTGTTAGAGCTGTTGAAGAGCACACTTTGTTCCATGTTTTCCTTTTAAAATTGGACCTGTTCTGGTGTTGAGAACTGACACTCCAAGATGCAACTCTGATTTTTTTTGTGCACAAAAGGTGTTTGTGATTTAGGCTTTTGAGCTCTGCAGGGGAGTGATGGAGTACTAGGAATGGGTGTAGCTGGCAGTGTGCCTGCTTCAGAGTGCAAAGTTCTTGTGGAAAGGATTAACCATTTGAAAACTGCTGTTTTAGTGGTAAGGCCTTTGTGGTTCTCCCTTGCAGAAATATGAGCTTTAGCACAAGATCCACTCATGGATCTCCCTTTCCCCTTGCCAAGTGTCTGGGACAGGATGTGTCTGCTGGCCTGGGAGCTGCCTCAGAGCAGCTGCCTCAGTGGGTCCTGATGGCAGGAGGAGAAGTCCCACCGAGCAGGTGTCACCTTGCTCTCTCTGCTCCTACATCCATGGCTGACATAGTTGAGAGGTCAAACAAAATTTTGGGGGTATTTTGTGTGGTAGTGATTCAAGTTGCAATTTATTTTTATACTTAAATTGTTGTTTTGGATCAGGTCCTTTCATTATGCTAATGCATAGTTGGAAAGCTTATGGCTTTTTTCAACAGTGTGCAAAACATGTATAAATCCTAAAGGATTTTAATTGTAACTTATTAAATAGGGAAAAAATACTTCTGTCTTTGGTATGGAAGATTCATTTTGGAGCTTTTGCCTTTTTCCTAAATTTGCAATTCACAAAAGTAAAATAGACCTGCTCTGACATTTATATTTGACTGATGGCCAGGCCTGAAGCATGCGTAGTATTGACCTTTGAGGGAAATCTAGCCTACTTCAGACAGCCAGCTGCTCAGAGAGCCTTCCTTTTTTTTTTTTTTTTTTTTTTACCCTGTCATTGCTTAGATAATTTGTTCTGCCTCATTGAAATAAGCTGACTTGAGTTCTCAAAAGTGGAATATCAGTGCTATAAAAAGTTAGGAGAGATGCTTGCCAGGATGGGACATATTGCCACCATTACACTGGCAAGTACGCTACCCCTAGCATAGCAGATTGTGATGAGGCAGTCAGTGAATTTGAGTACGAACTCTCACCAAAAACATTTTTGATGAATCTTGACAAGACAACATGGCCAAAATTTTCTATTAGTTAACTTACTAGAGAAGAAAAGTGAGATGCAGCTTACAGATTCCAAAGCCTTTTGTGGTGGGCAGAGCCAGGTGTATTATGGAGGCAGGAGCTAAATTTTCAGTGTAATTCAACCACCTAGCATTTAAAAGAATAATGAAGAGCATTAAATGAAGCCCCTGAATTTCCTGTTTTGTAAGTGTTTGAAAAAGAGTTCGTTCAGTATTGGCTTAGAACTGGCAATGTAACTACATTGAAGGCTGAGTGTAGACATTGAAGGAACACGTAGTAAAAGAAAGACAAAAACTAAATAAAGAAGAGTCAAGGCTAAAGAAAAATGAAAATCAAGAAGGGAAGGGCTAAAGAGGGTAATGGCTCCAAGTGTGGATGGAAATTGGTGATGAGCGGTATCCCTGAGGGGGTCTGTACTGGGAACTAAGCTTGTTCATATGTTTATCAGTGAAATCAACAGTGGGATCGAGTGCATCCTCAGCACGTTTGTAGATGACACCAGGCTGTTTGATGTGTAGTCAGTGTGTTTGAGGGACAGGGTGCCATCCAGAGAGACCTGGACAGGCTCACACAGTGGGCCTAGGTGAACTTTACGAGGTTTAACAAAGCTAATTGCAAGTTCTTACACCAAGGTCGTGGCAACACCCACTGTTAGACAACCAAGATCTGGCTGGACCAGGCTGTGAGCAACCTGATCTCACTGAAGGTGTCCACTGCAGGGATGCTGGACTAGATGACCTATAAAGGTCCCTTCCAACACAAATGATTTTGTGATTCTAAAACTGTGGTGAATTAATTTTACGTATATATAATCAAAACTTCAAGATAGCACCACATTCAGTCTGAATATGCCATGAAATTAATAACTTGGCTATTACATTTTATTAATTACCTCATGTTATATTTTATTGTAATGTAACGATTAAATGTGAAATTGACTTAAAAGTAATTGGCATTGGCAGTTATATGCACTGTCATGTGACTAAGGTGAGCATTGCAAATGAACAGAGTTTAGAATATTAAAAATCTCATTACTAAGTGTAGGATCTCACAACTAAGAAGTCTGAATCATTTTAATAGCTTAAACTGTACAGTGAAAGCTAATACTTGGCTATGGAGAAATTCAGCAATGTATATATTGTGGTATTTTATTTAAAATTGCTTTAATTTACTCCAATCTCGGAGTCAGCTTATTCATGTAAATATAAAAAGCAGACTGCAGCAGAGCATTTGGAGGGCTATAAAATTACTCGTTACAAACAAGCAGAGGATTTATGCTGAAGTTTTTTACTCTGACTTAGTAAGAAAGTAGCTTAATAAGTAAGAAAAGTGTTTAATGAGTCTTTTATCCCTTCCTTTTTTTCTATCATCTTCAAACTTTAGTCTTTATTTTCAAATTTCATGTTTACTGCCATTGGAATGCCAGTGGGTAGATGCTTTTTTTCTATATGTCTCGTTCTGTGGCATTCTCTTGCATCGCAGCAATGAAGCAAAGATAGAATAAAAGGGTTTTTTTTGTGTGTGTTTGTATATGTATATTCAAAACAATTTCCTCAAAGATTGTACAGATGTGCTGTAGATAAGCTATTGTAATTATAATAAAATTAGAATAACATTATTTAAACCTTTGGAAATGGCAGTAATCGGTTGATGTATGCTTGAAGAAAATTTCTCTACAGCGTTTACAAGCTTACAGATTTTCCGTTTAATTATGTCTAAACAGGTAATGTGGGTATGCAACTTGTGCCGAAAACAACAAGAAATCCTCACAAAATCAGGAGCCTGGTTCTATAACAGTGGATCCAACGCACCACAGAAGCCTGACCAAGAAGGTAGTAGAGGTCTGCGGAACGAGGAAGCACCTCAAGAGAAAAAAGCAAAGCTCCAAGAGCATTTGCAGTACCAAGGACCACCAGGTGACATATCCACACAGGTTTCGGACAAAAACAGAGCTCAAGGACTCACCAGGCAAGACTCAATTAAGAATGGTTCTGGAGTAAAGCACCAAATAACTAGTGACACAACATCAGACAGGTAAGGAAGTATTTAACACTTATACTGAAAAGATCTATTGACTTTATGCTACATTTTTTTGTTTGTTTGTTTTGAGCTTTATCTTACCCTGTATACTATAAAATAGATAATGGGTTTATTGAAACGGGCCTCACCAGAAGCAGCTGAGGAGCCGCTGTGTTCAAATGGTCACAATGTGTGTTCTTCATTCATGAAAAGAATTCATGGAAAACGACAGTTGCAGTGTATCAGAACTTGTCTGTGTGTTTGGAGCTTTGTGGAATCATAGTGATTGTGCTGTACCTGAGTGTTTTTGGCCACTCGCTTGGTTTGTAATCTAAAACAAGGCTCAACAGACCACTTCAGTGGATGATGGTGAGAACTCTGTGCGATGATTTGAGTCTTTTCATGGTTCCTCACTTTCTTGTTGTTAGTTCTTGTCATTGGAATATGGTGTTTTTCTTTGCTTGTTTGTCTTAGTGTTACTTAGCACTGGTTGAAGCTGTGGTGGTTTAACACTGATGTCGTGGGACCCAGACTTGGCCAGGGGATGGAGGCAGAATTTCCCTCCCTCTTTCTTGATGTGATTATGTCAAATGTCACTCTGAGCTTCTCGAGCTCTGCAGCTGCGCTTTACTGGAACACAAAAGTAAAAACTGTTTAATTAAATAAATTGAATTTCCTTCTAAACAAGATGGAATAGGACTTGAAATATCATAGGGAGGGAAAGAAGAGAGTTTCTCATGTGTTTCCATGGAAATGATATCCAATCTCTCCAGAGGCCTCTACCTGCCTTGGTATGTGGCATCTAGAGCAGCATTGTCTGGCAGCCTTCCTCTTCCTGCCCAGCTGTAACCTTTTCAACAATATTTATACCTCAAGATTGAAACAAGTAGGACAGTTATATTATCTTTTACAGCCAATATAATTAAAATCATTTTCCCCTCACCTCCTGAATTCTACCATATATTATTTCCTATTTTTAAACATTATCTGAGGACAAATTGATTGTAATTAATCTAAATCTTTTTGTTTCACTTACTCTGCCTATTGCCCTTTGCTCTGATATCAGCTGATGGGTTCAGTATTTAGTGGCTCCAAGTGCTCCTCAATTATATGCATGATCTCTGTGAAATTTGGTACTAGACCTGGCAGCTTAATTTCATGGTAAGAAACAGAAGTGATAATAAGATAAGTGATAATAATCAGTGTACTGATGGACAGTCAGCTGAATATGAGCCAACAGTGTGCCCAGGTGGCCAAGAAGGCCAGTGGCATCCTGGCTTGTATCAGGAATGGTGTGGTGAGCAGGACTAGGGAAGTCATCCTGCCCCTGCACTCAGCGTTGGTGAGGCCTCGCCTTGAGTACTGTGTTCAGTTTTGGGCACCCCAGTACTGAAAAAACACTGAGATGCTGCAGCAGGTCCAGAGACAGGCAACAAGGCTTGTGACGGGCTTGGAGACTATGCCCTATGAGGAGAGGCTGAGGGAACTGGGCTGTTTAGTGTGGGGGAAAAGGAAGCTGAGGGGAGACCTTATTGCTCTTGTCTGATACCTGAAAGGTGCTTAAAGCGAGAGTGGGGTTGGTTTCTTCTCACTGGTGACAGGTGACAGGATGAGGGGAAATGGCCTCAAGTTGCAGCAGGGGAGGTTTAGGTCAGATGTCACGAAAAACTTCTTAACAGAAGGGATTGTTAAGCACTGGCATAGGCTTCCCAGGGAGGTGGTTGAGTCACCATCTCTGGATGTGTTTAAAAACTGTTTGGATGTGGTGCTCCGGGAAATGATTTAGCAGAGGGTTCTTAGGGTAGTATGTTTGGACTCAATGATCTTAAGGTCTTTTCCAACCTGAGTGATTCTATGATTCTGTGATATGAGTGAGGCTAATTCTCTCTCACTTTCTTTTTTTTCCCCTCTCTTTTTCCCTTTTTTCCCCTCTTTAATTCTATACTTTTGCCGGGGAAATGGAAATCATTCATAATGGCATAATACAAACCAACAGCTTTCTTATTAATCTCAGCAGTAATAACTGAAAGTATTTTTATATTCTATGCATGCAGAGAGATGGAAAAGTAGAGATACAAATATATAATTCAGATACATAGTATGCATTTATTCTAACCAGAGTAAAACGTGGACACTATAATGTTTAACAGGAGGAAGAATGTGAACTTCATGCCTGAAGCCAGAATCATTCTGCTGATTAGTATCAGTTCTGCTGATCAGTATCAGTTCTGCTGAGCAGACTGCTCTATCAGAGCACTTTCTATTTTATTTAGTTACTAATACTGGTGCTCCCTAATTAATATGTACAAGCATGCTCAGAGTATATTTATATATATTACATGCTCTTGTAGATTAAAGTGTCTTCAGAATAATTTTCTAGCCTTGTATACCATGACATTTTTGGTGGAGATGTCAAAAAGAATGCCCAGTCATCAAAGGCTGATTGGTTGGATGGGCTGTTGAGAGAGAAACATTAGCACCTCTGAGAGAGACTACTCTTCAAATATAATCTTCAAATATAGGGACAGGCCGTCCATTCAACCTGTGTATTCTGTGATGCCAGTGATATTCTCAGCAGTAGTTCTGGGAAGGCTTACAGTTTTACTGCGTTCAGTGACTATTAAGAGGTGAACAGAATATGTTATGATCTTTGTTATTGTTCAAGAAAACTCATGTTTTTTGTCTGAAACTTACAGCTGTCATCAAGAAATTATATTCAGCTTTATTTCTGAAGTCTTATGGACTATAAGCTTTAGTTTCTGAATGCTTCATGCTATATATTTATTTTAACATTAACTGAAAGAAACAGAAAGTAAAAAATATCTTATATGGGAGACTATTGTGACAGACTTTTTAAAATTCTTAAATTAAGTGGAGAAATCTGACTACTCTAATATGGCAGGTCTTTCATCTAGGGAAATCCATGAGAATAATGTGGCAGATTAAAATGATAATAGGGAAACTGCCAAAAAGCAAGAAATGTTTAGCAGGTTTTTTTTTTTTTTTTTTTTGTTGACATTGCACAGTGTAAATAACAGAAGGAGGTAGAAAGTGAGAACAATATTGTCTCAATTTTATTTATGTCCCAAACGTGTGAGGTATTGCAGCAAAAGTAATTTCAAGAGTTTAATAAACAGTACACCACTTTCAGTAAAAAAATGTATCTCAAAGACTCCATGCTCTGTGGTTTTCATGAATAAAAATGTAAAATGTTATTTAAAAAAAAATTGTTTTGATCAACCTCAACAATTGTTACTTTGCAGTTCTTTATACCAAGCATGGTATGTCTGAGCTGAATATTATAGATTTGTCATGGTGGGCAGCTCAGTACCACCCTTCTACTTGCTGATTTCCTACTGGTGGGATGGGGAAGAGAACATGAAGGATAAAAGCAAGAGAACTTGTGGGTTAAGTTAAGGACAGTTCAGTAGGTAAGCAAAAGCTGTGCGTGCAAGAAGAGCAAAATAATTCATTCATTGTTCCCCGTTGGCATGCAGATGTTCAGCTGTTTCCAGGAGAGCAGGGCTCCAGTCACATTTAATTGTTACTTGGGAAGACTCTGAATGTTCCCTCTTCCTCTTTACCCCCACCCTTTTTTCTTTCCTGCTAAGCATGATGTCATAAGGTATGAGATATCCTTTTTTTTTTACCAGTTTGGGTCAGCTGTCTTGGTTCTTTCCACTCCCGGCTCCTTGTGCCCTTTCATTTCCTCCTCACTATCTGGGCAGTGTAAGAAACTGAGAAGTCCTTAGTGCTGTGCAACTCCTGCTCAGCAACAGCTAAAACATCAATGTGTTATCAGCGCTATGTTGGGCACAAATCCAAAATAAAGCACCATATGAGCTTCTATGAAAAAAATTATTCCAGCCAAAACCATTACGGTTTCTCTGGAGATAACTTGGGCACAGAGTAAAAGTCACTGTTCATTCTCTGAATCTCAACATCAAACCATTTCTGTCTCATTCCTTTTGCTTTTTAGTTTAATCTTGAGTAGTACCCAATAGATTTTTGTCCTGTTTTCTTTAATAGTATTATGTTTTATTAAAAGAATATTAATTGTTTGAACTGCTAGTCTGAACTGTTCTCTGGATGTTGCAACTGTTTTATTTACAACTGATAGATCCTAAACTGCTCAGACATGTAGGTACCTGAATGTAGATCCCCTTTGACTGATCTGAAATTTGTTGCCTTAAAGAAAACTGGAACATATTCAGACTGCACATTCTCCAAGGATGTTTTTCTTATATTGGATGTACTGCGGAGGAAAGGAGAAGTCATAAACGATTCAGCAGCAGGTTGTACTTCACACCCGCAGAACAGTTTTCCATTATTAATTTTTTTTCTACACCGTATCCAGTATTCATTATCTATCTTACAGTATTTTACTGCTTTCTACGTGTTGAATCTATGGAGAAGGCAGTGGCAGCAGGCACAGTGTTAATTTAATTAGCTGTATGATATTTGATGTTGTTTGAGGTGACACTGACATAATTTGAACTGCATGGAGATTTTATGCTAAGGGCTGTTAAGAAGTTACCATATGTAGTGGTTTTCACAGACTTATCCTTGTGAGCTGAGCTTGGATTCTGATGTAGTATAACACTGGACTCTGAAAACTACGAAATGATGTGAATCAAAGAAATGCAAAATATTACTCCAAATAATCCATAGGCTCAGAAGTTCCGTTCTGAGGTCTGCTGTGCACAGATGGTGCATTTATGGCTGTATGCACTGCAGTCCTTTGATTTGTGTGATCCAATTTCACATTAATTCTGGATTACACAAAAAGGCCTTTTTTATTTCATTTTAAGCAAAAGCGTTCATGAACTCTATTGTCCTCAAGACCTATACTACCTATCATTCAGTAGGTTTGGTTTCCTTTATAGCAACAAAATGGTCTGAATAGGCATATTCTTCTTTTCAGTCATTTTGTAGCATACTATCATTCTGTGAAATGGCTGATTTCATTCCTCTGCTTAAGCCAAAGCAAGTGTTTATAATGTCCTATTAAACTGTGTATAACATCCTGTTAATAAAAGCTGGGAACAGGAAACCTTAATGCTGATCTAAAGCTTTTTATTGTGTCATTCTCTTTGCCTGAACTGTTAGATCTTCAGGTGACATCAACACGTTTGAGTTGCACAGTAGTTTTTTATTTTTGCCCTTGAGAAAATGAGTTTTAAAGCTATTTTAGTCATTTTTCAGATCTGGCATCAGTGGTTTAAATCTTAATTTCTTTTTTTGTGACACTCCAGGCATATTGCTTCATACATGAACCTCTTTTGTATATCTGGCTATTCACAATCCTTTGATAGCTCTCTTGAAGTCGGAAACAAACCATATATTTTCCTACTGCAAGGTTATGATGATGTGACTATTTCTCATCTAATATCTTTCAGCAATGGAGTGAGTGAAAAAGTATAAGATCTCCTCAAAAATCTTTTTCATGCAAAGAGTTTTGAGAATATTGAAAGAAAGTTTGCACATTTCAGGAGTCAGTTTATTTTTCTGCTTCTATCAGAGCCATATAAAAAAAAATAAGAGAGTTGGTTCCTGGTATCTGCAAGGTCATGATTTGGTGCAAGACTTGTGAATAAAGCTGCCTGAACCCTCTTCAGATTAACTGTAAGGATACAAGATTAAATCATAAAAAACAGAATGAAAACAACAAATTGAGAGAGTGAGCAGCTGCAGAGTTGCACAACAGCAACATCCATTTTCCAGGCCAGCAGGCAGATAAAATATATCCTTCTTCCATCCTCTTCCCTTCTCCTTTCAAAAATACATGTTTGTTTTGAGGGTTCATTCTGTATTTTCCCAATTGTTTATTCTCAGGGAAAAATAAATAAAAAAAATTACAGTGGCTTTCATTAATATAATGGGTTGAAGAAATATGTTTTATTCCCAGTGAGAACTGCAAACAAGATTGTTGAGATCACTTAGATTTTGAGTTGCAGGTTTTCTGCATATATATTTTTAATGGAATATATATTCATGTGTTTCTGACATATAGGGATTTTTTTCCTACTGTGTTAGCAGTGGCAGTCGAATGGAAATGATCCGCAGTGTCCCTTTGCTTCCGTTCTTGGAGAGAGTGCCAGGCTGAGCTGGCAGCCTAGAGTCTGTCACTTGGGACTGCAGTTTGGGATGCCAAGGTGTGAACAGACAGAAAAAAGAGACCAAAATGAGAGGGAAGAAGAAGAGAGGGGAAAAAGCAGGCATAAACTAGCTGATTTTGGTTGTTTCCATTTCTGAGTATGTAACTGTAGAGCTGAGGTGTCTTAGAAAAAAATCATTCAGTCTTTACTCAGGGCTATGGAAAGAAAGAATATTTGATAAAGTCTTTTGCAGAGAGGATAGTGAGGCTGGAATAGATTACCCAGTGATGTAGTTGATGTCCTGTTCCTGGAAGCTGAGTCTCCTCTTCTCCTGGCTGAACAATACCAGCTCCCTCAGTCACTCTTCATAAGACATGTGCTGCAGAACCCTCACCAGATCAGCTGCTCTTCTCTGAACACGCTCCAGGGCCTCAATGTCTTTCTTGTAGTGAGACACCTTCTCTGTTATGAAGGAAGGTGAGGGAGGAGCTTGGTACTGTCCTTAATGCCTTCATGCAGTGTTTATGTAAGAAGTTCCTGAAGGGTATTGGTGTTGTTAGTTGATAACCCAGCTTACATACAGCAGGTGTGCTCTGTTTCTACCTGTTATTGCTGCAATGGACTTTAACATCTGCATGCTCCCCTAGCTAGCGCTGGGAAAGAGAGGCATCTTTTGTCTCTCACCATTATTTTGCAGAACTGTTCTTTATCAGAGACCTGAAACTGTATGGTTCTGTTTGTCTCATAACCTTGGTTTTGCAGGTTTCCCTCTAACACAACCAGTTTCAATGCCAATAAAGTATTCAAGGCATGTGCAGCAGCACATGTTACTGCAGTGTGCTTTTTGAGACTTAATTCTTACTCTTGTTCTCCCTCCTCTCCTTTTTCCTTCCCCTCTTCCACTTTTCTTTCCTCTAATATACCAAGGCAACCAGTGAGTTGTTGTAAACTGTTTCTGATGTTTCTGTATTAAAATATATATATAAATTAATTTTTCAACCCTAGCCTTCTTTCTGTAGCTGTTGAATCTGTACTGAGTAGCAAGAGTACTCATGAGCCTCCTAGCAATGGGGCATATGCTTTGCTATCCTTTTCTCAGGGAAAGCTTATTTGTTTGGTGAAGAGAAAAAAGTGTTTTCTTAATTTTCTTAATTTTGTGTATTTGTTGCACTGAAGTCTAGCACTACCTCTCTTGACTTTTTCACTCATGCTGAGTGAGCTTAGAGAAGTCTTGATGTTTTTGTTGATCCTTGGTAGCTCTGAAGTGGATTTTGGCCTTCCATTGCATTATTATCTGTTCATTATAGCTTATGTCTTTAACGGTGCTAGAAAACTATGTGTAATCTAAGTATATAAGCACAGGTCTCAGCTGTATCAGAATACAGAACATTTTTATTAAATGTTAACATCAGGTAAGGAATTAAATGCAGTTTTGGTTTTAGCTACACTGATCCTAGAAGAAAGTGATACCAGAAAAAAATGAGGGTAGTAGTATTTCTAATTTGTACTGAAAGAGGCTGGTATCTCAAACTGCAAACATATCTTCTCAAACTGCTGTTTAGTTGACCTTGCCAAAACGTGAATGTCTGAGCTCGTTGTGTGTACATAATCCTTAGTTGTGCTGTGCTATTTCCTTTGGAATCTAATTTCTCTTTAGCAGTGTAAATAACAGATATTGTTTGAATTTCATCTTTAAAAAAATGGTGTGTAAAGGTGAATTAGTTACATCTGTGCAGTGCAACTGAGTGAGAAGGCTAATATTTAATAAAATACTCTGCAAACTTAAGTTTGTTGCTTCTGGTGGCACAGTGGTTCTGGAATCTGGAGGAGTGCATTCAGTGAATGATCTTTTATTGTCTTACTTTTTGCCATGGCTGTATGGGCTGAATTAATGTGAAAAATGAGAATGAGTAATTGTTGCTGGCACTAATTCTTTGGCTCTTCCTTTGTGCCTCCAGAAGACACAAATAATAAAGCAATCACTTCTGTAGCACAGTGTAACAGATAAATTACAGTTAAATGGCAAGATTAATAGTTTTAGTAAATATAAACCTATTTGATTAAGTCACATTTCAGGAAAAAAAAAAACAAGCAACACCTGAAAAGTGAATGTAGCACAACAGAACTAGAGTAGCTGTGTTTTCATAATTAAATATTATGTCATTAAAAGCTACTATTTTGTTTTCTGCCTTGTCTTTTGCATGATTAGTCTGTGTCTGTTTCTTCCCCTTCTTGAAGCCATATTCTTTTTTGTCTCTTTGTCCTCTCTGGAGCATTGTTTTTATAATTATTTCTTTATTTTCTTTTCTTGTGTGCCTCACCATCTCTTTCTCACTAGTCTGAGCTCTTAACCAAATTGGCTAGACATAAGTAGTGATACACCTGTGGTATTCCTTCACTGAAAGAAGGATCTTCTTTTCTTCATTCCAGTTGCTTTCCTTTCCCTCTAGCTCACCTCTCTTCCTCAATCACCAGAAATTCCTAAGTCTTTTTCCAGATCTGTAGTAATGTAAGTGAGCAATCTCTTTTAGATTTGAGAAGTCTTAATCTTATGCCTTTATGTGAAAGCAAGCCTTGCTGTAGTCTCTTCTAACTTGAAGGAATGACTCCCTTTATAAGTAGGCAGTTACCTGTACCAACAAACTAGTGCACTGCAATGTCATTTCAAGTTCAGCAGAAAATGCAGATTATCTGAGGTCAGTAAATTTCAACTGAAAAGTGCAGTTATAAATTCCAAGGTAATACCTGTGTATGATATGTGAGTTGTGTTTATGTGACTTAATACTCAGAATATGCTATGCCATCCCCGCACTGTGCAGCTTTGTGCCCTGCAGCCATGCTCTGGTGTTTTAGAAGGTGAAATCAGAAAGTGCCCGTTTCTGTATGACTGTGCTCCCAAGAGGTGTTACTGGGGAGCTCAAGATCATGTTTGTACAGCAACAACAGGTTTAAGTTGCTCCAGTTCTCTCAATTTCTGGTTCAGTGTTCTGTCAGCTGATTCTGCATGCTTGAGTGGGTCCCGATATGTAGTTTATCTGCCAAATAAGTTTTTGTTACACAGTTTGCAATAAGATAAAACGTGATCTTTTTGCAGAAAACCCGCCTTCTTGGGCAAAAAGAAAACAGCAGGGACAGTCCTCATAGTAGTGTTTTGATAGAACACTTTACATTTTATCTGCAAGTTTTTTTTTGTTGTTGTTGTTCTGTAATGACTTAGTGAAAATCTGTGGTTGAACTTAAAGTGAAAGACTTCCATGATACTTCATTTCAATAAGAGTCACTGAAGCCAATGAGGTTTAACTGGAAAGCATCTGAATTTCTTTGTAGTGCCAAATAAAATGGAAAGCTTCAGCAAATCGTTAGATTCCAAATCAGTGCACAAAACTAATTTTTTTTTTTCTTTTTTTCTTTTTCCCCCCAGAAGTAGAATAATTGGAATTACATCTTTTTGAGTCTGGCCTCGCATCCTGGGGTGTCAAAAATGGGCCTTCCTCAGTTGTGCTTTTATGCTCTGAGAAATATCTAAGCTAGAAGAGGAATCACAATTAATTTAATAACCTCACCTCTTGAATTTCAACGAGTCAGCAAGTCAGCAGTTAATTCAACCATTTCACCTTCTCATGATTCTGAGATAATTGCTTTTTCTTTTTCCTGAAATAGACCTCTAATTATTTATTTTCCTGAATCATTCCTTAAGAGGAAATAGCATGAAAAAGAACTCTTGAAACTAAACATATTTAACTTGAGTTTTCAGTTTTTAAAAACGATATGTATTTTTGGGTGATTCCTGTGTCACGTTCAAGTAAATGCGTTGATTAGAATAGTTATTTTCGTTTAGAAAATATATATGCAGATTTGAAGCATAGAACTGGATCTTGAAATTGAAAGAAAAAACTATTTAAGCTTTACTTGACAGGATTTTTTTGATGCAGAGGTTCCTCTCCAAATGAGAATGTGATTTGTAATGCCTCTGAGAATCAGAAAGGGAAAGAAGAAAGGGATACATCAGTGGAAGAATGGAAAACAGGAGGAATGTCTTGTGGTTGATACTCTTAGTACAGATGATGGAGATGTGGAAATTGAGGCAAACGTAAACAAAGTTGATTTTGATGATGATGGGCTACTTTGCCATACTGTCTGATGCACTGGAATATATGGTGACCATTTATTCTTATATAATTCTTAATCCTCCTTTAAGTAATTAAAGGCATTTGTAAGAGTTGAAAGCCTCCAACATGTTTTTAGTTATTCACAGAAGCTGTCAGATCAAAGTTGATCTTGGGGAAGCTGAATAAACCAGAAGATGTCTCTCAAGACAAGCATTTTAGATTTCATGCTCTGTGCAGCATGTGGGTTATTCAATTGGAAGCATTTTTATTCTGTGAAAATGAGATTTATTTGGAAATTTGTACCATAGTGATCAAGCTTAATAGTTATGAAAACAATAAATTACAAAATTAATTTACACTCTCCCCAAAGCTTTTAATATAATGGCCAGCACTACTATTACTCCTCTAGCATAAAACTCAAGCATTAAGCTGATGTCTTTCCTAATTAAAATATTTACACTATTCCTTAACACTTCTAAAACAAAGGCTGTATGATAGTGTCAAAGAAAATGAATTTCAGAGGTGTGTGATCATTAGGAAAATATTCTTCTGGTATTTCAGGCAGCTGAAGATAGGAGCAACCGAGGACACTGTAATTATTATAATGCCACGGGAGGAAGATAAATTAGTCTCTCTGAACTGGTTCCCAAGATATGGAATGCTCCAACTTTTATCCAGTGCATTAAATTATATTGGGAATTAATAAACAATTCAGTGCATACTTGTGTTCTCTTAGCTTCTGCTTCAGAAAACAAGAAGGCTAATCTTTCCATCCTTTAGAGAATTACCTATCTTCTAGTTTACATGCACTTGTTTATCACAGGTCACCTGGACACTCAGACACACAGCACAAGTTTGGAGGCCCTTAAGCCTTATTGCAAGATATGGTCTAGATGACTGTGTGAATGTATGAAATTAATTTGACTCCAGTTCAGATGAAATGAGAGTTGTCAACATGGCCATGCCATGAAGGTGAATGTAACTGTTATTTTCTTTTTGACATAAGGAGCTTTATGGTCAACCTGGAGCTTTATGGAAAACCTGCTGGTTTTCTGTCTCTTTACCTGAGCATTTATATTGACTTAGTTACTATGCTCTGTGTTTTTACGTTGCTGGGAATCATCAACGTTCTGTTGTAGGATTTAATTTTTACTGTCTGTTTAGTGCTAATCGTGTCCTTTTTGAACTGGTATAATTTGGAGTGTAATGGATATACTATCTGAGGAAGTGAACTTTCACCTTGTTTCAGTCATGCTCATGTGGAAAGAAAAATGAAAACTTCTAATGCATGTGGTTTTGGCTTCTATTTTTAATATTATCTTACATTACTAATCATGCATAAAACTCTGCTAGTGTTATTTTAAATCACCTTTTGTTTTTTCAAAGGTGACAAGTGAGAATTTCTGATGAAAGTGAGGAATATAAATCTTCTTTTTTTTCTAATAGATAAAATTTTCAGCAGCATAGAGGCATTGTTTCAAAAATCAATCACATCCCTGTTGTAGGCCAGCACCTCTCACCTAGTGAGATACACCTCAGTGGTGAACCATCCAGAACTGCAAATGAGGCATAAAGCAGGATTCGTGTACTGTAATGAGGTTCAAAGAAATAGCAATTGATTGTGAGTCAGGTGAAGGTTAAATTGTTTGAAATATACTACTTTAAAACATGCATTCTGCAAGGTGCAGCATCTACTGCATATACTGCTTGCTGTATGAAAGGGTTTTACATTTACTCCTCTGCTTATTCAACCAGAATACAATGACTTGCTGTTTCTGCCAGGTAAGTCAGCTGTTCCTTAAGGGAAGAAAATTAAGTTCCAATTACACAATTCTTTTCGTAACACTCATTTAACACTTAAAAAAAATATTACATATACATTCTTTTGCTTGGAGAAGCTGTGAGTGCTGAATGTTTCATCCCTGAAGATGTTTGGGGCCAGTCTGGATGGGGCTTTGAGCAACATAAATAAGTGGCTGGTGTCCCTGCCTGTGGCAGGGCTTGGAACTACATAGATGATCCTTAAGGTCCCTTCCACCCCATTCTATGATTTTATGATACTATATTTTATACGAAAAATCTGAATATGCACTAATGTGTTTATTAATAGTAAAAGCTTAACGTAGATTGCTATTTCACTAAGCTGTCAGATACACTGAATGAAGTGGGGAACTGATTATAGGTTCATTCCAAGAGCCAGAATTAACAAGCATTCTTTTATGGAGAAAAACAGATGGATTTTTTCTATAGGAAGGGTTCCAGCCTTCCAGTTCTACAGACATGAAACAAAATTAACAATATAAATGAATTATTTTAGTACAGAGTAGAATCATTAAGGTTGAAAAAGTAATTTCTATATTTATTAGACAAATTGGTGGCTTCTTTTTCTATTTGCCAAATGAAATTTCTGCCTCAGCAGCTTCTTAATTTTTTGTCTTTAGAGTTAATTTTGTCCTTTGCCAGGGCAATGAGTCAAATAATGTGCACCCCTAGATTTTAGATCTTTTTTAACATGGGAGATCTGTGATCAGTAAGAACAGTGCTAGAAAACATGCAGATCCATTAAATTTATGAATTACGTGCTGGAGCAGTGAACTGGGAAGGAAAAATGGAACGTATACGTAACCTGAATTTTCTTTCTGAAATGGTATCTGAACACAGTTAAGGCAGGAATTTGAAAGCGTTCTTAGATTTGGCAACAGAAATGCAGCCATAGAAATGCAATAGTCTATATTAATATCTCCTAAATAAAGTTCGTATACAAGCATAAGAATGCTTTTTTGGACTCTCTCTGTTTTTAGTCATTTGAATTGTTTTTTAAATGTTCCTCTTTTTCTCAGCTTATTATACATGTAGAAAAATATGACACATAGGCATTGGTTTTTAAGTGGAATAAATCAATGCTTAATTGGCAATGACATACTTTAACTTTATTTTTTAGAGATGGCAGGTTGAGATAGTTGGGGGCTCTTCAGCCTGGAGAAGGTTGCAAGGTGACCTTATAGTGGCCTTCCAGTACCTGAAGGGGCCTACAGGAAAGCTGGGGAGGGACTTCTTATAAGGGCATGTAGATGGGATGGAAAAAAAATGGTTTTAAATGGGAAGAGGGTAAATTTAGACTAGAAATCAGGATGAAATTCTTTATTGTGAGGATGGTGAGACACTGGAACAGGTTGCCCAGCAATGCTCCTCCCTGGAAGCATTCAAGGCCAGGCTGGA
Organism: Coturnix japonica; assembly: GCF_054131305.1. Lineage (NCBI taxonomy): Eukaryota > Metazoa > Chordata > Aves > Galliformes > Phasianidae > Coturnix > Coturnix japonica. The sequence continues at coordinate 17,950,016 of NC_140664.1, read as the reverse complement.
TGGGACTGAGCAGCCTGGTCTAGAAGGAGGTGTCCCTACCTGTAGCAGGTTGGAACTAGGGGTGATCTTAAAGATCTCTTCCAATCCAAACCATTCTGTGATTCTAAAGTATGTTTTTTTTAATGTCACTGAATGTATAGAATTATTATAAAGATTCTGGAATTCAAAATAATATGAAGGTACACCTTGTGACATAATAGCATGGTGCTGAATTTGAGTTTTTTGTTTTGTTGATGGTGAAAAGTGAAGGTAAAATCTGCTTTATTTTTAAGCAGTTTCTATACTTGAGAAAACAACAAATGATCAAATACCCATGCAAACCCATCCTAAAACTCAAATACTTCTATTTTTCGTTACCTAATGATGAATGCATGTTGTAAGATACAGTTGGAAAACTATTGGAAAATAAATACTCTCATATATTTTACTTAAAAATACACATAATATGAGTGACTAATTTGTATAATATTAGTACATATTCACGTAGGTGCCATTTGTTCTAAATTTTCTTGAATTATGAGCAAAGGATCACTGTAGTAACAAAAAGAACAAACTAATATTTATTTTCAGAATGCCCTATGTGGTAAATACGTACTACTTTTATCAATATGATCTCTAACTGTCTTTCCTGAGTTTTGCAACCATTTGAGAAAGCAGCTTTTTCTTTCTAATTGAATTCACTTGGCCTCCAATATAAATTTTTAAATACATGTTGTTCAGGGTATAAGGAAAACTGCTGATGCTGATTACCAACTCTTTCCCTCTGCCCTCTGTTTTCAATTGCCTTGCAAACATAAAATGTTTTACTCTGGTGTTTGTATTTTAGCATTTGCAGTTTTCACATTTTTCTCCTTCTCAGGTGTGAATCTCAAATAACATAGGAAGGCATTGTGTTTTAACGTGACAGGCAGCAGAACATCACACGCCCTTTTGCTCATTCCCTCACTCCCAGTGGGATGTAGGAGAGAGTCAGAAACTCCTAGGTTGAGATAAAAGGTATTTTCTAAGACAGAAAAGCAAGCAAGAAGTAGAAGTAATGAAAGTTTTATATATATATATATATATATATATATATATATATAAAATGTTTGTGTGTATATGTATATATGAAACAAGTGATGTGCAATGCAATTGGTCACCACCCGCTGGCTGATGCCCATCCAGTCTCTGAGCAGCAGCAGCCACCCCCCAACCAGTTCCCCCTGGTTTTATAGTTTTTCACATGATTTCAAATGGTATGGAATATCCCTTTGGCCTCTTTAGGTCAGCTGACCAGGTTGCATCCCCTCCCAGCTCCATGTTCTAGCCAGCGCCCTTGCTGGCAGGGCAGTGTGAGAAGCTTAGAAACTGAAATGTCCTTGGCTCTGTACAGCACTTCTCAGCAGCAACTAAAGATCAGTGTGTTATCAGTGATGGTTTTCTCCTGAAGCCAAAACATACCATCACACCAGACATTATGAAGAAAATTCCTGTCCCAGCTGAAACCAGGATGTGGAGTTACAGCAACAGGACTAGATACGAGGCCTGTAAGCTGTTTTCTTCTGTGTTTTATGCAGTGCCCCAGCAAGAGAAGCTTTTGGAATCACTGTGCAAGTTGCATATATTGTGTAATCTTCAGAAGAGTGAGAAGGACAGAGATATGAGAAATAATTTGGTGTAATTATTTTCACCTATTCAATGTTTTACCATATCTAAAATTTCCTATATTGTCTTGCAGCTAACGTATTAAAGAGAATTCCATGGAGAGGTTTTTGAAGCCATAATCTATATTGAGAAAATTGACCAACAAATGAAACTTACTCATATTATAAATAACTTTAAAATAATTATTATGAAAGGGATGACTGGTTCAGAGTCCAATGATTTTCAAGCTCCATTGTTCTAGAGTCTATGATCGTGAATAATTTTCATGTTTGTCCAGTCTGTTTATTTTTCTATCTTACTCATCTTGAAATGCGCAGTTGGTGTGGTCAGTGCCAATTCGGATGCGTCCACGCTGGGCCTAACAGCAGGATTTCCCGGCTGAACATATGGCACATTTCCCACTATCTGCATAAGAAGTAAAAACAGAGTTAGCATTGTGTTATCTGGGTTTCCAAAAATGTAGATTTTTTTTAACACTTAAATTTTTTATTGAACATTGATATCTTTTTAATGTTTAAGTTTGATGTGTCCTCATTTGTTTTTTCTTTTCCTCTCATAGGTTTAAAGTAAGCCATAATCTTACAAAATAAGATAAAATCTCTGCTTCCTGTTTGCAAAATGTATCATTTCTAACCTTTGACAAGTACTGTAGCTAAAGTCATGTGTTAAGTTTTAAAGAGTTTATAAAGTTTTTAAAGCCACACTTATCAGTGGATCATGACTAATCCAGTCTTGTACTTAGGCTATGGGGAGATAGCGGGAAATGATACACAATTTCAGCTCTTGAATTAGGGTGAGTTGGCACTTCTCTGCTTAGGAAGTCCAAGGCTCATCTAGAATCGTATGCCCAGACTTGGCCTTTTGGATGTAGTCTACACTCATTGACTTTCTTTGGAGTCTGTACATGTCAAGGTTAATGTTGTCTTTCATTAGAAAATCAGACTTTTGCTTCGTCTTTTTTTTTTTTTTTTTTATTACTGCTGGTGGAATGGGAAACAAACCGTGGTGAGTCCTGTATGCATGGACTACCTTTAGCAGCAAGACTAGCAGAAACTGAGAAATGAAGAAGTTAGTTAAATACAACAGATTTAGGTGCTTCCATACAAACCAGGTCCCATATAGTTGACAATGGTGTCCTGTGCATTTCCTCTGTGATGTAGTAGAGTATTACTTAACCTCCAATTCCCGTCTCATAATACTTCTGTCAAACTTGACAGTGATGTGATTATTTGCTGTCTGATTTCAACTACCAGTGTCAGTGGGTAGTGGTACAGTTCTACCTATCCTTCCTTCATGCACAATGACTTGGGTCTTTTTATGGTGATGCTGATTTTCACACAACTTGTTGAAATTTAACTATTTTAATATTTACACCCCTTTTTCAGTTTGGCTGAAGTTAACAATTGTCCTCAATCACGGTGATGGATGATTATATAAATAGAAAAAGCTGACAGGCTACCTAGATTTCAGAGTCTTCTATCCTTGGGTTTAAAACTTGTAACTTAAGCTAAATGGAGAGCATAGAATATAATTAAATGGAGAAATGGGAGGAAGATGAAGAACTATTTTCGGAAAGAAGGACCTTGAAAGGAATTATACGAATATGGAAATAAAGAAATGTGAAAGATGTTGAGATAAAAATACAAACAAGAAAAACCAGTGAGTTTTAATGTGTGGGTTCTCAGATGAACTTTGCTGATTTGCTGACATTACTGTAATTGTTACTGGATATTTTTTGTGATGAGGTTTGGACTCTTAGCTAGAATTTCCATATCTTCCATCTTAGACCTGTGACCTGACTACCAGGGAATAAAATCAGTATCACTTTTCCATTCTCAATAAATGTTTAACTCAGTGAATTAAATAGTTCTTTGAATATTTAATTGTTTTATGGGAAAGAGAACTGCCTCAGAAGCAAAAGTAGATTCCATTTGGATTAACCAAGGGGATGCTGATGTTGACTTGCTGGGCATATTTGAGGAAGTTAGAAGAGAAACTTGGGACTCAGTTTTCCGTGTTCCCAGACATTGTTCTAACTGCTGGACTTCCTGTAAGAAAAAGGAGTGTTTGTTTTGAATGGCTGCTCATGCACCAGCTCAAGAAGTGGATTCATTACTGGGACTCTTGAGCAGAGTCTGATGCTTCCCTGCAGCCTGGATTTAGGTACTTCTGTCCTTTTGGGACTGGGGCTTTATCTGCGTTCCTCTCTTTACTATTTATAATCTTAGATACTCAGAGATCTGGCTTCTATGATTTCTGTGTATGTGTGTTTAAATTTCAACTGTTGATTTCAACTTAGTACCTGAAAAACTTCTTATGTGAAGCTGAACCTTTGCATGCTGATGTGTGTTTTACACCTAAAGAAAGTCTGATTGCATTTCATTTGCAGTAGGTAAGAGAAATGTCCGTTCTAATACTGAATTTAAGTTAGTTCTTTAAAATCATATCCAACTTTGGAGCATTGGTTTGCTAATCTGACCCAAGAGTAGCGGCTATTAAACTACTAACAGTAATAATGTAACAGTGGGCTAGGTGTAAGGCCACCTTTGTTACCATACTGTTTGAAAAGTATTTTTTCAGGTATTTTTTTTCTGTCATAATGAAAATGGTCCAAAACTTTTCCTTAAGTATTTAGATATTTCTTCAGGGAAGATAGGAGAGCAATGCCATATGCATTACAGTGATTTATGTATTATTGGCTACCCAGTTTTATTAGTGTCTAGATGAAAAAATCAGATTTTTGACTTAATGTACGTTAAAAAAATGGTAACTCCCAATCTTAAAATAAGTGATGGAATCCAGCCATATCCAGTAAAAAAAGATGGGAAATGATTCCGTCTTGTATTTCATAATATCTTTTGTCAGAGAATGATCATAGATCATAGAGGTCATATTTTAATGAGTTTACATGTCTTCCAACTTGCTTGAGCTACAGCTTTCTTTGAAATGATTTTCTGTATGGCTGTCGTGAAGATATGGTGCCTATAAGTAACGTTCAAGATGACATATGTGTATATATTGTCAACTTTATTTGTATAATAGATTTACCTTAAGAGCTTTCTTAATTCTAGCATCAGGAGTAAGGCTAATCTTATATTTGAACCATAATTGTTTTTTTCTAAGTTGAAAAATAGCCATGTATACTCGGGAATCTTCTGAAAGAAGTAATTTTTCTGTTTGTAGCTGGAGAGTGTTTATAAAATGTCGGCTTGGCTAAAGAAGTAGGCATCTGTATGAATCTGAGTGGTTTTATGAATACAATGAGCCTTTCCCAGGCTTTCCTTTTCATTTTGAAATGGGCCATTTCAATCAAGTAGTCTTGTAGACTATCTTGGACCTGTTTTTCTTGTTCCTTACAATATCCGTAAAGCATTTTCTTTTCATGCCTATGAAATCCTTTTTAAAAATGATGTAGAAATGAAATTTATTACTATTTAACTATGATGCGTTGTGCGTACATAAGTGTGCTCAAATCTTAGGAAATGTCAGAATCACAAATCCTTATGTTTTGTTTACCTTTTGTGTGTAGAAGTACAGAGCAGGGACTGTTTTGAAAAAAAAAAAAAAAGAAATAAGCTTTTTGATATCAGACCTACTTTTATTTCAGTATATCGTTATAGAATCATAGAATGGCCTGGGTTGAAAAGGACCACAATGATCATCCAGTTTCAACCCCCTGCTGTGAGCAGGGTCACCAACTACCAGACCAGGCTGCCCAGAGCCACATCCAGCCTGGACTTGAATGCCTCCAGGGATGGGGCATCCACAGCCTCTGTGGGCAACCTGTCCCAGTGTGTCACCACCATCTGTGTGAAAAACTTCCTTCTAATATCTAACCTAAACCTCCCCTGTCTCAGTATAAAACCATTCACCCTTGTCCTATCACTATCCATCCAGAATGTATGACTTAAAGAAGTGAAAAGGAGATCTCAAATATCAAGTGGGGAAAAAATGTTGCTACCTTTCCCATAATTCTTACACATATCTTTCAACAAGAGAGTGCTGAAGATACGATTTTTTCAAAATGTGTCTAAATCACTCTGCCCTTCACCATGGGAAAATTTTGTAATACAAAAAGTGCTGAAACATTTCAGGATCGCTAATAGGGTTGGAATAGGGTAATTAATGCTCGCACTGTTTTATTCTCCAACTTTAATAATGTGCAGGATGTAAATGGTATAAGTGGTTCCGTGGACTTCTTTTGATTGTCAGCTCCATTCTGGTTCTGAAAAGATGTGTGCTTTAGAGGGAACAACCTGCTCTGCTCATTCTCCTTTATTCCATCCCCTCTGATCTGTTTTTGTTATGCCAAATGTTGTCTCCGTTCTTTTCAGCCAAAACAATTACATTTTCTCTTAGAAGAGAGTTTAGTAAGAAGTCTGCCTTATGAAGTGAATATCATAAATGTGGGAGAGAACTGTCCCTTGGCCAAAGGGATCTCTGAGAGCAAAAGAAAGAGCAGGAATGAAAGAAATTTCTGTTTATTTTTCTGTAGCATGCTTATTTTTTGAAGTTAATCTCTATTCAACAGGATGTTCAGTCTCGATTGAAAATTACAGGTATCCAAGTTGTCCAGGTGTGCAAAACTGTAGTTGTTCAGAAAACCCAGATCATTGCTGCTGAATTTTCTTCTGTTTGCAAATACGGAGTATATGCCTTTAAAAATGTATCCCTTTACTTTTTTCTTTTTTGAATTAACCAGTATACTTGCTTGAGTATTTGCACGTGGTATTGATTCCTTACTGCAGAATAAAATGAAAGCATTTTAGATACATATTCTATTTCTCAGTAGCTTTGTTACAATTTTAGAGAAGACGATATACTACGACTTCTGTATTGGTTGGTTAAAAAGAGCGTGGCCAGCAGGTCAAGGGAGGTGATCCTCCCCCTCTGCCATACTGAGGCCACATCTGGAGTACTGTGCCTAGTTCTGGGCTCCTCAGTTTAAAAAGGACAGGGATCTTCTAGAGTGAGTCCAGCAGAGAGCCACAAAGATGATGTGTATTTCCTGTATGGGGAAAGGCTGAGAGACTTGGGGCTGTTCAGTCTGGAAAAGGAAAGGCTAAGGGGGGAACTCATAACTATTCATAAATTTCTAATGAGTGGGGTCCAAACAGATGGAGCCAGGCTATTTTCAGAATTGTGCAGTGACAGGATAAGGGACAAAGAGTTAAAACTGAAAGTTGCATAGAAACATCTTTACAGAGGGGGTGACAAACACTGGGACAGGCTGCCTGGAGATGTGGAGTCTCCTCTGGAGATATTCAGATCCCTCCTGGACATTTTGTTGTGCAACCTGCTGTAAGGAACTGCTGCATCAGTGGGGTGGGACTGGATGATCCCCGCAGTTCCATTTCACTACTATGATTAAGCGATTCTGTGGAAAAGCTCTGAAAATATCTGAAAATGAAGACACAGGTGAAAGTCTAATATTTCGAACCTGTTTGCAACTACAAGAGCATTTTGACTTTGCTGACCATGCACAAGTCACACAAAAAAATGGAATCACGTGTTAAAATATTGGCCTTGTAGTTACTGCATGGTCAACAATGACTCCATAGTGTTACACAGTGCATACGGCGGTAATAATTACTTGAATAACCTGAATCATTTGTAGCAAGATGATTCCTTTTCTTGCAGCAGATTTGTAAATGTTCTCATTCAGATGCAATTATGTAAAGGCAAAATTTCTTATGTTACAAACAAGAATTCCCATGTAATATGGGCAGGGTGGTTACCAACTGTTTTCATTTTAGTATACCGCAGTAGCCATAAATAATTATTAGTTCCTACTCTAGAAAGCCAACAGCTTTCTATACAAGTATCTCAGTAATTTTAACCAGAATTTCCAGTATGCAATAGGAATAAAAGCAGATATTAAAACTGTTTTGTGTAATGCGCAGTAGATTTTTATGCAAAAATAGAAATATTTGGGAATAATTATATTAATTAATATTTTCTCTGTTCTTTTCTGACACGTCAAAAAAGGTGTTGATGGGAAGTCTTCCATATACCTTTCAGAAAGGCCTGTAGTTGAATTTGTTTCTGTTTCTTTTTTTTTCTTTTCCTTTTTCCTTGAAAATTAGTGCTGTAGCTGCCATTCTTCTGGCCAAAGAAGCCTGGATGAGTACTCCCTTCTGAGCACATCAAAAGAACACTTTAATTAACTTGAAGGTTGCCTGTTCTTATATCTACCACGATTAAAATTGCTTTCACAGAAGAACTTTAGTAATGGCCCTCATTTTCTGTTGGTTTATTTGGAAACTTTGTAATTAGTGCTCAAATGTTAAAAGCTGTGCATAGAAGCTGAGATTTTGTAAGGGAAATCTTCTCAATTGCTATTTTTCAATTTGATGGTAGAATATATTCTGTACTGTTATGTAATGTTGTTCTCTAATCCGGCACGTGTATGGAAAGAAAAGAGGAAAAATAGGCTTTGTAGCCAGGGATACTTATTTTCTGTACTTTCAGGGATTTTCACCATGCATGTTGTGTGTCAGAATTTTGCTGCTGTCCTCATTTAAAAGCTGTTTAACTTCCTATCCTGTATGTCCGCTGAAGGTAGAGGCTTCTAAACCAGTGGAGTTTTCCTGGGAGTAGGCAGGCATGAAGCACACAGGGACATGATTGATTTTGCTTAGTTCTCTCATGGTTGATTTTGTGCAATACACTTTTAAAAGGAGCTGATGACTTATTATAGATAGAAAGATAGATAGGAATGCAGATATTCCTTTGGGTGAATTTTCAAGTTTTGGACTTGATGCTTCATTACAGGACCTTGCAGAGCAGTTAGGTATGGGATGCATACAGTCTCAGCCATGAACTGGTGTTACATTTAAATATTTGCAGTGAAAAGCCTGTTATCTCATGTAAGGTACAGTACAGCTTTTCAGTCTATGAGACAGTCTACTGTTACAGCCTCAGTGATGCATGATATTTATAAAATGAAGAATGTTTTTGAGTGTTTTTTCTGACCTGTAAGCTTGGGGGTGGGGGGGAAGGAGGGAAGCCTTTTCATTAGGAAAAAAAAAACCTACACAGAAAAAGAGTAAGAGTTGCATACACAGTCACCAGTGTTAGTCATTTTTACAGGGGAGGGATGTAGGGAAGGAGGAGGGGAAGATGCAGAAATCCTCCTCCTCTTAGACAGTAGTAGCAGTGTGAGGATGCCTTGTCCTCATTTTTATTACTTCTGAGATTTTATTGCTGGCAGCCAGATGTGCTGAAACTCCTGACGACAGCATCTATTCACTACGTGTTTTTAATAGGCTTAGAGAAATATGAGTAGTGTACATGAAAGCAGCTCAGCTTCACACTTCAGCTGGGAATGCCCAAAAAGCTTGCTGCTGTTTAGAATTCTTGCTACAGTCAGGAGAAAGCCGCACGGGTGCTAAATCTTCTACGACTGAATTAGAAGAATAATGACTGTACAATTAACTATCAGTCCCTGCTCACTTAGGCACAGTTTTTACAGAGATCAGGAGAAATATGGAACTTGATTGGCATGTTTGCATTTGATGGTGTGCACGAAATAGATGACTTTTGAGACAGGTGGTGAAGAAAAATAGAAGGAAAGAGAAAATGCAATTTGAGACGCTGCGCCAGGTCTGCAATTCTGTTTTATCTCATTTTCATGGGGTTTTCTCATCCCCTCCAAATATTTTACAAAATGATCTCTTTGGACAAACGCTGAACAACACGAGGTGAGTAGAAATGAAACATATTTCCCTTACTGTTTTTATGCCTGGGCTGATAGTAATCTGTTTGCATGTTTGTCAGTACGATATCTTTATAATTGAACCCTTAGATATTAACATATTTATGGTAACGACGACTCTCTTCCGTTGGTGCTTTTCTGTTTTATGTAAGGTTTTGAATGAGTACTCAGGCTGCAGAAATAAAACCTGCACAGACAGAATAAAACAGTCAAGATGGATTTGTATCTTTCAATAACACGAGCTGCCATTAGCAGCTAGCATTATTAGCTATAATCCTTAAAGCATATTAAATATTCATAAATAAATTTGTCTGAGAAATTGATTCCTGCACGGATGTGGCAGTGAAAGGATTAAATGCTCAAAGATGTGCTTGTTTAACCACGTATAATTTGTTGGAAGATGTAAATTAGCAGTCCTGCATGCCATTTGCAAAACAGGCAGAAAGCAGTTTCTTATTTTTAGAGGGCTTAGATTCTGTGTGTGATGCTCTTCAGTGATCTTTTTAACTAGCCAAATTACAGCTGCTCAGTGGATGCTTTGCAGTAGGTCAGTCAGCTCTGTAGGCTATTCTTTTATGTAGAGCTATTGTTTTGTGGAAATGAGAAACGATAGAGAGAAGTTGTTGTTTATTTGTGTCGGATGGTCATTAAATTGGTTTCTTAGCTTTATTCCTGGGAGTAAACGGAATTAATTGCAACTCATTTTTTTTGCATTATTCAGTGAAGATAGGCTGTAATACTGATGTTTGGAACTTTTTCATGCTGCTATTAAATATTAAATGTAAAAATGATGATGAACTATCTCTAAAAGATTGTGAGTGCAGATCAGGGAGAAAATGAATCCGGTGGGTTTTTCTAAGGATAGTGCACTGATGGAAACATTCTGGAAAAAGGGGGGAAGTAATTTTGCAGGGACTATATCCAGCATTTTAATCTTCTCTCTATCTGTGGGAGAAATCCCTTTTAAATGGGATATTCTTTCTTAAATACGACGATGTTTGTACTTAATACTTCAGAAAACTGTTATTTCCCAGAACATTGTTCAAAGGATTCTCTCCCTTACTGCTTACTCCCTTTATTATTATTTTTTAAATAAATATTGAAAATTTATTTTATTTTATTTTTTTAAAGTTACAACTTTCATGTTTCAGTTCCTCAGCTGTGAATTTCCAGTCAGGCATGCAGAACCACAGAGTCAGATTTAGTAATCACTTTCAGCATAGTGAATTAAGATTTTTCTTAGATATAAATGAAATCTGTGTTCACTGAGCATTTTTTCACTGTGCTGTGAAATATTTGAAGCTCGATAAAATGGTGCAATAATTCCTGTATTATCAACCACAATTGTTAGAGCAGTGCCTTTTTCCAAGGCATAGTTTCAGGCCTGCAGTAACCAGCCAAGCCCTTAGCATCTGTTACAGTTGTCTGCAAACCAGTTCGTGCTTCTCTGGGTACGGTGTTGCAGATTGAAGTGCATGCATTCTGCAGATCACAGTGCATGCTTTTACTGATACGTGTGCGTGCTGCTTTTAGGGCAGGTCTCAAGCAAAAGCTACAGCAGTTTCAATTGAAAAGGCATCCAGGAAATACTTTATAGCATTTGTGGTGCCTGAGATTTAGTTGCATTTATTCTAGCAGACTGACAGAGAAGAAGGTATTACGAGGAAACCCAGCCTACTGACTGGCATGGGCTGTCTAGTTTAGGATGAGAATATTTCTGCATTAAAAGAAGCTCCATAGGGTTTTTCTGCCTTTGGCTGAAGAAAATGGGCTATTTTTTAACAATATGCAGCAGTAATTGTAGGAGACGAGTCACGCTCTGTGTTCTCTGAAGTTGAACTTTTCTTTTTGGAAGTTATCTAAGGTTATGAAATAAAGATATTCTTTCTGTATACTGAATAAGTACCGCTATATTAGATTTGGTCACGATAAAAGGCCTTTGAAGAAGTCACATATTGAGTAGTCACCACAAACTTTTGCCAACGTTTAATTTGGAGGGTTTACCTTTTTGCTGCTTTATTGACTAAAAAATTTTAGATTTTATAATTACATCAATGTTGTTTGCATTTTAGGTAGATTTTTCCCTTAGATTTGCACAAATAATGTGCTTCCTAGAACCTTACTGTTTGGGCATTAGAGTTAAAATTTCAGAACTGTTACCACAGTCCTGAAAAAAAACCCACAAAAATACCTTTAGAAAGCAAAAATCACCTTAAGCATGTAGAAAATTCTGCTTTATCAAGGTTTAACATGTTCTTCTCCTTGGGCTCTGAAGCGAAATATTTATTCAGACTGAAAAGAGATGACTCCATTGCTTTTTTGGTTTTATTTTCAGTCTGTTTTTATATCTGAAAAGTAAAAGTCAAGAGTCCCGAAAGATAACAGCTGACACGAAGCACAGAATGATTAACTGCCAGTATACCATGCAGTAATTTAAGTAAACCTGCTATTGCAGGTTAAGAGCGTAGCAGGTAATGACATACAGAACAGAAGGTCATAGGGAAATGGATACTATGCAAAGGCATTCCTATTAATTTTCAGAGGATCTGTATTCTTAGAGCTCTTCAGTGCAGAAGTTCAGACGCTGTGATTTTGTTTCAAGAAAAGCAGCCATCGTGTCTTCGGTATTCTGGTACTATGCTCAGCATTAGCAGGAATATATATAAAGCTATTTTTTATCACTTTACACTGAACCTTATATCAGTTTGATTTTTATCGCATATTCTTTGTGTTACACTTGCTGATGTGAGTAGATCCATACCATACTAAAATCCTTGTGAGTTACATTAATTTTACCATGCAAATTGGCTTCGTTAGTCTCTGCTAGCAACCTCGGCTGGAAGAATATTTCAAGTCAGTTTCCTTTTGCCAGCTCCATGGCAGCACTTTCCAGTCAGATGCTGTAGGCATAGGAGTGTGATCCCCTGGGCCTCCCCCGGCCCTGCTCACCTCTGGCCCACAGCTCCAGCCAGGGCTGCTGAGGGGCTAAGAGCTCATGGCCTGCTGCTTTCACCTGCCTGGTGCGGCGCTGTGTCCTGTGCCATCGGGTGCTGCCATGGGAAACCAATTAGAATAACTTAATGTTAGGAAGCCACTAGAATTGTTCTGTACTCTTGGCACTTGGCAGATAACTAGTCTGGGGAATGAAGTCCTCGTGTGTCTGGGAGGAGAAGGGTTTGGAGAAAGAAGTTAGAAGACCTTTTCTTGATTCTGAAAGCATACCACATTGTTTAGTTTGCATCCAGATTCTAAGGCAGTATCTGAGGAGGCTTTCGATTTTTGAACTTTAAAATGTTTCTGATGACTTCAGCTGACATCCTTGTCATTCAGATAAGAGAATGAAATAAGGTTTTCAAATGTCTGTAAAAACATCTAATTATCAGATATGTGTGTTATTCTGATTGTCATTCTCCATTTGGAGTTCAGGATCCAAATACTGTGCTGTCAGATGCCTTATTTGTGGCAGCACGCTTTGAGAAGTCATAATAGCTTAGGGCAATATTCAGATTAACACATCACTGCATAATGGCGAGTTGCCTTTGTAAATAAAATTGATGCAAACTGCATGGAGAAGTATCACTACAGTTTTACCTTTGCGGTAGATATTAGCAAGTTTTTTCATAAGAACAAAAAGCATTGGATTCACCTCATTTTTCCCACAGCGTGTTATTATTTCTTGTGTTAGAGCCATGCGAAGGTGAGTTTGTTGTACAGGTTGGCCACACAGGGGCATAAGATAACTAATATATTCTGTCCTGAAATAGTACCAATCTGTGTACAGCAGAGGCTCAGGAATGGTCCATGTTTTGAAAATAGACACACCTAGTTGAAAAAAGAAAACTATATTTTATCTCAGTAAATTAAACCCCAGTGTTTTTAGAGATTCCTATGTGTTTGCACAGTTTGAACCTCTTGGCATGTGTCTTTTACATAAGCAAGCTGATTTTCCAAAGGTTACTAAATACCTGATGTATTACTTCGTTCATAAAACCAGGTATTTACACGGAAAATATACTAGCAGTAAAATATGTTTTATTTTCATTATCTAATTTTGGGTTTTGTTTCCTGGATATAACTATGAGCTATTTACTAATACTCCACTTTACAATCAAGGCAGCGCATGATGTCAAGAATTACTGGCACAGAGATTTGTTATTCATCATGGTGCAATTAATGATTACTTTGACATTGAAAGAAAAAGATCATTTTCTGTCCCTGGTTGGGAATCAAATCTGTGGAGATTTTGTGGAGATATTTCAGCAGAACAGGGTCTTTTTTTTTCCTGACTCCATAAAAGTTCAATGTAGGAAGGGGTTTGCAGTAATTGTAAGGGTATGTTGATTTCAAATACATTATTAGTCCAAGAGTCAAGGATAGAAACACACTGATGGCATTAGTACTGAAAGTCTGCTGTCTGTATTCTCACATAAAAAAGTGAATAATAACTGAAATTACCTCTCCTCATATTTAAAATGGAGCTTGTCTGTGAGTACCTTTAAAAATACACTTTCCTGGGATTTTCAATTCCCTACTAGGTTCATATAATATTGAATTAAAACATTTCCTGAAATTTACAGCTGATGAGCTTTATCAGCTGAAGAAGGCATGCAATGATAGAAAAAATCCTGAACTTTCATTTGTTCTCCTTTGTATATTCTTTTTCCTTGGTGAGTTCATGGCATGGCAAAGCTACTTCCCCCACACCCTGGTTCAACTTTTTGTGTGTTAAAGCAGACTCAGGCAGGACTGGGCTAAGTCCAGCCCTAGATCTCTGTATCATTTCAGAGAGGCTGGCCATGTCAAATGATCCTCAATCTTCTTTTCATCTGAAATTAGTAATATAAACCATATTTGGGAGAACCCATATGCATATATATAAAACATGAGAAGACTCATTGTGGCAGCAAGTTGTGTATGAAATGCAGAAAGAAACTCTTCTGGTTTTGTTTACTAGTTTCCTTGGTTTCCCATGAAAAGCTGCTCTCAGAATGTGGAGAACCTTTTTACTTCCTCTTCTTCCTGAAAGTAATTTCAGAAATTAAAAGTTTTTGGGTAACAAAAAAACTCAGCTATACAACAACACAACAACCCAATGAAGTGCTGGCAAACAGAAGAGGAGAGGGAGCTTGGTGATGAAATCAATGACCACATTTGGATTTTTTTTGCACCTTTGTCATGCATCTTTCACACAGAGCACTGTGTCCTCTTGGAGCTGTGAATAAGTTATATTTAACACCATCCATTCTTCACCCCTTAATTTGCTACTTCAGGAGAAAGTGAGGCAAGTAGCATGAGTATTTTACTTTTCTCATTCTCATCTTTCTGCTTCCCTTGGAAGAAGCAACTGAACATGCTAGCTTGCCCTGGAGCTGTTTCTTTTTGGGTAGAAGTTCCATATTTCGTTCTGTCTTGGCAGTTGTTGGTTTTTGGCTTGGATTTTTCTTTTTCTTTTTTTTTTAAATCCCTGTTTCTAGGGAAAAATAAAAAAGATTACAGACATTACAGATATTTTCAGAGAGAGAAAACTGAGAGATTTCCTTACAGAACCATCTCTCTTCCTATCTCTTCCAACTCTGGAGATACCTTCTGTTACTTCCACCTCAGTTGCTACGGATTTAATAAAGTGACATATGCTTCCTCCATGAATCTCACAGAGCTGGGATATTTGCAGCCGGAACGGGTTTCTCTCTGTTCTTGTTGTGCATCAGCTGCTCTTATCTGATGGTGGTAATAATATCTTACCTGGCATACGATCGTAACCTCCCATCAGGAAGAAAAAAGAGGAGCATTCAGATATGGGCACTTTACCGTGGTTCAGACAGTAAGCTAAATTTGCGAATTTAAATCATCCTAAATTTGGAACCTTTAAACTTTTTAAAGGCCATTTTAAAACATGCCTTAAAACTTGAATTATTATTATTTTTTTTTCACCTATAGAAATCTTAGTTTTGGGTTGTTAACTACAATGTCTTTGGTCAGTATACATGGAAAGAAACCCCTTCCATTGCTGAATAACTCAGAATCCCTGCAATTCCTAGGAACATCTCCATGAGATGTAAATGTTATCTAATTATTCCAGAATAAGTCAAGGTAGATAACATCGTATTTTAAAAACAATGGCTGGTGATTTTGTATGCTCAGCATTTTAAAGAGATTTGTTCCATGACAGAAGCCCAGTAGTTTTTGAAATGCACATGTTCCAGGAGACATCCAGAAATAAAAGTCTCTGGCCATGGCCCCTTTATGAGCTACTAAATTCATTTGGTGGTAGATTGCACTGTGGTGACTGAAGGACTAAGGGGCCACAGCTTGCCATTTTATCTTTGTTTATGGTGCTGTCACTCCTGTAAAAGTGGCCTGGATGCGTTTTAATTCCATTCCTCACTGCCTCAGTTTAGAGTTTGGCATATAGGTACAAAGAAAAGGAAATAAGCCAAGCCATATGCTATAGCTAGTCACATGCCTATTCATAAATATTTAAATTTTCCCACCTGTATAATCAGAAAGTCCTGAAGAGCTCCAGCACCAGCTCCTGCAGCTCCTGTGAGTCCTAGAAATGGTGAGAAGGAGGAGGATCGCTCCTGTTGGTCTGGACCCTCCTGCCCATCCCCTTCCATTTTTTTTTATTCTTCTGTTTTTGATCTTTTTGACACTGTGATTCATGATAAGAAGAAGGTTAGAAGGGTAACCACACTTGTTTAAACATGTTAAATGCTGCCTCAGCTTAGAGACAAACAGTGGCACAGATAAAATTTTAAACTTTGGATGTGTGAGATAAATGGGGAGGATAGAAGAGAACAGAATGGCAGCTGAGTGCTTCTTGCCTTTCTCTGGGGAGAGGGTGATTCTACCAGCTGCGGACTAAGCACCTCACATCCCTTTAGATGTCCCAGCAGCACACACTGTCACTAGAACTGAAAAGGTATTGGGAATCTGAGCTTCAGGTGTTTTACAATGATATAAAGAATAATATTCGTCTGGGATAAAACTGTGACATCTGAGATGAGTGTTGGTGGAGTTGACATCACCATTTTAGCCATGCCTGTAGATAGGGGGTTTGGACCAGAAATTGGAAGTATTTAGAGTCCTTGACTTCACTTTCAACATGAGTTTTAAGCAACTTTATGGTAGCTACCTATTAATTTCTGTTTTTTTTTGTTTTGTTTTGATTTGTTTGTTTGTTTGTTTTTTTAATCTGACAAAAAAATAACTGTGAGAGTAAGAAATGAAATAAAGATCTTATCTGAGACGTTGGTCCCAAATTTGTCTGAAAATGACTAAAGATTGAATTGTTAAAATGTAACTTTTATTGGTTTTAGAAAGGAATCGGGTTGGATTTACCTTGCCAAAGTTTGTGTGAATTTGCATGGTATCTTTATTTACAGGGCTGAAATATTTCTTCATTTCCAGAGCCTTTTCTGTTTGCAACTTTTGAGTTATCTGTCTGATGAAGATATACATCTGATACCTATTGTATTCATGTTAATTTGTTATCATGAAAATTAATCATTGTTTTCAAGAAATTAGGTTTTATTTCATATCTCATAGATTGTAATAGCAATTAATATTATAATCTGAATCATAACCTTTACTTGTTCAAAGGTGTACGGACTAAGCTGACAGGCAAGAAAATGTAATTATGTTAACTGATAAATATTTGTCTATTTAAACCTATACAACAATACATAAAATTAGTAAGAAATATTCTACATCACAGAAGTTTAGATTGTGGCTGAAATCGACTACTGTGCATCAGAGATGGGGCCTTTGAGTGTAAGTCAGGAACATGCATTGGTAAACTTACAACAACACCCTTGCTATTAAATAAGTGATAAAACAATACATGAGAAATGTTGACGCAAGTTTGACGATATTTTTTATGTAATGCATTCAAAGTATCTTTGAAGTATCTTAAGAAAATGGTGATCAAAACGTGACTGAAATATGTAAGATAAGAATTTCAAGATGACATTGCGCTACAATTACCAATTTATCTGTAGCCCTACAAAAAATTATTTGCAAGTATAGATAGGCAAAAATTGTTAAAAAAATCTAATATAACTGAAAGATTTGGATGAATCTGTAAGTATAACATTTCCCCTCCTCTCCTTCCCACCCTCCTTTATACTAAGTCCTTGATTTTTGTAGTATTCTTTTTGTATGTTGTTGCTCCTGTGTAATCAGATTGCACTCACTGCAAATACTTTTTGTGTGGATGCTGGAAACTAGGGGAAGTCAGTGTTCCATTCTGTTGGCAGCTTCCATTCTGCACTGCTATTGGTTGCGTTGTTCTGGAGAACTACAAGAACATGTGTTTTTTTAAAGAAGTCTCAACATTTACAGCTTTTCTCTGTCACAGTGACTTTAACATTGTGTTGGACCATGATTCAAAGCACCTATAGTAACTGCCTCCAATGCCTTATTTTCAAGAACTTCTCCAGTTCTTCACCAAATTGTCTGTCATAGCATTGCAAGTTTGGAGAAGAGTTAAGTAGGACAGAAGTGATTTTAAAAACGTCAATTCAATTCATGTGCAGTAAAGCTTGTGTTCATTGTGGATCCTTAATGTAAGGTACGCCCATTGGTAGTGTGAAGCATGGTCATGAGGTATGAGGAGTATCTGTAATGGCAATTCTTTTGCAGTGCCCAGAAAATGATACAAACTCCTTTGCTGAAGCTTCCTGGTGTTTATTTTCTATTCGATACATCATGTGATGTATGAAGCTTACTACATTTAGTTATTTACAAAGAACTTCATGATGCTGGGTGTGCAGATATCCACAAATGATTGATCAAATGGAATCTTCATTTTGTTTTCCGAGAACTTAGGTTCACCTTTAAGATTTAGGCCATGTGACCAAATACAGATGCACAAGGAGTTTGTGCATAGCCTTCTCTCGCACCAAGAATGCCCTCAGTCAAAGCAGCTGCAAACTGCATTGTATTACTGACCACATGATTTCCATAGATATTCAGCGAGGCAGCTGCTGTGTCCTCGTTATTTATTTTTGGTTGTGGGATGGATCTTTCAGAGTTTGTTTTTTATTAATGTAAGTTTTGAACATAGTTTCTCAACTCTGTTTATAGGTTCGATGTCAGGGGGAAGCTCTTTTCTGTGACAGTGGTGAGGTGCTGCCACAGGCTGCCCAGAGAGCCTGTGGATGCCCCGTCCCTGGAGGTGTTCAAGGCCAGATTGGATGGGGCTCTGGGCAGCCTGGTCTAGTATTGAATGCGGGCCCTGCCTGTGGTGAGGGTGGGGGTGGGTAGTTGGAGATTTACGATCCTCGAGGTCCCTTCCAACCCAGGCCATTCTGTGATTCTGTGAAATCTGTAAACATGTAGATATAAAGCACATTTACTTGCATTTTCAAAGAAACAGCAAGTGTGAAGATGTTGGGCAGTTAGGTACATTTGCGAAGGTTTGTCAAGTGTAATGGAGGCTGTGAGATCCAGGAACTGTATGAGCTACTGAGAGGTTCTGTTTATAAGATTGCAGTAGTGTACAGAATTACCTTGTTATCCTGTTAATCACAGAAAAATATTCACAATTTCTTCAGTGACTTTTGCTGATGGTAAACTGGGGAAGAGCCTGCAGGTCTGCATTTCTATAGGTATTGTTGCTGCAGTTCCAGAGAGAATCACTGGTACAAGTTGGGGGATGACCTGCTTGAGAGGAGCTCTGCAGAGAGGGACATGGGTGTCCTGGTGGATGACAGGTTGGGCATGAGCCAGCAGTGTGCCCTCATGGCCAAAAAAGGCCAATGGCATACTGGGGTGCATTAAAAAGAGCGTGTCCAGCAGGTCGAGGGAGGTGTGGGGGCAAAGTGGGGAGGCCAGACTCTTTTCAGCAGAGTGTGGAGACAGGACAAGGGGAAACAGCCAGAAACTGGAGTATAGGAAGTTCTGCATTTATGGTGAGGGTGACGGAGCACTGGAACAGGCTGCCCAGGGAGGTGGTGGAGTCTCCTTCTCTGGAGATATCCAAGACCCGCCTGGACACCTACCTGTGTGACCTGGTGTAGGGAGCCTGCTTTGGCAGGGGGGTTGGACTTGATGATCTCTGGAGTTCCTTTCCAACCCCTACAATTCTGTGATTCTGTGATCTGTGCAGGATTGTGGTCTGCTGGTGAAATCCATTATGAACATGTCTGTATGTTAGAGTTCACAGCTAAATATAGAAATAAATGCAGCTGAGAAATTTGAGCATTTCCTACTAACATTTAATTGGGAAGCCTTTTGAACGATCATTAGTATTTAAATGCCATTTCAATAATTAGTCTTCTACAGAAGTTATGCAAGATAAATTAATCAAAATTTCATTTTAGTTGCATATGAATGATATCAGAACTGTTCTCGTATCATACAAAGAAAGCTTGCTGCATACATTTACCTTTGATTGGAGCAAGCAGATATTAAGAGAATGGTTTAGGTCAAGATTGAGAATTAGTTTTGAATCTACCATTACCTCAGGAGAAGTGAGATGAGCTAAGTAAAATGAAGTAGATTTAATTTTTTCTTAAATAGGCCTTTGGCAATGAGTCTTGAATTCTGAGAGCTACATTATAACAGTTTCAAATTTGGAGCAATGTGTTACTGCATGATACATTTTTTTTCCTTCAGAAAATATTGTTAGTTCGTTGCAATTGCCCAGAATGTGTGTGGAAAAATACACTGAACTCCTAGGAGTGCAACACTGTGGAAATAAGATAGGAAAAAAGACTTTATCTTGCAGACCCGCTCTCATTGCAGCGTGTTATTTCTGTCCCTTGCCTAGCTGTAGGTTTTTTTTTTTTTTTTTTTCCCCATTTCAGTTTTCTCTGCTGACACAAAAATACTGCAGAATAATAAAGCACCCTTCTTCAATCATGCATCACATACTTCTCACGTGATGCAGAGTTTAAACTGTGGCAGTGGAGTGACTGTTAGGATTTCATTATCCCAGTGTACCCGAAGAATACATTTCAGAAGCTTCCATTTCTTTTCCTAAGTGGAGATAAATCTTGTTCTGTTTCACAAAAAAAAACAATTAAGTGTTCAAGATCTCTCCCTATTCATATCACCACTGAAAATGTATCTCTTATCTTTGTCTTAGTTTGCAAAGAATGCATTACTTTAACTTATATAATCAAAATGACAAAAAGGTAACATGTTCTCATGCTATGTTAAATATGTTAATTTTAGGGTTCTGGACTAGTCTTTGCTTTTATCAGCATTGTACCAGATTAGCTGTGCATTGAACAGATCTAGAAAGAAAATGCTATTTTCAATTATTTTGACAGGATTTCTTCTTAATCGCTTTCATGCACTGAATTTTTAGAGTGCATTTTAGTGAAGACTGAAATGAATACACTGAAAAAAATGTAGGAATATGCTGTAATGTTTGAAGTCCATGCACGTTGTACTGACTGCAAATTGGTTAATGCCAGCATGAAACTGATGCAGTCGTAGTAGGGTCCTTGGCTATAGACCACAGACTTCACCTGCACTCGAAACGTGTCAGGAGGTCCAATTTAGAAGCAATACAGAATTGGAAGAAGAGGTTTATGAGTGTAGTTGTGAGAAAGGATACTGTCAATTTTATAGCAGAAGTCTGTATTAATTCTGCAGTGAAAGCATGCCCTCTATTTCGCCTGATTATATTTTCAGTCTATGATACACTCAGTGCTGATTAGCTGCACTTTCTGCTGCAGGGCTGCTGCATTCTATTTGTGGTATATAATCATGTATAATAAATAAGACAGAATACTCAACAAGGACTGATACTACATATGAAAGTATACATGTATTATTGTAAATTAATTCAGAATCTGTATTTAATACTAAATGTCTTTTTTTTAAAATTTAAATAACAAAATTTAACTTCATATAATGTATGCAGGAAAATAAAAAATTCAGGTATTTCAGGTGCCCTGTCACTAAGGCTAGAAGTCTCTGAGTAACTTGAAGCCATCTTTTAGATTTGGAGTTCTAATCCTGTAAAATAATATTTTAAATGTTTACGTACAAAGCTCTTATGTACAGTACAATGAATAAGGCACTACAGCCTTTTCCTTTGTAGCTATATAATCTGCTCACTAAGGAAGACTAAAACCGGATAACTAAAATAGGTCTGTTTTCTGTGAATTTGTATTGATCTTGATTAGTCTGTGGGGATGGTTTTTACATTGGTGGCTTAATTCTTTTAAGTGATATTTACAGAATTAATTTATTTAAGAGGATTGCAATATCTACTTCCATCTTATTCACTCAGTAGATCTAATACAATGAAATAGCTATATATTTTGCATGAAAAGCTCTTACTGTCCCTCCCTAACATCCTTGTATTTCTTCTAAACCATATTTTTAATTAGATGGTGAGAATTTGTGTTCCAGTGAATGAGAAGGGAAAATGATCTTCATATTTGAGCTCCTGGTTATGAATGTATATTCACTGTGTGCCACTTAAGATACACTATATATAAACTCCAAGAAATAAGCAGTGAGATTTAGATAAACATCTTTTGTAGAATGCAAGTTTAATATTTTCCACATAAATCCCAAATGTTCTTGCTGGGCCTGACCGTAACTGTCACTTTATTACCAACTTAAGAATTTTTCAAAGCCATCTTAAGTTTTGAGTAATGTTTATAACTGCTAAATACTGGATAGAATGTGCTGTTCTACACAACTCTGAGACAGAGGCACTGAAATCACTGACTGCAATTCTGGAAATACATTTTTAGTAAATCTGCATTTTAGGAAAAATAATAAAAAGTGATTAAAAAAACCATAACACACGAAACCCACAAATGAAATAGAATGATGAAGTGGAAATATGCCCATGTTTGTTTAGTTATTTTTGAAGAGACATTCAGTGGTACGTGTGTGTATTAATTACATAGAGAGCAAGGATGAAAGTGATTCACTTAGGAGATTTTAAAATACTCCTGAAGTGTGATGTAATCATGATAAGGCTCAGAGAAAATGCGTTTGCAAATTTCTTAATCTACCACATTACAGAATGAATCACCTTGCAAATAGTGTAAGCTTAAAAAAAAAATGAGATCGAGAAAACTCTAGAAGATGTACTATAAGGAAAGATCCTTCATTGTCATGGAAACAAACAAGATGATCTAATAACTGCTATCTATCCAGCTATGTTCTACTTCTACCATGTATTTTCAGGTGAAGTTAAAAAATGGGGCAGTTTGTATTAATTTTACTCTGGCAATGCAGTGTTGAAATTCCTATACTATCTTTGGAAGTTTATATTTCATTAGGATTAGGTAGGAATTATTGCTTATATTTCACGAATGTCTAATGATAATGTGTGGTCTAGAAAGGATTATGATCAAAGCAAATGTTCCTGCTGCTATTCTCTGTTATTTTGTGCATTGTAACTGTCACTTTGGTCATATATTGCTAATTCTTCCTTCAGTCCAGTGTAGGTGCACTCAGATTTTCAGTCAGCTGACTAAATGAGGTTGATGTATCCTTGTTATGGAGATTGTGCTGGCTATATTGGCAGTATAATGTGTGGAAATACTTAAGGCTGGTGTAATTTCTAAAGAAAACAGAAGATTCCGTGGAATAAATATTTGTTTATAACATCATGTATTTACTTATTTTTCCTTTAGGCAAAGGCAGTTCCTTCTATGGTGCTTGGAAGAAGATTCATATATAGGAAAGAAATTAT
This sequence comes from Coturnix japonica, assembly GCF_054131305.1. Taxonomy (NCBI): domain Eukaryota; kingdom Metazoa; phylum Chordata; class Aves; order Galliformes; family Phasianidae; genus Coturnix; species Coturnix japonica. Next base: position 17,926,980 of record NC_140664.1, on the reverse strand, counting down.
TACTCAAGTATTTCAAGAGAAATACTATCACTTTCTTTCTCCTAGTAATTGAGTTGTAGTGTCTACATTAAAAAAGAATCATCTTCTTTCATCAGTCTCCTGTGGTTGTTAGTAGGAGGAACAGTGCTTCTCTGAAAATACACAGATTATTATTTTTTTAATGAGTGATGTAAAACTCATGACATTCTAACTACCACATTCCAAATCTGAGTGACTAAGATTTCAGCTGAAGTTAATAAAATCAATTTGTTGAAGTACAAAAAATCTTTGAAACCTTTTTTAAATGGGGGTTCTAATCTGCAGCAATATTTGCATATCTGCCTTTGCCTTAAGAGCAGTGTAATTTTTTTACAGGATAAATTTATGATTGGGATTGCCAGTGCAAGCAGTTTAATGTAGTATGCCAAAAATGAGGTCCATGCTGTCTCACTTGCCATAGAGCTAATTTATTTTCGAATATATTAATTATCAGTATAGTGCTCTCAGACAGACTTAATTTTTTAAGATGCTTTCATCATTTACTTTATGTGATAATGCCATTCAAGTTCCTTCACCTTACAAACACAACAGAATTTCTAAAATGAGGAAAAAATACTTGTATGAGAACCATTAGGTCAATCATTAGCTTGAGGCAGTGGTTGAGTACCTACCTGGTGAAGGGCCATAGCCAGCCCTGGTGCAAGCAGTTCACATGTGTGATCAAAAGGGGTGGACCCTGGGACTGCCCCTCCCTAACCTCACATGAAGGCTGGCAGGCAAGGGATAAGAATGCCTACTAAGAGACTGCCTCCCTTGGGAGTATCCATGTGAGCTGTGATCCTCAGAAAGGGGTGAGCTATTCCTTTGTTGCCAGACTGTGACCAGTGCCTTTCTTGGGTGATCCAGAAACTGGTCAAAGGCAACTATATCTACTGCCTTCTATCCTTAACATACTAAATATTTTATATAAAAATCCTCAGAAAATATGCAGTTATTTAAAAAAAAAAAAAAAAAGTGGATGCATTTTAAATCTTAAATCTCTTCTACATTCATGTTAGTCTAATAATAACAACAGCACTGTCTACCTTTCCTACTCTTATGGCTCTCAAGACCAGCTGCTGCAGTCAAATGAAATGAAAAAAAATGAGCACAAAATATAAACAAGTTTTCCAGACTTAATGAAAGTTCTCTGTACCAAAAAAAAAAACAACAAACAAACCCCCAAAAAACCAAAAACAAATAACCAAAAAAAAAAAAAACAAAACAAAAAACCCCCACCAAAATACCTACTAGCTCATTAAAAATAATAAGTAATACTTGTCAGCTATTTAGTTGTCAAATAGGATGGTTTAAAGAATAGCCACAAGGAAAAAAATAAATAAAAGGGGAGAAGAGTGTAAACATTTTCAATTAAAATTAGATTTATTGTTAGCTTTGTATTTCTAACTTTGCTACTTGTGCTACAGGCTCCAGGACTTTCTTGTTTTGGACAGATGTTTTTTGTAAAGCAAAGCCTCGTGAGATTTAATTGAATAGCTCTGAAACACTGTGTGGGGGCAATCACAATTAATTCAATCAAGTAAAAACCACACTTCAGCAAGTGCTTTAGGACACATTGAACTGCTCTCTCAGTCTGACTGCTTCCCAGTAAGTTTCCTGTTCAGTCATCCAGAGATGCAATGTTAGATGATAGATTATTTTTATGCTCCATCAAGTATATTTTTCAGTATAAATGTATATATACACATTTTAAAATACATTCAGTAACATATTTAAAATAGCATGAATTGATCACTGTTCTAAAGAAGAGTAATTACACTTTTTTGCTTACACTTGTAAGACAAATTTGTTTGCATCTTATAGATGAAACAATGTATGGAGCATGAAGGTCAAAGGCTCAAACATGCTTCTTGGAGACACCAATTGGAGAGCTCCAGGTAGTGGCCACTGCTCCCTGTAGGTGAGGACATTGCTCAGATATGTGATGGAATGGAAGCAGGAGATGAGAGAATGAGAGCAGGCCCCAGAGCTGCCAGAATCCTCTCATGACAATCCTGTTGCTGGTAGCATGGATGGTTAACTTCACTGGGGTCAGGAGGTGGTTTAAAAGGAGATTCTGCAGCTTGACAGCGGAGGAGCTTGACAGAGTCAAGGGAGAAAATGCAGCCAGAACCACAGCAGGTGGTTGTCCCCAGAAGAGGGAGTGAACCCAGCAAATCCAAGAAAGCTGTGTTCCAGGGATAGGCTGGTTCCAGTCTTCCTTCCCAAAAGGCATTTCAGGTCCTCTCTCTGACTTCCAAGGAGAGTAGTTGAACAAGCAATCCAACTGTGAGTTGGAGGGGAAGGGTGCTCTGCACCACATGAATACCTGCCATTATGCTGAACTAAGAATGCAAGGAAGAATTAACAGGATAAAGCTGACTGTGGTCTTGTAATAAGGGATTTGATCATAGCTTCTGGAAATTTGTGCATCCCGTGCAATGTCTTCTTGTTGGCCTAGCGGTTTGTTTTTTATTTTTTAAAATATCAGTGCTGCTTCTTCCTCAAGCTGTGCTGATTTATCTAAATAAGAGACTGTCAGCTCTAATCTGCTGGGTCTGGGAAGAGCTCTCCTTACTGTTACTTCTTATTCTGGACCTGAGACAGATCTTCCTTGAGAGTAGAGGACATGGAAAAAAAGTCAGGAACCAGGAGCTCTGAGACAGGTCACTGCTAAGTCTTTTTTGAGCCCTACTGCAGCCCTGCTAGCTGCTGGTACCTGGAGAAATGCAGGGTTCTTCCCTGGACTCTAATGCTCAGCAGAACTCTAGGCTTGAAGCTGTTAAAAGTAAGCCTGACAAATCCTCATGAGAGGTGTTAAGCAAGTGTGCAGCTGTAGTGCAACTCTATCCATAAGTGCCTCAGGATTTGGCACAGTCGCTCAGATGTTTTGATCTGTGAATTCCCATTGCGTAAAGGGTCTTATGTTCAGGGAATGGGCAAGATTCCAGATGCACAGCTCTCCATCCTTTTCTGTGTGCTCGCTCAGGTATCCCATATATTGTTTTGAATTGTCTCATTTGCTGCATAAGAATTGTTAATAATTAATGTAGTATTTTACTTCCTACTTCATGAACTACATATTTAGGAGGCAGTTGTCATCGTTCCCATAACTAAGCTCTTGTGAGGGAATAAGATTATGTTGCTGTCTTATTTTCAGCTCTCTGCACTGCTATAAGTCAGCACTCATATTCTTAGGATAGCTTAAGATGTGGTTTAAAAGGTGGGAAAAACAATTGCACATCTTTTTCTCTTACATCTGTTACAGATACTGTAAGTATCAGATCTGTTACAGATCTGTTAAGCACATCATATATTAAATCTGGCAGTAGCACATGTTTCTTTGAGCATCTTCATTACTACACAAGGAAATAATGGAAGTAAGATGAAACATGTAGACATTTTGATTTCAGTTCATTTCCTATACATATCTTGTTTAAAAGCTAAAGCTTAAAAAATTTCAAACAACAAACTGAGTATGAAAATCAGTGTGCTGTAGAAACAAACTATAAAATTGGGGAAAATAAAGAGGGTGTTTGTAGATGAATGGAAGTAATATATATTTAGCAACTTATCAGTTACTTGGTTGTACTTTGATGTATTGTTTATTATGTTCTTTGACTTTTACTTGAAATGCTGAGATTTCAAAAACTCCAGTTAAATGCCTCTTTAACTCTTGATAATGTGCTTGCTCAGCGCATTAAACAAGTTGTAGATTTTTTTTTTTTTAAATGAAAAGATGCACTAATATAAAACACATCAGGTTTCTAATGATGGATAAGTTGAAGGAAGAAATGGAAAACCAAAATATTCCATAGTACAGAGGTAATTGTTGTCCAGCTTTTAGAAAAAAATGGGCTGAGTGTTTTGCCTTAAAAATGTCCAAAGATCACAATCACAACTTGAGGGCAGTTTGTTCTAACCTGCTTTGGCTGGTATTCTAATGTCAGGGTCCCTGTATTTATAGTAGTTGGCAGGGAGGTGGCTCATGACAGCAGAAGGCCACTGTGATGTGACCCTCAGATATCCTGTGATGAACAGAATGTGGCTGTGTTGGGCAAGGGGAGGCTTTGAACTGACATTTGCCCTACTTGTCACCAGTGGAATTCTGTGGTACTCCATTTTATGGCCTTTTCTCTTTAATGTTTTTGCTGTTGATTCTGATAAAGGTCTGGAAGTTGTATTAAGTAAATCTGTGGATGATGCTAAGCTGGTAGGAGTGTTGTCTTCCTTGAGGGTAGAGTGGCATTGCACCACAATCTCGTCAAATTTGAGGATGGTCCCCATCTGCATGAAGAAGTGCTGCGTTCTGCATCTGGGATGGGGTGGCCCTGGCTCTGTGTACAGACTGGGAGTTGAGGGGCTGGAGAGCAGCCCCACAAAAAGGGATCTGGTCATTCTGGTTGGTGACAACATGAATCTGTGCTGGCAGTGAGCCCTGGCAGCCAGAAGGGCCAACTGTACTCTGGGGTGCATCAGGCCCAGAACTGTCAGTGAGGGAAGCTGTTGTCCTGCTCTGCTCTATGCTGTGCAACCTCATCTCCAGCACTGGATGAAGGTTTGGGTACCACTTGGGTACCACTACGTAAGAAGGACATAAAGCTTTTAGAGAGTCCAGTGAAGGGCTACACAGATGGGGAAGGGTCTGAGGGCATGATGTGTGAGGAGTGGCTGAGGTCCCTGGGTTTGTGTACCCAGAGCAGAGCAGGCTGCAGGGAGGCCTCATGGCATTATTTCTAAACTCTTTTGTGAAGTTTATTTGTAAATGGAAGTAAAAATTTTCTATGAAATTATTTTATTTTAGAAAGTCCAATGTAAAAAACATTTGTCTAGTTTTCTATAACCCGTCAATAGTTCATTAATTATTAATTACTTAGATTATTATAATTAATTAATTAGATTATTGCAGAACACTACTTTTTTTATAGCCTTGTACAGTATTGTACCTTGAGGTGATCCAACCCTGACAGAAATAACTGCTTACACATAATGGTGGAGTTGAATAAAGCAGACTTTCTTCTAACTCAGTGTTCTACAGGAAGTAATTAAATGGTGTGTTACTGACAGAACAGTGCAGTCAGTACAGTCAATATTATGGATGATAAATGATGGTTTAATGAAAAGGAGTGGGAAAGGGAGGGAGATTCAGGAGGCTCTTCCCAGTGTCTTGACTTAGGAAGAATCATTATCTGGGGATACTGTGTGAGAAGGACAGAAATTCTGTCATCTTCTCAACAGCATGTAACTTACCATTACTTTGGTTATGGTGCTGTATTATTATGGCAGTTGTGTTTAAATATGATACCTAACAATAAAGAGATAATTGAAAAGGCTTTGCACAGTACTGTGATGTGATATAGTCTGGAGCGAGAATCTACTGTATCTGAAAAATTGAGGGGGCAGCTAACATCTTTAGAAGTTACCTGTGTTATAGATAAAAAAGAAAAACACGGGACACTTGTCTCTGTAGAAAAGTAATAAAGATGCCTCATCCCTGGAGGTGTTCAAAGCCAGGTTGGATGGGGGCCCTGCATGACCTGGTACAGTGTCTTAATTTAGTTGTTTGGCAACCCTGCCTGCAGAATGAGAGTTGGAACTAGATGATCTTTGAGGTCCCTCTAACCCTATGAAAAAGTTTCAAATGAGCAAGTTCCAAATGGCCTGAGAAGTCAGAAACTTCTTTGGTTGACGGTAGGCTTGTGTTTAGTAACTTAATCTGTCATTCAGACAAAATGCTGTTTTTCAACATTTCATTCAGAGAGAATTGAACACAAATCAGATGTGATTAAACTGGGACATGTGGGAGACAAGTGTGAATAAGATTAGTGAGTTCGTTAACTATATTAAGTATCATTTTGAGTTCAGGTCTTCCAAAAGGATTTTCACATTTCGGAGGAGCTTAAGGAATCTCTGTCTCAAAGTCTAGGAAACTTGTCTTGAAGTTTAAGGAACTAAATATGCAATTTATTTAAATAAGGTGAGATGTTTACTTCACGTTGTTTGATAACTGTCTGCTTGTAAAAAGTTTTCTTAGAGCAACAAAATCCATCAGATGAAAGGAAGGCAACATCTAAGACTAAAAGGGATGGAAATGTAGTTCTAGATAGAATTGGGGGACTCGGCATCGCGTTTGAATGTTTTTCAGAATTTTCTTTTTCAACTTAAATGCAGTGTGTGATCAAGGTATAGGAAATCTTCCTGCCTTTGTAATCTAGGAGGGAGGCCATATGGGATGATAAGAATAATTCCTTGCGAATTCAATTTATGAACTAACTAAAGGCCAAATGGAGGAGAAAATCTGATCACAATTTCCATAGCAAGCCTTTCAATTAGTATTGAATCTAGCATTGATTTTGTTTTAAAAGAAGCCTTAAACACTTAGTTACCCTACCTGAGAACATTGCTTTGTATCTGGCTTATTACTTAAATATGTATTTTTTTTATTATTCGTGCAGCATGCCTTCTGTTTGGTTTTGCATGTCTGAGGGTGGATATGATTTCTGTGCATTTTAAGAAGCTTGCCCAGATGGTGGATACTGCTGAGTCACTACCCCAGCCTCAGGTAGTGATTTTCTCTAATTCTCAGGAAAAGATTTATGGTGATTCTCATCAGTTTATCTGTATGCTTATTAATTCATTTCATAATGTTGAGACTAAATGATCTCTTGGGTTAAGTAATACACATTTTTTTCAAAAAATATTAATTTTTCACTCAGTCTTCATTACAATCCATAATACTCTTTCAAAATCATCCAAGTTCTAAGATTTTGCTGTTAAAGTAGCACACCTTATTATTTAGTATCCATTTCCATATACTATATCCTGGCTTTTTTTTTCTTCCTAAATCAGAAGGGCGCCTATTAGGAAATATATTTTCCATGTGATAAGCTAAATGGTCTGCATTCCCTTTGGTTTTTTAAGTTAAATGTTCCCAGTTGTTGAACCATTCCTGTCTGTGAACACATGCTTTCTGGATTTCTGTCATTAGGCCTGGACATGGTCTTCAGAGGCAGTTGCAAGTTAATTTAGTAGCAATTATTGGAATAATGCAAATTCTGTAATAAATTTAATCTCATAAATTCCTTGTCTATACATTCAAATATTTAGCCACTCTATTTCAGATTCTTTCTTGAAAATTAACTGACTGCTTTCCAGCATTGAGTTCTATGTCCTACTGATGTGGGTTATCTGTAAAAATGTGTTGGATATTTTACATTTAGTTGTGCTGCAGGATGATTTCTGAAGATATCCCTTTCTTTCAGTCATTCAGTCAGTATCATTCTGACAAGTTCATGCATACTTGGGAGATAAGTAAACCTAAATATGGAAATAATTATTGGCACAACATCCTCAGGGTGTCAGAATCTTGAAAATCTTAAAAATCACTGGTAACAGGAATTTGCACTTTTTGTAGCCCATTGAAGCAACTTGTTATGAATGTATTAGCATAACTTAGAAATGTAAAAGTCATTACTGAAATTAGACATTTCCTTAGCTATTGGTGGAATGGAATATAGTCATTGTCATCAATACCTAGTGGTGCTGTATAATCTAGCTTCCTTCCAAACCACCTGAGAGAAATACTTGCTGATATTCTCTATTAATTGAAATTTTTACCTTCTCCATTTCATATCATACTTACATAATTGTTAATTTTTTTTGCTCCTAATATAGTTTCATACATTCTTTTTTGTACACATCTCATCTGGTAAGGGATTTCCCTTATATATTTTTGTTTCCTTTACCAGATTTCTGTTAACTTCTAGCTTTATGTTAATTATTCTCAGCTTCCTCTCTTTTCCACATGTTCTATTTGTATAACTGCTTTCACTTACAGCTGAAGTAAAGGATAGCTGCTAAAACATTCATTTCAGTTAAGATTTCCACTTCTCAGTTTACATCCTCATTTGATGTGAATCCTTGTTTTCAGCTTTGGGGAACAGAATATTTTAAAGCTCTCTTTATGTGTGTAACAGGCTTGTCCTTGACTGTGAATCATATATGAATGATCAGGGAACTGAAATGTGGTTTGGATTGGAAGAGACCATAAGGGCCACCCAGTTCTAACCCAATCTGTGGGCAGGGCTGCCACCCACCAGCTCAGGCTGCCCAGGGCGTCATCCAACCTGGCCTTGAATGCTTCCAGGAATGGTGCACCCAAAACTTCTCTGGTCAGCTGTACCAGTGCCTCACTGCTCTCTGAGTAAAGAATTTCTTTCTAATATTTAATCTAACTCCCCGTTTTTTAAATCAAATCTGTTTGCCCTTATCATGTCACTACACTTCCTGGAAAGTAATGGTGGTCATTTGGACCCAGGATGTTACTGACTTTTAGTTATGTGATCAGTTCTTAGGAGAAGAGTCTGGTGAGTTTTCCTTCTGTTGAAGCAGTATTTTTTTTTTTCCTGTTGAGTTGACAGCTCTGTCTAAAAACTTGTAGTGACATCCTGGCCCTATTTTTGTACACTATAGATGTATTTTAATGAACTTGTAATTTACTTACCTAACATGCCCAGTTCTTCGTATCTAGTTTGGAATTCAACAGCTGTAATATGGAAGAGGTGCAGGTGATGGATCCATTGATTCATGCCACCCTGAGTGCACATGCCAGGTGGTGTTCAGGGCTGTCTGGGGACTTAGAACAAGCTTGTACAAAACTTATATAAAAACAAAAGTCTGTCGTGTGTTTTTATATGTTAAAAACGTTGAGATATTTTAATTGAAAACTGTTCTGTAAGGTAAGGGAAGGAACTTCAATAAGGGATCTATACTAACGTGATTGTCTGATGCTCCCATTTGATGGCATAATAAAAAATGCATTTAGACGTAAATTCATTTTAAAATGTAATTAATAATAGTCATTAGTGCTTTGTGCTTTAAAGTCATCTATAACCTGCAAAGTTGATGTCTGTCACTGTCATTAATTCTGATGCGTATCATTACTAGTAATAGCTGAAGAAAGCTCATCAGGTAATAATAATGTCTTGTATCTTGGCTATAGAAGGTAGTAAATAATCCTCTACTGTATCTATTTCTTGCAGAATATTGTTTTTCATTACATTTTTGTTGAAAGAGATGATCAAAGACCATGCTTCTTGGACATTTATATTTCTCCCTATGGACTTGTTTGATTATCTTGCTGTTTGGATGGGGTTTAACGCAACTATATTCTGTTGATGATTCCTTTTGACCTACTGAGATATGGTTACATTCTTGGACAGTTTGCTGCATTAGCATCTTAGATAACCTTGCCTGACATTTTTCAGATATCCAAAATACCTTGCATACATCCTTCTACTAATGAGAAAACCAATTCCTTCTTTGGTTTTAAATTCATAGAGTCAACTTCATGTGCAAGCACCATCTGAATCTTCATAGCTTTGTTCCTTTGCACAGTTATTTCTTAAAGATTCATTTGTATAGCCATAATGAGATTTGGAGATATTTTGCCAGCTTGAAGTAGCTTGTGGTTTAGCACTTGCTGCAGGACATATAGATGAAGTGTCCCTTAGGTCACTTACTTACTTACTTCCCGTGTATTTGTACACTTGCGAGTCAAACAGCCTATTTTTCTTCCTGTCCTTTTCCTTTAGGCTCCTGCCTATTCAGGAAACCTTTGCGTGCCCTTAATGTGAAAAAGACTCCTTTTTAAGAGAGAGAGAACAAAGACCTTTAAAATCTAAAACAGTGTTTCTACCCTGTGGGGAAAAATGCAAAGGTGATGCCATTTAAAGGTTTTCCAAGTGAATGAGATCATATAAAAAACTTACTGGAACACATAAAAATTCTTAGTGTATAGAAAATTTGCCCAAGCAGGGCTATGGTCACTTTTATTTGAGGCACACTCTATGTTGTAGTCTATAGAACAGCTCCTTGTAGCTGAATTTCCCTTTTCAGTAAACATGCTTATTCTACTTAGTCCTACTTCTGATATTGGAAAAGGTACCTTAGTCTTTCTTTGGATGAGAATTCTTTGGCTCTTTTTGGCTGGGTTGTGCTGCTAATTAACTTTTTACTTTTGGAAATGTATAAAGGTTTTCAAGAGAGAACATACATCCCAAAAAAAGAGTGAAAGGCAATGGAATTACTTTGCAGTTAAGGATGCAAGTAGGTACTTAGAGAGTTCTTTCAAATACTGCCTATAAAATACCACTGTGTTTTCTTTTCTTTTACACTTAAAAATCGAGACCTGTGCTGTAAAGTTCAGAGAAAGAGTGGGAATGACAAAGAACTGTATTGGAATCTTAAAGTTTTGCAGCAGGAGGAACACCCATGGATGAGAGTGCCAAATGACCTTAAAAAATAGACCATACTTTATACTTCAGTGAGAAGAAAATTCCCTATTGATGTGATTTAGCTAAAATCCATTCCTGACCTCAGTTGTGCCAATTAGTCTGTTTATGAAAGGGTAACAAAGATGCAACAATAAGACAGCTGAGATTTTTTTTTTTTCATGCCATCTGGAGCATGCTTGTCCTCCTCTCAAAAATCTGTTGCTAGATAGAGCCAGATTCTCACACATCAGCGCAAACTTAAGTCTAGCAAATTTCAAAGCATATTATGCTTCTAGAAAAACAAGCATGTACTCGAGCATTAAAAATCACAAAGCACAGGACTTGTTCAGTAAGGAGGTGGTTGAATGTTATTTTCAACATTTCCATATGTATGCTAGTTAAGTGGACTTCTGTGTGCTCATATCACAAGCTTGTACTTCTGTATCATGTTTAAGTGACACCTTGTTTGTGAGCATTGTTTCTGTCTTAAAGTAATGTAGGCTTTGTGCCTCTGCTTCTGCTTGGAATGTCATCCCAGAAAAGTACTTCAGTGAAAATTAACCCCCTTTTCAATTTTTAGTGATAGTTGTCATATTTGTATTATATATTGACTGATTTGAATCTTATCTTGTCTTCTTGCATCATTTTTCTATAACTTAAATTGTTCTCCTCAATCATATGCAGATTTGTAATATTTCTTCTTAACCTTCATTTTGCATAGCTACATAAGGTGTTTTAGTATTGTTTCATTGTTTTTCAGTGAAATTCTCCATTTTCCTGATCATTTTTGTTGAAAATAAATGACCCAAACTCTGTGTTATTCTAAATGGAGTCCTACAGTGTCTTGTGTAAAGATGCTTGTGCTTCTTTGCTGGAAGTATGCTTTTGTTAGTCTTAAAATCACAGTTGCTTTTTTCACTGTATCAGACATTTGTACTGTGCTGTGATAGCCCACTGTGTTTATCCTACATTTGATTTAGAAATACCTCCCTTGCCTCTTTCTGTCAGTGGCCACATAGTTTGTAGGAGAAGTTGTTCCCTTTAAGGAATACTCAATTTTAAAAGTTTTAAACTGTTAAATCTTATCCCATTTCTGTCATTTGTTGATTTGCTTTGTCTGAAAACTCACATTCAGATGATAAACGTGGATGGTTTGGGACTGCACATTTCTGTGTTTAGTTTCTGCTGTATACCATACAACTTCATAAAAAAGCACCTGGGCAGACAACTCTAAGAGGTAAGACAAACCAAAACTGCACTTCAGAGATTCAGTTCAGTTTGTTTGTAAAATCACAGAGCTTTTCTGTATCTATTCCACAATAACAGATGTTGTAGATTTCCATTTTCAGATTCTTCAGAATTCAGGCTTTCTACTTTTCCTCTATAATTGAAAGGATGAGAAGCTTATCCTATGAAAAAAAATAATGTTGTATATTTGCTTATTAAAATGAGAGCTGAGATCATCTAAGAAATATTCAGCCTGCATAGCTCTCCATAAGAAGGGATGAATCCTTCGCTTCATAGACGGAAAAGCTTGGTCAACGAAACAGAACTCACCATCTGCTACTTTAGAGGCAAAAAGACTTGCTAGATAAAAGTAAAAAAAAGCAAATGTATTATGAAAAGAGGAAGTAAGGAATAACTTAGCTGCCAGGAAATAGAAGTTTAGAGACTGACTGAAGCCTGGTGCTCTCACTGTTTAATTCTTGTTTTAATCCAAGAAGACTTTTGGCATCCTCAAGCTACCATCACAAGTGAATTCTATACTTTGTGGAAGCAGATATTTCCCTGTATTTTAAAACCTGTTCTTTGACAGTTTCATCAGGTGCATGCAGTTTTGTGAGTGGGTGATTCCTGTTCACCTTTTCCATTTCATACGTGATTTTGTAGACTTGCATCTTCTTTCATGTTTCTTTTTGACTTTTCAAAACTATTTCTATGTTTTTCACCAATTTTGAGCACTGGGCTGATATTTCAGAAAACTAACCACGGTGCAAAATGTTTTGTGCAGATAATATCTAGGTCCCGATCTCTTGGAAGTTCCATAAAGTCCTGTATTTTTTAACATTTAATATTACTTGCAACCTCATTATTCAATCATTATCCAATTTTGCTGAAAGAGCAGTCTCATTCTGTTTCTACTTTCTTGAAAGCTTGCCTTTTCTGGTGCCTTGACAGGCTCTGTTTTTTTCAAGTATGCTGTCTGGTAACCTTCCCCCCACCCTGCAACCACTGACTCTGACTGTATAGACCTCAGGTCTCTTTTATGTGTAATGAGATGGAAGGAGAGAGAATCAGAGAGAAGCGTCAAGTTTTCCTTTTTCTAAGTGATTCATTCCATCATATGTCTCCAGATACCCCATTCCTGATAATGTAAGTGCTTTTTTGAGGCTCATTACACTTGGTACTGTATGTACTCAAGTGCCTTTGTCTGCCTTAATAGCCAAACTTGGCTTCTACTGAGATCAGTAGAAAGTCTCTGACTGACTTCACTAGGAACTGGTTCAGACCTCATTTCTATTTCTCTGATTCTATTAACTTTCTCTAACTGTATTCATTATTTTGGTGATTTCAAATATCCAAAAGAAACTGATGCTTAATTTGTCTATTTTAAAAGTCAATTGAAATGCAGATGGGATAGAATATCTATTGCAAACCTTCACAACTCCGACATGTAACCTGCCAGATTCAATCCCTTACATCCATCTTCACTCCTAGTAAAATATTTAGAAAAATTGTGAAAAATTTTATAGGAAGAGTCCCTAGAAGCAAGAACAATTTAATTATTTGGCAAGTAGAGAGAAGGACAGTTGCTTAACAGGCTGTTTCGTATGACAAACTTGTGTAAGTTGATGAGGGGTTGCACAGCTGGCTCCAATGTGCAGAAATTCTCAGTGCAGTCTCTTGAGTTGTCTTTAACTCAACATGTCTGGGTTAGGATAAATGACAGCGTTCAGGATGGGAGATAAGGAATGCATGGATGTGTGTAATCTGATCACATGCTACCCCTTATTAATGTATCTAGAAATTAGCATTCTATTAATTAAATACTTTGATGCCAAGTGAGAATTGCTAAATCTAGAGTAGAAAAAGAAGGGTAAAATACTATAAGCCCTAGAAAAATATTGCCTGTAATGAAATGTGCATAATGAAATATGACTTTAAAAGTGTAAGTGGCTGTACAGGAAGGCAGTGGCGAACTTGCCTTGCCTTACTTTGGGAATGTGAGTCATAAACTGGCCCGCTCAAAATGCAGTTCAGGTGCCATGTTGTGCTTGACAGCTTAGGAAGTTCTTGGTCTGTTCTCTTCTGTCCTGCGTCACACACTCCCACCTGGACAGGCACTCTGCAAGCACTCGTTCTCGGCTCCTGCAAGTTCGATAGCGCATCCTTGAGGAGCACGTTGGTGGACTTCTTCTGGTACGTGAGGTGCTAGATGAATAATCAGTACTTGGTTCAAACTGACCTCACAGATCCTGGGGGCTCTTCACCTCAGCTTCTGTTCTGCTGTTCTGTTGCTTAGTTTGTTACTTAATGTTTGGAAAGAGAGTTTGTGCTAATGAAGGTCACAGATCATATCAGTCCACTCACTTACTCCACTGGACTTCTCCTTTTATAGTGGAAATTAAGCAATTGAAGAGAAACAGAATTAGTTTATCTATCTATCTATTTATTTAAATAATGCATTTTAGCTTTGTATCGCTACTTCAAATCTGTGACCTAAATTATGATTTTGTTTTAGTTGCACATGGGTAATTTGTCATGTTTCTGTACAGTATGTAAAGATGTTTTTACCATTTAAAACCGTTGGAATTAGAGATGCAGCCAGATTACAAACTGATATATATATATTTTTACTAGTTGTTCAGACTTCTATTTTTACTCTGCATGCCCTTAAACACCTACACGAACTGTCTTTGAAGGCTATGTAATTAGCTCCCATAGGCAGCCTGTGCTTTTGTTTGAAGCTTCATTTAGGAGAAAATCCCTTGTGTACTGTTGTGTTTTTTTCCTTCACTTTGCTTTCCAGGCAGACTTACAAACTGCTATACATACGTAATGCACACACAGCTAAAATAGGTCTTTCTTTTCTTTTCCTGTTACTTTTTGGACTAATGACAGTCTCCTAACAGTTCTGCCTCTAAGGTAAATGTACAACAGTCATTGCTTGCTGAGCTACTACTTTGGATCTACTCGAGAACTGCATGTTTAAATGAGGTCACACTGTAAATTAATTAGTTCATCATGTTTTCTGCTTGGTAAGGTGTTCATGTAGCCTCTGGCTTGCGTGCGGATGTGTCTGCACATGAAAACATTTAAAAAGAAAAGTATAGCTATATCCTTTGTCTTTTACTTTTTTTTTTTGGTTGTTGTGGAGTGTTTTTTTTATCACTTGACAAGTTCTGATATGAAGGGCGAAAGACATTAGGCATAATTTGTGAAGACATTTTCATTTGCTTGCAGTTTTGAATAGCTGAATGGTTGGACAGGCTTTTTGTCTGAGGCACGAGTATGTTAAACTGTAAAATCCATGTATTATAGTGCAGAATGCAGGAAAACATAACATAGCAAGCACATCATGGAATATTCCATCACTATAGAAGTAAGGTTCTTTTCCTTAGCAGTCGAACAAGACAAATTTTAGTTAATCTCTTACCATTTTCTTTTTTTTCTTCCCTCTAAATTCCTTTGTACTGAAATGCAGCATTTAATAACTTGAAAGGACAACATATCAATGTGAAGATGTTGGCTGAAGCTGATGGGATTCTGAGGTGGAAAGCTGAGTAAGGTTGCAGAGGGCTGTAAAAGCTCTGTGGTGTCCAGCTGTTGAGAATGATCAGAATGCAAAACATTCAGATTTCATTGTACTGTAACTACAGATTTCTCCTGGTTTGTAGCGACTGGGTTATTTGAACAAATAATCCGGATATACTATATTTATTTTGGACTGTATTTTCTTAATGGAAGTATCTTTTTCTCTATAAATGAAACTGAATTATATTAAGTGAATATTCACATAATCTATATTTGAATTCTATGCTGACTCATTTAGCCATTCCTTGTGAATGACCTCCAGACAACTGCATATAGTGCAAGTCTTTCAGGAAATTGAGTGATGCTTATTTGCTTTCACTTTGACAACAATTTTTTTTTTTTTTTTTTTCATATATCTTGTAAAAAATCCTTTGCTTTCTAACAGTTCTTTCTCTTATTGTTGACAGAAGGTTTTACTGGTGGGTTCCAAATATGTATTACTGTGACTTTTAAAAGTTTTTATGACAAAGATTGCAAATAACATTTCCTTATTCTGTTTTTATCCCTAAAAATGGACTATGATAGAGTTTAATTTGGCACTGTGGCTTTACATTCATATAACACTGAATTGCCTTCGCTGCCCAATATCTTTATTTATTATTTTACTTTGGAAGTCTACAACCCTCGTAACATTAGGACATATTCTGACTGGGAAATGGAAAAGGAAGCTTTACATTCCTACTAAATTTGTTTCTCACAGTTCTGAATCTTTTCCAAGCTTTACACCTGGTGGATATAGAAGTAGCTGTTTTATGTAACTTCCCAATTTCTATTTCAAAAGATATATGGTTTTTCAAATTTGGATTCTGAAGACCAAGTAAGACTCCAGAAATTCAGCAATATCCTTCTGGAACTAGAGCAGTACTATAATTTACTAGCATGAGAGCACGTGGAAGTTGAAGAAGAAGGTTCTGTAATTGGATTGAAGGGTGATAATTAAGTGGAAGTTAAAAAATTTAAGAGCTTTAGTCATTTTGATTTGGATTGGTGTATACTAAATGATTCTGGAATTGGGTGTTCTTTTCAGCAGCACCACAAACAAGTGTGCAAATGACTCACATTTGTTTTCCTTAGGAAGACTGCAAGTAATCTTCTGTCACTAAGTATCTTGTATAAAGACGAAAAAAAGATGACTGAAAATGCTCATTAGGGAGGAGATATAGCATATCAGATAAGGAACAGCTGCTAATCTTTTATACAGCTGAGCTACTGAATGCAATCACATTAAATAAAATTCTAGGTGATAATACAGAAATGATTCCTTTATGACCTTCCAACTATGCCTTCCAAGCAATATTTGCTTAGGTGACATTTCTTTCTTGACTCACCAACTGAGATCCTCTTACTCAGGAAGTGCAGAATGGAAAAGCAACACAAATCCCGCTGAAATGGCATTAATTCATGCAAGAACCCCTTCTCTCCTGCAGTTTTTGACCACGTGTGTTTAACACATTTCTGCATTTTGACCTTGTGAACGTGAGCCCGTCACTCTGTCAGCTTACATTAATGCTTAAACTCAGTAAAACTTCTTAATGAAGGCATTCAAGTTCTGGAATGGAGTTGGTAAGAAATGAGACGTTTAAGACTCATTGCAAAAGATACCTGCTCAAGGTTTTACATAATAAGCAGGGCCTGAATTACTCTCAGGAGGGGAAAAAAAAAAAAGGATTAATTTGTATTTTGCTACAGTTAAACAGTGAAGAAAACTGTAGAACCTACTTTATAGCAGTTAAATAGAGCTTTCATAAATTGGCTGGAATTGTTCTGTGGAAGCTGCTGTTGTATTAGAGTAGCTGTGCAGTATTTCAGCACGCTGTTTAAAAATGTGTATTGGGAGGAAAACATTTAAACCCATTGACTTTTAAAGATTATTCCTGTGTAACATATCCAGAACCATATTTTTTACAAAATTAAATAGAATAATTCTCACGTCTCTTGATAGAGCCCCAAGATGTGGAATTTTCAAGTCTACAAATTAAAAAATTGAGCAAGTATTAAATGTCAGTTTTATTGTCAGCAATGCTGCAGGAACACCTAACGATAATCAGGTTTTTGTTGTTGTTGTTGTTTGGTTGGTTTTAGTTTACAAAACATCTCTAGGCTAGGGCCACTTTCACGTGAAATTTTATGGATATTTGCTAAAAAGATGAAACAGGATGTTTGCCACTCAGAAGTTAAGGAGCCTTGTTAATATGGACTGGAGAGACATACTTCAAGCGTAAAAATATTTACTAAGGTACATGTCTTCTATAACAACTTCTGTATTAGTCCTCCAGGATTTCCTGGTGTTTTAGCTATTGGATAAACCATTTATTAAAATGAAGTATATATATATTTCTTTTGGAAAAATAAGTCAGAAACAAGGAATGAAGCCTTGGAGATTCTGCTTTAAAATGAGCATAATTCAAGTGAATCCTCTTTCAGTTTGAGAGTTTCCATGGGATGCTTGGAGGGCAGTGTTACCAGCCCAGCTGCCAGCTAGTGGGAGAGGGAGAGAGGAACTTTCATGCCACCTGGTTTCATCCATCCTGTCAGATCTGTAATGGTGGCAGGCAACACATGAGTTAGGCAACAAGAAGAGAAATGAGACCAAGGAAATAAATAAAGATACTTCAAGTCTTCTCTTTTGTAGAATAATGGAACAGGCTGGAATCCTTTATGTCTGAGAGGAAGCAATGGACATCTTAGTCTTAGGTTCTGAAGTGTGCAAAGTTGCCTTACTGGTATAGGAGTGAAGCAAAAATGCAGTGTGTTTTGTGAGCCTGGGTTCTTGTTTTTCAGGAGATTTACACATTTTTCTAAGACTGTAATGAATTTTGAAAAGTTGAAGTGCTAGAGATTAGTATGAACATACATTTTCATGTGGTCAGTATGGTCATTTAGATTAGATTTATTTTCTTAGCTTGAGGAGGATTTAAAATGCCACCCTTCCTGAGTTTTATGCATCCAATACTGAGTGATCATTAAGTGATCATTCAGGTGATGAAATTCAGCACAGTTTTTCTTACAGAGAAAAAAAAACCTACTGAAAGAAGAGCAAGATGCAAAGGGATTCTATTAAACATGTTATACTGGTGTCATTTCAATGTGTGGAGACTTCTCAAGCCACAAGAACTTATATAAACATCACCAGAGTATTAGCAATAGACAGATGCTTAAACATTGTCCAAGTCAGGGAGGACTGCGTGTAGCATTATTTGTTTAGTGAGGTCAGTAAGCTGGTGCTGTCAATCATGATGCAACAACTGGATTGCCCATGACCATAGCATTCCTAAAGCATTCCTGTTTTCTTTCTTATATGCTGCTCCTAAGAAAACTTGTTTTTCTGCTGTTAATTTCACAGCTAGGAACAAAGTTTTATTATTTTCCTATTCCTGTATTTCCTGTTTTTCTACATGATTGGTTTGCATTTCTGTTTCTTTTGTTTATTATTATTTTTTGCTTGGGATAGTGCTTTTGGTATTCTTGGTTTTGGCTTTATATCATTTGGTATTAAAGTCTATAGTGTGGAATTGCATATCTTACTTCCTCTGTTCAGTAAGTGGAGAGAAACAAATACTTGTAGAGAACAGTTTGGTTTTCTTGTCTGCTGATACTGAAAACTTCTTAGCCTCACAAATGAAGTTTCTTTCCAGTGACTCTAAGGGACTGGCTTTTGACACAAGCCCTCCAGAGCAAGCTCACTACAGTTCTCCCAAACAAGGTGTAATGACCTTTCCCTTCGATCTGTGGTGTGTTGTTCCACTTGTTTTAAAGAAAATTTGCAATAAAGTCTAAAGTAAAAAATAAAATTATGTTTTTAAAATTGTAAACAAGGCAGATGGTCTGAAAACAAAGTTGGCAATATTGCTAGGCTGGTTTTTTCACCATCTTGATAACAATGGTGATGGTAATGTTGAATATCATAACATGTAATTATCAGAAGTAGAAAGGCAAAGGTTACATATTTTTGAAAACTGCCTCATATAAATTAATGATTGCTTTGATTTTGCCCAAGACACAGTCCCAAAGATCTGTAGCTGCACTGTGGTAGTTCAAGCACAATATGCAATACGTTCGTAAAAACTAACTTTAGTTTCTAGTTCATTTTTTTTGGCTCACTTCATAGTCAGTGGAAGGAGCCTCACTCTCTGGGGAGTGATTAGGGAAACCTCAACTTATGTTTGGCTGTGAATTGGCCTTCCAGTCCCCACTGACTGTGAAGAGAGCCTGGGGAGAGCAGATTCTCTGAACTACCTTCAGGTGGTCTTGGCTATCCACATGTAAATACATGAACAAAATTCTGCAAGTGCTTGGAAGAAGTTGTGTGACCATTAAGTTATATGCTGAGAGTCAGGTTTTTCTCCCTTAATGTTGAGAGAGAGTTAATGCTATTTTTATTTATTTATTTATTTGTTTTAAGATTAGTGTCATAATCTAACATAATTGGAGAGCGATTTGTTAATTCCCATGTAAGATAAGGTTTATTTCATTTTAATCTTAAGGGACAGGATAATGTGCTTTCTGGTAGATGTGTTGCTTTGTTTTCTAGTTCTGATCCTTTCTACATATGCCAAATTTTTTGTTAGATTTCAAATGCACACAGTACAGTACAGATCGGATTATATTACTACTAAACAGAGCAAAACAATATATATAATCACAAATTTTGTCTTCATAACGTTAAATTTAGCAAATGTTCACTTCTATGCAGATAAACTTTTTTTTTTTTTTTTTAAAGATTATATAGTTACCTCACTTATATATAAAACAAAAACATCATCTCCTTGTAGGCATATTGAATTAAGCCTTTACATTTTCCAACGTAATTTTTCAGTAAAATATATACTAAAGTATTTTAAACAAGTAGGAGTGTCTGGATTAGTGCAATATAATGCACTGTGAGCAGAATGCTTTAGAATATCCTTCTTTTCAGTGTTAGCAATGGTGAAATGTCTGTCTTTGGATGTTTCAGCAAAGCCCTTTTTTTAAAGATGAACATGCTAGAGCCTGAGTCCTCACTTTTAGCTCTGGACCCTGTTTTCTCTGAGAATCGCTCTTTGGAGGTTTAGTAAGAACACTTATTGAATAGTCCTTCCTAATAAAGGCTTAGGTATGCTGCTCACTTTGGCAGAGTTGTGAGTCATTTTTAGATGGACTTGGAGCATCCTCATTCTGCAGATCAGGTTGCTGTTTGTGAGTCAGCAGAAATGAGTTGATGACCAGCCATATGAAGAAGAACGCGGTTGTCAGTACCTGTGGTTCCTGGCATGCCCTGTGCCAGTGGAGGCATGGCAGTTCCTCATCCTTCCTGCTGGGGTATCTCCTGCCTGGTCTCTGCAGCAGCAGCCAAGCTGCAGGTCCTCACAGCCGCTCTGCTTGTGCCTGGGAGCATTAGGGTGGGAGCAGGCAAGTGCATCCCCAAAGAGCACCAATGGCCTTAGCAGTGCATGCTGAGTGCCTGGGGTGTCTGTGCATCAAAGCACGCAAGGAACTCCACTTGCTGTAAGGTAAGGAATTATTCTTTCCTTTAAGATTTTTTTTTTTTCCCCTTCACGATTATTCCCACAAACAGGCAAACAGTAAGACTGTATATATGAAGAAACAGGAAGGATTCTGTGCAAAAGCGATGTCTGCAAAAGCTAGCTGTAAAAACTTATATTTGATCTTTATCATCACAATTTACTCTTAAAAATAAACTAAGAAGTATCTTATTATGCAATTTTTACCTATATACCTGATCTGCAGTGTCTAGGCACTAAGTAGATAAACTAAATAATTGCAATTACAGACACAGTAGAAGAAGTTAAGTAAATTTTGACACATCCGGAGCTCTTGCATAATGTCTGGTGATTCATGTAACTGTAAAGATACTACTTGGCAGAAAACCTCACCCTCATTTTAAGGTTTTAAAATCTGTGGTCAACCTAAACATTTTTGGAATGCTGTGCTCGTAAAAAATGGATACGGTACCTTAATTGCTGTAGCTATTTCTTGTCTTTTGTTGCTTGCGCCTTGGAAAATACACAGCAGGCTGCTTGCATGTTACTGTATTTTCTCCTCTAATTGTTTTATTTTCAGTGGTTTCACTAAGAATTCTCCTAAAAACCTCTGTCTTTTTACGGGACTCCAAAATCTCTGAGAAATCCAGCTCTGATTAGATTCTTCTTTTGTTTCTCATGCAGTTAATTACATTTCCTAAAAGGAGTCACAAATTAAATCTGAGGGATATCATTTTTGCCATTTACTCGTTGGAATTCATTGCATATTTTGAAAATAATGGCTGTTACCTATTTTAAAAAGATTCAGTAAAGGAGCATGTCCTTTCCATCCTAACTGTGCAGTTATGTTTTGTGCATTCAGTGACCCAGTATTTTGTAGCATTTCCTATGAGCTATAAGAGAAAATGAACAGAGACTAAATGCATGAGTCATTATTTGCTGAAAGGTTCCTGTACTCTAGTTTTTATTGTGCTTCTCAGAGTGAACATGTATTATTTTTGTTTTGCGGGGATTGAAGATTTTTGCTAGTGAATATCAGAATAAATGTGTAGTTGTCTTCTTTTGCTGTTCTTTCAACCGGAAAGTACAATGCAGCCCCAGCATGTACTCTCTAGTTCCGATAATGGCATGGAAAGTATGGAGCTTTAGAAAATAGCAACTAAATACTATGGCTATTTAAACAAAATGAAACAACAAACCACAAACCTTTCCCTTTCTCTGCAAAAAAAACCCCAACAACAACAACAAAAAAAAAAACCAACACAGTAAAGCCAACAACGAAATCCGCTAAGAAAAAATCCCACCAAGTTTAGCTTTTCCAAAAATACGGGAATTTAAAGAGTATAGAAACACTCTGATACTAAAGCTACTACTTGTGTGATTATTTAATCAGAGAATGAATTTTGAAGAAGATAAAAAGCATTCTGTAACCTGCACAATAAAATCTTCAGTAAGGTAGTTACAATAAACTAGGTACTGCAGAGATAATCTTGATTCTGAATATTAGAAAAGTATAATTTATTCAGATTGTGGTATTTTTTCTACTTTATGCTGACTGTAGGAGAATATTTGCTCAGTGTCCTTGGTTTGTAAGAGATGCGCTATGCACTATAAAAACTATCATATTTAAAAACCTTTGGCTAAAAAATTCACTTAAATATGTTTTTCAATAGTGTAAACAGTGGTAAAAAATTCTGAGACTTTCTGAGCCAGTTCATGCTTCATGGCCATAATGAATTTTGGTAACTGAGAAACTTCCATATGTGTTCCTTTGGAAATGGGACAAATGTAGGTGTAATTTTCCAAAAGGGACAGAGAGCATCTTTCCTTCTCTCCCCAGGTTTTGATCCCAGTCATGTTACACCTCACTCTGTTCCCATTAGGTCTTGACAAGAAAAGCAGTTGCATTTTTTTTAACTACAAGCACGACATGTTTTAGCTTATCTTTCTTTATTTCAGAAGTATTTCAGAAATATTTGCAAATCATTTGCTGTTTCAGAAGCAATATAATCTGACATTCAGGAAAAGATTAAATTCTAAATGCATTTAACTAGCTGTGTTTGCTTTGATGTTCGTTATTGAAAACATACCAGAAATGTCTGTCTTACTGAACAGAGTGCAGTAAAACAGCAATATTTGGTTTTATGTAAAGGTTTAAACCTTGATCTGTGTGAAGTGGGGCAATGAGTTCATAAACATGCTCAGTTTTGATGTTAGCTGTTTGAGCACTGTAAATTGGCTTGCAGTGAAACTGTCTCATGGCATTGTCAACACGACTGGTTAAAAGATTTGAAACTTTATTAAACTGATGGCATGGCTGAGCATCGTCTCAGCCAACTTTCATCCCACTGACAGGTCTCCTGACATATTTTGAAAATTGGCAGTATCTATTGGTCATGCTCAGAATTACAATTGAAGTTATGTCCGTCTCAGCCTCCTCACCAGCGCTTTGCTTGAGCCGCATAAAATAAAAGCTGAAGTTACCTGCGTGTAGACATTTTTTTTGGTTTTCTTCTGAAAATACAGCTTAGTGTGAGACAGAGCAGTTAGATATCTCTTTTTTTTGAGGGTTGCCTTTATTTAATTGTTTATTTTTGGCAGACTTAGGAATCTGGTTTTCTTTTGCAGATGCCATTTTGCTGTTAAGAGTGATTTTGATAAATGTCAAATTAAGCTTTCTTAAAAAGATGTAATCTTGCATTTGGCCCACGGCTTTGAGGGTTTTTTCATTTAACTGTCTTAATTTCTTCATTTAATTATAGCAACAGCACTGAGAAAATTAGAGGTTTCAGTGAAGACAACTAGAAAAAAATGATCCAGTGGTATGTGATGTAACTATATCCTGTTGTAGTTTTTCTTTTGAAAAATCCCATCCTTAAATCTCGTTGACATCTCTTGAATTCTTGAGGTACGACAGGATACGTAGACTTGATTTGATTATTTTGATTTTCAGAAGGCTTTGAAATTTAGCTTCTCCAAGTCCTGAGCGGGTAAGTTTTGTGTTGTTCACCATCTCTACTACCATTTGGGTAGTGTCAGGAAAATCATATAATGGTTTGCGTTGGAAAGGAGCTTTAAGATCATGTAGTTCCAACCCACTGCTTATAGGTGGGACACCTCCCTCTAGACCAGGTTGCTCACAGCCCCATCCAGCCTGGGCTTAAGTGTCTCAAAGGATGTGGCATCCACTAACTTGCTGGGCAACCTGTGGTGTGTCACCACCCTCACAGTAAAGAATTTCTTCCTAATATCTAGTCTGAATCTACCCTCTTCCAGCTTAAAGCCATTTCTTATTGAAGCAATGATAACAGGGTATAATGCAGTCATTGAAAACTGCTAGTGGTGTAGATTAGTTCTGTTACTGTGTAGGTGGATTAAAGCAAATTTTTATTAAAAAAAAAAAAAAAAAAAAGGAATTAAACAAAGAAAAAGTGGTCTTAACACAATACATTTTTAAAATAATCTATACCAAGTGTTTCAAGAGAATGTCCAGACTTGTTAGTGCCTCACCCTACTACAGTCTACTCTGAAAAAAAAATGCATCATGCTGTTGCTTGGCTTTATTATTTTAAGAAAATGTTTATATAAACAAATTTTCACTTGAATTTCAGCAGTTCCAGCTACTGTTTGCCTGGGAGTTATGGAAAAGCTATAAATAGGTTTTAAATCCCCAGCAGCATTTCTACTTAGATATAAGTAATAAGAGGAAAGTAGCTTTTCTGGAGAAGAAAATCTCTCTAAAAGTAATGGGTTTGGACAAAGCCTTGAAATACAGACTCAGATGCTTGGTACTTTTGAGAATCTCATCCTCCTAGCTAGAGGAAATTTACTGATATCAGAGCCACTAAGTAGGTTTTCTAATGCAACTCATTTAGAATGGGTAGGAACTGTGCTCTGTATTTCTTGCTTCTCTTTCCAATTTTTTCCCCAGTGGACTCTCATTTGTACTTGAACAGAATATCTCTTTCCTATGTCTCTCCATTCCCTCTTCTGTGGAAGGTGCAGAGAAATAACCTGGAGGTGGTTGTGATTTGGATGTGCAATACACCATCTATTGTATAACAGTTTGTCTGAAATTACTGGGAGTTCTGTCCTCCTTTCAACTATACATTTGAATTGAAAATGAAGATTTCATCTTCACTGTGCACCTATTGCTTTTGTCACTAAATTTGTTACTAAAGTAACAAATTCAGAAGACTTAAATGTTAATTACAGTAAACATGTATTGGCGCTACCTGTTTTGTGACTTCCATGGTAGAGACCATGGGTAATGGGCATCAAAGCTTCTTATACAGCTTCAGCATCAGAAACTTTGCATAGCCTGCCACATCTTTAGCATTACCATCCTTGTGATTCTAACCTGGGCTTGTGTGTGTGCAAGGCTGTGTACCTTTTGCTCTGTAAACTGCAATATAACACAAGATAGTGTGTTATATCATTTCAATTGCAAAAGTAATTGTTAATAACTTCAGAGCAATTGTACCACTATTCTTCAGTGTGCTACTTACTGTAAGAAAAATTGGAGGGTCATTTTAAACAAAGAATTCTGTAACTCTTCTAATCAAACTACCTTTTTAAGTCTTGCTATTTGCTTTTTGTCCCCTTCTGTGACGTGGTTGTTTTAATTTTGTCTCCCATCACGATCTTGCATCATTACTTAAGAAAAGCCTCCATACATCTGGTTTTCATGAAGAAATACAGTTCAGCCCAAAGTCTGCTTTTTTATTGCCTACTTTCAATGGGATGTCATAAAAGATGACCTGAAAAAATACTGTGATCTCTGAGGAAAAAAAGCTCTGTAGATAAGTGCTTTTGAAATAAGTTTTATTGGAAGTTCTGATGCAAACTGCTCTAATGGAATAAGTCTGTTTTGCAATTGAACATAATTGCTGCACTGTGCCTGGAAGCTAAATGCTTCATGTTAGAAGACAGTGTAATATGTATGTCTTGGATCCCTGGTGTTGATAATGTTGTGATTTTGCTATTATTGCTAGATATTTTTGAGGGTAAGGAATATGAATATGTGCAGATTGACTAAAGTAGCTTTAAAAAAGACACCAAAAGAAAGCATGTCTATATCATAGAATGGCTTGGGTTGAAAAGGAACACAATGATCATTTGGTTTCAATCCCCCTGCCATGGGCAGTGTTGCCAACTACCAGACCAGGCTGCCCAGACCCACATCCAGCCTGGTCTGGAATGCCTCCAGCGAGGAGTATCCAAAACCTCCTTGGGTAGCCTGTTCCAGTGTTTCACCACTCTCTATGTGAAAAACTCCCTCCTAATATCTAACCTAAACTCCCCCTGTCTCAGTTTAAAACCATTCCACCTTGTCTTATCACTATCCTCCCTTGTAAACAGCTGTTCCTCCTCCTGATTATATGCTCCCTTCAAGTACTAGAAGGCCACAATGAAGTCTCCCTGTGGCCTTCTCATCTCCAAGCTGAACAAGCCCAGTTCTCTCAACCTTTCCTCACAGAAGAGGTGCTCCAGTCCTCTGATCATCTTGGTGGCCCTCCTCTGGATCCACTACAAGAGTTCTACATCCTTCCTGTACTGGGGGTCCCCAGCCCTGGATGCAGTACTGAAGATGGAGACTCACAAGAGCTGAGTAGAGGGGGACAATCACCTCCCTCTCCCTCCTGGCCACCCCTTTTTAAATGCAGCCCAGAACACAGTTGACCTTCCAGGCTGCAGGTGCACAATTGTGGCACCACCAGGACCTCCAAGTCCTTCTCCGCAGGGCTGCTCTCAAGGAGATCTTCCCCCAGTCTGTATAAATACCTGGGATTGTTCCAGCCTAAGTAGAAACCCTTGCATTTGGCCTTATTGGACCTCATTAGGTTTTCATGTGCCCACTTCTCCAGCCTGTCCAGGTCCCTCTGGATGGCATCTCTCACCTCCGGTGTATTGATGGTATCACTCAGCTTGGTTTCATCCACAAACGTGCTGAGGGTGCATTCAATGCCATTGTCTCTGTCACTGATGAAGATGTTGATGAGCACTGGTCCCAGGACGGAGTCTTGGGATACAGCTCCTGTGACAAACCTCCACCCAGACATAGAATATAAATATGTGAAATATAAGTATGCTACTTTTTACTTGCTCCTTTTTGTTATGCTTTTTGTGCTTGTTTTAACTTGTGTATGTTTGTGTCCTGCTATCCTTCATTGTGAAAAAGGTAGTCCTTTTGTACAAAAGGTGTGGTTTCTCTATACCTTTGCTAGATTCTGTCTGAATAGGATTCTTTCCTTTATTTCCCAATGAACCAAAATGTTAATGGTGTTCATGTGAGCCATTTTGTATTACTGGCCTCAATATGCCAGTCAACTCTGGAATGTGTAAAGAAATGGAAAACTCAGAAAATATGTACACAGAATGGAATTTTTGCAGTAAAACTGGTGTGCAGGTTTTGTTATTGGGACAAACCTATATTTGCTTTCTATTGGGCACCAAAACAAATAGGTTTAACCCATATATTAGCATATCTAAGCTATTTATGTTTTGTTACACAACATGAAACACAGGCATAATTATTCTTAGGCAGCAGTTAGCTTGATAACAGAGGGAATCAGGAAAGGAAATCATGTTTGTGTTGTATCCCTCTTTAATAGCCACCTGGCTTAAGAAAGAAGTCCTTAGGACTAATTTTCTCATGACCTTTGGGAAGAAAAAAAACAATTAAATTGATGCTTGAGCTTGATTGTTGAATCAGATGTTAATACAGCTTTCCACGTCCCCATTAAAGTAACTTGTGGTCCTTTCAAAGCCATTCAGATTTGGCTTTTTAATTGGTCCTGCTCTGTTGTATTGGCTGTGACCTTACTTGTTAGCCATTCCATTTTGTGTGTGTGTGTGTGTGAGAGAGAGAACATCATCCCAAAGTCCTAGTGAGGCACCTTTGAGCTTTCAATAAACAATAAAACATGGAGGCTGATCCTCTTACTTGTTAGGGTCTATCAAGGAGATTATTGGTATTTGAAGAGTTGATAAGTATATACATAATAAGACCCCTGTTACCTCAAGTTCTTGATCTTTGCCAAGTATGGGTTTCTGGAGTACAAAAATTATTATAATTTTTTAAAGAGATGAACAAAGGAATGTTGTAATCATCCTTAGACTACTGACGACATCCTTAACAATTGGACGACATAAGTTTCTCTGCTAACCTTCTCCTTTCTTTTGAGTTTGAATACAAGGAGGTACCAAATGTTGTAGATGAGAAATACTGTCCTGTTCCAGAGCTGAAGGCTGTTTGTGGCAACATGCATTTTAAGAAGGAAGAATGAGGGGCCAAATCATTTGTAAATACAGAAAGTCAGGGGACAAAGTTTATCCGTAAACTAAAAAAAAAAAAAAAAAAAAAAAAAAAAAGTTATTTTCAAAGCTTGAGAGTGGGAAACATCTTGAAAGGAAGAAACATCTTGGAAGGAGGAGTACTTCTGGGCATACACGTAGGCAGCTAAGTAGGACATCACAGTTTGTTCTTGTGTGGGTACTTAGCCCATACATATACTCAGCCATTGCCAGGTCCTGTATACAGTGTTACAGCAAAGTAGAATACTCTTCCCATTTCCCATAAGCATCACTATTATAGGAAATGTAATGAAATTACAGAAACATAAATTAGTAATATCCTGGATTATATTTCATTTTGCCTGTCTTACCTAGCACCGATTTCTTTTAATTTGATTGATGTAGGTGTTTTGTGTGTTAGGTAATGCTCATTTTCAGCTTTGTCTTTTAATCAAGCTGTTACTAAGCTTGAATTTGATTATCCTGAGTACTACTTCATTAGATTTTGCATTTATCACCTTCATCATTTCTATGTGAGCTTCTTTGCCCCTCAAATCAACTATGATGGCAAGACATACAACATCCAAATAAAACAGTTAGTAAAAAACATTTCGTCCACTTTATTGAAATGCTTATGTCTGTATTTATTTCTCCTGCATTTTAAGATAATGGCATATTAGTTCTGATCAGGTCCCTAATTCTTTTGCGTTATGTTTTAGTTTCTGTCTTAATCTCTCTGATAATATATAATTTGCATAAAACTCCAATAATCTCAGTGTTTAAATTACAATTTCTATTACAATGTTTAACCACTTTGTGATGAACAGATCCTGTGTCCCTCATAATCTGGAACTGAAACATTAGAACCAGATCCCTGTGTAAGTGAAAGACTTTTTTGATGCAGAATTTTAAAACACAGCACCCTCTGCAAATGGTGAGACAAAGTGATCCTACCAGTATTGGGATGACCTGACCTGAAACTGACTTTTGATTCAGTAGGTTTTTTCTTAAGGTAACTTGCTAAGAAAAAGGGAAAACAGAATTTCTTATTCATATTAATTCAGCTTAATAAGATCACTTCCATTCCAGTCTTTGCTGGTCGTAAGAAGATTCCAAGCATTTTGTTGGAGTCACCTTTGCCTATGAGCCTGTATCTTTGATCATTCTTGACAAACAGCTTTCAGAAAGTGTGGTAAAGTGTTGCATCTCTAAGCTAGGAATGTGTTTGCCATGTTAAGTTTTGTGTGTTGCAGAAATGTTTGTTATTCCCAATGACTTTAGATGTTTGACTTCCACTTCATATGTCCCTTGCAACAGTGTAAAAAAATTACACTTGACATTCCCTTAAGCCAGTGCTTTAAAGAGGAGCTAGGGCAGAAGTGTGCATAGAGTAAGGCAGCTCTATTGCCTGCCAGAACTGAGTAGGTGAATCTAAGCTTGTCCCTAAGAAGGGATGTTGCATCCAGAGGAACTGCTCTTCTGATGTTAGTGCTGGTGCAGTCTCAGCTTGGTTATGTGAGATTCAGTGGAACAGTGTTGTCACAAAGCACAGAAGCAGTCATAGTGCAGAATAACAATCAGCAAGATAAAGCAGTAATGCAATAGAAAGCATTGGTAAGTGTTAATTTAAATGACTGAGAAAGAGAAAACAAGTCACAAAGGCCCTGTTTTTAAAAAGAAAATTGTACTTTTAGTATTTTTATAACATGGAATATCCTTTTGAAGTGAAAGGTGAAGTGTACACTTCTAATTAAACTGCTTTAATGCTTTTTCTTCTGATGTTACTAAACAGAACCTTTTCTTCATAAGCCTGATATTTTATTAACATTGGTGCTTCTGGGGACACATGAAAGATAAAAGATCATTCATTTGTCTCTGTCTATTTGATTTTTGTTGTTGTTCATGCAGGCTTAGATTTCTCTTTCTTATTTGGATGAAACCAAATGGTTGTCACAATCTTCATTTTCAGGGTCAGTATATCTAATAAGTGTGGAATTCTGGAAGGTAGCAGATGCTTCTGTATCATTAGCGGTTTTCAGCCTTCAAGTTATTGATCAATAACTGCATTTGAGTCCTCCATTCAGAGATAGCATATAATGCATTATTGAAGGTATTTCTAAGATAGCGGAAAATGGCAACAACAAAAATAGTCAGAAAATAAAATGTCTATCACCTCTAGATATTTTGCTGTCTACTTTTCACAAAACTAGTCTTTAGAAATCTGTTTTATGCTATGATGTACTGATGATGGCTATTCTGTCAAGATTTTATCTGTATTTTAAGTGTTTATATCTGTGGTGATTATCTCCTAATGTGGCTGTTATTGATTTATAAATCCAACTCAAAAGACCATTGCTTGTTTTGCCGTGAAACATCTGTAGGGAAGTGGGCAGATTCTAATGGATAGTTCAGAGGCCTTTGGGTTCTCCTGTTAATAGCATATCATCTATACAAATTTAAATAATGTAATCTTTTGCTTTAGGAAGTACCACCCTAATAATTAGGATAAATATTAGTGGAAATGTAATGAATGTGCATGTTAGAATATAAGAAGTCTTGCTTGGAAGAATAAGTAGAGATACACAGCATTGTGATCTTGATCATCACAGCAATAAAGAAATCTTCCTGGCATGAGAACCGTCTGTTGTGTTGCTGACTCGTGACAAAAAATACAATAGATCCCAACAGTTTGACAGTAACACTATTCAGGGCAATGAAGACTTCCCCAATCTCTAAAAGCTGTCATGAGTGTTTCCTCAAATGTTTAAGATCATCACTTTCCTTAATTGCACTTTTTTCCTGTCCTTTACTGTGTTCTCAAAGATGATTGCTCACATTCTACTCAAGACTGACGTATGATGAGCACTTGATAATTTTGTGTAAAACGAGAACTGCTCCAAAATTAATGTTTCCTATTTTAATTATGTTGGCCCATGACATCAGATGTGGATGTTGTTAGTATGGCAGTAGAGGAATGAACC
Source organism: Coturnix japonica (assembly GCF_054131305.1). Classification (NCBI taxonomy): domain Eukaryota; kingdom Metazoa; phylum Chordata; class Aves; order Galliformes; family Phasianidae; genus Coturnix; species Coturnix japonica. The sequence continues at coordinate 17,896,116 of NC_140664.1, read as the reverse complement.
TTTCCACCAGTATCCCATTACGTGTTGCTGCCATGTGACAGATGGCAGCAGAGGGGCAGTCTGTCAAAAAGATGTCTCACATGGAAGTGTGGATGAAGTGAAGGTGTTAAATTATTCTGTGTGGAAAAAATGGCTTCCATTGGTATTTACTGGTGCTTGCTGAATGTTGATGGTGACCAGACAGTGGATGTGAGCACAGTGAGGCCGTGAGTGGGGCGTTTCAGCAGTGGTAACAGCGGGTGACATTGGGTCACCTCTGCTGGTGCAGATGTTTATGAGCATGGTGTGCAGGCTCTCCTCCATTGCTAAAAAAAAATGCATAGCTAATAGTGATTTCTGTGTTGAAGAACTGTGTTCTGTAGCTGAGGATTTGCTTTGTCAAATAGTGCTTTTGTGCTTTTTGTATCTATTGTAGTTTCCATGGAAATTAATAGGAGGCTTTACTTTCAAAGTGACATTTCAGAGCAGATTGCTGTTGGTGAAGAAGCTCTAAGACTTGAACAATTCCCCTTCAGAGTCTTTCACCTGTTTGCCAAGTGAACCTGCACTTGGTATTTTTTGATCTTCTTTTTATTTATTCTCACACTTTTTCTCAGAATGCTCTTGTTGATGGAAGAAGTAACTAACATTTAGTCCAAAATCTTCTAGTATATATTCCTGATTGTTAGTTATAATCTTGTCATTTGTACTGTGACTTTGGAGGATCCTACAAAATTCCAGGTTGTTCGGTAGTGCATGTTATGTTGGTGACATGAACTGTAAAGGATGTACCAGAAGAGGTTTAGACTAGACATAAGATGGAACGTTTTCTCTCAGAGAGTGGTCAGGCACTTGAGTGGCTGCCCAGGGAGGTGGTGGAGTTGCCGCCCTGCCAGTATTCAAGAGGTGTCTGGATAGGGAGCTATGAGATATGGTTTATTGTTTTGCTGTAGCTACAGTAATGGGAAGACAGTTGGACTAGATGATCTTGTAGGTAGGTCCTTTCCACCCTTGTGTTTTTATGATTCTATTAATTGGTTGGAATGTTTGAATATAAACTGAGTAAAAAAGGCCATTCATTTATCCTGCAGACTATGTTTCAGTTCACTCATTTAAAAGCATCTTTGCTTCTCATAGAACTTTTATGAAAGTGAAGTAATTGCATAATTGCATCTTTCAGTGAATTTACCTCATAGCTGATGTGTCTTCTGTGGTTCTACAAAGACTCTTAAACATTACTTTGCTTCCTGCTAGAAGTCCGTGTTTTCCTCTGTGTGTACTGTTGTCATCTCGATGGGATACCACCTTTCTATTGAGAAGTTGTGAGCAGCTACAGTTACCCTTTCAATTTCCAAGTGTTCTCCCCCACACAATTTCTGGAGTAGCCAGTGAATTTCCCTTTGGATTTTGGTGATGATCCTGAAAAAAATTTCTTTAGAAACCTTCATGTTGTTTAGAAACCTTCCACCTTTGTGGAAGACTATAAAATAAATACCTGTAAGAGGTGACTAGAAATGAAGATGGGATCATTTAGAGCTGATCTCAGCACTGCAGAGAAACAAAGTTACTCTTGCAGAAATACTCAACTCAGGGATCTCATGATATTTCACTTATTCAGGCAGTTTTCCAGGCAGAAGCAGAAGCATAGTGGACTTCTCTTATCTGAGCTCCAAGGTCAGACGCTGGAAGAGCAGTCTGGGTGGCCGTGACTGCTCCACCTTCTATTTGGGCACATTTCAGCTCGCATAAGGACTATCGTTTGAAGGCTGCATTCTTAAACTGCTCAAAACTAGATGCAGTGATGTAGAGATGAAGTGTATTATGATGCTCTGTGGTGGCTGAAGGGAGAACCTTGGTGTCAGAATGCGTTTCTAGGAGCAGCAACTCACTGGTCCTGTGTACTAGATGGAGGAAATCTAGGCTGATGCCACAGCTATACTTCTGTGTCATGCCACTTTAATGCCACATATTAAATTTATTGTAGTCAAATTTAATGGGGCAAGGTACTTTATATTAAACATATAACATATTTTTTAGCTGCTTTGCATAGATGAAAAGCACCTCGTGAAATTGTGGAAAGTTGTCTACTTATGATGATTTGATGCAAACAAAACCATCACATTTGCTTTGTATTAGTTTCACATTCTCACTGTGTTTTGAAAGTGAGTTCTGATGTATGTTAGTAGAAACATTTAATCTGTTGATTTCTACTTGCTCGTTTCTTGAGAATGGCATGTAAAAAATAAGGAAGTAGTTTCAGTTCTGCTGTAAGCTCAGCTCTTTAGACTGCAGTAAATACCACAGCTGTTCTTTGACTGGCAGTTGAAAACTTTGTCAAAATCTGACTTATTATAAACTAAAAAAAAAAAAAAAGATATTACACAATTTCATGTAGGACTTTGTGACACAAGACACAAAATACTGGAACTGAAAAATTTTTGAAATTTAAATGCTTTGACCAGCATGTGCATTTGTAGGCGATAGTACTGCAGCACGGCACTAATCAGCTAAGTACCGTAATCTTCCTTATAGGGTAAATTCTTGCTTGACCTCCAGCTATATACAGCACATGCTAACAGCATTAAACTATAACGCTCCTCTCATGCTCTCAATAGCTTCCCATTGGGTCAGCTCTCTAACTTGAATTGCTGTTTCATATGCTAGATTTTTTTTTTTTTTTTCCCAGATGCCTTATATTTTGTAATTGCATTTTGGAGGGAGGGAAGGGTTTGTAAGTATATTTCTAAAGAGCTGTCTGAAAATTAAGAGACTTTTTATATGATTTTACTGAACCCAGAGGATTAAATGAAAGACCTAGCTGAGACAGAAATTGATGTATTCTTATGAACCTGAGGCTTCATCCTTCCCAGATGTGCAGTGGCTGATCAAAAGGTAAAGCAGGGAAGAAAGGTGCTGAATGTGTTGTATGAAAATGATGCAGAATGCTCAGTGTTTCTTGTTGTCTTGGGGATGATTAGGGAAATATTTTTATCAAAAGATGCTCATAGAAGGTACTGAAAAACAATTATGCTTCAGATATGTGAGAATGGTATCTTTAATAACATCTTACATTTTTAGATAATATTTTAAGTTGGATTATATTATCTGTGGTTTAGAAATATTCCTTGCAAAGTTAGATTTCTTCTCATAAAGATAGCATATGTGGCATTTTGGGTTTTACTTGTATTTTATACACTTTTGAGCCCATTTTTGTAACAGTTCCTTATGGTAGTAACTCTTTCTTCTTTAATATTTATGTGACCTACTATCCTTTTAACACCTCAGGTTTTAGAGTCATTTGAGTCCTGCTGCATGACCGCCGTTAATTGATTCCACCCTTCAGGATTGTTATTTCTTTGGTGTCTCAACTGACACAGATCGATCACTAGAATGTGTATTCTGTCTTATTACTCTAGAAAGAGATTTAACACTCTGAGCAATGTTTTTATGGTTTACTTTTTTAACAGAAAGATCTTACAGAAAATAGGTGAGGCATTCCTATGGATGCATTCAATGGAGATCATTAGTAAAATACTAATTTTGAAAATGTTCAAAGGTAAAGTAAGGAAAAATCTCCTGATATTTTACCTGTTTGTAAAAGGAAAGCGTTCCTGAGTGTAGCTGAATGAACAGAAGATGCAAATACAGTTATTTTATTGCTCTGAAATCAAATCATCTGATGTAAGGGCTGCTGAAAAACTCTGTCATAAAGGAGAACAAACATGTTTCTACTGGTAGTTCCATTTTGCTCCCCATGACTTTCTCCATGTAATCAACGGCTGTGAAATAACCTTGTTACTTAAATATCCGTAGTTTAGCAAGGGATATTTATAATTGCTAGTTTTTTTCAGTGACTCCTCATTTTTTTCCATTAAAATCCTATTCACAGCAAACTGAAATTAGCCCTTCCAAGTTGCAGTGCTGATTTTTGTGCTGAATTGCTTGTATAGCAAATATATGGTTCTGCAGTAATTGTTCTGTTTTATGTGTCTGTGCAATCATGTCAAGTTTAAAGCAAAGATGTTATCAGTCATGAATTTCATTATGTTAATGATGTTGTTCCCTTTCATCCCTTCGATACCAGCCTGCAGTCTGGTGAACTTATGTTTTCTGATAAAATCTAATAGAGATTAACATCTGCAGTGTTACTCTCATGCTTCAGTAAATTTTATAGTCATCATTGTAAACGTAATTCATTATTGTTTGGAGATACTTTGCTGGAAGGTCTTTAGTGGTTCGTAATACGATTGCTATAAAACAGAATTTGTAAGGCATGGCTGAAATGAGAAATGAAGTAATGTCTCAGACAAACATTACTTAATGAATTGCTTAGACATCTGAGTGTTAAGTGTACTTGAGGGCAGCTTAAAAGTATATTGGTCAAGAAATGCGATAAATACCTTTTTTATCAGAGTAGGCTGTTTAAATTATTTAACTTGAAAGTTGTTCACAGGTTGCATATCTTAAGGAAGGGGAAGAGACAGATCAGAAGATCAGTGTAGCTTAAATCTAGACAGCATAGAAGAACTGCAGAAAGAGATCTTGGTGGAAATGGAAACTACTTAGAAGTCAGAAAAAGCTGTTTTTTATTAAGCTGCAGCCTTAGCTGCTCTTAGAGTGTAAGCAGAATGATATCACATCAGTGTGACTCAGCAAAAACAGAACTGGAAATTCATATGCTGAGAGTGAGAAAAGAAGTTGAATCAATACCAGCTAGTCTCCTATGAACATCTCCAAAGTAAGGAAACATTTTGCAGATTCCTCAGCAGAGCAAAGGAAGCCTGGGGAAATCCTATCAGAAGAGGACCTGGCAGTGGAAGAACAGATCTGCCCCTGGGAATGGCAGGTGGATCATACTTGGGCAAGGGAGGTTTCCTGCACGCTCAGGAGTTTCCATGGCAAGGGGTGCACGGTGGGTGGTGGGGCCAGGCTGTGCTGGGTGCTGTAGCACCAATGGCTTCTCCTGCCTGCTGTGTGCTGGGCTGTCCCCTCTTCGAGGCCTGGAATGCCTTTGTTGAGGTATCTTAGAGGTAGTTAACAGTGAGAAATGGATTAGACACAGGCTGGTGAAGGTGAGTGAGAATTAGTGTGATCTAAAAATAACAGCAGATTTTTAATAGCAGTCACTGACCGTAAGTTTTTGTGAGGACTGTACCTCCTGCCATGATTTAATAACACCGTTACAAATGTACACGTGCATTGCACAGCTGTGTTCACGGCAGGTATTTTTAAAATGAAAAAGAGTGCTAATGGTAGGGGAGGGGCTGTGTGAGCAGTAAAGCACTGCAAGCTGTAGTGTCCTGCGGGGCAGCACTAGCCCTCTCCTGCCCACATGGTTCTGGCCCAGCAGTGTGTGGGTACTGCTGATTTGTTTCTGTTGGATGGGATTGTATCTGCTGGCATTTGATACTGGTAGTGAAGTTAGATCTCTTCAGGAGGGAGTAAGTTAATAAGGAAGAAGGTATGTTTGTCCCAGTCAGCGTAGGCCAGGAATTACAGCAGTCCTTTTACCTGTCAGGCTGCTCCCTCTGAGGATCAAAGCTGCATTTCCAGAGGGTGCTTTTTCTCTCTTGGCCCAGTAGTTGTCCCACACAGGGCACCTGCATAAGGCTGTTACTTCCTTGAAAGGTTTGGAGTAGGCTGATGGTTCAGCTTATCTTTACATTGCTGTCAGCCACAGTTGTTGTTCTATATTAACGTCTTGGCAGCAAAAGCAAGGAAAGGTAATGACTGCTTGTGGTAAGTGGTTGGAAAACATTTGTGTAAGAGGAATAAAAACACAGAGCTCTGCTGGCACAGCCTCCTCTCATTACATAGCTCATGCTAGGGCAAAAAAGTAAATTTTCTAGAAGTCTTGTAACAGTTCCAAAAAGTATGTTTTTCAGATAGAAGTACACTGGTATAAGTAGGAAGTACAAGCAGTGTTTTTACTTGTACAGAAATCCCATGTTTTTCACCCTTAGTCATTCCTCCCATGGCACTTAAGCAGCAGTGTTTCCAGATATTTGTCCAATACTTTTTGCAATATTAGGAGGCCTATTTAAAGTCATCATGTGTATGTATATTTGTGTGTGCAGTTGAGGTTTAACAAAAGCAAGTGTAGAGTCTTGCACATAGGGAGGAATAATTGCATGCAATAGTACAGGTTGGGGGATGACCTGCTGTAGAGGAGCTCTGCTGAGAGGGACCTGGGTGTCCTGGTGGACGGACAGGTTAGCCATGAGCCAGCAGTGTGCCCTCATGGCCAAAAAGGCCAGTGGCATACTGGGTGCGTTAAAAAGAACATGGCCAGCAGGTCGAGGGAGGTGATCCTCCCCCTCCACTTTGCCCTGGTGAGACCTCATCTGGAGTATTGTGTCTAGTTCTGGGCTCCCCAGTACATAAAAAGTCAGGGATCTCTTGGAAAGAGTCCAGTGGAGGGCCACAAAGATGGTGAAGGGCCTGGAGCATCTCCCCTATGAAGAAAGGCTAAAACTGGTAGAAAAACTTGAGATAAGAAGACTGATAGGGGACCTGATCCAGGTCTATAAATATCTAAGGTGTGGGGGGCAAAGTGGTGAGGCCAGACTCTTTTCAGCACTGTGTGGAGACAGGACAAGGGGAAATGAACGGAAACAGGAGCATAGGAAGTTCCACACAAATGTGTACAAGAAATTCTTTAGGGTGAGGGTGATGGAGCAATGGAACAGGCTGCCCAGGGGGGTTGTGGAGTCTCCTTCTCTGGAGATTCAAGTCCCGGCTGGACACCTACCTGTGCGAACTGGTGTAGGGAACCTGCTTTTGAAGGGGGGTTAGACTCGGTGATTTCTGGAGGTCTGTTCCAACCACTATGATTCAGTGATTCTGAGCATGTATATGTAATTTCCCAGGTGGTGCCAAACTAATTCTAGCTATACTGTTATTTATACTGCTTCAAGTATACATATGCATATATTTCATCCTGAAAGGCGTGTAGACTTTGCATACTTCAAATCATACATTAGATTTGTTAAACTGGATTGTGTGTTGTTTTGTATGTTACACAGTTCACTATGAACTTGATCTTCTAAACCATGCTTCTGAGGGTGGCACATTTTTGTTACAAGCATGGCAGAAATTTTCAGCAGTATCTGTAATTTGCAGTTGAAATATCTTAATTTGGGAAGTGGTATATTTTTCACTGACTGAAAACTGATTAACAGAAGGACATGTATCTTCCTTAAACTAAGTTTCTGCCTCTAATCTCTCTTGTTTTAATGAAAACTTTTATGTCTTTGGAAGCTCTATAATGCTGGCAGTTGTGTTGTCCTGCTTGTCTGTTCCTGTTGGCTGTTCTGGTTTTAGACTGGGGAAACTGTCTATGTCATACGAGAACGATTCAGCTTGACTCCCCAGTAGCATAGAGTTTTTCTTAAATGTGCAGAAGTTATGATTTGTGCTAGTACTAAACATGACAGTTTATTAAGACAGATAGGACATCTTAACTTCACAATAAGTAAATAGGCATCCAAGTGATGCTTATAGTACTTGTCATCCTTCATCTTCAGGAGTAGTTTCACTTCTGCAAGACTGAATTATTTTCCTCATTTGCAGTTGCCTTTATAAGGCTAAAGTTCTTTAATGTTTACTGGTCTGGTCTGGGTCCAAATCTTTCACACATAGTTTAATGACCCAGTATGGTACCTAAGACAGGATGCCAACTGACCATTCACCCATTGCACTCTTCTCTCATACAGTTGTGGTTTTCCCTTGATCAGCTGAGACAGTCTTTCATTTTTGGCTGCATAGAGAGCATTTTCTCTCCTAGTACCTAGGCAGAGTCTTTTCTGCACACTTTTCTGGGCATCATGAGGGCCTGCTTTTCCTTCTCCCCTTCACTAAGATGGAGCCTTTCATTTCACAGGACAGCTGTGGCAACAGCAGGCTGTGTATTTGCTGTGCTTTCCCTAGCCTTGACTCTGGGCAGGATCCCCATGTGACTTCCTGCAATCAGGATCAGTGGACATTTGTGAGGGTTGTTAATTGCAAAGATAGAACAAAATGTAAGAGCAAATGACTGATAACATGATAATAATCTTTGCTCCAGTTTTTCACAGGTAACTCCTTCAGCTGAATCTGGGGTGCAGGGACCCAAGCTGGACAAATCTGATGGTACTATTTTGAACATACATCATCCTTTTAGGATTAATTAAGGCATAGACTGAATTTCCAGTCTGTTTTTTTGTTTGTTTTTTTTTTTAAGAATCACTCCTCCTCATTTAATTGATCCATTCTATTCAAAAGGCAAACAATGGTATATTGAATGGAATGTATGTAATATTTTTTATATATTTGAGGTAGATTCCTTGTTAAGATATTGCTTACAATAAAATTGCATGCTTCGGTCAAATGTTTGTCAGTGATCAGGAAAGAATATCTGTTGATAATTCTTTTGTTTTGTTTTCCTTGGAATCCTCAGAAGTTGTCTGTGGCTAGATATGGTCTGTGGCAAAAAGTGATACCGATGAAGTAGGGATGCGACAGCTTATTCTGTCAAGTCAGGTGGGAGTTTGAGGATCTTTGCTAAGCAGCTGCTGCCACTGGATCTTTATTCTTTCTTCCCTTGGCACACATCATAATTTTGTGGGAAATGAAATGTATGTTTTTAAGCAGTAATGGATGCTAAAAGATCAAACTAATGTAGTGCTACATTTAGCCTTAACTTCTGTCTTGACTATACAGTCCTATGAAACAGAATTATACGGCCAAATGGTACCACTGTAGAAAGAGTATATAAGTGTATAGAATCTCAGTACTTGTAAAGCAGTTAAGATAGTAAAATACTGTAAGTATTTGTATTCTGTATTTTATGATGCTGTATAAACATTTCTCCTGTAAAGCTGTTTTTTACTTTAACCATAAACATGTGGTCTTTATTTTAGTACAGGAATTGTGTGAGAACATTAATGAAGAAATGCAATGAATGGCTTTTTTCCCCATCAGATGATCTTTGTATCATTTAGTTGACATTAAATGTATATCTGTGCTACAGGAAATATTGACATGATTCTTATTTCTTGTCATGATTGTTTAGGAAAAGAAGCCCGTCAATATCAAGAGAACAGAACAGAAGATACGACCAAAGGGAAGAGAGAGACGAATATTCACAGTATGCTACATCAGACAGTGCGATGCCCAGGTCACCATCAGATTATTCCGATAGGCGGTCACAGCGTGGCCCTCAGTTATACGAAGAGCCTGAACTGGGTGATTATAGAGATTCCAACAGGAGGAGTCGCAGGCGTTCCAAGGAGTATCCGGTAGAAGAGGAGGATGCACAGAACAGGGAGGAATATGAAAGGCAGAGGAGAGAAGAGGAATATCAGGCACGATACAGAAGTGATCCTAATTTGGCTCGTTATCCGGTCAAGCCACAGCCATATGAGGAACAAATGCGTATCCATGCTGAAGTGTCCCGAGCACGTCATGAACGGAGACATAGTGATGTCTCATTGGCAAATACTGAGTTGGAGGATTCCCGGATATCTATGCTCAGGATGGAACGACCATCAAGGCAAAGATCGGTGTCTGAGCGCAGAGCTGCCATGGAAAATCAACGTTCATACTCTATGGAAAGAACTCGAGAGGCTCAGGGACCAAGTCCCAATCGTCAGAGGACCACAAATCATAGCCCTCCTACACCTAGGAGGAGTCCAATTCCTCTGGAAAGACCAGACATGAGGCGCTCTGATTCATTAAGGAAACAACACCATTTGGATCCCAATTCTGCTGTACGGAAAACAAAACGTGAAAAGATGGAGACCATGTTACGGAATGATTCACTCAGCTCAGACCAGTCTGAATCTGTCAGACCTCCACCACCAAAGCCCCATAAAACAAAAAAGGGAGGTAAAATGCGCCAGGTTTCATTAAGTAGCTCAGAAGAAGAATTGGCATCTACTCCAGAGTACACGAGTTGTGATGATGTGGAGATTGAAAGTGAAAGCGTTAGTGAAAAAGGTAAGTTTTCTAATTTATTTACTAGTTAAATATATGGAATGAGGTTAGAGTTCCAGTCCATTAAGTTTATTTTACATGTTAGAATTGGTTGCAAAAACACATTTACAGCTCTTTGCATATGTCTTAAGTTTGTTTTGGCGGAGTTGAGTTTTTCTAATTTTTTTATTTACAAGGAAAAGAACATCCCAGCTGCTAGAAGTATTTGAATATATTTAAGGAAAATACTTGCCTATTGAAAAATCTGTTAATTACATCAATACAGTATCAAAGGCTGGGTTGTCATGTCGGGCCATAGTTTCATGCCCATTAATACCAGATTTGTGTACTCCTGAATCACATGAGTGCAAATTTGATCTGGATTAAATGTGGGTGCATGGCCACATTTCTCTTATATTAAGCTCTGCTTCATTTGCTGTAGTTATACTAGTTACATGTTGGCTGCTATAGGTTATAGAGCATCTGACCCTTAAAAATAAGTGTAGTTTTTAAAGAAATTTGTAGTGACTGAGTTGATTTGTATAAATGGAGCCTCCATTTTGCTCTAGGACTATCGCGCCTTTGGATTTTAGTGCATTTTAGTGTTTGTGGTATACGCGTTTCTTCCCTGTCAGAAAGAAAATGTGAGATAAATTGAAATGATTTCCTACCAATCCAAAGATAATATGTGATTTAAATGTGTGGGCCATCAGTTTGAACTGAATCAAGTCAATATTAATTCACTTACCTTCATGTCTCCTCTTGGTCTAAAATATGTCAATTATAACTTGCTTTCAATTGAAATGATTCCCCTGCATGTATACGAATTCTCATGAATAGTTTGTGCCTCTTAATAGCAATGTTCATGGTATGAACAGGGAGAGAAAAGAACCTTTCAGAGTTCATCTGCTGCTGTGGGTTGGATTAGAAAATTTAATATTTGATGAAATTGACCGTAGGAAGCACAATATATGAACTAATATAAAAACATATTAGGTGGGTTGCTCTGAAATTAATGCCTCCTATTTACTTCCATGGAAACTACAATAGTTGCAAGGAGCACAATAACCCTGTGTGATAGAGGAAGATTCTCAGCTACAAAACAATATAATTTTTTTAACGTAGTCACCACCATTAACTTTGCATTGTCACCAGAGATGAACAAAAGCCTGTATGCCATGCTTGTAAAAATCTGCATGGCCATCTGGAGCATGGCTTTTCTATCATGTCACTGTTCCCTCTTCTGAAACATGCCATTCACTGCCTCCCTGTGCTCACATCCGCTGTTTGGTTTCCATAAAATTTCAGCAAATGTTGATGAATGTCAATGGGTACCTATTTTTCCACATAGTGAAATTCAATTACACACCTTTGCTTCATATATGGCTTTAAACTAAAAGAGAGGAAACTGAGGTTAGGTGTTAAGTGAAAAATCTTTACTTGGAGGGTGGTGAGGCACTGGCACATGTTGCCCAGTGAAGCTGTGGATGCCCCATCCCTGGAAGCATTCATGGCCAGGTTGGATGGGGCCCTTGACATCCTGGTCTGGTGTGTGGCAGCCCTGCCTACACCAGGGGAGTCAGAACTGCATGGGCTTTAAGTTCCCTTCCTACACAAGCCATTCTGTGATTCTATGAATAATACACACTTCCATGTCAGAGCAACCCTCTGCTGCCATTTGTCACACAGAAACAAAGTGTAAGAAAATACTGGTGGGAAGGTTCAACCTCTATTGCTATACCACCAACATCCGTCTCTGATGTTGTGGGCCAACATAATAAAAGATGCATTACTTTCCGAGCAACCTTTGTATCTGTTTGCATAACATAGAAAACATATATATTTTGTGTTTTATCTATCAAAGAAAACAATTATTGGTAACAATTGTTAATATCATATCTGTGCTGATTTCTCAGGCAGCGGATGGAACTAAATTGAGCATGTATTTGAGAAATGAATGAAAAAAAGTAAAAAAAATATATATATATATGGGAAAAAATGCCTTGTTTTATATTTTGCTGATCTTGAATGAATTACCGAATGCAGTTTTCATATTAGAGCACAGCTTAGCAGCATGGTCCAGTGGTGGCCTGTGACTACAACCAGCATGGAGAACAGCCATTCTTTACAGAGGAAAAAAGCAATGGCTTGAGTTGGGGAAAGGTCTGGCTACTTGACTGTGCCTGCTTCCAGCCTGTTTTTGGTCTTGCTGAAGTGATAGAGGCAGTGGCTGCACACTGAGCAGCAGCTGTTCCAGCAGTCATAGCTGTACCAAGAGTCAGGCTCAGCTTCAGCCCTGCTCATGGCACCAGGCAGCACCTGGTTCTCCATCTCTTTCTTTATGGAGTTCATATTTTTTCACAGACCCTTAAATATTAACAACTGTTCAGCTGTGAGGAGCAGTTTGAGCCTGAGCTGCAAGAGCAGCTGTTCAGTGAGCTACATCTGAGCTTTTACAAGGTCCTGACACTGGTTTTGAGAAAGCAGTTTGAGAATTGAGAATTATGCTGAGATGTAGGAGAGAATTATAGTTATAAACCTGTAAGAAGGATGCAGTTTTTTCCCTTTTAAGCTTATCATCCCTAAGAGGAAAAGGATTGATACATATGATTGAGACATAAGAAACAAAGATAGACATTTCATTTTACAAATCCACAGAGATGAGCTGCTGGGTTATGAGCTCTGGGGAGAGCATCCAGTAATGGTGAGTGCCTGTGACTTAAAGTATTCAGTCCTGATCTCATTTCAGTAGCTGTCTTCTCTAAGGTAACTTTTCTCTTAATTTTCAGAATCTTAATCTGGCTATTTCCAGGGATAGGACAGAGGTGCTTTTTCTTTTTTCCTGCGTGTTTCTTGTAATGGCTACAGAAAGCATTGCCTTGGAGTGCTCCTGCCTCGACTGTGAGGGATGGGAGGAAAACTGCAAGCAGAGAAAGCTGATGTGTGGCGCACAGCTGGCAGCTTTGGGAAACCCAAGTATGATGAAGGAATATTGTAGAGGGAGAATTAACTGCAGATGAATATGAGCTACTTTCCTAGCTGCATAGATTTGGTAATGCAGCTATATTTGGACTGGGAAATGGGGATCATAAACTAGGCTAAGGACTGGCGTATTGGAATTGGAGTCTTCAGGAGACTGAGAAGACAAAGGGGAGTAAGCTTAGGAACTACAAAACAAAACGTCATTATGTGGTTGGAGTCTAGTGAATTGAGATGAAAACCTAGGCTGGATGAGGAAAGGGGAGAACAAAGCCAGTAGCTCAAGTAGGCCAGACCTAAGCTCTGTAGAACAGCTAAAGTGAAGGAGTTTTAATGAGGATAAGTTGTAGCTGGAACTTGCTGAGTTGTTTGCTAGAAGACACTGAAGTTAGCTTGAGAGCAAAAGCAGCCTTATGGGAGAGATAGTGAGAGGTTGGGAAAAGGAGGTTCCCTGAGAAGGTGAAGGGCTGAGCTGGTCTTGGGAGCTTTAACAAGGAAAGATGAGGACTTTGTGAAGAACAAGTGTGTTGGGTAGGCAGCAGCAGCAGCCTGAGTTGAGAAGGAGTTAGGCAAGGAGTGATGTGCAAGATGGAGGTTAGGGAAGAGCCCCTGGTCTGCCAGACATGTTCATCCTCTAAATGGTGCGCAAACACAGTATTAAAGGACATAATTAAGATTGTAAATTTATTTGAAACATAGGATGTGACAGAATGAGACATATATCTTACACTGAATTTTTTGCAGGTGTTCACACACATTGGAAGTGTCCTTAATGATATAACTGACTGTTAATTTGTCAGATGAACTCTGCTTTGTTCACTGCCTGCTATCAACAATTCTCTCTTTGTGTTTTGTCAGGGTAGTTTAAGGGATCCTTCTGGACTCCTGCATGCCAGGCTGTGAAATGTGTGATTGCGGGACAGTGGTTAATATGCTGTTCATTGCCTTTTAGTGCATTGAAAACATGTACATATAACTTGACTGTGTTGTGCTCTTTTACAAAATATAAATTTTCATAAGCATATTTTCATTACAGACATTAAAAATGCCCTTATTTCTGGAACAGATTGCATGACCACTTTGTTTATTGCAAAACTAAATTCAGTCTAAAAGAGTTGAGTTTTTGATGGAGAATGAAGTCTGTTTGGGAGCAATATGCTCTTGTCACAAAGTAAAAAGTGCAGTAGAGCATGCTTTCTGTGTACTGCTGCAAGAACAGTGTATGGCTTACGTAAGCAGAGGTGCCAAACAAGTGGGAAAGTGTCACACAGCTCTTGCGTCTGAAGTCTAAGAGATAGAGGACCTGGTTTCGATCTGACTTGTGCCAGTTTCTTCCATCTCCAACAGCTTTGAAGTCAAAGTTACGCTGAGCAAAATTAGATCAGAAAGAGGTCATTGTTTCTAAAAATCTGTTTCTTTCAGGTTAGAGAGTTCCTGAAAGTCTAACTGCCATGGAACACATGGGAATTGTACTAGAGGGCAGAACTTCAGGAATGAGCTGCAATGCTTGTCATAAACACAAAGGAAGAGGCTTTGCAGTTCCAGTCAATTTCAGTCTGGAGATATTTTAGTTTTCAACTTATTACATTTGGAGTGGTCATATGAAAAATAAAATACTGCAAAATTTGACATGTTTTATTGAAACTTGAATTGCTGCATTTCTTCATATTACTTTTCTTAAGATTACAGTGTAAGAGAATGTGTTTTGCATTTGTAAAAAAGTCCTTCTCTTTCATGAAGACCTCTACATTTTCTGTAAGGAAAACATATTTTTAAATATATTAAGAGGTTTACTGGAAGTTCAGAATTCTATTTCTATATTTGCTTTCAGCTTTCTCTGAACACGGGGCTCTATTTCAGCTGCAAGGAGAAGAAATATTACACTTGTCCCCATATGCTTGACCAATAAAGCAGTTACTGCTTTTAAAGTACTTATGTTGAATGAGAAATAACTCAATATTTTAAAATACAAAAGTTTAAGACTGTAGATATTTCTAATAATAATGAGATTCTCTATTGTATTTTTTCCGGACCTCCTACTTAGGTGCTTGTGTGTTACATAGGAGGTAAAGAGGAGTGGTGTGATCTTCTGCAGCATCTTACGCGGGATTTACTGCGTAACGTTTCAAATTTGCAGTTATTTAACCCTGGCAGAAGTCAATAAAGCCCTTCACAGAAAGATTCAGCCTTTTCCCAGTTCCTGACTGCATATTCCCATCCGTATGCCACTCCTTCCCCACTGCTCTCAGAAGCTTTCAAGCAGGTACACACTGCAGCAAACAGGGAGACTTATGCAGTGTAACACTAATTAAGCAGAATGATAGTAAATGTTAACAATTTGAAGTTTCTTGAATAAAAAGCTATATTGAGTGTTTTATTACATATAGTATTTCATATTAAAAATAGAGTGTAAGTAATTATAATGTATCAGAATCTAAGGATAGATAAGGATTTGTAGAAATTTGGAAAAAAAAATATTTTCATGTATGAGTTGGAGAAAACAGATTTTCTCATAAGTAAATGAACACAAATAGTTTTGTAGTACTTTGATTCCAAGACAATCTGTAATACTCAGTTTTATTGATTAAAACCTTGACTACATTGCAAATGGAACCTTCTATACCCAAGTGCACACAAACCATTAAAACTAATTCTTTATTCATGTTTTCTTTTACCCTGGGACTTCTCTGGAAGAACAGCTGTAACAAAAGTGCTGTTCAGGCACCAGGTTAATTCTTTCCTGATATGATGTAATGAAGTAACTAGGAGCTGTTGTTAAAGTATCTTAGTGCATTACTTGTAGTTACTTGTAGTTACTTGTAGTTACTTGTACTTCCAGAATAGAGTAGGCTGATTATTAATAGCACAGCATAATTTTTGATATTTTTAAATTTTAGGGAAATTTTTATCTTTGGGATTCATTTTCAGTTTAAGTTGATATTTTTTATCACCAGCTGCAACATATATTTTGCCCTGGAAATGTTCACCTTTATTATTATAAAGGTTTTTATTTTTTTTCCAATTAAAACCATAAGCCATTGAATTGCTCGGGCTGTCAGTATTGAACTGCCATTAAAAGCGTTATGACTTTCTATATGTCGCTTTCTTTGTCTTTTTTCAAAATTTAGTAGAAAACTAAATTCAGGAGTGTTTTATTTTAAAAATAATTCCCAGAAATCCTTTCACATCTTGACAGCTGGAATATATGCTGAATAATCTTAGTAAATATTCACTGACCTTTTGCTGTAAGTAGTAATGAAATAAACTAATGTGCAAATATGCTTGGGATCAGGCTCATCCTAAGAAATGCTAAGCTTCCTGTGGAAGTAGTTCTTACCTTTTCCGACTAGGTCCTCTCACTTGTACTCATGTTTAACTTGATGATCTTCGAGGTCTTTTCCAACTTGATGATCTTCGAGGTCTTTTCCAACCTGCATTATTCTATGATTCTATGATTGACTAACAAAGGCAAAACCCCATGTTCTTGTGGTCTGAGTCTTACATCATCTACAGGAGCTTTTTATTTTTGTCAGAAGTGAGCTCAAGTGAAGAAAGCTGGATCCTGCATATAACATTTAGTTCTTTACAGTGCTATGGCAGGATAAAATGGCACCAAGGGATTTATCTCCTGAGTTCTCTCAACGTTTAGCTGAATGCTGTAGCGTTTGTAGTTTTTCACAGAGAAGTCCTGGCAAACAGGGATGACAACAGCAGGAACAACAACACTGTACCTCCATATTACATGCAAAATGCTTTTTTCAAGTCATGGTTTTCTTAATAGGTGGATGAAATCATGATTCTTGTAGTAAAACAAAGCATTCAGACCTTTCTATCACAGATCTAATTTCTGGATTTGACTCAGCATCGTTTTAAATTCTGTTAGTACGTTCCTATGAAATATTTAAATTGATTTTGCAAGTAATTTCGCTGCTGCCCCAATTAGATATTGGAAACATAAAGGACCATTGTCAAATAATTGTATTTAATTAATTTTACAAAATAATTAGTTGGGAGTATTCTAACAGTAATGCAGAATGATTTTTTTATACTTAATTTAAAAATGAAAGGATTTTTTTCTTTCATTAAAGATAGAGTAAATCATAAGGGAAGAAGCAGAGCAAAGGAAGAGGGGGCTGCAGGTGGTGTGGGCTGTGTCCCAGCTGTCTGCCTGTGGGCATCTTGGTAAAGTAGCACTTTTTTCCATCCCTGACAGTGAGTATGTCAGTAATTTCACTTACAGCTGCTCAGGGGCTGCTGTATGACACTGGAGCTGGGCCCAGCTCAGGTGTGAGGGATGAGCCAGGCAGCCTGAGGCAGAGCCTTGCCAGGGCCCTACAGAAATGTGTCCCTGTACCTTAGTCCATGCCCTGAGCTACTGAACAGGATCCAAACAACTGTGTGTCCTCGTTGCCCGCCGGTGCCTGCTGTTTTCTGAACTCGGGCCACCTGGTTAGGAAGCTGAAAACTGATTGAGGATCTGAATATTGCCCTATCTGTGCATATCCCAACTCACTTGTTCCAACAATAGTATACATAAACAAATTTTAAACCCCATACATGTGTTTTGAAGGTTTTGAAGTCTTCCATTAATTTCAAAGGGTCAGTAATGTGTTTCTTTCATGGTAGTTCACTGTTTTCATATTAAAACCATGTTCTTAGGGACAAGATGGAAAAACCCTGATGTAAAAACTTTTTGTTAATTAAGAGAAAGTGAAAAAGTTAAATAAAACTAATTGAAGAGATTTGGCTTACTACAGTATATCAAATCAGCGCTAAGAGTTCCTGTGGTAAAGCTGCATTGAGAAGTGTGTTCTGCCATGGAATACAAAGTACGTACATCTCTTTAGGGGTTCAGACTTTGTATGTGCTAGCATTTTCCACCTTCCCCGCTGAACTAACTCTGTCTGTCATGGAAACATTGAAGACCATTGCACAGAGAAAATGCAAGTCAGGAACAACATTTAGCTCAGCATTGTTCTTTCTTGGCTATAAGTCATCATTTCTTTTTTTCATTATAAAGGTTCTCTATGTGGCTTTGAAATGTGAAAGCATGGAAAGATTATCGTTTATAGTTTATTTCTGGAAGAATTTCCAACAAAGTGTATGAGCTTCTCTATAAAAATGCTTGCATTTATGTCTCATGTTTTTCAATAGGAAACTGAATTTACTAGCCTCTGTTCATGCAAGTGTGTTCTCTAAGTATTCTTCACAGTATAATATTCCTTTGAGATTAGTAAAGATAGATTAACTGACTGAATCCTTATATTAAAAATACTCATGCAACAAGTGAAGTTCAATACCAGACTGAAGGTAAGAATTGCTAAGCAAATGCACTCAGATAATTATATTGCGGAGAAACATCCCTTAAGAAATAGTTCGAGTGTTTTTATTTGCAGCTTTTCTGATCATTTAGATTATGATCATCTTTTAGACCCATAGTTATATAATCTTTTAACTTGGGAAATGGAAATATATGGACATTAGTTACATAATGTAAACAAGGATCTAATGAAAATTTTCATGACAAATCTCCCTGACTATTTTCTGCTACAAATATTGATAGGCCATCTTTATAGACTTATCAAGGAAAGGCTTGGCTTGTGATAACTTGTCTGGGATGACCATATATTACATGATACTGCATGCAGTATCTTCATGGGATTTTACAGTTTGTTTAATATTTTTTCTGTGTATTATAGAGTCATGAAATTATAGAATAGTTTAGACTGGAGGTGACCTTAAAAATCATCCACTTCCAACCTCCTGCCCACCAGCTCAGGCTTCCCAGGGCCCCGTTCAGTGCGGCCTTTGACACCACCAGGGATGGCACATCCACAGCTTCTCTGGGCAGCCTGTGCCAGTGCCTTACTGCTCTCAAAGTAAAAAAACGCCCCCTAACATCTAACCTAAATCACCCCCTATTAGTTTAAAGCCATTGCCCTTGTCCTATCACTCTCAGACAATGTACAACGTCACTGCCTCTTGTGCCTGTAAGCTCCCCTCAAGTACTGGAGCGCTGCAGTATCTTCCCAGTGCCTTCTTTTCCCAAGCTAAACAAACCAAACTCACTCAACCTATCTCCATAGAAGTGGTGCTCCAGCCCTCTGATCAGTTTTGTGGCCCTCTTCTGGTCCTGTTCCAACAGCTCTGCATCCCTCCTGTATTGGGGAACACAGCCATGGACAGTACTGCAATTGGGTCTTCACAAGGGCAGAACTGAGGAGGACAATCACCTCCCTCTCCCTGCTGGCTACCCCTCTTTTGATGCAGCCCAGGATAATGTTGACCTATCCTGGCTTCAGGCTCACATCCACCTCATCCACTAGAACTCCCAGTCCTTCTCCTTAGGACTGCTCTCAGTGAGTTCTTCTCCCGGTCGGTACTCATACCTGGGATTGGAATGTATATGGTTTACCATATATTATAGTTTGGCTTTAAATATTTTTTTTTAAGATCACTGGTGATAGGGGGAGTTTCTAAAAGCTAAGCTTTTTTGAGAACTGTACTGTTCCAGTTTTGTCCTGTAATTTCTATTCACTTTTTAAGAGTATTACAACCAAAAGCAACTTTCTAAAACACAACTACTCTAATGATGAGTTGAAGAAACAGAATTTGTTCTTGGAACATTTGGACTGATGAAGGCCAACAGAGTTGGAATTTAACTTAAGTCTGATAATTGATTTATCAGGCTCCTGTTGTCTTTTCAGTCTAGGAAAAATAAGGCTGAAAGTTCCTTGTTTTCAGACATCGATAATCAGTTGACTGAGATCCATCGGTGTTATACTTTTCAAAAACTGAGGCAAGTCGGGAGCTGAAATCTTCATAAATGTTTACGTGCTGCTCTGTAGGTAAGCAGTGGGTCATCTCTGCTGATGCAGGTTGTTATGTGTGCAGCACTGGGCTCGTGTTCATTGCTAATGAAAATGCACAGCTAATGGTGGTGATTGTGTTGACAAACAGTGTTTTGTGGCTGAGAATTTGCACTATTAAGTAGTGTTATTGTGCTTTTTATATCACTTGTAGTTTCCACAGAAGTAAACAGGAGACATTACTTTCAGAATACCTGGACATTATTCCATTGAGCATTCACTGAGCCTGATTTTCTGTCAACACTGCACTTACTTTTTTAACTGTACAGCGTAGTGGGTATACAACATTCCCATTCTGATTTGCCAGCATTATGACTACCACTTTCCTGGTACCGGCTTTGCAGGAGAACAGGTGACTAGACAAGAGGTACTGCAGTGGAAGATAAAAGCTGCAATTTTTTCAGATGCTCTGAAGTCCCAGAGCACTATTGAAATTCAATGAGAGCACAGAGTGTTTAGTCAGCAGTCTCATTCTTTTTAAATATCTGGACAGAGGCTGTAGGCAAAGAGCACTCCCTCCTGGGGTCATTTGCATTTGTGTCACGCAAGTGTGAAATCCCATCGCCCTGTGGAAGCGGTGACCTTCAGCTCCTCTGTGTAGATCTCACTGAGCAGTCTACAGAGCTGAGTGAGCCCTAGTTGGATGGCGCTTTTTACTGACAGCAGTAATAATGTGCTGGAAGAGGTACTGTGAAAGTCACATGTAATTAAATAACTTAATTACTAATTAACAGTTAAAGGTCACCTGGACCGTCTGTAAAAGGAACCGATGAACTGTTTGTAGCACGGCCTTACATGAACACTGCCTCAGATTTTGTACTCTGTGATTGTTTCATCTGCAGTTCTTATCTCATGGAGAGTTGGTGTTGCAGTTCTCCTTGCAGGATTTTTACTTCAGGCCTTTGTTCTGAATTTCAGAAAAAGTAATTCAACCATTTTGAAGAGTGAGTCCAAAGGCAAATGTGATATTTTTTCTATCTTAGTATCATTAAAACATCAGTGTGCAATGGTGTATCGTCTTCATTCTGGGAGTGTGCATTTTGTCTCTTTGAAAATTGGCACAGAAATGGCTGTATTATTAATCTGTGGAAGAAATCAATTCATGCAGGCTTAGGAGAGAATTGTTAGTGTTAGTGTTCAGTCACTGATATCTGTGTCTGGGCTAAACTTGTTGAAGGTTCTCAATGTATAAGGACCTTGCCTATGGAGCTATGAACCAGTTTTCTCTGAGGATGTCAAAGACTCTTAGATTTCCCTGTAAGTGCTCTGGACTGAGGCAGTGCAGGAGTCCAAAAGAAAGTCTATATATATTTTGTATCCTTGACATACTTTTTGCATCCTGCTGAGCCTGGGAAGGAAAAACAGATTGTTCACAAGGTGGACCAAAGCTAATTCTGGGAGGAAAACCACTAAATTGGAACAAGAGTTCTACGAGAGAGGAGATGGAGAGAGAAGCTGTACTCAGGAGCTGCTGGGTGAGAGGGGAGGTGGTGGCATGTGGGGCTGCAGGACTGGTGAGACTGAGGAGCTGGGAAGTACTGGTTATCTGCCATTTCTGAGTTGTGGGATGCTTGGTCTTGTGATTGTGTCTTTCTTTCTTGTTCTTTTCCCTCATGTTTTTTGTTTTTTGAAATAATTTTTAATTATTATTATAATTTGCTAACACCACAAAGATTTAACATCTAAAGGGAATATAAGTAAACAGAGGTGCTACCTGTTTTGTTGAAATGATAAAGTGTATAGTGACACTCTGCAAGTAGGTAAACCCAGGTTTTCTTCTATTCTACTTGCCCAATTTCTCTAAAACACTTTGGTTTTCAGACTGCACAAGTGATGGTAGATCCTTCCTGACAAGTTGAAATATGCTTCTGTGTTTTCAGCAGTTAAACCAAATAACTGAAGAGATTTGAGTGAAAGCTCTGTGTTAAATACTTCACACATTGGAGAAAAATAGTGTAATACTCTGTCAAACAGCATCTTCTTTAGGCAAAGTTATGAGTAAATATTTAATTCCTTATGTAACAGATGATCAGAGACTCGTGGTTAAACTGAGCTCTTCCTTACACTGATGGGGAAGAGTTGTATGTTAAATATTGTTCAGGTAATACTTTAAAAATTGACCTAAGTTCATTATCCGGACTTATTATGGCTTGTTTAAATGTTGCTTCTTGAGTAAACTCTTAGTCCAGGCTTCTGATTCTAAATGCACTAAACAGCATTACTGTGGATCTGGAACTTAAGATCATCGAGATCCCTTCCACCTCAAGCCATTCTGTGAGTCTGTAATTATTGTTACGTGGTTTCTTGAGCAATAACAAGCTGTATAAAGTCTGGAATACTGTATGGACAGCATCAACAGAGGGGCGGCAGCAAGGAGAGGGAGGGGATCTGGTCTGCCTTTGTGAGGCTCCACCTGGAGTAATGTGTCCAGACCTGGGACCTCAGTACAGGAAGGATGTGAAGCTGTGGAGCGGGTCCAGAGGAGGCCACAAAATTGGAGTTTATGAACAGGAACAAGACTGAGTATTTGCATGACCTGATAGTGGTAGGACAAGGACAAATGGTTTCAAACTAAAAGAAGGGAGATTTAGGCTAGATGTTAGGGGGAAATTTTTTTACTCAGAGGGTGGTGAGGCACTGGCACAGGCTGCCCAGAGAAGCTGTAGATGTGCCATACCTGGAGGCGTTCAAGAACAGGCTGGGTGAGCTTTGGGCAGCCTGAGCTGGTGGCTGGCAGTCCTGCCCATGGTGAGTGCTTGAAACTGGATGGTTTTTTAAGGTCACCTTCAACCCAATCCATTTTATGAAAAGATCCTATAAAACTGTCTCTTCTACTTACTGTTACCTGCTTCTTTCTGGATTATTGGAATGGGATCAGCAAGTTACCAAAGCAGAACTTCAGATACTGGTTTCTGTGAAATAGATTTTAATGTCTTTTTGCTTCATATTGTATTTCATCAGTCATCATTTTGCTGCTATGTACAGTTTTAAGAGTATTTCTTTTGCGTTAGATTCTTCTAGTTGGACATTATGTCTTTAACGTCCTTTTGATAGTTCTGCTGCTGCAATAATAGATGTTATTAAAGATTTATCTTTGAATAAGAACAGTTAGTACAGTTGGCAAATCTTTTCTAATCATATTTGTCAAGAAGGATTGTAAACAATTATGAAATAGGTTGTATAATAATGAATGACACAAGGAAATTCATCTAAGTTGTAGAAGATAAATAGACAAATTTTCATCTTCCTCTGCTTTCCAGGCTTCAGCTACTTATTTATCTTTATATCTTTACTCATCGTGTTTCTTTATTTAGTATGTGATTGTACTTATATATGTAGGTCACTCTGAAAGTAATGCCTGCTGTTTATTTCTATGGAAACTACAACAGATGTTTTCAGATCTGCACTAGACCTGAACTTCCTCATGCTGGCCAACTCATCACTGGCCAGCTTAGCCTGCTGTGATAGCTCAGAAGTGCCATGTGGGTCTTTTTCAATGCCCCATGTCTGGCCCACCTATTAGAGGTTTAAATTTGATAATTATGTAGCATAATCCAACAGATACTTAAAAAAATAAAGAAATAAATAAAGAAGAAGCAGTTTGCTGGACTGTGCGGCCCTACCAGATCACACACTTGCAAACTATTTTTGATGAAAACATTAGCATAAAATAGTAGCTGCACTTCTGCATTACAGGCTGAGATGTACCTGGGAGAGCCTTAAACCCTGACTGCTGCTTTTAGGTACTATTGCAGTAAGAATAATATGTTGCTGTCTAGAGTTTAACTTGGTCAACTGTCAGTGCTTTTATCGAGCAGAAGAGCTCTGCTTTAGTGCTTGTGTGGTATGTCTGCTGGTTTTTTTCTGAACCATTTTTATAGTTTCATGGAACTTAAAATGAGTAATTACCATTACAGCATCTAATGGGTCCAGCTATTTATCACAGCCCATTCAGTGCCATTCTGCTAATTTGTTAGTGAGCTCAGTAACTTGTATGACAAAAGAGCACCTTGTGTTTGATCGAAGAGCATTTCTTGAAAGGCATCCAGCACTTGTGTGGAGGAGAGATGAGAATCTGTGATGTGTCTTAATAGTTCATTTCAGTAGGTGTTTGCTGTTGACATTTAAGGTGAGAATTTAGATTCCAGACATTCATCTCACCTTACATGTGTTTTATAACGTCAGCCTGAAAAAAGGTTTAATTTTATGTGTTCTAAACCTGGCAAGCATGCAGGGTTAATCATAAACTGTACATTTCATTTGCCTGAGACTGTGTGGGACCTGAAGCAGGGAGCAACATTCATACCAATATGTAATCTCTGCTCCTAATGTTGCTTCAAATGCCAAAACTGTGTTAATAATCTGGATGCTCCTTCATTAATAGCTGTGAGGACTCAAGCTGATTCAAATGTATAAAATATTCTTAGTCTGAGCCCTTGACAGATCTCCTAAGTACTCTGCCCTGGAGTTCAGCTGGGTGTCATTTGCAGCTTTTAAAGTATGTTTCGATGTGACGAAATGAGCATAAAAATGTGTTCCCATTAAAGAATAACATTTCTATTTGAAAATGTGTTGCGTATCAGGTGAATGATTTGCTTTAGGTTTTTGATGGAGTCATTTAGGTGCTCTGAGTTAGCAAACCTATAAACAGATCAGTACTATTTTATGAAAACCATACAAGATAACTAAAATTAATATAGGAAAAGATCTACATAAATAGTATGCTAAGGGTTTCTCTCTCTTCTTCTGTTCTACTTTTTCTTCTTTTTTTCCTTCTTTCTCCCTATCTCCCTCTCTTACTTTCTCCCATCTTTCCTCCCTCTCTTCCTCCTTCTCTCCCTCCATCCCTCCTTCCCTTCTCTGTCTCTCTCTCTCTCTTTCAATTTATTGCATTTAGGTTATTTCTTACCATTTATAACAAGAGTCTGAGAAATCAGAGGACAGTGGTTATAGCTATCATTATTATTCCACGGAACAGAGTATGCTACATGATGCTATGATTTAACTATTAATTTTATTAGAAAAATATGCTTGGAGAATTTAAAGTCAGCGAGGGGAGATACTGCAAAATTTATATGATGAGAAAATATGGTTGCTAAAATTATATTCAATAAATTATTCATTAAACATTCATTATATACTTAAAAATTAGAAGTCTGCTTAGCATTTCATTTCTAACTGTTTGGAGTTCAGTATCATATTTCTACTTCATGCAAATGTAAAAGCTGTAATACTTTGACTTAATATGTTCAGATGATACTTAAAAGAGGGAAAACAAGAATGATATGGCAACTGGAAGCCAAGTATCAAAGAAAGAAAGCAACAGAACTAGCTTTCATTATCCATTTCTCAACTAATTCATATGTCGAATACTTAAAGCAGACAAGAAGTGTTTTTTCATGTGGATTGAGTTTGTGTTCTTTCAGATTTTTGTTTGTCAACAACAGGCACTGTCTGAGAAGGAAAAAAACACTTAGAGTACAGTCTGTATGGTGTGATTATGGTGGATTTCTCCTGGTGAGAGGTGGATAAACTGGCTATTTTTGTGATACACCAAATAACCTCAAATGTGAAAGACCTGGGTTAGAATGCTTCACAAAGGTGTTCTCTTTCTTGAAGTGATTACACTGACATTGAGAGAGCAAAAAAGAGTTTAGGTAAAATGATACTCAACAGACTCAGCCTCACGTACTCTGTAAGGCATTTTCATGTAGAAGTCATTATGAGACTATGCCAATAAATGTGGCAGCCTGTATTTCAAGTTTGCTTAAAAGAACACAGTTTCTATGTCTCTAAGATTGATGCATTCTGTTACATGGATTAGCAGAAATCATTACCAAGATGAAAATACATAAAATTTGCACTTGAGGATAGACAATCAGATGCTGGCCTCCTCTCTGCTCTGAACTGTGGGCATCTGCCCCACAGTTCAGCAGCCAAATCTTAGTGTTGTAGAATCATTTGAGTTGGAAGGGATTCTTAAAGGCTGTCTATAAGGACTTATATTTTTATTACAAAAATGAATCTAGTTAATCTAGATGCCTTCAAATGAACCTGTTTGAGCAAATGGAGGTGTTCAGCCATTGTCTCACACAGATTAGCGCTGGCAGTTTGGATTCAGTAGTGTTAGGTGGCCATTTACTCAGATTTCATAAGACATCTTAATTAAAAAAAACATCAAATAGAATGTGGCAGAAAATTGTAATATCAGACTCAGGCACGAGTCAAAGGACTGGTAAGCAGTAGCAAAATATTTAAATACCTGATTAGCAAGTGCCTGTTAATTAATAGTATTATAAACCTCTGCTAATAGAAATGATAGAGGGTCTGTGCAGATGTGGCTGAGTGTGGCTTCTGTACATCTGCCCATAAAATCATCTGCATATCATTATTAATTACATCTGTGCCCAGACTGTAGGTTTGTTTTTTGTAAAGCTATACCTCACCTCTGATTGAAATTTGGAGTGTAATTTCATGTAATGTGTTAGAGTTTGATTTCTGTTTATACAAATATGAGCTCTCTGATAAGATATCAACAATTCTTGGACAGTTCCTTATAGAGAATATTTAGGGAAGATGTCATTGCAAATATAGTATTAGCAGTGCAAGAGAAGTATATTTATGGAAGAGTGATATTCAGGGCAGCAAAATTCAAACTGACGGTGGATTTAGTGATAGCAGATGCACATTTGGAGTGTAGAATTATAATATCACTGATAAAAAGTTTGTAAGGCTTAAGTTTTTTTATAGCATCACACATATGACTAAGCAGTAAAAAGCATGTCATGCACATTCTACTTTCTGAAAGAGGTTGTGTCACAACACTTGATTTGGGGCATAAATCAATGTAGGATTGTAATTCGGTTGAAAAGTGTTCATGCGGCATGTTCTGTTCCCTTGATGAGCATTCCTCATGGAACAAAATGCACACAGTCTGAATAAATCATAGAGGAAAAGAAAGTAGGTAATGTTTTGCTTTTAGCTAAATGTTTCCACTACAAAATAATAAAACAGCATTTTGGCACCAACAAACTGTGAAGTGTGAGACAACGTGACACTAGTGTCTGAATTTTTAATATTACCTTTAAACTAAACAAGCTTCCCAGTTTTCTGTCCCAGAATTTATTTTGCAGTTGTAGATATTTACATCTACAGGGACTTAAATTTCTCATTATCAGTTTCAACTTCTTCATACACAAACTGTGCAGTGTTCTGGTTTGTTTGACGTCACTCTCACTGGCATCAGCAGTGTGATGGGGAAGGGATACTAACCTAAGGCAGTGTGAACTGCGGGATCTGTCTGCAAGATGAGAACACAAAGAAAGCTCCTTCATACCTTTACAAAGCCTGCATGGAAACTTGAGTTTGTTGAGCACTTCTGAAGGCTGTCTGTATTACCAAGCAGATCGAGGATGTGGAAGATCTGTAGTCAGTGAAAAAATGATGCAATTCCATCTCTGCTTTTTATGTTCTGTCCCAAAGGAGTCCCACAGTCCTCTATAACTCAAGCCTTTGTGATTATACACCTTTTATCTGAATGCATTTCTGTGTCTCATCTTTAGTCTTTTCTATGTTCTGTGTTTTTCTGCTGGTCTGTAAACACCACCGTTCAGAAAATAGACTTACCATGTTATAGCTCTGATGTCAGATGTGTATATGTTAAGAAGATTATAGTTTTTCTTCTTCTGATATTGCAGGATAAGATTTGACCAAGCAATGTGCTCAGATTCAGAAAAGAAATTAAATTAGGGTTGCATTCAGAAACTGAGAAACATGGAGCCTTTAAACCATAGGAAAATCATGTGTTGGTTTGCTGTCAGTTTGTTCACACTGGATTCATTTCCATAGTATTTTGGTTGTAAAACTTTTCCTAACAGTGATGCCAGAGTGGTCCAACATTGTGACAAAATATGGATAAGGAAATAGATGCAGTCTCTGCCAGCCTTAGGAGGGGAATCATGGAGCAGAATCCATCTTTGATTTTTCTGGTGCCTTGGTAAAGAAAAGGAGATGAAACGGTGGGAATGGAGAGCAGAGTAGAAAATGGAGGTAGCAAGGGAAAGGAGGAAAAATGAGAACAGCGTGGGCCTTGAAATAGGCATTTGCAGCAAAGAGAATTGGGACACAAGGCTGATCTGGGCTGTGCAGTAGGACAGGAGGGCAGTAAATCCTGGCTGTTGCCCTAGATCTGCATCTAAGACTGCAGAACTGCAACGAAGCAAATAGAGGGACTGAGAAGCTAATGCCTGTCATTGACACGGCAGGACTGTTAAGATGACTAAAAGGATTGCTGATACAGAACCTGCAGAGGTCTCGTGGCTGCTCACGGTGTGGGCACTGCAAAAGGAAAACTGGTTCTGGAACTTTGAATCTTTTATTGGGATTTCAGCTTCTTAATTACTGTTGTGTTTTCCTGACGTGGTGGTTTGGTCCACCATAGGATGGGATGCTTGATGTTTTTGAAGAGAAAATTATTTATTGTGAGGATGAGGTGTATTTTTCTGCTCTGAACATTTGCTCTTCTGCTCAAGTGTGTCAGATCCCACCTCCAGCTCAGCAACTAATATAGACAGATAAGCAGTTTTACGGGCAAAGAAAGTAAATGTATACTTCACTCCTTTCTTTCTTCCTTTCTTTTTATGTAGCAATGATAAAGGTCTGAGAAAATGAGCCAGAGTTTCTCCTCAACATCATTACATGCTCTACTTTTAAATAATTATGCGTAAATTCCCATTTTGTGTTCTAATAATTTGAAAATCTGTATTCAAAAAGAAAGAAGACTACTAGATTTAAAAGTTCATGTGCCATTATATATTTTCTTTGCAAATATTTTGTGTATTACAATGTTTGTCATATGTTTGGTGATTATTGTAAGGTTTCATTTTACCTACTCCGTATCGTTGCTGTGATCAGATGACTTAGTCTTCCTTTCTTATCTTTGCAACCTGAGATACATTATAAATGATATGAGCTTCTTTCTAAAGTGTTCTGAGATCCAGGGCTGAAATTTGATATAGTGGTGTTAGATGAAAATAGCACATAACAGCAGTTCTGATGAGACTGTAAATACATGCTAACTGCTACCAATATTTACAAAATACAAAAACCTTGGATATGAAACATCTTTTATGCTAGAGAAACAAATCTGTTAAGAAGCTCATTGCAGACTTGGGAACTGCAGTGCAAATACTTTTATTATTATTTAGCAAGGAAAATGTAGAGGCATTAGTAAATGCCTCATGAATAACCAGAAAAATCCAACATTTCATAAATATGACAAAGATACATTTTCTTCTTCCAAAGCAATTAAGTCATTAGAAAAGATAAAGAATATGCACTGTGCAAAAATGGAGATCTCATTACAGTTAGTGCAGTTGTTTTGTTTTGCTTATAGCTGGTATCTGTGCAGTGTTAGAATGAGCACAACTCACAGCTGTAAATATAGACAGGATAAGAAGGGGCAAAGCTGAGAATCTGACAATGAAGCATTTTCAATTTCTTAGTACTTGGACTTCTGGCTTTCATTATTTACGACAATTATTTTCAAATACAACTCATTATGTTCCTGTTTCCCTATTACTTAATGTCATATAACTGAATTAGAATGTAGAGGAAAGCCCATTTCTGAAATTATTCATTCTTGTTTGTAGTAGAAGTTGAGTGTTCACTGAGCTTATGAGATTCCTTTCTTAGCAAAGTATGCATAGTAATATGGGCAGATTTCATCTGGAAATCATTTGGAGTTCATTGTAGAGCTGCACATTTCTGTAGTCCCTGTGAGATGAGCAGTACCTGGGCATCTCAGTTCTGTTTATGATATTTGTTTATGATATTACTTTTGGCCTGAGACCTTTGCCTTTATATGCTGTTTTGATTTCTGAAGTTCTTTTTAAGAGCAGTGGGAGAGCTTTCACTGATACCAAATCCTAAGAAAACAGAAATTAGTTTTCTTTTACCCAGCATCCTAGTTAGCCACCTACAATACTGCAAATAAAAAGACTGTCAAATATATCAACTGGGAGCAGAAATCCAGCCTGGAAACTGAGTATGTGATATTTGATATTGTCCTCTGGAAAGCTCTTCATTAAAATCTGGAATATGCTCAAGAGAAATGTTTTAGCATGTGCACACAAATACCTTTTTGCCTGTAGTTGAAAAATATTTCCATTGGTAGGAAAAAGTAAAAAAAAATGAATTCACTTTACAATTTGAAATGTTAATGAGACCTGTTAGCCATAGTCACACAGCCAGGAATAATAAGCATGGCAGAGCAAAGGGCAGAATATGCAAGTCATGAGTTCAGAAGGTAGCTGAGAATTTCTCTGTTTCCTTTGGAGGCAATCGTATGGATTATGGTTATCTTTCTGACTAAATTTAATGTTAATGCATGATTGAATCTAGGAATTCGCTTAACTGGTTTGTAACTCTAAAGTACCCTGTGTTCTCCTGGTAGCTTGTAATAGAATCTAATATAATTATATGGAATATATGAAATAAGTTTCTAGGAAGAACTTTTGAAAGAGTATAGTACTTTGATGATCAGATGATGACAGTAATCACAGACATGATAAGGAACATCATCTCCGTTGATTCACTGTGTTATGTTGTCCATAGGCTGCATAATACAGTGCAGGTTTTTCAGACAGTTCTGCTGAGAAAAAACTGGGGACTTATGTGGAATAGCTAAATAATAAAAATACACTTGATAAGTGGTGCAGTGAAGTTGTACTCAATATCTGAAAGAAATTAAATCTTTTTATTGTAAACAGGAATATTGATAAGTAACTTCTGGAATGCTTCTGTTAAGTGCAGCATTATCTGCTTACAAAAAGACCAAAAGGTTTGTGAATATCAACATAAGGCTTTTGTAACAATGCTGCATCACACATTTTATCTCAGTATAACCCATGTGATGTTAGTCACCCGAGGCATATTTTTTTTAACTACAAAAATAACTAGTCTTGACAGATGAAAGTGAGGTATAATGATTTTTTATAGTATTTTATAATCTCCAACGTGAGAGCTTTGTATACATAGGGAGGATCATATTTTTCCTCTCTATACAACAAAAATGTGTCCAAGAATATACTTAGTGCATTTAATTAATTTAATTTAATTAATAATGACACTGCATATGTGAACCTTACTTCTGTGATGTTAGCAAAACATCAAGAAAGACCTAACTCATCAACATATGCATTTAAAAGGGATATGTTTATATACTGCAAACCCGAGTATTTTCCTAAGCCAAAAGTTGAAAAATACCCTATGAATGTAATTTGAGACATGCTGAGCAGATTCTTACTTACGTTTGTACTTGCAGTGCCAGCTGACAGCATTCTGGCTGATTTCAAACATAGATTGAGATTGAGAACAGCATTCTGATGTTGTTTGGTAGAACACAGTATCCTACTAAGGTGTTATCAACATATTTGAATATTGAAATTAATAATGTCCAAATTGAACTAGAAATGCATATACTTATTTCCAAATATCACTGCAATAAGTCCCCTCCCCCTCCCCCCCCCTTTTTTTTTGTACTATTAACGCGTTGATTGAATAATTTAATTCAAAATAAGTGAACTAGATAAGTGTTGATGACATTTCTTTCTGCTTTCCTAATTATGCTGTTAGAATGGGATTTAACTCTACACAAATAAGAACTGTAAATAGGAGCTTTGTAAAATAATGCTGGTGTGAAGCACTGAGGTCACTCATGAATGATATTCAGAGTGTGATAAAATAAGCACCTGCTTACCAATCCAGGGAGTCTCAGCAATGTGTGTTCACCTTTGTGAAGATAGTTGCACCTTTGTGCACAATGTCAGAGCCCAGCCCTGATCACTTCTTCCCTGTAACTGCAGTCTGCACACAACATTGCTGAGTTTCAGAGTCAAGTATCCTGAAGTAAAATATGACAGTAACCAGATTGCATGGTCAGCTGTAGTTCTGATTCCTTAAATATTTTCTTTGTACTAAAATCTATAATTGAATTACTTTATTATCAGTTTTTCAGCATCATCCGCCTTTTTCATTGCAGGGAACGGCTGTTATGTGAAGAAATGAGACTGACATTTATTCTTGTTCTTTTTAAAGAGCTTGGATGATTGAAGCTGTTTTCTTTTCATAACCCTTTGCTGGATGCTCATCACAGTGGTATTTGAGTAGCTTGCGTTCATACATATATCATTTTAGGTGGAAGAAAGCCTTAGTATCTCAGTTTCATCAACTGGAAATCAATGGATCACTGTCAGAGCAAAGCTTAGCATTCAGGTTCCTTGTATTTCAGGTTCATTGCTCATTAGTGCTATGGGAACAAGTGAAGATTCACATTTCAGTTAACTTTGATTTTACTTGTTAGATTTCAGTTGGGGGGTCTCTTGCCAAAACTGTAGTTGAAGTGAGTTGTTCCACTGAGACACGAAGAATTTAAACAAAGCATAGATCTATTTTTTCCTGTGTTCAGTCCAGTTACCTCCTGCTCCCAGGCTTGTTTCTTTGTAGTCTGGGTGCTTCTTTCTATCATTCACACAGGGTTGTAACAGATTTTGCAAAAATCAAAATCTTCTGAATCCCTGAACTGTGATGCCCATTTGACTCTTTCCTATTAGTCCTAATAGCATTTATTCACTCCTTTATGTTGACTTCACACTCTCTTTACTATGCTCAAAGCTCTCTTAAATCTATTCTTTTTGTATCCTATCCCTTCTAGCTGCTTAAGTAATTAAAAGGTGAAAGCAAGGAACAGGGCCCAAAGTCTTCCATGTGGAACATTTGTAGGAGTGTCCAGTTGTTAGTCTGAGACTTGCCTGTCTCTGCCTGCTGAGTCTCCCAGAGTCTGTAGAGTCTTGACATCCCACAAACCCGGTTTGCTGGTTACACAACTGTTCTGAAACAATTCATTACAAGAATAGACAGCTAACAGAGAAACTAAGAAGTGCATGAATCTTGCAGAGTCAGCAGTTCTGTTATGCCTCTAACGGATGAGATTGCTCCTACTCCTCATACCAGGCTGTCACAATGAGGTCATTGGTCCCCTTGGTCTTCTGCTGCACCATAGATTGGTAACTTGTAACTCATGGCTCATAGTAATACGTTGCCTTGAAAGATTCCCCCATCTTGTATAGGGCAACAGCGCAGAATTATTATGAAAGCTGAACTTCTTTATTCCCTTTAAAAATGGGCAAACTCCTATTAAAGAGTTTAGAATTAAGAAAATAGTGCGGATTTTTTTTCACCTGTCTCTGAATGAGACACTCAAGTGCCTGGAAATAAATGAAAGACAGGAAGTTGGATATCTTTGCAATATCAGACAGCCCTTGTTGCTTCTCACTTAACTAAAAGAAGTAACACATTGCTTATTATAATAAAATAAATAAAGATGTTGTAGAAACAAATGAAAATAAAACTGTAGGAAACTGGTATTAAGAACAGTCGTATCTGAAATGTGGAAGTAATATTTCTGCTTACAATCACGTTGGAAAACAGCAAAATAAAAGATAATGAATGATAGCAAAGAAGCAGTTAAATTTAATAGCTGTTTCAGTTGAGATGTGTAGTTTGCCAAAGTTGTTGTTCCCAAAGCATGTCATACTTGCCAATTCTCTATTGAATTTGACAGGGGATGATCTAAAAAAAACCAACAACACAGCAACAGCAATGTCACCCTAAAAAGTCATTAACTGCTTGTGTTACAACAGCTTTGAAGAAAGCAATCCCACATTTGCAGACACCACAGGTATCTCTTTATTTCACGAAATTAGTGCTAGAAATACAAATTAGAAATCACAGTCCATTACAAAATGTGTAATAATATGTGTAAATTGTGTAGCTGTGTCATTATGTTTGCAATATTATTAGGCAGGATTATCTTTTAAGCTATTTTTCTTCTTTTAATAGACAGAAACTTTCCAAATTTTCTTGCATAACTGCGTTCTTTAAGATATCACAGTGGATGTTTTTTCCCAATGATGTTTAGTTAAGAAATATTTAGAATATTCTTAGTTTATAAAAACCTTGTATTTGGGCAAGGACTGCAGTTCTCAGCACAGCAGAGGTGCTCTGTAGTATTAGGTTGTCTGGGGCGGACATGGGCAGAAAAGAAAAGCAGTTTGGGAAGATTTAAGAAAAATTTGCTGAGCAGTCTTTCAAGGGATTAATGGGCACATTTCCAAGTGCTTTCTGTCAGCTTTAAAAGAGGGGAATGATCCTTTCATTGCTTATGAGTCAGTCGGCCGTTTCTGTTAAGGTTGTTGTGGTGGCACCTATGCCAGCTGGATACTGTAATACCTTTCTCCACATCTGAGCTCTGTGCAGAGATGTTAGGTTGGCTGATGGGAAACTGATGGGCAGTAGCGTCTGCCCTACCTACCTCTTGTTTCTCATATAAGGCAGCACAGCTTTATTCTGTAATACTAATATTTCAATCAGAGGAATCCCGAGGAAATGAATATAAATAGTTTTCTGGTACTTCTAATGTGAAATAATAAAAAAGGAAAAAGGCTTAATATGTTACATTATGAAGATAAAACTGGTTTGAAGAGTAACAAGGTGAATGGGAAAAGCCTTCAATTTCAAAAATGGGAAAAGGCTACATTAATCTGGATTGATTATGTTGGTGAGCAAGGTGTACATCCAAGGAAACGAGCAACTGATTGAGGAGATGTTTAGAAAATGGCTGCACCACAAGTTCATTACAGAATTCTATCTGAAGTCACTTGGTGAATTTTGCA
This sequence comes from Coturnix japonica, assembly GCF_054131305.1. Taxonomy (NCBI): domain Eukaryota; kingdom Metazoa; phylum Chordata; class Aves; order Galliformes; family Phasianidae; genus Coturnix; species Coturnix japonica. The sequence continues at coordinate 17,861,603 of NC_140664.1, read as the reverse complement.
ACCAATTTTCTTTGTTGTACATGGTGTATTTGTTATGGAATAAAAGGTCATTTGGTGCAGTTATTTAGTTGTTTACATCAGAAATGGGCACTTTTGGCTCTGACTCACCTAACTGATTGCCTGCCTCTCAAAGCCACCTCTGATATGGGCTAGGGATCTGGCTGAAGGACCATTATGTGTAATGAGTTTCTGTAATGTAGGATCTGGTCCATTTTTGGGGGTAGAATTTCCTGTTGTTTTTACAGCACTCAATAACATGAAGTTTTTCTCTCCCTTCATCTTAACTTTCCAAAAATTAAGAAAAGTAGAGGATGTGTGGGAAATATGTGTAAAAAAATAAAAAGTACTGGCCTTTTGCTTAAACTCACTCTAGAAAGTCTAGAGCCTTAGATATATTTTTAGATAATTATAGTCGTATTAAAAATAGGAGACTGAGATTAAATTTGCTTATGTAACCTTTATTATGGCTTCAGCTAACAGGAAGGCTATAATTATGGGAGTGGTTCCTGTTGACAACAGAAAGGTCCCTGAGCAACATGATTATTTATGTGTTCAGCTAAATGAAATAATTACAGAGCTAGCATCAACCAACTCTTCATTTGTGTAGGCTTATTCCATTGTTCTGCATTCTTCTGAAATGATGGAGACACAGAAAATTGCAATTAAGAAATCTACCTTTTATCATTAGGATTGAAAAATAATTCTGGAAAATGAATGTAGATATATCCATCTATCTATATATATATATACATACAACTTTAAAAGTCTTGCTCTTGTATCTACACAGCATTTTACAAATCATACCAGTTTTCTTTGATGAACATCCTTACACAATTTCTCTGCATAGGAGTTTATTTATACATGGGCAGTACTGGGCATATTTGGGGAATAACAAAACTTGGGTTTTAATCATGTAATAATTTATAAAGCTTTTTTTGGAAAGTATATTTTTTCTACGTTCTTGTCATTTATTAAGTATAATAAAGCCAGGAAAGGACACTGCCACATGCCTTGAAGTTCTCAAAGAAAATTCAGGTCCTTTATTTCTCAAGTTTGGTGCTGAAAACTGTTTGGGATATTTGACATTTTCTGCTTTTGTATCCTTAAGTCAACAGCTCATTTTAGAACAGGTTAATCACAACATTCACCTCATTTCTTTATACAGACTGGCTATAAGGAAAAAACCCTTGAATTTAACTCAGACTTGCACAGAAATGGCATATTCTGAGAACACAAAGAGTGTGTCAAGAGACAATTTTTAATTTAGATTATGCTCAATGATAGTGAAAGGGGTTGTTAGTTGAAAAAACAGGAATATTGACAAGTTACTTATTTAATCTTCACCCTGCATGCTGGGGGATGTGGAGGAGCTCACCGTTGTATTGTTAATGGTTATGCATTAATACATTTGTATAGGAACTAAATTAACGCTTCATGGCAAACTAAGTCTCAGATCATTCTTACTCTCTGAATATTTAACTTTGTAACCTAACCTTCCTCTAAGTATAGCAGGTGTGTCTGTGTGCACATGTATGCGTGCAACATGTAAGTAGGAGCAAAATAAAAGTTTGTGTTGCAAAGCTTGTTTTAAAAGACAAAAAAATTCAATGATGTTTTGTTTGCACACATTTATATGTTAAACCAGGTGCAAAACACCATCACGCTTAACTAGTTTTGCTAATTTTGGCATACTGTCAAGCCTGTGTGTAGAAAGTTTGCAGCTAAATTAGCTCATTATGATTGTTATTTCTGGGAGCCACCGAATTTTTAGGTTTACTGTTCTTCTTCAGTAGTTAATTAATTTCCTTGAAAGAAAAAGGTTTGACAAAAATAACCGGTTAAACCAAACTTTAAGCAACAGATTTTTTTTTATATACCAAATTACTTTCCTCATGGCAACAATTAACAGGAGATCAATAATTAATGATCCCATTACTAGTTTACAGAGGCTTTTATTGTGGTGTCAAAATGATGAAAAACCCTTTTACACTTTTTTTTTCTTTTTTTTTCTTTTTTTTTTTTTCTTTTTTTTTTCTTTTTTTTTTTTCCTTTTTTTTTTGCTGCCATTCCTGCTTACTGGATCAGCATCACATGTTTGTAGACAGTTCATGACACATGTGCTGCCAGAGATGGATGAGATGCCTTGCATTTACTGCTGTGAATTAGTTCTTGTTTCTCAAACAAAATCATTTCAACAGTTAAGTGGGTCTTTGTCATGTCTGCTGCGGCTTTGAGAAGCTGGAAGCTTGAGTTAATTAAGAATTATATTTGTTTACACTATCAGGAAGGCTGTAGTTAGCATGCTGCATATGAAATGTTACGTCAGTTTTAAAGGAAGGCATTGCTATGATTGGTATCAAAATACTGTATTGCCATGTTGTGAGTCATAGAATCTTTTAGGTTAGAAAAGAACTTTAAGATCATCAGGTCCAACCATCTACCTTGACACTAAACCACTATCCATTTCCCTCAGTGCCAGTCCTCACATTTCTCGAGTACTCCAGGGATGGGGACTCCATTGCCCATCAGCCTGTCCCAATGCCTAACCATCCTTTCTGTGGAGAAACTGTTACTGATACCCACTCTAAATCTTCCTGGTGCAGCTTGAGGCCATTGTCTCATGTCCAGTCACTTGTCACCTGAGAAAAGAGGCCGTCACCTCTTCTCTGCAGCCTCCTTCAAGATAGTAGAGAGAACAGTTTAATGTTACACAAAGGATGTAAAGCACAGTAGTTGTATTTCTCTCTTAATTGTTAGAAAGAATTCTAAATTTTGCCAATGCCTTTCTGCGTAACACAAATGGAGTATGGCCAACAGAAAAATAAGTTATCCTAGCTCTTCAGTGGTGCATTCATTTTTAAAACGCCTAGGTGTTCACTAGTACCAACATTTTTCTTTTTAAGTTTATTCTTATTTCTGTTCTAAAATATGTGTTTTTTCATCAGCGATTAAGACATTTAGAATGAGTTTAGTATCCACTGCTGTGACCAATAAGAGCTTTCCACACGTTAGTGGGAATACTACACACAGAAATGTGAACTTGGCCTCTTCCTCCTTATCCTTTCCTTCCACTGTCATTATGGAGAGCAGCTGTGTGAAGGGGGCATTTCTTCCCTCCCAGACAAAACCAAGTAATGGAAAACAAAAATGCAATGATCAGGAACTGAGATGAGGGTTTGATTATTTTACAAATTTGCTTCTCTTTGAAATTTGAATTATTTCTATTTTTCAAACTTATTATTACTGTGCTTCTCTGTGGTCTTATTACATACACAGATACATTATTTGATCATTGGTAATCTCCTATTGAAAATCACAGGACAAATATTTATCACTATCAAAATTTAGTAGCAAGATACCATTGGTTCTGACTGGAATAAATTGAGAAAAGGGAAAAGATGTGATCAATGGAACAACTAGCTGATCCTCAATCTTAATATATGGGAAGCAGCTAGGTTGCTGATGGAAATTGATTCTAGATAATGATGTGTCTATGGTAAGGGGCATCTTGATGTTGGCAGTGTCTCCTTTCATTAGCGTTAACTCTATACGACTTTGGAGATAAAAATATAGGCTGCTAGCATGAATTAATATATTTGTTTCTTTAAAACTGAGCTAAGAAGATTTTCGTTTCATTCCTGGCATGTCACGGTTTCAGTTTTACTTATGAGGGATTGTTCTGATGAAATGAATACAGCTCTGCCATGAGTACAACTGACAAGCGGTGTTTATGGTATTGTTTGTGAATCTGATGTCACATTTCATAAAGAATCCATTCCCTCACTTTCTGCTGTGGCTTAGAGTTCACTGGCCTTTACTTGCTAACTGTGAGTTTTGCTTAGTAATTAGGATATATTGATTCACAGTGGCTTACAGTTATTTTCTATAATTAACACTGATATCAAAGCTTGAATGCTTGATGCCTCTTTAAAGCTCAAAAATGAAAGGTACACAAAATAGTTTTCTGTTATTTTTACAGTCTAATAAGTATTAGAGGGATCTATGCATACATGTTGAAAAATGTTTTTCTTATTCGCATTGGCTCCCGCTTTTCTACTATCCTCAAGCTTATTATTTGAAGAAATCACTGATATACTGAGTGTGCTGTCAGTAGATGTTTCCTATCGCTAAATAGTGTTTGCTGAAGCTACTTATTTCTTAAATTTATCCAAGCCTCCTTTGATGAGTGTAAATTAAAATTAAAAGTATCTAACAGAAAGTTGCTATCATAAGCACACAAGACCCAGAAGTGTTTCTTAAATATTGCAGCTGTTTCTCACAAGTTGTGTAGCTCTCCAATAATGATTTGGGTTCTCTTCCAGGTTGCTGTAAGGCTGCTTTCCAGCTGGCTTAGCAGGTTTCACTGTTGCCTTGCTATTGGCAGCAAGACAGGTGCATTTGCCTGAAACATTTTCAGTCTGAGGAAAGAATTCATTGAGCATGTGCAGATCAGTTTCCAGCTGTTCTGCAACTCCCAGATCCACTGGATCTTCTTTGCTTGTATGATGAAGCTGTCCGTCGCTAGAAGCTGTTTCCCAGGGTGATCTATTCTTATGAGCCAACAATTTTGGAAGCATGTTTTTTTTTGTCACTTGGTAGACAGCAGTTAACTTCCATGTATGTTGAATCCAAGAGCTTGTTAAACTTCAGCAGGCAGGTCTGTGAGAAAAGGTAGGCTAAATTAGCACAGGAGCTAGGCTGCCTGTTTCCAGGTGGCAGAAATGTCTTCCTTGTGGTACAGAGGGTAGAGCTGCTGAATAAAATAAAAAGGCCAGATCTGGGGTTAAGTAATGGTATTACTAGTTTTATTCTGCCTTGCATTACTAATAGTGTTTGTTTTCAAGGGTATTCTCATTTAGGTTTGGTAAGATGTTACTGCTGATAGCCAGTGCAAGGAAGAATTTGTAATGAAGCTGTCAGTTAGGAGATTGGGTGGGGGTGATACATGACTAAGACAGATAGGCAAGGCAGATGTGCAAAGTCTGCCCATGAATGTAAATTTGGTCTTTGTGGATGTAAACAGGGCAGAAAATGGAGAAAGGCATGTCCTGTAAGAAGAGATTAAAAATCTAGGCTTATTAACAATGAAATAGAAATGAATTTCTTTTGGATGCTTCAGGTTACTTCTAGAAATACTGTCTTTTCTAAGCTTTCCAAAGCATCTTCCTTTGCATTCTGCTGAAGGAATTTTCTTATCTTGGAAATACTTTGGTATAAGCTCAAAGGCTTCCTAATGAGAGAGGAGAAGGAAGCAGAGAAGTGAAAATGACTTAAGTATGGTCAGAAGCATCATTTGGACTAAACATCTTTGTAAGACAAAAGTCTTTAAGTCACTGAAATAGGAGATAAATCCATAGGTATCAGACTTACTTACTTCCAGTTTTCACTGTCCTTGTTAGAAATCAAGCAGGGAACATATGACAAAGTTATGTCAGTCTGAGAATCTTGAGTACTAAGTAGACATCGACTGTCACTGGTGAATAGGATCCCTAGGGAAAAATATCTGCCTGTTTACTCTGACTTCTTGGTAACAGTTGCCCATTTTCTTGGTTTGCCAAGATTGTGAGCTCCAGCACACTGGGTAATGTGGTAGAGGTAATGGATGTGTGTGAGGCCATCTATGGCATGGCATAGTGCTGTGACTGGGGGCACGTCTTCTAGCAGTGGGAGTAGAGTGTGAATTTCCATTCTTTCTGTTTTCTTTCTTTGTAATGCTCCATTCCACTGGTTTTACTAGGCAGAAGCTTTATACAGAAAGCAGACAGTCTGGCATATAGATGTGTATGCCATATCGACATGCTTTGTTTCCATTTATTTCAAGACCTTTATAAAAATGTACTTGACTGATAGATTAAACCTAGTTGTCTTTTAAAAAATCTAATTATGAAAAAAGCCCTTCCCGTAAATGAAATCCTTCTGGCAAAACATACTTAAGAAAATAGTTTCAGTAAGTACATTTCTTTCAGCAGTCTTGTTGCACCCCTTTCACCCTTTACATTAGCTAATCCTTTCCATCTTTTCTGTTGAGCAGCATTAGTACTGTTTGAAAACAGGGCTGCATTTTCTTTGAAGGTAAACCAGTGTCTTTGTTCTTAATGACTTCTCCTGCTTAAAAGTAAGGGCCACTTTAAGAAAAAGGGGAAATCAAGAGATTTTTTAATTCCTAGTGACTGACCCATGAAGAATGCTACCAAAACTACTAATAATAATAAAAAAAATCCATAAGCACATTGTCAGGGAATGTCTTTTCTGAAGTTCTTCTTTCGGTAGAAAGTATATGTTTCTGTGTTATGTTGAAACACAGAAGTGAGATATTTAGGGGTTTGGAAGCATTTGTGTTATAAGGAATGTTTAGAGAAATTTATCATGGAAGACATTGTTCTGATGCTGAGTGACAGCACACGTACCCATTTTTATTATACATTGTCTACCCTTGCCCCATGTACCAGGGAGTTTATTTCTGTGACAGTGTCTATAGTCAGTGCTCTCAAGCTCTCTGTGCCACTTTCATGCTGCCCATGGACACTGTGCATGTGCCCACCCACATTTACTCTCTTGCCTGCTCAGTGGGATAGAGCTCTCTGCTCTTCAGGGTCTAACTTACAGCTTCTCTTTTATGTCTGTTCTTGGCCATACAAGCTTAAGTGTATACCAGTTGTTCTCCATTTTAGCTACACATTCAAAGTTCCTATTGCTATGGGAAGTTGCCATTGCTGTGGGATCTTGTGTAGAAATGTGAAAGGGAAGAAGGAGAAAAGCTTTTCCCGTGGCTGCTTGGTTTTGGCTGAAGAGGCTAAAGTCAGTGAGAGCAAAATATCCTAACAATCTGTAAGCTTACAAGGCTTAATGCTGTTTGTACAGAAAGGTCAAGTCACTGGTGTGGTTTCTGTCCCAGCCTGGTTTGTCAATGCAAGTTCTGCATGCCCATAAAGAGTTTGCTGGCCATAGTAAGAACAGAACTCACCCATGTCCATTCCTGAACCTAGCTGCACTGCTGAACTCAGGAAACATCTGAATTCTGCTACAATGACATTAGCTGTGAGTGTATCACACTTTCCATGAAAGATGGCTTTGATACTGTAGCTTATATAATTTATCAAGTAGATGACATTTTTTCTCAGTTCTGCTGCACATTTTAGCAGACGAAATTAAAGATTCATTGTCTTTGTTACGATATGATTATGGTTTAATAGATTTTCTTGTAAAGAAGCAAATTACTGTCTTACATTTATTACTTCAGGTTTTACTGGATCTGAAAGCTTTTACCCAGTCAAGATTTTAATGTTCATAGAACATACACTGAAAAGTTGATCTCCAATCAGTTTTTCAAATAATTAATTTTACTCCAAGAAGGTGTGATTGTGATAAGCAATATGGGTCTGCTTGTTAGGTCCCAACACGGCTCAACATTTGCTCATATAAACACCTATAAAATGAATTTATATACATATAACACGTATCCACTGTAATGTCAGTTGCAGGAATGGTACTTAAGAGGGTTGCTCCAAAAGTAATGCTTCCTATTTTATTACATTGGCCCACAATGTCAGAGGCAGATGTTGCTATGGCAGTAGAGGATGAACCTTCCCACCAGTATCCCATTGCTGTGTTGAAGGAGTGTTTTGGAGCTGAGAATTTGCTTTGTCAAATAGTGCTTTTGTGTTCTTTGTATCTGTTGTAGTTTCCATGGAAATTAATACGAGGCATTACTTTCAGAGTAACCTACTTGATTTCTGTCTTTGAGTATTTGTCTGTTTACGCATATAATGGGCATACAAAATGCAAGTGAAGACTGGATGATTTTTGTTAACTAAGGTTATGGAATGTGGGAATGTTTTTAGGATGAGTACATACCACAGACCTGAAATTCTCAGTAACTTATTTCCTTGTTTAAAAAAAAAAAAAAAAAAAAGGAAAAAAAAAAAAAAAAGACAGTTATTCTCTATTTTCCACACAGACACAAGTGTGAAAATTAAGTGTGATGGGAGATGTAGCATTTGACAAGTTCATGCAGAAGTGCATAGTTTATATCAGAAAAAGAATGGATAGAAGAACTTGAAAAGCCTTCTCAATTGCTATGCATAATATGTGTGCACACAGAATACAGAAGAATTTCCTGAGGAGTGAATAAAGTGCTACGTTCACTGCAAAACAGCAAGGATGTAATAGCTATGCCCTTGGATTCCTTTCTCTTGGCTTGTTTTGGAATGCAAGTAATCATCACTGTTGTGGCTGAGAATTTTAAAACCTTGAAATGTGGCCAGTAATTTGCAGCAGTAGATTCTTAATTCCTAACAATAGATACCTTCATTTAACTTCAGTCATTTCAATGAAAATACACAATTTCTTGGAAATAACCAGGAATTAGAATTAGTAAGAACGATCTGTTTTAACTGTTCTACTTAGAAAGCCCATTTTATCTCAGTCGTCTGCTCCTGGAATTATGAAGGAAATTACTGGGTACCTAATTACAACTTTTTTTGTCAGACTTTGGTTTGGGGAAGTGAAGTTGTAATAATGACACAGAAACTAACTGCCAGGAAGAAACAGTATGGGCTCATGTGCCTTATGTAGGTAAAATATATATATATATCCCTTATGTAGGTAAAAGGGAGTCATAGTGCAATAAGATTAATTGTCCTCATTGAAAATTCCGCTATCCCTCTACTTTTCGTCAGTGAGGCTGCACCTGGAATCCTCTGTCCAGTCCAAGAGAGATGTGGATGTACAGTTAGTTAGACAAGTTAGTTATGTTTTGCAAAGGTGTACTTTCAGAAGAAGAGGTAGAGCTGTGTCAAAGCAGGTTCTGAAGTAATGGAAATAGCAAAGTATCATCAGTGGTCTATGCTAGGAGCTGAGCTAAGCTGGTTTTATAATTTCTTGGTTTTGAAATTCAGTAGGAAAGCTGACATTTTGTCATACATAAAATAATATCAAAATCATCCAAAGCATACAGTGATAAAATAATTGTAATGTAGCAGGTGTAGTATTAATAATATTTTATGTGTATATATTTATACACATATACACAAGAGAAAGGACCAGTAATGCAAAATATGCGGGCACCTACACAGATGAGAATGTTTTATTAAAAGACATGAATCACTCCCTAGTTCTGTGGACTGCAGGGTTTAGAGCTTTTCTTTAAAACTGTTCTTCAAACTTTTCTACCTGTCATCTTTCTGCCATACACATTAAATTCTGATTCTATAATATATATAATATACATAATAATATGTAATGTCAGCGCTACACCTTTTTTTCTGAGTTAAAAGGTACCTTAATAGAGTTCTTCCTGATATTTAACCAGTAGCCATTTTTTCTGGGTATCTCAGTGCTATATGCTTCCTATTCCAAAGATATTTTGTGTTTGTTTTCCTGATCAATGTGTCATACTTTAACAGATCATTCAACCTTTCTAAAATCATCTTCTACAGTACAGCTGAAAATAGCAATGTGCTGTTCAAGTACTTTATTGAAGTGATCAAAATAAAAAACTAGTTCGTGTTAGAAGGCAAAGATGTCAGTTCCTTCAGACAGGAAGCAAGACTCATTCCTGCAGGCTATGATGAGAACTGATTCCATAATCAAATGCTTTCCTTTCTGAAAATTATGAATACAATGCAATTTACCCTTTCATTTCATTTACTGCAGTTAATTTTATAGAAACAGTTAAAAACTATGATTCAGTAGTGCTTTACATTGTACATAACTATATGCACACATATAGACACAAACAAATCTCTTTCCTCACTGTATTTCATATTCCATGTGCTGTTGTTACCGTCTTGACTTTTTCTTGGAAGTGCCTTGCAAGTGCTACTAATGAAGGTTATGAATCAGATAAGATAACCAGAAACCTTAACAATTTTACTGTATCTTTGTCTGTCCTTTCACTTTTCCTTTACTGCACTATCTTGTCTGTCTGATTCTCACAGGAGACATGGATTACAACTGGTTGGACCATACGTCTTGGCATAGCAGTGAGGCATCCCCAATGTCTTTGGTGAGACATGTGGAGCCTTACCATTTAGTTTCCTTTATCATTTCGCATTTCCTTTGTTTTATTTACACCTTTGCATGTTTTCTTTTTTGTATCTTTTTTTTTTTTATCCCACATCTATAGGGCACAGTCAAAGGGGAAAAAGAAAAACTAGTGAGCAGGCAGTTGTGTTGGATTCTAACACCTTATCCGAGAGACAAAAGAGAATGGTGTGCTTTGGTGACCAGTCTTTCGAAGAGGACTTGGAATGGTCTGAGCCTCAGATAAAAGACTCTGGGGTAGATACCTGTAGTAGCACAACTCTAAATGAGGAGCATAGCCATAGCGAGAAGGTACTGCGATTATGGAGCCTGCATTTTAACTTGCTCTTGGTCTTTGTTTGCTCTCTGTCACTCATTAAAATAGTGTGTAAAATAGAAGACAGAATGTTTCTAGAGACAATGTAGCATTTCTTAAGGTGCAGAAAAGAAAAACAAATAAAAAAATCTCTGAAGCTTTTACTGTTTGGCAGCCTAAGAAAAAAAACATGAGGCACGAAGGAACATTGTTCTTCTGGTTGCATAATATCCTCTCAAGGTATTACCTTCAAGTGTAAAGTAATTAACAATAAGGATTCTACTGATTGGCTTATTTGATTTACTGCATTCAAACTCCTGGGACTGAAATTAAATTAAAGTTTAAGTCCCAGATTAAAAGGAGAAAATTGGGTCTCTCTGCACAGAAAAGTTGTTTTTCTTTTTTCCCTTTCACTGTCATGATTGTTCTTTTGTTTTGTTGCCATGCCATTTTGTGTGTGTGTGTGTGTGTGTGTGTGCGCAGTATTGTGCAGAATTAAGGGCTTTACTATCTGCTTTGGTGATTTTTGTTTTTGCTCTTTGTTTGGTAGAGATTATGATCACTCATTTTAGAGTTACTACTTGTAATGGAAGCAAATTTGACTGTGCCTGCTAATCTTGCATGAAATAGAGCATGAAAGTAGTATTTATCTGTGAAAAAGTGCTATGATTACACAAAATTAAAGTGTTATTTAAAATTTTCGTAATTGCACCAACATACAACAATATGTGTAACCATGCCTGTGCATGGTAATGGAATAAAACCTACTCCCTGGAGGCATTCAAGGCCAGGCTGGATGGGGCTATGAGCAGCCTGGTCTAGAGGGAGGTTTCCTGCTTATAGCAGGAGGTTGGAACCAGGTGATCTTAAAGGTCTCTTCCAACCCAAACCATCCTGTGATTCTATGAATAATAAGATATTGACTGTAACTATGCTTTCTATGTGAAATAATTATTCAAAGAAGCATTGCATTTAAATGAGAGCAAAGACCATCCCAAAAGTTGTATTCTATAACTTTAAAGATATTAGTACTGACAGAAAGTAAAACATTGTAAAAGTTGTTCAGTCTTAGAGAAAACTGACGTGCTAGAATGGCTGTGTATATTTATCTGTATCTGTGTGTTCAAGATGCGAAGATCAGTAGCGATATTTAGAAATTGGATTTGGTAAAGTACATAATGTTCTTAAATGTTAGAAATACATTTTGATGGGCTGTATATCCAAATAAATATTCACCAGCACAATTTGATGTCATTCTGATACATTTAATATTAGTGTAATCATAATACTTTCACAATATTTTACAATATTGGGAAATTAAAGTTATTACTGAAATATTTTTCTTTAAAACCCACTGACTGTACTCTTCTTTAAAACCATCTGATAGCATCCAGTAACTTGGCAACCATCCAAAGATGGAGACCGTCTCATCGGTCGAATTTTATTAAATAAGCGACTAAAAGATGGAAGTGTGCCGAGAGACTCAGGAGCGATGCTTGGTTTGAAGGTTGGTAATTAATAATTTTGCAATGACTTATAAATCTCAGTTAAACTATCTACCTTTATAATGTATGTGTTCTCGTAATTCATAGTGCATCTGTATGGATACAGGAAAGCAACTGTTTCTTGACTATTCCCCTCTAATTAATTGGCATGCTACATTTTAAATGCACAGGGCTGGATATTATTTAGTATCTATATCTTATCTATTATCGCAAAGAGGATTTGTTTCGCTATTAAATGTATTTAATGCTTTGTGTGAATGTCATGGGTTCTGTCACATTAATATATATGTTTACATCTAAAAAATGTTGAAGTGAGCTGTCTAATGTCCAATGCTGTACTATTTGAGGTCCTAATTTATAGTACAGTGGAAGTTCGAAAGATTTAACTTTCTGTATTTGCACTGTCTTTAAGTTACATGTTTGGTGTTCTTTTCAAGTGTGTCTGCATTACCTGGGGCATCTGAAAAAGAAAGAAATCCTTGAATTCTTTTTTTATTTGCCAGGACGTTTAAGTATTTTAAAATAATTCTTATGCTGTGAAAATAATTCCTCTTTGAAACAGGTAGTAGGAGGAAAGATGACTGAATCAGGTCGACTCTGTGCATTTATCACCAAAGTTAAAAAAGGAAGCTTAGCCGATACTGTGGGCCATCTTAGACCAGGTATGTATCTGCTATAGCTCTATAATATGGAGCTGCATTTGTAAAGGTGACAAGAAAGTGAGCTTAATTAGAAACAAAATTATATTGAATAGTTGTGATAAACTGTTGCAGAATGTCATGTCCCACCTGTGATTCACAAATCCTCCCCAGTTAGATTCAAGTGAAACAGCATTCAAGGTCTGTACATAAGAGGAAAAAACATCAACTTTAATAGGAGAATTCTATTTAAAAGTTATTCCTAATGAATTAACCTTTCAGCAGTTATATCTACGTAAGCTATGCATCTTTATAGAAAATTGAAGTAAGGCTTGCATTACTTAACAACTGTAAGAGGAAAATGAAAAGGAGAAAAACAAGGAGGGGAGGCAGATCACCAATCCTGGATCTAGTGCCATGCTGGCCTGTAGGGGCACTCCATGAGGTGTAGAAAGGAAGCTGCAGCAGTGGAAGTCAGAGCATGCCATACCACCTTGTCCCCCCCACTGCAGCCCCTGGAGTATTGCAGCTGGATCCAGCCTCAGAATAGGCTGAGGACAACAGCCAAACTGAACAGGTGACACCAGGCCTCCTTCCATGATTATTCATAGAATAATAATCAGAGAATCTTTTGAATTGGAAGGAATCTGTAAAGGTAATCTAGTCCAACTCCCCTTCATTGAGCAGAGACACCTACAGCTCAATCTGATTGCTCAGAGCCCAGACCAGCTTGGTTTTGAATGTCTTCATGGATGGAACATCCACCACTCTCTGGGCAAACTGTTCCATGGCTGTCAGGCCTCCCTGGAGCCTTCTCTAGGCTGAACAGTCCCAGCATTTTCAACCTGTCCTCACAAGGGTTTTGTTTCATCCTTCGGATCATTTTTGTCATTTTGTTTTCATGGAAAAAATCACTTTCAGTGAGTTTTGGGGTGGCTCGAATCATGCAGTATTTCCAAGTCTCAGAGGTAACTGAGCTGGATGTAGACTTGGGCTCAGCATATAAGAAATGAAACAAGTCTGATGAATTTCCTAAAACAGACTATGAATCCTCATTACTAAATAAAGCAGCAATAGAACTAGGAGGAAAAAGTGCTGGCATTTCTATGGCACTATCTCACGGAACAAGTTCAGATGGATTTACATCACCAGTTTGTACACTGGAAGTTGGCACAGGAAGGCTGCTTTAAGTGTTCAAGCCAGAGCCCAGTATTTGCTTTCCTTGAGAAGTGTCTTTATTGACACTTACTCAGGCATTGATCTGGTCTCTTCCTAAAGTGGTCGAGACATCAATTGTAATTGTCTCTCAGGGCGTTATCCGGGCTTGTCCTTTACACATCCAGGCTTGTTCTTACACAGAAATCAAATAGACATTCAGTTACTAGATTATTGATATTACTACTTCTGTGAAATACATAAAATGTCACATTGTTCAAAATCATATTTTCATGTTTTGTTCACGTTTTCATACTCAATATTCCACTGATGTCCTTCCCGGTCATCTTACGGAGTATATTTTACTTGGACCTAACCCAAGCAATCAGAAATGACTAAGAAACTCTTAAGATCTGGGTCTATCCCAACATGCAAACCATGGATTGCTGCATTGGAGTGTGTGCGAGAAATGTTAATGTTAACCGAAGAACCATCTGAACCCTAAATGCTAAACTTCTAGATGTAGATGAATCTGCAAAATAGTAAGTTGATGAGATATGCTGTTTGAAAGATCTGCATTTTCTAAACAGCATCTCGAGATTTGCTTTAAACCACAACTACCAATACAAGTAAGAGCTGTATCTAATTAGTAGAGTTTATGCATTCAGAGCAGAGCTGCAGAAGACCTTCATTAGGATTTTCCTAAATAAAAGAGTGAATTTTTTGAGAACACAGGTTTCACAGTTCAGCAAACTGACAACAGAATGGCTTAAATTGACATTTTAAGTACAGTTCACAGCAGACTTCATAAGCAGATTGTTGTTACTGAAATTACAGGTGATGAAGTGCTGGAATGGAATGGAAGGCTACTACAAGGAGCTACCTTTGAGGAGGTATATAACATCATTTTAGAGTCCAAACCTGAGCCACAAGTGGAGCTTGTTGTTTCAAGGCCAATTGGGTAAGTAGTTTTGTCTTTTATTTTTATTTTTTTTTTGTACTAGATATGATTAAAAAAAAAACAAAAGCTAAATTTTAGTGCATAGCACATCAGGTGCTTAAATATTGAAAATAGTAAAACTGTATGTGAAATTCTCTTCATATGCAAGAGCTGTTATGAATTCAGCTATAAGTCACAGTATCTGGGTGTATTTAGCTCAAAGATGTAGTATGTTTAGGATGATAATTTCATTTGATACTTTTAAACAAACTCGATAGTAACATAAATTACTTTATCTCATGATTGAGATGAGAAGTTATCTCCTGCCTATATCCTGAACTGAAAGCACTTCAGGGGAAAAGGTGTATCTTCTTATCTTATCCATAAAACCCTTTGTGTAACTTGGGAATTACACAAAGAAATAGTAATGGTAATAGACTATATTGCTAGAAAAATACTGCCTCAGGAGAGGAGGATTCACACTCTTTTCATATAAATGTAAAATCTTTCATCATTTTCCAAACAGATGTTTATAGCCAAGTTTCAAGAATGTGCTCTCATCTTGAAATTACTCCATTGTCTTTTCTTCATTCTCTTAATTGTGTGAAACTTCATGCATTCTTTCAGTGCTTTTCTGTTTCCTGCCTGTTATTTACCTTCCTTATTAGCGTGCCTTTTATTGATGATGCTACCGTGTTCTCCAGTTCCTCTCGCTATAGAAGCTCATCTGTAATTCCTGAAAGTTGATGTGGGCTCCTGAGATTCCATTAACTGTCTGCTATGTAGTGTGAAGAAATGAGCCAGATTGGGGCTCAAAAGAATAGTATAGCTTTATGGTGTTGACCTCAGCTGGCTGCCAGGCCCCTGCAAAGCTGCTCTCTTGCTCCCCCACCCAAGTCCCCAAGGGCGGCAGCTCCCCCAGCCTTTCCACCCCAGCATGGGCTCCTCTGTGGCTGCAGGTGGAGATCTGCTCTGCATGGTGCCCATGGGCTGCAGGGGGTGGCCTGAGGCTCTCATGGGTTGCAGGGAGCTCCACCTGCAGCACCTCTTGCCCTCCTGCTTCCTGCTCTGACCTGGGCGCCTGCAGGGCTCTTCTCTCACATTTCACTCCTCTCTTTTATTAAAGTGCTCTAACAGAAGTACCACCATGCTGGCTGATGGCCACAGCTGTGCTCTGAGGTGCGAGTGTTTTCGGGCCATCTGGACCATCTGTGGCCTGTGTGGGGCAGCCCCAGCCTCTCCAAGCCCACCACTGCAGCCCCATTGCTGCCTTTGCCTTGCCATGTAAACCCCATGCACCCTTTAAAAAAGGATTCTTATGACACTCTGCTTCATGTTGCTCAAATGTTCCCAAAATGTTTTTAATAGCATATACTAATGCTTGGCCCTCATAGGATAATATGTCCTGTGGGACTGAGATAATCTGATGAGGTACTTCTGTGACCGAGTGTTGTTCCTGGCTTTTGTCTACAGAAAACTCTGAGACTGTTATATTCTTTTTTTTCTTTTTTCTTTCTGTTTAATCATTTATTTTATTTGTGACTGTGCACCTTCCCTCCTGTATTCAGTAAACCACGTGTTCTGTAGTCTTAATTTTCCAACTAACTTATTTTTCCTGGACAAAGGATAGATCTTCCTGGTGGCTGAAGGCAATTAAGGAGATCGTATGATTTTCCTGAAGCATTTGGTGATGACTTGCACACTGATATATTTTAACTGAAATGTGAATGTGATTGTAAGATGAAGGATCAGCCTGTCTTCCTTTTCCTGTTTTCAGGGATATTCCCAGAATACCTGACAGCACACATGCACAGCTGGAGTCCAGTAAGTTTCAATTGTGGGGTAGGAAAATCCTCTTTGTAAGCACAAACAAATTGAAAAATGTCATCTTCAGTCAGTGTAGCTCTTGTCTCTTTGTCTGCATTTGTCTCAGTATGTTATCATCCTCTATGATCTATTTGCCTTTGGTAAATAATAAACTATCACAAGTCAGGCTATGCTGATTTAGGCTTGACATTTGATTATAAGCTTAGGTGTTTTTTTTAATTGAAAAGGAAAACACAGTGCTAATTAACATACACTAATTAATATACTCTAATATTTGCCATTTTCAATTTCTTATTTTAGTGTTATGCAGTTTGTGAACTAAAAATTGGGACGAGCTGTTCATTATTTAGAACCTGAGTGGTAACTAATGTAAAACCAGAATACATATAACTTACTAGGATCATTCAGCACTCTTTAAATTGGTTGAACCATTATTTTATGTGGGAAAAATAACCTGTTCTTTAGAGCAGATCTGATAGGGTGAGTTTAAGCCTGGAGTTATTTTCTTGTCATTGTTTTGGAACTCTTAAAACAGAAGTTGTGATAAATACAGTGGAATAAACTTAGATATAACAATTTGAGAAAGCACTTCAGTAACTCTTCACTGATCAACCATTCCTTTAAATAAAATCCATCAAATTTTTTCTTAACTTCTTATGTGTCAAAATTTGACCTCTGAGGCCCTGTAGATTTGAAATAAAATGCACAAGATATATAAAAAATATCCCATTAATTAAAAAAATAATAATTAGTAATTAGTGTAATTATATGAGATAGTAAGTGCTCTTCAAAAAATTATTTCCTTTAACCACAGTGAAGTGTGAAAGAATTTTGGGCCTTCGACTTAATAACTTGATCACCGTGGCAAATATTTGAATGAACTATTAGTTCTCTATTGCTGCTATAATTAACCTAAAAGCTTTTAATTGCATCTGAGCATTAGAAGATTGTAATTCTTGGTTTTTTTTATATAGATAAAGAGGTGATATTTACTACAATAAGCTTTGTTGTATTTGCTGTTATATTTTTATCCTTTTTATTTAAAGAATGTAGTGAAAAATGTATAAATCCTAGTATTTTAAAAATATTTCTATTTATAATTGCAGGTTCTAGTTCCTTTGAATCTCAGAAAATGGACCGACCTTCTATTTCAGTAACTTCTCCTATGAGTCCTGGCATGTTAAGGGACGTTCCACAGTTCTTGTCTGGACAACTTTCAGTATGTAAACATTTCATTAATATTAATACACTTTTTGCAGCATACACAATTCTCACTGCAAAGTCTGAGCTAACTGTAGAATGAATTTTTTGTGAAAACAGCTAAATTTTTTATGAATGCTGTACATCTCAGTATAGGCAGGGCCATCATTTCATAAGGACGCCATGTTTTAACAGATTTTGGAAAGTTTTCTTTTGTTGAATTAGAGAAAGATATGTATGTATGAATTATAAGCCAAGTTGGTAGTGTTACTTTTTCAGAAAGACCAGTTCTTAGCCTCTAGTTGTGTTTGTGTTTTTGAGTGCGTGTACTTCTTCAACTGTAGCACTGTAGATTTTATCACCAGTGTTCTTAGACATTAATATTGCTTATTTCCTATGCACTAGCTTTCATATATATATTTCTCCAGATATCCCTTGGATTGTTTATTACTCTTGTATTTTATTTGTACCAATGTTACTCACCTTTGTTTTTCGTTCTCACTGAGAAAAAGATTCATTACATGAATGTTTTTCCTTATTGGGGTAAATTCTTTTGTATGAAACTGAAGGGCTTAGGTTTTGTATGCATTTCTGTGGCATTTACAACTCCAAAGTGTGATTTTTCAAAAGTGCCTGGTACAGTTTGAAAATGAGAGGAAAACAGAATGGAAGCGGTGCATAACTGATCTTAAATATGTTTGAAAATGTCACATTTATATTTCTTCTAGGTTGTTTGTTAAGATAATATATAAAAAATATATAAAAATATAAAAATATACATAAAATCTAAGCAAACTGTTTCAGGTCTGTTAGAAATGGTTTATGGTATCAATGAGGACAGGAAGAAACATTTTTCTGTCTGTTCAGCAGCCATGTTGCCTCCATTTTGCAGCGCATGAGACATTATTTGTTTTGCTCATCAGCCCAGCCATCTACAATGCATAATTTTTAATTTTCCCTAACTGTTTTCCTTAACTGCTTTGAAAGACTCGGTCCTTTGGATAAATTGAAAAATATAAATCTTGATTTGTAGAGTGCAGAATACTATAGCTGCACAAAATGCAATGAGAAGGGAACACAATTGTGAACTATCAATCAGGTTTCTAAAAGTAGTAGAGTTTTACGTGACAGAAAAATTGTGGATACTTGAAATGGTGGGAAAGAAATCTCTTTCAGCTGTATCTCATAAAAGATTAGGCTGTCAATAAGTTTTGGCTCCCAGTTCCCAGCCTAAATTCAAGATACAGAGTTAGCTGCTCAGCTATCCAGTGTTAGAAGGAAAATCCTGAAGAGTTTACTATTAGGGTTTTCTAGCAAAGTTAGTAAGTCTTTTGCTTTTCTGGTTAGATAGGATCTTGCATCTTGAAATGCCTGAGAACTGTATAAAGAGATTTGGAGGTATATCTTAATTTACTGCAAAGAATGACATGTGAGTTCAATCATTTAAGCCATGCAAGCATCAATCAAATGTTATTTATTTTTTTGTGGTTCAGTA
Organism: Coturnix japonica; assembly: GCF_054131305.1. NCBI lineage: Eukaryota > Metazoa > Chordata > Aves > Galliformes > Phasianidae > Coturnix > Coturnix japonica. The sequence goes on along the minus strand of NC_140664.1, from coordinate 17,842,504 downwards.
TATTACTGCTTTTATTAATAAGTTTATAGCATTTGTTTTCATATTAAGAAACCAAATAATGCTAGGAAATGTTTTCTACATTTGTCCTCCTCATAACTACCTTACATACTTTACGTGATTATATAAGCCTCCCAACTACACAATTTCCTTGAGCAGCTGCTTCCTGAGAACACACAGCTCCAGCTGGCTACCACTGAGGTCAGAAATGCTCAGTAACTCCCTAAAGTCAAGTCCCACTGTCTCCACGCAGACATTTAAAATAGGCTGTTTGAAAATCTGATCACCAGCTAAAGAAATGTTGGCAATATCAATATATTTTGGTGGCATGTTAAGGGCACGGTCCAGCTCCCACTACTCTTTGGAAACTGGTGCTAAAGTTTTTGCTTTATGAATAAGGGTGGCTCTCACAGTGTTTGAAGATGGTGTGAACGAATTGCAATGAGAAACATGAATTTCCTCTAGAATGAATGGGGTGTAGACTAAAATATATTTCTAGGAAAAGATAGCTTTAGGGGAACGGAAGTATTCTATGAGAACAGTTTCTTTCAAAATGGTAAATGCCTGTATGTTTCTTTTAGAACTGATATTTAGTTTCGAAAGTTGTAATTTCTGACTTTTCAGATGAGGAGCTTAAAGTATTTTGAGAAGTGCACAATGAATAATTTCTCTTTCACTTTTTGAAGTTTTGCTTTCTCATTGTGTACATTCCAATAGTTTCCAAACTTTGGGAAACTCAGTGGGGAAAAAAACCCAAAATTTTGTAGGGTTGGAGATGTATTGAAAAGCACATTAATACATATTGATAGGAGGCTCCTCATTCTAAATAGCTGGGTAGATGCAAAAGACAAAAAGTACCGCATTCGTAATGTAATTGGAAATGTGCTTTTTGTGGTGAGTGCTGAGGCAGGAGGATAAGTACAGGATCCTTACAGTATGCTGTTTTCAGTGGAGATGGAGGATCAGCTGACATTCTGAGAGGTGGCGGCTGGCTCCAGACAACTGGGATGAATCAGAGGGAAGGATGATTGAGATCTGGGGAATGTGTTCTGTGCTTTTGGACATTATCATGTCATTTTGATGGGCTGCTGTTAGGGGAGCTGTGTGTAATGTGTTGTGAAATAAGAGTTGTGGGCAGAAGTGGAGAGAGATACCTACAGATATCATTTGGAAGTCTGAAGAGTTTGAATAAGAGCTTGCATATATGCATCCTTTTTCAGGCACTATGGTAGAACTCAAGGTTTTATTTTTCCTTTTTCTTTGTTTTCCTTTTTTTTTTTTTAATCGCCAGTGCTTTGGAATTTGTTCTGTCCAAAATGTACTAGGAAGCATGCATAATACTAATACACTGGAAGGGTTAGCTTTTCTACTAGCCAAAATACTCAGTGGCATCCCTGGTATTTCCGTTTTCCCCATGTTTGTCCCAGCCTATCTCCAATGCCAAGTCTTTTTATACTGTTTCATATGTAGCAAGATCATAACAGAATGTCTCCATGCTTAGCCATATATTTTGGCACAACTGTTTTGTAGGATTTTGTGTATTTATCTATATAGGTAGTGTTGAGTAGAGTTTTGATTTGGTCTGAAAGTCCTCGTATGCAAAAAGCCAACTGAATTCTTATCAGTATTCATTGGCCAAGGCATTTATGATTGAGTACACAATCTGCAGTCTACACTGACATGTTTTCTGAAGAAGTGGAGAAGTCAAAAATAGCTTTGAGGTGATTAAGCAGTTTTATTACATAAAGGCTTCAGAATTACAACATTTTAGGTAAATATTAAGGTAAATGTTTAAATCATAAGCTAAGTTTCTCTGTTTGTGCATTTGACTCCTAGAAAAATAAGAAAACTCTAGGAATGATATTAGAATGCAAAAGAATTTGCTTCTAGTGTCTGAATCTCGTGTTCTGATCTATGCTGCAGTAGTTGTTCAGCCAGTTGCCATGATGCCTCTACTACTCAGGAATACCTTTCTCTACCTGTTCATTTTCTATGTCTTTCTATTTATTAACATTTGCCTGTGAACATGTTTTCTTCGGTTCTGGCTACAGTAACTCTCCAGAGCTGGCTAATTTGATTTCCCACAAAGTAAACTATTCCACATAACTAGGAATTCTTTCTTCCTTTACTCATTATTTTACCCTAAGCTTGTATTTTTTGAAACAAATTCAATGCAGTTACAGCAAACTATTGGGTGCTAAAATTTACCAGGGTACATGAATATTTGTTATCTGTGTGCTTTGTGCGGTTTATTATGATACTTTAGTCCACATTATTCTTTCAGGGGAGTATCTTGAGTTTTACTTTGCACATATTATTATTTGCTTCATCTGTCTCCTGTTTCCTTATTTTTTTTTCTTTCTTTTAATGTCATTATGAAAAAGTCGATAATCTTTTTGTGGTGGTTCTCTTTGCTTCATTATTGCATTCTGTCTACTATCAGTGCTTCATGAAAAACATAATTTGGAATGATTTGGTGATAGCGAGGTTTAGAGCCTGGCAATGTGGCTATAAGAACCTCTAAATACATATAGATATAAAACCACAACATGTCTTTTTTACAGTTGGAAATTATGACAGCAAAGTGATGTTATTTATAAAACTAAACTGTTTCCTTGTAAGGTTGAACCACAGAACTGTTTCAATAGATTTTCCATGCATTACTTATGATTTTTATAAATTAATAAAAATGCAAGTATATGAATTATATTTGAATTATCTGTAGCATACTGAAAGCAGATACTGTTTATTTGAAGGACATAATATGTCATCGCATTGTGGGGCTGAGGTCAAGTATGAGAAATATTCCTCTTTCCCCCTTTTCCTCTTTTGCTTCACCTCCTTTTGTGTCAAGGCCAGTAAATTGCTGTTGCTCTCATAAAGTCAAGTCTGCAAAGTGCTAGGTAGTGCACTTTTGTGTACTACAATTGTGAAATGTGCTTGTAGCCCACAATTTCCAAGGCAGAATATGGCCAGTGAGGGCACTTGGTGCGTGGCAGGATACATTCTGTCCCTTTTTGGACTGTGATATTCTGGAATAGGTATAAAATACGGAACAGAAGCAAGCTGAAGATCCGTTTTCATTGTGCCTGACTAGATTGGATTCTGGCTCCCTTACTTTGGGAGTGCAGTACTGCATGTGCAATGGAGAATCATGCAGCTGCTTCACCTCACTGAGTATGGGGGCACATCAGACAAAACTATGAATCAGACTATCAGATTGTCTTAGATATAATCCTGCTTTGGTGTGAGAAGGGATTACTTCACACATCTTGTGGAACAGATTTCTTCAGCGTCTGTGCATGCCAAGTAAACAAGGAGAGTAGCAGAGCAATCATCACTGCCTATCTCCATACTCTCAATACAGATCTTATGGAAGTGAATATTGAGCAATAGCTTATTTCCACCACTTCAAAATAAATTATCTCAGGAAAACCAAGCAGGGCAGAAAGGAGGTTCAGCATTGTTGGATTGTTGTGACTGACCCCATGTTCCTGTTGACCCATTCACCAGCTCTGAGGTACTGGCATGCTCTCACTCCAGTTCAGTCCCCACTCTCAGTGCCCTTTCTGTGCCACTCCATTAGCTCTAAGCCAAAGATGGAGTGCTTGGAGTTTGTGATGATTCTAGAACTTGGGAACACTACTTGTACGGACGTGGTCTTGGTGTAGCCACTGGGATCCACCAGTGGTCTGAAGTATCGCATTCGTATATGAGGGCTATAAATGATTCTATGAGTACTGTGCAGCTAAGTTTATTTTATGCTATAGACCTTATTTCGTATCAGGGTCTCCTGTATATACTGTATGTTTTTTCAGTCATGACTGCTGGAGAATTGAAGTACGCTGATTGCACCTTCTCCATTGTAATGATGATGCAAGATAGCAGTTTCAGTCATTTTTTAAGTATCCGGGCTTTTTTAATGAAGTGCCCCTTGAAGCTGGAGAGTAAGGAAAGACTTTTGCTTGCTTTAGAAAGCAATTAAAGCTATCAGTGTGTGCTCTGTGCTCATTTCTGTCTCCAAATATGCATTTGCAGTCTTTCTGAAATGGATGATCAAGCTCAACTTATATTTCCCACCTGACTCTCAAATCTCACGTTGCTTATCTGCTACATTTGTTGATGTTATTTCTAAATCTGTTGTAAATGTTACCTGTAGACCTTTAAAGTGAAATCCTTGTTCTTGGGAAATCAGTGGCACAATTCTTGCTGACTTTCCTATGGTCAGAATTTCAGTCTCAGGAGAATTATATAATTTGGTAATAGATTTACAGATTTCATTTATGCATTGCATTAAAATACTTTTGTTTAGATAATTATGTCCTTGGTGTAAAGCTGTGTTTAAAGTAATAGTTGTGTGTCTTTGTTTTTACTTTTGGTCTTTTAGTTTCCAGCGTGTTGTCCTTTTTGGTTTTGTTTTATTGCTTTTTCTTTAATTTTGCTTACCAGAGCCAAAGCCTTAGTAGAAGAACAACGCCTTTTGTTCCTAGGGTTCAGGTAAAGACTTCGTCTGCCTGACAGAAACTAAAGTTGTGTTTTTTCTTTTGTTTGTTATGGAAAATGCATAGTAGGAAAACGTTACGTTCTAGTCCGTTTTCCCATATTATTAGTGTGTTGCTTTAAGCCATATTAACAAGTTTCATGCCATTTTTGTGAGCAGCTTGTAAAGTTCTGCATGGGGTTTAAATACTAAATTAGAATTTAAAGAGACAATTAGTTTTTGTTTTGCTGTTTATGCACAACTTAACTCATACATGTTTCAACAATCCTGATAGCTATGTATCCCACGTACAAAAAAGTGTGTACTGTTTATGCCATAAATGATTTTATGCTGTTCATGTTTGAGGTCATTATATAAAGATTGATGTCTCTTTAAATCATTCATTATCATTACTTACCACGTCCTTTTTTGCATTTTCCAAGTAATAGTAGCGCCTTGAGTGGAAGACAGGCAAATAAATTTGTACCTTGTTTAAAGAGGCAACATATTTGCATGTGGAATTTGGTCCTTACATTTAAAAAATGCATCAAAATAACTGAAACTCTGTTTAACCAAAAAATGAACTCTCAATTTGTGTTACGTCATCATTTAGCTTTGGAATTTTATGTAGGTACAAGTTGTTTGCCTATTTTCATTAGGAAACTTCTAAGGTACTGTAGATTAATATAAAAGTAGGTTTTACTAATATTTAACAGTGCTTATCTTGCTTTGCTGCATGTCTTTCAGTTTCTTGTATGTAGAATATTTGCTTTTCTTACAAAATACCATTATGGAGTTGTTAATCTTTTGTGTGGAAGCTGTATAAATGTTCCTTATGTTTGCTCAGTTGCTCAAGGAGATATGGAAAGGAGGGAATCTAAATGATGAGAAAGAAATAATTAAATCTCATGTTGATATGGGAAAAAATTTCATATAAATTTATAAAAGAATTAAGTAAAACTGTAGGATGTGATTTGGTTATGAACGAGGTTTAATAAAGTACATTCTTCTTTATATTATTTGATTTTCATAACCAGTCCATAAATGCATAAATAGAAATACAAAATTAAAAATCTTAAAAAAGAGATTAAAATAATAATATCTCAATGGTTCTGTTTTAAATAAATGTTAGTGTGAGCTGCTGACATAGAAACTATGTAAGAATGCTTTCTGTTAAAAATTTAAAACATCCCTAGTGTGATTAAGGAGGTTGGCTTCTGCTTGTGGTAATGAAAACAAAGAAGGTACAAATCCAAATCCAGTCACAAATAGGGGTAAACATTGTATTTGACACAAGTAGACTTCTAGTATCTATTTTCTTTTTATAAATGTTCAAAATAAATTAAGAAATAATATGATAGGTATTCAATTTAAAAAGGAGCTTGAAGAAAAGCTTGAAACTTTCAATTTTCTTGTAATAATATAATGAATAAATAACTTGTAGTAGTCTCGCATTTGAGTCACATTATATAAAGAAATAGACATAATAATTGTCTGTTTTACTTAGATTAATATTCTCTAATGAAAAATATACTTTGTTCAAATGATTATGGTAGTAATTTAGGAAAATAAAACAAGCTCAGTGCTTGATTGGCAATATACAGGAAAGAGGGATTGCTTATGATGTTGTTTGGTAGGAGCCATCTTTAGCTCCAGTTCTGTTTCTGTATGCTGGGAGCATCTCTGAAGTTTCTTTACAGAGCTCAGTAATTGTCCAAGCCAAGAACAGTGATAGAAGGAATGGCTTTATACTAAAAGAGGGGAGATTTTGGTTTGATGTTAGGAAGAAATTCTTCACTCACTGGGAGGTGAGGCCTTGCCACAGGCTGCCCGGAGGAGCTGTGGGTGCCCCATCCCTGGAGATGTTCAGTGCCAGGCTGGATGGGGCCCTGGGCAGTCTGATCTGAGGGGAAGCAGCCCTGCACTAGTCTAGGGGTTGGAGCTAGTTTTGAAGTCCCTCCAACTCAAGCCATTGTATGCATCTATGAGAAATGTTCTTGAGGAACTTGAACGTAAAACCATGGCAGCATCTTTATGACCTGACTGAAACAAAATCCCCTACTTGCCCGCTTCCTGTAGGGATGGTTGATAGAAGCTTGAGATGGTTTAATCTAATATGTTTCCATAATGCAGGTTACAGAAATGAACAGAAAATCTCCAGTGAACAAGTGAACAAGCTGACCTGGGTGTTAGAAGCAGTCCAGCAGTAGTGCAGAACTCTGGTTTCTTTTTGGCATGAGAAAATAGCTTATACTGAGCTCTGAAGTGTTGTTTATGCTTGTCAGGAAGTATACTTAACATTCTGGACTGTGCTATAGCTGTGTCTGTAGAATTCTCAGTAAGAATGAGCATCTCCAGCGCTTCTGTTTATACCTCTGTTTCGTTGCTCTTGAAAGGAAATGCACATCTTTTTGCTTACTCTTGTCTTCTCTGCTTGTTAGTCTGAAACTGATCCTGGTGATGTATGTCCCAGATCCTGGCACAAGTTCCTCCTCTACACTTCTCTCTCTATGTCATTCAATTCATCTACTCTGTCTCTTCTATCACTGGATGAATTAAAAATTAACCTTGTTTTACTGGAAAGAAAAACATACAAATTTGTTTTCCCCAACCATCCACCCTTCTCCTGAACTTCTATTACTTATACAGCATATAAAAATGTGCACATCTACTTCCTGAACTTTTTGATTAATTTTGACATATAAGCAATTTTCTTATAGGAAGATGTTCTGCAGCATCTTGGTAGGGAATCATCTGTTCATGAATGTGTTTTCCCTGCAGTATCTTTTATTTTGTGGAACTTCATTTTGACCAATAGTTGCCATTAACCTACTATTTTTCGTACTAACTTCAGAAATTTCAGACATCCTTTTTGCTTCAGTGAGGAACATCAGTATCTTTAATCATATATAAAGATAAATGCAAGCAACTATTTGGCAATATTGAAATAAAAATGGAGCTACTAAAAATAAATTTGAGATAGATCTAGATTAAAATACCTAAATACCTTCATAATTTTGCACTCAGATTTGCAATTTGCAAAATTGCACTCAGATCCCAGAAGCTCTTCTGTTTCACAGTCTTTTCTTGTATTTTTTCCAACACGTACAGCAGCAACCTAAACAGAACTAATAGTTTGGTTTAGCAACTTTGAGTAGTCAGCATTCCTTAGAGGTAGATTTAAATGCAACCAAAACTTGTCTTAAACTACACCAGGGACTTTACCTCCTCAGGGCAATTTCTTTGTTTAGATAAACGTAGTCCAAATTAAAATAATTGTTTTAAGCGTTTTTAAAGATAAATCGAGACATTTTTGCTCCATCAGTGTATCTTGCAGGGGCATCTCCTACTTCAGAATAATGTGGGGAAAGAAAAAAAAAAAAAGAAGCAATAGTATCAGCTTCAAAGTATCGTGCTAATAAACAACTATGTAGGTTACATGAAGCATGGTAATGAACACCACAAGAACAAAAATGCCTTGTCAGCTGTCTCTCAAACCTAGCATTGTTTGAGTAGTCCCTTGACTGGGGTGGTTAAATTCAGGCCACAGGGCAGGTATTCAGTTCCAATGGTACAAATTGTCTCTATTGTCCATGAGGTTCATGAAGCAAGACTTAAAGAAATAAAATGTAGAAAAGATTGTATAAATTTAAATATGCTGTTTTGAAGTCCGTAGTTGTGACTTATGGTGTCTTGTACATTTATGTGGAATACACAGAACCACACTGGAATTAGTTAAGCATTCAAGCAGTCAGCATGCATGAAAGAGGAGTATGGGAAATGACAATAATATTATCTAGATTTTCATAATTGATTTCCCTTATGCATATTTATTAGCATATATATCCTAATTACATGATTACTTTTTTTTTCTAGAACTCTGATCTTAATCAGTACATTGATTAAAGTTTTTAGTTAAGACAAGATGTGAAAGAAAAAGGACGAAATCTAATAAAGTGAATTCGTTTACTTAATTTATAGAGTTAAATTTATACTAGCTTGAGGCATCTTGTGGAAGATATTCAACTTAGACCGTTGAAGGAAAGAAGTAGATGCCCCAGTATCTGCATAGAATGACCCAGCCCAAATAAAGGACACTTATCCCCATAACTCTGTTTGAAACTTAGGCTACTCCAGAGTGTGAGTCACCTCTCCAGAAAGAGATGTCTGTCTCTTCCTCTGAACCTATGTAAGACCAAACAGTAGTAATAGATTTCTGTATCCTTATTTCTTAGAATGCACCAACTTTCATGTAATGTTTTATATGTGGGAAACTCATTCCACAAAATGTACATCTTTGTTTTAAGCTCTTTTTAGGCTAAAGAGATTGAATCTCTCAGAGAAATGCTTTTAGCATCCTTTTCTTCTCTGGAGCAGGAAGTCTTATGTGAAGCTGAGTTTTTCTGTGGCCACAAATACAATTGTGTGATATGGTGATAGTGAAAGAAACTTAATTTTAACGTATCAGATTCCAGGCCTGCCAACTAGAATGTGCACTGATCTAACATTGTTTCAATATTGGATAAAAATCAGAATTCTTGAAACAGACTCTCAGCCCCTTTCCCCCCACCTCCTTTCCTACCCCTAAGGTGTACCTTCATCATTGGTCTACAGAAGTGTTCTTTTTTATTCTGATTTGTACATCACGTGCTTCTACATGGTAGCCCACCTCCAGGAGTGCAGCAGTTTCAGGGTTTATTACATTCAGATATCTGTCACAACAGCAATTTAGTCAAGCATTAGGTGCACATTTGCCAAGAGAATGACAGCATGTGAACATGTGTTTCCAGGGCGTCAACATCTCAGTACCTGTGAATTCTTATGAGTCCTTCTCCCTGAGGATTGAATAATTCAATGTTCTTCGCTCAGTTTGTGTTAAGAATCTTTCCTACAAGCTGCCCAACAAAACTATAAAGAAAAAACAAAAAATCATTTTCTCACCAGCTTTCCTGTTATACACACGGTATCCCATGTTTATTTCAGTATATAAAATTGATACAATGTTATCTGTGGTGTAGTAGGATTGTTCTGCTTTTGTCAAGTAAGAATTGAGACTTTATCATCAACATCTGAGACAACCATCTTCTGATTTTTCAGATGTAATGCATACTTTAGACTTCAATTCTAACACTTTGTAGGACTTCAGATTAGACTCCAGAGCCTCAGCCCAAGCTCTCAGTCAGTGAAGAACATGCAGTTTATAAATACTAAATGATCCACCTTCTAACATACAAGGCCTCTGGGAAAGAAGGAGGGATGGCATCAGACTACAACTGGCTGCAAAGGTCTTAATCAACATTTTTCTTTTAAAGAGTAGAAAAGAAAAGCTTATTTGAGGAAAATACCATCCATCTGGATATTGTGTCATAGGCATGTACAAATAAGATGGCATTAGGTTAGTTCTACACCCAAACCTGGTTTTCATATTCACTGTGCCACCCTAACTTCTTTCTAATTTTCTTTTACAATTTCCTGTCCTGACTTCTTATCAGATTTTCTTAAATCTCAGTCTAACTATGCAATGCCTTCTGTGCCAGTTATGGACCTGGATTGTTCTTTGTTGCCTCATTCAACTTTTCTCATCCACTCCAGCTTTTCCCCTCTTCCTTTGGTCCCTGATGTCAGTGACTCAGTTGTTCCTGTGTTCCACCAAGAAACATCCATTATATTTTACTTTTCCAGTCATTATAAAGTTTCTTATCAGACCCATCTTCCTTCTTCTAAACCCATGAGAATGCAATACCATCCTCCCCTCCAAGGAATTCTTCATCCATTCTCACACTCTTACTTTTCTTCCTTCTCTTCTTTGCATTTAAATTAATTCTTGGATTACAAACGTTTTTTTCTGTATGACAAGTGTAAACACATTTGGTCATAGTTCTGTATCCTGACCTGGACAGTAAAGAATTACTGGGTCAGTACATCTATTATGAACATTGTTCTTCAAATTTAGTGAGAGAGATAGGAGAGTATTAGATGTGTGCTAGTGTAACTTCTAGTTCTCGTGGCGGAACACAGACAACAGAGCCTTTCAAAGACCTAGCATTAGATCATTTAACATCCCCTTTAGTCTCATTATTCAAAGCATTTTGGCAAAGTCTTCCTGCAAAAATCCAGTCAAACAAATATAGCAAAGAAATGTTTAGCCTTAATATGAGTGAAAAATAGTTGCATTTTTTGCATTTAGGTGTGGGTTATGTTAACTTCATTCAGTATATGATAGTGTCTGGATCATAAATACATTGGATTCTGCTTAGGGAAAATTAATTTTTCCCCTGAAAAAGGCAGGGGATGAAGATTTTCTTCAGTGCAGTTCCCCTTGGTGTGTAGCCAGTGTTTGAGAGTCGATGAGTCTCTTGTTTGTTCAAGGACTCCCTTGCAGGAGGATTTATTTTTGGTCAGAGAGCATGTAAGTTGACATGCATTGCAGAAGTCAGCAAAGCTTCTCTTCAGGTTCATATCGTTGATGCTCATATTGTTGGAGCTAAGCTTTCTACTTGTTATCTGTAGGTTAGATCTGTAGTCCAGATATTATCAATTTAGAGAAATATTGATGAATACTCTTGCTTTGCATGGAAGAAGAACATCTAGAAGTGTCTCCAGAAACTTATTAATTTCTGTCCCACCATTTGCATCTTCAGTAGTCAAAAAATACTTTTACTATTTGTACCAGAAAGTCAGGAGAAGGGCCAATAGCATGATAATAGTGGATTTCTATCCACCCTCTTCTGAAGTCCAAATGCTAGCTTTAGGATAGGTATTGCTGCACTTTAATGGTGTACAAAGAAGTACACTCCCACCAACAAATGAGTTGGTATTTCTTACTGTCATCTCAATTATTTCACTAATTAGGAACAACAGAAAGCGAAATGAGCCTCTTGTTTTTCAAAGGTCTTGAGAACTGTGTCAAGACCTTTCTCTAAATCACTGAAATGCTGCAGATGAGAAGCTGTAGTAGCAGGTGAAGATCTCGTATCTGAAATGATGCTCCACAGAAAGTGTATATAGCTCTGATGTTTACCATAGCTGGGGTTTATTAGCATTTACCTTACCTAGAGTGTATTTGTGCCTAAAGGAACAATGCTTTGTTGTGAAGCCAGGATTAACCCTCATTCCCATAAATTCAGGGAGGGAACATCTTTAAATGTTCATTAAACTGGCCATGAAGGGAGCTTTCTCTGTCAGTTGCAGTTGATGCTATCTCAGTGGTACCCCCAAGCAATCTCTCCCTGGCTGTTTGAAAAGCCTTGTTTTGTCCTACCTGTACCATATCCCCTGCCACAGATAGTGCTGTAAAGCAGGACTATCCTCTCCTCGAATGATACATTTGTGGCTATATTATTCAAACTAGAATAGCTAAACAGCAGCGCTTAATGAACATAGTGAAAATGTTTGCTAGACAAAGTCAAAGACTGTTTAATAATGATTTCTACAGATTAGTCATGTTAGTTTTTGCCTTGTTGTTGCTGAATTTGTTTGGGAAAAGGGTTGTTCTACTGAACCTCTCTCTCTTACAACTTTTGAGGGCTTATTTTGACCTTATCCCATGGTCTTTCCTGCACAACAGGGCATAAACAGACATTCATTCATTGCACATAAAATACCTGGTAATGTAGACATATGAATACCGTACATCAATAATGCAAGTAATACATTACATTACCAAGTAATGCATTACACTGCCAAGAAACAATAATCCTAACCCTAATATCATGAGAAAAAATATAGTATGAAATAATGTATTCATTGTACAAGATTCTAAAAATGACTAACTCCAGGTGCATTCTGAAACTGTTATAGTATGAATATATTTTTCTGCTTTACTACAAATACAAACTAGTATGCAATATTTTGTGCTTAAGCCACCGACATAAATAGAAGCTAATGAGTAAATTTAATTTAATAATTAATATGGTACTTTGTTTTAGAAATGAGTCCACTAATTAATATTTTCTTATTACAGATAAAACTGTGGTACGACAAGGTTGGTCACCAGTTAATAGTGACAATACTGGGAGCAAAAGATCTTCCTTCGAGGGAAGATGGGAGGCCAAGGAATCCTTATGTTAAAATTTACTTTCTTCCAGACAGAAGGTAAGGTGAACAGAAATACAATGTTTGAGTAAGAATTAACTAAGCTTACCTGTCATACACTTATGGAAACATATTACAGTTTGAATTTTCTTAATTGGGCATGCTGCGTAACAGCAGCGTGTCTATGGACAATGAATACTAACTGACTTTCACTGGCTATTTTGTTAAATACTGAATGGAAAAGTAAAGGCAGGCATAAAACATTGCATGCGAAATTGTTATGCATGTTTTTAGTGTTCTATAATACACGTGTTTCCTATGACTGTTATTCCTGCTGCAAAGGTAGGTTCACAGATTTCTAGACCGATCAGTCCAGCTGTTTGGTTTTTCCCATTTAAAGCAGGAAAAAAATGTACAACTGCAACCCACGGATTTTTTTATTTTTTTTTTAAATAATTGGTGTTTCACAAGAATTGTTTCACCTTCTTCCTATGTATGTGAAATGTTCAGAACATTTTTGAAATTATTCCATGCTTTCTATCAAACATGTAAGAATCAGCAAGTTGTCATACGGCTGGAAAATTCATTTTATTTTCCTTAGAAGTAAAAGCTATGTAAGCAAAATATATTTCTTAAGAGAAGAAAATGTGCTAGAGGTAAGATAAATAAGTCAAGTGTTTAATTAGATGAAAACACAGAATTATCTTTGATTAAATAGATTTGAATGGAAAAGTTTGTTCAGTGTAAATTATTTCAGTTTTCAAGGGTAAACAAATTTTTATTGTAATAAAATAATTGCATAATTTGGTTTAATAATGTGTCTAAAAATATTATGTATTAGTTAATGTTGACCCAGTTTCTAAGTAACTGTTCATAAATACAGTAACTATATTACAATCGCAAGTACTTTCAAAGAATGCAAGTACTTCATTGCCATATTAAAAAATCCACATTAATTTTAATGCCACAGCTGCATGGGGAAATTGGAAGGTTTAAAATTAAGCATTATTCTGAGAACTCTTCTCGATATTGTCAATAGAAAGAGTGTGGGTGTTTTCTAGTGAAATTCATTTTCATCAGAAAATATGAGTTCTTTCAAACAGAAATGTTCTGGAAAACACATTGCTTTCAACAACACCCTTGAGCCTGACCCAGGATTCCCATGCTAGCCTTGCATAAGGCTCCAGAAAGTCAGGCTCACCTCATGGTGGAGATCTGCCTTCAACCTGGTGACCCAGAGGATTGTCTTGGAAGCTTTTTTGAGAGTGCTGTTGCTGACAGTGTTGCTGGAAGAGTTTATGTAACATATTCCTGGGGCTTCTGGTGCCTTAGCTGGCTTGCTTATCTAGAATGCGTATTTTTGCTGTGTCCAGTGTTGCTTGAGCATGCATAGTACTACTGGTCTATGACTCATGGGAATCCTATCAATAAAACTACAGATATTTATGAAAAATCCATTTTTACTGTTTTCAAAACAAATATAGAAAGCCATTTCTTTTTTTTCAGGGAATTTCTTTAAATTGGAATTGACATGTAAACTGTGAAATCAGCTAACTTCAGAGTTTAATATCAAGTTACAAATTATCCCCAGTGTATACACTGAACTTTGTTGTATCAAGAAGAAATCCTGGCATTCGTCATCAGAGTATTTCCATAACAATACACAGTGTGCTGTTGGTTTAAGATTTGCTTCTTTCCATGATACGGTTATTACAGATTATATTTGATTGATTTTATTTTTTTGGTTTTTTTTTGCAGTGATAAAAACAAAAGAAGAACAAAAACAGTAAAGAAAACATTGGAACCCAAATGGAACCAGACATTCATTTATTCTCCAGTTCACCGGAGAGAGTTTAGAGAACGAATGTTAGAAATTACTCTTTGGGACCAAGCACGAGTTCGGGAGGAAGAAAGTGAATTTTTAGGAGAGGTATTCAATCATTGGTACTTGTTATAAGAATACATTAGTCCTCATGTTCACAGTGAGGATACAGTATTTTGTAATAAGGTCATTTTTAGTTAAGCAAAGATGCTTAAAGTTGTTAATTTGTCCTTATTTTGTTAGGTTGTACTTGTCATGTGGTACTGGTATGAGATTCTGTATTTCTTCTGTTTGAGTAACAGAATGCACACAGTTTCTCAGTTTGTTTATGTTTATTCTATTATTCCATTATTATTATTATATATATAATGTTATGTGTATATGTATATATATATATAAATATTATTCTGTTATTATAGAAATGTTTATTAAAGTCCTCATTTCACGTACTTTAATTTTAACAGAATATTTGAATATTGCTGACCTTCACTCTCTACAAGTTGATTGAATACTTTTAAGATTGTTGTAAAGTAATAAAGGCTGTGTGAAAATTATTTGATGTATTTATTATTATAAAGGCATAGAAAATGCCTTCTTGTAGAGTGCAGGATTTTAATAACACTTTTAAAAAGCAAATGCATTAACTTAAAAGACAAAGTCTTTAACAGTAAGGAAAAATTGTAATAAAATTTATGAACGTACATATTTAAGAATGCTGTTATATGACGGTTTCCTACTTTTAATGCTTTTTTTTTTTTTTTTTCTATTTTAGATTCTTATTGAGTTAGAGACAGCACTGCTAGATGATGAACCTCACTGGTACAAACTTCAAACACATGATGTCTCTTCATTGCCACTTCCCCATCCCTCACCATATTTGCCACGAAGACAGCTCCATGGCGAGAGTCCCACACGGAGGTTACAAAGTAGGTTGTTAGCTTTATCCATCCATTGTTTGTTTGGATGAATGTGTAAAATATGTTAAATTTTTGTAGATGGCTTCTGACGGAATTTGTGTGTTCATTTGCAGCTGTTATGAATCAAGTCATTTAGGATTTCATTTGAGAGTCTGAAATGTTACAAATGGTATTATTGAACACTGTGCAATACAACATTGTTATCTTATGAGACAACCTGGTTGCTCTTTTTATCTTAAAGTCCGATCTCCCATATTACTTTTATTTTTTCACAGTTTAACCAAAAGTGAAAGTGCGGTAATTTTCTCTTTAGGTAAAACTTGTTAAAGTAACCTGGATATAATAAGATGTGTTATGGAAGCAATGCTGTGGCCTTTTGCCTTGTTTTAATAGTTTTATGTGGTTACGTTCACAAATGGAATGTCTCTTGTATTACTATTTTATAGAGTTTGGTGGACTTGATTCACAATAGTTTCATGTTACCAGTAGGTATTCTGAAAATAGAATATCTGAAAATAGAATATCTACGGTGTGCTAATAGAAGTAGATACATAAGAATAGGACACTGTATGGTGAAAATCTGTTTCCTTAATGCTGTGTTGTTTCTCTAGTTTAACTGCTCACTGCTCTCAGTGATTCAGAGCTATCTTTCATTGAATGAACAATACAAAGTGTCAAGTGACACTGTGAAAAATCTTTTATTATTCTTAAAGATAATTTGTGCAGGAAAATGAGGGGGAAAACTGTTTCCAAGAGTCTTTGAATTTTATTTGGACATTGCACATGGCTGTGTATGTGTGTTTGTGGTAACACCCACAAACTCACAGAAGCTTATGCCTGTGTAGGCTCACAGATAAGCTTGCGTATTTGCTGTGTTTTCTGTGGACCCTCTATTAATTGCTTTCTGGTACGTAAGTATTAAAAGTAGTTGGCAGCTTTTGTGTCTGTGCACTAGATGGTAAGAAGAACTAAAATGCTCCATATCATAATGTTGTGAGATAGTTACATTAACTGGGAGTTGAAGTGCATAGCCTTCAAGTTGTAAGATTATACAGACCCTCAAAAGAGCGAAAGAAATACTGTTTAACAGATAAGGAGCACTTTTTCAATTAATTTATCTTCAGTCTTGTCAAGGACCATAACTGTTCTTTATGTTTTCTTCAATTCCTTTTTCTCTGTACTTTCTGCCATCTTGCCGCACTTATAGTAAGTTGTCTGCCATGTAAAAATACTTGCAGGCCAGTTGGACATTTCAGTATCTATTTGCATTTGAAATTTGTAAAATGTTCATTTAAAAAAAAAAAAAAAATCCATCTTGAAAACAAACCCTCTTTCTTTATAACAATTCCCATCTGTGCAGTAAGTAAATTCCCTGAAGAATGAATGAAGTAGTAAATGATTTTGGAAAAGATTAGTAGTGGAACTTGTTTACAGATCTGTTCAGTGGTATTATTATGAAATTTGATAGTCAGTGAGGTTTTAATACTGTGCAAAGCGTAAAAATCACACCATTGATGAAATGAGGAGGAAAAGGAAGGACTTAGTAAATCTTCAGTTTTAAGTTTGAAATCCTGCTTTTCAGTGAGGGATGATTCAGTCTTATTCCCAGAGCTGGATGCCTCATGATGTACAAAATTTAGCCAAAGGCGTATTGTAAGCTATTGGCAGGGGGATTTTTCTGATGCCTTATGATATGCACTTTCCTACTGAGACTTGGATTCCATGAGGAAAGATATTCTCTAGTGTTCTGGGAATGTATTTGCTTCTTGTATCCTTTTGTATTATGTATTATTTCCAGTTTGAAAATATTGTACTACATGAAAAATAGAGAAGAATGTCTTTTGGAATTAAAAGCAGAAACAGATAATTGCACCAGGTATCCTCTAAAAATCCCTTCCCAACCTAAACTACAGTGGACTGACAAAGGCCAGACAGTGCATCTTATGACTTACACCTTTAATACATTAATAGCATCAAATAGAAGCTTGTTGCTTCTACTGTTTTTCGGAGGCCCAACACCCCTGCAAAGCAGGTTTCCTAGATCAGGTTGCACAGGTAGGTGTCCTGATGGGTCTTGAATACCTACAGAGAAGGAGACTCCACAGCCCCCCCAGGCATCCTGTTCCAGTGCTCTGTCACCCTCACTGGGAAGAAGTTCTTATGCACATTTGTGTGGAACATCTGTGCTTCAGTCTGTGGCCATTTCCTCTTCATAGCCATGCACTGCTGAAAAGAGTCTTGATAAGTACTTGATTGTATACCCCTCAAAATTGCTAGTGTGAGAAGTACAGATATATTTTGAATTACAGGATTGTTTATTGTTTGTATAAATATGAATGTACACACCTGAGCTTTCTTGTTTGTCAAATGCATATGTATAAAGGCAGTGTTAAAATGTTTTTCTCTGAAGGTAGCTTAAAAGAACTACCTACACTTACCACTTACTGCTATTCTCTTTTTAGTATCATTGAATTTTGGTGTTCTGAAGATGAGCAAATTGTCAGTCCTGAAGACTGAACTCCCATGTTTACAGATAGCCAGCAGCACAGGGTGAGCTTCTCACAGAGTCCCATATGCAATGTCTTCCATGAACCAGCATTCAAAGAGAGTCAGTAGCTTAGTTTCTACTTCTTCTTAGCTCTCAATATCTTGGAGTGGGCATTGTGTTGTGGTGTAGAGTGATAAAAGCCAGCTGTTCACCTTCTCTTGAGATTAATTTTTGAACTAGCTTCAATTTTTTAAAATATTTTACATAGTATTTGCATACATCAAGAATTCCAGGCTTCATTAAGTGGAGTTGTAGGCCAACTGAAGCTCTTTTTATATTACCTCTGAAAAGAGACCCTAAACAGCAAAATTATTTTAAAAAAAGATTTTAGTATTCCTGTAGTTGCTGAGGCCACAGTATTGATTTTCTTTCTCGTGTTAGGTAAGAGACTTACTACAGGTTACACTGAAAATTGAATGTGGTTTGGAAACTGCATTGACTCAATTACAATCAGTGGGTTGTCTGCAGTGTTTTTGACATGGGGCTGAAAATCAAGAGGAATTACTTTGTCCCCAGGTCCCAGAATGGAGAGAGCAGACACCAAATTGAATCTGAGAGATTCTTATTCAATCTTTTAAAGTTATGTTCACATAATATTTACATTTGTGCATTGTGGGCTGATAATGCTTAGTTGATAAAAGATACTGGGCTACTATCACGTGTTTTGAAGTACAACAGTTTTCTTCCTGTTGTTCTGTATTAAACTCTGATTTTTTATTTTTTATTAAGTATCTTCCCTTATTTTGTTTAACTACAAGAATTTTAAGGTTTCCCGGTTACCTAAGATTAAAGCATAACTGTCACTAGTTCTAAGTCAGAGTTTGCAGCTTTAAAGGCAAATGGATGGAATTATTGATCTACATAGCAGACAGTGTAGTCAGTCAGTGCTTATAAAAGCTAAATGCCAAAAGAAAGGAAGAAATGTGAGAAACAGTAAAAACAGACGGTTTCAGGTCCCTAGTTACAGCATAGGTATGCAATGGAAATAGAGTTTTTAATTATCATGAGAATCATAGATTCAACAAGGTTGGAAAATACCATCAAGATCATACAGTCCAATTGTTCACCTAACACCAGTATTTCCCACTAACCCATGTCCCTTAGTGGCACATCTGTACGTCCCTTGAACACCACCAGGGCTGATGACTCCACCACGTCCCTAGGCAGCCAGTGACAATACTTGACCACTCTTTCTGAGAATAAATGGTTCCCCAGGCACAACTTGAGGCCAACCCATCTAGTCCTATCGCTAGTTACATGGGAGAAGAGGTTGACCTCCACCTCACCTTTCAGGCAGTTGTAGAGAGCAATGAGGTCTCCCCTGAGCCTCTTCTCCAGGTTGAACAATCCCAGTACCCTCAGCTGCTCCTCATAAGATTTGTGCTTCAGACCCCTCACCAGCTTCATTGCCCTAAATACACAGTGAATGCACAATATTGTGTTTTAAGCATTCTCCATCATGGAAAAGTCGTGAATCTACGTGCAATAAACTCTTCTGAAAATATTGTCTACAAGATTACAGAAATGGCGGTGTTTGGAAATCAGAGTCTTAAAGTCCAAAATGGTTAACAAAATGGTGTTTCATCCAGATCTGAACACCAGAAAAATCAGTCAGAATCAAAATAACTGTTAATAAGAAAACTGTGAAGTAGCTTTCTTCTAAGTGATTTGAGTTTTGTTACTCTGGGGTTTAAAGTCATTGATAACTTTATTTGCTGACTTTCTTGACTATTAAACAAGAGATGGAAGAGTGATTATTGTACCAGTTTTTTTCCGGGGGTGCAAATAGAGGGTATTTACAAAAGAAAAATACAAAAGAAATATGCATGTAGCAATTGTAAAGCCATGTATAGCATTACTTTTCCAAATTGTATGCATTTGTTCAGAGAGGAATGAAAAAAAATTCATAGTGTGTAAGCAAAATATTCTGAATAATATGGTCAGCTTTATTCCTTTGATTTGACTTCAACGTGCTAAAAATTATCCCATACAACTAGAAACACCAAATGAATAGACTGAATTCACAGAGCACTTCTTCGCCATATTGCTTATTCATTTTTGAAAAAAAACTTTTTTAGATGGACTTGTAATTGCTGGTTGCCAAGACTTTTTATGGACTTATTCATATTCAGTGACTGTATCATCAAATCAAAGATGGATTGAGTGCTTTTATCTGTCATGTCAAGTCCTCTCTTCCATTATCCGATGGTTAAAATGTCAAGTCTACATCCTAAAACATAAAGAGCTAATCATGGTAGAATCAAAATAATTGAAGTTTAATAATAATTAATTACAGTGCATCTGAAACGTGAGGCCCTGCATTGCAAAACTGTGTATTCCAATGAATGCTATAGAGTTCTCTGGAACTCAGAATCTTACTTTGAGAAGCAGGATCCTGTTGTCTCAGCAATTTCCTTTTAAAACGCTGTGGATATCATAAGTCTGTATGATACTTTTAAATCAATGTAAGTGCATCTTAGATGAGGGCATCATAATAATGCTTTTTACTAATAGGTAAGCAGGTTGTGCTTAATGGAAACATACATCAATTACTTTTTTTTTCAAATTATAATATGGAGCATTTTATGGTCAGTGGCACAGAATATGAACGGTGAATATTTTATAAGAAGTTTACCCTAGAGAGGCAATGGAACTTATATTTCTCTTTCATGCTTTCTCCTTAATTTTTCTTTCTTTTTCTTTTATGAAGCACAGGCCTTGGGCATGTTATCTTTGTTTGCATGCATTGATGTTTTCTTCATAGAATATGGATATGCACATATATATATACACCAATATGAGATCTATTATGCACCTATGATTTAATTATATTTATTGTACATCTATGGTTTATTAAATACTTTAATAAAAAGGTATTTAACATGATACAGGGGTGTCTGAAAAGGCCTTAAACTATCAAAATATTTTTATTTTTCCCAATTAAAAAAATATTTAAGAAATTAATTATTTCATCCTAAAAAAATAAAAATAAACTGTATTAAATTGTAATTAAACTACAAAAATATTTCAAATTCTATCAACACTGCAGCAGTTTATGGGAATTTGAATATTGCTTATAATACTGTTGCTCTGTTTCCTTGATAAAGTTGTGTTATCAAACTACACTTTCGACATGTAATGATAGAAAAATAATGTTTTCTGTTGAAACAGCATGATCTGTAGGGCAAAGTAACCTTGTCAGGCAGCAGATAAGTAAACAATTGGGTCAAATTAAAGAAGATTCTAAACAAGAGTGATACATGAAGTAGCTTTCTTTTCTGGCTAAAGTCATTGTACATTTTTTAAATTGTTTTGCATAATAAACTCTTATATAACTGTAAAGGTTCTGGTGAAATGTTCAAATGAGTTGCATATCACCCATTTTCCTCTCTGTGTTGCAACAAAATGGAGAAAAACATGGCTTCCCTAGTCCTTGTTCCATTATAATCTCACTATTTCTATATTCTTGTCTTCTTAAAGAAGCTCCATAATTTTCTAGATCTTTCCAAAAGTTGCATTCAGAAAACCCATCCTTTTAAATTATATAAATTTCTAGACTGTGTGAAATGGTTTATTTTTAACGACATTCTTGGACCTTTGCTGGAGGAAACTAAAAAACTTTCCCATATTCCCTTTTTCGTAATTTTCTAGCCAATGATGAGTCAATTTTTCATGCAATTAATAACTGGAATAGACTTGTGCCAACAAATGCAAATGCTAGAAAAAATGTAACCATTGAAGCTCAGATCTAAATGTTTGTAAATCATTCTGAGAAAATCCTGATAGTTGTATTTGATATTAATGGAATTCTAAAGCTAGGTAACAGAAAGTAATTGTTTATCAAGAAATACAATTTGAAGATAGAGATTTGAGATTTGCAGGTAGTAGATGATTTAGTGATAATGTACACATATTAAACAGTATGTAGCCCAATGTCAGAAAAACTCCAGCTTGCCAGAAGGAACCTGGTTCTCTAGTACATTCCTAATAGCACTGGTTGGCAAGAAATTGTCATTTTCCCTTTTTCTCTAGCAATGTCATATCCTATGGTCTGCTACACTTAATCAAATGGTGTCTGTGATCATTGCAATAGCTAACTGATAATTGTAAACTGCTGCCCACCTGTAAATAGTTAAAACATTCATAAGGTCTCACTAACAGCCAGAGCATATTTGTATTAATTTGACATCCTGGCTTCTTCCTGTTACCTAATGGAAGCCACATTTACAAAAGCAAAGTAATATTTTACATTTTCATTAGTGTCCATTGTTTTGCATACTCTTTGTGCTGCCACGTTTAGGAATACTAACATGATTGTACAGAAAGCTGAAATAACTCAAAGAGCCAGACTTACATAATGAAAATTATTACCAAAATCCTGCAAATATATAATCATTTCAATCATCAAACAAATCACTGACTAGCTGGAGACCAAAGATTGACTTTAACATCACTACTGAATGATCACTACTGACTATTTAAAGTAGTATTCGTAGCTGCCTTTCAGGAAAGTTCTGCTGATAACTTCTGCTAAAGTGCCAACAGCACCATACAGTCACTTAAGGGTAGCAACTTGTTTAATTAGTTGAGTATACGTTTTGCCCTTAAAAAGTTGAACGCTTGCTTACAGTAAATAAGCAGCTGTATTGGAGAATTTGAGATGACTGACCTCCTGTAGTCCTCCATTACTACAGAATATAAATGTCAAACAAGAAGTGATTGGTGTTTTTGTGGTTTAATTCCTCAAATCTGATTGAGCTTTTTGATTTTGGAATATGGCCTAAAGTATCAAATTATTCATTCTGCAGAAGCAGTTACGATGAAGTTTAAGGTTCTAACCATCCCTGTTACATGTAGTGATTCATGGAATTTTCCCTGACACTACTTCATTTCAATATTTGTTTTCCAGATAAAGGCTTATATTCATATAATTCAGGTAAACTTTCAGCATATCAGAAATGCTTATTGCTTCCACATACATGCAAAATTTAATTTGATATTTTATTGTTGTGCTTTTGCTACCTATTGTGCAGATGCTAAGTTGCTTCAATGTTCCTTGGCTTTACATGTCTGCTTTTCAGCCATAGGTCCTTTGTTGGCTTTGTTTCTCCACTCATAACATCTCAGTATTGATATTAGAGCAATACGATACCATTTTACTTGCTTTGTCTGCCTTTAATTTAGGTAGAGCTTTGATAGGTAAACAAACTGTAGTAAGCTTTATTAACTGTACTAGGAAAATGCTATTTTGCTTAAGCTTTGTTTAAAGGATCATTGTTGTATTATAGTTGTTTGAGAACTAATATAAGTATTTTTAGAATGGAAGCATGGGGTAAGTGAAGTACTACCAAAATCACTACTCATATTGATACATGTTTTTACAGTTTAGCATTGCTTTAAATTCCCAGTTATGAATCCAGTTATTATATCTGAGAAGTTTCCCTTAATTAAGCATAAATAAATTCATAATGTCAATTTTCTACAAGCTTAAATTTCATAGCACTTTTCATGTGGGACTTTTTGCAGTCACTGTGGTTTTAATTATGAGAATCTCATTGAGAATTGGTTCATTTAATTATCTTTCAGTTAAGTTTAAGAAATGAAGCACGCGTTCTTAAGAAAACAGAATCAATGCTATCATAGAAAGGAAAAAGAAATGACAGAATCGTGGAATTGTGGAATTGCCCTTTTTACCCTTATTCTCCCACATTTTTTCCAGTCTGCTCTCTCGTGAAATATCCCTAGATCCCTCTCATGTCTTGAATTTTCACTTGGGAATGGAACATGTTTTTTGTGACTAATGTGATTTCACCACTTGTGCTCAAATTTTACCTTTATTTTGTTACTTTTTCTGATTCCCATATCTTTTTATTTCTGCAACCCTTTTCAAAGATCTGTAGGAAATTAATCACATTTGGTATTTAAACCTGTCTGACAATTTAGATGAAACTGATCAAAAACTTAAAAAAAAAACACTGGAGGAAGTGACAGATTGACATGCAGTGAGACTGCATGATAAATTAGTTCGAATGAAGAACCCTCAGGCACAAGTTGGATGAATATGAAAGAGTAAATTCTTAAGACAGTTGTTGTAAGACTGATTTTAGGGTTGCTTATGTGTCAGCTTTGAATATATAAAAAACAGCGGTAGCAGTAAGCTGCTCTGAGTGGTTGTAAAGGCCTTTTTTGAGCTTCGGGGAAGGAGATCATACAAGCATGCTTCAGTACTCTGTTCCCCCTAATAGTTCACCAAACCTTGTAAAATGTTCCTACATTGTAGTGGATAGGATCCTCTCCCTGGGAGCTTGGTCTGCTTTCTCTTTCTTTTCTTTCCACAAGATGAAAAGAATTTCTGAGCCAAAATATCTGACATTCTTTCTCTATTTAAGCTGACACCTTATTCTTGTTACTCATTTCATCTATCTGTGTCAGTTCTATGTTGGTTGGTCAAATAGACTTTGATAGAGTTTAGAATCTCACTTGCTGCTCTTATCGTCAGGCTTATACCAGAAACAAGTGTTTTCCATATTTTTTTTATTCAGAAGTTATGAACTGCTAACATCCAGTTATCAGACAAAATGGTAATAATATCTCTAAGAGTAGCTTAATAATAACTTGAATATTCAAGTACAGTGTCAGTGAGGCTTAATTACCATCATTCTTCATGTTTAAAATACATCAAAGACATACAAACCATTGTCATGAGTGAGTGCACTTATTTGACACACTCAGCGTCCCAGGTATTACAAGCTCAAGCTCTTTGCATAAGTCTGAATTTGATAGAAAGGATTTCATCTTCTTACTCTTGAAATATGCAACCGTATTTTATAACATATTGGTCAAACATTTTAAAATATGCATTAAATATGCATTGAAAACACTAAACTGCAGCCTCGTTAGCTGTGTTCCTTTGGAATAGCTTGTTGATGAGAGACTTCATTGTCACACTACCCAGAAAGATTATGAGAAAGACTATGAGTGCTTTCTTTGTTTTATGGACAGTGGTTGAAATTACTTGATATGAAAATAAGATAAGTGGTATTTGGAAAAGACATGGTTAAGGAGGGACTGCAGCCTACATATTCAAATTCACATTGTCAGTAGATTAAAAGCAGTATTACCAGCTAGAATGCATAGCATATGAAATTGCTCTTGGAAAATTTATGAGAAGTCTTGAACTATGATGCCAGCAATTACACTTGTATTTTGGATACTCAGTTCAATAAAGGATTTTGACCTGTGGACCTTCTAATCTGTTCAATTTCTGATGTTAATGGAAGATACTGTAAATAAGTTTAATGTGATTAATTTGCAAAAGTTACATATTCCAGGAAGTAATTCTTGACATTACAGATTTAATAGACATGTTTTTCTTCCTCTGTCCTTCCTGAAAACATTGATTTCCAAGGACAAAGACAAGTAAGAAATCTCAATTTAAATGACTTCTAACCAGTGTTTAAAACCACATTTTAAAGCTGTTAAAAGACACAGGCCTCTTTGCAGGAGTAGCAGCTGGAGAAAGCTCTGAAACATGGTTCTTCTTTCTCTGTGCCCATCCTTAGGGCAGGTCTTGATTCTGGGCCATTCAACTTCCCAGTGTCCTGTCTTTTCCCTGCAGCTTAGTTGTGTGCTGAGATTGAAGGCAGAATTCTGTATATGAAAAGAGAAGACATTCTCTAGATCCTGAAAGTGGATTGAGGAAAATCTGGGAAAAGGTGTAGGGGGGCTTGAGGGGACAGAAAGAGAGACACTTGTATTTTTGTTTCCCAGTGGAAGTCTTCAGTCCCCTGTGACAACAGTTGGCTATTTTATCCTCAAAGAAGTGAATTTTTCCTCTAGGTTATGAAAGGTGATATTCTAA
The DNA here is from genome assembly GCF_054131305.1 of Coturnix japonica. Classification (NCBI taxonomy): domain Eukaryota; kingdom Metazoa; phylum Chordata; class Aves; order Galliformes; family Phasianidae; genus Coturnix; species Coturnix japonica. The sequence continues at coordinate 17,816,845 of NC_140664.1, read as the reverse complement.
AAATATGTTAAAGTGAATATATTCAGCTGTAAAGATAAATAAAATCAGCCTCAGTTGTAATTAATTAATTCAGGGAAGAGCTAGGTGATGAGTCAAGTCATAGTTCACTCTTTCATGTCTTTCACAGTACAAACCCTTTCAGGCACTGATGTGATGATGAGCACCAGTTGCCTGGTCTTCCCATTCCCCAGTCCTTGATTAGCAGCAAAGCCTGAGAGCTGCTGTTGGTGTCTCTGCACAGCAGCTGTTGTTCGGCTTCCAAGGCAGAGCCAAGGTTACCAAAGAGGCCAGAATGACTCTGCTCTACACCCCTTTGGGAAGTTCTGCCTCGTTCCCAGCCAAATCCCAGCCAGACTAATGGGACGCTCTTGCTCAACTATTTAGTCACAAATATAATTCATCTTATTTAATCATGTGGATTTGAGCTTGTGGTTAAGGGGAATAGAGGCTGATGGCCCTGATTCTTCTTCCCCACTGGCATGTAGATCACCATAGCATAACAAACAGAGTAGATAAACACTCTTTCTTTGTAGGGCAACAAAGATGTTCATTGGGTCTCTATACTACAATTAAAAAAAAATCATCAGACTGAATATCTTCCTAGTTAAACTTCATTGCTTTATAGAAATTATCCCGATTAGCAGAAAGTCCATTAGGATGAAAACTTTCCCTTCACTCCTGCTCTCATGTTCAAGGATTTCTTAAGCGCTCATTGTAGATACTTATTTTTTCTTGTTTTAAAGAAATATTATAGTTGTTTGTTCTTGCATTTAAACACACCTTTCCCTCTCCTCAGTGTCAAGTGGCTAATCCAAAGCACTTAAAATAAATAGAATTAATATTAATAGCATGTAAGAACTGAAAGACATTGGAAACCAAGAAATTACTTTTATTGTAGAGAGAAAAGTCATCAACCTTTTTTTTTGCATTTAACTAACAACAATTTATATTATTTTCTTGAAATAATGTGACATAATGACAGTCTGGATTGTTCTGATAGGAAGTAAAGTGCACATGTTACACTTCCACCATTTTTTAATTGAATAACTTCTAACAGAATGATTTTTATCCAAAAAGAAATAGTGTGAAGTATGGTTTACAATTTCATATGCTGACATCTTGACTGCCCGGGTCATTTCTGAATTCTCATAAGGGTGCAGAATAACTAGAAAAGAAACAAACAAAGGCAGCATGAGCAATCAGATGCAGATTCATGGGATGTTTTGCATGTGTAGAGGAACTAAACAGCAATACTTAGTGCCCTCCAAAAAGACTGTGAGATGGAGATTACAGAACTCTGATTCGTGTTGCACACCAAAGTTTAGAGGCACTGTCTGGCACTGTGCAGTGGCAATGAAGTGGAGGGAATCTACTTCACACAGTATATAATTAGAGTGCAGGACATAATGACATAGTATATTAGAGAGACTAAGAGATACCTGACTCAGATAGAAATAGGAATTTCTGAAGGATGGGTTTGTTAGTCACTGTTATGGTAAAGATAGCTTACTGGAAGTCTCAGTTGCCAAGACCACTGCTTGCTGAAAGCTTGAAGATGCAGTTGGGAAGACAGTTCTGCAGCCCTTGTCAGCAGACTTTACAGTAAGGAAGAACCTTCCTCTGTACATCAGTAGACGCTAGACTGTCTGGTAGACAGCAGCACTTTTTATGGTACAAATAATTTCTCATGTAATAACATTTAAAATTGAAAACTTTTTATTTTTGCATAACCCTCGGCATTCATTCTCTGAGTATTCTGCTGGGAGGGGAGGCTGGGTATAATTCTGTGCCAGTCACCCAAGTAGAACATTGATCCTGCTTTGTCCTGAGCTGCCTTAGGTTTACTCTCAGTTTTTACTTGTTTTTTTTTTTTTTTTTCCCATTTGTTTTTTAGGATAAATCATCCTATGGCAGGATTAAAAAATCTTACACATAATTGAACAGTCAGATTAAACCTCCTACCTACTAGTTACCTATTTTTAGACATCTAGAGAACTGGAGCAGACACACCATTGTGCAGAACAGGGATTCTCACAACTAAAACTTGTAAATGAGTAATCATCATTGCCATTTTGACATACCAGTGCTTTGTCCTGATGGCAACAATCAAATGCTGTTCAAAAGTTGTCATGGTAGACAGAAGAAGGATAAAGCTAAACAAATTAATGTATGTATTTGTCCTACATGACCTAAATTTTTGTGCTAATTGTAGATGTAGGATCTACTTTTGCCAACTAAGCTCCATCTACTTTGACAGGTGCGCTCCTGTATAGCATTTAATAGCTTATATCGTCCAAACTGTCACAGGGAGATTTTGTTTTTCAGAACGCACTTCATGTGTGTAGCAGCCTTTTCACCTGTTAATGCTTACTAAATCCCCAAAGATAATACTGCATTCATTTGATATGATCATTACCATTCATTTTTTTCTGGTACTCAGATGCTCTGGGAAGGGGTGATGCCTTGTATGTGAAAATTTGGAAGACGAATATTGTGGTACTCGCTTTGATATGGAACTAATAGATATATGTATGAAGTATCTGCAAGCAACATACAAGTAATGTTGCAGAGCTGTATTTCACCATTTCTTTGTATGTTACATTGAACATTTAGATGAGAATAGTTGGTACTATAATACATTAGCAATAGTATAACATCAATAATATGCTTTACATTGATATTAATGCTTAATTATCTGATATGAGATCTTGTTATTTATTCATAGACTGGCTCAAGATCGTTCTGCTTTACAGGAAGATAACTGATGTATGGTTTTTTTTGTTATTTTGACAGGATCCAAAAGAATCAGTGACAGTGAAGTCTCTGATTATGACTGTGATGATGGAGTCGGTGTGGTTTCAGGTATTACTTTCTAAATTTATTCTTTTGAGTTTACTAGAAATCTTTCTTGTTTATGATTTATTATTATGAAATTTGTAACGACTTTCTGGTATAAAAATAAACTGAACCTAGGAGTGTGTTTTTCTAACGTATATGAAATAAGTATTGTGGTTAATGTATGTTTGACCATAAAAATGATCAACGAGGAAAAAATCAATGTGTAAATTTTCGCGTTGCTTTTAAAAAATGATAAAAATAGAATTAAAGTGTTTTTTGTTTGGTTGGTTTGGTTTGTTTTTTTAAGTTAAATGGTAGGAAATGTGGTTTAGATATTTTTTTTTTAGACATTGGGGTTTTAGGTATCCTTGAAAACTTCACAGTGAAGAGAGAGCACTACCACAGATCTGAAACCTGAACATTTAAAGCAGGAAAGGAGATGACCTAACAGATAATCTGTTTAAGTATTCATACTAGGAGTCCAATTGGTATTTGAGATAAAAGTCATCTTCTGAAAGATCTCCACTTGTAGGAGGACAAATTACACTGTAGTTGTAGCCAAAACCAATAAAATAAGGAATCATGTGCTTCTTTGTTCTACAACAGAAAATGTATACAGGATGCAATCATGTCACTTCTAAACCAGTACTGCTGGGTGCAGGTACCAGTGCAGCATTAACTGCACAGCTCATTGTGCACTCAATTACCCTACTGCTGTACTGATCTTTTTATCACATTTAGTCTGTGTTCAGGCTCCTTTGGGACAAATCTATCTTTAGTGTGCCTACATAGTGGTTTATATATCTTACACAGTGAACATCGAGCAGTATATGTTGCCTGGTCTGTCCAGAAGCTGTAGGGCAGTGATCAGCTGCTCAGTCAAAAGTATTCAATCTAAAAGGCCACCTAATAGCATAGGTACAACTTTTATGTCAGGTTTAAGTATGCTGATGGCAGGCTGTGTGGTGTATAGGAAACATGAGTCAGAGTGACAGTACTACAGTGTGGGAGGGAGACAGAAAGTAAAGGAAGCTAGAGGAGGCGATCGTGGCTTTTACAAGATGAGGCGCTGCCAAGTATTCATAAATCGAAATCTTAATGAGCTACCTAATTAGTTGAGTTTGCACAGTCCTGTCTTAAACAAAAGCTGTCATGCAGACTCTTATTCATCACTGGTGAAAATGCATTGCTGATGGTGGTGACTGCGTTGAAAAGTAGAGTTTTGTAGCTGAGAATTTGCTCTATTAAATAGTGTTATTGTGTTCTTTGTATCTGTTGTAGTTTCTAAATAGGAAGCATTAATTTTGAAGAAACCTATGTACTTTCAGTCTAAGTTTGGCTATTTCTCTGTGAGCTTAGTAGTCACTAAGGATTCCAGACTTCATGTCCTTCATAAAGGATGGATTTTCATAGTCTGGCCAGTTTGCTTGTAGCAAGCAAACAAAACCAAATTCTGTGATTTGCAAAACTACAAAATCACGGGGGTTGGAAAGGACTGCTGAAAAAGGGGAACAAATGAAAATTTGATACTTATCTGAAATGCTCAGTATGGAGCCATTTTGAAGCTCAAATCTCTATTGTCCTGTAAGACATTATATTTTTGCAGAGATGTAATAGGTGCCTGAACACTGGCAGGATTTCAATCAAACAGCTGAATTTTCAACATTGTCCTTCTTCCTTTTCCAATATTTGAAACACATTAAACCATTTCTTCTGAATTTCATTTGCTTTTCAGGCATCTGTGAAAATTTTTAATACAAATTAGGGCACATAGGGTGCTGTATGTTGAATCCTCTAATAGTATCAAAATCTTTTTTTTTTTTTTCCTAGCAGTACTATAAGAAAACGCTGCTTAAAGAATTATCTGTTTTCCATTATCTCATTTTGTATTGTTTAACTGTTAAAGTGGTTACTAATATCTAGTCCATGCTATGTAGCCTTTTACAGGAAGTAAATAGCAGTCTAACTCCTATTTTGACATCTCCGTGGAAAATTGGACTTTACAGTTTAGCGAATGAGTCTTCTTCCCTGAGTTTTTAGTGTACGTTTAGCTCCTGAAAGATCTCCTAGCTTTTTTATTTCTGCTGACAATTGTACACCATAGTTGCATTTTGATTCAGATCAACTGTGTAGCTAGAAGAGTTTGATGTTCTTTTGGCTTTGAATTTTTTATTGCCTTCCTTTTTAGTGCTGCTGTCACTACGTTTAAAGTGTTTTGATTTATCTTTGTTTTATCTTACCATCCACATCCTTCTCTCATTTAAGGTTCTTCAGTTTGCAGACTCATCACAATCTTGATTTAAATATATGCCTTATTTGCAGTGTAAAACTTCAGCCATTTGCCTCTCTTTTTTCTTTCTTTCTTGTGTACCCCAGTTCTTTCATTTTGTATTTTCAGATTTTATTTAACATGACACTTCACTTTGCTTTTAATCTTTTGACATGTAAATACTGTACCACATCAAATATGTTTGCTAACATATGTTGAGTACTCTAGGTGATAGTTTCCCTAAAACTCATGTTTATTCAATATACTAGACCTGTGAACTTGTCTCCAAAAAACCTTTAAGAAAAGCATGAATTCTCTTCTGTTTCCTCTTTATTTTTTTTTCTACAAAACACTCTTTTATGTAGATTCTCTGGTATTGGTCTGATAAAGTTAAAGTCTGTCTTTGGATAAGCTGATGATAGGAACACAGAAACTGAAGATCTGAAAACAGTTCTTAATGTGTACCTGTAGGCGTGATCGTCTAAGACTATACTTGCTGAAAGAGAAGGAACTTTATATGCTGCAGTTCTTTGCATCATAATCTAAATATTTTTAGCATACCTGCAGTTTCTTCTTATTGCTGTTATGGCAATTCTGATGCACTGATTTAATTTCCTGGTGATAAAATCATTATGTCTATTTCTTACACTGTTCTTTTCCTTAATTTTTACAAAAAGTTTAAATGTATTAGAAAAAATATTCATAAAAGCTTTCTCTTCTGGTTGCTTGCATCTTTGCATGCTTAAATAGGTATCAAACATTGTTTTTATTGAAGAGAACATTGTTTCTGTAATCAGGAAAGACTTTTAAGGAAATAAGTAAACCAACAGAAAAATTAAAAAGAAATATTTAGCTACGCATGCAATCCACACCAATTACTGTCAGAAAGGATTCTAACATATTGTATTTTTAAGCAGGTGTGAAAAAAATGCTTTGTAACAAGATTTAGAAATAGTTCTCCTCGTATTGAATACATATTTATTTCATATTGAGATCTAAAATAGCAGAACAGAGTCCCCATTATACTGGATTTAGTGTTTTTGTCTTTTGGATTGTTTTTTATGTGGCCTTAAAGCCATTTAACACATTCATTTAACTCTCCTGACAGATACAATTTGCCTCTCCTAAAATTGTCTGTCATCATCAGTACTATGCGGGGAGCACATCTGCATCTTCATTTGCCCCTTAGAATGCTCTTAATGTACTTATATAGTTACTGATGAAATCTTAGAATCATAATCACAGAATGGCCTGGGTTGAAAAGGACCACAATGATCATCTGGTTTCAATCCCCCTGCTATGGACAGGGTCACCAACCATCAGACCAGTCTTCCTGGAGCCAGCAGTACACTGATTTTATATTGATTCTAGAGAGATTCCAGAATGTTCTACAGGACATCACTTCAATTATAATATTTCAGTCCTGAAAGAATGGAAGGTGCAGGATTCTGCATAAACTCTATTGCAAGTTGGTAGAGAAGAGTTTTTCCCAGAGAAAAATTGCGGTCCCCAGCAGAAAAACATTTATAGTGATAAGCTATTGCCATTATGCAGAAGATAATTAAATGTTTCAGGAGCAAAATAAGAATACTAATGAGATATTTATTCAGAAGATGGATAGAGCTAGGTAGCTTAGAAAAAAAAATAGTAACAACCAGCAAAGAAATTCTCACTGAACTTTCAAAATCAATTTTTTTTTTTCTTCTTTTTTTTTTGTGGAAGAATGAAAAGCAATTATGCATTTTACTTCGCTTCTCAAAATACCTGATGATTCCTATCTGCGTTCAATAGAATTCTTTCACTGTAATGTTTCATCATTCACTTCATGGGAAGCAGAAGGCTCTTTGTATGCTCGTCAATAATGTGATAGGAATTATTATACCTGATCCTGTTGATGATTGCTGCTCAAAGCAGATACAGAATATATAAATCCTTTGGTAACAGCTTGGAATCAATTGCCTATTGAAAGACATCGTGCAACATTAGAAAGTATAGTTGTCTTCTATCCTTACTAAAATAAAAGATTTCACTGTAGATAAATGTCTGTTCCTGAATAGTGTCATTGTTGCCCTCAAAGCTGAATAGTTGCAAACATAAATATTATACTAAACAGCTTTTGCTTTTAGTATGTGCTAATGCACATTCTTCTTCTTTTATCCATTCATTATGTCTTCTTCCTTGGTAAAGAATAGTGTCTTTGCATCTCGAAAATTCCCTCTAAAATTGGAAGTGAAATTTAGGCAATATTAAAGTAATCATCATGACCTCTTAAATCAAGGTTCACTGTAAAATGTTAAATCCTTGCTTTTAAACAAGTTGAATTTTCTCCAGCTGATACAACCAGCTTCTCTTCAAACATCCAAATTCTCAATTAATATTATTTTTAAAAGTTCTAATTTTATATTGTTAAATATAATAATTTTATATTGTTAAATATAAGCTTTATCACTGCACCTTGAACAACATAAAGATGTAGGTAAATTTATATTGTGTTTGTAGGCATTATTAATACAAATTAATTCTTATATTTTAGAAATAATTGTCTCATGGTATGCACATTACAGTAGAAAAGCATAAATTAATATTGTTTCTGCTATGGAAATTTGGGATCCATTTTGTATTCTTGAGAATACCTATCTCAAGAGGTAATCTAATCTTTTTCAGAATCTAAAAGGTATTTCTACATGTGCTGTATGTTTATTTTTTCCCTGAAAACAATTTCAGTAATAATTGGTAGCAGTAGCATAAGTTGGGAAGGAATGAAGATTTCAATCTTTGTTGAGAGAGCTTTCCACACATCTAAGGAAGTGTCACCAACACCTCCCCGGTATCTGTCAAATACACTATTTTGAATTTCATTCAGTCTGTACTATCCATCTTTCGCTGTTTTGAAAGTCTTATTTGACCAACAAGATCATTCAAGATGTCCTGTGGGAAATTTGATCTCATGGATACAACTGAGCTGTTTGGAGCATATTCCCAGTTTAATCAAAACCTCTGTAGATGACTTGAAAGTTAAACTGTCACAAGGTAAAAATGTTTAGGTTAGCTGACGCTCCCAGTGGAGATACTGAATAATGTAGCCTTCTGTTAAAGAGAACAGCATCTTCCAGTAGAAAATCTTGTTTTGTTTCTCAAAAGAACGTGGCAGTCATAAACATCTACAGGACAGCTGTGAACTTCAGTAAAAATATTTTCTTAAGGTAGTTCTATTGTAGAGATGTCCAACTGACAGAAATATTGCAGGCTTATCTTATTCTGGTTGCTTTGGAATGCCTACTGTTCCCATCTGCAGTGGACTCACCACTTTATTGTATGTTGCTGGGTGTATGGATATCACTGAACGACTCACCACGCTCTGGTTTATTACTGTGTGAAAACATTCTCCACACACGTTAATGATCAGAAAAGTTGTCTCAAGTGTAGCTGGCCCTTGCACATCATGAGTGTAGGTAAAAAAAAACCAAACCAACACCTAATGAGAAGACAAGTTACAGTATCACAAGTAACCATTTGATCTTACTGTTAAACTTGGTAGATTCTTTCAGTATGCATTCATGCTACCTTTATTTGTAGAATGTTTTGATGCAGAAAACCCCACCTCAAAACCTCTGTATGTACCTTCAATTTACAGCGTATTCATACATTAATAATTCAATGTGTTTAATCAGCACTTTCAGAGGACATCCAGTTTCTGCATTTAGATCACTGTAGAAGCTGTGAACATTTGCATACAAGACATGAACTGTCTCCAAAGTGCCCATGTATAAAATCTTGGTATGCTAAGCATTTCTGGCATTTTGATTATGTAATTGTTTTTAATTGGTCCTTGCTCTAAGCCTAACCGTTGTGAGTGTTAAAAAATAAATAAATGATATAGAAAAAGCTTGATGCCTCAGTTAAGTACAGATGTTAAAGTGGAGAAAATGCCACATAGCATCTATCTCTAAAATAAGTTCATTATTCTAACGGGGGTGAATAGCAATTCTAATTATTGCTTTTCTAGAATAATTTTCATACTGAGTTTCTCTTAAGTCAGTCAAGCATCAAGACTCCTAAACTAAAAGCTTCATTAATGCTCTTTGGGATTCTTGGGGGTGTTTGTATAGTGCTGTTCATGTGAACTTCATATTTGGAGGTCTGTGATTTTCCACAATTTTGTGCATGACAGCTGCAAAGTTTGATAACAATTTGTTAGTGTTTAGTGAGCTGCACAGCATAATATCAGTACAGAACAGCTATGCTGCGTGGATGAGTATTTTAAGTCAAATGTATTAATATTCTCTCTTAAAACAGATAAAATGAAAACTTCAGCTCAGAGGAAGCTATATTTAGTGTGCCTTATGAAATCCCTAATTTGAAGTGTGTGACAGTTTTTAATGCAGTCCTCCCATGAAAATGCAGTGGCATTGCAGATGTCTCCGTCATGTGCCCATCTTTTATGTGTCCACAGCTCACAGTTGTTTATCTCTGATAATCTTTGTACTGAATATCAGGTGCTGTGTGCTCTGTACTTTAAGAGGCTTGCCACAGTTATAGAGCCTTTGATTATAGAGCCTATGGTAATGACTTAATATTTATAGCTGCAATCAGATTCCAGTGTTTATCCTATTTTTACTACTGCTATAATTATCTTTGCTGTATAGTATCTCCATGGTCAAGTTGCACTTAAGACCTGTTTTTGCCATCTCTGTATAATTTCAGCAGGATAATATTTTTGTTTTCCTCCTCTAATCTTATCACTGGGATCTTGTTATATTTTTAAGCATGGAAGTAAAAAAAGTGTCTTTATCAATTGAGAATGTTACCGTAAGTTTGGGAATATTACCTCTTTAGAGCACATGAGTGTTCCAGCTCCCGGACTAGCAAAACCAATCACATTCTAAAGACATTTAACTTCTCATACTGGGACTACCAAAAGTTACCATGTCAGCTCCACTGGTCCTTCACTCATCAGTAGTATTTTGAGGCTTGTTCAGGGATTAGAAGAACTCAAGCACTGATTACTAAACATACTTATTGCAATGTCGACTGCTTCAGACATGTATAGATCACTGATGGTCATTTATTTATGCCTTTCATGAAAGCTTTGTAGCAGAAGAGCTATGCTCTGCATCTCTTGTGGCTGAGTGTAATCACAGATTATTATAATGAACTTTCAAATTCTGCTTTCATTTATAGAAAGAAAAGCACTTAATAAAAGAATTAAATTTTTAATAAAAAATAATACTTTTAATTTTTTTCTCCAATATTTTAGATAAAGAATTTTAGATAAAGATATTTTTAAATTAATATAAAGGCTCAAAGACCAATGAATCATTAAGCTATTATATGGTGGTACCAAGTGCTTTGAAGACCAGTACTGTAACTGATCTGCCAAAGCTAAGCTTAGATAGACTTACTGAACGTCTAAAGCTGATCAAGAGACTTGCTAGGTTCTTGGCTTTTGCATCTGAAAGTTTTGTACATGATTCTGCTTTTTGGTAGCAGTTTTCTTAGTTTTCCATCTTTTCAAGAAGTGGAAAAAACATTTTCAAATATTCCTTTCTCAGTTCTTCTAAAAAATACTTTAAGATGGTTTATATCAGAGGTTGATTCTGGGCTTTGCATATGGAAGGGATGGAAGTATCCTCCATGCATCCTTGATGTTAACAACTAAGTTCATAATGGGGCATCTTCTGTGAGCTTTGTCTGCATGTCTGTGCAAACAACCTTTTGGATCATATTTCTGAAGTACCTGATCTTCCTTGTGCATTCAAGCAGTGGAAATGCTCCATTTTGCAGTTTTGATTTTGTTCTGGCTGTGAAGTGTTGGACTGGCAATGACTACAAACAAGAAACGTAAGAAACTTCCTTAATTTGTCCCTAAGTTATTTTTGTATCTCCATTAAACACATTTAATTCTTTTCTGGTATGGTAGCTTCAAAATATGGATGTTTTATTTAATGGAAGTATTAAATTCTGTGGATGCTAATAGAAAGTTATGTTCTGTATAAGTGCAGTGTCATTATTTTCATTATGAGATTGCAAATGATTTTGCATTCTGTTCCTTTAATTTCTAGCTAGTAAAAATACTTAGTATGAAAGGAGGCAGAGAGCTACATTAACTCAGCACAATCGAAAGATGATGTTGAATTTCAACCTGTTAGTGGGTTGCTTTACCAAAGCTGTTACTTCTCTATGTTTGACATGTTGGCAAAAGAGAAGCTTTTTTTGTTTGTTTGCTTTTTGTTTTTCAGCTACATAGCATGACTTGATTGATGTGCAGTGACAAACAATTGTCTGTTCTTTAAGGTCATTGTCCTAAAATGCTTGCAGTGATGGTGTGAGATTCTTTTTTAATATACACAAATACACACATGTGTTTGTGCACATGCTCCAGCCTACATCTACAAGTAGGGGGAGGAAGTAGATTGACTGATGTATATCCTTTGTCCTAAGGTCGTATGAATAGAAATACTTATCTGGAAGTAATGAATATTCTTGGAAGCATGAAATGGAATAAAGTAATGAGGTTTTGCCTATATGTTTACCAAAAAATTTCCAGGAAGAATGCTATGAATAATGTGGTAGAAGGCCAATTACTTCTGGAATCTGAGAAGTTTTTCACTGGATAATAATTACAGCCTTATAAGCCAGAATTTTCCTTTTTGGATGATCTCTGAACACTTTTTACTTTGATACTGACTTCAGAACAAAAAGTCACTTATATCACTTGTCATATCTGTCAGGAGCTTTTTGAAGACCTATTTCTTCAAAGCGCTATCGAGAGGTTAAAATATGCAGTTCTCCCATTTTTTATAATTGTATGTTAACTTGATCCTCACAAAATATGTGGAAACTTCCTCAAATTTGTTATTTATCTGGCATCCTGTTTTCAGAGAGTTTTGTACCCTGGGCCAGTGAATTAAACTTCTACAATAATGTGCAGACAGTTACTTTTATACATCTTGGTTTTTAAAAAAGATTTTTATTAAAACACTTTGTAAAATGGTCGTGTGGGAACCTTTTAAACTGTTTTTTCCAGGAAAGCTTAGAACACTTCATGTTTCCTATTGTTCTAATTCAAGGTTAGCTCTAGAATGGAAGCTAGTGTCATTTTTTCTTTAATTCTCAGAAACAGAAATCTTTCTTGAACTCAAACTCTATATTTATCTGTCTTGTAGATATTACTATCCCAACTTTGAAACCCGAACTTTGTATTAGTTTTGAATTGTGAACATTTCTGTGCAAAGTTTCATGGTAATATATATTCCACACAACACTTACAATGTTATTTTAATTAGAAAATACAGTAAAATTTTTTTTTAATGTTATTCAAGGAAAAAGGATCGGTTTAACTAGATTTATTATTAATGCATCGTATTGACCACAAGTTACTTTAAATTGCAAGATGGTGATTATTACTATGTTTCTTAAGTGTAGCTGTAGGAGCTACAACTCTATTTGAATCAAACATAAAACCAGGAATATTTGCATACGTATTTTTATTACAGAAAATCAAGAAAAACACATGACAACATTATTGACCAGAATCCATCAGTTATTGTGCCTACAACTGCTGCAGGTGTAGTAGGAAATTAAAAATTGAAACTTCAGATTAATTCAATACTTGCTTCTCTTTGTAGATTATCGACATAATGGAAGAGACCTCCAAAGTTCAACACTATCAGTGCCAGAACAAGTGATGTCATCTAATCATTGCTCACGATCAGGGTCCCCTCACCGTGGAGATAGTATAGGACGGACAAGATCATGGTCTCCCAGTGTCCCTCCGCCACAAAGGTAAATTGTTATTGAAACATGTATAAACTTAAGTGCTATTGATCCTGTAAAAATACTGGAGTCTCCTGACTTTCAAAATGGGAACAAATTGATTAGATCTTACAAAATTGTATAAAGTCAGTAATGTTTTTATTACTTTATATTGATGTCTAGAAATTCACCTGATTTTATGTCTAAAGAAAGAAGAATACATCTCCAGATTTTTATTTTCCTGAGCTATTTAGAAGATGCCTTTTAGTTTCTGATGGTTTGACATTTTCTCATCTCTCTAGCTCATCATTCTCATCATTGGCTGTATTAAATCTTTATGTCTGTGTAGAATTAAGATGCTTAGAAACTTTCCTTCAACATTTAAAACATCAAAAATAATCTGTCATAGATATGGTTTTATACTGAAAAAAGTCAACTCTTCATTTGGAAAGTTTTTGATAACTTGTAAAACCAAGATCAGGACAGTTCTTCCAAAACCTGACCAATTTGGATAATTACAACTATTTGATTCAATATACTTTTTAAGAAATAATTAAAACTTTATCTGTATGAGTAAGCTTTCTTATGATGAAGCAGAATATAGTTGTCAAGGGGAATGAAGCCTGTGTTCCAGCATTTTTTTGACTAGGTATGGGTAGGTTTTCAATTGATGTAATTCAGCTGCAATAAAAGGAATAAGATAATGTATACTGTTCTCATTTAATACTGAAGATTTGGTATGCAGTGTTTCCAGTAAGGTACGTATGTGTATTTCTTTCTTTTACCGCCATTCCAATTCTCTTGTGTTCTATGTTTCTTTCTTTCATTTTTGTTCATTCTGCTAGCTTAAGATTTTTTTGACTGCATATTCTCTTATGTTTTTACTTACCGTTTTCCCTAACAAACAGAGACTAAATGTTATCATTTTCAATTAGTGAAGTGTTAGGATTCCAAACTATCTCATAGCTAACATGTAGAAAATTTTCTTCTTGAAATCTAAAAGCGTACATAAGCACAGCCTTGTTTTAAATGAGACATACTGGTACTTAGATAAACAGTAGACACAGAGGGGCCTTTTCTGATATTGGCAGTACTGAATTCAGGTTAAGTAATTGCCTATACTAACTCTGCTGGGGTTATCCCTATTGGATATTTAAGAATCCTTAAGACTTCTTTAAGGATCCCTTCCAACTCAAACAGCTCTATGATGCTACGATACAGACATAAATATGGTCAAAATCCCTTTTCAAAATTCTTTTATTTTCTGTGTGTATTTTAACCAAGCCAGTAATTGTCTTGTCTAACTTGTCAACTTGTCTAACACCACTGAAAAACCTTTTCATTTTATTGCAATTTTGCATATTTGTAGTGTTTACATGAAATATCCCTTGCTTCCCTCACTACAAGAAGAGTTTGAGTTTCTGGAACGATTTCAGAAAAGAGCGATGAAGCTGAGGAAGTGACTAGAAAAGAAGACAGATGAGGAGTGGCTGAGGGAACTAGGGTTGTTTAGTCTGATGAATAGAAAGCTGAGGGGAGATCTCATTGCTCTCTACCAATTTCTCAAAGTTTGCAGTGAGGAGGGTGCCAATCTCTTTTATCAAGTGACAAGTGATAAGATAGCAAGGAAATGGTCGCAAGTTGTACCAGGGAAGATCTAGATTAGATTTACTCCATGTATGTTCTGTCAAATGCAAGAAGGTTCGAAAGGAGTAGACATATAAAATGTGAAAACATCTTTCCTTATGTAACAAATTTAATTGGAGAAAAAGTATGTCATTTCTTCTTAAACAGCAAATCTAGCTAACAAAGGCATCTTTAGCAGAGTGAAAGAGAGCTTTATTTGAAGTACAAGAAATACATTTGTGTAGGATGTTTAAAGGCAGCATGAAATCATAACCTGATATAATAGAGAAATCTAAAGAAGAAATGATTTATTTAGAACAGTAAGCTAAAAGCACAACTTTACTGAAAACTATTTGAGCAGGCAGGATAGAACTGCATTTTCAGGACTAGGGCTGACAGTTTGGTAGTTTGGGCAGGAGTTTTCACTGTGTGTGCAGAAGATGAAAGTCAGGTATTAGGGAAGTTTTGCAAACAAGTGACAGGTTGAGAAAGCTTTAAGTCAAAAGAAGGATGGAGGATAAGAAGATAATGCTGTAAACAGAAATGTTTGTTTTTTATTTTTTTTTCCATCATCCTTTTAAGAGTGAAAATGTGTATGAAAGTTGCGAAGTAAAGCCATTTTGGCATTCATAATTTTAGTGTAAATAAGGTGGTTAAAACATGTACCGAGAAGGAGTTACAGGCTACATGTTGTAGAGTGGAAGGCAGAATCACAGAATCACAAGGTTGGAAAGGACCTACAAGATCATCCAGTCCAACTGTCCTCCCATACCGCTGCTACCACAAGCCACTGAACCATATCTTGCAGCTCCTCATCCAGATGCCTCTTGAACACTGCCAGGGATGGCAACTCCACCACCTCCCTGTGCAGCCATTCCAGTGCCTGACCACTCTCTGAGAGAAAAAGCTTTTCCTCATGTCTAATCTAAACCTCCTCTGGCACAACTTGTGTCCATTTCCTCGGGTCCTCTTTGTTGCCTGGGAGAAGAGGCCAAGCACCTCCTCATCACAACCTCCCTTCAGGAAGTTGTAGAGTTCAACGAGGTTTCTCCTGAACCTCCTCTTCTCCAGGCTAAACAGTCTCAGCTCCCTGAGAAGCTCCTCGTAAGGTTTATGCACCAGACCCCTCAGCAGTTTTGTTGCCCTTCTTTGGACATGCTCCAGGGCTTTGATGTCTTTCTTGTACTGAGGGGCCCAAAACTGGACATAACTCGAGGTGTGGCCTCACCAGTGATGAGCACAGGGGAGAAAAACTAAGAAAATGTAGTTGGTAAACTAAACTCTTGGGACTCCAAATCTGTCTAGTTCAAGAGCCCCCAGCACAAGGAGGACATGGAGCTGTTGAAGCAGGTCCATGGGAGGGCCATGAAGATGATCAGGGGGCTGGAGCATCTCTCCTGTGAGGACAGGCTGAAGGAGCTGTGGTTCTTCAGCCTGGAGAAGTCTCTGAGGACACCTTATAGTGGTCTCCAGTACTTGAAGGGGTCCTTAGGAAAGCTGGGGAGGGTCTTTTTATGAGGGCAGGTAGTGATGATGAGGTAAGGTTTTCAAGTGGAAGAGGTTAGTTTTAGAGTAGATATTATGTAGAAATTCTTTACTATGAGAGTGGTGAGACATTGGAGCAGGTTACAATAAAATTACTAATTACGTGAGTATGAAATTATACAAAAGATAGATCAGGTAAGCCAAATCATTTCCATCATGTTTGCTATCAACTTTCTGTTGTGGTCCATTTCTACCCAGAACTCAGAATATGCTCTCTTTTATCCCTAGTCGGAATGTGGATCAGGGACCACGAGGGACACGATCTACTGCTGCACATTACAATACCCTGAACCGAATGGAAAGACATCGTGTAATAGATGACCACTACTCCCCGGACAGAGAGAGGTAATTGTCTGACTTATATTAAGCATGGCTGTAGCCTACTCTCATTGGTGTGAAATACTTCAGTATCTCTAAAATAGGTAACAAAATTGCTTACCTTTTCCCACAGATGAGCATTTCCCTACTTATTAAGAAAATACATTCAATGTGCACAAGGCTGACAAAACTCTCTCCATAGTGGGAAACTGAAGAAGCTATGATAAATTGTCCGTTTTTTCTTTTATACTGAGAATATTTCTATGTAGTATATTAATAAATTCCTATGAACTTGGTAATTTTGGTGCTGAATGAAGAGAGAATTTGAGCTCATTATTAATGTAATACTCCCATTGCAATTAACAGACATAACAGAAGTATGCTCTAGCACTCCTTTCTTTTCTCAACTTTATGAGCGATTATTATGGCAGTGTGTACTAGAAAGAAATTGGGGTCCTTATGTTTAGAAGCACATCCTACCATGAGTAACAGTTTGCCTGATCAAACTTTCAAAACTGTAGTGACTTGTATGAGTTTTAATGATACAAAACCAAACTGCAAGATCTAGTTGGTTAAGGTAGATAATTTTGCTGGGTTCATGTGGTAGTGCCTTTGTGCAGTTACATAAATATTTCTTTCTCATCTCATTCTATGCCAGGAAATCAAAAGAAAAATAATTTTATACATTTAATTCTGAACTTATTCCTCCTTCTAATATTCCAAGCTGAAAATCTGTGCATTTTAGTAAGGCAAATTATAATCAGTCTGATATCATCCCATTTCATAAATGTAAATAGCAAAGGATAATACATGTATGTTTTGCAATTCTAGTGAGTTCTCTGTGGCTAGTATTTGAAATTAATACTTCTACATGATTCTTGCAGATTATTCAAGTGAAATCAAAGCACAGAATTGGTGTTGGAAGCTGTAATACAAATATCTTAAGACATCAGCATTTTTTGTTGACTTTACTGAACTGAAAAGGTGTCTTAAAATAACATTGATTTGATAATCAGTGACTTTAAAGAATGTAAGACAAAATAATCTGAAAAAAATGTATATAATTATATTTTCCTAATTAGATAAGTTAAAAAAAAAAAAAAAAGAGCACCAAAAATAAAATAAAATACGAATAGCTATTTAAGTGATGTTAAATTGAATTTGTCCAAAAAAGTCAAGTGGACAAAAAATTAAGTTACTGAAAAGCAATGAAATGTCATCCAAAATGTTAACCATATTCATTAGAGGTATAACATAGCAACGCTTCCTTTGAAGTGTTTGGTAATTCTGTTTATGTTGCAGAAAAATATTAGTCATTTGACTGATGAGGCTAAATGATTTTCATATATAATGAAATAACTTAAGGATTCTGAATTGTTTTGGCTAAAATAGGAAAAATGATGAGGGTGATAATAAGTTTTCCTAGGAATATGGTCTAAATTTATCCTCAGAGCCTTTGTATGCTGTATGTAATGTTCTTGGGTTTGTTCGAGTTTGCTAGCTGCCTCCCAGCTATGGAGGCATATGCACAGCAGTGAAAAATAGTCAGGAGTAAAGCAATACAGTCTTTTCCCATGAATTAATAAAAATATCCCCTGATGAACTGCCTTAGGTTAAACAATGAAAAACTATTTTTTTTTTTTTTCTTAGAACAATCAGGAAAACAGTGTCATAAAGTTGGAGATGAATGTACTGAATTTTCACATGATCAGTCTCAATGAGTAGATATTTGTTAGGTATGTTCGGAATTGCTGAATGCAGGTGTACGTCATCTGTATTTTCCAAAACACCAAAGTTCTCTCTGATATCCACATGT
Source organism: Coturnix japonica (assembly GCF_054131305.1). NCBI lineage: Eukaryota > Metazoa > Chordata > Aves > Galliformes > Phasianidae > Coturnix > Coturnix japonica. The sequence continues at coordinate 17,798,678 of NC_140664.1, read as the reverse complement.
GATTATCTAGCAAGTCAGGTTGGTGAGTAATTATACCTCTGTTACAGCATATAATCTCTGAAAAATCTTGGTTGGAGGCAACACAAGAGCAGGAAAAGACTAGTCCCAAACATTTATCACATTTTATTCACACTGTTAACTAATAGTGATTTTATGAATGGAAAGATTATTAAACTTCGTATTACCTTACTGAAAATTTGTCTGATACTGTTAAAGTTACATAATAAAATGGATTGTGCATACACAGGTCCTTGCAATAACTCTTCAGTAGCATTCATTCTGAAAACTGCTGAAGTCAGTTTTTAGAAGTGTAAAAACTGAACTTCTAATCAAGTTTATAATCTTTCTGCTTGCCATCCTTGTTTTCTTCCATACTTATCTTTGTTAAATAAAATCATATTTTGCTTTCCCAGTGCTCTGATGACTTGTTTCCACAGTCCATTTAACGTTTGGAGATGTTTGTATAAAGGGACTTTTAAAAAGTGCCTTCTTGCAGACATTCTCAGCTGCTATGTTTAAATGTGACTGAATATATATGTAAGAGCATTTGCTGCTTCCTTTCCCGACTATATGTCTAACATAATGGTAGTAAGGCGTAAGGTACTATGCAACTGTATATGAGAAGGTCCAGTGACCTTGAGTCTGATTGCAGTGTAACTGTTCCCTCAAAACCAAATACTGAGAAGTTAGAAGTGAAAATCAAATTATTAAGAAGGCAGGAAGACACAAATTTTTGATTTAGTTGGGGATCATTTTAATGTCAAGCACCAGACTCAACACGTTGTTTTTGATTTATATATTGATTTTGGTTGGCAGGATAAAATTAGAGTTAAAAGTTATATTGATTTCTTTATTACCAAAAAAGTCAGAATTATATTGTGCATTCTGGGTACTCAAACTAGAAGGTCAAGTTATTATCAGACACTCAGAATGTCCCAAAATTTCATATGCCAGCTCTCACATCTCCCTTCTATCTTCAATGCCTCTTTTATTAAAAAAAAATAAATCTTACTGATCAGCCCAAGGAGACATTTTTTTTCTTTCTCTGCAATTTGATTAAGCCAATTCCTGCTTTTTAAGGTTTCTGGATGTTTAGAAAGTTGTAACCAAACTAGTTAGGGTGAATTTGGTAAAAGACAAATTCATACCAGTTAAAAAAAAGTGATCTATTTGTAATCTTAATAATTTTATGCTTGTTGTGCATTTAATTTGCTGTTTCAGTTGAAGAGACGTTAATAAAAAGGGAGGGACAGTAGTGTTGCCCATCTACTTAGTGTAGTGCTTCAAGTAAATTAAAATACATTAGAAAAAATAGATGATTGTAATGGATGATCACAGACATTGATAGAAGTTTCTTGCGCCAACCAAATTCATGTAAGCTCTAGTTGTGGGACAGAAAATGTTACTTTTCCTTCAGAATTACTTACAGGCCTTTCAATAAGCACAATTCAGGATGTCAGTGTACCTGTTAGCTCCATTTCCACATAAATACTTGGAAGTCAACACCCCACTCTAATACAGAAGCCAGAGTATTAATTAAATTGTGAGAACTGGACACAGAGAATGAAAATTAATAGCAATAGCAAATGTCCTAATGCCTCTTCTTTACTCTTGAGTGAAATAGCTCAGCACCAAGTTAATCTGTGCTTACACAGTAAGATCACAAAGGAATACATTGGATTGTACAGTGATGCACTCTATGTACGTGTGTGTGCGTTTTCAGGAATCTTTCTAGGACTGTTCTGCTATGTGGAGATTGTTCCTGGAAACTAAATACTAAAATTAGACTATGAGAATCACTCATGTATTTTGTTATCCTCATGATAAGTGTGTGGAAATGGACAAGTAGGTGAGTGATAACAGAAAAAATTATGTCACCACTTTCTATTCACTGAAAAAAATAAATAAAATGGATAATTATAGTGCTTTCTATATCTCTGCAATCGTATTGTCAGATTACTGGAAATCTGTTTTCACCTGAGGCGGGGGAGAAAGTGTGTTTGTGCGTGTCTTTATACAACTGGTCATATTGCAGAAACTATAGTACTTCTTCATCGGGCTTATTTCATTGCTTTAATGTAAATGAAATGAGTTGCTGCTGCAAATTACCCTCTTTGTAGCAAAGTGTATAATTTTGCAGAAATTTTCGAGGCTGCAGGCTAATATTTTCATTTTGCCATACTATTATTTGACATACTTCTGCTGTTGAATGCTGTAATGTAGCAAATGAGGACTCTGTGGTCTAAAAGAAGGTTGAAAAAGAAAAGTATCTTTGAAATCCAGCATCTTTTAAAAGATCTGCAATGTCTAAAATGCAGCCATGTGTCTGTAATCTTCTATTCATTCCTCCCTATATGTACATTGGAGATTGTTATTTTCACAAACAGTTCAAAGATGTTTTTATCTTGTATTCAGTTGTAGAACATTTCTGGACTTGTTTTGCATTGAGGCAATGCAAAGCTTAATGGCAGCAACCAATTGAACCATGATTTTACTATGTTACAGTTTACTTAAAATATGATTTTAAGTGGTTTAGGCTGGGTAGTAGCCAAAGGGATCTTTTCCATATCTTGGTTTTGAACAAGGAGTAGTAGTTAAGTCTCGGGCATCTTTGGTATTTCGTTGTTAACATACTTATAAAAATCTATAGAATTTATCTGAAGTTCAGTACATAAAGTATTAATAAAATCAGAAAAAATAGTGGTCTGTTAAGTGAATGATCAGCATACAGAAAGCATTTATACCTTTTGTGCTTCAATCCAAAATATATATACTACAAAACAGAGTGTGGCCTCTGAGTGTGCATCCTGTCGTATTGTGACCTAAGCAATATCAGTGAGTTTGTCTTCCATACAAATGCATTCCATTCAATTTTCCTCTTTTTTTACTGAGGATGCATAATTTATTGAAAATATTGTGGTGCATCAAGGAAAACCATTTTCAGAGAAAGAGAAACGTGCTTACATGAGCAATACCTATATTATTATTCCTGCAGCTGGGAATGATGCATCATAAATTATGAAAATACTACAGGCTATTTAGGCTACATATTCTTATTGTTTGATGTATGACTTTTATAATGTGTAGAACTAATTCAGGCTGAGTATTACAGAATCACAGAAATCACAGAGGTTGGGAGGGACCTCTGGAGATCATCTAGTCACTTCAAAAGCAGGTTTTCTACAGTTATTTGTCATGTTGCACTTTTAAGAACATATTATAAGGAATTACATTTTATCAGATAACGTATAGCATTTGCTCTAAAGAAAGAACAGGGAAAATTATAAACAGGTAGCAATGCTGGAGGACCAGGTCAAGCTTAAACTAAAGCCTACTTGTAGTTAGTCTATATAGACAAGACAGACAAGAAGAGTTCTGAGTGGTAAGAAAGCATATGTTAAACTTGTTAAAGGTTATTACATATTAAACTGTATGTATGGTTGCATCTAAATAGCAGTGTATTATGCGCTAAGATTTTGAATTAAAAAACCCAAAATGATTGAATATCACAAACGAAAGTCTTGGAACGTGGTAGGAGCACTAGAGCTTTGTGTTTCTGCAAATAGTGGGACAAAACTTGATACCAGAGATTGGGCATTTAAGATGACAAAGTGGGGATTTGAAGAGCATTTACTGGTGTTGTTTCATTTGAATATCAGTAGGTGGAAGAAAAAATCTGGGGTGTTCCTTCTTGTGAGCTGTAAGAAATTGCATTTCTCAATAGGAGTAATTAAAAAATTAATGCTCTGTAACACTGCCTGAAGTTGTAGTTTGGTTTAAAGATTTGATTGTAACTATTTTACTATATTGTGTTTGATTTTGAAAGACTATCAAGAAAATTTGTCAACAACTCTCTGGAGAAAGAAAAGGGAAGCAAATGTGAAATGTTAACATTAAACTTCTGTCTACCAGCTGGAAGCACTTAATTGTTTACTAATGTAATGTTTGCTAAAGTTTTGCAATATTACTTCCAGCATTTCATCTAAATCATTTAAGGGCATTCATGTGAACATAGCCTGTGCGTAGCTACTGTGGTGAAAATAGACTGCTATGCACTTGTTTGCCTCACTTGCACTTATCATAGCTGCTGTGGGGTGGATTCCTACATTGTTCTTCCAGTGGGTGTGAATATATTTTAATGGAAATTTAAGAACATAGTGGAATTATATTCTTCACTGCTTCTCAAAAGCAAAATGACTGCCAGGTTATGGGTAGGCTGGTTCTGATTTTCAAGTCTGGGCACTATTAGAAAGTTTTGTCTCTAATTTTCAAATTAATGTGCCGAGTTGGGCTCCACTGAATTCTGTGTGACTCCTTGTTCTTCTAACAATTTTGTCTGCAAATACACTGTAAGCAAGGACTTAGGTTAGACGCTTTTTATAGTCGCGGCTATAATATTTTGCATTTATTTGGCAAGCAGTGAGCACAAAGATCTGTTGTACTACGTGTCATTATCTTAAAATTCTCATAAAGACTATTTACATGTGGCTGATATATTTTATCCATGTACAGAGGAAAAGATAATATGTGTAGGTAATACAGCTACTTGTAACAATTTGTCTGATTACTAAAACAAAGTAAGACATGAGAAGCAAAAGTAGTGGATAAATGTGAGGTTTTCAGTGTTTCATGTTATATAGGGTAAATATTAAGTAATTTCACCATCAGAAATAATAAGCTCTGGAGCTAGAAATATAGCAGCAAACTGGTAGCGTTCCCATTGATGATAGCCTTTCAGACAGACTAGGTAAACCTCTGCCCAATATGTTATATGCGCTGGAGTTGTCACTGCCTTCAAGCAAGGGAACATAACTTCTTGACACTGTTTTCAGAAATACCTTTTTTACCAATCAAAATAATTCAAAAAATCACAAATTTTAACAATCCACGTACTCCTGTCTCTTAGTGAATTTTCAGAATAAATGTGTGGAACTCTACATAAATTTATATACATGTGTACAATTCTTTTGCAGCCCCTGTGTTTTCAGGTTTTTACGTCTTCTGTGTTGTGAAGTGCACCATTCCTTCTCCATCTCATTGTCTCATTTGTGTTTTTCTTTCTGCCATCTGCTCAGTCATTATGTTACTTTACCTCGTTCCTGGTACACCCAGTCCACAGACCACCATCACAGAGATGCCAGGTATATGTTTTCCACTGTGTGACTCTGTGTGGATAATGCATGTACTTCTATGTACCTACATTTCCACTTCTGCTTTTGTCAGTCTCTGTATAGTGGTAGAAAACTTAGAAGTACCCAGTCAGTATCAGCATTAGAATTTCTAACATACTATGTAGACAGGTCTGTAATTGGTGGTATATGAACATGGTGCCATCCGCACATTCTTCCAATATCTTTTTAGAATTCAATAAGGAAAATATTTAAGTCAACAAACACAAATATCTGCCAAGACTGTGAATTTAACATGCAGAATCTTAATACATGTATGGGTTCTGTTAAATGTTGCAAGAGAGAAATCTGGGGTTTGGTACCTGTCTCATAGTCTCAGGCTAAAATACCTTAATGTTTTGGAGTAGCATTTTTTTGCTCTGCTAAATTCACCCGAGTTCCAGCTGAGTATTCTTCTAGTGTTTCTGTTTTCCTTTCTTTTCATATTGTTTTGTCCTTGTTTCACCTTTTTGTTGCTTTTCATTGTGTTCACCCTTTATGTTTTGGCAGCCAGGATCACACAATATATCCTCTTTTTTGTGAAGATGCAATCAGATTACTTCGCTCCCGTAAGATGTGCCGTACCTACTCTGAGGGTGCTTACTATGATCTTGAGAGGTATAATTGATGTGGAGCATATTTTTAATTCTACCCCATATATTGTGCCAGCACTGTGTTTGGTTTCCAAATTAAGAATGTGATCTATGTTTTTATTAATAAACACACTCTGAAGGTGTTTTATGCTTCTCTGTGAACATGCGTGTACCTAAGACTGACTGCTCAAGTCTATGGCAAAATCCTAAGAGAGGCGGAAGAGTTTTATAAAAGTGAATTTCATAAGTTAGGTTATATGGTTGTTCAGTATAAGGGTCTTTGTATAAGCTTTAATATTGCCAGAATTTTCCAAAGTGCTTATAGTGCTTATTATTTTTTTTTGAAATAATGAGGAAATGCCTGTCTACCTCAGAGTGCACATAAATTGAGTCTTTCTGAAATCTCATACTTTGTTTACATGAAAAATGGAGTGAAACATACAAGCTTATGTTGCAGATATTTGTATAGTACTTATTCTGCAATTAATGAGTACTTGTATACATTCACGATGACTGTGTGTGACCACAGACCATCAGTGTTCCTGTTTTTATCTGAAAAGTAGCATATTGAGAATTTAAACCCATAATGATTTCTGTGAAATAATTATGGTTGAAATACAGTGGCTCATAAGATATGAAATATGTCGTGCAGTTCTTGCACTACATATGTAAAAAGTCCTACTGTGATTATGGTATTTTCAGCAAATACTTTTTTGAATATATGTGATGAAATGCACTGATACTTATGCTTTTTCAATAGCTAATTTTAAATACTGTTGCTTACCATAGTTTTTTACTGGCATTTGTACTAGTTTATCTGAACTTGTTTCAGATTGATAGCTGTATCATATACTGCTGATAGCTGGAAGCTACTATCAAATTAGTTTGGGGATCTTGACTTGCAAATCTTCATCTTTGTTTCTGAAGAAATTTGTTTGTCAAAGAAAAAGAAAAAAGAGTAAAATCAACAAAATAAAGAGCAAGATGGGGAGTAAAGTGATCATAAAGATGAAAAAGACAGGATTTCAGCAGTAAGATGGAATACATCTTTTCCAAGGCTTTGTTTAAGTGAAGTCTCATTAGCACTAATATCTCCTTGGTCAGAAAGGACAATCAGATGTCCCCTTTAGAGCAGTATCTTGAGACTCCTTGGGCATAGGAACTGATCCTGGATTGTCTGGTCCTCTTCAATCCAGGCTTCCTGTGTTGTTTTAGTCATCTTTTCAGACATGAGCTACTCTGAGTACCCCATTGTTACTGTCATTTTTCCTAGCTTTTCATCCAGTTAGTCTTTTCATGTTCTGAGAATATTTCTCTAGGTATTAAAGGATCATTTGAAGCATAACATTTATTCAATTTTTCATTTTCCATTGAAGATAGCTAAATATTTTCCTCTTCTTTATGTTTTGGAAATATATGAAAAATTGCTTCTTAGTCAACATTTCCTCTTCTCTCTTCACACTTTTTTCCCATTTTTTTCCATGTTTATCTTAAAATATATTATTGTTCTAAGTCAGAGCACTAGTCCCATCTTCTTAGCTCCTTCTACTTAATCAATGTCATAGTGATATCAAGCAGCCACATCTATTCTTGTTTTCTTTCACTTTTTAAAATGTGAAATAACTATTTTCATTTTCCACTATTATCAAAATCTCAAACATTGTTATCTTGCCAAGCATTCACTGAAGAATCTTTCATCTGGGACAGAATTAAATCACTGTGAGTCCACCAGTGTGGATGTCCTGCAGCCAATAGGATATGCAGATGCATCAATCAAAATTTTTTGCCTGTTTTGCCCCTTCGTTGCTTATCTGGTAGTCATTCACAGCCACTCATGTGCTCTTCTGATCTCAAGTAGCTTTCTGAATTTTCCTTGAAGAGGTAGCTACTTGATACTTGTATTTGTTTCAGTTACTGCCTATCAAATTCAGTAGTCTTTAGTTAGTTAGTTCTAGGATGGATTTCCATTATCAAGAACCTTGATTACTGAATTCATTCTCTGACAGTGTTATTCTGACATTTTTTATGATAGTTCCCTCATTTTGAAGTAGTCTGACTATTTCCCTCCTAATGGAAATGGAGGTTGCATTGACAAGATTCTTGTTCCATCAATTGCCTGAGAAAGACAAGAAGCAGAGACACAGCATCAGTGACTTCGGTGCCCTTTGGACTTTCTCAAGAACTCCTTGCAGCTCTGTACCCCACACCAATTTTCCTTGGCTGTTTGATAGTTTGGTAGCACTAGCTAATATCAGTTCATACTGCTAGAACTACTCAGATTGAAAGCATATGAGCCATAGTGGCTGAGCGTGTAGAGCTTTATTTACATTTTTATGTGTATCCCCCAGTTCACAGTTTGCTAGAGTTACGCATGCTGGTTTGTAATTTGACACTGACCCATTCTAAATTGGGTGATGCACACGTGCTCTCAAGAACAGAATGTTCTCAAGATTTTATCTGAGTTGTTTTCTAAATGAAACTATGCTGTTTTCCTACCAATATTAGCAGCTCTTCCTGAAGAAAAATCTGCTGAAAGTATCACAGTATGAAAGTTGTTCTCAGCTTTTCTCTCGCATAGCTCAGATTAGTCACTGAGAACACCACACTCTGTGCTATTTTGTTTTATTTTTGCACTTAAACTTCAAGGTTTCAGTTTGGGAGACAGTTAAAGGTGGCTTCAGCACATTTTGTATGAAATATGCCATTTGTTTCAGGCAAAATTTCTGTTGCATCACTTAAGGAAACAAACTTCTTCCTTTTTGTTTTCTGACTGTCATTTTAGCAGTCAGAAATTTTGTAGCATCCGTATCCAACTCTTGGTGAAATTTCCTTCTTGCTTAAATCCTATTTTCATACTGATACAAATTTTCACTCCTGTGAAATGATCATGTGTTGACCAATGTCATTTGTCCTTAATATGCTGTTATTGGTATCTGAATATAATTTGAAAGTAGAAGTTTAACATTACCTATGTATGGAGAGATACATTCAGAAGATACTGCTGAATGTGTAGTAGATAAATGTGTTCTCTGTTCACTGCTATCCTAAAAGTGCAGTATAGGAAAACATCTTAAAATAAGCACCATTTAAAATGTCTGAAATATCTGTGCTGTTTATTTCATATTCAGGAGGACTAGGCATGAGAGAAGAGTGCCTAATACATATTACGATGACACAACCTATACTCCTGAAAGGTATTTTTATTTCTGTAATAAAAGTAGATAGAGATAAATAACAAATTTTTCCTGAAGAATCTAAAATTCTTAACTCATCCAGACTGATGATATCCAAGTTTACAATGCACTATATGCAACATTTTTAAAATACAGACCAGTTAATCTAATCTCCAGAGCTTTAAGTGATGCTTTTTCTTTTAACTCATCATTGCCTTCACTCTGGATTTTTTTTTTTTTTTGTGAAGAATAACTGCGGCTTAAGAAAAAAAATAATAAAATGGTTCATTTTAAGATGTAGGAGGGGAACTGAATAGTACAGAGGAGTTTGGTACAACTGAAAGCTTTCCCTCACTTAACAGCAGTGTATCTCTAATGGCTAACGTGTTCAGTCACGGTGAGTTGTTAGGGGAAAATTTAGAAACCCCAATTCATTTCTTTTAATATCATGAGTGATGTAAAGTGCTCAACTTTTGACACGTTAACACTAGTATTGACTTAAAAGGGATGAAAAGTTTTCAGGATGATTTTGAGCATTTGCTGTGCTGGAACCAGAAGTGCTGTTTTTCTTCCACATGGTGTATCACAGTGAAACTAATATAACAAAAATCCAAAGTGTAATCTGAAAACTTTTGGAATACAACTGGAAATAGCTATTTGAAAAAAAACAGCATTTCATGTTTAGAAGGTTCAAAAAGAAAGAAATGCAAAGAGAGAAGAAAGTTGATTTTCCTATCCCTTTTTAGAATTGGAGCTTTTATATTTCTGTGTGTATTTTTAAGTCAGTGTGTGATCTCTGTATACAATATAGGAGCAAGTAAAGCAAGGCACAAAAGATCTGTTTTTATTTCATTACTATGAATACAATAAACTGCAGTTTTGAACCCTTGCTTATGTATTTATTGTGCCTATAAGAAAGCAGTTTTACAGAAAGTTTTTCCTAAAATCCTAGCTAACTGGAGACACAGGCTGCAGTCTTAAGGATGAATACATGGAAAATGTAAAGATACACCTGTCTATGTGCAGCTGTGTTCAAATTTAAATTAAACTAAATATAATCTAAATTACACTGAACTAAATAACTTTCATCTTTTCATTGATCTAGCTACAAATGTTTCAGAAAATATAGAATGTAGAAGAGCAGCTAAATGATATTCATTTATTCTGCATTCTTGCCTTCCCTCAGCATAATGACCCTGAGGTGTGAGATCATGTAGTTAATAAGCATATCTCAAAACTTAAGATTCTGAAACCTGAGAAGTTAAGAAAAAATGAGGTTATACAAGAAATCTTCCATGCATTTGCTATGGTCCCTGGGAACAAATTCATTGAAAACCCCCTGATAAGAATATTCAAGCCATTAAACACTTTTTCCTGCAGAATTTTGCAGAGATTTTTAATAGAGTCAAAGAGAGACTTATATTCAACTTAGGAACACCGTAGTCCCTTGATCTTCTCTGAAAATCCCAGTCTTGCTTCTCACCCACTGTTATATTGAAAATCATTGAGCAGCAGGATAACCACAGTTTGAATGCTATACCCTGAAAATCTGGAACTCCAGATGCAGAGTTGAAGCTTAATCAAATATTGGGTGATTTGCACATATTCTAACATAGTGGAGTTAAGGTATCTAAATATGTTATCTCTTGGTGTCTGAAGTCAAAGAATCATTTTTGTCCCACTTTTTTTTCCCTCTGTTTTTCTACTTTAAGAGAAAAGGTTTTTTTGATGTTATTTGCAACTCATTTATAATGTGCTGCTGCAATGATTAGGTTACCCATGTAACCTAATGCCTGAAAGAACAATATAAGTATAAAATTTAATTGATTTTCATTGATCTGAGTGAAGTGAGTTTTCTTCTGGTTTTTAAACAACCATGAAAACCAAATGCTTTATCAAAAATCTCCACAATTACTTCTTAATCATTTTAAATACATTGCAGCCATTGAAAAATTGAAGACTTGTGTGCAAAAACGACTTAGATTTCATGGAGCAGAAATTCATGTCTAACCTGACAAAAAAGCTAAAGGTGGAATATATTAAAAAATCTTTCATGAAAAAATAAATTATTATGTTTGGATTTTGTTGTTGTTACTGTTTGTTTTTGTTTTTTTAACTTTATGCCTAAGAGATAATATAAAATACTATGGAAATGTTCGGAAAGCTTCACATTTTACTAAGAATTGGACATGTCAGATAAGTTAGAGTGCTATTAATAATACCTTTGTTTTTTTATAACACCTTTTTATTTTAACTGCATTGTGAAGGTGGTACAATGGTGCAAGTTCATGGGCAGATCATATAGTCAATGGTTCAGCTGAAAATTATGGGTAAGTAAAGAGTGTAGTGTTACAGATGTAGCTAAAATGTACATGTTCTGATCTTTATTATAAGACTTATTTGATTATTGTTCCAAATTTATTCCCAATAAGTACATTTTTCATTATCTCTTTCTTTCTTGACTCAGAATCAAGGTGCATTTATGTGCTCATCTCTTTTTTTTTTCCCAAGATTAAGCTGTTTTATTCAGTAACAAATAGAAAGAGAACATTAATTATGTTTGAACTATTTTTAAAATATGTTCTCACTGTTAAGGACTGCTTTAATGAAAATGGGCTATTTGAGTGATAATACCTGCCTACATTTGTACTGCTGGGATATGTGCCTTTGAGGCCTAAATACCTTTTAGCTTTAGAAGCAGTCCCAGATCTAACTGTCTAACCTGTCTCTCGATGTGATTGATGCATAACCCAAGTAAAGCTCTGTGCACATTAAACCCTTCAGTTCTTCCCAGCTGTACTTGGCTCCTGATCAAAGGATCGCACATCTTGCTCACAGAAACTTATGCTTTAATTTTATCCTCGTTTTCTTTTCACTCTTAAAACATTTTTCTTCATCTTTATTTTTACCTATTTCCTTTGTCGAGTGTGCAGAGCTTGCTTCTTTCTGCCTTTCTATATCTCATAAGATATACTATGCCAGGGATATATTTTAGCTGACTAAAATAAATGTATGATTTCGATCCAAGTTTCTGATAATTGGAACGTTCTTAAGTGAAACTCCCACTGATTTGCTGGGAAGTTTTCCTTAAGGAAATTTAATTGGAGCTACAGAACTCAAAATCATCTGTTGTGTAATTGCACAACATAATAATTTATACTGGTATCTCAAAAGCTGCAGTTTTGTGTATACAAATAATAAGATGAAAATTGTGCATGGATATTTAACTAATTCTATGCCTTGGGTTACTTTTTGCAGTAAATTTAATATTAAACCCACTTTTAATTTTGCATTTCTTTTTATTCTTTTGTGATGATACAAGTCAATATAATTGCAGATTGGTACCTGAAGCAGATAATTGGAAAGCTCTTAGGCTATACTCAGTTGCATAAAATAAGCCATATAAGATGATACTGAGTAGTGAAAATAAAGCCTATACCCAGGGGATTGCTTATACTTAACTGGTACTCCTAAGATTATTTAAATAAAAATGTGATTCATATTTGTCTAATAGATTTTGCAAATACAATGACTCTGTTTAAGGAATTCAGACAGTAAAGGATAATGTGACTTTTTTGACTTACGACTTACAAGTTGGGGTAAAAACAGCACTTTCAGTGCAAATTTCTCTTCTCTTTAGATGGATTTACAATCATCTTTTATCTATACATTAGTACAGCCACAGAGTGTAACACAGGAGCGTATTTCTTTACTAACGCTTTGAACCACAGTTGCCCTATTCGCTAGCTTTTCAATTTTGAGTTTCTTCAACATACAGTCTATTTGAGCTTACGGCAAGGACCATGTGTAGTAGTTCTCCATGGGAAGGGGCACAAGCCACCTGAAAACTGCAACACTTTTGTGCTTGCTTGTGGTAGCCATGTTAAATAGTTTTAGTATACTGGTCCTAGATTTAGTACAGAAAGCATGCTAACATAGCTAAGTATCAAATTAAAAACAGATCTGAAAGTTGAAAAAGGAATTATTTTTATGCTCTCTGTCTCAATTTAAATTTAGCTACAAAATGCTGTGGGAAAAGGAATAAATTATAAGAATGTTTGCTGTGAATTAATATGGTTTACACTATAAGTGCACACTACATATAAGGCATATAGCACAGATTTAGTAGAATAAGGACTACTGAAATGGATCCAATTCTATTCACATTTATAGATATATGCAAGACTTTTTGTGGTAACAGCATGTTATTTTGCTCATATATGATTTAAGTGCTTTAAAGATAGATAACTTACATAACTGCTTCTCTTGATTTCTCTGAAGGAAATTGTGGCTTTATCAAGTGACAAAATGCTTTTTGTCTTCACGGAGGTCCGAGTTAGGGAATATTGACAGAAGTTAAGCATACAGATAAACATACATCTATATTATTAAGCCTAATTTGAGATCCTTATTAAATGTTTGCCACGTTTCTGGTCTAAAATGTTACTGTAAAAAACAAACAAACAAAAAACCTACTCTTTGTGGTGGCCTGAGTGTGCCAGGTAAAAATCGAGGTAAACTGAAGAGATGAGAAGTAAAACCAGTCATCAAGGACAAGTGCTTTAGAAATTCTACATTTAGTCCTGCAAAGCAGAAGGGCAAATTAAGACACATGCTTGATTTTAAGGATACATTTAATTCACTAAGTCTGCAGTCTAAGCGCACTGCTGAGCTGATTTTGAACATTCCAGCTTTACTGCAAAACTTTTCTATGCATTGTCCTCCATACCACTTCCTCTTCTGCCAAGAAACAGGTGTTCATCAGAACCTTAGAGTATTTCTATTTGTGTTCATCTGTTATTATCACACATTCAAGTTGAGTGGCTGAAATATTTTTATTCCAAAATGGGGAAAAATATGTCAGAAAGTTACAAAGCTTACCTAAACTTTGGAATATTTCTAATATAGTTATTAAAATTTAAGTTAATATATTGGAGAAAGTTGCATCAATAATATTCTATTATAGAATTGATCTAGATGGGCACTGGGAAGGAAGGGAATTTCAGCTCGATCAGAGAAATTTAAGTTCACAACTTTTAATTGTTCACCATATTATCATAATCATATTTCAGTGAATCTTCTTCTGGAGATAAGATAGATACATATGGGAGTTACCTGTTTTCTGCAGTGTGATTCTTCAGTTTGTGTCAACTGAGGATCTATGTTAAAGATACTAACAGCTGTTAAAAGTACTGTTAAAAGTACCTGACAATATAGAATAAAAGTATTAATTAAATAAATTAAACTGCTCTATACATTCCATAATTCTGACATAATACAAAAATAAGAAATTAATATGAGAAATTTAACCAAATGAACTGAATAAATCAGTAAGACATAAGGTAGCCTATACACCACTTGCATTCTTTCATCCACCAGTCTGTAAAGAAATACCAACATGGAAGGTTCTGTTTTTGAGAAATTATGTCTTAATGTATGTTTAAAAATCTATTGATGAGGAAACATATTATGAAGAGTAAACCTATATAGATATAGCTCTATGTGGTTTCTTTAAGCATTTTAGTGTTTGTGTCATGCCCTTGTGTGTTAGTGTGATTAGATATGTTTTTGACAGAATCACTAAATGACTACAGTGCCATAGACAGATATCTAAGCAAAATGTAAGAAGCTGTTTCTGTATCTGTAGCTGTATGCACACAGCAGTGAAGAGCACAGCGTGCCTGACATTGCAGCAGTTCTCTGCTTGCCTGAATAGCTGCCTTAACTAGTAGAAAAGTAGTTCAGATAACGATGTGCTGCATTGTAGTCATTCCTGTGACTGTCATGTAGATATACCTGTAGTTACTGTATACACAATAGTGTCACGTGTGTATTTGTATGTGTATATTTGTGTGTATGTATGTACATATATGTATATATATAGAAACATAAAACATAGTTGAATACTACTGCAGCAAAAATGCATTGCTTTAATTCTTGCTTATATTCTGCAAGGGTATTTAAAAGCATGATGTTTCTTGCTTTTAAATAGTATAGTATAGCACACAATTTTGTATTTAGTTTCTAAAAGGGTATGAACTGGTGATTTGGCAAGGCTGTCCAGTCTCAATTCATCTCAATATTTTGGCAGTGATGTTCCATTTTCCATGACAGTACTTATGACTCAAAAATTTAAGTTTGCTTGGTACTGGAATTCTCAGTTGTTTGTAGACATGTTTATTTATGTTATGCTAACAGAGGATCTTGTGTCTGTGACTAAACAGCAAAGTTTCTATAGATAGTAGAAGAATAACATGTCCAAGGATTGAAATCCAGCAACCATCCACAGACACGGACAGGTATTACAATTGAATATTAGCTGAAGTTTGAAGTTAGGATCATTAGAAAATGTATTGTTGTATTTTATTTTACTTTTTTTTTTGTTGTTGTTGTTTTGTTCTGTGTTTGGTGTTTCTAGATAAAAAAGAAAAGCTGTTCTAGGAGCTGAATTGTAGTGTATAGTAATTCTACAGCAATTCTATTTTTACTTCTTCACTTTTTTGTTACAAGAAAAACTGAATACTTTTTACATTTTGATCGGCATCATCTCAATGTCTACTTTTTCAGACTTGAACACAGTAAAGCAATATTAAACATGGGATTTCAAACAAACTCCTTTCACTTATTTTGAGGAAAGAATCCTCATTTGTGTTGTAAGATCTTACAGTGGCTTACTGTGGAAAAATGTTTATCTTTTATGCGACTTTCTCTGTACATGAATTTGGACCAATTAATGCACTGATTTTTTATAAAGTTTCCCTTTTATTTGTTAAGAAAAGTAACAAATCTGAAAAATTTAAAATCAGAAATGGTTACTTTCTGCATTGGGACAGAATTATCTATTGAAATTCCTGGAATATGAGCGTAGAACAACTCAGATAAACCAGCAGTTAACAAAAAATGTTGTAGCACATCTTATTAGATATTTTAGTTACTAGAATATACATTGCTACCTAGATATGATGGGATTCTAATTCTAATTTGGATGAGTTATTAAATTTTTATTGCTTGCAGAGCTTTCCTGCAAGTGTGGCAGATGTTCTTGCTTAAGATGTAGACATTGCTCTACTGTTTCCTTGGTGTGATAGTTATGCTCACAAGTCTCACAGATTTTGACAGAGGAATAGCCCACCTACCAAACTTGTTTTTCTTAGAAGAAAGATGTTGTCTTAGGCAATACTGTGAGAAGAAAAGTCATTATTTGACCTTTCATTAACTTTATTTTTTATAATGACAAGTCTGTTGGCAGAGATGAACAGCTGTTGTGTACTTTAAAATATTATGGCTGTCTAATACCTTGACTATTATTTTTTCCTCTTTAAAAATCATATTTTATGATTTAAGTCAGACTAAAAGAAAGTATCATCTAGATAACTTGGGAACATAAGCACTGAAGAATGAAGTCTGAAAAGTCATTAATGTCTGTTTTTAATTCCCCCTGTGATGTTAATGTATAGTTGTATATTGTGTTAGGGAGCTTTGCTGCTCAAGCAGATTATTGGAGTGGGATTATTTCTGTAAAGGGGACAGTTCTTCTCTGAAGACCTGGATATTACTGTACATTTCTACTGTGGAAAGGGCAAGAAAATACCAGAACGTTAAAACAAAGAACATGCCCATTTCACTCTAGACACTAATGTGTCTTTTTAATTCTTTTCGGTATGTGTATGATTAAAAGCCACACAGGGATGGTTTCACACAGAAGGCTGTCATTGTGCTTGTATACCATTTCATTTGCTGGACTGTGGGTACTCAGATATTTGCAGCATCTAAACCTGTAACTTGTAATAAATGAACCTCAAGATTCAGTTTCAGATCCTCTGATCTACAGAAGCAACAGTGGCACCAAGGGTTGATCTAAAAGCAAAAGGTTCACTGACAAAATCTGTGCTCTCCTTCACTTACTGGAAGTCTCAGTTGTTTTTCTTCCTGAAGTAAATGCCAGGTGCAGATTGAAGTAAATGGAATATTTAGATTAACTATTGAATATGCAAAATGAGGCCTTTAGATATAGTGGCTTTCATGATAGTCTTCAGAGAGTACAGAAATAACAGAAACATGCCCTCTAAGATATTAGTATTGGTCTTAATGGTAAAAAAATGTTTTCCTACATTCTGAGGCAGTGAGTTAGATCTCTATCATCCTAAAAGCCACTTCTTATTTAACAGCTAAAGAAAATGAGGCTTTAGGAGTGAGTAATGAAAGAGGCTTAACTTCTCATTAAGTGTTTAAGTGAATCATGGTTGCTGCTTCTCTTCCTCTGTATGTCCTGCTGTTGGGAAGGAGAAATTGGAGATGGAATGATACCCATTTTTGGTAGGAGACCAGAAGAAGAAAGGAAGTATGTGTGGGCTCACTAATCTTAAGCATGTGGTTACAGATGATAGGGATGATTTGTCTGGATCAGGGCTGTTAAGGAATCATTTCAAATTCCCTTAGTCAAAGCGTGCACTTTTTATAACTGAAAACTCTTAAAAAGTTACCCAAACTAAGCAACATTCAAATCAAAGCTAAGGTTGTGTTTCTTTGTCTGCCCACAATGTAAAAGAAGCGAGACAGTGGATGTTTTTGCTGATGAAGCTTCACATTCAGAAACAGAACTGATAGAAGAAGTGAGGTAATTTTATTGTGGTTTTGTGCTAGGCTTATTGTATTTTTCTTCTGATATTTTAGTGCCTCAGCTTATGTTTCTTGCTGTGGTGTGTTTTCTTGTTATGAGCTTGTAGACATAGGTTCATGGTGAATGGTATTATTCTGAACTTGTCTGTGGCCATGTCTTGTTATCCTTAAAGAATCAAATGATTACCTTATGGAAGGAATGAAGAGACATTCATTTTAATATGCATCCACCCATTCAGCGAAATTAGCCACCATAGAGAAAATTATATTCTGACTCAGTATGGTGCTGTAGAAAAAAAAGTGCTGTTAATGACCTAAGACTCCTCATAATGAGTCTGTAGTATGGCTCTTTCTTTTCTGATATTAAATAAATTTTGGCTTTTTGCTGCATGTCCAATCACTCTGACTTCATTGTGAAATGCACAACACAGTTCAAGAGAAAGAACAGAAGGTTATATATATTCATGATGTTTATTCTGTTGCCATTCAGGTGCTCTCATAGAAGGAGTACGAAATTAATGAGCAGCTTCAGGAGTGTGTATTTTTTTACTTTTAAAATTACAGTGATTTTATCTGTTTTTGCACATTGCTAGCCATTATTACTCCCTGTAAACAGAGCAGTTACATTGTCAAGAAAGGTGAGATTTGTTTAATTTCTGAAAGAAATTATATGATTAATCAGTTATGATAGTAGGAGACAAAACTAGTTCATCCAGAAATTTATTTTCTGATCAGTGTGCTTTCTTTCTGTTGTGTCTTCAATGCTGACTGTTTTAATTGCTGTTTTGTCACTGTTCTTTAGGATGAAGGCTAGACTTTATATTTTTCCTATTGTAAACCAGTATTTGTCTACTACAAAGAACATCTGCCAGTACTAATGGCATTGTAGATCTTCTGACAGTAGTCTGTGTACTGCATATGGATCTGTCAGTATAGCTTAGCCAGTATTTTGGCAGACATTTTGAGTTTAGTAGCATTTAACAGTGCTACACAGTAATTATAACATCTGGAACGTGCCTGAATTTGCTGTGGACTTTCCCACAAATAGTGGTTAAAGATCAGCACCTCTGAAGATAATGCAGTCTGAAAAAAATATAGTGATGGGAGTTAAAATGCTCGATCAAAATGCACAGTTAAGCTTCAGGGAGACTTAATTGTGTCATATATTCTTTTCCTCCAACAATGATGAATTAATTACAAACTAACAATATTTTTTTTACTAAGAAATTGTCAGGAAACAGACTATTGCATAGATAGTCATTACTGAGACACTGGAAACATTTCAGCCCATTTATCAAGAGTTTGGAGCAAACCAAAGCATACATGTTTAAAAAAAACTGTATGTAATCATGAAGCGAACTCAGAAATTTACCAAAGAAAATGTACATAACAAAATGACTTTCTCCAAACCAGTATCATGCAGCATATT
This sequence comes from Coturnix japonica, assembly GCF_054131305.1. Lineage (NCBI taxonomy): Eukaryota > Metazoa > Chordata > Aves > Galliformes > Phasianidae > Coturnix > Coturnix japonica. Next base: position 17,779,696 of record NC_140664.1, on the reverse strand, counting down.
TTACAACTAATAGAAAAGTCAACCGAGCTGCTTTTTGACTAACATTACAGGAATTGTGAAGCAGCAGATAGACAGCCATATCAAAGATCCAGATCAACAGAGCAACGTCCTATGCTAGAGCGGACCAACTCCCGCTCCCGATCCACAGAGCGTCCTGACTCAAACCTCATCAGGTCGATGCCTTCATTAATGACTGGAAGATCTGCCCCTCCTTCACCTGCCTTACCGAGGTGAAACAGACAAATCAATCAGACTAATCCCCTTCTGCCCCACCAGCTCACCATTTTATTTTACCAGTAGCTAATTGGTATCGCCTCTCATTCTTAGCTGATCACTAGTAGTAGTAGATACTAACCTTGTCAGTGTCAACACACTATTTATATTCTATTCTGGATATAATGGTGTGTCTGCCATTTTAAATTGTCTACTAACAGTATTTAACTGCATTTGTTTGTGATTTCTCATTGACCAGGATTCCTAGATAGTTTCCCACATGAAACACCTCATAACTATCATATTCTTATCTTACAGAATGAGAAATTGTTTGTGTTCATCAGACATCAGTTATGGAAGAACCATCGTAACATCAAATGAAACTTCCTTTTTAAAACAAAAGTGTTTCTTCATTTGGACTGTACTAACTTTGTGTTTTTACTGCCATTTTAACCACCATTTCCTCTGACTACATTTTACTGTGCCATAGTCTGTACTGTTCCTGTTAAACACTTTACCGACTGACACTTTGCAGATGTCTATACATTACTCTGAGCTTAAACATAATGCAGTAAAAAGTTGAATAAATTTTGGTCTTGCAGATATTCAGCACGCTTCTCCTTATTTTGGAACTACAGAATACATTCTTTTGCTTTCTGAAAGTGAAAGATAGTACCATCTAATCCCCAGTGACAGTTGGTCAAATCCCAGCATCGTTCTTCAGTTTATTACTTCAATTATTTAAATCCCTATAATGTCTTTACCATTCAATGGGAATTTATCCAAATAAAAACTGAATAAACATAGTTGAATTTGGCCTGTAAAAATTGTATGTGCATGCATGTATTATGTCCATATGTGCATGAATGTACATACAGTACATTTTCTGGCTTGACTGTGCAAACAATCATCTTATGGATGTTTAGCCTTAGTCTAGCTAATGTGCTTTCGTTTTCTTTCTTTTTTTCTTTCTTTTTATTTTTTTTTTTTCTAGAGAGATATTTCCTTTTTTGTTGTTGTATTTTAAGAATTAATAGTTTCAGTATGAGAATGCAAGGGTCCCAAGTGAGCCAAAACTTAATTAGTACTTTTATCAGTTCTGGAAGGTATTTAAGGATGAATGTGCCATTTAATTGCTATGGTTTGTTTTGCTATGTGTCTCATAGGTCACATCCTCGAACTGGATCTGTTCAGACAAGTCCATCGAGTACTCCAGTAGTAGGAAGAAGGGGCAGGCAGTTACCACAGCTCCCACCAAAAGGGACATTGGAGAGAAGTAAGTGTGTGGTTTTCTCCTTAATGACACTGCAAAATGCTCACAGAGGTCAAGTATGTTTCTGATTTTTCTTTTGGGAATTAAAACTCTTGAGATTTTGTGCACAGAACTAGGATTTGATAATATTGTATTTTATATTCTATTTTATTATATTTTAACATCTTGACTGAATTGGATCATCAGCATTGCAGTAGTGATCAACAGTATGAACCAAGATGAACTATTAGCGTAATCCTATTCCTTTTGAACTCAAGAGATGTCTTGTCATTGACTTCAACAGGTGCAGGAAATGATATTTTCTATGTTGTTTAGTGATAAAACTTCTTTTTGGGAGTTAGTAGCGTAGCTGATCGCTTGTGGGCACACATGGTGTATGTTACAGAGTACTAATATAAAACCTCTGCACCTTGAAACAGGAAGATCAAGAAAAGAGGTAATAATGTTTAAAATAGGAAAGGCCAGCAAGATATTTATTTCATAATTCATGCTTTACAGATACTGTTGTTGTGCTGATCTTTAATGTCTTGTAAAAGCACTGGTCAATGGAGGCATCTTCCAAAATGTTTAGAAAAAGGACTGTAGACACATTTTTGATAGCAAATACATTTTCACCTTTCCACTTTTGATTACTGAATGTGTTGTGCAAAATCAGTTTAAATGGTCATATGCGCTCCTTCTTTTTTTTTTTTTTTTCTTTTCCCTTATCCTTCTGAACATGTATATTGTATCTTTTATAAAACTTACCTTGTTTTTAACCCCTGTGCTTTGGTTCCCTTTTTTGTTTCTTTTTTTTGTTTTGTTTTTGTTACTTTCCCTAGACAATGGAGACAAGGAGATAGAACCTTATGAAGGTCTGTACATAAAGGAGGGTTTGTTTTTCACCTGAAAGCCTTTTTGAGAGGCTCTATTGGGGAAAAATAAACCCAACTGCAATTGATGTTACTTTATTGCATAGACATAGTCAGAAACATTGTGATAATTGTTCAGTCTTTTTTATATTCAGACCTATGACTCATAGATTTTACAGGATTCTACATGAAAGAAAGAATAAGTGAAGTTATCTGAATGCAATAATCATTAAAAAGTACCCAGACATATACTCATTTTTAAAACAAAGGATTTACATTAAACAAAGAAGAATATTTCAAGTTATGTTGAAGCCAGTTAATCTACATATTTGCATCTTTTCAGGATTAGTACTTCATGCAGATAAGCACATGAGGATATCTGACATGTTTAATGTCAACCATGCACTGAATCAAAACCACATTTTTATTGCAAATGTAATTTATGCAGGTGCTGAATTAGATTTTTTATAAAATATATAAGTAAAAATTAATTGAATCAAGTTAGTCTTTCAAAAAAGAACCTGATAATACTTCCTTTTAAAATTATATCCCTTTGTATTTTTTTTTTAATTGAAACCTTTTAATTTGCTTAACCAGACATAAGATATCAATTGCAGTCCTTTGTTATACCACTGAGGGTTTTATATGTAGTATAACTGTATTTGTCTCATCAGATTTTTTAATTTAGTATTTACAATGCTTATGGTGCTTATTTCCATTTTGGAAGCAAAACTTCATGACAAGAAACTCTGTTTTCTCAGATCATCACACTAGTATATTCATTTCTTCGTATTCTTATGTGTTGTGAAATGCTGATATGAAATGCAGTTAGATGTGCCAGGAAATAATCGCATCTAATCACCTGATATTTACTGTCATTGCTATACTCGCTTTCATGTTATGCCACTTACCCTGCTCGCTGCTTAGCATATGTACTTAGACTGTGAGCTCTCCGGGGCAGCTATTGTGAAGTACTGTACATTTTCACTGTGTCTGATTAGAGAGAGTAGCGATCCTATTTACAACATGGGTTTTATAGTGAGAAATACAATAAATACAATGAAATAATCATTTTTTTATAGGATTGGTAGAATTATTTTCTCTGGTAAGTATTGATGGGACCTGAGAAACTGTGTATTTACTCAAAGGCTGAGGAATATTTTCCCATACCTCTGTCTAAAGTGGTCTTTTTTGGAAAATGTGGGCAATGGAAAATTTTGAAATCCACAGTTAATAGAGTTTTAAAATGCAATCAGTGTCACAAGAGACTCAAGCTACAGTATCTAGACGCATTGCATATTTTATTTTACATATATAAATGTTTGGTTAAAAACAGAGTCCATAGTTATCCAGCTTTCAGGCAGTATTTTATGTGATTTCCTATAATGAATTAAGAGATCCTATTCCAATTACAATGTAATTTTATTCTGAGGCCTTTTCTATCCATCTTTAGGATTTTACATTTTCTTTAAGGGAACTCATCTTTTTCTATAAAAAAAATAAGCCTCCACAGGAACAGAAGATTACCTAACTTCTAGCAATGACAGAGTATAATTACGATTAATAATAGTTTTTGACTGTTGGAGAATCGCATTTTACAAAAGGTTATTTTAAGCAATTGAAGTGCAAGAAAAAAAACCAAAAACCAACGCTGAACTTTGGTAGACTTGAAAACACTGACTTGTAAAGGAGTTTATGTTATATTTAACAAATAAATTGGTGAGTAAATCTCAAAATCTTACTTTAGGTAGACCTGTATGTGTTATTATATAATCAGTTGATAATCAGAAGAGTTGTCTTAATAACGAATGTTGTACTAGAGAACGTCACTGTTTCAGAGAAGTAGCCCTTTCTGTTCTTATAGAAGCATATAATTAATGTAAATGAGGGAGCTTTTTATATTGCGTGGAAGCATGCAGGGAAGGTTAATCTTCCTGTATTTCGAAATGAAGGATGTTATTGTTGACAAAATTAAGTTAAAATTATACTGATGAAAAGAGTTATTTAAATATATGTTTTAGACAATTGTTAGAAGCCATTTAATCTTTATAAAGGAATAAGAAATGCCTCTGTAGGTCATACATTATCTTCATTTAATTTGTAAAAATTTGAATAATCTGTTATTCAAATAGCTGTGCTTGTGTAACATTTCTTAAAATATAGTGGAAGTGCTGGGACTCAGGTAGAAGTGAGGAAGCTATTTGTAGGTCAGGAGATTTCTTGTTCCAGTGCAATGTTCTGTATGAGAGCCTTGCTTACAGCTACGTGACTTGAACAGGAAAGGAAGGAAGCTGCAGGAAGAAAACTCTGGGTACTTGCTTTACAGATTAGGATCTGGATTTAATGAAATATCTTTTGAGATTTAGTTCAGTGAACTGCTCATGGTTGCAGATCTTTGCTCCAGGATATCTAAATTTTCCCAAAATACCTTATTTCAAAACTCCATAAGAGCTAGAGAAGTTTATTTTAAGAAATCTATCCAGGTAGCTATGAACGTCCATTCCTAACAGTAGAACGTTAACATCCGTGCCTTCTTCTCAGTTCCCTTCATTAGCAGAACATGCAGCTGTATTCCACTTACATTATTTTGTCATCATGAAATAATGGCTAATTCTTTAATCAGTGCAGCTGCCACACATTCAAGTGTCAGATCAACCTGTTTAAAGAATCACTGGATGCCTCTGAAACACAAGTCAGAGGGCTGGAGCACCTCTTCAATGGAGAAAGGCTGAGGGAGCTGGGTTTGTTCCGTTTGGAGAAGAGAAGGTTCTGAGGAGACCTCCTGATGGCCTTTAGGTTGCTAAAGGGAGCTATAAAAGAGATGGAGAGAGGCTTTCCATGCATGATACTGATGGACACGGACAGATTTAGGTTAAAGGAAGAAATTATTTACTCAGTGGGCAGTGGGGTACTGGCACAGGCTTCCCAGATGAGATGCCCCATCCCTGGTGGTGTTCAAGATCAGGTTGGATGGGGTCCCAGAAAGCCTGAGCAGGTTGGTAGCAGATTGTTTTGTTAGCTGTACTTACGATATTTTTAAGTTATGCTAGAGATGTCTTGTTGATAATCAGTATTTGTAGAGGAATAATAGTATTAAATTGAACCCTATTTATGCATTGAAATGTTTATAGACTTCTTAAATGTTCTATATTACTTGTATGATAGACAGTAAGAGAATAGTGAAATATTTATAACTTCTAAGTGTTATCAAGATTTTTTCCTCACATTTATGGCCATATATTTCTTCTTCCTAATATTTATTGAAGAATGAACTGCTTGCTGCTAATTGAAATAGGTCAACATAAAGAGACCTTAAAAGTAATCAGTATTGCCCCTTTAGATTTGCTGCTAATTACAAGCCAAAGAGAAAGTATTGGAGATATTTCCTTTTCATTTTAAAGAATAAATATAACCCTTTCTTTCTTTATCTCTAAAAAGAGCCCACAACTTCATTCACTCGGGTTAAAAAACTAGAAAATTGTGTCGACATGCAGCCGTAATAAAACTTGAAAGTATAAAAGTGAAGTGCTGAGAAAATCAGCAAATAGTGGAGCTCAGGCAGAATTTGCCCTTCTATTTATGCTCTGTGGTTCAGACTATAATTACGTGATCTCATAATAATCTGGTGTCTTGCGTAAGTTATTTCAGAGACCATTAAAGCTGGCATTAATACTTATTTGCTGCCTGTCCTAATTCCATCTATGGGTGGTCTTATTCCAGAACAAAATTACCTGCAAATGGAATTAACAGCAGTAGATGATTAACTTTAATCAGAGATAACAGACAGCCATAACTCCTACATTTTCATGTTTTTGAAAAGAAAATAGCTATACTGACAATTGTACTGTTGTATTGTATGTGAGCTGCTGAGATAGAGTGATAGTTAAGAAAACAGAACTACTGTTTACTATTTTCTCTCAATCAGACCATTGTTTCCTGTGAACTGTGTCATAATTTTGCAAAATGAGAAGGAATTTTACTTTGTGTTTTTCAGCAGTCTATCATAGCTTGATGGAATGTAGAAAAAGCTTATTTATGATGCAATTGCAAAGAACCTGGAATTTGTATTCACGTTGGTCGTAGTTCTATTATGTTCTGTCAGCTGTCTTCACAGCCTTTTAAAAATACATGGCATACTGGTAGTTTGCTTGGTAGGACATGATTGATCACATATATATCATGTAAGACAGGAACCTGGACTAACTTCAGAAAGGTTAAGAACGTCATGACTGAGTCAAACTGCAGTATAAAATCTGCAGAAATATCTTTTCATTCACTCCCTTTTTGTGCATGTATTTCTGCGCTACTGGCTGTGCAATCCTAGTTCTTGCACAGTGTAAGTCTTGCATTATGTGTGCTTGACAGCAAAGAAGAGTAGCTGCCTTGCAGGAAGCTACCTCAAGCTGTTGAATTCTCCTGGGAATTTGCAAAAAATATACATATACCTTTGTGTTTTATTTGTGGGTGCTTAGTTCACTTTCTGGGGAAGTACCAGATTTCAACCCCTAATTGCTATGAGGACCATTAAAATATTTTATTTGTGTTAGTACAATTTCCAGTAAAAAAAATTGAGGAAATGCTACCTGTAGCGCAAGGCTTATGATTACTTGAAAGGTTGCTGCCTTTTAAAGGAAGCAATGGTCCATAATTTGCTTCGGATTGCCAAAAGGAAGAATTAAACACTTCTGTCTTCATACCATTTGGAGGTATTAACTTCTAGGTTTGAGTCTAGCAAGGGCATAAAAAAAATAAAGGGCGAACAGTCATACAGCTGCGTTCATGACAACCATGCTTTATTTATATGTTGGGGTACAAAAGTGCCAAAACCATTTTAGTTCAATTTTCATGGTAAAATAAATTGTGAAAAGTCCTTGGCAGAGCATTTATATGCAACATTTTTTTTCTGTAAGAGAAGTTTGACTGTAGACATGGTGTGTCTACTGAATATTTTACAACATGGACAAAATTTCAATTAGAATTTAAATGCCATGCTTTTAGCACAGAATTGCAGAACAGATATCTGGGTAGAAATTAGTTTCCACTATGTTGGCATTGATTATTACCTAAATCTTCTTCCCTATTAGGAGTAACCTGTTAGAATGAGCAGTTCTAAAATAGTGATTGCATGCAAGCTAATCCCAAAGTAGAATAATTCATTGACTTATGTAGTTACACATACAAGTAATGTGATAACTGTAAAGAATCTGTAAGAAGAGTACAAAAAGTCAGTAATAATCATAATCTGAACACTGAAGAGCTATGGTATATTACTTCACATCAGAATACACCTAATAACTGACATTTAAGAGAAAGCAGGATTATGGTGCACAATTTATGTAGCTCAATGTTGTGTTATTTCTGCTGTTAACTGCTAGGTGAGTTTTGTCACAAAAGTTTCTCTGCAAGTGGGATAAAATGAATGGATCGGTGTTGCGTGTCTTTAGTCATATACATACCTTCACTGTTGTTTCCAGCTATTGTAATATTCTCTAAGATTTAGATATGCTCTAGGCAGTGGGGTTTTTTTTTACCTGTAAGTACTGATGGAGAAGTGCTTGTCTTTAGGATTTCTGTGAAATCCACGTGCAAAGCCAATTACCTGAAAAGTTGAGGTGTTGTTTTTCCAACCTGGAAAAATGTTTGCATTCTTTTCTCTGCACATATTGAGGTAGTGAGAATGCCCACTTGCTTAGGATTTGTACACAGTTTTAATTATGTTCTTTGAGAATGTAGGCTTTGTCTTCTATTGCTAGAGAAACTAAAGCATAGTCAAGCAGTAGATGCTTGTGAACCACTGATGTATCAGTATATGTCTGCTTTCTCTGCCTTGTTATTTATTGTCTACTTTTCAGTACTTCAATAATTTATTAAGAAAGTGGCTGCGTATGACCATCATTACTTACAGAAGAAACTCACTGGAGTAGTTAGAGATTATACTAAATATAAGAAAAGCATTTATTTAATCTGTAATTCACTCAGAAAATAATGTGTGCTGCAGACTGAGGGTTTGTATGTTATTGTGGATGTCTTTTGTTTGATGTTTACCTCTTATTTGATCAGCTTGTAACAAAGCATGCATGTTTTTGTCTTGCTTTTTTCCCCCTTTCATACCTTGCTTGTACAAATGCAGCAGGAGATGAAGAAAACAAGCGTATTGGAGTACAGGAATCAGAGGCTGAGGCAGGTCTGTGTGACCACAAGTGCCTATGTGCTTTAGAAACATTTTCCCAAGAGCATGTAGGGAACCTTTGCTGGACAGCTTGGTTTAAAACTCAAAATCCAGACAACAATTTTAAGCTCAAGACACAGAAATTAAGTGTAGCGTAGGTTGTTTTTTTTGTTTTTTTTTTTACCAGTTTGTGACAGCAAGAAATAGTTCAGCCTACAAAAATCACTTCTTTTATCTACATTTTTATCCCTCCATCTGAAAGTACTCTGTCATTACTATCATGTTACAGCCTTAACCATATCTGGGTGTGCACCCCTTAGACATTGTACCCTCTAATTTTCATTCATACTTTGGCAGGCAAGAAAGTCAGTATTATTGTAGCATAATACTTTTTCTTCCCTAGTTTATATAGGTGGAGTGATGATGCTGAACAAATAGTGAAAAAGTGCTTTACATTGAAATTCTTAGAACAATTTGCATGATGTCCCTCATCCTGCTTGGAAAACATTTCAGTCATCAGACAAAGTTAATGTGATGAGAGCTGATAGAAGATGATCAAATTAAACGTGCGAATGGTGCTTGAACTCAAATACTATGTGATTAAAATGTATGACTTTACATTCAAATTCCAGAAATCACACTTCCTATGATTTCAAAGATAAGCAGAGTTTTTTCAACCATTGTAGTTTATGCTCTTACATATTTTTCTTGAAGGGAGAATCGTAAAAGCATAAATGTTCAGTTGCATGCACTGTTAATAGGTCACATCTTGGTTTGCTCTTCAAGTTAGATTTTTTCTCAAAAATAATTTGTTATCCCTGCTGGTAATTTTCTGTGACGTTATGTCAACTATGATGGAAGAGCAGCACAGATTAGCTTTTGCGATTGTAAATATTTGAGGTAGGTTGATGTTAAATTCATCTGCCTAAAGCTAGGAATCATGGTCCATACCTCAGAGCCTGTGGAGCACAGCCCAGGGAATGACAATGTAGTGCAGTTATTAACACAGTTATGTGGAGAGAATTTGGTGCTCCTGCAGAAACCCCCAGAGATGTGTTAATCTGAGCCAAAAACTCATCTAGTGTTAGCTGGTAGGGAAAGTTACCAGCTAAACAGAAGCGTGCCTGAAATCCCATCCCTGCTGAACACTGTAACTGCCTGATCATTTGCAATCCTATGGCCAGGATCATGCTCCCCTTGTTAGTTAATAGAAGAAAATATGGATCACTGTTTTCTTCTTAAAATTGGAAATAATTAGTGTGATAGGCTCATTTGTTGTTCAGAAATCTGAATGCTAGAATAATTTTAAGAGAGGGCAGCTGGTTAGCAGAGTAGTTTTTTAAATTGTAGTTTGTACAAATGCATCCAAAGTGTCCATGAAGATCCTGGCTTTCCCTTTATGGCTTTCCCCATTATAGTGTGGTGTATGTTCTTTTTGCTTTTGTTGTGATTCTGTCTGTAAGCTGCATTGTTTACTTGTGTGTGTGTGTGTACTGTTCACTATCTGTGTTTTGTGATCGTTCAAATGTAGTGCATGGAACTGTGCTAACATAGTTTACAAAATGTTTGTGTGTGCTGTAGTTACATTGCTCATTGTGACATCTGTTCCAGTTGTTAATCATCATTGTCTGTTTTTAATGTTATAAAGATTGTGAGGAAAAACATCAAACCCCACCTGTTAATGGGAGAAAAGGCAAGTTGTGATGGTGTTGTTAGTGAATTGTGGATGTTTTTGCTTACTTTGTTTTTGCTGCATGTGTGTGTGTTCCATAGTTCTACTAGTTCAAAATCTGTAACTTCGTGTATATTCAATTTAATCGTGTTGTTTTACTTAACTTAAAATCATTCTTTTCAGCAGCGGTTTTAAAATCTTTCCTAGACTCAAAAGCTTCAGAAATCTGTTTTTGAAGTTAGCTCTGGTGTTGAATACCACCTGGGAAGGTGATCAAGTTGTCTCTTTAGAATAAGTGGGATTGTTTTTGCTGCTGATTGTTCAGCTGCTATAAACATAGTTCATTTTGACTACCAGATTGTTGTTTATTTGTGTTATACTTTTTACATCCAATTTCTACCCCTGGGAAAGCTGGAGGCTTTTGCCATTGACTTGGTTAGTTTCACAAACTAGTAATCAGTGATAAAGTCAAGCTAAAGCTATTTTCATTCTTAGTTTATCTTCTACTCCTTCATCAAAACCTGGAATGGAAACATTGCACAATAAATTAAATCCTATTAACCTGTATTAAAGATATTTTATTTTTTTTAAAATTCCCTAATGGATTTCTTTTGTTATAGAACTTCCTTAGCAAGAGCTCTTTTAGTCCAAAAGAGTGGTCATTGTCTAGTATTGTATTTTATTACAAAAAACACAGCCCTTTTCAGTCTTTCCTCAGTTTTTTAGCATTTTTCATGTGTTTTGCATGACACCTCTTGATCATTTGTGTTTGCAAGAGAAGACTCCCAGTACTTCTTTTCTTTTACTGCCTTAATTTCAGGTACGTAAAAGATGCTGTAGTTCTGAAGCAGAATATGAAGCCTTTGGAGTTATTCCCTCATTCTAAGGAATATTTTATATACTTACGCAACAGCCTTGCTGACACTATGGGAATCAAGAATGCTTCTAGTTTTTATCTTCCAGATTAGAAGTGTCTGGAGCCTTCCTCTATGTTGCATGTATACTGAGACAAGACCAAGCCACCATGTTGTCCCCTTTCCATGCACTGTGGTTTCCATGTGTGTGGGAGGCCCACCACACCGTGGGCAGGCAGGATGGGAATTTCAAAGTATAGAATTGCAGATTTGGCACACAGTTTAGGCGCACTCTAAGAATTTAGGTGATTCAAATGCAAACCAGGTGGAGTAAAGGACCCCAGACAAAAAAGTGATCCCAAGTGAACTTGCAGTACTCATGTATGCAAATGTTTTTTTGAAAGACAAGCATGTGGCCATTGTGCTACAGGGACTGTCATCCTGCTGGCTAATTTTAGCATCTTCTTCTATCTAACATCATTTGAGATTCCTATTCTGTGCCTGATCAACTAAACAAACTAGCCATGAGTCTCATGGGCTCTCTATTTCCCTGGCCTGTGGGATCTAGACTTCACTGAGACCGTGGCAGCTTCTGAATTTTGCATGAAGAATGATACTAATTGTGTTTAATGTGTGCTGTGAGTATATCTGACATATCTTTATGCATTATGAGTACTTGTTACAAGAACTTAGGGAGAGTAATACTAGATTTTAATTAAATTCTAGTTTGAGCGAAGTAAGGTTTAAGTATGGTATTAAGTGATTGAGATTGCTCTACTTATAGGAAAGCACATAATTGCGCTCCTTGCTCTGGGAAAAAGTGAAATGAAAAAGCCCCCTGAACACAAAACAGAAGTGAGGCACCCATAAGATTCTGGCAGCTCAGCCAGAGCCTGGAGTGGAGTACCAGGAGTGACACAAGACAGACCTCCATCTGTCCAATGGCTTGCATATAAGAAAGCAGAACAGGGCCCAGAAACATGACCAGAACCAGTTGAGAGACCCTAATGGGTCCCAGATGATGAAGCAGGACTAAAGCTAGTGGGTATGGCTAGGACCAAATGCAAGAGGTTCAGCTTGAAAAAGCCCTAGAGTAAAGTAGGGGAGGCTGAGGCATCTTCCAGCTTTTTGGTGAATGGCCCTGGGGACAGCTAAGGCTTCTCAGGCAGCTCTCCCTTATCACAGGAAGGCAACTAAATTCCACAGCTCCTCAAGTGCACTGTGTTCCCTGCCAAGGAACTTGAGCATCGTAATAGGCCAGAAAGCGTAAGAAATAGTACTCGAATCAAAGGCGTATGTATTCAACTGAGTGTTGTAACTTGCTGGAAGTAACAAACCCCATTAGAAAAAAGATCCCCCCTCAAGTTTATGATTGGTTGAGTATTCTATAGGTACATGTTTGTAACAGCGATATAATCATGTTTTAATTCAAGATATTGCATAATGCTTTGTATGAGTCATTGTTTTATTTCAGAATTTGCATGAAGAATTTCCATTCCTGAATTCAAATTTAATATTACACGTTTTAGAGGTGCATAAGTATGGAATATATGGGCAGAATAGCCTGAAAAATAAAACCAAATCCCTAGACCAAGTTAAAACTTACATCCTGCATTCTGTCAGGTGTATTTGTAGCCTGTTCACATATCTTTGTGTGCATAGAGCACTCACTGACACTCCAGGGAATGGGAGTGCAAACTTGAACGAAGCTTACAGAAGAGAAATGCAGAGCAGGAGCTCTGCTTTTATGTTGGTTGTTCGTTGTAAATGGCATTATTTAAGTTAATTAATCGTTAGACTGGCAATATATTTAGGCTTTGATAACAACTTGAGGACCATACTCAGTCTGACCAAAAATCCACCTGGCCTAGAGACTGATCCTCAGCAGGCCAGGTCATAGTGCTGGGGGAAAGGAATATGAGCAGAACAAATAGGTAGCAATGCTTACCTGCCGTTCTGGGTTCCCAGTCTCCAAGGCCCTGTGCATGAGGATCTTACAGAAACATTAGTGTTATGTTATTGTGTTATCTCCATCTCTCCCATAAGGTCTTTGCACCCCTTAAAGCACTCCTGCCAACATAACCCTGCAGTGCTTATCCAGACAGCTCAGTCAGGAGAGCTACTATGGAGAGATGTTCAGAATAAGCTTATTCTTAACAGGCCAGCAGGCCAGCTCTATTGAATTCATTTCCAACGTGTTTTAGGCATATAACCAGAAGGGGGAGCAAAACTGCCATATTTCAGAAACATCTAGGAAAATAAGAAACAAATACTTGTGCTATTTTCTTCTGGAGAACAATGAAGAGATGCTACTGGATGATTGGAAATGTTAACTGATTTTCAATTACAAATAATTAATGTATTTTTGAAGTCATTTTTTAAGAAAATATTTATGGAATAAAAAAAGTAGCTACAGCACACAGACTTTTGTTACACTATTAGGATAATATAAAATATACTTGCATGGCAATGTTTTTCATAATGTGTAAATCAGTAAGGAACGTGAGATGGAAACAATAATTAAGTTATGTAATTTTGAATGCAGTGCTGCATTAGTTAAACCCACACTGTGATGCTTAAATAGCCATTAATGAACAACAGATTATTCTGAAATGCTGTTGACATACCTCAGTATTGATATCTCAGCATTCATTTGCTGTTTTGGCTGCTTGCATGGAGAAAAACCTTAGATAAGCTGTTGTGGTGTCAGTAGGAGAAGCTAAGAAATGGTGTTCTCTGGCATGGTGTAGAATGCAGGTACAACATTACCTACAGAGACACCAGTTGTTTAAAAACATGTTAGGAAAAGACTGAATGATGCTGTTTGTCTCTGGAAACTGCAGTATTGTCTAGCTCTTGCTACAGCAGCATTGTGGAAACTTCAGCCCCGAGACATCTTAATGTTCCCCTGATGCAGGAGCAGTAGCAGGCTGCCTTCACTGCTGACTTTGTGTCACATATAGCTGGCCTTCATGCTGTTAACAGCATGCAAGCAGTGTAAGGTGGGATTGGATTCCTCCCAGATGAAATGTAGTACAGCTGGGACAATTCTGTCATGACTCAAAGCCACTTGCTTTCCCCCAGTGGAGATCTGTCAAAGATGAGAACATTTCTTTCTTGGTGGGCTCTTGAGAATGATGGCTCCTTTTTTTTTGTCTTAGGGACTTTATTTTGTATCTTAAAACATATAGTATGAATTTGCTTTTCCTATGAGTAAAATATACTTACAATATAAGTCTATTTAAATATACGTCTAATTAATTCTTCTTATATCCTTAATGCATGAGTTAAAGGTCGTAAGTACATTGGTCAAAATGTAGTTTTTCAGCTTTTGACATTTAATGCATGGTTCCACTAGGTTTTTGCTGTGCTACTTTATTTAATAAGTATTGGCCATATCCACTTCTGACTGATTTTTACAGTAGTTATCACCATACATTATTGAGAATATAATTCCTTTTTAAGCATTCATCTTAAAACAGTTAAAATAGAAATTCCTGAGAATTCTTCATTTGCAGAAGAAGATGATTAAATTCCGTATGTTCTAGTGAAAAAAGTGAAGACTTTATTATAAGCTAATTCAAAATATATAAGTAGAAAAATACGGATAGAAGTTGGCTCACAGAAATTTTTGAGACTGCAGAGAGCAAAAGCTGAGTGAATTTAATAAAGGACAAATTCCGAATAAGAGAAAGAATGTGAGAAAATTCAAAAGGAAGGGTAATAGATTTAAGGGCTATTACTGTCTGTAGTACAGAGAAAAGAAGGAAGGAACTAGTATTTGCCTAAGAAAATCCTCTGTTGTAGCATCTTGCTATTTTGCTGCATCATCTTGTAGTTCTGCAGTTTGCAGCATCATTCCAGCTTGGCTGTATCATTGCTGGTGCTTTCCTAATCAGAAATGATGGATATTGGCAACAATTCTTATTATGCACTACTTTCTTGTTTTTAATATAGAATAGTAACATTGAATATTTAATATAAAACATTAAACTTTAATGTAGAATATCCGTGTAAAGTATGAAATGTTTGTACTGAACTCTCCTAGGAAAAAGGAAATATCTATGTATGACTGACTAACTTATGGGTAAATGTGTATTTTCATAGAGAAAAAGAAAAGATCACGTTTTTGTTAGGAAGAAACAAAAAACTGTTATTTCCACAGTTACAAAAACAACCTTCCTTTTGAAGTTCAGCAATACACGGAGTACTAGAAAGGTGACAGTTTCTGTTTTAGCACATGTATCAGTGTTGTCATAAAATCATTATACTGAAAATTCTATTGATGTGTTACTTGAACCCTACAACTCCCATCAATTTCAGAAGCCAAAGCTACCTCACTTAGGACAGCAGCCTG
Organism: Coturnix japonica; assembly: GCF_054131305.1. Lineage (NCBI taxonomy): Eukaryota > Metazoa > Chordata > Aves > Galliformes > Phasianidae > Coturnix > Coturnix japonica. The sequence continues at coordinate 17,764,307 of NC_140664.1, read as the reverse complement.
TTATAGAACAACAGGGACATATGGGATGGCTAAAGGATGACTACAGATAACATCTTTATGTGCTTACAATGATAAAGAAAAAGAAAAAAAACAGAAATGTAATGAGATAATCTGACTTTAGGTCAATGTTTATTTCAATTAACAAGATTGAAAATATGTGCCCCTGGGAAGCCTGGTCTAGTGGATGGTGATGCTGCCAATGGCAGGGTGGTTGAAAGTAGATGATCATTATGGTCCTTTTCAACCCAGGCCATTCTGTGATTCTATACCTGTTGTATTCTTCTCCATCAATGGCTATTTCTGTGATATTGTGTAAGTGGTTATGACTGCGCTTAAAGTCAGAGAGGAACTTAAAGTTTTGTAGAGTAAGCAGATTCACAGCGGCCTAAAGCAAAAATGGAGCTTAGCATGTTTATCGAATTGATTGGTCCCAATTTGGTTTTGATATGAGATATCAAAATGCTTCAAACCTATACTTTTATGCTAGGCACCCAGTTTAATCTTCAGAAGATTGATAATTAAATTCATAGTATTTTTTGGGTGCGGTAACGTCAGAAATGCATATTTCAGGCTATAGGAACTGTACGTAGGAAGAGAGTTTTTATCGAGTAACTTTGTCTGCCTAAAATATCAACAGAATTTAAATCAAATCCCAGATTTAACAAATGATTTTGACCTACATTTTGGGTTAAATATTTTTAAGTATTAAACACAACTCAATTTATTGTTAAAGAACTTTTACAGTTTAATAACAAACATACATGGTTGCTGGTTTGGTTTTGCCTTATTTTTTGAATTACACTTCTATAAAGTCTTTCGTACCAATGTATTTTTGTCTTTTTAATTCAGAAAAATAGGTAAATATATTATGAATCTATAAAATAAGCTGGTTTTTTTTTATAATGAAAGAAAATATTATGTAAATCACATCAACATTTAAAACTCTAGTTGTTAAGTATAAAAGCAGAATATTTGATATACATTATATAGATATTAACATAGATATGCACAGTATATCCTTTTCTGTGTTTAAGTTGTTGACTAATACTCTTCGACACAGGCCTCTAAACTAAAGAACTATTTAAGTTTTTGCTATGTTATTGATGGTATTTTGTTTAGATCAAGTTATCCCAAATGGTATTAGGTATCTTATAACGTAAGTTATATAATATTTCTGATTTTTTTTGGTTCATGCTAGAAGTTACATGGGAGGACCAGCAGAAAAAGGTGAATGGTACAATAACTGATGACAAACCATTGCCGAAAAAGAAACACCATTCTGAGCCAGGTTTGTCAGGGTTTTGAAAACCACATGAAAGCATGAGACAATAAAAATACATTTCATGCTTTTGTAATGCGTGTGCTTGATGGTTTTGTTTTTTCCTTTTTTCTTTTTTAATTCTTTTTTCACTTTGGTGTGGAATTTTTAGTATGTAGAAACAATTTAGAATAGTGTTGTAAATAGTTCTGTTTTAGAATAGCAAAAATAGATCTGCTTTTGTAAATAATTGTGTTAGAATGCACATGCTTTAGTAAAGAAATACTCTGGCATAACATTGGACATTAGTATTGGATTGATTTTTAGCTTTGAATTTTGTTATGATTTGTCTGTGTGTACAAGTCTTGGGAATACGGGTAAAAGTTATGCTGATTCTTAATTAGGTTACTGAACCAACGTATCTACTGTATATATGGTGGGAAAGTCATCTTGTGAAGAGCTGAATCTGAAACCTTCTCGTACCATCACATATGACAGAGATAATATCTTTTCTTCCTTCCTTCCTTCCTTCCTTCCTTCCTTCCTTCCTTCCTTCCTTCCTTCCTTCCTTCCTTTCCTTTCCTTTCCTTTCCTTTCCTTTCCTTTCCTTTCCTTTCCTTTCCTTTCCTTTCCTTTCCTTTCCTTTCCTTTCCTTTCCTTTCCTTTCCTTTCCTTTCCTTTCCTTTCCTTTCCTTTCCTTTCCTTTCCTTTCCTTTCCTTTCCTTTCCTTTCCTTTCCTTTCCTTTCCTTTCCTTTCCTTTCCTTTCCTTTCCTTTCCTTTCCTTTCCTTTCCTTTCCTTTCCTTTCCTTTCCTTTCCTTTCCTTTCCTTTCCTTTCCTTTCCTTTCCTTTCCTTTCCTTTCCTTTCCTTTCCTTTCTTTCTTTCACAAGCTGTATTTTCCATATGTCTCAAGTTCTTAAATCTGTCTTTCTTCTGAACTAGAACTTTCTTTCACTGAAATGGAAAGTGCAATTATTCAACTCTGTCTTCATTACTGCAAATATCTAGTAATAAGAAGCAAATCTTACTGGGGTAATGATAATGCTGATGATAATAATAATGTTGTTCTCTCAATCAGACAATCTAAGGAGCTAATCACAACATTTTAATCACTTTGCAAAAGACACTGTGATGTTACAATAAAGAACACATTACAAAGTATAGGGGTGAGTAGAGTAAGTATAGTAGAATATTAGAATATAATAATATTAGAATATAGAATAGTATAAGACAAGTCCAGACAGATTTAGATTGTAGATTTCATCCTGTTTTAAATGTCTTCTTAAATGAATGGGAGTTTTTCAGTCCCAAGAGTACATAGGTACAATTCTGGGCTGCAGATCTCTTTCTGTTGGCTATAACAGTTGTCTAGCAACAACTAATAGCAACAGTTTTCAAGTCATTTAAGTTAAAATTTATGTGATTGGCCACTTGTACCACCTCCTAAGTTAATGCCGTATTCTCAATTTTAGTATTTTCTGCATGCTGAGCACTTCCAAATTCCCTGTTAAATGTGAACTACTGCACATCTTAAAGTTCAAGAATCGGGACCAAATAGAAGCAGCAAAATCCAGATTGTGTAAACTAGGAACTGAGAATATAGCTACAGAAGGCCAGTTTCCAATTCCCTGACTTTTTAATGCATCAGAGGAAGTTACAGGATAAAAAAAAGACTGCTTGTGAGAGCCAGAACTGAAGTGTATTTTCTTTTCCAGCTGACTCTCTTAGCTATCGCATGTCAGGTTCAGCATACATTTGCAGATCTTCACTGTAGACTTCCCAGGACAGTTTTGGCAGAATAATGTCTCCACATAGACTTTTTCATCTCCATCTCCCACCTGAGGTAGGCTTAGAAACTTGGTACTCTGTTATCTGGGCAGATGGCACATCCATAGTTATTAGCAATACTTGTATGAAGAAAATTTCCACATTTTACAAACTGAAGATATATTTTTTGCCTATTCTTTGGATATTCTAGATTTTGTATGATTGAAATCTTGCAAGACAGGAAAACCGGTAGCAGAATAGCAATAGAAAATCAGCATAGGCATTGAAATACATTCACTTTTGTATGTGTTTTTCTTTACATTAGCACAATATCTGTGTGATTTTTTAAACATATTTCTTCTTAAAGTACAGTATCACTGATCTTGGGTACTGCAGAGAATACATGGAATTGGTTTGGAAAGCCACAGTCACAATTGCCACACTAGAATAGATAAAGACTTGAGCAAAAATTTTGTTCCATGCTTCACAGTCCTGTAGCTTTCTGTGAAGTATTAAAAACAATGCTGGGGAATCGATGGGTCTGGAGAAGACAACGTGGTATTAAGACACTTGGAGAGAAAAGCATACAGGCATTTCATATTGTGAGTACCAGACAAATCAAAGATTGTGGTTAAACAAGAATGCCTGTATAAAACTGGCAGCCTTGAAAAGGAAAGGAGTAGAATGAAGTCAGTGATGAGATAATGACTAACAAAGAAGAAAAGTTTCTAAGCAGGAAAAGAGTTTTCAAAGAAAAGGATTTGATTGAGAAAGGAAAAAGTTGTCCAGAGCCCAAAGGCAAAAGTTCTAAGTGCTCAGGTAGGGCTGAAGGAGAAAACATAGAAAAGGGTCTTGTAGAGTAGAAGTCAGATGGAATATATGGTAGGAATAACTTTTATTGAAAAAACATGAGAGTTCCTGTACTTTGCAGGGGCTCCTCTTAAATAAAGTTGTATATAAGGCAGGTGTACTTATCTGAAATAAGTATTCTAGTGTATTTACTTAAAAGTTGCCTTCGTTATTCTTCTGAACCACTCTGGAGGCCAGCACCTATTTGTATGAAAGTAACAAAGCTGGGTTCAAGATACAGAGATACTTTATTAAGAAAAAATGGCACTGTGTCAGTTGGAATTGCAGATGTAGTCGTACGTTGCACGTTGGTGTCTCAGACAAATTGCATGGAGTAAGGGTTTAATTGTCATTTGTGATGGGTCATAATTAGTTGAGATGCCTTAAAAATACCTTATGGCACACAACACATTCTTTAATGTGTACGCACTTTCCCTGCCTTCACGTGTTTTGGAAACCAGTCTTAACAATGTGAACTTCTTTGCTGTTGTTCTTAACTCTTGGTAGGAATAACTTCCTCGTTCTTACTGTTTTCCATACCATGTATTATAGCATATATTAGGTAGGGGCCAAATTAAATGTCTTTCATATTCCTGATATTTTCTACATCCTTCTTAGTCCTCTACATATATTTTTGAGGAAAAGTATTGGCATCTGTCCAGTGTGCAGCTGTGGTTTTGTGTGTGAGTTTACACTTTAAGATGAAGAACTCACCTTTAACTGGTAGCCCATCACTTCATTAAAAAAATCAGAAGTGTGAAATGAATTCTCTATCTACAGGAAGGATTACAGGAAAATATGATTTAGTAGTATTAAACAATACTATGGAAAAGTGATTTTATTAACACTCTAATGTAGTTAGATTGCCATTTAGCAATAATTTATACTCTTAATTATTCTGCTGTCTACTCCTCCTCTTTTTCTTGTATCCTTAGCATCTTACTGTGTAAAGTGCATCCACAAATGACACTTTGTCAGTCTGTAACACATCGGTGTTTGTGAGGTCATTAATGCAGTGGGAGATCATTGCCTTTAAGGAACAGAAAGAAAAAAAAAAAAACAAAAAAAAAACAGAAAGAAAAAGTAATTAGCTAGTAATAGAGTAATAGTAATGTGATTTCTATGAAGGTTTCAAACATACTTTTAAAAAATAAGTTCCTAAATACTTAGGAATAGTTTTCAATAACAACCGTTTCTTAAAATGAAAAGTCCTGCATCAAAGCATGATAAAATAGGTGGTGTTTCTCGTTTTCTCGTATTTCCAGTACAAGTGGCTTTCATTTACTTTAGAAGTTTATTTATTGAGAGTTTTGTTTCTCAACCTGTATATAATATGCTTACACATATCACACTTGCCCGTGAAGATGAATAATTGATTCAAATAAATGCTACTTATACAGCAAAGCAATAAAAATGCAAGTGAAGACTGCCTATTGACATTATGTAAATTTAATAGTATTTTATTCCAGGATTTTGTTAGCGGATTTGAATTTTTAATTTAATTTGATTTAATTTTTTTTAATCAACAAAGATTTAATTTAGTGAATTAAAAGCTGTTGCTCAAAATTTTTGGAACACTTATGAATCAGGACAAGACTGATGCACACAAGTGTTGTCGTGTCTAAACTAAGACATCCATTAATACTTTTCTTGACATCATTACTAGAAAGATGTTTGGGCATCACCATACCACATATACTTCTAATTCATTAATATTTACAACAGGTAATGGTCAAAATTCTGCAAGCCATGTCTCTAAGAAATGAGGTGTCAGTTGAGCAGATGTTCACAATGAGAAAGCACATATTGTCTTTTATTTTCCTTTCTGGCTTCTATAGAATTATACTTCTCAGAAATGTGATTGGTAAAAACTTAAGACTTGAAAATATATTTGCAAATAGTTTTTTTGTTTGTCATTTTGATACTAAAACATTCACTCCTAACAAACACTTTTCATGAGGGCTTTTAAATATGCAGTTTTAAAAACATGTTGACAGATATGACTGATGTGCAGCCAAATATTAATTAGTTGGTTCTGAACTCTTCATAAGCAGTTGTACTGCTCTTCAATTATGTCAACACTAAAATCTACTGATCTTACTAGAATGCCTTATATTACCATATCAGGGCACCTTCCTGATGTGGAATAATGCAGTTCCAAGCATCTTTTGAAAACTTCTGAAGTTTTTTAGACTTCTCTTAATGTAATGTATATCTCAGAGATACACATTCCTACAGATTCTAAAAAACCCAAATGAAATATAATGGTGTCGTAACAGAGACTTTATAATGGCGATATTTGACATAGAGGGAGGGCATGTTTCAAGGCTATAGATAATATAAAATATATAGAGATATGAGAAAACATTTTCTGAAAAAAGTAAGTTTTTAATTTTTAGATGGGTTTTTGGTGATGGAAATAATGATTTATTTGCTTAAATGGTATAGAAATTATAACCACATTGTATCAATATCAGCTATGTAACACGAAGGACAAGTAGATCTTTTTATTTGCTTCTGTGTATTTCATACTACGGATTCATTGCACTTGCAGATAAAAATGTATTTATACACTGACATATTTTTTTTAGACAATAGATGACATAGCATCCTATGTCAAAACTGTCAGCTGCTAGCTATGCTTTCACAAGGTATATCTCACATATAACACTTACATGTGATCATGTAGTAAGCAAATATAATTGCCTAAAAATGCGTTCTAAATATATGCTACAGTCTGCTTGTTTTTACAACAAATTTTTGGTACAGTCTTGCTATTTGATGGATGAAAATGATAATCTGCTAGCTATCGAATAAAATGGGGGGTTGAACATGGGGGTTATCAGATGAAAATAAGTGTTGTCTTTCATTTCATTTTATGAATTTATATTGCTTATTCTAATTTTGCATATTTTCAGTGGTGTCTTGATATCGACTAAGATGTGGATAAAAGTATATGCAGTATATTTTTAGTGATGTCTGAACTTTTATGAAATTCTTAATCTAGTATCTCCAGTGTTACTAAATTGTAAACAATGTTTAGTAACTCATTGTCAAGCTGCAAGATGAATTTAGACCAGGGTTTATAGATACATACAGTATTTTTAATTCTTGTGTTTTCTGTAAGAATGCATTTGTTTTGTAAGTCGTGGTAGCTTCTCAATTCTTTTTAATAATTATTATCTTTCAAGATGAATTCCTTCCATTCTTTTAGTATAAATAGATGTTCAGTGCAGAAAATGACACTGTCCCTCAGATTTTCTCCGTGTCTGAAATGGCAGTGTGTTTTGAATATGAAGTAATGAAGTAAGTAATGAGAGAGTTGTTTTGGCATTTAATTTGCATGCATTTCTAGTAATGTAGACTGCTGTGAGATGAGTAATGCTTACTTCTGAAAGAGTATCTGCAGTGAGATGAGTAATACTTACTTCTGAAAGAGTATCTGCTTGATACATGAGAGTTAATACCTATATGTTCTTTTTTTCATGTTCAGTATTTTGTTCTTTATAATACTGCCATTGTCAGAGTGCTGCAATCACGTGGTCCTTTCCAGAGTGTGTTATGTGGATTCTGAAATTTCTTGAGCTTGTATGCTCTTTTCCAAATAATCTGTTTCTGTTTTGTTTTCCATTTTCAATACATCAAGTTTGATTTAGTGTGAATTAAAACTATTTAACAGTAAAATTATCTAATAATGCACTTCCCGTTGCTGATTTCAAACTGAATTCCAGTACTTGGAAAAAAAAAAAACATATGAATATTTGTATTCAAGTAGCTAACATTCCAAAAAGTTGAACAGGTGTGAACAGCAGTGTTACTACTAGTTAATGCACCTTTTACTGTCCAGATTTCTTTTCAGCTTCATTGCAAGGATTGACTTTGCTCTCAGTGATAATATTTGTTATTTCCTCAGCTCCTCTACTAACCTTATCTTTACTCTTCTTTTTCAACAACTGTAGTTTAACCACTTCTTTCTTAGCTTTCTTTCTTCTTCTGGTGTCTGTTATTTTTTCCCCCATTTACTAACTCTGCTCTGCAGACTTCTCTCTAAAACAATTTTTGGCCCTTTCCCTCAGTGTCAGTTTTAACCTTCTGAATACATCCTCTCACGCCCATCTTCTTTGTCTATGTCTGTCCATTACACGGTGTGATCACAGAAGAAGCGGAATCATCAAGGAGAAGAAACTCAGGTCTGTCTCTTCTACTGCTTTTTTCTGTGCTATTTTTCATTTTACCTTTCCTATAGATTTTATCCTAGCTCACCTCATTTACTTTTCACTCTCTTCCTCTTAATATGTTTAAACATTAGAAAATTGTAGAAGTATAACTTAGATCAAGATATTTATGTAATTTGTATTATCCATTAACTGTGTACTCCACAAAAAGCTTCAAAAGGCAACTAATGACACATGTGCATACCATAAGATTTTGAACTGATTAAATTTATCCCATTTCAGTGTTTATTTCCCATCCCCAATATCTATATGTTAAGCTTTTAAGCTTCCAGCTATCACATGAAAACAATCTCTAATTTGTTTTATCTTCACATTTGGAAACTTCTACAGAAAGTAGAAAACTCAGACATAACATTCCTGGGAGGATACAGTTTGAGAACTGAATAATCTCAGAAATGTCTGAAATGTCAAACTTAGCTTCAGTGAACAAGACTCATTTTTGTTAGGAATTACTAGTGATCAAAAGCTGTTCTCTCATGGCAAAAAGTGTAAAACTGAAAGGTTTGATAACAGAACAAGAAATCAAAGCATAGAGGGAAATCTCATACAGTGCTACTGCTTATGGGTTTTCTTTCATAATGTGCATTATTTACTTTATAAAGTTTCATCTTTTTTATCAAATATTAAACTACCATTATTGAATTTTCCATGTAATACAGCATATTATGTATATAATATAATATGCATATATTATATATATTATGGATACAAAATTAAACTCTGGCAGGGCATCTTAGCTCTGAAAATGCAAAGTTGCTCTCTCTCGCTCTGCTTGTTCAGTCATACTATGTCAGAACAAGGTAATTCCCCATTTTTAAGCGGATCAAATTGATATATGAAATTTAAATTTTACTTTTATTCTGTCAAAGCTCTTATTTTTTCCCCTGCTGTTATGCTGATGAATTAGAGAAGCCACTTTGATGCTCTTTAGCTTCTAAAATCTGAAGGAATTTCTGTGACTGGTCCATTAATCTTAGGTAGGATTTAGTCAGATGTTTTAATATAATTCCTCTGCTGTGGCCGGCTCCTTCAGAACTCACTTTTACATTTGCTATTACTGTTTTCATAAGCCCCTAGAGTTTCTCTGTGCTGCCTCTCAGAAGTTAGATATGTGGTCTTCATACATAACAAGTCTCAAGATAGAAACCATTTAAACTGCAGAGCAGGGGTTGACAGAGGATAAAGAGAGCAAGTGCTAATGAGAATTAAGTGATCAAGGTATATTTTGTCTAAATCACCACTACTGGAAATCAACAAATTCATGCTGTAGAAAGGTTGGGTTTACTTGTCCCATGCTTAAGATCCACTTCTTTGAAGTTATTCTGAATCTCTTTCATTACAAAAAAAAAAAAAAAAAAAAAAAAAAAAAGTTAAGAAATGGGTCACCCAGTCCTCTATTTGTTCATAATAAAGGAAAAGGAAAGTTGTGGATGCTTTTACTCAAGGATCCTCTTCTGATTTATGAATCCTATATGATTCCTGGAATACAAACAAGACCTAAATATGGTATCTGTGTTTCAGGAAAACACATATTTTTACGATGTACATTTCTTGAACAGATTGAGAAGACAAAACCTGTTTATTGCTAACTCACCTGGACATTCCACTTGAGATAAATTTCTGCAAAGCAGTGTTTTGATCTCTGACAGTTTTAAGCAAATACTTTAAGCGCTTGTAAAGTTAATTGTCTAGCAGAGAAATTAGCAGTGTGGTCAAATGCACAGTTGCAAAACTTACTGCCCTTTAGTTTAAAGCTTTCTGCATAGGAACCCATTTTCAGACGTACATTTAGGAATGGTTCCCTGATGAGCCTCAGGGACATTGTAGCTACACGTTTCAGTAAGGCAGTTTGTGCAGCTGTGCACACAGCTACAGACGTGGGTGTCGTGTCATTTCAAAGACATACCTTCAGAAGGAGGTGTTTCCTCAGTGGGTTAGAATTCCCTTTTAGAAGTGTTAAACTAGGATTACCCATTTGCAGGTTTTCTTCTGGAAATGGTGTTCCCACACTGAGGTGGGTCAAAGGATTAGCTATTGTTTTAAGGTGTCACTAGAGCTATAAGTGTTGAAAAAAGTAAATAGCTAAATATGTGACCACTGTACTGAAATAAAAATATTAATTTTTTATGGACATTATCATCTTTCACTGCAAAAATAAGAAAATTTTAGTCCTTGAAAAATACCTAGAATATTTTAGTGGAAATGTCCTGTGTGTGCTTGGAAAGTTTATGCGGTGTATTTCAAGCACAAAGGCAATTTCAAATTGCAAAAAAAAAAAGCAAAACATTCTTGTACAAATTGTATTGTATGAAAGCAGTCCATGTTGATAGCATACTTAATGATCAAATACTGTTTTTTTCTTGTTGAGTGAGAAGCTTCATAATGCAGAGTTTTCACAATTTGTTTCTAAAGTTGGATTTTGCAAATAAAGGATGAACGAATAAAAAGGGCATAAGAAGGACTGATCTGAATTTTTGCTAACCTTTGAAAATGAAATTCAAGTAGATGAAGACTTTAGTTTTTTTCTGTTGTATCATTTTTATGCAAGATTTGTTTTATAGTAACTTGATAGCTTGGAACAAAACTTAGGAAAGTTGAAAACTCTTGTTAAAGTTGTTTGACCAAATCAGAGCTGGCAGCCTAGGGCAGTGGAGAGCCAAACAGAAAAGAGCCTGGAAAATAAACTTAAGCAAATGCAAAAAATGTGTAAGGTCGCAATAGTTTAGGAGAGTAAATACAATGAATGAGAAGGACTCTTATTTGTGTTTCTTCTGATCTACAGTATCATGAGAAGCTTTTGGAATGAAAATAGCTTTCAAGAGTGAGCCTACTCTTACTTTATAAACAACATGTGACACTCCTCCATTTTTGAGTTGCATTCACTGTTCAGTGACACACTTCCCCTTAAAGATCAGAATACAGCTTTTTTTTATTACCATCTCTCACATATTGAAAAGGAATTCCTGGAAGGAATTTATAACATTTTAGTTCAAATGTGGTTAGGTAACTTGCACTTCTCTTAAGGGTTCTGTGATATTTAATTTCACAAATTTGTTTAAAATCTTAGATTGGACAACTTAAATGTCTGTTACTACTCTCTATTTGAACAGCAGGGATAACTAAACATCAAATTCAGTTTAAAGGTATTTATCATACTAGCGGATGTATTGGGTTCAATAGCTGGAGACTTATTTTTAGTTCTTTTTAGAGTTAACACCAGAAACTGAGAAGGCGTCCAACCCTGAAATAGCCATTTGTACTGGACTAGGTAAAAAAAAAGGCTGGCAAAAACAATAGAACAACAGTCAAAATATTAGTCTATAGAATTAAAAGCGAGAGCATAATATTGCCAAAGACAGAGTACCAGTAAAAGTTTGAGAGTTGAGTTTGTAATTCTCCTGTCTTGCATGAATGTGAACACACCGGTGTTTCCATGGCTTAGCTTAAATCTTCAACCATATTTTTGTCTGTTGAGATGCTAATGAAGATTTCTTGCATTCTTAGGGTGGCTGAAGAATCTCTATTAATAGCTTTTTGCTTTTCTGAAATCAGGCATAGTTATCTTCAAGTGTTTGTGCCCATGTATTGAAACGGCTCTGTCAGAATGCGAAATATTCTGTGGTTATACTGTGGTGCATGGTCAATGGTAGGAACTCTGAGGTGCTTGAATGCTTGTCAAAGAAAGAATGGTGACACTGGACTAGGGCTTTTCATGACGACGATACAGAACTAATAGCATGGCTGATCTGAATGGAAATTTGTGAGAACAAAATATAGGAGCCCACAAACCCCACAGGGATTTTTCTTCTACATTCTCAGAATTCTATTTCATATCCTTTACAAAGAAAGGTTTTTGCCACAGTTCTTGGTGGAATTGAAATGTAGTGCTTTAGCTGATGTTATTCTTGCTGCTTCTGCTGTAGTAATACCTATTTCCATGATTGAGCTCAGTATTTTTCAAAGGCCAAAAAAATCTATGTATTTCTTGTGAGGCAGCAAGGACAAACTCACAGAGTACGTTGCAGAAATCACCTTGGAAAAGGATCCATGGGTAACATGCTATTAGAGTGTTCATAATAACTCTAATTAATGTGTACTGAACATGCAAAATTGGACTTCCCAGCTTACTTCAAAAGACCTCAGTCCCTTATGAGCTGCACTGGTTTTCCCCAGTGATGAAGACCTTAATTGACCCTGTCAATTTATGAACCCATGGTTCTAGAGATTCTTTCACTTTCTAGCCTCAATCACCCCACCATCTTATTCAACCCTATTACTAAGCAGCGCCATGTATTGTGCAAATAATAACATTGTTAGCATGGTTTAAGCATTATGATAAAAATTTGTTTAATTGGTGAGAAATGTTCCTCAGCTCCCAGTCTTTGTTTAGTAATGTCAAGTTTGAAGCTATGATTTTTTTTAAAACAACAAAACCATCAAGCATTTCCCAAATAGAAAACAGGAATGCAAAGGCATGTTCCCCCACTTGGAATCTGGCTAATTTAATTGTCTTCCTCCTAGCATTCCCTTTTAAGGATGGTAATTGACACTTCAATCTCATATAAAACACATCTTCCACATTTCTTCAGTTTTCAGTCATATTCTTTTCATTCAAACTGTGGAATGTATCACAGACTTTTTGAGAGGCTTTGTCTGTACAGTTGCCACACCTTAGACATAAAGCCCTGGAGTGAGGCTCAAGTACCCCTTACATCAAACATTCTGTAGTCATTGGGTAGTTATATTTTTCACATTTTAGACAGCCAAAATGACTAAGTTCAGGGCTAAATTCTCAGAGGTAGATCTGGAATTGAATTGCTCTGTAAACTGGAGGAAATGTAATTCTTTGATTACAAGGCCTTTAACTGACAATTTTTTATGTTCAAAGCAAATGGATTCTATTTTTGCTTCTAAGGAAACAACCTTGTTTCCTTTGTGTGCTCTAATAAAAATACAGTTTCAAGGATGCATCTTGGTATAAGATTGTTTCTCCTGTAGTGTCACACAGAGCTTTCCAAGAGAAATCTTTTTTACCAACTATGCAAAGAAGTCATGCCAGTAAGAAATTTGACTACCATTTCTAAAAGTGCTTACATAAAATTAAGGTCCTACATATGCATTTGATTTTTTCTAAATAAAATAAAATCTATTAATTCCCACTATTTCAAAAAGTCAGATTAAGTTTGACATCAAAGCACTTCTTTAAAAATAATTCCTGATTTTATCTTGTGTCAGCAAAAAAGAGAAGCAGAAACATAAGACATTTCAAAATGGTTGTCATTGTCCTATCTTATGTTTAAAATTAAAGACAAACAAGGAGTTCTGCTTCTTCAGCCTGTTCTAATAAGATGAGCATCTTTCAGTGTTAGAGGTTGCAATTACTTTCATTCAGAGCAGGAAAATCTGAATTTATTTCAGAACCCAGCCCAAGCTACTGTAAATATGTCTTCTCTCTGTTCTGAATCCCAGGTGAAAGAACTATTGTGGATGAGACTGTTGAAGTGATCCCTGTACATCTAAAAGTCATTGCAGGAGGCACAGTTCAAGGTAGAACCAGACTCTAAACACGAGTTTTGGGCAGCCAGTTATGAGAAAAGGAAGACGCCCAGGAGAAAATCTGTTAAACTCAGCACCTCCTGGTGGCCTTATGGCTACAATGAGGCTCATCCTCAACTTTCCCAAATAAGACAGAAAGCTCATGACATCTAGAGCTATTGTTGGATGCTGCCATCAGTATCCGTGATTAGGGAGAAGTGTGCTGTCCCACTTCTAATGTGGAACTGTTATTTTCAGACAGTTGCAGAGATGATGACATTTTGTTCAAGGACATTGGAATCCCTGCTCCATGGGATTCCTTGGGGTGAGGGTGACAAAGTGTGCTGGGGTGTTCTGCCTTGGCACCTTCAGGTGCCCATCAGATCCCTGTTTCCCACCATGTTAGGGTATTTACTAGATAATATAATTGATCAAATCCATTTTAGATACAGTCCTAGTTCCCATTAAGACCATTCTCATATGAGTCTCTTGCCTACCATTATCTTCTCCTTGCATTCTCTTTATCTTCCAGATACATTAGATTGTCAGATACGTTAGGATCTTACAGGATCAGGGGAACCGCACAATTAATAAACATCAGTGAACATTCTGATAGCAGTTTTCAAATTGTTGGAAAGAAGGTTTTGAGAGAAAATCTTTCAGTATCTCTGTCCTTCTGTTTCATCCCTGTATTTCATCTGTGTACTTCGATATTCCCTCTACTCTGATTAAGCTGAAAGCTGATATAGTTATAACATACAGAAATGTCTCCTTTATCCATAAAGCAGAGTTGTTTTGTTTTGTTTTTCTCCAAATTGTTTAATTCTGAAAATATTATCCCTTAAATGGAAATAATTACAGTCCTGGATAGAGAATATGTTTTGCTTTGTAAAGTAATTTTAATACAGGTGATGAAGAAAACCATTTACTGATAACAGTGATTTTGAAGAAAACATCTACACAGAAAAACACAAAAGATTTAGGAGTGACTGTTACCTTTTTCATCATATATTGTTCACCTTGAGACATTTCTAAATCATCTCATTGGATTTTTTGATTTTCAGCATTTTCAAGACATTTTTGGTTGTGTTTTTTGTTTGATTGCTTGTTTTGGATTTGAGCACCAAGTAACCAGGGGAACCTAAATCATTATTTACTGTATTTTCATCGTTCTGACCTTGCTTTGAATTAAGAGGGGGTGATTAATCCCATAGTTGCTACGAAGTTTACTGCACAAATTAGCATTGCTTTATTTGCTCCATAAACAATATTAGTACTGTTCAGTTTTGCTATTTCACACCTTGAACTGAGATTTTTCTCACTCCAGTTTTCTGTTCTTGCTAGTACTTCTTTAGACACCTGCTTACAAATCAACTGAAACCTCGGTTTCAAGAGTAGGATCCACTCTTGCTGACCTTTCCCAGTCTAATGTCTAAACAATTTAGTTGTAGAGATTTGTAAAAAATGTCACACTTCAATTACACTTTCATAATTCAAAAATCTAATAGAATGTCATGCTAGATGAAATTCTGGTATTCTTTTCTGTAAGTCAGTGTGGAAATATTTTTTCATGTATATAATTTTAAATAGGAAGCAAGTAGAAGTGAATCTTGAGTGGGTTTCAAGTTTACCATATTTTGACTATGTCTTCATTTTTAAGTCATGGTTAAAAAGTCTTGTGGCCCAGTCCTATAGAAAAATGGACTAATAAGCATTCTTATAGAAGGAATAATGCTATGTAGTACTATATTTCTGTATGATAACATTACAGCCAAAGATTTATTTTCAACATAAGTTTGAAATAACTTGGAAGTTTTATCATCCTGTCTGCGTTCAAACTGGAGGGTATTTTATGGCTGTGACTTCATTTTCATCTATTTTACATTATATTGAATTGTTGGTATTGCTATCAAATAGCTTTCTACTTTAGAAAGTAATAAGTCAGTAGAAGACAGCATTGTATTCATAGTTTTTGTATCAGTGACAGTAAACAATTGAAGAGCTTAAAAACAAACACAAATCTCTGTTTCTGCTGTTATCATAGCAATTACCACAGCCTCCGCAGACAATATGGGCCAGACTGCCCAAAGGCCAAAGCAGATGAATGCAAAGGGCCTTCTTTATATGGCTCACAAAATAGGGCAGAAAAGGATAGGGAATTGGTGAGGTCTCAAGAACTCACTGTGTATCCATTGATTTTCAGAAGCGTAACGTTTTGACTTGGCATATCCTCCTCCCATTAATTTGTCTAACAGTTCCACTAGGAGCTGCCAGCAGGTAACTAACCTGATCCTTCACAGAGTGGCACATAAATGCCAGATGCCATTTAAGTGTGGTGTCTTACTTTACCCTCTGCAGGAGCATATTTCTCTTTCTTACACTTCTACATTGCCCTGGTATGATTTCTCTTTAAGAATGACTTGGTCCTCTGCTTTGATACCCATCTACAAAGTGTTATTTCTTTAAAATATAACATCTCTGTTTCCTTCTTCAACTGGTAACAGCTTGTGTATTGCAAAGTGTAAAGTAATTTTGTGAGCTACTTTCAATGACGTGTAATTCTATAAAAGTACTTAATTCTAATAGTACATGTTATTTTACTTTGTGGCAGGAGTCAAGATTTCTCTATATTCATGGGATCATGTTAATTGAAATTAATATAATTTTTGCTTAAAGTAAGAAATAGAATCAGTCTGCTAAAAGTTAATGCGTTTCTAATTAAAGTAAATTTCATTTGACTTAAATTTCTTTCACATTAATTACCAAACTTGGATTTCAACTTGCAGTATTTATGTGCTGCTAAACTTATTTGATAGGGATCTAATGTATTTTCATTTCTCTGTGACAGAGGAATGCCCTGAGCCATATACAACCTTTGATATGCATTCAGAGTATTTGTTAGCATCAGTTAGTTGGATTTATGTGCATGGGCTGAGTTCTGAGTGTTAGAGCCTTTTGCGCTTCATCATGTTTTAGCTCTAAGATAAGCTACAGTAATATCGTTACTAAACCTTTTAACCTGTGGAAGCTATGAGAATTGATTAAACCAAGGAAGATTTAAAGCAATTACTGAAAACATTCTGACATATTCAATTTTTATGCTTGAACCATTAAACATCATGCGTGTGCTTCATAAAACATACACCGCTAGGAATTTTTTTACTTTTATTGTTGCCATCCTATCACACGAAACTGTAAAGTAACTATGTCTGACACCTGCCTTGCTACCTCTTGTATAGAGTGCATTAATGATTCTGGAAGCGCACAAAATACCCATGAGTTGCCTCCAGTAAGTCCATGATAAGTGTGCACAAATGTAGTCAGCAGCATGCAGTGAATATGCCTCTCAATGTAGAGCACCGTACTTGCTGGGTTGACTAAACTCATCAATTTAGATTAATTTGATGGTCTTTATTCATTTTTCCTTTCCAATGCATGCCTCATTGCTATTAATTTTATTATTATTTATGCATTTCCTCTCTCACCTTTTTTTGTTTTGTTTTGTTTTGTTGTTGTTGTTTTACATATTGCTTTCATTGGTTTTTAGAAGAAAAGAAAGCAGATCCAGAGAATGGGGATGCAGGTAGGGTGACTTATTCAAAACATGTTTGTTCTTTTGCCCTTATGTCCTTTGATCTACTGTGTTTAAGTGAATGTGTAACCTGGAGTTGGATCACAGTTTTGATTTATTTATTTATTTATTTATTTGTGATTTCAAAGTATGTATTAGGAAATGAAAACTAAGAAAAGACTTTCCCAAATGTAATTCCTTTGCTTTCTTAAGGGAGCGAATTTAGAGGGAAAAATGGGAAGAGACCAGAATCAACTCAAGAAAGCTCTCATACACTTTAAGAACTATTTAGTCCTCCCCAGTCCAGGCATAGAAAGAGCACACCTCACACTGCCTATTTCCTCTCTGCAGCAAGTTTCTGAACTCCAAAATCTCACTGTTTCTGTAGTCATCTCATCACTAGCTCTCATCCCTGTGCTGGAACAATTGTTCTGGGTAGGAAATGCAGTTGATTTTGTATGCCTCTTCTCCATGCCCATCCAAAAGCAAATCCATCCTAATATCATAAGAACTCCACTTTATTTAGATACCCCAGGTTTCCCTTTTATTCTCTGTGTCCCAGATGCTTTATTGCACAGTACTTTACAGGTGTCTTCTCCAAATGTGTCACTATCGCCTGTATTTATGATAGCTAGAAGAATTTAATATTTCTCATTGGAGAAGGCAATGAAAGAAACAATCTCACCATCAGATAGCAATTTCTCCATGCTGTTGACAGCCACGTGAAACTAACTTTCAGGTCCTGTTTTGTTTTTTACATTAGAGAGTTGTTTAAACAGGCAGAACTCTGGGGTGTTACCTGCAGTGCAGTGATCCCAGCTGTGCTAGATGAGCAGCGTCAGACTTCATCCTTCCAACAGTCCCCCTTTATTTTTTGGTATTATTATGGCTGAAGGTGGTGTGTCTCATGGGATGTTTCTCTTGGAGGCACAACTGTTGTCTAGAAGCAAAATTTTGGAAGGAAGCTAAGGTGGACGATGTGTACTAAGGGTCACTTCTGCCTGGCCAAAACTTGGTTTTACATCTTTTAAGACATGCTGGTAGTACATGAAAGCATACGAGAACTAGTTTTAATGTTTCTAATGTAAGTCTCTATGTAGCCCTGGAAGAGTGTTGTGCTGAGGTCTAGCTAACAGCCTGAATAACTCGAGTGCTCTGTCAGCCTTTTGCTACCAGTGTAAAAGCAAATGATCCTACATGTTCACCAGTATTGATAACAAATAGATGTGGGTCATCTACACACACTTCCTATATGACTCTGGCTTACAGGAAGGTCCTTAGTATGGGACTGATGTTCAGGTTTGGTTATCCTCATTATGCTAGGAGTGGAAGCTTCTTAATACACTGCTTAATGGACTCTGTGGCAGTAGATACTGCTAATGCTAAATCCCCCAAGTTCTGCAAAGTATTTATTTGCCAGCAGAACCAGAAGTGGCTGCAGTCCTACATTTGCAATGCATAGTGCAACAGTGAGTTTGTACTGGATCATTTTCACAGGCTGTGACCATGACATTCTCTCAAACTTTCTTACTCCCGTGCAGCTCCTAGCTGCATCTGGCATTAGTTACATGGAGATTGGCCTCTGGCAGCAATGCTGTGCAGTCTTCATGCGTGTCAGCTCTTTTCACAGCAGAAGCATAGCTGAGCTTCTGCATTATGGACTTGCACAGCCCTCAGAATTCCCTCCTTTTGCATATAACTTAACTCATCTATTAAATAAACAAACAAACAAATAAAAGGCAGTTTCAAAAATAAATAGCAAGTTAGATTTCAACAAGCTTTTATGGGCATTGAATGGCTTCTTTTTTTCTTTGCTTTTTTTTTTTTAAGCTTTGCTGTTATTTTTTCTCTTCAGACCAAACTGAACAAACATCTTTGCCTGTTGTGCTACAGAAAATCCCCCTTTCGGTCATTTTTGGAGCATTTGATTTTGCAAAACACGTGCAATTGTATTTGTGGAAAAAAAAAGCTTTCAACTTGCCATAGATTGTGAAAAAGAGTAAATGTTTGCATGTGCAATTGTGAAAGTTTTAATGTGTGATCAGTAGGTGTTATTCCACCACTCCTTTTCATTTACTGAAAATTAGTGGGATGTCTGTGGACAGAGAATGAATGTGATAATTTCATAAGAAAAATTCATAAGAAAAAATTCACAAGACTTACTTTGTGGTGAAAAGCATTTCCTTCATTACATTACTGAGGAATGACAATTGAAAGACAATATCTTTCTTTAGACAAAAGAAGTTAGCTTATTTTACTTCAAAATTATTTCTGTTTGCTGAAGAAAAGTATCTGTTTGTAGCTCAGAGTTTCTGGTTTAAAGAGAAAATATCCTAACAGTGTTGTTAAAACCAAATCCTTAGAAAAATAGCTGCAGCTTAAAGATAACTTGGCAGGTATTGCTGAGGCACCTTTAATGGCTGAGGTAAATAGCGACAGAAACCAACTATGTTTTATTTTAGGAATTTTCAGCTGCAGTTGTTATATCTCCCCCTATGAAACACCGTTTATTCTTTTTCATTTGTTTTTATTGATCACTTAAAGATTTATCTGAAGTCTTTTTATTCACTTTGTCTGTAAGGAGTACAGAGGGAGAGCTGGAATACAAAAACTAGAACTTGAAGGGTTTTTAGATTACAGTACAGTTTAACCTCAGATCCCTCCCCTTTACTTTCTTATATTTTT
This sequence comes from Coturnix japonica, assembly GCF_054131305.1. Taxonomy (NCBI): domain Eukaryota; kingdom Metazoa; phylum Chordata; class Aves; order Galliformes; family Phasianidae; genus Coturnix; species Coturnix japonica. The sequence continues at coordinate 17,744,407 of NC_140664.1, read as the reverse complement.
CTTAGTAAACTATGCTATTCCAGTTGGCAGAAAACAGCTGGTGCCTGAATCGTATTTTAAGTACCCATCTCTGCTGAGATTAATCATGTATTTGGTCTAAGAATAATTGATCTTGAAATCATTTTGTGCCATTAGATTGTAATACACTGATACCACTGGATGGCTCTTTATCATTCCTTTATACCACTTTGACATATTTTGAGCAAAACAAGAGTATACTTACATGGTAAATGGAAGCTCTGCCAGGCTGTAGTTGTTATTTGATTAGTAATTCAGTACAAAATCAGTACTGGTATCACACATAAAAAATAGAGAACTAGGACCTCCCCCCAAAATAAACACAGTGAAGTTGTATTCCTTTTTTTATTTTAATAGAGGACTTAATTTCTTTTGAAAGTTTTTGTAGTAAAATTCTGTTCTGCGGAAACATTCTATTCCATTTACATCCATTTCTTTCACAATGTTGGGTTTGTTTGAATTGCGCAGATAATCCAATGCTTATTAAGGCTCTGCTGATGTACTTACTCATCTACAGTTTTCCTTCTCTTACAACTATCTGCTTTTCTTCAAAATTGTAATTCAGAAAGAAAATTTCTGTATGTCATAATTTAAGTAAATCAGATTTCATCTGTGTTAATGTTTTTATGAGAATAATGTTGATCTTGGAATTGAAAACTACTGTATTTATTTTCTTTTTTCTTTTTCTTTTTTTCTTTTTTTTTTTTTTTAACTTAACAGGTTCGATGGATATAGAAGAGAGAAACCGACAGTTGAAAATGAGCAAGTACAAACAGGTAGCAGGATCAGATTCCAGGCTGGAACAAGATTATCATTCTAAGGCAAGGGAGTTTTGTTTTGAAAAGCAACAAAATATGTTAAATATCCCTTTTAGAAAGTATTAGATGAATGGGAGGTAATTTCTTCAGTAGAAGATTCTTTCCTGTCTGTAATAAAATTATTGGAAGAGTGCAGCAAAACTCTTAATGCAGTATGTTCTTGATTGTTAAAATTCAAGAAGGATTAGTTAAATCAAATAAAAATGGCGGTGTAATTATCTATTGGAATGAGCAGTAGGGTCATAATTTAAAAGCTCAAAGAGAAGCAAGAAAAAGGTTTATTAAGTGGTACATGTAGTAAGAGTTATTGAAATTTGTCCGTGGCATTCGTATAGGTGAACACAAGGTTATACTAGTCTATTGAAAATGGGAAGTTCTGGTGTTACTTCATTTAATAATGGCAGTTCAGCTATTGGAAAGGTGCTCTGTACATCAACACAGTCTTGTACCCCGACTGTGGCCATGTGCCAAAACTCTGAATTGTTACGTCGTAGTATAGTCCCAAATAAATCATCTAAAATTTCCTGCTATCTGGAACAGGGTCATGTCATATACATTGTGTTAATTAAAATAATCAAGATATTGTCAATTTAAATTCTATTATACAAGAATAATTTAGTGTCCTCTAAAAGACTTCATTAATTGAGGTCAGATTATAAGAGAGAAACATGAGACTTCTGACCTACAAAAAATGTTTGAGGAAGACAAATCTCTTTTAGTCTTTATTTCCAGGATCTAGTTCCTTTCCTTAAAGCATCAGCAGTTATTTTAAAGCAAGGTGTTTAACATTTAAAGGCAAAATATCATTAAACCTGTCAAGTATTATTTGTTTTGCAGGTAATGTAGACTAATTTACTTAAGATAATTCCTTTTGAAAAAAAATGTGTTTCATTTTTGGGAAAATAGAGGAAATTTTTTTTCAAAACTCTTGGCAAAATGGGAAAAATAGCTATTAATGTAAATAGAATTGGCAAAGCAAAACAAAAAACCACCTCTGAAACATTTTAACTCTGTAGATGTGCTGCATGATGTTTTGCGTATATTCCCCTCAGTTTTTAGTACAGAAGACAGGATTTTCGATTAATACATAGGAGGGGCTTGGAATACTGAAATGTCTAGATGCTTGCTTCGTGTTGACATGACAAAATTCTTTTCACATGTGTCTATATTGTCTGCTTTGAAAAGTGTTGCCTCTTTCAGGTGAGCGAGGTGCTGCAAGCAGACCTCGTGAGTGTTATGATTGTATGTACCGTAAAAATATGAATTTCTGTATTGTGTGTGTAATCAGACTTACTCTGCTAATTTCCCTGCTCCCTCATTGCTTGACTGAAATTTGAGTCAGAAGTAGAACTGGTATGGAGTAAAGAGAATAAATGGGCTCTGATGTGAGGAAGCTGAATAGAATATAATTACTTAATGGAATATCTCCTACCCTTATTTTATCATTTCACCCACACCATATTATTGAGTCTCGTTCTACATTTTCTACCATTTTTTATTAAAAATTTACCTTCAATATTATTGGAATGTATTAAAGAGGAAAATTTAAGTGGACTTCTTTTATGAAAATGGTGGTTTATTTATTGCACACATCAAACAATTTGTCTCCAGAAATAAACAATTAATGTACTCATCTGCCAAAGTGTAGTTTCAGTATTTGAAAATGAGTTATTTATTCTATCTCTGAACTCATGGAACACGGATTGTTCACCTATATGTATTAAGTCAAAAGGTATTCTTTAAATTCTAGTTTTTAAGTCATCTCAGAACCATAACTCTCATTTGCTGTATGAGAGATCTGTCTTCATTTTTTCACTACCGCTGCTTCAGTTTCCTTAATTGAGCGTTTCTATCATTCAGAGACAGAAAATGAGTAAGTACAATTTATCTACCTAATGTCTACTAAAATTCTCCTGGAATCTTGAACTAAGGCACATATGTAAAAATGCTGGGTGAAATCTCATGTTCAATACACTGTACAGTGACTTTGACTTTTTTGTACTGTCTACTGGCACAGCAGGTCATCAAGTGTGTCATGCCTGAGTAAAATGTCAATAACTAAGCATTAGGTGATAATCAGGACAGCTAGCAAATAGAATTTTATTTTATATTCCTGTTTTATATCTTTTTTAAAATGGAAAGAAACAGTAACTGAGCATCCCTAATAATTGTATTAAGAAAGAAACACCCCTCCTTGCTGAGGAAGCAAAAGATCTACTAGCAGAATTAGGACAATAGTAAAACAGTTATCTGGTTTTTTTTTCAACCTCTTGAAGGCAGTACAGGAAACTTCATATGCTGTTGTGATGCGCAGTCATACGTTGAGAAGCTGGTGAGAAAAGCTTATTCTGATTATAAGCAGTTAAAGGAAGGAACTGAACTTCCTTCATGTTTTTTTCTTGTGACTGATGTAATTGCAGATTGTATTTTTATTACTGGATTACATGGCTCATGAGTTTCTTGAAAACCATGTATTTTGCTTCCATTGTGTTTTGAGTGCATGAGTTTAGCAGGTCACACATACACTGTGTAAGAGTCCGTTTCTTACTTGAAAAAGCTGCTTTTGTCTGATTGTGGGACAGATGTGAAGAAAGCAAAAAATGTATTTGATTTTCATAGAAACATATTTACTACTGGGGAGTTATGAGAGGAAAAATAGTAGGTGTATAAAAGATATGATTTTTTCTATAAAGAACGGTTGAGGGCTTGTTTAGCTTAGAGAAGGCTTCAGAAAGACCTCATTGTGGCCTTCCAGTGTTTGAAGGGAGTGTATAAACAGGAGGGGTTATGACTGTTTACAAGGGTGGATAGTGATAGGACAAAGGTGAATGGTTTTAAACCAAGACAAAGGAGGTTTAAGTTAGATATTAGGAGGAACTTTTTCACACAGAGAGTGGTGATGCACTGGAACAGGTTGCCCAAGGAAATTGTGGATGCCCCATCCCTGGAGGCATTCAAGGCCAGGCTGGATGTGGCTCTGGGCATCCAGGTCTGGTGGTTGGTGACCCTGCACACAGCAGGGGGTTGGAACTACATGATCATTATGGTCCTTTTCAACGCAAGCCATTCTATGATTCTGTGACAACAGAAGAGTAGAAAAATACAAGTAGAGTTGTACAGGAATAGATGCTGAAGTCTGAACTTCAGGGCTGGTGGAAGTTGACATGCAGGAGAACCTGGGTTCTGGTGACACAGAAAGAAAACCACGAGAGCACAAAAGCTTTCTACCATATCTGTTTGCCATACTATGATTCTGTAACATTAGCCTGATGTATGTAATTTTCCTCAAGAATATTTCTAGGGCTAGTTTATTCTTTTGCATAAAAACTAGGATTCCTAGCTCTTATGTGGTCCAACAAAATGACATGCTGAGTAGGGGGAAGAGCCAAGATCAGCACCCAGAGAGGCTGAGCCACCAGTATGCTGGGCTCACTTTGGTCACCTTTGGTTTAGCTGGCTTTTGAAGTTGATTCCCAAACTACCTCTTACAACCTCTCTGTCTTTCTTTTTACTTGGTGCTGCTGCCATTAGCTCTCCTGGCAATCAAATCTATTGATGGTGGCATAGTTGGTAACTCTTGCCCCTGGCCATTCCCATCACTGCTCAGGATCACGAATCCCTGCTGAAAAATGAAAGGAGAAAGGTGGAAGGAGTCACAAATGTCCCTGTCTCCTTGCCACCATAAGAAGAATATGATCAGTGGGTTGACTGGGGAAAGCTGAAGAACTTTGTTGTTTCTGTGCAAAATGTGATAAGGTAGTTTGTATTCAGTATGAACTCGGTGTAGATGAAGTGAGACCTCCATCAACTGAAGCCCCATTAGACTCTACTGAAGATATCAGTAATTAAAAATATTGCATGTCAGGCTAAAGGAGGCTGTTTATATAGAAGTTAGGATAGGATAATGATATGTGGCTGTTTTCTTTAGTATAAAATGTAAAACAGACTGGCAACTAGATGACACATTTAAATCTAAAAGTATGAGGCTCATTTTATTTGTTTTACTGGGAGAAGACCATGACCTACAAATAGGCATGGAGGATTCCAGTTATATAACATAGTAATTAGTACATCAATTAAGGATTTAATATTACTAAAGCAACAAGAAGCAAAGCTGGAGTATAAACAGCAAAAGACAAGATAAAATCTGACTTTTTAGCAAACAGGTGAAAAGATTATTTAGCCAAATGTATAAAATAGAACACCAAACAGGGAGTAACAGAAAACACCAAGGAGGAATTTTCAGCTTCAGCTTTAATGATTCATGTTGATGGTAAGACTGAAACTTCTACATCATGAGCTGCCTATAAAGCTGTGCTACCTTCTAATCAATGATCGTTTAGATTTAGATTTTCCAGATACTGTACATTGTAAATATATAAGCATAATTCTGTGTCTAGTGTAGGAGAGTAGTACTGGACAGGGCAGAATGCTCCTTTGTGACTTTCTGAAGATGTAGCAAGACCAAAACAAATTAACCTGTGACAAAGAAGGCTTAAGCATGTGTTCTCTTCATTTGACAAGTACAGACACAGCTAAAATGCCCTTGGAGCATGCAGGTGCTGAAACATTGCAAGTGTTCAGCCTGGACCACTTAGATGGCCATCCTTATGGCCATAAGGAAAGGAGAATGAATAAAGTTTATGGATAAAGATCTGAGGGAAAAGGAGATGGCCATGGGATGGTTCATCCTTATGTACTGCCTGGGTGTGGGAATGTGCAAAAAGCAGGACCTGCAGCCTGGTAGGTGGAAGGGTCAAGTCTGAAGCAGGTCTCCAGGCTGGTCACAATGGGCACGATTGTCCAAGAGCTGCCTTTTTCCTCCAAAAAGTGCAGTGAGAGTCTGTGGCAGTCAGGTTACCCTATCGATACTTTGTGCTCTTTTATGATCTGTGAGGATTTCTACTAAATGAGATAGAGAATCTCTCTGTCTTGTAGTACTGATAGGAGTTATACTTTCAATCAAGTATTTTATTGTATTTTAAATGTTTTTAATATTTATAGAATAATCTGCTGATGCTATATTCCTTGTTCCCAGAAATATAGGATTTCAAGTTTAATTACAAAACTCAAAAAGCCAGGTAGATTAAATAAATTCTGAATCCTAGACTTGATCTGTGTAGACCTGGAAATGTGGGAAACATCTCATTTCACTGACGTTTTTATTGCACTCCTGGATTTTGATGGTGAGTTAAAAACAGTTCAGCAACTTTGAATATAGATGTGGATTGTTGAAATTTCCAGCAATTTCTTCTTTAATGTTATCCAAAATTTGAGAAATTATTTTTCTTGCATAGTGGTGCCAAGCTGCCATTTTTCTCCTTCATTTATTTCAAATTCTCTTTTAATTTATTTCCATTTGGGTGTTTGTCTAATTTATTTTTGCATCTTGAGTGTCTGTATCTCTAGCAGAGCTTTAGTGTTGTCTGAAATGTTATACCACAGTCAACACAAATACTGCATTCAGTTATCGTGGTGATGGCTGAAATATAAACAGCTGAAATGGATCAGTACTGGCTGCCTCAAGCTGTCTGCTGTTACTTTGTGCTGTCAGCCATTGTCTTAAGTATTTGTGTAAGCTTATTGTATATCTGAATAACAGAGGTTAAAGACATAATAAAATGTATGTAATGTATGCTGCAATGTTAGGATGAATCTCAAAGAGAGGAAAAAAAAAAAAAAAAAGTCCTGAAAGTAAAAACTGAAATATTCAGCTTAATGTCATCAATCATATATAAAGTATTTATCAAAATGCATATCAACAGATTTCCACCAAAGGCCAGCTTCAATAAAGCAGTTGTAGCTGTTCCGTTAAAAATCACATTTAAAAATCACTTGAATGCTGTCCTGACCAAGTTCCAATGAGAGTAATCACTGCATTTTATCTTGAATCCTTTTATCCTTTTTGTAATAGAAGGTGTTTTCCTTAGAGAACTGTTTGATATAGGTCCATGAATTGCTAAACTAATCATCTCTTTGGGTTCTGAGCAGTTATCTTTTCATAGTAAACTCAATTATTTCTGTTGATGCTTCTTCCCCTCAAATTAAGCAGTAAAATTCCAAGTTGCAATTGAACTGAATAACAATTCATGTACCAAGGAGTGTGACTGTGTTTTGAGTTAATTCTCTAAAATGTACTGGAACTGATGTTATGCAGATAATAGATGAGAAGATGCAGAGAAAACAAGAAAGAAAATTAACTGGAAAATATGTACTAAATGCTGTAGTAACATTCAAAAATGAGAGATATGGGAAGTTAATTAAATTGCTTCAATGGGCATGAAGCCCCCAAAAACTCAGAATAGTAGTTCATGATAATATACATAACTTCTAGCAGCAGTTTCTGCTACTTAAGTCTGTGCCAGGCAGAGTAGTCAGTGATTCACTTTTGGAAGATGACACAGGCAGAGCTATTGTTCCATCTCGGCCAGAAACATGTTTGCTAAATCTATTGCTAGTTTATTGACTTAGAAGAACCAAGGAAAGCATTTTGTTCAATTGGAATGGATGGATCTGGAGTTCCAGCGCAGCGCTGGCATGGAGTCTGCTTAACTGCACAGGATTCTTAATGAAAAAAAATCAGGACCTGCCTGCCTTGCAGGGGTGGTTCAGAGGCCGCAGCCACTGCCAGCACCTGGGTTGTTCCCAAGGCACAGGGCAGGAGAGCGCTGGATGCCCCATCACCTCCCAGCCTGACCTCCCTGTGCTGCAACAGCTTGCAGAGCTGTTCCTGCATGTCCACCACCACCAGCAGCTTCAGGTGCTCCTGACATACCTTAGGAGAGGGTTCACCCAGAGTTTGTTTTGGTCATGTCTTTGCTTTGCTTTTATCTATTGCCTACTTGTATTATAACAGTTGTTCTTCTTTGACAGCAGCCCCAGAGAAATGAGTGCTAATTTTGCCAGGTTACCAACCATAGCCCAGAGTTCAGATTTTTGGGTTTGAGGATTTTTTGCCATCTATCACAGTGCATGAAAAAGGCTTTATGTCTATGTGTGATTTGCTCTAGGCATTGCAGTTTTTTAATTCTTTTTCTGAAGTATCTTAAATACATAATCTCTAGCAGTTTGTTTTAGTGACTTAGTGGCTGCAAGCATCAGTACTGCAGGAAGTACAGGGGAAGAACTTAGATGTATATGAAGAATTCTGATGTTCTTTTGTAAAAGCAGACAATGGAGTTAATCAAAGTAGGGTCAGCACTTTGGAGGCTTGGGGAGTTGGGAATTATTTCCTTTTAAAGACTTAGTGCCTTCAGCAACACTTTTGGTGAAAACGTTACTGAAGGACAGAATTAATTCTGAGACCATTCTAAACTTCATTGGTTCTGAATTCGATCTGGAAGTAAAGTCTAAGCTTATAGGTATTAATATTGATGTAGTGTTAGGAAATAGAATATTGTCTATAGTGATGAATAAGAAAGAATATTATCCTGCTCCTACAGATGGAAATCGTTACTTTACCAGTGATTTCAGTAGCAGTCCAGAATTGGTGAATAATAACAAGGAAGTAAAGAAAAAAAAGTAAAAAGAAAGCCATTCTGAAAAATCAAGCCCTACTTCTGAACAGAATAATGATGTACCCCATTCTCTTTTTATTGCAGTATAAACTAGATTGTAAAATAGTTACGTTACTGCAGCAAACTTATTTTACTAGTAGGCCTCTGAGAAAGTATAACATTAAACTTAAGGTAAAATTATCAAATAAAGTTATATTAAGATCTACATAAACAGAATCTCATCTTTTCCCCTAGAAGAACATTTTTTCCCCACATCTTTGCCTTAAATATGTATATTCTCATTTAATAAGTTTGAGTATCATATCTGAAAAGCTGTTTGGAATTCATGTTTCCTCCAGAGCCAGTTTATGCTGAGAAAAATTGTCATCTATCATATAGGCAGCAGTTTTGTCATGTATATCTTTTACCTTCAAACTGTATCAAATCTTGAAAACAATTTCTCTTAGCTTCCTTACATACAGTATCTGGAATCTATTAAATCTTACAAAACCAGGATGCATCACCCTGTTTCTTTTCTTCCTAGAATGACAGATGACATCAGGTGAAAAACAATTCCAGTGATCTGCGTACTCCTGCAGTTTAATCTGAAGCAAGCAGCTAATTATTAGTATCTGCACGCTACTTAGCTTGCATATGATTTTCTAAAAACAAAATTGAAAACACTGACAAGATTTTCTCTGTATAAGAGAAGATAACGTCAATTCATTTCTGGTAAACAGGATGAGTTTTGGTTTCAAGAATTCTAAAGAAGTAGCTTGGGTGTTTTTTAGGAGGCAGTGACAGAAATGTTTACTTTTCTGCTTCTAAACTGGTTTGCAGTCACATGAATTTAGAACCGCTAATGCTATGCTAAAAAAAGCATCTGTGAAATCAAACGAACATTCAGGATTATTACAATTCATCCATATCAGATATCTGCAGAAATGTTTCCAAGAAGTTCCCACATAGGTAACTGCTTTGTGGAATGATTCCTTTGAGCAGTTTCACTTGAATTATTTTTCCTTTATTTTCTGGTAATGTTCCATATGAGTATACTGCTGCTAAAGAGTTTTATGTGGCAAAGCTGAAGTTGTAGTTAATGGCAGTAGATGTTGAGTATTTTCTGTGAAAGTGAATTCAAATTGGCTTTACAAGCAAGCAAAGAGCTAAATAATTATAAAATTTAGGAAGTTATATGAAAGACATTAGTGATACATTCTTTTTAATTCCTCCATCTTTGTGAACTGAGGACTACAGAGAAGAATACAGAGAGCTGAGGTGTTTTATTTTCCAGGAGCGGTCTGCACGCACATGATCTCCCTGAAGCCTTTTATTCCCAGTCTCTGAAAATAACAGGGATAGAGTTACTGAGGAAATACGTTATAGAGAAAAGCAATGTTTCCAAAGCAGTTTAACTTATCACCCGATAGGTGATAAGTTAAGTGCTATCTACAGCCTATATATTTGTTTCTTTTGTAGCTAGACATGAATCTGCAAAACTAACAAACAAACAAAAAACAAAACAAGTAAACAAGTGATTGGATGAACTTATGCATTTATTGCTGTACACGACTTTTTCAAAACGTGTTCTGAGGATCAGTGAAAACAAAAGGTTAAGAAAAAGCCGTAGGATCTTCCCTCAAATCAGACATGATTTTTGAGGCTATTCTCTTTGATTTCTGCTTATTTAAGGACTCATAAAGGCAAGTCATACAAAGGTGCATTTATATCCTACTCTTGTGTAACTCATGGTCCTTAGGCACTTCTGCTTACAGGAATAAGCGCTCACCAGATGGCCCATGTGTCAATCCAGCTGTTCTCTTCAGCATGAATTCCTTCGATGGTGCTGTGTCCCAGGACAGATTTGGCGAAAGTCATATGTAAATGTTACACACAGAAAGTTCTGTTGAAGGCACAACACTATACTCTTGTTCTCAAACCATCAGGTTTATCAAAATACTTAGCAGATTTCTAGGGTAAAATAAGAAAAAATGATTGCCTTTCCATCTTCTTTATTTGCTTCTCCTTTATGAGAGGCACAAGACTGAAAATAAATAATGGAAATGTTAAGTGGGAACTCTTTAAAATGCATGTTTTTTGACTTCATGAATTCAGTTTGCACAGGAACATCTTGGAGAAGCTGAAGTTAGGTAAAACAACCAGAGGCATGAGCACTTGTAAACCAGAGACCTGCCTTGTTATCCTCTTTAAAAATTAAACTGCTGCCTGAATGGCAGCTCCATAGGAAATGCAAGGGCAGTGTTGACACAAATGATGTATGAACCACTTGAGGAATGGAAGCAAATACAAGAAGTACACTTTGATTCTGTCTATCCCATGCAAATAGGATTAGCTAGTGTTAAAAGAATAGAAAGAACCAGAAAATGGAGTTAGCTCTGAAACTGAACCCACTGAACAAATGAGTTAACCATAGGCAGATTTGCCAGTTAGTCCTAACAAACATGCTGGAGTTCACTAGGAGATACAAAGTGCTGGAGATACATGGAATTGGACAGTAGATTCTGGAGCCACGGACACCTACTTTTGTGTAATCACCTCAAGTGGAACAACTCAATTTTTTTACAGGTGACAGTGTCCATGATGGTGCATCTTGGCACAGCATTATGGAATGATGGAGAACTGAATCTCCATTACAAATAATATTATTCTTTCTGTATAAGATGCTCAAAAACTTAATGTGTAGCAATTAAAAAGATTATGGGAACTTTGAGAGGAAATATTACATCAAAAGTTGATTACCCACAGTCACAAAGCCTGACTGTGAGCCTGTTCCTCTAAGGTAAAACTTGGTGACTGACTCTACATCATTTCAAACAACAGTAAAACAATCAGGAGGTCAAAAATACAAAAGGCAATTTGGATCGCGATTGTTTCATCTAAATCTTAGAAATATGCTTGTTTTACTTTCCATTTTTCCTGCTTTTCTGATTTTTTTTCATGTCAGAAAAGGATGACTGATTGTTTCGCATCCTCTCACCCTTAATTCTAATTAAAGGATTGTTCTTCTGAAGCCCTTATTTATTTACTTTCATATTAGGTATACTCCTTTATTCTTGATCTTTACTTTTCTTCAAAAATATCTGGAAAGACTCTGGCTATGTTAGTGCATTCTGTGGTTTGTCTTGTTGAGGAACGTTTTATCTGTCAGAATCAGCTAGGAACATGGAGAAGATCATCTATGTTAACATCCAGTGTTTGAAAATTCTTCATAAAAATCTCAATTGTCTTTCTTGACAAATATTATAAATTAATTGTCTTACTTATTGTATTTACTTATATAGAGTATGTCGGGCATACTTCCCAAGGATGCTGACCAATGCTAGTAACCTCTTGTTATTATGGCTTGATGTATCATTGAGTCATGTTCCTATAGCTTGATGATTTGAAGTTGAAGCTCTCTGTGAATTCTAAATTCAAAGTAGTTTTTTATGAGGTTCCTCTTTTTAGGATCTTTTACTGTGTTCAAGTGGAGTAGAATATATGCAGCAAGATATATGAGAGTTGTGAAAACCCTGGTAAAACCAAACAGATGGAAAGCAGTGGGAAATTCAATTTTCCCCCATTGAGGAGAACCACAGAAGAGTACAGGTGGAAACAACCCATGTAAAGCACTTTGCAGTGGGCTTTTGGGCAACAGAATGCCACGATGGGCAAGTGCTGTCAGGTAAGAAAAGCACAGCCACGCTTAGGTGGTGCTAGATTGAGCTTTGGAGGAGTTACAGTGGATAGTGGGAAAGGAAAATAGTATACAAAGTGTAAGGAGGTGTAGGAACTGGCATTAGGGCTGTGAAGAAGAAGGGGTGCTGCTCCCTGTCCCATTGCTACCCATTGCCATGTGAGCTTTGACTCCTTCACAAAGCTGGGACAGCTTTGGAGCAAGCTGTGTCTTTTGTTATCCCTGTAGTGGCCCAGGTGTAGGGGGCTGGAGCAGCAGGGGCCTGAACAGGTCCTTTGTGACATGGTTAGTGGGCAGTATTGGTGGTAGATGGACTAGATGATCTTCAGAGCTTTTTCAAACCTTAATGATTCTATGAAGTATAAAATACCTGCTTGACTATTATAAGCCTTTGATTTTCACACCAGTGGATAACTTCTCTAGAAGTGCCTTTTGTGTTTGTAAAGATGATACTTAAAATTGCTAATGCTGCTTTACTTACTTTGACTCTAAAAGAAGTATCTTAGCCCATTGTATTTTTCATTGTCAAGATGGTATTTTAAAAAATGTCTTCGCAATAATATGGTAACTTCATACAACCCATCAGAACTTTTTCAATACCTTCTCCTTTCAAAATTAATAAAATGTCATCCTGACTTAAAGTAACATTAAGTAAGAACACTTAATTCCCTAGACTGGATGCAGCTGTCTTTGTGAGTGATCACTGTATCAGTAGAGATCAAGATGTTCTTGATTTCAGAGCAGTTATCGCGGCAGCTAAGATTAGAATGGGTCTTGATCTTCCTAACATCATTTTACATGAAAAAGAATGCAAGAATGGGAGACTGCTTAATTTTTCTGTCTGCAGGAACAGATCTTTGAAGGCAGAAAAGCAGTTTACGTTTTGTGGGCAAGGTAATTCTCAAGCTCACTGAAGGACCCAAATACTTTTTAAGATTTCCCTTACTGCTTTTAGATATACAAATATTTGCTGGTCCTGTAAGTACTTCTTGATGTAATCCCAGAACATTTTCTGTTGTTCTACTATGTGTATTTTATACTGTACTCTGGGGAATTTTTTTTTAAAAAACGTCAGAATATGTGAAGCAGGCAATTTTTTGCTTTTCTCTTACTTCCAGATTACCTTCATCTAGAGATTCAGTTTTTCTTGGACAGTGATCCACTGATGCTTTCTGTGTTACTGCTGCCCTCGCAGTTTCTTCTTCAGCTTCAGGATCCCCCTGTCCCCAAGGATGACAGGGTCACTTGGGTTGGAGGGAAACTCAAGAAATGTCCAGCCATAAGGTTGACCTACCAAGTCCCATCACAAAAAAAAAAGCATGTCCCTTGGTGCCATGTCCACACATCTCCTGGGATGGGGACCCCACCACTTACCTGGGAAGCCCATTCCAACACTTAACTAACTTTTCCTTAAGTAATTTTTCCCAATGTCCAAACTAAACCTCTTCTGTTGCAATCTGAGGCAGTTATCCATGTCTTATAAATGGCATCTCAGTGTTAGATGTGATATTCTAACATAAACATGACATGGTCTAAAGGAGTGCTGAGTAAACAACACTCCCCTTGATCCACTGATAATGCTTCAGTTATATTCCTGTTAGTACAACTTAGGCTACCTTTTTTTTCTTCTTTTTTTAATTTTTATTTTTTATTTTTTGCCACAGTGGCCCACTTCACAACTTTATCTTTTTCACTATTCATTTTTCAATTACTAATTTGGCAGAAGGATGTGGTTTGCAACATAGCTTATCCCCTGTAGTGAAATCAGGTTCTCAAGACTCTTAGGTATCGAGGTTTCTAAGATCTCCTTTTTAAGAGTGTAATAAATGAGAATGGGTTAGTGAAATAAGTAAATAGAGAACACCAAATCAGTAAATCAAACCAGTAAGGCTGAGTCATGAGAACTTTTGAACTACTATTTTTCCATTTGTTAGCTAGAAATATAGACATCGTTTTTTACCGATGCATTGAAATTAGTGGCCTAACTTTATGGAAAAGAGATTAAGCTGTTTTAAGAGCTGAGTTTTGCACATCAGGTTATAGTCAGATCATCTAAATAAAGAACGTAGAAGAATGAAATGTTCTGAAAAATGAAGAAAAATTGATTGTATTGGAAGGGACCACTGAAGGTAATTTAGTTCAACTCCCCTGCAATGAACAGAAAGTGGTGGAAATGACTAACAGTTTCAATTGCCTGGAAACTGAGTCTATAGTCCAGAGTGGATGACTTGTAACAATAGATTGTCCTCTCACCACAGACCCTGCTAAAGTGTCTGTCCCCTTCTTTCTTATAGCCCCTGTTTTTTGATACTGAATGGTCACTATCAGACCTTCTCTGAGCCTTCTCTTCTCCAGGCTGAACAGCCCTAGCTCTCTCAGCCTGTATTTATAGGACAGGTGTTCCATCCCTCAGATCATTTTTGTGGCCCTCCTCTGGACATGTTCCAACAGTCTCTCCTGTACTGAGGACTACAAATCTGGATGCAGTACAACACATGTGGCATCACTGGCACAGAGTAGATCACCTCCCTTGCCATGCCGGCCACATTTCCTTTGATGCAGCCCATGATATGGTTGGTGTTCTGGGCTGTGAGGTCATACTTGGCTCCTGTTCAGTTTACCATCCAGCAGTACCCCCAGATCCTTTTCAGCAGGGCTGCACTCCATCCTTGCATCCCGCAGCTTATACTGACTGTCCAGGTGCAAGACCTTGCACTTGGCTTTGTTGAACCTCATGATGTTCTCCTGGGCCTGCTGGTAGAGGCTGTATGGGTCTCTCTGGATGCATCCTATTCTTCAGGCATGTTCCTAGCACCACACAGCTCGGTGTCATCCACAAACTTGCTGAGGGTGCACTCATTCCCAGTGATGTTAGCTAATGAATGGGAGCACAGGAGACTGTAGATCAGTGCCTCTCCAGGGCATTCCTGTGCACCCAGCAGAGCTTGCTGGCTCAGCAGTATGCTGCTCAGGAATGGTGACACCTTGTGTGACTCTGGTCTCTCTTTTTTGGTATTGCAAAAATGCTGAGCCAGAACCAGGGGAGCAGAGGTACCCTAATGCAAGGCAAGAACTGACTGAAGGGAAGGCAGAGTTGGATCAGTGCCAGAAATATAGGGCTGGGAGAGCAGGATCCAAGAATTAGGAATAAGAAGAGGACAGGAAGGCTGGGCTATGGGACAAGGAGGCAGAGAGAAATTGGTCTGAGCTAGAACTGGTTGCAGCTCCATATAGTGCAACCCAAGACAACTGATGAGCTTACTGTATTCTTAATATCAGAGTCAGTGTAGGAATTGCAATCCCAAGTTGGTCTTTAATTCTGCAGAGGGCCCAAGGGCTGCTGCATGTAGCACAGCTCCAGTGGGGCTGGTGGAGGCTGCACACTGCCTGCTGCCCAAGGCCTGGCAATGCTGTGAGGTGTGAGCACTGCTTTCTGAGCCTTCAGCACAGCCCTCATCTTGAGTGTACGTGTGTTTCAGACATACAGAAGTACGTGTTCATGCTGCATACTCGTTTATATCCAGCACTTTGCAAAAATTACTTAGAATCTTTTACTTTATATAAACATACCGTTAAATGTGTAAGTAAGTGTTCCATTTCATTTTAAACATCACGCTTCATTGAACAGCAATGAGCAAAGGATTTTAAAACAGTCTAACAGCATTCCATCAAATGATCTACAGTAACTAAAACTTGCAGTGCCTTCCAAGGCTGTGAGCTTGAACCAGGAGCTCCAGTAAAAATTACGGAACATTTCATACAGTTGCTGTGCTCTGGCTTCTCAAAAGCTTTTGTCATCGAGGCAAAGAGCTGTTGAAACAATCCAGAGCTGTTCTTTCATCTTCTTGCAGCACAATAGACAATTGTGTCTAAAATGTCTTCCCAACATTTTGATCAGTAAAAGCATTGAGCGCATTTGTATGTTCCTATGTAAGTGCTAGCAAATAAAAGCTGATGGGTAGACTATAAAACTGGGGGAAAAAAGAAAAAGATTATATAATAGAAAGATTGATGGAAATGACCGACAGTTTCAATTGCTTGGAAACTGCATGAGTATATAGTCCAGAATAGAAGACTGGTAACAATAGATTAAAGTAACGGGAAACTTACAAACTCCCTTTGAATTAGAATTTCCAAAGCAGTTTTGTTTAAGAAACAATGTGAGATCAGCTATTGCTCAATGTGACCTGCAGCCACAGAGAGAGAGGTTGGGAGCCCTGCAGGGGTTATTGCGTTAGGAGGTTGAACAGGTATTTGTTTCTCAACTTTAACCATCTTGAATTCATCACTGCAAGAAAATAATCTCTTGCAGTCACAAATATTGGCGCAAACATCAAACATGTCTCTGATTCTGGTTCCAACTGATGATTTTATTACTACAGAAAAGGGTTTTAAGTAACTCTCAAATCTATTTGCTAGATTCTGTAACCATGAAGTTTATTCTTTTCTTCAGCACAACAAAATAAGACAAAATCATCTTACTATTAAAAATACCAGAGTGCATTTTCATCAAGCCCTCTGCTTGCAGCACACTGCCCACTATTGAAACATCTGCAAGAGACAGGGAAGTTTTACTGCACCATGGGTCATAAAGTCTGGTGTCTGGGCTGCGTTATGTGAGTCTCAGTTGAAGTAAGATAGACATACATTTCCAGCAAGGGGAAAGTTGGGGCATAGTCTTCTTCCTGCAAATAGCTGTTGTTATTTAATAATGATAATAATAATATTAAAAAGAAACAGTGTTTAATTGTCTTGCACTATAGGGAGATGTTCTTCCCAACAGAGCAGCCCTCATGATGTTCCAAAGAGGGGGAAGGACATGAGGTTCTATTATTAGATATGGAGGTTGGTGGTCCTGCATGCAGCAGGGGAGTTGGAGCTTGATCCTTGAGGTCCCTTCCAACCCAAGCCATTCTATGATTCTTGATTCCCTCGCTGAATCCATGCCTGTGCTTTCTTCTGATGGAAACTAAAGTGTGGAGGGGAATTGTTGGGTCTGAGGATCCAGCCTTGGTCCTGCTGCAGCCCGCAACTAGCCATGAGGTCATGGGTTAGTGGGCGTGGTGGTCATGAGTCATTGGTTGGACTAGATGGTCTTAGTGATCTTTTCCAATCTTAATGATTCAGTGATTCTATGGGGACAGCAGTGGCCCTGTGGGTGCTCCCAACCTGCTGGATGCCGCAGCAAGATGTGGGGAAAGCAAGGCAGCAGGAGGGGACATGTCAGCTGTGTCTCAGATACAGTGAGCGGTTGGCACTTGGTTAATAATGCATGACCTTTGCAGTCTAACAGTTGGTCTCATACAGTAGGTGACATTTAGCATAAACAAATAAATAAGTAAGTTGAAACTCGCTGGAATGAAACCAAGGAACCAAATGAAATGTCTGTAGTTGTAATGCCTTTGGGCAACTTTAGCCACACAATAACTGAAGAAAGGATTGTGTAAAATTGTGCAAAAAAAAATTGCATTTTACAGTCAATGGACTGGACTGTTTATAAAAATCAATATTTGCACAACGTAAATGCCATTTTACTTTTGAGGGAGAGAGCAGGGCAGCACTTTGGAAACTGTCTTATATTGAACTGCAGTTTCAGAAACAAATGTAAAACTGAAATACCGTAATGACTTCTGTCAGACAATCAGTATTTCCTTTTCCTTTTGTGCTGCTGGTACTGCAACTCTAACATGGAATACACTTACAATTATAATCTGGTTTTTATCCAAATCAAGTAACATAGAAGATCAAATGTACACTGTTGGGGTTAGAAACCAGCAAAAGAATTTGGTGTAGAGTTGATGGAGAAGATGGAAAGATTTGTTTATTGAGGCATCTGGCAAGGTACACAATTTAGTTTCATTTTCTAGATTTCACTGTGGCAGAATATTAACAGTTGTGAGACTGTAAATAAGAGAATGTGTAAATATTTCACAGGGCTTTCAAAAATAAATATTTTCTATAAACAGACGAGTATGAAAAGATGGAGTTCATTTCAAATCCAAAACATCCAGAAATAGTAAGGGCCAAATAATATTTCTGTGCTCTCTGACAGGGAGATACCCTTACATACAACAGAGAAAAAAGAGGCACAGTAATAATTTGGTAATCATTTTTCCCCTTATATTTCCAGAATTATTTGCTTTTAATTTGCTTTTGTTGCCATAGCAATTCTTAAATGTTGCTACTGTGATGGCTTCTAAGTTATTGCAACTGTGCTGGCTTCTTAAAGAATAGAAATACAGATTGTTTTATTTATGTAAACGATTTGTTATGTATAGTACATTTATACAAAAATTATATATATATATATATATTTAAGAACTGGAATTCCAGGTGTAGAAATGGAGCAGACAAAACCAAAACTACAGGTTTTAGAACCTGTGAGCATGCCGCAAAATGGCTCTGCGCATTGCTGATATCATCTGTGGCTTAGTTGCTTGTAAGTATTTAATTTGGAAAGGCCCATTCCCACTGACTGTGTGGGGAGCTCAGCAAGGGATCTGTGGGTCATTCTGTGGTAACCACAAGCAATTATCTGTCCCTTAACTGGGATGCAATTAACAATTCCATCAATGATTTTCATCTGATACTACGCTCATTTCCCCAAAGGACAGACACATCAGAGCTGTAGTGCTAATAATGTAGTGCCTCCCAGGGTCACAAGTGATGGTGAAGCTGAGGTGGCCCCACTGGTTCCCACTGGTGTTGGGGTATTAGGAATAGGTTCTTCATCAGTGGGTGATGGGCATGGCCCTGAGCAGACAGTGCAAGGAGTGTTCGGACAGCACTCTTATACACAGAGTCTGAATTTTGGGTGGTCCTGTGTGGAGCTGGGAGTTGGACTGGATCACCTGGTGGATCCCTTCCACTTTGCGATGTTCTATTGTTTTATGAGTACAGACACATTCCAGCAGTTACTCTGTTTTGTCTTCTCCAAGAAACCGATCAGTTGCTCTTTGAAAAGAATTACTGCAAGAGAGTAATTTTATGGTATAACGTTCCTCCATCTTTGATGATCAGAGCAGTTGTTAAATCATTGTTTATATGTTCCCAAATCAGTAAAAATACCCACCATCTTCATAATGGCATAAAAAAAATACCACAAAAAAAACCATTCAATACATGTTATACCTTTTAAATGATGTGATCACAGAGGTCCTCTATGACGTTAGAGCTGGCTGAATGCACTCCCACACCTTAGGGCTGAAGAGGAAAGAGGAATGAACACAAATGCTGGAGGTCAGGATGGGTCAGGGAGGCGGCTGCAGTATCAGCAATAATTTTAGACAAACATGCAGCCCAGGTTGTGCTTGGTCATTGCCTGCAGCAGGTGTGCAGTGTAACCTGCTTGAGCATTTTTTTCTTGTCTTTGGTTCATTTATCTGTCTTAAAACAAGATGATAGCTCGTTATTTCCAAGTGCAATATCCATTCAAAGCATGTGCTCAAATGCTATTCTGGAATACTGCAGTCTTTCTGATTACTTCCCAGTGTTCCTTGTCACTTGTAAGATACCAGAAGCAAATGCTCTGTGAACTGCACATAGTAGAGTTTTTCTAAAACTATAATGAGGATGTGAGCCCAACACTGCTTCTCCCCAAGAGTTCAACAAGGCACTGACAAATTATGCAGGTTTTTCCACGCATTTTTTTCTTTAAATCCTGCCTGTGCTGTACTTGACATCTTTTCATATTGTCCTCATTCAATGTCAGCTTGGTGCTCATTAACAGTTTGTCTCGCAGAACTGTTTTTCTGAAAAGATTGTGAATAGTAACCCACTGCATTGCTGTGTGCACAGAAATGTGCTCACGAAGAGGAATAGGAAAAATCTCTGCCAGTTATTTCATGCACACAAAGTGCAATGAAGAGTGTCAAAGACTTAGCATTTCTTTAGAGTTAACTGGTGTATCAAAAACAAATACCCATATTTTGGTCAAATCTAGGTTGAATACTTCTGCACAGCTCTGCTTACTAGTACATAGGCCTCTGCTGATGGCCAGTAACCTGCTGGTTTTGTGGTCACAGTGTCTCCACATTTATCTTTCTTCAATCTCATCTATCTATTGTTATAAAAAAAAGAAACGTGCTCTCATTTGTCAACCAGAAGTTCTGGTAAATAGGCTAGGCCCCAAAAGAGACATGCTTTTTGTAGGCAGTGTGAAGCACATCTGCTTCCTGGTCAATCTTTCATGAGCCCAGCAGCCATGGGCACATCACCAGGTCCCCACTGTGCTGTTGTGCAGTGGTGAAACAGCTGTGGTGAGAGCACTGTGCGATGGAGTAGACGTCTTTGCTCGGGTTGGTGAAATCCTTGGAGGGCTGGATGTTTGTACAAGTTAACCTGTGGAGGAAACCGCGGGGCTGAGCACTTGAATTGGATGTCAAAGCAGAATGAAATTAATATGAACCAAGGCTTGTTGTATTCTCTACTAGATAAAAACTTTGCTTTAAAGATTCAGGCAGTCTGGTGACACAGGCAGTTTAGATACCATCAGGGACCATTGCCATAGATGATGTGTGGAAGTGCCACTGACAACATCTCTGTCCCTTTCCTCTTGCAGTATCGGTCAGGGCGGGACGCTCAGCGAGGCTCAGACAACGTGTCCAATAAGTCCTCAGACAGCGATGTCAGCGATGTCTCAGCAGTGTCCCGGACGAGCAGCGCTTCCCGTTTCAGCAGCACGAGCTACATGTCCGTCCAGTCAGAGCGGCCCCGGGGAAACAAGAAAATAAGGTGAGCACAGGGAGCCCTGGGGCGGCCACTGCTTTGGGGTTTCAGTAACTGAGCGCTTCAGTGTTTGTGATTGAGAAGAATGTATTGCTGAAGTTGGAGTTGGCAGGAAATATGCACAATACCCCTTTAATTATCCTTTTCATCTCATGCTTTTTGAATTCATTGTGTTATTTGTTTTTAGGAAAGTTTTGTCATATTATAGCAACAAACATATGCTATCAGCAGGTGTTAGACATGCTTAGATTTGCACTTCCTGGTAACAGTCATTTAAAATAGGATAGCTGAAAAGAAAGCTTAACATCAAAGTACTGACCTTGCCAGAGACATGTTAATGCACTTTTTAAACTAGACCTGCTAACTGCTATAGAAGTCTGCATTAATACTGCAGACCCTGGTCCAGCTCAACAGCAGGCATAACTCTACTCTGTCATCAGTAAGGTGTGCTCAGCATATCTGTAAGCAGAGCATCCCCTTTGCATGCTCCTGCACAGAGCAGGAGTCAGTGGAGCTTTGACTGCAGAATAAACAAAAAATCATTTTTCTCAGCAGGTGTAACCCACCCATGTCTGTCAGCAAAATTCAATGCCAAAGATTTCTCCTCTAGAGAGAAATAATGCATCTCACAAGATATTTTCAACATCTGTTTGTATGGGCAATGTTAGATTATTGTTTCTATACTATAGTTATGCATCCCTTTATAAATGAGATGTATTACTATGCAACCTCTATTCAGAGAGGACCTTGGAGGCTGTCCTAAGAAAACATCCCAGTGCAAAGCTTCTCTGGTGCAGGCTGGAGGGTTAGCCAGCATGACTTACCTTGTGGCTACTTCTGTCTTTCAGTTTTTGTTTCATTCCTTCTGTGTTTTCTTTCTTTTGAGTCCATGCATGCTCTTCTCTGTGGCCCTAACTTTACTTTATTCTTTTCTTTTTTCCTTTTGCATGCCTTGCTCCATTTTTTTTGTTGACTTCAGAAGGACAAAGAATATAGAGGAAAAAAAAGAGGGAGGGTTGGAAGGGGATGAACAAGATGAAATATTTCCTGAGGAGGAGGAAAAAGAGGAGGAGGAGGAAAAGGCAAAGGAGCAAGAAACTGACGAGAAAGGGGAAGGGCAAGAGGTGGCAGAAAACGGTGATAAGGAAGAAACCAAGGGCTCAGGGCAAGATGAAAAAGCTCAAGAGGACCAAGCTGAGGAAGGGAAAGAGGATGACAGGTAAAACATTTGTGGTTCTGAAGACCTACTGACCTGCTTCCTGCTGTACCCAAACCCTCCTTGCCTTCCTTTTTATTTTTTTCCTTTCCTTTGCTTAGTTTATTGTCTCTTGTTTCTGTAGCTTCTTTTGCTTTCAGCTGTGATGATTTCATGTTGAAACAAGTTTCACTCTCAGCTTCAGTGAACTTGTTCTGCATAGCAAATGATGCAGCACACTAACTCAATGCATCATTTCATGTGCAGCTATAGCATACGGTTTTTAAGTTGTTTTAGACTAGAGCTTGAGTCTGACTATAATAAACAACAATAACTGTAAGATGCCTCTTTATATTACCTGCTTGAATTATTGGTCATGGAAAAATCCTTTATTGAGTTATCAATATCAAATCCACCTTTACCTTTTTTTGTGTGGCACTAGTAAAGAAAAGAATTTTTATTTTTATTTTTTTGTAATCCTTTTCACATGGGCTGAGCAATGTGCATATTGGTCGACTGTCGTCGTGGATAAGCAGAGTTGTTCCTTTTCTTCCCCTCTGTGTGAACAGCTGTTGTGGGTTGCTACACTGTGGAGGGGTCATGAGCTCTGCTGCTGTATTGTGTCCAAAAGTATTTCCACACAATTGGCTCTCATTTTATCAGATAGCGTTCTGGATTTACACACTTTAACGCAATTCATTTGAACCATGACTTCTAATGCAAATCGGTGACATTTTATATTACAAAATCCATGTTATTTGCATTATGAGAAGTACAGTGTTCTTTCCTTCTTTATTAGTAAAAAAATGAAAATTTAAAAAAAAAAAAGAGAGAGCTTGAGTTTTGCTGAAACATTATCAGAAACTCTCAGGAAAAAAAAAAAAAATACTTTTTCCAGCAAATGCTTTGCTGACTGTAGATGGCTTAAGCTTGTCAAGCCGTTCTAATACAAGTTAAAGCACTCTGCTGCATTCCACTTCTTTGCTACATGCATCCACGTGTATTTTCCTGTACACACACATACAAGCACACACTCACCTCTTTTATTTTGAACAAATAATTGCTCACATAAAGTGTCCTGATAGACTCTTCTAATTGGAAATGAATGAAACAATTCACCTGTGGTAGAATAGAGCAGAGGTCATTAAAAAAGAATCCAAATGTGTAGTGTTCAGTCTGGGGTGGTATGGGGCAATATTGCTACTCTCATTATTGTATATATTGCCATCGTTCCCTCACTACTGTCAACATCTTCTAGATTTCAGCAAAAAACTATGTTTTGAAACAGTTGTCTTTAAGACTGCCTTGGCATGCTTGCTGTAAGGACTGCTAAGGAAATCTTCTGGTAGTTTGGGAAAGAACGCTTTAAGGATCTTTTGCTCTCCTGAATCTCATTAAGTTTCCATTTTAGTGGGATCATGAAGTCCTGACTTTTACAAAGCAGGTCTCTATTCCCAGTTTTCAGTTTTCATTCACTTTACCCTTCAGCCAAAAACACTGCCCCTCACAGATAATAAAATCTTCTTTGAAAAGGAATTTCTTTTTCCTCATGCCAACTCAACCCTTTGCCTGGTGGCTGCACCCAGCCTCCAGGAAGGCAGAGAAGTCAGGATCCCTTCCTAGTATGAAACAAGGTATCTCTGCAGCTGCTCTTAACAACTTCAGTTTTCCAAAAATACCCAGCACCAATATTAAACAGTCAACAGGGCTGTTTAGTCTGGGGAAAAGGAGGCTGAGGGGAGACCTTATTGCTCTCTTCCAATATCTGAAAGGTGTTTACAGCGAGAGCGTGCTGGTCTCTTCTCACTAGTGACAGGTGACAGGATGAGGGGAAATGGCCTCAAGTTGCACCAGGGGAGGTTTAGGTTAAATATCAGGAAAAACTTCTTTATAGAAAGGGTTATTAAGCACTGGCATAGGCTTCCCAGCGAGGTTGTTGAGTCATCACCCCTGGATGCATTTAAAAACCATTTGGATGTGGTTCTCGCAGATATGATTGAGCGGAGGGTTGTTAGTTAGGGTAGTATGGTGAAGTTGCAATTGGACTTGATGATCTTGAAGGTCTTTTCCAACCTGAGTGATTCTATGATTTTGTGATTTAATAATTAACCATATAAATAGGTATTTGTGGTAGCCAACCAAACTGAAGCAGCCATCTCATCCAGCAAAGAACAGTAGAGAATTGCCTCCTAGATCCTGACATTTTGGGCACCAAAAATGCTAGAGAGGAGATGGGAATTTGTATTCACAGGTGTTGAAGAGAAGTCATCTTTTCTCTGGGGAACTGGGAGACAAAGAGGCTGCTCTCAATCACTCCATCAGCAAAAGTGAGCTCTTTAAAGACATATTATACCTCAGTATTTTACATTTCAAAGTCACCATGCTTATACATTTTGTGAGTAATGCTAATAGTCACACTAATGGCTTCAGTCTGCTGAGATCATAGGTGGGTTCAGAGTAGCTTAAATGACTGTGAAGACAGATCCCTTACCTGTTTCATAGAGTCACTCAGTGCAATAAACTGCATTAGCTCTTAGAGCACTGGAGTACAATAAGCCAATCAGTCTTCTTGGCAGCAATAGCTGCAAAGACACATTTTGCCTTCACTAAACCTCTTGGAACTACAAACTGTCATATGGTTGATGTATACAGAAATCATAACTGTGTTCTTTCTTGGCAGTGCATGCTGGTAAACAGAAAGCACAGATCAAGCTTCCCTGTTGCAGTTTTTAAAGACTCCTTATATGCTGTTATCTGACATTATTCTCATTTCAACTCCCTGATGACATCAGAAACAAAAGGAGCCCTCCTAGATGAGTTTTGTGAATGCTTCTGGGGAGTTCTTTTCAAGAAGTTGAGGCACTGAGGAAAAATCATTACTGAGAATATCATCAGCAGTGTTACAAGGAGCAACTGTTTAATACTAGAAAATAAAAATGTTGTATGTACAGCTGGAGAAGTAAAAGTGTGCCTTTGTACTGATGCACAACAAAGGGTGGTACAGCCAAACTGAAAGGCTGTGAAACTTACCTACAGTATACTTGAATGTGTTAAGTTAGCTAAATTGCCAGGACTGAAGAAAAGCACTGCAATAACTGTCATATGAAATATGAGTGGATACTGTATGTGAATAGACAGAAAGGGAAGAGATGTGAAATTGTAAGTATCTGCAAGTCACAAAAACATGGACCTAGTGTGAAATTAGAATTCACAGTGCTGTCTAAAGAGAAGGTCTAACTGACATGCACTGTCCACGTGGCTGGAAGAAGGAGCAGAGAGGTCTTGTAGGGAAATACTAAATTTACGGACACTGAGTTTGGATTAGCAAGTTGTGAGGAGATACCAGAGAGATGTTAGTGAAGCTTGAAGGAGGCAGTGGGAAAGGGAGTCAGTTTTAATTGCAGAAGCGATATTTTGCTTTACTGTTGGTAAGCAAATGTTGATTTAAGGACAGCAATATAGGGGACAGTAATTACTGCCCTGTGGGGCCAGGGCAGAACATTTAAATCTGCTCAAGAAGATGTTAAATGGAATATTAGAAGGAGGGCAAACTTGAGACATGTTGTGGTAAGGAACTAAAGGAGGACATTTCAGAACATGGTAAATTACAACAAAGCAAAGCAGAGACCTGTATAGTTCTGAAATCTTAAGGTGTCATTAAAGACCTTGCCAGATGCAGTGTCAACTGAACAAACAAAGCAGAACAGTTTGTTTGGAAAGTGTTTGAAATGGGAGTGGAAAGCAGTAGCTCAACAGAGTTATTTTAAACAGTGTAAATATTGTTCTTTCAATTAACACAGGGGTGAAAAAGAGAAAGGGGATGTGCCTGTACTTGCAGGACGGATGAGAGCAAGACTAGAGGTTTGTTCTGCTTTCTAAGGGGATGTGTTAAAACGTGTTTCTACTGGCTGGTGGAAAAGACAGTGGTGATATATATATGTATGGGGGAAAAGCCAAGGGGTATATTAACAGTGCCTATAAATACATGAAGGGAGGGTGCTAAGATGACACAGCCAGGCTCCCTCCAGTGGTGCCCAGTGTCAGGACAGGAGGCAATGGGCAAAAACTGGAGCACCGGGGCTCCCTCTGATCAGCAGGCAGCACTGCTGTGCGGTGCCACAGCACTGGCACAGGTTGCCCACAGGCTGTGGGGTCTCCTCCCTGGGGGTGTTCAGAAGCCACCTGGCCATGGGCCTGGGGCTGCCTGCTCTGGATGTCCCTGCTGGAGCAGGGGTGGGTCAGACAGGCACAGATGCCCTACCAGCATCAACTATCCTTTGATTTTGTAACTGAGGTGGAGGGGAAGGAATTCAGAAGATAACAGATGATCTCTTAGGCAAATCAAGCAGCCAAGGAAGAGAACTAATGAGAAATTTCTGCATCTGTGACAGGGACAAGGGAAGAGAAACTAGTGTAAAGAGAAAAATGAAGAGACAGAACAGGGGAAGAATAGTGCTTTCTATGTTTTGAAAGATATCAGTGAGATCCTGTGCAAAGTAGAGAAGCGAATCCTAAAGGATAGTCAAAGAAGTAAGAGCTGATTGATAGGAAGGTGACACAAGTAAAGAATGAAGATTTACCGTGGAGAAAGTCAGCTGGATTGTAATTTTGCAGAATTACTCAAAGACAGAAGAAACAATGCAGTAGTGGGTTTGTTCAGACAAAAAACTTCTTTTCTTCCTAACTATTCTTCGTGCTCCCTGTGCCCTTTCCTATGTGGGATGTAAAGATTCATCTCAAATTCAATTTCTAGTATCTTTTGTGTCATTCAGTTAAAAAAAAAATAATAATAATCTTCAAAGAACTTAATTATGTAGGTTTCAAAACTGGTGCCTGATGAGTATTTGTTCCTCGGCTTTTCAATGTATTGTAATCTTTGTATTTCAGTTCTTATGTGGCTTCTACTGTGATTGCAGCTATTATCAGTTAAATGCAGTGTTTTGCAGTCTGTGCTCGCTGCTCCATAGAGGTGGAAGCTCGTAACACTTTTTGAAGCTCCACGCTCTGGTAAAAAATATCAGAAATGGTGCAAATGCCAACAAGCATCAGAAATCTATTTTCAATGTGTTTGTGTTTTGCTTGATTTCTCAAAACTGGTTTAGAAAATTTATAGTGATTGTTCCAATTACACCAATGGATGAAGGAAGTTAATTGTGCCCAATCAACTAAACTAATGAATGAAATGTATTAATTGTGCCCAGCCTTTCTTGCCAAACAAACAGGCCACGTGCTTGCGATGGCTGTGAAAGCTGTGGCCTGAGACCCTTTCCAAACTGCATAATATTTTAGCTAAGTTGCAGTGTGTGCAGTCTGTGCCCAATAGCTCTAGCAGTGGTTTCCTAGAAAAAAAACCTAATCTATGTTTCTGTTGGTCAGCTAAACCAGATACTTCTGGTAGGCCAGAACCTTCTTGAGGCACAAAACAGTGTTTGCAAGGTGCTAAAGCCTAGGCCGTGGCCTAGTTTCATGGGGAAAGAGCGTGACCAAAAGCATGCTTCCTCCCAGGGCTAATGAGCTTGGGCCCTGCCAGATGGTGCTGCAATCAGGATGATGTATGAGGCCACCCGCCCCTTCCTGTTGTGAGAACAGCCCTGATTCTGGCATGGGATGAGGGGGACTTCTTGACGTTAGCACTCAGCCCAAGGTACATCAAAGTACCTACTCTTTTTTTTGTTCCCCAGTAAGATTAGAATTATTGGGCTGTACAGCGTTTGTTAGCAGTTAATGACAAATTACCCTATTTCAAGTAAGGATCCAAACCCACTGTTTTTTGATGTGAACTTAAAGCTTGATTTAGTATTCTGCATTCAGAAGAGAAAAATCCATACAGCAACTGTCTGTAGCAATGGACACAATAATTTGACTGTTTCACATTTTAAGCTTTGCCAGATGGTGTATAGGAGAAAATTACCTTTAACTTCTGTAGAAATATTATTGAAAAGGACACAAAATCAGTGGTTCAGAAAGGAATTGTATTAGTTCATATATTGTTGGTGACATCTGTACTGAGATTAGAATATAAATCATTTTAAAAAATCTAGGAATGTCACCTGTTTTTGAGTTAGTCATCAATACCTCTCAAACCCTTAGAGACCTGCTGGTTTCCTGGAGAAGGTACAAAATATGTACAGACTCCTCTGCAGATGGCAGACTTAGTTTTATCTGCTGGGAAGTAATAAAAGAATGAATCTGGAAGTACACATTATTACCAGGCAAAGAGTGAAAATGCTTCATTTGAAATGGTCTACAGCTCAGACTTTTTGTTTTTGACAACAGTATTGTTGAGAATGCTTCCATCTCCATGAAACACAACCTGCAGTTCAGCTTCTAGGGTGTGTCAGCTCCAACCTGTGATTCAGAAAGCACTGATGTACTCATGTTACATAAGGTCACTCAAGAACAGTGTATCAGTAGGTTTTTTATAATATAGAAATACAGATAAAAAACCCTGGAGACACGCAAGAAGTAGAGATAATCAAAAGAAATGAACTGAGGATTTGAAACGAATCAAAATCACAGTATCATAGAATGGCTTAGGTTGGAGGGTGACTAAGGATCACCTAGTTCTAACCTCCCTGCCATGGGTAGGGTTACCACCCACTAGATGAGGCTGCCCAGGATCCCATCCAACCTGGCCGTGGATGCTGCCAGGGATGGGGCATTTACAACCTCTCTCAGCAGTTTGTGCCAGCACATTACCACCCTCTGGGTAAAGAATTTCTTCTTAATATCTAACACAGCTACTGCCTTTGTGACAGTACCATTGAAACACGTTGCCAAACTCATCTGACAAGGAATATTTTAACTAAAGGGTATGAGCCCAGTGCTGGTATTACTATTGCTTGTTTAATACCAAGGGTAACATGATGATGCAGTGGTTTGCTGTCGCTCATCTATCTGATGTTTAGGTGGCTTGACTAAACATCTGAACATTTTGGTTCAGTACTATCACTGTACCTGCATAATAGTCATACTCACCCTAAAAGTCCATAAAGTGCTACCTAAACAAGCATTTTCGCCAAACATACATAGCCTGTAGGTCTACTTACTTCCTCAGCAAGGAGCTCTGGCCATGGCATATGCTCCATACATCAGGAAACCTTGCAGACCTGGGTTCAGAAAGATGCATGCCAAGTTTCCTCAGGACTTTTTTCTTTTGCTCTTAAGTTTTCTGTATGGTTTTCTAATTTTCCCCAGAGGCCCAAAGTGATTCAAAGTCATTTTGTCAAAGTGACAGAAGTCAGGCAGGCAAGATCATGATGTCCCAGATAATGTCTCTTCTGCTGAGGTAATTATGGCTTCAGATCTCTTGTTCGTGTCCATTTAGCTCTCAGTCCCAAAAGATCAATTCAGAGAGATGCTATAGGTCTGAGAAATGTTAGCAGTGTCTATTATGACCCTGATTTTCTGGAGTCCTCAAGCAACCTGAATTTGCAGGGGAAGAAAGAAACATCAGGCCTGCTGTATTGTTTAGATTCCCCCCACCACACACACAAACAGTGCAAAGGGATGAGGAGAAAGCATAGTCAAGTACAGTGCTGATCAAAGCTTTTTTGTCTTCCAAGAGCCAAGTATAGAGACAACTTCAGTCAAATCCATGTTTGCCTACAGCCGCTGATTTGAATAATGGCTTTTCAGGACAGCTATTTCTTCCCTGTGCATTTTGTGATTTCCTGCTGATATACTCTCAATAGCTCATCCAGTCCAGTTCCTATATGACTTTCTTCCAAAATTTAACATCTGCTAATGTTTGTTCCCAATAAGAAAATTGTCCTTATAGACAATTTCAGTTTAGTGAGTAAAGACGCTAAATCATGGCTCCTCTTATCCTGAGGATGTCTTTATCTCTATGTATTTTTGAGAATATCTATGTTGAAATTTGATTTTTTTCTCCCTTTAGAACTTGATTTTACAATATTTGTCTGATGATTTTGAATTATGCACAGACAGTGGATTTAAAGTTTGCTTTATCAATTTACTGCTTGTTTTTAAATTCAGTGAGCTCTTTTCAGTTATTCAAGGAGTAAATCAGAGTAGTTTAAGCAAGTTTGTGGCATGGCTGTATGTCATGACTTAGTAAGCACTGTTAATGCTGAAAAGAGAACAATCCCTCTCTTCTGTCTTCTCCATCTCGGTTGGAAAACTGTAATTGTATCATATGTTCAAATAAGAACATACAATTCAACTTGCAGGTTAAGTAGATGTGAGGTGTGTTTCTCTAGAAGACACTCAGTTAAACCAGGTTGCCCATTTTGAGTTCTGGTTTGGCAAGTCTGTTTAACATCTGCTTCATGTGAAACAACTGTTGAAATAGGAAGTTGTTATTTTCAGATGTGCACACAAGTTTTCTTTGAACAGGATACATAATGAAGTGCATTATAATCGCTGCTTTATTCACTTATCAATCGTAAAAAGATCCATGTTTAGCCCAAGCAGTTTAAAAAGTCAAATTCCAAAATTGTTTTCCACGAATTTCCCTGTTATAATTTACATAATTAATTAAGTCGGTCGAATAGGTAGTAGAGATTTATATCACAAATGAGTTAATAGGATAATTTTGGGCGAAGTGATCTTTAGAAGGATAAGTCATTATAATTGCAAACCTGTAATGTTTCTCTTTGATGTGAATTGACGTGCATTGGCTAGAAGCGTTGTTCCCATGGAAATATTATTTCCTGCACTACAGCTGTCCCCATAATTGTGTTTTTGTTAAATTTCTTCAGGAAATTAATGAAATGAAAATGTCTTCAAATGAGGAAAGAGCTCTATTAAGAATGGCATTAAAATTCCTATCCTGCTTGTAAAAATCTGTAAAAGGAATCTCTAGCGGTTGTCCAGTCTTGTAAAAGATGTGTATAAGAGTATGACTCTATCAGCAATTGAAGAATTGTTACAATCCTTTTCCTACACTATTTGACTGTGCTCCTCACTTGGTTAAGCGTTGTTTTACATTAGTAGATGCTTTATTTTCTTTAGGCATCATTGCCAGAGAACTAAGCTGAAAGGTAGGGCAGTAGTAGTAATGACTTTTCATTGGGAAAAAAAGGTACCTGCAAGATTTGCCAGATGACCTCAGCATAAGTCTGGTTCCCTGATTCATATACTTCTGGCTGAGCAACAAGATGAAATATTTTCATTTCCAATTCAGCTGTAATGAAGACCGAAGACACAAGTCTTCAGAAATCCTACTAATGATATCTGATGCAGTGGATGGTATTACTGCGCTGTAGATTTGAAAAGTGCTGTGCTTAATAATATTGCTATAGTAAAGTGTATTTTTTTTTTAGTAAGTGAAAAACAACAAAAATCAAGATTGTGAATATTTTTAGTCTATGGGTCATACAGGGGAATGGATAGAATAGCATTTTTAAGTCTAGGAGAGTAAAATGAGACATTGGCAAAAGATACCTAAGAGGATATTATCAGTATTTAATGACTGTGGTGTCTGAAGAGTGGGTTCTTCATAGAGGTTGTATAAAAATCAAGTCAGAAACATGTTAACTGGACAGCGACTACGTGAGACATTTGTCTACTTCCAGATGGAAAATACTCTTTGTTTTGGGCTTGGGTCTGTTGGCTATTTGTATATCTTTTTTTATGGACAAGGTCTTTGTAGTTTTCTAGTTCAGCTTTTTTCTTAAGTTGGGAGATTCATTATGTTCAGTTTAGGATCCTGTTGCACTCAAAATCTCCCATTTTAACTGTAACTAAATAAACTGTAACTAAATAAATTTGATGCCTTTCTTCTTGATCAGGCATCAAATAAATGGGTTGTCTGAAGTAGAAGATACTAAGACTGAACCAAAGATCTTGTGAAACCTATTTCCCTACCTCCCTTCTCTGAAAATTTCTTAGGGCAGCACTCCCTGGCAGAATAGTCTGAGATCTGTTATATAGTCAAGTGAGTTCAAGACTTTGTCCATGCCAGTACACTAGATATATGTCCAAGCATAGTCTTAAGCTCTGTTCCATGGTCACCCATACTGTGTAAATTGCATTGTCTTTCACACAGCTTTGTGTCAGACACACCAATGATGTGCCCCCAGTGAAGTGCAGGCACAGCTCAAGCAACAACATGGGTCACAAGCTGTTTCCTCCTGGAAGTACACCTTAGAAAAACATGCTTTGGAAAGCATGCAAGTTAGTTGGGTGTGTGCAGGCTTTCAAGGTCAGAGAACCCACCTCACCCATGTCCCATTGTGGACATTTTTCTCTGTTCAGTGGAAAACTGAGGCATATAAAACAAGTATCTAGCCTACCCACACAAAGACCTGTCAGTGGCTCTGTCCTCAAGTGGTTCCCTGAATTTAGGGCAGTGCAGGAAGCAGTGTTCCCATGTGAGCTTTGTCATTGCCTTGCTCTGCTTGTCTGGTAGGTCCCCACAAGACAAAGGCAGTGGCCTGGCTGTCACCTGCAGCTGGAGTGGTGTGATGAGGTGATTCTTGTTTCGATTCTTATGGGGGTGATTACTGCATCATCACGCACATGGCTGGCCTAGCACAGTTAGTTTGTTTATATAATTTTGTGGGTTTATTTTTTTACCCATGTGGTGACATATTCTTGTTGTAGATGATTTATTTAAGTTGAATACCTTATCAGGAATCTTGAAAACTGTATTTTTAGTGCACCTCTATTCCTTGACTCATATTCTCTCATAAATTTAAGATGTTGTTGAATATGCCTAACTGAATGGGTGTGTCTGTTTGTGGATATGTACGTGAAAAGAAAACTTCATAGATAAGTCATTTCTGTTTCCTGTTAAAAGTTTATAGGAGTTACTAACTAAGACATCTCTTTGATAGTCCTGTTTCCACAGAAGGGAACATGACCTGACATACAACACCCTATTCTTTTATGAAAAAGTCCATTTCTGGCACTGTCAAAGGCAGCCCAAGTAGATAAATTCAGCGGTGAGCTTGCCAAGCATTTATCAATAATCAGTGAGCAAAGGTTTGAGTGGCCAAGAGGAGTTCAGAGAATGGATGAAGGAGTAGGCTTACTCATGAGCACTGCAGATTTACTGTAAAACACAATCAGCTTTTCAGAGCTCTCCTACTACTCACTTCCCAGAGCATTTTTGAGAAAGAACTGAAAAAATAAAGCCACTAATATGCAGTAGTTTTCTCCAGGAGCTGTTTGCAAGCTACCAGCATAAAAAAGAAGTATCTCCTGCTGCTTTTATGGAGGAAAAATTTCAGAAAGTTGAATTAGAGCAAGTATTTTTACAATTGTACTAGGAGGGAACAAATTAAGTTTGGTGAATGAACTTCAGTATTGGCCATTTTTATGAGTGTCTGGAACATCCACTTGATCCTAAATCTAAATCTTTTTTCCTTATTTGAGTCCTCTTCTCTGTCTCTTAGCTGGTATGAAGAAGCTGGTTAAATGAAGTCCACCTCATTGCTGGCGGGTATATACGGAAAAACCTTATTTTGTGATATAGAACCCTTAGACAGAAGCCCAAGAGCCTATTTTTATAATGCATAGTGCTTTCATAGCTTACTGCCTAGTGAAATTATAGCAACTTTGTCTGCATGCCAGCCATTTGAAGCACATCAATTTCTTTAATATGGGCAATTGTTGCAAACTTTTGCATTTTAATAGAATTGTGCATTTTAGGATATGATACATGAAGCACCTCAATATGGTACATTTACATTAGATGCAGGAAATGAGAACTTTATTCCCACTGTTTTATGAGAAAAAGAATATTTCTGTTATCACTGATCTGACATAAGACCAGTCTTCAGTGTTAATATCACTTATAAAGCAATGACATAATTACTAATTTCTATTAGAAAATACAACAGCAGCTCACTGGCTTTGTGGGTAGGGAGGGAAGAGCATTAAGCTGTGCCAGGGGAGGATCATGCTGGATGTTAGGAAAAGATTTTTCACCGAGGAGGTGGTTGGGTCCTGGAAAAAGTATCCATAGGGCAGTGGTCATGGCCACAAGCAGCCACAGTACAAGGAGTGTTTGGACAGTGATCTCACACGTGGGGTTTGAACTGTGGGTGCTCCTTCATGGAGCCACAAATTGGACTCAGTAATCTTTGTGGTCCTTTCCAACTAAAGATACTCAGTGATTCTTGAAAACTGTATCATTGGAATAGGATTTTCTTCAGGCAGTATAAATAGTCATCCTCCTATAAATCTGTGCTGTGAGAACAAGTTTGCACATGAAATAAGAGATTCAATACTACTGTCTGTCCCCAAAAGAGCATTGATAAAATCTCTCCCCAGGGATCTGTTTTAGTAATTAAGTAGCTTTTATTTTCTACTTTGTTGCCAAAAGGAGTTCTGTCAGGCAACACTGTGAAATTCATAATATTTCCTTAGAAAACTTGGGTTAAAAATAGCATTACTGGGTAAGGGTCTTCATTTCTCATTCTTAGAAGAATATAGAATAATATAAAGCTAAAGATTCTAGCTCTTCCCAGCACTTACCTTTCTAGATCTCTCTGATATTTCTTAAATGTGTGATAGTGTTAAAACAGAACTAGTTCTTGTGGCATCTCCTTCCTGAGAATGCAAACATTCCTGAGAATGCAAAACAAAAGGTGTTGGTTTGATAGAAAACATCATGCATTATCATCTTACAAATCTGTTAATATGGTGCTAAAAAGCCCCAGGAATGCAGGTCCAATTTTTCCCTTTACTCTTCTTTTATGCTCATGTTCTGTCCCACTTCAAATTTTCCTGTGTGTGTCAGTGTGTACTAAAGAAGAGTTAAAAAAGGAAACAGAATACACATTCAAGCACCCACTGTGTTCCAATCTTTTGTTACTGTCTGTCCTGCCAAGGTCACTCTCAACTCTGTTTTGTGCCTGTATATCTGTTGAACTGAACTTTCATTCATGTTTTCCTCATAATGTTCTTAGGAAGCACACCCATTATTTTTGGACTAGATTACAAAGTCACTTCTGTAAAAAATCTGTTGTGTTTTCCTCTGTGTTGTGGCTCAACTCAAGGCATGTTGTGCCTTCAGGTAAATGCTGCTGTCAACTAAGGAGCAAAAAGCTTTCTCAGAAGTTCTCAAATATCTTAAATGACTGCACCATCATTCCAAATGTGATGGCTCATCCCATTCCCCCTTTGCTTTTGAGGCCACTGCATTAATTCTGTAGTTAAGTTTTTACAGGGGATACCTTATTGCCCTCTGTAACTACCTGAAAGGAGATGCAAGGAGGGAGTCAGCCTCTTCTCCTGGGCAATAGGAATAGTATGAGAAGGAATGGCCTCAACTTGCATCACTGCATGTTCAGGTTGGATATCAGAAAAAATATCTTCCCTGAAAGTGTGCTCAGGCGCTGGAATGAGCTTCCCAGGGACATGGGGGGAGTCACTGTCCCTGGAGGACAAGAAATGTGTAGATGTGCTACTAAGAAGCATGGTTTAGTGGGAAAATACTGGTGGTAGATGGATGGTTGGACTAGATGATCTTAGAGGTCTTTTCCACCCTTGGTGATTCTGTGATTCTATAAATCAATTATAGGAGCTAAATAAGCAATATAAATGTATGTTTCTGAAATAGCTTTAGATTGTTATAGGTAAGAGGAAGACTGTGGCTACATCCAGAAAAATCCACTCCAAAGCCATTTGCTGAGAGGCAAAGTTCCAGGAATAGCCTATGTTTTAGAAAATGTATTTAAACAGCAACAATAATCTTTGTTATCATTTATATAGTGGTGTTTTTATACACACACATACACACAAAGAGAACAATTTCCTATTTTCCAAAAATATTCCATTGTTTTTTTTCTCTACAAATTGCCTAGCACTGCATCTAGCATAAACTTATTAGTGAGACACAGTGAACAAAGTGCTAAGTTATGTGCAAGAACTTCACTGAAATAGAAATACTCTCCATATGTGTATTATCAGGCCCACATTTGCTCAAGAGCAAAAGAGAGGTCTGGATGTTTGTCAGGGCAAGGTTTGGATACGTAGTGCTGTCAGAACTGCAGATTGTCATTTCCATGCAAAAGAAAGCATATTGTCCCTTAACCTGGAGCACTGAGAGGACAGGTCACCCTGGAGTGTGCTCTGGGATGCTGAACGTAATTCAGATGCAAGTTGCTTGTAGCCTGTAGGAATGGTCTGTGATTAAGAACGAAATGAGTCTTATAATAAAATTTCATTTGATATGTAAAGATGATCTAAGTCACATAGTGTCTAAGTGTTTTATAACGTATGTTTATAGTGCATGGATTTGCTGCCAGAAAGGGAATAAAAAATCAAATTTCATTCATTACTGTGTAATTTTATCAAAATCACATGATAACTGAACTAAACTGGATTACTGAAAACATCCATGAAATGTCTGGATGTTTAGAAATGGAAGCTAAGACTTCAGATTTTCATTTAGTTCATTCATGAATCAAGTATCTGCTTCCCTGAGGAATACAGGTTGTGTGTCTGTATGTGTGGAGAGGCAGAGCATGTTGGGGGTCTGCAGAACATAAACTTCCCAAGCAGCAGTAGAGGGTCTTTGTCTGGGTCTGGACACACATGAACCTTCTGTCTGACAGACTGAAAACTCTTCTTCAGTGTGTGCCTTCCGAGCTGCAGTGTCCTCACTGGTGAATGTCTGTGCAGTGCTTGTTAAAATACAATATTTCAGTAATGTCCAATCAGATAACTCTAGAACTTACCATTAAATAATTATTTTGCTGTAAGAGCTAAAAGCTGGGACATCAGTAAAGAAATTGAACCACCTCAGGTTTTTGACTGTTTATGTCTTTATACTTCAGTTATTTGGTGATAAAGACACTACTGGAGGGATGGCAAATGCCCAACATCAGTATGCCACTGTCTCACCTCAACAGGCAAAAGTACAGGCACATAACAACTTACAACTGCCACAGATAAAGCTAAATAAACATACAAAAGAGATGTTTTAGATGGAATAATCAATTAGAAAAGCATTATACTGAAGCAAGCTTATTTTCACCCAGCCTTTTTTTTAACCCTCTTTTCAGGTCACTGTCAACTGATGCTGGAGGGAAACCATAAGAATAATACAGGAGAGCCATGTGATGGCTTTTCTGTAGCTTACTAATGGGTCTTGAAGACCCTTTGCTTTTCCTCAATTGTGGACAGCACCTCTGATTCTAGCTAGTGACTGTTTACCATTGTAGAAAATTATAATTCTCGTAGAAGTATGAACTATAAATGACAGTTTTGTGTTTTATTTTCCTTGTGTCTCTTGCTGTGCTCAGGTAATCCCTAGTCAAGCCATTTACAGAAGCTTCTTAGCTGATAAACTAGATGAACAAATATTAATGATCTGATTTATCAAAAGTGGAAAAGCAGTGCTCTGTATGTATATTATAGTTTTTAAAAAATGTATTCGGTGGTATACTAATATATTAGTTCTTTCATATGCTCGTGCTGGTAATGTGTTTTAAGAAACCCAGTAAGCAAGAATGTGCTATTTAAAACAAACTTTTGATCAGT
Organism: Coturnix japonica; assembly: GCF_054131305.1. NCBI lineage: Eukaryota > Metazoa > Chordata > Aves > Galliformes > Phasianidae > Coturnix > Coturnix japonica. The sequence continues at coordinate 17,706,997 of NC_140664.1, read as the reverse complement.
CACAATGTTTGATCAGTCCTGTTTGATCAGATGACCTAGCATTAAAGCTGCTCTTTACCTCTAAAAAGCCAGCCCTTACCTGTGTGAATTAGCTGTTGTTACCCTCCAGTCTCCCAAAACTTTCCTTCTGAAACCTGTCCTTTTCTGTCTTCCCCTTTTTACTCTTCTGTGTCTGCGCTGTTTATCCATCCACTGGCTGACAGTGTCTTTACATCCAAAATGCAAAGCAGACAGATGGGCGCCTCAGGAAAGAACATGACTAAGAGCACCAGCATCGGTGGGGACATGTACACACTGGAGAAGAATGACGGTAGCCAGTCGGACACGGCAGTGGGCACTGTTGGTGGAGGCAGCAAGAAGAGACGCTCCAGCATCGGCGCCAAGATGGTGGCCATTGTGGGTCTCTCAAGGAAAAGCCGTAGCACATCGCAACTCAGCCAAACTGGTAGGAACTGGATCTTTTTTTCCCTCTGGAGTCATCATTTAAATGTGCATAATATGCATTTATTGTGGTTTATTCATTTGGCTGTCCTGTTGAAGTTGCCTGATCAACAGTATTCTAGCGAAAGAAGAAAATGCTTAAGCGTTTATTTTTGTTTAACTGGACATTCACTAAACTTGGTTTTTAGCAAAAATCCTTTTCAGGTTGGGCTGAGGCGTGTATTTTCTGCTTGCTGGACCCTACTTAACAATTCTTTTGCTTCCCAGGAGCCAACTTGAGATGCTGTTCTTACATTTGTGGGAACTCTGAATGGGAGTTTGTTGAAGGGTCCCTGAAACGCAGTTGCAAAATTCCTTCTCTTTTGTAACATATAGAGTCTGTTTATTTCAGCACGTTTTCTTTCTCACATTTGAACATGCACCCTTCTTTTGAAACAAAACAATTTCCATGAACAAAATGTTATGTTGTATTTCAGTGCATCAGTAGAGTCGTTGTATTATTTTTAATACCTTTCTTTTCACCCTACAGGTCAATTCACTATCAGTAAATATTTTCATCATTTTTCTTTATGTCGGTTAAAATTTAATACTGAAGTATTTTATCTAGGGAAAGAGGAGAGTTTCTCTGTCTGATACCTAAAGCATTTAAAATCTTATAAGATATTTTATTTCTCCTATTCCAGGGAAAATCCATATAATGCACTCTGAAAAGCTTTAATTGACTATTAAGGAATCTATATAAGACAAGTTTATTTTTGAATGGAAAATTATTACTTATATTTGAATACATATATATTATATATATAAATGCAATTAATCATGTTGTATGTGTGCACATACATATATTTATGTATTCCAAGTTATATACATGACCTATATTACATGTCCAGTAGGTAAGCAAAATCACTGTAGCGATGTCATATGGTTCAAGCTAAGTTTATAAATAGCATTCAGCCATGTGTACTCCCACCAGGAGGTGTCTGTTGTTCTAAGCACCATGTCAATTTTGATAAGAGATTTTTCAGTTCTTTGAAAAGTTTGAATTTTTATTGCTAAACCAAAGTTGTAAGAGTTTCAAAATACAAGGAGCAAATTGACGTCTTGCAATGTCAGAAATTGTAGCATGTTTTGTAAGTAAATATTTGTACATGGAAATAGTAGAACATAAGAGTGGATTCAGGAAGTAGGAGTTTGAAAGAGGAACTATAGTACAGAGAGGAGGAGTACAGAAAGCAGAGAAAGCATGCATCTTACTGAATGTGGGAAGAGTCGGGAAGAAATGAAGAAGCAGAGGGTAAAGAACACGTGGAATGCTCTGAAAATCATGCAGACACTGATTAACCCATCAGTAATCAAGTCTTTGCAGCAGTCTCCTCACTTAACAGCTCACTTGGAGCTGTTAATGGCAGTTTCACATACTTTTCTGTTTTCTCTTATCTCAAATGAAGGGAATGGTGAAGTAATCTTTACACAGATCTGTCAAATATCTGTGTAAAGACAACCAAAAAACGTAACCACTCACACAGGAGTCTATGATTTTGCTCATATAAATGTCATAACTGTATTCATGTATATGATATCACGCCATACATATTGCACTATGTTACTAGTTCTGATCTGTGATCATCATTTACTCTAAATGAAGGCTCTCAGCTCTCTGTGTACTGTTCAAATATAAATCTCAGTACTAAAGAGAGTCAGTAGCACTGTGTGTCTTGCTTAGATTTGATTTAAAATACCATGCTGATTTAGTTATTTGGGGTAGTACTTTTAATCTCAAGTTTCTCTGCTTTATCTAGACAATTACCCAACAACTGATAGGTACTCAAGCTAGGGAAAAATGGAGAAATGTAACTCTTTCAAAACTTCTCAGGGTCTCTTGACTCACTGAGTGTGAGCAGCTGTTCTGAAAACCTTGCGACTGCTGAGCTGCATGTCAGTGCTGCATGTCTCCTGCAGCAGAAACCCCAGAGCCCGATGGTTCTGGCTAGCAGCCCTTCTCCCTCAGCTGCTCTGTGAGAGAGATCTACACTCAGTCCTGTACTCAGCCCACCAGGGCTCTACAGCCAGAGCAGCTCCTGCTGCTCCTTCTGAAAAGGCCCCTTGTGTGTAGACTGGGTGTAGGATGGTTTGTACAGCTGTTACTGCACACCAGTTCCTGGGGTGCACCCAGGCTGGCTCTGTCCCAGGACCTGAAGGGGACTTTCTGGTGGCCACGGGGCTGCACCTTGCAGGGCAGGAACATGCGTTGTTGAAATAGTTGGGTCATACGAGTATGTGGGTGATACAGTAAGTTGGTGGCCACATGACAGGGAAACCTCTAACACTGTGTATACTGTGAGACAAGGCAGTGGTTTGTTGGGTGGGAGAGGGGCAGGTCATATCAAGACATTTTGTCCTGTATGTATTCAGCATCCATCAAGAAATCTTAAGGAGAATATTGGACACGTGTTATACAAGAATGCTAGAGGCTTAAAACTTGGAATTAACTGCATGTAATGAATTCATAAATATTGCCTATTTTATCTCATCCTGTTCCTGTTTTCAGATTGTAAGTGCCTGAACACGGAATCGTGTTGACACAGGCACTTATACAAGGTATTGAAATGCAGAATGTGCTGTAAAATTCCTGTAAGTAAATCTTCTGGAACTGTGAGGCAGGGGATACACCACTTGCAAGGCACTGTCACTGTAAGCAAAGTGCTCAGATTACAAAGGGTTCTTGGGTAGTTCATGAAGATATTATGCTGTCTGCTATGTGTCTCCTTACTTAGTGCGTCAGATAACAATACTACTGATACAGAAAGTTGCAATCATATTACAGTAACTTTTATTGCATTTCTTTTCTCATATTGATGTTACTGAGTGCCAACTGGCATCTCTGAATTTATTTATTTTTTCTAGTGTCTTGTTGGGCATAATTGCGTTTCAGTGGTTTTCTTCATTCATATTTTATAAGTAAAACTATGCCAGAGAGTTTTGAAAATGGGTCATTATAGCTGCTGTCACATATGTGAATCAGGCATACATTAAATGCCTTAAAAGATCAATTATTTCTGTCATTTCAATTTAGTTTTATTTCTGTTATATGGCATAGTGCCATATATCGACACACAAGATACACACAACCAAAAGTACTTTTTATTCTGGTCTGTATTTCTAGTGTATTCTGGTAGGAACTCTTTGTTTTTTGAATAAAGAGTGTGTTGAAAAGGAGTAGGTGTATTAATATTAGTAATTATATAATTTATTATCCACCAAAAGCATTTTGATTTCTTTCAGTTATGGTTAGTGTCTGTATTGTGTTGGAAGACCTCTAAGGAACAGATTGAATACATCTGAAATATGACAAAAACATGAATAAGCAGTAGAAGCAATTCTGTATTCTCCTCAGAGATATAATAATACAGCCTTAAAGCCTGGAAAACTGCTAATCAATTAACTCTACTGAACAAGCTCATCAGAGATTATTAATGATGATATCTATAATAATTTAGGAGGTTGGGCTGACCTGATTTCATTGACATAGACACTAAGAACTGACCACCTCTGCTGATCTTGCCAAGAGAATCCAAGCATCCAGTATGTATGCGTGAGGTGTTCTCAAATCCATTATGTGAAATGATCTTAAATGATGCCCCGTGAATCACTCTCCTTAAGGGAAAAGAAATAACAGGAAAACTTCCAGTGTTAAGACTGCAGGAATACAGAAAACAATGAATCAAAATAGACAAGACTCATTTTTCTGCTTTCCTTTTTTGTTTAAGGAAGCATTGCAATTTATTTATTTATTTATTTGTTTTCAATTTCATATTAGATCTCCTTGTTAAAATCTGTAGCAGTAGCAATGCTAGTTGTTCTATTATTTGATTTAGGTCTGAGAATATACAGGATCTGTATTTTGTGATTTATTTCAAAGCAATTAAAAACAAATCCTGGAAATCTCTGCAATGTATTTATCCTTGGAATCACGTTAATTGTTGTCTGTCACAAAAGTGATTATACTTAAGATTTTAGTAAAATACAGGATACTATGAAGTAGATTTAACATTTCCTGTATACACTTTCAGTCACGTGTACAGGGTCCAGTACATTCTCTGCTTTTGAAAATGCCATGGCATACTTAGGTATATGGCTACAATAGCTGACATCTATTACAATATGTGTTAAAAGAGAATGCATGTAATCTCATGACTTGATATATATTAGTACAGTAATGCCTGCAGAGAGGTGTGACCATATGTTCTGAGTGAAATTTTATTTTCTTCCCGTGTCTTAAAATGATGGATTCTGTGTAGTTTATAGTGTTGAAACTAGGGTCTGAAGTGCTACATTCATATGTAGAAGGTCTTAGGTCTGTTGTGAACCAACCATACAGCCTATAAAGTCATTTCCTTAATTACTGGTGTAATTGAAAAGAATCTGTAGGGAACACTGATCTTTCCACATTTCCCAGTTCAAAGTTTGAATTTGTATAAGGAACAGTTTTCTACCACACATGTGGCACATATTTCCTATTAAAAAGAAGATGATTAAGAACTTCCAACAGTGGAGACTGAAGGAGAAACTTCAACTGCCTTTCACTGTCTAAAATGAGATAAAGTAGGGTGAGCAAACCACTTACCAAACTAGAATTGTGTTTGTATTCATGGCATATATTTCTGTTTTCTATCTATCTCTGTAATTAGCCGATGTGGCCAATCCTGCAGCTGAAATTATGATGTATTATTTTTAATTTGACTTATTCCTGAAGCAGATTAGCATTGTTAACAAATAGCTTTAATATGTAGTATCATATATGTATCAGTTTTCCTCATGGATAATCTGATTTAATTTCAAAATAAGCTCATATTACTTTGATAGAAATACAGGATTAGTAGTTGACAAGAGATTAAGGCCAATTTGTTCTACTGATTAGTTGAGACTTGCGACCTGAGTCCTTTACCAAGGAGAAAGTGCCATTATAATGAACACATTAACAAGAACATTAATCAGCTTTTACTAAGTAAACTCTGGAGAGTGTGCTAACAAATAAATAGACACCCCTGAGCTTTCCAATTGACTGTGGTGGAAGTAAAACCAAATTCCCTGGTTGTAGGCATTCGCATGATTAAAAAACTACTTATATTTCTAAAAATAATTTTCTGTGTTGCCAATTCTTTCCTTAAAAAGGCCACTTACTTATATCACCACTTGGTCTCATTAATAAGGGAAAAAAAGTAGCAAGCTCTAAGTGAGATCAGAACATTTAGCTTGACCTTCTACAAGATTTTCACACCTTTCATAATTAGAGGTAAAAATAGAGAGAGAAATGTAGGGTGATCTTTCTTGGTAAGAATGCTGCTAAGTTATCTATTCTTATTCAGAGCAGAATTCTCATAAGATTCCCACTATAAAAAAATATACATATATCATCAGAAAAAAAATTTTTTTTAAAGTTTAAAGCTGTTTTATTTCTGTATTCACAGTAAACAAGATTTGTTCTTTCCGTTGTTGCATAAGCAAAACCCATTACACTTCCCCTTGAATTAATTTAATCCGGAAAGCATTTCCATTTTATGCTATAGGAGAGATATTCAACAGAATAATTTAAACTTTCCATAATTTTTTGTTTGAGGAATACTTTTGTAACTTCATAATTCTTTAGTTGACCTATATGTGTGATTTTTTTTTTTGTTGGATACTCTATGTAAAAGGGCTCTGCATTCATAGAAACTAGAAAAGAAGATCTTTATGGGCAATTTTGTACTTCTGTTTGGGAAATTATTCACTTTTCAGCCAGCCTTCAATGTCCAAAATACTTGGAGTTCTGTGTGTCTCTATAGTCTATATTTTAGAGAATAACAGTTATTTCATTTTACAGCACCACTGTTATTTCCCAGCAATCATTGGTTAAGGGTGCTGAGCCATCTAACCACCCTAACCACTGGACTACAGACATGGGTCTCTTGTCAGTGCTTTATTTGGCCTTTTTTGGGTGCTAGCAAATTCAGTTGTTTGCAAAGTCGTGTGAGTCAGGCCTGTGTCAGATGTTGTGTCCCAAGTAGACATGAAGGTGGTTGAGTTGCCATCCCTGGATGTGTTTAAAAACTGTTTGGATGTGGTGCTAAGGGATATGATTTATTAGAGGGTTGTTAGTTAGGGTAGTATGGTTGGGTTATGGTTGAACTCGATGATCTTTAAGGTCTTTTCCAACCTGGGTGATTCTATGGTTCTAAGAAAGCAGGAGGTACATCAGTCTTCAACAGCAAGAGTTGGGTTCTATACCCAGATCATCCTCCGTCATGGGAACACCCTCTTGCTTGCAACAGAGAACTTTCTGCTTCTCTAGAGATGTTACAAAGGAAAGCGGTAGCCAGCACTATATTTCTTCAGCACAATCCTTTAGCAGAAGTATGTAAATCTTAGCAGATCTGTCCCTGAGGCAGAATATGCAGAACGTGCATTTTCTGAATGCTGCTGTGTAAGCTCAGTCCCTGTTGTCTTCATGTTGGCAAGAGTCAGTCAATTCTCAACATGCATAGAATCAAAATTAAAGGGAAAATTGGAATAGAAAGCCGATTTATTGGAAATCTACGCATGCTGAGGTTCTGAGCTGAATTTTCACATTTATTTCTTTGGAATGAGTTGCCAAATTTTGAATATTTTATACATTAGAACCCCAACTTTAACCATTTTTATTCGTATCTGAGCCTTGCAGTGTGTATAGAGAAGTGAGATGATGACTATGATAAAAGAGGAACAGCATTGAGAAGTTCCCAGAGGACAAACGGAAGTCAATGGAGAGCCAGCATCATACCAGCCTAAACTTGCATAGTCCCTACACCATGCTTTAGTAACACATCAAAGTGTTAGTAACAACATCATCACTGAGCACATGGCACAGGGGGAATAAAACATGCAAGTTGTTCTCAAACAGTTCTCAATGAAATATGTTTAGGAAAAGCTGAATGGTTTCTTTAAAAAAAGAAAAAAGGCAAAAATATTTTCTTCTTTGTCAACTAAGTAATTTTCTATTTCAATAGATTTTTCTTATGTATTTGCATACAGTGTGCATAACCTCTGGGTTAGTTTGTTCAGATTATGATGTCCGTATACATATAAATATGTATATACATATAATATACGTATATATATAAATTACAAGACCAAAACTTAAGCTCCCATCCTGCAGATGCAAATTCAGTTTTTGTATAGATAAATGTTACGTGGAGGAAGAAAAAGGTTTAGGCAGCGTTTTTGCGCTTACCCTATTATAAAAGTGTTCTAATTTTCTTTTTGAGTGTGAATATTAATTACAAATGTTGGAAATAAACAAATGACTACATGTGCTTGCAATTAAGCACATAAGGATTTCCACTGGAAGCAGTGGCACATTTGAAGGATGCTGACCCTCACAGGGGGAGGAAAGACTGTTGTGAATCCACTCCTGACACAGAAACAAACCTGTTTTCTACCTCAGATCTCTTTGTTTGCCTCTAAAAGATGAGATCTGGAGGAACCCTTCAGCCATCTTGCTGCAAAATACCCTCTTAAGAGAGTTACTAAACTTTGAGTTTTAACATCTCGGTCTTGTCAGAGTCACATTTTCATCAGTAAGGGGACAGGAATGCCAGGAAGTATAGAAAATCACTTGCAATTAAATGGGTGAAATACGTAGTATTCCAGTGTGTTAGATTTTGCCAGGCAACAGGAACGGTTCTCTGAGCTGTTCCATCAGTTACTCAGCAGTTGAGGACCTTGCTGCTGTAGGAGTTACCTTTAAAGGCAGCACTTCTCAGCTAGCTCACAAGCTGGACTCATCATAATCAATTAATGTACTGAAAGAAACCAGGTGCCAGCAGCAGCTCTACATTAGAGGTCAAGCAGCGTGAAAATGAACACATCAGTCAGTTCAGCAGCTTTCTGATGGAAGCATCTGTAAGCATTCAGAAGAAGTCATTTGCTTGCATGCCTTTTACTCTTCCATTTAAGCAACTGCTTTCAAGCAGCTTGTTGGCAGATTATAGGAATTGTTGAACAGAACCCCACTGGGAAAAGGATTCTTTGCAATTTTGGAATGAGTTTTCTCAGATGGCCAAGTTGGCGCCTGGCTTTTGCCATCGTGTTCGTCTCTCAGTGGGAAGATGAATTGAAACATGTGCCAGTTCTATCCATGTAGCATATTCTCAGCTTTCCTGGACTGAGAAAGAAACCTGCTGTCATTTGATTTTACCTCAGTGCCAACCTGTACTTATATGGGGTTCGGAGATATGTAGTATATATGGAACCTGCAGGTCTCCCACTGGAGACACCTCTTATGTCTTATGGTCACTTAAAGGTATGAGAAAAGATCATCTCTGGTCCTGAGCAGGATCTGGCTGATGGCCACATGGCTAACATATCTTAAGCTTTCTTCAGAGCGGGATCTCCTCATCCTTCAAATCTATTGGACTCCTCCCATGCCCATGCTGTCTTCTGAGCAGTGCACTTCTGCAGAAAGGTCAGCCAGCTTGAGACAAATCACTGACGGGCAGCTGGCTAAGAAGTAATCAGGGTGGTTATGGGTGAGTGTCCTGCACCTTTAGTCTTCACTACTATGAAATGTAGCTTAAGAAAATTGGATTCATACAGTCATCCCTTTATGAATGTGTCTACAGAGGATTTATTAGCCTGTGCATACCCTCTGTAACACCTTGTAGTTTCATAATGCCTTGGATAATTTCATCTACATTTGAATGAACAGACCACAGAGATAATTAAATCAGGAGGATAAGGCAGATGGCAGAGGAACGTGCTTGTAATACGTCCATGTAAATTTTACTGCAGCCTCTATCTCCATGTTAGTTACTCTAAGCTTTATAGTTTTATATTCCATAATTGATTTTCTTTCCTTACGTATACAGATGTAGTCAAGACACAACCAACTGAAATCAGTCAGTGATCACACCGGTAAAACCCACTTCTTCCTGTCTTTTCTTCACCTCCACCTTGTGCTGAGGCACTTCTGTCCAGTCTCTAAAGAAAAGTTAATACATTTCATTGCTTCTTTTGTCTTCAGCAAATAGAGTTTGGATATCACTAAAAGTAAGTAGACCTGACATGAAAGCAGATGAGAAGGCAAACATTAAAACAATTAACTCCTGGCAACGTTCAAGATTCTAGAAAAGGGACTTGAGAATTAAAAATATTAGAAAGAAACTGTTCTATCAGTTCCCATAAAAACTAAGACCTATAAGCCATTGACCTTAACACTGTATGAAAGGAATGTACTGGTAGCTACTGGAGTGTTATCAAGATCAAGTTACTAGGGTTTATGTTACTGGTAAAAAAATACAACTTAAGGATGAAGGGCTCCACATCTGTGGCTGGTAGCAGACAGCCTGCTGAGATGATTTTCATTAAAGATGAACCATAGAGTGAAAAAAGAAGTGACTGGTGAGGATGAACTACAGCAGGAGGCAGCAAAGCAGGCTTTAATGTGACTGAAAGAGTCAAGAGGTGATGGAAGTGGAATATGGAGAAATTCAACAATGTGAAAGAAGATGTGAGGAGAGGACTCAGTGTCACTGTGTGTCTGGCTGTTGGTAGGGTGTGGGAACTGGAAAGGAGGGTCTTAGAGGGAGAAAAGCAGCTGGAGAATTAGATAGGGAGAAAAGCTTTTGTGAGTGAGGATTGTGTAGGACTGCTTAGAGTGAGTAGGAAAATCCTGATATAGCAAAGTGTGTAAAGAGCTCCAATAGAAACACCTTTTTGTCTGGTATCATGTTTTCTTCTCTCCTTCCTTCTAATTGATTTTCTGCTATCCTTTGAGCTCAGTAATTATTTATTGTTAGTGCATCACCTGTTGTTTTGTGTTGGTTTGTTTGTTTTTTTCTAATACAAAACAGCTGTAGAGGTTTAGTTTCTAAAAACTACTAATAAATGAGGGGAGAAATTGATAACCACTGCTTTGTTGGGGAATCAGTTTCACAGACCCCAATGCAATAAATGACAACAACAGTAAGGTAGCTTTATTAAAAATTCTATTTATTTGGAATCAAAAGTTAGTCTGGAATTATATCTTTTCAGACAAAAGCTGCCTTTTAAGGTGCCTTCCTACCATTTAATTTTGTACTGAAAATCATGGAGGGAAAACAGGCAACTCTTTCAAACAGATTTGGCAGCCTCAATGAAAGCAAGCCTGATGTAAATATGCTTATAAATTTGAGGTGTACACATTTCTGATATCTGTATATCTGCATATATCTGCATATAATATATGTGTACAGGTATGCATGTTACATATGTATATATATTTTTGGTTTTCTCTTAAATCGTTCTGCAGATACCAGAGGTATCTCTCAATGGTGCAATGATTTCACCTCTTTTACTCAGCATACTGCAGTTCTTGATGAAATCTCCTAAGGAGCTCTCTTACCTCTTTCACACTTCTCCTGCTAACTGGGACACAAACTGTCTGAATGGTGATTGGCACAGTCCAGCCTAAGCTTGGGCTTCTAAGTGGGAGCTCTGATTTGAAGCTCTTTGCAGCCATTTATTTTTATTAGGCTTGTTGGAAACTAATGTCTTTTAAGGTCTCCAAAGATATTGCAACTGCAGTTGTTTAATAGGTTCAGTAGTTAGCAAGGAGAAAAACAAATCCACATGGGATAGGTTTTTATTATATGGCACAACCATAGAAGAGCCTTTTCCTTGGGAGATGTATAGAAATGGCATTTTCAGCTTTCGTAACCAGCCTGCAGTACTCTGTCAGGTCGCAGCACTGGGGATTGCTGTGCTCTCAGTGCCTCCAGGCTGGATAATGAATATTGATAGTGTGTTTGAGCTCTGACATGGAGCTTTTCTCGTCTTCACTTCTCAGCCTAGGCTAAGCACAGTGTTGCCAGCTGGATGTGCAAAGTGGTTTGCTTGTGAATTTTGTTGTGGTGCCTTTTGGGGGGTTGTCTTGCGAATCAAGCAAGCTCTCAGCTAAACTGAAAACTAAATCTCACCAAGAAGAATTACTTCCTACCAACTAATGGCAATTTGTAGTTGTAATTACAAAAAAGTCAATTCAGGGAACATTTAGAACTAAACCTGGATTAACAGATTTCTCTTTTTCTAATTTCTGCAATTCTGGTGAAATCTGATACTTTCTGTGTATATGACAGGTTGCATTCTACCCTAACTGCTTCATTCCTATCTACCAGGGTGAGAACAGTGAGAAGGGCATCAGGCAGCAGTGCCCATGCTGGTTCTTTCTCTGGGAGCTAAGTAACAGCTTGATTTCTGCAGCATGTCCATGAAAACCATCACATACTCTGTTAGCCCTTCAGGTCCTTTTGTAAGGATTCTGCAGTAAAGAGGGTATCAAACTGTTCTCTTCTGATATCTCAAGGGACAGCTTACAGACAACGTACAGTTCCTTCTCTGTATGCAGATCATGCACAAATTTGGCTATACTCCAGGCATGATTGGGGAAGGCCATAGAACTGCTCCAAGAAAGAAGGCTGAGATTTATGCACAGGTGTGCAAATGATTTTTTAGTGATGACAGTTACTCCCACACGATCCTTGTTGCATTGGAAATGCACTAAGGTGTTATTATACAAAGGCCTGAGAGCTAATCAGGAAGAAAATAAATGAAAGCATGAATGAAATGAAATGAAATGAAATGAAATGAAATGAAATGAAATGAAATGAAATGAAAGACTACACTGCTGATTATTTCTGAAGCTGTTTTTTACAGTTCCTTGGTGTACAAAACCTCTCCTTTTTTTATCATTGTCAGTGCCCTGAACTCTTGCAACCTTCAAGATTCTTTCTCCTTTGTTTAGTTTTGCTCATTTCTGACAAAGCTAAATGTACAGATAACATTTAGGCTGAATAAAAATTAGGAAATTATGTTTGTTTGCAGTTGCGGTAGACAAAAGCAAGGAATGTGTAATCAGTATCTATTTAGAGAGCGTTTATCAGTCAATTCCTTTACTTCATTACAAAATAGTCTTGCACACTGTCGGTCTTGTTAGATGGTCTCTCTTTTATAATTGCTGGCCTTCAGGCTTGGGTTAGCCTTGGGTTAGTAGGAAACAACTGCCGTGCATTGACTTTTTGCCAGTGAACCTCTATATCTGCATAGCTTATTTAGTATTACAGTGCCAAAAAATAACAATTTAGTTTCATATTAGACATTAACAGGAGGTATGTGGATATCTTTGTGAATGTTACTGTACTCGACTTCATCTGGTTATAGTAAATGCTCAGAATTAACAAGTTCTGTTGCAAGTGATTACATAATATTGTTTCAATACTTTAGAAAACTACTGTATTTCCTTTTATTTTTTGAAGGCAAACAATACTGTATCTGTTCACAAAAGTGGTAAGTTGCAGTAATAGAGTATATGCACACTGACAAACAATTATGTTGGCAAAGAAGAGGGCAAAAGCAGAGTGGAGCCATCTCACAATACAAGTATTTGTGCCAGTGAAGGCCATGTGTTCCTTTTAAAACATTTTAATATAATAAAAAACTGTTAGCATGGAGAGATGATTACAATATTACTTGTATTTGTACTGAAAATAATTTGCCAGTACAGACAGACATTTGAGAACCATAAAAGGAACAGGAATGCAGCTTCATTCCACTCTCAAATTCATCATTTAAAGGTTCTGAGTATGAACATTGTCTTCTGATTTTACAGAGGTATTTAATGCAATGTTAAATAATAAATGTGTAGTCTTGGGAGTGCAGCCTTTTAAAAGGTCACCAAAAGTATCTCAGTCATGAAGAACACGAAGCACAGATGTGTTCCTTGCTATCTACCTCCAAAACACTGTAAGAAACCTGTTAACCTGATCTTCATATCACCATTTACCCAGATTTGTCATATTCAGCACTGATACATAACATTCATATTATTTTGCATCAGCATCGCTATTTTGTACTGTAATTAATCTGCTTTTAACTGCTTCCTCCCACAACCTGACTGTTTTGCAGTCAGACTCAAGAATCTCATTAGTTGATCTTCCCAAACAGGATTGTTGCATATAATCAGATGCTGCGGCTAACTTAGCCTTCATGATTCTTGTAGATACACAGTGAAACAGGACAGTTGTCACAAAGGGTCTGACACCACTTAATGAGTGACTGGAAAAAATATCAGCAGATACTAAGTTTGTTCAAGCTTGGTGGATTCAAAAGTCCCAGAGGAAAGGACTAGCCTCAGTGGCCCAAGATGCCCTTTCTAGCTACATGGTGCTGCACAAAACACTGTCCCTCCCTATCCTTGGTCAAGGTGCTAAGTCAGATTTTGGTTTTAAATTGCAGTAGCTGGAACTAACCTGAAGATGGGAAGGTTTAGATTGGATGTCAAGGCGAAGTTTTTTACAGAGAGAGTGGTGAGATGCTGGCACAGGCTGCCCAGAGAGGCTGTTGATGCCCCATCCCTGGAGGTGTTTAAGACCAGGTTTGATGTGTCCCTGGGCAGCCTGGTCTAGAACCAGATCTAGGGGTTGGTCGCCTACTATAGGCAGTAGCAGGGGGATTGGAACCTGATGATCCTTGGGATCCCTTCTAACCCAAGCCACTCTATGATTCTTTGACCTGAAATAAATTGAGGCTAAATTTTCTGTGTAGAAACAGTTGCATTCTAAATACCATCAATCTGGTATTATTTGCCTAGCTTAGTAAACTGTTTTTAGCACTATGATTCTCAGCAGATTTCTTTCAGTTTCTTTGAAAATAAATGGCATCTCCATGTAGTAATGCTTTCAAAAATTAAACAACTTGCTTTTTAAATTTAAAATATCCTATATTTAGGTTTAAGGGTTTTTTTAAATTGAAATTATATTACTATTTTTTTTTCTGAGAGTGTATTGGAATTAAAAACTACAGTTTTTCCCTCCTGCTTTCTTTCTCTTCAGAATCATAAGAAGAATTTCACTGAATAAGATAAGAGACAGCAAATTGTGACCCTGTTTGCTCTCAGTCAAAACCTGAACATTTGAAAGTGAAAGATCCTTCTCTAAAAATACTCTTCTCTTATGGCATTACTGTTTGATAGATTAGGTACAGCTGATATTTGGTAGCAGAGAGATTGCCAAAAAAAGGAGGCCATTCTCAAGGTAGCCATGACATAAAATATATATTTCTTAATAATTTGAAAGTGTCTCTTTAAATAGCTTATTCGTGTGTTTGGGAAAAAAAGCATCAAAGATAGAATGTCCTCTTACAAAGCAGAAAACAGCCTTGAAGTGAAGGGCACTTACAGTATGTAACCCTAGATGCAGTTAACAAGGTTTAGGACAACAAGAGAGAAAGCGCAATCCAACAAAAGAAAATGGAAGTCTGAAAGCTCATAAGCATCGCTGATAACTATTAATTTGAGACCTGCCAGATTGTGAGGTGCTCAGCAAAGGCTTTGTGTGCCCTTTGGTTCCCCTGCAGCCGCTGTACGGCAGGCCTTGCAGTGTGGCCACATGGCCACTGTCCAGGGCTGTCACTCCTCCTGCAGGGCCCTGTTTCCTTGGGTCCTGCTTGGAAGGGACTCAGAGAACTGGGAAAAGCAATGTCTGCATGTCTGCCTTACTTGATGCTTTAGTCAGCTGACAACTGAGCCACATTTCCTATAACTGGAATGCATGTAACCTGAGCAGTCAGGTGCAGCCAGGAATTTAACCAAAGCCTCTGTGGCCTATGTAATGGAATCACTTTAACAGAAACTGATATACTTCTCTGTTAACAGTTTCACCCAATCCAAAGGAATAAATTCAATCTTCCCTAAACTGAACAATGGTTGGACAGGTCTTGGGAGACAACCCTCACAGCGTGATCTGCTGCTACTGCCACAGTCTGTCTTCTTCACTACCTCTTCCCATATATCTTGCAGATCTCCACACAAGCAGTATTTTCATGTGCTGACTGAAGTTTCCTTTCATGACAAATTCATCATGCTTCAAATCTTCTATTTTCTATAAGAAACCCTGTCCTTGTTCATACTAAATTCTAAAGGGAAACTACTGCACCTTTTATTAGTCTTCCAGCTGGCCTGTTTGTTTAGCTGCATGTCTCTAAAATAGGATCATAGAATCAAAGAATTGCTCAGGTTGGAAAAGATCTTCAAGATCAAGTCTAACCACAACCTAACAATAGTAGCCTTACTAACAACTCTCCGCTAAATCATGTCCCTGAGCGTCAAGTCCAAACGGTTTTTAAACACATCCAGGGATGGTGACTCAACCACCTCCCTGGGGAGCCTATGCCAGTGCTTAATAACCCTTTCTGTAAAGAAGTTTTTCCGGATATCCAACCTAAACTTCCCCTGGTGCAACTTGAGGCCATTTCCCCTCATCCTGTCACCTGTTACCAGTGAGAAGAGACCAACCCCGCTCTCAGTGTAAGCACCTTTCAGATACTGGAAGAGAGCAATCGGGTCTCCTCTCAGCGACCTCTTCCCCACACTAAACAGTGTCCCAAAAGTATATGTCATTATTCTGACTTGTACATCTCTGATGGTCCATAGCCTCAGAAAGGGCATGGAGCCAGAGCAGGTATGGAGAAATGCAATAAAGGTGATGAAAAACATGGATGGAATTTTTCAGCTCAGGAAAAGAAAAAAAAAAAAAAAAAAAAAAAAAAAAGACTGCAGGAGATAATTGATGGTTGTGAATAATTATTTATTCACAGTTTTTGTGATACAAGTGATAGGGGACTGCGTGCAATTGCCAGAAAGAAAAAACAAGAAGAGAAAGTATTCCTCACAGCACAGAGTTAAACTGCAGGACCTGTTCTGTGGATTATTCTATGAGCCAAAACTATGGACTAGCTCAAAGAGAGAGAAGGCAAAATGAGGTCTGGATCTAGCCATGGCAAGAAGTATAAAAGCCTCTACCTGAGAAAGCAGAGGTTGATGAAATAGAGGGGTTCCTTACTGTGCATATTTTTGTTGTTTTTCTTTTTTCCTCTCTCACGTGCAGTTCTCAGGCATTGGTATTAGCCACACTGATAGACAGGATATTGAATAATTGGGCCTTTGGTTTGTCTTGCTATGACCGTTTTCATTCTCTGCGTTGTCTGTATTTGTCTCTGGTCTCCTGTTTGGTCTGGCACATAAAAACGGAGGTTGATGGTCCCTGTGGATGTCAAAAACCTGAAGTTTATGTGTGGTTTATTAAGAACAGCATTCAGTACAGCAGAGGAATGTTTCTCTTTTCCTTACTCTGGTAGGTTATCCTGTTATCCAGGATGTGTGAGTGTGAGTAACGCATGTCAGTGATGTTTTTGATTATTCAAGTTAAATAGCTTAACACTGTATTAAGATATTTCTCTTTAGATCTATTTAAGAACATTTACCTCTTTCCTAAGAGCAATATTTTAGCCATGTTGTTAGCTTAATTATAAAAGATGTTATAAAAGAAAAAAGGTACAACTCGGCTGATTCCTGTGTTTATCTGATAGACTTCTATGAAACCACAAATGTAAAGTTAATCCAGGGAAGGTCAGGGAGCATCCCTCTGTTACACAGGTGTAAGCAAAGCCAAGGGGTGGCCTCATGTCTCAAAGAGGCACCAACAGTTTAATTGTGCAGTCTATAGCTTTCTGTCACATATTACATTGCAGAGTGGAATAAGATTTAAATGCCAGTTTAAAATATACAATCCCTTGTTACATTTGTGTTTAGAGAACACTTTTCCCTCTTCATAAATGCAAGATTGAAGCCACATATATACTAAATGACACCGAATCTAAAGATATTCGGCAAACTGACCACAAATATTACAATTATTAAACGTGGGGTGACTGATTTAAAATAGTGCGTAGAGAAAAATAGGAGACATTTATTCACTAAACTATATTAAAACATTACCTTTAGGGCCACAGTTGTAAAATAAAGAATAGAGTAAGCTATCTTTGACGCACTTTTTAACAGTCAGATGTAGAAAAGCTGTATTCAAATAACTCATTTGCATTAGTGGGTTGCTTCTATTCGAACTGAATTTTGTAGAGCTTTCTAAACAAGAATGCTGGTGCAGAATTCTGATGGAAATCTGACATTTGTTAAATCCACAAAAGATTATTTTAGAAAGTAACAATAACCAGTATTCATACAGGAAACAAAACAAAACAAAAAAAAAAAAAAAAAAGGAATTTTAATTAACAAAATGTGTATCTATTTTATTTTGTTTCTGAAACAAAAGGAATGGGGCAGAGGGGGGAGAAATAATCAAAGAATTATTGGCTTGACTTAGTGGGTTCTGAGAACCCAGAGCTCCTGACGGATCTCTTAGTGGGAGGGAGAGTTTCTCATCTCTGTCAAACAAGTTACGTACTACTTAGCTGAAGTTTATGGGAACATAGGTTAATGACCTTATATTTTTTAATAAAAGCTGATTTATATTGATTATTTTTAACCTACAGTTTATATATAAGATTATTTTGTTACTGCTGAATTATGTTAAACAGATGGGATGTTACCTTGATTGCTTTTTTCACTTCATCACCTACTCCTATACTTTCTGTGATACAAAACTGCTAGTATGGCATAGATGGAATTGTGTGCAGATAAACACGAAATAACATTTCTTGTGCATGTCTGTGTGCATGTATTTATATATCCATGTACATATACTTGTATGTTAACAGAGGCAGACACACATGCATAAAGGAGCAATTTCAGCTTAGTGGGCAGTTAGCCTGTACTGGGTACAGAAGGCAAACTGCTGGTTGGATGTCTGTGAATTGGCCCATGGCTTCAGAGTGGGAAAGCCACAGACCTCAGAAGTTTTCTTATATGTACATCTGAGAAGGTGGCAGTGTGTTAGTTATTCCTTGGAAGGCTGCAGAGATGTTTTTGACAGAACAAACTGTGGGGTAGGAGAGCTCCACATGCAGAGTGGTTTGGCAAGGCAGGAGCATGCTTCCATCTGGCCAGATCATACACCTACCAGCAGCCACAAAGCCACCCAAGAAGTTGTGGGTGCTTGATACAGGATGATCTGCAAAGCACGAAAGGTTTCTGAGAGTTTCAGGTTACTCACAGCAATGAAAACTTTTATGTACAGTCTTTTGAATCATATTTGAACTCATTAATATAATGGTAACGTGGCTAATTGGCAGCTTTCAGACAACTTACTTCTTCCCTAAGTTTATCTGTAACAGAGTGATTTGAAGCTAAATAAGTAGTTTGGCACATAAACATTGTAATTTGTGCCTGGCAGTTTGACATCTCCAGTAGTGTCATATCTGAGCGAAATAAGTTTCCTTTGAGCAGCATTAAAGCGCATGGGCTTGCTCACTGGCACTCAGTCCAGCTGGCACCAAATTGTGCAAAGCCATACTGTGCAACTCTCTCACCGTCCAGAACACCATTTTGGAAGTGATTCCTGGCCCACTGTAACTACTGAACCAGGGCTTTATTGGAGGAGCACAAGAAGTTCAGGCTGATACCTTGTGAGAGACTTCTAACAGTTCAGCAGTGAGTGATCGAGTTCCAGTGCCTGACATTGTGCCTTGGTACTGCACTTACTCACGCAGATTGAGTTGTATGTAGATTACCAGAAAAAAAAACAAGTGAACGAGAAAAACAGTGTTTTTCATCACCAATGGGATTTTGGGATTCACGTGACTGTATGATCATGGCTGAAGAGACGCTGCTCTGACTCAAACACTGTGGAAATGAGAGCAGTGTAATGACAACAGCACACGTTCCCCAGCAGAAAAGTCAAACAGTGTGAAGTATTATAAAATAAAGCTAAAATCTGTGATTTTGTCACTTAAACATGACATCAATAGATAAAAATATATATTCCTCTAGCTCTTTTAGATCTGTTTGGAGAGCCATTTTCATTGTTCTTGCTGGCTGGTCCTGGTGCACATGGCTGGCTTGGCCTCCAGCTTTGTCTGTGGGTTCAGAGCTGACTGTTCCAATTAAGGTGTTTCCTTAGCAAACTGAGCACCAGGAGACATGCAGGCATTTTGAAGGAGTGTGCTTTGCCAGGTGGATGTAGTGTGTCCCTGCAGGGCTTTGCACATCACAGCTCTATGTCTGTTCTACACTGTAGTAATGCAGAGGGATGTGGGGTGGGATGTTTCCAACAGGTTTTTCTGCAAGGAAAACTGATAACATGTAGGCACAGAAGTCTGCAAATTAATCCGTGCTTAATATACATTAACCTTCTATAGGTTACACCAAAATTACAGTACTGACTTTGCAAGATAAACGTCCCCTTCCAGTGCTCCCATTTGGACTCACCAAAGCTCCTACCACTCAATGATAACATAATAGTCTCATGGCAGACATCTGACCAGACCTTCATTTTAGCAGCAGTCTCATCTCTAGGTGTTGCAGAGACAGGGGTCAGTGGCTGGCAGATATACACCTTGCTTTCCACTCTGTTTTCATTTTTCATTGTCACCTATCATTTACAAAACACATTTAATCTCAGTAATTGTATTTTGTCCTGGAAAAATAAAAGCATAGAAATGACAGGGTGCTTTTCCACAGTAGCTTTTGTTAGGTAACACCAGCAGATTGCTGCATCAACACAGTGCGTTCGTTACCTCTGCACATTCCTTGTTGCAGTACACTCTGCTCCCAAACTGTTCAAGCACCAAACTGTTCAAGCACAGCTTTTCTGCGCTGCTTTGGTCACTTAGGGGCTGAAGGCTGAATTATAGACAGAAGCAAATCATGTATCATGAAGTTCCAGTTTCAGAAACAAATAGCACTGACCTCATGTAGGACATTTTGAGAACCTTCTGTGGAGTACACAAGCAGTGTAAATAATATATGAGAGTATATGTGAATACCTACAGCTTGTTTCTATGCTGGTGGGTTTCATTATAAAGAGGGTTATTCTGTGTGGATTTTCTGTCTCAGAAAAAAAAGGTGGATTGAGATCTAAACAAAGAGCAGACAGCCTCTATTCGTGCTTTTTCATGACTGTTTTTAGCAGCTTAATATTGTTTTCTGTGGGGTTCTTTCTCAAAAAAAAAAAAAATGGGGAAAAAAACCTTTGTTTTAAACCTTAAAAGAGCATGTACGTTTTTATTTCCACGCTCTTTATTTCTCACCCTGATGAAGCATCGTAAAGTAATACATTCTCCTGAGTTCTCAGACACCTTGTGGTTTGTAGGTTGCCTTGTGATCAGGAAGGTGTGAAATTACTTTAATCAAAATAGAAATAGTTAGCTGTGTAAAGGCTTTCTGCTCCACTGCTGACCTCCCAGCTACCTGTAAGCTCACTGTGCCGCCTTACTGCATGCTGGGCCATTAGCAGCTCCCTCTGCAATTTAGAAGAAGTGTGATTTATTTTGTTTGGGGGGTTTTATGGTAAACATCAGAGAGGAAACCTAAATATGTTATTTAAATAAGCACAGTCAGCTTTCAAGCGTGACTAATATTAGCAGTAAAGCAAGAGAGAGATTCAGTTTTCCAGATTTCATTTATGTACATTCAGGCATAATATAGAATGCCAACTGCAGGACAAGCAATCCTACTTCGTTGTTTAAGAAATTAAAATTGATATCTCCGTGGATCTGAAAACATCCTTTTTCTCAGGGGAAATAACATCTGTATGTGGTCACATCTGTATGTGGTCTGAAAACGTGCAAGGCTTTTAAGTGATCCTTTCTATGACCAAACTACTTACAGGTAGACTTCCACTGGCACTGGCTGTTCAGGCAGTGGGAACAGTAGGAGCTCTTTTCTGGCACTGGGTACCAGCAGATGAGTCCAGAAGTGGGTATGCAAAACAAGCAGCACTAATAGAACAGTGTTTTGCTGATATAACCACACTTGCTCTAACAACTGGGGAATTCTCCCAGAACAGCTGTGTCAGTCAGCAAAGCTATTTTGGTAGAAATCTGTACTATGGACCTGGTTTGATACTTAGGGTGGAGTTGACCTTCCAGTAGCAAATGCCAAAAGAAGCAGAATGGAAAAATTTGTTGTTATCGCTTCAGCAGAGGGAGAAATGTGGCTGCTTGATATGGAACACTGAAAAAAAAAAAGCAAAATGTATTGACTTTTTTAAAATGCAGTTTAGAAAACTGATATTCTGATTGCTGAGGATATGATGTAGGAGTGGTCATGCTATCATGAAATGTTGAGGAGAATAAGAGACCACTGGTGGTCAATGCTGCAGGACTCAGCCTACGGACAGGGAACCAAGGGCTGGGAATACACAGGGATTAGAATGGCTTTCATGGTTGTGTTAGTAATGATAAAGAAAATGCTACAGCAAACCCAGCTATTTTTTGTATTTTGGGAAACATTAAAAACAGACATTATCTCGTCAAGGACCTGTAGCTTTCTAGGGCCTGCCCTGTTCTTGTGCATGGCTGGACATGCCACATTCCCCTCTGTGCGCATGAGGATGTCTGTACAGTTCTCACATTTATCAAATTACAGTGACCTTATTAGTACATCGAGTAACACTGTTGTACTCTGACAGGGCAGCACTTATAAGGACCAGGACCTAAAGATCTAGTGCCACAAATTCAAGTTCTGTGATTTTTTTAGTAGTTTTCATGGAATACAACAACTAAGCAATTGCTTCCCTGGTTCTGTAGATTAGCCACCAAAATATTTGATGGTATGTCAAAGCCTGCAAATGGGATTGCCTCAGGCTGTTGCCTTATAGCAGATGCTTGACCTTGTTCTGCTTGACCTGGATTCATGCAATGTACTGTTCTTTGAACAAATCATCAGAAATGTTAAAAAAAAACTGGAAATCTCATGCTTTGTCATGATATCTAGCACTGAAATTGCTAGAGTTTGGATGCAGTTCCTTTAACAGGGCTTTCATTCATTTGTAACTGATGATACAAACCAATAAGTAGCAGTTAAAATGATTCAGGAGCATTTAAAGTGATCGTCTTGGTAGAAAATGATTTATATACTATAATATTATATACATGTATATAAAATATTATACATTTTATTACGCATGGCAAGGAGACATGAGGTCTCCCAGCTCTGTGCATGGCCCTTAGGCCACATATGAATTCCCACTGAGGCCACTCAGTGCCAGTGAAGCAGCCTGATAGCAGTGTGCATCCCTTCCTCAAATGAAGTCAAGAATGGTTATTCAGACGTATCAAACCACAGGCACTGATTTTTCTGCCACGTCAGACAAGGATGAAGATGATGAAGGAAGTTGTCTGCTGTTGTATTTGCACATAGAAAACTTTAGAGTCAACTCTTTAAAAAATATCTTCAGCAATTACTTCTGCGTGCTTTAGTACTTTTGCCAATTACGTGGTAATTGTATATTAGAGATTACTGTTGCTATCATCATTGTTATAATCATTATCTAATTTAGAAATGTTTGCTTCACAGTATTTTAGCAACTCACCAACTCATGTAGGGTCGCCAATTAAATGTTCCATTTAGAATACGCCTGAGTGAGACATCGAGCCCAAGCAGGTTGCCCTGGCCAACATTTGTTGCTACTGGAGAGAAAGAGAGGATTCATCTTGTCCCCAAATAAGTGTTTGAAACACTTGGTGTTAGGAATACTTGATTTGCAGTTTGTTAGATCAAACTGAATATCCTTTACTGTTACCTGGGGGGAGTTAAAGATTATTTGAAAGAAAACTGGGGAAAAATAGATATGTATTTGTTTGCTACCACTATTAACATCAGTCACAAAACAGCCATGTGCAGGGTTTGGTCCTGCTTTTGCACTGTCACAAACTACCAGGGGGAAGAAGTTATTGATGTTGCTGAAGACTGGAGCTGTTTTTAATGACATCCAGCACTTTAGTTTCTTAATGCTTTGTAGCTCTGAGCAGGTGAATTCAGGAATTACAACCCTGTATCAGCAAAGTGTTAGAAGTGGAGGAGCAGTGAGACCTGGCTGTGGCTCACAGAACTGATGGGTTGTGGATGCCCCATCCTTGGAGGTGTTCAAGACCAGGTTGGTTGGGGCCCTGGGCAACCTGATCTAGTAAGTGTGTATGTTTGGTGGCCCTGCCAGGCAGGGGGGTTGGAACTACATGATCCTTGAGGTACCTTCCTACCCGGGTCATTCTGTGATTCTGTGATAGCTACAGGCTACAGGATGGGAGGCAATGGGCACAGGGGCTCCCTCAGAGCACCAGGAGCACTGGCACAGGTTGCCCACAGGCTGTGGGGTCACCTCCCTGGGTATGTTCAGAAGCCCCCTGGCCATGGGTGCCTGCTGGAGCAGGGGTGGGCCAGAGGGGCAGACACTCAGGCGGACGCCTGATGTCCAGCCTCAGCCTCCATGTGACAGAGCTGGCGGCGGAGCTGGCCACCTGCCGCAGCCGTGCCAGTGACCAGCACTGGGCGCCTATGTGCTCCGGGTCCCCCCACAGCCGCCTCTCCCCCCGCATCCAGCGGCCCCCTCAGCTCTCGGCCGGCCCCCGCCGCTCTCTCTCTCCCTCCCTTCCCTCCCTCCCCTCGCCGGCTCGGCACAGCTGGGGCTGGGGTTGGGGCTGGGGCGGGGAGAAACAAAGTTTGCGGGCGGTGCCTGCGGGACGCCGCGCTCTGTGCCTCCCGCCCGCCGGGCACCGCTCTCCGCCGTTGCCTGAGGCGCTCCGGGCGCTGCTCCCGCCGGCCGCCCTCACGCCCCGGCCGCCGTCCCGCCCCCGCTGCCCGGCAGCCGGCAGAGGCGGCGGGGCAGAGCGGAGCTCCGAGGCGCTCAGCCCGCCCAGCGCTCCCCGGCGCGGCCCCGCCGCCGCCCTCCCGCCGCCAAGACGCCGCGCTTCTTGTACCGCGCCAAGGGCGGGTGCCGCTCGGCCAAGATGGGCCGGCAGACGGCGGCCGGAGGGCGCAGCATGCAGCGGTCGCAGAGCCGGAGCAGCCTCTCCGCCTCCTTCGAGGCGCTGGCGGTGTATTTCCCCTGCATGAACTCTCTGGAGGAGGAGGACGGAGGTGAGGGGAGCTCCGGGGTGCGCGGGGACCGGGGGGCTCCGATCCCGTCGGGCGGTCACGGCTGGAGAGGGGGAAAGGAGCACGGGCGGTGCTGAGCATCACCGCGGGCGTGAAGTTACTGCACGGGCGTTAAGTGCATAGAAACGGGGAAGAGGGCTCTTGTCTTTATCTCTTTCTTCGTGGTGAAAAGAAACGACTCTGTGAGTACGTGGGATGCAACTTGTGTTTTGTAAAGAAAACCACGTGGTGGGTCAGGTAGATTTACGTGTAGAATCAAGAGTCTTCTTAGTGTTTATCAGAAATAATTCAGGATTTTTAATTCCATTAAGAATAATTATATACATAGCACTTTGGTTAGGTTTAGCAAGGTCAAATTAAGGTACCTGTATTTGTGTGATGCTACCAGGTAAACATCCATCGGCTATGGGTGTATAACTGCAATTCAAACACCCGCACAGCACCGTGTCAGTGGCCAAGCAGTGGCAAAGGCTTGTACTCACACTTCACATATCTCTGTTGATCTTTCCATTGCAGCAGCCCCCACAGTCTCATCCCAGAGCACCTCTCTTTCCTGATACAGATACTGAGGTTGGTCCCTTGCCTGTCCCTGGGCACACGTCAGGTTGGCTCCTTCTGTAGATACAGGGTGCTGCTCTCTGGGGCAAAACATGCTGACCTTATGTGCTTCGTCTATTCCCTGCTGTAAACATGTCAGTAGGCTGCAGGGAAGGATTCAGAGGGCATTTTGTTTGGTCTTCTGATACACTAATAAACTCTACATCTTAAACCACACATGTTTAAAGGACTGATAGTATCGTAAGTGATACTAAATATACTTTAGTGTTCTTCCAAGATGATTCTTCTGTCCATTCCGGAGTGGTTGTCTTATCATTCCTGACTGTACAGTAATTGCATCAGTCCTGTGTGGACTCACAGTATCAATTTATTTTGTTCTGGTCTGTTTTCTTTACTTCTCTAGGAAAAACTTTATTTCTCACTTGAGATCATTGAGTCTTAAACTGTTCACTGGTCTGAAGAAACTTGAACTTAATGGAAATCATTAGAGAATATCTGATAATTTAATGGTAATTCAATGTCAGTTCTTTTTTGGTTAGTGCTGCCAAGTTTTTTGAGTCTACATACTGATTTTTTTACATGTTCTGTTGATCTAAGTTCTATGATCCTACACACCTGTTGGGCACGCTTCAAAAAGGAATGTGTGTAATGCAAATGAAAACTAGAGACACAACTGCTGTGCTATTCCTATGCAGCTGAATTTCTCTGGACATCCAGGTAACAGCCGCATAGCAGGAACAGCAGCTGAGCTCCCTTCCCTGTTGCCCTATCTCAGACTATCAAGAGAAAAACGCAGTGGGATTTTTTATTGCAAGTCACCCCTGCCCTCAAGTTGGATTTCTTTTTTTGTGTCTTCTGAATGCTTTTATGCAGTTATATTTCTGTAGCTCCACTGTCCATTGATTGGTATGTGCACTCACTTAGTGCTCTTGTACAGTTTGATCTGTAAAAGCAAAGTGTTAAGCCCACTTCATAAGTGACACAACCTCAAGAAGTAGTTATTTCTCTGAATGACCCTCAAGAAGGAGTTCTTTCTGTGTGTGATGGATAGGTTAAGGAAGGACAACCTGCAATGGAAGTGCTTTTACGCTTCCCACTCAACCACACTTTTAATACAAACAGAGAATCATATCTGTTGGGGCACTTATTTGTGGTACCCCCTTAAAGACTACTGTTCATTGCTGAAATGAACACACTGACCCATGGGCATAGCTTTGGGTATGGAAGGAAATGCATAATTTCAGATTTGGAAATCACTGAAACTCAATAGAGGTATTAATGGAAGAAATTTAGAAGCCATTTTTAGAACACCGTGAGCAAGAAGGTACATTTGAGTGTCAGTTGATTAAAGAAGCCTTGCCATCCCAGCTGCACTGTGCTGAAGAAACTGTGGAGAAGCTGCAGTTCTCCAGCCCAGAGACAGGCACCAGCTTGCTATGGGTCAGCCAAACTTACAGCCCAGGGAGCTGAAATTCTGCATTTCCAACCTGCTGATTGGTTACACGAGTCCTTCAAGTTTGTCCCCATTTTTTTTTTATTTCTAAATGAGTTTATTGCTCTTACCTGTGTCTAGCAAACGGCATTGGAAAATCCTCATCATTGGTTCACTTCTGCCTGTGCACACCCAGAATTGTCTCTTCATATGGTATCAGAGCAAATTAAGTCTTCTAACAAAGTGTCAAGGTATATACAGCATGGCAGTTACATATTTTGTTAGCTTCATTCATGATAAAGGACACAGCTTGTATTGCAGAATGAGAATTGGCATCCTCTTGTGCATGGAAAGGATTTACATATGGAACATGGTTGAAGAGAGGTGTTGGGTGCAGAGGGCACATTCCAAAGCAGCTCTTGAAGCATCTTGAACCTCACATGTGGTCTCTCAGTCCCTGCTCTGTTAAGATTAAAGGAAATATTGTCATTAAATAACTTGGGAGTTTCCACTGTACGTGTCTGTGACATTCTTTTAGATGTCCATGTAGATGTAGCGCTAAGTTTTGTGTACATAACAAATTGCAAAGCAGTGGATTTGAGTTTACCAAACTGGACTGGACAATGTGCTTGAGCAGATGAATTCTTGTGAGTAAGAAATACAGGTATCCCACACAGAGAAACAAAAGCAGAGGTTCAGCTCATGTGTGGTCAGTAGAAAGCCTATGTCTGTTTTTATGAGTGGGACTGCTAACTTGGTACTTCCTCACATTACACCACGTCTATTGTTTGCTGTAATAAATTTGTGCCACAGTTTCCTTTTCATGCTCTATTTACATTCACTTCTGCCTGGCATTTACTCTTGGGTGATGGAATGTGCTATTAAATGGCAGGTTGTCAGGAGTGCAGCTATGGATCTGCTGCTCGTGGCAAGACCTGTGTGTAGAAATACAGCCTTCAAGAAGGAGTATATTTCAGTTTCATATCTTTGCCAAAGCACTGAGTTTTTGAGTGATATTGGAGCTGTGAGATTCAAGGGGAAAGTCAAATGCTTTGCAGGTGTTGAAGACAATTCAAGAGATAATTTACGATAACTTAAGACACAAATTAATTCAGAAAAAAAAACCAACAAAAAACTGGAAAGAATCTTGGTATCCCAGTATGTTAGAAAAACAAAAGGCAATTGAGAAAAAAAGCCACAGAATGTTCTTCAGCCCAAGACAATCATGCCAAAAATAGCAAGAATGAGTTGTGTTAGCTGAGGAGAAGATACATTTCAGTTCTGCATAATGATGTCTACTATAAGAGATAACTTGAATGTTGCTGGAGGGGTTCAGTGGGAACTGAAACACATTATATGCTGTTGTTTCCAGCTGGCAACTATCTGGAAATCTTGGTAGAATTCAACTGGATTGAACTGTTCAATCCCACGTAGATGCAAGCAGGAATGTTGCCATTGATGCTACTTAGTGAATGATCAAGACTTCTTTAAATGTGCACTTAACTGTGTGGTTGAGCGCTGTTATTGGTTTCAGTGGCATTGCTCACAGATTAATCATCTGCTCACTTGTAGAGCTGGAATAAAGCTGTGCAGTTCCTGGATTCTGTTCTGTGGTTAGGCCACACTGTCCCTCCGGAGGTCCCAGTAGACAATAACAAGCAGACAATAATTTAACCAGAAATAGAAAATGGGGGAAGTAGTAACAATAAATTCATTAACGCAGTAATTATTAAAGTGAAGAGAATCTTGCACATAAAGTAGTTATCCTCTTAAAAGGAATAAAGTAGTAGCAAGAATATCAGGCAGTGACGAAAATGAGAATAACTGTATCTTCTTGGGGGAATTGGCCTACTTTTTGGCCTTGCTGGTAAAGATGACCTTGTTTATGTGCAGTGTGCATAGGCAGATTGAAGGTGGAGAAGCGAAGGAAAGGTATACTGCCCTACAGAGGGGCATCAGCTGGAAAAGGCAGAGCTTTAAGGACTGTAGGTTTGATAGATGCTAACACACCGGTGACTGTTTACTGTCTATCTCCTGCAGCAGTGGGATGGCTCATTTGGAGAATAAATCTGTATGATATCAGTTTATGTTCGGTAGTTTGTTTTTTTTTCACATTTGCTGCTTGAACACTGCACCAAGTCTGCTTCTCCCTTCATGCTGTGGGGCTGGGGTCTCCCATCAGTCCCACACCTCTGGCTGACTCCAGGGCAGAGGCAGCACAGAAGCCATTTCCAGCAATTTCTGTTAGCCTTTTTTCAGTCCCAGGTGATTTTACCAGGTATTATTGCGATAAATGATGTAAATACTGAGGTGGATGAGACCTTTTAAATACGAAGCATAGGAATAATGAGCAAAGTAAAGAATGTGGCTGGAAAAAAACACATGGAATCTGGGAACTGACTGGAAAAACAACAGAGAAAAGTAGAAGAGATTGCAGAAGGATTCACATTTGAAGTACAACCTGACTAGATGATGGATATACAAGCAGAATTTTAATGGTGTATTTCTTCTACATTTGTTGTATTTCTCTTCTGAGCTTTGGTTACTCAGCGGCATCTACCTGAACAGCTGACAGATGGCTCAGGCACAACTACAGCAGCCGCCATGGAACTACAGTGTACAGCAGGTTTCATCCCTGGTGGTACCTCCATCAACCTGAAAAAGCTGCCTGACTTACATCTACATGCTGTAATTGTCATTTCTCAGTGGTGAGGTCAACAGCACAGTCAGAGCAGTGCCATGCTGGGTTGCCACCTTTTCAATTCTGGATCTAAACGTTTAACAGCAGTAGTTTGGAAATGGGTCATTACAGTGTGAAATGTCAGAGTTCTGGAAATTGTGGTTATTTAAATAATGATATTTGCACGGTACCATTACTCATCTTAGACAAAGCTGGGAGGAAGATCTGTTTCTAATTTGTGTAATCTCAGTAGCCATCCAACTACTTGGCATCATCTGTCTCATTAAGTCCTAATAGAACATGTTGAATTGTTTCAGCACACTTGGTACATCATTCAGAAATGCTGCACAGATCCTTCTGATAATGGATGTAATGACACTCGCTATGCTAAAATAGAATCGAGTCAAAGAATGGCATTACTAGTATTACTACATATTTAGAAAAGATCTCTCAATTCATATAAAATAAAAATTAAGAAGCTTTTCTAAGATCCTCATTATAGAAACACTCCTCACTGTTTCAGAAGTTATAATCTGCTCTTGGCACTACATGGAGTAACTGTTTGCAGTGTGAGCCCAAGAATGTTCATCATCCAGGAAACTGCATGTGCAAGTAAATATAATAGTTTGTAACTCAGAACTGCAGTTTTATTGGTTTATTTTTACTCAAGACGATCATCCTTTGTCAGTGGCAAAATCAAAGGCTGGGTTTAACGATTTCCTGTGGGGAAGTTGTGTACCTATGTAATGATTCCTAATGTAAATATTATGTAAAAATGGAATGTAATGCTATGAAATTGCTTGGTCTGTTTTCTCAGAATTTTAATAGCTTAGGGATGAGGTTGATTTCTCACTGCTTTGCACATTTGTAGTCATGTACATTACTGTACAAGATGTACAGAGTGGATATAAAATGCTACCATTCTGTTTTGACACTTCCAGAACATACACAGAGTCAGGCTCAATGGGTTTGAATTGCCAGAACACTCATATCGCCTGCCTACATGAGGGTACTGCTCATTCAGGTCACTTGGTACATGGGGCATCAGAATTTTCCATTCTCATGTCTTTGCGTGTGGTCTTCCAGCAGTTGTAAAAGGCTGTTGGCTGATGGGCCCTCTGAGTACAACTGGAAAAGCTGTGGTCCTATCAGAAATATAGGCAGAAACTTCTACAGTGGGGCCAGAGTCTTAAGTGGTCGTGTACAGTTGTGCTGTCCTTGGCCATGCAGCCAAAAAAACTACCACAACATAACCTTAATAGAGCTGTCCTGATCTCCTTATGAGCCAAGTAGGCAATTAAAAAAATATTAGAAATATTTTCTCTTATTGGCACATAAAATCAGAAGGTTATATTGTTACCATTTCAAAAGGGCAAGCTTAGTGTTTTGATTGCTCCACTTCAAATGTACATAGGTAAATAGCCATCACAGGAGAGTTGAACTGTTGTATCTTTTAATGAGGTGCATGGATGTGTCATTAGTTCAGCTGGAAAGCTGATAGGACTGAGTAAAAAGATAAAGCCAAAGATTTTTTCTCTAGAGGCTGCAGTTTCTGATGTCAGTACAAGGGATATGCAGGTGCAAAACAAAACAGGAGATAAAAGCGTCCTTTCTGAAATACTAAGGAAAGTTGGGTTTATGTATGGAAACAAGAATTTGCTGCTTCAGTTTGTACTGTAAAGTATATTGCTCTACGCTATACTTAAAAATACCCCCTGCTGTGTTAATGTTGCAAACAAAATCTGTACTCAGCATCTATAAAACAGAGGAGCCAACCGAGAGTCTGCACAGCTAGTTTGCTGTTATGTAGCCAGGGCCACGTAACCAGCAGAGGTGTGGAAGTGCCTGACAGTGGTAGGACCACCAGCAGTGCCTCCATGCAGTTAGGCAGGCACCCTGAGACAGCTCTCAGCATGTAGGATCTCTTATCAGGGGTAATTCTTGGCTAAGGGAATGGCTGAGCAGCAAACCTCCGTGCTGTGGTTCTGTACATGCACAGCCAGGATCTTGAGCTACCCAACACAGGTATTGGAAACAAGTTCAGAGCTGCCAGAGGCATCAGTTTGGTCATTTTGCATGTAACATGCTCATCAGTGTAAAATAATACAAGGGATACAGGAATTTTAGGAACATTAAAGTAATTACCACTATATGGTAAATATGGCTCTTGTTAACACCTCAGTCTTGTAAAATATTTCAAAAGCTTTTGGGATTGTAAGCACTGAAAAGCTTAAACTGATGCCCCATGCAGGCAAAAGCAGTTTTTATTTTCTGATGCTCTTAAGCATTTGCTGAAGGGTCACTTAGGACCAGCAGGAGAACGATCATGAACAGAGCAGAAAAATTAAAGTGACAGAATATGATTTTGAACAGATTAAAATAGGGGAGAAAATAAAGAGTAGGTTCCTGGCTTAAACAACAGCACTGCTCTGGAGCCGGGTGTGATGAACTGACTTCACATCATGTGGCGACAGCAAGCCAGGGGGATCTGTGCCAGACTGAAAGTGTGACCAGTCTTGCTGTGAAAAGGAAGTAAAATACTGGCAAAGGATGCTGCAGACTGGTCTAAGCTCTTTATCCCATAACAGCTGAGATTCATGGTGGCTGCTTCTTGGATCCCGAATATGGGATCCGAATGGGACCCAGATCTTTCTACATCCAGTACTGACAAGAAGCTCAGGCTTTGCAGCTGATTATTTCATTTGTTTCTTTCAGTCTTTCTTAGATACTGTCTTAATTATCCTTAATTACTCATGCTTCCATTGTGACCAGAGCCAGGGCAAGAGTGAAAAAGGATTTTTTTGACTAAAAATGAAAAACGAACAATGGTTCCCAAGATATTTAAGTCTTTTCTGAGCAGAGGTTGCAAGGCTCTGTCATTTGGCAGTTATTTCTTCCTGTCCCGTAGGACAGGACTTTCCAGAGTACTTTGGGAGCACTATGCAGACTGAGGCTGTTTAAGTCTAGGCTCTGTCAGACTTTGCCCACCTGGCTGCATCCATTCTGAAGTGCATTCATACTGAGGGCAGCAAAGCTTTGGGTTCCTACTACAGACATTCCCATCCCAGTCTGAATTGCTCGTTGTTTTACAATCAGATACGCATGAGAAGAAGGAGCACAGGTCCTCCCTTCTTACTTACAAGTGCAAAAGAAAAGCTCCCTGGTTATGGTTACTCCTGGCACTGTTCTTTGGGCTTCAGAGCTGCTTGCATAATGCACTAGGGAGAAACTTCATTGGGACTGTAACGGAATGCTTAACAAGCTGGCGGTTAGCACTGTTTTTGAGAAGCAGTAAGATAGGCTCAAATACTTAAATTGAGGTGACAGTGGAATCTGGGTTTCCCATATCCTGCTTAAATTAGTAGATCCTAATTCCGTGTTGGCTGTCTGGGGTCTGTGGGCAATGCAAGCAAAGAAACCACTCAGCTGTGGTTCCCTGTGGTGCTTAAATAAGAGCTAAATGCCTGCTTCAGTGCAGCCAAGACTCAGGCTGTGCCAGGTCAAGAACTGTGTGTGGCAGGGGACTCGACAGCTACCCTGTCCCCTTGTCTTGGGTAGGATCAGGTGTTCTTAAATCATGCCCAGAGCAGTTTTTCAGATACTTGCAGAGTTTTGCTCTTGAAAAACGGTCACTTCAGTCTTCCTTCTGAGTTCAGCTGAAAATACTGAAACAATTTCATCCAGCTTTCTTGCTGCGGTAGGAAGTGGCCCCCCAAGCACAGGAGTATTTCTGAATCAATAGCCGCCCCATACTCCATGCAAGTTTTGCAAGGAGATCCCATACCTGATGGAGACCATCATAGCCTGCTGGGTTCGACCCAGGCCAGCAGTGTCCCCTCCCAGCACTGTGCATCCAGTGCTTGTTGAGAGCAAGCTGAGGCCTTGTGCTTTCCCCCAGTGGCAGCAGTTTTCATCTGGTGAGATCCCTGCTCACAGAAGGTGATCTGTTCTGCTCGCTGCGGATTGCAACTTGCCCTCATGGAAGATCATTTCAGAAGTGTCGCATCCCTAATTTGCAAATGATTTGCACTCCAAGTTGTGGGAGCGAATAATTCCACATGTCATTTAGAAAATGTGGCCTGTGGAGTCTATTTGCAGTAACCACATTAGTTAAATTAACAGTGTGATTAACTGTAGGAATGAATGTGCTTTCATAAATGCCAGAGCAATTATTTCTCATAATTTATTCCACTCCTGGCAATATGGCCATAAGATTCTGAGCTAGTGTTTTTCAGATAATATATCCCATATTTGCTGATGAGGAGTTAAGAGAAATTTCTTCTTTCTAGGGCGATTAGATTATACTAATTTGGAGAACGTTTCCAGTGTTTTTCATTAGAGTTGAGTAAATTGTGAGAAAAAATTATTTTCAGTGCAGGTGGTCAACAACATGCTTAGCAACAAAGTACTCTACTGGTTCTCTCATTTCTGCATCCTTCCGTTTAGGAGGTGGGGAAGTGTTAAAAACAGTGTGTGAAGTGACTGTGTGTGTATAAATACTTCATGTTTACAAATCCAGGCTGCCACTTTTCAGCGTCGCCAATTGCATGTTTACTTCTTTGTCAGTGACAGATGCACCCCCATGTTATTGATCTAGCTAGAGAGTGGCATCCCCTCAGTAGGGCTCATTGAACTGTGTGTTTGTTTTCAGAACTGGTTTTGTGAAACGATCTGTATTAGAAGAAAAATCACGACTTTTAAGCGTATTTTTCATTGGTTACTTCTAGGCTGAATCCAGTAAGGAGTGCAGCCATGCAAGTTATTGAATCAACATCACCGAGGATGTTTTAATTTCTAGGCAAGGATGAGGGAAAACAACTTGGGTTTAAACAATTGGTAAGACCTTCAACCCAGTCTTCTACCAGCTGCAGTTGGAAGTATGGCACCAAAGGCTATTCCCTTGAGGAACTACTTAACATTTTCATTGTTACTTGGAACATTTTAAGGGTTTTAATGACAAATACATGTACATGAACAAAGTATTGATAGTAGTGTGAATAATCAATAACAAGCATTAAATATTAGTTTAGCTAAGCTTAATCTGAAAGAATGTTCATCTCTAAAGCATCAGCTCAGGAATCGTGTCTGTGAGCTGGGTGGGGCTTCTTCTATACTTCTATCCCAAATTGCCATTTTGCTGTTAAAATCTTCAGTTCTTATATCAAGAAACATCAGCTTCACGATTAGGAGTCTTACTGCTGGAAGGTCAGATCTTTCTCTTTTGACACTGTCAAAGAGCTTTTGACACTGTCAAAGAGCCTTTTTCTGCTGAAAGCTTGAAAATAGTCACACAGTTTCATACTGGTCCTCCTTCAGTTCAGTATTAGAGTCAAAATAATTCCTGTTTACCACCCGCATTTCTACTAAATTTGGGTCTACAGAGCATGTTCAATTTCAGGCTGTAAACAAGTTGCGCCTTCTCAGCAGTTGGCTTGTCTTTCTGTGAACCAGAGTACTTATTTCAATTAAAATTAATGTGGGAAAGGAAGGATCAGAGGGATGTGAACAACAGCTGGTGAAACACGTGCCGCTATGACTTGCATTGCAGTAGTTGTGCCCTAATTTCTCAGTAAATTGATATGCAAACAGTTGCGTTGATTTTTTTTCTGTCAGCGTTTTGCTGGGGTGAAGGCAATGCAAAATTTGCATTCAAGTTCAGAAAAAAATTCTGCCTTGCTAATTGGTGAAGGGTATTGTATACTTAATGTATACTACATAGTCAAATTCATATTGATCCCAAACGCCCAAATCTGAAAGATGATCTGAAAACCTGACGAATCATGTAAGATGGCGTCATTCCATTAACTTTGTGTAATTCCCGTCTATGAAATGAAAATGGCCACTCTTTAACAGGACTGAACAACATGAAAGCTGGGCCATCCTACAATGGAAGGGTAGCATCCTGTAGCAATACCTTAACAAAAAAGCTTGGAGCTTCAGGAGCTGTGTCTCTTTCCCATGTAACTATATGTACCTTCTCTACAACACAATGTTAAGTTTTTTTTCCAGGCAGTTTGTGGCAATGTTTCCTTGACCTGAGTGGTTGGATTTTAGAACAACACTGGACCAATGTTGGAAGTCAACTGTCAGCTTTCATTAGTTTAACACAAAAGTTGGAGCAGCAGACACTTGGAACACCACAACCCAATTGTTGATTTCTGTCCTTCATATTCCATATGCCATGTTAGCTTTGTGTCTATTGATTTGTATTTATTGCTCTGGATAATGGCATTTTCAGAAGTAGTTGTGACATAGTAAAAAAAAAAAAAAATAGATTTAACTCTGTTAGGTATGAAGGTAGCTGAAGATGTAGAGTAAAATTAGAGTTTTTGTTGTTGTATACATGTACTGATTAAAAGTCATAATAGAATCACAGAATCATAGAATGGCCTGGGTTGAAAAGGACCACAATGATCATCTAGTTTCAACCCCCTGCTATGTGCAGGGTCACCAACCACCAGATCAGGCTGCCCAGAGCCACATCCAGCCTGGCCTTGAATGCCTCCAGGGATGGGGCATCCACAACCTCCTTGGGCAACCTGTTCCAATGCGTCACCACCCTCTGAGTGAAAATCTTCCTCCTGAAATCTAACTTAAACCTTCCCTGTCTCAGTTTAAAACCATTCCCCCTTGTCCTATCACTATCCACCCTTGTAAACAGTCATAACCTCTCCTATTTGTACACTCCCTTCAGACACTGGAAGGTTGCAATGAGGTCTCCCTGTAGCCTTCTCTTCTCCAAGCTAAACAAGCCCAGTTCCATCCTTTCTTCATATGAGAGGTGCTCCAGCCCTCTGATCATCTTAATGGCCCTCCTCCGGACTCAGTCCAAGAGCTCTGTGTCTTTCTTGTACTGGGGGCCCCAGCCTTTTAAGGAATGTGTAGAAGTCTTTTAATAAGCAATATGGCTACAAGGCATGAATAAGCTTTTCATAATACTTATATAGAAATGTTTCATTATTGATAAATATTTTCACATGTCCCATTTTTTGACAAGGGGCAGTGGGTTTTCAAGATGTTTGGGGTATCTGTTTCCCACCTCACTGAAATCCACATGTTCTTTATCCAGTCTGTATCCCTCCTTACTGGAGTGACTGGGATATGATTGTTGAATACCTCAACTCATACTGCTGCCTGTAGGGCAGAACAACACCACAAGGGACTTCTGAAGTCCACAGCCCTTTCTTTTTGCAGTATGTCCTCATATTCTAAGCCAGCTCCAGTGTTCTGAGGTCCTCCTCAGGATGCAAGCTGTCTATCAATGTTCTGCATTTACAACTATAAATAAGCTATGCAAGTGGATGCGAAAAATTGTGACACTTGGAGATGGAAATAAAATTTCAGACTGTGCTACAGTCATTTTTGGGAACTAAAAGCAGCAAGTGGAATGAAAAGATCGGGAATACAGAATAAAGAATGGGAAGGATCTTTGGTTTGTTGTTTACTGTCCTCACTAGTAGATGCCTGTAATTTGATTCAGCAGATAATGACTGATGCTTTTAAATAAAATAATTCAGCTGGATTAGAATGTTCCTCAGGCACTGCATGTTTTGACATAATAGCAGCATTCTCATTGAATCACTAAGAGAAAACATACTCTAAACTGACTAGATTATGACTACTGTAAATCTGGTTACCTCCTCAGCCAGACTTGGGTTTTGTGTATGTCGTCTGCCTTGAAAAGCTGGTGGTGATAAAAAAAAGGTACTTTAAAAGGCACTTATGCTGAGTGTTCCGGCTGCTTGCCTGTTACTAAAACCCTGATGTTTTTTAAATGGAATTTTTGATGCAGGTCAGTAATCTGGCACTGACTGTTGCTGCAGAATGGAGTGGCTGTTCCCTGGCCATAGCAGAGATCTGCAGATGCCCACGGTGTGATGGAGATGTCTCTTTTGTCTCTGCAGAGGCAGGGGGCAAGAAGCTGCGGAGCACCGTCCAGAGGAGCACTGAGACAGGGCTTGCTGTGGAGATGAGAAACTGGATGACCCGCCAGGCCAGCCGGGAGTCGACAGATGGGAGCATGAACAGCTACAGCTCCGAGGGAAAGTAAGCAGTGGTCATTGCTGAGGTCACCTGGCATTTCTCTGCAAAACTGATAGATGCAAGTGAGGTGAATGCTGTAGGTTCTGTTCAGTCAGAATCACTCCCACAAGCTAGTGTCATTGATGGGTTGCATGGAGACCAAGCCTAAGTTTCTTCCTGTGACCAAGAGCCTACCATGATTCATAAAGGCAGTGTGAGGAACGTTTCTGCAGCTCCATCAAAGACATTTGGTGGGTCAGAGACACGCAGTGCAGTGTGTGCTGTGCTGTGGGTTAAACACAAGAAAGCTGATTTCTCTTCTGAAGGCCTCTGCCTTCAAGAGTGACTCCTCTGTTTTGCAAAGCCAAGAGTTTCTAGAGCATTTCCAGGTTCCATTCACTGGAATAAGGAGTTTCTCAAAGGATCTGCTAATTAATTCTGAAAATTTATGTAGGCAGACGTAGAAGACTGTCATATATTTTAGTGTCCTGTGTCATGCCCAAGACTGCCCAGTCTTATCGTGGATTGATTTTTTTACTGATATTCATAGCACTGAACAATATACCTTTACTGGTATATTGTTGAACTAGTGGTACTGGTTCGAGTCTCTGCACTGTATGCACTTGAGATGGACATTCATTTATGATATATTACAAATTGCACAATTTTTTTTGTATCTTTCTTTTAATTGCTCATGTAGAAAGTTACTGTTTTCTCAAGCAGTTGCTGATCAGCTTGTAAGCAGTGTTACCAAAAGTATAAACAAATAAAGGCAAAAATCTAGAAAACTAACTAAAACAAAAGGCAAGTTCAAGAGTATTTACTGATTTTCTTTCCAATATTCTTTTTCAGTTTGATTTTCCCTGGTGTGAGGTTGGCTGCAGACAGTCAGTTTAGTGATTTTCTGGATGGACTTGGTCCTGCCCAGCTTGTAGGGCGACAGACATTGGCAACACCATCAATGGGTAAGCATTTGAGTCCTATAAATATAATATGCTGAGTCTGGTTATTAGAATATAGAAATTAAACAGATTCTAATTCTTTAAGTAAGGATTTTCCATATGATTTTGAACAACTTAGTTAAGTCCAGAATTATATTCTGAGCCAAAGTTGAACATAGTTGTGGGTTTTCAAAAGGATATTCAAAAGTAGAAAGATGTCTTGAAAAATTCAATCTTTATGTGTTGTTCAGTATTGCATCTTTGAAATGTGGCTATGAGACCTATTCTTTCTCTGAATTACCTGGATAGTACTGAACAAAAATGAGAATTAAGTAGTTGTTATTATCATGCCCACAAATTCTGTAGATTCAGAAGCACTTTTTCAGACCTTTTCATAAACTAGAGCAAGAATGAAATGGTTCTAAGCAGTTTTACAGAGCTGCTTTGTAGTAATACCCTTCCTGCCTTTATGTCTCTGAAATTCTTAAAAAAGAAAGAGCAATGGAAAAGGGAGGTGAGATGTTATTGCAGGGTTTTTTCATTGTTTTATTACATAAGTAGCAGTGAAGATAATAGGTATTCAATTGCCAAGTAGTATTCAACTCTGGATTGTACTTACAGGCAGAATTCAGAAGAGAGAAGTTGTCAAATATTCATTCTAGAATTTGTTTGTTTGTTTTCTAGGAGATATACAGGTAGGAATGATGGACAAGAAAGGACAGTTGGAAGTAGAAATTATCCGAGCCCGTGGCCTTGTTGTAAAACCAGGTTCAAAGACACTGCCAGGTAAGGAAGAAAAAACTTGGCACAATGAATATTGTTCTACTGCAAAAAAAAAAAAAAAAAAAAAGAATTCAAGAAAATTTTCCAACTTCTGAGGCTTTACAATTCAACTTTGGTGCCTTTTTTTAGCAAACTCTTGTGTCAGCAAATTACAATACAGTTCATTGAAACAGAGAAACAGACTGAAATGGTGTAAAAGCATGGAGTGCATACAAAAATAATTTTCAACAGTACTTCAGGAGAAAAAAAGTAGGCTGTTCTCTGTGCTACCAGAAGGCACAGAAGTATTTGAGAAATTGCAAATGTAGTCTTGGGAATTAGAATTCCAGTACCTAAAGGGGGACCTACAAGGAAGCTGGAATGACACTATCTATCAGTGTGTGTAGTGACTAAAAGAGTGTCCTCTTTTTAGATTAGATATAGGGAAGAAATCTTTTATTATGAGAATGGTGATGCACTGGCACAGGTTGCCCAGAGATGTTGATGCCCCCTCCCTGGAAGTGTTCAAGGTCGGGTTGGAGTGGGGCTTTGAGCAACCTGATCCGGTGGAAGGTGTTCCTGCCTATGGCAGAGGGGTTGAAACTAGGTGTTCTTTAAGGTCTTTTCCAACCCAAACCATTCTGTGGTTCTTCAGAAGTGGGGTGTACACTCAAGAGGTGATATAACAGTCTTAAAGGTGAAGAGGGAATTGACAAGAGGTACCTATTCTGAAAAGTAGACCACTAGGTGATACTTACTCCTTATTTTATAATCTCATGTTCTGTGACATTCTGTGGAAAGGACAGTAGGCAGATATTTTTAGTGAGCTTTTATGCCAAAATAGAAATTGTGTCAGAGTCTTTTCTTCACTAATTTTCACCTTGTAGATTATTTAAATTGTTAACAGTTTGGAGCATTGATCCAAATTTCACCAAAGTCAGTGCAAGTAATTCATTTACTTAACAGGCCTATTTTGCACACTGTACAGTGCAGTCATATATAGGAATACAGGCTGCCCAGGTGATTGTGGAAACCCCCTCCTCAGAGGTGTTCAAGGCCAGGCTGGATGGGGCTGTGAGCAGCCTGGTCCAAAGGGAGATGTTCCTGCTCTATAGCAGGGGTTGGAACTATGTGATCTTAAAGGTCCCTTCCAATCTAAACCATTCTAAGATTCTATGATTCTATGAATATCTGATTTTTCCAGGTGAAAATCTGAACTGTTATTAAAAATAATAATAATAATAATTTTAAAATAGGACATATAAAAAGAAGCAAAGAAAAAAATGAAACAAGAGAAAAGTAAAGAAAATGCAGAGATTATTTGCATGTTAAATGTTACTATTGCTTGTGGAGATCTGTTCAAACAAGTTATATATCCAGGCAAAATTTAGCATACTTTGATAGAATATTGCATCTATTATGGAAAAACCTGAACTTATTTTTTTTCCCTTGTCAGCACCATATGTAAAGGTGTATCTATTAGAAAATGGAGTCTGCATAGCCAAAAAGAAAACAAAGGTAGCAAGAAAAACGCTGGAACCGCTTTATCAGCAACTTCTATCATTTGAAGAAAGTCCCCAAGGAAAAGTTTTACAGGTAATTTGCATTGCTGTTCTTAATCTGAGAACAGCTCTTGTTCAGTTCTCACTGAGAAATTCACAAACATCTTTCATGCTTCATTTGGCAATTTTACTATTTCAAAGCTTTGTTGAGTACAGAAATACCAGAGTAACACCTACTGATGATTAGCAAGTAGGAAGTGCTAGGGAAAAGCTAGCTATAGATTATTTTATCTTTACTACATGTGCTTCTTATCTCAGTGGGCTTTCTTTGGTATTATGGATAACTACTCAGTTACTTCCCAACTCATCTCTGTCACTGTATTTTGGCAATATGTGCTGAACTAACCTGTATCAGCAGTGGAATAGCTCAATCCTTACTATATATAATTAAATAAAAGGAAGCATTTGAAGGATCAAGTAAGTTCTTGACATTGTTACTGATTTGTTTCTGTTTTGGTGTATTTCCTTTGCTAACAGATAATCGTTTGGGGAGACTATGGACGTATGGATCACAAATCCTTTATGGGAGTGGCACAGATACTTTTAGATGAACTGGACCTGTCCAACATGGTGATTGGGTGGTTCAAACTCTTCCCTCCTTCTTCCCTAGTAGACCCAACTTTAGCTCCTCTCACCAGAAGAGCTTCCCAATCATCTCTTGAAAGTTCAACAGGACCTTCGTATGCTCGCTCATAGCAGCTGTGAAACTGTTGTCATAGCAACCAGCGTTACAAAAAAAATACATAAATTACAGGTCGCAAACCCTGGTAACACTGCATGCTTAATGTTGTGTCTTCTGAGCCTGTTTCTAGGGCTACAACGCGATCCTGTGTTCTCAAGGAAGTTGCACACATTGTGCCCTACAGAAGGCCCTCAGGTGAAGGACTGAAGTCATGAAGAACTGATAGGTTTGGAGTTCAGGGACACTCAGTTTTGGTCCAATCTGAAGCCATGGACTAAACTAAAAGAATCAATCTGTTTCATGCAACAAAAGTCCTTTTCGATGGCATATCTATTTTGTTGCTCCTGTTTCTTTATCTGCCCTCCCCTCCTAAAGCTTGGTTATGCCACAGAAATGGAGTTACCCTCCCGTGAAGCCATGTTACAAGTTGGTGAAATTGCAGACATCGTTGGAAGAAAAGAGGAATGTAAAGGATGCTGGAAAAAGTCAGCTGTCATTCGAAACAGTTACTTGAGATCTGAAAACTCTTCACATCAGAAAGGTTCAAGACTTAAAGTGGCGGGCTTCAAACATCCAGCTATAGATGCAGTGAAACCCCAGATACAGTGGACTTATGACAAATAAAATTCTGTGGATATACTGTACTGTATGAAATTAAACAAGCAACTTTTTTGCATGGACACAGATTTAGCTGAACACTTAAATTATTTTCTTGGGGCTGCAACTTGCAAAAAAAAAAAAATCAAAAGAATAAATCAGCCATTTTCAACAGTTTATATTATTTTTAAAAATAAATTTCACTAGTGCATGGTTTTAAAGGGAAGAGAATGCAACAGGGTGATACAAAGACACACCACGTTTATCATTCTTTAAACCAGTCATGGTCTGTATTTTTGCAGACGTATATTAAAAATAAAAAAATAATTTCTAGCAAATATTTAAAATTCTGTTTATGTGACAAGAAATAAGTGTAATATATTCAATTTATTTAAATGTAAAAGGTACAAGCCTTGTAAAGTTCAACATAATGTGCAAATTGTACACTTCTTTTACCTCCTCCTTTCTCTCCTTCCAGTCTCCCTCCTTCCTTTCGCTCTTTTCCCCCTCCACCTCTCAGGATGATCATCATATTCCAAAATGGCTCCCTTTTGACTTACTTACTACTCTCTTACGCCCCATATTTGGTTGAGGATTGCAGATTGTTCTGCATTTCTG
Source organism: Coturnix japonica (assembly GCF_054131305.1). Lineage (NCBI taxonomy): Eukaryota > Metazoa > Chordata > Aves > Galliformes > Phasianidae > Coturnix > Coturnix japonica. Next base: position 17,664,824 of record NC_140664.1, on the reverse strand, counting down.
AATTATTTGAGAAAAAAAAATATTGTTTAAGAACTTTTTTTCAAGCATGTTGAAAAGGATTTTGCAACATGGCTTGGGAGTACATTAATGTAATTCAGCATGTATTTGATAAAAAAAAAAAAGAAAAAAGATATTTGAACTTTTTGCAATTTATTGTACAGTGCATGGTAACTTATTTTCATTTTTTTTCTCACCTTCAAATTGGATTCTACAGCAAAATACTGGATTCATGTGGCCATTGTAAGATGTCTTCAATAAATTTCTTTTCAGCACCAGCATCATTCATTCAAGGATTGAAGTATCATTTCTTGAAGGTTTTGGAAAGAGGAAAAAATGAAATAAATCATTGATTTTTAGGAGATAAATCTAAACGGTTTTATTTGCACTAAACCAAATCAATTGCTACAATCTTGAGATTATAAAAGTAGCAAAGATTATGAGTTCTTGCAGTTCTGCTGTCAAGTTCAGTTTTCATAAACTACATTTGTGTTGGCAAAGAGATCGTTAGGTAATACTGGTCTGAAAATGTCAGTCTTTGGTTCGTAAATAGCCTTAAAGAAAGCTTATGGGTACCTCTCAGGCAGTTATTTGACACCATTACCAGAACCCTCGTTGCAGTCAACGGATCTCCAAAGTCCTGTTTTTTGTAGCAGACACAGTAACTGCCATTGGGTGGTGCTGCAAGTTCGAGCTTCTCATTAAATTACATGATTTAAAGGGAATGTAACTGGCGAACATTTAATAATAAAATGTCCCTTTAGTGTTTTTTTTTTTTTTCTGGGTCTTTGTATGCCTTTATTACCTACTTAAGGTTTAATATTGAAACCTTGCAATAACTTTTGAAGTACACCTTGCATTTACCGTTCAAGCCACAGAGAATTATTCTGATTTTATTTGAAAAATCTATTCACGTTTCCCATTGAGAAATCGTACGTGCCTCATTAGAGGGCAAAAGTAATAACAGTATCACTTAAATGGCCTTTTACTTTGTGCAATATCATATAAATGGAGAGATTGTGTCTTGTCTTCAGAGTTTATATAACGGGTCGTTGTTAAGTTAATGATCAGACTGGTAAAATTATATTTATTGGAATGATTTAGACACCTGTCTACCAGCAGCAAACCAATGCTATCGTCATGCGGTCTACGATATTCCCTAGAGTAAAAGAAAAACGCATCACCATTCTCCTGATCCTGTGAGATGTGCGCACACATCGCTGTGTTCATTGCCCTATACTGATTATTCCCAGTTTTACAGTCGAGGACGCGGTGCATGGAAGGTCTGTACATACTTTGTCATTATGCAGTATTTATTTAAAAAAAGAAAAAGGAAATAAATAAAAAAAATTTTTTTCTTTTTTTTTTTTGTTTGTTTTTTGTTTTTTAATTGTCACACATCTGCAACTCTACTTATGGTTTAGTCATGTAAATAGCACTATTCCAGTGATCACTGCTGTCTTGTACATACTATGTTTTAAAAAGTTAAAAGGAATTACAGTTGGGGAAAACAAAAAAAAAAAGGGCAGATTAGGCCTGTAATGAACACCAACTAATGTAAATCAAACTCATTCTGGTGATGGTATTTAACACTTTAAATAAAACATTTTCTTTACAGAACTTGTGTGCAGCGCTTTGGTTCTTTTCTGTCTGTGACAGACATTATAAGCTGTCAGACCCCATAAGCTGTCAGACCCCATAAGCTGTCAGGCTCTGGCTGTGAGGCTGTGCTCTTACTTTGGTGTCACCAGGATGCTAAAGGCTGTGCCCATCCCTGTGCCTTCATTTCTTTGAGACAATTCCATGATGTGGCTTCCTGCTTCCCTCATCAACTCCTCCACCCAATTTCACAGAATCACAGAATTATAGGGGCTGAAGGGGACCTCTAGAGGTCATTGCAGTCCAACCTCCTGAGCTCTAGATATCATGGAGTCCAACCCCCTGCTACAGCAGTTCCTCGCAGCAGGTCGCACAGGTATGTGTCCAGAAAGGTCTTGAATATCTCCAGAGAAGGAGACACTGGGCATCCTGTTTCAGTGCTCCACTCTGAAAGTGCTAACGAACAGACATTCAGAACTGTGTAACATTAAAACATAAACATTTTTATATAAAAGAGTATATTTATGTATATTTTAAGTATAAACTTTGTCTAGTAAAGTTTTATCATGACACAAAAGTTGGTAAAGCATTGGTTTTCACAGCTTCCTTGCAAAGAGGTAGTTCCATGGGGGATGCTGGAGCAGTTCACATTTGTTCCTTCAGCTCCTACATCAGATTAAGGCTTCCCTCACTGTCACTCAGGCAGCAAAAGGCAGACACAGAATTAAAGGTCTCAGATTAATCTTCCAAGTGTTCCTACCTCTCTGTTCCCTCCTTGGTAAGCATCTTCAATGAGCTTTATCAATAATGAACCTCTACGAGACAAAGAAGACACGCATTTTCCCATACAAAAAAGGCCCACTTTCAGGACAGATTCATGGATGTTGGCTCCAGCCAGCAAAAAAAGAAAGCTTTATGCTACTAAGGCCAAGGATAAATCAACTATCTGGAATTACTGGCTTCATACCTGCCTATTTTAGATGTCTCATTTAGAATGGAATGAACGACTCTGGGGAGATCAATTTCTCTCCCTCTCTTCCCATTGACTACAAAGGCAGAAAGAGCAATGACTTCCCTGAGCTGAATGGCTAATTTCATAGCAGTTGCACTTAGGAGAAGCAGACTGGTCTTGACGGCCAGATATAGCAGCAAAGACTCAGAGGTCCTTCATAAGCAAGCTCTATCTGAACTGCCTGTGGAATGATCAGGTCTGAGGGCAGCAGGCAGCTGATGACAGGTGAGGGAGGAAATGGTTGGGAATCAATTATTTGGCACTGACACACCTCACTGTCAGGTCACCACTCAGCCCAGCACCAGTGAGGAAGAGGAGCCCACCCTGAGTAATTAAACCGTAGAGCCAAAGGACACAAATGCCCAAAATATATTGCAGTTGGACTTGATCTTAAAGGCCTTTTCCAACCTGAGCAATTCTATATTTGACATGAGGTCACAGAGAAACAAAAGAGCATTATAACTCAGCAGAAAGCGCATGGCACAGGACCAAGGAAAACACTGTCTTAAGTGCCTGCCCTCTGTGACCGTTCCTGCAACCAAGAACAGTTTAAGTACCATCCAAACTGCACTGTGAGATTCAAAATGCACTGTGTTCATTCAGTGTTGAACTGATGTTGGCACGGAAGCAAATGGATAGATGGTGCTGGATGCTATTAGATTTATATACGTGGATGTTTAGGATATCTCAGCAGTGGGAGTGGGACTGGTACCAGTAGGCTGTGTCTCTGGGATGGATTGTTTCTCCAAGCAATTGTTAGTGTGGCTGGTGTGAGAGGTGTTAGTCCTCTCTAACTGCAGTTGTGGTTTGAGAACAATTAGTGGTTTAGAGATGAGCTTCATCTTAAAGTAACAGTACTCACTGAAGTGAAAACAAAACAAAATGCCAACTCTTACTAGGCCAAAACTCAACAAACCATCCCGCTATGCAAATAGAGCATCCAGCACATGAACAAAAAGGCCAGTATTGTGTTTGCCAGTGAATGTCAACCTAGTTTGAGTAAGAATAGCTACCAAAGTCACTACCCTCTTAAAGAGAATCAAAAGCAGATTTAGGGAAGAGCGAGGGATGAACTAGGATTGTGAAATTATCAGTATAACAATGGGGAAGATATTTTATTGATCCCCTGGCTTGTGTTTGGTTAATTAGCATTCAGCTGCAGCACTTCTGAATAGTGGCAGGCAGCTGCCCTGAAGATGGGGGAAAGAGTTGATTATCACAGGCCCCAGAGCAGTGAGAGTGCTACTGCATGGGAAGCAACTGGGTTAATAAGCCTGGTGACATTTCAGGTTCCTTCTTATGGCCTATAACACACTGGCAAGGACCCAAAGACAAAGATTTTTCTTGGGAACAGGTTGCCCAAGGAGGCTGTGGATGCCACATCCCTGGAGGCATTCAAAACAAAGCTGGGATGTGGCTCTGGGCAGCCTGGTTTGTTGGTTGACAACCCTGCACAAAGCAGGGAGTTGAAACTAGATGATCATTGTAGTCCTTTTCAACCCAGGCCATGCTTTGATTCTATGATGATTCTATGAAAATGAGCATGAGAATCTCCACTTAAGACTACTAATTACTGTGAGATATGTCTGTCCATTTCTAACCCAGGACTTCGTGTCCTGAGAGATCAGTAAAATTCACAATATCTGTAAATAAATTGGGTAACTAAAAACTTATTTTTGTCTAGAAATTGTATTAGTTTTTTTAACCTGTTTACCTTCTTTGCTTTCTTCAGGGTGATCCACAAACTGAGAGCAAGTCCAATCTGCCTCAGCATGACCTTTCCACATTTAATATATGTCTGATTTATACTTAAAATGTGAGTAGATGCCTTCGGTAACAGATTCAGAATAATCTGGCATATAGTTTTCTCTCTTCCTCCCTCAGCAGCTTTGCGTTCCTAATCAGTGTTGATTAACAAACTTAACTGTGACAGCTGGGTGTCAATGCAGTTCAGCAAGCCACACATACAGCCTCAGATGGATACTCAGGCTGTCTTTAGGCATCTAATTTAGGTGAAATTCAGAGGGCCAAAATTAAGAGTCTATTTAATTGTATTCAGTGGAAAGAGACAGCAGGCCCTCCAGGGTATTTCTAATTTGAGATCCTCTGGAAAGTCATTTTTGAGCACCTTTTACCATCAGCTACATAGGAGGCCCAAGGCAATTCTGCTACCAAGGCAGGCCATGCAAATAGTTCCTGAAATCACAGTGCTGCCCTTTGGATAAGACATAAAGGAAGAAAAATCAGAGCTTATTTTATTCTGCACTGACTGCTCCCAGAAATCATTTGGGAAAAATCTCTCTTCTAAGACCTGAATGACAGTTTAAATGCAATGATGGCAAAAATGTAAAGAAGGAGAAAGGTTACCCACTGATGCTAATCCCTCCACCAAAGTACCCCATCACCCTCTCATGCTAACCTCAGAATCATAGAATGGTCTGGATTGAAAAGATCATCTAGTTTCTACCCCCTGCCACAAGTAGGGTTGCCAAACACTAGACTAGGCTGCTCAGAGACGCATCAAGGCTGGAACTTCAGTCTAACATTGAAGCAGGCCTTGACCATGGTGACAGACCATGGCATCAGTTTGGACTTATTTCTGCTTTCAAACAGCAACTTGAGTTCCTGAGGACAAACCAAATGTCACCTGCTGTTGAAGCCCTATGACAGCATCATCCCAATGTCCCTGCCTCACTACAGCCTCTGGACCTCATTCAGTTAGGTCACATCTGCCAGTCTGTGGGCACAGCATGGCTGTTTAGTCTTCTCCAGACTCATTTACTGCTTCCTCTCCCTTTCTTCCTCAAATAAAATTGCCTTGACCAAGCTACTGGGAATAAGCATTGATTCATGCTACTCTCAAAGCATTGCCTTGGAGAGTGCTGTCTGGCACAAGTTAAAAGCACATGAGGCTTTACCATTGGTGGCACAGTTCATATAGTATTAGCCAGGGCTTTAGGGTATGGCCTGGCATTCCTGCCTGAGAGCCCGTAAACTTGGTAATACAGAACTAGATAGGAACTCAAGTGGATGATCAAAGGATAGATCAGTCCTTTTCAAGTTGGGAATATGTTGCCAAATATTTAAGGCTGTTCTTTATTCATGTGGCCTTAAATAAATACTTAAATAAATGCATGAACTGTTAAGGAATAAAGGTTGAATTCAGGAACAAAAAGCTGTTGTAACACAGCCAGGTTCCTCAGCAGTGCATGCAAAACTGGAAATTTTGGCCCTTAAAATAAGAGGGCCATTTCTTGCCTGCCCAGGGAGAACCTAGGCATTACATGGAGTTAAATGAAATGTTGGGGAGATGTTGAAGAGCCACAGTGTATTGCTGCCAGCACAGAAGATATGAGAGGTATAGATGCTGGAGGGAGTTATAGAAAGTACAACCACGTGCATCCTGCATATATGCTGGAGGGGGTTATAGAAAGTGCAACCACGTGCATCCTGCATATATGCACACACACAGCCACCTACCAGAGGGATAGGAACCAACCAGCTTGCTGAAGAGCTGCTTCAGGAGCAATAAGCAGTAGGACCGTGGCCATTTTTAGCTTTCCCAGAAGTTTGTAGTTCTGGACAAATCTTTATCTTACTTAAGTTGGTCTTTTGTGGATGAGTTCGTAAAAAGAGAAGAGACTTGAGATTGATTGATCGCAAAAGGAACGGCATGAATGAATCAAGCAAATTATTTAAAGCCTAAGGATAAATTAGAGTCATAATTACAAAAAAGAAACAAAAAAACCCCAAACTACTAAGTGATTTAATTCATATATCTCCATCCCTTGGCCAAGTGTTGTCTATTCTAGTTGAGCACCTGTCATTTTCTTTCCATAAGCATTTCAATAGTTAAAATGAATAAATCAACATGCAAGTGTTTGTTCTTTGGTCATTTTATTTTTGTGTTTGCTTTGTTTTGTTTTCCTGCTAAAAGCTGTCATTGACCTAGATAAAATAAATGCCCCTAAGTAATTTATGGAAGGGGTATAATTACCTGTGTTTCAGAGCTGAAGCTGATTTCCAAGCATCAGACAGAAGCATATGCTCTTCTGGCAAGTTGAATTATCCTGCTCTGTTCTTCCAAGGAAATCACAATCTTTCATTTGAAGCATTTAGCTGGAGTACAATCAAACCCAGGTGGAGTGAGAGGTTGTGATCCAACACAGTGACTCCCATGGTCCCCCTGGCTGGTCTTAATCTTACTGCATGTTTTCAGTCTGTAAGGATGCCAAATAACAGTGAAAAGAAATTTTATAAAGATCATGTTTATGAGTCTGTAATGGACACACTCTCTTTCTCCAATTTCTTTCTTTCTCCAGTTCCCTTAAGCCCTAATGTATTGTTGGGTTGGATTTTTTTATTATTATTGTTGTTGTTGTTATTTGATTTATTTTTTAACTATCCTGTTATTTACTGACTACATGTTACTATTCATGCAGCTTGAGTTGTTCAAGACAAATTCTTCTCTGGAAAAATGCAATAAAATATATGTACATACAGCGTTGTTTTGGGAAGAGGCCAAGAAGAAAAAGGCAAATTGGAAGGAAAAAGCTCCCAATTCATGCAGAAAAGAAAGTTAAGGGATAAGTGCCTGCCTTGCAAGGCCTCACAATGGGCCATTGTCAAATTAAGCAAAATCTCATATATCATCCCCCCTGGAAATGAACAAACTGAATGTGTTTTAGGACGAGCTATTAACCAAAGCTCTGCATGGGGAGAAGCAAACTGGAGGAAGCTGTGATGCAAACATCTCCCACTATGCCCTTACTGGAACTTTCTTTTATTGGTAGATTTCATCTCCAGTAAGTTTACTGTGAATGTGAAACTCAGAATCTCCACAGGTGACAGGCATGGTTGAGTTAGATGGTGATCAGCATGTAGCCAGGGCTGTGTTTGTCATCAGCGTTTTTCATGTCTCAGTGAACATTAAAATGAAAGCATCAAAAGTGAATAATTAATTGCCAATGAGGAGGAGCTGGAAAGACTCTTAGGCTCTTGAGTGACATGAAGGCACCAGAAGCTGTAGGACAAGACCTGTCCTCTAATTATTTTCCATCATCACTGACTATGTCAGTGCATCCATTTTGGTGCAGTATCTGAGAAGAGCCCTCTGCCAGAGTTTCCACTCCCCTGAAAGACTGAGACTCCACAGGGAGAGCAAATAAACTACCCACTGATATCCCACAGATACCGAGGCACATTAAATCCCTCTGATGGTTGTTCCTGTAGGAAGAATTGTTCCATGTTTTACACAGGACAGATTCTGTGGTTGTTGATCCCCATTAGATATTGGCTCTCTTCTTGCCTTAACACAAGGCTCTGTTCACCACTGCATCAGTTACATAAATGCCTAATTTAGGGTTATCCATTCTTCATATACTACAGCAGCAAATTTACCATCACCTCTTGCTCCCTGCACTGTTTCTCTGCCTTCACCTCAGAGTCACCTTCCTCCTGCTGAAGTCTGAAGGTACTCTACTGTCTAGCAGGTTTTTAGGTGCCAGACTCATCTCTCCTAATTTCAGTAGTCTGCCAGGTGGACACATGAACCTGAGTATTCTGCTTTCCCCTTACAGACAGTGGAAACTGTACTTTGTACTCAGTCAATCTGGTATTTTAGATGTCTCCTTTAAAATGGGAACAGATCATAGCTTAGCTGTACCTATTCTTGTAGCTGTCTATGAAGGGAATAGCTCAGACGCACATCTAGTCAGCTGAATCCCAATAAGTTAGACTTTCAATTGACTTAAATGGACTTTGAGGCCTCCTGTGTGGCTCTAGTACAGAAGCACATCTTTAGCTGTGCAGAATGGCAGGATAGCTGCTGCAGGATAGCAGGCAAAATACTTTGTAACCTGATTTTATTTTGACACAAATGTCTGATGGGCTTCCAGTTTGGAAGAAAATACCCAATGCAATCAGTAAATATGGAGGACACTTGAAAATGAAGCAAAACTCCGAAGTGTCACCCAACCCAGAGAAATGATAAAGAATGTCATTTCAGTTAAGATCTTTACCTTTTGAAGTCAGTTCCAGTAATACCAGTAGGATGTCGACCTGTGGAAGGTGTGGATACAGGCTAAAATGGCACGTCTGGTGCTGGGACGATATGGGGCTGTGCAGAATGCTGTGCTAATTTAGGTCTGGTTATATAAGAACTGCAGTAATCACTGCTGCCCCAGCAGGATGAGACAGACTTTAATAGATTGGTTTTGTAACACAAACTCCAGCCTAAAACAGCATGTATACCATCATTTAAGAACACATCATAAGAAAACTTCCTTTGAGTCCTATGGACACCAAGAGGCCAGCCAAGAGCAAGGAAGTGACAACACTGCACTACCATGCAGAACGGGCTAGAGGAGGCCTAGGTACACCCATGCCTTTTCACATTCATTTATTTTCCTCTGTAGTCAGAGGAAGTGGTCATGGCATCCAAATCATGTTTGTGCAGACATGTTAGTGAACAACATACTGTTCCTTGGAGAGTGGATTTGTGAGGGTGTATTTGTACTACTACTTATTCAGCTTAATTTCAGCAGCTTTAGAGATTATGCCATTTGGTTTCTACCTGTGCTTCTTGTCTGGCCTTCTTCTGGCTCTGCTATTAACCTTCAGCTGAACTATTAATTGACTTGTAACTTATCTTGAACTACAGTTTATAGAAAAGATGTTGCATAAGGAAGAAACTGGAACTTGCAAGTTAGCCTCCATGGTTTCAGCATAAATACACACAGAAAGAAAACAACAACCCAGGAGCTGCACTATCTTTTTGAAAGCAATTTGCTGTTTCAACCTGAGGAGGCACCCTGGAGATGACGGTCTTGGATCTTTATATCATCCAAGTCAACAAAATTCCTTTTGACTGATGCAATTAAAACTTCGCCCTGTGGATTTCTGTTCATTGACTTTTAAGGATTTGTCACTTATGAATGGAAAAGAAATATGCAGAAGTTGGATTTTATTTATTTATTTTTTTAATGTAGTGGTGACTGTATATGAACAACACAGAAAGCCAGTTTCTTGAATGTTTTCCCTCTAGTAAAACTCATTTCTGTTAAAGCTTATCTTCAGGTTTTAACAGAGAAAGGTGAGCAGGGCTGTTCATCCACACAATCTGGATGAACAGAGGATGCACCACACTCAGCAATGGTGTAGCATCCCATTGCTGGCTCCAATCCAGAGTTCAAAGAGCAGCCTTTATTTACATGTGCTTTTGTTTAGGGCAAAGCACAGTAAAATACTTCCATAAAAGTTTTATTACCTGCTATTAAAGCACTGTTGACAACAGCTGTTGAGTGTGATATATTCTGTAGGAGAAAACACTGGATTTCTCCAGAATTTAATGAAGGTAAATAAAGTGGTGCACTGAAAGAGGCAGCTGGCTGAGGATGAGGCCACCACAGCAGCAGTCACTGAGGGTGGCTGACAGGAAGGATATCCCTGTCATAGGGTCCGAACTCCGGGTCACCCAGGGACCTCCAGAGCCTCAGAAACAGAAGGGAAATAAAAAGCTTGGGTTTGCCACCCTGTGCACCGAAAGGGGGCAGGAAATGAAGATGTAGAAGGATATATCTCTGCTAAAGCCTCCCATTGCCTGTGTTAAAAGGTTTGGTTCCCACAGTAAATTCCCATTTTTATTGCTTATTGAACATTTTTGCTTTCCATGGCCCAGGAAAGGGAAAAGAAAGTCTTTTCAGCACAGTTTGTTCCCTGTTAATTGGATCTGTGGGCTCTTCTTGCCCATGGAGAATTTGTTTAGGTTCTCTTTTTCATCCTTACAGCAACAGGATTAATACTAAAGGATTAATTTATTCCACTGCAGGTCACAGCATATTTGGAGGTTCTGTTAAGTGGTTCATCTTGTTCACACAGAAAGCTAAATCCTAATGGGTCTACAAACCACTGATGTTAAGATGGTGCTGTTGTTTCACGACATCGACCTCTGCTAACTGCAACAACCAGTTTCACTTCTCAATGATGTATCTGTGAATCTATGAGGTGGGAGTGATTATGTGTCACACATCCAGCGCTGGAAAGGATTTCGCCTCTGGTCTTAATGTCCCACAGGTATAGAGGTCAAAAACCTGAGAAATGAAGCGATGGTATGGACATTCAGTTTGTGACAGTATCAACATTTTTCAGACTGGTAACAATCCAGTCTGTAACATCAGTGGCTGCTTGACCTCAATGGCCTCAAAGCTTTGGTCAGGAGGCAGATGCCAACTTGTGACTTTCAACAGTGAAAATTTCAACAAACACATATTTTTCTGATTGTGTTGAGGGTTTTGTCCCCTTTTCATCTTGTTTAGATGAATAAAACTGATTTCAGAAACTCTTCTTATCAAGCTCTCTCAGCAAACAGTGAACTGAATTTCCCAGATACAAAGTTAGGGCTGGCTCTGTTGCCTTGGGCAATAAAGCCTTCCCTTTATCCACTGATGCGGTACTAATGAAAGCATCTCCACATTGCCTCTGGATGCTGCTAGACTGTAAAACCACTTGCACTAAAACCTTGGCTCCAGACCTCACCGTGGAAATACAATGGAAATCAGTAGGACTGCTTGTGGCTACTGGGGCAAAAAGGAGGAATGTGATGTATTCATGAATTGTTAGGGCTAAGACATGAAACATGAGATTTCTGAGTACTGTACAGAGGCCATTTAAAATATTGCCCATTTGCTTTCATATTGTCATAAATATCTTTTATAATGTTAATAAAATTAATAGTAAGTCAGAATGCACAGGCATTCAGTGAAGGAACCAAAACACTGTGCCAGGAGGAAGGGATAACAGCTTTCTTTTTCTGTTAATAGGGACCAGCCATGAAAACAAAAAATGCCATAAGGCGAAATGGAGGAAGATTAGGAAAATGGTTCCTCCAAACCATAGCTCTGAGAAGCTTAAACTGTGGTTTATCTCCCACAGCCACATCTCATGTAACGGGTGTCTGGCAGAGGGAAAGCCTGTTAGCAGCCTCCCCAGGGCTGGCTCTGTGACAGTGGCGATGGCTGCTGGCATTCAGAAGGCTCTGTGGCAAGGCTGGGAGCTCTCCATCATTTTGCTGGGGAGGTTTCTTTGTAGCACAGAGCTTGCAATAGTGAGTATTACGTATTTGCATAACAAAAATAAAGGAATTTAGTAGCTGAATGCATGATATCCTGGTTTTAATAGGAAGGAAAACCACAGTTATGTAGTGTAGCCGAACATGTTCTGCAGGCAGACCAAAAATGTTAAGACTGCCTCTCTGAGCCAGCTATTGTGTTTTAAAGCAAGGAGATCAAGATTTATAATCTCTCCCCAGTCTTTGAAAGCTTCTCTTCCTGCAATGCCAGGGTCAGATGAAATGTAACACTTCCATAACTGGTGTTTCTCCACAGACCATCTGAAACCAAGCCTGTGTCACTGCAATGTTTCTCATACCCTGTCTTTGACTCATCCTAGACTGATCTGTATCTTCCACCAGAGTAGTCATAGCTATCAGCGGAGACATTTTTTCAGTTCCTCTAATTATGTTATTTGACAGACATAACAATTAAGGAATCATTAACAGATAAATGCCACTCAAGGTTGTGCTCTGAACTTACTTCAACTTTTACTGTGGTATTTTTTATGTTTACACGAAGAACAATGCTATACAGACCTTACTGAGTTCCCTTTAAGTTAGAGTTAAGTCTGTCTTACAAGAGTGGAAAATCAGCTCAGAAGAGGTTTAAATAAATATCTGAGCTGAGAGTTGAGGAAAGGAATGGCAAAAAGAGCACATATGAGCAATCTGTCTATTCCCTTCTGTGTATTTTGGTATCAGGAAAAGATAAATCTCCATATTCAGACTTCCTCTTCATGTGACCCTTTGGAACAATCATTCATACCTACTATTCAGTGCTTGGCTGCAGCAGCTCATATGTGCCTTTTCACAATAGAACCTTGGTGCAGACCCACTCTTAGCCTTAGTTAGCTGCACCTACAGATACAAAATCCTCCATTTTGCAACCTCTGACAGTTATCTTGACTGATCACAGGTGGTCAGTCATGTTCCAGTGAGTAAAGTTGCATTGATATCTGGGTATTAGTCAGCCATACTCGCACCCTACCTGAATCCACAAAGTGATGCTCTATGCATTGCCAGAACGGCACGAACCAGGAAGCATTATCAGAATGTATTACCCATTTTGTTATGTCTTCTTTGTTCTGCATATAACAATCAGATACTCAATGTCCGGAGAGAAGCACCAGCTCAGGGCACTGCTACACAGTTGTGGGTATGCGTGCTTGAGGCACTACTTTGACAAATCCTAGTTACTACAGCCTATCTACTTAATCATTCCCATTCACAGCTTCAGCCTCAAAACACACACAATTGCTTGTTCTGTTCTTTGTAGTAACATACACATACACATCTGTAGGTCCTATGGCTAAAAGCAAAGTCTAGAGAGCAGATGGCCCACAGCTGCATCACTACATAATGTTTTCATCCATCCTCCTGAGCTGAACTATGCCTGTTCAAGAAGGGTGCCTAAGCAGGCAGATGATAGCAGGGAAACTTGGAGCTGCAGAGTAGGAAAGCAGTACCATCACAGTAGGACATAGCATTTTCCCATCAAGGATCAGAGCACCAGTGGAAAACAACTCATGTCATCTGCCTGGACTTCTGCACAGCTATTGACATGGTCCCACACCACATTCTTTTCTCTAAATCAGAGAGCTATGGATTTGTAGGGTGGACTATTTGGTGAATAAAGCATTGTTTGGGTGATTGTATCCAGAGAGATGTGGTCAGCAGCTCTATGTTCAGGTGTAAGCTGTTTGTGAGTAGTATTCCCCCAGGGGTCCATCTTGAAACCAGTGCTCTTCAACATCTTTATCAGTGACCTAAGTAGTAGGATTCAGTGCACTTTCAGCAGGTTTGCTAAAAAAGTGGGTCAATTTGAAACTAACGAGAAAAGAAGGCTCCAGGGAGACCTCACTGTGACCTTTCTGTACTTAAAGAAAGCTTATAAACAGGAGGGAGAGTGACTATTTACATGGGCATAGACTGATGAGACAAAGGGGGGAATGGTTTTAAATTAAAAGGGAGGAGATTTAGATTATATATTAGAGTTTTTTTACTCAGTGGGTAGTAAGACACTGTCACAGGCTGTTCAGTGAAGCCGTGGTTGCTCCATTCCTGGAGGCATTTAAGGCCAGGTTGGATGGGGCCCCGACCTGGAAGATGGTTGGAATTGGATAGGATTTAAGGTCCCTTCCAACCCAAGGCGTTCTGTGATTCTATGATTTTATCATTTGCTTGCATGTGAAGAGGACAACGTTCTCAAGGAGTTGTTAGTAGTTACTGCTGAGCAACTTCACTTATGTCTTACTGATTTATACTGATTTGCTGTGCCTCACACGTAAGAAACAAGAATCTAAGCACGTTAGTGAGCTCTGCTAAAAGTTAGGCCTAACATTAGTATCGTCTTCTATACTGCGTCCACATGGGAAATTTGTTGATTATAATAGACTTAGGATTAGGTAGTGTGAAAAAGAAATTCACACTGAATTTAGAAACAGTTGTGCAAGATCCACTGATTCTGTTGATATTTGCTCTGATAGAGAGTGATGGATTCTGTGCTAGGGGCCAAAGAAATTAAAAATCCATTACAGTCCTCAGCCAGTTTGTCAATTGCATGCCATGAATTTTGCCCTCACTCAGACAAGACCTGAAACAGAAACAAGACACATCAGCTCTGGCTCTGATGTGACATCACAGCAAACACAACTTGCTGCCCTTAGTGGCTTAGAAGTCACTTTTGGGTCATTTGCAACTGGCTGCTGTTATCATCTGCAGTCATTGCGCATTCCGCAGCTTGTCATTACAGCTTTGTTTGTGTGTGTGCAAAGAACTGAAGGGGAATGCCATTGTTGGGGCCTTTGCCTGGCCATGAGATTTCACAATGCTTGGTGGTTCGTACATATTCCAGGCATATAAGCTTCAACTCTCTGCCCTTGGTTTAGTCATTCATGTATCTACAGCTCCAGCAAAATGAGTGCTGTATCGCAAGAACAGTCAGAACTTGAAGGATTTTTCTTCATATTAGTACAAAACATGTATTTGTGGAAGAACTTGTATAGAAAGGCACAGCTTCATTTAGCAATAACCATGTTTGCAATTTATTTGTTAAAAATGCATAGGAAAACTGGAGCTGTTTTGCTTGTTGACATTCCCAGACATCCTAAGGCAGTATTGAAATGAGACAGCAAAGGAGGTGCAAAACATCACAGAAAGTTATAACTTGTCTAAAATAGTGCATTTCAACCTCAGACTTGATATTTGAATTGTAAGTTGAAATATGAAAATAAATGCTTACAGCATCCAAACGTTCTTGCCTCTTCACTGCGGGGATGAAATGCAAGTCATAGGCTATTGTGAAATAGTGTTGGAGTGAGCACATCAAGCACAGGAAGGGAGGAAAAAGAAGAGATGTAGAAATTTTGACTCTGAAGTAACAGGTTTTTCAAAATCTTTCTGTCTTTTCTGGGCACCTGCAGCCCTGTGGCAGTTCTGTGGGACTGTGTTCTTCCCAGCCATGTCCTTTGGATGGGATCCCTGGATGTGTTTAAGAGCCGTTTGGATGTGGTGCTCTGGGATATGATTTAGCAGAGGGTTTTTAGAGTTAGGGTACTATGGTTAGGCTGCGGTTGGACTTGATGATCTCCAAGGTCTTTTCCAACCTGGGTAATTCTATGATTGACTGGCTTACCTCAGTTTCTATAAAAATTGAGCAAGAAAGAAGCCATTCTGAGTTTGTTTTGCCTAGTGGCTGAGTAGAAGGATGCTTTGTTTCAGATCTTGCACTATTTAAGCAATTTAAAGTACCTCTGCAGAGGAAAGAGCCTTTGCGAAAGGACTGGAGAGCAAAGGAGAATCTAGATGCTCTGGTAACCCTGAGGCCTGACCATTACAGCCAAGGCAGAAGGAGGTAGCATCCTAACTACAGGATTTGGACACTGTGTTGTTGTTGTGACACATAATCAGTACACCCCTAAAAGCAGGCCTCCCTTCAGACTCTGCAGAGGTGTGTTTAACCTGCACTTATCCAGTGTCCTATATTTTGCTGTGAAAGCATAGAGACCAAAGGACAGATTCATCTGACCCATGTATTCACTTAGGTTCCCCTTACAGCAGATGGAGGACACAAGCAGCTGTGCCGCATAACCTAATTCTTAGTGCAAGTCACTGTTGTACCCTGCACATTTATACTGTCCATAAAGTGACCTGTGAGTGTCAAGCTCACATGCAAAGATGTGAAGGCAGATGTGAAGTGTCCTGCTCCTATTGCCTCTCAGGACTTGAAGTCAGTACTGGAAGTACTTCTGGGACTGCATAGATATAAAGTCCAACTAATAGCTCCAAGGTGCCATTGCCCTTTTGAATGCTTACTCTTAGTTTTTAGCCCCAGTGTAGATGAAAAATATTTTCATTCACAAGCATAGGCTGGGAGCCAACTGGCTGGGGAGCAGCTTTACAGAGAATGTCCTGGGAGAATGGACAAGGGTTGACTATAAGCCAGCAATGTATAGCAAGGAAGTCAATGTATGCTGGGCTGCATTAGGCAGGACGTTACCATCAGGTCAAGGGAAATGATCTTTTCCCTCTGTTCGACCCTGGTGTGACTCATATGCTCAGGTGGTCCAACAGTGGCACAAGTTAAACAGAGGATGAGGAGTCTCCATCACTGGAGATAATCAAACTGTGACTGCATGTGGCCCTGAGCAACCTGCTGTAGCTGGCTCTACATGAACAAGGGGCTGGACCAGATGCTGTCCAAAGGCATCTGTCAACCTAAGTGCTCTTTGATTCTGTGACTTCTTAAAGATTTCTTTTTTTAATATTTTTCCTTCAAATTGTAGTTGCTGGGAAGCAATAAGCTTTTCTGAATGTCTCAGTGACACAGCAGTAAGATACAACATGCTTCTCTTCCAAGAGTTAGAATAATTCTAAATTTTTTAGACTGTGTTGAATGCTAGGTATATTTTCACCATCTCTTGCTGATGAACAGCTTTATCTGTATTTTAATATATGTGTTTTTCTAGAAATATATTTGGGCACTAAAATTTAGCAAGAGTTCTAAGTAAACACTGAGCAATATCCCTTGCTATTTTTAATGTTTTCCTGTTACAGAGTTTAGTGGTAAAATCACTCAAATTTTTTCAACTTTTAAGGGCAGATTCAGAACAGACTGACACAGTCGGAGCAAAACCATGCTTATATTGCCAGAGTGGCACAAAACCAGTCAAGCCTCACTTGTCTTTTGTACACAAATACCTCATTTCTTTAGCACACAGTTAGGAAGGTCGGTATTTTTTGAGTAGTTCTAGATTCTTGCATCCACATATTCCCAAATCATTTGATAATACGGGAACATTTCCTATAACGTTGAGTCAGACAGGGGATTGAACCTAAGTCCCTTTGCTCTGTTATAGTGTAAAAGTCAGGAGCAGACTTCTCAGTGATTTCAAGGACAACAGAAAATATTGAAAAGTCCTCAAAATGAAGAAGTTTCCAATGGCAGCTGTCAATAATTTATAAAACATTGTCCATCCATGTTGACAATGAGCACATAAATAATCAAGAATACTCTTAAGACATAACATTCTGTGCAACTGTTGTTTCCTCAGATGGTCATATTATGTTACCAAGTCTTGTAGTCTGTTCTGTTGCTAACTCTGCTCTGTGTGTATTAACACAAATGACTACTTCTGTCACCAGTTGGCTAAACTAAATGCAGAGCGAGGAAAACACATTTCTTGAGCTAATGGAAGGAACAAATAGACACAAGAGAGTATATTTACATGTTTCTCCATTGGGATACAAAGTTGAGAATCATTACCAGAAACACAGAAGATGCTGTTCTGGAGTTTTAATTAAAAACAAAACAAAACAAAATGCACACAAAAGTTTCGAGTTTTGGAAAGAGAAACAAGTACCACTCTTCTTGGTCATAAAGGTTAATAGCTGTTATTAATGTGATGCATTTGCGTCACTTAAATAATTTCTCTCAAACACTTTAAAATAAAGAATTTCTTAAATTTTAAGGGAAAAAAAAATCCATGGGCCACTTTGTGTGGTCTTCCAAGCACTGGTTGGCAGTTCAAAAAGATTGAAGTCAGCAAAAGAAGTACGTAACATTTGGAGAAATGAAATAATAACGTTCTGCAAATATTACAATTTTGCACTATATTGAAAGCCATTATTTAATGGGGAAGGTAACAACAACTTGACACTGGTTTTGCTCGTGGCTTCATCCTCATACAGAGGATAGAGTATTCATTGCAGAAAGTTTGACTGTTTTAGAAAGGGTGAAAAATCAGAGTGGCCCCATGATTTGAAAGAAATGCCCTGTGTGTGATAAGGGGTCTCTGAACAAAAGATAAAACCCTGAAATGGTCAGGAGTGGAAAAGAGTGGAGGCATGGGAGGGTGTATTTTAGTGTTTTGTTTGGGTGTATGATTTGTTTGGAATGCATCAAGAAAAATGTAATGAATTTACTGGGAAGGTTAACAGAGTGTGGTTGTGAGAAGTCATGTGTCTGAACATGTAATTGAAAGCTAGACTTTCTGCTAGGATGGAGGTCTGTGGTTCCAACCACTCTAAAGATTTGCCTAGAAGAGAATAGTGTGGCTCAAAACTAAGTTATCTCCCAGGTAAATTCCACTGACGTAAAGATCTTGGCCTTTACTTTCATTAGGGACATACTATGATGTAACACTTAAAAAACAATCCAAAAAAGTCTCTCAGTTAAAAATGTGACAGGAACTAATTGCCTTAAGAGAATGAACATACAACAAGCTACAAGAAATGATGATTTAGTCCATGCAGACATCATTATTTACAAGGTTCATTATACTGGAGCCATATTAAGCTCTCTGTGGTTTTGGGATTCTACATAAATGGTAGCAAATCAGTCTGACAAGTTTTTTTCTTTCCTAATCTGATCTTTATTGTCTACCTATTAGTTAAGTAACTAAGATATAAATCCTCTTGTGAAACCTAAGTGAAACAAGGAGCATATTCACCCACTTTTGCTGAGAAGATTTAGTTGCATTTACTCTTAGGGACATTTCATCCAATAATCATAGAATAGAATCATAGAATCATGGAATCATAGAATCACCAAGGTTGGAAAAGACCTAAAAGATCATCCAGTCCAACTGTTCACCTATTACCAATAGCTCCCTCTAAACCATGACCCTCAACACAATGTCCAGTCGATCCTTGAATAACAATAACATACTAACAACTTCCACAGAAAGGATAAAGAAAGGAGAAAGAAAGCTTTCAGTATAATTCCAATGAAGGGGGAAGATCCATCAAGAGCTGGTAGATTAGGGAAAGGAAAAGTAATTACAGTGTGTTAAGTATATTTCTTTATTCCTATCCAATTGACTTGAAAATTTACAGTAAGCCAGAAGCAAAGAAAATCTGTAATTGTGTCATAGCTTTGATGTTTTCTCTGGAATTGTTGAAAAGTACATAATAGTGCATTTGTCAGCTGGGATCAAGTTTTCAAGCAGCAGCTATTGATTTGAATTATAGTAGAACATAACTTTTAAATTATAATGTAACCCATGAGTATCCAGCCTTTTGGCTTGCCAGGGCCACTTTTAGTGACTAGAAATTGTTTTGTACCGCATACATGTTGATTGCTCCAAAAGTAATGCTTCTCACTCCTTTCAATGGAAATGACAGTAGATCCAAAGAGCATAATGACACTATTTGACAGAGCAAACTCTCAGCTACAAAACACTATTTTTCTACATAGTCACCACCATTAGTTATGCATTTTTGCCCTTGATGAATAAAAGCCTGCATGATGCATTTGAAACAATCTGTCCCAGTGCCACCACTGCTGAAACGCACCACCCACCATCTCTCTGTGCTCACATTCACTGTTTGGTCTCAATAACAATCAAGAAAGCACAGGTGAACGTTGATGGGAAAAGCTTTTTCCACAAGGAGGAATTCAGGAACAAGGGGTCTGGTTTGATGGCAGTGGCTGCAGTTCTTAGTGAGGTCTCAAGGTGTTCATAAGAGATTTTTGATGAAATTTGACTCTTTCTGTACTTTGTCCTTGACAACAGTTGTTCAAAATATGTGTACTGCCAAAAAATGGTGACGTGAGAAGGTATGACAAGATGGATATGAGCCAGCAGTGTGCCCTTGCAGCCCAGGAAGCCAACTGTATCCTGGGCTGTATCAAAAGAAGCGTGGCCAGCAGGGCAAGGGAGGTGGTCCTACACCTCTACTCTGTGCTGGTGAGGCCTCACCTGGAGTGCTGTGTCCAGATGTGGAGTGCTCAGTACTGGAGAGACATGGAGCTGCTGGAGCATGTCCAGAGGAGGGCCACAAAAATGATCCAAGGGATGGAACACCTCTCCCATGAGGGCAGGCTGAGAGGGATGGGGCTGTTCAACTTGGAGAAGAGAAGGCTCCAAGGTGACCTGAGAGTGGCCTTTCAGTATCTTAAGGTGAGCTACAGGAAAGAAGAGGACAGACTCTTTAGCAGGGTCTGTTGTTATTGGACAATGAAAAATGGTTTCAAACTTAAAGAAGGGATATTCCTTGATACAAGGAAGATGTTTTTTACAGTGAGGGTAGTGAGGCACTAGAACAAGTTGCCTTGTGATGTGATTGATACCCTGTCCCTTGAGACATCCAAGGTGACGCTGGATCAGGCCCTGGGCAGTCTGATCTAGCTGTAGTGTCCCTGTTCATTGCAGGGGAGTTGTACTAGATGGCCCTTAAAGGTCCCTTCCAACTCTAAGGATTCTATGATTCTATGATACTATTCTCAAATTCTTTTGTCAAAATGGAAAGCACAGCTGTGTATTCTTCACTATTCAGAACTGCATGTTTAGCCACTGTATCAGCATGCATACAGTTATGTGCTTACAGCGAGAGCAGGGTTGGTCTCTTCTCAGTGGTGACAGGTAACGAGATGAGGGGAAATGGCCTCATCAAATGGTAAGTTTAGGTTGGATATCAGGAATCAGTTCTTTACAGAAAGGGTTATTAAGCTCTGGAATAGGCTCCCCAGGGAGGTGGTTGAGTCCACCATCCCTGGATGTGTTTAAAAACTGTTTGGATGTGGTGCTCAGGGACATGAATTAGTGGAGGGTTGTTAGAGTTGGGGTAGTATGGTTAGGTTGTGGTTGGACTAGATGATCTTGAAGGTCTTCTTCAAGATGAGTAATTCTATGACTCTGTTACCTGTGAAATCTTCCATGCTGCTGCTTGTTGGCTGGCAAAAAAAATGTATGTTTCCTTTACATTTCCAGTATGCTCAGAATGCTTTGTAATTCACCTCATCTTGAACACTACTTTTGACTTACTGCAAGAAAGTAAATGGTTGATTAGTTGTTTTCTTCCTAATAAAATACGCGTGTTGATGAATGCTAGTAGAAGTTGTTGTGATTACTGAACAAAGGTTAGTGCACTGGGAGTCTGAATGTTTTCTTCAGTGCAAGTGCAGGAGGAAATAAATCTACTAGAACAGAAACTGTTTTTCTTTGAAATCACGTATTTTAACATCTGGTGCTGAGATGTCCTTTTGTATTTTTCCTAAGATTTATGCTCAGAATACCTACTTATAAAATCGTAAATAATTAATTGCTGCAATCAAACTCTTTCAAAACAGGCAAAGAATTGGCTTTTGGATACCAAAAACTGCTGTAACTTTTGGAAATTTCTTCCATTGTCTCCTCTTTGTAGCCAGGTAGCAGCACTGTCCTTTGTTTATCATCATCAATAAGAAAGAAGTTTTCCTCCACACATTAGATTTCTCTGTAAATGTCACATGGTTAATCCTCTGACTTTAATAATAAATCTGGGGTAACAAATTTCTGGGTATGTCAGAAGAGAAGCTGCTGTGATATCTTCAAGTTTCTATCACTGGAAGTTCACTTTTTACTGGTATTGTAATGTTATTTGTAAATAATCGTTTAACTTCCATGTTTTTGAATTCTCTTCCTCTTTCTGACTAGAAGTCATGAGCTTCAACTCATGTGCTGAATGCGAGAGCCTTCCCTTTTTCTTTTTTTCCTTAAAGAATAATTTAATTGACTCCACTCAGACAAACCAAGTAAACTGAAAAATCCATTACAGAAACTCTAATAGTACAAATTTTCCCATCTAGCTTTGCCATCATTCTTATTGCAGCTCCTTCCCAGGGTAGCTCTGTTTGCATTTGTATCCTCTCTGTGTCATTGGATGTCCTGCAAACAGGGCCCCCCACTGAGGCAGAAACAGGAACATCTTTTTAGTGGTGTTTCTGTTTGCGAGTCCCCCTGCTTGCAGAAGTTTCCCAGAGCCTACATGCAGGGGAGGTTTGTTACAGGAAGGCTACATTTAGGATGTCATCAGTCCCTTTCTTGCTGTCTCCCACTTACCTCTTTCTAAAAATAAAAGGACCGCTACCCTTTTCCACATCTATTTGTCAGCCCTACACTATTTTTTGCCCTAATTTGCTGGGGGAACTGCTGAGTAATGCTCACTCTCAGTTCCTAGATGTTTTTATCTCAAATCTTCATTGGTTTTGAGAAGCTGAACTATGCTGTATTTTAATGGCTAGAATGTTAATATTTTTGGAGTTGATAGAGGCTTAGAATGCTGGGCAAGATGTCATGTTCTGTAAAGATATGGGATAGATAAGAATCTGGAACACTAGATAACAAGACCTAGTGAAATTCTACCTGTTTCTACAGTTCTGCAAACTTGTTTGTTGAGGTTTGCTTTGTGGGTTTCATTCTGTGCCTTTCCCTTGATAGCAAAACAGTTCTTTCACCTCAAAACACCCCATTTCCATGCTTTTTGTAGTATCATATAATCATCATACGCTTCACTGTATCAACCACTTCACCCCAGCACCCATTTTTTTTCCTTCTTAATTTAAAGCCATTCTTTAGCTAAGCTATGTGAGAGTCAGAAAACAACAGACAGAGTTCAATCTTTAGCCAGAAATAGAAAACACAAGGAAAGACTTTGTGAAGAACAGTGATGTGTATTGTCTTGTAAGCCTTAGGCTGCCTTGCTTTTTTTTATGTTTAAGAAGGAACTTTCTTATTAGTCACTAACAAAACTCAAACATCCGAGACTGAAAAATGGAACTTTCTTGCAAGTTTGAAGCAAGTTAGCAAAGTTATAAAACCCTTCAAAGTATCTGAGGGGTAAAGATGAAAATATCAGGCCTATTTTGTAACAACACTGCCAGATGCTTTGATAAATCCACTGTAAATTCTACTTACATTATTCTAAGCAAAGATTACTATCTATCTTCTGCTCTTTGGATTCTTTATTTCTTTCCTTATCTCACAGGTCCTTTTCATAGCATTCAGTAAGGAATTTATTAGTAATGTATCAGATTTCCTGGTAAGATATAGTCCAAGAAATGCTTTTATTACATTTTCTTTTTTTTTTCATATAAACCTTTTCCTTTATCACTTTGGCAGTCTTTGCTGTGAAAAGATTTTCACTGGAGCACTGCTGGTTTCATCCATCTGAAATAGCATATATTAGGGAAAAAACAATATGGAATAGTTTTGTATCGCATTACATGACAGTCTGAGGCAAAACCTTTTTTTGGTGCATCCTATTTGTTCTTCATTTCCTTAGAGTCATTTAAAAGACTCGGTTATTTTGTTTGGAATACCTTTTGCTTCACTAAAGAATATAATGGGGTATTAAGTGAACAATAAAGGGAAAGCAGAAAACTGAATGAAAAATCAGAAAGATAATGAAGTTATCATGGCACAAATAGCTTGGGGCTGAATTTAAGTTGATGAAAGTGATTTGGAATGTATACCTGAAGAATGCGCTTTGAGTATCCCCAGTTGTCTCCCAGCTAAAACAGGAGTTGACTCTGAACATCCAGCCTGCCACTGAGCTGGGAACTTGCCTAGCTACCCTCAGAGCCAACACTTCAGCTCAGTGGAGATCTTCCCCTCTCAGATCTTCTGGAATAACCTCTTGTGCAATGTTTAGCTAGTAGAAGTGACACAGCTTATTTCAAGGGCTTCTAAATAGCAGATTTTTAAAATTTTTTTTTTAAGCAACGTTATTTTGAAATGGGTTAAAGTGAAAATGGTTTTAAGATGAAGTAGGGAACATTTAGGTTTGATATCAGGGGGAAGTTCTTTACTACGAGAGTGGGGAGGTGCTGGCACAGGCTGCCCAGAGAGTCTGTGGATGCGCCATCCCTGGAGGTGTTCAAGGCCAGGTTGGATGGGGCCCTGGGTAGTGTGGTCTGGTATTAAATGTGGTGGTGGGGGGGGGTGGTAGATAGGGATGGGGTTAGAGATTTGTGCTCCTTGAGGTCCCTTCCAACCTGGGTCAT
Organism: Coturnix japonica; assembly: GCF_054131305.1. Classification (NCBI taxonomy): domain Eukaryota; kingdom Metazoa; phylum Chordata; class Aves; order Galliformes; family Phasianidae; genus Coturnix; species Coturnix japonica. The sequence continues at coordinate 17,640,842 of NC_140664.1, read as the reverse complement.
ACCGTGATTCTGTGATTCTGTGCAAATACATGAGTATTTGGGCTGCAAATCAGGTACCTGGGAACACTCAGGCCAGAGTCTCTGTCCAAAACAGTGTGTGAATGCACCAGAGGAATTACCCCAATAGCCCAACAGTCAGGCTTTAGTGTGAAATGCAAGAATCCCACAGGAAGCCACAATCCCTGTAAGAATGTATTTCTCAATGATATTTTTATCATAGACCCCTTAAACCAGGATGTCTTACAAAGATTCCATCTTCTTTTTCACCAGCTTTTCATTGTATCTATGAAATGCTGTTAGTTTAAATATTAATGTTGTGATTCATTAAAAATATTTCTTCTGTCTGCAGTTGGAGATACTAGCTATTGCTGTCTGCATCATTTGTTGAGTGGCATCTCCATCACAGAAGATTATGAAAAATAAACGATATAAAGTAACTTACAGAAGTGAAAAGAGGTATTTCTAGCTCTCATTAAGGATGGGACAGTTCCAAGCAGAAGACAATCATTTCGTGATGTCTCCTGCACACTCAATTGGCAAACCATTGGGAGGTATCAGATTTATCCTATGATTAAGCTGGGAGTGTTTTGTGGCAATCAATAATGCCTATCCAGGTAAAATCTTCCTGCTTTCCTGCTGACTGTTAAGAACCTTGCCTTTAGCTCTTCCCCAGCTCACTCTACAGGGATGCTTCTTTATGGCAAGCACCAGGTTACTTTTCACAGCAACTCAAAGACAAACATCATACAAAGCCAACTCCAGCTACCAACATCAAATGAAACCTTAATCAAATTCGACTATGTTTGGATCAGGTTTTTCAGTGTGCCCCATCAGAAGTGAATTCCTGTAATCCTGGTTCACTCTGGGAACCATTTAGCCCTGGCCATTACATGGCTGGCTCCAGACATACTGCTCATCTGGTGGAGATCTGTGCAGTGCAACGATCCGCTGTCATTATTTCATTTCCTCTGATGTTTAGGAAAGAAAATGCAATTGCTTTATTTTAATCTAAATTTCTGCTGTAGCAGTAAAACAGAAACAGTAATTAAAACCAGGAGTCAAAAACAAAACCACAAATAGTTACAAATACTGATCCTTCTTTTTTTCCTGGCTCTCTGGAAGCAAGTCACAAGGAAAGACTATTATTGCTGGCTGGTCTTCCTTAAGCAGAAGCAGGCAGAACAGAATAGCAAATGGCTTAAATGTTACACGGTGTTCTCAGTTCTGAACTTGCTTTGTTCTTGCAGCACATGGATATGTCAAGGAAGAAAGTAATGTTCAGAGTCCTAAAGAAAAGCTCAAAGAAATACACTTCGTGGTTGCATATTAAAATAGTGAGAAAACCCTGAGTTATCAAAACTATGTAAATAGCAGCATCATTATCAGCTGAAATGCATTCAGGAGCTGCTAGAACAGTAGGATCTTCAGCAATGCCATTTTTAATACTTTTTAAGCAGAAGCAAATTTTGTTAGTCATTGTGCAGGGATTAAGGGGAAAAAAAAAAAAAGAGAAAATTCTGAAATTATTGCAGGCAGTGTGATCCATACTGAACCAGCAGATAGAGGGGAAGAAAGAAATCACAGCCTTTTTAGTACAGTTATTCAAATTTGCAGACTGCAAGTTCTTCCCTTGTTGTGGTGCTCAGTACTGGACAATATTAGCAGGGAAGTGATTTTGAGAGACCAAGAAAGGCTGTGAGCACTGACATTGTTCACTTCCAGGACTCATTTGAACAGGTATGTGCCCACAATTTCGTGTACTTGAAGGAATAAAGGATGAAAAAAGGGACTCTGTCAGAGATGGGTCTGTGTGGACATCATGCATTTTAACAACGCCATGGTCAAGGTGCTGCAGCTGGGTTGGGGCAATCCCAAACATTGATACAAGCTGGGAGAAGAGTAGACTGAGAACAACCCTGTGGAGATGGAATTTGAGGTAGGACTGGGCAAAAATCTGACTGTGAACCAGCAATCTACACTTGCAGCCCAGAAAGCCAACCAGATCTGGGCTGTATCAAATGAAGCGCAACCAGTAGGTTGAGGGAGGTGCTTCTGTCCATCTACTCCACTTTTGTGAGACCCCACCAAAAGTACAGCTTTCAGCTTTCAGGGTTCTAACATAAGAATGACACGGACCTGTTGTAGTGAGTTCAGAGGAGGGCTATGAGGATGGTTGGAGGGCTGGAGCACCGCTCCTAGGAAGACTGGCTGAAAGAGTTGCGGGTTGTTTAATTTGGAGCCTTGGGGGATACCTTTAGCAGTCTTCCCTACTACAGTAAGGAAGCAGTCTACCTTACTATAGTAAAGGGGGCCTATAGGAAAGGCAAAGCGGCACTCTTTAACAGGAAGGGCAGTGATAGAACAAGGGAAAATGGTTCTAAATTATCAGAAAGAAGATTTAGGTTAGAACCATAAAAGAGAATCATTATGGATTAAGTTGGAAAGGATCTTAAAGACTGTCTAGTTATGGCCCCATGCCTTGGGCAGGGTTGCCATGTGGCACAGGCTGCCCAGAGAACCTGTGGATGCCCCATCCCTAGAAGTGCTTAAGGCGAAGCTGAATGAAGCCCTGGGCAGCCTGATCTGGTGGGTGGCCAACCTGACCATGGTAGGGGATTGGAATTAGATGGTCTTTAAGGTCTGTTCCAACCCAAATCACTGTCTGATTCTATTCTTTGTTGGAAGGATTCTCTGGAGTACATCTGTTCCCCTCCTCAAGCAGGGACACCATTCTATGGATCTCTAAATATCTGTGACATGCTGAATTGAAGTTGATAAGTCAGGTTAGATAGAGACTTTGTCTGCCTTAATATGCCCTTACCTGGATCACTTTACAGAATTTTCCCTTATATGATACTATGAACAATACGCTCTGCTAAAAGGATAATTTAATTAATTCCTCCTATAATGAAACTTTAGAAACTTCCTCAAGTTATGGATGGTCCACTATATCTAATTATATCTGTACGTTATGCATAATTTAGATGCTATAAGTATTATTCTATTTTCATCTTGCTGCCTGAGGACTTGATGAACTTGTGCAGTAGTTGCTCTTGAAGTAGCTTTTCTGTGGAGAAGCTTGGTCATACAATGGACCAGTGCTCTCAGTACTTAACCTCAGTACCTACCAATTAATTGTAAAATTACATGCAGAGCCATTTCAACCAAGGGCAAATAGATAATGCTCATGCCAGCATGTCTGTAGTTGCCAGTTAGAATCTACAGTTCACAAATAGACTGAGGACAGAACTGAATCTGATGGACAACCCTGGATCTTTGAATTCAAACTATAAATGAAAGTTAATCTCCAATTTAGAATTCCTCAGGTCTAGCATGTAACATTTCTGCAACAGACCCAACCACCTCTGAGATTTCTGATAAAAGCACCAGGCATATTTTATTCCAAAAATGGTTCTGGAAGTTTAAACAGAAACAATGAAGCTCTAAATGCAGGTCAGTTCTGAAAGTGTCTGTACAAGACAATCCAAAGAAGATATTATTGGAAAGGTACCATGGCCATTTACTGAGTAAATTGTGGCTAAGGATCCTCTTACTATTTTTGCTGTTGTTATCCATTTTAAGAGGTAGAATCAGCCTTTGATTTCCTTTCAAGTAAGTCTGTAGTCCTCTTCCTTTATCAAATAGCCCTGATGGAAACTGAAGGAAAGGCATGCCCAGTTCAATGGATCCATCCAAGATCTGATAGGAGCAATGTGACTCATTTCAAGAGGAGAGGATGGGTGTCAAAGAACTCTTCCTCCATTACACACAAATACACACACAAAACCACAGCCTTTAAAAAAAGTAAAAAACTTCATTTGAAGTAAAATCAATCTTATTTATCTACTGAATAAATCCAGTTAATGGAAGTCTCTGCTGTGTGTTGTGTCTGCATACCATACCATACCATCCATACCATACCATACCACACCACACCACACCACACCACACCTCACCTCATCACATCACACCATACCACACCATACCATACCATACCATACCATACCATACCATACCATACCATACCATACCATACCATACCATACCATACCATACCATACCATACCATACCATACCAATCATACCAGATCATAGAATGGCTTGGGTTGGGAAGGGCCTTAGAGACCATTTGGTTCCAACCCTCTACTATGGTTGCCACCCATTGGATCAAGCTGCCCAGGACCCCATCCAACCTGGCCTTGAAAACCCAGGTATAAGGCATTCACAGCTTCTCTGGTCAGTTTGTGCCAGTGCTTCACCTCCTTCTGAGTGCAAAACTCCTCCATAACATTTAACCTAAATCTCTCCTCTTAGTTTTTAAAACCATTCACTCTTGTCCTGTCAATTTCAGACCCTGTAAAAATCCCTCCTGTTTATAATCTCTCTTCAAGTACTGGAAAGCCTCAATGAGGTCTCCCTGGAGCCTTCTCTTCTCCAGGGCGAACAACTCCAACTCCCTCAACTTGTCTTCAGAGGCGAAATGCTCCAGTTCTGTTTATCTTTATGGCCTCCTCTGGACCCTCTCCAACAGCTCCTTTTTGTTTTGTAAGCACAATATTTACAAAAGTCTCTATATGAACATTTCTAGAGTAAAAATGCTTAGAGCTTCAAAGTTCTTTGGGCACTGAATTGCTGCAGGTTTCAATGGGAAGCACCAAAATAGCTGAGATGTCGCAGACATAAGGCATTATTCGACATAATTTTAAGACACTGAAATCTAGGACCAGAACTCATTTTCTGCTATCTATTACTCTGCCAGAAAACAAAGAAGTGGAAACTGGCACTTGCAAATTATGTACTATATTTGTTCTTGTGCATAAGTTACTTCCTTATGAATCTTAGTCAAGAAAAGAGTAATTTCAAAATTGTGGTATGCTTGACTCATCGAGGGAGGGTATGGAAAAGGAATTACTCATGTTATTTTTTGTTAGCACCCATCCTGGTTCCTCAACAAAATCAAGAAGCATGGCACCGAGATGATCCTTCATGCACTCTACAGGAAGGTCTGTAAGTAATACTTTAGGATAATATCAAGTAACAGTGCATGGTAAAGATGGAGGGGGTTAGCTCTTCTAAGGTAAAGGAACTTGCTTTAAGTTGGTTGTTTTCACCTTACTGACTGGACAGTCTATTCCTAAGGTTCATAAACAGAGTAGACTCAGGCTCTGCCTGTAATACAGTGATGTAAAATACAGGAGAAGGAACCGTGTAGCTCTCCTTGACAGTGGTATTTTCTACATTCTAGAGTTGTTTTTGTCAATATGCAAACTACCATTCTATTTTCTGAAACTTGGCCCTCATTCCTGCCTGTGCTTTAAGCGAAGTCTGTGGGTCTGCTGTGCCGAGTCCTCCAAACTGTCCACAGCAGCATCTGTGAGAAAGTATGATTTCAAGTTTGTTGTTCTTTCTGTAGCTACCCCAGATTCTACAGCTGCTCACAACGTGTTGTTTTCTCTTCTGAGCACTCAGCTCAGCCAAAAAGTAGCCGTGCTTACAAAGGAGAAACATAGGATATTCAATACACCTGACTTTGAATAGCTGTCTCTGAGTAATCTGGGGTATTTTGGAGGTAAATATAGGGAAGAAGCTCGGATAGGATGCAATTTATGTCACGCAAGCAGGGGCTTCTAAGTCAGGTCTGAAGTTTGGCTCTGGGAAGCTGCACTTCTCATTGATGTTAAGACAGGCAGCTGAGATGTGGACAGTACAGTTTTGACATCTAGTATTAGATAGCATTTAACCAATTTGTAGCATCTTAAAGACCCAATAATATCTCACAGAGTTCATAATTTTCCTGATCCAGTGTTTAAAAGAAGAAAAAGAGATCTCAATCAGTTATGCTTTTTTTTACTTGTGTTGCTTTTGATGGTGGTGTTTGGTTGTTGGTTTTTTTTTGTTGTTGTTTTTGTACAATATTGTAATTCTGTGTCTATGTTCTTTATTCTTTCAAGTTCCCAACTCTACATATTTGCTAATGTATTTCAGTCCTCACCTGTGTCTGTTGTGTTTAATACGATTTACTCTCCTTCCTCAGGATGGGAACACAAGAAATGGCAGGCTACTAAAGAAGCCCTGAGATAGTTCCATCCATCTTGATGGATTTTTGATTGGACTTATTTCTTTGCTGAATGCCCTGCATTAACCACGGGAAGTAATGTGAGACTCCCTCTTGTATTTTTGTCTCTTGTGAAGAGTAGTTTATCATTGTATTTTTCTGATGGTATCCAAAAAAGGGAAGTAATTCTCTTACATTTCAATGCAAGAAAATTTCCCAGCTTATCCAGGCTGGGAAAGCAGGCTGCTGAAACTGCCAAAAAAGGAAATATTTGTTTTTATGTTCTTATTGTGTTCTTTTTCCTAATTCCTGTATGAAATCCAAATCAGACTTATGAGGCAAAGAGCACTGTGTAGCTGACACTTTACCACCAAGATCTAAGTCTCCCATTCTACCTGATCCCTCCCTTTTCTAGTGACTTGTGCTCTGAGATCAGGGCACAGCACAAGCAGGGGCTGGCTGCACAGCCACTCTCCCACTGAGCGCTTTCAAATAAGGCTGTCCTGTGGAGAGCTGTGTCTTCACTAGCAATCATAGAATTATTTGAGTTGGGAGGGACCCTTAAAGGTCATGTAGCCCATTTCCCCTGCAGTGAACAGGGACACCTACAGCTACATCAGTTTGCTAAGAGCCCTATCCAGCTTCAGCTTCACTGTTTCTAGGGATTTGTTCTGCCATAGCCACTTGCTCTGATGATTGCTGTAGTTACATGGGTACTCCTCATATTTGCAGGGAGTATTTCTGAAACTGTCTCTACCCAGGCTGTTGCTTGCTTAGGAATTACAACCAGACCTACATTTCCAATGTATGGGTGACTCACCCATGCAAACTCCTTGCTTAATATAATGAGAGACGCTACTGTTTCCTAGAAGTGTATAGTGAAAAAAAGAATGGGACTTGGTAATTTAATAGTTCTCATGAAATATTTTGGGTGTTTGGTATAAGTTATAAATGAAGACAGACAGCAGGGACAAACCTTATTTAGCAAAGCATGACAAATGCCATCACATGTTTAAGCCTCCTTCCTGTACTGGCGCAGATCTAACTCAGACAAACCTGGTGCTAATCCATATATTGGAAATGGAGCTCTGGTTGCTCAGCAGAGTAAGGGGCTGGGACAGGGTCAAATCAGCAGTGAAGATGACCATATGCTTGGACAGTGACCACAAAATACCTACAGCTGGCAGGGAAACAAATCATACATGGTGTGAACAAGCACTGTATAACACTGACCCTGCTTTAGCTGAAAGCCTGTGGCTGAGCTGGAAAAACATTTTCTAAGGATGCTTGATGCTATGCACTTATTTTTCTACTTACTTAAAATCTGTAGGCAATATCTAAAATATCATAAGCAGGAACTTAAATACCTCTTAACTATATTGCATTAATCTCAGTATATTACAAGCCTTAAAAAGCATGGACAAAACTCCTTGTTGGAAAGAATCTGTTCTTATAATTACTCCTGCCAGCATGCCATATGGTGGATGAACATCATACTTCCAGACCTGAGTAAGCACTTCTCAGCAAGGGAAACTAAGACACAGAGGAACCCTTAGGGTTCTGCAGGAAACTCGGGTTCAGAGGCAGTTTCCAGCTCTCCTCTGTGGTGTATGACACAAGAAAACTATGGTGGAAAGACTTCGGCACTTAACAGCAATAAACTGCTTTTCAAGGCACATTCTTTCCTTATGCTTAATAAAGGTAACAGCTGCCACATCGATACGTGCTATAGGACAGAAGAAAAAAATGCTTTGCTTCAGACTGCGATTGAAATGTTTTGTTCCTGTCACCCTCCTGCTAGAATTCACCCAGCAGCTTTAGGTGAGTTTTTGTGGCTTAAGTTTTCAAAAGAAAGCAGTCCAGAAAGTTCTTAGGGTTTCTCTTCCTTTGAGCACAGACTTAGTCTCTATCACTGAGCCACTCAGCTCACTGATTTATTTCTAACTCTGAGCCAGAGGGTTATTTCCCCTTCTGAAGCACTCACAGCTTCTTTAAGTCCTTACTGATACAAGAATTTTTGGCCTCCATAATTTTTTAGGACTCCATTTTTTATCCTTTGTGCGCTCAATATTTACTTCTACTGTCGATGTCCTATGGGGGAAATAGAGCACCCAGCTGATGGGGAGGATCTGCCTGCTCTGCTCACCCTCTGCTCCTGTTGCATTCACAGCCAATGGCGACAGAAAAACAAAACCAGTAAACAGTAATAAGGACAGGAAGGGGGAAATGGCACAGTAAATGCTTGCAGAATTCATAAAGTCAAATGCCAGAAAAATGCAGCATGTCTATAAAATAATTGTTTGGTTCCTGGCTACCTGCTGTGTTCAAGCTAAACAAAAGACAAAGTAATATCTTCAGGATGTATTTGTGAAGGCAACTGTTCCTCATTGCAGGGTAAAATTGCAACAGTTTATTTTATTTAATTAGTATCTTATTTGTTCTAGTATGTTAAAAGGCTAATAAGCATATAAATTAGGAAAAAAAAAAAATGCACTATAAATGCATTACAAAAGAAGTAGGAAAGATGTGAACGTGGAGCAAATACAGTCTCCCATCAGATTGAATTAATTTCTAGTGCGGGCATGCTGTAGGCAGAGAAGGTGAAAAGAATGAGCAATTAGAGTTAACTATATATGTGGGCCAGTATGCTGTCCCAGGAGAGACCCGGTGAAGGAATGATGCCTCTGAGACTCAGTCTGTACTGACCTACCTCCAGCTGAAGGAGAAGACCTCCATCCTCCTTCCTTATCTCATGGCTCCCCATCTCTCTTCTCCCCATCTCACTGCTCCCCATAATCATCCCCTACACATGTGCATACTCTGGAAACATGTTGCCCAGAGAGGAGGTGAATGCCCATCCCCAGAGACATTCAAGGTCAGGTTGGACAGGGCTCTGTGCATCCTGCTCCAGCTTTAAGTGTCCCTGCTCACTGCAGGGGGAGTTGGACTAGATGACCTTTAAGGGTCCCTTCCAACTCAAACAGTTCCATGATTCTATGATTCTATCTATACTGAGACTCAGATTTGGTTCTTAGTGAGGCAGTTCAGCTGCCATGTGAGTCAGATCTCTATTTTTCGTGATGTGAAGCTGTCAAATACGCCTTGTTGTCAGTGCTGTGACCCTGTATCTAACAGCATTTTTTGTTTTCCTTTCTCCTTAGTTTGAGCTTCTTCAGTGTCTGCAACTATCAGAAGAAAATGGGACTATTTGCCTTGGCAGCCCAGAATGCCTGGGGTGTGTTTGCATCAGAAAGGAAGCCTGGCTGGAAGTACCTGATGCAGCTTTTTGCCATTTGCTCTGCAGTTGGCTTCCTCTTAAGCGTCCTCCTCTTCCTTAGCATCCATGTCTCCCTGAAGGAGCAGCCCACATGTCTCTTGCTGCTTTGTGGCCTCATCTGGGTCTCACTCTCCATAGCTCTCTGCTTCTCCAAGCATCTGCGCTGCTTCAGCACCCTATTCCTTCTCTCCTGCGGGCTACGGGAGGGAAGGAATGCTCTCCTTACAGCTGGTACAGGCGTTGTGGTAGCTGGCAACATCCAAAGCATTTTCCACAACCTAAAGGTTCTGACAGACAGCATAACCTGCAATTTAGAGTATGAGAAATTTGACTTGATAAAATATTACATTGAGGCTGTAAAATGGATTTACGAGATGGCCAATCTTCCTACCGACCTACTTGCTGTGGCAATAAAGCATGAGTTTACATCATCTTACTCAATTTCAGATGACGCACTCAAACAAGAACTGAATGACACAAAACAAGAAATCCAGAGAGTTGCTAACCAGATATCTTTTATGCTGAATATATTGCCCTGTATAGGCCAGAAAGTATTGCCTATAGTGGGGATTCTTTTAATTTCTTTTGGAACTGTGCTTTTTATCAAACATTTTGTGGGCTCTCATAATGCCAAGTTTAAGAATACTTATATCACAAAACGGTTCATCACATTTGATGAGCATCAAAAGCAACAGCAAAGGCCGTGTCTTCTGCCACTTAACAAAAAGGAGAGAAAGAATTACATCACAATCCCATCTTTCAGCTTCACAAGGAAGGAGAGAAAGCAGATGCAGCATTTTTTTCTCCCTGTAGTTATTCATCTTTGCGTCTGGCTTCTGTTTGCTGCAGTAGATTATTTGTTTTATTGGCTAATTATTTATGTGAACAAACATCTCCAAGAATTACCAGATCTGGAGATTCAACTCAGACTCTCTCAGCAAGTAAGTACTTACTTATCTGTACTTTATATTTCTCATTTTAACTTAGTGTTGAAAACTTTCCCTTCATTTTCAGCAGCTGCAGGAGCAGAAGCACAGCCAACAAGCTGATGGTTCCTTTGTGGCACTGTAATTCATATGTTTGCTTGAAAGAGGGCCATTGCCATTACAGCTATGTATATAGGTGGAGCCACAGCCAAAGGGACAGGCATGCTCTGCTCCACAGCATTACTCACAAAGAATGTCTCCCCAATGGGGGATCTGAGCAGATTTGTGGGGGTGGGAATAAATTAAACCACTGCAGCCAGAGCAGCTAAACATTTTTCTGGCAGAGCTACTAAGAATGTAATTGTAGGACAGTGCCCCAGGAGAAATGGAGAAAATGCAGTGTGAAATATTTTTCAGATAGCTAATAAATATATTGTTATTCATAGGCACTGGATGGATTAGACAATTAATGGACCTTAGGAAATGTGAATATCCAATAGGAGAAATATTAAGAAAGGAGGGAACCAGTACTATCACTAACTCTCTTTTCCCATTTTTCTTGTGCAGAAGAATAATCCTATCATTGTCACCAATAAGCATATTGCAAAGAATGATATTCTGAAGATCTCTTTGTTTAAGAATAACTGCATCCCTCAGCCAGAACTCCACCTCTCCACGACATGGCTTCAGCTTGGAATAATCATCTTCTTCTTAATCATTTTCGGGTTATCCTCTGGCCTCCTGACCCAACTCAAAATACTTGTGTCAAATTCATTTTATCCTGAGGTGGAGACGAAGAGGATACATTATTTACATGCAAAATTACTCAAGAAAAGAACAAAGATACAACAGAAAGCTGTCAAGAATGCGTTTGCTAGAACGGTAAGCTGTCAGCACAATGGAAATATCAGGCTCTCAGCACTGTAGGCAGATTCCTATCCAGGAAATGCTTAAACACTTCTTAATTTCAAGTATGTGCTAATAGATTTTCTCCAGTGCTTGCCTACACAAGGGCTGGAGACAACTTGCCTATTGGTAAGATTAGATTACAAAACCGTGGTGTTCTGTCCTTCAATTCACATGCATTAGACACATACATAATGGATGCACCCCAACCAGTGCCTGCTGGAAAGACTAAGAGCTCTAACAGAATCACAGAACTGCAGAATTGTAGAAGGGACCTCAAGAGACCATTGAGTTCAACTTGAGGAGAAACTTGTTTTCACAAAGGCCTGATAAGCACCTCCAGTACAAAGAGTATTTCCACAGTGCAAATAGCAAATATCAGGCGTTTGTGAGCAGACCCTTTATGCTGCAAAACATGTTGTTATTTAGGAAAACAGAAGGTACTATATTTCTGTTTTAAAAGCACTGTGGTGTTGGAACTGCAAATAGAAATTTTCAATTGTAAAAACATTGATTCCGTATCTATCCACATATGCGTACAAATGGAAAAATACACATGAATATATTGAAAGCAAATACTTACATATAGTTGCAGACATGGCCATATTTTTTCTTTTATTTGTTTTTAATAGCTTTCAGTACTGACCACAGCATCTGAGTGAACTGTAACACAGAAATACTATGACCTAAGAATCATACTTCTTTATTTTCAGGTCAATTTTTGGTTCCCAATACTTAGGGCAAGAGAAACCATGAGGAAGAAAGACAAGGCTACATTAAATGGCAACATGGTGTGAATGAGACCAAGTGAAACTCTGGATAAGGCTGGATATATGCTTCCATCCATTGTCTGAATGAATAAATACTTAAAACTTTCCAGTAGCAAATGTCAGAAGCTGTTCTCCACCTGAAAAACTGAAAAATATCAAGTATGGGGCAAAGATTACTCTGTCTCTGTGGAAGACGACCACGTGAGAGAACACTTCAACAAACTGGACATACTTTAATCTGTGGAATGTGATAGGATACACCCATGGGTGCTGATGGAGCTGGTTGTGCCGACATGAGGCCATTCCCAATTGTCTATACAAGACATCAAGGATGCTGGAAGAGATTGCTGAACACTGGAAGAAAATGAATGTCACATCAGTCTTCAAGAAGGGCAGGAAGGAGGGCAAGTGAAATAACTGGTTGTTCTTCCTCACCTCAGACCCTTGGAAGGTGATGGATTCTGGAATCCATTTCCAAAGATAAAGGTCAGGGAGATAACTGGGACAATCACCTGAGCATGATATATATATATATACTTTTTTTACTTTGAAAGTGGTCTGATCTGGCGAGGTTATGGAGCCTCCAGCCTTGGAGACCCTCAAAACATAACTGGAACAGCCCTGGGCAACTCAGAGCAGTGGAGTCAGAGAGCATTAACCCAGAGATGGCTGCCAGCCCCAGCTGCTCTGTGACTCCTTGCCTGTCACAGAAACCTCTGCAGAAAACATAAAGCATGCGCAGCAGAAACTTGTGTTGATTTGTGAATGCTTTGTGTGCCATCACACAAATACTGCCTGACAGCCATCCTGGTGTCATGCACTCAAGCAGACTAAGGCCCTGCTCACCTTGATGCCTGCACACACACATACCTATGTGCTGAAGGGGAGCAGAACCGCAGGCAGAGGAAACATTTGCTCTTCCCTGCCTCCCTAAAGCTAAAAGACTGTGAAAAACTGCATATTCTACACATTATTTTGAATTCTAAAACAAATTCCTCTTTAGGGCCTCAAAGACTTTGGGGTTCATCCCAGTGACAGAACAGCTCCTGCCCTGACATACAGTACAAGGCCTGCTCCTTCTGGGCCCAGTGGTGGAGAGGTGAACACCCACTAACTGAGGTCCTTCTGTTGTGCAGCTGTGAGGGTGGGTCTGCCTCTCCTGACACTGCAGAGACATACTCCTCATTCTGTGGAGCCCTTACAAGGTGTGTTTTCTCCCATTTGTTTCTGTCCTGTGAGCTGGAGATGTCTGGGGGTTTGTTGATCTTCATCTGCCTCCTCTGCGTGTTGTTCAGTTCTTCCCATTGCCTGTTTATCACAGACCCCAACCACACGATTACATTCTTTTTCATCTTTTCCTTAAAAACACAAAAACAAACACGCAAACAAAAGTAAAAAAGTCTACAGGTTACAATAAAAAGACAATATTACATCCACAATTATTTCTGTGCCTCTTCTTTCCTACCCTATTACATCCTGCATTTTACTTTGGCTCTGTTTCCCTGCCTTCATCATTCAGAGTCCCCTTTCCTCTTTTGCCATGTTCTCTTCTGCTCCAATACATCATACTTCCCCATGGATTAAAAACATATATATTTTTCTTTCCGCTGAGTAAAAGTGAACTGTGTTTGAAATTAAAGGTTTTATTTATTCATTTATTGACTCAATGGAAGTTTTTAACCTCTTTCCTCATAGTGAGCATTGTCTTTAGCTGCCTCTCTAGGGGCTGTCAGAAACGCATCACACACCCCCAGTGCTCTGAAAAGCCTAAGGAGAGGTCTGGATTTGACTTCTGACCCCTTTGTTCTGTTCATTTCCCCAGCTCACTTCAGAGCTCAGCTTTCTTTTTAAGCTCCCTTCAGTAGTGTATGAGCTGTTTGATTTACCGTGCAAAATCCCCCAATTGGCTCAAATCTGGTTTGCAAAATTAATGAAAGGCTGTCCCGATTGCTTTGTGAAGATAATTCAGAGCGACACGTTGGCTCTCCTGACCCTGACACACAGCACAAATAAAGCCATTTCCTACCAAGGACTGTGTTTATGGAACTGTCCTCATTAGCACCCCAGGCCCTGGATTTGGCTTCCTTCATAACTAAGAGGAATAGTGTTTTTTGGGTTGTTTTTCCTGTGCTCGTTTCATGTGGGCAGCTGGGTGTGCTGAGGCAGAGGGTGCTGTGTTCGGAGCTGCTTTACACCCTACCATCCCTGATCCATCCCTGCTCAGTCAGCTTAGTGACACAGACTCATTTGGCCTTTATCACAGTCTAAATGGCTCAGATGTTTTAAAATAAAAAACAAAGGAGTAAGAAAAGTCATTCTTTTAGTTCTGTTTTACACTGCAAATGAAGAAAGTAAGGGTCAAAGGATCACTATTCACTGCTGATGGAGTAAGACCTATGAATGAGGATGTTACTGTTAACTTAGTGAGCACAGGCTTCAAAATATGGGACTATATTGCAGCTGAGCACGGGAACAGCTTCCTGCCTGTGTGCCATGCAAGCCCTGCCCTCCAGTGGCCTTGCAGAGCTGCACGCCTGGTGATGCAGATGGACTCAGCTCTGGGTGCTGCAGCAGGAGAGGAGCGCTCGGTGCCCCTCAGCTCTTCAGAGGGAGCTGGGCAATAAAACCCATTGTGGCCACACAAACATTTCTCTGTCAGATTATGAGGATGAAAGAAATATCAAGTATGCTAGGATCTCCTAAATTGCCATTCCTGCTCTTATAATCCTTCTTAAGAGAGAGAATGGGGTTCTAGAAATCCCCAAATTATGTCTGCATGGAGAGAGTGACAAAAATATGACTACTTCTTTCCTTTCCTTATCTAACTGAATCTTATCCTTTCTGTTCCTGCAGGGCCCCAATGAGAAGTGCTGAGCAGGGATGAGGCTGTTCTGTGCTTCAGCCACGGCAAAGCAGATCCTCAGCTGCTCTATACTGGGATCTACTGCTTTAGGAAAAAAATAAAATAAAATAAAATAAAATAAAATAAAATAAAATAAAATAAAATAAAATAAAATAAAATAAAATAAAATAAAATAAAATAAAATAAAGGGTATAAGGCAGCAATGCCAGCTCATAAAGCAATAAAGAGATAGTCCATTTTGCCCAACTGGACAAAGAACAGAAAGAACAGTCAATAAAATCCAACGTTTTTCTCAGTAGAGACTGGAGAATGTGCCTGAATGAGGCAGGATTCAAACATCTGCAGGAAAGTGGTTGTTTTGCTTCCAGGGAAAGGACCAAGAAAACTGTGTGGGCTGCAGAACTCACCTCTAATCCAGCTTTCCAAGGCACTGTGGTGCAGCTGTTGACTTAGGAGAGTAGTCATAGCACAGGCCCAGCAACAACTTTGTGCAGATATGAACTACATGCAAGTATCTGGGATGAGACTGAAGGACAAATTCATAAGTGTTTTAAGGTCTGGAGGAAGAGGCAGGGCTGGGACACCATTCAGTGCTCCTTCCAATGCTCCAATTGAGGAACTGCGCTGAAATAAATGTGTTTTAAAATCACTTCCTATATTAAATATATGCAGTTCTACCATATTTGGTTCTGCTGTCAGTAATTACTGGAGTTCCAAAATTAGATCCCAGTGAAGATCCCACCATTACAGTGTACCCACCATAAGTAGAAAAATAAAACAGCAGGGATTCGGACCATGACAGTGTCAACTTCAGTAGTGGTGCCTGGATAGCGCAGCTGACAACAACTTGGCATCACACTGATTCTCAGGGTTCATATCCTGGGGCAGCATGAGCCATGGCACAATAAATTTCACCAGTTTCACAAACCTGACAGGCCTCAAGAATGTAGAGATAAAACAGATGCTTTGGTGGAAATTCCAGTTCACGGCATGCAGGTAATTTTTTTCACATCTGCACAATATTTAAATGTCATTGCAGTTGGATAGTATGCATTTGTTAAGAACAAAATCCTAAGGATTCCCCCGTAAGGAATATAAGCCATGACAGAGAGCAGAAAACACCATCACAGGGATGAAGAAGCATTTGCTAATGGTACCAGGAGAATTTTCCTCATTTTTAATCTAACAAAAATGTGTAGGAAACAGAAAAGATACATTTTTTTCCATGGTTAATATACTTTCATGGCTTAGAAAGCTCAGTTTACATGATGGGTGTTTATATAACTCATAATGCTTGCTGTTATCTTACTGTGAAAGCATCTGGTGCTAGAAAAATGACTAACTTTGTTCCTTTGGGCTGTGTTTTATACCACTTTGATCTCAGTAAGGATCCCAAGAGGAAAAAGACATTTAAAAGCCCTGGACACCTACCTCCACAGTGCCCAAAGGGCTGGCAGCCTTTTCCCCTGGATTTCAGTTCTGTAATAACTGAGTCACTTTGGCCTTGAGCAACAAATTTAAGCCAACACTGGATGTTAAATATGAGTCAACATCACATACTCAAACACTTAAGTGATTTCAGAGCTTTGAGAATTTATAGATCTCATGAGTGTACAGTCAGGATATTTATTAGCCTCCCAGGTATATCATGTGATTGCAAGGCTCTAGTAATTGTTAAACACCGTTATTAAAGGTTCCACACAAATTCAAATTATCATTAGAAGTATAAATACATCTTGCTGCTTTTTTCCCCCTACTCTTCTCAAATCTTTGCTCTTCTTCCAAGGTAGCAGATTAATTAAAAATAATGGAGACATACTCTTGGTGAGGCAAAACATAAGACAGGCATCCATCTTAGCAGAAAGTTCTAGTTCTGAAAGGGAAAGATGGGCTGGGTGGAAGGTAGCTGTAAGGTAGACATCTGAACCCAAATCAGGCATACTGTCTTGTAATAAGTAAGTGGGATGGCACTGCAAGGAAACTATCCATTTCATCCCAATGGAGAACAGATCTGGACAAGTTTATCCAGTCTGTTTAACATCCTGCTGTGGAAATGAACAGTGAAGGACCTTTTTCTCTTTACAAAGAGACTAGACGATAAACTCAGATACAGATCTACAGATCTAGAAGTCTACACAGAATGGTGAGTTCCACTGCCTTGTAATAGTGATTGTGATAGTACTGGATGCCTGGTTCTGCCATTCTGTCAAAGAGAGATTGTTCACCTCCATCACCTTACAAAGAAAAGTCTCCTTTGTTATTTAGAGACAGAAGAACTACCAATTCTTAGATTATTAGAGTTGGTTTCTGCTACAAGCTCATACATCATCCTATGCCTATGGATGTAACAGGAAATATATGACTGTCAAATCTAAAAGAACAAAATTATCATATGCTTTCTATATCTGTCTTACAAAGATGAATGTCCCTGTGTGCCTGTTTGGCTTATGGCTTGCACAGAACAAGTTATAGTGCTTCTACATACAGGACAAAAAAACCTCCATACAGGTGTTTTTCTGTTGGCCTAGTTTCTCTCTTGAATATTTCTGCTGCTTAAAAATAGAAGGGCTATTGTGTGTAAAAATGTATATTTAAACATAATTCTAGGTTTCTGAAGCAAAACCTGCCTGTATGGAGGAACATATTTATGCTTCTTAGAATGCAGTTATTTCTCACGGGGGGAATCAAATACATTTAACAAGTAAGAACATATATTTTTAAATTAAAGAATCCTATCCTAGAAAACAAATAAACAGAAAATCCCACCATTTGTATCATTTACATTGAGGGAAACTTCACATTTTCTGTTAAAAAAATTTCAAAGGTTCTGACCCTAGTAACCTTGATTCATAACCCTTTGAGTTAGAGGGCCTGTGTCCCTCTATAAAGCCAGAATCACTACTGTAGATGAGTTCAGCAACACAATTGGCATAGATTTCCATAGGTTATAATAGGAAAAAATTGACCATGCCAATAAACACTTGGCTGTGTAACTGGCAATCCACATTAAAGACAAGAGTGGGGAGATGTAGCAGCAGCTCTAAAATAGTGACAGTTCCCCTGAGTCAGTACTTTTCTGTACCGTATCCCTTTCAGGAATAGAGAAGAGACAAGAGGAAAAGAGAAGAATCATCTCCAGTATCTGGCATGAGAATTCCTTGTGGCCCTAAATACAGAGATCTTTCTAATACATGAATTAGAGAATTATGGTTCATGTGCCGTGACTGGACAATGTGTTTAAAGGCTACTGTTCATTGCTTTTACTTTATAGGTTAATAGACACCCTTTAAAGATAAATACAAGAAATACTGCCCCCAAATTTACCCACATTTAAGAGCCTACAGGCCTACTGCCATATTACAATTGCAATTAATATTTTAATATTATGTCATTTTCTAAAATGTATTTTCACTCTCTACTAATAAAGTTTCTTTTAAAGAGAGACTGCAAGGCAACTTTCATGGAGGAAGCGCAGTGTAATATTTATTGGTTGGTGTTGTTTCACGTTGGCTCTAGAAAAGCTGGTTGTGAACTGAATGTGCACTGCTTCAGTGGAGACATCACGGTCATATTCATCTGCTTTTATCTACAGAGAAGAAAAAGACAGTATGATGTAATCTTTCAAAAGAAAATCTCTGCTTTGTAATTTGTCACTCAGAAAAGCAATAATGGAGAATGAGTGCTAGAAGCTGGAAAAAAAAAAAGATTATTTCTCCCTCACTCTATTGCAGCTTTAGCCTTTAGTCATCTCTATTACAAAAGCTTTCTCCCTTATGACAGAGGAAAACAAATAGCATGCTGCGCTCTCTTGCTGCTACTGATCCTCTAGACAAGCTTCCCTCTGAGGGAACTTTAAAATAATAATACAATAAAATGTGGAAAAACTAATTTAGCCCTCCCACCGCTGCGGGTTTGTTCCTGTCCTCTTATTAATCAGCACCAAGAACAAATTTTATGTGATGTGAGGACTGGGGCTTTACATTCATCTACTGGTAGCTACCTCAGTGTTGGTACTTATACATGCCCAAAAACTCAGCCTGGATTTTGTCATGCTTACTGCCATTCACTATACCCCTGACCCAGATTGGTGTATGGCATCATCGTGTTCCAGCTGTGCTGTCTGAAGTTATTTTACTATATACTGAAGCATTTCTGCAACTTGTAAATGGTTAAAGTCTGAGATGCTGTTGCCTAGCTTTTCTCTCTAGCTGCCTTATCCGTATGCTGCATAGCCCTGATCTTTGCTATGTTCTTCTAAGAGACAGTTCAACTCACTAAGACATGTGAAAACTAGCCCAGAAAAAATGAAGCTAATTGTTTGGCTTAGCAAGTGAATAGACTCACAAAAAAAAAAAAAAAAAAAAAAAAAAAAAAAGATATACCAAGCACCAGAGCTTACATAGTTCAGGGAATGTCAGTAACCAAGCTGTGTACTGTGGACACTGGTGAAGAGGGAGAAGGCGATGCTGGGTGTTACTACATATCCTGTTAGCAGCACTGAGCTTAATAGCAGCTCAGCCATCCATCAGACCACAGCTGTCCCTGACTGCAGCACTTCTACTGCACAAAGCCAGATATTGTCCTTTCAATACAGACTTCTCAGCTTAATCCAAACAGCTCAACTGATGGACATTTATTGTGTGTAAGAAAGGAACATTAGAAAATTTGATTTTTCACTTCAAGCTGCTCTTGTGTTTCCTGTAAGCCTCACATTTACACTTTGTACTCCTGGTGATTGAAATGGGATGTCCTACCTGAGCTCAGCTTTTCTGTGACACTTCACACTCATACCTCAGTTTCATGATCAAACTCCATTCTCTTCTCTCATAAGAAGTTTTAAAATTAGGCTCCAATGAGAAATAGGACCTCCATACATGAGTTGCAACTCATTTTCATCAAAGATACCAAGACAGTTCCCCTTCCAAGAGAGCTCATTTCAGACAAGTCTGTCTGATGCCAGAAGGCCAGCTGTGCTTTCCTTGGAATTGCACGGAAGAATTAAGTAAAACAGTTTTCACTAATCAAGACAAACAGTTACCTGAAGGAAGCAAATCTAAGGAATGCAGCTATTATTCTGATTCGGGTGTTGCTGAGACCACGCCTGCATATGGTTCTCTCTTAACAGGAACTGGCTTGCAGACCTGCAATAAAGCATTTCAAACTTTAAAATATTATTTTTCTTCTTGCAATTGCTACCTCTACATAGTGAGAATAGCAGTCCTGAGATAACCCAGCTTTGTATGTTATGCTACTTAATGATTTCATCAAACTTCTCTCTTGAAAAGGTCCCTTACTCTGAGATTAAACTTCTCAGTTCTTAGCTTTCACCAGGTGGTAGTTCATTCTGTCTAGGACCCTACCAAAGCAACTCTAAAACCATTTTTCTAACAAGCAACTGACAATGTTCTACCTCAATTTATTGATGCTTCTCCCTTCCTTAATCTAAACAGATCTCAAAATGGAAAAATCCCAGAGATTGTGGCATATAAATAATCAAGAAAAAGAAATCCCAATCAGAAATCAACTATCTGCAGGATTTGGTAGTTTCTGTATATACATTTAGTATTTTTTCTGCTAATTTATCTCAGGAGAGAAGACGCAGAGCTCGCCAGAAGAGCTGACTCATTGCCCATTCACAATGTAAGCTTGTTCTTCATTACTATGTTCACATTTCCCAGTGATGTTCTTACTACATATAAGAGTTAAGTGAACATCAAGGAAACAAAGCTACTACTGCCCTGTGTGGCTTTCTACCATGCACCACCCTGACTACACAGAATATTGAGCTGGTAGAATATTCACTTGTTAAGTAATTTCCTTAAGGGAAATTTCTCCCAAGCTTTGATGGGAAACAGAAACCACAAAATTCACTGAAGTCTTAGAATTCTGTGTTTGCCAAATTTCTCATAAATTTTAATTTATTTTTGATACTGATCTTCCTCTCACAAGGGATATAAAGCTTTACTATTGATACCGGGATCTAGGGTCACTAATACTCAGCTATGCTGGAGGAAGAACTTAATTGTCATTTAGTCCTATTACTAGAAAAGGAATGCCCTAAGTCTTTTCTAGTGTAATGCCAGTACAAATCTGGTTTCAGTGGCTAGTTTCTATTAACGTTATGTGGCATTTATATTGCACTGAAAGCTAAAGGAACTAACACTGCACAACAAAGAAGGTGCGATAATCATAAGCAGTTCTCATTAACAAAATACCAAACATCTTTGGTGCCCAGTGGATTAAACAGTCTCACAGGCGAACAGAACATTGTGCATGACACATATCCAAAGGATACTTAGAAAACCCAAACATGCATCACTTATTTACCATTTCTAGCTTCCAGAGAAAAACTGCATGCTCATGAAAGGGCTTCTTTGCCTATCCCCTGAAGTTTATTACACCTATTGGCCAGTGGACAGACCACCAGCTCACAGGAGAATGTGATGTCCTAAGGAAAACTTCAGTGATTTTCACATGCCTTTCACAGTCCAACAAGACAATCCTGAGATGTGATGCATAGAATTATCTTGGCAGCATTTCAAAGAGTCAGATCTCACATTGATGTTGGTCTAATTTAAAACTTCCAGATCCTGCAGTGAATTCTAATGATTCAGGTTGAGATTTTCAATCATAATTAGTCTGGGTGTTTAGAAAATTCTACCCATAATGAGCAACACTAATGCCTCAAGAACATTCTTCATGAATGCCTGCATGGCAAATAGGCACTGAAAATTCAATCTGCATTTATTTTGATTTTTTTTTTTTCTTTAAAAAAAGACAGAACAAGAGGCTGAACAATAAGCTTTGTCCAGCTGTATGTTTGCACATGTTCACTTTTTAGCATATTCTTGCTGGAACAGAGCTAAGTGTTCAATATTCTACAAGGCTTAACTCTAAATATCTGATATCTTCCTCCTGTGTAAGCTTTGTTCCTGAGTGTAATGCTAAGCCTTTGTGATTTCCAGTGAAAATAGTGGTGAATTGTAGGAAGTAGTCAGACTGCCCAGGTGCAAAATATTTTGACCAATTTTACTGCAGATGGGACTTATTTAAAAGTACCTAGACTTTGTCTACAAGCTATATAGACTATCCTGAGAGCAGGAACTAATCTATGATATTTCTCTGTAATATAAAGAACAATAAAAATTGATTCCTTAGTTTAATTTCCTCCCACCTCAGTGGATTTTGATTAGTAAGCGAAATTGCCATTGAATCCCCAAACCTCTGTTCCCAAGAGCTAGTTAGCCTCATGTTCTAGAAAGCATTACGGAGATTTATTATTTTAATTAACCTCCTGCCGCTGCTTGACTCGTTCATAGACATATGGAGGGAATGGTGGACGAGAGACGTATTTGCCTTGTCCTGCTGTGACATCGAAAACTCCGTCGTGATAAACCACTTTGCCTCTTGAAATTGTTGCTACGGGGACTCCATGACAGACCATTCCTTCAAACACATTGAAGTTGTTGGCCTGGTGATGTGTCTTTGCAGATATTGTCCTGGGTTTATAAAAACAAAACAACCACAAAAATTACTATGACCCTTGCATTATGAAATTGTAAGAAATTGATAGTGGAAGATTTAGCAGCATTATTAAGCTATGACATTGGAGAGTACATCATGGAATAGCTGTAAAAATAGAATAGAGCATTAACATTTCATTGAACGGTAATTGCATTTCAAAAGAATAAAGAGGGAGTCAAAAGGACAGAACTTTGCAGCCTTGAAACACAAAATTTTCCACTGAAAAGAAATCAGCAAGAAAGAAAGAAAGAAAGAAAGAAAGAACGAGACAACCAACAGGTTGTAATATTTTATTTGGATAACATGATTGAATTTTGCCTTATCAAGGAAATATCTATGCACAATAAGGTAAGAAAAAGCTCTGACCTCTTAGCTGGAATGACTTGCAATTTAAAGTTTGAAAGGTATGGCTGCAGTGTTTCAAAGACTGAGACTCACAAATAAGGCAAAGGCCATTTAACTGGAAATTTAGTAGGTAAAAATGAATTTTGGTAACTCCTCATGTGAATTGGTTTGATCCAGTGACACACAGTCTAAATACCTCTGTGCTGTCAAATAATATTCACACTCCTACATACCTTTTCTCCAAGGGCACTAAGCAAATATAACATTAGATCTCAACTATACCATTCTGAGCTACAGTATTATTGCTTTGTGTATGCATAGACCACACTCTTCAGAATTTTTCTAGCAAATTTCTCTAATACTAACTGGCTAAACAGAAGTCAGACTCAATGCTAGAGTTGGCACTGTATTTGGAAATGCAGGCTGCATATAATGCCTTTACTATTTATATTATTTCTATTTTATCTACTAAGCTACTTAATATCTACTGTATCTAAAGCTGGTCACAAGATTTTGATATTTAATATCTGTTTCCAACCCTAAGATTATTATTTTTTCTTTAATATAGAAAGTTGATATTTTTGTTGCTATCTGTAATTTCTGAAAGGAGGGATGTTTTTTGTTGAGCATTCAGAATTTTCCATAATGAGTACATGGTAGAAAAAACCTGTCGTAAACATGTAGCACTAGACTCAGACATGGTATCTTATGCAAAATAATGTTTAAAGTAATAACTTATATGAAAAGTCAACAGACCAAAATATTAATCTATATGGAAAATACTATTAAAAATTTTAATTAACGTATTCATAACGTATTTATAAAAGTAAGAAAGTAACAAAATATCTTTCTTGAAGTGTAACAATTTTCAAAGGTAATCAAGTATTGAATATTTTAGATGACTACTTATATATAGTAAAAGTTAATACTAAAAAGATACATATTTTGCCTTTCCTGTTCTACTGAACTATAAGTTTGTTCTACTTAGGAAAACGTCCAACTCTCAGTTGCAACTGACTTTTCAAATGTTGTATATACAAAAATATTCCCTATGGCCAATCTGTCCATAGGAATAAAAAAACTTTCTTATTCAGCATAGCTTGGACATCATTAAACTTCTGCATTCTTACTCTCCAGAGCAGGAATCACCTTGTAAAATCATGTAGAAAGAGCAAGCAATTAAAGTCAGATGTCCCTTGTATTCACCAATCCCATGAATACCTGTTGAACAAGTTTATGAGTGGGTGTTATAACAGCCCTGCAAAGAGCTGGTGAATGTTTTCCTCTGGCTTATTGCATTACACTTATGGGTCTACTTGTTAGAACAGTAAGTTAGAACTACTATAATATAATTATCTTCAGCATTCTCTGGGCATACCTCCTATCTATTTGAAGGCAAGTGCTGAGACATAAAAAAAAAAATTGAAAAAGTACTTTGAGCAAATGAACAGGAAAATAAGCAAGATCCTTCAGTTCAACAAACAAGCTGTTTAAATGTGCTAGAGCAGGACCATGGAGTTAAACACGCCTCAAAGCCACGTCCTTCATAAAAATACAGAAAACAAATAGAAGTTAGTGCATTTGAAAGAAATATCCATTTGTACAGGTAAAACTTGCAATATGAGATAATAGATTTCCCAAAGCTTCTCTCAATAACAAACTTGTACAGAATTAATTTATAACTTTTTTCTTGAAACAAGACTTCAATCATGCTACCATTTCTGAAGGTTAAGTGCAGTCTCCCTTATGGAGTTCAACAAAATTCATCTATTGTTTAGGTTTTTAATGGAAGTGACAGTTTCAGGTAGGAAGGCAGCAATGAATTAAAACAAAGACAGTATGGTTGCATCTGGAGCTCACATCTCAAACACCTTATGCATCACACTGTGCAATGCTGTATCAGCCATCTTAGTAACAAGCAGCCTGCTGGAAAGCTCGATGAAATTCCAGTCATTGCTCTGAAACTGAATGCTATTGTTCCTCAGTTAATGGCAAGAACATCTGAAATAATTAATTATCTGAAAGTAGATTGACATCATAGTGAAGTAGAGTGTCTTGGTTACCTCCAGCATCCTAAGTGATGTCTGACACAAGGCGTCATTCAGTGTGAGAAAGCAGATTCTGAGTCTAGGCTTCAAAAATTTGAATGGCAATTTTTTATCAATTTCATACAATTCTCTAGTTCTTGCTATAAATTACAGAGGTTCTTGTTGCAAATAATCTTTCCTCAAATGGAGACAGAGATCAGAATGATTAATTACTTCAAGATTTTAAATAATATACTTTATGAAGAGGATATTGCAAAGACATCAGTCTCTGTTCTTTTTCCTACTTATATCAGTGTTATGTAATTCACTTCAGCTGGGTTTGATACCTCCACCTTGCAAACAGATTTCAAGCAATCAGTTAAAAAAAAAATGATATTCCCAAGAATCAAAGAGGAAGACTTACTTCTGAGACTGTCCTTTATTTCCAATCCAGTGCATCTATCCAACCAATTTATAGTCAAAAAGCAATTCTTCTATAGCCAAAGGCAATTCAGTGTGTAGTAACCTTGTACTTATTTATGTTTTACGTGAGGAAGGGCTCTACAGCCATTCACAGAATACAATATCTAAATCAACTAGAAACGGAAGTTTGAAACTTAGAAAAGAGCGTCAAATTAGACTAATGCTTCAGTGTGAAAAGGTTGTAAAGCTGTAGTGTGATGTTCAGGAGAGTACAGGCAGTCAACCCAGAAGCTATGCACTTCATAAGCCCTGAAGCTTTGTAAAAAGCTAAAGTTAATAGATTTCAACTCAGGCACAATCCAAGAGCAATACAAACATGTCTAAGCCCCCATGAGAGCCTGAAACACTGAAAAGTGAGTTACAGTCAAGCAAGAAGGGCATCCACGTGAAGGGAAGCAAGTATAACATTAGGGTAAACTTCTACACCTCATAATCCATAGGAAATGAAGCTACATTGGCCCAGCGAAGGTGGATCCATTAGACTGATGTGTGCTCTAGGACCTAAACTTTAACTGATGTGTTTTCAAGAGGGGGCATAAGAAACAGAATGACATAATTTCAGTGGAAACTGGATGCAGACCTGACATGCTTTAAATACTCCAGGCACAGGAATACAAAGGGATTCTGCAGCCAAGAGCCCCTAGGCAAGAACAGCTGTTGAACACCTCATCAGAGTGGAGGGACACAGATTTTATAATTACTTATGTGAAAACATACTAATAAAGGAAGCTAAAATTATCTGAGTCCACTTCTGAAAACTGCTTTGCTGACAACTCCTATAGAAAACTAACTTATGTTATAGGAAGTATTAGAGATATAAGCAACTTCTCTCAGAGATTACAATGAAATATCTTTACACTTTTCAGAGCTGAGGGCAGGTGAGAAACTCCAGTTTGCTGAGGCTAATATCAGGCTCTGCAACTTGCTCCTTCACATTACTTCAGCTACCTTCACTTTTGCCACAGTGTTAACTTCATTTCCGAAAATCTAGTCAAAAATCTATTTCTGCTTCACCTTCCTGTGCTGTCCTGAGGCACCGTTCATTTATAAAGATAAGTAAAAAGGACTTTCTCAAAGAGACAGTTTTACTACAAAGAAAAGGAAAGAAGTAAACAGAAAAAGGACAGATCTACGTGGATTAAAAAGCTGACAACCCATTTTGTATTAAGTAATTGTTATGACTGCACATACAGTGCAGGCAACACTTAAAATTCTAAGTTACATCCCAAGATGCTTACAAATATGCCTAAATAAACAGTCTTTGAGTAGTTGTAGGAAGTGAGAGGATTTGTGGATAAAACAGAATTGCTAGAAGGGATAGGAAGTAAGTGATTAGGAGCTCTTTGTCATGGTGGCATATCTGAGGGACAGTATCTTTTATGCATTCTTATCTCCTAGGATACACCATTTTAAGATGGGCAGAGAACAACAACCAAATGATTTTTCTGATTACAGTAAGCAACAAATTTGTCAGCAATACCATCAGTCTGCTCCTATCAATCACTCCAAGTGGAAATTGTCAAACTGTGTGATGGGCAGGAGGGAAATAGTAGTGAGAAATTAAGCTTGCAGGAAAATGTTAGAGAGGAAAATAGAAATGAGTCTATTCAATGATTAAAGAAGATCCGGGCATGACTCCTGGAGAGAAAACGACAAGATTACAAGAGGATAAAATGAGAAATATTATTTTGTTTCTTGGTAACATTGCTAAGATTCAATTCACCAAAGAGAGCAGTTGACATTTTGTGAGACAGCAAGTTACTACGGAAACATACATCTTGCTCTCTCATAGAGGTGTATTTTGTTACAGTTCATAGAACCACAGAGTCGCTGCAGTTGACAAGCATCTCCAGAGATCATCCTTCTTCATGCACTGGGCAGGGTCTGCCACAGCAGGTTGCTCAGGGCTGTGCCCAGGCAGACTTTGAGCATCTCAAAGGATGTGGACTTCAAAATCTCTTTCAGCAAATAATCTGATCAGCTTTGTGCCTATTTATTCTTACTTCATGCTCCCTAGATTGGAGATCACAGGTTTTTGACAGGAAGTCTGGGATTCTAGTGAAATAGCATACACTCTTGCAGGCACAGGCTTGTACTTGTGCAAAAGAATACGGAGCTATTGAAAGTGCTGTGACATACTTGTCCTATGCATACATATTGGCATGCTACATTATTTCATTTTGCCTAATTCAGTCTAGACGAGATTATCCATTTACTCAGTATTCAATATTATGATCATTCATCAAAATAATAAGGCAGACACAGCATTATTTATTCTAACCGTCAATGAACATTGTTGGTTTTTTTTTTCCTCTTGCACTGCATGAAAAATTACAGGCAGTAGTTTGGCATAGAGTCCTTAAATGTTGTTACTTGTCCCCTCCTAACTCTGAGGCTGAAAACTCTGACAGAAAATGAGACAGACACAAGCTGCAGATTTTGATTCTAACAAATGCAAAAAGATTTATCCATGAACACATCTATACACAAACAGAGGCAAGGGGGGAAAAATGCCAGCTGACTGGGCCACTATGATTTCGTGCTGATTTGCAGCCAGTGACTGTTTCCTGCAAAATGCATTAACAAACACTAGAAATGGGGGCCTGAACCTCTGGTTATGCCATAGGTAGAAGGTTACTAAACTAACAAGTTCTTTTCCTCCCTCCTTCACCTCAGGACTCCTGCATCCTGGGCACCCCCTTCCAGCAGCTGTGCATCTGGGACTGCAGATGTCACTGCTAGGCTTGGCATTGAGCCCAGCTCCCTTGGTACATGCTGGGCATCCCAGAGGGCCACTCCAGAGACAAGGAGGATGAGGTGAGAGACTACTGCCTGCATGACTCTCTGCCTTTACATTCAAAAGAGACCCAACTTTTAGGCTGTACTGGCTAAGTGGGAAATCAATGGTGAGGAAAGCTTCCCAGACAGCATGCTGTTATAACAAAGTGGCTTAATAATTTAACTGGACTTAGTTAAATCCCATACAAGATTTTTTTCTACCTATGGATGTTTTCAAATTTTGTTCTGATCTTGCCTGCAGGGCCTGACCCAGGATTTATCTGCAATGCTCTGACAGGCTGCAGTTAGTTTATTGAGCCCTACTAGCACCCAGGAGCTGAATATCTCTTCCAAGATTTAGTAACACCCTTAGAGGGGATTCTCAACTTTTGCCAGTCTGAATTGGGTACTCAGTATTTAGACTCATTGCTGAGCACTTCTGACATAAGCCTTAGAGATTTTATATTTCTTGCTTCCAAATAGCAAAGGTACCAGCTACAGAGGACACTGGCTTGCTGTCAGGTTTATCCAGCAGTTCTCACAGAGAAAATGTGCGCGTGTACTTGGGATGCTGAGGGCACTGATAGCCACAAGGTGACTGATGTTTGGTAGTACATAGCTGCAATAAACCACTTGGTCCCTTCAGAATTTGTTCTAAAGATGACACAAGTATAAGAAAGCTAAGAAATAGACCTAACCTTGCAGAGCTCACAACCCATCTTTTCTAATGCAGTTTCTAATGATCTTGTACTTCAAGTGTTTCTTTCCAATTCCGTTTGCTTTCATGTTGACCCACTAAAACCAGTATTTGAAAACCTTGAAATATACCAACAAATCTGATAATTGTTCCTACATTTTCTGCAGAAATCCTGCAGAAATTGCAGTCAGTGTATGATCCCTGTAAATAAAGCCTCAGCAAAAGCAGCAGAGTGCTGGATGTAGAACCTCAAATTGCAACTCCTTCTAGCTTGCAAAGCTGTCATACTGAATTCACCAGGCTTTTGCAACCTAGAAAAGGAATGTCCTGGATGCCCAGATAGTACCCATCATCTTGCTATTGTGCAATGATGTGGAAGGTGAAAAGCAGCTGATTTTGCAGGAATTTAAGACTTAACATTCTGAAGAGCTTCACTCCTACAAAATGACTTCAGAATCCTCTGCCATACTGTGGTAACACCACACCGGTTATTCAAAGCAATGCTTCAGCAATTGCCTAACTATCTGAACTACTATCAGCCAGAATTTTATGGCTACAGCAATACAGCATCAAGCCAGAACTGCAAAATAACATTTTCATATCTTAAAAGATTTAGGTCTACAAATGTGAAACACAGTTATCATCAAAACAGGAAGGAGTCTGTAAGAAAGAGGAACAAGCCTATTATGAAATCAAAAAGTAATATCCAGATGCAACAAAAGCATATGAGACTGCAGGTTGTGTAATATCTCAAATGGTTTAAGTCCGTTAGCTAGATCCTTTTTTTTCTGCTTGGCTGTTTGTGCCCTCTTCAGGATTTATAGTGAAATGAATAGACGAGCACTAGATTTATTTATACTTAGTCATAGAGTTCACACGATTGTACTTGCACAGTGGCTTGTTCTCAGCAAAGCCAAAGGGATAAACAATGGGAAATGTACAGATCAGGAGGATGAATAAAAACAAAACCGTTGATTCAACTTAAAATCAGCTTGCTCAGTAAGAAAATGCAGTTTAATTTCTGAAAAACTATTTAAAGAAAAACTGTACCTTCAAAGCTGCAATGGGCAAAAGTTATAAGAGAACTATCAGGACAGTGAAGGGAGGCAGAAGGGACATCTGGGAGGCTAAAGATAAATCATTTTAGGAGCTGACAAAGCACCTTGAGAACAATGTCTTAACTCTACTTTTAGTCTCATTTGTCCCCAGGCAGAGCAGAAGTGAGCTCTAAAAAGAAACCTTCAAGGTTTTCGGTTTTTTTAATTTTTTTTTTCTCTTTTTTTTTAAATCAGAGTTTATAACTCCACTGCCCTAAAAAAGCTCATTGTTAGGATCCAAAATGTGCTTGCTCAACATGCCAGAGGGCATAATGCACATGAACTATTCAATACCCAGCAGCAAAATCTCTCTGACCCAGCACAGGGCAGGACTCTGTGTTGATTAAGACTGACACTCTTGAAACTTCTGCTGGTATTTACAGCTTTTTGTGGGACTTCTGAATAGCCAGTTTCATGTCCTCAAGCTTCGCAGCCTGAAAAACAGATTGCTTTTTCCTGTCACTCTGTATGGTTTTGCTACTCATGAGTATACAGAAATGCCTGAAATTCAAAAACCAGAAGATAAGTCAAGAAAATAGTGTATATGTAAGGTGAATCTAGGGTTAGGGCTTTTTACCTCCATATGGTTTCGGAACCTTAGATTTATCTACTTATGTTTCCAGACTTTGCTTTACTGCTTTACAATCAAAGAAGTCTTCAACTCTGTTTCTGTTTGTTTGTTTGTTTGTTTAAACAAAGGCTGAAAATCTATTGCAATTTCTGGGTTAAAACAGTTCAAGTTTTAGGTGCACGAAACACTCTTGGTGAAAGCTGGCCATGCTGCTATTATGCTGTCTCAACTCAAGTGTCAGTGTATGCTCATGCTGCTTACTGAAGCAAAGCCTGACACCAAAGCACCAGCCTGGCCTACCTCCTGATCAGCTGCTGGTATATGCATGGCTGACTGTGGTCAGACTTTGTACTCAACTGCTTAATGCCTGCAGATTTAAGGTGACCTGATTGGAGGTCAGACAGTAGAAATGCACTCACACAGCCCAAAGGCATCTCAGCTGATATTAACAACTCCCAAAGGTGAGCTGTGTCTGACAGCTTGCTCTCAAACCATTTTCCTGCAGTTTAGACTGCTCTTATACCAGGGTGGATGTAAGAGCCAAGTGAATCTCAAGAGATTCTTGAGATACTTACAGTGACCTGATCATGGATCTGGCTTTTGGTGTGAATAGATCTGAAGACATGAATGATGGTGAATGGTGTGGTGTGAGTGAATGTCTTTTGAAGCATAAATGTACCATGGCATCAGGTTATGCAGGGCAAGAGATTGTCATACCTTTTGTGATTCTGTTGCTGCTATGATAAGTTCTACTTATGCAGACTTACTGGGCACAAAGTCAGAAAATTCTATAAATAAAAGTATAAGCACATATAGTTTGAGCTTCAGAACTAGGCTCACATATGGTTTTACCACTGTATTTGCGCTGCTAGCTAGGAAGGAGACAAGGAGACATTATCAGGTCAGGACCCCATACTAATGATCCTAACCACCTCTGAATGTGTTTGAAATAGCTGTAAGCTCAAAACACAAGCTTGTGATGGGTCACTCTGCAGGAAAACAGGCTTCCCTCCCTGCTTTTTGTAGTGGAAGGGAGCTAAACATAGTCATGCACTTAACAATTACTCTAAGATCCTAAAGTGGTTATTTTTACTGTTAGGATACCATGCCCTGATAGTATAATGTATGGATCTTGTTATTTTTGTGCTTGGTCAGCAATTTGGGTGCTTTTTTAAGGCCATCTAGAGATCAAGGATCTCTGCTTGTATACACACCGTACGAGTCAAATAAATAACCTGTAAATAATTCACATGAAGTACAATTGGAAAGATGCCACACTCTCCCCAAAGGTTTATTGCTACACAAATGGATTGAGGTATTTTTTCCTGCAGAGGAGCTGGATGGAAGGAAACAACCTCCCCTACATACCTTGTAGCTTCAGGATCCCAAATTACGATGTCTGCATCAGAACCCACAGCAATTCTTCCCTTCTTTGGGTAAAGGTTAAAGATCTTTGCTGCATTTGTGCTGGTAACAGCTACAAATCTGTTTTCATCCATTTTTCCACTGTACTGAAGGAAAGTACACAAGAGTAAACTCATTGCTTTTTAAAGAAGGAATGTAAAAAATATTAGTGTCGATGAAAAGGCTGATCTCTACCAAAATCACAGCATCACATCAATTTACTGATGTGTTTAAAATATATAAAAATAACTATTTGTCTCTGATGCACATCTAAAAAGGCACTTTCACCAAATATGATGACTTTGCATCAGTTTTCCTCATAACAGAAGGGAAAAAAAGACAAATTTAAAGATATGGTCATAGTTCAGAGTCAACGGGAGTCAAATTTCTTAGCTGGCTTCTGAATCTGTAGTTCTGCTGAGCAGTTTCCTTGGGAGACATAACATCTCACAGGAGTCTTCTTCACTGAAAATTGTGAGTTATATCCTATGATAAATATACTTGATAAATCCGAGAAGCTATTTATACTGAGACAGTGTGTTTTGTTGGAAACACCAATTACTTCCATGTTCAGACACCTTGATTTACTTACAACTCCTTTTTCCCACACTACTGACATCCTGTCTTCCACTCCATTCAGTCCATTAGGGATTTTGGTGAAATCGTCCTTTCCCAGAGCTTTCTGGCATGTGTCAAAAGTGCAGTTGTCAGTCCCCACCACAGACAGGTCATCACTATGGAGAAACAAAGTTAATTATGAATTGGAGAATGTGTCAGATAGTGCTGCATAGGAAAATCTATTGCAAGGCTGGGCAGCCACATCCAACCATCCTTCCTGCAAAGAAAAACTGAAAACATTCTGTCAGCCTGTCTTTAACCCCATCTTCCAAGAGTATCTGCCAGTTTCTCTTCAGAAAGCCCTCAGATAATATCAAGGACCAAAACAACCACTCTTACTTATAGTTATTTGCATATGCCATATGTGTTCCACAAATGCAGTACTGGCTTATTTTGCCCAGAGCAAGGGACTTGATTCCATCCCCACTTAGAACAATTTTGGACTGTTATTCCACATATTCCATGAATCATAGAGCATCCTGAGTTGGAAGAGACTCACAAGGATCATCAAGCCCAACCTCTGGTTCCCCCCAGGTTCGTTCAAAATTCAAACCCGATGTCTAACAGCATTGTCCAAATGCTTCTTGAACTCTGGAAGGTTTGGTGCCACGACTTCTGTTGCGGAGGGCCTCTTCCAGTGCCAGACAACCATCTTGGTGAAGAATCTTATCCTAATCCTCACCCTAAAACTCCCTTGACAAAGCTCGATGTTGTTCCCTCTAAGTTACCCCAGATTTGCACAGCCATCAGCCTCATTTTGTTAACTGCCAGTAACTGAAGAATCATAGAAGCATCTGAGTTGGAAGGGACCTTCAAAGCTCATCTAGTCCCCTGCAATGAACAGAGACATCTACAGCTAGATCAGGCTGCTTGGAGCCCCATCCAGCCTGACCCTGAATGTCTTTGGGTATAGGGCATCTACCACCTCTCTAGGCAATACTTCGGTTCCTAATTCCTTCTGAAGCAGATGTCATGAAGTGGAATATATATTTCTACTTTCAGAAAACAGTGGGCTTAGTTTTCATGTAGCATCCGAATTTCAAGTGAAAAAGAAAAAAAGAGTTGATATCAAAGCCCAGAACCTCTAATTATGACATTTTTTCACAAATTTCCCACCAACGTACAGCCTTCCTGTCCTCATGTTGTACTTTTTGCTGTAGTACTAGCATTGCAAGGCTTATTGACTAAAATCAAGTGAGGACAGAGGCAGAAGGCCACAACAGTTCCAAGAAACAAAATTTGAGCAGTTTCTAATTTCTGTAACAAAAATGGTGGTTTTTTTTCATCTACTGTTTCACCTTCCATTTCGCCTTCCTGATAATTCTGTACTTAGAAGATCTCCAGGGAATCAGACAGAATTTGCTCAGTATTTGTGCAACAGCTGTCAGTGTTTGTTCATCTGCTTACTTGGCCAGTAAGTTCATGAGGAAATCCGGAGTAGAAGGATCTGGACTCAGTGGAGGTGACATCACATGTGCTGCTGCATGAGCCCAGTCTTCATTCCAGTAGTTGGTACCATCAATGCCAAGACCAGCAGCAATAGGCTCCCCATAAACCACCTTTCCTAAAAGCACATAAAGCAATAGTATCATCATCAAGTTACATAAAAAGGAATGTCTTGTATTTCCCCTGTTTCAGAAATTTCTGGTGGTAATATATTTGAATTTGAATGAATATTTAAAATTAAACATCGATACGTGGAAGAACATAATAAACTAAGATTAACTAAGCTATAACACAGCATCTCTTTTCTGAGTATTCCGCTGGTGATTTCCCAATATATTTTCTCATAAGAACATTGCTTTGGAAAGCTTTTTAATTAAATTGTTGACAGATATATTATAATGGGTTTTACACACTGTTTTCTAGGCATTTGATTGAGATTTCAAAAGGAACACAATCCTGGGTTGCATTAATTATGTTCAAGATCCATATATTTCTTTCTGCTTGATGCTCTGAAATTATTGACTGTGTAACAATGTAAT
Source organism: Coturnix japonica (assembly GCF_054131305.1). Taxonomy (NCBI): domain Eukaryota; kingdom Metazoa; phylum Chordata; class Aves; order Galliformes; family Phasianidae; genus Coturnix; species Coturnix japonica. Next base: position 17,606,516 of record NC_140664.1, on the reverse strand, counting down.
TTAATATATGCAGCAAACAGACCTTGCAAGGTGTTATTTTTAACTTTCAGGCTATAAAAGCAGGCATGCTGACCAGGAAGAACAACAGAGCACCAGGTATAAATTTTGAAAATAATATAAAAACATTTCCAAATTAAAAACCATAAATACATTCATTTTGTAAGTTATTTTCCGAACTTTATTTGTGTGTGCCATAGTATTCTAGGTTTCTCCTATGAGGACCCCAATCTAAACCAGCTGTTAGCCTTTGGATAGAGCTAATATATTTTAAGTATTTTTTCCTCCTAGGAAAGATGGGCTTGAAACTCATTAGAAGAAGATGGGAGCTGAAACAAGATGTTTTCCTCCTTCAGGAGCTGATCCAGCCATGTTGCTGTTTTGTGGGCAAAGCAGATAATGCTGCTAACCATTATGGTCTTCAAAACATCAGAGCAATCTGAGACCTCATGCACCCACTCACGGGCTGCTCAATAGTGCCATTTCTTGCTAGACTTGCAAAAAAGTCACATACCATTTTTGAAGTCTGTATTAAATCCTACAGTTCTACAGCTACTTCTACAAGGCTTCCAAGACCTGCTCTGGCATTGCCATACTGTACATTTATTCCAAGACTACAGTAGCACAACTCTGACCTAGATACTTCTTGTGAGCATTATCAATTTGCTGTATCTAACTCATCATGCTCTGACATGTTGAACTGACATTGTGATGCCTCGGCTTGGAGCTTCCAGTTCCAATTATCTACACCGCCGCAAGTTTTTTGGACTAAAAATCACCATTTAAGCAGTTGATTTTAAAAATCTTATTTTCAAAATCAAAAGCACTGAATGTGAGGCTGTCCACTTATGCAGTATGGACACCCAGTGAATGAGGAGGCTTGCGTTGGATTTGTATTTTCCTAATTCAGAGCTGCAGCAGGAGTAAGGGAGATGTTGGCTTTTGCTTGGGCAATTCTGAACAGTGTTTGAGGAGTTTGAGGACAGGGAGCCACAGCTTAGATGCACACTGAAAAAGGCTGCATGTGTACACAATGCAGGACGATACAGCAATGGTGTTTACGCTCTTGATGGATATCAGACAGGCAAAGAAAGAGTAAAATTAGGAATCTTAATTTTAGGAAAGCCAACTTCAAGCTCTTCAAAGAGTTATTCAACAAAACACCTGGAAATTTGTCCTGAAGGATAAGGGAGCAGAGCAGAGCTGGCACATCTTTAAGGACACTTTCATTAGGTCTCCATGCTGAGGTGTAGGAAGTCAGGAAAGGAAGGCAAGAGACCAGTGTGGCTGAACTGGGACCTACTGGTCAATCTGGAAATCAAGAAGAAAATGCACAGGCAGTGGAAGCAGAGTCAGGAAGGCTAAGGTGCAACTGGATCTGGACTTGGCAAAAGGCACAAAGAAGGATAAGAAAGGCTTCTCTAGGTACATCAATCAGAAGGAAGGTGTTCCACACCCACTTAGCTAATTACAATGGACAAGGAGAAGGATGAGATATTCAACAGCCATTTTTCATCAGTCTTCACTGGTCTACATGCCTTCCTCGAACAGATGATTTAAATAGTGAGAACTGAAGGAACCAGTTCTGCTCTAAGTAGAGAATCAGTTCGCCTGCTGTAAGCAAAGATCAGGTTTGCAACCACTTGAGGAACCCAGAGGTAAGCCTACGGGTCTTGATGAGATGCACCCCAGAATCCACAGGGAGTTGGCTGATGCAGTTCTCAAGACACTCTCAATGATATTTGATAAGTCATGGTGGTCAGGTGAAGTCCCCGGTGACTGGAAAAAAGGCAATGTCGTGTACATTTTTAATAGGTACAAGATGCATAGAAAGAATGGCTCAGGGAACTATTGACCTGTCAGTCTTATCTCGGTGCCAGGGATGATCATGGAGCAGATCCTTCTGGAAGCTATGATAAGGCGTATGGAAAAGAGTGATGTGATATGAGATAACCAGCATGGTTTCACCAAGTGCAGGTTCTGCCTGACCAACTATGTTGCTTTTTCTGATGGTGTAACTGCGTAGGTGGACAAGAGAAGAACCACAGATGTAATCTATCTGGACTTCAGCAAGGCCTTTGATGTGATCCCCCGTAGCTTCCTTCTCTCCAAATTGGAAAGATATGGATGAATGAGGAACTGGTTATGAGATCATAACCAGAGAGTGGTGGCCAATAGCTATTTGGGTGGGGATCTGTGAAAAGCAGTGTCCCCCAGGGGTCAGTACTGGGATCAGTGCTCTTTAATATCTTCAACAACGATATGAACAATGGGACTGGATGTACCCTCAGCAAATGTGTGGCTGACAGCAAGCTGTGTGGTGTAGTTAATGTGCTCGAGGGATGGGATGCCATCCACAGAGACCTAGACAGGCTTGAGCAGTGGGCCCTCCTCTTGATCTGCTCCAACAACTCCATGTCCTTATGCTGGGGGCTCCAGAACTGGACACTGTGCTCCAGGTGGGGTCTCACAAGAGCAGAGTAAAGAGGTAGAATCACCTCCCTTGACCTCCTCATCACACATCTCTTGATGCAACCTAGGATACAGTCGGCCTTCTGAGATGCAAGTGCACACTGACAGCACATGCTGAATCTCTCATCAACTCACACCTCCAAATCTTTCTCCTCAGGGACGCTCTCAAGCCATTCTCTGCCCAGTCTGTATCTGTGCTTGGAATTGCCCCGACCCAGGTGCAGGACCTTGCACTTGGCCTTGTTGAACTTCTCAAGGCTGGCATGGGCCAACCTCTCAAGCCTGTTCATGTCCCTCTGGATGGCATCCCTTCCCTCTAGCATGTCAATTGCACCACTCAGCTTGGTGTTGCCTCCAAGCTTGCTGACTCAATCCCACTGTCCATGTTGCCTACAAAGATGTTAACACTGGTCCCAACACTGATCCCTGTTCACTGCAGGAAAGTTGAACAAGATGACATTTAAGAGCCCCTTCCAACCCAAATGATACTATGATTCTATAACAATATATTCTGTATTAACCTGCTGGACTTTTTACAGCAAAATTGGTGGAAAGGTGTGTGTGTCTGTGTCTGTGATCTCTCCTAACTGCATCTGAACTAGATAAAGAAGCTTCCATGCAAAGTAAACCTGAACTATACAACATTAGGTCACAGCTATAAATAACAAAAGTTATAACAGTAGAAAAGGAATGTAGTTCAGCTTGCATAAATAATTTCTTACATTAATTATTTCCATGATATTCAAATGAAATTACATCTTCAAACTCACCACCATTTACACTGCAGTCAGAATTTGAACATCTCTCCTTGTTACCATGAGACAGAAGGAGTCTCACTCAATTTCTGCAAGTGACTTTTGAGTATTAACACTGCAGCTTCAGCAGACTGTATCTGGACACTCAGCTGACTGTGCAATTTCTTGCATTTCATTTGGACCATGAGTAGTCAGACTGATGGGTGCAATAACGCAAAGATTTTGCTAAAACAAAACCCAAATAGCAAGGGAATTCCACATTACAGCTCTTTTAGCCCAACTGGCTTTTGTCTATAGACATAAAATTGAGTAATATAGTAATAAATCAGGTCCTTCCTCTTGTTATGTTTTCCTGCATTCAATAAAAATAGTAAGCAGACTGTGTGTTTCAAAAAACAGCCTTTTTCAGGTGTGTGATGGAACAGCAAAGGATGTCATTATTCTCCAGTATCACTTTTAGTTGAGGAATGAAAAATACTACATACTGAAATTAACAACAGTAGATTTCTAACTGCCAGTATTTACACAGATCAGTGTCTCTAAAACCTGTAGCTATTACATTGATCTTTGTGGTACATTAGAGCTCTTCAGTAACTTCTTTATCAATGCTAGATTCCTTTTTCCTAAGACATGCACTTCAGTGAAGGCAAAAATTAATTATGAGAAGATGTTTTATATTGTGATGCATAAAGACAAGAATTTTGATAATTATGAACAGAGGAAGCTACAAAATGCAATCTGCACAACAATAAACATAAGTAATACCAATTCATCCTTTTTACACACTGAAGCAGCATACTGCAATAAAGCCATTTATCATACTGGCACTGCAGCCTATTCTTACGACATATGTCAGACAATATTTTACACTATTTACTAACACCACTGTATTTTGTACTTGATTAGTGTGTTACAAACAACACCTCTTCTCTTAGGTCTTTTGCGTTCACAGCCAGTGTTTTGTCTTTAATCTGGGTATTTTAACTGTTACAGCTTCTTATAGTTAACTTTGACATGAATGTCAGTGTTATGCCTATGCTTATGAATGTACAAATAACAGTACACTGATGGATAGAATTCACATCACCAGCAGCACTGTCATCTAGTGGAGAAATTTAATATAGCATAGTAGAAAAAAATGTGCTACTAAAAATATGTTGGTAGATTCTCTTGTAAAACTCAATTATAGGAAAGTCTTACTAGAAGTCATACTCAATACATATTCCACATAAACACTCCAATCTACTTTAGCACACTGATGTCAGGATGATTTTGGTAGTATTTTTGTCCAAGATCTCAAACTCTGCCTTTTGGTATTAATAATATGTGCCACTAGTGTAATGTCAGAAGTCAAGAAATGAGAAAACAGATCTGTATGCATTTCACATTAGGTGTGGTGAAAAGATAACAAGGACAGATAACCCATAAGAATTCAGGCATTTCTAATCATGGGCTTCGGTCTTACCCCTTCTACTGACATAATGTCCCCACAGTGCTGTGCTTCCACAGGCACTTACAAAAGAACACATGAAACAACCTAATCCCTACAACCTGCAGGCAGCTTTTAGTCTGCCCAACAGATGTCCAAGAGCATCAGACTACACTGGCTGGCCAGAATTGTCTATGAAGCTCATAGTGCATGGACTAAGAAACCCTTCTCTGGAGGGAATTCAGACTTTTGGACACTGACAGTACCACCCTGACTTCTAAGCGCCCAGTAAATACATGTTCTCAGCATGTAATGGCACTGTCTGTACAAACATGGCATTGTCACTGTTGCACAATTTTTCACCTAATGGCTGGTATGGGCTTGAGGAGTATAGAACACTAGAATCATGAAGTTGGGAAAACCCTCTAAGATATCTAGTCCAATCCTCAATCCATCACCACCATGTCCACTAAACCATGTCCCTAAGTGCTGCATCTACACTTTTCTTGAAAATGCTCCAGGTCTGATGACTCAGTGACTCTACCATTGCCCTGGGCAGCCTGTTCTAATGTCTTACCACTCTTTCTGAGGATAATTTTTTTACCAGTATCCAACCTGAACCTCTCTTGGTGCAGCTTAAATCTGCTACACCTCATCCTAAAGCTCTCCTACAGGAGAAAGTCTCAACTTCATTACCTGTCCTTCCACAGTGCTTAGCTCCACACACACAGTTAAAACATCCCATTCCAAGGAGTTCATCCATGCTTTTAGAGTTAAGGCAGCCCTGCAGACTAAGACACTAATGACACTTCCTTCAATGCTACAGCCAAATATAAAATAAATAGGACTTTTACCTTCATTTCGTGCATTGGTTATCATCCTTGCTGAAGACTTACTCATCACGTGGACTACAAAAAGGGGGCAGTTTACAGTATTTGCTATGGCAATTGCTCTATGCGTAGCTTCAGCTTCCACGTCTTCACTATGTGACAAAGCATGACCCTCAGGACCAGTTATCCCCATTGCCAGCAACTTCTTTGCATTCTGGACATAAAAACATTTAAGAGTCAGTTGAAGTGAAACCGCGGTATTATGAACATGCAGCCTGCCAAGTGGATCCTAAACCAGCTACTGCAGTAAGTTTGTAAAGGAGCAGTGCTTTCTTTCTCGGATAATGTATTACTGTGCTACATAAGGTCAGGCATCATATACCTGACATGCAAATATTTGACCAAAAGCTTCCCCTTCAATTGGGCTCATGGAAGGCTTTGACTGATGCTTTCTTTATCAGCCAAGAATACATTGCAATTACATGTGTTACATGGCAAGTATAACTCCAATTGTAATGGAATCATTTGCTTCCTATCTGTATGAAACCCAGTATTCTGGGTTAAAATATATATGCCCACCATAAACATCCTTTGAGATCTCAGTCTTCAGTTCTTTGGAATTTAAATACGAGGAAAAAATGCCTTTCTCTGAAGTGCTTACATAACAGGACAAGTTATATTCCTGACTTTGATGGACAAAATGTCAAATGCCTACCTGTGCAATTAGCTCCCCATTTTCTGCATGAACTTGAGCGATTGTTCCAAGCTCCTTACAGTAGGAAAAAGCTGAATATAATTCCTCATCACTAAGCATGTATAAATCTTTATAGGCCATAAACATCTTGAAGGAATTGACACCTTTGACATCAACAAGAGTTTTCATTTCTTCCTTCACCTGAAAGAGAGCTAGCAATTCTCACTAAACAGCAATATAAAATTTTACCTGTTAACTTTCTACAAAGAAATTGGTATGAAGCAGCAACCAGGCTTTACTCACCCATCTAAAATACGTTCAGTTCAAACAGCCCAAGTTACGTAAAGGCTGATTACTATTACTCTTGCATGAAATTGCTTCTCAGAGTACACAAACCAGTCCCACTGCAGTGCAGATATTAGAAGGGATTTATTTATTTATTTATTTTAAGACAAAGTTGAATTTTATTCCACCGAAAACCGTATGTTGAAAACACTCTAATACCAAAATCTATGCATTCAACTTGTAATACTTATCCATTAACTAGTTTAGAATCACCGAATCACAGAATGGCCTTGGTTAAAAAGGACCATAAAGATCAGCTACTTTCAACCCCCTTGCTATGTAAAGGGTCACCAACGTCTGGAATTTGAGCACTCCCTTCCCAGTAAAATGATGGCGACAGTACTTTATGCATATATATATCATGTTATTACAGTTTCCATAGGCTTCTTTTGAAAAATTAAAACGTTATATTTCATCTTATTTCTAGTAATCTGCTCAGAGCTTCTCAGGAAAACAGAAAGATTAATAAAAAAATCAAAGGAAGATTTCTGTGTTGGAGCATTATCTTTAGCTGGAACTATCAGACAAATAAATGTCTGACACAAGACCTATTCTGGCACAAATATGGAAGAAAAAAGCTAACGTTCCTTTTGCATTTATTTTCTTTTCCACTAATTTTTACCAGTAAAGGAAGGAACTTTGAAGAATGTATAACTTTAATCAAGACTTTAAATCCTAAAGACCAGAGGGAATGGTTTCAAGCTACGGCAGGGGAGATTCAAGCTGGACATTAGGAAGTATTACTTCTCAAAAAGGGTGGTGTGTTCAGGCACTGGAATGGACTGCCCATGGAGGTGGTGGAGTCACTGACACTGGGGGTGTTCAAGGAAAGACTGGATGTTGTGTTGAGGGACATGATTTAGTGAGAGCTATTGGTAATAGGTGAATGGTTGGACTGGATGATCTTTTAGGTCTTTTCCAACCTTGGTGATTCTATGATTCTATGATTGTAAGGGCACGGTTTATGCCTTCTGAAAGATAAAAATTAGAGGAAGCACTCTTACTTCATATTTTAAAATGAAATTTAATTAGTAGGTACTGATGAAAATTCTGTATGGATCCAAAGTGGTCTAATATAACACGTGTCATGTTCAGATAGATGTCAAGCATCTGAAATGTTTATTTCCTTGGTGAAGCTTTCAGGCAATCAGCAATTTTTTACACAATGATGATCCTTCCATACTTACACTCCAGAAAGGTTTTCTAGGTAATCTCATGTTTTAGAAATTCTTGGCTCCATCTCTGCTTTGCTTTAAGGTGATAAATCTTCAGTTACTCAAGATCAATATTCTTCCTTCCAAAATAAAGCTAATCACCATATTTTTTCATATATGTCCTTATTAATACACCACTACAATCCCTACCCCAAGATTTAAAAGGAACACACATTACTGAGTACTCAGACCGAAAAGGCCGAATTTATGCAAGCAGCTCTGGTCTGGCTGATCTCAGCTTTGCACAGCCTGCTTCCCTTTCTATTAAATGCATCCAATATTATCCAAGCATGTAGGTTATCTGCAGAATCATATCACAGAATCATAGTATGACCTGGGTTGAAAAAGATCATAATTATCATCTGGTATCAACCCCCTGCTATGTGAAGGGTCGCCAGCCACCAGACCAGGCTGCCAAGAGCCACATCCAGCCTCCACAACCTCCCTGGGCAGCCTGTTCCAGAGCATCACCACCCTCTGTGTGAACAACTTTCTCTGCAGACATTTTTTTTCCCTCCCAAATACATACATTTTATAAAGGTGTGGACTATTCTAGTTTGTACATACAAAAACATAGTAACATTCATTTTCCACCTGAGGACTAATTCCAAGCAGGTGTGGTACAAATTCATGGAACTGAAAAATGCCTGTAGTGTGTACCTCGTCGCTCCACCAGGTAACAGCCACATGCAGTGCATAATCACAGCAAACCTTAGGGTCTGCCCAGCTTTTCCATGTATCAAAAGCTTCAATAAGGGAGCAGCCTTTCTGAGGAATGGCAAAGTCAATGATCATAGTGGTGCCTCCTGCTACAGCAGCCTGAAAACAAAGAAATAATATTTAGTGATCAGTGAGCAAAATAATGCACAATGTCTCCTGTGTTCTCTGATTCCATGTGCAGTGGATGGGTTCACAGAGAAAGATGAGCAACATTAGACCATAGTCAACTTGATATATGCATCCTCAGAGTCTATTTGGTTGGAAAAACAAGCCTGTGTAACAAAAAAGCATCAAGGAATAGAGACACAATGGAATAAATACCATACCATTTTGTTTAGATATCTATAGATATATAGGTAAGTCATCTCCTATTAAATAAGCATTTTATATATGTTATGAAGAATCAAAGTGCATTTTAACTAAGAATCAGTAGTCACTGCCAGAAAGCAAATTCTAGACTACTAGAAATTGCAAATAAGGTAAATTATTTGCTGTAATTTCTGATATCTTACAAATTAGCCAGAGAAATTCTCTCTCTTGCTCTGAACAACATCCCTCTGCATAACAGCTACAAACTATTCAAGTCAAAATAAACAGAGTTCATGCTATATTACTCCATTTCTAAATTAACCCATTTCTTCTACAGTGACACATGTTTGACTCTGCCTTAGTAAGGCTCACAGATCCTTCTTTATTTCTTTCAATTAAGAAAAAATATCTGGCTTGTCCCCACACAGGTAAAGAATTTTTTTGGTAATAGGTTGTTGTGTTCTGTGCATTTCAAATCACTGCCTTCATTTAGGCAATCAGAATTAAAACTGCTAATATGTCAGCATCTTTTGCAAAGAAAAAAGTTCAGAGGGTGACACTTTTTTGGTATCTGTAGTATCAGGCCCTCATTTATTCAGCTGAATGGATAAATCTTAGCTTATTATTACAGCAGCTGGAACAAATTTGCCTCCATGATTCTCCTGGCAAGATGCATGTTAGATGATAATCCTGGGTAAACAGCTGCAAACACTTCCCACACTTTGACCTGGGTGAAGAAGGTCGACAATATCCAATTTTATGACATCTGATCACCGGACTGAAGCTAAAGCCTCCTGCTGGCCACCAGAGCCACTGACTGGACATCCTGTTCTGTGTATGAAATCTGTGCTATTTGGACATCCTGTTCTCTGTATGCAGCTTTTGGAGCTCCTGTGTCCACTGCTTCTTGTGCAATTAATTATTAATAAACTGTCTGTTCTTTTGCAGGACTGCAAACCTTAAAGTGCTCTTAACAGCTTAAAGAGGAAAACTAGTATTTTCACGTTAGAAAACATCAGTCCTTTCCCCTTTTTAGCAAACCACAGTTAAGCCATCCCTCACAGACAGGATGTAACAGGCTCTCTGAGAGTGCTGCCTAACAGACCAGCCACTTCACAGGGCAATGTCATCTCTTCTGTGGGCAAAGGATTTCAACCTGTACAGCAAAGCACGTAAGCTGCAAATTTCAGGGAGCTCTGTATGAGTATTTTACTCCATTGAAATGATGCACTGCTACTACTAATAACCTATATGTGAAAATCTGAAAGAACTCAATGTACAATAAATGGGAGAAAATAGGTATTTTTAAGAAACTGTATTTGAACTGGTATTTGAACTTTCACCGAGACCTTAGGGACAGAAGTGGATGACATGAAAAACTTGCATTCCTCCATGCTAACAGAGGAGAAAGATCAGGTTGCCACAGAAGTGCTCCCAGCATACTGGAGGAGTTGCCCTGTTGCTTTAGTTAACCTTTGCTCTGAGAAGCATGAAGCCCATATTCCAAGGGGAGTTGTACTCGGCATGGAGACAGCCAGGGTAAATGACCATTCTTAACACTTGCCACTGGCAGCCAGCAAAGCCTTTGAAGGAACCCAAATAACACGCTGGTGCAATGCATCTTTGGGTATGCTGACTGCCGATTACAGTGGCTGAACAAAGAAACAGCACAATTGCCTTTACTTCAAGGAATTCTATCTTCTCTCCATTAGCATTAATATCACATAATCAACAGGCACGTTTCTTTCTGAGAAAGCCCAGATGCATGCAAAGAACTGCATATGCACAGAGACATGGTCGCACACACCCACCTTTGTTCCTGTATAGAAGTCATCTTTTGACGTGGTGCCCATGAAAGGGAACTGCAAGTGCGTGTGCGTATCAATGCCCCCAGGGATCACCAGCTTGTTGGTCGCATCCAGCACGGTGAGGCCACTGGGAGGCCTGGGGTTTAGGTTTGGTCCCACTTCCTGCACCACTCCTTCTTCCACATACACATCAGCCTCCACAGATTGGTCATCGTTCACAACTCTTCCACCCTTGATCAGAAGCCTCTGCTTTTGATAGGAAGGCATGGGAGGCTGGAAGACAGGGAATGCTCACAAAACTGCTTATCTCTCAGCCTACCTTTCCCGTGTTATCTGCAAATGACCCCAAAACACGATGCTGAGATATATAAACAGGGATTGAGCCTGTGGCCTTCAGCAGCTCCACCCACAGTCCTAGGGGAAGCACCAATGACCAAGGGAGTGCAGTGAGCCGAAACACAGAGCCTGCCTATGGGCAGCAGGCCTGCTTCTGGGTATTACTGCTGTTTCTACTTCTTTACCTAGAGATGGGAACCAGGCTTTCATGGGCATCCAGCTGTGTTTTCATGGTGCTTACTCCAGCCCTGCCCTTTGCACTGTGGAGTTGGTAACATAGTGGCCAGCTTTGGTAACCTGGCTGTCCACAGGAGTGTGATGCCCAAAGGTGACCTGAGCTCTGCAGTGGCACTGAGGAAGCCAAGGGTGCCATGAGCTCCCCACGAGGCCAGCCGGGGAGCCCATGGGTGCCCCATGGGTGTACACACAGGTCTGTGTGCAGGAGCTGCACCGATCCCAGCCAGGGGGCACAGGCTATCAGCAGCCTCTCCCAAACTGCACCCTGGGAGTCACTTAGGGGAAAGGCTGCTATCTGTGGTGCCGGGCACCATACCCTTCCCCCAGATACCACTACTCAGCGCGTCAGAACGACCGTTGGCTGGAGAAGAAAAACCCCGTGGGCTTTTCTGGGCGCTGCCGAGGCCTCCCCTCACCTCGGCCGGCGGGCCCGGCGGGGCCGGCTGGGCCGGCGGAGTCTGGCCATAGTCAAAAGACCACATAAAAACGATCTTCCGGCAGCCTCCCTGAGCCATCATCACGCCTGCTGCCCCGCCTCCTGCACTGTGCTGCCCCCTCCCGCTGCCCCGAGCCCCGTGTCCCCAGCGCGTTCTATTCCAGCACAACGGCCGGGGGCCCCACCCGACCCGGCCCAACCCGGCTGTGAGCTGTGTGAGCCCGCTGGGAAGGAGAGCCTGGGCCGGGAGAGAGAGATGGGAAGGTAACAGCAAAGGGATTAGGAAACGATCTGAAAACTTGGCCTAAAATAAAAGGGGAGAATCACTTTGTAGTTTTTTATAAATACTGTTACTACTTTATAGTCTGTTTTGCTTTCCATCTCCTGTTTTGTGCAGACAGGCAGTGCATCACCCCAGTGCAGCGTTCGGTGCCCTTTGGTTCAGCTGGCAGTTCACCCCCCCTGCCCTCAGCACAGGGCTCTGCTGTATGATCAGCCAGATGAAGAAAGCGGCAGACAGACCCCAGAGGAGGTTGAATTGCGGTTCTCTAAGGCAGAAGCTGTGAATATTAGAGAATGACAATAGAAAAGAGGCCCAGGTGGGCACAGAAATGGGGTGACAGGGGTCTGTAACTTTGGATCTCTGCTACTGCTGAAAGAACAAACCCATTTTTCCCCACACACAGATGGGCAACTGAATAACTGGGCTGCAAGGGGCCTGAGGTGGGAGCCTCTCAGCTATAGAAGTTTTGCTTTGTGTAAATGAAGTGACATCTGTCATGCCAGGAGAGAGGGCTGCAAAGGCAAGAGGCGTGTTGGTAGGTTGCAGCGGTCAAACTCACATATACGCCCCAATGAATATTGAATGATTATGTCAACAAGTTAAGTATTTATTGGCATAACTTCATCCCGAATGTCCCAACTCAGTGCCCAAATCACCAACTGAAAATAGTCACTTTTTATTTCTCCTTTGCCAATGAATATTTAGCGATTTCCAGAAAATGAGTTTCCACATGACAGACCGGGATAATCATCTCCATTGCTCTGGGGTTAGTGATAGTGGTGCTATCTCTGCTTTGCTCAAATCCTTATTCCAGATGGAGCCAAGGTTGATTTGAAGTCAGGCCCACCACATCACATCGCTCTGTGGTGAGCTTCAAGACATTCTTTCTTAGTGCGTCTCGTGCAGGAATTAGCTGACATAACTAAAGACACCTAAAGGCATGGAATAGCATGGCTGCAAAGCCTACTTTTCTCTTTTTCTGAAAGGCATCAGTTTCGAGCTCCACTTCCCCTCATGAGATTTCTTCCTGGCTCTGTTTAGGCTTTGTAGATCCCACTCTTCAGTGTCTACATTTGTAACTTTGAGCCCAGCTCAGATCATCCCCCAAACTGGCAGGGTAATTGAGAGTGAAGGCCTTAATACTGTTGTGTGTAAGAGAACTGGATCTGTCCCACAGGTCGTTTTAAACACATTAAATAGATAATGACATTCTGTCTAAGCGGTTCTTTTATTTAGTCCATTTGGACAAACAAGATAATCTCACATCAACGGCATTTATGGAAATTTGGTAAATATTTAATATTTGAGAGCTCATCTGTCCCTGGGCAGAACGGTCTCAAATATCACTTGTGAGATAGAAATAATTCCTTTAATACTGCAGGAAGACAACTGGCCCCATATTCTTAGTTATTGCTGAGAACTTGATGCCACAACAAGGACTCCAGATCCTGATTAGCCATGTAACCTTCACTTACCCACAAAACATTTTACTCTTTCTGCCCTCTTCTTTGCACAGTTTAAAACAAATATTTATTCTGTAATCAGTGGCTGACTCTGCACTATACAGAGAGGTTTTCTATTAAGTAATGTTTACTCACCCTAAAATACCACATGGTAGTTCAGTCATAGAAGAGACATTACAGAAAGCCATCAATTGCAACCTTGAACTTAGCATCTTATGCTAATGCTTTTGTGGTCTGCAGCAAAGCTAATAATCCTGGAAATGTATATACATGGAAATTTCTCATTTCAGGTGACTATCATAGAAGCTTTATCAAAGAACCTTTTAAGTAACGTAGGAATTAACGCGATTTAAGATAAAGAACACTGAAGAAAATTCAGTCCATGTCTATTATCTACCGAAAGAAAATAATTCAGCAAATTAAGGAATAGGTTTGCAGGAAACAGATAACTGAGGTTTGGAACTTTCAGAAGACCAAGACAGGAGACATCTTCTATAGATCATTATGATGACATAAACAATTCAAAGTCTTCTGAGACATGTGCACTCTTCAGCACTTTCTTAATCCAACAGTTCTTGCTGGTATTGAGCTTTAAAATAATAATGATAATAAAAGAACAATGTATGTCAAAATACAGCAAATATGTGCCCTGGTGGCGCAGTGGTAGGAATGCCGCGTTGCAACACTGGAGGGCCTGCATTCAAATCCCCCCTGTGGCGCAAGTGGTAGAAGTGCCGCTCTGCTACACAGAGGCTTGAATCCTGGGGTTGGACTCGATGATCTCTAAGGTCCCTTCCAACCCGCACGAGACTATTACCTATTACCTATTATAAATGCAAACAGGAGGTTTTTGGACAAACTGCAAAGATGCTTTGAGAAGGAAACTAGAGACCGATGTTGAGCAGAGGAGAGGAAGTACAGCTCATCTATTATTAACTGTACTAACTGTATTTTCCATTTTTAACAGCTTTCCCCCACTGAAGGAAGACTGGATACAGCTTTTCAAAGCAAGAAAATTAACAAAAATGATACCACTGATTTTCAGTGCATTTTACCAACTGTTCTCAGTGAACTTTCTATACCTTGAGAAACACCAAAAGATTATTTCTCTGTTTCTGTTGACATACTTTAAGAAACAAGGATAACTGGCTACAAAGGTACAAATGGTACCACTCTGTGATACTGAAAGTCAATAAGGCTGTGACAGTCAGAGAATTCTGCTTCAAACTGAGACACCCAACCTTGCTAGGCCACATCTACAACATATCCCTACTTTGGTGGTGAGTGGTGAGGCCCTGGAAAAGGCTGCCCAGGGAGGTTGTGGATGCCCCATCCTTGGAGGTGTTCAAGGCCAGGTTGGACGGGGCCCTGGGCAACCTGATCTAATAAATAGTGGAAGTTTGGTGGCCCTGCCTGGCAGGGGAGCTGGAACTTCATGATCCTTCAGGTCCCTTCCAACCCGGGTCATTCTGTGATTCTGTGATTTGTGGATCTTTTCCTCACTTTTTTAAACAAGCTTCTTAACTTGTCCTTTGCATTTTGTTGAAGAAAACACCACTTGCTAGGAACATCTATTCTGATGTGTTTTGGGCTATGATTGCCTCCCACCTTTGCTCATCTCCATATACAGATACTTTGCAATTATTCCTTTAGACCCTCCAGTCAAAATACAGTGACTTACCTTTTCATAATATTTTCTTGCCTCCCCTCTTCCACCCCTTTCCCTCCAACAGAAGCACCACATGTGATCATAACACAGAATTCAAACAATGCAAGTGAAGTTCTTTCAGAGTTTACCTTTTCTGTTGACTTTGACAATGTGATGCGTTGGCAAAGTGAGAGATTTCTTCCAGTTTCTTTCAGAACATACCCCACATTCAGCCATTAAACTGTAGGTGATACCCAGGATGTCCTCAGTTACCATCTAGTTAGTTTCAGAAACTCACAGGAAAAGAGAGACAGCCAAATAAAGCAAACGATTTCCAAACCTCACTCATCACAGCTACAGGTTAATGATGTTGACTTAAGACAGACTGATGGAAAATGTGTGGCACTTCCACATGACTGCAGCAGTTTCACAGCACCAGGGGAACAAAACAGGCCAGAAAACATCTGCAAATGAAGCAAAACCTGATCCTAACAGGAAAACCTGTTGTTAGCTTTGATCTGCAGCATGTAGCATAAAGGCTCATTGAAAAGTATGGGCTCCTAATCTGAACTGTGATTCGCGTAGACTGAACCCCAGTTCCTGCTTTGACTTTTAGACAGGTAATAGAATCATAGAATTACCCAGGTCGGAAAAGACCTTTAAGATCATCAAGTCCAACCGCAGCCTAACCAGAGCCCTATCTCTAAAAACCATTCACTAAATCATATCCCTGAGCACCACATCCAAACAGCTCTTAAACACAACCAGGGATGGCGATTCAACCACCTCCCTGGGGAGCCTATTCCAGTACCTAACTACCCTTTCTGTGAAGAAGCTCTTCCTAATACCCAACCTAAACTTGCCCTGGCACAACTTGAGGCCATTTCCCCTCATCCTGTCACTTGTCACTAGTGAGAAGAGTCCTGCCCCACTCTCACTGTAGGAACACAGAGTAGAATAGAACACAGCATAGCAACTCATTGCCGTATTTTCTCCTGGAAATTATTCTGAAATAAGATCTATACGCAGTACTTGTTACTCTGTATTGAAGATGGATTTGGCTTTTATTAACACCAGAGGCTCAGTCAGTCCTCTTAATATTACAGTGCAAATCGCATCACCAAAAAGTGTGAGATGTGAAAAGAAACAATGATGAATTCCTTCCTTACCTAGAAGGTTTTACACGAGGAGAAAAAATCACTTCGCAATAACTTACATTTTTCAAAGCATTCAGTTAAATGTGATTTACAACAGAAAATAACTCCGCAGTGAATAATTCTGGATCTTCTTCAGTGTGTCCAAGCGCTGCAGCACATCTACATCGAAAGTCATTTAAACAAAATGCCAATTCAAGCAGCTCCAAAACAAAATTAACGTGACTTCAAGCATTCCCAGTTAAAAAGTAAATCCAATCAGTACTGCATAAATCAGAATCATCAATCCCTTTAAAATCACCATGAAATAAAATCACTGCAACAAATTCGCCTCATACAAATATGAATTTTATTTACAAATTTCCAAATTTCTCAATCAAATCCAACTTTTCAGTTTAACGTGTAGCATTTATCCTTTAAAACAAATTAAACATTGTATTCTACTTTACATTATGGAGACCATAGGTATATGCTAGGTGGGGCATTTCATGGAACCACTTTAGATCACTTTGTGTGTGTATATAACTACGGTATTCTATGAAGACTTCTTCAAAATGTATCTGCCTCAGTGACAAACATTTCCATAACCACTTTCTAATGATAATTAGGAAGCTTTAAAAACCCAGTATTTTATACCAGGACACACTGCTCGCGTGTATTTCAGAGTGTGTTATCGTATTCATATTGCAAAACTGCCTGCTCTATAAGCGACACCACTGAAATCAGACTAAAGATTACCCACAGATTTAGATATTATTCAATGTGAATAAAAATGGCCATTGATGACTTTTACTCAGGTATGTGTAACTATGGGCCAATCTGTACCTGAACTGGTACCAGTGTGATGTGATCCGTTCTGAAACTTGAAACCACGTGGGTTATTATAATAAAATCTTTTACAACTGTATTGCACATAAGTTCCTCGAAAGCACAAATCTACACAACCGTGTCCTGAACTCAGAATTTCCTACTACTCTTGGTGAGTTAAATCCACCAGATGGTAAAACTGTTTCTTTTTCTCATCCCTGTGCCTGTAAATGAAGAGAAGAGGGAGACGACAGATATATACACTTTTGAATCCATTCAGTTGTTGTTTTTTCTGCATGTGATTTGTACTTCAGAGATGAGGAGTTTTAAAAAGTAAAATAAAAAGCCAGACATGGATTTATCTTTAAAAGTACCTCAAAAACATAACAAAAATTCAATTTAATTTTGATACATATTAAAACATTTTAGTCAGTTCTGCCCGACAGCATAACACGACAGAAATGCACAAGACTTTAAACATGCTTTAAAATGACATTCAACAAAGTATTTAAAATTTAATAAATAGCATACAATCACACACAAATACATTTCATACTGGATCTTTAAGCCTACTAAAAACAGACTGGCAAAGAATAAATAAAACAGTAGTTGACATTTTTGTTTTTAAAGGTGTAGATTCTTGTTGTCAAGCCAGTAACCACATATTAACCTGCTTATCTCAAAATTGGAAGTTGTGAGCTTTTTTCCCACTCATCTGTTTTGCTCCAACATGAAGGGTCATTAAAAAAATACACGGAAAGGGAGTTATTTACTTTTTTTTAAACGACCAGTCTGCAACCAAGTAAACCAGTTTTTAAATACAATGAATAAATAGGGAATTAGTAAAGCAAATTCAATTGCAATAAAAATGCAACACCCCAAGAAAAGAGCCATGGAAATATATAGCCATTGCAATATTAGACAATAATAGTACTTAAAGTGATAGTGCTTGTGCACTAAGCTCATTTAGAGACCTTAATATGATTTTAGTGCAAATCCCTTGAGTCCAAACAAGCTTTATACCCTACAGTATTAGGGAAAGATCTACTACCAGTTGGAACTTACTCTGTAGTGTATTTGTACATATTGGATATTTAAAAAAACTAGCACGCATTAATATCTTCGGCCCTTTTTTACTTCAAATTAGAAAGACTAATGACTGGGGGCTTTACATACTACTTGGCTGTATCATATTATCGCTGTTTGGGAACGCCAGTGCTACAAAAGCTTTTGCCATCAGTTTACCTATTATATCTATCTAAAATTCACGAATCATTGCATTTTGTTCTGCTGAAAAAAAAAGAATGCTCCTGAAGAAATCTTCTCCTCCCTTTAAATAAGTTCACATTATAATGAAATTCAAGAATAGACAAAATGCTGTATAAACTCAAAGTACATATTTTGCATTAACAATCCTTACCAGCATTTAGTATATTAAGTTACAAGTATGTTGGCAATAATACAACAGAGTCAATTCCTAAAGGAAAACAATTCTGTACAAATTCACCTGTTAATATGGGGTTAAACAGGCAGTCTTGAGCGGCCACGTTTCTGTTCTGAACTACAGTACCAGGATAGACTAAATTTGAAACTAACCGGGATAACTTCAGTTTAAAGAGTAATCTCAGGTTATACTGGATACACACATTGTGTATTCAGAGCCATTAAATCCTTCACTCTAATAGTTCCATAAAGTCATCCAGTATAAGAAATGTTTAATCAACCACACAGGCTAAAATAGTTTTAACATAATGTTGTCCTGGACTTTTTAAAACTAAAAACTAGTTTTAACTGTGAAGTACAAAACAATGACAGATATTGCT
Source organism: Coturnix japonica (assembly GCF_054131305.1). Taxonomy (NCBI): domain Eukaryota; kingdom Metazoa; phylum Chordata; class Aves; order Galliformes; family Phasianidae; genus Coturnix; species Coturnix japonica. The sequence goes on along the minus strand of NC_140664.1, from coordinate 17,587,756 downwards.
CCAACTTGTACACAATCTTTCCTAAACAACCCGTACCTAGCAGAGTAATAATGCCTCATCGTCACTAGTTTCATTTTTCACTGTTGCTTCTAAGCAAGTGTCAGGTATCTGGGCAGTGTGTACGATGCCACAGCTCTCACAGGGGCCATCTCGATTGCATGACCTCACACCATGATGTGTTGCACTGTAAGGCTGTCTAAGCCCTGGTTCTTGATCTGAGCTGAGATCAAGCAGAGGTCTTGAACAGTCATTCACGTCAAAGTCTGATGCTACATCAGAGACCGGAATTAACATTTCAACATCATCATCCTCTTCTCTTCCACTTACCCCATTATCAAGCTGTCTCAAAGGACTTTGGTTCTGATTCACTGAGCTCGATCTCCCTAACGTAAAGCGTACCCAGCGTAAGCCTTGAGTCATACGACTTAGCGCGCTAGTGAGCTGGTGGCGTGCAGGACTCGTGCCTTGGGGCTCTATGCTCGTCACTTCTCTTCCACTATCTGTGTTACCACCACCACCGCTCTGGGCAGAGGAACTCCCACATGCCCCCACTGTTGCTTCTATTGCTGTTGCAGGTGGGACTTTCTGAGGCAAGGTAGCAGCAACGCCACCAACTGCTCCTGCTGTGTCTCTTCTTTCATTTTCTGTATCTGTATCATCAGATTCAACTGAAAATAGGCTTCTGTGAGTATTACTTCTTTCAGCTTCTCTGCTAGTACTTTGGCTAGCAACATCATCTCCATCTGCTGAGACCAACGCCAGCGATCCTGAATGACGTGACCTTGCAAAATTAAAAATTCGATTCCAAATGTTACTCGATCTGCCAGCAATAGGAAGTCTGATGGAGGTAAATCCAAGCTGAGATCGCACTGCCAGTCTCAGGTTTTCCAGAACTGAAGCCTAAATGAAAAGACAAACAACAATGAAGTGTTGACAATATTCTGGCACCAATCTAACAAAAGAATGATGACAACTATTGTGCCAAGCTACGCATTATCAGCAAGGTTAAAGGTAAAGTCTTGAATATTAAAAAAAGATTGATTCTTTACTATTAAAGATCTGGTGTGTGTAGCAAAAGGCTATTTGAAACAAAGCAGGTTTGAAAGATGCCCAGGGTGTCTTGAGAAAAAAACGCTAGGCCTGGGGAATTAAAAAGGAAATATGTTCAGAAGAAAAAGGGGAATAAAAAAATCAGTGAAGTATGGAAGGTTCATTTTTGCCCAAATCAAGGACCTCTAAAAAAAAGAACTGAAAGGAGATACACTGTAACCTTCATATGCAATGCTGGTAACAGAAAAGTAGAGCCTCAGATTCAGTGCAGAAGGTACATCTGTTACACACAATGTCACAGGAAGGTAGAGTAATCACTGTAGCCTTCCGAGTACACTAATATGCCTCAAAAAGTTTGGGATTTAAAGAAGACATTTTTCAGCATCTCCCTAAGATTTAACAGAGGTGACTATTTGTTACTAACACAGGACTGCTTAATGTAGAGATTAAATTAAATGCACCTCCAACAGAGATGCCTGTACTTAGCTCTTTCTTCCCCATTGGTGCATACTTAGTTACAAAATATCCCCAGTACAGATACTTATGTTTTCAAGGCCTCAAGTCTGAAATACTGGTCTTCATACTGGAAATTTACTAACATTCTTTCATTGTTCAAAACCATTCTACATGCATCAGTATTTTTATGGATGATGAAACTATGGTAACATTGGAAAACTAAGAAATCACTATGATTTGATGTGTGTCAAAACATGTAGACTACTACTCTACAAAATCATTTGTGATAGATTACAATCCCCAGTTTCTACCACCCAACCAAGAGGTGGAGTAATAGGAAATGTGCTGTAGGGTAATGCAATCTAGCATTGAAGAAGTTTTGAATAAAAATATTCAGATCATATAGATGGAGTAAGAATTAAAATGTATGTGTGAAACGAAGATATGATTAGAAAAGCAAAGAGGATGGCATGTGTCTTCATTAGTGGGAATTCAGTAAAACCACGACAGTTTCTCAAGATACCTCATAAAAATAATTAATTACAAAATAGTATGGTCTACAACTGTAATAGAAGACAAAAAAGTCAGTCATGTGATGCAAAAACAGAGGACAGAGGGTAAGGAGGAAAAAGATATGATCACTCTCAGCCCAGAGCTGTCAAAAGGCAAACAGAACAGCACGTGGTCAACAGTCACAAAGAACACAGTACTTTGTGAAGACATCGTGACTGGTGTTATCTTAAGCTCTTTACCATTCTTGGACGACTATTTGGTTTCAAACATTCTACTTGTGAACTGAATGCATCAAAGTAAACATCTATGGCAAAGTGTAATGAAATCAGTTCCATTTAAAACAGAAAAAAAATCCTCCACTTATGGTGTAGAAATGATTCTTCTTACAGGCTCACCGACACAAGCCAACAGTAAACTCTACTGTAATAAATGCAACACACAAAAACAACTCAAGTAGAGCATTATAGGAGTATTTACAACAGACTGTTTTAACCAAAAGCCAGTTTAAAAAGAATATATATATACTAAAGCTGACAGTTGTTTCAATAGAAATTTAGAAATGCCTGTAAAGTAAACCATGTGGTGCTGCCATACTGTGATTTTGTCCAATAGCTGATCTTTAGTAGAACAGTATCGGTGTAAAAGGAAGAAAAGGAAATATTATGAAACAGAACAAAGCACGTGGAAGCCAAAGAGTGTGATTTTGTGTTGCTAATTTTAATGAGTCTGCCTGCTTTTTAGAATCTTACCTGGTTTGGTGAACAAACTGGAAAATCTTCAACTGGTGGGATTAAGCCCTGGGCAATTAACTGTCCATAAGATGGAGGAGCTTCTCTTCTTAACAGTTCAGCCTCAACCCTTGACAAATGAGTTTCAAATGATCTTTCAAAGAGAAAAGAGATTTCTTAATACATAAGATTATGATGAATGTTTAATAGTAAAACTACATCTGCTTGTTATAATCCAAAATAATAACATTCAGCAGATGAAATTTTATTATTTTATTATTAGTTTAATTGAGCCTTGATTGACAAAACGTCAATTTAATTTGTTAAAAATACAGCAAGTCCTTGCAGTCATTTCTATGGGCCTATCCAGCTCACAAAAGAACAAAAAAAAAAAACCCCACTCCTGAAACAAGATTCCTCAAGAGCTTTAGTTAAATATAAAAGGCACCATTAGAGATGCTTACATTACTGTTAAAAAATTGAGGAGTGCATAATTCTGGCATGACAGAGTCTACAATAAAAAAACATGCTATTAAACACAAACTGAAACATTAATTCCATTCCAGAAATGCAACTTCTCTATACTTTCTTTTGGGTAATATCATCTGAAAGCTTAACTCCAAACAGTGAAGTAATCAGAATATTTCAGCCCCCTTTCAACTTTCCAGTCAAAGAGGAACAATAACTTTTAACAGTAACTGTATGTCGAGAAAAATGTTTCAAGTATAACAATGAAAGATACAAAATAATTTCAGTACTTGAGTCCAGCTGTTCTACTCACCTTCTCTCAAACATCCTGAGCGAATACAATTTACAGGTACATCCCAGTGCAATGACAAGCAGCAGTCCGCAAATAAGGCTCCCAATGACAGCTGCAGTTATTACTCTAGTAGGCACAATGACTGGGCAATTTTCTTCATCACTGCCATCGCCACAATCATCTTGAGAATCACAAACCCAGCTCTCAAAAACACAGCGATTATTTTTACAATGAAAATTTCCTGGCTGACAGAAGAAACAATTTTTTTCATCCGAACCATTAGGGCAATGATTCTGGTAGTTGCAGCGATCTGAACGAGGGTAGCAAACACCATTTCGAGAACATGGAAACTCGTCTCTTTGGCACATGGTGCAGTTGGTTTCATCCCTTCCATTTGGACAGTGCCAGTAGCCATCACAGCGTTGCTGCTCTGTGTAGCAACCCCAATTTCCACCACATGGAATTTCCCAGGGCAAACAGAAGCCATCTACTTGATAGGTGGCATTGAAACCTCTTGCAGCATTCACTTTGTCAGCACAAAAGTGCACTCTTATTTGTCCTGAAGATGAAACAACTGTGAGGGGAGCATGAGAGTCAAACGCTGTTAGCACACGCAACAGCCTCCGTGGATTCTCCTCTAACCCATCATATATTTTGACATAGTCTCCAAAACCCGTACCATCAAGTTTAAAATCAGTGAATCGCAAAATTACTTTACGATGATCACCAGTGTCTATCAGCCATGTGCAGTTGCTTCCAGGTGGATAGAAGTCAGGATAATTGGGAGAACTGAAAGTACCATAAAAGTATTTCAACCACTGCCCACACGTTGGCACTTCACAGTCTATTTCATCTCCAAGGTCAAGACAATCAATGTTACCATCACATTTTAAAGATTCTGGAAGGCAAGTGTAAAGCTTGGTGAAGCGAGAAAGACACTGGAAGTGACCGCTAGCACAAGGTTGAAAGGAGGAAACTGTTGGAGGATTAGCTTTGGCACAGATTTCTTCATCAGAGTTGTCTCCGCATTCATCCATATTATTACACTTCCAAGATTCTGGAATACACTTCCCGTTAGCACAATGGAACTGGTCACAATCACAATTTGGTTCATCGGATTTTCCTGAGGCAAAGAAAGAATAAGTTACGAAGTATTCTCTTTTTAGAATGTAGTACTTTATATTACTTTATGTTTGCATCAGGTATTTCAGAACAGCAAAACAACTGCTTTAAATCTCTGTAAATCGTTACAACTTTCAACATGCTTTAAGATAAAACATCTTTTAAGTGTGAGTTCAATGAGCACATTAGCACGAACCTCATTCTTAGCTACTTTCAGTCAAATAGCTTTAACCTGTATAGGAAAACAATGCTCTTTTATATTGACTGAAAAGCTTGGCTTCTGCACAGGAAAAAAGATAGGAAAAGATTGTTCCTCTCCTCCTTCACTCCAAATACAGAAACATTTTGTCTTGCGGTATCAATTACCGTGTCATCTTCCCTGTAAAAGCAGTTAGGCCTTTCTCCTGTTTTCACAGGTTCTTACTTTGTATCTTGCATAAAAACTGCTTTCTTGCCATAGATCCTAACAGTTGAAGGATCACCTATTATCACCACCCTATCTCTCTCCTGTTACTCTCTTCCCTTTCTTGCCTCTCTTCCAGCAATGAAGAGAGAAGACCACAGTGAAAAGCAGAAGCACGTATTCACCCAAGCACAAAAGTACGCTTTAAAAGTTAAGGATGCCAGTGATGGACCATAAGTGAAAAGTCAAGAGATGCCTTTATTTATGAAAATGTGGTATAATCCCACTACCAGACTTGGAAACAAGACTTTATTCTTCAGGATTCATTTATGAATATTTTGTCCATATATGAACACTAAAGCACACCTCAGAAGAAGTGATGTGGACAAATACATTCTAAATCTAAACAGCATACTTGGGGTATTTAAAAAAGAATCAGCAAGGGGAGCATGACAACCCTAATGAAAAGCAGACTTCCCCAGGAGAAGCAGATTTCATATTGCTTAACTGCAAAACAATTCAAATTGGAAGAGATTTCTGGATAACACCTGCTTTTAACAAGGTTCACTGAAGGTTGATTGGGTTCAGGGCCTTGTCCAATCAAGTATTTTCAAAGTTTCAACGCTGAACCACTGAAAATGATAAGAATCCTCACATATCTAGTTCTGATTTTCCTTGATGCAACTAACATGCTGTGATAGCTGAAGTCATGTCACATCTCTGTTCTTGTTTCACTATTTCAGAATCTGGGAAAGCATTAAAAACAAATATGCTGCCCAGAAATAGTTAATTAAGAAAAAAGATGCAACATCAGCATCTGAAAGATCTCACAAGTGCTAAGTTTTTTTAAAAATAATGAATATAGGAAAGAAGGGATTAATAAGACGGTGAAGTGTTACAATCACTGCTCAAGAGTGTTTAAGTAAACAAATTCACTGATAATGTGAGAGGAGAGAAAAAAGCAAAGCATGCGCTGCCAGTGATTAAGTTTTACAAAATTCTTAACTCATTAAAACACGATAACAAATCTACTATAAATGATGATGAGTTGGACTCATTGATCTCCTGAGGTCTCTTTCAACCCCTGCATTTCTGTGATATGACCATCTTGCTCTGACTCAAACACACACGACATACACAAAATTAGCATGAGAAATACTTAGGATGAACTTGGGTTGTGAATTTGAAACTTGCATATGTGAATTCCTAGATTCATCCTGACAGTCCTGCGACTGTGGGGCACAGGTAGAGGGAGATACAGTATCATATGCTTAAGAGTTGGTAAACATAGCACTGATGAGCACTAACTCACTGCTTCTGCCCTGCAGAACCTGGAAAACTTTTGAGTAGAAATATAAAATATGGAGATGTAAATTTTCATGGCAATACTGCAGCAATGAAACAGGACACAAATTCAACCTAAGCTCTTCTTTCTATAGGACTTCAAACTTCCCAGAAAAGAACTGCCTACTTGACCCTGACTTAGCATGTTTCATTAATGATCCCAAAGTCATTCCATCAGAAAAGCTTTCATAGGAATTAAATACTAGGTAGTAGTATACAAAATTAGTATTAATACTTCATACAAAAACCAAGGCAATCTGTATGCCATCATGTTGAGGAATAAAATTACAAGGCTAGGAGCAAGAACACAAAGGAAAGGAGCAGATGGAGGCAAATATGTGCTTGAAACTGCAAAGGAAAACCCTCTTTGCCTACTCCACCTCCCCCAGGTGGCTCTCTGCAAGTGTGAAAGCCTGATGTGGAAGGCTTGTCTGTGGGTGCTAACAGCCCACATAGACCACATGAATTAACAAAACCAAACTAGGAAATGCCTTCCCTCAACATCAAGACTACATAGTTGAAGAAGAAATGGGTATTCGCTGTAGGTGATTCCTCTCTGCAGGAAATTGAAAGTCCAATATGTCAAGCAGACTGTCTTCTTAGAGAAGGCTGCTGTCTTCCTGGGGCTCAGGTGAGAGACGTCACCAGGAAATTACCTAGCCTGGTATGGCTGACAGACCACAGCCCCTTATTGATTTTCCATACAGGGAGAGATGAACCAGCTACATGTGGTTCAAGGGCTATCAAGAGGGACTTCAGGGCCTTGGGATGACAGCTGAACGAACAGAATCTTTTCTTCTCTGCCTCCTGTATTGGGTAAGGATACGGAAGAAAAATCAAAGAGTCTTATCTTTAAATATCTGGCCTCATGGCTGATGCTACTGCCAGAACTTCGGGTTGTTTTTTACAACCCAATGGCCTACATGACATCAAGTCTGTGGGCATGGGATGGACAGACTCTATAGCAGTGTCTGTTGTGACAGAACAAGAGAAAAATGGTTTCAATATAAAGGAGGGGAGATTTAGATTGCTTATAAGAAAGAATTTTTTTTATGATAAAGCTAGTGAAGCACTGGAACATTTTGCCCAGTGAGTAGTGGATGCTATCATGCAGTACTATTCACTGCATGAACACTAGTGAGGAAAAATCAAAAACCTAAGTGCACAGCCAAACCTTGGTTAGCATTGCTAGAGTGTTCACAATGGAAATCAGAGACAATCAGAAGACTATTCATGCAGATTGATCAACTGTTATTTTACAACATCAGAAGACTACTCTGATCTCTGAAACACAATACCACCACCTCAAATATGAAGTATTTCTAAAGTACCTTCTCAATATAGACCAAGATCAAACCACAGTTTCATAATGATCATTTTTAAAAACACACACTTTCAAAAGACCTTCAGAAACACTGGGTTAAACATCTCCATTGAGGTGCTGAGTGATACCGAATGATGCTAACAAGAAAAAAAAAATCAATTAAGTTAACAAAAGAAAAAGTATGGTGTAGAAAAAGGTAAGAAAGGAATTTTAGAAATTCTATCAAGCTGGTGGCTTGCCTCCCAACCCAATCCCCACCCATATCCAGAAGGGCTCTTTTCAAAGCCCCCTCTGGGGCAGGCATGTTGCCTTTCCTCTGAGCCACTGAATAATGGGAGATAAGCAGGGCAGAAGCCAATTCTCCCACGGAATCACAGCATGTCTGTGGGCACTGAGCAGTTAGTGAAGAATTACTCATTAGGCAGCAACTTTTTCTTTCTGTCATGTTTCTTCATGAGACTGTAAGCAAAACTCAGGTGGAACACTGCCCTGCGAGCTGAGTCAGCATCAAAAACATGCCTGCACTACTCCCAAAACTACAAAGAGCTGAAGCATAGGGGGTACTTTATTACAGGTTCTGGGTGACAGAGGAGGATAAGCCCTCCTGGAAACTAAAAAAAATTGTGAAGTAGCTCTGACAGGGCAAAGAAAGCCATTAGAAAGGCTGCAGAATACAAAATCGGGACAAACCTGATTTAGGCTACGACACAAGAGCTTTTGCTGAAGCTTGGTGGAGCTCTTGAACTTGAACAGCAATAGATAGGTATAAGAGTATGAATTGTTCTACATAGGAGAGGAATTGAATATACGTATGCAGAGATCAGGAGCAGATCAGAAAATGGAGTATAAACATGCATGAGCAAGAGAACATAAAAGCATTTTAAAAAACAAAGAATCTAGTGCAGTATTTTTGGTTAGGAGGACGTGGAACACCACAATCATGCTATTAAGTAAAATCCTACTTCCTTGTAAAGCCAGAAAAAAGGCTTGAACTAGTCTTAATTCATGACTGCCTTCTTACTCTCAATGTGGGCCACAGCTACTACAGCAAAAATCCCTCTCAGAACACTCTCAAACTACTAGCACGGGTAAGTAGACTATCTATGCTTGAATTATCCAAGAAAAAATCACGCATGCAAAACTACATCTGTACTTGGTTAAAGTAATCTACTGTACGAATAGGATGTTATTATTTTTTAAAGAGAGTATACTTTATAGAGATGGGGAAAATAAGATGCAACTTTCATTAGAAATGATATTTTAAAAAATCCCCAATGAAGCACAGTTTCTTCTCTCTCGTGACATATTATGCTACTCAGAAGTCTGGTCAAATACTTAACAAATTGATTTTAGTTTAATGAAAAAATTCAAAACACAAACTATGCTAAAAGCAATAACAACCAAGATGTCTTCCAGTTGCCTAGTATTAATTGATTTATTTCTCCAAAATCATTAATTCTGCCTATTATTGTGAATGTTGTAATTCTTGTTTTGAATATTGAAAGCATTCAAAGCTATGTATGGGATTAAAATACTTTTCAAACTATGAATTTTCCCTAATTTCAATAAACCCTGAACTCACTATGCAAAATGCATATACAATATCCTACTGTAAGGAAATAGTTCTTAAATCAGAAAATAAAAAATGAAATGTGAAATTGTACTATGTATCATTTGAAACATACCAGCAAAATAGGCTAATCTGAACCCTTTTCTGGAGATGCTGTCGTCTGAATGAAATCTGATCCAAACATGATCCTGTGAAGAGATGTATGGTGAAGGAATGGAGGAGCCGCATGCTCTATAGCCTTCAATATTCTTGTAGCTTCCAATTGTTAACCAATCTGAGCTGCATCGGCGTGATCCCTGAACATCAAAATCTTGAAAGCTGAAGGAAAAGAGAGGTCAAAATCACTTCTGAACTGGAAATTACACAACAAAGATAATGAACTTCTAGATATAAAAATGGAAATAAGATGAAAGTACTTTTCTGGTCTGAAATAGAAAGAATGGCTTCTTGACCCTTGTGAGAATATGATTAAACCTTGAAGGCTACGGTGGACTGCAAGAATCTGTTCTGTCAATTGCTGCATTCCATTCACAACTAGTAAAGCTGTTTCACTAACATAATGAATAAATAAATAAATCTTTCATTTTAACACAAGATTTTAAATAATTATCTCCCTGAAACTGTATTTTTGAGTCTCATTGATGACATTCATATATTACTAAATGATTTTATATAAACCAAATTTCAGCATAACTTTAGCTTATGCTACACTTTGCCAATGACGTGACTTGACATTGCAAGTCCAGCTAAATCGTTCAAAGTTATACTTTAAGAGTTGCCCTTAGTCACAGTACTTAGCTACCCAACGGGTATGTCATGCAAGATATTACCCGAGCTTTGACTACAGCTATATAAAGACATGCTGCCATGGTAATGAAGTGTGAAGGGGAGATAGGCCAGGCAAAGCAGGTCAGCACAGACAACAGAGAGGTAAACCACAAATGTAATGTGAAATGTATGCCAAGAAGACGAGCAGAATAAAAAGAGTGTGGGAAAAAAAAAGAAGTTTTATTAAAAATAAATGATAAGAAAAGTTTTAGAAAGTGTTCCAATAGACAACCGGTTCAATGTAATTTGCATTCTGTTTACACAAGTTTAGTATTTAGTAGAAAGACTGAATTAAAAAGAAGTACTTTAAAGGAGTAGCTGAAGGAATAACTGATGTCAAAGTAGATACTTCATAATGAAGAGCTGCTTCCTAGGTCAGCTGCTCTGCACTAGAAACTGAAGTAAGTCTGCAGTTAATGCAGTTTCATAATTGGGAGTATAGATTGCCTATGAAGCAGTACTAATTTGTATCTTAATGACAAAAGAAGCCTCCATTTCCCTCTTGGCAGTAACGGGAATTAACTAATGAGAACCCAAACTACATTTTTTCTTTTTTCCAAATGTTACAAGTTACCTAAAACCATGAGGGAAGTCAGCATTTCCAAAAAAACACAACTATCTTCATTGCTTTACTATTTATTCGCTGTCACTTTTAGGCACAGCGTTAAGACTTCATAGTAACAAAGCTTTAGAGAATTTTTCATATACTTTTTGAATGCAAGATTCTCATATTTCAGAAAAATTAAAAAGAGATCAAATAAATGAGCTTATCGAAAGTTATTCTAGTCTCTACAGTTTTGAAAGTAAATGTGAGCTGGACGGAATGGGCGTGGAAATGATTCACTTCGGCTTTACAACGTACCATTTAATACTGATGCTGTTACAATATGTCACGTGTTAGCATTTTGTTTATAACTTCTTAGTCTAATCTTATTAAAATCTCTTATATTAATTTTTAAATATTTTTTTTTCTTTTTAAAGCCAGAGTGACACTCTCATTAACTTATAGAAATTTAGAACAGTATTTTTAGAAACATCCATATTTGTTTCTCTTGCTTCTGCACTACTGAATGGAAATGGATGCTGCTTCTATCAGCTAATAGCTCTTACTGCTTTCAGTAGAACTTGCGTGTTGTCATAGTTTGAAAGGAAAATGTTTTTTTTTTTTCATATACACAGAAACACAGAAAGTTCAGACAACAGATGCCACATGGCTGTGTAAGGGTAAATCAGGAAAAATGAAAGGTCAAAAAAACAGACAAAGCACAAGTCCCACATTTACAAGAAGGGTAAAAGAAATCAGCGCATACAATTGGCAGTTCAAACGTCTACTCAGTACATCAGTCCACGTGGTTAATAAGGGGACCATGGTTACCTTATGGTAATGATCTCCCCTGGGTTTGCATGGATATACCAACTACAGTTGATTCGGGCAGGATACTCAGAGGGCCACCCCGGACTTGTGATCGTCCCACTCGGTGATCGAATTTGTTCTGGAATATCTCCACAAGCTAAAAAGTACATATATTGAAAACATATAGAAAGTAATTAGACCGATTTTTTTCCTAATGGTTTTAAAAATACAATTGATCATCAGCACTTATCAGAGAAACAATCACACAGGATCAGATGAGATACTAATAAACAACCAAATACCTACAGTAGCTTACTGTGGACACAGGGTATAATGTCCGCTGGAAGATGATCTTCAATGTTTTAATTTCAGAAGTTTATACTAACGTCAGTTAGCATACCACACGTTAAAAAGCCCCATAAACTAATATATACTGAATTTGACATCTTTGTTCAGTGAAATACTGTTTCCTAAATGTATCTTTTAGCTGTCACAGACATCCCGTGCAATTTAGCTATATATTTACACCTTTTACTGACATATTAAAAGGTTGAATGTAAATTAAAGCAAAATAATCGAGTAGATGACAATTCCTGTCTTACGTAGAAAGGCAATGTCTGGCCACTGTTTAAGTACCCCCTTCCAGCCCCTGACATGGAAATGATCCTCATGCAAATGATTCCCAAAGCTTGGAAGGCAAAGAACACTGAGTGCAGCATGCTTCATCTATAAATACTTAAAGTTAATTTTACAAGAGATTAATATTAAGGACTTGAAAACCTACCTTTCCTGGGAAGCTTATAAAACAAAATATACACAACCAGAATAACCAAACAATTTGTATTCTTACTTATTTTATAATTATAGGAGCAGCTTTCTGCAGTGGCTTTAATTCAGCTACCTGCCATCCTCATACACTGAAAAACCTCAAAATGCAGATAAACAGAACTGTATTTGAACTGCCCACCATTCAGTGGAAGCTTTCTTACTTTAATTTTCAGGAGACCCTATAGGTGGTGCTCGAACACCACGATATTTTGGAACATTACTCTTGCATGAGCAATCTGGATATACACTTTGCATATCTTCAGACAAGAAATGGAAGGACTGACAAGAAAAACATCACAATTAAAAGTTGAAAGAAATCATCATTTTTTGATAGGTGTAAGAGTAAAACATACCTAAAAAAGTGAAGTGTATGTAAAACACTTTTGTACCAAGCTTACAGATGTTGGTAAGCAAATCCACACAATACTTGGCTGCTACTGAAACAGTGATCAGCTTTAAATAAATTACCTGCAGGTGATGTATGCTACTTGAACATCCACCTGTTTTTGGATATTTACGAACTGACACATTTGATTTTGTCACTGAGAACCTCTGAGTAAGCTTTTAAATTTGCCTGAGAACAACTTGAAAGAGATAACCTCATCCTAAACACCCAAATAATCAATTCAACAGATGTTCACTCTGTTTTAGAAAGGTCACCTCCAAAGCAGACTTTAAATATATATAATAAAATAATATAGCACGTATCTGTTGAAAAGAAAGCTCCGAATGCAGCTAGTAACTATAAATTAACATGCAATTAGCTTTGCAGACTTCCTATGTTGGCTCTCTGACAGCTGTAATTTCTCAGACCAGTCCCTGCAGTAGTACAAGCAGCAACATTTACTTATTGTACAACTTTGGAAGAAACTCCACAAGGAAAACAGCTGTACAATCAGCTTGGTATTTTCAGAGCACTCTGAGAACTTGCATTTTACTGGTATTCAAGGTTCTTGTGTCCATGACTCCCTCCTTTTTTGTTTTTCATTTGGGAGAGCCAGGGAGAAGAAGAAAGGAAGAGCTGCAGTACCAGCTGTCTTACTTTCTCCCTATTTTCTATACATTCACATAGGACATCTGTCTCTTTCAGTTCTCCACTATGTAGTGAGGTGCTGGCACAGGCTGCCCAGAGAGATTGTGGATGCCCCCTGTCCCTGGAGACATTCAAGGCCAGATTGGATGGGGCCCTGGCCAACTTGGTCTAGTATTAAATGTGGAGACTGGTGGCCCTGTCTGTGGTGGCTGAGGTTGGAGATTCATGATCCTTGAGGTACCTTCCAACCTGGGCCATTCTGTGATTCTGTTTCCACCAAAGCTAACACTAAGGAGCTGAGGGCAAAACATGACTGAAGGCTCATGATAAGCCCAGAATACCTGCATGCTTGATATACATTTATGTACTAAGCCCTCTTTCTTACAACTAATGAGACAAAAGAAATCTCTCATTGCTCAAAACATTTATAAAAGTTAAGACTGTGTGGAAGCTACAATTCAGGAGTGATGTCGTTTTGAGAGAGTAATTTCACAGAATGGCTTTAAAAATCAAGTGCAACCTTCTGAAATAAAACAGTTACACAAGGCACCTTCATTATTAAGGTAATATCAAGCCTTGATAGTCAATTTCTAAACCCTTGCTTAACTAGGATATTTCTTCTAAAGCTTTTGACAAATACGTGATCTACCATATTTTATTCATCTGTTTGTAAACCTGAAGAATACGAGGCACATCCAGGTATCCATGGAACCAAAATGCAATTCAGCCAGCAACACATGAAGTTAAACATTTTCCCACTGAATTGTGGAGATTTTGCACTTGAAATTTCAATTGCCAGTAACCATAGGAATTTGAAAACTAGAGGAAAACAGAGTAGCTGTGGATTCATTTACAACAAAAAAGCATTTAAAATACTTACAAAAACAACAGAATTTTAATCAGAGTCAGGAAAAAGGAAATGAAGTTGTAACAATGACAGAAACCCAAAGTAAACTGTGAAGGTTGCCTTGTACTGTAGTGAAGATGAAAAGCTGCACAAGTCCAAGATGTCTTCAGCCTTCCTCATGTTGGTGGCTACCAGACATTAGAGGTGAGACCGTGTTTGTGTGGGTGTTGTCTGCCTGCATTCCTCTCCATTCCCTATACACAACTGTATTTTTGCTGCAGTTCCGCTCATGTGTGCCCTACCTGTTCTACATTCTTTCTTCTGTGAGCCTTTATTTTATTAACAGTCTGTGATTCTGTTTGTTACTTTGTCTGTTCAGTAGATTGCAGTAATTTCATTAGGATGGGATGTTTCACATGCCAGAGTGCAAAAAACGCTGCTGAGAGGATAAGCTGCTGATGTGGTTTTCTGCTCCACGTGGGTTTAAAAAAAAATCTACAAGGAAATCTGTTTTACAAAAGGTTTCCTTACTCCCTTCTTCCTGAAATTTGCTCACTGCCCCACATTACAGAACATGACCATAAGTTATGTATGGGTTGTTGGCTGGTAAATGGAAGAGAGTCAATGAAATCTTCATGGTGCAAAATTCCAATTTCAAGTTCTAACGAGAAAATAATTAAGAAAGTTATTCAAAAATTCTGTATTAAGATCTAGAGAGGTAAAGTACCTGTAGCAACAGTGAACAACATGTCAAAGAAAAAAAAAAAGTCACTTCAGAAAAGCAGGGAGAGGGAGATTAGGGATTTATCTTCACAGTAATGCCAGGAGATTAGTTGAAAAGATAAAAGAATTAGCTTTCAATGTGAACCACAAGATGATAAGGCATGCATTATATTGGACATGGTAAGGACATGAATGCAGCCGGATAAATGATCTGAAGGTGTTTAAAACAGCTTAGAGTAAAAAGGGAATAATGTTATGATAAAGTCTAAACCATGAATAGGGAGGATAATTATTGCATTTGTAGCTCTCAGGAGCCACTGAACGTCTTATTTGGAGAACTACAGGGGAAGGAGGCGTAAGCATCCTTGCCTCAAGGTAAGGCTGAATAACCTTTAATTTAAAATGCCCTTTGCTCAGCAATCCAGGGACATAACAGACAAGAAATAATCACTATATACAGTCACACACACACGTGTGTGTGTGTGTATATATCTATATACACAAATTTATTGTTGTGAAGCAGTTTTTTCTCCAATACAAAAAGTCCTGAAAACGGAGGTAACAGGAACATGGTTTTGCAGTTGTGACAATTACGGTGCTACACACCCCCAAAACAGACTGGAAAATATTTTTCAACTTTTCAGATTTCAAAGGCATTAACAGTTGTTCAGTAGTGATAGCTTATACACGAGAGACAACATTCCATTATTGCTGTTGGTAGAAGAAGCATGCTCATATATTAGATGAGTACCTGCAACTTGGCAGATATAATATACAGCAGAAGCATAAATACTGAAGACCACAGTAGTCTCTGCTATTAAAACATAATTTAGTGAGGTAGGTCATGTAGTTTTAGAGCAGCAGCACGACAGGAAATCTACCATCAAGACAATAATTTCATTTTAAATTCCTTCCCAGTAGCAACTGTCCACGAAAATCTCCTGCTTGGTTTCAAAATCAAGTTAAAGTTGGATTTAAAAAGATTAAAGGCCAGCTGTCTTTGGCTCTATTTTACAGAAACCCTTTGCTTAAAATTGATTTGATAAATGTAAAGCTGCCCAGGTTTGCCTGATGAAATATATACTCTCCAAGTTTAAACACCTTTGGCAAACCCAAATTGTTTCAAAGGAACCCAAAAAATCATGAGTCAATCCTCTTTCACTCCTGGCCCACGCAATGAAGTTGTAAGATGTATATGGCACGTGGCCATAAGGGAAACGTCACTGTGTCTGTCAGTGTACTTTCTTCATGCTTTCATTAATAGAACCCCTTATGTTATCTCACAATTTTTCAAGTTACTCATAATGTATCTATCTTAATGTATGATATAACCTCTTGGCTGGGGAAAAAAATACATTCTACAGAACACAGCGCTGCCAGAAATATATATTTTCTTAAATTATGTTTTACTTTAAATGAAAGCCCTCACTGGATCTTCTGAGGAGGTAAAGCCCCCTCTACCAGCTGTTGTAGGTAACACATTGAGATCATGTCTGCTGACCAAAGGACTGGAAGCAGAGTCAAAAATTCCATTCACCTCTTGCCCAGCAGATGCTTTTCTGCTTATATTGTGACTTGTGACATTCCTGCTGCAGTAAATAAAAGAGTAAAGCATTGTGAAAACCTATGCAGCTTTCAGGGTATCTCATACAATGCAGCAGCAATTGCTCCGACAGCAGCAAGTGCCCGTGCTGTTACTTAAGTGTTCCATAAACTACATATGATACTTGGTGCATTATTACTGTTGAAAAACAACATTAGAGATGATGCAGCACCAGAATGGATAGCAAAGATCTTCTGTAATTAGCCTTCTCACAGTCTCTGCGTGGCAAACAATGGAAGGTGAAAAGAAGGTTGTATGGTGTAACAGAGACCATTTGCTGACAGTACATTTATCTAAAAATTGAACTGTGTACACAAATGCTAATGTAATGCTTAAAACCACACTGCAATAATACCTGCAGCACGGTATGCAGGCTGTTGTCAAAAAGGAATTAGCATTTTGTCTTTATGAGAAAAGTGTCAAAATCACTTTGATTTCCATGGCTTAGCAGCAGCTTCCCTATGAACAGAGTCAGGCTTCTACCCTACCCATATTCCGAGTGCCTGTATCACAGAAGTGTAAAGCATGACCAGCAGCTCTGCTGACAACGAAGAACAAAGTGAAATGTATACTGGTATCATCTACTGCCTTACTGGACATATGGTCACACCACCAATACCAAACAGTGGCGGCTGTGACTGCAGCCCAGAAGAGGCCCAGGACTGAGCGACCGGAAAAAAATGAAGCAATCTTTGAGCAACATTTGCTGCTATTTTGCCCCAAACTCTCCCAACATCTCATCAGTTTCTCAGTTTCATGAGTCCTAAAATTCTTTCTTTTCTTGTATTAAATAAATTGTGCAGTCAAGTGCACAGTAGTTTCAGTTACTGCTTCAATCTAATCAGGTGAAACGCATAACTCCTGGATTTATATTATTTGATAGGAGCAGTGTTCAAAATTACATTTCAATAAATTTCATTTCACAAAAAAAAAACTTTACTGTGGAAAGAAAATATCAATTCAACTTGAACCAACTTTTCTCTTAGTTCAATGTTTGTATGGAAAAATAATTAAGCAGTCCACTAAGAAAGGCATAATCTGTTCATGAGCATGCAGGTATCAATTTTATCTTATGAGAATTTTTCCATGTTCCAGTTGCTTCATTCCTTATTACATGCTGCAAAAGGCAGTAATAATTTTTATAGCCAAATATCTCTTCATAAGATACCAGGTGGCTTTCAATATTTACTATTTAAGTCATGCATGAAATTTAAACATTACAAAAAATGACTTACCCGTTGACACTCCTGAAATATGCACATTTTCAGAATGTTCTGCAAGAGCACCATTTCCTAAAATTAAACATAATGAATAAGCTAATTTCCAAGATAAAATTTGTAAAAATTCTTCAGATACCCTTTTACAGAAAAGAACAAAATGAAAGTATTTTAATTAAGTGTTACAGGGCCCAGGTTCGCTTTATGAAAGAAGTTAGAGAAAAACTAGGGGAAAAAGTTATTATACAACAAAAATAACAACAGCCACTGTTAACGTATTAAGATCACGTGCAGTAGGTTAAGAAAGTGAGCAGAGTAGCAAAATTCTGAGAAACACCAGATATTTTAGATGGAAGATTTGTAATTATTTTTCCATCAACTGTTGTGTTCTTTTCAAGAAAGGTTTATCTCAGTGCACCTTTCCCATCTCCTCCTGGAGAGAAAGAAATGCTATGGAAATAAAGACAGCCCTAACAAAACAAGCATCCATTTCACACTCAATGTGGCCTTTACTCTTTCCCAGAAGGATGTTCCAGATAAATCCAAGTATTAGTTACCCCACCAATGAGCACTGAACCTAAATGTCCTTGTAAAGAGAGACAGCATAACTCAAATACTCATCCAGAGGAAAGGACAAAAGTCATTCCTCCAAATCTCATGCTACTACATCCTTCTGCAAAGTGAAAGAATCTGCTAAAGAAACTACATATGCTGTCAGCCCTATTATGAGGTGTGACAGATCAAGCTGTATTTCTGCATATTTCCCCTGCTGAACAGCTCTCATTCTCTTCTTTGTTCTGCATCTTTTCTCTTAACCTCTACGTTTTTAAAAGCAAACCTTACAGGCATTTCAGGAGGAGAGAGCTACTTTCACAAATAATCTGCTCTGAACACGGGTGGTCAATCTAAAATCTGAAATGCATCAACAAGGCCAATTTTAAACCCATCAGCCATAGTTCTTCCAGGTCTTGTTCTGTTGCAGATGCGCTACATCACACCTGTTTTTAAACAGGCAAAATCACTCTTCTACACCAGTGCAATATACCTGCGAGACCCTGGGGGTAATAAGATCCTTAAGCACATACAGGAAACAAATTCCTCTTATATTGAGCTTAAAGACTGTTGACTCAGTTGACTTGGAACACAGAATCTACGCAAGCATCTCAATCAACACATCTCATTTGCAGTGCTTACAAAGAAAACGTTTCAGAAATTCCTCCCAAGGTTGCCAGTAAATAAAAACAATTTTTCACTTCCCGAAGAATGAAAACAATTAGAAGACTATCAGAATTTATAGGATAACATTAAGCTTACTTCCTTTTATTTTGCAATCCAAATTTGGGTTCCTAAAAGGGAAGTCTTTCATTGCCCCATGTTTTATGTGCTAATTTCATTACAGATATTTACATACCAAGTTGTTTTAAATAAAAAGTTCCCACTGCAATTCCCCTGTACACTAAAAAGGCAGAACTTTACCACTAGAACGATTTCAAGTACCGTATCAGAGAGCAACTACTATCCAATATTTTCAAAAATCAAATGTATATGTAATTTTAAAAGATCTAGTAGAATCACAGCATCGTAGAATTGCTCAGGTTGGAAAAGACCTTAAGGATCATCAAGTCCAACCGCAAACTGGATTCTACAGACACTTCCTCTACTTTGCACGTAACCTGACATGCCAAGGAACGCTCCTCACTCATTTCACATCTGCACTAAGTGCAGATCTACTAAAGATCGGAACTAAGATCTTTAGTCTTATGTCTTGCAAATCACAGTAGCAATTATTCACCAATTGTGTACTTTCAAAAAGGGCTCACTCAGAGACAGAGTATGGCATATACAAAAGATTCTGAAAAAATAAATGATAAATAATAAGCAGAAGCATACTAAAATGGGAACTCGAACCCAAACCACATACACATTCCCTTAGAAATGTATGAATAAGGGAAGAACATCAGTATGCAAAATGGAACACTTTAGTATTTTCCTTCTAAATACGATTTGTGATCAAACAATTTAATGCAGGGATGTTACATTTATTGTCAGGCTATCATCTGTGTTTGGTCAGAAGCACTAATGTGTGATGATAAAGTCAACACAGATCCAAATACAATAACACCAAAGGAAGCTTTTTTATTTCATTCCCCATAACCCTTCATTAAAGAAAAGCTGAAGCTTAAAAAGTTCCCAAATTATGACTTCCTTCGTTCTTTTTATCCTAAGCTCTCCCTGAAATGCTACGTTCAGATGCTATTTAAACATTATTAACTGCTGGCACCTTTATAAAATTCTGAGACAATGATCCTTACAAGACCTCAAGAATTCTATGCTCAGCACTGGTGGGGCCACACCTTGAGCACAGCATTCACTATTGTGCTCCTCACCACAGGAAAAACATTGAAGCCTTGGAATGCATCCAGAGTAAGGCAACAAAGAGTCGAGCCAGGTGATCTTGCAGGTCTTTTCCAACCTTGGTGATTCTATATAAACCGAGTGCACTACAACATCAATATACTAGATAATAGAGCAGTAATTTACATTAAAATATCAAAAATTAGCCAACTCATTATTACAGTGGCTAGACTGTTTATAGGGTATAGCTGTAATCTGGAAACATCTTCATCTCTGAGATACTTTTCTGTCTCAAATAACTTTGAAGTTTCCTGATGTTCCAAGCATGGCTACAATCTAAGTATGGACTGACTCCTGATTGGGATGGGCTGCTCCTGAAAATCCTATTTTATATAGGTCACTCCAGAAGTAGTGCTTCATATTTATTTCCATGGAAACTTCAACAGAAACCCACCAAAGATTTGGTGGCAGGGCCACCAAACATACACCTTTACTAGATCAGGTTGCCCAGGGCCCCGTCCAACCTGGTCTTGAACACCTCCAAGGACGGGGCATCCACAACCTCCCTGGGCAGCCTGTTCCAGGGCCTAACCACTCTCCTAGTGAAGGACTTCCCCCTAACATCCAACCTAAATCTTCCCTCCTTCAACTTGGATCCATTTCCCCGTGTCCTGCTATTGTCAGCCCTTTCGAAGTGCTTACTCCCCTTCCGGGTGTAGGTTCCCTTCAGGTATTGAAAGGCTGCAATGAGGTCACCCCGCAACCTTCTCTTCTTCAGGCTGAACAAGCCCAACTCCCTCAGCCTGTCCTCAGAATCCACCATGTCCTCATAATCTGCACCAATTTGTTTTAACTGACCAAATGTGAACAATAACACCAGGACACAAATCTTACAATACACTTCCATCAATAAATTGTTGATAACCTACATATCTCACCACTACAAAGTCCTTTAACAACAGCCCAACAGTAGAGTGGTCCAACAATGACAATATCCTTATAGTTATAGGAACTGGAAACATCCACATCTCCACAGAATTACAGCAAATTTCCTGTAAATGACCCTTGTCATCAGCATTTTGTGCTAATGACGGGCAGCAGTCACCCCAGCCCATCTCCTGTAGATACCCAAGGACTGTTCTGCACAGTGAGCTGCAGCAGACAGTGCTGAGGCTGAACTGCAGCTCTGCCAAACCTTTGGGAGAGCAGGGCAAAGGCTGGCTGCCTGGCTGTCACACAGCTGAGGGCATACCTGTGGTGAATCTAAAGAGATGTAATGTCTCACAGCACAGCAGGGGGGAGACCAACAGAGAAGTGAGTACTACTTCACTCCTCCAGATAAAACATGTTCAGTGTGCAACCAAAAATACTATATTGAATTATATCTACGTTACACGCGATGTGTGCAAGAAGGAAATTACACAGGATTCACCTGAATCTTGCTCATCTACAGTTTCTCATCTCTTGAACACTTTGCACTTGTATTTGTTAAACTGCTGTATGTTTAGAATTAATGCTACTGGTGCAGGGATTTACCTGCATTAGGGAAATCCCAGACAGTGAAAATTCACTGAAAGCAGCCCTGCAGAGAAGGATTTGGGGGTTCCAGTTAATGAAAAGCTGGACATGAGCCAGCAGTGTACACTTGCAGTCTGGAAGGTCAGCAGTATCCTGGACTGCATCAACAGAGGGTGGCAGCAAAGAGATGGAAGGGATTTTCCCTTCTGGTCTGTGCTTATGAGCACCCACTGGCAACACCGCATCCAGACCTGGAGTCTCCAGCTCAAGAAGGATGTGGAGTTGTTGGAGTGGGTCCAGAGGAGGCCACAACGATAATCAGATGGCTGGAACACCTCTCCTATGAAGAAAGGCTGAGGGAGTTGGGGTCATTCAGCCTGGAAAAGAGGCAGAAATTCTTTACTCACAGGGTGGTGAGGCACTGCCAGATGCTGCCCAGAGAGCTGTGGGTGCCCCATCCCTGAAGCTGCTCAAGGCCATAGTGGATGGGGACCTAGGCAGCCTGTGCTGGGGGTCAGCACCCCTGCTTATGGCATGGGGATGGAACTGGATGAGCTTTAAAGTCCCTTCCATTCAAAACAATCTGTGATTATTATTCACAATTACAACAGCAAAGAGTTACATGCCCACAGGAATATGGCTGCACAGCACACAGCAAATTCTGATTATGTGATAGAGACAGTATTTTCCATAATCTCAGATGGATGTGAGGGTACAGGAGTTTCAAGCTGCTATTTCACCCATTATAATCTACAAAGGCTTCTGAGAATATTTCTGGCTTCTCCTTTTTTTCCCACCTACACAAAACATGTCCTCCTACCACTGCAGAACTCTATTACAGAAATACAAAATTTGCCTTCCTCAGAAGACAGGAACAGAGCTACGTGTGAAACTTTAACATCATAAAGAAATTAAAGTAAATTGCCAAGTATTTGAAACTTATCCTCCTAGAACAGCTCATGAAATAAACAGTGTTATTGCTACAGGGAGCACTTCAGACTGACGTGTGGCTGAGCTGAGAGCACTTGGTCCACTGGAGCCAGGCAACCTTTGCTGTGTCTTGCACCCAGTAACGCAGCAAAGCAACAGCATTCCCAGATTCCTACAGAAACCAGTCACCACCCTTACAGGTGACACCACTTCCTGCCTTTTGAAGCCACATCATCCACTAGAGATTGAATCAATGGGGCAGCATTAAGCTATTTCGATTAACTAATCAAGGTAAGATTAGTGACCCATAGTCACATCCTGCCAACAGCCCGTTACTGCTTTCTGCGTAGTGCTTTGCATCTTTGACCAAAAACTCCTGTCAGATATCCAACCACAGCTTCTTTAAAAAAGGGCATTTTATGACAAAAGGCAACTAAAAAAGCATCGTGAGGAATAATGACCTACTTCTAAGTGTTAAATGATTAATAACCCTAGTTTAGTTGAAGAACTTTCGGAAGAGTTATTGATCAACAGTTTGCTATTATCTAGTCACATGCAGTGCTCTGTCATATGTCCTACTGGATGGCAGGAATTTCAGCTGGTCATTTGTAAAATATCACTAAGCTGTGCAGTAAGGTGTTAATTATGCTTCCAGGTAAGAGAAGAATTAAATAACCATTTGTTATAATATGAAATTACACAAGCAGCATAGCAGAAGCACTGAGACAAGGCCTTATTGCTGCGCAGCCATCAGCTGAAATCTACTAAAAGCAAACTGAGCAGAGGGACAAGATTTATTCCAAATCCCCATAACAGAACATCTGCTACAAAGGAGATACAGTGAATATATATTTTAAATTTTAAATGGTGAAAGTAAATGGTCTTGTGAAATGAGAAAGTTTTGTATAATCCAATGCCACAAAAGGATAATTAATTTCTTTAATTAAGGAAATAATAAAAATGACTAACAGATTAAACTACACTGAAATAGTGGCATATTTAAATGTGTTTATGACAAAAGCACAAAACAAGCACATAAAATGTCACTGTTAAAACAGTACTGCAAGGCATTTGTTTATAATAATGCTGTTACTTTATAATGTACCATTTTTATTTTAGGCCAACTAATGTAGTTTATTCAGGAAACTAAGACAAGAACTGGAGAATCAATTGTGCAGTTTTTAGATATATTAGAAATATATATTTAACTTTTTACAGCAACCACTATCTGACTTTTTCTAGAAGACACTAATTCATCAGACACATTCCTACTACTTATGTGTATGCAGTGCCATGGGTCACACTCTAGCCAGTCCAAAGAAAGCCCTTCAGAAGCACAGATGACATAAGCATTAAATCTTCAATGTAACTTATTTGGCTCCACAAAGCCATTCCTGCGAGGCTGCAGGACCTGTCACCACAGTCCCTCTTCCTACTATTTACCACAAGAAGTGTGATCAGCTCCTGCAGCTTCAGCTCTATGAGTGAGGCTCCACCCCAATGCTAGGCATGCCCTTCTGATTCCCCAGAGTCATTCAGTATGAGGAACACAGACTCTCTTTTTGGACTAATTAGTCACAGCATACACAACACCAACAGTAAATATTGTCATGAGACACAAAATAAAGCTTTTACAAAATTCCATCTAACCATAACGAGGCGTAGAGGCCCACAGCCCTTTACCACTGTTGCTCTTTATGCCTGTCATTGCCAGCCAAATGATGCTGGAGCATCCCAGTACCGCCCTCAGCTCCACTAGGCAGCAGTCAGTGAACATCTGGAAGATGCTGCAGGCTACAGAGCAAGCTCACACATTCCTGCTGTGTAAGTATGGCTTGGCTTCTCCACCACCTTCCATTCTTTCTCCATCCTTCTGGAAGCAGCAGCTCCCCATTGCTGTCAGTCAGCTATGCAAACAAGCAGCAGTTCTGCAGAGCACTGTTTCGGTGCAGCACATCCCTATGCTCCGGCTGTGCCAGCAGGAGGGACCTGAACAAGAGGCAGAGCAAGAAACACTTTGGAAAGAGCTTTGCACACCAAATTACCAAGATAACCCAAGGATCCTTTAGAATAGGTCCTAAGGAGAACCCAAGCAGTAACTATAGCAACTCTGATTTAATGCTGCAAGCGGAAAAAATATCATTTTGTGCCTTTTATGCAACATTATGTACAAAAATACCTGCAAATTCCACTATACAATATTTGAGCACACAGTCATAAAAACATTTTTAATTCAAGGTGTTTAGTTATTAATTTGAGAGGACTTTTGTGTGAAGGTTTCAGAAAAAAAAAACAGTTTAAGCTTCTCAGCTGTAGGGGTGGGAGAAGGGGGTGGGGGGACAGAAGAGAACCTGGGTGTTTTTCTTTTTTCCCTCACTCAAAAATTCCACAAACTATTTATAGACAGCTCCAATATACTTGGCAGCCAGCAGTGGAAATTGGAAATCTAGCAGAGACGCTGGCTCAGCTTCAACAAGATTCCTGATTTTAAGCACATAAGTAGTTCTATTCACGTCAAACCCCATACTTCTGCTCAGCCAGGTATGAAGTAAGTCCCTTGACTGACATTGCTGCCTGTGAGCCCTACGTGCCCTCCCTCAGGGTGTTAATCTGGCACAGCACTTTGGATTAGCCAGGTTGAGAGCTGGAGAAAAAAAGCAATTCTAAAAACAATGACATTGTTCAAAGCGTAACATTATAGCTAAATCTCAAATAACATAAAGGAGGAGAGGAAAAGGGAGTAGACCAGAAACTAGGGGTAAAAAAATAAATAAAGATAGGTAGGCTGTACAGTCTCTTAACTAAATTATCTTCTTGGTAAGGCTTTAACACGGACTTCAGCACCTACTGTTAACTGATTACACCCTATCATAAATGCCCATCTAACAAGGTGCCCTCCTATCCGAAAACGTACCGCTGCTGCATTACTTACAAACCTTGAAAAGCCAGTCTCTGTATTTTAAACAGCTATGTTTAAAAATAATAAAGCTCAATTATTCGTACATGTTCAGCTGCAGTAACTATTCTTTCCCTCTGAAATCTCACTTCAGAAACTAAAAGTATTTCTCATTTGAGAAGTGCTAGACTAGAGGAAAATACTGAAGTGTGGGCTGCACAGTGTGTATACAGTAGGGGGAAAAAGCATTTCAGATTTGATTCATGCTCTCCACATGCTTCATACTTTTATCTACTATAGTTTCTTTATATTGTTGCAGCAGTAAAATACCTGGCTTAGCTTTTGCTCCATGCAGGTTTAGATTGATTTCCCTTCTAAATTCCTTGTAACAGTAGGAACAAATGGTAGCAGGCGACTGTCTGCCTACACGTACAGCCAGTATACTATGAATGCAAAAAGAATAAATCCAAAAAGCATCTACAGTCAAACAGAAGATTTCAGACATAAGATGGTAAAAGCAGAGCTTCCAGTCATATATTCTTAAGATATAGTACTGCCAGTATCTCGTCTTCTTTCGAAGACTTGACTCCGTTCTGTCTTGAAGTACCAACAGAAGAAATGAAATCATTATTCAAAAACTAATACAGCAGCCATCATAAATCTAACATAAGCCTGCAGGAATGAAAGCATTATCTGCCATTACCCCAAGAATCCCTACCAGGAACCCTCAAAACATCTAAACTCGTCGTTCCAGATGACAGCATGACTCAGATTTACAACTGCTTTTTTTTCCAGTAGAGCCTTAAGTAGTGTAGGAGGACTACAGAAGCTGGGGGAGGGAAGGGGACAAGGAGAGTCACGAGGATTTTCAAGGGCTGGAAAACACAGCTCCACTGCCGTTTCTTTAATATAAGGCCTACCATCTCATGTGACCAACAGCTCAAAACAGAAGAGAAAAATACAAGTCATGTTTGTAACAAATTAAAGTAATAATAATAATAGCAGCAGCCTAGGATATGTCCTGACAATAATGGTTTCCAAAGCCAGAAAGCATTAAGCCTGTTGGCTTCATACAATAAAACCACTTGCAGAAATTGTTTTTAAGCCCTGATATAACAGATGGGTTAAGATATTACAACTCAGGCACAAGTCAAGGAAGAAATTCCATACATCTGACATATACAAAAGCAGAAAACTGATAAACCTAACTGTAATTTCAGGATTAACTGTGTTCCTAGCAAAACATCAGCCTGAGCCAACCAGGGAATACCAGAGTTAAAGAGTATCTACCCACTTACCTTCAACTCTGCCTTCACAAAGGTAAATAATTAAGAATTAGCTGCAAAACACTTCAGTTGCATCCACTGTAATTATGCAACTGAATTGAGTGCAAGCTTTTTACTAGGAAAGATTGTGAAGCAATTTCGTATCTACAATAACATACACTAAACCATACAATGCAGCATGTATGAAAATCATAAGGTACAGCGTGTTTATTGCATCTAGGAAAATACTCTCACGTGAAAGATAAAACAGTTTTCTTCCCTTCCTGCTGCTTATTGCTAGAAATAAACCTTTGATAACCCTTAAAACTTCATGCGTTTAGTTTTCTTTTTGATAAAGCACTGTTAAAGTTCCCAAGAATGATTGTTTTCTTTAATTTGCAAAAAGAAGTTCACAGAAACCACAGGCTTTACAAACACTTGTGCTGACTTGTCTATGCAAAGTCTGCCAACTGGAGCTTTAAGTTCTCCAGCACCTATTCAGAATGAAACTGAGCTTACAAAAAACGGCACGCAGTCTGCCCAGCTACCTTCCAATTCACAGGACAGAGCCTCCGTCCCTCACTAAGGCTTCACCAAAGCAGATGGGCTGCAGAAGTAACCCTGCGCAGCGTAGCTCAGCACATCGCTGTTCACACAGATTTTAACAATATGGAAAAAAACCACAAGCAAGGAGAGGAGAACTCCTAAGGGAACACAGTCTATGCCTGTTCCTTCAACTTCTGCAAAACAAGGCTTTTGGTTAATTTTGTGCATACACCCACATGCAAAATTCATTCCATTGTACACTATGAATAATTTGATCTGCTCCAGTTATAGCAGATAGAAATGGAGACGTCACTGAGTTTCGAGGGAACAACACGTAGACAAAACCATTCTCACTATTAAGACATTCAGTCCACGTAGTTGTTTCTCTACAGTTGTCAGCTTCAAAATCTTAATCACTACAATAGAAAAAGCTATTAATTGACTACCACCATTTTCTAGACTTGTTTAAACTATGCTGTTTATTACATATCCTCAGGACTTAAGAAGGATAAGGGCTGAACTTGCAGAGCTTGCCAGTCATAACACGTTGCATTCCTCAAAATACACTGCAAATGGCTTCTATTCAAGAAGACAGACTTTACACTGTTTAGGTGGATAAATAGATGGCAAGTAAGAAATTAGTTTGATTTTCTTAGTATTTTAAATAGCCAAGGCAAACTCTTGGTATGAACACACTTCATGAGTGGGCACATCTGTGTGAGAATTCTGCATGTGGCACCTTTCTGCTTTCTACAGTTGAAAACACGTTAGTTTGATAAAACCACACAACTGATAAGGGAAATATCCAGTAAAGTTTATAAACTGTAAAAATTATTTTCTTTCCAGTGTTTAATGCAAGACCCACGCGCACTTCCACTACAAACCTGTTATAGCTATGACACAAGTCTGATTCTACAGCGATAAATTTGAGGAGCTCCGTGAATATTTTCATAAGTCTGCAGTCTTCACCTATTTATATATTTTAAAAAACAGCAGAGAATCAAATATAAATCTCCAAGATTCAAAGCAGCACTTATTTCCCTCTCTTTGGAAAGCAGATCTTTTTTCTCCTGCCACATTATCTGCTGTTAGTCTTGTGATTCTTGTCCTACAAGACACTGGTGCTGTACCTCACATATTACACGTCAGAGTTTAACATCTTTGACTTCAGACAACACTCAGTGTCTAAAACAACATCTACAAAAATGAGTTTACAGAAAGTTCACCTTGTCCTCCACTTTGCTCATGGTATCTGTAAAACACAGTCACGTACTACTGATCTTTTTCCTAACAGCACAAAGAACCACTTATTGCAGTTATAGCTTTATTGTGTCAGGAACAGTATAAACAAAAACAGCAAGTATTGCTCCACAGAGCCCACTACCTTGTGGAAACTGTGTATGTTACATTTTACCAGGAAAAGGAACAGACAATTAAAAAAGCACAATACAGAAAACAATTGAAAATGTCAGCCCATGAGGTGCCAAAACTTATTCCTAATTTCTAGGAACCACAGCAGAGGCAGTAACGTTTGAGGAATCACTGAATCACCAAGGCTGGAAAAGACCTAAAAGATCCTCCAGTCCAATTGTTCACCTATTACCAATAGCTCCCACTAAATCATGTCCCTCAACACAACATCCAGTCTTTCCTTGAACACCCCCAGGGTCGGTGACTCCACCACCTCCCTGGGCAGTGCATTCCAGTGCCTGACCACCCTTTCTGAGAAGTAATACTTCCTAATGTCCAGCCTGAATCTCCCCTGCCATAGTTTGAAACCATTCCCTCTGGTGCTATCACTAATGACACAAGAGAAGAGGCCCACCCCCAGCTCGCCACAACCTCCCTTCAGGAAGTTATAGAGAGCAATGATGTCTCTCTTTAACTTAATAGGAAAACACCTATGACAGGTTTGTGCATCCCATGGAGAGTGCTACCCAGGCAGCGAGAAGCACAAAAGGAAGAACAGACACTACAGCAGCATTAATAAGTGAGAAAGCTATCAGTAAAGATCCGCTGCAGATCAATAGGATAGCAAAACCAGGTGAAACAAACAGCTGCTCAGAGCTAACATCCTTCCTTCTCCCTCGCTTCCCTCCTTGCCCAAGATTAACTGAAGTTCAAACTCCTGCACACCAAAGGTAAAGGTCTGGTCCCTTGGAAACCCTGGGAGGCATTCAGGATAGTCTCAATTATGTTATGTTGGAGGTAGCTATAGAAACAGGCAGATAGCTCATGTGAAAACAATTGTAAAAAAAAAGTAGTTGCAATATAAAGAGAGACAGTTAACACTGTCACCCCTGTATGCAATGAAAAGAAGCGCATGTGACAGCCAGAATACTTCTGAGATTGCAAAGTACTGCAGGGTGCTGGATCTTCTGCTGTCACTACCTACAAACAAGAGACTGTTGGACAGTACTATGGCTCCACAATGGCAAAATGAAGCAAAGAAATCCCTTCTGTAAAGTTGAATAAGCATCTGACTTAACACTGAGTAAAAGCGGCTGCAATTCAGCAGAGCACAGCAAGCTTTCAAGGCAGTCACGATGCAAGGAACTTTGTCCAAGAGAACAAAGTTTGTTTCAAAATGCTCCAGAGCTATGAGAATACATCCCCAAGATACAGAAATCAACACTGGTTAACTCTTGTTTCTGATAGAAATTAAATGATCACAATGAATTGCAGGTGCCCCAGTGTACAATGAAGATTCTAAGACTCTAAATGCACTTTCTGTACTTACTCTCGATAGAGCCATTAAGAAGAAAGTATTGTATAGGTCACAAGATCCTAAGTTTTATTTCATTACATTAACCTTAAGCCTGGACATCTTTCAGTTTTATATTAGGACAAAGGGGAATGGTTTTAAACTGAAACAGGGGAGGTTTAGGTTAGATATTTAAAAGGAAGTTTTTCACTCAGAGGGTGGTGACGCACTGGAACAGGTTGCTCAAGGAGGTTGTGGATGCCCCATCCCTGGAGGCATTCAAGGCCAGGCTGGATGTGGCTCTGGGCAGCCTGGTCTGGTGGTTGGTGACCCTGCACATAGCAGGGGGGGGTGAAACTGGATGATCTTTGTGGTCCTTTTCAACCCAGGCCATTCTATGATTCTATATTGCTGTTCTTAGTTCAGAATGTGAACTATTTTTTTCTCAAGCCATTGAAATGTGTACAGATGCTCCTACGTCAAGCCACATGCACATACCCCAGTGCAGCACAATCACAATCTGAGCCAGAGCACTTCACAATAAACCAGATCAATCCATACAATTGATGAGACTAGCATTATTTATCTCAGGATCAAATAAATCCAAATTTGATCTGGCAGCACTCTGAACCTTCATGTCTTAAATGTAAGTTCACAGCAATTCCAACAAGCAAACAGATTTCAGTGAAGTTATAGAGATGACCTCAATACAGGCCCATTTACAGAGGATTGAGCTGGGTCCTTCAAACCCACCTAACATTACCTTTCTAATGGAAAAGCCCTGTGGAGATGAATAGCCAAAACATAAGCGACTGATAAGGGAAACAGATCTCATGAATGCAGCCATACCCGAGGCTCTGCAGTTCCCTCAACTCCATCACTGTGCAGGTAGACAAACTGTGGCGTTCTCAGACTGATGCACATCCAGCTCCACTGACAAATGCTAGAAGAGGAGTTCATTCACACATGGTGCTCCCCTAACCCCCAAGGACCCTGCAATACTCAGGAAGAAACCAGAGCGAGCCTCAGGCTGCAGGACCTTACCAAAGGCCTCTCCCCAATGATAAAGAAAGGCGGACATAGGAGTGGAAATACATCCACACATGTTCTAGGATGGAGCTCTCATGACAAAAGCACAAACAGGAAGAGAGGCTTCAACATAATGAGAGGAATGAATGCCTTGGAGAGCAGAATGTGCTCTAACAGGTATTTCCAAAGTCCTTATCAGCATTTACTCTGACATTCCTATTCATAATTATCTTCCAGCACGTTAACCCTACACCTACGCGCCCTATCTCCACTTTTGTCTCAACAGCCTCTTTTCAGTTCTTATTCCCCCCATCTTGGCCAAAAACATTCTCACATCTGACTTAACAAAGACAAACTTACTTTCTGCTAAAAGTTTTACCAATCTGAGATTCTTTTTTTCCTGCACAATATTTAAAAACAAAACAACAACGGCAACAAAAAAAAAAAGGACTTAAAGGTGTGGGAAATCAAAATGTGTTCCTGCTCTCCCACCTGACAGCACTATAGGGAGGGACTCTGCATGGCTGAAGGCCAGTCCCGCTGGTTGAGTAATTGCTGCCCAGCCCCGCTGTCCACCCAGCTCACAACTCTGTACTCCAAAAACCACGTGAGTTGATCACTTCACTCACTCCCTGTGTAACCTGGCTGAGCATCACCCTGAGACCAGCTCCCAGTGCATTATGCAGCGTAAGAGCAAACACGTGCATCTGTACATTCCCATCAACTGCTCAACACTTTGCACTTATTTCTAATGCATTTGGGAGAAGAGCAGCAGCCCCTAAAATCCAGTTTTAATTTCATAATAACATATATATTTTTACTAGCATTCCAACACAAATACTTCCTGGAAAAATTACCTGCTATTAAATGAGAATAGAATCCACACAGAATATAGTAATTACTGAGAAAAAATATTTTATGTTTCTGCTTCCAATGCCATGTTTCCTTCAACTGGCCTGAAGGTCTCCAAGCAGCAGCAGATCCCACCCCTAAGCTTTTCTGAAGAAATCTGCATGCATTTACTTTAGAAGGAATAGCTTAAATTCACAGTGGGTTGTATTTCATATGAGCAGAAGGGGACTGGAATTTTGGGAATGAGAGAAGTCAGTTAGTAGTTACATCTGTAAAACCAGACAGGGACGGATGGGAGCTGATGTTTTAAATACTCTGCGCCAGGACAAGTTTAGGTTGGATATTAGGAAGAACTTCTTCACAGAAAGGGTAGTTAGGTACTGGAATAGGCTCCCCAGGGAGGTGGTTGAATCGCCATCCCTGGGTGTGTTTAAGAGCCGTTTGGATGTGGTGCTCAGGGATATGATTTAGTGTAGGGTTGTTAGAGTTAGGGTTCTGGTTAGGCTGCAGTTGGACTTGATGATCTTAAAGGTCTTTTCCAACCTGGGTAATTCTATGATTCTACTCTAATAGAAGGAGTGCTGTTCTCAAGTAGCCTCTTTTCAGCTCCATGACTAAAATTCAACAACTGCATCCTTCCCTAAAGGGTGCCGTTCATACTTGTACACCTTACGACCACCCCTCAGCCTTTATCTCCCCTCCTCTGAGCAGTAATTGTCCAGATCCAAAGTCCGCCTCCAGTATATGTGTGCTGGGTACATTTGAGGACATGACACAATGGAGCTGCAGCCATTTCAGCCAACAGACTAGTCTGCCTACACTGGTGACAGGTTCAGATCAGTAGCCACATCCCTGTTGCCTCTCATTCCATTAATAAGCTTGCCTTTTCCCAACACTGAGACTCTGCCTTAGCCAAGCCCATTCCCCAAACTACACACAAAATAGGAAGCAATGAGAAAAATGGGAAGTAGCAAACACTATTCATGAACAATTACGGAGCAGCGATTAAATTTCTGTGCTTCAGCTTCTACCCTGTAAACAAGAACACTTCACAGGAATACTATTAGAGAGAGGGGTTATTAGTCTATCTTAATACTTAATCCTCAGATAATAAAGAGCTTTTAGGCAATTACAAACAGAGCATTTTGAAAGGAAAAGTATTCTTTGAAGGTTTGTTTCCATGCAAGTCCTACCAGAAAAGCTCCACAAATTTAGGTGTGAGTCAGGTTAACAGGATCCTTCCAGTGTAAGCCCACTTTTAAGAAAGTTTAGCACCAGGAAGTCCCTGCTTGATGTATAAATTCCCTCTTAGAAAGAGGTGCCACATGTGCCATAACAGCCAACCAAATCTCAAATAGCAGCTATTTTCTGGGGCTCTCAAATCCATCCAATGTACAAGTGAAACAAACTGACATGTGAAGAATGGGATGAAAAATGCTTTGGAAAACAGCTATGTGCAAAGATACTAGTATTTTATGTTAATACCCTTTACCACATTTGACAGGCAGTTGTATTCTTTCAGATGTAGCTCCTTTTCAATTTGCATGAAAAGCATTGTTACACTTGTGCATTGATGAAAGCAGATTACATCGTTTACAATTCCTTACTGGCAACTCTGCCCAATGAATAATAATAAGCCACAATTTAAGAACATTGGTTTCAGCTTGTATTCACTACTGACAAAATGGAAGAGGATATCATTGCGAGAGGTACAGTTCTGGGAAATAAGCGAAGCCTGGAACATTTCATGATAGGAGTTTTCCATTCTTCATCTCGTATTGATAGCACGTACAAATACTGCTTTCTAAAATTAGGAAGTACTCTGAAGTTTATAAAGATGCAAAATTGAAGAGAGCAGCTTATTTGCGATGAAGTGCACGCTGTGAAGACAGAATACTTAAGTTCTTGCGCTGTTTATACTTCACCACTGATTGTTACTCACTTGACTATTTACTTGATTTTTGCTTTCTGCATCACAGAATCACAGAATGACCCGGGTTGGAAGGGACCTCAAGGATCGTGTAGTTCTAATCCCCTGCTTGGCAGGGCCACCAAACATACACCTTTACTAGATCAGGTTGCCCAGGGCCCCGTCCAACCTAGTCTTGAACACCTCCAAGGACGGGGCATCAACAACCTCCTTGGGCAGCCTGTTCCAGGGCCTAACCACTCTCCTAGTAAAGAACTGCAGACATCCACTAACTGTACTGACTTGTACGTGGCTTCTGCCATTATCAATGTTGGGACACCAAGACAACGTGGTTTCTTCAGAGATCTGTACCCACTCCTGTAGTATTTTACCCAGTTCAGTCCCAAGAATGTCAACTGTTTGTCTTGCTGCAGCTGAAAGTGATGGTACAAGACATTTCTGTTGGCCTTCCTCCTCTCAACGTGAAAAAAACAACAAAAAACTGAAGCAAACTGTAGAGCTTTCCCACCTAAAACAAAGACAAATGGCCTACAGTAAGCCTGGGCAAAGTTTTCAAGTGCAGCCTTTTATAAACATGATTCTGAATTAATAAGCACGCCAGTACAAATTCCTATGGTTTCTAATTAATTTCTCTGCTTGTAATCATGAAACTGCAGGTAAAAGTTTTACTTCATTTTTGAAAGCAGTTCACTTTGATTTGACTTTAACCTTACTGGTGCCAACAGTAAAATTTACACTGATTATAACAAAGCACAGCTAAGTCAAGGCTGATCTTGGATTAATTCCACACTTTTATTTTTTTTCCTATAGATATATGTGTGTTTGTAACAATCACAGGACTGATTAGTATTTACATACAGTCATATGCATGTCAGAAAAACAAAGGCTTACTTTGATTTTGTCAACATAGCACCAGCAGAATGACAAGTGAGGCAATGACTAACCTCACTAAGGCAGGGCTAAGAAAACAATCAACCAAAGGAACAGGAGCCCTACCACTGCCTAAACATAAAGAGCGTAGAGTTGGCTTAGGAAACCAAGTTGGTGCATTAATGACAGCAGTTCTTAGCCTGGACTTAGCCAAGGGCTGTGTGTCTCTTGAGAAGTTTAACTCTGAAGAATACAGTGCTACAACAGCAAACACTTCACTCTATATCTGTAGAATCATTCCACAGCTTAAATAGCTATGGATTTCCTTTCTAAGGACTATAGTTTGAAAAGGAAAACGTGCTTAGGTTTCAAAGCATTAAGTCTGCTGTGAAATAAATAGTTAAAAATTACGTATGCAGGAGATGTTTCACTCTATTAAAAGCCTACCTGATAAAAAAAATCCAACACTTGCTCCTACACCCGTTTTAAAGAAAAGCACGGAGTGTTAAAATAGCAAGAAATATGACATAGCATGGTGACAAGTAGAAGATCAATGTCAGACATAATGCCTACATGTTCAAATTTCTATTTATCTGCTTTTATGTAGTAATAAAGCATATAGCTCAGTTAAGTACACATCCTTTCTCTTTAATAGCAGATTTCCAGATATAGGCAGAAGAGTAGGCCCAGAACAATGGAACTCCATGAACTGCAAACAAACCCCATCATACGTCTAAATAAATTAAGAAGTCTACAGACACTTCCTTACATATACAGCAATAACTTATAAATTGTGTGCAACCATTCTCAACTTTAAAGCTATTCCAGCTCTCCTTGCCCTCTGAATACATCATCTCCCTTGCAAAAAAAATAAACAAGTGTTTGATGCAGTCATTTTACTTAAATAACACATTCTCCGTTTCTCACACGTGGTGTTTATTTCAAATTAAGTGCTTTGAACAATTTATTGACTCCCAAGTGTGCAGTATGGTCAGCAAGTAGGATCTCAAATTAAAAACGAAATTCAGATTTAATTTGGCCATTAATCATATCTAAAAGCTATTGCATTTTATGGTGAATTTTTTCATACCTAAGGCTCAAAATAGCTACCCAGAATTCAGGTCCATCTCCTTTGCAAAACCACAAACTAGGGAGAGTTCCAGAAACTTGGTGAGAGGGATTCAAATACATGCTTACTTCTTGGTTCCATGTATGTATGCCTGGTCTCCACGCTTTTACTTAACATTTCAAGACAGACGTACAGCTTAATCACGCAATACTGGTTCTAAAAAGTCAGTGTCCAGCACTAAAAGGACTATTTGTTAGCTGGGAGTGCAGACAGGGGTCTCTCAGTTCACCGTGCAGTTCTGGCTTCAGAGGGATGTCACCACACAGAGCAGCTTGCATCTCCCTTTTCCAAGCCTAAGCCATATAAAGCATAAAGGCCCTGCTAGCAGCAGTAACACCCCAGACTTCCGTAACAGAAGAAGAAAACCAGCAAGTTAGAATTGTGGAATTAACAAGAGCATCAGAGCTCAGTTTTAGCATGGCAGACTGCCATTTATGTTAGAATTACAGTACCACTGATGTTTTCCTACAGGACACAAAGGTGACAGGCACATCAGATAACCACACATTGGGGTTAGGAAGGAAAAAGCCAAACAGCACCTGGGCCACAGGCACTGCTAAGTGCTGGATGAGCACCACCAGGGAGGTTGGCAGCAGCTGGACTGGTGGAACAGGCAGTGCTGAGGCACATCAGCATTACAGCAGTTGAAGAGCACAGAACGGCCTAATGCCAGCATCAGAGAGAAAGAGGAACGTGTGTCAGGGTCACAAAAAGAGATGTTTCAAATTGCTGATAAAAGCCAAATGTTGAGTTACTACGACCCTCTAAGATCTCTGTTCATTTACTTATGCCTTCTAAAGCACTGCTAAGAATCAGGATGTCAACGTTCCTGTGACATTCGCTTGCCTGAGTGAACTCACATAACCTGAGAGCAGGACTTTGGGATACCCCAGGTTCTCTTGAACTCCAACCCCTTTTCTTGGCTGCTGGTAACTCCTAGGAGTACCAACTTACAGCCATCAGATGTTCACTCAGTCCTATGGCACACCTTACAATAAAAAAGTAAAACAGTACCAAAACCAGTTCCCTTACACTCATTTTCACAGCCTCTTCAGTAACAGCTGCTCTCCCTGACACCTTGTACCTCTGTATTAAAGAATGGCTCTGCCTCTGAATTATTTGAGTTGAAAGGGCCATAAAAGGGTCCTCTAGTCCAACTTCCCTGCAATGAACAGGGGCACCTACAGCTAGGCCAGAGTGCTCAGAGCCCCATCCAGCCACCAACATGCCTTGAAGACTTTACCTTCTCTGCAGCCTTTCAGTACCTAACAGAGCCTATAAACAGGAGGGGAGTCAACTCTTTACAAGGGTAGATAATGGCAGGACAAGGGGAAATGGTTTTAAGTTGAAGGAAGGAAGATTTACGTTACAGGCCAGGGGGAAGTTCTTTACCAAGAGGGTGGTGAGGTGCTGGCACAGGCTGTCCAGAGAGGCTGTGGATGTCCCATCCCTGGAGGTGTTCAAGGCCAGGTTGGATGGGGCCCTGGGCAGCCCAGTCTAATATTAAATGTGGAGGTTGGCGTCCTGCCTGTGGCAGGGGAATTGGAGCTTCATGATCCTTGAAGTCCCTTCCAACCTGGGCCATTATGGGATGACTTTCCAGTCTTTCTTTCTCTTGCCATCCTCACTTTCCAGCCTTCAAGAACAATCTCTAACAATGGAACTGGTTGCTCTAGTTGCATCCCTGGATAAGAAATATATGTTAAAGAGCTCTGATGAGGGAAGCCATTCCTATTGATCACCAGCTATCCAAGGCAAACCCAAACATCACACACAGCTGCATGGTGGTGAGATCAACACACTGGTGACCAACAGTTACACCATTCATTTTCCTGACTTGCCAATGGCCATTATTTGGGAAAATTTAGATTGGTGTTTGCATCACGGAAGGAGATGCCTCATCACATCTTCACACTTACAAATAACCAACAGCTGGAGGAAAAAGAAGAAATATGAACATTCCCCAGTTCAGTTACAAATATTTCCCTACAGTTTGCACATCTGAATTAAATCCCTGCATTCTCTCTCTGAGCAGCTCTTTAGAAGTGAGCAAATGGAAAACTGTAATTGCTTAGCAGTGTGAAGAGCAGAGTGCAGTAAACACAAGAATGCAACAAATAAAACAGCGTGTTAATTAGAACTCTAGAATCGTTCTCTCTGAAAAGGCTTCCTTCAGCTACATCTGCAGGAAAACTGGGATAGGAGCTCAGGCCTCTACCTAATGCTGTGCAACAGGACGAACATTTCTATGTATAGGATTTACTTAGCGTGTGATGCGACCCTATTCGTTAGCATTCTCAGTCTCAGTTACTACAGCACTCCTACTTCAAGTCTTCATTTTCTTTTATATCCAAAATACTCAGAATTTAATCTTGCGGAACTAAAACACGCTGTAAAGACAAACAAACTCATTCTTAGATTCCAATACGCTTTACGAGGTACAGAAAAAGATGCTGACAAAACTCTAATGAAACTTCATACGCAGCTGAAACTTAGGAGCCAACACATGAACATGAGCACGTGCCTTCCCCTCTTCAAAACCTATTAATAAAATTTCAGTTTTCTGTTCTCAATCGCTCACTCCAGTTACTAAGAAGTTCTTCTACAAGGAACAGTTCTTTCATGAGTAGGATCACTAGAAAGATGCACAGAGTAGAACAAACTTATTACAAGTATGACAGTACAGAGTAGATGGAAGAAAATATTGCTCATGAGAAACCTATTTTCACAAATTGTGCTTTCAGAGAGACCTGTAATAACGAGCTGGCATGGGAAAACTAAGTTACAGAACTTCTAACAGAGGGGTTTTCTCCCTAAAGTTTAACCTTAAGCAACTTCATTAGAGTCCCGCTTCACACCAGAACATGCTCACACTGCTTGTTAAAGAATCACTTTCTTATCTGCTGTCTGCAACTGACATAAGAATTCTGCTCTTTGCTACACAAAGTCCCGGGGACTTCCCCTTCATAGAGGAAACATTACAGACACGCATCAGGAGGGTGAAAATATGCAACTCAGAGCCTAAAAAACAAAGCTCACTGCCACCACATGCAAAGATGCAGCTAGTTCACTTTCATTGCTCTGCTGAAAGTCTGTTGCCCACAGTAACAGTGAGAAAGTTCAGCTCTCTTGCATCAAACAAATTTCCACCAGCAACTAGAGGTATCTGGGGAAGTACCTGGTAAGTCACAAGATGCTTCAGTGGAAAGTCACATCATCCTATATGACAACTCAAGATGCAAAACCAAATGTCACACAGAAACATTTTCCCCCCTTCTCTAAAATAGGTTAACCTTTAGATTGTTAATTTCCTTTTGGCTTTAATTATTGCTTTCTAACTCACTTTTGATCTAGAAACAAATAAGGGCAAATTAAACAATCCTCTTTTTCTTCCCCTGACTGCTTCCAGAAAGTTGACCCTCATGGCACTGATGAGAAAGTTATCAGCAGTTCTCTAAGCCTAAAATTCAGGCTGTCAGAACAGACGGGCAAAAAAAATCTCATGGATCAGTTCTAGATATATTTGCCTCGCTAAAGAGACTTTCTCTCATCTATGGGTTAACACACAACAAAAGTTCAAGTACATCTAAATGTAACACAGATAAACAAGTCAGGACCAATATTCAGAGTAAGGCCTGTGGAAGTACTTGCTTCCACCTACCTGCTACACTGATTTAGTGTTTAAGGACAGATATGCACAAGAACCAGTTCTGTGTACTTCAATGCAACTATCAACTTCAGGGTAACAAAACATTCATAATGGTTCCATTACAACAGTGGTAAAAACTCAACTGCAGAAAACACTCAAGAGCCAGAACAACACAGCTTTTCAGAGCACAGTATCACACAGCCTGCAGTATAAACCACTGGGTGCTTTACTTCTGCTGGCAGGAAGAACACAGGAACTTGGACCTACAACCACTTTCTATGATATTAAATACGTTGGTACCCAAGTTTATTTATTTCTAAAGCAATGTCAACTAAGTAGGTTGAATCTTACCAAGAGGCAGACACGTCAGTAATAACTGGTGCTGTAAAAGGTTACAGCTAGTAATTCTCAGCTGAATACAAGCACTACTGTATGAACTGTGAAACAGCAAAAAAACTCCAAGCTTGCTAACAAATCACATTCTCATTAATGCCTCACTGTCCATCTCAGCTGTGCCAGCATTCAGCGTCACTATTAACTGTCTGGGACAATATAAATGGAGCAGTGACACTGGAAAATGCAGTCTAGAAAAGTAAAAACATCTTATACACGTAGTACAGATTGTACCCATGAACAAAAAAGTATCCAAGGGAATGAGTTTCATGCTGAACAAATATGAACAAATTCTTTCTGCAGCTTAAGAAACTATGATAAAAGGCAAATGTGTGCAGCACCTCACATATCAACAATATCAATCTTAAGAACCGGAGGCTGAACTAGATGATCTTTTGAGGTCCCCTCTATTCCCTGACATTCTGTGACACCATGTTTCTGTTCATGAAACAGAAGACTGATCATAATTGCAAGTCTTAGCCAGGTCAAACAAAAAAATAAGTTTAGCGCTTAGTTGAAAATAATACAGCTAGTACATACAGTACAGCTATTTGATGGTGAAAGGCGATTGGGTGAAACAAAGGAGTCCAACAGAATCACCTGCAGAACCCACCCAGCACTAACCCAGCAGTGCGCTTCATCTCCCAGCAAGGACAGAAAGAAGCTGGAGAAGCCAAGCTAATTATGTGTTTTGCTCTGATGACAGCAATGGAGTCATGTGGCTTCTGTCCTCATTCCAGTTACGTCTTCGCTCTTCCTCCAGCTGAAGGTGTTCTCATTCAAGGCATGCTTACAATCACACCAATTAGATTAAATTTGGAAATTCTTTTTGATAAGAGGATGTCTATGTTCTGTTTTCTTCTTCTCCTTTCAAACTAATGTTACTTTAAATACTGCCCATAAGATCTCTTTTGCCCAGAGAGGCCGTGGATGCCCCATCCCTGGAGGTATTCAAGGCCAGTTTGGATGCAGCCCTGGGCAGCCTGGCCTAGTATTAGACATGGAGGTTGGTGGCCCAGCCTGTGGCAGCAGGTTTGGAGCTTCATGATCCTTGAGGCCCCTTCCAACCTGGGCCATTGTGTGATTCTCACAGATACAGACCTGACTGGCGGAGAGCAGCCAGCTGAATGACTTGCACAACTT
Source organism: Coturnix japonica (assembly GCF_054131305.1). Classification (NCBI taxonomy): domain Eukaryota; kingdom Metazoa; phylum Chordata; class Aves; order Galliformes; family Phasianidae; genus Coturnix; species Coturnix japonica. Next base: position 17,546,844 of record NC_140664.1, on the reverse strand, counting down.
GACCGATGATAAACTTATCAGACAATATTAGTTTCTATGCCATTAAAGTTAGGACATTTCCCTTCAAAGACTATGAAACCACTCTAATATGTTAAATGCGGCAGTTTTGCCAATAATAAGATTTACAGCTTAGCAAAATGTATTTGTCCAGCACATCACAGATGTATCACTAAAAAGTGATATTCAGGACTTTAAGGTACAATCATTTCCAAAGCCAAGTCGTTCCTTTAGGACAGCATGTTCTGGCTTCACAGAGCAACTCCTTCAGAAAATTAAATAAACGGGTTGGCAGGCTCTTTGCTTACATGACTCAAACTATTCTTTCAAACAAGGTGAATGAACCTGGGAAGCGTTTAATTCTTCCTCACGTCATCATGAGCAAACTGACATGTAACTTAAATTTGGGTCCAGGCCAGTAAAATTTAACCTGCCTGGTCTTAAAACCAAATAAACGATGCATTATATACACAATCACATTATAATCTCAAGCAGTGCCTGCATTACAGAAACCTGGAACGCTACTAATCCAGAACTAAGTATTTTAACGCTTATATAATAATAGCATGTTCTCTTCCCCCCCAAGCCATGGGTCAAAATAACATGCTATATAATAATGCTATTGCATTGCAACCTTAGTAATCACAGAATGACCCGGGTTGGAAGGGACCTCAAGGATCATGTAGTTCCAACCCCCCTGCCTGGCAGGGCCACCAAACATACACATTTACTAGAACAGGTTGCCCAGGGCCCCGTCCAACCTAGTCTTGAACATTGAAACAATATTGAATTGAAACAACATTTTTTCAATTACAACTTTTGGGAATTGTCATCTTCTGACTTCTAATGATTCTCAGTCAGCAGCGCTCCAGTGATGCTCAGTCAGCAGTAAAGCCAATCCCTTCCTGTAGGTGTAAGAGAATGAAGACTGATCTAGAACATGCCACCACTTCCTACCTTGGAGCTGTTTCAAGCATACATTCCAATTGCTGCACTTTTATGTTATTCTCATCACATCTGCTGAAGCCAGAAACAGTGGGAAATTTACCAGCTGTACATCAGTGTTGATAACTACCAGCCCTACAAAACACAGCAAAAAGCCTGCTGTGGTCTTCTGTCGAGTGGGACAGAAATTGACATAAACGCAGTGGGATGACAGCTACAGTTAAGATAATGAAAAACCTCAATTGAAGTAAAGGAGAGGTGAACACCCACACCTTCAGCCCACAGTGCCAACGAAGACAGCCCAGCTTTTGCACCTTGTCACCTGAAAGACTTTCTGTAACGCAGCCTCTGCTCTCCAACACCGATCTCTCCCTGACTGGTCCTCAAAACGCTCCTGAAAACACTGTGTTAACGGTGTCTGTAAGATATAAACCGCCATCCTGTCAAGGGTTAAACAAAAATCAAACAACACAGGAATCCAGTTCTCTAATCCAAGCTGATGTTTTAACAAGGAAACAAAATTCATTTGATTTCCAGCTAATCAATCATCAGACTCTGTTCTGAAAAACACTGCCCTCAAGAGAACGACACCAATTTCTCAAACAATATTTTTCCCCTAAAGAAACCGCTTCATGCCATATACAGTCTTTGTTTTGAATGCAAGCAACTGCCAGGGCCTTTGAGATATGCAGAAATGTCTTCATATTTGTCCCAGCAAAAGCAACACTGGAGTTATAAAGAGAAATGTACAATGACGTATTTATTGGATATAAAATTCCCAAGTCAACAGGTAGGCCCGTTATAACAAGAGATAAATACCACGGTCTAATATCCCACCAAGCTAAAATTCTTGTTAGTCAGTGCTATTCCAATATTTCACACATCAGTATTCCTCCTTCTCAGCTTTTTATAATTACAGTCATCATCAGAGGGAAGGTTTGAAAAAAAAAAATAAAAATCACTAACTACAGGGAAACAGAGAAACATTCTCCAGAGAGCTCAAGGCCCACATATCAACCTCCATGAGTTTTGTATTATAATTAGTGGAAAATTCTAGGCATTAGAGCTGCGCAATCATATAATGAAAGTCATCAAAGTGAAGCACTACTGCTCTTCCAAGCATGTGTTTACCCTGAATGCTGCCTCGTGTATTCAACGCCTTCACATGCAGTAGCATTATGATATCTACAAGGCTCTGCTCAGCATCAACATCTCCGTCCAGAGCTCTGCTGCCAGTAGCGCCCTGGTCAAATTCGTGTTGGTAGTTTAGTTTGGTTTGGGAGAGCTAAAAGCAGTTGTACAAGAAGGCAGTGCACTTTAACAGGGAATGCTTCCCACTTTCCTCTCCCCAAATGAACAGGACAAGCTGAAGAGAAAGCTACAAATCGGCCTTGCTATACAGCCATCGCTCACATTCCTCTTAGATGCTCAGATTAGGGAACAAGAAAGTTCCTTCAAGCAATGAAATGGATCAGAACATTTATAACAAGAAGCTGTAGGGAGAAACTAAACTTCAGGAAAAGAAGGACGCTGGCTGAAGGCAGGTTCTGCCTCCTTCTACCAGCAAAGGTTATGGGAGGCAAAAGAAATGATGAAGCCCTTGTTGTTGGTTAAACTTTGGAAAGCTTGAATTGAAGGTTCACTGAAAACATTACTCAGCACAATTTGTACTCGGTTGAGCTTTTTAGTAAAACAAGCAAAACCTGACAACTATCACATCTAACAAAACTGTGCTGGTTGTTTAAGTGTTACAGTGGAAATGCCGAAGAATCACATGCTGAATCTAACTACTGAAGTCAAGCTGCTGAGGTTTATCACAGTAATTCTGCCTTTTCGTTTTGGTTGTAGCAAATACAACAAAAGAAATTATATTTATTAAAAGCCTCTGCACAGAAGTGACATTTCTCAAGCACGCAAACCTAAGGTCAGCTGAACATGCCCAGAGCTGAGACTTTCACAACTGTTTCCTGCTCAACCTTCTGCTCAACAAATGATGCGTTTATCAGTGAAATGATAACTGTTACGAATTTATGCTGTGTGCCCATACTCAGGAGCTTGCAATCCTACTCACAGCACAGACACGTGCTGGACAAGGCTTTATGCACAGACAAAACCGAGCATCTCAGCCCGTAGGTCCACATTCCTAAGCAGCAAAATGACTCCAAGTGAACACGCTCAGCTCGTGCTGGAAGCAGAGGCGTTACTCAGGGCCGGGCCGCTGCCTGACCTCTGCACACAGGGCAGTGCCTGCTCCGTGCTGGCACCGCCTGCGCTCAACTTCATAACACAGCGAGCTCCGGGAGGGCCCAGGGGCAGCTCTACCGCTCAGCATCTGGCGTTTGACCTATTATGTCACCGGGCTACTTACGTACTGCAAAACACAACATAAGCACATTCACCGACGCGTTTATTAAGTGTTTTTCACTAGCAGCTTTGTTTAAAGAGGGCTTTGCGATCGTGCCAAAAAGGCACTGCGTGCACCAAGTGAGAAAGAGCTGAACAAAAGCTCCTCGGAGGTCCCCAGCCGTGCGACGAGGCCTAAGCGCAGGGGGCCACAACCCGACGGCTCGGAGCCCACTGCCCCCTCGGCACTGCGAGGGCTCGGGCTGCGTGTGTGTGTGTGTGTGTGTTTGTGTTTGTGCAGTCGGGTACCAACTCCGGAGTTCCCGGCCACTTATATCTGCGGAAGGTAAAGACGGGGGCGGCCGGGACACATCCCGCTCGCAGGACCTCCCAGAGGAGATTACCACCCCCACCAGAACGGAGAAATAATGTTAAAACCGCGAGCGGCGGAACGGGGGAGGGTGGAGCGGGGGGGGATAGAGGAGGGGGCGGGGTAGCGCTCCGGGCCGAGCGCCGGGACCGGGCCGCGGGCAGAAAGGCCGCTTTGTTCGCCCTGCCCGCGGCGGGCGGCCCGGAGCCGGGGGCGGAGGGGTGGCGTCACGCCCGGTACGTACCGCAGCAGGAGACGAAGAGGAGCAGGAGCTGCGCGGACCTCCAAGCCGGGAAGCCTTCCGAGCTCCCCCACGAGGCCATGCCACCGGCCCGCGGCAGGCGACGAGAGCACGACCCGCCGCCGCCCCCCACACGCAGCCGGAGCCGCCGCCGCCGCCGCCGCCGCCGCGAGAGGGGCCGAGCGGAGCCCCGTCCCGCGCCCGCCGGAGCCGCCGCCTGGGGAGCGCTAGCGGCCCGCGCCCGCCCGCCTCTGTCGCCCGCCCGCCCGCGGAGCCATGAGCCGCCGCCGGCCTCGGCCTCCTTCCCCCGCGCCGCGCCGCTTCCTCCTCCCCGGCTGCGCTCCGCCGCGGCTGCGCACTGCCGGCCCGAGCGCATGCAGTCGCCCCCGGCAGCCGCGGGCCGGGCGGGCGGAGCGGCGGCCCCAGACGGCGGAGGGGGGGGGCGGGCGTCCTGTCCCCGCCCTGCCCCGCCTCGCCCCGCCTCTCTCTCCTCCTCCTCCTGCAGCCGTCGCCGTGTTTCGGTTCGTCCTCAGCTGTCTCGGGGTCGTCCCCGCTGTCGCTCAGCCGAAGCTGCGTTCCCGGGGCGGGCCTGTGACAGACTCGAGCTGAGTGAGGCGCGGGGACGCCGGGCAGCTGCTGCTCTTCAGCTGCAATTTAATAAGCCAGTCCTGGAACTGGTGTGCGAGCTGAAGGGGGACTGCTCCAAACGTACAGCACCCGACACTGCCTTCCGACACTGTAAATGTCTGTGTGTCTGTCTGTGCTTACCCACCCTGCACCCACTGACGGCGTTATTTTCCTGCTTCACAGTTACCTGGCACTCTCAGATGCCTGAGTATCGAAAACAAAGTGGGATTTGCAGTGTGATTTCTATATTTATCTTGAACTCTGTAGTGTGTGTCGCAGACTTGGAGAAGCGTTTATTGCCTGAAGTCTTCTCAATTCTACTGTGTGAACGGATTCATTTAAAAAGTAAAATTATCATTCCTGACAAGAACAAAAACTGCTGACACAAAGTAGGGCTCCATCCGTACATCTTGAGAACAGATGTCTGGTGTCAGAGCAGAGCTCTTGCTCCACAGAAGGTGATGGCTGTGGGAACTGCTTTATACTATTTTTCTTTATTCCATTCTTCATTCATTCACTCTTCTCTGATTTCTCCCATGTCTACTTCTCAACCCCTACCCTGTTTTGGAAGGAAGAACACTGGGAGGAGTGTCTTTCTGGGGGACAGGAAATAGGTAGCTTTAAGGATGAGCATCTGGAAGAAGATGAAGTGTCAGTGATAGTCACCATAGAAGGAAGGCAAACCGGACGAGCCTGAATGCTGCCTGACACTGAGAAGCTGTAGCTCCGGAAACTCCCCGAATTAGAGATGATATCATCAAGTTTAATGGCCCTCAGTGGAACAGGCTTTGGTAAACTGAGCAATGTGCCTGTTCACCTCTCAGAAGGCATACCAAAAAAAGACAGCACTTTAAGGGAAACATAACCTGTATTTACAGGTTGATACAAATGAGAAAAGCACTCACGACGTCTTAGCCAACAAACTCCTTTTTCTACTTGCAAGTTTGAACAGTTTCTTCATTGAAGTCTCAGATGCCCTGTTTTCCACCCAGTGTATCCCGTGCCTTTTTGTTGATTGTCAACCTTAGGGCAGGGGAAGGATGCTCAGGAATGATCTGTAGTCCCTGAGAAAGCTACTGCTGCCCCATGAACAGACGTGACCCAGGCAGACTTCGAACCCTCCCACAATAATTGCAGCTCTTGCTGGGTGCAAGTCCTTACTGGAACTCATTAAACTCTCTGCTGCAGGGATAGGTCAACTTTAAACAAACAAATCAGCATCACATGATCCATCACTTTTCTCTGCTCCTCACAAAGTTATTTTTGTCTCTCTAGTTAAACCCAATTTCAGCCACCCAGTTGTATGTTACTGAGAGATGTGATGTGATATGATTCTCTTTCCATAGACTTCTGTTGCACAACAAAGAAGACATTAATTATCTTTTCAGATTAAATGCTGTTCCAAACATCCCTGTTGGCAAAACTGCTTTCAGTCACTCACACAAATAAGTGGTTACCCTTTATCATATACCCATGTTGATCATTCATGGCAGCAGAGAGCAAAACACAAACCTCTGGCATTATTTGCTCCGTTTTAACATTGTCCTCAAAGATGCACAGCAAAACACTCCTGCCGCAGTACTAAACAAGCTTGGCAAGCAAAAGGTGAGATACTGATGTAACGACCTGAGGAGAAACTTCTGCAGCAGCATTTTGCCTTCTTACAAGGTGACCTGGATTTTTCAACTCCAGGGAGTTGTTAGTAGGTCCAGACAAGAGGCTTATGATGTCAAACAACATCTTCCCACATAGCCCCCTTTGCAAGCCCACCAAATCTATGAACTTTAACACTGAAAGATTTCCTTCCTGGCACAGTTATCTGAGAAAAAAATCTTACTACTACTTTGCTGCTCCTTCTATTGGCCTCTGCCAAGAGCTGTCTGTCTTAATCTCTTTGATGTCTAGGGGGAATGGTATCATTTTCCCTATGTCAGAAAAGTGCCTAGTAAATCGTATCTATATACATAGAATTCTAATTATGACTGCATAGCTTTTGTTTAATCTGAAGATGACTAACAAAATTTTATCAATAGAATGAATTTTTAAGCTAGAACAAAATTTGATGGTGTCTTTCTTTTAAAGGTTTTAAGGCAGGTGAAGATAAATTATCCTGAAATTGCACCCATGATTCACCTTGAACTAAACCCAGACTGTCGTAACAGTCAATTGTTCTTCTGCCTGAAGCTCAAGGTTGGCATGTGAAGCAACCAAAGCAGCTTGACTAAGAATTACCAGCAACTCACTGATTCTATCTGCGTGCTGCTTTTTCCCATGTAGTTCTACTTTCAACACTGTTTTCTTCTCAGTGATTAGCTTTTCACAGCCACTTCACCTTCACTTCCTTGCCTACCATGTGTTTCCTTCTTTCCATCCTCGCTTTTTTTCTCCTCATATCCCTTCCTCACCAGTTCTGCCTTTCTTTTGTCTGTCCCTTCAGACTGTGCTGTTGGCAAATGCCACCTACAGACCTAACATCAGCTTTATGAGCACTGTAAAAATTCTCTCTAGTTCTTTCCTTTCTCTCTACTCCCCTGACTGTAAAATGGCAGCAGACAATCTCAGCATGATTATAACACCAAGTCCTGCTTGAGCTCACTTGGCACCATGTTAATACACAACAAAAACGAGGACAGTCCAAGATGTTGAGTAGATCTCGGCCAGATGAAGTAAGAGTAGCTTTCTTTTACCTGTCTCATTACTTTTTGCCCCATAATCTCCATTCAGGTCAGCTCATAAGAAACGCTGATATTTTCAGTACAAGATTTTAATTTTGATGAAGACCTCTACTGTTTATGAACTTTCTTCATTTGATTTTTGAAGAAGAACTCAAATATATCATTATAAAAAAGGGACATCGGTGGAATTCTAAATATTATTATTTTATGACATTATTTTTCCCCAAATCATTTATTTACAATATTAAAGTAGAAAGGAGTGGGCAGCAGAAGAAATGGGTCTCTATCCCAGATCTGCATTTATTTTGCAGCTCACTATATGGAGACAGGGACAAAATTGACTTATTTCATCTATTCAGCGATTGTTTCTTTACACAAACAAATATTTGTCTGCCTAACTGTTATTTAAACTGTACTGACTAACTTGATTTTTATTCAACATTAATTTTAGCACAAGACCACAGCCACCTCAAGTCTGGAGCACCCTACATGATTTCACTGCAAAGTGATGAAAGACAATAGGAGATAGGAGATGGTGCCAGAAAAGTCTGGATCAAGTCCATTGTGTTAAAATATTGCATACATCAGAATCTGATTGCATTGTGCTCTTGTACGTACTGGTATTGCTGTTGCATGCTGGAAAAAAATACGTTAAATGCCTTCTGTAATCATTTATTTCCCTGGTTTATGATTAGAATCACTGTGCTATTTTGAGGCCAATCTAGAATAGGGTCCTATTTTGCTAAGGGCTGTACAAACACTGGGCAATGGAAAACACTCCAGCTAACAGTCTGCAAAGGAAGTATGCCTAGAACCCATGACAGCGCAGCTGCATCATCATAGCCTTGCACCCAAATTAATTCTGTAGGGCATATTAGTATCATCACTGTGCCTCCCTATCTCTAGGATTCACATCAGTTTTGTTTTCAAAATGCTGCAGAACACTTGGAATAAGTGAGGGCTCTTTCCCCCTGCTTTATCACCTGAGGACTACAGGTCTGCAGGCAGCTTGTGAGCTCTTCTGCCTAAGGTTAGAACATTGTTGCTGGATTTCCAGCAGCAGGAAGAGATTTGTATACAAACAACATTGTACACAAACAAGTTTTAAGAACTACCTGCCATTTTTTCTTAGCTAACTTAAAGGGAATTCATGTCTCTAACGTAACAGTCATTGCTTTCTTTTGTATGTCATATTTGGACTCTCATACACATATCAGATATTATGCTTTAAATATTATTACAAGCGTGTTATGTTCAACTAACTGTTCAGATTAAGTGGTGAGTTGTAGTCACAGGCTCTGTTCTCTCCCTGACAATAATAGCACTTCTGTCATATGCTGCATGAATGGCTGTTGACTAATTATTTAGTTTTAGACATTTCTGGCAAAGCTGCCCCAGCTTGTTCATTTACGTTGTTGCTGCAAGGACAATCCAATGCAAGTGACTTCTGTTTGGAATATGCCTTGTGACAAAGCGTGACCTAATGCAGCCTGCAATTACAGCACACAACATAGTGCTTACATGAGTACCTACAACCTGCAGTAAAACTTCTTTCCTTATTGTCACCTAAGGCAGCTGAACTCTTGTGGCACTGTGGAGCTCAGTGGCAAAGACCAAGAAGCACAGGGATACCCTCATTCCTCTGCTGGTATCCTCAATACGAGACCCAGCAGTGGCATAAAAATGACTGTGTTAACATTATTTTGCTACAGGATTACCTATGGACTAAATAAGCAGCTGTAATTATCTAAACTGGTGGAACAACATAAAATAAAAATAGCAGAGCCTGTAGTCACACCACATCTCAGAAGAAAATCTTTTGTGCTCTCTTGTTGTTTTAACATGTATACACATTACTCTAGAAAATATTAGCAAAATGCACACACACACACACATACACACAAATAGCACCTGAGTTTGAGGTCTAGACACGAGATAAAACAATGCATTTATAGGCAAAACTGTTTATATAACAATCAAATAATTTGGAATAATTAACCAGTCATAAAAAGTGTGCACCTGTTCATCAGATTCACAGAATTCATAGACAGAATGAGGAACTAATAGTCCAAACTATTAGTGCTCTTTCTGTTCTAGAGCAGATAAACCTGAGGACCAAGGGAAAAAGGAAGAAAGAAGAACTGAATACTCCAAAGGAGAGAAAAAGCCAAGACAGAAGACTTCATGATTAAAAAGAACACTAAAAAATCTCCTCGATACAGAGAGAACATTTCATAAACAGCTTTCAAAACCTAAGAGGCTAATTAGCTACTGTAAAAGGAGCTATTAGAAAGCATACATCTTTTTGTGTTGCATTTCTCATTTTCTAAATTCAATTTATTTTTTTTTCTTACACACAATTTTTGAAGCAATTATCTTTTCAAGCTGCATACTGACACTGGTAATATTCTTATTTTTAATTAGGTTAAATTAGAACCTGCACATACATCATGTCCCCACTGCTCGTTAAGGCAGAGAGATGAAGTCTGAAATAGTGATCTACTTTTAATACAGTCCAAGTAAAGAAAAAAGTATGGAATAAACTCTAGTTTTATGGTGGTAACAGTTCTACAGGCAGACAGTTCTGGATGGAAATGCAGCCAATCTGATGTGTTAATATTTTGCCCAAAGAGTGTTGGTTTTTTTTTCATCTTTTGTTGAGTCCAGTTAATCTTTAGCCACAACTGCAGATCATCCCTCTGTTGTGCACCCTTGACACCCAGGTGAAGGACTACAAGTTGGACGGCAGAACCTCAGGCAGAGGAGCTCTGTGTTGCTTTATCACACTTCAGAGTGTAGTCAGGCTCCCTTCCAATATGTGCTAAAAGTGATTTCTGCAGTTCTCCAGAACCAAAACTGAAGTATGTTGTTTTTCTTTCACAGTAGTTGGATTGCTCTTTTAATATTCTTAACAGATTTTGCTTGGCTTAGCCATACCTAATGCCTTTTCACAGATATGAGTTACAGTTTGGGGAATGGCAGACATTGCTTTAGTGGGCCCTGGTTTTGAGTGCTCTGCAGAATAGCTGCTATTTTCAGAGGGAGGAGATTCCCCGACAGGAACCAGGCATTCAGAGAAGGATTATATTACTTTGTTGTTACTCTTCCACTTTTCCATGCAGTAGGAACCAACATTCAGAATCGTAACTTGGGTTGTAACACAAGTGAAACTGATTTGGCAGGATTAAGCCTACTCTTAATTCTCACAGAGATTATATCTCTCAGGTGAGAGCTGTCAGTCACATTACGTAACTGTAGCCCCTGACATAAACCACAGGTTAGCCAAAGATAAGGAGAAGGCTTCCAAGATATATATATATATATATATATATATATATATATATATATTCAAAGATAAGAGAAGGCTTCCAATACTCTCGGTTGCATACTACAGTCATAGTAATTGACAACTACTGGTTTGAGCAGAAGCCTTTGAATGAGTATTACATGTTTCCACTTAAACTTCTGAGCATGAATTATTATGTCAAAGTTCCAGAAGGATAGTAGGCACACACAAAAATGTATATAAATTTGTGCCATTTTCATATTCAGAAATTTATAATTTACATTATAATATGCATCATTTCATGTCTGGGCACCTTAATATAATAGTGCCAATTCCAAACAATCTAGGAGCCATTCTGGGTCTTGGGCCTGTCCTCCAAGTCACATGTTTATTTAAAAATCATGAGACTCTCAGTGAGACTTTGTGTATGACTTGACTCATAACACTTGGCAATGCCATCACACACTCACCCACTTTAGCTAAGTCAAACACCTTGTGGTAATACGTTAAGAGTGCCAGGGATCTGGAAAGATCTACAGATCCCCAGGATGAATGTGAACATTTTAGCTATGAAGTGTGTGCAAAACGAACATGTAAAGCAGAACTAAAGGCAGGTGGTGTTTTTTTTTTTATGTTTGGTTGGTTGCTTTTTAGTTCGTTTCCATTTGCAAAGGTGTTTTTTAGGTCCCGCTAGTCCACCCTGACTAAACTAACTTTAATTTAAGTACACTATATAAGTGTACCTTTATTTGTATATTTAGACCAGCATGAAACTGCAGAGGAGATTAAAAATTGCATTTCAGGACTACTTAAAACACAAGAAAACATGAAGAGAAGGCCAAGATTATGACATCCAGATTTTGTAACCTGCTCTTCAGAGAAAATGTCAACAGTACATTTTACATCTGGTCAGTGGAGCTACAGGAGTAAATTAAGGCCTGAATATTCGCATCCCATTTACATCTTTCTGCACGCCTGCTTTAAGTGAGAGCAGGAGATCCATTATAAGTGAGAGCAGGACTTGATTTATACTGTAGTTTTCCACTGTGCCAGACAGTTTTGTGCTTCATTTTTCCCTTTCAAGTTTTAGTCCTACTATGTAACATTGCTTATTTATCGTAAATGATGTTTTCAATATATTATTGTCTGGCTTGCAGATATCTTTGACACACCCCAAGTGAGCACTGTAATATTGTTTGTAGCGCTATTCAGAGATTTCAGAGCTAGAGGCTGTATCATGAACTGCAGGAATTAGCACCGTTCCCTGAATGAAATGAAGCTCCGCTAATATCAGGGTTTCCTGAAACCGTGCTTGCAATTAGCTCCAAATTTTCCACTTGTGAAAAGTTCAGCTATTTGTTGAGGTTTTGCTTCTCTGCAGACAGCTGGCTTTTACTCACTGGAAAAATATAATAATAATGATTACAACTAACAGACAAAAGGTTCTGTTTGTTTGTTACAAAACAGCTGCTTCTAATCTACCTTGGATTTCCTCTAGTATTACAGTATCAAGGAGGATGTGAGCAATCAAACAAGAGGACAATGAGATCCTGAAGGACAGATTTCCAACATCAGAAAATCCACTCACAGTAGATTCAAATGTAATCTGATGCAATAGCAATGTAGCTCACTGCAGTCATTTATTATATGTCCTTTAGCTCCAAATGGACAGAATATTTTTCTACTGAGCCTGCATAATTGCATTGCAGGAGATATCTAGGACTCATGGAAATTCTGGCAGCTGTGATCGCTGCCTTCTGAACTAGCATGTGAAGCTCTTAAAATTCAGGAAAGCACTGTTATTTTTCACAGTGTTCAAATTTTACTTGTTTATTCACAACTGTCCGGGGCAAAAGGATAAAGACAAAGGCTCTGTCGATAATAAAGCCTTCATCACTATCTGCAATCCTGTCCCTGATGGCTGTTCTGTGTCACAGAAACCCAGCTAGCTGACAGTGAACACCCGTCTCTCATTTCATTCCCCAGTGCCACCCTCCCCATTCATTGTGGATCTAGAGCTGGAAGGATAAGATTGTGAGGAAGCCAATATTTCCTCACACTTAATCTGTGTGTCCTGAGACAGTATACAATCTGGCCATGCTGTTAATCTCTAAATCCCCTGAACAGATAATGTTTTCTAGAGAAGCTGCTGTAGACACCGAGAAGACGATAAAACTCACTTGGTTGCTTCCTTGGAAGACTTCAGCTTCCCAGGCTGAACATGAACATAAAGCAGAAACAAATCCCTGTCTTGGTCTAGCAATTTCCTCCTGTGGGAAGAGATAAAACCTGCTGAAAATAGGAGCAGAACTATGAAACTTCATTCCAGCAATCTGGGACGTTGAGAGACCTACCAAGACAACTTTCAGCTTTGCTGCTGCTTGCAGGGACTTTGCTGGTTTCCCTCGGGCTTGGCACTGGCCCAGCGCCTCTTGCTTGGGGAAGTAAGGAGTCTCTGACAAAGGAAACACCATTAAAATCTCCACATATTGTGGCAACTTTCAGGTGAGCTCTAGAGCTCATTAGTCACTTATTTTCTGCTCTTCCAACCAGCACCATAGAGAAGTGAAACACCACATAGCTTTTGGTTTGTGTCCAACTGCAACAATGCATTAAACAAACCCAGGTGAAATTCTCATTCCGAGTGCAGACAGTTCTGCTCAGGATGCTCCATTCTGCCTGTTAGACCTTTGACAATCTGTGGCATTTAGACTTTGCCAGAAGGAAATAGGAAAGGGAGGTCAAGCATTATTCAAGACTGGAGTGCTGCTAACAGGACTTCCCCAGGAGCTGGCACAAACCCATCTTGTTGGACAGGAGATAATTGAGAGATAACGTTATGAGTATTCCACTGATTGTGAGAAAACAAACAGACAACAACAACAACAAAAAACCCAACAAAATCTTATTGAATCTAGTTTCCAAGGTAAAGAATGAGGCAGCACTCATCTTTTGCATGTAAACTGAAAAGAGGCGGATGGTGGACGTCTCGCAGCAGGAATGCGTGGTGCCAGTAGCTCAAGGACTCTGATTTCAAGTATACTATAAAATGTATGGTAAACTCAATTAAAGAACCGCGTCTGTAAAAGACAAGTACAATCATGAAATGGATGTCAGGAAATTCAGCTGGCTCTTATTGCAACTCATTAATAGAAAGCCTATTTATCTGCATTCTTTAAAAAAAACACTGAGGGCAGCACAATAGCAAAAGACATATCCACGAAGCAAGGATTCATGAAGAGGAGATATGCAAATACCCTGCATTGAGATAAGGCCTCTGATTCATTTTAATGCAGCCATCAAGCTTCATCTCCTGGGAAATGCTCTCCATGTATAGATGTGCACCAAGCACCTGGAAATCTCTGGAGTGAAATTTACAGCTGCTAGTGCAAATTGTTTGCAAATTAGGTTTCACTGGAACTTCAAGCTTCCCCCTCCCCACTCACCTTCATTTTTTCCTCTCCAAACCTTCCCCCACCCCCCATCCTACAGAAGGAACATATAAACAGTTTTTATTATCTATATACACATAAATTATGCAGATGTATACATGTGAAGGAAAAAAAAACTACTTTGAATTGCTGTGCATTCAAAAATGAATATAATTCTGCAACAGATTCACCTACAGCCTTTATTCTGTCCTTCATTACACAGCATTTTCCAGATAACAAATGACTCTTACTGCTCTTAGATGGCCAGCACAAAATATTCCCAGTGTCAAATGGTTTATTTTTTAAACCTGTTGCTTATCTGTTCAAGACATTTTGTTTGGAAGCTGTATGTGTGGAGTAGAAACCCCTTGACTAATAATTATAATTAAGTAATGAAGATTATGTCACTGTATCTGGCGATCTGGCAGGTAAGGGAATACACGAAGAAACAGAATATATAAAGATGAACAAGTCTAGAAGATATGGATCCTACAGTCCTCTGAGAATTAACTAATAAAATTACTGAATGACTTGTAATTATATTTCGTACTCTAAGGGAGTGCCAGAAACATGTCTGAGGAATTGGAAATGAAAAGATGGATTGATGAAAACTATTGTTACATAAAAGGAAATACTAGTAATTACAATTTGCTAAACATATCTTGAGCTATAATAAACTTAATTAAGGTAATAAATAAGAAAATCCATATGTACCTACACTGGTGAGGAATGAAAATAAAAAGTCAGTGGATGCAGATGCAAAGACTTATGACACTTTTAATGCAGATTTTGATCAGGTAAGTTTTAGATCCAGCTATAAAATCTCACAGGACTTAAGAGCCTTGGAAAGGTGACCAGTTCTGTACTCAGCAGCAACATGGCTCTGGAATCCTTCTTCAGTCTGATACGACAGTGGTAGCCAGTACAATCATGTAGTCAAACACGGCAAAAGCCTTCATTTAAAAGAAAAAGAAGAAAAAGACTTTATTCCAATTTTGATATACACGTTCAAGAAAACTTTCCAATTACCTTGAAATAGCATGGGCAGAATTCTAGATGAATTTGAAGTCAATAACAAAATACCCATGAACTCCTGGGGGCGCAGACAGTATTTCATGCAGTTTTATTCAACATGTTATTTTATACTGCATCTATTGCCACGGTGTCTAGGTATGTTGTAAGGGATTAGGGACACAGCTCCCACTGTATGTGGTTGCTCAGCTGCTCCCCTGGGGCAAGTGTTCACGTGTTCTGGGTGGCACGCTTTGTTCTGGAAGTGAAATGGGATTATCCTGCCAGATAACTTGATTGGTTCTTTACCGAAACAATGCAATGCATGTGGATGCAGGAGATGAAGTGTAGCTGGAATCAGGCACACATGCCATGTGGCAACCATCTGGCTTTGGCCACTGCAGGGAGCTATACAATTATGCCAATGTGCAGAGGCTGCCAAGGAAAAGGTCTGAGCCCATACCCATACACCTCCTCACCAGAGTGACTGTGCATGCACTTAAATCCTGGTGTGGGCTGTGCTAGCAACTAGCAGCTGCAACAAAAAGGGAATTTGCAATCACATTTCACTTTCATAGCATTACACTGTCAGTCTTATACTGCCAGGTTATCTGACCTATATTTCATCCTCTCCAAAGTAGCTTAACTTGTTAGATACTTGTTCAGATGGATACCTCTGCACATTTTCAATTCAGCACCATAGCTGGTACTGATTATACTACAGGAGCTCTGAGTTTTGGCACAGGTGGAATGACTTCCTACATTTCTTTAGCTTGCTCAGCAAACAGTCATTTAAGAGTAATTACCAACAAATTAAAAAGTCAAGTTACGTGTTACAGAAATACAGAGGGATTGTACAGTGTCTTTGTCAGGAAAATACTCTTCAAAATAAGACATCATCAAAGGCTGGTAAATTGAAAATGTAAAACAGCTGTTAGATAACCAATTTACCGATTCATCTCCTGTCATAATAACATAAAAACAAACAGCAAAACAACAACAAAAGCCAAAGTACTGCTGTGGCTGCTCACTGATGTAATGCAGAAGATAGAATTTCAGCAATTAGATGTTATAGAATGAAATATAGTAAATACACATAGAGAAAAAATAATACACATATAGAAATATAAAGAAAATAAATAAAATGCCAGTTTCTGAATTGCAATAGATGCCAGTCTCTTAATTTCAGTAGACTCTGAAGGCATGCAAATAAAACTCTCTTCGTGTTCTTTTTGGAGACCTGTAACTAGCGGTGTCCTCCAGCGTTCAGTGCTGGGTCTGGTCTTGTTCAACATCTTCATCAGTGACCTTGACAAGGGGATAGTGGCCACCCACAGCAAGTGATGATGATAGTTGGCAGGATTGGCTGACACGCCTGAAGGCTGTGCTGCCATTCAGCGAGACCTGGACAGGCTGGAGAGCTGGGTGGTAAGAAACTGGATGAGGTTGAACAAAAGCAAGTGTAGAGTCTTGCACCTAGGGAGGAATAATTTCATGTACCAGTAAAGGTTGGGGGAAGACCTGCTGGAGAGGAGCTGTGCAGAGAGGGACCTGGGCGTCCTGGTGGATGACAGGTTGGCCATGAGCCAGCAGTGTGCCCTCATGGCCAAAAAGGTCAGTGGCATCCTGGGTGCGTTAAAAAGAGCGTGTCCAGCAGGTGGAGGGAGGTGATCCTTCCTCTCTACTCTGCCCTGGTGAGGCCTCATCTGGAATACTGTGTCCAGTTCTGGGCTCCCCAGTACAAAAAAGACAGGGATCTCTTGGAAAGAGTCCAGTGGAGGGCCACAAAGATGGTGAAGGGCCTGGAGCATCTCCCCTATGAAGAAAGGCTAAGTGAACTGTGTCTGTTTAGCTGTGAGAAAAGAAGACTGAGAGGAGACCTGATCCAGGTCTATCAATATCTGAGGTATGGGGGCCAAAGTGGTGAGGCCAGACTCTTTTCAGCAGTGTGTGGAGACAGGACAAGGGGAAATGGCCAGAAACTGGAGCATAGGAAGTTCTGCATGAATGTGCGCAAGAACTTCTTTACGGTGAGGGTGATGGAGCACTGGAACAGGCTGCCCAGGGAGGTGGTGGAGTCTCCTTCTCTGGAGATATTCAGGACCTGCCTGGACGCCTACCTGTGTGACGTGGTGTAGGGAGCCTGCTTTGGCAGGGGGGTTGGACTCCTTGATCTCTGGAGGTCCCTTCCAACCCCTACAATTCTGTGATTCTTCTTGTATTTATTGTTTAAATGTTATACTTAGATATTACTTTACTGGTTCTACAGAGCACCAAAATAACAGATCCATCATGTTATTTTTTACAGATATGTAGTGTACCGATAATAGTCTGATGTCGACTGTCCTCAAATGCTGTTTTTCATTGATCTTAATACAAAGGAAGAAGCTGTATTTTGTTCCACTGTACATTTTACAAAATTTTACACTGCCAACATTTTACTAAAGAATTAACAGACTAAGCAGTCAACAACGCTTCATTATGAATGCAAGAATATTAAACACCATCATATTTAGTTGTTATAATTATTAAAACATTTGGCTTGTGTGTCATGAACTCCCTGCAGGGTAATCCAAGTTCAGCATTATGTAAACAACAGCAGTTTTCTTAGCGGGAGAATATCTAAAGTCAAACCATGAAAATATTCAGTGTAAAAGAACAAGCAGGGCTGTTCCCTCGACTTTGTTAATACACTGTGCTTTAAAAGTAAGATTTTCCATACTAGCAGCTACAGTGAAATCCCAGTTAGCATACTAAAGAAATAGATAACTGCAGTATCACAGGCGTAACTCAGTCTGCTGACTACTATGGATAGCTCTTCCAGTTGCAAAAATTTCTGTGTTATAAATACACGATGGCAACAGTCCCAGAATTAAAATATTATCAGAATGACACCATAGCGAGGATTTTAATTTAAATTCTGTCACAGAAAATGAAAACTTCCTTCTGTAAACAGTAATAGGTTAAATGCTTCCAGCCTACAAATAATAATTAAAAAATGTTTTTAAATGTAGTTCATCAGTATTAATACCAAGTAAGACATTTGCTTCAATTCTCCTTTTGATGTTTTCCTGTGTTTTGTTCAACTGAGGTTCTCTTTCTTTCTCTAAGGAACCTTCACACTCACGCCTACTTTAAACTTTGCAGCATTAAGTGATCCGATTGTGCTTTTAGAGATCGGGATCTGAAGGACTTTCACATAAAATCAGAGAGCTCATGCTCCTGCTTTTTGTGCCACAGATAGTTCTGATATGTGAGCAGCAGCGGTCCATGCCACAGCTCTGCCTCTGAGCTGGGACAGCCACATTTCTTCCCAGACTTGCTGTTTATATTACTTTCTTAATCCACCTGTGAAAAGGGGTACTCTTTTCATTTTGAGTGGATACACTGTATAATAATAACGTGAATATAAATAAATGTTCACAAGTTCAGAAAACACATCAATTGGAATAGTTAGGATCATACTTATGCTTTCTGCTGGCGCTAAAAGTATGACAGCACATACACACAAAGAAATATTCTCTGTTGAAGCTATGGAGTTTTAGGAAGAAAATATTTGTGCTAGTGTGTTGGAAGAAGCCTGTGCCTGTCATTTGCAGAACACCTGGAGAGTTCCCATAATCAGGCCAGCATCCTTTGACAAGGGGCAAGGGAAAGAGCAATTAAATTCATTCAATTTGCAGCTGAAGGCCAGAGGCAGCGGGGCAAGGCAGAATTCCCAGGAACGAGATGTGGCAGCGAGGTGCTGCAGCTGCTGCTCGGGGCACATGGGCAGGGCAGTGGGTGATGAGGCTGCGGCTGTGGGTAAGGAGCAGGCCAAGCTCCCGAGGGGAAGCTCGCTGGGAACGATGGCTTAGGAAATGTGAGGAAGTAGGGCTGTCGGCTGCCATGTGGTCACGGGCTGTCTGCACAAGCAGGACGCTGTGTGGATTTCTCTGTAAATAAACTGAATTTTGCTAAAGAGAGGCCTTATTGTAAAACTCCATTTCCCCTCCCAGCAGAGTAATTGGGCGCAGCTCTGAATACTGGCTGAGCGCTTGAGAAAGCGAGAAGATAAAGCTTTGAGCCTGGTACAAATGTTACTAAAAGAATCTTTTCAAGCCTATTCTGGAACATTACAAAACTGACTTCTCCTCTAGCCTTAACCCCAACATTCACTGCCACTGCTCTCAGAGGTTCCTTTCTTACTGCAAGTATGTGAAAGGCATAAACACGAGATAGCTGCCTCCACACAGGAGCTGCCTTTCATGCCTGTCAGGTTTCAGAGCAAAGTCCAACTGCAGATGATGCGAGAAAACCAACCCTAAAAAACAGGAAATTGATTACAAAGAAGTGGGATGAGGCACCCAAGGAACAGTTATCTCTTAATAAGCTTTCTTTATATTTGCATCACTATGGAAGTCAAACACTGACCCTGTTTGTTTTTAAAGGGCTTGCATTTGGGTAGGTGGAAGAGTGAAGAATCAGGGCAGATCCCAACTAAAGTAATTGCTGGACTCCTTATCAGCTCACTTCCTTCAGCTCTCAACCCACCCAAATTGTCCCTCCAAACCTACTGACAGCATGCAAAAGCGTAACACTTATCTTCTGTAATACCTCAGCACACAATTAGCCTGGGGAACTCACAGGTTGCCATGTTTTTGCTTTATGATAAAACCCCATACGTCGCTAAAGGAATATTATTATTCAATAAGCCCGTGTTTCTTTGTGCTTTATTCCAAGATTAAGCATCCTATCATGCCACAGTCAAAAGAGTACATTATCACCTGAACACATGGGGATTTAACAGGAGAAAAGATCTCACTCTACAGATGCGAGCACTGTGTAACTTTACCAAATCAGGGAGATTAGTCCCCACTACTTAGAGCAGTTTATGTTCTCAAGTGCTTCAGTTAATGGATGTGTCTTCAGTATTGGTAGAATTGGTCAATAATATAAAACTTCATTGGCACTATATGTTCAATTGATACGTGAAAGTATATTTAATTACTGAAAGGGTTACTTTTCTTTACAAACAAGTATATTTTATGTTTGGGACACTAGGATATGATAGATAGCATATACTCAAACTAAATAAAAGTAACGTTTGCACTATGAATTATTTTCTTCTCCCTTTTGCTGGGAACATTCCCTCCATCCCTGCAAGTAACCATAAATCTTTTTCTGTAATGCTCTGCTAGCTTTAATAAGTACAGCACAGTAGCCTGTGCTGGTTTTCACTTACTGTAGCTGAATGCTAAGCAGCATTGCAAATGTTAAGTTGCAAGATAACTGACTAGTTTTATTAAGACTCTTTAGGGAGATTGAGAATTAACAATGCTTCTCACCTCCTTCTTCACACTCCAATAGAAAAAATGCTAATTTACTATTAACGTAGTCACAGCTGTCTCCCATTCCATTTTCTCCGTTTCACTATTCAGGCAGGAACATATGTGCTGGCACTGCGCGTCTTTGATAGAAAAACAGTTGGAATTCCTTTCAGCAAAGATTCTGCTCACAATACTTCATACAAGAGAGAGAGAAAACGTGCAATATTTGGTATATAAAGAAACGTACATTGGAACTACGGTACCTTTGCATGTGATCTTGTTGATAACATCCTGGTGCTTTATGGCTGAGCCCTAATTAGAGCTGTCTACCACCTGACTCCTGAAAAACAAAAATGAGTTTAATTCTCTTGACACTGACAGTGGCATTATGCACTGAGTGGGTGTGTTTGTGCTGTTGGACTGAATTTCTTGCAGGAGTCTTCATCTCTGCTCACACGTACTGCCCAGATGGTGTGGCAGCAAGGAGGCAGGCAGGCAGTTTCATACCACTCACAGCCACAGTACCTTGCTGGATTCCAGTTTGCAGACCAGCCTTTTGAGGTACCCTGTGCCCCCTCCTTGTGCCTGTGCCCAGTGCTGTGTTATGGAGCAGCCATCCCTTATAAGTGCAGAGGAGGCAGTGAGGATGAGCTCTGGGCTCCTACTAGTGCTATGGTTCAGATGCAGTGGATCTGTCCTACGTTCACATGCACAAGATCAGGAAGCCAATTCATTGGAATGTGAAAGTTCCATGTGGAATGTGTTAATTCCATTGAAAAGTCTGGAGCAGCTCCACAGGTTTACCATTCCTATCATAAGCTGGACGAGATCCTTTACAAAGAGACTGTCGCTAAGCCAGATAACCCACCCTGTCAAAACCAGGTTAGAACACAGAAGGGGAGACCTTCCTTTCCAGCCCTGTCTGGCCACTGCAGGGACAGCTTCCCTCCACATCTTAGCAAATCAAAGCTAAGATGCTCTTCAGCTGAAGGCTGAGTGGAAGGCAATGCCATGTGGAGTTCATATGGCAAGAAAAAGCCATGAAATATGAGATATCTGAAATATGAACATCTATGCCAAGTTTCTGTGGCTGATTTTTGCCTACTCCTGTTAAGCTGCCTGTAATCAGAAAAGACAAATTGCAGCATGTTCATGGCTTTGCAGCCCCCAGCAACCATGCCCACTGGTAGACTCCAGGAGGAAGAGCTCACATCCAAAGGATGGGGAGAAGCAGAGCATCTGGGCCTTTTTGAGATCTGAGTGAACAATAGGCCCCACTAAGTATATGGTCTGAAAATCAAGGACCTGATTCCCAGAGGGAAATTTTAAAGGATTTTCAGGCCAAATAAGAGAGAGAAGGATGAAATTTTTACCTTTTGGGTATAGATAACTCAAAAAGAACAATTAAAACACATACATTCCTGTGCATCTCTCAGTGGGACAGATGCATTTTCTATGTGAAGTAGAAGATGGAGGTTTTTCTTCTGCCACTAATTAAACAGAGTTGCCTTGTTTTGCTGAGCTGAGACTAAAGGCTGATCTCACAACAGAAAGGCTCTTTTCTGTTATCATTTCAGCTCAGATCATGGTCTGTCTCAACCTCTTCAACTCCCAGGGTGCAGCATGCATTCTGTTTGGTAGGGGAACAGAGGTCTGAAAGCATCTGCTCTGTGTTTTTGTTATGGGAGTTGTCTACTGGAAGAAAGAAGAGAGGACACTTTCCTCCTCTTGAGGTTTTGTGGGCATTATGGACTGTGTCAGAAATGGCAGGACAAGTAGTGTCACCACTGCATTCTGGTTTCCTTATTCTAAAGCTGCCATAAGTAAATGAGAGAGTGGCCCATCTTTGGAGACTTCAGTACAGATACTTTACAAACTCTGAAGTGCTTGCAAACCCTGTAAAATACCTCGGGACTGCTTCAAAGTCAAATAACATCAAGATAAGGTGAAAAATGGTGCCTGCCTGTGCTTGTCCATTTGTTGCATGAGCTAATTGACCAATAAAACTGCAGCAATAGCAAAAAAGAGATATAGATGCTAATTTATATGCAGAGGGGAAGGCATTCAGTAAAATTCTAAGGGAACACACTCAATTTTGCTACTTGTGTAGTAACACCCCCAAAATAAATAAAAGATAATAATAAATAATGGTGGTCGTGCCCAATGTGGAGGAGCAGGTAACGGAGTACATGGTCATAGCAGCAGCTGGTGGTGTCTCATCACCCAGTGACACTTCTGTCCAGTGATGACTCTACAGAGCTGTGGACACAGTATGTAGTCAGAAAAGGTCTGCCTACAGTACGTAGGCAAAAAAAGTCTGGCAGGTGCCACAACCACCGTTAATTTCTTTCGACGCCGGGGAAATGGTAAATGTAGGTGAGGTGGGAGTAGGCATTGCATGGCCTTGCAGGGGCAGGTCTCAAGTGGCTGTCAGCCATAGGAGCGTGAGGCAGCATGGTCATACAGCCATTGAGACGTCTGGTGATGGGCCAGCTGATATGAGCACAGAACGATGAGGTGCCAGAAACGTACTCATCACAGGGTCAGCCTGGAGAATTGGTGTTACCACAACACATAGCAAGCACTGATGTACTCGTGTTTCAGGCTGTGTACTGAGCAGTCCCGCTGTCTCCCAAAACTAATGAATGTTTAATCTGGATAATGCCTGAATACAAATTTCTACAGGCCTTCTAGATTGTGGACAAATATTGAATAGCATTTGCCCCCCGAGATGCACAAGCAATAGTTTCATCTTACACATAAAACAAACACGTACTGAGTATGTTAGCAGGCTTTAGCAAGCTGGTTTGTAACATCACGTTTCCTCAGATACAACAGGTAATTTCCCTGTAATTCAAACTTTTCTGGTGCAAAGGAAACTTTTAGTTGCTTACACGCATTCTGCTTTTAACTGACAACTGAAATAGTGAGTTTTAAGTAAGCAACAAAATAATATTTTAAGAACACAAATGGGGCTACAAATGAGTTTCTGCTGTGACTGTAATTCAGTTTCTCATTAAGTGTGATCAGCTCTTCCTCTCTTGGTGAGGGCTGTGATAGGCAGGACCTGTGATTTGCTCAACTACCAGATGTAGGGCTGGTGGGGCAATATTTTCAGGTGATGACTACTTTGGCTTATCAAAGATGTTAGGGCAGAGAAATGGGCTAATTACAAGAACAGTGAATTGTAGCACTGATGGTCCTTTCTCCAGCATTAGAGAAGATACACCATCAAGACTGCTTGTTCTTAATTCCTTTCATTATAAAGCAGATGTAGAAGAAGACAGCAAAGCCTTAATCTCTCTACCTCAAGCTATGAGGTAATTAAATGTGCAACAAGTTAAATCCCTCTCTGCTGGAGAGGTAAGGGCAGTGGAAGGGCCAAAGGTAGGCAAAAGGCACCCAAGAGCTGGGCAGTCGAGCCCCCTCTTCTTATTCAGTCATAAACCAAATCACCTTTGCCATTTCCTTTTGTTGTAGAGATTCAGAGAACCCAGTAGCCTAAAGCAAAAACCTGAAGAGCCAGATTGCAAGTCAAGACTTGTTTATTGGAGCCATTTCTCAGGAAGGCTTTCAGCACTGTCTGAAATGATTTTCTTGTACCCCCGTGGGTAGGTAATTTCCATCCATAGAAGAAAGTGCAGAACTGGCCCTAAGAGCAGAAAAACGTACAAACTGTACTTGAAAGGATGCAGCTTAGTGACTGACAGGAAAGTTTTCTTATGTTCAAATCATAGAACCCATAAAATTGGAAGGGACCTTTAAAGGTCATTTAGTACAACACCCCTGCAATGAACAGGGACATCCACAACTAGATCAGGTTGTTTAAGGCCTGTAAGGGTGGCTAATTTTGAAGGTATTGACCAACATGGTGGTAAATAGTCAAAGGTTATTAGTAAAGAAAACTCACCAATGTCAATGCCTTGACCAGAAAGCTGAGGCAGTCTCCACTGGGGAGCAATCTCCAAGAGATGCTGCCTCAGTGGTGGTCAGCCTTTAAATGAGGTCTCAGAGGAGGTGGAGTTGAAGTCCACCCCTTCTGGGAGCACAGCTAGATTACTCTCACCTCTGCTCCTGCAGCTGACCCAACACTTGCCTCAGCTGATTAATCAGTGGTTCAAGCTGTGATTTCCCATACAAAGGCCTTATCCAGCCTCAGCTTGAAAGTCTTCAGGGATGGGGCATCAACCACATCTCTGGGCAACCTGTTCCAGTGCCTCATCACCCTCACTGTAAATATTTTTTTCCTTATATCCAACCTAAATCTACTTTCTTTGAGCTTAGCCATTTCCCCATATTCTATCAGAATCGGCTGAAGAGTCTGTCTCCTTCTTTCCCGTATCTCCCCTTTTGAAACTTTCGAAGAGCTGCTATCAGTTCTCCTTAGAGATTTCTCTCCAGACTGAGCAGCCTTGTATCTCTCAGCCTGTCCTCAAAGGAGAGGTGTTCCGTCCCTTGGATCATTTTTGTGGTCCTCCTCTGGACATGCTCCAACAGGTCCATGTCTCTCAAAAATGTAACTTCCACCCCATAAAATACTCCTTAAGGATACCAGTCGGGATCCTCCTGGCTTCAGTGAAAAAGGGGGGATTTAGAAAAGATTCAAAGAGGAGAGGGCAATGTAATGTAAGATGTGACTGCAGTAGGGGAGTGCACTGTGGATGGAATATATATGTATATATATTACAATCTTGTAAGCACAATTGATAGCATAATACAACAAGAGATAAGGCAAACAGAATCTGTTTGGAAGGTTCTGTGAGGGAAAACTCAAAATGACTCGATGAAGAGGAAGACCAGCTTCAGATGGATGTAGAGGTGACTGTGGTTAGGTCATGCCAGAGGGAATACATATAAAGCTCAAGAAGCTTAAGCTGTAGGAATGCTAACACAATCACGATAGGAGATTATGAGCACCTATAAATAAGTAATGATCTAAGAACTGCCTAATAGGATGTGAAGGATGAAGTGAGAGCTTGATTCCAATTCTGTTGGAAAACTTTAAGATTACTGTTATAACTTCAAAATCCACTGTAAAACTGAAGTGCAAATGGAGCAATACATTATTCATTTCCCTCTTTTCTGTGTTTCACATCTTCCACTGTGCTGCCCATGATTGTTAGTTCACTTTTGATATGTCCTTCTTGTCCAACAATGATTCTTCTGTTTCCATCATCTTTCTTCCTAATTCTCCCAGACTCTTTCCTTCCTCCTGATTTTTCTACCTTCCTGCCATTATTTTTATCTACTTCCCCTATTCCCTTGCTTAGTCCCATGTCCCTTCTTATCAGCACACTTCTACTGATTGCTTAGAGTTAAAATCCATATGTTGGATTTGCCACTGACTACAGTGCAGCTCCTTTTATTTCAGCAGTCAGCAGCATTTCATTAGCACAATACTAAAACAGCAGCACAGGCAGGGAAGGGAATTGGAATCCTACATTTACAGTGGCAAAAATCACAGATTCAGTAAGGCTCAGAGGGAGATGAAATGGTGAATCAGCACTGCATCATGCCCATACACATGTGGAGGTGTTTCCTCTCTCAGTCCTACCTCCAACATATTGGGCCAAGGTGCAGGAAGAAGATACTGCTTGCAGCAGGGAGGACGTGCATAGCACTGTGAGACAGAAAGAGCAACTGACTTAACTTCTTGGCTGTGCCAAACCTTTTCCAGAACACACCTCTAGCTGCAGCACTGCATTAGAATCAGGGAGTAAATCAGGACACCCTTCACTGTGAGCAGGGCAAACAGACGTTTGGAAAGGACCTTAAGGACCACCCAGTTCCAAGCCCCATGCCATGGGCAGGGCTGCTACCCAGCAGATTAGGCTGCCCAGGACCCATCCACCCTGGCCTTGGATGCCTCCTGGGATGGAATGTCCACAGCTTCTCTGAGAAGACTGTCCCTGGGCTCCCACAGTGAGGAATTTCTTCCTTATATCTTATCTAAATCTATATACACTTTTAGTTTCAATTAAGCATCCAGTTTTCAAGCCCAGCTACTTAAATTTAATTGTACAAATTAGATTGAGTTGAGTGAAACTTCTCGCTAGCCTTAGTCAATTAGCATCAGTGATGATGGTAAGTATCAGATGGCAGGTCCATCAAAATCTTCTAGATTTCTCACTAATTAAAAATGCCTATGGTTGTTCCAATGCTTTTATTTCTGAATGCTAAAAGTGACATAGAAGAGATATTTGCAGAACAATGGGGGCTGCTCTGAATGCAACGCCTCCTATTTCATCATGTCGGCCCACAACTTCACAGGCAAATGTTGGTGGTATTTGGCAGTAGAGGATGAACCTTCCCAGCAGTATTCTGTTACATGTTGACAAATGACAGATGGCAGCAGAGGGGCAGTCTGACAAAATGGCGTTTGACATGGACGTGTGTATGAAGGAAAAGTCTGTCGTTGAATTCCTCCATATGAAAAAAATGGTTCCCACTGACATTCACTGACGCTTGCTGAATGTTGATGGAGACCGAATACGAGATGTGAGCACAGTGAGGTGGTGGGTGATGTGTTTCAGCAGTGGTGACAGTGGCTCACCTCAGCTGGTGCAGATTTTTGGGTGCTACATGCAGTCTCTTGTTCATTGCTGGTAAAAATGCTTAGCTAATGGTGACTATATTGAAAAATAGTATTTTGTAGCGGAGAATTTGCTCTGTCAAACAGTAATATTGTAATCTTTGTTGTGGTTTCCATGGAAATAAATAATAAATTGGAGGCAGTAGTTTTGGAGTGACATATGTATTACTCAGTACTTAATAAGTGGTAGGCTTCCATCAGTTTACTCTTTTATTAATAATTACCGTGTGCACAATTAGAGTTAAAATTTTATCTCTACATTGGCAGCTTTGTCTTAGGTTTAATAAAGTGATTTACAAAAGGCCTATGGCAAATCATCAGTGTAAAAGCCTCCTGTGCCCTCAGCTCAGTGAGATTATTTTTAAAACCTTGAGAGCTTTTGTTGGTTAGCTGTGAGAGAGAGTGGGAGGACAGGACCAAGTGTACAATTTTGGAGAATACAGCTGCCATTAGTTAAGCATGGAGCATGAATTAAAGTGTCTGCGCTGCTGAAAATGTTCGGAGCCTTTAGAAAAAAACCTTCAATTTCATATCAGCCAATTTGAATACATTGGTTTGAGATTTATTCTTCCATTTTTTTTTCATCAGAGCAAGTAAAGATATTTTATGCATTTTCATGTAGAAAAACACTGGATTATTTTAAATATATTATAAATATATATTCCATATAAAAGCTATCTTCAGAAAACATAGAGACCACAAAAACAGCCCAAGTTAAATGTGTCTGCACAACCTCTTGCATATTCATTACATGCAGGTTTTTTGAACACTTACTTTCATATGGTTGCCTATGGAATATTTTAAACCTGTTTTCACTAGAAAAGCCTCCCTGTTACATAGGAATAACCATCCTAAAATAAGCATTAGACATGTTGCAAATCATCCCAGCAGTTTGAACAGGCTGTCATTTTCCCAGCTGTTTCTTGCTCTTTCTGTGAGCTGGCGCCATCCCCATTCTAAAGGTAGGAAAATCCAGGGACCCTCCCCTTCTCTACTTGCTCCCCAGTCTGGGCAGTAGATTCAGTTCCTCTCAGCTACGTTTCAAAACACCCAGCTGAAGCAGAGCTGTAGGATGGTTTTTGACACCTGCAAAGCTGCGGAGCAGGACAGGCAAATGATGAGCAACTTGGGACAATAATACCTTCAGTCAGTGCAGCCCAGCTGGACAAGGATGGCTGCCCACAGCCTCGCTTACTCCAGCAAAACAGTATTTTTGCTGACATGGCTGCTACCAATTCCCAGAACAGAATAATGGAGCACTGAACTTGTTCGCGGTTTCGGGTTTTTTTTTTTCCCTTCTGTTTTTAACTTCGTCTATTGTTGAAGTCTTTGCCTCTATGAAACACAAAATGACAGTGAGATACCAAGAGATTTCAGATCTAGACTTGATGTTAGACTTTTTGCCTGGAAGAGAATCCAGAATTTTGAAGAGATTACCATGTGGATCACAGGTCTGCATTTAATAATCAATCCTTCTAAGAAGCAGTGATTAAGATGTGGATCACAGGTCTGCTCTTAATAGTAAATCCTTTCAAACAAACAAAACAAAACAAAACAAGCAAAAAAACCAACAAAAAACAAGAACGAAATGTGCTCCTGAGGCAAAGCTAATGATTTACTTCTTGTACTTTGACACAATGGGTACTCAGTTCCCTCTTGTATTGACTCTTTAGAGTGCATGTACCTCA
The DNA here is from genome assembly GCF_054131305.1 of Coturnix japonica. Classification (NCBI taxonomy): domain Eukaryota; kingdom Metazoa; phylum Chordata; class Aves; order Galliformes; family Phasianidae; genus Coturnix; species Coturnix japonica. Next base: position 17,518,329 of record NC_140664.1, on the reverse strand, counting down.
TCTGATTACTGCTGTAAAGGTATGGTTTGCATAAGCCTGTGGTGTATCATCTCAGAAATATTACAGTTCCCACACTTGAAATTGCCCTCCTGGCAAAATTTTTGGACCCTGTTTAATCTCTGAATCAAAGAGCTAGAAATCACAAACTTGGCATCATTTTTTACCCCAGTGATTTGAATGATTAGCTTTCATGTAGGCAAGCATACCACAAATCCTTTCATATTTCTAATATTAATGTTCTTTACAGTCAATAACTTCACCTTCCACAAGTCTGAGTCATTATATTCACCTCTTCATAAAGAATGACTCAAACTAGATAGTAGTATGGTTCTGAAGTTTGATGCCTGCATTAAGAAGGCAGACAACCCTTCTTCTTCCATCATAACAATTTATTCAAGACATACATGAACAACTTGGAATAAATCTTTAGTTCTTCCCATCTGACCTTGATCATAGGACATTAAAGAGAAAGAAAGAGAAAGAAAGAAAGGAGGAAAGAAAGAAGGAAAGAAATATAACCAGCTAAGCAGCTACTATTCTGTGACCCATTATAATAATTTTCAGCTAGGATAATGTTGGTTGCTCACCTTGAATGTACATTTCCACTGCTCCAACAGACACCATATCCTCTGGGAATTACAGCTTCTCTTTAAGTAAGACAAAAAATTCTCATTCAGGTTTTCTACAAATTCCTTCCTGGCTTGACTGCTGCAAGAAGAAATTGCTTTTGCAAAATAAAATATGAGAGTGCCAGCTCTCCTGCTTCATCCTGCCAACCTTTCAGTCATTTCCATGAAGCAGAAATTTGATCTTTACAACCTACACATTTTTTTGTGCCTTCTTTGGAGCTGGCCAGCAAGCTTAGTAAATTAACATAAATGGCAAAAGAGGGTGGACATCTGGGGAATGACACCAAATTCATTTTACATAAACTTCCAAGTAACCAGATGGCAAATGATTCAAAGGCCTATCTTCAAGAACCAGCTGTATCGGCCAGTTACCAGACTGGTGTTACAAGTCAGCTTTTACAGCAAGAATTACACCTACAACTTTGCCAGTGACCTTGCATTAAAAATAAGTTAAAATAAGAACTGCCAACACTACAGGACATTTAGAAGGAGCTTACCTGTCAGTGAGGTCTAGGCTATCAATAGCTAATTATATAAAGATAGTACTTAACAAGACACTGGCTACTACAGTGTACATATCTTACTCACCTATGTAGTCTGGATATTCAAAACAGATTAATGTTAATTAAATGGTCCATCAAGCTGGAGCGCGCAAAATCAATGAGCACTGACAGCAATTTAATAGAGATAAATCTAAGACAGTGCCAGCTATGGGGGGAGAAGTTTAGAAATTACGTTCAAGCTATGGAACCCAGACTTTGATTTGGACTTCCTCACAAATTTATTGTTTCCTCTCTTAACTTTGTATATGGGGACCAGCTTTCAATGTCAATGGCTTCCAGACTGAGATAATAACACATCTTCTGTACTGATCTGACACATATCTAGGCCAATTTGGTTTTGGTTTTTACCCAGAAGTTAGATGAGCTGAGACTTTTATAAAGAGGTCTTCATGCTAAAGATTTCTGCTGAACAAATACACTCAAGTCAGTGACATTTGTCTAAGCAGCACACATCGCTTAGCAAATTGTTATTTCAGTTCTCTTTGCAGAATATGCACATTTAATTAGCCCTGTTCTTATGGCATAACATTGCTCATAAAGAAGGGATTTTGGTCCTTTGGAACTTTCCTTTGTCAGTCTTTGATTTAAGAAACATATTAAAATGTCTTCATTCTTGAAACAAAATAATGTTTTAAATCAAAATTCTGTGGAGTATTAACTCCACAGTTTATGAAATGTGAATATTTTAGTTATTTCTATTTAATACCAGTCTGACATAGAAATTCTAACACTCTACTCTTCATCAGAACTTCTTGACAGCAAGATGTCAAAACAAAGAGAGGACTAAGTAGTGTTCATAAACCAGGTCCTATCCAACATCAGCCCTTCTTTCTGCAGCAGTCTTCTTCCAAACACAGGGCTGTGGCGTAAACAGAGACCAGAGCATCCCTTGGTCTCGTATTGAGATAGGGATGTCACAGGGTGAAGTAGATTAATTATACTCAGTGTGGATTTTGGGTTACTTTTCTTCTATCAGCACTTTCCAACCAGAAATGCCAGAAATTGTCTGGAAGCTTTTAAAGATTTAAAGAACAAAAACTTTTTATGGAGGCTTTTCTCTGTCAGGTCTTTAATCCAGGTTCAGAACCTGTCCCTTTGACTGAATGACTACGATCAGCTAGAGGGAGAGAGAAACCTTCTCTTAAAAACATTACAACAAAAATGAATGATGTCTGGTTTATAAATCAACCCTGTTTTGCTTATTTAGAAAGATGCAAGCTTATCTGAAACTCCTTCCATGGCCAACTCATCCCTCTGTTCCTGATTATCCACTGCCTAAAAGGCGATGAGCTCACCTGACATCTTTTCCCGAGGGCACACATAGTGTCTCCTGTCCAGTCATCTATGCTCACAAAACATAATTATCCCTGAGGGCTGATTTCCTCAAGGACAACAAACTCAAAAGTAATTAAGAAGGGAATTCACATCTGTCTATGACTGCGCAAAGGCAATATGGTTTCGTTTCCATGACACACTAAAGAACAAGGCGATTTTTAGATATTGGTCCATCAATACAATTCACTACAGTCAAAAACTGAGAGAAACAATAGTCAGCTAATTTCAGCTGACTACTCTGGTAGCCAAAATAAAATATTAAACATAATATTTTTTTTCAAGAAATACAACTCAATAAGGTTGTTAGAGGAGAATCTATACAGGTACATAAACATCTAGGAAACATGTAGTAGCACACTGTAGTCAAAATAATGAGACTAAATGATTTGAGTCATTCAGTCTTAAAATCTGCACTACACACAATACACCACAAGCAGTTCTCTGTCATTCACATAAAAGCCTGATCTAGCTTGTGTACCCAACATTTCATGGTGCCGTCTCTGTCTTTTGGGAATTCCTTTTTCTTTCTTTGTCTTACGGAGCATCTTTTCTTCATTTTAGGATGTACAGAGACTCCCATAACTGTTCATTCAGGTTTCCTAAGCTCTGACATTTTGATCTGTCTTGTTCCATGAACAGACTAAATTCCCAAACATTTTGAGAAACTGTTTAAAATATTGTGGAGAAATAGAGACGGTCTTTCTTTTCCTCTCAAACCAGAAAGAAACTTTGCAGCATTTCTATGTTGACATACTACATTTTCCTGAATTGAAATGTAATGAAAATAGTTTATTGAAAACCACATGATGTTGCAGCTGACGTGATGCTGGAGTGCCTTGTGAAACCTGATGTTTTAGAGCCTCTCCTCCTGTCTAAGCCTTGGGCAGCCTTTCCCACAGCACAGGATTGTCATTCTAGTGTGCCAATGATGCTTCATGAGAAAGATGCACGGGAAGCTAAACCACAGAGTAGAGGAGCACCACAAAACGTTTGCACAAATCCTTGAAATCATCCGTAACACGTGGAGATTGAAATGACTTCATATGAAAAGTTTTAGTGCAGTTCAAAAGATTTTAATTTAGATCAGATGTATTCAAGGCGAAGTCATTTTTAGGTTCCTTAAAAAAATGAAATAGTTTCATTTGAAAAGTCACAGCTTTGAGGAGAAATGCCGCTTTGGCTATTTCTCTACTATGCACAGAAATATGATCCTGGGAACAGCACTTGCTGACAGGCAGCCCATACATCCACATGGCTAGAAGGAAGATTTCCCTAACAGGTTTGTTTATAAATCCCACTCTGCCTTGGCTGCACATTGCAGCAAGATCTTCTGGGACAGAACCAAACCGAAACCTCTGTTTACCCTGAATGAGCCTGCAGCTGAGTGGAGTTGTTGAGATACTCTGCCTATGTGGCTTGTTCTGACTCAACCATTCTCCGGCTCACTGAAAAACTACAGCAGAGATTGGCCCTGACTTCCCAACTTTGGTAGCTCATGATGCTTCAAAAGGCCAAAGGCGACTGTGACTATTTATGTTTAACTGGGATGGCAATAAATAAATGGCAATAATGGAAATTATTACTTAGGGCAGTCCGGGCTAAAGTTGCAAATTCTTGTCTGCAATCCAGTAACATTTCTTCTGTCTGTACCACATGATGAGTGCCACTTCTGCCCATTTCTATTATTCACAGCCATTTTTACAGTGTGCATCCAGTGCAGCCATTGCTTCCAGCACACCTGCAGCTGTCAGTGGCCCAGATGTCAGCGCAGAGTTAGCCACTGGTACCTATTTATTTCCAGGGAGCACCTCAGTTGTATGACTGGGAGGCAGGAGGGAAAGGGGAGTGCTGCTGCGGAGGGGTACACACATGTATGGGGTTGGAGGTCCCCAGGTCCCCAGGAGAGCAGAGGGGACAGAAGGGGCAGTGTGGGGACATGGGGCAGTGCGGGTGGCACAGGAGTCTGGGAGGCCCAGTCCAGGCAGGCTGAGAAAGGAGAGAGGTTGCTACGTTTCCTATTTGCTCAGTCACATCTGGAAAATAAATTACATGGGCAACTAAAGGCTGAACTTAACCAACAGCACTGTGCTAGAGCTGCTGAAATCGCCAGGAAGCAGAGGGCTGTAAATCCAAATGAGCCGGGGTCCCCTCAGCCAAACAGCTCCCATCAGAGCAGCACCAAGCCCAGGTTGCTGCAGGCCTGACTGCCTGCTCTCCCCACTGCACTGAAAGGAAACTGTGTCTGAGCTATTCACAGTCACAAAATACTGAATTAAAGATCCTTTCAGCTCCTAGGAATAACAACAGGATATAATCCTCAGGATATGAAGCTGAAACATGATCGTCTACGCAATATACGCATTCCTGGACAAGCATAATCTTGCCTCCTGAAGAAAAGGATCTTTTCCTGAACTTCCTGAACCCGCAGACTGTCACACATAGGCCTGTAAATGCTTCGTGTCTCACTGCACTGCCAAACTATGGAGCGGGTGGGAACCCAGAGGTTAATCATGGCTCCTGACATGAATAACAGTTTTATTGATGACATGGTGTTTTGGGAAATAGATAATTATCTACTAGTATGCATGCTAAATTACTGACTAGTTTGCATATTATGATGAGAATTATCAATGCATATTACATTATCTTCTGCTTTAATTATAAAACCATTTATGGTGACAGAAGATTTACTGAAATAACTTATCCTGAAACAAGCATTATTTTATGATGCCCGAGAGATGAAAAGTACACAGCAGAATTCATGCTTCCCGCTAGCCTGATTCATTTCTTCCTTTATTGGACTCAGAGGTTTGTGAGTAGGAAACAAACTGTCTGAACAATCAGGCCGTGGAGAGTATTTTATAGCAATGGGAAGTTTCATTTTCTTTATGACAGTCTTTTCCTGGTGCTGGCATTTTAACTATATTTGAAATTTCCATAGCACTTTCCACCTTCAAGTATCAGGCTAACTGAGAGAGTCTGGTATTAGGAGAATTGTATTTTGTTTTAAAGGGAAAAAACAGTACTCTTTAAAAAACATGGGTAAAAACAGCTTACACTAAAGGCTTGTAAAGTTTTGATTGTTCATTTCAAAGAAGTCTGCATGCAAAATTACTTGTTATTGAAACAGAATTAAATTACAAATGAAACATCAAAAAGTTAAAAGAAACCTCTTAGAAAAAAACAGTGCTCTCTTTAAGCCTCTAACATTTCCTGCACTGAGAGCCCTGCATGCACACATGTTGTCCATCAGAAAGAGTCAAGTGATAAGTGATGATGTTTTGACTATAGCTCAAAGATGGGCTCATCAATGTTTGGAACTGTCTTTTCATGGATATTTTAACAATTCTACAAGTTTAAATAAATATTAAAATTTCCCCCAGCCCCAAATTATGTCAAAAAATAAAACCATTTTGAATACACTGAGGTGAACATACGGAAGAGTTACAGTCTAAAGTCAAAATTAGATACATTAATTTGAAGCAGTTCTGCCTTATTGAGTCATATCGATGTGCTGCTGAAAAATGCTTTACTGCTTTGATCATAAAGCTTCTTATTGAAAACTTCTAGGAGCCAATGTATTTAATAAGCAAGAAACATGTACTAAGTGGAGATTTCCATGCCTCGCTTGTATGACATCCAGAGTTTAGCTGAAGTCTGGAGTAACAGCAGCAGTTTGTCTACCTTTGATAACAGCACAGCTGAGCTTTGGAAAAAAGCAGGTTCTTCTCTGTTTGACTAGTACAAAAGTAAATGTAAAGTGAAGTATGTTACTATAGAAAGATTTTCAGTTAGATGTGATTGCCAGCAAAAAATGTCATCGACTTAAGCCTGTTCTGGGGTGACTTACAAAGACTCAACATGAGCCAGCAGTGCACTCTGGCAGCCCGGAAAGCAAATGGGATCCTGGGCTCCATTAGGAGAGGAGTGGTCATCAGGGATAGGGAGGTGATTGTCCCTCTCTACTCTGCTCTTGTGAGGCCCCATCTGGAGTACTGTGTACAGGTGTGGAGCCCTCAGTACAAAAAAGATATGGAGATTTTGGACAGGGTCCAGAGGAGGGCCACAAAGATGATCAGGGGGGTGGAGCACCTTCCCTATGAGGACAGGCTGAGGGAGTTGGACTTGTTCAGCCTGGAGAAGAGAAGGTTGCGGGGTGACCTCATTGCAGCCTATCAATACCTGAAGGGAACTTACTCCCAGGAGGGGAGTAAACTCTTCGAAAGGGCTGACAATAGCAGGACACGGGGAAATGGTTTTAAGTTAAGAGAGGGAAGATCTGGGTTGGATGTTAGGGGGAAGTTCTTTACTAGGAGAGTGGTTAGGCCCTGGAACAGGCTGCCCAGGGAGGTTGTGCATGCCTCGTCCTTGGAGGTGTTCAAGACCAGGTTGGACAGGGCCCTGGGCACCTTGATCTAGTAAATGTATATGTTTGGTGGCCCTGCCAGGCAGGGGGGTTGGAACTACATGATCCTTGAGGTCCCTTCCAACCCGGGTCATTCTGTGATTCTGTGATTCTATGGTGCACTGGGGGTTATTGCTGCAGTCCCGTGGATAGCTGACATTTCAGTTTACCTGTCTCAGAAGAGAAGAGATGTACAGCAGCTCCTAGAAGACTTCACTGTTGTATTTCCATTTTCCAGTTGGTGGAATAGATATGACTGACTGGAATTCACGAGAGCAGTTCTCTGTGCTCCCTGGTACATCAGAGTAAGAACCTCAGCCTACAGAAACTCGCTAACTTGCCATACCAGCTTCAGTCCCAGCTATCATGAATTTTTGCTATTATAATTAGCAAATTAAGTTTCTTTTCCTGCTCAGATTGTTGCTACAGTGTTTTTCCCCCTCTCATTCACTTCTGCTCCCTTTCCCCTCTCCACTTCTTTTAGGCCCAGTGTGCAATGGCCCTGCTCTGTCCCCCTGTCACAGATGCAGACATAGCGATAAAGCCTCAGCAGTGTGACAGCCGTGCTGCAGTTGATCAAGACGTGTGAACTGGGAACTCTGGAGCGTTCTGCCTGAGTGCACAGGTGGCTGTTCTATACAGTGCCTTCACCTGCCGCTATTTGGGCGGCCTTCACCTGCCACTCACAGGATCCCGCTCACAGCGGCTCTGCGCCTCACGCCCTGCACAGGGCCCAGCAGAAGGGTGGAATGGCGGCCCAGCCACACCGGGTGATGAGAGCACTGGCTCTCGTACGGCACAGCGTGTGCAGGGCTGGGGCGTGAAGGGCAAACCGTCTGGAAAGAGACACGAGGAACAGCACGTGCTTCTTGGTTTGTAGCTTTTATTGTGAGCCCCGCTCGGGGCGCCTCTTGCAGGGCCGAGCAGCGCGCTGGGCACTGCCGGCCCTCCTCTTGGTGGGGCGTCGGGACCCCCCAGCCGAGCGCTTCGTGCCTCGGCCGCGAGTGGAGGAGCCGTGGCTGCAGCCCTGGGTGGCGGGACCGGCCGCCTCGGGACCCGGCTCGCCAGGACCCCCTCCGAGGGCCCCGCTGGACGTGCCGGGGAGCTCCTCCGAGTCGGGACCCGCGCGGCTGCCGGCCGCTGTGGCGCCGGGGGCAACGGGCACCTGCGGGGAGGCAGCGGGACCAGACGGGGCTGCGGGGCCGTCCTCCACCTCCTGGGTGCCGCTGGGGTCTTCGAGGCCCAGCAGCCTCCGGGCCTCCTGGCTGCAGCGGCTCTCGATGGTTCCAACAAGAGCGCCCATGAGCGGAGCGGCGACGGGCCCCAGGGCGTGCTCCGTGCACTGCGCCAGGATGTCCCTGTCCGGCCCCACCTGGCACAGGAACGCCAGGATCATGCTCTTCAGCCACTTGATTCTCCACCAGCGCAGCTCCCCATTGCGCCGCAGCTCCTGCTCCAGCCAGGGCAGCACCGGGTCGAGGATGTTGCGTCTGACCCTGAAAAGCGCTGCCCATGCCTCTGGCACAAGGCCGCCCACTCTCTCCGGCTCCGCGGCCTCGGGCTCGGGGGACGGTGGTGCAGAGGGCGGAGCTGATGCCGCGGTGCCGCTGGGGCCGGTGGCGGTGCCAAAGCCGACGGGCACGGGCACCGCGGGCGGGGAGACGATGCACTCCACGTACTCGTCGTCTCCCCGCACCGACACCCGGATGGTCTTCATGGCCGTTCTGCACAGCGGGCAGCTGTCTCTCAGCATCGCCCAGCGCTGGATGCAGCCGACGCAGAACGTGTGCTTACAGGGATTTGCGGACGCCACGTCCCGTCTCACATCGCGGCAGATGGAGCACATCCACGCCTCTTCTGTGGCCATGCTCTTCTCACTGCAGCGGGATGGGAGAACCGACGATGACAAGTTGCTCTCCGTCACCTCAGCTGCAGAGATGGTGTTGAGCTCTGCAAGAGGAAGAGAAGCCACGGTCACTCGCTGTCCCAGGGGGTGAAAGCCCTCAGTGGTCCCTCAGCACGAAGCCCTCCCATGCCCACGACTGGGCCGTCTCGTGCTCCCCGCTGGCACAAGGCCGGGCTCCCCACGGCTGCCCCGATGGACCCCCGTGTCCCTGCGCCACTCACCTCCGCTGCTGCGGGTGCGCTCCGTAGGGCCCCGGCTGGCTGCTCTAGGCAGGGCCAGGGAAACACAAGCGATGCCGTGGGATCGGGCACTGAGATGCTGCAAGCAGCCCCAGGCACGACCAGCACAGCACAACCAAAAAATCCTCGTTCGACCAACAAGCCTCGCACAGCTGCTCAGCAGGTCCAGGAACGAGCCAGACTGAGCCGGGCTCTGCCGGCACCCCACTATGAGCACTGAGGGCTGAGTGGTCACAATCCGTCATGCGGTGATGTCACAGCCTGTTGCTCAGGGACGTCGCCATGGGCCGTCCGCCCCCACAGTCCCCACCCATGTTTCAGATGTTACCTTCTTTTCTCTAATTAAAACAGCTCAAATTTATGCACTAAAAGGACTCTACTTGTTTATATATTTCCTGTTTTTTTCGCAATTAAGCTCTCGATTTTTCACTTAAGTGTTATGTAGAAACTGGGTTTGGCATTCTCCTTCCCTTGCTTTTGGAATGCCCTGTCTTTCCCTCATTCCTCTTCTGTCAGCATTGCCCTGCTGCTTTTGGGGAATGTCTTCCATTATCAATTTGGAAATACCTTTCATTTTGAGTGTTGTGTGCCACCTGTGGGCTTGGGTCTGTGAGTAACATTCTTTAATTCCTTTGGGAAGGCTTGTGGTGAAATAACACTCTTGGCCCATACATAAACATCAGCTTGAATGGGGAATTTCTACAGAGCAGCTATCCTGTTGGCCCTCTCGCAAGGATCTACCTCTATCTACCTAAGCTGTGCATTTTTATGGGAACCAAAGAAAGCCTTGAGTTACTTAGCAACTTATGGGAAACCTTGTCTTAGCAGCTTCAGCAGGAAAGAGTGAAAGGGGGAGTTGAGAGAGCTCCCCAGTCCTGGATCCCATGTCTGACCTGCTAATGACGGTGTCAAGTGTGGAGGGAAACTGGGCCTCCCCAGACTTGTACATGGCCTTATTTATGGGCCCCAGTGCCTGGACTTCTGGAGCCTCCTCTTGCCCCCGTTCTGCCACCCAAATACATCAGAAAAGCTGTCCTGCATATCAGGCTGGTAGGACTGAAGTTTGTCAGGCGGGTGAATTATCTCTAGCTTGGTGGGTTCTGTTTAGTACCCAGGAAGAGGTACTACATAGAGAGACTCAGGAATGAGAAGTGGACTTGAACATGGATGGTTCTGCACAGTTTATCCACAAGTGTGACTTGTGGTTGTTTGACTTTTGTTTCCGGTATTCCACATGATAAATGTTTCCGGTATTCCACATCACGTAGAACATGAGGAGTAGTTAAAGAGTCAGTGCTCCAGTTCTGTGGGCTGTCGATAGTTCCTGTTATGCCTGTCTCAGAAGAGAAGAACGACATCCCCCAGAGAACTCTGTGTTACCCTTTTCTGTTCAGAGGGAAAGAACAAACTGTTTGCAGATCATGGGGTGCCTCTTTTCCTCCTCTGCTCGTCCCGGCAGCGTGTGTGCTCCTTAGTCGTCTTGCCTTCATCATTAGAGTAAGGCCTTTGGTTTTGGACATGGATGACCGTGCTGTCAGTCTCCCTGACTGTACTCTTCATCATTTCTCTCAGTATCTGTATTTATTATATTTTGTAGACGCCTTCCCCAGAGCCAGAGTACTGAGTGGCAGGGAGCATGGAGGGACTTGGGAGGAACACTAGAGAAATGGCCATCCGCGGAGTCATGGAATCATAGAATTACCCAGGTTGGAAAAGACCTTGAAGGTCATAAAGTCCGATCACAGCCTAACAATACTACCCTAACTCTAACACCCCTCTGCTAAATCATATCTCTGAGCACCACACCTATAAGGGGTAGAATGTTGTGGTTTTGTGCCTTTTCTTATCAATATTCCACGTCATAACAGCGCATGGTGCACTTGGGGGTTATTGCTGCGGTCCTGTGGATTGTCGACAGTTCCGTTTACCTGTCTCAGAAGAGAAGATGTACAGCAGCTCCTAGAAGTCTTCACTGTTGTGTTTCCATTTTCCAGTTGGTGGGAAAGATACGACTGACGGGAATTCACGAGAGCAGTTCTCTGTGCTCCCTGGTGCATCAGAGTAAGAACCTCGGCCTACAGAAACTCTCGTTGCTTTGCTGTATTAGCTTCAATCCCTGCTAACTTGTATTTTTGCTATTTAATTAGTAAACTAAGTTTCTGTTCCTGCTCAGATTGTTGCTACAGTGTTTTTCCTCCTCTCATTCCTTTCTGTTCCCTTTCCCCTTCTCCCCTTCTTTTAGGCCCAGTGTGCAATGGCCCTGCCCTGTCCCCCTGTCACAGATGCAGACATAGCGATAAAGCCTCAGCAGTGTGACAGCCGTGCTGCAGTTGATCAAGACTTGTGAACTGGGAACTCTGGAGCGTTCTGCCTGAGTGCACAGGTGGCTGTTCTATACAGTGCCTTCACCTGCCGCTATTTGTGCGGCCTTCACCTGCCACTCACAGGATCCCGCTCACAGCGGCTCTGCGCCTCACGCCCTGCACAGGGCCCAGCAGAAGGGTGGAATGGCGGCCCAGCCACACCGGGTGATGAGAGCACTGGCTCTCGTACGGCACAGCGTGTGCAGGGCTGGGGCGTGAAGGGCAAACCGTCTGGAAAGAGACACGAGGAACAGCACGTGCTTCTTGGTTTGTAGCTTTTATTGTGAGCCCCGCTCGGGGCGCCTCTTGCAGGGCCGAGCAGCGCGCTGGGCACTGCCGGCCCTCCTCTTGGTGGGGCGTCGGGACCCCCCAGCCGAGCGCTTCGTGCCTCGGCCGCGAGTGGAGGAGCCGTGGCTGCAGCCCTGGGTGGCGGGACCGGCCGCCTCGGGACCCGGCTCGCCAGGACCCCCTCCGAGGGCCCCGCTGGACGTGCCGGGGAGCTCCTCCGAGTCGGGACCCGCGCGGCTGCCGGCCGCTGTGGCGCCGGGGGCAACGGGCACCTGCGGGGAGGCAGCGGGACCAGACGGGGCTGCGGGGCCGTCCTCCACCTCCTGGGTGCCGCTGGGGTCTTCGAGGCCCAGCAGCCTCCGGGCCTCCTGGCTGCAGCGGCTCTCGATGGTTCCAACAAGAGCGCCCATGAGCGGAGCGGCGACGGGCCCCAGGGCGTGCTCCGTGCACTGCGCCAGGATGTCCCTGTCCGGCCCCACCTGGCACAGGAACGCCAGGATCATGCTCTTCAGCCACTTGATTCTCCACCAGCGCAGCTCCCCATTGCGCCGCAGCTCCTGCTCCAGCCAGGGCAGCACCGGGTCGAGGATGTTGCGTCTGACCCTGAAAAGCGCTGCCCATGCCTCTGGCACAAGGCCGCCCACTCTCTCCGGCTCCGCGGCCTCGGGCTCGGGGGACGGTGGTGCAGAGGGCGGAGCTGATGCCGCGGTGCCGCTGGGGCCGGTGGCGGTGCCAAAGCCGACGGGCACGGGCACCGCGGGCGGGGAGACGATGCACTCCACGTACTCGTCGTCTCCCCGCACCGACACCCGGATGGTCTTCATGGCCGTTCTGCACAGCGGGCAGCTGTCTCTCAGCATCGCCCAGCGCTGGATGCAGCCGACGCAGAACGTGTGCTTACAGGGATTTGCGGACGCCACGTCCCGTCTCACATCGCGGCAGATGGAGCACATCCACGCCTCTTCTGTGGCCATGCTCTTCTCACTGCAGCGGGATGGGAGAACCGACGATGACAAGTTGCTCTCCGTCACCTCAGCTGCAGAGATGGTGTTGAGCTCTGCAAGAGGAAGAGAAGCCACGGTCACTCGCTGTCCCAGGGGGTGAAAGCCCTCAGTGGTCCCTCAGCACGAAGCCCTCCCATGCCCACGACTGGGCCGTCTCGTGCTCCCCGCTGGCACAAGGCCGGGCTCCCCACGGCTGCCCCGATGGACCCCCGTGTCCCTGCGCCACTCACCTCCGCTGCTGCGGGTGCGCTCCGTAGGGCCCCGGCTGGCTGCTCTAGGCAGGGCCAGGGAAACACAAGCGATGCCGTGGGATCGGGCACTGAGATGCTGCAAGCAGCCCCAGGCACGACCAGCACAGCACAACCAAAAAATCCTCGTTCGACCAACAAGCCTCGCACAGCTGCTCAGCAGGTCCAGGAACGAGCCAGACTGAGCCGGGCTCTGCCGGCACCCCACTATGAGCACTGAGGGCTGAGTGGTCACAATCCGTCATGCGGTGATGTCACAGCCTGTTGCTCAGGGACGTCGCCATGGGCCGTCCGCCCCCACAGTCCCCACCCATGTTTCAGATGTTACCTTCTTTTCTCTAATTAAAACAGCTCAAATTTATGCACTAAAAGGACTCTACTTGTTTATATATTTCCTGTTTTTTTTCGCAATTAAGCTCTCGATTTTTCACTTAAGTGTTATGTAGAAACTGGGTTTGGCATTCTCCTTCCCTTGCTTTTGGAATGCCCTGTCTTTCCCTCATTCCTCTTCTGTCAGCATTGCCCTGCTGCTTTTGGGGAATGTCTTCCATTATCAATTTGGAAATACCTTTCATTTTGAGTGTTGTGTGCCACCTGTGGGCTTGGGTCTGTGAGTAACATTCTTTAATTCCTTTGGGAAGGCTTGTGGTGAAATAACACTCTTGGCCCATACATAAACATCAGCTTGAATGGGGAATTTCTACAGAGCAGCTATCCTGTTGGCCCTCTCGCAAGGATCTACCTCTATCTACCTAAGCTGTGCATTTTTATGGGAACCAAAGAAAGCCTTGAGTTACTTAGCAACTTATGGGAAACCTTGTCTTAGCAGCTTCAGCAGGAAAGAGTGAAAGGGGGAGTTGAGAGAGCTCCCCAGTCCTGGATCCCATGTCTGACCTGCTAATGACGGTGTCAAGTGTGGAGGGAAACTGGGCCTCCCCAGACTTGTACATGGCCTTATTTATGGGCCCCAGTGCCTGGACTTCTGGAGCCTCCTCTTGCCCCCGTTCTGCCACCCAAATACATCAGAAAAGCTGTCCTGCATATCAGGCTGGTAGGACTGAAGTTTGTCAGGCGGGTGAATTATCTCTAGCTTGGTGGGTTCTGTTTAGTACCCAGGAAGAGGTACTACATAGAGAGACTCAGGAATGAGAAGTGGACTTGAACATGGATGGTTCTGCACAGTTTATCCACAAGTGTGACTTGTGGTTGTTTGACTTTTGTTTCCGGTATTCCACATGATAAATGTTTCCGGTATTCCACATCACGTAGAACATGAGGAGTAGTTAAAGAGTCAGTGCTCCAGTTCTGTGGGCTGTCGATAGTTCCTGTTATGCCTGTCTCAGAAGAGAAGAACGACATCCCCCAGAGAACTCTGTGTTACCCTTTTCTGTTCAGAGGGAAAGAACAAACTGTTTGCAGATCATGGGGTGCCTCTTTTCCTCCTCTGCTCGTCCCGGCAGCGTGTGTGCTCCTTAGTCGTCTTGCCTTCATCATTAGAGTAAGGCCTTTGGTTTTGGACATGGATGACCGTGCTGTCAGTCTCCCTGACTGTACTCTTCATCATTTCTCTCAGTATCTGTATTTATTATATTTTGTAGACGCCTTCCCCAGAGCCAGAGTACTGAGTGGCAGGGAGCATGGAGGGACTTGGGAGGAACACTAGAGAAATGGCCATCCGCGGAGTCATGGAATCATAGAATTACCCAGGTTGGAAAAGACCTTGAAGGTCATAAAGTCCGATCACAGCCTAACAATACTACCCTAACTCTAACACCCCTCTGCTAAATCATATCTCTGAGCACCACACCTATAAGGGGTAGAATGTTGTGGTTTTGTGCCTTTTCTTATCAATATTCCACGTCATAACAGCGCATGGTGCACTTGGGGGTTATTGCTGCGGTCCTGTGGATTGTCGACAGTTCCGTTTACCTGTCTCAGAAGAGAAGATGTACAGCAGCTCCTAGAAGTCTTCACTGTTGTGTTTCCATTTTCCAGTTGGTGGGAAAGATACGACTGACGGGAATTCACGAGAGCAGTTCTCTGTGCTCCCTGGTGCATCAGAGTAAGAACCTCGGCCTACAGAAACTCTCGTTGCTTTGCTGTATTAGCTTCAATCCCTGCTAACTTGTATTTTTGCTATTTAATTAGTAAACTAAGTTTCTGTTCCTGCTCAGATTGTTGCTACAGTGTTTTTCCTCCTCTCATTCCTTTCTGTTCCCTTTCCCCTTCTCCCCTTCTTTTAGGCCCAGTGTGCAATGGCCCTGCCCTGTCCCCCTGTCACAGATGCAGACATAGCGATAAAGCCTCAGCAGTGTGACAGCCGTGCTGCAGTTGATCAAGACTTGTGAACTGGGAACTCTGGAGCGTTCTGCCTGAGTGCACAGGTGGCTGTTCTATACAGTGCCTTCACCTGCCGCTATTTGTGCGGCCTTCACCTGCCACTCACAGGATCCCGCTCACAGCGGCTCTGCGCCTCACGCCCTGCACAGGGCCCAGCAGAAGGGTGGAATGGCGGCCCAGCCACACCGGGTGATGAGAGCACTGGCTCTCGTACGGCACAGCGTGTGCAGGGCTGGGGCGTGAAGGGCAAACCGTCTGGAAAGAGACACGAGGAACAGCACGTGCTTCTTGGTTTGTAGCTTTTATTGTGAGCCCCGCTCGGGGCGCCTCTTGCAGGGCCGAGCAGCGCGCTGGGCACTGCCGGCCCTCCTCTTGGTGGGGCGTCGGGACCCCCCAGCCGAGCGCTTCGTGCCTCGGCCGCGAGTGGAGGAGCCGTGGCTGCAGCCCTGGGTGGCGGGACCGGCCGCCTCGGGACCCGGCTCGCCAGGACCCCCTCCGAGGGCCCCGCTGGACGTGCCGGGGAGCTCCTCCGAGTCGGGACCCGCGCGGCTGCCGGCCGCTGTGGCGCCGGGGGCAACGGGCACCTGCGGGGAGGCAGCGGGACCAGACGGGGCTGCGGGGCCGTCCTCCACCTCCTGGGTGCCGCTGGGGTCTTCGAGGCCCAGCAGCCTCCGGGCCTCCTGGCTGCAGCGGCTCTCGATGGTTCCAACAAGAGCGCCCATGAGCGGAGCGGCGACGGGCCCCAGGGCGTGCTCCGTGCACTGCGCCAGGATGTCCCTGTCCGGCCCCACCTGGCACAGGAACGCCAGGATCATGCTCTTCAGCCACTTGATTCTCCACCAGCGCAGCTCCCCATTGCGCCGCAGCTCCTGCTCCAGCCAGGGCAGCACCGGGTCGAGGATGTTGCGTCTGACCCTGAAAAGCGCTGCCCATGCCTCTGGCACAAGGCCGCCCACTCTCTCCGGCTCCGCGGCCTCGGGCTCGGGGGACGGTGGTGCAGAGGGCGGAGCTGATGCCGCGGTGCCGCTGGGGCCGGTGGCGGTGCCAAAGCCGACGGGCACGGGCACCGCGGGCGGGGAGACGATGCACTCCACGTACTCGTCGTCTCCCCGCACCGACACCCGGATGGTCTTCATGGCCGTTCTGCACAGCGGGCAGCTGTCTCTCAGCATCGCCCAGCGCTGGATGCAGCCGACGCAGAACGTGTGCTTACAGGGATTTGCGGACGCCACGTCCCGTCTCACATCGCGGCAGATGGAGCACATCCACGCCTCTTCTGTGGCCATGCTCTTCTCACTGCAGCGGGATGGGAGAACCGACGATGACAAGTTGCTCTCCGTCACCTCAGCTGCAGAGATGGTGTTGAGCTCTGCAAGAGGAAGAGAAGCCACGGTCACTCGCTGTCCCAGGGGGTGAAAGCCCTCAGTGGTCCCTCAGCACGAAGCCCTCCCATGCCCACGACTGGGCCGTCTCGTGCTCCCCGCTGGCACAAGGCCGGGCTCCCCACGGCTGCCCCGATGGACCCCCGTGTCCCTGCGCCACTCACCTCCGCTGCTGCGGGTGCGCTCCGTAGGGCCCCGGCTGGCTGCTCTAGGCAGGGCCAGGGAAACACAAGCGATGCCGTGGGATCGGGCACTGAGATGCTGCAAGCAGCCCCAGGCACGACCAGCACAGCACAACCAAAAAATCCTCGTTCGACCAACAAGCCTCGCACAGCTGCTCAGCAGGTCCAGGAACGAGCCAGACTGAGCCGGGCTCTGCCGGCACCCCACTATGAGCACTGAGGGCTGAGTGGTCACAATCCGTCATGCGGTGATGTCACAGCCTGTTGCTCAGGGACGTCGCCATGGGCCGTCCGCCCCCACAGTCCCCACCCATGTTTCAGATGTTACCTTCTTTTCTCTAATTAAAACAGCTCAAATTTATGCACTAAAAGGACTCTACTTGTTTATATATTTCCTGTTTTTTTCGCAATTAAGCTCTCGATTTTTCACTTAAGTGTTATGTAGAAACTGGGTTTGGCATTCTCCTTCCCTTGCTTTTGGAATGCCCTGTCTTTCCCTCATTCCTCTTCTGTCAGCATTGCCCTGCTGCTTTTGGGGAATGTCTTCCATTATCAATTTGGAAATACCTTTCATTTTGAGTGTTGTGTGCCACCTGTGGGCTTGGGTCTGTGAGTAACATTCTTTAATTCCTTTGGGAAGGCTTGTGGTGAAATAACACTCTTGGCCCATACATAAACATCAGCTTGAATGGGGAATTTCTACAGAGCAGCTATCCTGTTGGCCCTCTCGCAAGGATCTACCTCTATCTACCTAAGCTGTGCATTTTTATGGGAACCAAAGAAAGCCTTGAGTTACTTAGCAACTTATGGGAAACCTTGTCTTAGCAGCTTCAGCAGGAAAGAGTGAAAGGGGGAGTTGAGAGAGCTCCCCAGTCCTGGATCCCATGTCTGACCTGCTAATGACGGTGTCAAGTGTGGAGGGAAACTGGGCCTCCCCAGACTTGTACATGGCCTTATTTATGGGCCCCAGTGCCTGGACTTCTGGAGCCTCCTCTTGCCCCCGTTCTGCCACCCAAATACATCAGAAAAGCTGTCCTGCATATCAGGCTGGTAGGACTGAAGTTTGTCAGGCGGGTGAATTATCTCTAGCTTGGTGGGTTCTGTTTAGTACCCAGGAAGAGGTACTACATAGAGAGACTCAGGAATGAGAAGTGGACTTGAACATGGATGGTTCTGCACAGTTTATCCACAAGTGTGACTTGTGGTTGTTTGACTTTTGTTTCCGGTATTCCACATGATAAATGTTTCCGGTATTCCACATCACGTAGAACATGAGGAGTAGTTAAAGAGTCAGTGCTCCAGTTCTGTGGGCTGTCGATAGTTCCTGTTATGCCTGTCTCAGAAGAGAAGAACGACATCCCCCAGAGAACTCTGTGTTACCCTTTTCTGTTCAGAGGGAAAGAACAAACTGTTTGCAGATCATGGGGTGCCTCTTTTCCTCCTCTGCTCGTCCCGGCAGCGTGTGTGCTCCTTAGTCGTCTTGCCTTCATCATTAGAGTAAGGCCTTTGGTTTTGGACATGGATGACCGTGCTGTCAGTCTCCCTGACTGTACTCTTCATCATTTCTCTCAGTATCTGTATTTATTATATTTTGTAGACGCCTTCCCCAGAGCCAGAGTACTGAGTGGCAGGGAGCATGGAGGGACTTGGGAGGAACACTAGAGAAATGGCCATCCGCGGAGTCATGGAATCATAGAATTACCCAGGTTGGAAAAGACCTTGAAGGTCATAAAGTCCGATCACAGCCTAACAATACTACCCTAACTCTAACACCCCTCTGCTAAATCATATCTCTGAGCACCACACCTATAAGGGGTAGAATGTTGTGGTTTTGTGCCTTTTCTTATCAATATTCCACGTCATAACAGCGCATGGTGCACTTGGGGGTTATTGCTGCGGTCCTGTGGATTGTCGACAGTTCCGTTTACCTGTCTCAGAAGAGAAGATGTACAGCAGCTCCTAGAAGTCTTCACTGTTGTGTTTCCATTTTCCAGTTGGTGGGAAAGATACGACTGACGGGAATTCACGAGAGCAGTTCTCTGTGCTCCCTGGTGCATCAGAGTAAGAACCTCGGCCTACAGAAACTCTCGTTGCTTTGCTGTATTAGCTTCAATCCCTGCTAACTTGTATTTTTGCTATTTAATTAGTAAACTAAGTTTCTGTTCCTGCTCAGATTGTTGCTACAGTGTTTTTCCTCCTCTCATTCCTTTCTGTTCCCTTTCCCCTTCTCCCCTTCTTTTAGGCCCAGTGTGCAATGGCCCTGCCCTGTCCCCCTGTCACAGATGCAGACATAGCGATAAAGCCTCAGCAGTGTGACAGCCGTGCTGCAGTTGATCAAGACGTGTGAACTGGGAACTCTGGAGCGTTCTGCCTGAGTGCACAGGTGGCTGTTCTATACAGTGCCTTCACCTGCCGCTATTTGTGCGGCCTTCACCTGCCACTCACAGGATCCCGCTCACAGCGGCTCTGCGCCTCACGCCCTGCACAGGGCCCAGCAGAAGGGTGGAATGGCGGCCCAGCCACACCGGGTGATGAGAGCACTGGCTCTCGTACGGCACAGCGTGTGCAGGGCTGGGGCGTGAAGGGCAAACCGTCTGGAAAGAGACACGAGGAACAGCACGTGCTTCTTGGTTTGTAGCTTTTATTGTGAGCCCCGCTCGGGGCGCCTCTTGCAGGGCCGAGCAGCGCGCTGGGCACTGCCGGCCCTCCTCTTGGTGGGGCGTCGGGACCCCCCAGCCGAGCGCTTCGTGCCTCGGCCGCGAGTGGAGGAGCCGTGGCTGCAGCCCTGGGTGGCGGGACCGGCCGCCTCGGGACCCGGCTCGCCAGGACCCCCTCCGAGGGCCCCGCTGGACGTGCCGGGGAGCTCCTCCGAGTCGGGACCCGCGCGGCTGCCGGCCGCTGTGGCGCCGGGGGCAACGGGCACCTGCGGGGAGGCAGCGGGACCAGACGGGGCTGCGGGGCCGTCCTCCACCTCCTGGGTGCCGCTGGGGTCTTCGAGGCCCAGCAGCCTCCGGGCCTCCTGGCTGCAGCGGCTCTCGATGGTTCCAACAAGAGCGCCCATGAGCGGAGCGGCGACGGGCCCCAGGGCGTGCTCCGTGCACTGCGCCAGGATGTCCCTGTCCGGCCCCACCTGGCACAGGAACGCCAGGATCATGCTCTTCAGCCACTTGATTCTCCACCAGCGCAGCTCCCCATTGCGCCGCAGCTCCTGCTCCAGCCAGGGCAGCACCGGGTCGAGGATGTTGCGTCTGACCCTGAAAAGCGCTGCCCATGCCTCTGGCACAAGGCCGCCCACTCTCTCCGGCTCCGCGGCCTCGGGCTCGGGGGACGGTGGTGCAGAGGGCGGAGCTGATGCCGCGGTGCCGCTGGGGCCGGTGGCGGTGCCAAAGCCGACGGGCACGGGCACCGCGGGCGGGGAGACGATGCACTCCACGTACTCGTCGTCTCCCCGCACCGACACCCGGATGGTCTTCATGGCCGTTCTGCACAGCGGGCAGCTGTCTCTCAGCATCGCCCAGCGCTGGATGCAGCCGACGCAGAACGTGTGCTTACAGGGATTTGCGGACGCCACGTCCCGTCTCACATCGCGGCAGATGGAGCACATCCACGCCTCTTCTGTGGCCATGCTCTTCTCACTGCAGCGGGATGGGAGAACCGACGATGACAAGTTGCTCTCCGTCACCTCAGCTGCAGAGATGGTGTTGAGCTCTGCAAGAGGAAGAGAAGCCACGGTCACTCGCTGTCCCAGGGGGTGAAAGCCCTCAGTGGTCCCTCAGCACGAAGCCCTCCCATGCCCACGACTGGGCCGTCTCGTGCTCCCCGCTGGCACAAGGCCGGGCTCCCCACGGCTGCCCCGATGGACCCCCGTGTCCCTGCGCCACTCACCTCCGCTGCTGCGGGTGCGCTCCGTAGGGCCCCGGCTGGCTGCTCTAGGCAGGGCCAGGGAAACACAAGCGATGCCGTGGGATCGGGCACTGAGATGCTGCAAGCAGCCCCAGGCACGACCAGCACAGCACAACCAAAAAATCCTCGTTCGACCAACAAGCCTCGCACAGCTGCTCAGCAGGTCCAGGAACGAGCCAGACTGAGCCGGGCTCTGCCGGCACCCCACTATGAGCACTGAGGGCTGAGTGGTCACAATCCGTCATGCGGTGATGTCACAGCCTGTTGCTCAGGGACGTCGCCATGGGCCGTCCGCCCCCACAGTCCCCACCCATGTTTCAGATGTTACCTTCTTTTCTCTAATTAAAACAGCTCAAATTTATGCACTAAAAGGACTCTACTTGTTTATATATTTCCTGTTTTTTTTCGCAATTAAGCTCTCGATTTTTCACTTAAGTGTTATGTAGAAACTGGGTTTGGCATTCTCCTTCCCTTGCTTTTGGAATGCCCTGTCTTTCCCTCATTCCTCTTCTGTCAGCATTGCCCTGCTGCTTTTGGGGAATGTCTTCCATTATCAATTTGGAAATACCTTTCATTTTGAGTGTTGTGTGCCACCTGTGGGCTTGGGTCTGTGAGTAACATTCTTTAATTCCTTTGGGAAGGCTTGTGGTGAAATAACACTCTTGGCCCATACATAAACATCAGCTTGAATGGGGAATTTCTACAGAGCAGCTATCCTGTTGGCCCTCTCGCAAGGATCTACCTCTATCTACCTAAGCTGTGCATTTTTATGGGAACCAAAGAAAGCCTTGAGTTACTTAGCAACTTATGGGAAACCTTGTCTTAGCAGCTTCAGCAGGAAAGAGTGAAAGGGGGAGTTGAGAGAGCTCCCCAGTCCTGGATCCCATGTCTGACCTGCTAATGACGGTGTCAAGTGTGGAGGGAAACTGGGCCTCCCCAGACTTGTACATGGCCTTATTTATGGGCCCCAGTGCCTGGACTTCTGGAGCCTCCTCTTGCCCCCGTTCTGCCACCCAAATACATCAGAAAAGCTGTCCTGCATATCAGGCTGGTAGGACTGAAGTTTGTCAGGCGGGTGAATTATCTCTAGCTTGGTGGGTTCTGTTTAGTACCCAGGAAGAGGTACTACATAGAGAGACTCAGGAATGAGAAGTGGACTTGAACATGGATGGTTCTGCACAGTTTATCCACAAGTGTGACTTGTGGTTGTTTGACTTTTGTTTCCGGTATTCCACATGATAAATGTTTCCGGTATTCCACATCACGTAGAACATGAGGAGTAGTTAAAGAGTCAGTGCTCCAGTTCTGTGGGCTGTCGATAGTTCCTGTTATGCCTGTCTCAGAAGAGAAGAACGACATCCCCCAGAGAACTCTGTGTTACCCTTTTCTGTTCAGAGGGAAAGAACAAACTGTTTGCAGATCATGGGGTGCCTCTTTTCCTCCTCTGCTCGTCCCGGCAGCGTGTGTGCTCCTTAGTCGTCTTGCCTTCATCATTAGAGTAAGGCCTTTGGTTTTGGACATGGATGACCGTGCTGTCAGTCTCCCTGACTGTACTCTTCATCATTTCTCTCAGTATCTGTATTTATTATATTTTGTAGACGCCTTCCCCAGAGCCAGAGTACTGAGTGGCAGGGAGCATGGAGGGACTTGGGAGGAACACTAGAGAAATGGCCATCCGCGGAGTCATGGAATCATAGAATTACCCAGGTTGGAAAAGACCTTGAAGGTCATAAAGTCCGATCACAGCCTAACAATACTACCCTAACTCTAACACCCCTCTGCTAAATCATATCTCTGAGCACCACACCTATAAGGGGTAGAATGTTGTGGTTTTGTGCCTTTTCTTATCAATATTCCACGTCATAACAGCGCATGGTGCACTTGGGGGTTATTGCTGCGGTCCTGTGGATTGTCGACAGTTCCGTTTACCTGTCTCAGAAGAGAAGATGTACAGCAGCTCCTAGAAGTCTTCACTGTTGTGTTTCCATTTTCCAGTTGGTGGGAAAGATACGACTGACGGGAATTCACGAGAGCAGTTCTCTGTGCTCCCTGGTGCATCAGAGTAAGAACCTCGGCCTACAGAAACTCTCGTTGCTTTGCTGTATTAGCTTCAATCCCTGCTAACTTGTATTTTTGCTATTTAATTAGTAAACTAAGTTTCTGTTCCTGCTCAGATTGTTGCTACAGTGTTTTTCCTCCTCTCATTCCTTTCTGTTCCCTTTCCCCTTCTCCCCTTCTTTTAGGCCCAGTGTGCAATGGCCCTGCCCTGTCCCCCTGTCACAGATGCAGACATAGCGATAAAGCCTCAGCAGTGTGACAGCCGTGCTGCAGTTGATCAAGACTTGTGAACTGGGAACTCTGGAGCGTTCTGCCTGAGTGCACAGGTGGCTGTTCTATACAGTGCCTTCACCTGCCGCTATTTGTGCGGCCTTCACCTGCCACTCACAGGATCCCGCTCACAGCGGCTCTGCGCCTCACGCCCTGCACAGGGCCCAGCAGAAGGGTGGAATGGCGGCCCAGCCACACCGGGTGATGAGAGCACTGGCTCTCGTACGGCACAGCGTGTGCAGGGCTGGGGCGTGAAGGGCAAACCGTCTGGAAAGAGACACGAGGAACAGCACGTGCTTCTTGGTTTGTAGCTTTTATTGTGAGCCCCGCTCGGGGCGCCTCTTGCAGGGCCGAGCAGCGCGCTGGGCACTGCCGGCCCTCCTCTTGGTGGGGCGTCGGGACCCCCCAGCCGAGCGCTTCGTGCCTCGGCCGCGAGTGGAGGAGCCGTGGCTGCAGCCCTGGGTGGCGGGACCGGCCGCCTCGGGACCCGGCTCGCCAGGACCCCCTCCGAGGGCCCCGCTGGACGTGCCGGGGAGCTCCTCCGAGTCGGGACCCGCGCGGCTGCCGGCCGCTGTGGCGCCGGGGGCAACGGGCACCTGCGGGGAGGCAGCGGGACCAGACGGGGCTGCGGGGCCGTCCTCCACCTCCTGGGTGCCGCTGGGGTCTTCGAGGCCCAGCAGCCTCCGGGCCTCCTGGCTGCAGCGGCTCTCGATGGTTCCAACAAGAGCGCCCATGAGCGGAGCGGCGACGGGCCCCAGGGCGTGCTCCGTGCACTGCGCCAGGATGTCCCTGTCCGGCCCCACCTGGCACAGGAACGCCAGGATCATGCTCTTCAGCCACTTGATTCTCCACCAGCGCAGCTCCCCATTGCGCCGCAGCTCCTGCTCCAGCCAGGGCAGCACCGGGTCGAGGATGTTGCGTCTGACCCTGAAAAGCGCTGCCCATGCCTCTGGCACAAGGCCGCCCACTCTCTCCGGCTCCGCGGCCTCGGGCTCGGGGGACGGTGGTGCAGAGGGCGGAGCTGATGCCGCGGTGCCGCTGGGGCCGGTGGCGGTGCCAAAGCCGACGGGCACGGGCACCGCGGGCGGGGAGACGATGCACTCCACGTACTCGTCGTCTCCCCGCACCGACACCCGGATGGTCTTCATGGCCGTTCTGCACAGCGGGCAGCTGTCTCTCAGCATCGCCCAGCGCTGGATGCAGCCGACGCAGAACGTGTGCTTACAGGGATTTGCGGACGCCACGTCCCGTCTCACATCGCGGCAGATGGAGCACATCCACGCCTCTTCTGTGGCCATGCTCTTCTCACTGCAGCGGGATGGGAGAACCGACGATGACAAGTTGCTCTCCGTCACCTCAGCTGCAGAGATGGTGTTGAGCTCTGCAAGAGGAAGAGAAGCCACGGTCACTCGCTGTCCCAGGGGGTGAAAGCCCTCAGTGGTCCCTCAGCACGAAGCCCTCCCATGCCCACGACTGGGCCGTCTCGTGCTCCCCGCTGGCACAAGGCCGGGCTCCCCACGGCTGCCCCGATGGACCCCCGTGTCCCTGCGCCACTCACCTCCGCTGCTGCGGGTGCGCTCCGTAGGGCCCCGGCTGGCTGCTCTAGGCAGGGCCAGGGAAACACAAGCGATGCCGTGGGATCGGGCACTGAGATGCTGCAAGCAGCCCCAGGCACGACCAGCACAGCACAACCAAAAAATCCTCGTTCGACCAACAAGCCTCGCACAGCTGCTCAGCAGGTCCAGGAACGAGCCAGACTGAGCCGGGCTCTGCCGGCACCCCACTATGAGCACTGAGGGCTGAGTGGTCACAATCCGTCATGCGGTGATGTCACAGCCTGTTGCTCAGGGACGTCGCCATGGGCCGTCCGCCCCCACAGTCCCCACCCATGTTTCAGATGTTACCTTCTTTTCTCTAATTAAAACAGCTCAAATTTATGCACTAAAAGGACTCTACTTGTTTATATATTTCCTGTTTTTTTTCGCAATTAAGCTCTCGATTTTTCACTTAAGTGTTATGTAGAAACTGGGTTTGGCATTCTCCTTCCCTTGCTTTTGGAATGCCCTGTCTTTCCCTCATTCCTCTTCTGTCAGCATTGCCCTGCTGCTTTTGGGGAATGTCTTCCATTATCAATTTGGAAATACCTTTCATTTTGAGTGTTGTGTGCCACCTGTGGGCTTGGGTCTGTGAGTAACATTCTTTAATTCCTTTGGGAAGGCTTGTGGTGAAATAACACTCTTGGCCCATACATAAACATCAGCTTGAATGGGGAATTTCTACAGAGCAGCTATCCTGTTGGCCCTCTCGCAAGGATCTACCTCTATCTACCTAAGCTGTGCATTTTTATGGGAACCAAAGAAAGCCTTGAGTTACTTAGCAACTTATGGGAAACCTTGTCTTAGCAGCTTCAGCAGGAAAGAGTGAAAGGGGGAGTTGAGAGAGCTCCCCAGTCCTGGATCCCATGTCTGACCTGCTAATGACGGTGTCAAGTGTGGAGGGAAACTGGGCCTCCCCAGACTTGTACATGGCCTTATTTATGGGCCCCAGTGCCTGGACTTCTGGAGCCTCCTCTTGCCCCCGTTCTGCCACCCAAATACATCAGAAAAGCTGTCCTGCATATCAGGCTGGTAGGACTGAAGTTTGTCAGGCGGGTGAATTATCTCTAGCTTGGTGGGTTCTGTTTAGTACCCAGGAAGAGGTACTACATAGAGAGACTCAGGAATGAGAAGTGGACTTGAACATGGATGGTTCTGCACAGTTTATCCACAAGTGTGACTTGTGGTTGTTTGACTTTTGTTTCCGGTATTCCACATGATAAATGTTTCCGGTATTCCACATCACGTAGAACATGAGGAGTAGTTAAAGAGTCAGTGCTCCAGTTCTGTGGGCTGTCGATAGTTCCTGTTATGCCTGTCTCAGAAGAGAAGAACGACATCCCCCAGAGAACTCTGTGTTACCCTTTTCTGTTCAGAGGGAAAGAACAAACTGTTTGCAGATCATGGGGTGCCTCTTTTCCTCCTCTGCTCGTCCCGGCAGCGTGTGTGCTCCTTAGTCGTCTTGCCTTCATCATTAGAGTAAGGCCTTTGGTTTTGGACATGGATGACCGTGCTGTCAGTCTCCCTGACTGTACTCTTCATCATTTCTCTCAGTATCTGTATTTATTATATTTTGTAGACGCCTTCCCCAGAGCCAGAGTACTGAGTGGCAGGGAGCATGGAGGGACTTGGGAGGAACACTAGAGAAATGGCCATCCGCGGAGTCATGGAATCATAGAATTACCCAGGTTGGAAAAGACCTTGAAGGTCATAAAGTCCGATCACAGCCTAACAATACTACCCTAACTCTAACACCCCTCTGCTAAATCATATCTCTGAGCACCACACCTATAAGGGGTAGAATGTTGTGGTTTTGTGCCTTTTCTTATCAATATTCCACGTCATAACAGCGCATGGTGCACTTGGGGGTTATTGCTGCGGTCCTGTGGATTGTCGACAGTTCCGTTTACCTGTCTCAGAAGAGAAGATGTACAGCAGCTCCTAGAAGTCTTCACTGTTGTGTTTCCATTTTCCAGTTGGTGGGAAAGATACGACTGACGGGAATTCACGAGAGCAGTTCTCTGTGCTCCCTGGTGCATCAGAGTAAGAACCTCGGCCTACAGAAACTCTCGTTGCTTTGCTGTATTAGCTTCAATCCCTGCTAACTTGTATTTTTGCTATTTAATTAGTAAACTAAGTTTCTGTTCCTGCTCAGATTGTTGCTACAGTGTTTTTCCTCCTCTCATTCCTTTCTGTTCCCTTTCCCCTTCTCCCCTTCTTTTAGGCCCAGTGTGCAATGGCCCTGCCCTGTCCCCCTGTCACAGATGCAGACATAGCGATAAAGCCTCAGCAGTGTGACAGCCGTGCTGCAGTTGATCAAGACTTGTGAACTGGGAACTCTGGAGCGTTCTGCCTGAGTGCACAGGTGGCTGTTCTATACAGTGCCTTCACCTGCCGCTATTTGTGCGGCCTTCACCTGCCACTCACAGGATCCCGCTCACAGCGGCTCTGCGCCTCACGCCCTGCACAGGGCCCAGCAGAAGGGTGGAATGGCGGCCCAGCCACACCGGGTGATGAGAGCACTGGCTCTCGTACGGCACAGCGTGTGCAGGGCTGGGGCGTGAAGGGCAAACCGTCTGGAAAGAGACACGAGGAACAGCACGTGCTTCTTGGTTTGTAGCTTTTATTGTGAGCCCCGCTCGGGGCGCCTCTTGCAGGGCCGAGCAGCGCGCTGGGCACTGCCGGCCCTCCTCTTGGTGGGGCGTCGGGACCCCCCAGCCGAGCGCTTCGTGCCTCGGCCGCGAGTGGAGGAGCCGTGGCTGCAGCCCTGGGTGGCGGGACCGGCCGCCTCGGGACCCGGCTCGCCAGGACCCCCTCCGAGGGCCCCGCTGGACGTGCCGGGGAGCTCCTCCGAGTCGGGACCCGCGCGGCTGCCGGCCGCTGTGGCGCCGGGGGCAACGGGCACCTGCGGGGAGGCAGCGGGACCAGACGGGGCTGCGGGGCCGTCCTCCACCTCCTGGGTGCCGCTGGGGTCTTCGAGGCCCAGCAGCCTCCGGGCCTCCTGGCTGCAGCGGCTCTCGATGGTTCCAACAAGAGCGCCCATGAGCGGAGCGGCGACGGGCCCCAGGGCGTGCTCCGTGCACTGCGCCAGGATGTCCCTGTCCGGCCCCACCTGGCACAGGAACGCCAGGATCATGCTCTTCAGCCACTTGATTCTCCACCAGCGCAGCTCCCCATTGCGCCGCAGCTCCTGCTCCAGCCAGGGCAGCACCGGGTCGAGGATGTTGCGTCTGACCCTGAAAAGCGCTGCCCATGCCTCTGGCACAAGGCCGCCCACTCTCTCCGGCTCCGCGGCCTCGGGCTCGGGGGACGGTGGTGCAGAGGGCGGAGCTGATGCCGCGGTGCCGCTGGGGCCGGTGGCGGTGCCAAAGCCGACGGGCACGGGCACCGCGGGCGGGGAGACGATGCACTCCACGTACTCGTCGTCTCCCCGCACCGACACCCGGATGGTCTTCATGGCCGTTCTGCACAGCGGGCAGCTGTCTCTCAGCATCGCCCAGCGCTGGATGCAGCCGACGCAGAACGTGTGCTTACAGGGATTTGCGGACGCCACGTCCCGTCTCACATCGCGGCAGATGGAGCACATCCACGCCTCTTCTGTGGCCATGCTCTTCTCACTGCAGCGGGATGGGAGAACCGACGATGACAAGTTGCTCTCCGTCACCTCAGCTGCAGAGATGGTGTTGAGCTCTGCAAGAGGAAGAGAAGCCACGGTCACTCGCTGTCCCAGGGGGTGAAAGCCCTCAGTGGTCCCTCAGCACGAAGCCCTCCCATGCCCACGACTGGGCCGTCTCGTGCTCCCCGCTGGCACAAGGCCGGGCTCCCCACGGCTGCCCCGATGGACCCCCGTGTCCCTGCGCCACTCACCTCCGCTGCTGCGGGTGCGCTCCGTAGGGCCCCGGCTGGCTGCTCTAGGCAGGGCCAGGGAAACACAAGCGATGCCGTGGGATCGGGCACTGAGATGCTGCAAGCAGCCCCAGGCACGACCAGCACAGCACAACCAAAAAATCCTCGTTCGACCAACAAGCCTCGCACAGCTGCTCAGCAGGTCCAGGAACGAGCCAGACTGAGCCGGGCTCTGCCGGCACCCCACTATGAGCACTGAGGGCTGAGTGGTCACAATCCGTCATGCGGTGATGTCACAGCCTGTTGCTCAGGGACGTCGCCATGGGCCGTCCGCCCCCACAGTCCCCACCCATGTTTCAGATGTTACCTTCTTTTCTCTAATTAAAACAGCTCAAATTTATGCACTAAAAGGACTCTACTTGTTTATATATTTCCTGTTTTTTTCGCAATTAAGCTCTCGATTTTTCACTTAAGTGTTATGTAGAAACTGGGTTTGGCATTCTCCTTCCCTTGCTTTTGGAATGCCCTGTCTTTCCCTCATTCCTCTTCTGTCAGCATTGCCCTGCTGCTTTTGGGGAATGTCTTCCATTATCAATTTGGAAATACCTTTCATTTTGAGTGTTGTGTGCCACCTGTGGGCTTGGGTCTGTGAGTAACATTCTTTAATTCCTTTGGGAAGGCTTGTGGTGAAATAACACTCTTGGCCCATACATAAACATCAGCTTGAATGGGGAATTTCTACAGAGCAGCTATCCTGTTGGCCCTCTCGCAAGGATCTACCTCTATCTACCTAAGCTGTGCATTTTTATGGGAACCAAAGAAAGCCTTGAGTTACTTAGCAACTTATGGGAAACCTTGTCTTAGCAGCTTCAGCAGGAAAGAGTGAAAGGGGGAGTTGAGAGAGCTCCCCAGTCCTGGATCCCATGTCTGACCTGCTAATGACGGTGTCAAGTGTGGAGGGAAACTGGGCCTCCCCAGACTTGTACATGGCCTTATTTATGGGCCCCAGTGCCTGGACTTCTGGAGCCTCCTCTTGCCCCCGTTCTGCCACCCAAATACATCAGAAAAGCTGTCCTGCATATCAGGCTGGTAGGACTGAAGTTTGTCAGGCGGGTGAATTATCTCTAGCTTGGTGGGTTCTGTTTAGTACCCAGGAAGAGGTACTACATAGAGAGACTCAGGAATGAGAAGTGGACTTGAACATGGATGGTTCTGCACAGTTTATCCACAAGTGTGACTTGTGGTTGTTTGACTTTTGTTTCCGGTATTCCACATGATAAATGTTTCCGGTATTCCACATCACGTAGAACATGAGGAGTAGTTAAAGAGTCAGTGCTCCAGTTCTGTGGGCTGTCGATAGTTCCTGTTATGCCTGTCTCAGAAGAGAAGAACGACATCCCCCAGAGAACTCTGTGTTACCCTTTTCTGTTCAGAGGGAAAGAACAAACTGTTTGCAGATCATGGGGTGCCTCTTTTCCTCCTCTGCTCGTCCCGGCAGCGTGTGTGCTCCTTAGTCGTCTTGCCTTCATCATTAGAGTAAGGCCTTTGGTTTTGGACATGGATGACCGTGCTGTCAGTCTCCCTGACTGTACTCTTCATCATTTCTCTCAGTATCTGTATTTATTATATTTTGTAGACGCCTTCCCCAGAGCCAGAGTACTGAGTGGCAGGGAGCATGGAGGGACTTGGGAGGAACACTAGAGAAATGGCCATCCGCGGAGTCATGGAATCATAGAATTACCCAGGTTGGAAAAGACCTTGAAGGTCATAAAGTCCGATCACAGCCTAACAATACTACCCTAACTCTAACACCCCTCTGCTAAATCATATCTCTGAGCACCACACCTATAAGGGGTAGAATGTTGTGGTTTTGTGCCTTTTCTTATCAATATTCCACGTCATAACAGCGCATGGTGCACTTGGGGGTTATTGCTGCGGTCCTGTGGATTGTCGACAGTTCCGTTTACCTGTCTCAGAAGAGAAGATGTACAGCAGCTCCTAGAAGTCTTCACTGTTGTGTTTCCATTTTCCAGTTGGTGGGAAAGATACGACTGACGGGAATTCACGAGAGCAGTTCTCTGTGCTCCCTGGTGCATCAGAGTAAGAACCTCGGCCTACAGAAACTCTCGTTGCTTTGCTGTATTAGCTTCAATCCCTGCTAACTTGTATTTTTGCTATTTAATTAGTAAACTAAGTTTCTGTTCCTGCTCAGATTGTTGCTACAGTGTTTTTCCTCCTCTCATTCCTTTCTGTTCCCTTTCCCCTTCTCCCCTTCTTTTAGGCCCAGTGTGCAATGGCCCTGCCCTGTCCCCCTGTCACAGATGCAGACATAGCGATAAAGCCTCAGCAGTGTGACAGCCGTGCTGCAGTTGATCAAGACTTGTGAACTGGGAACTCTGGAGCGTTCTGCCTGAGTGCACAGGTGGCTGTTCTATACAGTGCCTTCACCTGCCGCTATTTGTGCGGCCTTCACCTGCCACTCACAGGATCCCGCTCACAGCGGCTCTGCGCCTCACGCCCTGCACAGGGCCCAGCAGAAGGGTGGAATGGCGGCCCAGCCACACCGGGTGATGAGAGCACTGGCTCTCGTACGGCACAGCGTGTGCAGGGCTGGGGCGTGAAGGGCAAACCGTCTGGAAAGAGACACGAGGAACAGCACGTGCTTCTTGGTTTGTAGCTTTTATTGTGAGCCCCGCTCGGGGCGCCTCTTGCAGGGCCGAGCAGCGCGCTGGGCACTGCCGGCCCTCCTCTTGGTGGGGCGTCGGGACCCCCCAGCCGAGCGCTTCGTGCCTCGGCCGCGAGTGGAGGAGCCGTGGCTGCAGCCCTGGGTGGCGGGACCGGCCGCCTCGGGACCCGGCTCGCCAGGACCCCCTCCGAGGGCCCCGCTGGACGTGCCGGGGAGCTCCTCCGAGTCGGGACCCGCGCGGCTGCCGGCCGCTGTGGCGCCGGGGGCAACGGGCACCTGCGGGGAGGCAGCGGGACCAGACGGGGCTGCGGGGCCGTCCTCCACCTCCTGGGTGCCGCTGGGGTCTTCGAGGCCCAGCAGCCTCCGGGCCTCCTGGCTGCAGCGGCTCTCGATGGTTCCAACAAGAGCGCCCATGAGCGGAGCGGCGACGGGCCCCAGGGCGTGCTCCGTGCACTGCGCCAGGATGTCCCTGTCCGGCCCCACCTGGCACAGGAACGCCAGGATCATGCTCTTCAGCCACTTGATTCTCCACCAGCGCAGCTCCCCATTGCGCCGCAGCTCCTGCTCCAGCCAGGGCAGCACCGGGTCGAGGATGTTGCGTCTGACCCTGAAAAGCGCTGCCCATGCCTCTGGCACAAGGCCGCCCACTCTCTCCGGCTCCGCGGCCTCGGGCTCGGGGGACGGTGGTGCAGAGGGCGGAGCTGATGCCGCGGTGCCGCTGGGGCCGGTGGCGGTGCCAAAGCCGACGGGCACGGGCACCGCGGGCGGGGAGACGATGCACTCCACGTACTCGTCGTCTCCCCGCACCGACACCCGGATGGTCTTCATGGCCGTTCTGCACAGCGGGCAGCTGTCTCTCAGCATCGCCCAGCGCTGGATGCAGCCGACGCAGAACGTGTGCTTACAGGGATTTGCGGACGCCACGTCCCGTCTCACATCGCGGCAGATGGAGCACATCCACGCCTCTTCTGTGGCCATGCTCTTCTCACTGCAGCGGGATGGGAGAACCGACGATGACAAGTTGCTCTCCGTCACCTCAGCTGCAGAGATGGTGTTGAGCTCTGCAAGAGGAAGAGAAGCCACGGTCACTCGCTGTCCCAGGGGGTGAAAGCCCTCAGTGGTCCCTCAGCACGAAGCCCTCCCATGCCCACGACTGGGCCGTCTCGTGCTCCCCGCTGGCACAAGGCCGGGCTCCCCACGGCTGCCCCGATGGACCCCCGTGTCCCTGCGCCACTCACCTCCGCTGCTGCGGGTGCGCTCCGTAGGGCCCCGGCTGGCTGCTCTAGGCAGGGCCAGGGAAACACAAGCGATGCCGTGGGATCGGGCACTGAGATGCTGCAAGCAGCCCCAGGCACGACCAGCACAGCACAACCAAAAAATCCTCGTTCGACCAACAAGCCTCGCACAGCTGCTCAGCAGGTCCAGGAACGAGCCAGACTGAGCCGGGCTCTGCCGGCACCCCACTATGAGCACTGAGGGCTGAGTGGTCACAATCCGTCATGCGGTGATGTCACAGCCTGTTGCTCAGGGACGTCGCCATGGGCCGTCCGCCCCCACAGTCCCCACCCATGTTTCAGATGTTACCTTCTTTTCTCTAATTAAAACAGCTCAAATTTATGCACTAAAAGGACTCTACTTGTTTATATATTTCCTGTTTTTTTTCGCAATTAAGCTCTCGATTTTTCACTTAAGTGTTATGTAGAAACTGGGTTTGGCATTCTCCTTCCCTTGCTTTTGGAATGCCCTGTCTTTCCCTCATTCCTCTTCTGTCAGCATTGCCCTGCTGCTTTTGGGGAATGTCTTCCATTATCAATTTGGAAATACCTTTCATTTTGAGTGTTGTGTGCCACCTGTGGGCTTGGGTCTGTGAGTAACATTCTTTAATTCCTTTGGGAAGGCTTGTGGTGAAATAACACTCTTGGCTCATACATAAACATCAGCTTGAATGGGGAATTTCTACAGAGCAGCTATTTTGTTGGCCCTCTCGCAAGGATCTACCTCTATCTACCTAAGCTGTGCATTTTTATGGGAACCAAAGAAAGCCTTGAGTTACTTAGCAACTTATGGGAAACCTTGTCTTAGCAGCTTCAGCAGGAAAGAGTGAAAGGGGGAGTTGAGAGAGCTCCCCAGTCCTGGATCCCATGTCTGACCTGCTAATGACGGTGTCAAGTGTGGAGGGAAACTGGGCCTCCCCAGACTTGTACATGGCCTTATTTATGGGCCCCAGTGCCTGGACTTCTGGAGCCTCCTCTTGCCCCCATTCTGCCACCCAAATACATCAGAAAAGCTGTCCTGCAAATCAGGCTGGTAGGACTGAAGTTTGTCAGGCGGGTGAATTATCTCTAGCTTGGTGGGTTCTACTTAGTACCCATGAAGAGGTACTACAGAGACTCAAGACTGAAAAGTGGACTTGAACATGGACAGTTCTGCACAGTTTATCCATGAGTGTGTCTTGTGGTTGTTTCACTTTTGTTCCTGTTATTCCACATGGTAACATCATGTAAAACATGAGGAGTAGTTAAAGTGTCAGGTGCTCCAGTTCTGTGGGGTGTCGATAATTCCTGGTATACCTGTCTCAGAAGAGAAGAATGACATACCCCAGAGGACTCTGTGTTACCCTTTTCTGTTCAGAGGGAAAGAACAAACTGTTTGCAGATCATGGGGTGCCTCTTTTCCTCCTCTGCTCATCCCAGCAGCGTCTGTGCTCCATAGTCGTCATGCCTTCAGCATTAGAGTAAGTCCTTTGGTTTTGGACATGGATGTCCATGCTGTCAGTCTCCCTGACTGTACTCTTCATCATTTCTATCAGTATCTGTAGTAACAATGTTTTGCAGACGCCTTCCCCAGAGCCAGAAAGTACTGAGTGGCAGGGAGCATGGAGGGACTTGGGAGGGACACTAGAGAGATGGCCATCCGCGGAGTCATAGAATCATAGAAGAATCATAGAATCATAGAATTACCCAGGTTGGAAAAGACCTTGATTGTGATAAAGTCCAACCCAGCCTAACCATAGTACCCTATTTCTAACAACCCTCTTCTAAATCATATCTCTGAGCACCACACCTATAAGGGGTAGAATGTTATGGTTTTGTGCCTTTTCTTATCAATATTCGAAATCATAACAGTGCATCATTGAACAGCATCATAACACCCTCTGCCGCAGACAGAGGGTGGTGGTCAATGGCTCTATGTCCAGGCTGGTAACGAGTGGTGTCCCTCAAGGGTCTGTCTTGTGACCGGTGCTCTTAAACATCTTCATTAATGACATTGATGAGGGAATGGTGTTCACCCTCAGCAAGTTTGCTGACGACACCAAGCTGAGTGGTGCGGTCGATACGGTGGAAGGAAGGGATGCCATTCAGAGGGACCTGGGCAGGCTGGAAAGCTGGGCTCGGGTGAACCTACTGAGGTTCAACACGGCAAAGTGCAGGTTTTACACTTGGGCCAGAAGAACCCCAGGCACCTGTACAGGCTGGGAGGAGTGGTCCTTGAGAGCAGCACAGCAGAGAAGGACCTGGGGGTCCTGATGGACGAAAGACTCAACATGAGCCAGCAGTGCGCTCTAGCAGCCCGAAAAGCAAATGGGATCCTGGGCTCCATCAGGAGAGGGGTGGTCAGCAGGAATAGAGAGGTGATTGTCCCTCTCTACTCTGCTCTTGTGAGGCCCCATCTGGAGTACTGTGTCCAGGTGTGGAGCCCTCAGTACAAAAAAGACGTGGAGATTTTGGAAAGGGTCCAGAGGAGGGCCATGAAGATGATCAGGGGGCTGGAGCACCTCCCCTATGAGGACAGGCTGAGGGAGTTGGGCTTGTTCAGCCTAGAGAAGGGAAGGTTGCGGGGTGACCTCATTGCAGCCTTTTCAATACCTGAAGGGAACTTACACCCAGGAGGGAAGTAAACTCTTCGAAAGGGCTGACAATAGCAGGACACGGGGAAATGGTTTTAAGTTAAAAGAGGGAAGATTTAGGTTGGATGTTAGGGGGATGTTACTAGGGGAGTGGTTAGGCCCTGGAACAGGCTGCCCAGGGAGGTTGTGCATGCCCCGTCCTTGGAGGTGTTCAAGACCAGGTTGGACGGGGCCCTGGGCAACCTGATCTAGTAAATGTATATGTTTGGTGGTCCTGCTAGGCAGGGGGGTTGGAACTACATGATCCTTGAGGTCCCTTCCAACCCGGGACATTCTGTGATTCTGTGTGATTCTGTGACACCGAGCCCACACAAACTCTTGGATTTCTCTGGAAGGGAGCTTTGTTCTGAGAAATTTTGACGCTCCCCCGGCAGGGTATAACTTTCTAATCTTTTTCTGAACCAGTTTAAACGTGCTAATAATGCTCCATAATTTTAAGAAATAATTCTTTATCCCAAAAAGATGAGGAGATTCAGGTGTCAGCCTCTAGGGACCCACGAAAACATATTATTATATTCAGAAAAAATATCCATAATCTTACACACAGAGAAAAAGCCTTAGAAGGGATTAGGAAATGCCAGTGTTCTTTGTCGGTAAGTACATAATTCATTCAATTTAGTTACCGCTAATCTTTTTTCTTTACTTTTTTAGAACTGACCTGATGTGTCAAATTTACTTACCTTTCAATAGGAGTACATTTTCTAGTAATACAGAAAAAGACTAGCTATATGCTACGGTTCTTAAGAGTTGCAAACTGCTTTTAAATCCTACAAAGCTGTAGTTTATAACTACGCTAAGTGTTCTTTTTCTATAGTTGCTAATAAGAACATTAGCACTCTTCCTACGTGAGAAGTATCAATTAATCTTTTATATTAGAATAACTTTAAGTTAATGTGTCATTACATCAGCGGTGCTGATTTTGAAACGTTTTTATCCCATGTATGCCTTAAAAAAAAAAAGAGACTAAAATAATTTTTGTTTTATAACAATGTCTTTACGCAGATGTTCATCATTATGGAGCTTTTTAAAATCATCCTCTCTCCAAACAGTCTCACCAGGGGAATGACAGTAAATCAATTCATCGCTTTCAAGGAAGCGTTACCTTTAGGGTCTCTGCAGCAACCACTGCAGGAAATCCCTGCTTAAAAAATTAAAAAGGAAATAATAAAGAAAGGCTTTCTGTTAAACAAAGAGCAACTGAAAGCTGGATTGCCACGTGATTAAGGACTCGTGTTATGATTAGAAAACCCAGACTCAATTTCTGTATTTACCAATTCTCTTCATGTTTCTGTGCCACAACTCAGCATTTGTCAGATGAAAGGAAAACACTTTGCTACTTAAGCAGCTAATATGTTGGAGAAGAACTCTTTCTCCCTGTGCTTCTGTACTGTTGCTACACAACAGCATCCTGGTGTGACTGGAGATTAGGCACTATGGCAGCAACCACAGAAATATTCATACAGGCTTTAAGATTTCAAAAAAGAATTGTTGTATGATAGGTAGGGTGTGCAAAATGAAAACCAACTGACTACACAAGCATGAGAGACTAAATTTAAGATCACAGAGTGAGGTACAAAGAAGTTTTGGAACCAGAACAGAGGTATCGCAGAGGTTTTAAAGACACCAGAACAGTGGTTAACTTGACTGTGTGTGGCTTGTCACTTCGAATAGGAATTGGACTTGATGATTCCTATGGGTCCCTTCCATCTTGAGATAATCTTTGATTCTCATTCTCTGATTCTGTGATGTGCACCTCCTAGTCACAGAAAGGAGAAAGAAGCAGCTGTGTAGAAGAGAGTTCAAGAGCTGAAAGCTCTTCAAGTCTTACGAAGCCTCACTGAATTCCGTGCATTTTATTTGACTGTTTGTTTTCTCATGCTTTGTTTCCTCGAGTGGATTGCAGAAGGGAGTGAGGATGAAACGCCCCATGTCTCCTGATCTCTACTCAGAATGGGCAATGCATGCCGTTTCCCAATTCTGTGGGAATTCATCAACCTCTTTCTTTACCAGTTGAAAATCATTATTCACATCCTATTTTTAGTTCACATGGTATTTGTTTGTCTTTTCCCTGTCCGTCCTACTTCCCAGCAGACTCAGAGTAAGCACTGTGGGAAATTACATTGTTTCTTACACATTAGATTTGCTTTTTTGTGTTAAATGGTTACAGAACCTTCCAGGACTAGAATGAATCTCTATAATAATCTCTTTTTTTTGCCCTTATTGATAAGACTATGCAATATCCTTGAATAAGTGACCAGTTAAAAGCCTGTAGATCTCTTAAAAAAGTTTAAATATAAAAATAGAAAAATATCTTAAGCATGGTGAAGAGCCTCAAACATTCACTTATTAATTGTTTTCCCTCACTGTTGAAGCAAAATAAAAAAAAAAAAAAAGAGCAAATTAAGCAATACATTCAGATTCCAGGCTTAATTTTGTCAAGCATGTGCTACAGGCTCCCAGTCACATCTTCATCCACCACACACACAGAAAACCCCTCATTTATCAATTTCTGATCGTAGCTGGGAAACAAGTCATCCCATAGCTTTTTCTCTGCCATGCTGAAATGAGTGACACCCAGAAATCTCACTGTGAATGAAGTACAGTACCCAGGTCCTATTCTAAACCCTCATTTAACAAGGGGAAGAACACAGCCTTGAGACATCTGTGTGGCATTCCAGCTATGTCCTGTGTGTCTGGTCCTCCCAGCTCCAGTCTGCCTTCCTCAGCCCTGCCAACAAAACAGAGAGATCAAATCTGGCAAGGCATTATCAGCTGCTCACCCAGGCTCTCCCAGATTTCCCATTGCCGGTCCTGTCCCCATGTTCCCCTGGGGAGAGCCACCTGGCTGTACACATGCAAGGCCAAAATTCCCCGAGATGGATGCATGACACTTTGTGTGTTAGCTTCTCCCAGGACTGCCTCAGCTTGTCATTACCAGAATTTAATTGCTTCCATCCTACAGCAGGTACAGGTGGGATGCGCTGAACTACAGAACACAGAAAAACAGTTGAAAAAGTTGTGCAGCCAAAAGTTTTTAGGCATGTGATCGCACCACTCAGGGCCTGCACTGTGTTATTTATAGCTTCCTGTGTCCTCTCGCTCTCCTCCTTCCTCAGCTAACAAATCCCAGATATGCTTGGATAACTCCTACAAAGCTGTACATTCAAAGAACAAGAACAGCTACAGTAGAGAGCAAATATTTACTATTGCCATGGAAAATAATTGTACTCAGTTCCATGTTCTGCCATTTAAAATATTTTTAATCCTGGTTGGCTTAAAAAACCAAGGTAATTACATTCAAAATACACATAACTGAAGCTGAGCAACTATTACTATTCCTTGGTAGGCTGCAAAGCCATAAAGAAGATGAGATGCAGCACTGATTGGAGTTGGCGAAACTTTTAAAGCTAAATGTGTTTTCCTGTTTTCCATTTACAGGTCTTTCCTGTAAATGGACGGGTCTTAAAAGCTTAATATAATTTAACTGATTACTGGTTTAACTGAGACCCAGTAAAAAACAGCAACAATAAAACTCCCAGATTTTTCAAAGGCACTTTAATGTTCTTCTTAATGAGGGAGGAGTCATCAATAAACCCACTGTGCTGGGCTGTTCTTTCCACACCTGGATGGGTGACACAGCTCTGCAAGCAGCAGCCACATCACTGAGTGGAAACTTGCTTCCCTAAAATCAGTAGTTTGTCATTATTTTCTCTATAGAGATAGCAAAACTCTTTGCACGTAAGTCTGACAAGGATCAAAGGAGGCACAGCACAATCAGATTTTTATTCTATCATCAACTCCTAACCTTGCAAGACATTTATGCAGATGTTTAAGCCTCCCATTAGATACGGAGAGTTGTTTGCATACGCTTTTGTAGGGTCATTTGAGGCATCTATATTGCTCTTAACCATTCAATTGTGCAAATGTTTTCCAAAACTGCAGGATAAAATGTTATTACATTAGCCATTTTACGGGCCTCTTTTGTTGCCAGTAATCAAAAGGCCATTTATCTACTTTTAAGAGGAGAATGCAGAAATTTGGAAGCTTATAGTGCATTGTTTCATGTGCTCTCTATAGCACAAATGTTGAATATATTTACGTTGTATACTTGGTCTTTGAGACAGAATTAGAAAGCTGTTTAATCTCTGAGTTTGCTCTGAGTAAGGAGGGAGGTTTAAGGAGTTTACCTCTGGGTCCAGATCTACAATTTGGATTTTATCAATTCGGTCTCTATTAATAACAGACCAAAATTATTCAGTCATTAACAAGGTAGGAATTAATTGTATTTCTAGCCTTAACAGGCAAGTGAAATGAGGAATGCACATGCAGTTTAACAGTGTCTTTAGGAAGGTAAACAGACCAAACTTGTAAAATGTGCCTAAATAATTATATAGATCTAATCAGATGAAGGTTAATTCTTATTTTCAGATCAAGCCCAATGTCTGCTTTTATACTGGTTACATTACACAATCCAAAGTGTATTTTACCTAGCTGTTCACATTCATCAAAAGCTGAATGTTTAACTTTAAAACAGCTCTGGGTTTTGTTTTTTTTTTTTTCCCTTAAAGATCATAATCTTTAAGTTTTTTTTATCAGTTCTAATCTGGATAAAGTCTGAACATGTTGCAGTTCTGCAATCCCTAAAGTGCTGCTTTCCAGGCCAATGAAGCCACACAGGAAATCTTGTGAGGTCATCACCAATGAATGCTCTTTGTTGGAGAAGGATAAAAAAGAGATTTTAATAATGAAGTGTGGAATTGTACTGTACAGAGAAAGCTTAAGGCTTCTCAGATGCATCGGTAGAATTGAATTTTGCCACTTTGGGTCTGGAAAAGCCAAGGCTGCAACTGTTGGAAAGAGCAGAACTGGCATGGAAAGCTGCTCAAAGTCCAAGGTTTGCTGGTTTTGCTGGTTTTGTTGGAGAGGTGGAGTGGGCACTATGGCTGGGCTGTGCTGGGCTGCCTGCACACACTCATCCTCATGCAGCAGCTGTTTCTAATTCTGCCTTTCTCAGTTCTGCCACAGGCAATGCAAGCAGAAAGGACAAAGCCATTTCATGGCCTTCAGCTGTTGGAGTCTTTAGAGCAGACACCAACTCTGCTCCTGCCAATGATGTTTGATTATCAAGATGTCCCTGTGGCAGACAAATTTCTACTCCTGAAATTGTTGCCTGGTATCACCTTTTAAATGCACAAAGAAATATTCTTCCAATCATGCATGCATGAGCACAATAGAAAAAAGCAGGCACACATACTCAATAAAAAAGGATTCTCAATTTGCTTCCTAACAAAAGACTTGTTTCCAGTATTAAGGCAGATGTTCAGTTGTTATAAATTGCTACATGGTTCAAACACACAAAACTCATTTGGAATTCACAGACCTATGACAATTTTTATTTTCAAGCAAATTACACATAACAGAGAACTGTAGCTGTAATTAGTTGTATTGCGGTGCACATAGGTGGCTGGAGCAAATGAGACTGAACAAGAAGGCACTCAACCTGTCATAGTCACAAAGCAAATGCATGGTGTGGGTGTACCGTTAGTGGATGGGAGCAACAGAAGTCACTGCAGGATGAAGTCAGGGCAAATGGAATGCCTAAGTATTTCACCTTACTAGAAACC
Organism: Coturnix japonica; assembly: GCF_054131305.1. Classification (NCBI taxonomy): domain Eukaryota; kingdom Metazoa; phylum Chordata; class Aves; order Galliformes; family Phasianidae; genus Coturnix; species Coturnix japonica. Next base: position 17,477,556 of record NC_140664.1, on the reverse strand, counting down.
AGAAGCGGTCCCATTTGGCTGGAATTGACAACGCCCATATTACCAACAGTGAGGAACAAAGAGTTAAAGTAGGAGAAGGAACCTTGGGCTGATGTACATGCTGCGTGTCCTCAAAGAAATATATCTAAGGCTTAGAAGTACTCTGTGAATAGCTTACAAACAGAAACAAATGCAGACCAAGAAGGCTATTTATTCTGAATGACATGATAGCAGCTGGAAAACATTTATTATTTCTACTATTTCTATTGAAAAATAGTATTTATATTTCTAAGTAGAATGAAATAGGAAAACATTCCAGCTATATAACTCAGTCTTCTACACATATTGCCTTGACATATCTTCATTGTTTCAATATAAATAGTTATTAATTAAGAAGACTAGTTTTCTAGACTTGTTCAGACTACACTGTTGCTAAACATCCTCAGAACCCAGAAAGGATAAGAAATGAACACGCTATAACTTGTGAGTTACACAGACATGACTTCCAGGTAACAGGAAAGTCTTTGAGCTACAGAAGTACTGCATTCTTACAAAACACAAACCACCTGGTGAATTGCTTCTACATACAATAAAAAGAGTTATATTGGATATAACTAGTCACATGCTTTTTCCCTGCTTAAATAGTAAGTTCTTAATAGACAAGACGAAAAGCAGAGCTATTGCAAACTGATCAACACATTTGTGCATAAAACTCTGTGCCCACACATTTATGCAAATATGACCAGCATTTGTGTTTTTTGTTTTTTTTTTTCCCCCACGAATGTCACTTTTCCCTCACACTGTAGTTAATTCCTGCATTAGACTGGAAGGTAAATAAGGGTGGGAATGAAACAAATAATAGTAGAGGTAAAGGCAATCTGATTAAATAAGGTACCGACCTCCTCCCTGCTACTCAATTACATTGCAATATCAGAAAACATTTCCTGAAAATCCATTTGTTTCAGGCAGATTCTCCAGCTACAACACATATACGAAGGCTGCTCTGAAAGCAATGCCTCCTGTTCTGTTATGTTGGCCCATGACATCAGAGATGGATGCTGGTGGTATGGAAGCAGAGGTTGAACCTTCCAGCCAATATTCTCATACGTTTTGTAGCTATACAATGTATGGCAGTTGAGGGACACCCTGAGAAAATGGTGTCTGACATGGAAGTGTGTATGAAGAAAAGGCGTGGAATGGAATTTCTCCATGCATTAAAAATGGCACCCATTGACAGTCACTGACACTTGCTGAACATTTCTGAAGACCAAGCAGCGGATGTGAGCACAGGGAGGCTGTGGGTGGTACATTTCAGCACTGGAGACAGCAGTGTGAAAGACAAGCCATGTTTCAGATTGCCACGCAGATTTTTACAAGCGCCAAAAGCAGGGTCTTGTTCATTGCTGGCAAAAATGCAATAGCTAAAGTGGTGACTATATTGAAAAATAGTGTTCTGTAGCTGAGAATTTGTTCTATCAAATAGTGTTACTGTACACTTTGTTATATTTTCAATGGAAATATACAGGAGCTATTACATTTTGAGCAACCTATGTAGCATTTTCTGCTCTCTAAACACTTCAGTCTTAACATTGTAACCAGAATTTTCACTGAATTTGTCTGAATTAATTCATGTATATTAGAAATATCAGTGATCTGGGGACAAGTTTTTGCAGCTCTCCAAAGATTATTGTTGCTGAGATAAGAGACCTTTCCTTTATGGCCATTTATTCTCCATTTCTTAAGGTAAGCCTATGCTTTTTTTTTGCTTTTCTATTTCTATTTCTATTTCTTTCTTTTTTTTTTTCCTTGGATGCATAGTGTTCCTTTAAGACAAAGAAGCCTATAAGAGATCATTTATACTACCTGCAAACTTAGGTGCACTAGACCACAAAATGTTCATCTGAGTCATTTCCTCTGTATTGCCCTTTGAAATAAAGCTTAATCTCCTTCCTGTCTAGTTTGTTCCCTTTACTACCAAAAAGGTACAATAATTGATCTTGGTTTATAACGCAGCACACAACAAAGATTAGGATTCCACTGTGTTAGAAACTACACAAACAAGGAGGAAAAGAAAATCCTTGGTCTGCAAAGCTTGATGTTCTGAGAATTGTGTTGGCTAAGTTGCAAAACACAAACACAATAGATGGAGTAGACATTTACTATGCCTTCCTTAGTTTTGGTCCTCATGTACAGTAACTAGTCTCAGTTCACCAGCAAACCAACCATAAGCAAGCAGCCGGGAGCCATAGTAGAGGTAGATTTGAGTAAGGCTGTATGAATGTCTATGGAGCACACAGAAAAAGCAGAACTGTATTTGGTGGAATTGCATTGTGAATACCACAAATTTATGATAAGAAAGGTGACAAAGTGACCTTCAAGTGACAAAGGCCGATATAGCTTGAAGACCTGATGACAGACATGCACAAAATTCTAAGATCCATTCATGACTAAGGCCAATAAACATGTAGCAAGGGTACAGAAGGAGACAGGCAGTTGTCCATTTGCATAGTTGCTTGTAACTACACAGACCAAGGAACCGGGTCCACATTTATGCTTGGATGGACCAGGAACAGTGTGGAAAGCTCCAGCTGCTCTCTGCAGAGCCATAACATGATACATCAGGTTCTCTGCTCCCACACCTTGGCAGGATCAATGGCACAATAAAATGCAGTGGCAGCTTTTCTAGCTCATCTTCCCTCCTCTCACTCTATCAAACGATCTGCCTTCTAAAAACCATTTAGGCTGAGATACTTGTTCCTAGCTGCCCAATTCTTTGCTACTGCAGACATAAATCAGAGACATTTCTTATGCTCAGAGCTTCACGGCTCCCTTACCTCAGCCAGGACACTAGGCTAGGCAGACTGGATATCTAACCCCTCTGCTGGCAAGTCTGAGCCCTCCCATCCTGCCTCTACTCCTCCTCCTCCTTCATTGCTACCTGATGCAGTCACAAAAAATGGCAATATGGAGTGCAGGAAATGGGGCATGGACATCACGAATACTCACATTTAGGCAGCATAAGAGAACAGAAACATTCAGAGGAGAGAAGAATTAGGTAGGATGCTCTGTTTCTTGCTGAATCCCGCAGCAACATATTTCCAGGAGTGATGTGGACCTACATGATAGACAGCAAGAGCCATGAATTAATTTAACATCTTTCAACATAGAATCTTGGAATATCTTATTGAAGCAAGCAAACCCAGCCTCTGTTCAAGTCCCTTCTGCACTGACTGCCTCACAGAGACTGTGCCTCTTGAGTAACTTCCACTGACCTACCTGCTTGCAGGCTACAATTAAAGTCAGGTATGGGACCCGAGTGTCTTGTACATGCAGAACATTGAAGGTACAGCACAGCTGCTTCCTGAGCCAGCTGTCAGCCATTCCACATTGGACTTCCTTAGAACTGATGGACACACAGCGCATACACAATGCCTAAAGCAATTACCCTAAGCAGGGTGCTGTCAGCAGAATAAAAAATTAAAATCTGATCTGGGAAAGGTTTTCAGACAGGAGGGGTATGTGTCCGAGGTCATTTGAATGTACAGTAGCTGTGGTCTAGAAGACCACATTTCTCTTCTTACCCACATCTGTGTTTCTTCACCCTCCTGACCTATTTAAGTCCTGCCCATGCTCCCTGCAGCTCCTCCATCCCCTCCCTGTGGTCATTCCTACACACCATTTATTTTTCTTCCAGAAACAGAATGTTTTCTGAATTTTCCACACAGCCTCCTCCTCCTTCCCTCCCAAATCACTTTTCCTGCAGAATATAATCAGCTTTGTTTTTTACCCCTTTATTTTTTCTGCTGCTCCAGTAGCCACTGCTTTGGGTTGAGTTTCAGGGTCATTTCCACTTTCCTGTGGAAAAAGCTACCCGTCTCACTGAAAAACTGGCAGGCTAAAGGTCTTTTGGCAATTCTACCTCCCATTATAGTTTTGGATTGCAAGTGAGGCTCACACTTCCCTGCTTAGAGAATGTCCTCCCTTTCCTTGTTTCCTCTGTGTGTGTGGTTTTGGTTGCTTTTATTTTAAACAGCGTTCTTTATGTTGTTTTCCCTGTAGGGCAGTGAGTGACAAGCTTTAGCCAGGGTAAGCTTCAGCCATCAGGAAGAACAATCAAAACATATTTTTATTTCTCTGGGTTTCTGGAGAGCTGTGGTAGAATGTGACAAAACATAAGCAAAGCTATTTTCAGCAGAGGTCTTTATCCCACAGACTTTGTGCTGAAATTGTAGCAGAGCTCCTTGCTGCCCCAGGCATCCCACACTCCCCGAGGCTGTTCCCAGAGCTCCAAACTTTCCGCTGAAGCTCATGGAGTTGGTGTTTTGACCAAAGATGTGTTTTGATATTGATGGCAAGGCTAAACAGGGGAGAGCCTTAAAAGAAAGAAGCAGCAGCTTGTATGTAAATGTGAATGTCATTATCATATTGTTAGTGACTGGTAAGCACTGGGAAGATTTGGGTTGCAGGAGAAACATCAAAATACCATCCTATAACTGCTTTTCTGAAGAACTGGATAGAAAATAAACAGAGTAAAAGGATGGCTTTAAAATGATATAAAAAATATGGTTCATGAGTACCAGCTCAATGATGCCTCAAAACAAATGTGCTTTTCTTGTTGTTGCTGCTGCTGCTGCTGCCTATTTTCTTCTTGCTGTCTTTTGCAGAAGATAACTGTTGGAATTGGTGAGGCTGGTGTCTCAGGATTGTGTTGCAGTTTGGCACACTCACTGTCAGTGGTGAGGCTATGCTGGAACCCACAGACTCCCCACTAAAAAGAGAGAGTAGAAATGCACTGCAGGGCTGGTTAACAAAGTCAGTGTGCTTGTAATGCAAGCAATCCCGAGTGTTTTCTGCAAAGTAAGTTTATCATAAAAGTTCATATCTGTATGTATATTTGTTTCCAGTAGTGTAGATGCAGTAGATAATAGGATGTTAAATCACAATAAAAGAAAAGGGAAACTTCTTTACTTTTTTATGTACCAACAGAGAATGTCAGCTGTTTAACTGGAAGCCCAAAGGAGAACAGCTCACTTGACTTCAAATACAAAGCCAAGAAGATTTTTATTGAATAAAGAGAAATACTACACACACGGGAACTCTATTTCCTATTTGAAAATCTTATGTAATATTTCTGTAAAAAAACTGAGTTTAAAATTAGATATCTGTTTAGACAGATTACTTAGCACCTTGGCACAGATGTTCTGTATTTTTTATTATAGCACTTTAATTAAAGAACATCCATCAGCATTCACTCAGCACAGTCAAGTGCCACTTACAGCAAAGCCACCCGGAATGCATTTGGCTGTGGCTGTCTGCAACAGCAGCTTTAAATTTGGTGATGGTGAATGGCACCACAAAGCCAGATCCAGTGCAGATAGATAGAAAGTTGGGAGTGGGGGAGCTCATATCCCTTCATGTGAATCCATGCAGCTGCTGCCAGCACATTTTCTACCCACCTGCTGCTCCTCAGGCCCCAAAGGGAGAAGAACCAAAGCTCATCTAGCCAGGCTGCATGCTGCTTCCAGACCAGGCTTGCCTGTTGCCTCGTCCCGCTGCCCTGTGTCCTCTGGTTCCATGGCTACAGGGGGGAAAGGAAAAAAAAAACGACATAAAATATACCTCAGCTAAGCTAAGGGAGAAATTTGGGATACAGACCAAGAAAAATACAGAAAGTTTCCCAGGCGGAGTCCTGCAGAAGTTACTACTGTTTGCCACAGAAACATGATGGGTCATTTTGATTTGTAGTGAGTTTATATTTACCTCCTATTTCTTTTAAAACACATTGCATCCAAACCAATGGAAACTATCAGCTGAAGTGATTCCATCAGCCAAATTTGAGAGATCACACATTCTATGGCCATTACAGTTTCCTGTAACAACTCACTTGAACTTTTCCATGTCAAAGAACATGTTATTTTTTGTCTGTCACAATCCGAAATAAGCATCAACAGCGATATGAATTCACCAGCCTTATGGGAAAAGGATTGGGAGTACTTCCTTGGGTTATTTCTATACTTTTAACTTAATGAATGTTTAATATAGAATGCATTGACAACTTATGTCATTATTTTACAGTCACTCTCATTTTTGACCTCATGATTTTGGTTCGCATAATGTACAGAAGCAGCTCTTCAGCAGTAGAAGGGTGAAACTGTTACCCAAAGCTTAATTTTATTCTATGCTCATGGTACTTTCTAGGACCTTTCAGGGTTCATTCATTTTGGGCTGAAAAGTCCTTGAACATCCAACTTCCCTAAGGCACAGGTCTCAGCTTCAATGGAAAATAGCCACCTTGGTGAAAGTGGGAGGCAAAAAACACTGAAGCTGCTGTGTCCTTGTTAGCTACCTGCAGCATCCTTTAAGACAGGTTTATGTTCTCAGGGAGCTCCAATGCAGTGCTCTGTTGGGAGATCCACAGCTTTCCCACAGGGTAGGAAGAGCAGCCAGCTAACATGTATCTGAGATACATCTTGCTAAATGGAATCCCAAGTGAAATCTTGATTAATGCAAGAATTAAACTATAGATTAGCTGAGAGGAAAGCCACGGTTTCTTCTAAAAGTCATTCTCAGTTGTGCTTCCATTTGCATTTTTCAGAACTGCTGTCAGTACCTGAGCATTCAGGTCAGCAGTCTGTCCTTTTCCCTTGTACTAAGTAGAGCAAATAGCAGAGGAACAGCCAAGAAGCACAATGTTCCCTGGTTATTCTGCTGGGACACCCCAGGATAACTGAGAGTCTGGGGACAACATACACAGTAACCCTTTTTAGCACAGTTTCTAAAACAGTTTAATGATTTTTTCTGCATATATCCTTCATTTTTATTTTTCTGAAGGTTTTTTTTTTTTATTTTATTTTTTTCTGTCCTATTTTACAGCAGAATATTAATTGAGCACCAAAATTCTGCTTATATACATCTTGCCTCTTGTCCTGCGCTGATATAACAGGAAGACAATTGAATGCCTGCAATGTCTTGGTCTTTGCTCTGGTTTTGAATAATGTTAAGAAACCTGGGAAACTCTACTTTGGAATACAATTCTCCTACTTTGGTCTGCTATCCATAAAAGACTTTCTGGACAAGAAACCTCACATGCCCTGCTTCAAATTCTGCTGTTTACCTTTCATAACTGCACAAATCAACAAGGCTGATAAATATTTTTCTACCATGATGGGACAAGAGAAAGATGGAAAGAGCAACATGTGACAGATGTGAGTTCACTTCATGTGTTACCAGGAAGATTCATATTCTTCAGTCAAATAAGCAGGCCAAGAGGAGACAGCGATGGAAGTAAGAAGCACTGAATATTTCACAGAATCACAGAATCATAGAATTGTAGGGGTTGGAAGGGACCTTTAGAGGTCATCGAGTCCAACCCCCCTGCCAAAGCAGGCTCCCTACACCATGTCACACAGGTAGGCGTCCAGGCGGGTCTTGAATATCTCCAAAGAAGGAGACTCCACCACCTCCCTGGGCAGCCTGTTCCAGTGCTCCGTCACCCTCACTGTAAAGAAGTTCTTTCGCACATTTGTGTGGAACTTCCTATGCTGTACTTTCATTCCATTACCCCTGGTCCTATCCCCACGCACTACTGAAAAGAGACCAGACTCACCACTATGGCTCCCACACCTCAGGTATTTATAAACCTGGATCAAGTCCCCTCTCAGCCTTCTTTTCTCAAGGCTAAACAGACCCAGCTCCCTAAGTCTCTCCTCCTAGGAGAGATGCTCCAGGCCCTTCACCATCTTTGTGGCCCTCTGCTGGACTCTTTCCAAGAGATCCCTGTCTGTTTTGTACTGGGGAGCCCAGAACTGGACACAGTATTCCAGATGAGGCCTCACCAGGCCAGAGTAGATTTACACTACAAAGACCTTTTTTGAAAGTACAATGATGTCTACATTTATGTATATACAAGCTAGGATATTTTGTGGCTATCTCTCCCTAAACCAAGATTTGTTGGGATATGGGATTTTCTTCAGTTAAACATCATTGTGGCTATATGTTGAAATGCAATACTGCATGAGCAGGTACAGTCTTATCATCAAGGTCTGTCATTAAAAAGTAAGACAGATAAAAGACCATTGGCTGCCTAATGTAGTTTAGAAACGCAGTTCTATAGAAATTCTGCAGAATAACATGTGATTCAGTCATTTTTCAATGTTTTAAATTCAAACTCTCTGTGACAAGTGTCACACTCCCAATCTGCTTTCTGCCTGATGGCGGAGCTGTACATCACTCTCCTTTTGGGCCTCCTATCTTGCCTGCCTCTGAGATTTCACCACTCCATCAGCTGCACAGAGTCCCCTGACTACATGCTTCATGCACACTGGGATTTTGGAAACTAGCTGATGTAAGCAGAACAGCTGCATTTGTTTTGGGTGAGTTACCTCATCCCATCAGAAAGCTGAATGGTCTGAAGTTGGCAGTTCAAAGTCAAGGAGTCAACAACTTTCCTGCTGTGCTCCCACTCTACCTCGCCATGGCATTCACTGTGGTTTTGAAGGTGAATCCTTGAGCTCCGTGCACATACCAAGACCAGCACTAACCTCCTGCAGATCAATACTCTCCTTTTGCTTCACTCAACACCATCAGGAACAGAGAGAGCTTCTTGAAAAGAGTGGATGCTGCTTCTGCTCCCTTGAATCCCCTTTATCTGTGTCGATGAGCTTTTTTGTGTCACAAATTCATTTTCTCTGCTTACTTTCAAAAAACTATTATGATATATATGCAAACAAGAAGTAACTTAAAGTCACAATATTTACAAAAGAAAGTGCTAAAAATAAAATGCAGAAATATCTCACTGCTCTCTGTAACTTAGAAAGAAGAGAGCAGCTCATACCGGTTGGAATGAGTTGGAATGAGCAAAGCACAGACAAAGCTTTGTCTGCCACATGGCTCCCAGGAACAAAACAATGCGATAGAAGAGACAGACAGTGACACACATTAAACAGGGCATTCAGGGTTTACTTATAGAAGCTTCATAGGTGACAGAACTTATGGACTATGAAGCCAAATGCTAGTGCTCATCTGGTCTCCTTTATAAAAGCTAGGCTGCAGTAGAAAAGAATACAGCAACCTGGAATATTTTGGAGAGGTTTTTGTTTGTTTGTTTGTTTTTAAACTGTAATTTTTGTTAGCTTTTTAAAATTATCATTAATAACATTAAAAATAAGTAAATAAATAAGAAAGTAAAAGATATGTGTAACTCCATATAGTAACAAAGGACCAGGGATTCTATCTGGCATGCAGACAGTTAGCAACAATAGTTTATAAATTATAAAGTTGAAGCTGAAATTACAGCCGCAGGTTTTCAGTAAATTGAAAGACACAAATAACTTCAGAAGAAAAGAATTTACATCATCAGCAGCAGAAAATAATGTAATGTGCAAACAGTATCGTGGCCACTGCTTGACCCCTGAAAGAAACAGGAGGATCAGCAGCTAAAAAGTGGCTCAAAATTGGATGAAATGGTTTATACATGATTCTTTTCTACCATTTCTCTTGCCAAGATCCTGACCCACATTTTGTTTACTGAAGAGGCTTGTGTCAATGCAAAGGAAAATCCCTGAAATGAACAGATCTAAAAAAATATATTTGGTTTCACAAAAACAACATATCATTTGCTATGGAATAAACTAAGAGGAAAAAAAGGTTTAAATCGGCTTTCTTATTAAATTGTAATTGTGAAGCACTGCTGCAGATGCTTTTGTTTAGAATTCTGTGCAAACAATTTACAAAAAAATCTATGCAGAGAGAATTTTTATTTGAAAATCAGTTTTCATGACCGTATGAATACAGAATCATAGGATGGCTTGGGCTGGAAGGGACCTCAAAGATCATCTGGAACCAACCCTCTGCCACAGGCAGGCTTGCCAACTAGATGAAGGACTAGATCAGATTGCCCAGAGCCCCTTCCAACCAGGCACTGAATATCTCCAGGGATGGGGCATCCACAGCTTCTCTGGGCAGCCTGTGCCAGCGCCTCACCTCCCTCTGTGAAAAACTTCACATCAACCAGCCAGCTGGGTCCCTCTGGTTTCCCTCTGATCACTGTGCCCTAAAAACAGACAATAGCCCAGATAACGCACCTAGCTGGGACTGTCTCACACCATAACTGGGCTGTGTATGGCACCGAGCTGACAGGGAAGCAGTTTGCCCGCAAGGCCTCGCCCCCCGCCGCGCCCTGCCCACACTCAGCCGGGCCCGCGCCCTCAGCGCCGGCCGGAGAGCAGCCCCTAGCGGCCTCAGCATGGCGTGCTCCGGCACCGGCTGGAGGAGCTGCTGCGGTCCTTTGTCGAGGAGACGAAGGCGAGAGATCCGTCACAGCCACTTCCCTGTTTTCAGGAAGCGAAAGTTAAAATCCGCTGCTGAAAAATTCCTGTTGAAATGTGGCTATCACTGCTTGCTGAGTGAGGCAGCTTTTAAAATAAGCTAATTCTGAACCGATCAGAATGCTCACTTACTAACACAGATTCTTTGGTCAGACACCCATCTTAATCAGGTACTTCCATATTCATCAGTGAATGAACAGATCAACAATAAAATGTGTTCTGCCAGAAGTCAAAGAAGATATTAAACTATGTTTCCTCTTTCACACTGCTTGCATTTATCTTACCAAATTCAGAATCTGTTCCCCTGTGTATGTGTAGATCTTTGGATCCCACACCAGTTCAAGCTAATCAAACTACCAAACTTGCTCTTTGTGAGTACCTCTTGGAAGCAGATGCTTCAAGTAACAGGTAACTCCCACAGCAAACCTACACCATTAGTCTCAGTGATGGTGCCTGAACTGGCCATTCCTGGATCAAACCCTTGAAGTATATTTGGATTAGGATATAGGATTGCTTCATGCTGGAGACAAGATAATCTCTAAATAAGAACAATTTTTGTCCTCAGGAATGTAATAAAACTGAAATCCCGGTGTGAGTAGCATGTGAGGCTATGATCAGAGTCACACAGGCTGTAGAATGACAAAAGAAACTAATAACCTCCAGGTTTGACTGAATTGCTCTAACAATCCCACAGTAGACCCACACTGTCTGGATCCAGATCCAGGCAGAAGCTGAAGACAGCAGTCCACATTTGTGATGTTTCCTCAACTGGTATGAGAGATCTTCTATTTGCTACCACTTTCTTGGAAAGTGAATTCAGTGCACTGCCATAGATCTCAGACTCAGGAATAGAAGCTGTGCTGCCCCTCATGCCTTGAAACATGGCAGCAAATGTGGGCACAACACGGGAGCATGGCCTGGGATAGGCTTTATTCAGTGACGTGGCTTCAATGTTCTGATATCTGCTTTGCCTGTCACAGACTGGCTGGCAGTAACCTTTTTGCATCCCATAGTTCTGACAAGCTGTTCCCAACACTCCTGTGCCCTGTATATACTGTCATACGCTCCTGTGCCCTGTATATACTGTCATACATGTTGAGTAGTGATATGATAAACACAATTTTTTGAATCATTTTCCATGTCATTGCCAATTTTACTTCCACAGTAAAGGCTGACTATGCTAAACAGATTCCTTCGTACTTACAAAACATTGTTTAAAGTTCAAATGTCCTGAAGCCGAAGAACTTCAGCCAAAATTGAGCAGCTCAGATACTCTGAATTTTTCCATAGGTTTCTTTCTTATGGCTCTCATTTTTCCACTGGACATTTAAAGTTAATAATGAGCAGTTTTTAACAGTTTCAGCTCATGAGTCTTGGCATATTTATTCAGCATAAAAGAGCTGCTCATTATCAAGTTTTTTTTTTTGTGTGTGTGTGTGTCTCATTGCTCTAATCTTGACCTAGTTTGTTAATGTTTTATTTATCAGTGATGGGCTACACAAACAGCCTCATCTCAAAGGAATTCCTAACACAAACTCAGTCCAACAGTACACATTTTCTGTCCAGGGCAACCTCGCCTCCTACTTTTATTTATTTATTTTCTTCCTTTGACAGTGTTTCTGTCTTTTGTTCATCCATAAAAATTTTCAACATCATATAATGCTTATAATTATTTTCTCCTTTATCTTACGAGTGACAACTACAGATTACATATACAAATCTTACGGCGTTACTGGGAAGTTTCCTTGATGGTGTGACTCATTTCTCAGCTGAGACTGTAAATGCTTTGCACCATAATTATTAAACCCTTAATATCAACATGAAGTTTTATAGTTGGGTATAGAAAGAAATCGACCATTTAAATTCTCTACAGCTTGCTGTACTTTCACAAGAAGCCTGGGGAGGTGGGATCCCAGGAAAGCCTGAAACTGTGGTGGACAGAAAGTGACTGTTTTCAAGATAGCCATAGTACTTCTCAGAATACAAAAGTAATGCTGTACCAAACTGTCACTGTTAGAGAAAACTGATATCAAATAGGAGCAAATAGAGACTTCCACTGTAGGAGGTTGTTTCAGAAATAAACAGAACAGGCATAACATGAAGCAAACTGACTCATGAAGACTGTGGAAAGGAAAATACCCCTCTGGAGCCCAGCACTGGCCTCCTGCAGAGAGCCACCATGCCCTCCTGTATTCCTCAGGAGGCTCAAGTTATCCTCTTGAGACCTTGGGCCAGGCTTGAACCTGGTGGCATCTCAGATTGCTTCAGCTCTGAAAGAAGTCAGGAAGGCACCATGACTGCTACAGATTCCTGCAAGGAAAGAAAGCTGTGATACAAAATGAGCAGAGCTTGGTTGTGAGGTATATCTCACAACCTCTCAAACCCACTGACATCTCTGACCATCTCTTGAACTAGCTGTGGTTATTCTGACACCTGGTTCACACCATATCAAAGAGATCTCAGAGCAGGTACTGTCTCCCTCTGCCCACAGTGTACTTACATATTGAATTTACTATTTTCTTGCTGTGTGCCAAGAGTCCATCTTCTGCCCAGCTCTTTGTCTCTATCTCTTCCCCAGCTGTTGCTATTGCAGCATCTCATCGGCATATGCTTTCAGTTCCATTTGAGACTATATAAAAAGGTATAAAAGAGCATAAATTCACATTTTTCCCCCTAAATATATTAAAGACTTGACTACTTCTCAGCATACTAAAGCTAGATCCACACAAAGAGGCTTTGAAAAGGTCAAATTCTGTGATGATCCAGTTTCTAACTACATTATATTCAGCTGTGCTTATATTCTTCTTGTGTTCATTTTGTCAGGCTATGCTAACAAATGAGTTTGCTGATATTATTTATGGGATAGTAAATCTTACGTGCAACAACATAAAATTCATACTAATGAGCAGAAATCCATCACTGATCTGTGTGTTCAGTCAAAACAAATATAAATATCTCAGACCGTGGATAAAAAATTCTTAATAAGGCCCGAAGATACACAATTTGAGGATTAAATTATTCATAAAATTTCCACTGATTTCAAATAATATGTATATTTCACAAATCTGTAAGTGATTTCTGATTAATCTGTAGATGGGAAAAGTCAAAAATTGCCATATATGTGCTCCTTACCATTTTTATTTTTTATCTTTTAAATAATAACCTCCTAATTTTAATGAATTCAGAATCTTGAATGTTTCCTAATGAAGCACACTTTGATCAAGATTGTATCACTCTCTAAATTGGTTTACACTGATATGATTTCACAGCCTTCAGTGGAGCTAAACTGATTTATTCTTGATGAAGATCTTGTCTGCAACAAGGTACTAAAATGTAAGAGATGGGTTGTACAGGGAGTGCCACTTCTGGAAGTGTCTCCAAAGGAATTCTGGCTGACAGGGGAGATATGGGATTATTTCCACCATGGGCTGGATTGCTGCTTCTCTGCACTCTCAGTGAGAGATGGGGTTGCTGAGATTAATCCCAATTTGTTATGAATGTGGCACAGCAGAATTCATTGCATTCTTTCTCATTTGATTTTGGACTGTTTGCCATTGTTTCAGCTTTATCGAATGTGAATGCTGGAGGGTCACAGGATGGGAATCTGGATTTCTTTGCTCTCCATCTCTTCAAGAAATCCAGCGAGGTTTTTAAACTTTGAAGCGAAGATGTCACTTACTGTAATACATTCAGTATGTAATAAAGTAATTTCATCTGTCCGGTACTCAGTGAGCGAAGGTTGATTTTTATACAAATATTTTTAACAAAATCTTTGCAATCTCAGCTGAGTAATAGAATTAGGAGGAGAAATAAAAAGGGGAAAACACGGAATCAGTTCTGTTAAACGAGATATCAGAAATTGTCCTCTGTGCCAACCCTTTCCTCTCCCCTCTCTCAGTCCCACATCTCTGCACACAACTCACTGATTTCTAAAGTGGGGAAGGGGAAAAGAATGAGAAGGTAACAGTAGCATTCTTTCTTTAGATCCTGATTATTTATGCAGACCTTGGATTTGTCTCTTGGGTAGTGTCTGGCTTCCAGCAAAGCTGAGTAGTATTCCTATTCTATATTGGTGTGTGGGAAAATCACATCGACTGTACAGATCAATGGGTCAGACACATAGAGGCCTTCTGTGTGCAGGCTAAATAAAGATCAGTTGAAATGTGCCATATAACCCACGTTCAGGGAGCAGAATTTCCCAGAAACAAGCTAGTATTTCAACCAGTCCCTCGGTGTGAATAACTCTCAGTATCTTCAGCTGGAAGTGACTGAAAGCATCTAGCAGTTTCCTAGAAAAATGACAATCTACTATTTGGGAGTTGCCAGAGAATGAGGCTGTTTCCTGCATTGATTGATGCTCTGAAATGCTCACCCACAACCAACTGAAGGGTACTCCTTCCAAGAACACAGTGCTTGTGACTTTAGTGGAAATGAGAGATAAGGAGAAGATCCTCCAGGCTGCCTGGAAAGAGAAGCATTGAATTCCAAGGGCAAGTGATAACAATTTCTCCAGACTTCAGCAAAAAGATACAAGAAAGAAGGCAGAACTTTAAAAAGCCTTTGTAGATTTTAAATCCAAGCCTGTTGTCTCTTCTGAAAATGGGAGTTCTACATGGAAATAAAGATTACTCCTTCTGGGATGCACATTGAGGGAAACACTTTTTTACAGATATCACCACCATTGTTGCTGTGGATCATTCAGATGGATTAATTCCTCTTGTTTTAATGGCAGAGCCCAGGTAGCACGTCCTGGCATTGTGTGCTCTGAGCACAGGAACCCTTGGGAGCTGCAAACAGTCCATGAAATCTACTCCATCATGGGGACTGAGACAGATGGCACAGCTGCCAAACCTGGCAGGGCTGAGCATCTGGTAATGTGTTGATTTAAAGCAGTTCTCAAGCAGTGTTCGCTGCGTGGTTGAACTGAGATGAGCACAGTTCGGTGCTACTGTCCTACTGGAGCCCAAGGGTGTTGCCACAGCCTCTTATTGGAAGCAAGTACCAAATGCTTTGGAAGGTGAAGAAAAACAGCCTCCCTTCTGGGCGACCTGTCAGGAACTGCTGATATCAGGGAGGGAGTCAGAGCTGTGGAAGGTTACTGCTACCACTGTTTCATAGTGAAGTTTGGATTCCTTTAGGAAAGCTCTTGTCAGGCTTTTATTTTATTTATTTGGCTTTGTCAGTGCTTTCTCTCTCTCTCTCTCTCTCTGTCTTGAATAAACAATGTCTTGTTTAAATATAACTATAGTTCAGTTTCTGGCTATTTGTAGCAGGAGATGAGCAAAGATTTCCCCAGTGTAAGAGCACACAGGGAGAATTTACCATCCCAAAGCTGGCACTACAGCTAATTCTAAATGAGAACCGTGTCAGGCAGGGCAGGCTTCTGCTCTGTCTTTATTCAGAGTCTTAGACAGCTTTTTTACTCCATTTTTCTTTTCTTGCCTTGACACCAAGTGAAAGCAGACTGTTTCAGGGCCACATAAATAGGTCGCTCTGAAACTAATGCCTCCTATTTATTTCCATGGAAACACATAGAAAAATACAATAACAGTCTTTGATATGGCAAAGCCTCAGCTACAAAACACTATTTTTCAACACAGTCACCACCATTAGCTACACATTTTTGCAAGCGATGAACAAGAGCCTGCATGCCACACTTGCAAACATCTGCATCAGTGGAGGTGACCCACTGTTGCTGTCATCACTGCTGAAACGCACCACCCACCACCTCCCTGTGCTCACATCCACTGCTTGGTCTCCAGAAACGTTCAGCAAGTGTCAGTGACTGTCAATGGGTGCCATTTTTTCTGCATGGAGAAATTCAGTTCCACACCTTTGCTTCTTTGTCAGAAGGCATTTTGTCATATTGTCCCTCTGCTGCCATCTGTCAGATAGCAACAAAATGTAATGGAATACTGGGGGGAAAGTTCTACCTCTACTGCCATACCAACAACATCCACCTCTGACAACATGGGCAAATATAAGAGCGGCATGATGATATCAAGTCACCTGGTTATGACTGGTTGGAGAAGTCTGAGCTTTGCAAGCAGTACTGCATATTTATAATCTGCATAGCTAGCCTCAGAAAAGGTCATCAACCTACTGTTAAATATTGTTAAATCATGCTCAAGACAGAGAGCACTCAGTGAGACCATATTATCTCAAATACCAAACCCATTCTCACAAATGCAATGCAAAGTGGCCCCTCAACTCCAGAGATACTTTGGAAAGTATACCACACCGCTTTGGAGATGTGATTATTTATAAGAAGAATGAATTTCAGTAGAAAAGCAATACCTCTTGTGGGTGCCAAACTTACAGCACTGGAAAATGCCTGCCAATAGGAGGTCCCTTCAAATGTGTCCCACGTGAAAACCTGAGCTAGGCTTAGGCTTCAGTGGTCAGAAGGTATTGCAGAATCAATTTATAGCTATAAAGCCTGGCAGTTTTTATAGCTGAAAGCTTCTCCTTCACCAACAAATCCCTGCAAAATGCCCACCATGTTGATGACAGAGATCTCGTGTTGCTTTTGCCAGCCATTTCTTGAATGAAAACTTTGTGTATGAGACCAAAACAGCCAGAATTTCCCTATGCCTTTTATTCAGTTTCTTCAACTCTAAAGGTCACTGCATTTCTGTGACTTTTGGTTTACCTAAGGAACTAACAACTGATATAACAGGGCCAGGTTTACACTTTAAGAACGGAGGAAATTTTTGCAAGTTGATAAAATTTGTCATTTTATCTGTGTCCTACCATCAGAGTTCTAATGGGAATCCAAATGTTTTTAGGACTTTTTAACTGCCACACAAACTGTCAAGAGAGATACGTTATCTCTCAAATCAGAAAATAGCTTCTTTCCTGCTATCTTATCAAACAGCACCACATAGTTCCACAAAATGTATCCTGGCCAAACTACTAATGGGGAGATGTTTACAAGTATGTAAACTGGAACTGCATTGGACTGGAAGCAATGAGACCTGATATGGGTAATCATAGGAAATGAGGGAAGCAAAGTGTGAAGGAGAAGGAATTCCAGAATGGATCTGAAGAGGGAAGAAATTTGGATGTGAAGGCTCTTCTTCAAAGAACCAGGATCCTGGATAACAAGGCTTTAGGAGTACGGTTAGAAAAGATTTATCTATGTGTACACATGTGGATATAGCAGCCAGAAAGAAAGTGATTGTTTCACTGGTACATACAAGATTACAAAGATTTGGTTGATATTCATTTCTTCTGTCAGTTTGCCATTTTCCCATCATTTCTGTTAATCATAGTACTTAACAGTGTATGAAAGTGTAGACAAACAAAAATTAAGAATCTGTGAATTAAAGGAAGCGAACACACAGCATGCATTTGTATGTAATGCAGTACTTTACCCTGAGAAAGACCAATGCATGGAAAAGCAATCAGGTTTTGTTTGAAAATTAAAGATGCACAAAGGTTTTGGAGATATTTATGCTTCTAAAAACTCAAGAGTAAAGAATACAACTACATATGAACTTTTAATTTTTTTCTCTTACTGCTTAAAAGGTGCAGCTGATTCTTATTTTTAGAAAGAAATAAAAGTATTCATAATGCATAAAAGCACATATCTGATCCTCAGCCCTTAGTATTTTAGTGATACCACCTGGAGGAAAGGCACTGCTTTGTCCTGTTAAGTGTGTTGGCTACGGTGACTGATTGGCCCTTACCTCATCTCACCACATTTGGTTCCTTCATTTGTTATTCCACACCTTGACATGTCTGATTCCTACCTCCATCCACCCTGTGACTGCCAGCTGCTGCTGCCTAATTTTAACTTTTGTCAGATCTATTCTTCTTTCTCCCTTTCTCATACCCTATCCCTAGAGCTGAAGGATGCCCCCATACAGACTACATACTACACCTGGGGTACATGGTCTTTGTGTGTTATGAAAGCCCAGTCCTGATCTGAAAGTTTAAGTATGGAAAAGACAGAGCACTTTATCCTTCCCTCACAGAATATCCAGCTGGATTTAGGAGTCAGCTCAGAGATTCTTGTTCATTTGCTGAGTTCAGCAGGGTTGTAATGTGCTTAGTTACAGCCCTGCTCTTGAAAAATTGATTCCACTTTCAGAAATATTACCAATTCTAGCAGGATTCTTCACTGTAAATATAAGGAATTTCAGAACAAAACAAAACAAAATGAACAAACAAACAAAAAAGCCCCAAACCCATGTGGGAAGTTATAAGAACCAGGGTCAGGTGCTCAAGTGTTCTAGTTCACATGAAGTGAAGGAGCACGAGCCCCAGGTATCTGCAGGCTCGCTCCATCCAAACTGCTCCAATCCAAAGACTGGAGAATATCTCAAAGAAGAGACTGTCTTATGAAAGTTTTGTCTACTAGTCCTTTATGTATTGAAAACAATATCAAATGCAGCCTTTCTCAGCAACTCAGACTGTTCTGTTTTGTTTTTATGTGCATGTGTTCCTGTAACCCATTTCCTAGTCCTGCTGGCTGGCACTGAGGATACACACGGAATTTCACACCTGAGAGAGACACACAGTCATGTGTTCATCGAGGCACTAAGACATCTCCATCCAAATGGACAGGCAACAGCCCTCTGTGCCCTGTGACAACTAAACCTTTGTAGGTGCCTACACTACAGTCACATGTGGAGCAGCACTTCTGGGTCTAGCAGAGTTATTTCTGGGCTTGAGTAGCAGAAGCACAAGCTTCTCTTTCCTTTGTATAGCTGAATTTCCTTCCTGTGTTGCTAGCCAGAGGAAGATAGCTGAGAGGTATTTGCTGTATAAACATGTGCGGATAGTAAAAGCTTTCTTAAAATATCATCCTCTTTTCTACCTGAACTATAGAGACTGTAGAGGCATCGATCTGTAAAAAGAGAAGAAGGAAAAAAAATCTCTCCTCCAACTTCAAATAGTCTTAATTTTAAGCTAGCGTGTATTATAATTTCGGATTAAATATTACTTTTTCTTTCTTAAATGTTTCTGGTATTTGTTAATGTGTTGCTACCCATTGTAGGCTCTGAAGTGGAATACCCCATGACCATTGAACCTTACATTAGGTTACTGACTTCAATGGGAGGGGAATATGGCAGGTCAGCATGGTAGTGCTATAAAGCAGCAACTTATGCAACCCCATCTACCTGCTTCCCTGAGCACACCATACTTTTCTCTGACCTTTTATGACAGAAATTCAGATCATTCTCTGCATATGCAGTGACAGCAGCAGAAAGACATTAGCAGAAGCTTAGCTGGACATGCAAACCACTTCAAAATACCCTAATTAGACACCTTACTAAATAAAAATTTGTGCCAAAGAGAAGTTAGGAGAAAAGTACATGGTGTGTGTTAGCCCCATCCCTGTAAGTAGTGTTGAGGATGGCAGTGTAAGGACATGAATACAGCAGGGCAGAGCAGGAAAAGAATAGAAGCAAAGTGATGGGAAACAAATCAGTGATCATAAAATAAACAAATAAATAAATAAATGTGGCCTAACTCTTCTATATTATGATGTAACATAATATTAAGAAACGTAAAACCTCGGGGAAATATGTGTATATATTTAAATTTAAATTTAAAGTACTAATTTTTAAACAGTTCTGTTAATCTTCATATGGACGCTAGATGGGGATCTTGAGTCAGCCATGCCAGAGACTCCTTTATCCTGCTCTGCTTTATTTTAATCTGTTTTATCATGGACAGAGTACATGCAATGCAAGTTTACTCTTCAGGCATTTATGTTTTTTACTAGTTTATTTATTTATTTATTTATTATAAGGGAAGGATAATCTAAAGTAAATAAATATTTACTTTTAAACATACAAGTTTAAGGTTATACCGTATCTTCCAAAAGAGAAGGGAATGCATCTGGAACTGCAGAACACATGCTTTTCTTCATATGAATTATTTAATTCCAATGGCATATTACAATTGTTTTCTCGCTTTTCAGTGCAGGACGTGGCTACACTGACAGTTGTCCTACTACTGTGCAGCACAGGTTATGATAAGACAGTGGAGCCATTCACGTGCAGCACTACTGATGACCCAAGCACTGTTGTTTGCATAAATACAATCTTTGTGTGCCAACTAAACCTGAGCAATACAGCTGTGAACGTTGCTTTCTTTCACTTTTCCCCAGATCTCCATATGACTTGTGCACATGGTAATGAACAAACCCCTCCTGTTAACATGTTGTTTGTTTTGTAAGTGTGCCTTTCTTTCATGCTACAGCAAACTCAGCCATAAAACGTGAATCATATATTGAGCTATTGTCTTAAATGCTTTCTTTCTTGATGGATTATCTTTTCTCCCTTCAGTAAACTGGACTTTAGCAAATTACATTGCAGAGTGGCATAAAATGCACTGACATCAGGCCTTTGGATGCTGCTACAGACTGGTCTTAGCTGAAATGAGCTTGGCTGTCTCAGCTCATTTCATAGGGACACAGAGGTGCACACCACAGAGTGTGCAGATTACTGCCAGTCCCTCCCAGAAGATGCCCTAAAATGAATCAGTGAAAGGATTGTGTTGCTGCTCGTGGCATCCACAGGTACAGGGTGTACCCAAGGTGAGGTGGGATCAATCTCCAGGCCAGTGCATGCAGACAGTAAAAAAAAAAGCCCAAAACTGACCTGATATTCTGTTTCCTATGCCATTAATGTGGGAACAATCTGCACTGAAACATTCCTGTGGAGGGATAAGACATGCTGCAAAGAAAACAAGCTCAACCCTCAATCAGTTATTTTAAAAGGATCAGTTTTTAGAATGTATTATAAATAAACAATTGTTTCCCAATATGGGGAATGATCTTATTTGGCAGCACACTGTACTCCTTCTGCAGAGCAGATTGCTCTGTCAGAGCAAAGGGAAAAATAATATATTAAAGACATGAGATGCATGAAAAATGTCATTAAATAAGTCTTTACTAGCCTTGAAATGGGGATGGTTTGCATAATTGATTAATCGTAAGGGGACATTTTTGGTCACAGAAATTATCATTAGTAGAGCTCCAAAGTTAAATAATCTTTATACTAATTAAAAATACCATTTTTCCCCTCAGATCTTCCCAAGATCTCTTCTTCCTTTCAGGCTCTCTGACTTTTATGGGCCTTAAAAATTGAATGATATTTAACTGGAAGTGTGGGAGACAAAACCGCTGTTACCGAGTTATCTGTGCAGCTCTGCTAGCAGCAGCACGCTTGCTCCATTCCATGAGCTCAGCCTTGCAGTCACACTACTCACCCACTGCTCCCAGCTTGGAGCTGGGCTTCTCCATCTGACCTCCATGCAATGGTGGCTGCCCACACTTCAGTCTTTTAAAAAGAAAAATATTAAGATAACAAATAATATCTTTTTGCCCCCTTTTCCCCCCCTTTTCATCTTCTCTACCTCTCATTTACTGTAAATCCTTCAGAAGGTGCAAACTGTTGGCACTCACATCCATGACAAAAAGAGGAATGGAGATATCTGGCATCAGGCAGAAGACTTTTCCATTTGCTGTTTTCCGATGGCCAGTTTAATTTTGCTTATTTAACCAGCAAATGACCTCTAAATGGCGACATATAGAACCTTCTTATCATAAATGTCCTTTTCAGGAGGTCTCTAATCACGTGTTTTTCTATACTCTGCAGACAGGAAAATCTGGTCGTATGCTCATTTGTTACTCTAATTTTTATAATGTGAAAATAGAGGGGTATTTTTACGCCTTGGTAACATACTGTAATGGCTTCTGAAGATGTGCACAAAACTGGGGTAAAATTAATCTCAGTCTACAAAACCAACTGATCCATATTGTGTGTACACTTATATAGAACATAAGATATATGTAAACACAAGCTCACTATTCAGAGAAGATTATATACATGCTGAACATGATTACATAGACTTGAATACTGATACATATAGGAAATGCATATTTAAAGGACACCGTAACAGATATTTAAGAAAATCTCAATGTATTTAGGTATTATTCATTGTACAAAATCAAGATTTCCTTCATACTTCTATCAGTATTTTGCATGTGAGGTACTGTTTTCTAAATCTGTTTTTATAGTTAGCCAAATTCAAAGCTGATTCTGAGGGTTTTGAAGCAAATCAGATTTTCCCCCTCAGTTTCTTACTGGTTGTCATTGTAGAGTGGAACCAGAGCAATGCAGTCTTACATCTTTTCAGACTTCATTGGCAAATTTATACAGTCCTTTGGCTTTAAATAACAAAAATTATGATTTCCAAAGGTTCTTAATACTGTAGCTAGCATTTAAAAAGCCCTTACCATTCTCTCCCACATTTGTTTCTATTCTACCTACCTTTTATTGATTCAGTTTCTCAACCTGATATATACATCTACTCAAAATCTTGAAATGTATTTCACAATCTTGTTGATGTGAAAAGTAAGTGTGTTATAGTTGTACATTTTAAAACATCTGTTCACTAGATAGGGATTTGCAACCTATGCACAGCTGCCTTTGTGCTTTAATGATGGCTGTAGTGAAGTTTGTTTTTCTGTGTCAGTGTGCACTGGCCATTCAGTGTTATTAAATATCTGTATGAACAGAAGCATATTGCAGTCCTCCGATATGCTCAGCCACTGTTACATATTTTTATATTGCATTTTGAATCTGAGATTTTGAGGTTGTCCTTCCAAATCCACCTGCCTGTGTATTTCAGTAACAATCCAAATACTTCATGGAATGCTATGATTTTCGAGGTCCCTGGTTTTTGTCCTTTATTTTCTTTTTCTTTTTCTTTTCCTTTTTCTTTTTCTTTTTCTTTTTCTTTTCCTTTTTCTTTTTCTTTTCCTTTTTCTTTTTCTTTTTCTTTTTCTTTTTCTTTTTCTTTTTCTTTTTCTTTTTCTTTTTCTTTTTCTTTTTCTTTTTCTTTTTCTTTTTCTTCTTTCTTTCTTTTTTTTTTTTTTTTTTTTTTTTTTTTTTCAGTGAAGTTGTTTCATGGATATATCTTTTCTCCCACATTGTCTCTTCCTTGTGAGCTCCATTTCAAGAAAGCTTCCCATCATCTGTATTTAGAAAGGTTATTTTTTATTTTTCCTGAATTTGGTGTAAATATTCCCAGGTAATGAATAATTCTTTAGTATTTACTGCAAGACAGGATACATAACTGTCATGACATTTAAAAGAATCAAATACTTACAAATTCAGTAGTTGATTTTGTCCAGCCCTGGGAGAAACTAGTGTTCCGCTGATGTTAGTGGAAAATACCTTCTCTTAAAAATACGAGGTTATCATCTCAACCCATATAGAGTAGTAAAAATCCATTGGATATCAATGACTTTCAATCACAAAGAAATGGTGGCCTTCAGACTAGTGACCTAGATAAGATGGAATCTGTATTCTATTATCACTCCCTAAAGTACCTAGTCATGCATGGCACTTCATCACCTTTTTTATCCCAGTATGTTATAATATGCTACTGGATCCTACAGCACAGGACACTGCAGGCTAGCATGTTATTTCTGTATTATTATGCTTTCTATTTACTTTGTCTTTATAAATGAGATGTCTAACCTACTGATTTTGTTGCAAACTGTAAGAAAAAAATACAAATCAAATTAAAGGGACTTTTTATGAGACAGTGCAATTAAACCCCCAAGGGAGCTGAATGCCCCTCCTGCTCACATGGAGCTCCATCTGGCTGCCAGCACTGACTTCCTGCTACCTTGTCATGCACACTCACCTCACGTGCACTGAATGTACATTGATTTAGCCAGCAGCTAATTCAGGTGCCTGAACGAATTGCCCAGGATGGCAATGTTTCTCTACCTGAAAACACCAGTGTTGCCCACGACCTACTAGGGTAACATATTCATAGAAAGCCTATGTTGTTTCTGGCACAATTCTGTTCAATATAGATACTTTTCATGGAAAATCTGTTTCCAGTATTGTGCACATGCCACTATCCCCTCTCTTGTCATAGTTGAATGCTGACATAAATCTTTTCCTAATAAAATGAACTATTCAAATTATTTCTTTACTGAATGATGTCTGAAACAGATGTATTTTAATCTGCTAGGCATAGAAAATGAAATTTACATGTCAGTGAGGTCTCTCTGGTTAATAAATGTTTTAAAAGAGAGAAAGCAGGAAGCTAAATATATGTAAAACTGCACAGCTTTGCACCGGGTGTTTTTAGCAGAAAATACAATATTCTAATACTAAATTATGTCTTATTTATGAGACAAAAAGGATACACGTTTAGTGATAACAAATATCACCCCTGTAGGGGTATCATGTAAAACACTGGGAAGAATTCTGATTTTACCAACACTACTTTCCCTGTCCTACCCTCAGTAATGTTTCTATATATTTCTTTCTATGTGAGGACAGCATCTGCACAAAGCATTTTGTTTATTATCTCTGTGTGATTTTGAACTCGTTATGTTTTCCTATTATTTCAGCTGTTTATGCAGCACCAATTTCAGTACATTACTGCAGCTTTCTCTTCTTCTGAGAGTGCCAGATCCGAAGCTCACTGAAATCATTGGAAGGATCCCGTTAGCTGAAGCTGACCTGTGGTCAGGGGTAGAGGTTAAGACCAAGAAGGGCTGGTGTCAGTGTCCCTCAGGGTTTCAAATGGGCTCTAAATAACAAGAACACTTCTGAAAAAGGATGGATTTGAAGTTGAAATGTTAAGGTCCATTACAGTAGTGCTGCTTATTTTGTAGTGCTGTTTGGTAGTGGGTAGGCAAACTGTTGCCAAACTTGATAAAGGTGTAACAGCAACGTTTGCCTGAACTGCTTAGATGGAAAGCTTGCAAATAATAGTTCAGGAATAGGAAGGCTGCCTCACTCAGCTGTGCCAAGTCCCTCTGCTAGCGCTTTCCTCTCTCCCTCCTCATCCTCCCCTGCCCCTTGCTCTCCTCCGCATTCCACACCCAAAGGAAAATAAAGTGGTGACTCAGTGACCTGAATTGTACCTCAGATATACCTTCATCCTGGTCAATGGCTGGAAATGCAGGAATTCTGTCCTGAACGCATCTCCCCACAGTTAAAAATGATTTTGCATGCATAACAAAATGGCTCCAGAGGTGTCGCAGTTACTATCTGATCCTGATTAGCAACTGCTTGTGTCTGTATAAGTTTCCAGCCAGAGAAACTCACAAATGACGTTCAGATTCGTTCTTTAACAATTAGCAACCCCGAGCTTCAGCATGACAGATTACTGCGTTTTGGCAGTATCACCAACAGACAGGGAGCTGGGAAATTGTAAGACATTATTGTATTGTTGGTAGCCTGAGTAAATCTAAATCTTTTCAAGCTTTGCTTCAGTGGGTTAATTCCAGGACCTGAATTACAAGTGCAATTTGAATTACATTGCAAAGACTGAACTTACTTCACTTTAGCAAAGTCCTTTTCCTTAAGACTTATGAATTCCAACTATTTTGAAATGCTGAAATGTTGAAATCTTTTGATACCTTTCTTATTATTTTCAAGGAAAGACGGGTGAAGGTTTTCACTGACTTTCCCTGGCAGCACCTCTTTATTTTGCTGTGTGTTTCTTTGACTATGGCTTTGTTTCGCAGTATCTCAGCTGCTGTTGCACACTGTAACACCCACAGTTACACCAAATGTCTGCACAGGGGCTTCTTATTCTTCCAGTCCTAAACCTGAGATATTTTAATAGCAGAAGGAAAAATCCTTAGCAGAATCAGGAAATAATAGAAAAGAATATGAGACAAATAAATGTTCTCTCTCTATATAGGGAAACTGAAGAGACCTGTAAAGGCAAGAATGATTTCAGTTTGTCCCTACATATTTTATCTGGGAATTTTAAAACCCTCCGCTGCCTCCAACTAATTAAGGCTGAAGCTTGAAGCTGAGCTGTGCGAGGGGACAGCACCCATTTTGTAAGGGAATGAAGTGAGATGTTACTACCTGACTTCTTCAGTACAAAAGATTATTAAATATTGGATTTGTGAATAAAGACACATATCGCAGTTACAGTTTAACTATTAGGATTGATTTATTTTTATTTTTTTTCTTTTTCTTTTTCTTTTTCTTTTTCTTTTTCTTTTTCTTTTTCTTTTTCTTTTTCTTTTTCTTTTTCTTTTTCTTTTTCTTTTTCTTTTTCTTTTTCTTTCTTTCTTTCTTTCTTTCTTTCTTTCTTTCTTTCTTTCTTTCTTTCTTTCTTTCTTTCTTTCTTTCTTTCTTTCTTTTCTTCTTTTTTTTTTTTTTAACAAATAACAACAGTGATGGCAAAGAAAAAAGATTCTGCAGTGAAGTGTCATGTAAAATATTTTTTATCAGTTACTTGAGTTGTTAAAAAGAGACCCACATCCAACAAAAATACATACAATTATATTTAGAGTAAAAGAGCTATGATTGAGCAGTAGCAGCTAGAAACTACAGTTTTTCAGGTTATTGAGGTGTTTATTATACATTCAGCACAACAGGAATACTGAGTAAGTAGTTGTTGCAAGAGGCAAAAAGTAATGGTTAATATTAACAGTTCAAAGCTTAACAGTTTTTGTAAGAGAAACAGCTAAATGGAGCTGTGACACTGCAGTTGCTTGCTGTAATCAAGGACTTTCAATAGACAAATCCTTATTTAATTTCTCACAACTGTACAGAAATGAATAATCAGACTGAAAATACGATCCCTGCTGCTTGGGTTTTCTGCTTGGCTTCTCAGTGCTTCATTTTTTTTCCTGTACAGCACAGGAATATTATGCTGTGTTGCATAGCTCTGCATCTTTGTATTTCTCATATTAATAAAACAGGAAGAACTGGAGGCAAAGACAATCTCTTGCTAGAAATGTTTAGTTTTCCATCTGTACCAGTTACAATTTTATCCTCTCTAAGTGTGTTTGTGTTTTTCTTAATCCGGTCTTAAGAGCCTGAAGTAATGGGACTTCCTACATATACCTTCAAAGAGAGAAAAATACAATGCACCCCACTGCTGAGTATTTTTCACGACATTCTGGTTATGTTTAGCTTTTTATGTGAATTCTATAAAAGTGATGTACAATCTTTTATTTGTAAGAGTCTCTCATTCTGCTGGAAAAAAAATATATGCTATCAATATTTCCTGCTAGTTATGCTAGCTTCCCATAATTATTCTTACTGGCACATGTATTTCCAATGGTTTTAAAACAATTTTATATTGAGAATACATGTCTGCAAAATGCAATTTTGGTCAAGATATCTGAGGAGAATATTTATGCCATATTCTGGCTGGAGATGAATTTAAGATTTGGTTCAGGAAGAATTACAGGCGCAAATGTCTTGTGTGATTTTGCAGGTTTGTGTATCCCTGTGGTAGTATTGGGTCTGTTTTTCTGTGCCCTTCAGGTTTTTACATTTTTCTTACAGTAAATTCCTGGGCATTTTGGGATATAATGCAAATAGGTATAGTAAAAGAGGAAAGCAAGATACAAATTCACTAAAATTTGGTTTATGTTGCTCAGAATTCATATTGTTTCAATATCTATAGCTCTGTATGCACTGTGTTTCTTATTTATTTGCAAATTTGCTTATTCCCCTGCTCAATTCTGGCTATACTACATGGTTTAAATCTCTCAGGGTACTGCACTGCAGCCACAGATGTACTGCAAGAAATGCCTTATGCAGACTCTGAAAGATGTATTGGAATTGCCTTGTGGTTACAAGATTTGAAACACATAATACTAGATCTTCCTGTGATTACATATAAACCATCTTCTGTAAAGATGTGAATCCATGAGGCTGGAAAGGGAATATTGCATGTTCACTGATTCCAGTGGGATTTACATTTTCAAAACCCTAATATGTCCCAGATGTTAGGAGGTGAGACTTTGCCCAGGGCTGGTGAGCAGGCATGCTGACAGCCATGTTACCTCATAACATCCCATCATACAGGACACACAAAGGGTAAGGGGAAAGGAAATGAAAGGTTATTCTGGAATTAAGGGCTCACAGTACTAACTAAATGCTTAATGTTCAGTAAATACCTCCTGCAGACAGTTGCAAACTGTTGTTTTATGCTTCCCTCAACACAAACAAGGCTTTTCAGAAATTGAGAACCTGTTTTTCTCACTATAGTTTTAAATTTGTGGCTTCTAATTCTGATCTCAGTGGTTGACATTATCTCTTCTTTCTGTTTGTTATTTTTTATTTTTTCAAATTAAGACATCCATTACTGCTGCATCTGAGTAAACAAGCAACCATTTCCCAGCAGAAGGCACAGATAGGTCTGTGTTCCCCTGGGCAGGGAGGAAGGAAATATCAAAACCAGAGCAATCTTACTGCCTCTGCAAACACCTGGACCCAACTCCTTTGTTCATGCATTTACTTCACTGCATCCTGGATTTTTGGACTTTGATTTATGTGAAAGGTTATGAAAGAGCAAGTTGTCCAAACTGCCCAAACCACTCTTCCTTGGTTAGCTCCACTCAGCACTGCAGGAGATGGGTGAGTTTGGAATAGGGTGAAGGGAATTTTGCCCGTTTGGGCTGGGTTTGACTGTTGAGCATTAAGGTTTCATGGTAGGGCTTATGTGAGAGATGTTTTGGAGTAGCCCAGGCAAAAGAAAAACAGGAGGCCAAGTGGAATATAATCAGATCTGTATTTGTAAATTTACCCTTTTCTTTTCTCTTTGCTGGCTTATCCTTCCTCTGTGCACTGAGAGAAGGGTTTAAGACTCCAGAGGCAGCTCTTGAAGAAACCCTTCTGAGTAAAAGCAAACGATCATAACCCCTTCAGGATCCTCTCCAGCATTAAAACAAACAAACAAACAAACAAAAACCACCAAAACAGCAACAACAACAACAAAAAAGATAAAGTCATTTACTTTGGTCCTTGTCAGGTTCCACAGTCAAATAAGCAGCTTCTGACAGCCTTTGGAATCAAAGCCCAGGACCTAAGTTATTAGTAAGGGCACCAAACTTGTCCCACTGCCCCAGGGAGATTTTCAGTCACTGAAACCGATGCCCTTCAGATGCCATGTCAAGGTTTGAAGACTGACTGATTGGTGTCTAAAAATTAAGGGCAGATGCTGCTAGACACTATTTGCTATCTATCATCTCTTCAATAATCTTGCCCAGAAATGGGAGGTTTAGCAATCAGACAATAGTTGGCAAGAAAATTAATGTCAAGAGAGGATTTATCGAGTAAGGACCAAATAAACACATGCTTGAATGCTTCTGGCAGTCTGCCTTTCCTGACAAAAAAATATCAGTAGTAGGTATTTTCCCCTAATTTTCACCATGGAAAACATCTCATTTATAGAGTGCTTATGTAATTTCCCTTGGAGTACTTAGAACCACCAATTGAAACAAAGTAAAACTGATTTAATTGAACAACCTGGTATGTTTATTCATTCCTAGTAGTTTTATAGTAGTATTTTGTAGATTTGTAGTAACAAATCTACATCTAGAATCCAAATATGACTACAGCTTTATGCAGCAAGAAATAGTACAAACTAAAGCAGTTGGAGATAATTTTGGCTAATCAGATTGAATAACATCCATACAAGTTTACTGAGTTTTTAAGACTGCTGTATGTTTACAGTGGTAAAGTGCTCAAGTCCAGTCCAGAGTGGATTTTCTTGGAAGAACACGCTATATGAATACTTTAGATATCCCTGACCTACAAACTTGCCAGTCATTATGATCAATAAAATATGCAAAGGTGAAAAAGAGATTCTTCTTCCAGTTCATCATCAAAACTGTGACATCTTAGTTACATGTAACAATTGAGTAAAGTATTTCTTATTATGTGTTTTGAAGACATTTATTTAAACTGAATGCAAACTACCAAATATAGCCCTAGATCATCAGGAGAGGAAATTTCAAAGTATTAAATTCTAATTTCAAGTATCCTAAGTCCTACAGGTATACCAAGTTTTTTAAGTCGACAGTCTTGAGGTATCCTGCTGTTAAGATCAGAATCAGTACTTTGCTTTCTTTCAACATTAGCAGTTCTTTCCATTTCCACTCTACATGTACATGGCATACCATTTTTGTCTCTCTGACCTAAAAGAAACTGCATTTCTGATTATGCCAATAAAGCATGTCTTCTCCAAGTAAAAAAAAATTTTTGTCAGAATATTTATATTGGAGTTCAAAGACAAAGGCACCACCACTCTCCTTTTTATTCTGAATGCTGAAATATTGCTACCAATTCTCACTTTCAAAAGGATATGTATAACTTGACCTACTACTTAAGATGTCCAATTATTAGTCCTTAAAATAGTTTTTGCAGTAACCCACCTGGTATTCACCAAGAAAAAATGTCTCTTTTTGATTTTAGATAGACTTACCTTTTCTCAATGAGCACCAAAAGAAAAGCTAACACATGCTAAGTATAATATTGGGAGATTTCATCAATACAGGAATAAACCAGCCTCTTGGAGGAAAAAGAAAGTATGCCTTTTGCTTAAATCTACTTATATTTTCTCCTAAAATACCTATTCAGTATTCAAGGATGTAATCACTGCTTTACAGAATGCATTTGGAACAAAAATATTAAATATATTTTTTATGTAATAGATGACTTTATTTAAAACCTTCTGGGTCCCTTCATGAACATTGTTTCTTCAACAGCGTAGAGCTTGAATCTCTTTTTCTTGTGATGCAATTGTGTAAATTTGTAGGTTTCATGGCTATTCGTTTTTTTATTCATGCCAGTTTAAAGGCTTCATCCAAAGTCTACTGTATCATGGAAATAATTTTGATTAACTTCCACAGGCTTTAGATAAAGGCATAAATGAAAGAAGAGCTCTCTGAGTCATTGTGCTTCATTATTTCTCTTAGAATTGCAGCCTTGATCATGCTGCTTCTGACACAGGGCATAAAAAGAAGGACACATACTCCAAACACTTATTCATATGAAAACAATTAACAGTAAGAGTATTTAAAAAATGATATCAGATCACAGATATTCCAGATGCGTGTATTCATTCATTCATTAAATTAGTTTCATTAAATTCATGTAGGTGTGGATGAGGATTTTACTTGGTTTTGTTCTATGACTACTGAAACACTGGAGAGTCTTAGCTGACATTTCAAGCAAAATACTGGAGATAGAATCATCTTAGTGTTTCATCTTACAAAAATGCATTTGGATTTTAGAGGAGATATTTACTTTTCACAACACACACAGGGAATTAGAATCATTTTCTCCTTATAAAAAGTGAAAGCTGAAGACATGCAAGTTTTCAATTTATCTCATGCAATGTATATTGCAGTACTATGTAAGTTATGCTTTTCTGGGAGGAAAGTAAGAAAGGACTGGTGTCTTTTAATGTAAGAAACTAAGAATCATAGAATCTTTCAAACATGACCTACAAGAGGAGCTGAATCTACAAATTGATATTAAAAAGTGGATTTCTAGTGATGATCAAAGATAATGGCGAAGAAGGAATTTTGTAAAATCTCCCAAGTATCCAGATTCCAGAGGTTGCATGTTAAACAAACTTAAATTAAATGGGCTGGGGAAAAGTTAAATTGTTGTTACTGTTGTTTTTCCTGTGGACCATTTTGCTGTACATATATAGATAATAATGCTCTGGTTTTCTGATTCTGCCATTGTAATACGTTATAATATCTAATTTTACAGTTTAAGTGATTAAAAAAGTTGTGTCCCTGTGTTTTAGCATGTATGAATGATATCTACTTTTGACAGCACACACAAGCACCAGGCAGAATTCAGATGAGGAACAGGCTCCTGCCTCTGAAGGCTCTTCCGTCAGCCAGCTCTGTGATGCACCTGCTCTGACCCTGCAGTCAATATAGACTAGAGCTTTACTATGTTGTCTTCCAAGAGAATGCATTCTTGTTTAATAACATACTTACTGATATAGATCTAGGCAATGAAAACATAGTACAATTCCTTATTTCATTCAACAGCAGAAGAGTACTCTGGTTTGAACTGGACCAGTTCTGGAGCTGTTATGCATTCCTGGAACCAGCAATATGTTTGGACTGCTAGGCAGATATCCGAAGAAAACTAAACAAACTAGAGCATTTGACCAAAGATGAGCTTATATGTATGTTCTCTGAAGCTACTAAATGGAAACACAAGTATCTTCTGCAGTATTATGTAAAGACCAGTCTCTGTTATGGCACGTTTATGTTGCTGTGCAAATGTCTTGTAAGTTTTGTTAGCCTGTTGGAAGAAATCTCATTTAACTGGCATTTTTACATCTACATTAATTCTTTTAAAACACTGAAGTGAGTGTTCTACAGCTATGTAAAGAAACGCATTATCAAAGCATTAAGATATGATTAAACTGACATTTTCTTAAGAAAACGAAAGGAGCAGGAAAAAGCCATTCTAAAAGGACTGAGTGCTACATACTCCAGATATTATCTTCAGTGCTTACTCAGGGATCTTTAAAGAAGCTTATTACCAAGTACCCTAAGAAGACAAGTGTGGATGTGTACAGATCAGAGGAATGCAAGTTAATGCACCTGCCAGATTTTACTATCGTACAAAGCATGTCAATCAGCACTCAGACCTTGCATTTAAAAATGTGTTCCCTTAGATTTTTTTCACTGCTGTATCTCATATAACTAGAATTTCCTAGCCCATCCAGCGTTGCAAATGTCATAAATTATGCTACTGAATATACATCACTGAAATTAAAGTGAATATTCCTTCATTAGCATCAGTAATGGCTTATACAAACAGTAGTAGATATGATTGCTGTGGGTACATGCATTTAAGAAGTGTTTATCCTATTCTCAATAGGACGGAGAAACAATGCTTGTAAAGTGAAAAATAAATAAATCAGTTTTCTTTAAGCACGGGAAATTAATATACATAATGAGGTGAACAGATTGAGCCATTTATAACACATGAAAGTAAAGCTGCATGAAGCACTATTACTCAATTGCTACTGCAAATTCATGTCCCACAGGAATGTTTGTGACGCACTGGTTTCAGCCTTGTTTTTATTAGGAAAAATGCTATCAGAAAGCCCTCCTGAGAGGTGAGAAGTCCACCAGATGGAAGTGCCTGCAGCAGAGGAGGGCATGGTGCAGATTATTGTCCCAGGATGGCTGCATGCTGCTGGGATTCTGCATCCATGGAGAATACACACACAGGAGAACACTGTAGAGGTGGCATCAGTGTTTAAAGAAAATATATCCAAACAGGGATGTGTAAAAAGGACTACCGGTAGGGTTTAAGGAAAAAAAAACTTGTCTTGTTCTGTCTACAACATTGAGGAGATATATGACTAAAGTCTGTGAATGGGGTCAGAGGGAGAAATCATACAGAACAAGCAGTCTTAGATAGGCAGGTGGAGGGAAACCCCTGTGGCTGCAGGCAGCTGGAGTCTGCTGCCCAGCAGGACCTAAACCCAGGAACCCAAACCCTGGACATTCTGTGGCACCTTTGTGTGACCACTCACGTAAAGTGAGGTGTTCTGACTGGGTGGAGGACTTCAGCAACTTGCAAAACTGTCTATGTTCAGTTTTAATTGCTTTCAGGTTTTAGCCCACATATTTCTTCGAGTGAGAACTCACTATTTACTGAGATAGTAGGTTCAGGTCTTAGATGGAAGTTATAAAGAAACTGAAATAAACATGAAGTGACTGAAGATATTCAAGTGACACTGTTGTACTGAAAATATAGTTGTATAAATAAATGGGCTTTATCAGTTTGCTTGTACCTCCAGCAATGTTGACATTTGCATTCTGCTCTCCTACCTTTGTCAAACTTTAGTTCTATTAAAATAATGAATTCTCATACTGATATTTGCCTCTTAGCATGAGGCATATAGAACAAGCCAACACATTTCCAGGGATGAGTTTTGGAAGTCTATTAAGATGCATAGATTCAAAAAGGAGAAATCTGTACAGATGTCATGGGTTAGAGATTTCTCTTTTTATCAGTTCTCATAAAACATGTCCACATGTGCTATGTTTTCCAACAGGAAAAAGAAGCACAAATCCTATTGGGATCACCAGCAGTGTATGATGTCCAAAGGCAGATATTTTATTTAAATGATCTTATACTGCTCAGTAGGGAATGCCATTTTCATTGTGTTTACAAACATGTTAGCATTCATTAAAATGTTTTTGTATTGCCCGTAAGATATGTATTTTAAAAAGCATATTTGTCAAGAGCTTCACAGCCTCAGAATTTTTTAAGACTCATTTGACATATGCTGTTTTGCACTGAAGCTTCCATTGTAGAGAGCTGTTAACACACTGGAGAACAACTGGACTATAATGTGCTACAAAACAGTTATTGCTTTGTAACTTTCTGGGTAACTTTTGAAGTCAGGGTGATGCCAGGATGTGACATGCTAAAATGGGGTTGCCAATCAGCCCCAAGTATTGCTTGTATTTGTCGTTGGCATCTCATCAACATCATTACTTCCTTTTTATTCTGCTTAAATGACTTCAGTTTCAAACACTGAAGCCCAACACTTGAGAAAAAAACACCTGCCCTTAATCTGACAGAGGATTGCCATTCTTGGTATTTTAGATGAAATTACTCTAAGTAATGATCCACCCCTGCATAATCAATCACTTCAGCAGAATGACATTTTCAGACAAATTCAGCCAGAAAAGAAGAAACTTCCATGCAATATATAGAAACTAGGGCCAAACTTACTCTGATATATAAGTCCTTAGAGCGGATGTCTAAAATTAGATCTTGTTAAAGAACAGATTTTGTGCAAAATAAAAATGTTATTTTCGCTTAGCTACAAAATGCAGTATTTAATTTTTAATTGTGAAAGAAGAAAAAAAAAATCAGAGATTATCATTTTCTAAAATTTCTTTTAGGACCACCTTAATCCTTTCAGTCAATAAATTTAAATTTCAATGCCTGTTTAGGTACTTTTAAAAGTATATTCATATTTCATTACATTCCTAAAATCCAGAACATTCATAATGAAAAATAAAAATTAAAAAAATTTAAACAATTTAAAGCATTTTCGGACAACTTTTTCATTAGATGTTTTTAGTCAAATTAGCATTTCACATAGGAAATTTTTTTTCATATTGCCTATGACCAATTCTATCTTAAGTTAAAAAAATCTTGGCTTCAAAAATTTATTCCGTTTTAATATATTCTCAAGACACTGGAGCTCCTACAGTTTTCTGAGGACTCAATAACCCAGTTTGTCAACATTAAGCTAT
This sequence comes from Coturnix japonica, assembly GCF_054131305.1. NCBI lineage: Eukaryota > Metazoa > Chordata > Aves > Galliformes > Phasianidae > Coturnix > Coturnix japonica. The sequence continues at coordinate 17,442,180 of NC_140664.1, read as the reverse complement.
GTCCATATTTCAAGCAGTAAATAGTGAGTTCTTCGACACTGCCATAGTAGTATCACAGGAGATTTCTCTGCAGTAGAGAAATTTAAGGTTAATTTATGATTTCTTTTCAGTCCTACCCCAAAGGTGCTTATTGAGGCAAGGAGGGAATGATGACAAGGAGGGAGCACGGATGTCATGTTCTTGTCAGAACCATTTAAGTTGAAGATCTTCAAGATCACCTGGTCCCACCATTATTTTCTAATCCATGCTTCATACCCTGATACATCTTCATATGCAACTGGACAAACCAGAAGATCTCTAAGCCCTGCTCTAGCAGAGGAACAGAGGCAGGAGGTTGCTTTCATAACAATACTGAAATATTTTTTAAAGAGCTGGAAAGGTTGCTTGATATAAACTCTTCAGGTGCTTGGGATCATCCTTAGAGCAGTTATTTATTTTAGTTGGCAACTGTCATCTTTCAGTCCTCTGGCAGAAATGACTATCACCAGAACTGTCTAATTACAGGGAATTTCCATTGATTATCTTCATGGTGTGGCATAAAAAAATATTTCTTACCATCTCCTCTGTCTTTGTCTCAAACTAGATGTCTGGCAGTATGTTTAAATGAAAGAAAAATAATTACAGAATTTGATTAATTCTTTACTACAGTCCTGCTTACTTATAAAGTAAACTTATTTCCACATACTTGCTTCAGGTGAGAGGTCAGATGATATTACTAAAATGATTTTTTCTAGCATTGCAGCTCAGGAATGCATGAAGTAATCAAGAAATTAAAATACCTTCTTAGATGTAGAAGGTTGCTGAAAAGATTCCAATACTTAATTTACAATGAAAATGATTTTTTAAATTATTTTTTTTTTTTCCCAGTCAGTAATTATTGCTCTATAGTATTTCTATTACAACATGCAATGCTTTGAATCTAATCAATCTTTTTGGTACATACATTTAAAAAGATGTGTTCTTTCAGCAGTGGTAAGTATGATTTCTCAACTTGGTACCTGGCATAGTGAATATTATCTGGGTACTAATTGCTATGTGGGCATTGAGTATCATAACTGATTATTCTTCTGAGTACCTTAAATTTCTATCTCATTTTCATATTTTGGTTGTATAAAACAGATACTCAAACACATTTTCAGCCTGGAGAAAAGAAGGCTCCAGGGGAACCTTATTGCATCCATACAGTACCTGAAGGGAGCCTAAGGAAAGTGGAGGACAGACATTTTAGAAGGGCAGGTAGTGACAGGACAGAGGCTGTGAATGCCCGTTCCCTGGAAGCAGTCATGGCCAGGCTGTATGGAGCTTTGAGTAACCTGGTCTGGTGGGGAGATGTCCCTGCCTACAGGAGGGGGGCTGGAACTAGTTGATCTTTAAGGTCTCTTGCAACCCAAACCATTCTATAATTTTTTGCTTCTATAATAATTTGTTTAGATATAGCTGCAAATAAAATGCTTACTAATATTATTTTATTTGGCCTTCATATCATTTACTCATGAAGTAGAATGCAAACATTACTTTCTGGATGAGCAGAAGTTATTTTGATCTTCCTCATATCAACATCATTTTTTTTTTTTTCCCAGAATTTTTTTCCTCGTTGAATTATCTCATAAAGACCCAAAGAAGTCTGTGTATTTAAAACAAAACAAATCTAAACCAAAGTAACAATCTCACAGCAATTCCATTCTTACTCTAGAAAAAGTCTATCCATTGTGGTCAACATTATTTTAATGTAGGACTTGAATAATATCATGTTGTGGATGATCAGAAGGTTAAAGATGATTATGTATTATTTTAAGTGTCTGTAGAAAGTAAAAATGTATGTGCTTTAACATGTTGTATAACATTTTACAAGTCCTAACTAATCTTTGAAACAATGATTCATGTACACAGTAACTATTTACATCCATTTACTTAGCAGAGAATTAAAAAAGAGATTAGGACCAAGGTTCAGGATGAAGTTGCCTAAAGCTAAGTACTTGAATTTGTTTTTAGGACTCTAAATAAAAATGACCTAGTTTTTAGAGCTGCTGAGCACAAATACCTCCAAATAAATCTGGTGACAACTATAGCTTTTACACAATGAGGAATCCAGCCACCCTTTGAAGTGCATAGCATAGGTTAAAGTATCTAGCTGATGCGCTTAAATTGAAAATGTTGGCCTAAGGAGCTTGCCACAAAACAGGCTAAGCAGTTAATCAAAGAGAGGAGTCCTGCCAGAGTGAAGGACAGATCCTACACCCATACAGCAGGCAGAAAAATCCATGGGATAGTTCAGGAGCAAAATCAACAATTAACGGGATTGTGCTCACTCCCACAGTATCCACTGGATCTTAACAGACATCTACACAGCTCTGTAAAATAACTTACACTGAGCCCACCTGGCAGCTGGGAACTTCTACTGCGATCTAAAGGGATGAACTTCAACAGTATGTACAGTGTTCTTGCATTCCAAAATGTTATCTTTTTCAAAATATAGTTCTTTGCTGTATGGGCACACCTCCTGGTTTAGACGTAACACAGGTATCACTAGCATGAACTCTGTAGTGCTGTGGGAGTATATTCTTGGGTTTACTTGTTTCCTTAGTTGAACATATCTAAAGATATTCCCTTTTTCCTCTTGATTTTTTTCTATCATCTCACCTCAATCTGTTTCAGAGATGCGAGCTTTTTTTCAACATGCCAGTCATGATTCCAACTGGAGTTTGATGAAATTTATCACACATATGTATAAATATCCATAGACAATGCTCCCCTTATTCAACAGACTCTTTGCTTTCACCATATTCAGTTGTCATTATGTTGAGGCAGAATCTACACAAAACATCAGCATTTTGTACATCTGATGTTCGTTAGAGCTATAATTTACCTTTCTTTACTCCTGTCAGTGGCTACTCTGAAACTACAAGCATGTATGAGGTGATGTTTCTCCCACTTCATGAAATTTGTCATAAAGCCTCCAAGCATGTGGAGGTTAGAGTTTCACTTCCTAAATTGATCTTGTTTTACACTGCTGAATGATCTTGCTTTGCTGTGTCACTGCAGAAATATGTACATTAATAGGAACAAAATCAGGCACAAGGATGGATTTGAACAGAAGGCATACTATTTCAACTCAGTAATGATAGGGATGTTCCCACACACATCAGACAGTAAATTGGTTCCAGTGAGAAGCTTGAAGGTTTTTTTATTACATAACTGATAGGTAGAAATTGGCTTTTTTCATCCTGACCCAGTGAAACAGCGTATTTCCAAACCCTTACCTCCTCTACTCTGATGAAACACAGGCAAATGAAGAGAGACTTCAGTAAGCCAAAGGTTACCAGCTCCATGTCTCAGTTACTTCTGCTGACTGGACTCTTATGTTCATCTGTAGAGGACTCAAATTGCAGTAGAAACATGTTCAGTATTTCCATGTCTCCTCCTAACATTATTTTCCTATCTATTTAATTCTTACAGGTCTTTACCTTTAGATCCTTGCCAAATGGACTCATAACAGGCAAACAATCTTCCTAGACTCTGTACTGAATTGTCAAAATCACCATATCCTGGAAGCTCAGCTCTGCAAATGTGAGTCAGGTTGGGAATGGAAGAAAGCCTCTGGATGCTGAAGTAGAAATGGAGGACATCAAGAGAATTAGTCTGCTTTTTGAGGAAGGACTTAGCCAAGTTATAAGTAAAGCCCCAAATCTCGAAAGTCTGAATGACACAGACTAAACACTACTTTTGACTATACACTAATGTAGTCCTGCAGTTCAAAATCATAAAGTAGTAGTGGAGATAAGGGTCCTCGGTCCTTTACATAGCATTTCCACGTGATCCCAGGAAGGGTATTTGGCTTTTATTTTGTTTTTTGTTGGAGTAAGGTGATGCTGCTGCCTTTTCACCTCACACGTGTGATTCCTCATGTTACAGGGTCTGCAACAATCAGCCTTTGGACACAGAATGTTCAAAAGTTCTCCAGGATGTTCTTGGGGCTCAGTATTTTAACATCTCTTCCCTCCAACACCCATGCAGATGGGGTTCTGGTTCATTGCTATCATTCTCAGGGTGCAAGAGAGGCTTCCCGTGCTTTTTCAGGCTGTAATTCAGTATGTAATAATGGGAGCCATTAGCACTTCTCTCCTACTTTACAGTCTACAGAACACAATATAAATATTAACTAATTAACTCACTCCGATCAGGACAATGATCGTCACATGTTTGCCCAGGAACACACAATAGGTCTGGGATATTCACACGGACCTTAGGGAGCTCCCTGCCCAAATCACGCTGCATGTCAAGGGGAGGTGGACGCCAACTCCCTGAGGTACCCTTGAAAAACCGAGCTCTAACAGATCATGTCTGCAGTCATTTAGCATACAATTAAGCATTTGAACAAAGCACATAGCACCAGAACTGCTCAAAATGTAATCCTGGCCCTTGGAACACGTGTGGCTGTTTGACATTATACAGAATCACTGTCATCACGGCACTTTGAAGTCACCAGCGTTAATGCAAACATGCACAGGTACAAATAATTCAGCAGCAGAACACTGATTTTACCCAACTTTCTTAACGCTGTGTATGATTCCGAAGATTTTGGGATCATATCTTACTCTATTTATTCTCCACACAAAAGGTGCTTTACAAAATCTGCTAAATAGCTGTGCCTGCTTAGTGGGCCTGAACAGGCCCTGCACATGTCTGTAGCTCTGGCTCTCGGCTCCTCTGTTTTCTTTCACCAGCAGCTGTTCTCTGAATGGGTGTCAGAGACTGATCTCTTTGCTTTGCTTAGGCTGCAGGATTGTTTCTCTTCTGGTCTGCAAAGATCTGTCAATATTAGCGTAAACGTAAGTTCTTTTTCTCTCATGAATAGAAAAGATAATAATTCTCCCTCCTGATGGTGGCTTAGAGCACTTCAGATTATCCCTTGTTATTTCTTTGCAAGAAGAAATGTATATTCTCTTTTCATAAGAATTATAGCAGTTAACAATCCTCAGGCCCAAACTTTGTCCCATGAAGAACTAACATCAATGGGAGTTAGCAATATCTGCTCAGGGTAGAATTAGGATTCTCAAAGAAATCTTTAGGTTCAAATAAGACAATCTTCCCTGGTGTAACTGCAGCAGCTCTCATGTCCAACATAGTACTTCTAAAGGATATCTTGGTCAAACACAGCTTTGAAAGTAAAACATTTCTTTTCTCACTCTAGGCCATGTGCTTTTTCTATCTATAGGTCCCTGCTCTACAGAGCACAAACCTGGATGTCAGGAGCTGTGGAGGATGTATCAGGCTTTTTATTTATATGTCCCTGTTCTGGTTGTGTTTTTCAGATTATTTCTCAGCCTTCCAGGGGTAGATTCAAATTTAGCACTTTAGAAAAAAACTCAATTCAATTATTAATGAATTGTGTTGAGTACAGGCTTTGTAGGGTTACTAGTTATTTTCATAACTACTTTGCGTATTCATTGGTATTCCCTGGCAAACTTTACATGTCTAATTTACATTCCTAAGTTGGGAAACTTGTATTCCTCTGCTTCTAATATAGCTAATGAAGAGATTATCATCCCCTCTTGAGGAAAGTTTCTGTTGCAGAAGCTAACTTCAAGCCTTAAATGTCTGATGAAGAAGCCTTTGTTATAAACAAAGACAGAGCAGCCTTCCAGATCCAGCACCTAAAGACACACTTTGCTCTACGTATGCAGAGTGAGAAAACCCCTACATGTACCATATCATTTGGGTTTGTGTCTGACCAGATGGTACTGATGGGCTAGAAATGGTGTGCTGAAGTAGGGTCAGCACAGTATCAGGCACCAAATCACAGCCTGGCAACCTGCAGTCCAAGCTAGGCCCGCACCAGTGATCACTGATTTTGTTTGACTTAAAAAGGAAAAGGCATTTAATCTGTGGGAGAGTTAAAATTAGTATATGATTTGTGTCTGAAGAAACTCAGTATTAATTTTTAGTGTAAGTAGGTTGCACTGCCAGGGATAAAAACAAAACAACAACAACAAAAAAAAAAAACACATAACAAAAACATAAACCCATAAAATAAACAGCAAAAAGACTTGGCTGAAATGTCAAAAGAGCATTATTGCGAGCAATTAGTAGCTCTGTCCTTGATCCCTTTGCATATCTCCTAGTTGATAGCACCAGTTGTCCAGTGTGGGAGTAAGAAGCTGTTCACTGGACTGCAGGAGCAGCGCTAGGAGCAATGACAAGAAAATAGGCAGAAGGGATGACTTTTAATAAAGAAAGCAGAAGATTTTGCCTGCCACTGGTATTTTCTCCTTGATCTATCATTCTCATTATAGAGCTATGGTGATGGTGACAATTTCTTCTCTCTCTCTCTTTTTTTTTTTTTTTTTTTTTTTAAAATTGAAATATAGGATTATTCTCATTTTAGCAAGTGAATATTCCTAATACTGTGCTTCTGCTGTCATCCAAGTGTGCTACAGCAGGCTGTAGCCTGCCTCTTTGAAACAGAATAAACATTAAAAGATACGGTAAATCTTTACCAGATATGCCATAAAAGTGAAGGTACCTTCCAATATTCTAAATGTCCTCTACAGTATCTGGTTACAGAGAATGTATGGGGACACCATGTGCTTAGGCCATCCTAAGAACTGAAAGCCAAGCAGCAATGCACTCTCCCTTCCCTCAGAGAAATCTGTAGCAAAACCCAGATATGCACCTGTACAGCACTGTTACAATGAATAGTTCCCAAAATGTAAGTGCATATAATTACAGAGTATATATGTCTTAGAGGATCGCATTCAGATACATGTGCCTTCCACAATGAGAAATGGATTTGCAATTTTCATTTTTGCTAACTATAAATATTCGTATACCACTTAATTTAAAGATTATATTGACAGATATCATTTTCGATTAATATGCTGCATTTTACACTGTTTACATTCCATTTCAATATGCTTGCCTTCTATAAAATGCATTTCAAGACTCCCTAAAAAAGAGAAAATAGGCACACTTTAAGCAGTTTACAAGAGACAGATCATTATCTCCTACAAAGGAAAGGAAACAGGAAAGCTGTAAATAATAAGTTCTGAATAGGAATGACATAAACAGCCTAATCAATGTCTTCCAGAACTGGCAAGTGACACCTCTTTGTTTTTTGCAAATAAAAACCTTCTTAACATCACAATATAAACCATTATCTCTGCAGGCAAGGTATATTTAGAAATGTACAAAATGTACATTTCCTGCCAGCCACTAGATCAGTAGGTGGAGATCTAAAGTCATGCAAATATTACAGTAAATGCAGGCAACCAATTTCTAATTATTCCATATCAGCAGATTTGTGAGGAATATAATTTATTAAAAAAAGAACAGTTTATGATCAGCAGACCTTAGTTATGACTGTTTAGGAATTCAGTGCATTTTGATCTAATCACAAAATCAAAATATTCATGAAACACAATGATATCTCCCCAAAGCAGCCGGGCAGCCATTAATTTTGAAATTCGGGTAATTTATTAACACTTATCTGTAGCTGTAAAAGCTTACCTCTGTGTTTGTAATACGGGTAAAAGTGAAAGCAGTTTTAAAACTGATTCCTAATGATTTATAATGGTTTGCTGTAATTTGAGCCAGAAATTCAATTAAAATGTATGTCTAGTTTTGTTTCAAGATCTTTAGTTAAAAATTCTATTAAAATTCTATTTCCTTCTTGCATTAAATGTATCTGTTATCTGCATATATGAGAAATATAAGAAAATTCTATCATTTATTCCCCAGACTCCACAAATGCCTTTAAAAGCATTCATTTTTATTTCATAATTCTGCCAAGGTACTATTTGGAACTTATATACAGTAGAAGAGGAATAAGTGTGCCTGTGTTTTCTTTAGAGGAAAACCAGCTTTTCTGCTGAGTGCTAAAGCAAATATTAAGTGACATTTATCAGTTCATCAAAGAAAGGAAAAACAAATAACACTGCATGATAATATGTTTTAAAAGCTTAATTACAATACCAAGGGCATATCTTTTTTTTGTATGTTTCCCATTATAAACACTTCTTGTAAGGAATATGTAATTTCACTACTAAAATTTCCTCCTGAGATAACACTTTGCATTGTTGTTTGTAAATGATGAGAAGCAAAACTGGCCATTCTGTTGTTTATTTATGGGAGACAAAAAAAAGAAACAGATCATTGCTGATGTTGGTGGAGTCACTCCTGGATAAACCAGAAGTGAAACAGTGAGTATTACTCACTTTCCTTCTGTGATGGTCTTATCTCAGAATACTTCACTACTTGTAAAGGTAAAGAAGGACTGACTTTATAGATGAGCATGTCTGTTAATGTTGATGAGAGTGATGTGGCCAGTCCTATTTCTCTGTGTTGGGAACTGATCTTTTGTAATGCAGTTAATCAGCAGCTTCTAGATAAAAAGAAAAATATTAATGTGCCCAAAGAAATGTTTCCTTGTGAAAAATACGTCCTATTTTCAAATTCAGTTATTCAGCATTAGCCACACTCCACTTTCAGTAGTGGTGAGTCAGGACCACATAACAGCAAACTAGGGATGTAATTCAGCAGACTAAGTGCTACTAAAGTAAGACTGAGGGCTTTCTTCTCTTTGATCCAGTTCAGCAGATGCTAATGACCCTATGTAAATGACAGTTTCATGTCAGACTATGGTGATTCAGTGTCTTTTCAGCAAGTATATAGCTGAGAAGAAGGTGTAGATGTCCTGGTGTAGGATAATTACTGCAGTCAGTATCATCCACTGACTCATTTCATCAGATTCAAGACTCAGATATTTCTGACCAGACAATGAGGTATTTTTTCAGGCAAGGAGCTCTAAAAACTGTTTCATAAGTACAAGGAATTTTGCTCTTGAAGACTTAGAAGAGAAAGAGAGGCAACTAGCAGGGAGACATTGCTTGAAGCAGGCTTTCACTAGAAGACTAAAAGATTGGCTTTCCCTTCTATTGTTGGTCAAGCAGTAAAGGTGGGTATATTCATTCATAACATTCACCCAGAAGCAAAAGATTGAAGTGCCAACTGTCTGTTGAGAATATACATTGCAAGGCTTCTGTCTGGCTTTGTTCCCTAGGCTATCTGACGACTACATGGAACACATTATCTACATATTTCTAACCTTTCAAATTATTGCATTGACAATCAAGGGTTTCTGCCAACTGAGACAAGAGAACTCTCTGTAAGATGTGGCTGTTTCAGAAATGGCATTTTGGACACACTTGAGTATATCTGCCATTCTCTCCTGTGGAGGGCAGTGGTACTCTTATAGAGTAGTTCCAGACTTTAATAGTGTAATTAATGATCTTGAGATGAAACAGCGGCCAGCATGCTAGCAATATTATTGTACAGTAAGCTAGCTGAGAGATATTGCAAGAAACAAGAAATGATACAAAGGATCATAGAGAGGTTAGAAACGTGGGCAAGGAAAATAGAAACATGACTTTATTTTTCAAAGAAAATCCCACAATTTCTAGTTGTTTTGCACTTGCAATAACAGATCACAACAGACAGTGGACAACAACAGACTTAAGCAGTGTGTGAAACTTGGAGAAACTTACAAGACCAAGAGATATTCAGAGGTGAGAGAACAAAAGACTTCAGAGTGAAAGAACAGGAGTTAACAGTGATAGCAACTGCAACCTCACAGTTATAATGTAAGAGATCACAGAATAACAGAACTGTAGGGGCTGGGAGAGACCTCTAGAGATCATCCAGTCCAACTCCCTGCTACAGCAGTTCCCTACTACAGGTTGCACATAAAGCATCCACGCAGGTTTCAAGTATATCAGGAGAAAGAGAATCCAAACCTGTCTGAGCAGCTTGTAGTGCTCTGTCACCCTCAAAATAAAGAAGTTCTTTCTTATGTTCATATGGAACTTTCTATGTTCCAGTTTGCTCACATTATATACTTTGCTCTGTTACTGGCACCACCAAAAAGAGTCTGGTCCCATCCACTGGACACCTTCAGATAAGACCCAGGACCCTCATCATCTTTGTAGCCTCAGGATGGAATATAAGTGTCATGCAAATAGGCATATGGGACTTGGGCTTCAGAAAAACTCCAGAAGAATTAATTGATAAAATGCAGTCCAAAAGCGAATGAGCTGAATTCTAGCTGATAGAGAGTGAATGTCCTTCTTACTATTTGAATATGGTGAGTAAAGTCAGAATGCCAATAAGTAGTTAAGGGAGCTTGCTTAAAATATTCAAAATCAGATGAGGTAAAACATTTTTTTAAGTTCACATATAGAGGAAACATTTTTATTTTATTTTATTTTTTTCCCTCTTACCTTTATTACCCTCATCAGAATATTGTCTGCATCTCATTGATGAGGGCATTGCCCCTACCTATTCTGAGGTCATCATCAACTCCCAGCTTGTCTTTCCCCTTGGAACAGTCTTATCCTTGCTGTTCCCTGACTCCAAGTTCCACTGAAACTATCATATCTTCATCAGGCTTTGATTCAGCCAGATGCATTTTTTTTCCAGCTGATAGAAGGACTGGCATTTTTCACCTGAGTTAATATGATCTCTTTCTGCTCTTTGACAGGAAGTTATTTTTAAAAATAATAATAATAATAAAAAAAAAGTGAAAAATAAAGATTAGGAAATAATACACCGTGATATTAATTCCCAAAGAAATTCTGCTTGCAGAATAATTTCAGGTCAGGAAACACTTTCACAGGCACTAGATGATCATCTGAACACTTGCAAGCAATGAACAACAGAATTATGAATAAGAGAAAAGATGATCTATTCATTTAGGAAAATGAACATGTTTTTCATTGTTCCTCAATTCACAGAAAAAAAAAAAAAATAAAGAAAAGCTCACAACAAAGTGCTATTAACAAATGCTGGCAATTGCACTTTGGGCTCAATTAAACTCCTCTGATGCAGAAATATGCAACCCCCATCTTTCACTGTATGCAGTCCATAAGAAAAAGTTTAACTCCTTTATGTAAGGAGCAGCCTTCCAACAACAGAGGCTTATCTTTAACCAAAATGTATTTGCTAAGTGTAAGAACAAGATGTTTTAATAGCTTTTATTTATTGAAAATCTTGTGCAAGTGTAAGAAAGAGCAGAAAGACCAGAAAAGAGGAAACTCAGAGCCCATTTCTGCAATGTCTAAACCCAACCTGTTGGGATCTCACCTTCCTTTCATCAGCTCCTGACTGCTTATTCCTGGTGCCGCTTCAGCGTAGAAATCCTTGGCCTTGAAATAGCTTTATGTGCTAACTGAAGGAATTAAGCTACTCTGTTGAAAAACAATTGTTGTTTTGTCTTCAGTCATATCACTACTCCCGTTACTAAGTCACTGTTGGGAACTGGATAGAATTAGATGATGCTGGAGGGGCAGTATGTCAGCTCTGACTTGCACTGTCTTATGCTGTTGGCGGACAGCATCTGCTGAAACACAACCTGCTTGGTCTTTTCTGCAAAAGATGCTAGCAAAATGAGGCTTGGAGGTAGAAGAAAAACACTGCTTCCTGTAGTTTCTTACAATATTCATGAAAATTAGACCTCATGTATTCTTGATAAATAGATGGTGTGATAATAAAAGTAGCCAATGTCATAATCAATTTATTATTTTTTCCTGGGGAAAATTAATATGTTCCTGAACAGTGAAGATTAATAATTTAGCTCTTAGAATTGTGCTGGATCTTTTAAACATGTAAAAACTGAATCCTAATAAACTTCTGCTCCTTTTCTTCAAAGCAGTTTCCCAAAGTGATGGCAATAGCATCTCCCAGAGACCCAAAACATAGCATTATGTCCCACTGACATTGGTGGACAAAGAACAAATCCCATTGTGCTTACTGAGGCACATGTTCTGCTAGCATGTTAATGCTTAACTCTAGTGGTGTCTGAAGCCTCTTGGAAGACTCTGGAACTGTTCACATGACTCAAGTGTGCTATCAGCGTACTTGTCCAAGTGCATGAAGAATAAAGGACACTCAACTCTGAATTGTTTGATTTCTGTTCCTCTTCATCTGATTTCAAATGGACTTTTATCTACCTGTGAGGGAAGAAAATGGAAAGAGCTGAAGTTACCTTTTATGGTTTCATAAATGTTGTCTACATAGGAGAAGAGAGATCTAATGTATTTTGTAGGTAGGTTTTAGATCTTCCGCACTTAAGCTTAATGTTGTTGCCCTCTTCTCTGATTCTCCATAAATTTTATAAGCACACAGAACTATGTTACTCTCTGTTTACTGGCTGCAGTCTTTTACTCTATTATTATTATTATTATTAAATATCTCCTAAAATAGGGACATTGTCTTAAGCACCAGGGAACTACAATTTTTTTTTTTTTAATTTATTATTATTTTTTTTTTTGGTAGACCTCTATCTTGTGTGTGATATATTAGCAGCTCTTTTGCACTGGAGAACATTTTATATAGTATATAGTTTCATAATTACTTACGAATTTTCTGCTTTTATGATTTTATGTCATAGCCTTAACATCCTGTTTAATGTACTTTTGTGTGCAAATTAGTATAGCAAGAGTTAAGAAGTAAGACTTTCTGTACATGGTGGTGGATGTTCAGAGCAATTCAGCATGTCAAGCTGGGGTCAAATGGAGAGGGAATGTCATTACTAAATGGTAACATTTTCTGTGGGTTTTAGAGAAATTCAAATCCTTTTTTAATCTAAATTTATTTTATCTTTTTTTCAGGGTTAAGGGTTGGACTTCAAGTTCCTGTCAGACATTTGTATATTAAAATGACTTTACATTTAATTATTTTCTAAACCAACTTCCAAAATAGTTTTTCACAGAACTTCCATACCAGAATGCAGTCTATTTCAATAGGACCTTTTATCCCGACTCACATATATTTTGTATGATATACTTGCATACTTGCAAGATATAGATTCAGATTTCCTCTAATTATTTTTTTTTTAATCTCATGCCCAGGGAGGGTCTGCTGCCATTCTAGAAAAATCTGGGATGCAGTTCTGTATCTACGGTAATGTAGTAATGCTGAAGTGAGTATTCTCACTGATTTACTCTGGGTAGCTGAGTATGAAATTTAGGCCACAATTTATTCCATGCAAATTGGAAAAACAAATATTAAGAAGAGTTTTCATCTATGACGCTCCTGACAGTGCTCAGCTGCTTTATTTTTATTTTTTTTTCCAGCCCTGTGTTGAATGTGCAGTTAAAATTCCATTTTTCCCTTAATTTTACAATGATGTTGGAATAAGTTTGAGATGTTGTAATTTATTCAAAACCATAATGGTTTAGAAAATTACTTTCTATTTCTTCATCTATTAACACAGTGTCTTGTAATACGTTATCATAAAAAGCAGAAAAGAATGGACAAGGCATGACAGGTATGCTGTATGTTGGTCGCAGCTGTACTAACGTGTGACTGTGTGGCAGTAGATTATCTCATATATCTCTTCTTTTATTGTCCATTTCAGCTACTCAGGGGCAACTGTTAGTGCCAAAACTCTTCCTTCTACACTTTAGATATCTGATGTCTCTCCCTTACCCTTCTTATCTAATTTTTGTCCTCTTTGGCTGTTTGCACTTTGGAGATCCATAGCATATGATATGGCTAAAGTTTTTATGAGACTCACAGCAGATTGTGGAAGAGGGGATATGAGGAAAAAGTGTTGGTTTTTTTTTCAGTACAATATTTTATGTCATTACATGCCTTCCAGTTATGTTCCCAAATTCCACTGATCCTTCTATTCTATGATTCTATGATACTGTGATTTGTGTGTGTACCTGCACATTTCTGAAGCAAAGTGAGGTTGCACTGGTGATATAAACTACTTTGAAATGTGTCTGAAGCTTTTAGAAGACTTGTGCAGAGAACTCTCTGTCGCTGTTCATAATGATTGCTTTCTTTTATGCAGCTTGCAATATTTAAGGTGCATGGCAGCTTAGCCTTGTGAAAATAGTATTTGTCTGGTTAATTCACTGAGGGACCTATATCTTACTGAAAAAATAGCATCTACTCTATGCGTATGGGAGAAATTCTTTGCTTTGTTCCTGGCTGGAAAATGAAATGATGATTGTGTTATTTGCATGTTCAAAGAATGTACTTAGCAAATTATGCTTTATAGTTTTCTTTTTCACATTGCTAATAGCCTTCTAGGTAGAAAAACATAGCTTTTCTGGCAGTAAAATTCAGTGATCAAAAGTAAAGAGTTGTTTTCAAAATAGGTGTTCCACTGCAGAAATGATTCACCAAGAATCTACATTATTTTGGAAATACTGTGAAAGAACAAAACATCCTTCTGCTCTCCCATCTTGATAAGTGACATTTAAAAAGTGCAGATCAATGTTTACTAGAAAGATAAATTCCCTGATGAGGAACTGTTCGAAGCCCAGGTGTTTCTTATTGCATTTGGCTTGTATTTCTGTACTTCACAACAGTAGCCCAGATGTGCCGTGCAGAGTAATGCTTTTGTTGTCTGTAAGAGGTTGTCCATAAGGCTGCCTGATACATTCATTAAATAAGGTTTACTGAGCTCATGGAGGTGAGAGGAGACTTCAGCCTTAAGTCATGGAGATGGCCATGGTGACATTCCTTTTGGAACATTCTTAATGGAAAATGGGCCAGATTTGGTTTATCTTCATGTCTCTCTTCAGCTTTACCTAAGTGAATCCAGATGTGCATTGTGCTAATTCTGTAGTTCCCATTAATTAACACATTGTTCCCATTAATTGATTTCTGGAATGTAAGTACCAAAGGCAAGACTGCAAATTAAATGTTCACAAAGAGAATTAAAATTTAACTTTTCTATGTTTATACAAATTATTAAATTCTTCATACATTTCTTAAACGTGAGTACTGATTGCTCCCTCTTGCCTGCAGCTCCAGCCTCCTTCATTGAATTACATAGAGTTGACTCACAGAAGTAATAGGAGGCTTTGGACTTAATTCAATTCTTCCTCTCTATGAAGGAAAAGTAAGTGCTTTATTTTTATAGCAGGACTGGACACATGATGCAGGATCTTCCAAGGTCTTCAGTAATGTAGCAGGGGGGGTCCTACTGTGCTGAAGCAATGAGACAACTCCCATGGATGTGCATGCAATGCTTTTAGAAGAAAAGAGAAAGTCACAGCAGAATTCATGTTCAGCTAACTCTGAATTCTCCTCATCCAAGCTGAGATCCAGAAGAAGGACTGAGACAGAGATTAGCAGCAGCTAGATTCAATGATTAAATTGGTGTCCCTACTATAGTCTCTTCCATCCTTAAGAGAGACATCTGGAGTCCAAGGCTCAGAGTGCTTTACAAAATCTCAGGTGTAACTTTCTGTCTGTAGCCCCTCATTGACTACAAATGAAGCAGGGATTAATATTTTAGCCTAAATTTACTTAGACTTATGCCCAAATAAACACATAAACAAAGTGTGATCAGCAGTATAAGTAATGATAGTCAAGGTAACATTTATTACAACACTGTCTGAATAATTATGTTATTAGTATGTAGGCTCTATCCAGGCTGTACATAAAAAAAAAACCAAACAACAAATGATGGAGACTGAGGAATCTCCCAGGACGAACTGGCAGGCTGATGTTACTCCAGCCCATGAAGTTGGAGCAGCCTGGCACCCCCAGCCTCATTTCACAGCATAAGAGCTCCAGTCAAACCAGCTGGGGGTCTTATGCTGATTTTCTCCAGTTTATCCATGTCCTTCTTGCACTGGCAAATCAGAGCTGGAAGCAGTGTTACAGACATCTCACCAAACTTCAACACTCTCGGTATACTTTGAATAGAAGTCCTTACTGAATCTTTAAGTGCTTCCCAGCATATCCTCTAAACATCTACCTGATCCAGAATCTGAGTAGAGAAAGTAAAACAAATCATATAGTGCTGTGGACAAATAGGAGATTTTTTTCCAGTTTTAAACCTGGGAGGATTTTCAAATGGTGTTTGTAGTTATCAAAGCCTAAGCAAATACTCAAGTTGCTACATCCGTCCAACTTTTGTGAGATACCAAAATACTGTAAAGGGAAAGAACTATAAAAATCTGTTCCATGTGATACATTAGAAGTACCGCCTGCTCCTTTGCACAAGAAAAAGTCTGTTTTATTGGATGAATTCTATTTTAATTTCCCATCTTGTTGTCCAGCCAGCTCTGTGCAAAGGGCACTTGAGGACATGTCTGAAATTCTGATAGTATATTTTCTTCAAGTTTATTTCTATGCCAATTATTGTAAAGAAAATAAAATATCAAAGTTTTACTATCTAAGGGAAGAAAAAGCTTTTTTGATGCCTGAGAGAAGCATTTTGGATCTGGTTCATTATTTCAGAGCTGTTCTATTAATACTTCTTTTTTTACTCTGCATTTTACAAGCTTTTGTCATACATTAAGCAGATTGATTCTAGAACTCTAACACCTTGGTTTTCTCTACAAAATAGAGAAGTAATCCTATGTATATCCTAAGTAAATATATCTGTTTCAGTTTCCAGTAAAAATCATTAATTAAAGAAATTACTGAAGTTCTGTATTGATTGCTTTATGTTATGCAAATATGCATCAAATTTCCTATTTTGCAGTGTCAGTGGAGTCGCAAATGTATTTTCCACAAAATTTCTTGTGTTTCCTATTTTTATCCATTACATCAATAATTGCATTATAAGCATGAGTAACAAATTTAGTTATATCAAGTGCATTTAGCGTAAAGTGTTCTATCCCATTAGTTAAGGGTGGTGCATTCAGATCTCTGTGAATGGAAATGACCCAATGTTGTATTTGATAAAAAACTGTATTAGGAAGAGAAAATTGGATCTTGAATTGCTTGAAATCTTGAAAGGATTTTAAATAATATGAATAAGAAAGATCACCTATAAAATTAACACCGCTTACCTTCCAATTCTTGAAATCTGAATTGCCGTTGAACAAGTGGTGAAAAAGGGTTTTTCCTCAACGATTCAGGATGCCAAGTTCTTCTGCTGGCAGGTAGCCCTTCTTGGTCTAAGCATTTTCCTGTGGTTAAGAGATGGATCTGTTTCTGCAGTGTCAAGTTTGGACCTGATGCCTTCAAGTCATGCCTTCCAGTTGCTGCAGCACCTATGCCAAAACACCCATCTTTGTGAGGGAATTTCACATCACCTGCCTGCTGAAGATTCTCTAGGGAGCCACGTGGAAGCAATGAGCAAGAATGGTGTGAAGCTGGGGAAAAGTGGAGGAGTCAGGCATTGCTCACAACCCTGCCTCTGCACTGTTTGCTGATGGGGCAGTGGACTCATCTTGAGAAGGGCTAATTATGAGAGTGCTCCTTTCCTCTTTTGATTGACAGATAGAAATAAAGCCACAGTGATGAAGAAAGCTTAAAATAATATCTGAAAAAAATCTGATGTTGTTTCCTATTCAAAAATGATGTGATTAAATGTCTTATTCATGCTTCTCTAGTTTATGCCTTTATAATAATGCCTCTGCAGAGAGCAGCCCAAAGAATGCATTTATGATCTGGAACTTCTAAAGATTCAATTTCTGTTGGAGCATTTCATCACATATACTTTTATTTTAAACCTGAAGTAATGGGCTGGCAGCTATGTTTTGTGAGCTTCTTTACACTTGGTTAGAGCAATTTGGGCACTCAGGTGCCTTCATGCGCAGTGAAAGTCCATCGCCTGCTTGACAGTAGGGGACCTTGTCCATTTCATTATTGTGCTCACATAACAGCGTTTCATGAATGGCTAAGTAGATAACTTTTCAATGGCTTTATAGCTGTGGCAGTACAATGCTTACTTCCCTAACATTCACCATTTAATGAAAAGTATTGATTAACTCTTCTCTCCCCCTGCTAGGTGCTGTGCAACCCTACAGCTCTGGGCTGTCATGCTGTGGAAGGAGTGTGCAACCCAAGGCAGTTGGAAAGTGACACTGTTTGTTAGCTGTGTTGAGTCTGACCTTAGTGACCAAGGCTGGAGTTAAAAGCAGGGTAGTTGTGTATAAAGCAAAGTGTTATGGACATGTTAATAGTTTCCTCTCCCCACCCACTGTGTTGGTGGAAATGCCATATTCTCTAATGTGCCAGTGGTAACTTTGTATGAAACGAAAACCCAAAGTAGAGGTTAGCTGAAAGTTAATTTAGTGTCCTTGTAATGAAAGGAAGGTTCAGACAGGTTTCAAGAAAGGCTGTAAGTGTACCACTATTGCAAGAGGTACTCTGTAGATAAGGAAGTTTATGGAATACAAATGTATTCCATTTGTGTGCGTGTGTGTGTGTGTATCCATATCTGTAAGTGCATATATATATAAATGTGGAACGTATAGGTCTGTATGTATAATATTTACTTATTAGTATTCTATATATAGTTACGTGTGATATAAATCTTTCCCTTTGCATTTATTCATTATACTTTTTTATTTGATGGGTATGAAGGCTGTGGCTTGCCCTGACTTCCATCACAGACTATAATGAAGCATAGAAGGCAAAGTGACTTTTTCCTTCTTTTTTGAACTAACTTCTGTTAAGCTGTTGTCTCATTCAGTAAAGCCTTGTGTGAAAATCCATAGGTTAAATATCTCCATTGGGAGTCTAATAGTAGTCGAACTTCCCTCTTGTTTATTTACATTCAGTTTAAGTGGAACATCCTGCACTAGGATTTTGAAGTGTGAAGTTCACTTAGCTGTATTTGAGTGTGCATGCACACTAGAGTGCTTTTGTCTTCACAATGCCAATGAAGGTAAAACTTTTCAGCTTCTCCTCTTCCATCTTGTCCATGGAGAACTCTGCCAGAAAAACAGTTCTGCAAGAAATGAATGTCAAGGGTATGCCTTCAGATATATAAAAATCATCAAGTTTTGTTTAGAAAATGCAAGATGGAGCTTTGCAAGGCAACAAGCAGAGAATAGGAAATGATTTTGGTCTACTGTGAAGCAGTGTGCCGACTGCAGCTGCACTGTTAGCTAGGGTGGGGCAGAGGGCACATCTCTGCCCCTGAAGGTGAGCAGCATAGCTTGGCTTGTTCCCAAATAGCTGAGCTTTCTTACTTTACATCAATCTCCTGCCTCAAACACAGTGGTTTTGTGCTGAGGCTGATGCTTGACATATACCATCCCATAAGCTTTGTACATGTGTTGTCACAGGAAGTACATGTCATGAATGAAAATTTTGTTAAAGCACTGTATGGACCATGAAACAGCGTAGTTGCCTGGGTTTTAGCAGTCAAACTGAGGTTGTCACCCTCTAGACTAAGGCAAAGCAGTTCACCCACATCTGGAAGAGAACTAAACTATTTCAAGAGTTGTTATTGATGAAGATTTGATTGCATAAAAAATATTTTTTCTTTCCTTTCCCCCCCACCCTGACAGGCTGAGTCACTAATAGTTGTTGAGGGAAATCAGAAAATACAGACTGGATGTTCACTGTAGGCTTAAAATTGGTAAAAGAAAAGGAACCACTGAACTTATAAGACGCTTCAAAACCATATTTTTAAGCCAGTTTCACCATTTGTAGGGACTTGACTCATTAGTGTACTTAGTATTGGTAAGAAAGCACCAAGTATGCCTGCGTGCAGATTAACTTAAAGAGGGCCTTTCCTTTTCTGGGATCCTCATGAGAGCAGTTTGGGTCCCATCACTATTAACAAATTTCAAGTGAGGATAAAAAAAGGAAAATTCTCTTGCTCATACTTTTAGAGCAAAGCAATACGTAGTTCACATTCTGGTTCACATCATCTTGACTTTGTTTATACTTACACAGATATCTGAAGATGGAAGGAACAGTTAGGTTCTCTCTAAAGTCAGGATGTTGTGATGAATTCTTGCCATTGATCAAAGATGGCAATATTGGTCTTAGTTGATATGTTGATTTTTATCAGCTATAAAATCATTGAGCTTCACGGGTATCTAATTCACTTTAAAGAGATAGGTTACTACCAACACCAACAGACACTGTTTCTGCATTCTTTTTAGCCACTTGTTGGATAATGGTAAGAAAAGCGATCACTTTTTTCCTGAAAATAAAACACTTTCATTTTCCATATTTCCAAGAGAAGTGTGCTCATTTCACTTAGGAGAAGACAGAACATCTTCTTACTCATTATATCAATTATAACAATTTATAATTTAATGAACGAGAGTAGTAGAAACCTTTACTGGTGCCATTTGAGCACTTCAGTTTCTGGAACACAAAGGACAGTCTATGGTGCAGTCACACAAATGACTGTCAAGAAGCCGTCTATATGTTTATCCCACAGCATCCTTTTTTTGTGTCTGTGGAAACAATGCTTCATTGTTATAGGAATTACAGAAATACTGGGCTGGAAAGTATCTACAGGCATAAGCCAAATCATTGCCTATCCTGACTGTACATAAAACAAACCTGAAATAGCTCACTTGTTCTTAAAATCCTCTAGTTTAAAGAGGCAGCCAGCCTTAGTGAACTATTCCAGTCCTTAACTGTCCTTTCAATTCGGAACCTATTAGTCTGAAACTCCTTTGCTGCAAATTATTTCTTTTCATACAAATCCTACTCAGGCCCTGCACATAATTGATTGCTGTACTCTTTCTTACCAGCTCTATATACTTGAAGACATTATCATGTTTCCTCTCAGTCTTCCCTTTCCCAGACTAAACAAACCCAACTCGTTCAACCCCTCCTTTTAGGTCACGTTTTCCAAATCTCTTATCATTCCTGCTGCTCTCTTCTGGATTCTCTCCACACTGTCTGTATCTTTCCTGAAATGTGGTTACCAAAATGGAAAACGTTGTTCCAGCTGAAGTTTGAGCACTGTGCAAGGAGAATGGAACTTTGCTTCTGATAGCTTATATTGCACAGCCCTGAGTTCCACTTCAGCTTCTGTCTTTCTTGTGGATCTCTCAGTGTATTTATTACTAAACTCTAGTATTTTACATGTATGTCAATCATATTTCATTTATACTTCAGAATGCTTTCTCCAGGACTTAAAAGCTGTTTGCATTGTGACTGAACTGCCTGCATTTTTTCCAGTTACACACAAATTTCAAGTAACAAAAGTAAAAAACTCTTCGTCCCATCACTAAGATTATTAGTGAAAATCACTCTAGAACAAAGAGGCACTGTGACAGGCTTTTCCAGGACCCTGTTTGAAATACCTTCCAATCTAACAGAGAATCAGTACTAACTAGTAAGTACTGTTTTTCAACCAGTGGGTCACACATCTTTTAATGAAATCATCCAGACCACATTTCTCTTGCTTGTTTATGAGAACAGTATGCAGAGCAGTGTTGAAAGCCATAATGACCTCAGGATTTATCAAGTCTTCTGCCTTCTGCTATGCTGTTATCCAGTCATTCTGTCAAAGGAAGAAATTAGATTGATGTGATTAGTTATTGACGAATGTATGCTGGCTGTTTCTTTTCACCTTGTTATCATCGTGGTGCTTTCAGCTGGATTGTTTGAACAATTTCTTGGAGTATCTTTCTTGTTTTTTCAAACTGGGCAGAGATTCCAAGGTCCTCTTCTGTTTTCTAAAGCAGTTGCTATATTTGCCTTTCTTAGTCTTCTGGAACCACCCCCGTCCGTGACAAAAACTTGGACACTGATGGTCCAGAGATAACTTCATACAGATCATTACAACCTGGCGTCTGAATACTATTTGTCACTGTAAACTTGAATATATTCAACATATGTAAATACTGGGTCTTTAACTTGATCTAATCAAGATTTTTTATTTTTTTATTTTATTCATTTATTTCTTCCTAATATATTTCTGATGCTATCATATTTTCATGAAAGATGTATTGTATTTATGGATTTTATTTTTTGTCATGTTTATGTATCTGTTTAAAAGAATATCTAAAATCTGTCTGCGTTTTAAGGAGGCCATATGGTACAAACACTAGCTTAGGAAAGCTTTGGCTCCCAGGAGTGTGTCTGTGCTCAAGTGAAGGTAGTGCTCTAAAACTGATAAAAAGAAGTAGGACACTGAAACTATGAAGAGCAGAGTAATAGAATTACTCAACCATGAGGCTGAAAGACACCCTGGGAGGCCATGCAGTATAACCACTTTAACAGGGGACTAGACAAGCTCCAACTGATGTTTTCTACCCAGTTATGAAAATCTTTATTTATGTATTTTCCACCATAGCCCCATTCACAATTCTGATTATTAAATGCTTTTACCAACAACCAATCTATATTTCTCCCTGCAAATTAAGGCATTTTTGTCTTGTTCTTGTTCCAGAAGTTAAGGAGAACATGTGAATACTTTAGTATGCATCTACAATTCCAGCTTTTTCAATTAAAGTCCTTCTGTTCTAAATAAATGTATTTCCTTCAAATTTTCCATATATTCGTCATTCACTTTTAACCATCTGTAGCTCTGGATTCCTAAGAGAGTAGAAGTCATTAGGATTTTATTGATAATATAACTATTATCTCAATTTTAGGAAAATGAAGAATTATTATATATGCCACATTTGTATGCAGTGAAAACATAATCAGCACAGCCAACAAAAACATTTCATCAGAATTGATGCCAAACTGGTAAAACTGTTAAATGGAACTCAAAAGAATCCTCAAGAAACTTCTGTAGACCTACCTATCTTCACATCAGCAGAGCAGACAGTGATACTAGGAATCCCAAGGATTTGCATTCAAGCAAGTTGAGAAGATGGACTCTTTGATAGGTAATTCACAAAAGAGTTAAAAATTGAAAGGTTTTCTTAAAGTAGATGTGAAAAAAAAAACACCAACACCCAAACCTTTTCAACAGTAAATCTGATGACATGCCTTTAATTAAGTCAAATAGGTTAAAGGCTTGTTATGCTAGGATTAACATATGGTAAATACATCCATTGAATTGCACTGAGATTCATGTGATGATTACATATAAAATTCCATGTAATGAGATATATTTATCATCAAAAGGTCTTTGGCCTTTAAGAAAATGTTACAACAATTATCCTGTGAACGTGAAAAGTCAATAGAGGTGTAAATGCATGCCTTTATGCCATTATTGTGACTGGATTAATTTTCACAAAACCGGCACTGCTGACATTAAGCCATCAAGGGGGAAACCCAGTGTTACTGATACAGCCTCTCAGCATGCCCTCTTGTCTTTCCTTGTCTGCTTGGACAGCCAGAAAGAATTTTTTTTTCTCAACTCCAACATTTTACAATTATGAACATCAAAATGACTTTTCACAATGGATATAATGAGATATACAGTCCTACAGCTTTTTTTTGCTTTTTTTTTTTTTTTTTCTCCTATTTTGTCTCCTAAATCTCTTATCGACAAATGCTCTATTGGACAGCATCTGCTGGACATCAGTTCCCTTTGGGCAAACATATTACTATTAGCCAACATCTTACTATTAATCAACAAGCTAAGCTCCATACTCAGTAAGGCAAATAGAGGAGTAATTACATAAAAATAATAATAGTAATAAAAAAATAAAAATTGCTGCAATTTCTGTAAAGTGAGCAAGTTCTGTGAAAGATGCCAAAATGAAGATGGGGTAGGATACATGGATATACATGGACAAGCAGGAATCAAATTTATCAAATAGATATATGCATAAGCACCAGGTCAACCTCACCCTCCTTCCCCTCCATGCAAATGACAAGTTTTTAAAGAGGGAAATATCTATCTCTTCTTTTTCTGACCTTATGCATCTTGTCTCAGTGAAGGCTTCTCTTTCTGCAATACTTAACAGGAGAATATCAGTACGTTGGTCCAGATATAGCAGAAGTTTCATTCTTTGTTTATTCACAACATATTTTGCATAGTGGTGAAGTCTTTCTTATTATTCCAGTCTTGCTTTGGATCTAGACTCATCTTAGGAAGATAGCCTTTCTCTCACCAGTACTTTGACTGTTGATCTGAACACAAACACTACAGCTAAGAAAATTATGTTTTGGAGCAGATAGTCTGCCTTGGATACAGAGAGGACTGGTAAATCGGTTTCAAGCACAGAAACAAACAAGGTGTGAATTTCTGAAGTAAGTTTTATTGCAACAATTATCAACTGTGTTGATAGGAATATTCACACACAAGAGGGTTTAATTATAAAATCCATAATAATAAATTCTCTGTTTTTCAGTGAACTGATTCAATAAGTACATTTTATCCTTCTATTTCAGTTTGAAAGATATTGAGGATTTGACAGGAACCTAGATGAGCGTGTAACTCATAATTCATTTATTTTTCTTTATTTTGTAATGTTCTATGCTACATTACACGATTCCATTTTCCACTGTTTTCTCAAAAAAGCTAGGAAGAGTGAAAGACAGGCAAGGGAAAAGATTCACAGAAAAGATTTAGACATATCACCATTATTTATCATTTCACATTCTTTTTATTTTTCCCTCAAACCTATTTTTATTTTTAATAGGATGTCAAACAACTGAGAATAATGTTCTTGTCTACAAATTGCAAAGAAAGTTTAGCTAAGAGCTCTTGTGTGTAAGTAAGTATAAAAGTTTACATTGTATTATATTTAAAGGCAGCTGTCTTTTCTGGAATTTTAAAATAGGCTAATTTTTATCAAAAGTTTTCCTTTCATGTCCTTTGATTACTAAGCTATATAAGTTAACCAAAAGATAACTAAGCATTAACCCATGTTGCAGTTTTTTATCTCCTTTGGCAATCCCATGAGACTTCAGCTAAGTACATTAAATGGAGCATAAATCTTTAAGTTGTTTTCATTAAGTCACATATTTAGAATACATATCCCCGTTTATTTGATCAATTGTAAAATATTAGCTGCTGCACTGAAGATTTGTGACATGGTTTGCAGCAAGTGAACAAACATTTCTGAAGAGCACTGAAATTTTTGCTGGAATGCATGGATAAGTTACAACAATTAGAGTCTGGAACATTCTTTTCTTTTTTTTTTCCCTTTATGTAACTTGCAAATGTATGCTTAAAGGCCATTAATACCAACAGGCAAGCTTTGAAGATAATTCTAATATCAGCTTAATATATTCTCTGTTTGCATTTCTGTTAGTTTTCCCAGTTTTCCAATCTTTTGTTCTTCTTTTTTTTTCTTAATTGGCCAGAAGAAGAACACAAACTGTAAGAGGGCAGGTGCAGTGACCAGCAGTGTTAGCGTGTGGGTTGGCTTAAATGGCTTCCTAAGCAACTCCATTTTCAACTCAGTAAAGATGTTAAAATGTGATAAAGGAGTGGTTATGATAAGTATTAATGCATTAATTATGTGTTGGTGGGTGGTCTGAATATAAGACTTGCATTGAATAATTTATTGAAAGTTTTCTTGTCCTTGAAATGCATTGTACTTTTATATTAGGTTTTGTCTAAGACTTACACAGTTCTACGAGCATTAACAAAACATTATGTTCTCTGAGAATTACCGTTGTATATCTCCATGCACAGTAGAGAGGGAGTTGTTTTACCATTTACAGAAAACAGATCTCAGGTACAGAGGAGCTCTATAGTTTATTCCATGTCATAGCCAATAGTGAAGCTGAATTTATCGCTAAAATATGTGGACTTCAGACAGAGCCTTGTGCTGACACAGTCTTCCAGTTCCTTGTGACTTCTGTGGCTCCTGTGAGAGAACAGTCTAGCTCCTTGGCTAAATTGTCAATAGTAAAAAGTCTAGTGTAAGCACTTCCCTTAAACACAATGGTTTCAATCAGTTCTTCTAACTTTCCTCATAGTTTTCTTATGTGAGCATCCCTATCTCAAGTCAGGTAAACAGCTAACAAGATTTCCTTAAATGAACAAAGGATTTTGCATTAGCTTATTAAATAAGTTTGATATCACACTGCTAATATTATTTCTATAACATTTTATATTTCAAACCCTCATTGTCAAGGTAATTATTGTGACAAGAGAGTACATGAATGTCCAGCTTTGATTTTAAAATTTTAACTCTGTATGTGCTGTGATGGTTCAGGTGACAGCTCGAATTGAAGCATTCTGAAAATTTTTAAAATATGCTAAGCCTGACAAGATTTGAATCCTTCATAAATATTGCTAAAACTTGATTTTTTAGTAATAGCAGATCTGGTATTTCCAGAGTAAAAGCAGGACATCTATGTGTGCCCCAAATCTATTTGATATCGATGGCACAGCTTCATTTATGATAACTGCACAAACTTTTCAGCACTGGGATGTCTGTGGTGCTTTGTTTCGTTGTGCGTCTTTTGGTAAAGGATTTAGCATCCAGTAACTGGGCGACCTTAGATTTTACCTGCTAAGAATTTTGAATCCTAGTCTGAACTTTGTTTTCTTAAAGACAAGCAGCTAACTGCTGGAGTGCTGTACTTTACAGTACTAGGGATGATTCTAAAGGCTAGTTTTCCTATCAGTAACACACCATTTGGGAATCAGTAACACATTGTTAAAAACTTGTGTACAACAGCCTTTTGTTGGCAGTGAAATACTCCTTTTGTGTTAATATACACTGCGGTTCTGCTTATTTTAAGCATGCTATACATTAAGTAGATATGATAGGTTGGCATTCATTGACAAATTAAGTGAGTTGATTAGCAATCTGAAATCTGCATGGACCTTCATTATGTTTGTCATGAATCGTAGGCCTCAAAAGTGCTTTCCAGATAAAAGACCCCAAACATGAAAGTGAAGCAGTGGCTGATAACCCTTTCTGAAGGAAGAGCTATTAGTAAGTCTCGCTGCTTAGCCATCTAGTAAACACTTCAATGACTTCTGATTACCATTAACCAACAGGATGATGTTTTTCTGAGTAAAAAAAGAATTACTTGTGTTTCCCAAGCAGTGCTTTTCTGTTCAATAGAAAGTGAGTATCTTGTTGGCAAGTCAGCTGCACAAATGTTGGCAAAATGTGAAAAATGAGAAATACAGGCTGATTTTACTTTGTGGAATTACCTGTTCTATCCAAACCAATTAAAGGTTTGTGACTAGAAATTATGATCTTCAGTATTTTTTTCCAAAGTGGAATTCATTGAGCCCTTTAGTCTGCTAATAGGTTCAAAACAAAGATCTCACTTTTGTGCACTTGATTTAGTGTTTTCTTACACTCATGGCTAGATGCTGAACTGAGGTTTCATACGGAGAGGAGCAGGGGAAAAATTCTTTGCCAGAACTGGGGTCCTATGGGAGTCCCGACAGCATAATTTAGGACAGACTTAATATTGCTCTAAATTGCATCCAAGTAGCTTCCACATAAGAAAACCATTGCCAAACACAGCAAAATTTTTTACCTTTTTCACATCCACACTCCTATGGGAGAAGCTGTGAAAGAGGCAGTGTAGGAATAAGACCTTATGTCAGTGTGAGAGAAGATGGTAAAATTTAGTTAGCATTCCTGAGAGATCAGGACTCAATATCCATGGGAATATGTTAAGGCATTTTAGCATATGTAAACAAAACTTGCAAGAAAAGGTAAAATCTTTTCCTTTTTTTTAACCATCTACTGTAGCTGGAAAAAATGGGCATGCTTTCAGGTGCACCTCCTCTCTGAGTCATTCACAGTTCTCTTTCAATTTCTATTTTTAGAGCAAGAGCAAAATGGACACCAATATGTCAAGGCAGTTTTGAACATTTATTTTCTAAAGAGGCAATATCATCACTGTTGTCAAAGGCAATGGTTAAAAGAAATTTAAAATCACCATAAATGCAAAGCTTGGATCATTTTATGAAGAGGTGGGGCACAAACAACTCATCTCACAGCATGTGAGCCCAGCAGGCCATGCGAAGTCTAAGTGTGCATTTACTCTTTCATTTAAGTTAGGGCCTGATTCTGCTCTGTCAAAATGATCAGAACATTGTTATTGAGTTTACATGAATAAAAATCACCTGATAGGGAAAATAATTCATATCATATTATACAGGTAATTTTACATGTACAGTGTCAGAGTATGATTAATAATAGAGGATCTACACACTGGAAAATGATTTACAGCTATAAAAACCCTGTATATATTTTATTATCTCAGCCACACTACAATAAACCACATCAATATAACAAAATATTTGACTTGCAACAAAGGTTCTGCTACCATTTTGGAGGAAACTTAAAGTCTTACAATGTCTACAGCTTGACAGAAACATTTAATAAACTGGAAAACACAGTCAGTCCAGAAGCATGCTGAACTAAGAATGTAGTTGTTTGCAGTTTTCAGACAGGCTTGTGTAGTCCCTCAGATGGACAAAAGCATTTATTTATTTACTAAGTAATCCAAAGCTGAGAAAATTTTCAAGTATTTCTCTAGTGTCAGAGAGTGTATTTGTAATGACCAGCTTTATTTTGTCTTTTGTCAACACTTGTTCATTTTAAGATGCACAATGCTTTGTACGTAAGTCTTGTCTGTGTTGATCCAAGATGGAGCTGATGGTCCTGAGATGCTGGGAAGAACCACTCCGTTCTTAGGTACAGGTTTGTTAGCAGCATAGGTACTTCACAGTGAAGGCATAATCACAAAGAAATTCACAAATAAAATCTTCAATGACTTCACTGTCTGTTGAGGTTAAACTATTTGCATAAGTGTGGAAATGAATTATCTATTCACTTTAGATCCATTGTGTCCTTATTCAGCATAGCTATTAAAGAAAGGCCAAAGAAATACTGAATTACACTAGAGGAGCTTTCAAATTCTTCAAAGATTGTAGCATCAATTGAAATATCATCAGGCATTCAACATGCAGCTGTCAGGTAAGCCTGATGGGCTGATGTTGTTACCACCTTCCCAATTATTAGTGCTAATATAATTATTTCATCTAATTATAGGATAAGTCAGCTTTCTTCAGTATGTGGTGTATAAACACAGAAGGTCTCTGTCCCAAAGGCTTGCAAAGCACAAGGCAAACTCTTCCCCACTTCTCCATCAGTTAATGCGCTAACCCTAGCACAAGCAAGGGATGCAGAAAAGAAAGGAAGGACAGACTGACTTTCTGTATTAATCAGTGATGTCTGATATGTATTTACTGTAGATAAAGTACATTACATTTGATGCATTTTCTATATTTATTTATTTAGTTAGTTGCTAGACAGTGCAAACACAAATAATTCCTACCCAACCAAATCAAGAGGCACTAAAGCCCATGGGTAAAATGACATATTTTTAAATTGATAGCAAACAATTGATAACAAAAAAATGAACGAAATCCAGAAGAAGAGCAGGACAGTTCTTCTTCCAGAATTTATATGTTAAACTCATTTAGCTGTGCTAAATACTGAAATCATGTCAGAAAAACTTGAAAGTATAAGATTCCACAAATCTTTTCTTTCATTTCATATGCTTAAATTTCCATAGTGCTTGTGCTTTTTCATATTGCATAAAAGTTGCATTGTTTTCATTTATAAGCAAATTTATTTCTTAGCAAAATCTTCAATATTGATATCTTGCATTTGGATGTTTTATTTTGATAAAAATTGAAACCAGTATTAGAGCATGCAAAATTTCAAAAGCGGTATAGTATGCAAAATCCTTTTCAAAATATTTCTAGAAGTTTCAGCAAGAGGATAATGAAATGAGCCTAAAAGATCCGCAAAGTCCTTAAGTCCATTCAAAAATAATAGCATTTTCAAATTTCTGTAATTTTTTTTTTAAATTATTATTATTATTATTATTATTATTTTTAAGATATGAATCCTGATTGTGCATGATGACTCATAGTTTTCTTTCTACTTCTTAGTTTTCTTTTCCTTTTTCTTCCCTTTACATATTCTCAGCCCGGCTTAACAAGAACCATTTTGTGTCTCTCTCCACTTTATGATATGATGAATGCAGCCATTCTTCTCTCCCCATCATTACAGCTGGTCTTTGATCCAGTACAGCTAATTTATATTTACCATCTATCATCTACCATCAAAACTTTATTGGATGGGGTGCACCTGGACTGAATTAATTTCTTTTGATGGAGTTTGAGACTGTTTTAGGAGGTATGATTAGGACATATTCATCCTGTTAATGTAATGCAACAGAATCATCTTCAGATTTGTGCCAGCAAGCACTTGGTTTGTTTGGATATTTCAGTTTTCATCCAGTGAGATCTGGTTAGTTTCATTTTTTGATCAAAAAAAGGTTACCTTCTCTGATAAACTCTTCTTTGTTTGTACACGTATAAATTGTGTATATAATTGTAGTACTGTTCTAATTAGAAGTCATTATAAAATTGTAAAGAAATATCTACCTAAGAGACGGTAGAAAGAACAGAATATAGTAAATATTTCTCACCTCTGTTATTCCATAGCTGAAATGGTGCGACCATCTGATCTTGCTGCTATCATCCAGTTTAGCTGTGCCCTCTTTGCACATTAACACAAACATACTAAACGATCATAGACATAAATTTTTTTAAAAAGTGTATTCTTTATACCTCCATACAGTAATCAATTATTTTTAATTAAGTTTCTTTAGACACTTCATCTGTAAACATCTCTATTCTAAAACAAATATGTTATCATATAATTTTAAAATCTTGCATTTAATCCAAATGGATTTATTTATTTACTTATTTATTTTTAATATGCAGCTGAAAAGTTAGGGCTAAACTCTCAGTTCCCTTCTATGAGATTTGAAATACGTGTTGCACTAAGGAGTTCTGATGGTAAATATATGTACGAATCTTAGTGGGGTCAGCTGTAAGCTAAGACAACTGAATTGAAGGCTGTGAAAGCATATGCCCACATGGACACAAAGTGTTTAAGATTTTATTATAGTTAATGAAGTTATTATGAATAGAGCCAAAAGAGTGAGTTAGCTCATCTAAAGTAAAGAACTACATAATAAAGGAATATCTAAGCATGGCTGACTATACTGGACTTGATTTGATAGCCCCCATAACCGCTAACCATTGTAATTTAAGATGACATTGATTCATCTCGGATGAGTTCAAGAGCTCTCAAATGTGCTACAGATCCTAAAGAAGAACAACCTCCTTCTAGAGTGGCAGCAGGAGGACCAGTTGGACACTCCAGGACATCTCAAAGGCTTCCAAAGTTGTGCTTAACAGACTCAGATCAGATATCTAGCACACAGTTTTCCTGGTAGACCCTTAAAATACATTGTATTAACTACACACTGAATACACACTGAAACTGATCTTTTTTTTTTTAATTATTATTATTTTTTTTTAATTATTTTTTTATTGGTATGTTTTGTAATGTTTTTCTAAGAAAAATGGAGCATCCAGCTATTCGAGCTCCTAGAAAGTCATCACGCTCTCCCCAGTAAAAGCAGAGCTGTCTCTTGGTAATGAAAATTAACTGGTGAAGCCTGACTTATGGGAAGCCTTTTGATTCAGGGAAGACTCTTGTCTCAAAGATGGAAAGCTAGAAGTATAGAAAGTTAAAATTCAAATTAAGTTCTGCAAAGCTTCCACTGTGACCAGTCTCCTGGCTGTGAGAGAGGTCCAAGGTACCTGAATTGCTTTATCACACACAGGCCAAACAGGCAGTTCAAAATTGTAGCCTGCTGGCAGGGAACCTGGAGATTCTCCAGTCCATGTGGCTAAGATAAACCATAGCAGTACTGCCTCTGGGTCACAGGATCTTGCAGATGGCTGTGTTCTAACAGCTTACTCCAGTCCTCTGATATTCTTGTATAATGATGAGAACTTTTCTTATTCAGGAGAATAATTCTGCAAAACATTTGAAGTTAAAAAAATATCTATTAAGAATTGTTTTTCAGGTCTGTAGCTGGTCCCTCTTAGCATCTTTCAGCAGGGCATGATTGCTCCATGTCCCATAATGAAAGAGTAGCAGTATAATCATATGTTAGAGTTGCACTTGATTTCATGGGTTATGTTAGATAAACATCCAGTCTTATCATTTGGAAGATCCTCTGTATAAAAATAAGAGAGAGTTCAAGTGGAAAATTCCTGCCAATCTAACATTTGTAGTTCAAATTTGATACAGAAGACTAAAATGGAGAGAAGAGTTTTTCTGATTGAGACCATAGACTTCAAGAATCAAGATTTTACACAATCCCCAAGACAGTACTGTAATGATTCTGTAAATTACAGCAAGCTCAGGGGTTGACTTTACATAGGTGTAGGAGAAAGTGCAAAGAGATCTATCTGTGCTTCTCCCTCCCCCATTAGCATGACCTGCTCTATTGGGGAAATGATCCTGTGGTGTCTCTGCTGTCTGCTCCCCACCTGGTCCCTGTCACAGCTGCCTCCAGTCACTGACTCCCCACGTGACTGTTGATGGGTTGTTCACTGATAATAACCCACACTTCATAACTCATTTTCTTCAGTACTCCCTGATAGACCATCAGTTCCAGCAATTCTGTGCTATACAGTGACAGAAATGCAAGAAAAGAGATTATTAATAAAAGCATAACAGACTCCAAACACCTAGGCAGAGTCAAGGCATCCATACTTCACCTTGTTAAAATGTAGTAAGAACATAGCACATCACACTTAAGAGTTGATATAATCTTTTTCTGTATTTGATTTAGAATAAAACCAGCAGATGTTACATTAATTGAAGTCTGTTGGCCTTGGTCAAGTTAGAGGATTGTAATCATTTACTTACTTAATCCATTTCCTGTGTTTCAATCCCGAAAATAAACACTCATTCCAAAAAATAGTATCTATCTGCACAACTTTTCGTTGTAGCCAGAGCACTGATGTTAATTAAGTGTTGTGTAGGATTTTAATCCCTATCGCTTGCCAGGATGCACACAGGAAGGCAGCACCTTAAACAATGCATCACATCAGAGAAATCTATTTAATCATTTGCTTTATTCTTCAGAGGATGTAAAACACCTTCCTATGGTACTGCAATACTCAGTATTTGCAGTTGCTTGATAACACAGAAGTGAAACCATTGACAAATTTCCAACCACAAGTTTTCAATAAGCCCGAGATTGGTTTAAGAGTAGTAAAGTTTTAAAAATAATGTAATTGATTTCTTTTCCTTTTTTTTTTTTTTTTTAAATGGACTTTTTGGTTTCAGTTTTGTTGTGCATTTCAGTATTTCCTCGGCCTACATGAGATCTGGGAATTCTTTCTTAAAGAATGCATTTCTGTTATTTCTTGATCACAGTGCTGAGGTTTTCAGAAAAACAAACGAACTAACAAATAAACAAAACCCCCCAAAACAAAGAAGTGTGACAGAGTGTGACAGAATTCTGATTTATTTGGGATTTTGAGAGGTATCTGCCTACATTTTATGCACTGTAAGTCATAGCTCCTGCCCATGAAGTAAAGGCCTTTTATTCAAAATGCCAGGTTTTATTTTAATCTCAACAAAGGTAATTAACAAATTCTTAAACATCGAAGAAAGCAATGCAATTAGGTCAAAGCACATGTAAGTAATAAGAAAGAAGAGAAACCCTTTCTTGCATCTATAACAATCATTCAAGGTCTGTTTCTGCTTCCCCACTGGATCTAGTCACACTGAAACCAGGTGCATTGCATCACCTTGCACACTCCTCTGCAGCTTCCCATCCCTTTCTTTTCCCACTGCCTCAGAAGGCTGGCTATGCATCTCTTGCTTGCTATCCTAGCAGTCCCACTGGACCTACAGTCTCCTGGATCCTCACTGTGACTTCTTTCATTTCCCATTCTTGCCCATACTGGATTTCAGAAGCAGTTTTTCCAAGAGACCTCCCAGGGCCCTCCCAGCTGCTGAGGGTTCTCCCCTGACCCAGTCACTCTATAAACTCATTAGGGAGTCAGAATGTCATTTTGAAGTCATTCTCACTCTTTAAATGCTCAGATATATTTACTATTTTATTATGCAAGTTGAATACAAATGTATTCTGCAGTTGTGTTGCCTTCAGAAATCTCATGTAAATAGAAATTCTTTCCATACCAAACACAACAATATATGAGTGATTTTCATTCACTTGATTAGATTTTATATATTGATTTATAAATGGGCAATAAATGCTACTAAATGTTTAATAGATTTGTTAATAAATGATTTATCAATAATTACAAGTTGTTGGAAAGCCTAGCGGGTAATTGTGGTTTTCATATGCATCACTCACCTCTCCTTTGATAGGGATTTTAAGTATTGTCTATGGCATACCATTCGTGCTTACACTATCAATTTATTTACCATTTTAAGATGAAAGTGTATACGATGTTTGATTTTAAATAATGCTTAAAGATGTAACGGTCAGTCAAATACAACTACAAATTAGATACAAATCTACTCACTGGCAATTGGGCCTATTATATTCTTATATGTTGTTCTTATATATTGTCTCCATAACTAGCATAGGGACTTAGAAGTAAATCCTTGGTAGGAGTTTCAAAGTGAAGAGCATAATCCAAATATAAGCCAATAAACTTTGTAAAGAGTAAGCCTTTGAAACTCAGGACAAGAAAACTCTCTCACTTCAGGAGAAATGTTTTTCTTTCTGTAGCTAAGCAATCACTTAGCTGATATTTGAATCTCAACTTATGTTTCCTGAAGTTGTTCTTTGATCCAATGCTGCTCAGTCAAAATGCACTGTTGTAAGTTTATATATGGGATAGAAAAGTGACCTCAGAATGTCACACCATGTGTTTCTCATGAGCTGTTAAAATGCTGTTCCCTTGTGATTAGAAACGGCAAGATTCCCCTGTGTTGAATGATCCAGTGATATCACAGGACTTGCATTCCTCTGGATCTGTAGTTACTGCATGGAGACAATACAGCACAGAATCCACTTTTTTCTTTCTTCTTTTTTTTTTTTTTTTTTTTTTTTTTTTCTTTTTTTTTTTTTCTTTCTTCCCTGAAACAAATGTAAGACTTTCATAGCTTCAGAATAATGGGATTTTATGTAAGCACGAGGACAATGGCCGATTCAGGCTGGTGTTCAGAGGCAAGAACTGGACATTTAGTTAATCAGATGGAAATGTCTGTTAACTGAAGACTAGATAAATGATACTGCAAAGGACAATGCACCCTTGGAAGACTGACTCTATGTCAAAATGAAAAGATAGGCCTGCAGACCATGATGCAAATTTTGCTTTCAAATAGTGCTGTCTATTGAAATATGACAGCGCACTGAGTAGCAGAGCTTCCTCCCCACGTGTGCAAACACAACACTGTGTGCCTTGTTGTACGGTGGCCATGTGCAGCAGACTGGCATGAAAGATCCACAAGTAAAATGGGACTGGAAAGAAAATGAAGGAAGACTGTTAGGATCAGGCAAGAAAGGCTGGTCTTGGAGATGGGAGAAGTCTTCAGATAAATCTCAGCATTTCAATCTCCAGGTGAACTGGCATCCAAGAGAGGGATGCAGGTGATGGAAGGTGGGTTGTGGATGTTCTGTCTCTTAGTTACAGAGCAAAAATGTAGCCTCAAAGGAGGCTGCCTTTTCTCTGAAGGAAGAAAAGTGCAATGATTATGTCTATTCCTATAAACTGTGTGGAATGAGATTATACGGGGGTGGAGTGGAAGGAGGAACAGCATGAAGAGATGGGTGAAAGCCTTAGGGTTCCCACACACACACCAGCTAATCTCCTGAGACCACATGTCTTGGAAGAGGAAGAGCTCATGCTAAGATGCCTGAGGCTCTTCCACTGCTGAGCTGCGCACTCTTCCTGCTGTGTCAGTACCTCCTTTGGAGGAAATGCTAGAGGGAAGGAGGAAAAATGAAATTTGGAGCTGTCTGGGTCTATCACCAAATATTCTGGACACCCTGTACATATTCCAGACGCAACAGTCCAGTGTAAATAAGAATGGAAAAACACCATCTACATTTTTAAGCCAGCACTGCTAAACTATTGTTTGAAAGTGACTATGTGAGTTTATTTGGAAGAGCTGTTTCTTTCTGCTGTCTTTCAAATCTGGGTGTGTTGTGTGGTAAGGGCTTGGTGAATGTAGTTGTTTCTGAGTTCCTTACTTAGCTCTGAGCACCTCAGAAAAGTTCAGGAATGACTTTCAATCAGGCATTTTAAAACTGTTTTTAATTTATCTAAAAACAAGCTAAAGAGTTTAATTAACCAGCTCAGAGTAATAGTTATACCATTTTTCCACCGCTATCAGCTTTCACTTTTATTTACGATGGGAGTCCCCCTTGTATCTCCTTTCCCACAGGGCCCACTATCACTAATATTTCTGTGATCTGTGAATAAACCAAAATTTAAAGTTAGTACTTACAATCAATGCAAATTAATGATTTCTTAAAAAAAATATTTCAATCAAGAAAAGCAGCTTTGTAGTTGAAAATCCCATGCTGGCCTTAGAGTGGGAGTTTTTCCAGCCTCTGCTTAAATCCAAAAAAATACTGCAATCTTCTGGCACAGGCTCACTGTAATGCTTTAAAAACAATTTAGCAACTGTCATTGCTGTAATTACAGTAACTAATTACCATCCTTAGCAAACAAATAGCTTAACATAATACGCAAGCCGAATCAATTTTGAAGAAATGCAAATTCCGAAAGCGAAAAAGGGCATTTTGGCAAACCTGAAAGAGAAGCGGGAAAATAATACACTTTGTTTTATCTGCACATAATTCCCAGGGAATATCATATCATAAATATTTGCATTCAGTTCTTATCAGGACATTTGCATTTGCTTCTTATCAGTCTGCAGGCCGGACTCTGCCAGATAGAGAGTAGAGCTCCACACCATGCACATATTTCTAATGAATCACGTCTCAGGCCGAGAGAATATTTTGGCTGGAACTTTATCACTGAGATGAAGAGGTCATTTACTCTCAGAGTCGGTTCATCTTGGAATTGTCTTGAGATTTTGATGTGATTCAACCAACATTTTTTAAAAAGAAAAAAGAACTTTGCGTTCTGTTCATTTCTGTGGCACTTATTAAGTCTGATTGTTTGAGAAGTAATTCCTCCCCCCAAAATCAAAATCATATGTAAACAGATTTGATTCATATTTGTATCCAGTGCTGCATAACAGACAATGCTGCACATTTTCCACTGTACAGAGAAAGAATAAAGCAATAAAGACCAAAAATAAAGACTAAGAATGAAACAAGCCTCACTTAACAACCATTATCTTGAAATTTAATGCCAAATCCCTTTGTAGTACTTCAGAAAAACGTTTGATTAGTGGCAGTTTTCTCAGTAATGAGAGGAAATGTTTATGATGAGAGAACAGTCTCTCTAATGAGCCATCAGATTTCCTTAGCAGTTTCTCCAGAAAAAATACAAAAACAACAAACACGTATTTTTTTATCTTCTTATTATAAAAGGTGCATCTCACCTGTAAGGAAACCAAGTGGAAAATGTCATAAATGAGTTGCATACATTTTCTCATTACAACCTGAAACATACAAACAAAGGGAACATGCAGCAAAACCACTTAATCGACTCAATTCTACTCATTTCATCCTATGCGTGTTCAAGGAGGTTTTGTTTGTCTTTCTTTGGAATACAAGCGTGAGCTGATAAATACACTTTGCAGTGGCAAAAAATCACTCACAACTGACCAAACTTAAGTATAAAACTGATAATTAAAATGTGCCACCTGGGAAAGGTGTATTCTGCATGAGTCCAATATCTCCAAATATTGTAAATGAACTGAGTAATTGTTTTATATGACTTCAGTGCCCAAATATCCTTTTTTTCTTATTTACATGCATTTATTTATACTTAGTCAAATTCAGGATTTAAAACACCTTTTCTCCCAAAATGCATCCCTTAAAACCATGTCTGTTACCACTTACAAATTCCTAGACTACTGCACCAGCTGGATTCTCACCTAATGCAAATTGGCATTGCTCAGTGCAGTGTTGCTGTTTACAACAGCTGACTATTTGACTCTATTTATTTCTATATAACTTGGGAAGTTAAATCTGGACTAGCGATCAATCTACTGTGTGGAATGTGATTTCTTTTTTGCGTTGTTACAGCAACAAATTTCTCTCCTGGTCATATAAAGCAGTACAAAACCATTCTAAAATGGATCTATTTTTTCTTTTTCTTTTTTTCTTCTATGTAATGTTCACTTAAGGTAAGTTTCACCTGATGCCCAAGTATTCCACTTTGATTTATTTGTTGGAAAACACAGTGCAGTTTCTAGTTCATTATTATTCAAATGACTGATACACCTCATTTGAACCAAATAAAACATTGCGTCAGTGGTGTCAGAATTATCTGAAAACAGCTCTTGAAACCATACTGTATTGTCCTAAATTGGATATTTTTGATGGTGTACTGTGATATTACAGGGTGCATGCTGTACTGCCTTTTCCTGATGGAAAATCTGGACGCATTGTTGCAGTGCTACAAACACAGGGAAGAACACTTGGCCACCTGTAATGCACACACACATGCAAGAATAACTGCTGGAGAGCTGCAGTCATAGAAATCATCCAGTTGTTTCTGTAGAAGAGAGTGTTGCCTGGATTTGTTCCTTAATTGTTAGAAACTGATGGAAAAGACTCCACAAGCAGACAGTAGCATCTTCAAGATATCTCAGAGACATCCTCTGCAATAAGTACATGTCTGAGGGGATTCAGCCCCTGAACATTTCTGCCCCATATAAAATGTGTAAGAGAAAAAAATAAAAGAAAATGACTGTCTGTCTCTATTAGATTGTATGAAATTAAATGTGACTTCACTGAAAATGTAAATTTGGTATTTCTTGCAAAAAGAGAGCAGTTAAGCCCCTTTTTTTATTGTGTTGCTGAATGTATACTACTGCAGTCAGCGACAATTTAGTCATTTTAGCTCATTGGCAGCAGTTTCATTCTCATCCACAGCCTTTTTCTCCTCTTCTCTCATTTTAAATTACATTCATATTAAGCTAGGACTAATCGTACAGGGCAAAAGGCATTTTGAACAGGCAGTTGAATTCCACAATTCATCTGGTCTAGAAATCATCTCTGTGGTTCATGTTTTATCATTTGTTTTTAGCTCTTTCTTTGAGGTGGGAAGGGCTTACAGTTAAGAGCCCATTATCAGAGTGAAGGATGCAGGAAATCCAAAATATTTATGTTTGTTCATGGCACATGGACAAGAAACAGTGCTCAGGAAAAGGGTTTTCTGATTAAGTGATTGAAAACACTCTGGTGTATGTTAATGGCATCTTCTGTCCAACAGATAACATCATCTTTAGCCTTATCGTTGTTCTTGAACTTATTTTAAACATTTTTCTGTGCTCTTCCAATTATATACTGTGCTCTTTTGGCATCCCATCTCTTTACTGCAAATCATCTCATTTGTTTGCTTTCTAATTTTTTTTTGCCAGCAGGTTGGGTGTAAAAAGGAGCATTTAACAGATACTTGAAGTGAAAAAATACTTTCCCGAGTGAAATTAATTTACACAGAACTAAACTGTACACTTACAGAAAAAAGAAAAATTGGTTTTAAAAATAATATGGTTTGAATTTTAATATGTTGATATCATTCTGGCTGCATGAGCACTGTGAAAAGA
This sequence comes from Coturnix japonica, assembly GCF_054131305.1. Taxonomy (NCBI): domain Eukaryota; kingdom Metazoa; phylum Chordata; class Aves; order Galliformes; family Phasianidae; genus Coturnix; species Coturnix japonica. Next base: position 17,402,995 of record NC_140664.1, on the reverse strand, counting down.
TAAAGATGAAGGAAGATCTGATCATTATTTAAATGTATGCAGAAGAGCCTCAACAAGATAAAATTATGTAAGATCATGATAGATCACAATTTTTAAAATACTGAATATGTCCTTGTCTTTTTGGCTGTAAGAGTCTGTCCAGGATAAGAAATTATGGAGGCTTTTGTTATAATCATAGTACCAGTAATAGCAACTTAAAATGCACCTTTCATTGTGCAGGATCCCAGGGGGGTTAACAAACCTCTTTCTGCTTCTCATTCATTTAATTATTACTGTTTCCATTTTAAAAAGGTGCATTTGTTTTAGTAGTGCTTTGTTACTGGTAACCACACTCTGTGTAAGGGAGGAAGAAGCCCGGTTCAGAAATTAGTAGGCTAACTATATGACTGGATTTGACCTAGCCTTGTTGGAAGATGCAACACTGTGCAGAAAATACAGCTTTTAACATATGAGCCAGAGAGCGAGGGAGCAAGAACAAGAGAGCAAATAAGGGTTTATTTCTGTATTTTATCTACTTATTTAGAAATATAGAAAGGCATTGTCTAAAATTCAGCCCTACCTCTTCCCAAGCCAGCTTAGATGCTCTCCTGGCCAGTAGAAAACATGTTTAAATCCCCTGAAAGGAGCAGGGCATCGAAGGAAATCTGATATTTTCTCATTTGGAGGACTACTCACTGTATTTTTTATAAGAGGTAGTTTGCACCAGTAGAGACCACAGTAGTTTGAAACAAATGGTGCTAGGAGCTATAGGAAAAGTCAGGCTGTGCATTGACAAAGGCATGGCAGAGCTATGAGTGAGACAAGAGCCTGTAGTGCTTGAAGTACCCACCCTTGAGTGGTGTTCATCAGATGACTAAAATACAGATCTTACTCGTGTACAATTATAAACTGTTCCTAGGATGGACTTATCCTCTCTATCCATGAAAAAATATCTGAGTCTTGGTCTGTAATTCATATCTGTCTCCTGTCTGCAAATTGGCAGAAAGAGACCTCTGTTATTCTCTGAGCAAAAAGTTGACCAAAGTTTTTTGAAGTGATCAGTATTGGAGGTACGTCAGTATTTCTGAATATAAAAACTAATTGACGCTGGCCACATTTTTAAAGGAATAAAATAATTGAACACTTTTTTTTTTTAAAATAAATATTACTGTTGTTTATTGTATATTCAAACATATGGTACTCAACTACACATAGAATTGCTTTAGCACCTCATAAAACTATTTGTTTAACACATTATTTGATGAAAAATGGTAAATTTTCTCAGATAATATATTCCTTAAGTACTCTTCATCCAGCTAACATATAGATAAGAGATTTTTACAAAAACACAAAGCACTTTAGGATCCCTTTGAAATGAGTGGTCTACATAAATATTGTGTCCTATATACAGAAGAGTATACATTGGTTTAGTTCTACTGAAATTTCAGCAGCTACACCCATTTTTACAGATGTGAATCCAACCTGTGTTACAAACATTACATATTGCCTTCTCTTTTCTATTAATGAATACATTTGCCCATCTGTCTAGCCTTATGTTTTTGCCTAACTCTTTCTAGGATATATATGTGAAACTCTCCATGCATCACTGAAATGCTGGCATCCATTGAGGCCTCCTGCTTAACAGGAGACATAAACATAAAACAAATGTTTAGGACAGGAAGTGAAGGAGAACTAATACAGCTGAAACTCTGGAGGATTCCAAACAGACAGAATAATATTTGCAGATATGATTAAATTCCCTGTTATGAATAGGTTTTTCCATGAATTTAGTGCTTTTTTTTTTTTTTTTTTTTTTTAAATTTATCTTGTTTCTGTATCATAAACTGAACGTAATATGAATGTAGGTACCGTAGGTAGGTAGCTGCAGGTGTTTGCCTTCCTGTTCTTAGAAAGGTACTGCAGTCAATATAATTTTGAATCACTGATGTGGCCAACAATATTTAGTATCGTTCATAGAGTGCAACTGATTATCTAAGCCTTATACTTTTGGTTTAGGTAATTGATTAATGGTTGATTCTTTTTAAAGCCCCCTATTTAAAAAAAAAAAAACAAACCAATAAATACCAAGGGATGAAAGATGAATGCCTAATAGCACCCTCCTAGTATAAATATTCATGCTGAAATAATTCAGAGTCTTGGGAATTGTGGACATTTCTATGAATGAAGAGGTAGTTTTCAGTAAAATCTATACCCTAGTTAGCTATAATGACAGAAATAAAGAGGTTAACAGTGTTAAGAGCTTATTCTTTTAAAACTAGTCAGGCAGAGCTTTTCATTTTCATTCTTCCAACCACAGCAATTGTCCATATTATAAGCTGTCACAGAGCAGTCCCTTCAGTGCCAGACTACACTGATGGCTTGGAGACACAAGTAAGCTCAGGCACTGTAAGACCAGAATACCTCAGAGCCATTAGAACTATAGGAATCATAGAGTCACTAATGTTGGAAAAGATCTTTAAGATCATCTAGTCCAACTGTCCACCTACCACCGATGTTGCTCACTAAGCCATGGCCCTAAGCAACACATCTACAAGTTTGAACACCTCCAGGGACAGTGACTTCACCACATCCTTGGGCGCTCTGTTCCAGTGCCTGACCACTCTTTTGGAGAATAAGTTTTTAATTTACCCACCCCTAGTTCTGTTGATTTCACATTGTACGTTTTGGGGAGCTTAATTATGTGTTACGTAGTTAGGGGAAAACTCAGTTCTGGATTTGCTTGCTTGCATGGGCTCAAGACCATTCTGGAAATCATAATGTATGTGGGTGTAATGTGCGGGCTTTGTTAATTTGGAAGAGCAGTCTCAACTCTCTCTGGTTCTCCTTGTAGGAGACATGCTCCAATCCTTTGATCACTCCTCCACTGAACTCTTATTAAAACCTTGTGGTGCTGTGATTTGGCAACAGGGAGAGAAAGACTTAAGTCTATGACAGCTCATCCTGGAGCTCTGGGGCCATGACAAGCTGTTGCTCCCAGTCACCACCCTAGGAAACATGATTTTTGGTCTGCAAGATTAAAGACAAGGGCAACAGAGTCTTGTCAGAGGGCAGCAGCTAGGGTGCAGTATGTAGACCAGCAGGCTGCCTGTTCCTGGCTGAAGCCATCACTCTGTCTTCTCCTGAACCATTTCCCACATGCCCTTGGCCCACCAGTGTAGGCCTATCACATTCTTGGCCCACATCCATGGAAAAAGCAAAACAAAAGAAAACCTCTGCAAGTAGAGAAAATCACAGTAAGTGGTGAAGATGACCACGGTGGAAACTTTCTGGACCTGACAGATTTTCAAACTAATATTTAAGCACCTATTCTATATCCCAATTGTATTCTATATCCACAGTAATAATTACTCCTTTTGATGTAGACTAGAACAAAGAAGAAAAATATGGTCTCTTTGCATCTGGTAAATGTACTGATTGAAATATCATCTTTGGTAAGTCTGGTCTACAGACACTAATTGATATTGTCTGAGTAAGTGGAAGTGCCTGTCAGAAAAGCCTTTTAAGCTACTGACTTGTTTTTCTATCCAGTATACTTAAAATTGGCATGATTTTAGATTCCCTCTTAGAAACCCTTGTATTTTGATTTATGAATGTTTTCAAATTTTTAAGATTCTCAAAAACGTTGTTTCACCTGTAAGTAGAGAGATAGCTTGTTGGCTAACTGCCTTGAATGAGTGTGTGCCAGGTAATGAATAATGCCATGTTCAATATTCTAAATTTGTGTTCCAAATTCTGAATTCCGAATGAGCTGCATGGAAGTATACTGATAAGTGACTGATTTTTACTGCAAGGATTGTCTTATTTTAAACTTCAAATTTAGTTGCCTTACTTCTACTTAGAGGATTTTTGAGTGGAACGGGATTTAAAGTGATAGTCAATAATGTTCCTCCATCTTTCTAAGTGTTGGAAGATTCTAAACTGAATAAAAGATGAATAAAACTGTGCAATATATTTCTGCAAAATAGAAGGACCAAATTCATCCCTGTGTGAATTAAGCTGGGAATGAATCGAGCCCAAGTATTAAGGTACCAAATCTTTTGAGATATTCTCCTGAGACCAGTTAGTCTTTATAAGTAAACAACATATTTTAATTATAGCACTCCTCTTAATTACATCAACTAACACAATTTGAAAACAAACAAACAAAAAACAAAATGAGAAATTCAGGCAAAACAGCTCTGAGATGCTGCACCAGTCTGGAAAACATTATATTTGTTTCTCATTTACATAACCTTATGGTAGCTGCTGTCTATCGGATAATCGTTTTTTTGAAAACTGAGAATAATAAAATTAATTTGACAGAAGAAAAGGAAATAAGTCTTTTAGAAGTTTAAAATGAACATTACCTAAGTTTTATTTGAATGTATGACTAAGGTTCTCATCATGTAAAAAAATGTGAAATAAGGATAGTTCACATAATTTGCTGTGGCATATGCTTAAGAGAATATATATCATTCAAAGCATTTTTTCCCTCTTTAATTAACACTTCCAGAGAACAACTGCAGTCATATTTACAGACATGGAAAACTACTGAAATGGTGCAACTGATAAGCGAAATATTATTAAAAGTCAATTATAATTATCATTATGTATCTTGCTCGGTGTAATTCCATAAAACTGATAATCATTGTTTAAGTGCAGTTAAGTAGCTTCCTTAACACTAATATAATACTAAATTAAAAAACAATTTGGATATACAAAAAAAAAGTCATAGTAGCAGAATTGCATTTAGTCAATGAAATACATGTAACTTTGTAGTTGTGGAAATGATTGACTACATTATCTACCACTCCATACTGTGATTGCCCTTCACCTCACTTGTACAAATCCTTCAGATAATTTTAGTTTATTAGTAAAATCTGAGTTACGGAGAGTTGTTACCAGCTTTATTCCTTCTAGTGTTGTTTTACTCTATTTTATCAGGATATTGTCCATCTATAGAGTGCTCTCTTGATAAGTGTGTTTGCTGTTAACTTAAGAAAAACAGCCATCCTCCTGAGCAACCTATAAGTCTCAATGTTTTATTAGCTGAAGCTTGTGAGAATTAATTTACATCTCCTCAGCTGACATGAGGAATGTTTCTATTTCAGTATAGTACAGTATATGTTTTACAGAGACATAAAAGGTAACAAAAAGTGAAAGCTGAAAGTAAAAAAGCATAGTCACAGACATAGTCCACTGGAAAAACAGTTAATAACTGCATGAAGCTATTACTGAATTTTTTAAAACTACATTTGCTATAGATATTAAGATCACAGACATGGAATGATTAGAATACTATATACAACTGCCAGAATGATTTCTCAAGGATATGTTGAGAGTAAAAAAATTTCTAGAAGTCATTTGGTTACCAGTAACCCTGGACCAAGGCCAAAGCCAGAGATTAATTAGTGAAATTAGTGCCAGAATACCATAGTCTGCAGTAAGAGATGCAATCGCTTTTCACAATATATGGTGCAACTGCATCCCACGAAGACAATGGATGTTCTCCTATCATAAATTAATGTTCACTGCTTACAAATGAATTGAATACGGCTTATTATTGAAACCCCTTTAAAAAGAAGTCTGTATCTTAAAAGAAACAGGAAAGAATTTGGTTCTCTCTCTCTTTCTCTTTCTCTCTCTTTTTAATATGTACCAATTGAAATTGGAATTACTGAAAACATTTTATTCCTTGTGTTCTGTGATTTTATATAATTTATTGGTTTGGGTTTTTCTTTGTTTTGTTTTGTTTTGTTTTGTTTTTCTAGAAAGGAAAGATTTCTGTGTTTTCATCTCTAGGGGCTCTTCTGTATAGGTTAAGGTAATTTCATATCAGTGAGGAATGCTTCAGGTGCTACTATGATGTTAAATTGTCCTTTTAAAACTTTTAGATTCTTTTTACTTCCCAGTTGGCGTGTTGCTTTCTAATGACATTTAATGTTAAAAAACTTGGCTTGTTTTTCTTATCTATTTTCTTATCTCTGTTTCCTTATCTATGTCTCCTTGTTTTTCATTACCCTTATGTTATTCATCAAGATAAAGGGGGCCCCAGCACTGTCATTCTATTTCCCAAAAGATTCTTTGTACACTCCATCTTTCCTTTTTTAGTTCTTGACCTTTTAGAGAAGCTTTTGCCAAGATGGGCTCTGCACATTATCTGAATCATGCTAAATATGTTTGAAGTTCAGCCCTATGTTAATGATGTCTACAGAAGTCTTGGCGTCATCTTCAAAGTTGCATAGGGCCATATTTTAAAGGTATTTAGGCACCTAAGCATGTTTTTATCTGTAGTTTAAGGTGCCTAAACATGGATTTATCTGCTGTACTAGCTGATTAAAAAAATGTGTTTATGTGCAGTTTTAAAGATCTGACCATAAATTCTCAGGTAACTTCAGAAATGTTTAACCAGAAAGAGAAAAGCTTCCAGAGTGAAATACATCACTTTATGATCTGGGGAATTTGGTGGCTGCTTCTTCAGCATGAATTCAAGTCTACCCTGTAAGTCCAGTGATAACTCATGTGAACATTTGCGTATTTATAATGGAGACAACAAAATATTCATCTGGTCCTCTGTTCCAATGCCCAGTAGTTGCCAGTAGCAGACTCCAGCAAAGAATATAACAAGTAAGGAGAGAACAGTACTTCTTGTGGCATAACCTGCCATGCTTATCATGGATTAGAGATTTTGTAAGGCAGAGACTGCCTGCTTAACAACTCCTTCCTAACTCACTATCGGCACGTACTGGTGGCACAAAGCAGTGACCTGAGGATTACAGAAAAAATAGCCATTATATCTCTAGAATCTCGTTTTGAAGGGCAGTAGCTAACTGATATCATATTACTGCTATTCCTCCTACATTTAGGATTTTTTTCTCAATGCATCTTATTTTAGCTTACTTGACATTAACTTGTATCAGCAGATGCACGGATATCTTCCTGTAAGGTCCATCCACTTACCACTTACCACAGACCACATCACAGGTCTTAGCTTCCCCACTGTTGTACATGGTGATTTACCTATCTCTCACTTCCTACCAGCGTTCTTGGTACAGAAATGAGTCTTACTAATCCATAGTGCCAACAATATCCCCTGGAGCCCTTCTTAGACATTTACATAATATTTGCTTCCTCTCATGCCTTGTGGACTGAAACACAGTTGGGCAAGGAGTACCAGACCACAGTTCTGCATCAGATTGAACTTGTTCTATATTTTCCACTTCATTTTCAGTGTGATCCCTTTTTGCACCTACTTCATCTATCACCTCTTCAGACTCTGTGGCAGACTCATTTCTTTATGGGTCAGAAGATGACTTACTGTCAGTTTTTATGTTATTAGCAAGTTGTTCCTCAAATCCTTTTCTGGACTGCTATTGGTTTTATATTTATGGTTTTTCATTTAAATTACTTATATTTAGACTAGAGAGAATTTGCAGACAAGCTAAATGCCAAGATTATCCATGGAAGTAGAACTGGATCAGATTAGGAGTCCACTTCTCTTATCTTGACAGTGGCTAACCCCAGATATTTCACCAAAAAGAAAAAAAAGGAATATGTTTTCCGAGGACCTGTTTTAAGATATTACAGTGGCTAAATACCTCCAGAAGCATAAAATTTTATAACAGTAATGCTTTTTAAAATCCTACTCTTATGAAAACCTGATTGCATGCTTTTGCAATATCTGTGAGCAACAAGTTCCACAAAGTTTTTATTATAGGGCGAAAAAAGTATATTTTAACATGAAACTTGAAATTTGAAAATTTCAGCATGACTAATTTATTTGTCTTTCTGTTGTACTATGAAAAAAAAGGTGGAAAATATGACTGAGTTAATCTTCAAGATATTTTGGAATATTAAGTGGAGAAGGGCCTTTATTTTAGAAGAAAGATGAAAAAACTGGATGCAACCAATACGTATTTGATTTACTTCAGAGGAACAATTACAAACCTGAGGACAGAAGACTTATGAAATGGCTCAGTTTCTGATTTTAATGAAAGGAAGCAAAAGTAAAAAGTAATCACAAACACAATAAGCTTTGGAAAAAAAAAATAGTGAACTTGTGGTAGGTAACTCACTTGGGAAATAATTCTGAGAAGAAAAATGAGTTCAGAAGTGCTGAAAATATCTAAAAGAGCCGTTAAAGAGGACAGGAAAGGAGAGCAGTGGAGAGGAGAGGAGAGGTGAGGAGAGCAGTTGAGAAGAAAGGAGAGGGGAGGAGAATTTCCTTAGACTTCAATAAACCAGTCAAACCAATGTAGCAAGTCATTACATTTAAAAGCTCCTACGATATAGAAGGGATTCCCAGAGCTGCAAAATGGGAGACAGAGCACTTGATTTGTAAAAACGAAAAAAGCCACAATAGGATGCAGTAAGCTGTAGACTTAACTTACTATATTGAATCTAATGATTAGTCAATAATCTATAAGCAGGAAGTTAAATATGGCGTTGTCCAAACAAAATTATCTCAATCTTATCTATTTTCTTTCTTTTTCAGAGTAACTGAAATGAGCTTGAAAAGATAATGATGATTTGTCTTGACATTTGTAAAGATTTTTGTGCTGTCATATATAACCCTCCTCAGGAAAGTCAGTGGAATACAAAGTAGATTAAATAATTTCATGGTAGATGAACAATTGGTTGAAAAACAATACTAAAAGAGAATATATCAATGGCACTCTCTAAAACTGGGAGTCAAATTGAACCACATACAATATTTTTTATGACCTGGATTAAGAGTTGGGAAACACAGTTACAAAACTGGTGAGTATCAAAATTAAGTGGGAGGATTACTGACAATTTGAAGAATGAAATAAAGTATTAAAATCTCCAATTAATGAGATCAAACTCAAGGGAAATGAGTAAAAAGCGATACACCCAGAAAAGAGAAATGCGTGCAAAATGGACAGTAGCTAGAGAGACTGCTGTACTGCAGAAAATGTCTTCAGCACCACAGACTAAAGGTGAGGCACAAACCTGCTGTTTCAAAAAGAGAAAATTGCAATCCAAGATACAGAAAAATGATGGTTGGATGGAAGATTTGGGAGGTAATTATTCTGGTCTATCTACTACTTGTAGAATACTTTATCCAGTTTTGGGCACCATGCTTTAAGAAAATCTGAGCTTGGAGAGAATCCAGGAGTGACTGACAAGAGTGATTAGAAATTTAGAAAGCATGGAGTATGAAGAAAGGTTGAAAGAATTTGGTTTGTTTAGTCTAGGGGAAAACAGACTGAGAGGGAGACATGGTAGCAGCTTTTCAATATGTAAAAGTTTGTTACAAAAAGACTGAATTTGTTCCTCATGTCCAATATAGATAGATTCAGAAATAATTGGAACAACTTTATGTAAAGAAGATTTAGTTATAAGCTAGACATGCTCTTATGACTGATATTCCTAAGCAATGAAACACAGAAATGAAAATATTTGTGCAATCCAAGTTGTTATTTATTTATTTTTTTTTTCATATCAGGTAAACTAAATATTTATGTGCTGTTTGGGCATGTCAGGGCAGGAGGAGATGGTCTCTTAAACCCCCTTTCATTTTATTTTATTATTTTTTTTAAATTCTTAATGATTTTTATTTATTAGAAACATTTCAAAAACATGGCTAATGATGAAAAGAGATGATCCTATCCCTCTCTACTCTGCCCTGGTGAGGCCACATCTGGTGCACTGTGTTCATTTCTTGGCTTCTCAGTTCCAGAAAGATAGGGAACTTCTAGAGAGAGTCCAGCTAAGGGCCACAAGGATGATAAAAGGCCTGGATCATCTCACATAAGAGGAAAGGCTTTGATCCCTGGTGCTACGTAGACTGGAGAAGATAAGACTGAGGGAGATCTTATCAGTGCTTATAAATAATTGAAGGGCGGGAGGCCAGGGTAGGCCTTTTTTTTTTTTTTGGTCCCCAGTGACTGGACAAGGGGCAATGAGCACAATAGAGGAAGTTCCATGTAAGCATGAGAAAAACCTTTACTTTGAGGGTGACAGAACACTGGAAAGGGCTGCCCAGAGAGGCTGTGGAGTCTCCTTCTCTGGAGATGTTGAAAACCCACCTGCAGGCAACCTGCTGTAGCAGGGGGTTAGACTGAATGACCTCCAGACATTCCTTCTAACCTCTACAGTTCTGTGATTCTTTAAAGAGGTGTAAAAAAGTAGCAAAAATCACCATCTCAATTATTCTATATTTTCCCAGAATCATTTTATAACAGTTCTTTCTTGACTCTAATAATTGTAATCAGCTATCAACAAACCTCTTCTTTACCTACCAGCTGAAGACTGAGTTCCTGTTGAGGATGTACTATTATTTATTTATGTAATGATCTGATACAATTTGTTAGAGTAATTGTCTATCCCATTCTTTTCTCAGCCTTACACATCATGTTCTTTGACCACTATTGACAGTGAAATTATATTTCATTAGATGCCTGTCATGCAGACTTGTATGTGCTCTAAACGTATCTTTGTATATGCTGGTTACTCTGAATAATGTTGTGTCATCTGAACATTTTGTTGCATTGTTGTTCTTTCTGCCCATCATTCACATATATTAAGAAACAGTCCTAGTTTACAACCTTTATGCACTCCAATCTTAATCCACTGCCAGGATAATACTATCCCATTAATTTTCTCTACATTTTTATTTTCCACATAACGAATACTTATAAAGTCACTCAATCGCCTTTATTTCATCTTAACTCCTTATATTAAGGGGGCACAGTAAAAGTAACTCCATATCTGACTTTGCCACATTGAATGTCTTTATATTTAGAGGAGAAAAATGTATTCTTAAGAAGGCTATTTTAGATGACTATTATAGACTAGATGATCTACTTTTTTCTGTTATTCTCCAGTGATTATACAGATGGGCAGACTGGCTTAGATATGGAGGTTGACTACGTTGGCTAGGTCAATTCTTCTAAACATGGAAGAATCATGCTGTTTCAATGTGACTGAGAAGTATGTTTAAGTTTTCAGAAACATTACCTGCTAAGATTCTAGATGTTTTAAAATGACATCCAGTGATTAACACAGTCTGAGCGCACATTAGCTGATATCACAAAATATTACATAAGAATCGGAAACTTATTTGCTGTACAATATACAAGAAGGCATGGCCTCTTTAAAGATTTGACAGAGCATGATTTTTCTAAGTACATACATCACTCCAAGAGTATTGCCTCCTATTTATTTTTGTGGAAATCACAACAGATGCAAAAAGAACAGTAACACAGTTTGACAAAGCAAATTGTCAGCTACAAAACACTATTTTTCAACACAATTACACCGTAATGTATGGCTATGCAGTTTCTCCAGTGATGAACAAGTGCCTGCATGCTGTGCTTCTAAAAATTTGTGTTGAAAGAGATGACCCACTGTTGTTGTTGCCTACACTCACCCATTCCTCACTATGCTCTTGGTCTCCATAAATGTTTGGCAAGCATCAGTGAATGCCAGCGGATGCCATTTTTACACACGGAGGAATTCAGTGACACACCTTTTCTCCATACGTACTTTCATGTCAGACACCAATTTCTCAGACTGCCCATCTACTGCCATCTTTCATATAGCAACAAAATGTAATGGAATACTGGAAAGAAGATTCGGCCTTAACAGCCATATCACCAACATCTGCCTCTGAGGTTGTGGGCCAACATAAAAAAATTGTAGAATCATAGAATCATGAATCATAGAATGGCCTGGGTTGAAAAGGACCTCAAAGATTTCAGTTTAAGTCCCCTTGCTATGTGCAGGGTCACCAACCACCAGACCAGGCTGCCCAGAGCCACATTCAGCCTAGCTTTGAATGCCTCCAGGGTTGGGGCATCCACAACCTCCTTGGGCAACCTGTTCCAGTGCATCACCACCCTCTGTGTGAAAAACTTTCTCCAAATATCTAGCCTAAACCTCCTCTGTTTCAGTTTAAGACCATTCCCACTTGTCCTATCACTATCCATCCTCATAAACAGCTGCTCCCCCTCCTGTTTATACAATCCTTTCTAGTACTCAAAGGCCGCAGTGAGGTCTCCCTGGAGCCTGAGTCTCTTCTTCAAGCTGAACAAGCTCAGTTTCCTTAACCATTCCTCACAGCAGAAGTGCTCCAGCCCTCTGATCATCTTAGTGGCCCCCCTCTGGACCCGCTCCTAGAGCTCCATGTCCTTTAAGTACTGGGGGCTCCAGGCCTGGATGCAGTACTCCAGATGGGTCCTCACAAGAGCTGAGGACAGGGGGACAATCACCTCCCTCTCCCTGATGGTCACCCCTTTTTTAATGCAGCCCAGAACACAGTTGGCCTTCCAGGCTGCAGGTGCACAATGCCGGTTCATGTCCAGCTTCTCATCCACCAGGACCCATAGGTCCTTCTCTGCAGGGTTACTCTCAAGGAGATTTTCCCCTAATCTGTATAAAAACCTGGGATTACCCTGACCCAAGCGCAGCACCCTGCACTTGGCCTTGTTGAACCTCAGTAGGTTTTCATGGGCTCACTTCTCCAGACTGTCCAGGTCCCTCTGGATGGCTATCCTTCTTTCCAGTCTATCAAGTGCATGGCTCAGTTTGGTGTCATCTGCAAATTTACTGAGGGTGCATTCAATGCCATTGTCTGTGTCACTGATGAAGATGTTGAAGAGCTCCGGTCCCAAGACCGACTGCTGAGAGACACCGCTAGTGACCGGCCTACACCCTGACAAAGAACCATTATAAATGGGAGGCATTACATGCAGAGCATCCCTTGAATGCATCATACAAAGAAGATGAACCACCAAAATCACAAAGACAACCATGATACAACCACGGTATAGATGATTTCTAGGCATCTTCCTAAAGAGAAGTAAAGATTTGTCCTTATCATTCACTTGAAAGGAGTGAGCCACTTGAGATAACTTCAGGCAGAGAGAGATTTTGTCAGGTTTTGAAAAAAACAAATCCGCGAAAGCCTACAACCTGAGATCACAGAATTAGTACTGGTTGGGATGAGTGGGTCTGAGTAACCTAGATTTTGCAGTCACTGAGCTTATAGGGATTATTGCACTGTTTTATGTTTAAAACTAAAACCACAGGATTTTCTCTACATAATTATCATTGGCTGCAGAATCATCTCCTTGATGTTGAATCAAAAAAGTTTTAAAAATAAAAACAGCAACCATATGCTCATCACTGTGATCTCTTAAAACATGCACCAGGTAGGAGCTGATAAAAATGCTGTTTTCTGAATCTTCAGGGAGCCTGAAATTTTATCTGTAACAGAGATGTAACCAAACTGGTTCATTCAGTTGGATTGTCCATTGTGAAACCTAAAGATAATAGAAGTGCCACAGCTGCTAACTACTGAAATGCTGATGAAGTTGAGGATATTCCTGTGAGTTTTGTTGAACTTTAGCACTCTACCATTTTTGTTTGTGTCCTTGTTTTTTTCCTTAGAGCTCTCAAAACTCATTCTTTCATCTTTCCCTATCTCTGCCCAAGGCAACTTCTACTGTGCAGTTCTGTGCACAACTCCCAAAATCTGTAGCTCACTGAAAATGTCTGGTGTGACTCAGATAAAGGAGATGTCCCAATAGCAAATGAAGAAAACAGCGGGGAATTAAAAATTTCATTTAGATTTACAAAATTTTCTAGCTTCTCCCCTTAGTTGGCCAAGTTGTGATCACCATAACTGTGCTGAGCAGTAGGTTAGTCTGAAAATGGTGAGATCACTGAAATTAGTGAGGAAGAGTGTGACTGCCATGAACAGAGGTGTCACTGGTCAAAAAGGCAGCCCTGCCTAAATGTGAAGGATCTGCCAGACACACAAGAATCCTTCATTGTATATCTCAGTGATTATCCGATGTTAATAACCTCATCTTGGTTTGGGATTTATCTGCAGTAGATGCTCTCATACAAAGGACAGGACTTCAGCGCAAATGGCAGAATAGCTCAAAGCCAACTGAGCTAGCATGGCTACCAGAAGCAGTACTGATATTTTAGCATATAGGTTAATGGCATGTTAGGCACTAGTTATTCTTCCTGTTTAAAGCTAGCCCCGTTATCTCTGTAGTGCAGTGATGTCTGCAGTGTGACATACCCTTAAAACAGTTCTCATTCCTGGAAAAAATGAGTATTGTTTGCATGGTCACACAGGAACCCTGTGGTTGTATAAGGAACTGAATCCTTAAGTCTCAAGTTTCAGTGTTTTATCTAACTACCAGATTGTGTGTGATCATTCGGGAGTCATCTGTGCCTGCACAGCCCTTGGAAGTTCAGCATGTCACCCACACACAGGCATAGACATGGCACCTTCCCTGCCCAGGTCCAAGCCCTCAGCCTGGTTGCATTCTCCAGCCTTCCTTAGGCCTGCAGTGCTCTGCCTCAGGCTCTGGGCACTGCAAGAGGGATTTCCTGTCCTGAGGTCAAGGACTCTCACATCCAAAGTGACAGGGGCCTTGCTGGCAGCTTGCTAAACCAAAATCAGTCAAGAAACAAGCTGTGCTAAGACAAGAACAAATAAAATATTTACCAGATCTGAATGTAAAAAAAATGTTCATAAAGCAGGTGTAGAGAAAAGAAGGGAACTATGCTTATTTTAAAGGTGCTTTTTCGTTCTCCATTGACAAGCTGACAAGCAGTTTATGTGCTTATTTTAGCACATGGTTGTGAGCTAGAACTTTTTGTCCTTTATTTTGTAGTCACTGAAAAAATCTTAGCTTGCTGTAATTGCTTTAAAACGTAATTCCTATATTTTCATTCATTCTTTGGGTAAATTGATTTGCTTAAAATAAATAATATATTAAAAACAAAGTAGAACACCCTTGGCAGGTAAAGTTTCCACTGTCATGTTTGCCCTTCGCATTTTTATGAATCAAGCAATGCAAAAACTACGCTTTACACAATTAAAGAGGATTTATGCAGAAAGTTTCACATCATATTAAAGCTGAGACCAGGAAAAGATAAAAAATTATGTCAGGTGAGTAAAGGTTAGAAACCAATAACATGCTCACTAAGGGGTATCTTAACACAGTCTCTTTCTTTGGACTTTATTAAAAAAAACTTTTAAAAAATGACTGTATATTAGCCTGCTGTAGCTGTGTTTGCAACCATGAAGTTCTGTGAGAAGTGCCTGAATATTCACCAAAGTCCTGGGGAAAACAGGAATCCCCTTGAATTTCTTGAATTGAGTTTATACAATTCTGGATGAAGCCCTTCAGTGATGCCATATTGAATAACAGCATAGTAAACACATTGATTCAAGATAGTTTTGAGGCTACTTATCCAGTGAAATCCCTGAAATACCTATCAGCATGAGTATTTTATGGAAATATTATGAATGCTGTAGAATAAGGAAGATGATGTCTGAATATTTTCACCACAAGAGTCATTAGACAGCAGTTCTGAAGCAATGCACACACACACATTACCATCATAATTTTTTTCTCTCTTTCTGTTCCAGAAGGAACATGCCAAGGCTCTCACCTCATTTATATTGAAACGAAAAAAATAAGCTAACATGTGAGAAAGACCAAATTTTGGGGAAAAAATTATTTGTTAACACTACGACCTGTAGACAATAGATTTTATGAATACACCCAGAAATTATAATTGAAGACAAGGAAAAAATTTCACCAGAGTTGAACTTACTTCTGATTTATGCTGCTTGGCTGAGAAATCCCCTCAACCTGTCACTCTGCTTGCTGTGTTCACACACTGCTGAAATCACAGCAAACATGCTGCCAAAGCAGATCGTGGTGCTTTCTTTCCTCATCAAACTCTGAAACTGTTGAATTTATCCACACAAGAAGTGTTAGAGCTACTTTAAGACTCCTGAAGAGTCGTTCTCTTCACAGCACATTTCTCCAGCTTCCTTCCAATATCACTGTGCCAGAACGTCGTGATGTCTGACTTGGGCAAACCACAAACCCTGGGGCCAGTGTAGAATTAGAACTAATCACTCTTTAAAATACATAAGGTACAGTACTGAATAGATCTCCCAGCATATCTGTGGGGCAAATGACAAGACAGATAGCAGTTTGCCCTCAGGAGAACTCTAATGAGACATGCACTCCCTGAAAGACTTGCCTGCAGTTCAGCCATTTTATTTTAGACACCAATCTAGAATTGTTTCAGTTTGCATCACTAAAATACTTGGGAACGCTGACATTATTATAAAGTATCCTATTTCTTCTCCTTATGGGAGCTGCTAGGTTTCTTGGGTAGCATCCAAATCTCTAGAGCATCTTTAAAGAATACATACATAGAAGTTCCCATGGTTAGCACATGGGAAAGCAGATCTTTGGATCTAGTTACACATCTCCCTGACACCAAAGGAGTTAGTAGCATGGGTGATTCCTTGCTGAGACACTCCAGCTAGTAGCTGGTCTTGCTGATGTGCAATGAATGACAAAGAAGAGACTGGGGAATGTGTGTGCCACTTTCAGGTCTTGCCTTATAAGACTAGCAGTGGCTTGGAGACGCTGCAGTGCTGCAATAAATATTGTCTGATGGCTGACTGATTAGTAGTCCAGCAGCAGGATCTAATAGTCTTTTTAAAAATATACCCTTAAATGTAGCTTTGCCTTTTTCCCCATTATGGCAAACAAATGATTTGCAATGGGCGAAGTAACAGAGCCCGACAGTTCTACCTTCTGGTGGAAGTCCCATGCCAAATTCAATCAACAGCGATACTGAGAAATTCTGATGGTTTATTCTGAGCTTTTATGGGCAATGGAAAATAATATTTGCCTCCTCTCTAGTTTCTGCAGAGTGACTGATAGCCTGATTAAACCAGGCTGACTCCATTTGGTTACAGAAGTGAGGTTTTGTTACTGTGAAAAAAAAATCCTGTTACAGTGCTTTGCAGTTAAAATGAAATCACGTGGATTTAGACAGAAATATCTGCATCCATGGCGACAGGGCAATGTTCAGAGAGGACAAATGTTAGTTCTTCTCAGTTTGAGTGCTACTTGTTACTTCCAGAAGTTCAGTACAGTAAGGCCCTCACAATGCAGAGAACTACACCCATATGCATTATGGTAAATATAAAGTTGATACAGTACAGGGAGTTATGATCTGCATCTGGTAGTTATGAAAAACATTGCAACTATCTTCAGTTATGCTGCTTGTTAGATCTCTGCTTATAAAAGGTCTATTGAAATTTATAATAGCTGCATATTTGGATAACGATGTGATTTTTTTTAGTAAGATCAGGATTTTAAGTTGTAGGTCTGAATTTCAAGGGGATTTAAGTAGAAAGACAAGCTTAATCAGAATTAATAATTATACATTAAACAAATAATAAATACCACTTTGCTTGAGATCTGGAGTTCAGCAGCCATGGAGTGCAGGTGACACACCTTCGGACACATTAAAAGAAACCTGCAAAATTTCTAAAATCAGTTCACCTTTGCAACATGTCAGTTCCTCATGTACAACCACAGAACTGGAAAATGCCTCTGTGTGTCCTCAAAGGATTCTCTTTCGATGTCACAGATTTTATACTTTTTGCTAACTTACTATATAAATCCACATCTTCATTCTAAAAGTGTTTTTGCAAACAGCTGTGGTTTTTACTTCATTTCAAAATTCTTACTAACTGTGCTTTACATAAAGATTGTACATAAAGTATGCACTTATTGTTGCCTAAGTGAATTGCATGAGTTTTACGTTACTGCAGCTATTATGCCAAGCTGATGAGTATAATGTAAATAATCCAGCCATTGTTTTTGTATTGTGCCAGCATATAAGGACGCTGCCCTAACCACTGCATCCTGATTTAACAAAGGTTATTTTTTTTTTTTTTAATAAGGCATACTAATCCTACTGCATTTGTAACTCTGTCCTTTTTTTTGAGTTGAGCTCTGCTATCCCACAAATTGGATGGAAATCTCATTAGTGGAGCTATAATGAGCTGGCAATGAAACCCCTTCAAGCTTGCGTGCTTACGGACATTTGCCTGTTTGTCTTACTCTTCATCATGAGCCTGAAATTGCCCATTAGGATTACAGTGAAGAGCAAGTTGGACAGAACTGTGATGCTGGTGGAACCACCAAACAGGTAGAAATCTGATAAAAGCAAAGAGAGCTGTTGGTTATTATTCACAGAGAAACTGCACCTGTCTGCTTATATAGTTTATAGATGTTTGTGTTTCTGGAGGTCAAACTACAGGGGGAAAGAGGAAAAAAAAAAAGGAAAGGAAAGGAAAGGAAAGGAAAGGAAAGGAAAGGAAAGGAAAGGAAAGGAAAGGAAAGGAAAGGAAAGGAAAGGAAAGGAAAGGAAAGGAAAGGAAAGGAAAGGAAAGGAAAGGAAAGGAAAGGAAAGGAAAGGAAAGGAAAGGAAAGGAAAAGAAAGGAAAGGAAAGGAAAGGAAAGGAAGGAAAAAAAGAAAAGAAAAGAACAGAAAAAAGAAAAGAAAAGGAAAGGAAAGAAAAGAAAAGAACAGAAAAAAGAAAAGGAAAGAAAAGAGAAAAGAAAAGAAAAGAAAAGAAAAGAAAAGAAAAGAAAAGAAAAGAAAAGAAAAGAAAAGAAAAGAAAAGAAAAGAAAAGAAAAGAAAAGAAAAGAAAAGAAAAGAAAAGAAAAGAAAAGAAAAGAAAAGAAAAGAAAAGATAAAAGAAATAAGGAAAATTAGGAGTGAATAAGAGCCAAGGACATTATTGCAACATTTAGGTGTGATCCATTTTCTTATGACTGAAACTAATAAAATGGCAATAGGAGTAATCTCTTAAATAAATGCCAGAATTACTATCAGAAAAGGGAAAAACTCAAAATGGTTCTGATATCCTTAGAATCCCAATTGTTTACATCTGTCTCCAGAAAAAGAAAATAAATAGAGGCTCTGACGAAATCACAGCTACTCTGTTAGTCCACCAGTAAGATAATATTTTAGTTAGTATCTAAGAGTAGGAATGTTTTACACTCCAATAATTAAAGTACTGTCATAATGGCAGAAGCCTCAAAGTTGCCAAAGCCTCAAATCAACACCGCCCTTACAGTAAAAATAAAAAATATGTATTTAAGAAATGCTCATCTAGTGTTCAGCAGCAAGCAGAAACCCACCCAGTATCTGTGTTATACATACAGGATTGAGTACTTCTTGTAAAAAAAGTATGTTCAAAGTGATGTACCACATAGAAAGTAGAACTGGAACAAGTGGCAAATAGCATTGCATGTCTTCATTTTCTTGCTTTTCTGATTTCCTTTATAAAATGTATTTCATGCTTTGGGACCAAGAACTTAACTCTTTGCTTTATTGTACTGAAATTTGTTTTGAGTGAAGCAAAGAGAACCTGATTGGCACAGAACTTTCAATGAATTCTGTGTATTCCAACTATTAAACTTGCACTGCAGCCAACGTTCAAAAGTTTGTATGTTTTAAATCAAGTTTAGCAATCTGTTAAAATGATAAAAATTGCAAGTTAAAGCATAGCTGGTACTGAGCACAGTGTAAGAAAATGTCACAAATCAAATCAAACAAGATCAACCGGATGACAGTTATAAGGAGTCTACATTGGGGTTCATTTTACTTTAACAATCTAAAAAATAGAATTATAATATAAGTTAGTTATGCATATTTTTTTGTTGTTGTCAATAGAAATAGTTAACTCCAGCAAGTGAGTCATCACACTGTAATGAAGAACCTCATCTCACTGTCTACAAACAGAACCTAGATGAAAAGCAAAAGCTTCAAGAAATATATGGTAGAAAATGGAAATTTAATAGCTGAGTTTGCTACAGCCTTCCAGCAATCTGCTTAATGTCTGAAAAATATTTCTGCCTGCAAGGAAAAAAAAATCTCATCCACACATTAATCAGCTCCTGAACCACTGCTGTTCTCAACCTCATATAGGACAAAGTGGCTGAAGTAGTCATTCATGGATCGAGTGTTTCTGCCCCAGTTTGGATATACTTGTCATAGATACAAAATGGCCTTTTCTTTGTATTTTGGTTCTAAAACGTTCATTCTTTGTGTGAGCTCTTAAATTAGACATCACTTTTCAAACAACTGAAGTAAATAACATCAATCTCACACCTTAACATCTATGGCGTTAACTACAAAGTGTTATCTTCTGTGAAATTTGTTGGATGGAAGGAGAATTAGTGTACAAGAACACAGCAGAAATGTTAGAGACCTTGGAGATTCCTTATAACTCACTGAGTTTTCCAAGAGAGTAGAAAAAGCAAAGACAAAAGCAAACAAACAAAGAAACAAAAAAACAATCTGAAGTCCATTACATTCTATTGCAGAATGTGGTGTTTCCTCTATTTTATAAATCCAGCTCTAAGTATTTATTATATGATTTCATGGCATTTGTTGTATAAAATAATGAAGTCAATATAAAACTTTTACTGCAGCACTTCACTTTTAAATCTTAAATTGAAAAAGATGACAGAAAGTTAGTTAATTATAGGTCATACGTACCAGTGATTATTAATTAACTGTATTTTTTTCCAGCAGTTTTGTTAATCATAGAACAATGACTCAGTGAGCACTGGATCCTTCTTGATTCGACAAAACTGGACCTAGTCAAGAGGTCTGCTACTTCTTCAGTACTATGCTACTGTACCAGAGAATACCTCTCAAAACAAGCTCAGGCATATTCAACACTAATCCACTGTATACATTCGCCAGGAGATATGTATGCCTTCAGATTTATTTCCTTTAAGTGAATTGCATGTAGGAAAACACAGAATCACAAGCAATTGTATTATTTTTTTCTAGATGGAATAATTTCTTCTCAGGTCATAGAAGAGGAACAATTGCCTGAAAATGATGCTAGGGAAGGAAAACATAGCCACAATCACAAATACACTGTACTGTTAAAATCATTGCTTGTGTAAACAATGCATTCTAGCAATGGCAGAGCAAGTGTTACTGTTGGAAGATCAAGTCTTTGCCCAGGTCAGGTTGTGTAGGGTTTTCAGGCTGAACCAGAAAACTTTAAACTTGGCACTCTTCTGATTGCTCACCTTCATGTGCTTTTTAGTGCTCTGCTGAAGGCCAACGTTCCTAGTGGTTGTGCTTAAATATATTAATTGTACTTCCTTTCCTGTTTTACATTAAGCATACAAGCAGACGGTGTTGATAATGATGATGAGGATCTCTGGAATCGGTTTTTCTGCCTTTTACTGATTTATCCAGATACAAGATCCCTAAGGTTCTTACCTTTTTCTTTCATTTGTCAGTAAATCAGGCTGCTGATCTCATTGTTCGTGATGTCTAGGAGGGAATATTGGCCACACAGATCATAGTGAAGGGCAATGCTGATGCTATCTGTGGTTTACACATTGTGCCAAGTGCAATATGGCATTATGTTTTATAGTCTTTCATGTATGATACCCCTCCTCCCTTTGTATGTAAAGAGACAGTGTGCAATTGAAGCCAGAACTGTAGTGAAAGATTTTATCTTACCCAGAAGAGTCTTTATTGACATTTTAATGTCTCTTCCCTCATTCCAAGTATCAGGGCCTGCTACCTCTAAAAGTGACTTTTTTCTCACTTGGATTTTCTTTTTCATTCATCTTACACAATTACTCCCTTAGCCAATAACATTAAGGCATATTAGAGAAGTAACTCTAAGCACAAGTTTTTCAGACATCTTCCAACTTTCCTCCTGAGTATATTTAATATTTTCACATCTGGCTTTGGATGGGGTGCACATTAGATAGTAAGTCCATTTATTATTCTTCCATCTGTCTCTGTTCTATTAAAACAAATCCATGCAATACACAGTCAGGATAACACACAAAGTTATTTACCTTGAGAAGATATTTCTCCTATGCGGCTTATAAGGTGATATTTTTATCTGAGAGTTAACTGCTCACTGGCTTCCTTAGGTGTTAAATATAAATAATATCTTGCAACTTGATCTACATGATTGCTGGTTGGAATAAGTTTACCTGACCTTTCAATCATCTGACATTATTTGTGCATGGGGTGGTTATTAGTACTATTTTGTAAGATGCACTGAATTTCCATTCATATTTTCCTTTGAAGGATGACTAATGGCAAAATGCAAATTATAAAAATTGGAGTGATTAAAAATTCCCCAGGAAATTTTCTCAGGCATAAGTTGTAATCCTGGAGGATGAGATCTGTCTTCAGGATAGTTTTATGTGATGTTTTCAGCATTATGTTTGTGTAGTGCTATATATTCTTAACACTTGAAGAATGAAGGAGAAATCAAAAATCTCATTGTCTCTGTCAATTTATTGAGATCTTCTGGTTCTGGCAGTCCACATAACCAACATGTCAGATCTCTTTTGATTCCTAAAATTTCTAGTGCTTCTTATGCATCCCATGATTCTTTTCTCAATTCCACATGAAATATGCATTACACCGTAGTAGATTTGCTCTGACATTATCAGTGTTAGCAGTTTGTGCATGGTTGAGAGATGGGATTGTATAGGAGCTGGATCTACTTGATGGTCCATGCTTTTGTTTTCCATAATCACAGAATCACAGAATTGTAGGGGTTGGAAGGGACCTCTAGAGATCATCGAGTCCAATCCCCCTGCCAAAGCAGGCTCCCTACACCACGTCACACAGCTAGGAGTCCAGGCGAGTCTTAAATATCTCCAGAGAAGGAGACTCCACCACCTCCCTGGGCAGCCTGTTCCAGCGCTCAGTCACCTTCACTGTAAAGAAGTTCTTCCACACATTTGTGTGGAACTTCCTATGCTGTAGTTTCATCCCATTACTCCTAGTCCTATCCCCACGCACTACTGAAAAGAGACCAGACTCACCACTATGGCTCCCACTCCTCAGGTATTTATAAACCTGGATCAAGTCCCCTCTCAGCCTTCTTTTCTCAAGGCTAAACAGACCCAGTTCCCTAAGTCTCTCCTCATAGGGGAGATGCTCCAGGCCCTTCACCATCTTAGTGGCCCTCCGCTGGACTCTTTCCAAGAGATCCCTGTCTTTTTTGTACTGGGGAGCCCAGAACTGGACACAATATTCCAGATGAGGCCTCACCAGGGCAGAGTAGAGGGGGAGGATCACCTCCTTCAACCTGCTGGACACGCTCTTTTTAATACACCCCAGTATGCCATTGGCTTTTTTGTCTACAAAGGCACACTGCTGGCTCATGGTCAATCTGTCATCCACCAGGACGCTCAGGTCCCTCTCAGCAGAGCTCCTCTCCAGCAGGTCTTCCCCCAGCCTGTACTGGTGCATGAAATTATTTCTACCCAGGTGCAAGACTCTACACTTGCTTTTGTTAAAGCTCATCCGGTTTCCTACCACCCAGCTCTCCAGCCTGTCCAGGTCTTGCTGAATGGCAGCACAGCCTTCAGGCGTGTCAGCCAATCCTCCCAACTTTGTCTCATCAGCAAACTTGCTGAGGTTTGCTAATCAACACTATTTTGACACGAATCCTCATGATTGCTACCAAGAGAACTGCCCAGAGTTCTGTGATAGTTTTGGGTGCAAAAATACAAATACTGCAGCCAGAAACTACAGATAACATCTGGTCCTTCAATTTCTTATTTATTTTTCTTAAGGGATCTCTTGACCTTTTTTACATGCTAATTTTACTTTTGCTTGATTTCAAAACTCTGTTCCAGCATCTTTAATCCATCTGGTAGTACTTTTTCTGTTTAATAGTGTTATTCAGTATTTTGTTGCACAACTTAATAGGCTCAGGGTAGGAGTAGTTTCCAGAGATTTCTCCCAATAAACTATTTTGTTCAGAGTTGAATGGCTAACTGTTTGGATGCCTCTTCTGTGATATTTTTGTATCTCTAAGCCAGCTGATAAGGAGGGCATGGCTTAGTTGCTCACTGTTGGATGAATAATAAATTTTAACAACAACCCATGTACAATAAATTCAGATAAAGATAAAAAGATAATATTTCTTTCCCTGGTTTAGCAACACAAATGTTTTGGGACACTGCAGATTTTTGGATGTGCATGACCAGAAAGAAACGACTCAGTTCCTGTGACTGTGATTGACTGATCTTGTCCCATTAAAAGATGTGTTTTGCTGTTGGTTGTTTTCTCTGCTTCTCCAAATGCGATTTTTAATCTTACCTGAACTTGCATCTGAACAATTTTCTTTTTCTATTGTTATTATTATTATTATTATTATTATTATTATTTTTTTTCTATTCTCATTAAGATATTTAGTCAGAGAAATACTATTATCTAAACACTTGTGGAAGATGAGACTTGTGTATAATGCACAGGGTGATGGTTTGGCCATCCCACCAGTTTTACACAGGAACTGAATAAGAAAGGTTAAAGGATTAAAACCTCAAGAATGATAAACAATTACCTATTCTCTTCCTTGGAGTCTGTCAGAGAAGCTGGGGTAAAGTTCATGATTTAACAGAAAGGGAATCTTCAGAACTTTGTGATGCATGGGAGCAAAAACAATTGATAGAAATCACAATATTAATGTCTGCTTTGATCAGTAATGCTTGTGATAGCTCAATCACAGCTATAAGATTAGCTATCATTACAGTCAGAGATATGTCTATTTCTTATTCATTTCAGTAGTCACTCTGGAAAGATCTGAAATATGGTTAAAGGGAAATTTTATGCCTTGGGAATGGGATCATCATTACTTTTCAAAGTGAGTCTGGCCAACGACCAAAGGTAAATCTGTAATGATTATTTTCAGCATTTTTAGTGCTAGTTGATAGTTTTTTGTATTGGGTGTTGACTTGGCAGAAGGAGAGGCCTCTGTGAGGACAGGCCAAGGCAGACTCCAGCTGAACATAGCTGGTTCCAGGCAGTCCTAGCTGGCTCCAACAGCCCCACCACAGTGACCAGCTGACTTCATGAGCCATGCTGGTAGTACTGCTGTGGTAATATATTAAAGGGCAAAAACACTGGAACACCCTCTTGAGAAAAGTAACCAAAAGAGGCTACCAAAAGACTACCCTCCAGCTACTGAAAGGTGTTCTGGCTGTTGGAAGGCTGGAGCTAACACACCATGAAACAGCTATAGCATGAAGATTATATCTGTAAGCACTTTTGCTGCATGCATCCATTCCTGTAGTGATATCTGCTAGTGTAGACAAAACCAATAGCTGTCTTGGAGTTGACTTTCATTAATGATAAGGAGCATGGACTAATTAAGTGAATGACAAGATGGATTTTCTTTAGTGTTTCATAATTTTCACCTGCATTTGCAATGTTGTAGGAACAATTCCTGACCTACATACCATGTTGTACAAAATATTGTCCTCACTGGTCTAAGCCATCTGTCACCCAGCCATGACATGTAATGCAATTTGCAGGCCATTGATATCCCTTTGAAATATACCATAAAATATAATGCTACTTTCAGTTTGAAGTAACTAGGATGCCATGAGGCTACAACACAGTACTGTTAACAACAGGCTGAGACTGGTACATTGGCAGTGGTAAAACACAAAGCAGGGTGTTTGTAGGACTTAGACCGTGGTCCTTTCATCCTAGAGCAAACAGCACTCAAGACATTTGAGTTTCACCTCAATAGGTAGTGAGTGCCCAGGAGCAGGTCACAGTGTGTTTAACTGGGACAGTGACTGAAGCAGTCTGAGAGAAATAAAGCGGTAGCTGAGAGTCTAGGAGCACCTTCTGCAAACTAAACTGACTACTCCCCAATAATGGAGTATGTAGTTTCTACAAAGTTAACAAATGTCACTAAATTTTCAAGTAGTTTCAGTCTATTTCCATAGATTCATACTGAGATGAAATTTTGTACCATAATGTATATGGTGTTCTCCCCTGATATAAATAAACATTACTAAGGGGATTACAACGAGGTAGAATTATCAGCCCTTTCAAACCTGGCTAATTTCTCATCCCTCTTAAGCAAAACAGTCTAAAATTTCAGTGCTTCCTTCAAGGATAACCTTGATTTTAAGTAGGCAAAGACAGTTAGGTTAAACAGTCAGACCTATTGCCACCTTCTGGAACACTTCAGCCAGTCAGGATTTAAATAGGAATTAAAGTACAGGAGAAGGAAAATGTCCTCAGAAATCTGCATGTGATAATTCCTGCCAAGACCAGCTTCCAAGACTTTTACTGATGACATTCGGGTTCAGACTCAGCAAAGTGGCTCTGAACTTCCCATTAAACCTGGGCCCTGGGTCTTCATCTCTTTCTGTTAATTAGTCTCAGTCTCTGAAGAATTATGATGTCTTGTGATGCCAGCACAGCTGTGAAAGGTCTAAGTTTGTCAGTTAGTATCACTATCTCCTGTTTGCAGGGCTTTATCAGTCTTCCAACACACTCATCTCAGGGAAGGATAGCACTCTTCATCAGGATGTTCTGGAATTCATATCCCTTAGTGTCCTGCTATTTTAAAGTGACTGAATGAAAAGAATTAATCTTTCATAGTTTTACAAGCTTAGAAAAAATACCACCCCTTTACCAGGAATATTGTTAAGTATTACGTAGCTAGTGCTATGAGTGACTCCAGGAACAAAACTTCAGATTTAGGACAGGATTGTCAGGATGCATGAATCATTCACTTAATTTCAGAGCAAATTCACAAAGCTATTCTTAGAGGACTAATCTTTTCAGTAGAAAGTATGTGACGTACAGCTACTGGTATATTTTGTAATTTTTACTGTTTGCTTGGTTTCTTATGGAATTTTCTTTTCGGGGGAGTAAGGGGTGTGTGAGGGTTTACAAATGTTTCAACTTTCAATTATCTTGAAATAAAATATTTGTTCTGATCATTCCTGAAATTTAGTGCACATTTAGTTAGTGACATCAGTGTAAAGGGATGATGTTTTGCTACTTCTAAAACTTGCGCTACACATAATGGTTCCTGTATAAACTTTGTGAACTTACATTTCTGTTTAGACGTATGCACCTACCTTGGAGAACTGAACTTGCTCAATACACAGAACAATTTACAAAGAGAACCACCACTGAAACCCTGGTGGTTTAGCTGTGGTTCTTCAAGTCTAAATTACAAGCTACCCTCATTCTCAGTTGAATGCATGCAAAATTTTTTCAAGGTCAGAATTTGACCATATTATAGGAAATGTGTTTACTGTTAATTTTTGCACATCTGGAACACTAGTATCAGAGTTGCTTTTATTTGACTGTATAGAGTGAGGATAATTGAGGCTTGTATTTGGAACAAGTCAGCCTGAAAGGCATTTTTAACATTTGCTCTAAGGACAAAAGGACTTTGAAAGCCAATGTCACCAATTTTTAAACAGTTAAAAAAAACAACAACTGGTAATTCCATTGCAAATATGATGGAGACTAATTTGGGCTGGTAATATACCATGATCATAGCATCTTCCCTCTGTTTGGCTGTTAAACAGCCCTGGAAGATGTTAAGTGCCAGATAGAAGGTACGAGGAGGAAGAGAAGGCCAGATTTGAGCCAGAGTCTTCAGGAATAATTTCATTAGATCAGTTTGTCCAACATAAAATAAAACAAAGCAAGAATATTTATCCTTCTGGATAGACATTTTAACTGGAATTTGCTGATTAAAACAGAGAAAAGGAATGCAGAAGGAAAAACAGGGACCCTTTTATGTGTTAAAATGAGAGATTGTAATTCCAGTGCAGAAACAGGTTCTACTAAAACACCTGTGTATTATAACAGGCTGAAAGAGTCACTGCACTAAAAGCTGTCCAATTGTGCAAATGGCTCAATTTTTATTTTTTTATTTTTTTTTTTTTTTGGGGGGGGGGGTGGGGTTAGGAATATCGTTTCATTCTGTTTACTGCTCTCCTAAGAACTGCTACATTTTGTGATGTGTGATTGAGTGATGATGATGAAACTATTTCCATTTTTACCCATAGGAAATTTGCTCCAGTGCATGTAACATAAAATTATTTTAGTCTTGAAACTGATTTCTGTAAATCATATTTTTCGCTCTTTAAGCTTAATTATACTCTGCAGTTAACTGGAGTTTATATTAAAATTTTACATTTTTCTGAAGCACAAAATCTGCAAAAATTTTGCCAAATATATATATATATATATATATAATTATAAATTTGTGTTACTTCTACAAAGCTGAAACGTGTCTTTACAAATCTTTTTGATTTGATAGCACTGAATGTACAAAATTACTAAAGAAGAGCAGGATGCAAGAGCTGATCACTGTCAATGAGCAGTGAGTGCTTACAGAGGCATTAATGTATGGTATTTCGAGACAAAACAGGTAATATTTTCTGTGCCTTTCTGCAGTTTGTCTTCCTGCTTTAACACATTACATGTTATAATGTAATCTATGAGATAGAAACAATACCAGGGCGCCTAATTAAATTAAAAGTAATTACCCGTTGTGTAGATAGGGCATTCAATTGAGCAGCTGCAAGTTGATATTTTGTCATCCTCAGTTTATCTATATGCACATGCGTGATTCTTTGTATCAGTTATTAATGACGTGTTCTCAGTAGTCATGAAGTGTTACAGAAAACAGAAGAGGAAAAGGATGAATGGAAAAAGTGCTATTGAAAATGCAAGCAGTGAATGAGTGTATTCACTACTATAAGTCCTCAGCTTGGACAATAGTTTCATGCTAACTTATTTTCTGTTGTATTTCAGAGTGATCTGAAAGCAATATCACATTTTTTATTTTTCTATTTTTTTTTTTTCATTTTTTTGGGGCTGGCATTTTTGAAAATTTAAAAGTAAGCATAAGAATTTAATTCTTTTGCTTAATAAAGACCCTTCTGTCCTTCCTTAGCAATGTAAAAAATATCCAATATTGATTGCAGAGAGAATTGCTTTTTAATGTAGTGACATACTCAGTGCATCTCCAAAGAGCTTTTAGAATATTACAGAGGAGAGGAGGGGAGCAGAGAGAAGGGGAGAGGAGAGGAATTTCAGTGAGAGCAAGACCCAAAAGTCCTTCCCCCCCCACCCCCCTGCCCCCTTTTTTTCTTTAAACTGGAACAGATTTAGCAGTTTGAGAAGATAAAGTTTCTGTCTTTTAAGCAGAATTTTACGAGAGAATGAAAGGAAACTTCATTACAGAAAAATATTGCACAAGAGGTTTAAGCAGACTGATTGTCTTTTTCAGCTGCATGATTCTCCTGTAACAATTGGATACAACATCATCCTCCGGTTGAGAATAATATACAGCTGGTTAAGAGCGTATGCAAGGTGATGTCCGTCTGAGTGACTGTTATCTTGCTGGCATAAGCCTGCTACCAAACAGGAGCAATTATTCCCAATGCAGTCAAATTAAATTTTCATAACTATGAAGCTGCTTTTTACCTTGGGGCACTATCTGATGTCCATTTCTTCATTCCTAGTTCCTTAATCCTCTATATTAAATCTAAACAAATCAATGTTTACTAACATTAATATTTTAACATACAGTACTTGCTCTGCCTTCTGACATCTTTTGCCTTTATTAGTAGTATGGTGAAGGTTTTCTGCAGTGTACAGCTAGAAGCTCCAATTTTTCTTTTCCATTATTGTTAACAAGTTTATTTCTTCATGCACAAATGCGCAAGTGTAGGCATACATTTTTCTGTTACTTAAAATATCCAAAATTACTGAGAAATATGAGGAAAAAAAAGATCATGCTGTCACTGAACTGGGTTGTATAATAAGAAAAAAAACAAACAACACAATGGAGGATTAATTTTGTTTCAATTCCTTAATTAATCAAAGGAACGGCATAAGTTTACCTCCCTTTAAAGAACCAACAGTACCTTCTTGGTCCCCACATCACTGGTACAAGTTCACACACCTTTTACCAAGTCATCACTCTGCCTGGAGGCTAAAGTTGAATGTTAGAGAAGATGCATCAAAAGCAAAGCTCCTTTGTTGTTTGTGAAGGTTCTTCCTAAATGTGGCAAACCCACAACTGCCCTCACAACTACAGACCCAATTCCCTGCTTGTAGTTCCTTTCATATTCCCGTTAGACGTCTGCCAAATATCTAATTATAGCATTTGACAGGACATTCAATACCTTGAACTGGTGTTTGTCTGTATGAGATACTAAGCAAATTAATGGATATAAACACAAAACAATTAAAAAAAATAATTACTCTAAAACAGTATTCTATTTCCTTTCCTCTTTCCCTTAGTCCCATCCTTCCCACTCATTTTGTGATTTTTCTGCTTGTATCTGTACTGTAGGTTCCCTGGCATTATTTCTCTGTCCCCTGTGAAGTTTGAAACTCCTTTCAATTTAGTATCAGCAAATGTAATTACAGGCTAGTTACTTTCACTTCCAACTCATTAATGAAAATGTTCAATAAGACCAGACCTAAAATACCTTCCTAGAAAATCCACCAGATAGTGCTTCTAATTTCTATAATGTGGTCACTCTTTCGCTTCCCAGAAAGACTTCTCAGAAAATAATCAACACCACCTCTTTACTTCCTGGACAGTCATCCAGATTCCTCCAGGACTAAGTATAATCTCTCTCACACCCTTGAGTTTCTTGCCAGCATACAAGCTAGCAAAATAAGGCTTGAAAACTGAGATTCTTGGCACATGGCTGCTGTTAGTTTAAGGGTTTGCTCCCTTTTCTGAAGATGAGGAGATGGGAATAGAAAAAAACAAACAACACCTTTATAGTCCTATGGCTAGGACTATAAATTTGAAAGTCGAGTTCAGTAGGCTGTGTCCATCAGCAATGAGGGAAAAAAAGGCAGATAATATGGAAGCTGATAATTACCAAACTAACATCAGCAGCCACATTTTCTCTGCCCTTTCATTATTAGAAAAAGATAAATCCTGATATCTAGTTTATTCGTTGTGTTTTCTGGCACACACAGGATGTTTGTATGCCTGCTGGGCTGGAATCCTGATGCTGGAAAAAATAAAATAAAGCATGCTGCAATTTTGAGCTGGCTACTGGGCTTTCCTCTGCACTTAGCTTCAAAGATTTTTTAAAATATATTTTTCTGCACCACAGCTCAGAGTTGCTAAATCCAGAAATTGAAACATTCTGGGAACCAAATCATGTGGGGGCAAATCAAAGCTTTTGGAATGTTGCCCTAGGATTTTGAAGATAGCAGTTAATAGCAAAAAAGTTCAATATTTTTAAGGAAATCCCAATTATAGAAGGCAGCACCATTCAAATCCTTGATTCGGGAGTAGAATGAGAGCTGTATGCCTAACAGTAGAGGAAATACTTGCCTGTGTTGTGAAGACAGGAGTGAGAGTGATGAACGAAAGGAAAATCCTTGTGGTATTTTGCATCTTTTGCATATTTATACTCATATGTTGGTGAAAGTTATTTGAGACGTCAGAAGTTCATTTTATTTAATAGTCCAGGTCAATATTCTATAGTACATTTGAAAACCATTATGGATCCCTGTGCAATTTATGTAGTTGATTCTGAAAGTGTCGGTGTTGAGTTCCAAATTAAAAAAAAAAAAAAAGAAAAATATTAGCAATAGAAAGTTTAAATGGTTCTAAAGCTCCTTTTCTTGCTCCATCAGGACTCCCTAACACTTGAATTGTGTAATGGCATTTTAAAGCATAGCCTAGCTGAATTGCAAGTTTGCAGAGACTACGGTTACACTGTCGCTTTCATCTGACATAGATGTGCCTTGCCTGAAAGGAAATCTCAGGACATCAAGACTTACAGCTCAGGTTAGATCTCAGGTTAACTCTCAACAGTACCCATCTCTGTGAACAGCTCTGCAAACCCAAGTACCAGAACAGTGGAGTTAGAAGAAATTAGTAGCCAAGGATGGAGAGAAGGTCTAGAAATAATTTGAGTTAAGCAAAGCTGACCAAAACAGTGAAGCCACATCCAGAAGATGAGAGTATGAAGAACCTAGAGAGTATGAAGAACCTAGACTAATTCTACCTTCAGTGCTGCTAATGAAGCTCCACTTGAGTTGATAAGAACCCTAGTAACAAGGGTGGTTGTCAGCTACGTTTAGCTTTCTCTAAGCCTTACTGAATATCCAATTGCAATGGTTAAAACCTGCCTTGGAGTACTTACCTAACAAGCTTTGTAATTCACCCCAGAAGGATAGAGAGTTTGCAAAATATTTTCTCCATGAAAGCGTAGAGCAATGCACAACTTTTCTGTACATCCTGGTGACTATTTGGAAATTATTCTTGTTTTACCATTCCTGTCCTTGAAATATAAGAACAGAGGATAACTCTCTTTCCCATCTATAGAGACATCTGACACAGAACTTGAAGCAGAAAACCAGTATTTTGGCAGTGCTGTTTCTGTGTAGAGTGGCAGGTCTACTGGACAGCTACCCCAGTGAGACAGGTGACTGCACAGCTGGGGTCCACAGGGAGCTGTGGCCAGTCTGTGTGGGGATCCTGACTCAGCCCTTCAGTGCAGTTTGAGAAACTCATTGCTGCTGACAGCTAATGGGGAGTCTCTTCAAGCTCAGGAAATAGGGTTAGTGAGTCCATTCATTGCTCTGGCTTTGTTGTTTGCTTGCCAAGCAAAATAAGAGCCACAGCTATAGAGTGTTTTCAGCAGCAGGGCAGAACAAATTCCTTTCCCAGAATTTTTTTCTTTTCCTCAGAATGTTGAAGTTGCTCACTTCCTTTTCAGAAAAGGAGTATCTTGGAAGCATGACCCAGCTATTATGGAGAAATAAGAAGTAGTGAATTAAATGTTAACTGTTTGGACAGTACAAAACCTTCATGACCAGAAATTTCAGAAAACAACATTTTATTGGTACTAGAACATCCCACAGAAAATGTTTGGTTTTAGTAGACTTTGCACTGGTGTAAAGTATTCTGTTTCTGTAAACAGAATCTGTAATCTCTATGTACAATTACAGTGCATTTCTATGTCCTCCAGGTCCTTACCAGGATTCAGCTAACTAGATCTAATTCTCCACAGTGTATCATGGTATCCTGCAGTCCAGGTGACTGTAATATGCATGCTGTATCATGTATAAATGAATATTAGGGGATGATTTTATTTTATTTTTTTTTGAATTTACTTCCAAACCAAGCCATATCTCTTGCACAATGCTATATTATGTGCTGCATATGGTTTTGTTTAATTCTCAGTACCAGCTTCACATTTCCTAAATGTGTCAAAGATGGTTAGGAGATTTATTTTTTCTTAAAATAAGACATGCATGTGAAGATGGATTTTTAAAAAGTCTTTACTGGCTTAACTCAGCTCTCTTTGATAAGGATAATACTAAGACTGTTCCAAACATTTTTCACAGTCCCAAGTATTATGTAGTGAACCTCAGATGCACTGCAATACTCATGTTTCCCACTCAGCATTACCTACTTTCATTTCTCTCACTTGGTCTGCCTTTGGGAGACTGATTATGCATTCTTTTTGTTAGTTTGCTGTTGTCTTCTATGCTGAAAAATTTGCTAATGCTGCAAACCTGTGACTTTAAGTATGAGAGATATTACCCCTCTGATGATGTGACTGCTGAAATTCTGCCCTTTACTCATGCTTTTCCTACATGAGTTATGCTGATAAAATAATCTTCTTATATTCAAGACTTGTTGGGGTGCCTCTCCCAATGTTTAGTTTGCTCCGTGTTTTCTCTTTTTCTTGTGGAGTCTGTAACTCCACATTTTGCAAGTCATAATTGATTTCAAGAATATTAGTTTTATGCATTTTAGTTTAAGAAGCAAAAAATCACATGATTTCACAAGATTTTGAAAATCAGAGCTGTTTATAAGCTTGTTGCTTCTTATTTGAAAAGTAAAGTACAAAGTACAATAAATTCCCAAGTGAGATGTTTCAGAAGTTTATACAGTGTGATAAAGATTAAACCGGGCACTCAACAATGTTAACTTCAAAGTTACTGGTGCTTCTTTTGGGATTCTTGTTCCTTGTTTTGGACACCGTCTTCCTAAATATTCTATATTTCAAATTACATTACCTAATAAGTGCTTTGGATATGGACAATACTTTGGTTCTGATTCCAGCAAAACCATGAGGTGTTTATTTTATTTAGCATTTGAGATGAGGAGGACCATTTCTGGATGTGTCAACTTCATTACTTCCAACAACATAATTCTTATTTATAATATGTTCAGAAAGAGACCTGCACTGTATTTGGAAAAAAATGAATATGCACATAAAGATAAAAATATACATGATTTTTCTTCCCGTCACAAAACATCCTAATTGCTCTTCTGTTGAGAGAGAGGAATCATACACAAATAAGTTCTCTAATCTCACTGACCAGATTGCTGATGAAACCTCCCTTGCACTCTAGCACTCAACTTTCTGTATCATATTTATGACATGTTCAGAACTAAAGATCAAGTATTATTTGTAGAAAAGGAATGATTAATTTTTTTTACAAGTTAAAGTGTTAATATTTAATTGTGACCTTGGTAGAAATGCTAAGATCAAAATATAAAAGTGAATAAAACTTCTATTTGAAATAACAGCAGATATTCATGTAGTGAATACAAGCTTACAGTCACTCTTGGGGCTTTATTACATTCACAGACTGCCTGAGCTATCAATTACCATGTATGTTACTGACGAGAGAAAAACTGAACTCTGTTTCATGTAGTGCACCTTCACTGAGTATCATCTGACATGAAGGGCTATAGAAGTCTCTGATTCCTAAGCAAATCCCCTGTAGAGTTGCGTGGCATGTTAAGTTAAAAAGGTATGCTTTCAAGATTACTGTTTGTTGTGGGTTTGGTTTTTTTTCCATGAAAAATTTCATGAGTACAACACAGATTAAAAAGTCATGTGGTTGTAAAATAAATACTTTAATTCCACAAGGCAATGCTTTTGAAAATATGAGAGTGCTGAGCCATTTCTTTTTGTGTAGGAGATACAGGATTGGAAATACCGGTTAAGAAAAATATTCAGTGAAAGAGAAACTCGTGGCTGATGCCCTGGAACTTGGAAAGTGAGCCCAGTTTATGAGAATCTGGAAAAGCAGTGTACAGTAGAAGAAAAAGAAATTGGATGAAAACTGTAGAGAAGAATTAAGCAAACTCAGTGAAAGAAAGAGGTGATATAGCTGATATTGAAAAGGCAGATACTTTCTTCTATTCTTGTATTTTTTTGAATAGCTTTAACCATCCTGACTTGCTGAAATTTTACTGGCCTCTTTTGTCCTCATATGCCCTGCAGAGGAAGACTGCCTTTTTTTGTTGTTGTTTGGCAAAGGCAGACAATGCAGGTGGCAAATTGTTTTTCTTTGTTTCATTTCCTTCTTTTCCTGCTGGCAGGTATTTCTAACCCCTATTATGTTTTCCTTTTTTATATCCATGGCTACACTATGTTCTTTGGGGCAAAATATAGGAATGAAAAGAACTGTCAAAATAGGCCTTTCTAATAATATTTTTGCCCCATTCTCCAGTAAATGTCTAACAAAAGTTCCTAAGAAAGATGGCACAGACCTTACTCCTGTCAGACTTAAGTACAACACTTGCTTCTATTTTACCACACACTGGGAACACACTTGCAGGAAACAATGGGCAGGAAAACTAAAGTTTATCCGCAGTGCCTGATATGAGGACTTTAGGGAGTTTCTCATGTACGTATTTAAAGAAACATATTAATGGAGATACACAGGGGTGAGAACTGAAGTCTGCCTGTAACATGAAGTTTGATGGTTCCGTGAGGTAGCTGGGTCTGAAAGTGAGCTGCAATATTAGTTGATTTTTGTAAGGATAAAATTTTCTGTTTCCTGTTTTATTGGTGTCAGAAGAAGCCCTCTATCTTTATTGGTTCTTCTGGAAAAAAAAATGTCTACTGAGAAAAAAACAACCAAACAACAACAACAACAAACAGATAGTAAAGGATAAGCAGGGAAGAAAAAGGGACAAGCGTGGAATCAGATCATCAGCTGAGCATGAAAGACCTGCTGCACACAGACCCATGGGCCAGCTTGAGTCACCCACTTGATCATAAAACCTCCCAGGAGAGATTTTCCAATTCATTCTTACCTACCAACTAATCTGGATGGCACCGATGCCTTTGGTTCCAGTCATAATATTTTGTAAATGATCAAAAAGTGAAATGCTTGCAGGTGTCACAGATTAATTAAGAACACTGCATCTGAGGCACACAGCACATAGCAACATGCTAAAGAGATCAAAGAAGGGCTGTTGTAATAGCGCAGCAAGCAGAGATTTTCTAAATCTATAAAAAAATAGTACTTTCTCCAGTATTTCAGGAGAAAATGGCCTTTCTGATGATCTGGAGGTCCAATAGTGGACAAGAGGATTCAGGAAACAGCCAAAGAAGGAATATAAAGAAATTGCTTTGTGTTCACTGAGCTTTAATGCTAACATCTTTACATAGAATGTATTAGAGTCTGCCTGAAACCAAAGTGTCAGAAAAAGATGATTTTTGAATTTATTTATATTTTGAATGACAAAATATCTTCAGCTGGGTTTACAGGCATGCAGATACATGTTATAATTGCACTGCATCAAGAAATTTTAGACTCTATTGTAGAATTATAGAACACCTTAAGCTGGAACGGACTTTAAAGAGACAGTCTAGTTCCTACACTGCTGCTGTAAGCAAGGCTGCCACTCACTTGACCGTGTTCCTCAGAGTAAAGAATTTCTGCCTCACGTCTAACCTTAATGTCTTTAGTTTAAAGCCATTCACTTGCTTTGCATTTGGCTTTGTTGAACCTCATGAAGTTTTCCTGTGCCCACTACTCTAGCCTGTCTAGGTCTCTCTGGACGGCATCCAGACAAGTTGACTGCATCACACAGCTTGGTATCATCCACAAACTTACTGAGGGTGCACTTGATCCCATTTTCACAAATAAGTGTCTTCTTTAAATACATTAAAGAGAGGGTAGGAGTAAATGGTCAATAGAGGAGGAAAACCGTGTACCCTACTATGCTGAGGCTTGTCCTATTCAGCATATTCATGAAGAATCTAGAAAAGGTGGTAGAGACTGATAAAGCTTGATGATGATAAATTATTCAGTGTAGTAAAACTGAAAGCTGGCTCTGAAGAGCTGTGGAAGAATCTCACAGTATTGAGTAATTGGGCAGTAAAATGGAAGATGAAATTCAGTGTTAATAAATGCAGAGTAATGCAGTTGAAGAAAAACAAGCCCAAATATACAAATGGAATAGGGCTCTGAGCTGTTACCACTCAGTAAAGAAATTCCAAAGCTGTAACAGGTAGTTCTTAAGAAAACATTCGCCTAACACACAGTAGCTATTAAAAACAAACAAACAGACAAATAAAGGAAAACATAATTGAAAGTTCAGAATCATAAGGAAGAGACTAAGGCACAAACAAAGAATATAATTCTGCCACTAAGTAAATCCAGATACCCTATATGCATACTTTGATGCATTTGTCTCAGTAAGGATAGAGCACTTAAGTGCGTTTGATATTCTCCTTTTATCTGAGAAGATCTGAACATATCTTCTGTCTCAGTGGCTTGATCTTCGAGATTCAGGAATAGGTGCAGTGCTTCCTTTTTTTCACTTTGCAGGAGTGCTTATATGTACATATGTATACCTTCAGATCAGTCTTGGTGTAAATGTAAAATACCTCATACAATGATAACAGTGTTGAGATAAGCATCAATAAACACACTCACCAGGATACATGAACAGTGCATGGATGAATTTGAGAAAACATTTCAGCTGCTGGCAAATGAGTAAATTTCAAAGGAAACATTGAAATGAGGCTACATGACTACAAGAGCAGGTGAAGATGGGATACAAAATGAGGATGTGTTTCATATGCTGAAACAGCAGCAGAGGTCAATAGAAGCTGCTTGGATGCTGATTTGAGAAGATGGCTTTCAAATAGTCTTTGAACGGGAGGTGATGGTTTTAGTTTAAGGCAGAATAATCTGAAGAAAAAATAGTCATTAAAAAAAAAGGTTCACTCAAACCTAATTTATAAGAACAGTTTTGAAACACTCACTCCCGAATAGGAAAATAAGCTAATATAACTAGTCTACTTCAAATAAAATTATGGTAGATGATGGGTGAGCTCTGGGTGCCCAGGTGGGAATTCTCATTCTTCATTCAGAGAAGGTTGTTTCTAGAGCCAGGAGAGTTCTGCAGGGAAATGTTTGAAGTGATATCCTTGGGGAACACACATAATGGGCAAGTGAGAAAAAACAGCCCAGACCCTATACTGTACAGTGATTTTAATCTCAGACCAAAAATAAATGCTGAGCAAGTGAGAAGTGAAAAAGTTCCAGACAATAGTGTTTATACAGAAAAGTTTTGGAGAAAAAATAACTGTTTATGCTGAGTCCAGGGGCTGGAAAATCAACTCTTTACAGGCACAATCCTACCTCATATTTTCTTTTGAGAAGAATTGTTGTCAAAAATAAATAAATAAATAAATAAAAATCCTTCTGTTAAAATAAAATTAAGTCCAGCTGCAAAAATACAAAGGTTCTTTCATAAAACAATCAGAACCTGACTTACAAAAGGAAAACAAAAGTAGTTGCTTAAATGGAAGGGCTTTGGAGTGCATGAAGGGGAACTCATTTTTTTTCATGCAAACTGACAGCTTTTCACCAGGAAATTGAGGATAAATACCAGTGCAAAGAAGACTTGGTGAGGAGCTGGCAACCTGTGTCATTTTCTTCTTGCCTTGCTGATGATCTTCTGTTCCTTCCATTCCATTGCAAATCCTCTGCTATTTATTTCTCCTTCCTTGCCTTCTCACAACTCATCTTTGTGGATTGCTTTTCTTTTTGGTCTCAGAGCCTTAACTTGTGTCCAGCTCTCCTTTGGAATGGCTCTTTACTGTCTGAAACTCGTTTATTGCCGTCTTTTGGATCTTTTTTTCCACTTGACTTTATTTCCCAGTTAATCTTTACGGCAAAATAGACAAGGAAGAATTGGTTCTTAGAAAAGTGCATAACATAAATGTGCACTCTAGACAAATTCTTTGGAGACAAGGATTTTCAAAAGCTGAATTTGTTCACTGAGAAACTCACCAAATGTTTCAAGTCCAAATCTTCAACTGTTCAATTTAAGGCCTTTACACTGAGAGCCATCATTACTTTTCCTTGGGTAGTGCATGAGTGCCACTGCTCTGGTGCAGGGTTTCTTCCAACATCTGGGAGGAAGTTGAGCCAGTGGTGTGATACTGCCCTGCTCAGTTCTGCAGAGACTGCAGTAAGTCATACAGAAAGGACTACACAATTCCTGTAAAAAAATAAACTGTAAAATCAGCGATAAACTAGCATTGACAGGCTGACATGCTTAGATACCTTTAGACTTTGGGAAAAACCTGTGGCTCTCATGCATTTGCAGCTGCTTCAGAAAAAAAAAATAAAAATAGGCAAGTTTCTCCTTTTCAGATAGTCTGTGATTTTTATGAGCTCCTAATTACAGAATGTAGAAAAGAATTTCACACGTGTTTACAAAACAAACACTTATGGTACTTGTATAATTATAAACTCTGCCATTAAATTAGTGTTTCATGTGTTTGTGTTTTAATTATTAACTGCAGGAGAATATTGCTAAAGCAGAAATCATGTAATTTCTATGATAATAACTGAACATGATTAGCTGCATATCTTTCTATAAACAAAATGTGTTTTTCATTTGCATTCTTCTCTTGTCTTAGTTGCATTTTAGGCCAGTACAAAAGATTTGGCCTCCTCCCTGTTAACTGTACATGAATATATGGTACACATTTTATGGAATTTATTGGGCTCTTCCCAAACCAGGTGGGACATGGTGGGTTTTCTGTAACTCCATAGTCTTATGGATCTAACTGGGACACTGGACTCAGTAGGCACTCTTACAGCATCTCCTAAACCTGAAGTCTCAGGCACTTGTAGTGTGTGTATATAAGAGCAATACCAGTTCACTCCTGTGGTCAGAAGTGAATTCTTATACATTTTTATCAGTTATTTAATTCATAGAGCTTTCCTCCACTTAATTTCCATGGCACTCTTTAGCATTTGTCACATTAGTCAGGTAATATTTTTCCTTCTTTAGCCTTGTTCTTCCCAGAGAGAGACAAAACTGAATGTTTCTCAAAGTGTTCCTCTCACAAAACAGAGAACAACTGCATAACTCCTGAAAGCTGCCTCCAGGGTCTGTGGGCTGGGTATGAGAACTGATAAATCTTGAAAATGTTCTGATAATTTACTTGATCAGGTACAGTTACAGTTTACTTACAGGTGCCCCTTACGGTGTGGTGCAGTACAGATCCTGCATCTTATAGAAGTAGACTACTCTCAGTTTCTATACAGATTTATTTCTTTACTGTAGCCATCATGTCATGAATCCAGCTTTGGCAAAGCTACCCTGGCAGACTTTCAAAGAGTTCCTGACTGTACGGAGTGGGCTTTCAGTTCTCTTCAAGGGGATTGTCCTAGGTAGACCTGTGCAGGCTCACTCCATCATCCAAACAACGCTAACAATAATTCTCTGAGATGTGTTATT
Organism: Coturnix japonica; assembly: GCF_054131305.1. Taxonomy (NCBI): domain Eukaryota; kingdom Metazoa; phylum Chordata; class Aves; order Galliformes; family Phasianidae; genus Coturnix; species Coturnix japonica. Next base: position 17,362,787 of record NC_140664.1, on the reverse strand, counting down.
CTCATCTACTCTATAACTTGCCATCTTTTTCTACTTTCAGAGCTTTTGACAACCTGGATGTGTATAAATGGAATACTAGACTAAAGAGCATACATAATTTTTTATCCTCACTATCATAAGGTAAAGAATCTGATGGGAGGTGAAGGACATGGAGGGCTCAAACAGACACTGAATACCAGAATATCATGATGCTAAATGCACAGAGCACATGAAGTCCACTTGTGTAGCTGATGTGGCAACAAACATACTGCAGATAATGATTAATCATGCATAGATGCAGAGCAGTGGGGTTGTCTTTGCCATAAGCCATTATTTTGTATAAAAGATAGTATGTATTAGGATATAGTTAGATGACCTTTCTTGACAAATTCACTGAACAAATAAAAGTGGTCTGTTTAAACTTTCCCTGGTGAGGACTTCCTTATGTGACCCACATGTTCATTTCAATAGGACTCCATTTGTTCTGCAAAGCCATGATTTCACAATTCAGTTCATACTGAAAGATTGGCACACGTAACTTCTCTCTGTGACTCTCACCCACATCTACCATGGCTGAATTCGATCCAAATCACTTAACATTATTTTCCTTAAATATTCATTTTTCAGATAAAGGGTTTATATAACCTGTCGCTTTATATTATAGCTGATGTAAAAAGTTTTTGACTGCAACCCTAAATGTTTTATCACCTGTCAGACATTTCAATGATAATAAAAAGTAACATCCTTTAAATTAATTAGACATGATTAGGACTTCAAGCCCACAGGCCACTTCATTATGCAAAAATTATAAGTTAGCTATTTAAATTACCATTAAATTGATTCTTATGTTAATTGATCTCTCACTTAAAACTCCTGTTTTTAATTTCTATAGGAAATTATTAAGGTTTAATACAAGTAGCTAAAATGTTTTAAGTAATCATTCAAATAGAGAAAATACACTGAAAGTGTTGATAAATATTTTTACTGCATTATTTTTACATTAAAATAAGAATAACTTTAATAAAATATATCAGACATCACTCATACAACCCTATTACTATGCAAATTGTTGTGATTTGCTCTTCTACCCTACCATTCAGCATAAGTAAAAAGTTCCTTCTACACATGCGCAGAGGCGTTTTTCTGAGATATGAAATGATTTGCACAGGGTATTGAAAGGCAGAACTGAGGTCATGGAATACAATCAAACCAATAATGCAGAATGATAATAGTGGAGATGGGCATTCAGATCCATTAGAGTCACATACTAACGCTTAGACAGGATACTAATCTTGAATTTTCAAGGACTGCTTTACTCCCTTATGGCAAAGAACCAAAATTCCTGCAAAATATGTCATTTGTTCCTCAAGTCTGGGTCTGGCAATGCAATAGTAGAACAGAACTGTTTGTTTCACCAAAGTGTTTCACTTTCTTAGCTATTTCATTAAAGCATGTTTATGAATTCAGTTTAGTGACCTTGACCTTTTGGTTTCACATATTTCTATGAAATTTCATCTGCCAATTAGTTTCTGTCCCAGATTATTAGGTTTCTGAATGGTGCAATTCACACAGGAAATTGAGATACAGGATGATATCCTTTCAGTGCTGTTGGCAATGGCTGATCTGCCACTGATCTGAGTCAAGACAGACAGTATTTTTCTCTTGGACCTTCCAAGGGAGTTCAGAGTTTGTATGATGCAGATGAACAGCATTGGCCAGATCCAAATGGAGACACAGGAGCAACTTTCATGTCCCAAATATCGGCAGAGTTCTTCTCCATATCACTGCTAACTTCCAACCTCAGTTATGCTCCCAAGCATGCAAAAGATGCTTTTAGGATTTTGCTGTAACAGAGCTCACAGTACATCAAACACTTTCACCTAGAAAACCACCATAATGGAAGAAATCTTAGGAGGCCAAGCTGCCATGTGGAGTCTGGGACATCCTGGCCTCAGGGCCAAGAGGTGACCTACCTCTTATAAAGCAAACCTCTAATGGAGCAAGCAATTTGGCCAGGTGTCTAGGACTGCATCATGGAATGTACTGAAAAAGTCTTATGTTTTAATACCTTCTCTTTGCAGCTTTGGTACCACCCCCTGCTTTAAATAAACTCTTGATACTTCACCTATCAAGACAATGCATAAACAATATGCACTTCAATATATACTTGAGATGGCAAAGTGGCGAGGCCAGACTCTTTTCAGCAGCGTGTGGAGACAGGACAAGGGGAAATGCCCAGAAACTGGAGCATAGGAAGTTCTGCACAAATGTGAGCATGAACTTCTTCACAGTGAGGGTGATGGAGCACTGGAACAAGCTGCCCAGGGGGGTTGTGGAGTCACCTTCTCTGGAGATATTCAGGACCTGCCTGGACGCCTACCTGTGCAACCTGGTGTAGGGAACCTGCTTTGGCAGGGGGGTTGGACTCCATGATCTTTGGAGGTTCATTGCAACCTGCTATTATTCTGTGATTCTGTGATGATAAAAACACAATCTTGGAGATTTTCAAATTTACTTACAGATGTTATTCTAATGCCCCATGCTGCAGCTGTGGGAAGTTAGTCCTGAAAGGCTGTTGAATCCAGAATCTTCTGAAAATCTGTTGATAAAGCAATTTGTGTTAATGAGTGTCATCTTTCTGCTGACAGCATCAGGAATTTTTATTCTCAACAGATTATTTATTTATTTATTTATTTATTGTTATTAGGGGCTTCCACCTGACTTGGTTGTAACAGGAAAAGCAAAATAATATTTCTCTCTGAACTTTTCCTGTAAATAGTGATCTTCTGGTACAGAGCAATAACGCTTCAGATGGTATCAAGGGACAGATACTGAACAGTTTAGCGACATCTTTCAGATTGGCCATTATTCTGCTAGTGATGGAGAAATTTAACAAAGCAAAAACCTAAAATGAACCTTAACAAAATATCTGTAATATATTTAGTATAGTAAAGTGTATTGAGATTGCTTTAGATCATACTGAACAGTTATGTCTTAATGGTTTTCCTTGAGGAAAGAAATGTGAATAAATGAAATAATATTACAGTAAGTAGCAAGGGTTATTGGAAGAACTGATCTATACAGGGTCAGTACAGTAACAGTTCAACAGATAAGAATTGGCTCCATTATCACACTGAGATAGTCCCTGTAATAGCATTTACCTTCATGTTTCTTTATTTTATATTTATTGTTCTTGGTTACATTTGTATTCACAGTCTAAGAAGTCATTGTAAATTATAGCAGTACTCAGTAGCATACAATAATTAAATTGCATAATACTTTTCATTATAAACTTTCATTTCTGGCTTTTATAGCTCAATAGTAAAAAAATAAACACACAAGTCTGAAAGTTGACATCAATTTAACTTGGGAATGATGTGAGTTTTTAAAAATAAAGTTTCAATGATAATAGTTCAGCTGTTTGGGGTTCTTGTATTGAGGATTTTTTTTAACATTTGCGTAGCTTCAAAAGTTCTGCAGAGTAAGCAGGAAAATTTGGCGAGGAATTAGTTCATAATATGGTTTAATTACTTTGGCATTACATGTATATTTTAAGTAGCCAAGATACTCAAGTTTGAAAAAGGTGCTCAACAGAGGTATATTCATGTGGATTCTTTTTTAGCATAATCTGCCATAAAACAGTTGTTCTTATTCTGGGAAATACACTTTCAAGTACATATTTCTAAAATGTGCTCTAAAATTTCTAAATACATTCCCATATTTTCTTCACTGGAAATGAGACATCTATCTGATTTTGCTGGTATAGGAACTGCAAGTCAGTCTGCAAGAACAGAAAGTGAAATTATTGCTACCTTAGGTTGTATATTCAAAACAAAAATGACATGAATTCTTAATATCAACATAGCACTTTTTAAACTACATAGGTTGCTCTGGATGTACTGTCTCCTATTTATTTCCATGAAAACAATGACAGATAGAAAGAGCTCAGCAACACTACTTGATAGAGAAAATTCTAAGCTACAAAACACTGTTTTTCAACACAGCCACCACCATTAGCTATGCATTTTTGCCAGTGATGAACAATATCTTGAATGCTAAGCTTGTAAAAATCTGCACCAATGGAAGTGACCCACCGTCACAGTTCTTGCTACTGAAATGCATCACCCACCATCTCACTGTGGTCACACTCACTGTTTGGTCTCCAGAAATGTTCAGCAAGCATCAGTAAGTGTCAATGAGTGCAATTTTTTTTTCCCCCACAGAAGAATTCAGTTCCATACATTTGCTTCACACACACTTCCATGTCAGATGTCAGTTGGTCAAACAGTCCCTCTACCACCATCTGTAAAACAGCAACAGAATTTAACAGAATAGTGATGGGAAGGTTCAACCTCTGCTGCCATAGCAACAACATCCATCTCTGACATTGTGAGCCACTATAATAAAACAGGAGGCATTACTTTTGGAACATTGCTCATAGTTACCAAAACATTTCATTAGGAAACTTTTCATGCTCCTTGTTCCATGGATAAGCAAAAATTATAGAAAAATGTTGCTAGTCATATCAAACCAGAAGACTATTTCATCAGATTTGTAGATTTGGCTCTGTCCTAAGAGTGGCCTCTGACAATAGCGTGTGTTCTTTTGACGTGGCAAACTATAACAACTTTTAGAAACTTCCATTGGAAATAAGACAAAATAGTCAGGATTTTTGTGGTGATTTTTTTTGGTTTGGTCTAGTTTTTTTTGTTTGTTGTTGTTGTTGTTGTTGGTGGTGGTGGTGGTTTTTTTGCCCATTGAAACTTTTCTATCTGGTCCACTGGATCCACTGGATCATGGTGTGGAATTGATATTCATGAAAAGGTTTGTTAGCTCTCCATAGAGAAATTGTGAACTGACATTAAGAAAATGTCAATATGAGAGGTTATGCAGACCCTATGAAGCCTTTTATTTAAGATTAGATTTTAACACTGAGATAGAATGAGAAGAAGAACTTGTCAAAAGGTTGTTCCACACCCTCTCCATCTGTTCACCTGTGTGTCCTTTTCACTGCTGCACACAGATGCATAAATGGAGAAGGAAGAAAACTCCATTGTACTTCCTAAGTTTGATCCTCCTCACATACCCAAGTTATTGATTCCTATCCCTGAGATCAACATAGTGAGCTATGGATACTGTATACATTAATACAATATTTCCCTCATCATTTTGCTGTCCAGTATGGGGGATGTTTTTTTTTCACCTGGCTATTCAGTCATGGGTATTAACTGAAGTTTGTCTTAGAGTGTTCTCTAGTGAAGATACTTAGTCCACAGTGGAAAAGATTTCTTCATGAATCTGCATCAGAAATAGTCCTAGGGGTACGTGTCTGCTAAAGATGGAGTAGGATAGACATGAGTTTCTAATATCTATTAAGCAAATGAGTAGCTCAGCAGTGTGGAGTTAGTCTCAGACCTCTTCAGGTAGGAATGATTTACAAATGACTTCATGGTGCAGATAATAGTTTCCAAATAAATTGAGTTGCAGCTTAATTAAACAACGTTTTTTTCTTCTTTTTCCCATTTACCTGAAATAGCCATAACTAGGATTAACTGTTGTATGAGAACATAAAATAGAGAGTCAGTCTCTAGAATTGCAAACCCTAAAGCTTTGTAGGGATTTAAAGATTATAACCAACACTTTGACCTGGCAATAGATGGGTAGCCAGGAAAAAGCATGGACTATGAGTACAGTGTACCATTCTGATAAAATGAACCATAACATTCAATACCAGATAAGGCTTCCATGGACATTGGCCTCCCAATGTTATACTGTGTGTCAGTTTCACTCTTAGAAGACATTGATGCTGTAACATTTTCTCAGCATCAGATATCTGGGCAATTTAGTCAAATACCCCAACATCAGCTGCCGTCTCTGTGCAGATGAATCCTATGCATGTATATGTATAGTTCTGTCCTGAAAGAGATCTTTGTGTTTATGTCATTTCATGGATACAGCTTTCAGCTCTGGTACATGTCTAAGAAAAACTATCCTTTCTGCACTCAGAATTTTCTCCATTGCTATAAACAGCAGCACCATTTTGCCTGCTACTCACACCATAATCTTTGTCCAGGCTTTAGATGTTATAACCAAGTTATTACTCAGCTTCATATATTACGGCATAGTATCTCAAAAAACGACAGATGGTGCAGGAAGCCAGGCACATTCAAAAAAGAATAATTTTCTTTTCTTTACTGGATGGCTGGATGGCTCTGAAGTTACTGTATTATCCTTTGTTTCCTAAATGCTGCCAAAGTGACATGATTTTCTTTTTGTCTTGTTTTGTGCAGTCCCAGGCATGATGTAGACCTGCTCCACAGCTAGAATTGCACGATGCTACATTAAAAATGTATTCAGCAATGGTATCTCTTAGCACCAAATGAAGTTTCATTTCATTCCCCTAGTGGTGGAGTCAGGCCAATGATGATGGGGATTTGGACCACTCTAAAACTGTACATCAGAAAAGACAATATAACTAGTGTCCATGAAGGGTGCTATGCTGAGGTTAGAAGAGAATAGCTGACATCTTTTACTGAACTGTTATCTGCAGCAAGATCTCTCTTCTTCCTCCCCTCCAAACATGCTTTGATTTACATTTCTCTCACACTCCATTTATTTTTTTTTCAAACAAGAATCTGAAAACTCTGAACATTTTTCAATTATTAGAGGCTTTTGTTTCCTCTTTGATAGGACTTTCAGGGGTACAAAATCTATTTTTTAAATATTTAATTTAATCTTTTTCTCCAAATACAAAAGCAGAGGTGACATGTGGTAAACTTGGTAAACTTAGATTTGCATGGAAAAGCTCTGCATATCATGGAAAAGGCAGTTACTTGGGTAGGCGATGGAGGCCTTTGAACTCTGAGTCTATTGGAGATGCCCTGGTTCAATCAGGAATTAATTCAGAGAAGTCCTGTGGCCTGCATTATGCAAGAGGTCAGACTACAGGGTCACAATCATCTCTTCCAGCATAATAATCCATGAATCTCTAAGAGCTACCATCCTTTACGGTTCATTTCTTCTAAATGCTTGTGTTTACTTGTAGCATTCTTTAATGTAACATATACAGCAGTTGAGGTAAGTTAGCATCAGTATATTTGCCTAAATATTTCATTTTTATTTTTCATCAAAAAATCAGAAAGCAAGTCATAGATGAAGAGATGAAAACTTATTTCATATATCATACTAAGAGAAACTCATTTTCTTCTCTCACATTCTCTCACATTCTCTCATATTTCCTAGGCTAGAAGATGTTTTTTTTAAAATATTTTCACTGAGGCTAGGAGAGGATCCTGAGCTTTTGCACAGGGTCAGACTACAAGAGGGTTGATTTAAATATCAGCAGAACTTTAAATATAACTGTCAGAGATCTCTATATTTTTGGCAGTTATGGGCCACCTTTTTTCTGTGTAATGATGAAGTTTTGACTTCATTTGATTTTTCTTTTTTAGCCAGGTGAACAATGCATCTTTCTTTAATTGTGATCTTCATCAACCATTTGGCCCAGTAATAGTATGCAAATTGAACTCCTCAAAAATTAATGCTAACATTTATTAAATAATGCATCATACAATAAGATAATTTGAAATTCTAAGTTGAACTCCCTGCTCGTAAGAAAGAGGCCTTTTTTTTTTCTTGTGTCATCTTCATAAAACATCTTTATAGTCTTCCTAAATACCTTGGATGTGCTTCCTGAGTTTTGAAAAATTTGTCTGTGGCCGCTGGTTAGGTGATATTCTCTCTGATTCAGAGTTTTGATATCTTCTATTTCTTGAGATTTTCTATTTTCATATAATTGTTAATATTTTCTTCACTTGAACATTCTGTAAGAAAGTATTAAAGGCAGCAAATTAGAAAAGACAAAAAAATTCACAACATCTTTTGCAAAGAGGCATTATCTTTATGTCATAAGACATGACATGGATCCAACCAATAATTTAGTTGGATATACATTATTACACTCCATAGGCTCAGGACACTTGCGTAGAAAGGTGAACATACTGAGTATTTATATGCATCTATCTGTATACATATTGTTATTAACATAGTTATTATTGTACTTACAGGACTTTGGGGAAATCAGAATCACATCCTAAAGGTAGATCAGAACTTATACTACACAGTTCTTTATTTAGTGTGACAAAAACAAGCGTGGATTTCAGCCACATTCAACCAAAAATGAATAAACACAGGCAAATGTCTTTCTGAATGCAATGAGGGTGTACTCAATACCTCATCCAGGTCAACAACAAAGATATTAAACAAAACAGGCCCCAATACAGACTGCTGGGGACCACCACTAACATCTGCTCGCTAGCTGGATTTAACTCCATTCACCACCACTTTCTGGGCCTAGCCCTTCAATCAGTTCTTTACCCAGCTGAGAGCACACCTGTCCAAACCATGGGCTGCCAGCTTCTGCAGGAGAGTGCTGTGGGACACTGTCAAAGGCATTCCTGAAGTCTAGGTAGACCACTTCAACAGCCTTTCCCTCATCCACAAGGGATGTCCTTAAATCATAGAAAGGAGATCAGATTGATCAAGTAGGACCTGCCTTTCATGAATCCATGCTGGTTCATGGCATGGCAGACTGAAACACTTCCAGCCTTGATTCAGCCCTCCTACCCTGTACAGCCATGCTGAGTGTAAGGGCTAAAGGGTTTGGAAATGTGAGCAGAAGTTTTGCTTCTGGATTGTGCTGAGGACCAGTTCCATTTGAAACGTTAGGATACAGACACTAGCTCCTTCTCCTGCAGAGAAGTCAAAGGCATCTGGATGTGCTGTTAGTGGCCTTCCTCCCTCACATGCAGCTGCTCAGAAGTTGAAGTGCCACACTCACTCTGTTTAGGAGATACTTTTGTCTTTTTTTTTTTTTTTTTTTCTTTTGAATAGAAATCACTTTAGTAGCCCAGAAGGCCACTATTTTTATGAGTGGAAGAATGTGATCTATTTGAGTATTATGGGCTACTGTCTGAGCAAAAATGATTTGGCAAATTTTAAAAAGAGAACATGTGGCCTGAATAATCAACCAGAGGAATTCACAAAGGTTTGGCTTGGCTTGCCTAACTTTTTCACTGATTTGTCTGTTCTTATAAATGCCACCTGTTCCTTTGTTTTCCTCTAAATTTGCAGGTTTTTAAGACTAGAAGGGATATGATGATAATTTAGTTTGACTTTTTGCATAAAATAGAAACTATAATTTCATCCATTGTTTTGTAGCCTTTAGAAAGACATCAAAGGTAGAATTCTAGGCAATGCCTATTGCCTCCTTACATAAAAACTTACTGATACCTATTTTTAGTGTTGAGGACATTTCACCGTTTTTACTTTCATAAAATGAATTTTGACCATTCTTTGAATGAAGGTTGGAAGAGCATGCAGAAATCTACCTTTTGGCTTTTTACTTACTGGCTCTGGCCAAGTTTCTTCTTTCAATTGTCTTTGATAAACTAAAGAACCATAGCTCTACAGTTCTCCTCCAGTAAAGCAAGTTCTACATGTTCAGCCATTTTTGTGGCTCTTTATTGCACTCCTTGTAATGTGACAAGGATCAGTATTCCAGTAATAGTTACCTCAAGTCTACATCACCTTACTTCTGATAATATTCACATTTACAGGTAGGCAGAGAATCTATCTAGTACAGACCTATTGGCTTTTACTCTGTGTAAATGTAATGATGTATGCTGCATATTGTGTTCGTTGTACTTTATTCTACCTCTTCTACTAGTGTAAAATATGTGCCCTCAAACTTAAACCTCTAATTGCAAACCTCTCAAGGCTAAACTACTTTCCAACTTACCCACACAACATGTATCCATGCACAGGTCTGAAAGAGCATTGTAACTTATGTTGTTTAATTAAATTACTGACTTGTCCTAATACTTTCCCAGAGGGCAAGTTTGGAGGCCTAGAACCTCTTTCTCTCTATTCAGAGAGAAGGTACATAACCTGCTAAGTGAATGATTTAGGAGCCTTCACTGCTTGATGTCTTCCATAGAAACTGCGGGTGAATTGCAACATCCTTCACAAAACCTACATGCATTGAGTTTCAACTATATATAGCAAATTAAAACACTCTGCATACATAACATATTTATTTCTCCACCCAAAACCAGCTAGGCATTCCCCAACCACTACAGAATGATCCATCAAAAAATACATAACTCTGTATATTTACATTTAACAGGTGGCTGTTTCTTTATGGAGTATCCATTCAAAGAATTCTTCCCTCTTGCATGAATAGGGAGGAATGAATGATGTTGCTAGTATTTAGTTTGCCTCAATTGTAGTTTTTGATCACCTTTGTTTCTACCACAGATCTAATTTTTTTAAGAGGGGACTCCAGTAGAATTCAGCCCCAATTTCAAGTGTGTTCACACCATGAGCTAATTTTCCTATTATGGACTAATTTTTTTTTTCCTCATGTATTCTTTGAAATGGACTTTTATTCCCTGGGATGCTGTAAGCATCTTATGGGTATTTTTATTATTAAGATTAAAAATCAGAAATATCTCAGATTTTATAAGCCAACTTCAAAATTACTGTGGTTTGCCATGAGCTTCAGCATTAATATTTTTCTGTGTGTGACTTTGTATACACTTGTGTTGTTTGTCTTCTTTTACAAGCACATATGATTCTTTCAGTCTGGTAAGTAAGAACATAGACTGAGGCTACATAATTTTGTTTTCAAAAGTTGAACATGTGTTGCTCTGTCTTTTTCTCTAGTGCAGAAATAAATTCTCCCTATCATGCTCAGAAGTAAATGTGTTCCATGTTTTCTTCTTATTTTAAAAGTTTTAATAAAAATGTAATTAAAAATGTTGCTTAGGCTATAATATATTTAACACTTTCTCTTTCTATAACATATCCTATATCATGAATAATGTGATTACACAAGTTGTAATATAGGGCTTCTCAATATGAATATGAATTTTGTCCATGCAGTGGTTTTCTATATCTGTCTTTTATTATGTGACACAATTTGCTTTATTTTCCTCAGGGCACAGCTTGAGCTCAGTTACCACCTCTGATTTTTGTGTGGATAATAAAATATTTATGGTCTTCAAAATTAGGCGCTGAGACCATGATTAGAGTGGTATGAATGAGCTACTGAATAGATAAGGGCATGACATTTTGCACATGTATTACCACATTCTGAACTTACATGCACAAAATCCCAGTCTGTGTGTGTATGTATATGTATGTATATGTCTGTGATTTCAATTCAGCAATTCTTCTTACCTGTGGCATTACTCCTGCAGTTTTACCTGTCCAGTGCCTTCACCTGTTGGGAAGAGCTTTTGTCTGACATCCTCCTCTGCAGCTCTGCTGTTCAGGATGCAGTTGGGGACATCTTCAGGAAGACTGATTTTTCTAAGTGTTTATTCAAATTACAATGTGATTGCCTCGATTCAGTTGACCTCCCTGGGTAAATAATAGCATTCCTTGCAATTTTCTGTTAGTTGAACAATACCTTAAAAACCAGTGTTCTGTGTTCAAAAGACATTTGGACAGTGCCCTCATTAATATGCTTTAACTTTTGGTTAGCTCTGAAGTGGCCATGCTGTTGGGCCAGATGATCTTTTTACATCCCTTCTAATTGAACTACTTCTATTCTTTCTTCTATTCTATTCTATTCTATTCTATTCTATTCTATTCTATTCTATTCTATTCTATTCTATTCTATTCTATTCTATTCTTATTCTTATTCTTATTCTTATTCTTATTCTATTCTGTTACCAACACAGACACTGGTGAATTCATCACTCCAGAAATGCTTTTGATCAGGTTACTTTATTACACTGTGCTCTCCCCCTGCCATATCCCACATTGCACTCTTGCTTTTACTGGACATGTTGAACTGTAGGCTGTTTCTTTGTCATTGTACTTACAGATGAATGTCTGAGAGACAATTCAAAACATAAATGACATGTTAAGCTAAAGGATCACTGAAAACCATTTGCCTCTATTAAACAAATTTTAGGATGTGATGCTACTTTTCATGCCTGATTCCTTCTAGTAATACTGTTGAATTCAGTCCTTGGCTGAATTCTTACTCAGTTCTCTGAAGTCTTACTCAGTTCAGATCTGTCTGTTTGGAGGGCCTATAAAAGCAGACATTACTTTGCAGACCTAATAACAATAGGAAACTTTAAGCTTCCTCAGCCCCCAGAAATATTAGGTGCAGTCTTACTTCTACCATGAAGTAACTCTACCCTTGAATGAAGTACTTTATATTTTGATTGAATACAAAAAGCAAGTTATCTGCTTGTATAAAGCCCTCAAGAATATAGCCAGATTCAAGAATAATTTATGAATCTGTTTGTTCTTCTTTAAATAGAAAGTTAGTTTCCCAATATTTTGTTCCTGAAAATGATTTTTATTCTTTGTAAAAAAAAATATTGTATGACAAATAATTGTGTGTTAATAATGATAAAGTAAATACAGAGGATCCACGCTGTGAACCTTCAAAAGGGGTAGGTAATTTGGCCAAAAAAATTGATGGCATGATACAGACTCAAAAGAACTGAATATTTGCAGGCTCCTTTAAAACAGAAGGAGTTATACATGGAAGTAGCTGAGTTATTGCTGCACACAACTCCTCTGTTAGTGTTCTCCTTTTTGTAGTGTTTGAGAGCATTGTTTCATCCCTTTCCAGGGGCAATGCTGACATTGCTGTGGCATATACATGTCACACAATAAACTGGCTGTTAGCAACATGATGATCTGAAGACAGCTTCCTTTTCCCAACCAAGTTTAGATGTTTTGCAATTGTGAAGCAACATTAATCACACAGTGTGCTTAAACATTGAATATCTAATTTAATATTAGTTAAACTTGATCAACAATTCAAGAGTTTAGGGTCACATTATTAACAGAAAACATCAATCCTTTGGATAATTCAATTAAAAAACATCAATAAAAATCTAATTTCAAAAGTCACTGGTATCCCAATATACCATATCCGACAGACAGAAACTGCTCAGCCACCATTGAATCATTGCCTGTTTTAATAAGTATTCAGAAATTATACTGAGACTTCAAAAGAAATTGTAAGGAATTGTTAGCAGGTTTATTAATGTTTTATGTTTTATTAAAAGTTTGGGTGTACATTTCACAATGAGCAACATCAAAAATCAGACTTTCTGCCTGTAATTTTGCTTCCTCCTGTCTTTCTGCCTTTGGGATTCGCTCTTTTCCTTTCATCAGCTGCCATTTTCAGCAGCATGCAGTAATTTCATGGCTCATTGCAAGCGCTGAAAACCTTTGAAACCACAAATGCTAACCTACCTGGCCTGCAGCCATTTAGGAAGAGATTAATTTAGCAAACAGAAGCAAAACACTTTCTACTTCTAGCCTGTGCATAATTTCACTTCTATCTATATTTATTTTACAGTGAGCAGCGTAATGACAATTTCAGTAATTGCAACTCTGTAAAAATTTGCCTACCTAGCTTATCTCACTATCACAAGACTGTGAGTCAGTCAGATTAGAAAAAGTACAGCATGTGAAACTGCATTGGTTGCCTTCCAAAAAAAATATGTCTTATATAAAACTTAAGTGATGCTTTGCACTTGTTTGTATACTTATCTGCAGGACAATGGATTCTCCATGATGTTTGCTTGGGATGTGTGTGCCTTTTTAACACACCGTGATTTATGGGTGCCTTTCCCATACAAAAAGATCAGCAGCGTTAGTAGGCTGCAAGTGCCAGCCCATTTCTGCAGACTTAGTTACAAATGGCTGTTATGGTGCTGTCAAGCGATTTGAACAGAACTGAAAGTCCATCTGGGGCAAATCTAAGCTATCGTGCTTGGAATGAATTCAAATTCAAAATTAGCCTACAAACTGTTAGCTGAAAAAAAAGTTCAGAATGTTTTATTGTTTCTAATTTAACTCAAAGATCAAATTCCGTAAGTAAACACACAAACTTTTCTTCTAATCCATTTTTTATTCCATCTGATCAGCATATTCAGGTCTACGTATGTAATGCCAAGCTAGTAAACATTTATTTAAACAGTGAAATAGAAATGGCTTGATTTCCGTTCTCCCCTCTAATTCCAATCAGTGCTGAGCGTCCCAGTTTTTACCAAGCCTTCACTACTGTGGTCTATGTTTATACTCCAATATGTGTAAAGGTTACAATAACTGTTTCCAAGGCTTGTATGCCATACACTGTATAAAAAAAAACAAGAACAAACAAAACAAAACAAAACAGCAGCAACAACTACAACAACAACAACAAAAAAAACAAAAACACACACACACAAAAACAGAGATCAAAATAGAATTACTGAAGCAGGATTTTCAGATGCATGGGAAGAAAATGGTTTCCTTGCCATTCCCAAGTCTGCTTTGATAGGTAGCATGATAGCACTGTGTAGGAGGAATCCCTAAGGTATCTTAGGTTCCTGAGTTCTATATTGGCATCCTGGCACTGGTAACAAGGCAATCTGGTGCCACTTTCTGGCAGTCATTTCTCCAGGCTTGTGCTGCTTGGAAGGCATTTTAGAGACCTTGAGTGACCTTGTGGATGGCAGTCACCGAGTAATGGTTTCCTCTGCAGGATTATGCAGTGGCACTTCTTTCCATGAGGGGATGCAAGGAGGCTGCTGCCAGTGCCACTGGGAGAGAATGGAGTCAGAGCAGGGATCCTCAGTGCTGAAAATGAAATGGTTTGAAGCGTTCAGCTTTCCAGCTCTTTACATGAGAGTAGTGAAAGAGCAATTGAATATCATTGTTTGCTTGCTTTACTGTGATTCAGATACTTTTTTATCAGCAAAAGGGAAGTGTACAGCATTAAACTTGTTTATGCAGTGTTCTTATAATAGCTAATTCATTTAAGCATACAGATACACAGACGGCAGCAGGATGACTGGCCAACCCACACAGATGTACACCTCCAATCTGGCATCCCAAAACATTCATAAAATATGTCAACACAGCCTGGATTCCTTCCATAGTTTATGTTAAACTATTGGTGTTCATACCATACAAGCAAAATATTTCATGTTGTTAAAATTTGTGTCCCTGGTAAATAAATATAAAAACTAAACACATTCCCTCTAAATGCACAAGCCGTGTGCAGCAGCGTTGAAGCAATATGTACTGTTTGTACTTCTAGTAACACTGGAGAAATTAACATTAGTAGAGCTGTTTATCATGCAGGCAAGTGATAATATGGAGGCTCCTGGGTTTTATTAGTATTCTGCTTTTAGCTGTGTGGTGCTGGTATGGCACCCTCTATAGCTGCTGGATTCCCAGCACTAAGCAAAGGTGCAAGGAGAAGAACCCAGTGAAGCACATGGCTGTGTGCAGTTGTTCCAGGGTCTTCTGTCCCACTTTGCAGCCTGGCACTGCCCCTTGCTCACCCCATAGCCCCAGTTATGGGACGGGCAGTTGGCAGAAACTGGATTTGTTTGGCATGGAGTGACCTCGAGCAGTAGGAAGTAACAGCTCTGCTGAATATGAGAACACGAAGATGCTCCAGCACACAATGAAGGCCAAGAATTAATCAGTCCTTGTTTAAACTGGAGGAAGAAAGCTACTTCCTATTTCTTGACCAGAATTTAGATAGAACCCAGAATGTGAAGGATATTCATGCACAGTCTTCATGATCCACTGAGCACCAGAGCAGCACGGTGCTCCTGAAGTGTTGGTTCCCCCAGGCAGTGTCATCCTACCCCCCTCAGCAGAGCTCCCATTACAGAAGGCCAGGCTGGTGTTGGCAGCCACGATACACAGCTTCTGTCTGAGTAGGACAGAAAACATCTCCCTTTCAAGGAGCAACAAGAAACACTGTGAAGCAATAACTGGTAGCTCTTGTGGGTGCATTTGATTCCCTGAGATTTGCCCCATACTGTTCTTGCTCAGAACAGATCTTTTCCAAACCTAATAACCTGAACATTTGTGAGTTTGACTGCTTACAATATTTCAGTTCCATGCACCTCAGATGTTTATATATTATTATTCAGTGATTGAAAAACTATTTTTAAATTTAGCTTTCTCAGTTATGTCTCCAATAAATTATGCTGCTAATATATAGCCATGCAAACTGAAATAAACTAGCATAGTGCTGTGAAATACTATAGAATAGTGCTGTGTAGTAAAATAGATATTCTGCCTTTATGTTTAATGAGTAATATTCTCCATTAACATGCATCTTTAGATTTCAGTAACTCCAGAGATATCACATAGACCACTCAAGAAAATACATGGTAAACAAGAAATAATTTTACTCTGGCTGTGCAACATAAAATTACTTAGTAAAATTAGTGAGCAATGTATGCAGAGGCACTGTAGGATTTAGCAGATATTCAGGTGTACCCTCACCTTTCCTTGATTAACAAAAATGCCCATCGAGATAAAGGGTTAGTGTGGAGAGAAGAAAGCAATACTTGATCATTAATACACAAATGCAAAACTGAACTGCTGTTAGACATGCAGAAGTCAGTAAAACCACATGCTGTTTGGAGAGGATTGAATTATCTTCAAGCACTACCATCTAATTAAATATGTATATATTTCTAGGGCCTGAGCTCTGGAAAGCATTCTGATTCAAGAGAGCGCTTAAGCATATGCTTAACTGTAGAATGGAGGCTTGGAGGAGGTATTAGTATGTGTAGTCAAAAAGTACATTTAGCAGATGAGAAAAAGAACTTGTTTCACAATAAAGACTGATGATTGTTTGCTATAGGTTAATCAATTGTCTGGTTTCATTACTTCATTTGAAGGTGATTTTTATTGTTGTTTTTGTTGTTTGTTTTGTTTTTTTTTTCTGTTAGATGGTGCAAAACATTGTTATAAGCAACTAAATTGTTCTTTTTGATTAACAGATGGCTCATGAGTAGGCAAAAAAAATTACTATTTTTTAAATTAAAGTAACATTGTTCCTTGTTGAATCTCTCTGTGTTGCAATTCAGGCAAGAGAAAATTTATTAAAATGAAGTTGTAAACTTAGGAAAAACAGAATTTATAATGGAAACACTGATACAACCATAAGTATAACCATGCGAACCATGCTGCTATTATTTACTATGGCAACATTATAAAGGACTACACTGTTTGGGCCATTATCCTTACGGTTTTCTTTTCACTACAAATCATTATATTTATTATCTGTCTTCTCGTATAGAGGGTCATGGAGAAGGCCAATCAAAAGCAGAAGAAGCCTGCTTTTCAAAAGGAAATTGGACCTATTTCTAATTCTTTTTCTTTATCAAATACAAGGAGTGCAGACTTTTTTTGTGAAAAATTGTTTCATGGAAGATAAAAGTGCAGATTATTGGTGAGAAAATGACACACTTTCCCCTACATCTTGAAGATTCTTGGAAGATATTGCCAGTTTTCCTAATATATTTTTACCTTACTCACAAATACATTTCCTTACAGACTTCAAGCAGCAGGTGCTGGGGCTCTCAGTATTTATTTGGGGACACATGGCTTAATTCAGCTACTAGTGACTCTGATAGACATCTCAGCAATACAGTATCTTAGAATGAATATTGCACAGAGTATCAGACAAAATTAATATTTTCAGAAATTCTTATTTCTGATTTGCAGATAAAAAAAAAGAAAAAAAAAAAAAAGGAAGAATTTGTTCTTCTCTTTCATCTTTTCCTTCTTTCTCTGTCTGTAAAAAATACCAATCTCATCACCATTTTTCTTGCCACCATATTTCCATACATTATTGGACTTACTGAGTGTAGCTGGCCACAGTGCATAGTCTGTTGAGCCCTGGTGCCTGGCTTGCACACTTGCCTTTGTTATCAAGACTAATGAATATGTGCAATTTTAAAAAATTCTTTCTAGATGTGAAAGGAATGTTTACACATTTGCCTCTCTCCCTGTGGGCTGGACAAGCTGTGATGTGTGTTCATGTAAAACACAAGAAATGGTCTTAAAATTAAACATTAAAAGTGTTCTATGGTTGTTGAGTCATCACTAACCTTAGATGAAGAGTCAATATAGATAGTATCTTTTTCTTTTGTTTCTTTTTTTCTTCCCCCCCTTTCACCCTCTCCCCCAAAAAAACCCCATCTACTTAAACATGAGTGTAATATAACAAAATATGATTATTCCATATTTTAAATAACTTTTTTTTTTTAGTGTGTTCTGTTTATCTGTGGTAAAATACCATGCATTAAAAGTATGGCATAGAACTACACTGTGTCAATATTAATATCGATGGTTTAATGCTATTATCAGCATGACAACTATGCTTAATTCAGTAAACATTCCTGACATTGTAAACACAGCCAGTACTGCTGTTAATACAAAGTAGACAAATTGATTGACAAATACGTTCAGAGATACAGGTCTCTGAGAGACTATGGATCAGTTGTTTACTGATAACTGGCAAAATGCTCTGACTCGATTGCTAACAGTTAAGCTAAAGAAGAAAAAGCCACCTTATAACTGCTGCTTGGTGGAACAATATTCCTGTGTTTTTACAGATTTTTTTATTTGTTTGGTTGCTGGTTTTTTATGCCAGACGATGCTGCCAATTAAAAAGTATCAGCTCTACACAAAAACAGTGTCACAATTTGAAAATGATAATGCTGTACTACACAGTAGTGTCTCCGAAGTTGTGACACTCAAAGCTTTTCACAGTGTTTGATGACCGTCTATGACAATTAAAAATTGCTTTATTTATTAGGGAAGTAGACCTTGAACATAAGAGTTAAACCAAATGGATTTTATTTTAGACTACTTATTGTTATCTCATAGTATGTCAATATTACGTGCTTCAAAAGAATGGATAGGAAATGTTTATCAGTAGACAATGAAGGCAAATAGATTGTTTATGACAGTATAGGGAATACATTTCTTGGCAAGATTTTGAAGTGCAGTCAGGAGGGTCATTCTTGTGGCTGCTTTTGTTGACATTCATCATAACTGAACATCTAGATTGTAAAATATGTGGTGTTTTTGCACCAAGTGATTCTCTAGGTGCAGCATATTGTGTTTGTATTGGACTTTGACGGCACAGTCACAAAAGACAGGGATGTTCAAGTACTGCATACATCACTGCTGCTTCTATTTTAAATGTTTCTTGGAATGCTCATTGCAATTTACAAGTCACCATGAAGCTTTAAAATGTTTCTTTCCCTATGAAATTTTTTTGGAATATACTTTTTAGCATTCAGCTTGAGTGCATCTTTTTCAACAGTCTTCCCTTGTTTATGACTCTAAAGCCTAGATTCGCATTTTAAAAATAAATTAAAATTGCTATTTTTTTTTTTTTAAATGTAAAATATCATACACCATACACTAATAGGCATATTTCAGTTGTAGTTTATTTGCATACACTTCAACAGCTTTGGTAAACCATTGCCTTAATTCATTCATTTTACCACACCAGAAATCTCGTGTCAGACAAGGTAAAATCATGTCGTGGATATGATAAAGGCATATTTCTGTTCTGAGAATTGTAAGAATACAGCTATTTTCACAAAAATATTCCATTTTGTATCACCCTTTTTGCATGTTAATGCCCTGTTAGTAGGATAGGGAATTCTGGTTTTAACAAGGTCTATAAAAATTGCTGAACAATAGGCAGTGAAAGGAAGCCTAGAGAAGCAAAAGCCTCATCACCACCCAGACCCTTTATGCTGCTATTTGAACAATGCGCTGGAGTCTTTACAACTAGTCACCAAAAAGAATGGTCTCAATGTGTGTAATCACCACAGATAGCACAGTACATTTTATTTATTACTGAAGTTATTAATGGTATTGTATTTTTAAGATGCAGGAATGACATTTCCTTTATTTACTACAACTTACATGGCTGTTCCTCTCTACCCGGAGCCTGCCCCACGTAACCTGTTTGCGATATCCATCTTTTTTCATGTTAAACAGTCACTCCTGCTCTTGCCTCAGAACAGACTGGCTTTGTTCAGCTGCTTGCCTGCAAAGAGCAGTGGAGGCACAGCCCCGCACAGCTCCCACCATGATCTGTCCTTCTGCAAAGCAAACGTGCAAGATGTGCAACCATGTGCAGCATTTGGTCTACCCAGAGCTCAACATTTTCTTGATCCTTGCAGATGGTAGAGAGTGGGTGTGCAAGGAATGACTGTTCTGATTTAGCATCATCTCATACCTACTTTGCACCCAGCAGTGTGAGTTCACAGCTGGTTCAGAGCACAACAAATTCAGGCATTATCAGCAGAGATACATTTTTACTGAACAAAGTATTGTCAGCATGCCACGTCCTCTGTGTTTGATTAATGTGCACTTTCAACAGGAATCAGGATGGACCCTCCAAAGAGCTCAGTGCATGTAATTGAGGCCAAATTTTAGGCAGTGCTGATTGGTGAGGTGATTTTGGAAATGTGGCATTTCACACAGTCAGTGCCTTGCTACAATAACGCTATGCAAAGAGTCAGAGATTGGTCTGTGTAGACCTGCTGTCTGAAGGTGCAGCCCTAAGGCATGAGGGGGACATCATGGCCACTCCCAGATGTGCTTTAATAATGAGAATTAATGATTTATATATCACAGCAGCCATTTGAAATAGATAGACAGTAATCCTTAAATACCAGAAAGAAGAAAGAACCCAGTTGTGATATAGGAAGGGTAAATATCTTGGACTCCTGATTAGGAGTCCAGATTGCAGAGGGGAAACGTGAGATGACCCATTCAAATACAGAGATGACGTTAATGGAGTCCAAGAAAGTGTTCACAGGATAAGGAGCCAGAAGGAAGCTGGAGGTTCATGATAGGACAGGGAAACTATGCCAACGGAACAGATACGTAAGGGGAACCACAAGTTACAAAACTGAAGGTTTATTTCACACACACTTCTCTTTTTGGCCTTGTGGTCTAGCCACAGCACCATGTTCCCTTTCTCCAAGTTTTTGAGCATTTGCATTTTAACCACATTTAATTAAAGGAGAAAATAGGAAATGTAGAAAATATAAATGTAAGTGCAATTTTTAAGTGAAAATTGAAAGAGCTGCAATCCAATCATAATATTTATTATAAGAATTGAGGATAAAGTTAATATAATGAGTTCAAAGTAGACTCCAAGACCATCTGGATTTCCTAACTAGAATATAATATTTAGGTACAGTGCAGGGGAAGAACCACATCTTTGAATGATTCTCAGTGTAAATAAACCCTCACTTCAAGTTTGCTAAACCAAAGAAGAAAGCAGCTTTGTTCTACTACATTTCCAAGGATATTAAAGATGCTTGCAGTCGCATGTATATGAAAAACCCCACCCTCTTCACTGTTCTCAACATTGAAAGCCATTATATTCACTGAAAAGAACCTGGCACTAAATCATCTGAAGATTAAAAGTATTTGGAGATGTTTAAATCATCAACCTTTACTGATATGCACTTCAAGAGAAATCACCTCACATTTAGATCAGATGCCTACCAGCCAATCTGAAAGAAAGCTGTTAAACTTGTTCCCACTCTCCTTTGTGATTTTGCCAGAGTCTCACATGATATGGTGCATCATGTTGGCATACAGCATGATGCTGCATAAACAACAGGAATGCATTGTACACCATCTGAAATATGTGAAAATTCATTTGGATCTGCCACCAGCTACCAATATTGACAAGGAATGTATCTGCTCCTTCTTAATTAGAAAGGATGAAAGCAGGGTCCGCTTCCCAGTGCTAGCAAACTGGTGGAAGCTCTGCTCTGTGGCTGTCCACTACTGCTGTCAGGACAGGTCAAACCAAAAGTTTCTCCAAGAAATTCGTTAGGACATTCTATTTCATGCATATACATGAGCCCACGGGCTACAGATGCCAAGTGACTTTTAAACTATTAATGTGGTTTTACTTTTCAAGTCAGAAAATGAATGGCAGATGAATACAAATATTTTTTTTCCCTTTTCCAGGCTCTCTGATGGGTTTTGTCCAACTTTGGTGCAGTATCTCTGATTCACAGTGATGCTACAGACAGCAAACCTCTAAGGAAAGGTCACTGGCTGAAAAAGCACTTTAGCGTTCAATTTTGTGTATTTGCATAGGTAAACAAATAGCTCTTTGTACATGCACACTAATATACAGATCCAAGTTGTAATACTTTTCGTACAGAAATACTTTGTAACTATAATTAAATACCATTTCTGTCTCCTTGATTCACTCCATTTAACTTTGAGATTTTCACATTTTTCATAGTTTTACAAAACATAAGGAAAACAGATTTTTAAAATATATGTTTTTCTTCTTTATTTTCCTACTGTCTCTACTACAATTGCACTTTAAGTAATAATTGCATTACTACCAGTCCACCCAGATTTTTTGTGGCAAATAGTTTTACTGGTCTAAAGGTGACTTTCATATTCATGTTGACTTTACCCTGCACCCATTCGGAGAATCATTCAGTGAAATAAAATTGCTTTGCAATTATTTCTACTTAGAGAAATATGACAGCCAGAATTTTTATGTTAATTAATCTTTGTTGTTTTATTTTTTTATTATTATTGTGTAGCTGCCTATCATAAATTTCTTTGCAATCTCCTTTTAATGCATTCTATAAATTATTGTGGCTTCTCTCAGTCCCGTCGTGCCTTGCAAATAGTGAACTTTGCATGGATTTCTGCTGTTTGCTCTAATACCAGCCCATGTGTTTTTCGGTGGGCATGGAATGGTTTGCATTTCTGACAATAAAAGTGACTAAGAAGGACACTCATCAGGAATGAGCCCTTGGTCAGCCTCTGGTCTTGTTATGAGTATGTGCAACAAAATTAAAATACATTTTAAAAAAAAAAGAAAAAGTAACACAAACTCCAGTGCTTACTGAGCTGAAGGGAACAAACAAGGCATTATGTTTCTTCTTGTTTTGCTGGCTCAGTGAAATTAGGAAGCCACTGTTTCCTCACCTGCATACCCAGTTAAGGGCCATCTGTTTCCTGTTTAAATGTAGTATCTTACACGAGTTTTCCAAAACCCCTCTTGCATTAATCAACACAATCCCAATAAACAGTGGCACCAAATCTTGCTTATCTTTCTTATGTGAAGCAAGCATTTCAATAGCTGCAGCTCAAACACAGTCTAGCTTTACTTCATGTCTTTGTTTCACTAATGTTTAGCTTTATTCTGGGCATTTAAAAAAATTTCTCCTCTACTTCTAGGCTCATTTTGCAAGCCTTCTGCCACAGCCCAAAGCCCTTTGTTACTGTGGATTAAATGAACAATATGTTGATTTTGCCACTAATGCTTTTAATCTGGGTCTGGTGTCATGTGTTGTACTTTAACATTCTCTGGAATGTTAAAGATAATAAGGTCAAATGTATCCTTGATGTTATACTTTGCCTTTGATGAAGGTAACAAATAATGGCTGCAGCCTGGTCTCCTTATTATCATGGTTTAGATTTACAGGAAATCATTGGTGGATGGATACTTCTGGTAGGGAGAATCAATGAGCCAAATTGGTTACTTGGATTGTGGTAAGATTTACACAGAGAAATAATACCTTTTATTATATCAAATAATTGCAGTATTACGGGGCTACCACAATGAATGCAGACGCTATAAATAATAAGTGTCATCTTCAGTAGATATTATCTGACAAGGTACATTATCATTGATATCAGGATACTTTTTAATTTACTTTTAAATAAGAAATCTAGATTAATGAGAACATGTAAAAGGTATGGAACAAAAGTAGCTTATAAAAATGACTGAGTGAACGATTTTATTTCATATACACACACAGAGAAAGCCTTCAGAAGAACTCTGGCAACATTGTCAGAATTAGCTACTTAAAATCTAGAAAAAATGTTTGAGCAACCATGATTTGTCTCATTTTTTGCGCCCACTCCTGTGCAGCCCCTAAGTAATGGCTAGTTTCTCATTTCATACATGGCCCTGCCTCATTCGTGGTACCTGATGGACAGCCCCGCCAAATGAGATACTGTTCAGTATTTCACTCTTTCCTTGCTGCTCATCTTGTTCTGTGAGACGATATTTAAAGCTTGCTTTCCATTCCTCTCCTTAAGGCAGAGACAGCTATTTTTGGTCTCATCTCTGGTGCTTATTTCTGGCAGAAGAGAATAGGGAAAGCCATGCAACTCCTGCTGTGAAATTAAGTTGGTGGTCTCCCGTTGTCTTGCCCTGCCACCAGTGAATGAGTCCTCTCAATTTTATTTGTCCACATGTGGGAATTCTCAGTAAGTGACATTAAAGTGGGTAGTAATTTTGCCATCATTGTCCTCAGGCTTAAGATGAAAGAAATTCTGATGAAAATAAAAAGCTTGTTTTGATATTGGATTCCAAATCAGGTATACGTAGAATTTTTATTTTTTTTTTTTTAATTTTAGGTAGGACTCAGCTTCATCTCTGTGTACATGCAAAGCCCCTCCATTTGCATAAGACATAAATGTCTACCATTTGCACAAATCAAACAACTCAGCCTAAAACAAGGTCCCAGAAAATGAATAAAATACAGTTATTGACCTCTCGTGGAGCTCCTGGCTTAAGCAGTGTCTAGAAATCTCAAATGGGAAGCAGTGTTTCTAGTCTCTCTTAAAATGTGCTGAAAAGCCTGTGTAAATGTGAAGTGAAAGCTATTAAGTGAGCTGCACAAGCTGAGCAACTCAAGTGTTTTACAGCTCCATCGGAAGCACAGAAGTGCATGGCTCAGAACAGGGAAGTTATTTCAGCTCATGTGTCAAATAAGCAAGGATAATAGACTGGCATAAAGGGTTAAAGCTTATACAGCTGTTTCATCTGGAGTATATTGAACAGAGCTAATACTGATAGATGACTTAAGCTACTAACAGTTCTACGTAATAGGACGGTTATATAAGTTTATAGAAGCAACAAAGAATGTAGAGCAGGCTACATAAGGTGCAAAAAAAACCCCAACAAAAACTAAATGAATATTTATGAGAGGAAAAATGTTGCACATGGAGACAGTTTTATTGAAGAAGGGGCAGAAGTCTCAATTTACAAGGAGAACTTAAGGATCCTAATGTCTCTTGAGGCATCTAAATCCAAATTTTAGGTATCGCAGGTATCTAATAACATGGTGTCAGCTTGTCTAGTCTTATAGGTACCTAGTCTTCACTGACACCTTGAAGAAGCAAGAACTGCCTAAATCCTGAGAAGCTGAAGCACCCATGGCCACTCTTTGTGCCTTAACAGTCACAGCTCAGTGCTGCTCTGCTCAGATCTGGACCTAGTATGCTTAGATAATGAAGAATGAGAGGAGGAGAGAGGGTGACTGTGTTTATATATGTCCATGATTTTTACCTTAAAAACCAGTATGGTTTGTTTTGTTTTATTTTGTTTAATTTAGACAGTGAAATGACCAACTTTAACAACCCTTCATATTGCGGCTATCAATCACATGTTTCAGTACTTCCTTTGTCTATTGTGTGAACTTATATGACATAATAAAATATTTATTTGGGCCAATAAATGGAAAAAGGCAAGAAAATTACTCCATAATATGATTTTTTTTAATGCCACTTGAACGTGATGAATACAGATAAGTCCCTTTCCTTAACAGGTCAACCTTCTGCTTTCACAAATACAGTTCTTAATACCCACCTCTTCCTGTTCACTCTACAGGGAATCCCTGAAAACTAACTAAATCAGGACTGGGAAGTCCATTAGATGGCATGACACTTGAGAATGACAAAGTTCAACATAGCAGCAAATAAATCTCTCTGTTCACTTCCTTCTTGAGATGACTTCCTTCCTTCTTTCCTGTAACTGGGCATATGTTATGCAGTGGAGGGGGCGGGGTGACTACCTGATGCAAAGCCTTCCCTCCACCTGCTGATATATTTAATTTAAATTCACTTTTATTCACTGAATCTGAATGCCATGTTCCTGAATTCGTCTACTTGTCATGGTTGTAGTTTTCTGAAGGGAGACCAGTAAAGCTGCGATGAGTCATATTTTCTGACACAGTAAATGTACAGCTTCTTTGCTATTATGAGTCTGTATTTGTGGGCCTCACATTAAGACCAAAACTGACACCACCTATACAGGAAATTAAAATGGAAAACGGATCAGAAAGAACACTGTATGCAAGTTTGTCAGCACCTGTTGAATCAATATGAGAATGAAGGTGATGGTTTTCTTAATCACATCATTACTGGTGATGAGACACGGTGTTGCTGCAATATGCTGAGTAAAAACAATAGTCCATTGAGTGGTGACATGAATTTCTCAAGGAAGAAAAATTTCAGGATGCAGTCCTAAACAGGCAGAGTGCTGTATGCTGTCTTTTGGAAAGGGGTGATCCTTCAGGATTTACTGGAACCTGGACAAACCACCAACTCTGACCACTACACAGCGATGCTTTCTAGTCTGAAGGCTGAAACTTTAGCTCAGTCAGACTGGAGGAGAAGATAACCTTTCTCTTGAAATACAGTATCACAAGGCCCCGTACAAGTTTGAAAGCTGTGGAGCACATTACCAGTCTTGGCTGAACTGTCCTACCACACCCACTAAATAGTTCAAGCTTGTCACCTTCTGACTTCCATTTCTTTGGGCTGATGTAAGGAAGACTGCATTGGCAAAGTTTTCCGAGCAACACCATCATAGCAGCTGTGAAACAGTGGGTCACCTCCTCTGGTGTTGATATTTATGAATGCAGCATGCAGGTTCTTACTCATCACTGGCAAAATGCATTACTAATGGTGGCAAATATGCTGAAAAACACTGTTTTGTATCTGAGAATTTGTTCTGTCAAACAGCATTACTGTGCTCTTAGTATTTCTTGTATTTTCCATGTAAATAAATGGGAGGTATTACATTTGAAGTGACTTTTCAAGCATTTTCAAAAATGCAGCATTTTCAAGAAGAAACATCATCTCAAACAATATCTGCCCTTGAATTAGCTTCTACACTGTTTTTTTGGACCTGGAGTAGATCTCCTCATGCAAGCAAAAGATGCTACCTCTTCTTTATAAACTCATTTTAAGGAATCAGGGAAAGGTTTCTTACGTGTACCAACAGAACTCATGTTGCTGCTTCCACTTGCAGTCCTTCCATTTAACTTGCATTAACAAATTTAGGACAAATTAAAAGGATATAGGAAAACTGGTAAGTTCCAGTGCATGGACTCTCTGCTTTTATGTCCATGGTGATTCTTCCAACTCTAGCTTCTACAACAGTGTATGTATTACAGTAGTCTCTTGGTTTTCACTCTCATAATTTATAGTGGCCAAAGAACAGATAAATATATGTACCAGCCAAAAGTTAGTTGCTTTGTTCTTCTCTTTAGCTTTTTTCTTTCATCTCTTCTTTCTCTTTTGACCTCCTCTTTCTCATTTCCACTTCTTTGTCCCTCTTTCCAGTGTTATAATACCTCTCCCTCTTACTAACCTTCAGTTCTATTTCCAGTCTTTGTGTAGCTTGCTTAGTTCTGTCATATTCTCTTTTTCTCTTTATAGCATTAACTTTCTTCCTTTTGCTGATCCATTGTTTCCTCTGGTCATCCAAACTCTGTTTTTTTTTCTTTGAAGAGATTCCATTACCTTTCTCCTTCTGTCTGCCTCCACCCTTCCTTCAGCTTTCCCTTCTTACTCTTCAGATACTTTGTCTTATTACAATGCCAGAATATTTCCTTTCTGACTTCAGTGCAGAAAGCTTTACTCCCTTTTTTTTTTTTTAATTTAAAATTTTATTTATTTTTATTTTTTTTCCTACCTTTCCCCCAAGTTTCTGTTCAGTCCCATCTCGATCTTTTAGACACCTCTGTACCTAGATAATGTAAGAAGCAACAAGTATCCATTCAGAAACCAGAGTCATTTCAGCTGACCACGTACTTTTGATCAGACAAACATGAGATGAGAGCATACGTGAAGGGGGCTGCTGCACTGTGGAGCACAGAAACTGGCAACACAGGACTTGGGACTCACAGAAATTCACCAGTTTTGAGGGTTTCAGGAACTCTTCAGATCTGCTTACTAACTTTGTATTATCCTTTTTTATGTCTTTCTGTCATTAACATTTTGGGTCTCTCACTAATATTTTGGGTTGCGGATGCCCCATCCCTGGAGGTGTTCAGAGCCAGGTTGGATGGGGCCCTGGGCAACCTGATCAAGTAAACATGGAAGTCTGGTGACCCTGCCAGGCAGGAAGTTTGGAGCTTCATGATCCTTGAGGTTCCTTCCAACCTGAGTCATTCTGTGATTCTGTGATTCTCTCAAAGCAACTTGAAGGAACATTCATATTTGTTGTTAGAAACTTCTCTAAGTTGTGTTATTCAGAGCACTGGTGGCTCTGTTAAGGTTGTTTCTAACATGGGGACAAAGTTAATTCCTCCCAGATCACAGTTATTATCATAATCTCCTAGCACATGTCTATCATAACTGTGTTTTCTTTGTTCTTGGAGTCCTTCCAGCAGGTAATTTTGGGAGATCACTGAAGACAGCCAAATTTTTCACTACGGTTGCACCAGACTTTTCTCTACAACATTAATGGAAGCTTTGGGATTTTTATTACTATTACCTTCTTTTTAACTTTTTATCTATTATTTTTAAAATTGTGAACTGTTTTCTTTTTTTTTTTATTTTTATTTTTTTTTTTCATTCTTCCAGTTCAGCTTTCAGAGCGCAAAATGAAGGTCTGGCACTCCAGGGTGTATGTTTGCTACAGGATAATGTTTGTGGCAGAGAAGTATACAAGGCAAAGAAATGGCTTTTGTAGGTGATTAAATGCTGAAGTGAAGCTGAGGTGTTTGATAACCACAGAAGCTATTTATTGTGTCTATACTCCAGTGCCATGAACATTATTCCTATTATACAACAAGACAAAAGAAGATTCAACAAACCATAACGGGAAAGGATAAAGGGGATTTTTGGTTGTTGCATTTTGCTTGATGGAAGTTTGAAAGTTCTTTTTCATTTTCTACCTAACGTTTCTTTTGGGGTGGAGATTAAGAGAAAAGACAAAGATTGGCCTAGTAGCAATGGCTAAATTCTTAGTAATACTGGGAGTTATCATATCTGTTTTCATCAAACAGCAATGCTCAATGTTTCACTGGGGTATATAGAAAGACCACACTAATAGTACTCATTAAATGCATTTTTTAGGTTGTGACAAACATGCTTAGGAAAAGAATTGAGTAACATCAGGTTTAGAGAAGCAACAAGATATACTATGAAGATAATGGTAATATACATCTTTTACATGCTTTGTTAATCCTCACAGGAGCAGCGTGAGTTCAGGAACTGCAAAACCTAGCTCACAAATATTACATAAATTCCAAGTAGCAATTCTGTTCTGGCAGCTTCCTGCTATTCCTGTGGAGTATTTTGGGTTTGGGGAATATCCCTCAGGTGGGGAGCCCTGTGTGCTAGCCAGTGTGCTACATCCAAACCTATGCCTGTTATCAGGAGGATCTGAAAAATACAGTGTGATTTTGAGCACAAAATATTTGGCATATGCAAAAGCATACCTGTTTCTCTCTGTCATTACTTTGTAAGTGGCATTTCCTCTTTAAATCACTAGAGTTGTTACAAAAAGAGCAGAAACAAAATGGTGTGGCCAAGGTGGCCAGTAACCCAGTGGAAACCCAGAGCAGAGGAAATTGCTCACAAACAACCTCAGCACTGGTCTTTGTTTGTGAATGCTGCTCATTAAACAATTATGAGCAGAGAATACATTTGTGAAGTGCGAACTCTGTTTGC
Source organism: Coturnix japonica (assembly GCF_054131305.1). Classification (NCBI taxonomy): domain Eukaryota; kingdom Metazoa; phylum Chordata; class Aves; order Galliformes; family Phasianidae; genus Coturnix; species Coturnix japonica. The sequence goes on along the minus strand of NC_140664.1, from coordinate 17,333,192 downwards.
AAATGACTTGCTGCAGATAAACAAAGCCTGCTTTGTCAAATCAGGAAAAATAAATTAACCGTATGTGGTCACAACAGCTCTGCAACACAGCTATTTTTACAGCACTTTAGACGTGGGGAACCATAACAGACAAAAATTTCTTCATCAAATGTGAAAATGTGCATTAACTAAAAGCAAAAAAAAAACAACAAAACAACAGCTGTTAATCGTACAACAATTCTATGGTTGTGTTTGCACATCTCTAAACAGGAAATCCTACAGACTCCTTTGTAAATTTTATTACTTTAGGCAATTAATTTCAATGCTTAATAGCACTTGCTCTCTGCTCACAGTCATTCCTTCAGGCTGGGTTATTTCTACAACTTTTTTGAAGTCATTAAGATATTTTCTGAACATATCATCGAGTGCTGCTTTGAAAGGTGCTGGACTGTCATCGCAGCCTCACTGGCAGTGATGAAGGGGCCTGCACCTGCCAGCTGCCAACCAACAGCCAAGTTCAGTCCTGCTGCCCCTTGAGGCCTCCACACCCTTGCGGTGCTCAGGCAGGCTCCATGACCCCCATCTCCTCCTGCTCACAGCAACCAATATTTCTTCACCACCAGTATATGAATGGGCGCAGTTGATTTTCCTGTTTTACACATCATCATATGTGGCTTAACAGATCAGTGCCCTTTCCTGCGAGAGTCCAGCATCCTACCGAGCACATCTTCTCATTTGGATGATTGATTGCTCTAAGTACCCTTGAAATGCATACCAGTTTTGTTTGAAAAGATGGTATTTTCACATTATTATTTGCATTCATGTTTTATATTATTTAATGCATCTAGACGTTTTTATAAATTCATTTTAAAATGACAACTGCTGTTGAGTTGTTTATGAAAAACATAAGTGGACAAATGGAATTTTATTTTAATGCTTAATGCACAGCCACACAAAACAACAGCATGGACTTGGTGATTCTTGTGTTGTTTTTCAGGTACAAATTTCCATATGAATTATAGGATAATATTTCTGCTCTTGAGTGGAATGTGAATACTGCTTTCTTTGTGCCATTCAGTACTAATGTGCATATTTAAATGACAAATAAAGTCCTGCTTATTCTAAATTATCTTGAATGACTGTATGGTATGAAAAAGGATGGTTACATTCAAATGTATCATTTAGAAAAGGGTTTCCATTCTCCTACGATGTGACCTAATTTCAAAAAAATTGAGACTGGGAGTTGTGCTCTCCTTGTTTTACACAGCAGATGTTAATGCCATTATCTACTTAATTTGAAAGCTTCACTGATTTCCACTCTGTTTCTTCCTTTGAGTGTCATTGCTATATGAAAAAATACTATCAAGTGTAGCAAAGGTCATTTAAAGTTACACCCAAGATGCTGGCCTGACATAATGAATAATGATTTCTTATTAAAGAAAAAAACAATACAAACTAAACCAAAACAGCAACACAGATGAATGTATATAGCTGTAATACAACTATTCGGTAAGACCTTGTAGAACATAGGAATATCAGAAGTGGGAATAACATCTGAAAAAAAAGCCATAAAAGTACCACTGATGCCCTCTTAGCAGTATTCTATATTTTCCCTCAGCATACACAATTTAAATCATATAGAGTTGAAATAAAATATCAGTGGCCTACTCATTTACAATAGTTATTTCAAGATCAAGCATGCTCAGTTTACAGGTTAGATCTGAAATAAATTTCATTCAACCAAAAGTTTAATAGATTTAGCTGTATTCTTCTTGGCTTAATTATCAGCCAAAGATTTTGGAAAACAGTCTAGTTAGCAATATGGAACAGAGGTGGGATACAGCATGGCTTGCCTCTCTGCTGCATCTCCAGTCAGAAGGCATGTTATAATAATTTTATCACTAGTCATTTGTCTTGATAGAGTAATGAGAAGATAAAAGCTCTAAGCAGTTCACTCCACAGTCACTGCTCTGATTACTATGTGCTTTTAAAAATTATATGTGGTCTGTGATCCATCAGTATTGGCTTCTCTGAACTTAAAAATCTGCATTAGTGTTGCTTTAATTTGTAGTATTTTCAGTTCTGTAAAAGTCCCCCAATTCTACTTTCTAAATCCTTCTTCTGGAAATGCACTGTGTCACAGAATGTACTAATACTTCCTGTCTGTCTGTCTGTCTGTCTATCTATCTATCTACCTATCTATCTATCTATCTATCTATCTATCTATCTATCTATCTATCTATCTATCTATCCATCTATATATTATATATATATATAAATTCTTGATTTTGACTATTTGCAAATTTAACTGCTCATTGCATGAATCATGAAGTCATACTTCTTTAGGTTGTGGTCTTGCCAGTTATCAGAGTCATCTAGTATTGAACTTGATCAGCATTAAGATAAGAGAACAGTAAGAAAAATATGGGTTGTTAACTGAATTGGTATTGATAATTCAGTAGGTGGCATTATTTCCTTTAACTGCTACATATTTACTTGATCAGAATGCTATTAGAGAGCTTTGCTTTCAGCTAAAAAATTCTCAGGTATACGATTAAATATAAATGCCCTACACCGATGCTGGTTTAAACATTCCTAAGCTAGAACATAAAAATACCATAATTATAAAAACAAGAAAAAAAGTGGCTGATCACTAAGCATGTAAGAATAGCTATTATAATTCTGATTTGGAGAACTTGATGTAAACGCCAACAACATGATCTCGCAGACAGTAGTTATTGAATGAACATCCAACTGGGTGCTAAAGTTATACCCTATGTGTTAATATTTTGAGAGATAATTAAGAGGGACTATGAAGTAAGCTAACGTTTACAAAAATTACAAAAGAAGTAAAGCACATCAATTCAAAACTATCTGATATTTGTTTTTGTATGTAAATAGAATTTACAGTGATGCAAGAGGTGAAAGTGAGAATTCCTCTGTTAATTGTAATTATTTCTAATTCACACAAATGACATTAATTTTCCTATAGAAAGATGTGTTAGGATTTCATGAAATTGTTTACACTGTAAAATGAAACTTAAATGCCAGCCAAATTCAAATAGAGGTGTAGGTGACATTGTGGTAGGAGGAGATCTCTTGGTGATTTAATATACTAGGCTGATGTGAGAAATAAGGGCAAAGAAGCCACCTATTTCTCTGAGCTTGGCACAAAAATGCAACCCTTTATTTCTCTCTCTCTCTTTTTTTTTTTTTTTTTTTTTTTTTTGCTATTATTTTACTCAGTGCCCACTGCAGAATTTTTCTCTCTGTCTTATTTTACCTAATTACTTTTATTGGATTAAGAAATCAAACTCTACAATACTTTACATCTCCAAACTGACTGGTACTCTTTAGCATCTTTATCAATGTCATCGATGATGGGATTGAGAGCACCCTCAGCTAATTTGCTGATGACACCAAACTGAGTGGTGAGTTTGACATAGAAGAAGGAGGGGATGCCACCCAGAGGGATGTTGATAAACTCAAAAAGTGGGTCCTTGTGAACCTAACGAGGTTCAACAAAGAAAAGTGCAAAGTTTTGAACAGGGGTCAGGGAAATCCCAGATATGTATACAGATTGGGAGAACAACTACTTGAGAGTAGACCTGCTGGGGACTTAGCCGTCCTAGTTGAGAAAAACTATGTCTATGTGGAAACCACACTGTGACCTTCCAGGAGTTAATAAAGAGGAGGGATATCAAATTTTTAGAAGGGTAAACAGTTATATGACGAGAGAAGATGGTTTTAAACTAAAGAAGGGGAAATTTAGGTTGGATATAAGGGGGAAATTTTTCACTGAGAGAGTGGTGAGTGCTGGCACAGGCTTCCCAGAGAGGTTGTGGATGCCTGATCCCAGGAGGCGTTCAGGGCCAGGTTAGATGAGGCACTGGGCAATCTGATCTAGTACTTGATAGAGTGGCTGGCAACTCTGCCTGTGGCAGGGGTTTGGAACTTGATGATGCTTGAGGTCCCTTCCAACCCAAGCCATTCTGTGATTCAGTGATTTTATGATATGAATTCTTCCTGTAATTATTATTAGTTTGGGGTACTTGTAAGTAAGTTAATGAGGAAAATACTTTCCAAGAATGTATCTCTCATTAAAAAAATCAAACTACGTGGAAGAAATTGTTACCTGAGTCCTTCGGAGTTGATGTTTTTCTTATGAGAATCTCAAGCTTTTGAAAAGACTACAATGCAAACTTGAAAAAACCTTACATTAAAGGTCTTTAAAAAATGAGTTTGAGAGAAACTTCTCTAGAAACAACAAAGCATAATTCATCTTCACAGAATGGAACATAGCTCAGATCATCTCAACTGTGCAGTCACAGTCCTGAATCCAGACATTCTAGCAATTATACAGTATGGAAACAAACATAAACTTGGTAAACATATGATTAGGTAGGATTCTTCTGCAGGTTCCAGGCTTGGGATAGTCACAAGCTCCTCAAAGAATTAAGGAGGTTGTATATACAACCTCATTAGTGATAGACAGTGAAATTGTCAGGGATAAATCTTCCAAAAAAAAAAAAAAAAAAAATGTAGTGAAAAAATGCTATCCACAGTATTAGAAATATGTATCAAAACCATTCTTAGAAAACATTCTGCTATATCACATGCAAATTGCTCCATAACAAATGTCCACCATTCTATTTTATTGATGAAAAAAAAGTAGAAAGAATCTCACTGGTATTTTCTCTGTATTAATGCACTGCCTTTGTCAAAGTAAAGAATAGAAATAGAATTTATGCAGAAACGATATTCAATCAGGAAATGAGAAATTTAAGGTTTAAATGTAGAATTTTGAAGAAAGTTTAGAAAATAGCATATTCATTTTAAATTAAAAGTTTCCTTGTTTCTTAAATTATTATTATTATTTTTTTAAAAAAAGCAGAATTGAATTTCAAATTTGAATTTTAGTATTAATAAAGTGTTAATACATGGCTTTGTAATTTTTGCTATTGGAATTCCACATCATAACATCATGTGGAGCACAGAGAAGAAGAACTACATGTCCCAGAGGACCCCACGGTCAAGGAGAAAAATACATCATGGAAGTGCTGCTGTCTCTCCCTCTCACTGCCTGGCAGTGGGTGTGGGTGTGCTTCCAAGCTGTGCGCCTTCAATTTCAAAGTAGGCTTCTCAGTCTTTGGAAATCTCTCTCTCTTATATTACTTAATTTATTAGCCTCAATTTTAATTAGATTGTATTATATTGCATTATCTTGTATTCCAAGATCATAGTTAGTAAAATATGTTTTCCTCCTTAGATCACAGCTTCTGCTCTGTTTGTTTCCTTGAGCCTTGCTCCCATCTCCTTACCCTTTTCTCTTACCATTTTCAGGGGCTGGGGGGCCCACGGGCCTACTGCCCCTCTGTCAAGGACATTGATTGATCAAGATATCTCTGTGACAACAAATGAATATGGTTGAAAAAATCAGAACAAAATACTTAAAGAGTAGATTGCAAAAATAATTTAGTTCACATGAAATTAACTTAAAAATTGTTGAAGAACAGAATTCAGTTTAATATGAAATGAATTTTTAATAATCTTTTAGTTATGGTCAAAGCTGAAAAAATCATTGACTTCTTTCTGCAGAAATGGGACAATGAAGTTAAAGACTTCCGTTAGCAGCATATGTATTCTTAATCTGAGGGAGAAACTAAATAATATGCAGCTAGATTTCTTTAATGTTTAGAACAAACTAGTTAAATCAACTGCTTCTGCTACATACAGCATTGTACAGGAAGTGCTTTTTTCTCCCATGACAGCACAAAACAGCAGATGTTCAGGCGAGACATGCTTGACGATTCATCTGAGACAAATAACGAAATCTCCAGCCTTTTGTGATGAGGTACCACTTGCTAGTGATGCAATTATTTAAAAAGAATTAGTGAGAAAAGAAACATCATGTCACTTGATAGCATATACTGGCATGTGGAATTATGGAACAGAGTATCTTCTCTTACTCTGGTCTTAATATTCTTCTTGCTTAGATAGGAATATTAGTGTGCCAAGCACTTACCGCAATTACATGAAGAATTGCTACATCCTTGGCAAGTGCCAGGTAGAGCTCTGTAAAAACTGATGTTACTTTGAAGACAAAATGCATTTGGTGTCATTTAATTCATATTTGGATATATTGAGGAAGGCTACTACTGGCATGGGCCTGAAAGGAGCATTCTGCCTCACTTTGGTTTGCTGTGATCATAGACAATCTGATCACATTATTCCTTTTATTTCAGCCTTTTATAGATTCATTGGATTGAGAAGCTCTGACTGCACGAAATTTTATCTCATATATTTTCAGGGTACGTTGTTAGGTAAATGCCCATAATATACTCTCACTCTCTCTCAAAAACAAGCAAACAAACAACAAAAAGAAACACAGACATACACACACACAAAATGCCACAAACAATAATGAAAAGCCAACCACCCTCTTCCCCCCAAAACAAGTAAAAATAATCCAGAACCTGTTACTGTGGATGAAGTTTTGGATAGAAGCAAATGAAGGCTTTGTAAAGTTCAGTGCTCTTCAGTGAAATCAGGGATGGTACCACACATGTAAAACTAAAACTTGATGAGTTAGTGTGCACATATCTACTATGTCATAAGGAAAATAAAGTTCATTGCTCTTGCTTGCCTTAGCTTATGAAATATTATATGCTAGTTCTGTTTGGCAGGTGAAGTTAATGATGGGGGTATTCCTTGTTTTGTTTTGCAGACTTTTTTTTTTTTAATATTTATTTTTAATGCTGTTCTATACATTTAAAAACAAACCTATTTTTTAATCCTTGTGCACATGGAAGGAAAGAAATTCCTGAGATCTTTCAGACAAGGCTCAGATAAAGAAGCCTTTTCTCTTGACTTTCCTTCATGGCCACCCATGCCTCAGATGGTGCATATCTCTGTATTTCTCCACCTGTTCCCCGCAGCAGTTACCCCTGAGCCCTGCTGCCCCCACACATTCACATACACAGCCCTGGTACATAACTCACTGCTTCTTGCCATACCTGTGACCCATGGCACTGACAGTTGTCTATTTGTTGTTTGTAAGAAGGGCTCAGGAGACCAACTGACCCGGCTTAATTAGTTTATTGATTAGTACTATAAAGTCCATAACCAATTAGCGAGAGTAAAGATATTAATGTCCAATTCTGCAATAGTCTGTTGCAGGGATGCAGAACAAAGGAAATGCAGTGTACTTGTTCATCATGCCCCACTTGTTCACTGCACCATGTAAGAAAAACTTCCCTGTGTACAGTTGTCTCCCTGTTTTCCCTATAATGGGTAGGAGGATTCAGCTTTCTTATTTTATTCCCTCTTGCTGCAATTACAAAAATAATAAGTGACCCAGATGCTGGCAGATGGACTTCACTACTTTAACTATAAATAAAATGTCTATGGCATGGATCGTAGCATGAATGCCAGCCACTTGGCGAATACACAGCATAGAGTAAGTAGCAAGGCTTTGCATATGAGAGCAATAGATCCTATTCAGTATCTTTCTCATTGAGTTTTTGTTATATCCATCATAAAAAATGTGTTTGGTATAGTTATACTGTGAAATTCATATTTAAGTGCAATGGTGGGACTCTCAGAATTAGAAGTTGAGGGAGGAATTGCAGGATACAGATAGGACACAGCGATCAGTACCTGTGCTTTGGTAGCACAGTCAGTGCCTTAATAGATACATTGTTAACATGCTTTGAAGTGTTTGGGTTATAAAGCAGGTATTCAAGGGGACTGTTACTCTGATTGCAGTGTCTGCAGGTATCAATGTGTTGTTTAGTAGAAGGGCCCTAGGAAGAGGGAGGAACAACATGGCTGCTTCTAACAAAGCTCAACAGGTGGAAAAGAACATAATCCCCACTGAAACTTTTGAGACCAACCACAACTGATTCTGGTCAGCACCTTTAAAATACATCCTTAAATATAATCCTTTGTTTACAACAGTAAAGTTTTCCTTCTCTTTTTTGAGGAAAACTCAAAACTCTTATTCTTTTCAGTATAGTGCTGTCCAGATTATTTTACATACTAGCTTTTGCAGTGCTTACTCTGTGGCATTCATTTGAAGGAGATACAGAAGTTTCTTAATTTCATTTTTTTAAAATTTCCGTAATATTTTATTATGAATGTTTTGATGGCACTACCATATTTTCTTAAGGGAACAGCAAGTGTAGCACGGCATGATATTAGCAAGGACTTATCACTGAAAAGGTATTTGAAATGGTTACAGCAACCTTCTTAGAGCTGGGCACTGAAATTAGTTGGTTTTTTAAAAAATACAAGTTAATTACAGAGTTTTATCCTGTAAATCTACTTCAAACAGGAAAGGCAGCACGATGGTTCATCACCCCAGCGTTTCTTGAACGTTTCAGTTGGTGCCTTGCTCCCATGATGTGCTCTGGGGCCTTGGGCTGTGACTCTCCTTGATGATTCTTCAGCATAGTTCATTTATGAACGTGTGTTGTAATACCATGCTAATAGTTTGTTCTTTTTCATGAGAGAGTGCTCTGGAGCTCTCCTATAAAAAAGTGGAGTGTAAGCGGCCTATGTTGTTTCTAGCCTGAATGCACGGAAAGGATTATGCATTTTTCTGTCTTAAAAGGGATTTGCATCTCATGCAAAATGCCAGAGGATGCAGAAAACTTTGGTAAAGAAAGAAATAGCCAAAACATCTGTGGGAACCAGATATTTGACCCTTTGCAAACAGAAGAATCAACACTGTTCTTCATTCTGAGCAATTGCTTGTTGGAATGGGAATCTGCTACAATAGCGAGAGAACAGCTTTTTTTCCTTCTTTTCTGAGGTCTTCCTAGAAATTTGCAGGTGATGAGAGAAACCTTCATTCTAATAAAAGAATAGGGCAGCTTACTGATTGGAGAAAATTACATGAAGTTTTTTAATCAAAGTCTCTGTGGTCTGCTGTCTGATTTTCTAGGCCAGATGTCAAATGTTTTTCACTGATGTCGATGCTGAAGTAATCACTAAGCCAATTCCAGGAATGAGTAAGTGAGACTGTAATAACATTTCATTTCAGTATTACATAAGCTTTTTTTTCCCCAGCTACGAACAAAGTAACAGGACCCTTCTGATTCAATATAATTGCACAAACTATTACTTTGAAATTTGTGAGACAGTTTTATGTGTGGTCAATTGCTCTATACATATATATGGGAGTTTTCAGTATAAAATGCAAAAACACATTTACAAAGTTTTATATTTTTAAACATTTACATTTAATTTAAAACATAATTACATTTTTAGTATTTAATCTATTTTATGAAGTTTATCTTTGCTACTACAGTATTAACCAGTAATTTGAAAAGGCAAGAACTTGTTAGAATAGGAGACTTTGGTTTGCAGTTTAAAAATGGGGAGAGAAAGTGCTCTCTGGCTCAGTGGGTGAAGAGCAGCAGTGAGTGAATCAGAGCTGATTATTGCAGGGTGGGAGTGTGGCATCAGATCAACTACTGAGCAGTTTTTATGTGGAATATAATCAAAATTGCTTGTAGTCATGGAGAGAATTAGTCAAGTAGAACTAACGCAAACTGGAAGAAGTGTGTTTTATATTGCTGTCTCGAGAGGAAAGTGTTGATCAAATGAAGTGAATAGGTCTTTGTTTCACAGGTAAATAAAGAACCAAGCAGATCTAATATGAAACTATAGTTAGCACGCAGAGTCATCTTTTTCTGTGGGTAAATTACAAGTGAATGCTAATACAAATGTATTCATGTGAATACTCAAGACTTACACCCCTCATAATCAGCAACCGCCAGGGTGTTAACATTGCCCCTTTCACCGCAATTCAGGTCTTTACTTAATAGGTATTTTGATTACATGTCTTCTGCTTTACCACTATGTTTGGTGATCAGCTCTCTGGTCTGCTGTTTTCTTAGCTCTGGTCTTCATCAGCTTTGTTATGGTGCTTAGTCCTGCAGTTTCGTAACTAGAGACGACACCAATGTTTTCACACTGCTATTCTGAGAAGTATTATACAAGCTCATATTATAGACAGAGAACTGAGGTACATGAATATGCATAATTATTTTCTGGTAATCATGGGGATTGTTTTCCACCATTTCTCACCTCAGGGGTCACTGACCACTCAAAGCCCAGCTTGCTTTGATGTTGTGCCTCCAGTAACTGGGCAGAATGTGAGCAATTGGAGAAAGACTTCTGTAGCATCAGCCTTCTGAAAGTTCAAAAGCTTTCAGCTTACTTATTCCCCAGGGACAATTCTCTGTCCTGCTACAATACTCACTCAGTTTTCAGAAAGTTCAGAAGACTGTAACTGTAGAATTGAATATACTGTATATAAAAGTAACTCAGAAAGTTGACATTTAATTTATAAACAAAGCTCAAACAGGATCTTTTGTTATAAACTGTAAAATTTTATATTTTTTCCTACAAATTAGACAGCTTTGTGTTTAACCTGAGGACTTCTAAGGTTCAGTGACACCTTCCTAGTTTCTCAAGAAACACTTTCACGTGCTTGCCTACCTACATGGCAAAGATTAAAAAATCTGCAGTGTCTGATACAGTACACTGCCAGTTTGATAATGTAATGCTGAATTAAATGTGAAACTTGTCAAGACCTTGTTTCAGTTATTACATAAAACAGCAGTTTCCCAGAACTGCTTCACACAAGCAGTTCATGCACACACTGCATTATTTGCGTTCACCCATGTTGGGATGCAGATGGCATATCTGCTTATTTACATCTTGGGCCCTAAATGAAAAGTACAGTAGCTGCAATTACTCTTTCAGACTAAAACAAAAAGGAAAATGGACGTCACAAATATTGTAACAGTTGAGGATGCTAAGGCATCAAAATCCAGGAGAAATTCATTGTGTTATGTGTATAAATACCTTCAAGGGTATGAATCTGAGACCATTTCTGTGAACTTCCCATTGAAGAATCCGATTCTATTTAAGTTAATACAAAGTGAAACATTAGATTGTTTAGCACTGATGAGTACAAGCACTCTAAACCAAAAACTGTTGAAAGCCATATCTATTATTTATTCTCCAATTATTAAAAAAACAAACAAACAAAAAAAAACACAAAACAAACCACCACCACCAACAACAAAAAACCTTCTCAATAAATCATCGATGCTTTCAGGGAAAATATTACCTCTTTATCTGCTTATTGAAAATAGCTTAATTTTCCTTCAATCTATTTGTGTTTGAAATTGCTCATTCTGTGATTTTTTGTTTCTCCACTGTTTGTCACTTCAGTTGTATTGCTTACCTATTATAGGTCACAGGGGGCTCGTATAATTGTTTCTTACTCTCTGGTTGGCTGTGCAAGGTTGTAGATACAGAGTTTCAGCTGTGAAAGCTCCTAGAAAATAAATACCTGCAATTGTTGAGCAAGCGACCTTAAAATATGGTTTATGAGATGTCCATGGTAATAAAAAGGCACTTCAAAAAAGTATATGGGGAGAGAAACACAGGGATGAAAACATCCTCAAATCATTTTTTATTTTGTGTATTTACAGGAGTGGTATTTGCTGTGTTGGGCTAGAACTTACACAAACAGTATTTTGTCTTACTCTTCAGGGAACCAGAGAAATAACGTAAGTAAATCCTACCATAGATGCTATTTTTTTTTTTTTAATTTTTTTTTTTTTGTGAAAATATTGCTATTTCAGTACTTTCAAAATAGGAATTGGTCAAAAGCTGATTACCTGATTATTATGACATAATCAGTAAAGCATATTCAGGTGAAAGCAAGCTGAAAATGTAAAACAGCTCCAATAAATTCTTAAGCAGAAAGTAACTGTGGCTACCTTCTCAGCTGCATATGGCCAGAAGTCGAGCTCTAATGCGGAGTGAAAAATGAAATTCCTTATGAATCCCAGGAAAACTCACAATCCTCTACCTTTTCTTAGAGGGATGAAGAGCTGTCTGGCTTCTCTGAGGGGACTTGGGTTTAAAATAAAAAAGTTTGTAAATATCAAGATGTCTGTGGTGGGGAAAACTGGTCATCCCAACTTTTGTCAGAATATAGATGGGAGAAGGGAAACTTTAAATAAAAGTTCTGCTTTTGTGAAAGAGAAAAAGAAGGTTGATCTCAGCGAGATATAATGGCAAGTGAGCAGTGATAAAAAATGATGACCACCATTAGGTTGTTTGAACAAATGAAGAAAATGAGCTTTTGTAGTGTACTGAAAATAAGCTTAGGGAAGGAGGTCAAAATGGAAAATAAACACTAACTTATATTCTGTATAGTTGAAGCCTGTTATTGTGATTTGAAAACACAGCATCAAAAAGAGGGCTGAAGGAGAAATGACATCCTATTCCAACAGAAACACATATCTCTTATCAATTTGAAAGGAAAGAGCTACCAAGTCCTTGCTAAGGTGGAACAAAGGAGATTTTAGCTTTTGGAAAGAGCTGCAAGGACCCATGTAAGAACAGCATCTGTTCTTTGGGTTAAGAAATTATATGCTGGACTGACTCACACAGAGATAGAGCTTTTCAGTTTCTTTTTACTTGGACCAGTGGTCTCCCACATCTTCCCAGTGGGTATGTTTTCTACACTGACTCCTCTCCAGCTCCTGAAACATACCATTGCCAGCAGTGAGGTCGTGACTTACTGTGGGTCGCATTGTGGGCAAAATGTTCTTCAGTTCTTGTCAGTTCTGCAACTGACAGAAAGCCATTCTACCATTGCCCTATAGGCCACTAGGGTGACTCATTTAACCATGCCTATACCATCTGCACAGCTGACAGATGTTTACTGCTGCTTTTGTGAGCTCTTTAGGTTTCATCATGTTACAGAGGGCTCATCTCACAGAGCACATATCTCATAAAAAAGGAACCTTTACTCATACTGGCGGCAAAAGTCATTTTACACAGGCTATTTTAGCCCATTACAGCAGTACCGTGTACTTTGCATTTAGTAAAAGACATGCTATTCTGATTTCTTTGAAGGTGTTGTGGAGGGTGGACTCACAGTACAGTCCTGATCCTGGTCCCACCTTTTCCTCAGTCTGAGTAATCAAAGCAATTCCACTAATCCCTTCACAGAGATGAGAGCGGCTTAGCTGTGTTCAGCACAATGGGTTGCTGTTTTCCAACTAGAGAGTTATTCATAAATTGGTCTCAGGCAAAAGGACACTTTGGGAACACAGTCTTGAAAATTTGGGACAGCAGTGAATTTGATCTCTTCAGTATCCAGTGACGTGGTTTCATTAACAACTGAATCTTTGGAAGTAAGCAAGAACCACTTAAGTTCTTCAGGTGTCTGACACACTTGAATTTGGTGCCCCATGCTTGAAAGCAGACTGAGTTAGAATTTGAATTTTCTTTTGTGTTTTCTCCTTGAAAAAGATGGCTGAAAGCCACAAACTAGATCTTTCTCTTAAGAATGTTACAGGACAGATATTTTGCTCCCATCATATCCTCTTGTCTCTTGGGATAAACTTTAGCAATATTGCCAATATCAGTGGAATATTTCATATTAAATGCTAAAGCAATTGCTCTGAAACTGTCTACGAGAATGTTAAAAATTAAATAGTTACTCCTTCAAAGTACCAAAGTACTATACAATCAGTATAGCGTGGATATGAAGGATCTCTTTGTAGTTCTTAGACTTGCTTAAACATTAGTTTGAAAAATGGTTTGGTCTGTATTTAAGAGTTGAGCAGTGCAGCAGAATTCATTTTCTCCCTTTACATTCCCTGAACCGTCATCCAGGGCATGTTCCAGTTCTGATAGCTGCAAGCAGCAAATAATGGTCTTCGCAAGAAGAGAACAGGATAAACAGCCTCACAGCCGCTTGCTCCTAACTTTCAGCCAAGTAGGTAGAATAGAGAAGATGGCTTCACTCCAAAATTATCACAACAGAGATAGATAAGGAGATAAGTGTCTTCTCAGTGAGCCCCTAACAATGCACACTATTTTGCTCTGAAGCACTGGGATTCAGAGGTAAGCCACCTGTGTTCTCATGACGTCACCAATCTAAAGGCCGGGGTTGATTGCTTGATGGGTGCTCTTTTATTATCATATATCAGGTGTCACCTGCAATTCCATGTCTCAGGCAGTGTGAGAGAATCCATCTGTCATCTACCAGTGAATCTCAGAGAAATTTCTTTTCTTTTGAAACTGAGACTATTAGCATGTTGAAACAGATATAAGACAGCCCAGAAGTTAAAAAATGATTAAAAATATATCTTTAAGGGATAAAAAGGATTGTTACTAGAAATAAATTGATTTTAATATTTTTGTATGTTTACCTTCAAACCACAGGGCCTGTATCTCACAAAATATTTTGCAGCTAAACAGAAGTTAGGTTTACATGTTTTTGCATAAGTTTTTCCATGAATCTAAAATCATTTGTAATAGTTTTAACTTCAAAAATTGCATGTGTCAATGTAAAAATGGCATGTAAAGATAAAAAAAAGCTAACTTAGCATAGTGCATTTTTAAATTTCAGCTTTTTTTTTTTTTTTTTTTCCTTCTTTTTCTTTTTTTTTTTCCTGTTTTGAAAGACTGGAATCCCATTTTAGTTTTGTAGATACCACTAGTTCCTAGCTTCATTGCCAAGCCTGTCCCTTTGCACCTCTTACCACTGCTTGGTAGCATTCCCAAGGAATCATAAGGAAAGTGTGCCTTATCTGTGCAACGTCACACCATGCAAATCATGGAGAAGTTATGGTCAGTCTTTTACCTGCTTCAAAATATATCTATGGCTTAGAGGAGTTTACTTCAGACCAATTAGAAGACTTTTATACCTCTTTTTCTTCTACTGTGGAATGGCAGAAGCAGTATTAAGTAACGATACTTCATCCATATTCTATGAATGCTTTCAGCATGATACTCTTTGAATGATACTTGATGCAAATAAGATTAACTGTTGTATTGTTGGGTTGTTTTCATTTACTGCAGTATAGTGCACCAGCACATTTCCTGGTAAAATCACAAATTACAAATCATGAAGATAGTTGAAATGATGAAGTAGTTTGGAAAGTTTATGATGTTACCCATGATCCTGGTTTGCTTATACTAATAGAAGACAGGAAAATAGTATTGGCTTCTCTGTCTGAAATGCGGCTATTCAGCTTTGGTTTTGTTTTTTTTTCCCCAAAGGACACTACTGCTCTGAAAGTAATGCCTCCTAGTTTATGATCTTGGCTCACAGTGACAGATGCAGATGTTGGTGATAAGGCAGTAGAGTTTGAACCTTCCTGACAGTGTTCCATTATACTCTGTTGCTCTGTGACAGAAGGTCAATCTGACAAAATGGCATCTGACATGGAAGTGTGTATGGACCAAAGGTGTGTCACTGAACATCCCCATAAGGAAAAAATGGCATTCACTGACATTCATTGATGTTTGCTGAATGTTTCTAAAGACCAAACAGTGGATATGAGCACAGGAATCTCATTCATTTCAGCAGTGGTAACAGTGAAATGCTGGACAAACCATGTTCCAGATGGCCATGCAGATTTTCACGAGTGCAGCATGCAGGCTCTTGTTCAGTACTGTTAAAAATGCGTAGCTAACAGTGGCAACCATGTTGAAAAATAGTGTTTTTTAGTTGAAAGTACAAATGTTATTGTGCTCTTTGTGTTTGCTGTAGTTTAGAAATAAATAGGAAGCATTATTTTGGAGTTACCTATGTATACATGCACAGAATAATATATGATAGGATTAATGATAAAATTTAAATAATTGGGGTTTAAACCTCCCACTCACATTTATGGAATGTTATATTTGAATCTAAAGAGACAAAAAAGAAGAGCTGAGGATTGCTAATTAAGGTAATATGGAACTTCTTCAACTAGCAGAAAAATCAGTTTACATGAGATAATCTCACTCACAGAAAGAAACAGTAAAAGAATAAGGAGTAACATTTTCCCACTATTCATTTTCCACTCTTTTTCATATCAACTTTTCCTGTCTCTAAACTTGAATGTCATTGTATATGTTATGTACCTTGTGTATATTGTGTACATTTTTTCTACCCAACAAACACTTGCAGGCTGTGATCTCACTGTCTTTATAACTGGTAATAGGTCAGTGTGACAGCCCAATTCATATACAAGTGTGCACTGCATTACGTGTTATAGCATTTATCCCTGATTTTTCAGGTAAAGTACTACTTGCAACCTGAACTTTTTATTGAATTAAACAAGTCAGGAGTATCTCCTAATGCCCTAGGCAGGTTGTTTGTTTAATAACTCAAATCCTTCAGCTATTGGGCAGGAAAAATCTCAGCTTTTCTTCGTAAAATCTCTGTCTGAATCAAGTGTGAAATGTATTAGTATTGTCATGTTATCAGTGACTGGTTATTGTGTAATGCCCATTGCTTACATCAGAAGAAAAAGTTGTCAGGCACAATGCTCATTTAAATGGAAGGCTTTGAAGAGTCTGGTAGATGGCCAACTAGTTGCTGTCATTTGTACTGAGTGAACTGATGGAAAACATAGTAAAGAATGGACATATTTTATAATTAACACATTCTTAAGACACTTCTGTATTATTCAGATGCCATTCAGATAACCTGTTGATATCACATAAAATGTAGAATTTGTAACATGAAATGTGCAGAGAGAACCTATGCTTCACTAAACTGAAGGAGTTCTTTAATGAAGTCAGTGAACAAGTACATAAAAGCATGCAAGTTCATTTACCATATGGGGAACTCCATGAAGTTGTTTGTTGTTGCTTTTTTATTTTTTAGAAAAAAGTTCAACAAAGTATTTTAAAAATCTGGGCTCACACATGTTCCAACACATGAAAAAAAGTAGCAAAATTACAATGCAAAGGAGCTCCATAAGGACCTGTGAAGAGACTGTTTTTATTTAATGCATTTATCAATGAAGTGGGAAAGGGTTTGTTATTGAATGGATGGTATAAAATTCCAGTTTCGTTGAAATGTAAACTGAGGAGGCTTGTATCAAACGTCATAATGCTTCTGGGAAATAAAATGGCAGATGAAATTCATCCTGACAAACACAAGGTTATGTAAATGAGGAAAACTATCTCTGACTGTATGTAGGAAGTGATAGGCTATAAATCAGATATTAGCATTCAGGAAAGAGATCTTAGAATTATAACAAGTATATGAAAACATCAGTCAAAAAGGGAAATAAATGCTAAAAATTATTAGGAAAGGAATAAAGAGCAAATCAGAAAATATCACTGCAAGAACACACAGCACCCTCCTGTCTTAAAACGTGTGCAGTTCTAGTGGTCCAAACTGAGAAATGGTGTAGTAGAAAATGTAGAGAGAGAGGGAAAAATATGAACCAAATATGGGTTAAAATAAACAATCTGACAGACACATGGGTAGAAGGGAACATTCTCCTAAAATTAATAATTCCAAAGAAGGAGATTCAGCTTCGAACTCAGGAAGTCTTTAAGCCTTACATTGCTGGATGCAGAAGGCTATAGCAAGGGAAGGTTTGCCTTGTTTTCAAAATCCCTTTTTTAATCATCTGCTGTTAACAATGTTAACCATACCAATATTGTTCTAAATACTTAATGTTTGTGATTTTTGTTTTGTTTTGTTTTTCCTGAGAAAAATATTGCCGCTATCCTGAATTTATAAGGCTACACAGTTTCCAATAGAATTGGCTGGGTCATCATGTTTGTGAAAGAGAAATCAAAACATAGTTAATTTGTGATTGTTTAAAAATGGTGAATTTAGAGCACAATTTCATTTTCTTCATGGCTATGAATCCTAATGCTCTGCAGTTCTGATCTGATCAATGCCATTTTTACATGCAGGCATCTTAACAGCCTTATTTTTAATTGTCCTGCTTAGAATTAGTGTGACACAAACCAGCTTTATCAGCTCATCAGCTCCCTGATGAGCAGAAAAGTCAATGGAAGATGTAGTTTGGATGTGGCCTCCCTTTCAGCTGTGCATCTAACAAGGCAAAAGCAACCGAGTCCTTCTTCTTGGCAGTGGGCTAACAACAGATGTGGCAGAGCCCAGTCCCTCTGTCTAACAGCATCAGGTCCTACCAATGGGAACCTATGCTGGATCCAACCTATTTACACTAGACAAGAAAAACAGAAGCATACACAAATGTGCTCAGTTGGAGGGGGTTTGTTAAGGAAATGAAGGATGTTGTTTTCAAGGACATTTTCAAGTTCATAGCACTAAAGTCTATATGATAGCAAATGATTTAAAGCCACGTGTCTTCAAAAATCACTAAGTTTAAAAGCCAGGCCAGAAGCCAGCTTTTGCTTTGAAGCCTACTGTGCTACCCTCAGTAGATTTCTTCACTTCCCGTTTTTCTATTGGACCCTTTCACTTGGGACTTCTCTCTGCCTCTGGGAGTCTTTTCATGCTGGCTGTGTCAGAGCAAAAAGCTCATTTGTTCATATTTTTATTCACCTGTAATCTCAAAATTAGGCAACCTCGAAAAGGAGGTAATAATGTCTTTCTGAGCTCAAAGAAAAGTGCTGGGTAAAAGCTGTGCAAAAGAAAATGGGTGCTGCTTACCTCTGAGAAGTGCTTCCATTTCATAACACAGGTAAAACTGTTCGTCAAGGTACATTTTCTTACTAAGTCTGATAGCAAGAGAAACTTTAAAACTTTGTTGATCAGAAATGCAAATTCTTATCCTGCTTTTTTAATTAACTTTTTAATTTTCAAACACAAAGATAGTGTTGATGATGACTGGTAAGCTTGGGCTGAGAGATGTACTGATCTAGCGCTGTTCTTTGGAAATCTGCAGAGAAACGAATCTCAAGGAACAAATGAAATGATAATGGGATTTCAGTTCATCAGGGTTCAATTCCACAAAATAAATGTTCAGTTTCACAGATTGTTTCTTAAAGGTCTTCTGTAACATGCAGAATTATTCAAGACCCAAATTGCAGTTAAAATTATCTTTTCTTTTTCTTCATATTCTCATTGTCTCATGCCCAGAAAGGCACCATCAGGATCCGAACCTTTTTGTGCTCGTCACCAGGAGTGAGGGGGAGAAGTATTCACTCTTTTTTACTTCACACAGCTGCTTTTAGAGCTTTAAATCACCTTCTACAGGCTCCTAACTCTTTTCATATATATGAAAGCTGGAATCCTAAATATAGGTATGTGTAAGTTGGTAAATGGTCACCTAAAGTAGACTTTGTTAATAATTGAACCTGTATTCCCCAAAGCAAAGATGTTCAGTTTTGTTTGTTTATGAAGGAGCACAAATGCTGATAACTTACTCAGTATAGGGTATCAGGACAGAGAAAGAAAAGCACACCTTAAGATCCAGCAAGCCATCAGCTGACAGTGTCTACATATTTAAGAGCTACAGACTGGGAGCACCTTGCCCTAAAACACAGGAAAACTATGGTTCCTGGAGGTCCGCAACATAGGAGTTGTGTATATTTCATGTATTAACACTTTCTTAAATATTAGGAAAATCCACATTCTTATTGTCTCCATTCTGTTTCCATTTACAGTTAAACAATTCATTTCTTTCTGATGTCCAAATGATGGTGGAATCTAGAAGAAAATGAAGTTGGAAGGACTCAGTGGATGAATCTGGAAAATTGTTATGTTGAATTAGACATGGAGCCTTTTTTGAGCAATGGTGAGAGGGGGATGGATAAAAGCTGTCTTCCTGGCTGCCCTGTAAGAGAGCTAACTAGGCCAGTAAGGTATTGGGGGTGGTTGCCCCTCCAGTACCACCAATGGAGAGGGCTGCAGGCTGATGGGCATTGGCTGGTTTGTGCAGTAAAGTTGGGAAGAATTAGGTAAATCTCCAGGGGGAAGAACTGAGAGCCTGATTGTGATGTGGTCAGACAAAGGGATTTGGTAAAAGAGCTCAAGCTGATGACTCAGCTAAGTAGTTTCAGTGTCAGAATTCTGAACTAACTGATCAGGAGGAATATGTAAGTGAGAAGATTCCCATGAAACACAACAAGTGAATTCTAATTCATTTACATATTAAGCTGCCAAAGGGCTGTGAAAGGGTCTGACTGCTGAATTTGCCCCATGACAGCTTGCAGTCCTATTAGTCCTTTTCTTTCTAACTCTTAGAACAGGAGCAGAGAACAAAATACAAATCCCAAGGAAGAGAATTCTGATCACTTTACTTTTTCATGTGTGCAGCATTGTATGACAAAGGTAGATCTGGGAAGGCACCTAGGCAAATCTCATAAAGTTTTGCCAGGAAATGTCCCTGAGACACACTGAGCCATGAACACACCTGAGGGCTGCGTACTGGCCCTCTGCTGCACGCTGCCAGTGCTTGGATTGCTGCAGTAGCAAGGATCCTCTGCACACCTGATTGCTCATAGAGGCTGCTTTGTAAAAGCATCCTTTTATTAATGAACAAAATAGCACAGTAAGTTGATGTAGAAAGGAACCATAAAAATTAATGGGTTAAAATAATCCGTGTAACATTTAAAATAAAATTTACTTGCACAGAACTGTTGATTTTGTTTGTTCTTGCATCCTTATGCAGCAGGCACACCTTTTATTTTGAGATAAAATAAAAACAGAAGAAAGGAATAACCACAAAATATTTTGCTTGAACAATTCCTGCCTGGCAAAAGACAGCACAATGGGATACTGTGTGTATGTACTTGTGTACCTGAGCCATCAATCAGTAATACAGAGGCTCAAGGAATCATAATTAAATTTAAGCTTGTTGTAGATTTGATATATTTTCATCCACAGAAACAAAAGAGTGGGAGGGCTGTGGTTCAGCATCACCCTCTCAGTGACACGTGGCCTTCGCCACGCCTGTCGTTCCAGAAGGACTGCACTGCTTCTGATCCATGTTCACACAGGGGGGAAAAAAAAGAAAAAGAGGGCTCCCGTTTTAATACTGACAATATATTAAATGAAGAAATTAAATGAAACAATTCTGGGAGGGAATATATAATGATAAGAAAGTAAACTAGCAGTGGTTACATTTTCTGTGGTAGACATAATTGATATGTTTGTTGTCTGTGATTCACACATTATTTTAAGTTTCTGAGGGGGATTTTTATTGCAAAATATTCTGCATTTTAAATACTATTTAATTATGGTTTGTTTCCTTAGGGATTATATCACCATGTGATTTTAATTTGGTATATACCCTAAGGGGCAGCATATTTTCAATTATGAAATATTTCCTCCAGAAACAATAATGGTTCAATGATTTATTGCAGGATCCTATTATAAGGTGCCTCACACAAGTGAAATCTGAAATGCAATTGGCTTAACAATATAGCATAGGTAGGACTAAAATGCATGCGAACTGAGCGTATGGGCCTTTTTCACAAAAATCATATTTATATACTTTCATCCTTTGCATAATACTTCAATTATTATATCTTGAAAAAAGAACTTGGAAAGCTGAGAGCTATGAAACATTTACATTATTATCTCTTCAAAAAGTTCATTTTTGGACAAGTATCATTTGGATAGGGATTAACTTAATCAGAGATTTTGAATCTTCTTTACTTTAATTTTTAATCTCTTTTTAAAAATATGTCTGAATCTTAAAAAGGCCTAAACCTGTAGTCACAAAGCACTGCTTCAAAAAAGGGGAAAAAAAAGAAAAAAGAAAAAAGAAAGTTTTTAAAGCAGCCACCAGCTGTAAGAGAGATAGTGCAAGCAGCAGATTTGTGACAGAGTGGAGCATGAAACCCATCAGCTGATGAGTGAAAATCCCTGGTTTCTAATTAATCGAGGTACACAGGCCAAGGGATGAAGAGGATCAGGGAAATGAAATCAGGAAAAAGATACCATCAGTCATTTCTGCGGCCCATTGTCATACTTCAGAATCTGCTGTAATGAATCACTCAGGCATTCCACAGATACATTCAAATGGTGAAGAAAATTCATTGTCCGGTGAAGAGTGTTTGATAAAAATCTTTCTTTTCCCCCTTCTTTGTCAGAAGCCTATGATCAGTAAAGGAAATCCAGACAGCACAACAGGTGTGCTTCTGCAAGCCTGGTGAAATCTGCAAATGAACAGAGGTACTAAAGAATTTTTTGTGCTAAAATTTGACCAAAATGAAAAAAGTATCTCGTAATAGCAGACACTGAGGAAATACACTGAAAACAGCAGAAGATTAAGGGGATAAAAGGTATAAACGCTCTTCTGGTTGAGAAGCTCCTGTCCTTCTGAAATCTTCTTATATGGAGACAGCGAACAAATATTTTTGTAAAATATTTTTGCAGAGTTTAGCATTTCCAGTTACTGGCATCTGCTTGGGAGAACTCCTAATCCACAGTTTAAGGCAGCACTAAAGTTAGTGGCGGTGGAGGTGGTCGGGGGGAGCTGGGGAACATCTACCTTTTTTAGAGAAAGGAACAGTTCCGTATTTCTTACAGTTATCTGAGAGAAAGAAATGACAAAATAAAAGGCAAATGACTTTCTTTTCTCATGCACACACATTCGGGCAGATGCTCGGACTGAGGAGAAGCCTGTATTTTCGATGGGAGTTTGTTCTCTCCTGAAAGACATCTGTAAAGGTTTTAGGATTTATGAAAAGGTTAGGCTGAAATTCTTTGTGGAGCTCTCTTTAGGGACAGTGTTTTCCTCTCTGTTTCTTTAGAGGTGCCAATATCTGTTTTTTCTTCCCTTTACCTTTGGTTCAACTTTTTTGACCCTGAGCAGTTTTTACACCAGTGCCTTCCATAAAGTAGTGTGTCCCACTACGTGACACCAGAATATAATTGTTTTTAAATAATCAGGTGCTCTCCTAAGACATATAGGGATGGCTGATTCATTTTAGATTTAATTACCATAATATAGGGTTTTGCTGTCTATAGTATCAATCACCGAGACACTTTATAGTTGATAATATTAAAATGGCAACAATAATGAGAATTCTGCTTCATGATGAAAATAATTTTAATCATGGGTAGATTACAAATCCATTTACTGTTACGGTTACTGAGAATTCTATTATCTACCTCCTATTGTGAAAGATGTTAAAACTTGTTTTCAGGAAATGTGAAAGATTATAGAAGTATGCTCTCTTTGCAAAGTTTCTATCAGCCAAGCAACAAAAACCTTCTTAATGCTGGGGACCGCTGAAGATGAAGCTCATAACATTAACCAGTAACTGGCACGAGCCTATACCTGGTGGTGTAGATCTGTTTATAGGCTCCAGGTCTGTATTGGCAGCTAGTTTAGATCCTGACCATGATTTCTTCTGGTACCAAGCCAGGTGAAGGCAGTACTGACTGCCAGCCTCTATCTATTGTGCTGAATACGCATTCCGAATGTGGAGGGTACTTTCTTCTGGTAGCCACACCTCTGACATCTCTCTGTGGCCATGAACATAGCTTCTTTTCATACCTTTTTTTTTTTTTTTTTTTTTAAAATTCAATTTTTTGACATTTGCAGTCTCACCTGAACTACATTTGCTCCATCAGGTTGGAGTCCTCTGTGCTTCCTGTACAACAAGTCTAAGACTGGTAATGGGATATGGGATTGAATCCCACAGTCAATCAGCTCTCCAAATGATGTTGTGATGGGAATGGCTGTAGGTCTCAGTCCATTCCCTATTTACAGAGTGCCTAGATGGGATTACAAAGCTCTTCATGGCCCTCACCGCCATCTTCACTGGAAGAAGTGGATGACAGCCATGAGACTCAGGCTGTGGAATTGCCCAGACTGGAGGTGACTATTGCAGGGGGACTGGCTCTGTGGCTGCACTCCTAGAAGAGCTGCTCTGCTCCAATTTCTAACAAACAAAGAAACATCACTGAGCTAATTTTAATACGGGATTTTAGACAGAGTCTTTTTCTACTGTAGCAAATAGTGTAAATCTCACCCTCTCGAACCTTTTCCTGAAACCGTGTGTGACTGTGTGTGCATGTATACATTAGCACTGCTTTGATTATATAATGTAATGAGCTCAATGGATTTATTCTGGTTTTATACTATGGAGCCTCAGAGCAGAGTTTGGAACAGTATCTCATCTTTAAGATGCCAGTTTTGTAAATGCTTTTCTTTTCTTAAGGATACTGATGAAAATTTATTACTGATTTATCATGCGTAACTCTGCAATGGAATCAGATTTTTCTTTTCCAGCTTCATTGCTGTTTCCAAATGGGGATTAAAAATTTTTACAAACTTAGTAGAGAATCAGTTATCATCAAAGTCCCCAGGAGCTCATTTACTGGTGTGCAAACTGCGCCCCACACTGGTCCCCTGCTTTGGAGGAACTCAATGAATAAATTAAATTTCCAGAGACAGCCAGCTTTATAATCCTGGCCTACTGCTCGCCCTTCCTACTCGCATAATTGCCGCCGTTCTGGCCCTCATTCTCCGTTCTATTTCCTTTCCTGACCAATGAGTCCAGAGGGAGGGACACAGGCCCATGGGGTCTGGGAACATCGCTTGCAAGGAGCAATGGGCAAAAATTGGAGGGGTATAAAAGCTGCAAAACTCATTTGTGAAGCAGTCTGCTCATGGAACAAAACTGTAAAATACACTGTCTGCATCTTCATTTGCAGTCATGAGATATACCATTAGTAAAATGAACAATAACAAATGCAGCATCAATCTATTTTTATTTTTATTTTTTTTACAAGAAACAGAATTCTTTTTATTGCATAGTTCTCCTCAAATATATGGTTACTGAACCTTGTTAAACAACCATAATTTCATCTAACCAATAAATCTGTTTCATTTCTTTATTTTTTTACCTTGTATTTAAAGAAGCATGAGATGAATAAGAAAAAAACCCACACTTTATAGGTAACATAATCTTCCCTGAGCAAAAGTGAAATAGGAATGGCAACAAAACCCCCTTCTAATCAGTCTATTTTGTAACTCAAAGAGACTGTTTGGAAAGGTTTTCATCAAAATGATTTTCAGTAGATAGCTCATAGGTGATCAGGATAAAGCCCCACAGCTTCAGCACTTCAAATATTTATCATATACATGTTTGCTTGAATCTTGATAAGAGTGAGGTTTGGGACTTATGGACACTGAGATAGGGTGTCACCTGAGACACGCATCTGATTCAGAATGCAGACAGAAAGAAAGTGCCTAGGAGAGGCCGGAGGAGAGAGGGAGGGAGAGGGTAAGGGATAGTAGGAATGGACAGCCCTTGTTCCCAGCTCTAATATCCCAGTGCAATTATTTTGTGGACATCCACTCCTTGCCTGCACAGGAGATAGGGCTATAAGTGTATGTTATTTTTTAATTACAAGGGGGTAGAAAAAATCCTGATGATGGGCTGGAAGGTGCCATTGCATTGTTATTTTTTTCTCTCCCTTCGTTTGCTGATTATGTGAGCTGGGCTCCTTTGCTAGCCGATGATAAGCAGAATTTCCATGTTCTCTGCATAATTAATCCATCTCTGCCTCTCTTCATGCCAACTCGCCCGTTATCGCCGGCACATGCCTGAATTGCAAAAGAATCCGCTCTTCAATTGGAACTTATTGATATTCTAAGAAAAAAAAGAGAGAGGGAAAAAAACTGAAAATCCTTAAGTTTAAGCCGCAGATTTTTAAATGGATTAATTTCGCTGCAATCGCAGCCATCTAAGGCGGGAAGGCAGGCAGAGCAAATTGAAAGCATCTCCATGTTTGCAGAATTGGGTCCAGAATGCTGAAATGTACTGGCACAGTTCTCTTTTAAAGTCAGAAAATTACCATTCATTTACATCACATGAAATACTTTTTTATGCTAGAAATATTCAAGAGACGTTCCTTAAATGCCTGCTAATGCTAGATAACATTTCTAACTTTCAACATTTTGCTAGACTTTGATATGACATGATAGGAATGCCTGCCAGTGAGGAATATTATATGTACCAGTAATCTCTTTTTATCACATATTTAGATTATATCATCCTCTTCTTAACCATCCTGAAGTAGTCTTTAAACAATGTACTCGGTATCGTAGGCTCCTATTTAGTACGGCTATACAATCCCAACTTAGTAGGGCACATTTAGACCTTGTCTAGGATGAAGGGTTTTTAAAGTACTGGCACTCTTTCCCCAAAAACACTTTATCTTTTTCTATCTTTCACAGAGTTACATTTCCTTACACTCCCTTCACAGGCACCGTGTTCACCTCCTTTACAAAACGTAACATGGTTTGTTATTTCGATGTAGCTCCTGTGGACTGTACTTACGTTTTGACAGGGCTCAGCTGTGCTCCATGGCAGCGTGGTATTGCAGAGAGCTGGTGGAGAGCTAGGACTTTGCCTCTTCTTTTTTTTTTTTTTTTTTTTTTTTCCCCTCAGATATTACCGAAATCCCAATACTCTTCTCCTTTTGTTTCTCTAACGCAAAATTTGCGTCCTTCATTTCCTTGACCCTAGAAAGCAGCAGCACTCAGCAACACTGAGAGATTTCCTTAATGCCTCGGCTAAGCCACAACATATCTGGCATTCCATGTCCATATGCTGGAAATCAGCAATTTATGCTGTTGTAGAAGGTAATGTTGACACTCACAGTTAACAGAAGGGGAAAAGTTGCTACACTGACTGCAAATGGAGATTTAGCTGTTAGCAAATCTTTGCCATTATAAGACCTATCTCTTTCATTTTAAAAATAGACGGGAATGAAAATAAAGAATAACCGTAGAGCTGGCAGACACAAAGTAGAGGGGAAAAAAAAAGTGGGGGGGGAGGGGGAGGAAGAAAGGGAAGACATACAGGAAAACAATGTTATTTGTGGCAACATCTGCTTCGGGAACAAAACAATGAGCTTAATACATGGTGGGGCCATATTACCATACAAAATTAGCACCTGTTACGATATGCGTGTCACTAGTAAGTAAATAAACTGTCAGTGTTCCAGTTTGGATATCCAGGCAATAAAAAGCACCATGCAAATAATGACTAGTGATCATATTAGGATATGTTTTTATAAAGCAGAAGGAGAACAAAGAAGGCTTTTCCAGTTGCTTCAGAATGATTGACAGTACTAAGGCAGAACTGAACCTAAGGATATTTGTGGTATATTACAGTTTACAGTTTTTGCAAAATCAAAATGTGTAAGGATGCTTTTTAGAAAAAACAGTTATGTTCAGGTTCAACTCTATTAGTTAACAGTTAAACTGTTGAAACCATATTTTAAAGAAAAAAAAATTAAAAATCACTTCTGAAAATTTCAACTTAACAGATAAACAGTATCTCTAAAGAAAGAAATGTCTGTGCCCTTTCTGTGTACATCTATAGCCTAAATAAGTAAGTTAATCACCAATATTCAAAGTGCTTAGAGATTTAAATGTCCAACTGTATGACATTTCTATTAAAAATAACTAATTTCTACCCAATTTGGGTAGAATAAAACCCCACAAATTACATGAACTGAACATTATCATAGAACTTTCTCATCTGTTACAGTGAATTCCCTAATCTTTTGATGTCTGTCAGAAAATCCTTATTGTCTTTAACAACTTCCACATTTTACTGCAATTTCATTAGTAAAATAATATTTATTTAAGCTTGCACTGCAGTAAGTGTTGATCTTCTGTAACAAAAAGATTTCTCTCATGAGACTCTATACTGCAAGCTGAAAGGATTTACATTATTGGACACATACACAAAATATTTAAAACCTGATAAACACAGAAGTAAATAATAGCATTATATTAAAAATATATACGTTATATGCAGCTCTACTGTGAAACCTGACTTTTATATTCTCATCCTATTGTAAATAATCAATCACAGTAATTTAAGTAACTACAACTGGGTAGTTATTACTCTGGTATTTTATATGTATAGTTACACTGTACTGAGGATTGCATTATTGTATACTCATGCTTGATTTTTTACACATGAAGTCAAAATATTTTTCTTTTCTGACTGGTGAAGAAACCAAAATTTCTGCACTAATACTATGGAGGATTTCTTGGCATGGCAGTGTGGGGCAAATACAACTGCAAAGAATGCCAGCAGCCCCAGCATGGGGGACAATGTCTGTTTGCAGCACACAATTGTTAGTCATATCAGCATTTTTTTCAAACGATAAATACAAGATTTCTCAGGTTCCTTCTCATCAGTCACTGCACTGATTCAGCCTTATTAAAGATCAACACATAGCCAAGAAACTGAGATCAGTGGACACTACATATTTTACCCTAGTTTAGAAGCCTAGACTCACTGCAAAGGAAATGATTATAATTTATCCATGCATTGCTGTGCCTGGCATTAATCTGTCCTCAATTTTATAACTGAAAACAGCTCTAAATGAATTACAATTGATTTGTAAATTTTATTTAGACTAATTTCCTTGCTCTTTCAAAAACAAATAATAATATATATTTTCACACTATTTAATTTAAAAATTCAGATTTTGTGTGGCATATGAATTCTTTTTAATGTGCTGAAGATCGATTATCTGTGCAGCTACATGACACAAGGGAGTATACTGAGACCTATACCAAGGAAGCTGGGAAAGCGACTGGGAAAAAGCTTCTAAAGCACCTATACTGGGTGCATATCTATACTGTATACACTCTGCATGGTGGGCCAAGTGATTTAAGCTATGGCAGAATCTGAGGAACTGAACACACATCAGAATTGGTCAAGCAAACAGTATCCTGTAGAATGTCATAGGAATTTGTTGGACTGCTTTCTGACTAAAAGGGTATTAATGTTTGTCCAGATGTATGCCACACTTACTTACAATATAAAGGCTGACTGATATTTAGAAACATTGGAAAGCCTTTGTGCCTACCCACTTCCAACTTCCTGAGGACACAAAGAGTAAACTCAAAGTTCTCAGTATGCTGGAAATCTGGTAATGAATGTGTTTGTATAACCAGGTGTCCAGTGTATTAATCTTAGCTTGGAGACTTAGGAAGCTGATTGAAGAAAGTAGCTCATGAAGAAAGACTCTAAGTAATCAAGAAGATAAAATGCTGTGGACAAGCAAACTCTTAAAGTATCAGTGAGTCTGATGTTTTGCCCATAAGCATTCTTGCATAATCTCAGAATCATAGAGTCACAAGGTTGGAAAGGACCTACAAGATTATCTAGTCCGACTGACTAGTTCTATCAAGAGAACTTGGCCACTGTTTTGTTACTGTATTAGCAGTTTAACACAGTGCTTAGAAATTGTGCAAAGGTAAAGAATAATACCAAATCTTAACTCAATCCTGACAGTTAACCAGACAGCAAACATGATCTTTGGTGTATGTCCTCAAATGACTTTTGGCCCAAGAGATGATCATCTAGACTACATGGATATACAGTATAAGTTTTCTAAGAAGTTATGAGGGAAGTGTCATGAAACAAGCTGGATAGACATCAACTCCATTTTAATTTTATTTGCATTTTTGTTTTATATTCTTCTCAAAAATGTACCCTTAATTTCTACTCTATCGATCAGGATGTATTAATAGAGGTAGTAGTAAAGACAGATGTTGTCATGCATTGTTTTAGACATTCAGATGCTGCAATACGTTCAACAAGGTATTGATGAAATTTATGGCTACAGATGCTGGAAGGTTTCTCTTATTTCTTTCCTTCTCCAATTTGTTTTCATCTGAACCTGGGGAGAGGACTAATGCATGTGTGATAATGAACCTTTTAATTCTATGAAATCAAAGTGAATGGTCAGTAGACAGCTTTCAGTGAATGACAAGTTCTTGAAGGGTAGGAAATGAGTGGGTAAAATGCTGAATTTATTTGGGGTATGCAACTCGCTTTTTGTTTGTTTGTTTGTTTTGTTTTGTTTTGTTTTGTTTTTCCCAGATCATGGCCAAGAGCTACAAAGGGGTTGTCTACAATAGAGAGATATCTAAAGCTTGAATTTTCAAGGGCAGAAGTTACAGGGTAGGCATAATATGAGATTCTTTTGCTCAGGAAAAAGTATGTGAAAATGTAACTTTTTTTTTCAGCATAGTATATTCACAAAGGGATATTTGCATGAAAAGCCCATAAAGACACTCAACCTTTGGCTAATGTTGCCAATGGA
The DNA here is from genome assembly GCF_054131305.1 of Coturnix japonica. Taxonomy (NCBI): domain Eukaryota; kingdom Metazoa; phylum Chordata; class Aves; order Galliformes; family Phasianidae; genus Coturnix; species Coturnix japonica. Next base: position 17,303,341 of record NC_140664.1, on the reverse strand, counting down.
GAAAAAAAAATCATGATTTCCTGGAACCAGGAATGCCATTGTGTCCTTTATGTACTCACCTTGATAGTTTGTTATTTGTTGAGAGCTGTACAGAATCAGAATCAGAATCAGATTCAGCCATCCTATCTGGCTCTGGGGCAGTTTGATTCAGACACAGGAATGGAGTAAGCCTAATGCAGAAATTCAATACTGAGTGATACACAGATGAAGTGGTACAAAATTCCTACTTCATTCAGAAAGGCTTTCCAGAAAAGAACTTGATGATAGGATTTGGAGATGGATGATTGCCTTTGGCAAATCAAACGGGGGCAACTGTTCCAAAACTAGGAGAATGGATGTGGGCACTAAAATGGTAAATCCGGAAATAACGGATGAAAGTTTCCAGAAAATAAGGTCAGTTGTTCTTCATGGTGTAACTGTTTTTTCTGCTTGCAAGAAACTCAAGATTATTTTCCCTCTGGTGCCACATCTGCATGACCTTGCCCTTGCTTGTTTTCATAAATGCCTCAACAATGAAGCACAAATCACTGGAGGAAAAACTTTATACTGCAGATTTGTTCAGAGGCAGATTGTAGCCTGGGAATAGAAGAGGCAAAGCCGTAGAGTTGCCAACATTTGACAAATCACAGTGAGTCTCTTTGCCTCACTGAGAGAGAGAGAGCAAGGGGAGTCCAACTGTCTAAATCTATGGCATCTAATGAGCAGGAACGAAATGACTTCAAACTGTTAACAAAGAAAAATTCATTTTTTTCCAAAGATACATTTCCTATGGGCCATTACAGCTAAAAACAAAAGTAAAGTGAAAACCTACTCAGAACCGAGCATATTTTTTATTTTTCCATTTGAAACCTGGGATTATTTCCTCCAGGCATTTGGAAGGACAATGCTAGCAGGACCCTGTCTGCCAGTAAAACTCAGTTTTGGAAACCATCATCGGTCAGCATGAAAATGGGTCCACTGCTATGGAAATGAGCTCATTACTATTATTTTTTTTGCTGGCATTCACACAATTTGTGCCTTTAGAATTTTGAAAAGCAGGACATGAATTGCAAAGAAAAAATGAGTTAACAATATTAAACAGCCAGTTACTAATTATTGAGCAATCCAAACCTGCGTCTGGAATGACATACTCAGAAATCCAGCTGGACCTCAGGCCATATGCTATCCTAGATCCTTGTGCATAGCTTCCATTACTATCAAAAGCTGAAGTACTGGGTAAAAAGTTCATTTTGCAGATTAAAATGTGGTCAGAGCTGTGTACTCGTAGGTACTATAAAGGGAATAATGAATATCTGCAATATATCGCTATAGGTAAAGGATGACAGCTGTAGACAACAAGGTAGGAAATCACTGAATCATTGTATTTGTTTCACTCTCATCACTTTGGAATGGAAGTAGTTTTGTTTTTTTTTTTTTTCCTTGAGGATGTCACTTACAGAGATTTAGAAGGCTCCTTCATCCTACTAACACATTTTCAGCTTCCATAGATCACATTTGTAATTGTTTAATGAAATAAATGGAGTTTATGATCTACTTATTGATCCTGAGGTATGATACTTGGCAGAATGAAACAAAGAAAATTCAAATACAATGCAGTAAGTTTTAATGATGCCATTCCAACGATAATAATGATGCTAAAAGTATTATTCCCTTAAGTACAAGAAGACATTTACCTTTAGCTTTAGGCTTCTGCTTGGTCCTAGAGAAAATATTAACTTTTATTTTATTTGAACTGCATTCTCTACCACATATTTTTTCACGTATTTTTTCGGATAGAAACCATCTGCAATAAAAAGTGTGCATTTGTTTAACAAAAACAAATATTCTACAGTAGCTTCTTGTAGCATCCAAAATTTCATTAGGCACAGTCTCCTACATGTATGTAACACCATCTTTCATGTATCAAAAATATGCCATCATAAACAAATTGCAAAATAGAACAGGTCTTTAAAACATATTGCCATTTGATTTACATATGCACATGCACATTTGCTTACCTGTGTTGCCATTACAAATGATTTCAGTCTGGATAGGTGATTAAGTGTAGACCTGATAAATCTGGTGCTGTAAATTAGGTAGTGACTGCCATCTTACTGTCCTTTCCAAAAAGGCAGAGGAATTCACAGGTTTAAAATAATTATAAGGAATTGAACATAAAGAACACAGTACTTTTGGATGAGAGTTATAATCCTGACTCCTTTAAAGCCAGGGTCAGTAAAAGAATGTAATTGGGAATTTTGAAAGAGAAATGATTGCTCTGGCAAGATCCCAAAATACTCTGCAATTTCTATAAAGCGTTGTTTGCATGATGTTTTCTTTCATCTTTAATTCTTGTCTGAGGAAACAGGTAACATGTATGCTCATGTAAAGCGATTCAACAAAGAGTCATACGTGTAACTAAGATATAAATGAACTAGTCAAAGAAGAAATCATAAAGTAGGAAATAACATGGTAAACAGATTTGTTTTTAATTATTTCACTACACTGGAAAATAAAATTTCCTTTGTATACAAATTCCTTAAGCGCTCTGTAGTATTTGAATCAAGTAATTTAAGAACAAATCCTCAATGATTTGGAGGAATATGAATATGAACCACTCAACATTTTATTTTTGAGTTGTGAATTTAGATGAAAGATTATTGTACGAGCTTAGAGTTGGATGTTTACACATTCACCTCCCAAATTCAGCAAATAATTTCATGCAGAAAACAGTAAAGAAAAATCCTTTGGAAAGCTCAAATCCTAAGTAATTCATTTTCCACTTTAGAAGAAGAGTCTCAGTGATTGGTATGAGCTCTATTATTGTTTTATTTGCAGGAATTATTAGCTCTTTCTTAAATTGTTCTGTTGCAAATCTGAAACACATGGATTTTACATTACAGTAATATTTAATGGAGGACTGAGAATTGCAAGATAGTTTACAAGTGGAGCTAATATTACACTTCTTGTAACATCTTTCCATTAAGAAGTTAACAGGCTGAATTAATTGCTTAATGATAAATGTTACTTTTTAAAACCTGTTGTTTTCCATACAGCAAAATGTAAATGTCGTATATTGCCGTAGTCTCTTTTGAAATACTGCTTTTCTCTTTAAAAAGTTTATGGTGTAAATATACAGTCTACATTCTCATGTTCTAATTCATGCTGTAATAGCTTATCAAAACAGGGAACTCTAAAGAAACACAAATATTATGCATTTGTCTGGAAAAAAACTTCCAGAGAAATTCTTAAAACTCACACTGTCACAATAAATTTGTAGACTGTAAAACACAGCATATGACAGGTATTATTAATTTGAAAGGGAAAATAATTTCACGTTTTTCAACTGAACATGCATTTAGTTATAAATTACAATATAATATCATTTTGCCCCCCAAGTTAGTAACGTATTACAATCCAGAAAGCTTGGAAGAAGTCTGTAAAATGACTGATGAAAATATAAATAATATGCAGCATTGTTCAAAGTAATTTAAAGTGATTATAAAATTTGCAGTTGCTAAAAGGTATCGATTTTAAAAATAAATTTATACTGTAAAGGTGACAACATACAGTATTGCATAGATGGACATTCAAATTATCTATTGCTTTTCTATTAATGACTAAGAGCAATTATTAATTATGGTATTCATCTGTTTTATAGCCATCTACGCATATCTCAGAAAGAAGCATATTAGTATCTGAGAACAAAAACCAGAGATAAAATTATCCACTATGTTATTGAAAAAATATATTTTTAATAGATTAATTCTGTACTTCAGTACATACAAGAAATGACTTATTTTTGTAATAAAAATTATTAAAAATTAGCTCAGAAAAAAAATCAGAAATGTGATTTTTGATACTACGAAGTATTTGGTAGATGTTATTGTTTAAAACTTAGGCACCCTGGCTTAGAAAAAAAAGTCTTTTTTCTTTGATATGGACGATTTAATTCCCTTCTCTGTTCTATTCAAAACCTGTGTTGAGTATGTCGATATTTTTCTTCAAAACACCAGTCCTCAGTTACATGTAAATGAAATGCAACACATTCTGCACAACCTTCAAGCGTGGGAACTTTACTCAATAGGAAGGACTTGAGTTTTCCTCTTTCAGGACTTGAAAAAACACAAGTGCATCATATGATTGAGTAGGACATTTATTGGGCCCAAAGTCCCAATGATTTATAGACAATAGACGAACAGTCCCAAAAGTGTAATTCTTATGGAACACATGTTTTGATCCAGATCCAGCTTCCCAGTAGTGGTCTATTAGGCAGAAGGAAAATATTATTTTTTCCAGTTCTCATACTGGCACAACCAAGTTGTTTACTGTCTCCAAATTAGGTCAGGAAATAAAGGTAAAGATGCTGAAACACTGCAGATGGAAAATCTCCTTTTTGGAAGAACAGAATTCAAGGTATTCTACAGGACCTTTTAGTGTTTCATATGGTGAATGATGATATGATATGATATGATATGATATGATATGATATGATATGATATGATATGATATGATATGATATGATGATATGATACTCGCCTGTATGTGCGAGTGAGCTGTGCATGTAAATGGACCAGAGGTTAGAGGCAGCTGATAATACCCCACTTCAGGGCAGAATACATTCAGATCCAGCACTAGAATTCATTTTATACTAGTTATACTTGATAATTCCAACAATTGGTAATTAAAGAGATTTTGTGTATCTTTTATGTTTTGCATAACATTTCCAAGCTCACCATGAATATGGAGGCATAGGAGTTGCTCCAAGCAGGAGGGCAGGCTCCAACCACCTAAACTTGCAGTTTCAGTCAGTGGACAGGGAGTGTGCCTGCTTGAGAAGTGGCCTGGGATAGTTTCTGCTACCATCTCACATGGTCAGTGGTTTAGGAAAGCAATGCATAAGCTAAATAAGTTGTCTACATCACAAGGAAAAGCTCTGCATTCTGTGGACTGGAGGTTTGTCAAAGTGTCCCCCATCAGCAATAACTAGGCATTCTTGGCAGTTGCTCAAACTAACCCCTGACATTTTTGTAGCAGTGCAAAAAGCTCTAACATTTAACAAATATACTTTACAAGTATGCTATTGTTTAAACAATTTCCCCTAAACAGAGCACAGAATATAATCTTGACCTTTGCATTGTAAGGACTGGAAGAAAAAATATTCGTAATGCTGTATTTATAATATTTTCTGCAGAATGTATCAGATATGCATCAGATATACAATTTCTTAAGCACTCTGGCTTATTTATGATCATGACTGCTTGTATAAGGCCTTTAGAAAAGGTAAAGCTAACAGGATCAGTTTGACGATATATGGTACTTCACAGAGTATAGATTTCATAGAAATATTCTATTTTTCAAAAAAATATCTCTTAAGTTTTGAAACATTACATATTTTTTTTTACAAAACTACATAATTGAAAATACATAATTTTCATCTGGGATAATGTACATCTAATTAATAAATATATAAATCATAAATCATTTATTCATATGGTGTAACGTAGCAGTTTATTACATAGTGTATGAATTTTGCAATCAGGGAATCCCCTGATGAAATAATAGCACAGTATTAATTACCAGCACCATCTGTGCTAAACAATAGGAAAAACAATATTTTAATACAATGACTTCATGCATGTCAGTTATCTTCAACATTAAACACTGCAGTTTTGTTGATGTGGTTTACCTTCTACTCATTTAAATAACTGATGTTCTTACAAAGGTTATAACTATGAATAAATGAATTAAAGTTAAAAATGCTGGAAAGTACCAATAGATACAGAATGGATCAAGCTCATTCATCAAATTAGTTTGTACAGAAATAGATACACGTATCTTAAACATAAATTTTCAAGTTTGCCTACATATATTTCCCTAAAATTGATCATTTCCATGCTTGTTACCTGCAAAAGACTCCTGTTCAACTTCTAAGGGTAACATTTACAACACAAATATTAAATCTACTAAGCAGACATTGTGTGTGAAAGTAATTTTTATGTAACCCAAACTCTTTAAGGCACATTTAGCACTCTGGAAATTTGCTGAATTTTCCAATATATTGTGTCACGATCAGAAAATTGACATGTGAATATAAGAGAGTTGTATTCTCCAAAAAAAGTCACTGTTGCACATCTTGGTGCTTATTTTGTTTAAAGATTTATTCAGTGTAAAATATGTTAGCTGAATCAAAATTACCTGTGTCAAGTAAATGCCTCCTTGAAAAGTATTGCCAAGGGTGCCAGCTAGCGGGGAGGCTGAGGAAGACCAGATTCAAATTCTTTGGTAGAGTTTCTCATGGGAAATGGGGTTTCCTTATTTCCAAATTCCATCACCTATATTTGTGTTCACATTGCTGATGTGCAACATCCTGTTAGTTGCACAATTGTCCTTTTGGTTTCATTGTTTCTGACACAAAAAAGTTCTGGTGTTATGCACATAAACTGTTATCGTGTTCTGATTATATTTAAACATGTCTGCTACCAGAATTTAATCACATTGATATCCTATATTGTGGCTATCAATTGGTTTGCAACTTTCCACACAAAGGCCACACGAATTTTTCAACACCTTCAGCTCACTTTGGCATTTGTGGTCTTCCAATGTACATGTCAGAGCACTGACCACAGCAGGCTGCATCCCAGAATTATGTTTTCATTTTTGCATGTACATGCTTTTGGTGGTAATAAGAATTTATTTTATATTTTATTATTTTATTTTATATAAGAATTTTCACTTGCTGATATCCTTTTTTTAGATATCGTGGATAGCATTGCAAGAAATTATTGGTAAGGAGACAGTAATGAGACTCTCGGAGCTTTAGGAGAAGCCCTGAGCGTACACTCACTGCAGTAAAAAACAATTCCTTGTTTACAGCCCTCAGCTCACTTCCTGAAGGCAATGTGAATTCTCCCAGCCCCTGGCAGGCTGTCCTGAAGCCTCCAGTGAGCCATAGGTAGCTCTGCAGCAGCATGGTCTGGCCATGCTGCTCCTTGCTCTCTGCTGTCCCTTACACTTACTTCAAGTTGCCAATTTTTGCGTTTCCAATTAGACCTGGAGCACACAGCACTGCTGTGCTGGAGGACGCTATTCCTCTGTACTCTTACCACTTGCCTTTTCTGTAGCTGGGTCATTAGCCAAAAAGACCCCTCAGACAGAAATGCAATTCTTATTAATGCTCAGCATCTGAAACAAAGACATCAAGTATGACTTTGCCATTTGAAAAGCAACAGTGGTACTCAGCAAATATTGTGACATCCCCAGTACTGGCTCAGTGCTTCTGTTGCCTCTCGCTGTCAGTGGATATCTACAGAAACTGAATCCATTCAGGTATTCATCTCCTTGCCAGGGCTATCTCAGTCTGTTAAGAGAGTTGTAAATCTCATCAGATACTCCATAGGGATGCCTAACCATTGCAAATTCAGTCTAATTTCTTTTTCTTCCTCATTTTGATGTATGCTTGTGGCCACTGCTCCATTTCCATATCAATAACTCTCTTCTCTAACCAGCCTGGCTATTCTTCCCTCCCAGTGTTTTCTGGGGGTAGTTGAAAAGATTTATTTCTCCCTTGCAATCTCACAGTTTTCTCAGTTGTGAACATGACTCCAGGCTGATATCCACTTCCATACCTACATCTCTCATATCTTTTCTCCTTTCAAGCTTCTGTGATCTCCCTAAATTTGTTAATTAAAGGGAACCTCTTCAGAAATATTGCACAGACTTTTTACCTTTTTCTCCTTAAAGCAAAACTCCTCCTCAAATTTATCCCAAGCTTGTGTTATTCAATGCTGCCTTTGCCCAGTGTCAGTCTAGACTGCAATCTGGCCATTATGTAGAATCACTTCTTGCTGTTAGTGACTAAAAGACTCCTTTTTGCTGCCTGTACTTCATTATTTCTTCTTACTCCCTTTGACCTAAGCAGTTCTTCTGACAACTGTAGATTTCTCACATATGTGGATCCTTTCTATGGCTCTATATATTTAATTTCTTCTTATCTCATTCCAATACATTATTATAGGCAGCTTTATTCCTACCTATATAACATGTTTTTACACTTCTACGTGGTGACTTCTGCTGTGCAACAGGGCTTCTCAACTATGTTTTATCAGGTATCCTCAGTTCTCTTTTAAATGTTCTTCTACCCTCAAGTAATTTCCTTGCTCTTTTCTTCCTGTTTCCTCCTTCAGTCCTAATTGATCAGTAATTTTCAAACAGCAATGTCTAATTGTTTAACTTTTTCTACTTGACAATGATTTTTCATAATTATCTTTTCTATCTTTCTTGATGAAGCAAATCCAAAATCTTAGGCCCTGTGCTGCAACACTGATGGAATAATATATTATGTTTTTAGCAAGACAAACCTTCAATACTGTTTCAGCTTTTCTGCTCTTTCTTCCTTACTCTTTTCATTCTCCTGCTCTCATTGCATTCAATAATAGATCATGAGAACATCAGAGTGAAAGACACTCCATTTTGTATAGAACAGGTCTTGATTGCCTTGATCATCCAAATAATGCAGCTGAAAATAGATGAACAGGATTCAGCCATAGAGTTCTGTTACAGCACACCTTACTTACCGTAAAGATCTATTTTGTGAATAGCAAATGTTATATTCAAACATTATTAAAGCCCAACACTTAATATCTCTCAAATTGAAAAACAATAACAGAGAGGTAAATCACTCTAAATAAAAAAGTGAAGATACACAACTTCTGCTTGTGCTCCAGCTTGACGACCTGAAATATTAAGTACTCTCATTCCAACATCTGAAATCTTTAGAAAATGAACAGTTGAAGAAAATATCTACTTTCTGTATTGCTATATTGCCAAATGGCTAAAATTTAAAATATCAAGCACTACATTGACAATATGTCAGTACAGGATTGTAGTATTAAATTTGCATTAGAAATGACAACATGCTATAAATACAGCAGATCTTAAGAGCTGAACCCTCAGAGATGGGTACAACTCAAAGTAAATTTGAACTTAGTAAAGATTTGCAGCTGATACCTACCTTTGCAGTTAGGCAAAGGAGGCTTTTCATGATGAGGCCAATTATGAGCTCCTGCTCAGTGACACTACTTTTGTAAATGGAAGGAGAATCACAGGATCACAGGATGGCTGAGGCTGGAAGGAACCTCTGGAGGTCACCTGGTCCAACTCTCCTGTTCAAGCAGGGATACGCAGAGAGACAGCACTGAAGTGCGCTTCAAACATTGTCTGTCTCTGGAATACTTTGAACATCACTGAGTGAGATTCATCTGAGCAAATTTCAAGAATGAGCTGGGCATCGGAAAATCACAGAAAAGCCAGTTACACTGTTCAGAGTGAGTAGGAGGGATACAGGCATTAAGGCCTCAAAGATGCAACACAGCACTCTGAGACGTTGGCTATTATAGCTGTTTTATGGTTGTGGAGCTTTGTTAAACACTTTGAGTACCCTGAGTATTGATGGAATATGTACATCAGTATATCCCTAAACCTTATATGGTGCATAGAGAAATGTATAATATGTGCAGGCTTATTTCAGATTCAGGAGAGGCTTAAATTAATCTTGTTCTCCAACTGCCCAGCACAGAACCAGACAGAAAAACAAAACTGTCTCATTTTAAATTCTATAGTTGATATTAAAATTTATGTCTTATTAAATAGCTTGCTGTCCCATTTATATCGGTATTGATCTTTGCCTGCTTTTTATCAGCTCTTCAAAGACTCCTGATAGAAGACTTCTACTAGTATCCCTTCAGTATATATTTCATATACAATGTATATGAAATGTATACGCTTTGGTTCCCAAGGATGTGGGACTGTTTTCAACCCTCAGTTTTTGAAAAGGGAATACTTTTGTGGAGAATGCATATTCTGTTCTGACATTATAAACCCCTGACTTATTACCTACACCAGACATCCAAGAATCATGAACTAGAGTATGCTGTTTTGTAAACTGGACTCCATTTACATAAATACTGTATTTAAGAGTGCAGCTTTTAAAAAAACTTATGTTACGCCTCAGCACATATTTTTAGCAAATAGTCTTTGTACTTACAGGTAAAGTATTTATACACTTGTGGGCTGGTAAATAAATCACTACTAATGAGGCTTTCTAAATAAATCCTCTCAATTTTTTTCTTCCCCCTTAGATAACACACACATTAGAAATGGGACATTACTGCATTTAGCTACCAAGCAAAGGTTAAGATTGTTTTCTATTTCATTTCTTCTATAAAGGGAAATTGAGTTTAAATGCACCAAATTCTCTTTCATTCAGTGTTTTCAGAATTGTCTACATATTCACCATTATGTCTTGATGAATTATTCTGTTGGGTAAATGAGCAAAGTAGTACAAAAACTGAGGAATTCTGCTATTTTGCATTTGTTTCAAGATACTATTCCACTCAGAACTGAAAGAAACAGGAAAAAAAAACTATTGTGATAATATAGATTATGTTAGGGTGTTTTAAAATTGAATTTGTGATCAGTACAGTTATAGTATATATAGCACAATTGTGCACATAATACAAACTGTTTGTTATTTGTTTTTTCTTTGTATGTCCATAAAGAGACCAAAGAATGAGCAAACAGGGAAACTTAGGTCTCTCTTCTCATTGAAGTCAATCTTCTGTCCTCACAGCTTAAATATATAATGCTATCAACAGATTTTTCATAAATAAAAAGTCTAAAATTTTCAATTCAGTTAGAAACAAAAGAGTGATCATCTGTAGAAAGCAAATGAAAGAGAGGTTGAGGAAGAGACTTTGGGATATGTTTTTCTATGTACTGATAGCTTCCAAAGCATGTATTTTATGTTCAGGAATGCTTAGTACCAAACAGTTATCCTATCTGAGTGGATTTACCCACTGTTTGAAAAGATTAAATTGGAGATAATGCCTGCCTGCTACAAATACTGTGCTTAAGATGTTCGTGAGATACAGTGAAGAGTTAATTCTATTCTTTCACCCAAATTTAATTGTTTCTTCAGAAGATAATAAGCTTTGGAGTCACTGGATCCTTTTCTCCTCAATCCCGTGTGGGCAAGGATGGTGTTTACCCTAGAGGTACTTTCCAAATTACTGTACCCTGAATTTGTTTGAACAATGCTTAAATATCAAGTGAGGAATTAGTTTCATCTAAGTCAAGTCAGCAGAAGTTGTACGAGCACTTAGAAAATATATTTATAGTTTTGGAATCTAGACTGAGCTCTCTATTTCCAATTCTGTGTATAATCAAAGCTTCCAAAGCATGGAATGAAATTGGATACTTCTAGTGGATATTTAGATGGCAGATATATAGATTTAAGGCATAATTCAGTGAATCTTGAAGTTGGAAACAGTTGCTTCACTGACATAAAGTTCTTCAAATGATTGTCCTCTGTGGCAGGTATTCGTCTTCCCTATGTTCTACCATTTTGCATGAAGTTTATTAAGTATTTGTATCTTCATCTTGTTTGCAGCTTTGTTAATTCTATTAATTACTTTTTTATCATTTATATAATCTTTACTTCAGAATGTATATAAATAAAATAATATAGAAAGCAACTCTGTCACAGAACTACCTCCTTCTTTTCATTTTATTTTGGTAAGGGTTGTGATCATTTACAGCATTTTAGAAATGATAGTACATTTATAGCTGACAATTATTGCAATTAATAATAAAAACACCTGAACTAGTTTGTGTTTTGTAGGCGTTATTCTATCATAAGTCAAATTCAAATTAAATGAAATTCATGCCAGCAAAAGAAGCAGATAGTAAATATATATATTTTAAGATCTTATGGGTTTCATCCTCTAAATTATAAGCATAAGTTTACACATATAAAAACAAATTAATTCTAAAGATACTGTTCTCATATGTTTTACTCAGGAATGTGGAATGTGGAGACATAGAAACAAGTCAGCTTAGTCGTATGTTTTACGTAGTGTGTCAGCATTTCTTTAACATTGATTTTGAAACTGAATTAAACAAGTTGTTTACCAGGTAGTAGGACTCAGGGAATCAAGTCCCTCTAGACTTGCTTGGAAAATCTTGAAGCTTCAAGGCAGTGCCAAATAGGCTTGAGATGAAATAGAACCTGGAAGCTTCTCAGATTTAAACATTACTTCCAGTTGAGAGGCAGATCAGTCAAAAAAAAAAAAAAAAAGAAAGAGAAAAGAGTGTGAACACAGAAGCAAGCAGTATCACCGCCAAGTGTTACACTGCTGTTCATACTCTGCCCTTCTTGTAGTAACAGGCATGGACATCAATTAGAAAAGATTTTTTTTTTTCTTTTTTTTTTTCTTTTTTCTTTTTTTTTTTGTGATGGATGATTTGTCAAAACACATCATGTGTAAGAAAATGGAGAAAGATATAGTTACCTCTCATGAACTGACTTTATACCTGCTAAATGAGTTGTAGTTCTCAGCTGTGCTCACAGTAAAGCACAAACAGCAAAAAAAGAAAAATAGCTTTCGCTGATCTATGAAAGGACACCAGAGAACAAATAAATAAATAAATAATATAATATAAATAAATAAAGACAAATGCGATGGAACAAGCAAAACAAAAGGAAAAAAAAAAACCAAATAAACAAACAACAAAAATCCACAAGTCAAAAGAAAACCACCCGAGGGATGCCAGGGGAAGAGAGCAAATGGAATCAATTAATATAAAAAAAAACAACCATATTTGTCATTTCCCACTAGAGAGAATAGCTGTGGGGCAATGGGAAGGACCATTTACAATTCATAAGCAGATCGCTCATGTTTCCAAGTTTTAGACCTATAGAAATTTCCAATTGTAGTTTTCTGAAGATCCACCTAAATATCTGTTTAGAAGAAAGAGTTAAGAATTTAGGAAAAGGGAGTTATATTGCTATGAATGTTATTGTTACCAACATGAATAATCTTGCTGGAGGAAAAATCATGGAAGCAAAATGTAGAATTCAAAAGAAGTCAAATTTGTCCCCATACTGTCTTTGTTTTAAGCATTTTTTCACCACCCACATTTGCACTGTGTGAAGACTAGGTAATATTAGAATGCATCTAAAGAAAAGTGTCAGAGGCTATGATTAGGTGGATTTTCTAACATAGTCTATTAAAATACAGTTGTACAAATTTACTTCAAAATTTTTACTTGAGTCATGTATAGAATCAAAAGCTCTTTGGGAAGTATTGTAATTTCAAGATTATTTAATATTAATTTAATTTTACTATCAATCAAAGGCTGTACTGTGTGGCATGCTACTGAGTGTCAGAGAAAATAATCCTTTATTACTGTTGTTGTTTCATCAACAAGAGGGTTACACAGGTCAAGCTTACAGAGCACCCTGGAGTGCCTTTGTTCTCGCCTCTAAGTGCACTGGCTACAAACTTCCCCATTCCTCTGTATTCTGCAAACTCTCTGCAGCTCCTTCAGCCCCTTACTTCCTTTCAGAGTTTCTAGACATATCCACCTCCTCCCAAACTTGGATATTTTCTTTTACCTTCATGTGAGAAGTTCTGTGTGTATCTTTTCCCCTTCCTATATTTTTTCTGTTCACAAATCTGACACACATTCTCTGTCTTGGAAATATTCTATTCAGGACTTCCTGTACTTTAAAATACAGAAAGATATGTGTGTCAGTTGCTAGAAAGACTGTAAGCTCTTTATGCCAGAAAGTCTATAGGCTGCTGGAAAAGTTTTTTTAGGTTCAGAATAGTCATGAGAGTTCCAGATATTTCTGGTTTTCCCTGCCTAGCCACTGAGAAAATTAATTGGGTTTGACCCACTGATTCACAGAAACTGACTGAACACAAAATTCCAGGTGCTGGTCTTACTAGTGGAACTACACAGAAATGCCATTAATCTGGGTATTAATCTGGGTATTGAATCTCAATTTAGCAGTTACACTGTCTGTTATTCCCTTCTACAACTGTGCTTCTAACTTATGGGCAGAAATGCAACACTGGTTTTCTTAAAATAATTTGAAGACCCAATTAAACTATGAAGTCTACTTATAGATCCAAATCACTGGATCCCTGATGGTGACTATCCCTTCTTTGTAAACCATACGGTAGGATTTCTCTCTTTGCTGCTGCTACCTTCCCTATCTTTCCCACATCCCTTAGTAGCTTAGAAATTGTAATAAACCGTTGGACCACATTTGGCCTCATTTGCTGCCTGAATCTTCCTCCAGGTACACACATGTAGGACTGTTTCCTACAGTAATTATACTGAGACCTAATGGAATTCCTGTTTATTACAAGCACAGCTGCAAGAACCACTTGTTTTCCAATGGTAAATAACCCCATTAGTATGAGCACAGAGTTACCTGAATAGTAATGTCTTTTTCTTTTCTTAAGATATGCTCTTGTTAGTCTGAATAAGTGAAATTCTCCACAGTCATTTTCTCCAACATTTTATTTCTATAATATTATGTCAAAGCTGACTGATGAGAAGTAATTTCTATGCAAGTAATGTTTATAGTCATTCAATATTTTATAATTATCGATACATATAGAGTAGTACAATCAAACTATGTGTTTTGAAGGGAGTTGTAAACATCTGTGACTTTTAACATGTCAGGATTATCCATAGAATGGCTTGAGTTGGAAGGGACCTCAAGCATCATCAAGTTTCAACCCCACTGCACCGGGCAAGGTTGCCAGCTGCTAGATCAAGTACTAGATCAGACTACCTGGGGCCTCATCCAACCTGGCCTTAAACACCTCCCAGGAATGGGGCATCCACAACCACTCTAGGAAGCTTGTGCCAGCACTTCACCACTCTCTCAGTGAAAAATTTTCCCCTGATATCTAACCTAAATTTCCTCTCCTTTAGTTTAAAATCATTTCCTCTTGTCCTATCACTGTCTATCCTTGTAAAAAGTTGATTTCCCTACTGTTTATAAACTCCCTTCAAACATTAGAAAGCTGCAGTATGGTATCCCAGAAGCCTTCTCTTTTCTAGGCTGAACAAGCCCATTTCCTTCAGTCTGTCTACATAGGAGAGGTACTCCAGACCTTGGATCATCTTTGCAGACCTCCTCCAGACTCTATCCAAAAGTTTCACATCTTTCTTGCGCTGGGGGCCTTAGATTTGAACACAGTACTCCAGCTGGGGTCTCACAAAGCAGAGTAGAGGGGGACAGTCATCTCCCTCGTCCCACTGACAACCCCTCTTCTGATGGAACCCAGGATATCATTGGTGTTCCAGGCTGTAAGCTCATGTTAAGGTTTTCATGAACCAGGACCTCTAAGTCCTTCTCAGAAGTGCTACTCGCAATCAGTTCTTCTCCCAGTTTGTATACATATCTGGGATTACCTTGACCTTGTATATACAAGATAGAAAAAAAATACATGCTCTAGCCTTTAAATTGAAAAACAAATATTTCAGACACGTAGAATTCATAGAATTCATAGAATCATTCATTCATAGAATTGCTCAGGTTGGAAAAGACCTCAAAGATCATCAAGTCCAACTGCAACTGTTGTATTAGGCGAAATACGGGGAACTTATCAGGATGTTACGTGACAGGCCCTTCCCCAAATTCTGGAAAAATCTTAGTGACATGTAATGCAGTAGGCGTAGACAAAAGGCGTATTTTTCTCAAGCAGAATGGTCTAGGCCATGTTTGCTACTACACAATTGTATGAGAAAAGTTTGTCTAATTTAGTTGCTTTTGCATCAGAACACTATTATGCACTTTCTTAACATCAATTTAGTTTATATGCTAAAGAAAAACGTAAAACACAGCAAAAATAATGATTGTCTTAAATGTTTTCAAAGGCTTTCTACCAAGTCAAGTCAAAGGCTTCCTTGAAATGCATGTGCATTCGTAGTGCTTACATATCTGGGCAGCTTGTGGATGATGAAAGCCACCAGATTTAACATACACATTTTACAGAAGGCATTACAGCTTTGATTTACACACTATATCTTTTATATGCACTCAGTTTTTGGTGCACACAATTATGTTTTTATATATTTCTGACAGTCTCTCTGAAACCAGCTAACTGGAAGACCAGCTGGAGATCTTTTCAGAATATACTCCATAATCTTGAAGAGAGGATGTTTTTATTTTTCTGTTCAGCAGTACATTTTCTACCTCAGTAGCGTGGCTTATGGTACAGTATTAAAGATCCAAGCTTTCACAGCAGGTTGTATTGGCTATGTAGGTTTACATTGATTAAGCTTCTAGGAAGAAAAGATCAAAAATAAATACACAAAACAACAATGTGAATTCTCAATTCAGTTTAACAAAATGAAATGTGAATTGTGAATTTATCTCAATTTAATATACATTATTTATACAACTAAAGCCAATTTAGTAAATGCTCAAATACATGGCCCATAGATTAATCCACATTGACATTTCCTTTTTAGTATTTTTTCCAATTTCCATTACAGGATATCCAATATTAATAATATCCTGTCAGTTGACAGTCACATTTTATTCTTTTAATAAAATTCTGTATTGCATTACTGCTAGGCTGAACAAGAAGTAGATTTCAACATGAGAAATTTTGGAAGAAATAGCAAAGATTTCCACTAATTACTGAAGAATCTCTCTTGGAAAATAAAGCCAAACCAGGCTGTAACCTGGGTGCTACCTCACCTGCGCAACTGCAAGTTCCCCTCTAGTGGTTGCTTTGGGCATACAGAATTTTTTTGGTATCACTGTTTTTTACTTCTTTGTTGAGGTGAACTGACAGCATTTTACTGACTTGAAAAAGCATATATATAATAATTGCCTGAAAAATTTGTGAACTTCCCAGCACAGTTGGGCTACTCCTGCTCCCAAGCCAAGCATTCAAATACCACGCATGCATACATAAAGTGAAGTTCAAGATGTATTTCAAAATCCATCCCTTACACTTCTTTTACGGCTTTTGGAAATGCTTAAGATTCTTTCAAAGTTGTAGGTTTTATTCACAAAGAGGAGTAACTTCACAAAACTGAAATCTTTCTGATAACACCTCAATTTTGCCAAATTTCCAGTGAAACCTGGGAAGAGCTTTGCGGCTGCACATGGGGCATCTTATTTGGCTATCTGCTGCTGGGCCCCAGCTCCTCATTCCTTGTTTACTCTTTCTGTGAAAATTTTCCTAAACTAGGAACAACTGGACTTTGCTCAGTGTCCTAAACTTTGAGATCTAGGAAGACCCTACCATGTAAGACCATGAGGCCCTGAGTATTTTAATATTCCCTGAATGTTAGAGTCTGGTCACTGCTACATTGCTGACTGGAAAGTCTAGCAGGCTGTGACACCAGGAAATCCAGCTTCTCTGCTCTAGAGCACAGAGGACACAGTGGTTGGCGATTCACTTTCCATTTCAGCTTTGGAGCACCTAGAAGAAAGAGAAGCCATAAAAAGTGGAAAGCCTTAGAACTTGATTTGTCATTCAGTTTCATACAGCAGTTTCCGTATTGTTTTGAATGGAAGTAAAAATGAAAATCTTCTACTTTGATTTTGAACAGAAATTTTGGAATTCTGCTGAAACTGAGTGGAAATGGAAAAAAAAAAAAAAAAGCAGAGAAAATCAGACTTTACACCAGCTGTTGGGGATTGAATGACCTAAGTGAAGTATTATTTTTAATGTTCCTTCACCTGTGGTCTCGTCAGTATTGAGGATGTGCTCAAATATGTTATAATCACAGCTTTTTGCTTTGTAATTTTAAACATGCAGATGAACATATAAATCTCTGAGAATGACACTATCACTCTATATTTTCTTGGAGAAAATAAAGCTCATTTTCTCTGAAAAAGTAAAAAATGACAACAGACCTTGTTTATTATATGCACAGAATAAATTACCAAAGGGAAACAAACATTTTCATTTGTTTTCTAATCTCATACAGTTATATTTATTTTAAAGGTTATTTGCAATTTCAGGGTGGAAATGTTTGTTTGAAATTGTTTTAGTTTTTCAACAGTGTTTGCCAGTAGCTGCCTTTTCACCTTTTCCTCTGTGGAGGATATGAGAAAGAAAAATACAGAGGAGTAAATAATCAGACTACAACTCAATCTCCAGAAGAGATTATATGTATTTTTTAATTTTATATAGATATTTGGTTAGAAGACAAGCTATTCACATTAAAAATAAGGTGTAGCTTTTATTTCTCACACTGAAATAGAATTTTAAGTCTTGAGAAATTCCACTGAAATAATTTTATATTGTTAATGTTTAAGGTGAGTCCCTGATCCCACTGAATTATGTTGCAGTGATACCTGTAACTTCAGAAGATCGAGATTTAATTTCTGATCTTTTTTTTTTTGTATGTCTGTCCTGGCATCTAACTAACAGCATAAAAAAAGGAAAGTACCAAGAAGGAAAAGGATAGTAGATTCTTCATCATTATCATGCAGTAGATACATGTTTCTGTAATCACATTATAGTCCTTCAGATGTGCAATGTCTGTTTATATTTTCCATACAGGTCTAAGGTGCAGCTCACCTCTGAAGCCACTTACATGGTTTACAGCTGTGGAGTTGTATAATGTTGAGGTCAGCATTACAGGAGAGGATTTGGTTAGGGATATATGTGTTTTTGAAAGGAACTGATGAACTAATTCTGTGGAAGGGAATACTCCTCTTCAGGAATTGTTTACCAGTCACTTTTATGAAAGGTACTTTCTATTGGAGTGGAAATGATGGATTAGTTTTGTTTGCGGAAACTTCTGAACTTTCATTGTTCGAGGGCCTGGAGTGCAGGACACACTTGTAGGCATTGCAGACAATTGGCTGGAGGCCAAATGAAAGTTTTGTGTGAAGTCTCTCTTGGATACGATGACTCCAGGAAGTGAAAGTTTGACTCAGTTCAAGTTGTGATGAACAGGCAAAATAAATTCATGCTCATTCAAGTGCATTTGCAAGTTATATCTACACAAGAGAATTCAATCACCATCATCTTCCACACCGACATTCATCAAGTCCTAGATTGACAATACAGCTCCTTCCTTGGTGGCAAAAATACAGCATACAGGAAGCAACTAAATAAACTTTGTTTATGGTTGATGCAGTATAGACTTAAGCATGATCCAATATAATGTGCTTACCTCATCATTCTCCATTTTATTTTACTCTTATGAGAGAAGATGAAACAGTACCTGGATAACAACCTTTTTAGGGGAGGGGATATGTCACTTTGTGATTAGTCTGAAGTGCCTCCATTACCCTACGGTTCTTTACAAACAGTAATAACAGTAATAATTTATTGCTGCGCAGCGTGGACTCATCTCCCATTTACACTCAGAAAGATTGTCTGTGCTGTGTCGCTGTCTTGTTCATCACTTCTCACCTTGCACTTACATGCAACTTCTATTATGGTTATTTTTAGAACACATAAGACACTCAAATAACATGATTACAAGCGTGGAATAACAGCTTAGGAAACAGATAGGAAGACAGTTCACAGAGACAGCATTCTGCACCTAAACTTTCCAAGATCAAAACTGACACTGTAAAATCAAAAAGAGAAATTCAATACAAAAATAATGCAATTAGATATTTTAATGAGTACTTCTTTTTCTTTGCAGTTTAATCAACATCATTAAGAATTTTCTGTACTTCTTTTTAAAATTACATATTTGCATATGCATATCTGTGGGTATATGTGTGTGTAAATATATAAATGCACACATATTCACACTTAGTGTGTTTTTGTGCTTACGTGTGTATTTAATAAAACAGAAATTCTGAACTGCATGAAACAAAATGGGCAACTTTTAAGGTCCTGTAAAGTCATTTTCCTTTACTAGAGGGAAGTAAAATGGCCATAAGGCTCCTTTTCACAGATCTGAGCAATCTTTATAGAAAGCTTCATTTTGTGTTAACTTCTGGGATAGGATACATTTACATACATGCAGACAGTCTGTGATGCCTGCAGGCAATGAGTAGCAGGGAAGGGTGCAGCAAGGAATGCTCTTTCAGTGCTGTCTGACAGAGGGTACTGAGTGTTTTGTTCTGCTTGTCAGGAGCTGGAGCACCCCTGTGATTTCTCCAGCTTTGTGTTGAAGGCTGGCTTGGGTTCTTATCTCCAGGATGGTGCTGAACTGGTGGAGGCATAAAAGACTCTTTATCTCCCCTCTTTACTTCATTGAAGCAAGGGAACAAACACAATATAATATAATAATCTCAGGTAAAGTTTATAAGTTTGTATCCCTCAGGATATTGCCTTTTATGACATCTAATGTACCAAATGATGGTGATGTTTTGCGTCAGAAGAAACTTGTTCCATTTGGTTTTGATGTTGAATTAAATTTATAAATTAGTCTGATACAAATGCTATAGTAATATTTTGAGACATGCAAGGACATACATTTTGCAGGTAAACAGTGCAAATAAAAATTATCATGCCCTATCCCCTGCAGAGTCTATCTAGTGTGAACCTCTTCTGAAACCATTTGTTTCATCTGAACCTTACTTAGCTTACCTGTAGACACTTCACTTGCTGGGAGTACTTCCAAAACCTTATGGCCTTATGGCTGTCATGACTAGTAAGTTCATTTTAGTCTCCAGTCAGTTTTATTCTTTTTTTTTTTTTTTTTTTAATTTATTTATTCATTTATTAATTATTGTTTAAATATGACAACTGTTTTGGAGTTCCTTCATTTGGTTTCCTCTTCTCAGACGATAGGAAGTGAAGGTGCACATATACACCTCAATAATGTGTAACAGAACCCCTGAATAAAACAATGTTTTATGGAACATAAATGCACTGAGGCGATTAAATTTATGACATGCTTCAATTACTTTCATGATACAATTTTTAATTGAAGTTGCAATTTTTTTTTTAACCTATCTGAGATATATGAAAATGCAGTAAAATTATGGTGTAAGCAAAGAAACAGTAGTCCTGTAGATTTCCAGTTGTTATTGAAGCTCACAGTTGGAGATGATCTACTGTAGAAGAATGGGATTATGGATTGTCTTGGATGAAATTAAAGAACATTTAGTTTCTAAAGGCAGGGAAGTTTCTAAATTAACCTTGAAAAGTGACACTATATCATAAAGGCACTTTTAAAAAACATTTGCTTAGTGACAGATAAATTGTATCTAAAATAAGAATGTTAACTTTTTGAGGCAATGTAATTTTCCTCTGGAACTATTTTTAATTTGTTTTATTTGTAGAAAGATTAATATAGGTCCTGAATAGTAGTCTTAGAGACATGCATGGCAAGGTAACATCTGGACAAGATATAATGAAAACGGGAATTCATTTTAAGTAATACAACCGAGCCTGAAAGGAATGAAGTTCCATCCTTCTAAATCATTTTTAATTTTAATAATAATTTGGGAAAAGATGTAGTTATTGAGGGCAGAGAACATAGGATATGTTATAAATATTACTGTTCTACTGCTTAGAAACCCATGGAAACTGGTAGTCAGTAAAGAGGTGTCTGGGGACTTCAGCTGACAAGGTCAAGTGGTTGGATTTAATCAAATTCATTTTGTAGCTGGAGATTTAGTCATGGTTATAAGATAGAGAAGTCACCTTAAGTAAGAAAAGCTAACAAGAAAGCAATACATCATATGCATAAAGTGAAATATATTGCTTACAGTCATTTAGCTTTATGTCAGAATTAAAGAAGATTTTGGAAATAATGTTAAAGCACAAGCTATTTAAACACCAGTAAGTGATAATGTAAAGCAGTTGTGCTTTGCTTCAGTGATACTGTGAATCTCTGGTAACAGTTTGCCATTATTGCTACTGGGATATGCTGATGTCATGACCTGATTTGGGATGAAGATCTGTATTTGATTACCAGTTTGAAAGTTTGCACAGTTTTAACATAAGGGACTGATTTTCAACACCTTCTACTGCTATCACTGAAGTTAAAGGGAGATATATCATTAGTTTCAAGGAGGAGAACTAGGGTCTTTGATTTTCTTAAGCAGTTTGAAAATGGAAGAGCCTGCGTGAGGTCAGCTGGTGAAACAGAAACAGAATCAAACTGTCGGAGGCCATTGCTTATAACCTCAATCTAAGATTCAGATAATATAAAACAAAGTTGAAAATGAGATGTATTTTAGAACAGATGGTATGTGGTTGTGATGATTTCAGGAACTATAGTACACTTAGAAAAGAAGGAGATCCATTCTGAACAGATAGTCAATATGTAAATATATACACTCAGTAGGTGCATTTATTGCATGGATGATAGTTTATTCTAAGATGAAGTCACTATAAATGAATGTTCTGAAATGTAAAAAGCAGAAACTGGTTGAAATTAAGTCTAAATTTTATTTATTTATTTATTTATTTATTTATTGTACAATGCAGCATGTCATTTTCAATACGAAATTTTGTTTAATAAAATGTATACACTTCAAAATGAAAAACTAGAAGTAAAAAAACCCAAACAGATAATAGCTGTTTACTTTTATGTAAATGAAATCTCTTGAACTCAAAAACTTCAGAAGGAGGATTTTCCAACAATACCATGCAGTCCAAATACTGCTGCATAGACCAAGGTCAACACTTTATAACCTATAAGTTCAAAAGAGTTTAACAGAGAGAACAAGGATGATATATTAACAAATACTGACAAAAATGTGAAAGGTAGATGAGAGAACCATGGAAGTAAGAGAACTGAAAGTAATATATGGAGTGGTGAGTAATAAATAAAATAAGGCATAGCTATTAACATGAATATTTTTCCACCTATCAAATGATCAAAAGCTTTGTTCAGTTTGTTCTAGATGAGGTAAAAACTGATCATTCTTCACATAAATCCTGTGTCTTGCATCCAGAGGACTTTATTGCAAACCCCAGAAAAAAATGACGGGAAGGAGGCCAAAGAAATTAGTACACTGCTATGTAGGCTGTTGAATTGAGTGCTACAAGCTCCGATTTCTTCTGAAAGAATGCATTAAAGTTGAAAAATGTTGAAAGTTACACATATTTTTTTGTCATCTGAGAATACAAGAAATGATGGTTTCATATAAATATTGGCTGTCAATCTTTGATAAAATAAACGTCTACAGAAAAAGGTTCACAATATAGCCTTTGGGTAAGATAATCAAAATTTTTTTTCTGATCTCAGCTGTATCTGAGTTAAACTAAGGAGTTTTCTGGTAGCACTTCCATTTTTAAACCAATTCATAGTTACTCCTGTTTTTCAGCCATATGCTGTTAAGTATTTTCTATTTTCAGAGACACATCAGTCATTTAGACATTGGTATACCTACAGTATGAAGCAGTAAAAAAACTGAGAGCTGAGTCCTCCAAATAATTCACAGCAAATATCTAGTTTTAATCTCACTTTTACACTTATGGAGACACTCACTAGTGAAAATGCAGACCTCAGAAGTACAGAATACAACATGGAAGCATAATGACAAGGAATATAAAGTAGAAACATGTGTTGATTGATTCCTTAGCTTCAGAGAAATAAAAGTTCCTTTCTGATGTCCTAAAATTTCATAGAATCATAGAGTGGTTTGTGTTGGAAGGGATCTTTAAGATCATCTAGT
Source organism: Coturnix japonica (assembly GCF_054131305.1). Classification (NCBI taxonomy): domain Eukaryota; kingdom Metazoa; phylum Chordata; class Aves; order Galliformes; family Phasianidae; genus Coturnix; species Coturnix japonica. Next base: position 17,279,931 of record NC_140664.1, on the reverse strand, counting down.
GCCAATCCCCCTACTATAGGCAGGAACACCACCCAGTAGACCACGTTGTTCACAGCCCCATCCAGCCTGGCCTTGAGTGCTTCCAGGGAGGGGCATCTGCAACCTCTCTGGATAACCTGTTCAGGTGTCTCACCACCCTCACAGCAAAGAATTTCTTCCTAATATCTAGTCTAAATCTACCCTCTTCTAGTTTAGACATTTCCCCTCTCCCTGGCACTATAAATCCTTCCTTATAAAATGTCTCTCCCCAGCTTTCCTTAGGTCTTCTTCAGGTACAGGAAGGCCACTTATAAGGTCATCCCAGAGTCTTCTCTTCTTCAGGCAGAGGAGACCCAAATCTCTCAGCCCATCCCCATAGGAAAGTTGCTCCAGCCCTCTAATCATCAATCCTCAGTCCAGAAGCAACATGGAATCTTATACATTCGATATGCAGGCTAAAAGGATGGATTAAAGATTAGGTGCAAAGTGGTGGGAAAGCAAAGGAAATAGCACTGTTAATGATTTTACAAAAATAATAATGAGACATAATATTAAAATAAGAAAATAACTCTTCATTAATATTTCCAGCGAGTAATTCAGGGAATCAATTGCCAGGAAGCAACAATTTCACTTGTACAATTTTTACTTTTTTTATTTGAACCAAAATCAAATTAAAAACAACTGCAAAAGCTCATTGAGCAAAAATGCTAGTATGTGACTATCTCAGTCATGAAATCTACCACTTCATGGCCAGAGAGCGACCACAGCAACAACCTCTATAGAACAGATCACATTTCAGAAGTTTCTAGGATTTTGTTGGTTGGTGTCCAAAAAGTGGGAAAATAGGAATACGAATATGGGTTACATAAATTAGACTGCTTGGTGTTTATTATAGAACTATTACCACATAAACAGTGAAAAAAGAAGCTAATTTATTGACTCAGCATTGTCATGTCTATGGAGTCACTATTGGAGCTCTCACTGTTGCATGGTGACTCCAATTAACAAGTACTGAAATAATTTGAGACATATGAAAGTAAAATAGCTACCCACATTTTTGAAAAGAACATCACTGAAAATGAATTTATAAATAGCACCTCTCAGAAAGATACCTTTTGTTTACTAGTGGCAGTACACAAAAATTAGTGATCTGGATTTGAAAGTAAATGGATAAATCTAATGCGCAAGAAATTTAAAAGAACAAATACAGTAAACTCAATGTTTTTGTTACACTCAGCAAGTTACTGAGGTCTGCAAAGTTTAAAGAGAACAAATTCGGTCTAATATTTTTGATTGACAGTACTAGAAATTCTGCTGGTGGATTAGATTACATTTGACATACAAGAAATGAAGGTAAATTAATTAGAGCAAGAGACAAGTATTGTGTACCAGGATTTAAAGAGTCTCTAACATTTACTGATCTTATGGACCAGAGCAAATATATTGCCATGGCCTACGTGCTGGTTTATCCAAACTCCCTGAAGTAAGTAACAGCGGGATGAGACCGATGTGTGCACTGTTCTGTGCACTATCCAAGTGGCATGTTGTGTAGCCAGTAAAACTGCCTTACAGCAGTGATCTCTCCTTGTTGTGCTGCATCTCATCACTCTGGTTGCTTTCTTATAAATGCAGCTCTGCTCATTTCTCACTGCTCATTGTCACAGGTTTTTGAATCACATACACTTCTGTTCTGATTCCATAAAACTTCAGTTTCTTAAACTGAAATGTAGAACAGTGAACTTATACAGTTTTCAAAAGTGCTAGTTCAGTGGGATCCATACAAGTTAACCTTAGTTATCTGATATTTGGGTAACTTCTAATTTACGAAAATATGAATGACTGCTTGTTGCATAGTAGAGAGAACCTGTAATACAGAGTCGTTCATTTTAGATTCTGTTCCTAATAAGATGCTTTATTACTTAAAGATGTTTCATTAATTACTACTAATTAATCAGTATTTTATATGAATGAGGCTAACCAACATCTTTCCTTTAAAATACAGAAATCAAAGGTTAGATTATTAACTATTTAGTTGCTTACACCACAGTGAAACAAATGCTAGGTAATTTATGATTGGAGAATACTACAAAATTAATTGCTCTAAACTCACTTGTACTGATGAAAATGATCTTCTGAAATTGAGGGCAACTTGATCCCTTGGGTTCCTGATGGGAAATGGTAACGGAGTGGTTCTTCAGGATTTTTATTTGGAGAGCTTCCATCGAAGTTCTTTCAAAATCAGCGAGACTGAGAAACAATCATGAAATTAATTTCCTGCCTCCTATATGCTATTTTATTTCTGAACTGGCAGTATTATTCAAAGGTTTGTCTCAAGTTTAACATTGTTGAAATCAGATTGATTTGTAACTTGAAATTTCATTTTCAAGAGGGATTAAAAAGGAAGACGAGAAAGGCAAGAAGTTATTGAGACAATAAAATTGTAAACAATTAAAAAAAATTATAAAAATCAAAGATTTTCTTTGAAAGTGTACAAATTTGTGGATGCTACTAGTGGATTGAAGGGGAGGAGAGTTTAAGTTAAATTTTGCTCTGAGCAGATGCTGTATAAAGGAGATTAAGTTGCTAATAGCAGCAAAGTCAGTGATGTACTTAAGTCAACCAGATTTAAGTGTTATTTACCTTTTGCCTTTGTTCTTTGATCACTATATTGTTGTGCAAAGCATCTGATTCTGAGGGTAGAAAAACCTTCTGAAAGACTATTTGGTAAGATTTCCTTTCTAATGTCATTCATTTTAATTGTAAAAACAGAAATTGAAGAGTTGCATAGTTTATTAACACCCTCTTAAAAAACAAAAATATATCTATGTAAATACTAAATTTGCAAAGGAGATGCTATGATGGCATAAACTGTGAGAATTTTATAATAGATTCTATTATTTATTGCAATTAATGATGCACTCATATATTTCTTCAGCTGGTAAGTGGTAACAATTCTGATAAACAGAAAGAGGATACTGTTACTACTCAGAGTTAGGGGAGAATCGTTTGCACAATATGATGGAGCAGATAATTGTAAGTACAGATTAAGCCATAGAAACTACCAACAACTGTTACACATTTGTGCAAGACCACCCACTAGACAGATACATGGCAGAAGAAAAATTGAGCTGAAAAAACTAATGAACATGATTAAAAGGCACTGGTAAACCAGTAGATTCACAATAAGCACTGTTGTACGTATAGGGTAGATAATGATTTCTGCTTCCATTTCTAATGTTTTTCAACTCTTAAGAATTCTGTGTATGTTAAAGAGATGCTCCGTGCATGTGTAATATTCTTCACCAAAACTGGGCAGAGATGCCCATAATATCTAATTTGTTTATTTGCAGTGATGCAGACACTGATTACTGCTCCCAGAAGGGGTGAAATATAACAGTTACAGTGGACTGGAAGGCCAAGGAGAAGAGAAAATGTTATTCTAGTTCAAGCTCTGATTATAGTTGCCCTTTATACTCATGTCAGTTCTTCATGAGTGTTGTAGTCGGAAGCCATAAACAGTAATTTGACAATGTTAATGTTATCTTTTCCATGTTATTCTGTGTCTACATGAAATACTGCTATTGGCTTATTTAAAAACAAAGAAAGATGGAAAAAAAGATTTTACGACACTACAACCATCTGTTCATCTTTTTTTTTTTTTCCCTGTCTGTTTCTCCTATTCAACTGTTCCTCATCTTTTTCTTCCTTTTTGTTTTATTTCCTTCCCAAATCCTCCGTTTCTGTGCTTAGAAGCTGATAGAGAACTTGTGCTACACTATTGTTTGTGTCTCTGAGAAAGGTGACTCTCAGAGGCCCACACTATAGAGCGTTAAGTCTGCGTGAAGGGGCAGGGTGCTCCTGGGAAGAACAGGGTCGCAGAATGCAGAGTCCTGTGACTTGTAACAAAACTGGCCTCTGAAGCTCATGAACGTGCCAAAACAGTAAGTTACTGCTGCTCTGTGCTGTGCAGTCTTGCTACTGGCAGAAGTTCACAATGTGGTGTGGGCTTATAGATATTTCAGTAGATTTTTAAGTTTTCAGAGACCATCTGTAAACAGTGGGGGTGAATGGGCTGCATTTCATAAAACTGAGGCATCCAGAAGTGTTTCTTCGTAGGACAATGTTCTTTCCACTCCCCACTACAGAGGCTGCCATATGTGTTGATACAGTATCTCGTTCTGAATGTACACTGGTGTTTTTCAGCTTTCTTCAACTGCAAAGCTTTATCTAGCTAAGCCACAGCTTAGCTTTCACAGCAACTTTCAATTGCAAATGACAGCATGTTATCTTGCACAAATCATTTTTGCAGTACTATTTTGCAGCTCTTAAGATTTATGGTTTATCAAAATCAGGAACTGTTGTATAATTTTTCAGAAATAAATGCAAATTTTAAATTAATTAATTAATTATTTTTTCAGGGTATTAATGCAATCATTTGCATTAAAAAGACATTTTATTATTATTATTATTATTATTATTATTATTATTATTATTATTATTATTATTATTATTATTATTATTATTATTATTATTATGAAGAAGAAGAAGAAGAAGAAGAAGAAGAAGAAGAAAAAGAAGAAAAAGAAGAAAATTACAACAGCTATTCTGTGATTCTAAGTTACCCAAAAAGTCTAAGCAGTTTGGTAGACTAACAGTTTGCTGATCCATGAGATTACCTGAGCAATATCAAAGAGCACCCAGTCAGGAAATGAAGAATAATCTTTGCCACTATTTCTGGATAATAAATAAGATATAAATTTTAATGTGAGATGAGAAGTATCTTGCATAACTAAACTACTGAAAGAGTGCAAGAATTGCTTCTCTAAATAAATAAATGAGAAGACAGCAAACTAACACCAAGAAAACACTAAGCCATACACCAACCAAAAAAAATGAACTCAAATCCAGAATGTATCCTTCTTAGGAAAAGTCTGCTTATGAATCCAGAAAGTTTCTGAGGTCTCCATTTATTTCTAATTGTAACAGTATTCTTCCTTCTCCATATGGAATGGACATGGGATTTGGCCTCTAAACACTGGCAGATCTCCCAGAATGGATGCAAAGGTCTGGACTATCAATGTGCAGTCTGACTCAGCACTGATTCCAACACTCTGTGTGTCTGGCTTCCTACATTGCTGTATCCACTGAAATCTTGTGGCCAGGAACTTCACTATGGGGTTGTGACCAGTGCAGGGAAATAAAACATTCAAAAAAAAAATGTAACATTCTAACTTGTTTTCATGACCAGTTGAAAGGACAATACATACCCACCAGTCTCACTCACTCTTCTTGGATCTCCTCAGATCTTCCATAGGTTCCTGCACACAGTAACGAATCTTGCAGCATTTTCCCCATGTCTTCTGGATACAAACTGGCAGAGGTTTTTCTTCTTCATTTCAAAAAAACCAGAGGAAACGTTACTTCTGAATTCAAGGCTCAACATGTTCAGTCAGCTGCTTGGTGATATTTTTAAGTCTATTTTCTTGTCTAATCTAAGTTTCTTTACTTTTTCAGCATATGTGTGTCATGACAGCACAAAACATTTCCAAATTATGAAATGAGTCAAATTGTTTGTAGATTTTTTGAACAGCAGCTGGAAAAAGGTGTGAGTTTTCCATATTCGTGTTGCAATGATATTAATTCTGAGCTTTAATAATGATAATTTCTTTGTCAGCCTGGACAACTGCTTTCTTACTGAAGGGAGCAGAGTTTAAAATACTATGCTATACACAGTTTCTAACACTGTAAGCAGATAATATGTAAGAATGTACTACCATTTATAATTCTTCAGTTGGAGAAAATAAAACATAATGATTGAAGTCATTGAAGAATCCAAGTCCTTAAAAGAAAATCAAAATCAAAGAACCCAATAGAGTATATATTTTTAATATCACATACTCTTCCTAATTTCCTTGCTGTTTTTCCTTGGGAAATCTTCATTATATATTAGTGTTTTTCTATAAAACAGCTTGTATCCAGATTTATTTGAGAAGTCTGGAACGATTTTGCCAGCTGTACACTCCTTTTCTCTAAATAAATAAATAAAACCCACCTGCTACCAAGAGAAAAATGTAGTATTTCTGTATTTCCCATTTTCAGTGATAGTATTGAAAGGCTGTATTAGAAATCACTCTCTGAATCATTCTCTGAAGAAGGGCATTGTTTTTAAAACTATGCATGTTATCTATGTGTAAGTTTACTGACATTTAAAGATCATGGAAATCTAAGCTGCAGTTTTCCTAGTTTCTTTGCCAGAGTCCTGGCCTTTCAGGATTTTAAGTTTTAAACTGCAGTAACCATTCAGTTAGAGGCTTTTATAAATCTTAGCAGAACCTTCATAAGGTATTTTTAGACAGTTGGAAGTAATGATGCTAGAGACGATTAAGAAACAGGTCTCTATGGAGGTTTTCTTCTTGAGTTACTGCAATTGACATGTCTTCTGAAATGGGCAAATGCCACCAGTGCTCACTCTGAATTATCATTTTGGATAAAACAGTACAACATTTTTAATCTATTCTTACTCCACTCTTTCTAGTAATCTGCCTGTACTGTGTTTATTGGCAGACAAACACTAGAGACATTATGTCCCCAGTTTCCATGCTTGGATGCTGCACCTGGCCCTGCTGAGTAGGCAAACAACTCTGCAAGCACTTTATCATTGCAACAGGCAGCATTAAATAGGTGAATTTCAAGAGCCACAACAGCACAGGTACCGCAGCCCTGGTGCAGACATCATCAAAGCTATCAGTACAGTGAAAATGACATTGTTCTTTTTGGAAGATGTGTGTGTGCAGAGGTTAATTCTTAAGATAAAAATCTAGGTTGAATGACTGCCTCTAAAGGGCCTATTTCTCTAAGAGAAAGCTACACCACATGACTTGTGTCAGTACGGCAGTATGTCAGTCTCATCTGCTATACACACTAAAACTTTATTTTTATTTGGGGTACGTTATTTGCTACTCATTCTGCTAAAGAAAAAAATAATATAATTTTCACACAGCACTTTGTGCTAACTGCAAGTTTCTCTGTTAAATTTGGGAGAACTGTTCATTAATTTACACTCTTAATTACATTTTAAAACAGCAAGCATATCTATGTTTCTTTCTAGAATTTCGTAAACAGCTTCTTAACCTTTAGCTAAACAAGTCCAAAACTCATTGAAATGACTGAGTATAATAACACTTTAAGTGATCAAATACATCTCTCGGAGTAGTTGAAGAAATAATACATCTTTATATGTCCTCTTTGAGCTGACAAAGTAGAATATGGCTTTAATATCTCAGAACACACAAAGTATATAACTTACATTGCTGCTTAAATATTTACGAAAGCAAGAGTCAGCATAATAATGATGCTCTTATGTAATTTACTCTAAATGGTATACAGGAATAAACAGTTATTTGTGATACAGAATCTAGCAGTGCCCCATTTTGCATTGTGTTTATCACTTATTTATAACTGTTCTATACCATGTAGAGTGTATTAGTTTTTAAGCTACTGTGGCCAAAGTGTTTTACAACTTGCAATTTGTCTATAGTCCAAACGTAGGAAACAGGTTACGCAACTCCATTCCTTTGCATTGAAACAGCAGTAAGCCTAAAGTTGATAGATGTCAAATTACCTGTTTGATCTGAAAACACTCTGTGGAAGGCAGGCAAAAAACAGATAGAGGAACAAGAACCTACCTGAAAAAGAAAACAGCTAATTCTGACTAGGAAACTGAGCCAAGATTCAAGGAAATGCTGAAAATAGGTAAAGATTCTTTCACATGTAAATAACACTAAATCTAATTTGAAAGATGGGTATCTCAGGCTCTGTTCTAGCCTAATTCTGCAGCAAACCTGTATGAGAGTATTTCATTTGGTGGACTGGTATGTTTGTCTAATTGCCACATAATACATTCTTGAAAACACTACCACTGCTTCACTGGTGTTTGAACATGAGCTTACACCTCTAAAGAGTAAAATGAAATATAAATGTAGCACACTGTATTCATTTCAACTAATAAAAGAACATGTATTATTCACTCAGATTCCTTAAAATGCCTGAAAAACAAATAATCACTACAGTTTGCAGTTTCTGTCGTGTTTTCTTCTTTACAAAGAAGTGTCTCAGCAGATTTACAAACATCACTTTCTAAAAAAAACTATATACTAAAAAAACTTAGAAAGTGGCTGTGTTATAAAGTCTACTGCTTATGTGAAGACTTTTCCTATATTGGTCAAACAGTCACTGAAAGTTCTGAAAGATCAAGCTAAAAACTGTTTCTGTTCAAGTATTCGGACCACAGATGTGTGAGTTAAATAGATGTTTTAACAGTTTAACTGCGGGGAAAGTGTTTCCAGCTAGTGAATCTGTAAGACACACAATATCACAATACACGCAGGTGTCAGACCTGAAATTTGAGGAAACACAGTAACAAAGATGGTTCAATACCAAGCATCCCTCCTGGGCAGAAGTGAAATCAGGTTGATTTTTTCCCCCAAGATTTTTGCAAAGTTTATTTTTGACAACACCAAGAATCTGGTAAGGTGTGCAATGCTGAGCAGAACGGTGAGGTAAGGAAAGCATGGGCTGTTTGTACACTTGTATTCGGGAACTGGATGAGCTGGCTCACTAAAGCAGCGTAGTCAAGGGAAAGTTTGTCCTAAAGACATAGTCAGAACACCTAATAAGTGACAGAAGTGTCAGATGTTGATTTCTACTACCACTGTTTAGAAGGGCAAAGCTAACCAGAGACCGGGTCGGTAGTTGTTTTATCTCCATTCTTCATCCGCAAGTCAAAAAGCGAGACACCGCAGGGGGAAGCGCCGACTACCACGCACCCAACATCAGCTCCACGGCAGGCACCCGCGGTGAGCGGGCAGGTCACGGAGCTGACCTCCCACCGGGGGACACCGCTGTAGGCTCCCCGCACCCGGGGCTGAGGGGCAGCCTGCCCCTCGCATCCATAGCGCTCCCCGCCGCGCTACCGACACCTGCGAAGCGGCGGCGGGACCCGGACGGCAGAGAACTCAGCTCTCCCCGCTCCGCCTCGTACCCTGCGGGCACACCCGGCTTCCACAGCGCCGGCCCAAGGGATCAAGGCAGGAGGAAGCATCTGCCCTTCCGACGGGCAGCGCTGCGGGGCGCGAAGCACCCGGCTCTGCGTGCGCCCCGTGAGGGCTGCGCAGCTGTGACGGAGTTTCTTCCGTCGTTCTCTCTCCGGAAAGTTACGGCCCACAACCTCGACAGCGCCCGGACATCCGAAGCCTCCCGCGCCCAAAGGCGTGAGGCGAACCGCACGCGGACCCGTCTCCGGGAGCAGCCGCTGCCCGTCAGGGCTGACGGACAAACCCCCTTATTCCGCCCCCCCCCGTCCCGGAAAGCCCCTCCCTCGCCCCCTCCCTCGCCGCCACCTCCCGCCGCCCGTCAGTCGGAGCGGATCGCGGCGCGGGGAGCGGAGGCGGTGCGGCAACGGCAGAGAGCGGGCGAGAGAGGGAGAGAGAGAGCGAGGAGCCGGCTCTCCCCTCCCTCCCTCTCTCCCTCCTTCCTTCCTCCTCTCCCTCCCTCCCTCGGTCCTTCCCCCCCCCCCCTCCCTCCGCTCTCTCCGCCGCTCTCTCCCCCTCGTTCTCGCTCTCCCCGTTCCTCTTCCCTTGTCCACACGCGCTCTTCCCCTCTCCCCGCTCCTTTGCGGTCTCACTCGTTTCGGGGCGGCCGCGGCCCCTCGATGAGCGCCGTCTGTTGATCTGTCACCGCCCTCAGCCGTCCCTCCCCGCTCCGCTCCGTACCTGGGGCGAGGCAGGAGCGGCCGCCGGCAGCATGTCCCGCAGGAAGCAGAGCAAACCCCGGCAGATCAAACGTAAGTTTCCGGAGGGGGGCTCCCTCCAACACACTTCTGTTTACCTCGCGCTCGGGAGGCGGCACGGAGCCGCTTGCGGGGAACGCTGGGTCCGGAGCGCCCGAACTTTGC